>NC_060119.1:645762323-648734767 GCF_021461395.2 Schistocerca americana | reverse complement strand
CGGTGAGAGGGGGGTGAGATGGCGGTGAGGGAGGGAGAGGGGGAGCGGATGGGGAGAGGGGGGAGAGGGGTGAGCAGGGAGAGGCGGCAGAGGGTGAGAGGGGGGGAGGGGGTGAGGTGGGATGGAGGTGAGGGAGGGAGAGGGGGAGCGGAGGGGGAGAGGGGGAGCGGAGGGGGAGAGGGGGGGGAGGGCGAGAGGGGGGAGGGGGGAGGGGGGGAGGGGCGAGAGGGGAGAGGGGAAGAGGGGGGAGGGGAGAGAGGGGAGAGGGGGAGAGGGGAGAGGGGGGAGAGGGGGAGTGTGGGGAAGATGGGGGAAGTGGGGGGAGAGGGCGGAGAGTGGGAGAGGGGGAGAGGGCGGAGAGGGGGAGAGGGCAGAGAGGGGGAGAGGGCGGAGAGGGGGGTGAGGGGGGAGAGTGGTAAGAGGGGGAGAGGGGGGAGAGTGGTAAGAGTGGTGAGAGGGGTAAGAGGGGTAAGAGGGGGGAGGGGGGAGGGGAGAGGGGGGAGGGGGGAGGGGAGAGGGTGGAGTGGGGAGGGGGGAGGGGAGAGGGTGGAGTGGGGAGGGGGGGAGAGGGGGGAAGAGGGCAGAAGATGGGGAGAGGGGGAGAGAGGGAGGAGAGGGGGGAGAGGGGGAAGAGGGCGGAAGATGGGGGAGAGGGGGAGAGGGGGAGAGAGGGTGGAGAGGGGGGGAGAGGGGGGAGAGGTGGGAGAGGGAAGACGGGGGAGTCCTTGCTGACAGAACTCAACACGTCACTCTTAAGAGAACAAAATTGACAGATGTAAACCTAACTTCCAGAGCACCATAAGGAAGTGTGATAGGACTGTTATTGTTTACAATGTGTGTAAATGAGCTAACAAAGTTTCGGATGCTCCTTAAGGACTATTTGCAGATGACAAAAATCTCTGTTAACAAAACAGCAATGCCAGAAGATAGTATCAATTTGCAGAATTACCTGAAAAGGACTGATAAATGGTGCAGGCTCTGGCAGTTAGCCATAAACATAAATAAATGTAAGATATTGAGCATGTTTGGGAAAAGAAAGCCACTACTGTACAACTAAACTAAATAAATGTCGAATGATTAGGGCCTCCTGTCGGGTAGACCGTTCGCCGGGTGCAAGTCTTTTGATTTTAGGCCACGTCAGCGACTTGCGCATTGATGGGGATGAAATGATGATGAAGATTAGGACAACACAACACCCAGTCCGTGAGCGAAGAAAATCTCCGACCCAGCCGGGAATCGAACCCAGGCCCTTTAGGATTGACAGTGTCGCGCTAACCACTCAGCTACTGGGTGCAGACGTACAGTTACACTATTGAAAAGGAACTGCTCAAAACAATATCAGTTGTAAAATATCTAGGAATAACTATCCAGAGCAACCTTAAGTAGAATGATCACATAAATAATTAGGAAAAGCAGATGCCATAAAGATTCATAGGAAGAATCTTAAGGAAATTCAACTCATCCACAAAGGGAATGGCTTATAATAAGTCACTTGTTTGAAAAATTCTTGTGTTTTGTTCATCATTATGATATTCTAACCAGATAGGACTAATACAAGAGGGGGGGGGAGGAGGGGGCGGAGAGGGAGAGGGAGGGAGGGAGGGGGAGATGGGGGGGGGGGGGGGAAGTTCCAATGAAGAGTGGCGCATTTCATCACTGGACCATTTACTTGGCCTGAGAGCATTATCAAGATGCTCAACAAACTCCAGTGGCAGACATTACTGGAGAGGTGATATGCATCATAGAGAGGTTTTACTATTGAAATTTCAAGAGACCTCTTTCCGGTATTAGTCAGATAACATATTACCACCTCCCACATACATCTTGTGCAATAACCATTTCAAGAAAATTCAAGAAATCAGAGCCAATATACACGCTTACTGGTAATCGTTCTTCGCGTGTGCCATCCACAAGTGGAACAGGGTAGGGAGGATGTCTGAGTGGTACCCTCTGCCACACACCATACGATGTAGATGTAGAAGCAGGTGGTCTACATTATCGCCAGAAGACTTTTGGTTTAAATTCAGTCAAATCAAGTGCCCTCTCCTTACACACTTCCATAATAAAGTTTGCTTCTGGAGGGGAGAGAGGACTACTCATGGCGCAGTCAATTTGCTCAAAAAATTCACTGCTGAATAAGAAGTATGTTGAGGAAAGGGCATGATGAAATAGGGCTGTTATATTGGGTTTCAACTTACTGCTGGCAGGTGGCAATGAACTGTGACAGGAATCCTTGTGGAGGTGGGGAGGGAGAGAGAGGAGAGGGAGAGAGAGAGAGAGAGAGAGAGAGAGAGAGAGAGAGAGAGAGAGAGAGAACGTCGATGCTTACTAATAAGTCAGTCTTATTGAGTCCAAGTGATTTCAGTCTATTTAAAGTCATCAGAGTTGCAAATATGGTGAAAGCAATTCCCCACAATAGGTCTCGGTACAGATGCTAAATGTCTAGCTAAGTCATACATCAGAACACCATATTCCTCACAATAGGGGTAATGCAACACCTTTGTGAATCTTTGGAAGACCATAAAATTCTAGCAGAACAGAGCCATAAAATCTTCATAACTTCCCATGTGCAAACAATATTTTGGCCAATTAGGCAGATTCCTAAGGAAACCTGCAGAGATCTGTGCTCTTCTTGGTTCAGCAAAGGGTGATCCGGAACTGTAGATAGCTAGAATCTATAGAATACCGTACCAAAGAGACAAAGTATATATTGATCGAGCAACATGCACAGTGTGTGAAAGGTGCACTGACATGATCATCACACACAGCCCCAGTCAGTCATAGCCAAGCACTGTATTTCCATAGGACATCCCGTAGTCTATTCTGCCACAGAAATCTTGGCCTTCACAAGATACTTCTGGGATTCAATTATTAAGGAATCGGTGGAAATACGTTTGGTGGAAAATCTTACTGTGACAGTGGCTTATATCTAAAAAATAAAATAAGCCTTAATTTCATGACTAATAATTTTACATCTGAATTTTAACTCCATGAACTGCAATCCGAGAGAGTGTGCAAGTAGTATCACCATTATGCACTCTCCTGCACACCACAGACAGAGCAGTATTTGAAGAGGGTGCAAAACTCGACAGAGGTCGCTCATGCAGCAGCTGCCTTTTGTATGCACCTCCGCACCAATTTCTGGTATAAAGTTAGCAATGTGAACCAGCAACCTCCAGTGCAAAACATTCACCTGAAGATGGATGAATGGTTGGCAGCTGAAATATCCTGGCAGGACGTCGTCATGCAGTTGCAATCCCAAAACTTCATGGAATGACTATATGAAAGAAAAAACACGTTGTGTACTTGAAATATTTTATTTATGAGATTTTGTTGAAACTTTATGCATTATTTCTCAAACAACAAACTTGTCCCTGAACATTGTTACAGCCGAGGTCTTCACATTATTACATTCAGTTATATCACATATTCTGCTGTGGAGTGGAAAATTTATACTATTTCATCCTCATTTCCTCAATGTGTGGCTTGGTGAATGAGTGATTAAGTGTCAGAATATGGATCCACAGGTCTTGGGATTGATCCCCATTAGTCCTCGAATCTTTAGATGTCACCTATCACTTCGTCATTTATAATTAAATGAGTAAGTCAGTTCAAATGAAGGAGGAATGCAACAGTACACCACCTTCAATAGGACTGTGCCTGAAAAGTATTCAAGTGTTCAAACAACCCTTCAAATTGTTAAGACCTGTATCTCTTTACATAATTTATTTGCTCTCTCATTTTAAACACTATTGACAATAGTTTAAATCAAAAGTTATCAGCAAGTTAACTACGTTCTTCAAGAAGTCAACAAAATAATCTGCAGGTGTTCCAGACAACTGCCTTCTGTAGTTGCCAACAGTGTGAAGTTTTAGATCCTGTAGGCTCTTCACAGTCTGTTTTGCAATAACACTTGTGTCCAATATTACAACAGGGCTAATGTTCACATACCACCACCACCACCACCACCACCACCACCAACACCATTACAATTTTTGTAGGAAATATCTTTATTATTAGTGCATTACTTCAAAGCTTAAATGAACTATCGTTAACCTTTACTACACCATTCCTTGCATTATACAAATACATGATAAATACTTACCCCAGTTTTATACACTGCTTTCTTGTACAAATTAACTAGACGGTCAATAGCATTCTCACGGATCTCAAGTGAAGGTAGATGAGGAAGAAAATCATTTCCCACAAAAAAACACATGAAGACCCAATCATCTACAGCACGCTCAAAATCATACGGAAATGGAAGACCAGGCATCTCCAGCTCACGTTGCAGGTATTCCCGCAAGATGCTCAAACGCACAAATATGAACTCCACTTCAGCAGAAAATGCAGGCTCTACTTCACCATCTGCAAGTTCCCTTTCCAGTCCCTGACAGTCTTTCATCTCGTGACCTACAAAAAGAGGCATTACAATGTAACATTCAAATATTTATTATTATGTACAGTGAGGTCTAAAGTTTAATTATTTAAAATCACATGTAACAATAGTGCAGGGATGCATAAACTGTGATAAGAATGCATTATATAAAAAAGTGCATCTCTCTCATCCCGAGTTCTGAGTGACCTACCTCTCCTTTCCTAATCTCCTCAATTTATCTATGTTTCCTCCATGAGGAATTAAGCAATAGTTTGAAAAGCTATGAATAGTCTTTTCATTTTTAAATGTTTATCAGCAGAACTGGACTTTCATCTTCATAATTTTAAGTCCTGGCCAGCCTTTCTATCTCTACTTTACACAAAAATAATCAACATTTTATTGATACTGAATGGGAAATCAAAGCAGCAGAGTGAAAACTGAACAGTTTAAAGGGAAAACACAGGTGTATGTAACTACAAAACCAAAAAATGGAATATCCAGGACAGAATGTAACAATATAATGAAAAAGATAGTTGCTACTAACCATATAGCAGAGATGCTGACTCACAGAACACAGCAAAAAGACTATCAGAAAGTTAGCTTTCGGCCATCAAGGCCTTTGTCAAAAAAAAAAAAAAAAAAAAAAAAACACCACACACACAGACTGTGTGTGAGACTTGCATTTACATGTTTGCATGTATGTATGTTGTCTACTGTTGACAAAGGCCTTACTGGCCAAAAGCAAACTTTCTGACAGTCTTTTTGTTGTGCGTTTCTGCAGCTCAACACCTCCACTATATGGTGAGTAGCAACTATCCTTTCCAGTACATGTAACTACATACGATAAAAAGTGACTGTTAAATAATCAGATATATTTGCATAATACAGTGCCTGAAACCATCATTACTGCATAAAAAATTTGGTAATTGGTTATTTCAGAAATTTATCTGGTATATAGCACATGAGACAAAGTATGAAAGGTAGTGCTGTGGTTCATCTTGCACTAAACAACAGCAGGAAGTGTATAATTTTATGGGGTGATGTGAAAAACAGTGTTAAAAAACTGAATGTGTACAAATTCCTGAAAACATATAGACACTAAAGAAAACAGACTGAGATGACAAGAGCCATAGGAGGGCAATATGCACATTCACAGATGGTGTAGTGTCACATACATAAGGTATAAAAGGGCAGTACATTGGCAGTGCTGTCATTTGTACTCAGGTTATTCACGTGAAAAGGTTCTGAACATGATTGAGGCCACACAATGGGAATTAACATACTTTGAACGAGGAATGGTAGTTGGAGCTAGACACATGGGACATTCCATTTCAGAAATCTTTAGGAAATTCAATATTACAAGATATACAGTGTCAATAATGTGCCAAGAATACAAAATTTCAGGCAATGCAGACAATGCAGTAGCCAACGGCCTTCACTTAATGACTGAGAGAAGTGGCATTTGCGTAGAGTTGCCACTGCCAACAAACAAGCAGCACTGTGTGAAATAACCCCATAAATCAATGTGGGATGAACAACAAATGTATCCATTAGGGCAGTGGGGGAAATTTGGTGTTAATGGGCTATAGCGGCGGACGAACGACCAATGTAAGAGCCTTTGCCTACAGCACTACATCACCTGCAGTGCCTTTCCTGGGCTCATGACCATTTGTGTTGGACCCTAGATGACTGGAAGACCGTGACCTGGTCAGATGAGTTCTGTTTTCAGTTTGTGACAGCTGATAGTAGGATTCAAATGTGGCACAAACCCCACAAAGCCAAGTTGTCAACAAGGTACTGTGCAAGATGGTGGTGGTTTCATAATTGACTGGAAATGGTTATGTACAGGTACTGTAAGACCATTTGCAGCCTTTCATGGACTACATGTTCCCAAACAACAACTGAATTTTTAAGAATGACAATGCACCTTGTCACCACCAGGCCACAATTGTTAGCAATTGGTTTGAAGAACATTCTGGACAATTCAAGCAAATGATCTGTACACCCAGATTGCCCAGCATGACTCCCATCGAACATTTATGGGACATAATCAAGAAGTCAGTTCGTGCACAAAATCCTGCACCGACATCACTCTCACAATTATGGGTGGCTACAAAGGCAGCACGGCTCAGTATTTCTGCAGGGAACAACCAATGACTTGGTGAGTCCATGCTATGCCGAGTTGCTGCACTATGCAGGTCTGACAGGATATTAGGCAGTATCCCATGACTTTTCTCCCCTCAGTGCAAACAACTACAACAGTCCATTTTTTAAACACATAATTGAAGAATCTAACACAATCACATAAACATAACACACGAAATACAACTGTGATGATTTCGTTAGCACCGTACACCAAGAAGAAACCAATTACACAAAAAAATTCGTAATTCTGAACCAGCGACACAATCATCAAAAGGTAACTACCATCTATGTGAGGTGAAAGCAAACAGTTTAGAGTACGCTACATGTCCAAAGAGTGGGAGGTTTAGGATGTATGTACTGCACACCAGAGCTGTGTCATAAGTTTAGCAGCTCTTAAGCCTCACAATGAGATTATTTCACTTTGAACGAGCATTGTTTTTTCACCCTTAGAGCATGTGCACAACAGTTCCACCACTCCTGGATTTCAAACCATGCCGTCAATAGTGAGTGGGGACGATGACAGTGCTGAGTCGGACACAGTGCAAGACAGATCTATCGTGCCACAATTTTTGTGTAATGATATATTATGAGTAAGTAAAGAAGTTAAATGCAGAAGAATGAAGAACTCCAGCCTTCTCTGCTACATGTTTTTGGTTATCTGCCTCTTTTAGAGCAACAGTTAGAAATTGGTTTCACGAATTTTCAAGTGGGCAGGAGCCTTTTGAAGATGAACCTCATCCAGTCACCGCACAATGGGTGTGGCCCAAGAAAACATTGAAGCTGTGAGGAAAATCAGCAAAGATTATCCTGATTTCAAATTTTATGCACTGCATATTGAATCAAATCTGGTGCACACCTTTGTTCACCATCAATTAGGCTAACCAAAAGATGTGCCCATTGGTTGTCACATTCCGTGACAGAAGTGCAAAAACTTACAGAAATGGATTGGTGACATTTTATGCTCAAAAAATTTGACAAAGGGCATGTCATCACAGATGATGAAGCATGGATGCACAATTATGACCCCAAAATGAAGAGGCAGTCTTCTGTATGGTGCTTTCCAGTTGAGGAACCATCTTTCTCAACCAATATGAGCCATAAAACCTCAGCTTACACAGGTGTCTGAACAAGTAGAGAAGGAAGTAGTCCAAGTGTTCCTGTACTCATCATATTCACCTGATCTGGGACTGTAACTTCTTCCCAGCCCCAAAGAAAAAGAAAAGAATTTGTGGGTAGCTTTTTTTCATGTGGGCAGCTGTTTTCATCTGTTGAAAAGGCTACTGTAGAATACAACTGGGCTCTAATGAACTTTGTTAAAGAAGTTGGGGCAGAAACATTTTTGGAGTGGTTTCAAAGACTGGAAAAATGTATCAGTGCTCATGGAGAGTATTTTTATAAGTTGTTACAGTTCTATTGTAAACAAAAAACTTAGCTCCATATGGTAGACTATAATTGCAATTTGTAGCAGAATTAACATTTACTGCAGATTTTAAGACTTTCTATAGTGTGATACTCATAATGCTGATTCAGTCAACATCAATAACACTTCGGAATTATATGTACCTGCACTCTCTTTCCCTCCCACATGAACAAACATCCGAGTACACTACTCAAAACTGATGTGTTAAACAAATTACATACAATGACAAGGGAAGTATTGAGTATGAACACTTCATAATAAGTAGATGGGATAATGGCATAGCACCATGAAATCAAAATGTTAACTTTTACAGCTCTGGAGAGCAACACTTCAGCCATCACGTGAATCCATGCTTTGTTCTGCTATACACAGGAGATCCCACCTAAACTTTTCATGCCAATTTCTCCAGAACCACAATAGATATTGACAAATGGCCTGCATGGGTATGAATGTACAGTAGAGGCTCATGAAAGTAAATACTATCAGATGTTAAACTGCGTGCAAATATTGGTTTAAACACTTTTTTTTCACCCCATATTATTGCATACGCCATCAGTAGCATGAGAAATCATAATAATAATGGCATTGGCTGCATCACAATACATCAATTACATCCAGATAAATTTGAAAGCAAAGTTAACAAGTGAAATGAATGAAATGTGCCGCTACTGCACATACCGTGATGCAAGCATGACCCACACATTGCTTGTAATCATGATGTGATTGACACATTACGATGCGGTAAACGCTGTACTTACATACTGCTATATAAGTACAGTGTTTTCTGCATCATAGTACGTCAACCGCACTGCGATTACAAGCAACATGCGGGTCGTGCTTGCATCTAGGGATGTGCAATAGCGCCGCATTTCGTCCATTTCAAACATCAACTTTACATTCCAATCTCTTGGGCTGTAATTGATGTATTTTGAAGCAATCAACATCATTATTAGTGTGGTTTCTCATGTTGCTGATTGCGTATGGAGTAACATGGGGTGGCCATGTTGAAACCAAAATTTGTGTACGGTTTAGAATGTCCGATATTATTTACTTTCCTATGCCCCTACCCTACAATCATACCTGTGAAAGTTTTTTGTGAAAAGTTTAGGTGGGACACCCTGTATAACTGACACATCATTCAATATAAATACTGCTGACTGTTTTTATGCTGTTGATAACATCTGTCAGAACTTGCCCAGCATTGAGAACAATAATGTGTTTCTGCACATGGGCCAAGTCCAACACACTGTTCCGAAGGCTGGCCATCTCAGTTTGCTGCTACCTACTGAGCCATGCACTTTATCCGTTCTTCGAGAAACATTCTGTGCTTGCTTTGGCACAGCCAGTGGCCGAGTCACTGCACTGCAGGAATTGAGATGTGCGCATGGCGGCTGCCTGTGACTTTTCTTATATGACTTTAAAGAATCTATTTGATAACAACATTTCATTTTCTTGCATTTTACAGTCTCATTCTTCAGCTTCATGATGAACTGCCTATCACTTTTTAAGTCATACTTATTGGCCACACGGGATTAGCCCAGCAGTCTAGGGTGCCGCAGTCATGGACTGTGCGGCTGGTCCTGGCGGAGGTTCGAGTCTTCCCTCGAGCATGGGTGTGTGTGTTTGTCCTTATGATAATTTAGGTTATTTAGTGAGTAATCTTAGGGACTGATGACCTTAGCATTAAAGACCCATAAGATTTCACACACTACTGACTGACATACTTATTGTGATATTTCGACATTAAGTAAGCTAGAATGAGAATTTCACTCTGCAGCATAGCATGCGCTGATATGAAACTCCCTGGCAGATTAAAACTGTGCGCTAGACCGAGACTCTATCTTGCGACCTTTGCCTTTTGCAGGCAAATGCTCTACCAACTGAGCTACCCAAGCATGACTCTTGACCTATCCTCACAGCTTCAATTCTGCCCGTACCTCGTCTCCTATCTTCCAAACTTCACACAAGCTCTTCTGTGAAACATGCAGAACTAGCACTCCTGGAAGAAAGGATATTGCAGAGACATGGCTTAGCCACAGCCTGGGGGTTGATTCCAGAATGAGATTTCCACTCTGCAGCAGAGTGTGCATTGATATGAAACTTCCTGGCAGATTAAAACTGTGTGCTTGCCTTTCGCAGCCAAGTGCTCCACCAGCTGAGCTACCCAAGCATGACTCACGACCCTTCCTCACAGCTTCAATTCTGCCAGTACCTCATCTCCTACCTTACAAACTTCACACAAGCTCTTCTGTGAAACATGCAGAACTAGTACTCCTGGAAGAAAGGATATTGCAAAGACATGGCTTAGCCACAGCCTGGAGGATGTTTCCAGAATGAGATTTTCACTCTGCAGTGGAGTGTGCACTGATATGAAACTTCCTGGCTAGACTGAGAGTTGAACTCAGAACCTAGCACTGCTAGTTCTGCAAGTTTCGCAGAAGAGCTTCTATGAAGTTTGGAAGGGAGGAGATGAGGTACTGGCAGAATTAAAGCTGTGAGGACAGGTCGTGAGTCGTACTTTGGTAGCTCAGCTGGTAGAGCACTTGCCCGCGAAAGGCAAAGGTCTCGAGTTTGAGTCTCAGTCCAGCACACAGTTTTAATCTGCCAGAAAGTTTCATTAAGTAAACTGCTATATTAAATTCAAATAGTTTTCAATGAAAAATGGCTGTCGCCATGAGTTTACGTTTGGTTCAAGATAGCTATATTTTGTATGCAGCAATTTATTTTTGAATTTGAATTTTTCTTTAAATTTGAGGCCAGGTCTGCATTTGTCTCCAAACCTGAGAAAATGGATTGTATGTACTACCTTACTTACCGTCATATGCATAATCTAATTAATTTAAGGGTCAACAATTGGTAATGAATTGAAATTGCTATGGATTTGGAACAATACAGGTGAAGAAATAAATGATTATTTTTATTCCAAGCATGAGCTTTTTGTAAGCTACTGACCTAACATGCCCTCCATTGTTTGTTTAATAACAGGCTCTTTCAGGATTCTGTCACAATTGCATTAGCAAGTTAGTGACACAAAATTGTGTAAACCCACAGTGTTTTGGTAAAAGAACCTAATTTTTACATGGTGACAAAAGAAATAAAAAAGGTTTTCAAGTCAGACAAAAATAAATTGCTCCTTCTGTTACAATTTCTGCATTATCCTGTAACCTACTGTGTTTTTAATAATAAAAGGTTGACTTGTCAAATTATTGTTTGTACAGACATTACTTGTTAATACAATTGTTTGCTGAAATTAGTAGTCACTTACAAGCTCTGTTTGTGAGCAATCATCAGCTGTTGAACTGCACCTCCCCAAAAACACAGTGGCCACCTGCAGAGGGACCCCCACGACTACTGTTGCCCCTCACCTACCAACTCATTTGCGTTGCGCAGGTTATTTGTGTGGATTCCACCTATCACTGAAAAAGGGAAGATGCTTAAATGTTTCCTCAATGTTGAGGGACAGTGTACTCCCTCAGCTGAGTAAGAAGAAGACAGCAGGCACTTTGATGGAACTATTCAAACATTCCCCAGATACCTAGCTTGCATTTAACACAAATCTCTTGCCCAGAATGTAGTTCCAAGCAACTGAAAAAAGCACAGGTCCTTCTTATATATAAGAAGGGCAAAAGAACAGGCCCATAAAATTACAGACCAATATGCCTAACATCGGTCAGCTGCAAAATCCTTGAACACATTCTCAGTTCATATATAACAAAGCTTCTTGAGACCAAGAATTTTATGTCCACAAATAAGCATGGTTTTAGAAAGCATCGATCATGAGAAACTCAACTTGCCCTTTTCTCACATGATATACTGTGGACTATGGATGAAGGGCAACACGTAGATTCCATATTTCTAGATTTCCAGAAAGCATCTGACACGGTGCCCCATTGCAGGCTGTTAATTAAGGTACGAGCATATGGAATCGATTCACAGATATGTGAGTGGCTCAAAGACTTCTTAAGTTACAGAACCCAGTATGTTGCACGTTCATAAGAGACAAGGGTATCGTCAGGAGTGCCCCACGGAAGCGTGATTGGGGCACTATTATTCTCTATGTACACAAATGATTTGATGGATGGGAGGCAACAATCTGCAGTTATTTGCTAATGACGCTGTGGTGAACGGTAAGGTGTCAAAGTTGAGTGAATGCAGGAGGATACAAGATGACTTAGACAAGATTTCTAATTGGTGTGATGAATGTAGAAAAATGTAAGTTAATGCAGGTGAGTCGAAAAAACGACCCTGTAATGTTTGGATACAGCATTAGTAGTGTCCTGCTTGACACAATCACTTTGTTTAAATGTCTATATGTAACGTTGCAAAGTGATATGAAATGGAACGAGCCTGTGAGGATTGTGGTAGGGAAGGCGAACGGTCAACTTTGATTTATTGGAGGAAGTCAAGGAAATTGCGGTTCGTCTGTACAGAGGGCCACATACAGGACATACAGTGCAACTTATTCTTGAGGTCTGCTAGAGTGTTTGGGATCTGTACCAGGTGGATTAAAGGAAAATATCAAATCATCAATTAAGAGGTGGGGTGCTAGATTTCTTACTGGTAGATTCAAACAACACACAAGTGTTACAGACATGCTTCGGGAACTCAAATGGGGATCCCTGGAGAGGAGGGGACATACTTTTCAAGGAACACTACTGAGAAAATCAGAGAACCAGCATTTGATGCTAACAGCAGAACAATTCTACTGCCTACAACATACACTGGGTGTAAGGGCCACAACGATAAGAGAGATTAGGACTAATACAGAGTCATACAGACAGTAATTTTTCCCTTGCTCTATTTGTGAGTGGAACACGAAAGGAAATGACTAATAGTGGTACTCCATCACACGCTGTACGGTGGACTGCGGAGTATCTGTGTAGATGTAGATGAAACTATTTATGGAAAAAGTAAAACACATACAACTGGGAGTGCAGACTTGGGTTTGAACACTGTTCTTCTCAATTAGAAGTGAGATGAGAGAATCCATGCCAAGAAGCACTGCTGCCTGATGAACTAAACACACAAAAATCAGCACTTAAGCAGCCCAATAGGTCAACAACAAAAGGATTTTCAATAGTCAATGACAATTTAAATGAGGGATCACAGATCGATACAACCCACAGCGGCGTCTCACAGTTGACAACAGAAGCAAAAGTTCTGACAGATGCCAATAATGGTCGCATGGGGACCCAGCAGATCCAATGATGTGCGCCCAATGAGCCATGCCTTCAGTGTCTCGAACTATGAGTCCCATCTACCACCACAATATAGGATAGTTGGTGGCTGCAACACATCCTAGTCTCACTCGCAGTCTTCAATAGTCGTAAGTCTTAGTCAACCTTCAACAATTCACTCATTGGTAGACGGAACTAGGACTGTTGATAAAATATTGCTTTGACTGTGTAAAGCAAGTATAGGTGGCCCAAAGAAGAAGTCTGATTGAACTTGGGGTCAGGGCGGTGAATGTTCAAAAATGTTCAAATGTGTGTGAAATCTTATGGGACTTAATTGCTAAGGTCATCAGTCCCTAAGCTTACACACTACTTAACCTAAATTATCCTAAGGACAAACACACACACCCATGCCCGAGGCAGGACTCGAACCTCCGCCTGGACCAGTCGCACAGTCCATGACTGCAGCGTCTTAGGCCGCTCGGCTAACCCGCACGGCGGGGGTGAATGGAATAACAAGATTTCAGATGTGAGGAAATAGCACACCAGTTGCATTAAAAAACAATTTTTAAATGCAACTAGTGCGCTATTTCTTCACACTGTCATTGTTCAAAACCTGTTGCTGAAAAGATGAACAAAAATCTAAATGACAAGACTGGTCCTTGCAGTAGACAGAGATGTGTGTGGGACAATGCTGACGTAATTGGTGCTTGGCTGGCTGGCTCTGAGCACTATGGGACTTAACTGCTGAGGTCATCAGTCCCAAGAACTTAGAACTACTTAAACCTAACTAACCTAAGGACATCACATACATCCATGCCCAAGGCAGGATTCGAACCTGCGACCGTAGTGGTCGCGCAGTTCCAGACTGTAGCGCCTAGAACCGCTCGGCCACTCCGACCGGCTGGTGCTTGGCGCTACTAACAGGAACTGCAATGTTCATCATGTAATCTTGATACTACAACTGCTACATCGCTGGCTTTAGCAGAAATGAAAAAACGGGATGTCGACATGAAGTGTTCCAGACAAATCTGATGTGACGAAACTGAATGAATAACCCATCGAATACTTCATATTGTGCCACTTACTTAGTTACCATTGTTAGCAAAGTGGTTATTGCCAAGTGTCAATGTGTATTGTTTTCCTTTCAATTCTTGCTGTAAGGGGATAAGCAGGCTGCTAGCTTGCTAATGTACAGAATATCTAATAATAAATCAGTACTTAAATATACAGCTCCCAAACCATTGGTATATTTACAATGTCCGGCCAATATTTTTATAGGCCAGAATGTTTATTTTTATCTTCCATCAATATATCGAGAGCTGATAATGATTTTTTTTAATATCAACATAAATATATCGTATTATCAAGATTTTAAAAATATAAACATTCCTGCGGGAACCTCACACTGCACAATGCTCTTTAGTTTGCTTGTAACAGAAGGACTTTATTGCTGTTTGTTCTTTTGTAAAGTTTCTTCGCAATGCTTGGAGAAAGTTACAAGTTCATTATAACTTGTGTTTACTGTATTCATATGTCTGATAATCATTTCTGCTCCTGTTCAGCTTCCTATGATGACGACTGTTGCAACACTCTGTAGTCCACTCCCCCCCCCCCCCCCCCCCCCCCCCACCACCACCACCACCACCATTGAGTACAAAGTAGTACACAAAAAATCTGGCTACACAATGTTTTCATTTCCACATGTGGCAATATTCAAGGCTAGTTGCTTCTTACTTCACTGTCATCCTTTTACATGACTTTTTCTGTTGTGGGCTTGTACTCTGTGTCCCTTGTGTTTGTTTTGCTTGTGCTACTTATGTTTTAGGTTCTGAGGTTGTTGCTTTTGCACCCCCTTTTTTCTGTGGTATTTTGTATTAGTTTCGCATCTTTGCACATTGCTTTTTTCAAAATGACTACCATGCTGCAATCAAATGCTGTGCTGCCTGCAGTTGATGTAACTCAGTTTATTCAGTATCAGAGTAAACAAATGGCACAACTGATTGAAGTGATGAACCGCTTCATAACACGGTAGATGGCTTCTGAAACTGCCAGAACCAATGGCAGCACCACCACCCACATGTCCTGGGAGTGTGCCGTCAGATTTTGACAAGACAATGGAAGACTGGAATGAATACTTCACACAGTTCAATGCCCACATCACAATGCATCATATACGGTGGCAAACAGGGACATATACAGACTGTGCGCTTACTTAAGGCTCTCCTTCTGCTGCTCCTCCATGCAAATTTAAGCCACAAACTGCGTGTAGTGTGCTTTCAAAGCCCCACAGTGTCATCAGTGCAAAACAATGGTGTAATGACCACTCAGGAAAGGCTCCCGACTCATCTGCAGTGATACGTTGTTGTTGTTGTTGTTGTTGTTGTTGTGGTCTTCAGTCCTGAGACTGGTTTGATGCAGCTCTCCATGCTACTCTATCCTGTGCAAGCTTCTTCATCTCCAAGTACCTACTGCAATCTACATCCTTCTGAATCTGCTTAGTGTATTCATCTCTTGGTCTCCCTCTACGATTTTTACCCTCCACGCTGCCCTCCAATACTAAATTGGTGATCCCTTGATGCCTCAGAACGTGTCCTACCAACCGATCCCGTCTTCTGGTCAAGTTGTGCCACAAACTTCTCTTCTCCCCAATCCTGTTCAATACTTCCTCATTAGTTATGTGATCTACCCATCTAATCTTCAGCATTCTTCTATAGCACCACATTTCGAATGCTTCTATTCTCTTCTTGTCCAAACTATTTATCGTCCATGTTTCACTTCCATACATGGCTACACTCCATACAAATACTTTCAGAAATGACTTCCTGACACTTAAATCTATACTCGATGTTAACAAATTTCTCTTCTTCAGAAAAGCTTTCCTTGCCATTGCCAGTCTACATTTTATATCCTCTCTACTTCGACCATCATCAGTTATTTTGCTCCCCAAATAGCAAAACTCCTTTGCTACTTTAAGTGTCTCATTTCCTAACCTAATTCCCTCAGCATCACCCGACTTAATTGCAGTGATACGTGAGGAAAAGAAATTATCCGCATCTCTTACCGTTGCTGGTCGATCAGTCCATTTGCAACTTGACACTGGAGTTTCAGTGACTTTGCTGAACTGTAGCACTTACAAATTTCTTGGCACATCATGCCACACACTGGCGACATATAACAGCCACAACATTTCTGTTTGGGCACTTGTAGCCTTCCTGAAACTTTCCAAAATCTGACACAAAGACACTGACATTTACAGTACTTTGCTCCCAATAAATTGGGAACATGTTTGGTCTACATGCTTTTGATTTGTTTGGATTAAGCATCCAGGAATATGTGCTTTCTGTTTCTTCCTTTGATCCTCGGGACAGTGTTGCTAAGTTGTGTGCAGAATTTCTGGATTTGTTTTCTAATGGTTTAGACAAAGCAAATAATTTTGTTGCCCATGTCGCAATGGAGGACGCAAAGCCAAGTTTGTTAAGGCTCATCCTGTTCCTGATGCACTTCATGAACAGGTGGCTCAGGAATTTACTGCCTTGCAAGACAATGGTGCCATAGCACCCGGTGCAGCCAGTCAGTGGGTGTCCCTTCTTGTTATTCTGAAAAAGCTGTCTCACAGATTCCAGCACTGCATCAATTTTAAGAAAAATGTGCTTCCTCTAACAGTCACTAAGAGTTATCCCTTGCTGCATCCAAAAGAACTGATGGACAAATTGGATGGAAGGCATTACTTTTCCAAAACGGACTTGCACTACATTTACATGAAATTGTCATCACATGTAACAGAGACAAGAGTGTGTGTGAGTGTGTGTGTGTGTGTGTGTGTGTGTGTGTGTGTACTTAAGCCATGACATTAATAGCCAGGATGATCACTCACTGCAATCACATTTGCTTACTATCTGTGACCTTCCAACCCATGCAATGTGTGGGAATTGCAATTGTTTAATTCATAAATTTCGGGCGTATTATAGTATTTGAGAGTTGTAGCATCGCGCTTTAGTACCTGAATAGTGTAAATTCGCATAGTCGTCTGTCTTCTGTTTTTGTTTTGAACGGCCAGTGTCGGTTGGTCACAGCCAGTGTGCCCCCTGCCGCCGTTGGATCAGCAGCTGCCAGCAGCAAGTCGTATAGTCCTAGCTTACTTATTTGTTACATAGTTTAATTCTTAATCTCTTTGCATGTTTTTGGGTACTTGCATTGTTTAAATCATAAATTTAGGGCGTATTATAGTATTCGAGAGTTGTAGCATCGCGCTTTAGTGTTTACTTTGTAGATTCTTACTTAAATTGCGTGACAGGTTCGTGTAGGAGGTGTGATTTCGAGTTTTAGTTGGTTGGTTGGTTGGTTTTTGGGGAAGGAGACCAGACAGCGTGGTCATCGGTCTCATCGGATTAGGGAAGGATGGGGAAGGACGTCGGCCGTGCCCTTTCAGAGGAACCATCCCGGCATTTGCCTGGAGTGATTTAGGGAAATCACGGAAAACCTAAATCAGGATGGCCGGACGCGGGATTGAACCGTCGTCCTCCCGAATGCGAGTCCAGTGTCTAACCACTGCGCCACCTCGCTCGGTGCGAGTTTTAGTTACTGTAATCGTAAATTCAGGCAGATTGTAGCGCAGTCGTTAGGCATTTGTACCGGTTAGTTAATACATTCTTTGCATGTTTCCCTTGCGTTATCTAGGCACGGACTCGTGTTTCAGTAACTGTTGTTCAACATCGACTAGAATGGACAGGGACTGTGATTGCTGTGTTCGGATGAGGACTGAGTTGGCATCCCTTCGCTCACAGCTGCAAGCGGAGCTGACTTCGGTCGCGCACCTTGAGGCTTTTGCCAATGGGCACCACTGTGGGGAGCCAGACTTGGGTATCACGGGGATGTCAACCATGACCCGTCTGTCTCCAGATTGGTCTGCCGCTGTGGTTGCCCCGGTTGCTGCCCACAGTGGGGCTGAGCCCTTGCCTGTGGTTGATTGGGAGGTCGATCCAAGGCGTCGCAGGCACCGAAAGATGTCCCCGGAGGCTGATCAGAAAGCCTCCCCGGTGCGTCTGACAAACAGGTTTCAGGCACTGTCTCTGGCTGAGCCAGATGCAGCTGCCTGCCCTGTTTCAGAGGATGATTCTCAGCCTTCAAGGTCCGGGCAATCACAGAGGGTGGGCTTATTGGTAGTTGGGAGCTCCAATGTCAGGCGCGTAATAGGCCCCTTAGGGATATGGCGGCTAAGGAGGGGAAGAAATCCAGTGTGCACTCCGTGTACATTCCGGGTGGAGTCATTCCTGATGTGGAAAGGGTCCTTCCAGATGCCATGAAGAGCACAGGGTGCAGCCAGCTGCAGGTGGTGGCACATGTCGGCACTAATGACGTGTGTCACTTTGGATCTGATAAAATTCTCTCTGGATTCCAGCGACTATCTGATTTGGTGAAGGCTGCCAGTCTTGCTTACGAGATGAAGGCAGAGCTCACCATCTGCAGCATCGTTGACAGAACCAACTGCAGACCTTTGGTGCAGAGCCGGGTGGAGGGTCTGAATCAGAGGCTCAGATGGTTTTGCGACCATGTTGGCTGCAGATTCCTTGACTTGCGCCATAGGGTGGTGGGGTTTTGGGTTCCGCTGAATAGGTCAGGAGTTCACTACACTCAGCTGGCGGCTACACAGGTAGTGGAGGCTGTGTGGCGTGGACTGGGTGGTTTTTTAGGTTAGAAGGCCTCGGGAAAGTACGGGGTGAGCTGCAAACTCAAAGGGTGCATGGCAAATACAGGAAGTGCTTGGATCAAGGAACAGTTGGAATTGTGGTTGTAAATTGTTGTAGTTGTGCTGGGAAAGTCTCTGAGCTTCAAGCGCTAATAGAAAGCACAGAAGCTGAAATCGTTATAGGTACAGAAAGCTGGCTAAAGCCTGAAATAAGTTCTGCAGAAATTTTTACGAAGTCTCAGACGGTGTTCAGGAAAGATAGATTAGGCAGAATTGGTGGTGGAGTGTTTGTGTCTGTCAGTAGTGGTTTATCTTGTAGTGAAGTCGAAATAGATACTCCATGCGAATTGGTATGGGTGGAGGTTATACTTAACAGCCGAACTAAGTTAATAATTGGCTCCTTCTACCGACCCCAAGACTCCAATGATATAGTTGCTGAACAGTTCAGAGAAAATTTGTGTCTCATAACAAATAAATACCCCACTCATACGGTTATAGTTGGTGGGGACTTCAACCTTCCCTCAATATGTTGGCAAAAATACTTGTTCAAAACCGGTGGTAGGCAGAAAACATCTTCCGAGATTGTCCTAAATGCTTTCTCCGAAAATTATTTCGAGCAGTTAGTCCACGAACCCACGCGAATTGTAAATGGTTGCGAAAACACACTTGACCTCTTAGCCACAAACAATCCAGAGCTGATAGAGAGCATCCTGACTGATACAGGGATTAGTGATCACAAGGTCATTGTAGCTAGGCTCAATACCGTTTCTTCCAAATCCACCAGAAACAAACGCAAAATAATTTTATTTAAAAAAGCGGATAAAGTGTCACTAGAAGCCTTTCTAAGAGACAATCTCCATTCCTTCCGAACTGACTATGCAAATGTAGACGAGATGTGGCTCAAATTCAAAGATATAGTAGCAACAGCAATTGAGAGATTCATACCTCATAAATTGGTAAGAGATGGAACTGATCCCCCATGGTACACAAAACAGGTCCGAACGCTGTTGCAGAGGCAACGGAAAAAGCATGCGAAGTTCAGAACAACGCGAAATCCCGAAGATTGGCTAAAATTTACAGACACGCGAAATTTGGCACGGACTTCAATGCGAGATGCCTTTAATAGGTTCCACAACAAAACATTGTCTCGAAATCTGGTAGAAAATATGAAGAAATTCTGGTCGTATCTAAAGTACACAAGCGGCAAGACGCAGTCAATACCGTCGCTGCGCAATGCCGATGCTACTGTTACCGACGACTGTGCCGCTAAAGTGGAGTTATTCCTTCACCAGGGAAAACAAATGAAATATTCCAGAATTTGAAACATGAACAGCTGCTAGCATGAGTTTCTTAGAAGTAGATACCTTAGGGGTTGCGAAGCAACTCAAATCGCTTGATACGGGCAAGTCTTCAGGTCCAGATTGTATACCGATTAGGTTCCTTTCAGATTACGCTAATACAATAGCTCCCTACTTAGCAATCACATACAACCGCTCCCTCACCGATAGATCTGTACCTACGGATTGGAAAATTGCGCAGGTCGCACCAGTGTTTAAGAAGGGTAGTAGGAGTAATCCATTGAACTACAGACCTATATCACTGACGTCGGTTTGCAGTAGGGTTTCGGAGCATATACTGTATTCAAACATTATGAATCACCTTGAAGGGAACGATCTATTGATACGTAATCAGCATGGTTTCAGAAAACATCGTTCTTGTGCAACGCAGCTAGCTCTTTATTCGCATGAAGTAGTGGCCCCTATCGACAGGGGATCTCAGGTTGATTCCGTATTTCTAGATTTCCGAAAAGCTTTTGACACCATTCCTCACAAGCGACTTCTAATCAAGCTGCGGGCCTATGGTGTATCGTCTCAGTTGTGTGACTGGATTCGAGATTTCCTGTCAAGAAGGTCGTAGTTCGTAGTAATAGATGGCAAATCATCGAGTAAAACTGAAGTGATGTCAGGTGTTCCCCAGGGAAGCGTCCTGGGACCTCTGCTGTTCCCGATCTATATAAATGACCTGGGTGACAATCTGAGCAGTTCTCTTAGGTTGTTCGCAGATGATGCTGTAATTTACTGTCTAGTAAGGTCATCCGAAGACCAGTATCAGTTGCAAAGCGATTTAGAAAAGATTGCTGTATGGTGTGGCAGGTGGCAGTTGAAGCTAAATAACGAAAAGTGTGAGGTGATCCACATGAGTTCCAAAAGAAATCCGTTGGAATTCGATTACTCAATAAATAGTACAATTCTCTAGGCTGTCAATTCAACTAAGTACCTGGGTGTTAAAATTACGAACAACTTCTGTTGGAAAGACCACATAGATAATATTGTGGGGAAGGAGAGCCAAAGGTTGCGTTTCATTGGCAGGACACTTAGAACATGCAACAAGTCTACTAAAGAGACAGCTTACACTACACTCGTTCGTCCTCTGTTGGAATATTGCTGCGCGGTGTGGGATCCTTACCAGGTGGGATTGACGGAGGACATCGGAAGGGTGCAAAAAAAGGCAGCTCATTTTGTATTATCACGTAATAGGGGAGAGAGTGTGGCAGATATGATACACGAGCTGGGATGGAAGTCATTAAAGCAAAGACGTTTTTCGTCGCGGCGAGATCTATTTACGAAGTTTCAGTCACCAACTTTCTCTTCCGATTGCGAAAATATTTTGTTGAGCCCAACCTACATAGGTGGGAATGATCATCAAAATAAAATAAGAGAAATCAGAGCTTGAACAGAAAAGTTTAGATGTTCGTTTTTCCCGCACGCTGTTTGGGAGTGGAATGGTAGAGAGATAATATGATTGTGGTTCAATGAACCCTCTGCCAAGCACTTAAATGTGAATTGCAGAGTAGACATGTAGATGTAGATGCAATCTGTGTTAGGGTAGCTCAGGTACTACATCTGGTTCATTCCTAATGCCACACACATCACAGCCCCCTTGTATTACTTGCACTTGGTCAGAAGAGTGTCAGTCTGCTTTCCAGAACTTGAAAGATGCTTTGCTTAGTGATCCATGCTTTGATCCTTTTGATCCAGCCAAACTAGTGGTCCTGGCCGTGGATACTTCCTCTTATGGCACTGGTGGAGTTTTGCTGCATAAATTTGTTTCTGTTGATACACTAACTGCCTTTGCGTAAAAGTTGTTGGCCAAAGTTCAATGTAGGTTAAATGTAATTATTCACAAGCTGAAAAGGAGCCTCTTGCCATTGTATATGGTGTAACTAAGTTTCACCAGTAGCTCTATGGCAAAAAATTTTACGTGCTGGCTGAACAGAAATTGCTTCAATTTTTGTTTAGCACTTCTCAGTCAGTCCCAACTTGTGCAGCACAGAAGCAGTGGGCTCTTCTGTCAAATTTCCAATATGAAATTGTGTATCAGCCCATGCCAACATAGATGCTCTTTCTCACCTCCCTGCTGGCCCAGATTCATCATTCAATGAGACCCTTACTTCTTGTTGCTACACTGATGCACAAGACACAGACGCTTTGCATAGCTTTCCACTTAATCACCAGAAAACTGCCCAGGCTACAACAACGGATCTTGATTTTCAGGTTCTAGTACATTATATCCGCATTAGCTGGCCACATTCAGAATCATAGCTCTGTGGTTCACCAGTAATTTGCCCGTCGGCAAACCCTTGCAGTCTGTCGTCACATTCTTCAGTTCACCAAAATTTCATTTTGCTTTGCACTGATGATGACCTGTCATGTGTTGTGGTTCCCCATGCTCTCCAGCCTGACAAGCTTCATTTGCTACACCAAGGTCGCTGGGACACTGTTCGCACCAAGTAGTTGGTGTGACATCTTTGAACTTGGCACAGTCTGGACGCGCAAACCGAACAGCTGACTTCTCAGTGCCAAGCTTGTGTTGAACATCAGTCAGACCCACCTCAGCTGTTCTTTGAATGACCTAAGCCTCAAGCACCTTGACACCTTGGGAATGTTTGCACTTGGATTTTGTGGCTCCTTATTGGAATACGTGTTGGCCAACAGTCGTTGACGCTTTCAGCAAATTTACCTTTGTGGTTCCTAGGCACTCTACTATGGCTAGTTCCACAATCCAGACCTTGTCATTGATCTTTTGCCTTGATGGGTTGCCTGCATTAATTTACACTGACAATGGACCTCAATATGTTGCTGTCAAGTTTGAACAGTTTTGCATCACTTCCAGCGTCAATCACAACATGAGAATACCATTCCACCGACAATCCAACAGCAAAACTGAATGCTTTGTATGAACTTCTAAGCAACAGACGGGCAAACTTTGTGCCTCTCACCCAGTAAAACTAAGTATCACAACTATTCAATTTCTAACAGATTGTATGGCAGGCAGAAGTGTTGGGAGTGAGGGACTGTTCTACGACTCTTTGGACTTTCTACGTTTTTAATGCAAGGACCGAGAGGAGTGCAGAGACATCCCAAAATCAGTTTGCCCTTATGAATTGCATGATCCTGCCACAGGCTCTGTACTGTCAGATTCTGTGCCTGTCTGGACACAGCAGCTTTCACTGCATCCAGCTCCCATGGGACCCGCCCGGTGGCTGTTCCACACGCTGCCTCAGAACCCTCTGCAGACGTGGAGATGTCTCTGTCCTCATCTGCTGCTCCGCCTCCGGATGTGGGTGAATGCCCTCTGCCCAGTTTTTTGGTTGGTGTTCATGAGCGCACTCAGGAGATATACCAGCGTGTGGGCAGGAGATCAGCACGAGCCTTCATTTCAGCTCCCATCTCCTTGTTGCCACCTGTATGCACCCCTCCGACACCCTCCCACACAACGACAGTGAGAAGGTTTGAGAGGGGGGGATGTGGTATTGTATATCGATACCACCCTCATCGGTTTCTCAAAGTCGGCAAAGGAATCGAACATTTCTGACAGACGCTGATAGTGGTCACGTGGGGAGCCAGAGAACCCAATTATGTGCCCCTGTTAAGCCACACCTTCAGCAGCTCCGATTAAGAAGGTCCTCTACCACCGCGATATAGAATGGCTGGTGGCAGCTACGCGTCCCAGTCTCATTTGCAGTTTTTGGTAGTTTTCAGTCTTAGTCAACCTTCAACATTTCACTCGTGCATTAATAGCAGGAACCTCACACTGCATGATGCTTTTTAGTTTGCTTTTTGTAATAGGTGGACATTATTGTTGTTTGTTCTTTTGTAAAGTTTCTTCACAACACTTGAAGAATGCTACCAGATGAGTAAAACTTCTGTTAACTGTATTTACATGTTAGCTTATCATTTCAGCTCCTGTCCAGGTTTCCTACGGCAACAGCTGCTGCACCACTCTGTAGAACATTTCTCTTTACCACTGTGTATGAACCTATACACAACATTAAACCTCCATATGTCATAACAATCAATGTAAAAGCTAACAGCTTACATTATGAGACTTCATATCCACCTTGTTCTCAAAACCTCATCCTAACCATGCAATAATTTAGTTGTGTGTTCTTCTTAAGGAAAACTTTTTATCTGCCAAAACTGCAAGGAAGAATACATTGATTACTTGTTTTGATGAGTTAAATGGCCATATTCACATCTGAAAGTATACAGATGGCTACAGACCAATGTTCACAATGCAAAGAATATATGAAACTTTTGGTTTCATAAGATAAAGCTAGATATATTAATAATGGACTCGGGGCAAAGTATGTATCATATAGGATGGGGGGGAGGGAGATCGGTTTGCATATTGAAGTTTGCCTTCTGTGCATTTTCTTGCGTATAGTGATGGTCCTTGTATTGTGTATCAATGGTTGAATAATTTTTTCTCTTAAAAGGTGAAGATCTGATATAGGCTCCAGTTGCTTCAAGTGAAGACCTGCTTGCATCATCTTGATGGTCTTTTCAGGTTTTAAGTTGAATAAAATGAAAATTTTTTGCAAACTGATAACCTTACATGATACTGTTGTCGTGCCTGGGCCTTTTAATTTCAATAAACCAACTAGTCTGTTAATTAATAAAACACACACACATGCACAAAATCTTACTAACACGAGTGACAGTGTTAACATAAGGTATTCTGAAACAGGATTTATAAGTTTCGTCAACTGTACAAAATTTTCCACTGCTTTATTCTCTGTTAGCATTTATACAAAATCATACCACTACATCTTCATGATTTGACACCCACAACAAGTCAACTTAGTATTTTGCTATGAGTGTTGTTTCATATTTGACTTTGCACTCAGGTTCATAGGGGACACAGATTTGATGTAACTCAAAGTTTCCAGTCAATATTATGATTGAAAACTGGTGTTAGTACTTCACTGAGCTGTTTTACCTTCTGGACCTGATACACAATTAAATTTACAAGGGCAGTAGAAATGCTGAGGAAAATAACTTCATTTTGAAGGAAGTATTGTTTTCATAATCATTGAAAGAGGTACTATTTAGGAGTACATTCAAAGATTGCAACATCAAATTTACAGTAATGAATAATTACATTATGACGACTACGTGGAATGAAATTACATTATTTGCTTAAAAATTACACTATTTCTGAACTAAGTTTCAGGTGTTCTGAAAATATAAATATCTTTCACAATCACTGTAGTCTTTACTTGTTACAATTTTTCTTCAAAAGTGTTACTTTCTACAAAAAAATCATTCTGATAAAGGATCAGTTGAAAGGTTGTAGAAGTAGGGCATTACAACCATTATTTCCACTCCCCTGCACATATTCTATTATTCCTTTATATCATATTATTCCTTTTATCTCTTCACTTGCTTTTTTTTTTTAACTTAAGTTTAGACAGTGACAAATATGTTTTCAGACTTCTTTGTACATCTCAAATCAAAAATATCAACAAAGCAGAAATCCTAGGAAAGAAACACAAGATTAGGATTTAACATCCCACTGACATTAGAGATAGAACAAGAGCTCAGGACAGGGAATGAACCTGCTGTGTCAATTTGAAGGAAAGCACTTTCGCATTTGCCTTAAGTGATTTACAAGAAACCACTGAAAACCTAAATCTGGAAGGTCAGATGCCAATTTCAACTGCTACCCTCCCAAATGCGAACCTTACGTCTTAACCACAATGCGACCACACATGATGGAAAACTCAAAGTTCTTAATGTCACTTTGGTTCTGAATGGTTCATGTTTCCAAAAATCCTTCATCATCATATACCTCTGACATTTTTCTTTCTTTTGAAAAACGTTTTGTAAGACAATGTGAAATGTGAAATTCTGTAAGATATCACTTGCAACACAAATAAATTTACATATTGTTGTTCAACTTCTGCTGCGTTCACTGTAGTGCATGATAGTTGTGGCACTAACGATTTAGGTGAGGTGATCAAAGAATTTCGAAGCATGCACTGCAGAATACAACCAAAAACAAAAACAATGTTACGTTTTCTTTTTCTGTTACTGGAATGAAGAAGATTAAGTCTGTACTGGTGCCAGTGCAATTAGTGAAAATATAACTCATGGAAAACAAGAATAACCTGACTCTGCTTCTATACCTCGAATAACGCAAATGTATGAGGGGCAGATTGCTGTGTTCCCAACAAGCAGTCAGCCATGTTTGAGAAGCCATTGCTTGTACCTACAAAACTGGCAATATAGCAAGCATAAGATAGGACTACATTAGCTGCCACTTACCACTCACTCACTGGAACATCAATCACAAAATTATTTTAATCGAAACACAGGCAATTTGTCGATAATTTCTTTAGCATTTATGGGGGGGGTGGAAAAAAAAAAAAAAAAAAAAAAAAAAAAAAAAAAAAAAAAAAAAAAAAAAAAACACACCACTGCAAAAACCATCATAAGCAAATTGAAGGCAGCATCCAAGCATAGAAACAGCCAGCAACTACAGGGCCACAGAGCGCCTTCCTTTGAAAAGGGATGGAAGCTAAAAGATTTGGAGCAGAACTAAGTAGAATATTTGTATGATGAATTGAGTACAGTAGAGGATTTTTATAGTATCTTCTGTTCTGCTCTGTGTACACACTTCAATATAACCATTTCAAGGCTATGCTACTTGACAATAATCATAACAAAAGAGGATGTTTTAAAATTAAGTGTTTAATTAATTGAGGTGACAGGATGTGCATTTGATTTACAAGCTCCAACCGACATGAGGAAGAATGCTACTTACCACTGGAACTTCTTAGCAGGTTTTTTAAGGATTAAGAGTCTGTCAACAGTGCAGACATTAGACATAGATCAGCCAATGAACTGTTGAAGATATAACTTCAGTATTGTACTATTTGTGGCTTTGGGGAACCATGGAAAACTTGATGGCCTGACTAGAATTGGAACTGTGTTCTTTCAAACAAGTGAAGTATTTTAAAATATATTCGAAAATATTTAATGAAACCTGATTTTTGTGGTAACTGTAACAACAGAAAATAGTATTGAATCAGAACTGGCCTCAACTGTCACAAACAAACCTATTGTTCAATTTGTTTTAAATTTATATTATATGGTGTACACATTGACAAGAAAAAAAAAGCTCCTGGATTTCTTGGTTGAAAAAACACTTTCTCCCTGATGAAAATACACTTTCTCCATGGTAAGTAACAGTATACTTTTCTTCGGCACTGTAAAACTTATCAATCCTTTGAATGTTTTTGGTTTTTAAACTGACATAGAATTTCCTGGCACTTTAGAAAAATAAACTCAGGGGGGGAAAAAACACGTTTTGGAAAGATCTTTACTGTGCAGCAACATGTACACTGCATATTTTCATGTTACCAATGTATAAATTCAAATTCCACCAAACACCGCATGTTACTTTCCAAAGCATAGAAATTGAGATTGCGACGCGCTTTTGTAAGTCACTCATAGCTCGTGTAAAGTGATCTCACCAGCTGATAACAGCATAGGACATGTGGTGAAGTCAGCCTACAGCAAGATCACTCTTAAGTAGTGCAAACACACAAATAAGAAAAGTTAATGGTTTAAATTAATACGCATAGTGTTGTTACAAGAAAAACAAAGCTTTCACATATAATATTGGTCTCTAAGATTAATAAGCTGCAAGAGCAGCTAAGCTTCCACATATAATGTTGATCTTTTTTGTGCGGGTTACGCTTTAAGACACATCACACAAATGTGCCAGAAAAGTTTTTAATAACGACGTAAATATCTGATCTTTTGGGCTCAAAATTCTTCTACATGGTCGACCTCAAAGAGTTGATTTTTAAATGAGAGTTAAATGCTCTGTGATTTACGAAATTCATCGTACATTCTCGCACATAGTATATCTTGCGTAAAAAGAAATTCACTTTGAAAGTAACGCTTTTCAAACCACCATTCACAATATTTTCTCTTGACCTGTTAGAAATTGGTTCATTTCAGCAGTTGCCAGAGAGCATCAGATAACAGGCGGCACTGCGCTTGCGCAGCTATGATGATGTAGGAAGCCCCCATGTTCCTACGTGCAAAACATTAAAAGATCTTGCATTACGTCATAAAAGAAACAAGACATCAGAGGATACTTCAAGAACATCAGAATTTCATGAACCATACTAAAATGCATAATTCAGCTTAAAGTGCACATTCGTAAGTCCAGATTCAGATATAAATTTTCTTGAGTAGCAGTACTGTATTACCTCATGTTTGGTTCTTTATTATGGCATAATGCCATATGAGCTATAAGATGGAAAACGTGCACTGAAATGCAGCGAACACTTGAAACTAGCAAACAGTGTGAAATTAAACACTTTGTTTCAAATAAATTGACTGCCTCAGCACAAAAGATTAATGAAAGCCAAGTCTCTTTAGCAAACCGACAAAAATAACTTCATTGTTCTGCAAGGCGATTAATGCTTGACTATCGGAAAGATGAAAATAAAACCTGAAACTAATACCATATTTTAGCCCTCCTCAATTATGCGAACATATTTTAATTCATTTGATAGCTCCTGGCCACAGAAATCCGTTTTGTTTTCACTTAATATGAGAGTAATAAATGAAGAGGAAACAGCAAAATCACTAAACGTAAAGACAGGTCATGTGGAGACTACCCACCTCCCCAATACAACTCAGACTGCTCTGTAGATCAGTCCCGGATCTCCAATATTTCCTAACATGGGCAATATCAGACAGTGGCGCCCAGCCACATATCTGTAGCCATAAGCGAGAGAAGGTGCTACTCATGTGAGACTCAACTGCACATGCGTAAGAGCCCGCCCGGAACTGTTCAAATGAATCTAATGTAAACAGCTGTCACGTCACACTCATCGGAGGCAATTTGTTGTTAGAAAGCATTGCATAGTCTTCCTAAAGTCTTTGACACATTTTGCTGTTGGCAGTTGCTTGTATCAGCACTGTGTTTTGTTGTATATGGCGTATTTCCTTTGTGACTTAAGGTTTCCCCCCCCCCCCCCCCCCCCCCCATTGGTTCTTACCAGTCAAAATCACAAAAATTTAACTAAAAACTAAAACACTGAATAATTACCGGAATTCTAAAAAATTCCTGGATTTCTCTTGGTTTTCTCCTGGATGAAAAAATTCCCGGGTTTTTCCTGGATCTCCCGGCTGTCCTGGGTTGTATACACCCTGTACTACCCAACATCACTTATGATTTCAAGTAATTTCATTTTGTGTCCTCCGTGCCTCAATGCAGGTAGTAGCATTCACACACTTTTACTTGGTATCTGGGTTCCATAACACTGAATAAGTAAAAATCTGAAGACTACAATTGTTTTCTGTCCAGCTATTACCAACTTTAGGAATCAAATAATACTTTACGCAGTACAAAATAGTACCTGTTACAGAAAGCTAGGTTTTGTAACAATCTTCTGCTATCACTTACATTATACAGGAGTGCAATTTTTGGCAATTTTTTTCCATTTAGGCCAGTTCTGTATGTCGCACTCCATCAGTTGTTTCATCTTTTCCCGACATTTTGAACGCCACTGATCCGTCTCTTCCTTGGAAGACATCTCTCTCCTGGAATTCTTTTACTGCCATCTGTATCACTATTTTTGCAATGTGAGTTTGACCTTTTCTCATCACATGTTCATGCTAGTAGCGCTCCTCTCATTCTCTCTGTTACGCTTTGATGGAAATTTCAGTAACTTTTAAACTTCCTCAGTTTTTCTCATTTGAAATTTGGTCCATTCTGGTGATTCTATGTATCCCTCTCAGCATCTTAATCTCAGCTACATCTAGTTTTGTGCACTGGCTTTTAAGTAGTTAATCCTTTTTGTACAGTAATGCATCATCACCACTGTCTTCTTTTGGTACTGATATGAAAAATTATCTGTTCTTACGTGTCTTCTGCATCTAAGGAATGGTGTCAAAAGTTTCTAGACAATGCATTCAAAAAGGCCTTGACTCTTTGGCTGATGTGCATCCTTCCCCAAATATTGACATCCATTGACAAGATATTTAGTATTTACATCCACTAACCACAATTGATGGTAAGTTTACTTAGCTTAATAGCCATGCATTGTGTAAATATGCATCTGCTTTAGTTAGAAAGAGCTGTTCTTCAGCTGGGGTGTTTTGTATCCAGACTGTAAAGCATGGAACAATTTCCAATGAAATAGTTGCAAACTTCTGACACCAAAGCCAATTTGCCTGTTTTGAGTCTTGTTGACCTACATTTTCTGATATCGAAGCACAAAAATTTCAAAATGTCTTTAAAACTGCATCATGAAAGAACTGTGGCCTCCAGGTTTCTGGCAACTGGCTATCGAGTTTGATTCTCTAAGAGCAAAAAACACCATGAGTGCACAAAACTGCAATGACTGCGCCTTGCTCAAAAGTAGTAACACTCCAACCAATGTTTTCAAGCTGCCTATGGGCTTCTGTAGAGCATGGAACAATTTTCAATGAAACAATTGCAAACTTCTGACACCAAAGTCAATTTGCCTGTTCAGAGTCTTGTTCACCTACGTTTTCCGATATCAAAGCACAAAAATTTCAAAATGTCTTTAAAACTGCATGGTGAAAGAACTGTGGCCTCCAGGTTTCTGGCAACTGGCTATCGAGTTTGATTCCCTGAGAGCAAAGAACACCATAGGTACACAAAACTGCAACAACTGCGCCTTGCTCAAAAGTAGTAACACTCCAACCACTGTTTTCAAGCTGCCTATGGGTTTCTGTCTCTGTGCACAGTTTTATATATTCCAGCCTTGTATCTCCTACAAACAATCACCAATTACCAGCAACAGTGTGAATTTTGATGTTTCCTTGCATGTGGCACTGGTCATGTAGTCCAGTGTAACACATTTTGCTTTTGTTGTATTACAGGTTCATTCAAGAAACAGTGCAAAATCTCCCATTGTATCCTGTCTTTTCTGAATTCTGAATGGCACACACAAATTGGTAATTTTAATTGACACCTACCTATTCCACCCTCTCCTACTTTGTTGCATTAAATGTTGCCTTTCGAATGATATGCTGGAAGAATTTTGAAACAGTCAGTGGTGTTACTTATCAAGAGACAAATACTCACAGTTGTGTCAGCATTTTCTGAAATATAATCATTACAACTAGTTTCCACCTGTCTTTCAGTTTCATTACCATAGAGCCCTTGCTCTGAAACTCACTGCAGATGTTTCCAACTTCCTTACCTACCATCTCACAAGTCATTTTCAGTATTCATATTACAAGGTACATAAAACCAAGCACCCTAGGACTACTGAGATGCTACCCTCAGTTTAGAAGCTATAGTGTGCATTATAGCATCATGTCACAATCACATTCAATGCTACTGAGCATTTGCAGTACTCTCAGGCAAACTGGCGTGCAAAAAAATGTTAAGTCATCAAAATAACTGTTGCCACAATTCTGGGTATATAGTCATAAATATAAGCAATGAGTATAGTTGCAGGTCTGTAAATGTTTTTACTGAACTCTGTTAAACAGTTAAAAAAAAGTAACTGTACTCACACAGACAAAGTTTCAAAACAGTCATTTGACCAATTGTGTGGTCCTAATGATAACTAAAAACAATTTTAATCTGCTCACCCATCTGACTGCATATATCACAGGGTTTAGGCTTATTAGGTTTGAATTCTTCACGGATGATTGTGAAATTGGGTTCATGTGTGGCTAATCCCAACATGATAAGATCAGCATCTGCACCACATAGCACATGTTGAGTGTTTGGATCGTGGTCAGGTTGAGCTGTAATAAAAGAAAAAAAGCATTAAACTTTTTTAATTTACAGGGTATCTGACTCAAATTTAATAAACAACATGTTAACTGAGTAATGCAGCAACCATGGATCACTTAAGGTAAATGAGCAGAGTAATTCTGGTGGATTTTGTAATAAACTGTTTTTATACCTTACTATTGACTCAGATTCAACAATGAGCAAGCATGTTAAAAGGGAGGGGGGAGGAGGGAAGGAGAATGACAGAGGTAGCACTACTCAAATCATTCAAGAAAATTACATATTTTCTATTTTTTATGATAGAGAAACTCGGGGCCGAATAGTATGCATACAGCTCCTACAATTCCCGAAGACTTCCTGCAGTCCTTTACAAAGGATAGTCAAAGTTTATATCACTTTAAAAAAAATGAAGTTACATAATTAACGTTTTGTTTGATTTAGGATATGTAACTGGAAATAAAGAAAACGAAGTACATTATTTTTTTATGTGATAATTAAAACTAAAACATCGTTCTTGTGCAACGCAGCTAGCTCTTTATTCACACGAAGTAATGGCCGCTATCGACAGGGGATCTCAAGTTGATTCAGTATTTCTAGATTTCCGGAAAGCTTTTGACACCGTTCCTCACAAGCAACTTCTAATCAAGCTTCTAATCAGTTGTGCGACTGGATTCGTGATTTCCTGTCAGGAAGGTCGCAGTTCATAGTAATAGACGGCAAATCATTGAGTAAAACTGAAGTGATATCAGGTGTTCCCCAGGGAAGCGTCCTGGGATCTCTGCTGTTCCTTATCTATATAAATGACCTGGGTGACAATCTGAGCAGTTCTATGTACCGACTTGACAGAAAATCCTAGGAAGTTCTGGTCTTACGTTAAATCAGTAAGTGGCTCGAAACAGCATATCCAGACACTACGGGATGATGATGGCATTGAAACAGAGGATGACACGCGTAAAGCTGAAATACTAAACACCTTTTTCCAAAGCTGTTTCACAGAGGAAGACCGCACTGCAGTTCCTTCTCTAAATCCTTGCACAAACGAAAAAATGGCTGGCATCGAAATAAGTGTCCAAGGAATAGAAAAGCAACTGGAATCACTCAATAGAGGAAAGTCCACTGGACCTGACGGGATACCAATTCGATTCTACACAGAGTACGCGAAAGAACTTGCCCCCCTTCTAACAGCCGTGTACCGCAAGTCTCTAGAGGAACGGAGGGTTCCAAATGATTGGAAAAGAGCACAGATAGTCCCAGTCTTCAAGAAGGGTCGTCGAGCAGATGCGCAAAACTATAGACCTATATCTCTTACGTCTATCTCTTGTAGAATTTTAGAACATGTTTTTTGCTCGCGTATCATGTCATTTCTGGAAACCCAGAATCTACTATGTAGGAATCAACACGGATTCCGGAAACAGCGATCGTGTGAGACCCAACTCGCCTTATTTGTTCATGAGACCCAGAAAATATTAGATACAGGCTCCCAGGTAGATGCTATTTTTCTTGACTTCCGGAAGGCGTTCGATACAGTTCCGCACTGTCGCCTGATAAACAAAGTAAGAGCCTACGGAATATCAGACCAGCTGTGTGGCTGGATTGAAGAGTTTTTAGCAAACAGAACACAGCATGTTGTTATCAATGGAGAGACGTCTACAGACGTTAAAGTAACCTCTGGCGTGCCACAGGGGAGTGTTATGGGACCATTGCTTTTCACAATATATATAAATGACTTAGTAGATAGTGTCGGAAGTTCCATGCGGCTTTTCGCGGATGATGCTGTAGTATACAGAGAAGTTGCTGCATTAGAAAATTGTAGCGAAATACAGGAAGATCTGCAGCGGATAGGCACTTGGTGCAGGGAGTGGCAACTGACCCTTAACATAGACAAATGTAATGTATTGCGAATACATAGAAAGAAGGATCCTTTATTGTATGATTATATGATAGCGGAACAAACACTGGTAGCAGTTACTTCTGTAAAATATCTGGGAGTATGAGTACGGAACGATTTGAAGTGGAATGATCATATAAAATTAATTGTTGGTAAGGCGGGTACCAGGTTGAGATTCATTGGGAGAGTGCTTAGAAAATGTAGTCCATCAACAAAGGAGGTGGCTTACAAAACACTCGTTCGACCTATACTTGAGTATTGCTCATCAGTGTGGGATCCGTACCAGGTCGGGTTGACGGAGGAGATAGAAAAGATCCAAAGAAGAGCGGCGCGTTTCGTCACCGGGTTATTTGGTAACCGTGATAGCGTTACGGAGATGTTTAATAAACTCAAGTGGCAGACTCTGCAAGAGAGGCGCTCTGCATCGCGGTGTAGCTTGCTGTCCAGGTTTCGAGAGGGTGCGTTTCTGGATGAGGTATCGAATATATTGCTTCCCCCTACTTATACCTCCCGAGGAGATCACGAATGTAAAATTAGAGAGATTAGAGCGCGCACGGAGGCTTTCAGACAGTCGTTCTTCCCGCGAACCATACGCGACTGGAACAGGAAAGGGAGGTAATGACAGTGGCACGTAAAGTGCCCTCCGCCACAAAACCGTTGGGTGGCTTGCGGAGTATCAATGTAGATGTAGATGTAGATGTAGGTTGTTCGCAGATGATGCTGTAATTTACTGTCTAGTAAGGTCATCCGAAGACCAGTATCAGTTGCAAAGCGATTTAGAAAAGATTGCTGTATGGTGTGGCAGGTGGCAGTTGATGCTAAATAACGAAAAGTGTGAGGTGATCCACATGAGTTCCAAAAGACTCCATTGGAATTCGATTACTCAATAAATAGTACAATTCTCTAGGCTGTCAATTCAACTACGTACCTGGGTGTTAAAATTACGAACAACTTCTGTTGGAAAGACCACATAGATAATATTGTGGGGAAGGCGAGCCAAAGGTTGCGTTTCATTGGCAGGACACTTAGAAGACACAACAAGTCCACTAAAGAGACAGCTTACACTACACTCGCTTGTCCTCTGTTAGAATATTGCTGCGCGGTGTGGGATCCTTACCAGGTGGGATTGATGGAGGACATCGAAAGGGTGCAAAAAAGGGCAGCTCATTTTGTATTATCACGTAATAGGGGAGAGAGTGTGGCAGATATGATACGCGAGCTGGGATGGAAGTCGTTAAAGCAAAGACGTTTTTCGTTGCGGCGAGATCTATTTACGAAATTGCAGTCACCAACTTTCTCTTCCAAATGTGAAAATATTTTGTTGAGCCCAACCTACATAGGTAGGAATGATCATCAAAATAAAATAAGAGAAATCAGAGCTCGAACAGAAAGGTTTAGGTGTTCGTTTTTCCCGCGCGCTGTTGGGGAGTGGAATGGTAGAGAGATAATATGATTGTGGTTCGATGAACCCTCTGCCAAGTACTTAAATGTGAATTGCAGAGTAATCATGTAGATGTAGATGTAGAGATCAAACACATATTGACACTCTTAATTCTATTAAAATTCTTTTTGATGCAACAAATCTTTCACATCTTCAAACACTCTTTAACACACAGATATTTTACTTCTTTCTGTCTTTCTTCTGATATTTTACTTCTTTCTGTCACCAAACTTACCAAGTCACGAAAGGGGGGGGGGGAGGGGGGGGATAAGTACCAACATATGGGCAAGGTATTGGGGTGACAGTGTCTTTCCGATGTGCCTGCAGTAAATGCAGAAATGTGAACTATTGCGACCTTATTACCAAATGAGACCGAACAGGACCAATGTGTGCTGTTATTCTTTTCCTGGTTGCTGAAGGAAAAGCACTGGTAGACAACCATCCATCTGAGAATAAAGAGTGTGTATCGAGCAGCATGTCTGTCAAAAGTGGAACTGTGCAACAAGGAGTGCTGCTGCTCCATGATAACACATATCCGCATAAGCAGTTACAGACTTCTTCACACAGCACGATAGTCAACAAGGTCATGAGCAGTTAAATTATCAACATCTCACAATAGCACCATTGGCTATCACCTATACATACTTTAGTCTAGATCAGCTATCTTACATTGTTGGCCTTAATTCAGTTCATTTTTTTTTGTTCCTCATTACACTTCTCAACTCCAGCTGAATTTCTACATCTACATCCATACTCTACAAACCACACGTGATGTGCAGGGCAGAGGGTACATTCCATTGTACCAGTTATTAGGGTTTCTTCCCGTTCCATTCATGTAGGGAGCACACGAAAAATTATTGTTTGAATGTGTCTGTGTGTGTTGTAATTATTCTAATCTTGTCCCCACAATCTCCATGTGAGCAATACGTATGGGGCTGTAGTATATTTCTGGAGTTATCATTTACAGCCAGTTCTTGAAACTTTGTTAGTAGACTTTCTCAGGATAGTTTACTTCTATCTTCAAGAGTCTGCCAGTTCAGTTTCTTCACCATCACTGTAACACTCTCCCACGGGTCAAACAAACCTCTGACCATTCGTTGCTGCCTTTCTATGTACACATTCAATATCCACTGTTAGTCCTATCTGGTAGGAGTCCCACACAATTGAGCAGTTTTCCAGTACGGGTCACACGAGTGATTTGTACGAAATCTCCTTTGTAGAATGATTGCACTTCCCCAGTATTCTACCAATAAACCGAAGTCTACCACCTGCCTTACCATAACTGAGACTATGCAATTATTCCATTTAATATCCCTACAATGTGCTACACTCAGTTACTTGTATGAGTTGGCCGATTCATTGAGATTAAGGTCATAGCATATTACATTTTCTTTTGTGAAGGGCACAACTTTACATTTCTGAACTTTTAAAGCAAGTTGCCAAAGGGGACTGATGACCATAGATGTTAAGTCCCATAATGCTCAGAGCCAAGTTGCCAATATTTGCACCACTTTCAAATCTTATCAATATCTGACTGAATATTTATGCGGCTTCTTTCAGACAGTACTTCATTATATATAACTGCATTGTCTGCAAACAATCTGAGCTTACTATTAATACTGTCTGCAAGGTCATTAGTATACAACATCAACAGCAACAGTCCCAATACATTTCCCTGCGGCCCACCTGAAGTTGTTACTGCTATATCTGAAGATGACTCTCCATCCAAGATAACATGATGTGTGATCTCTGTCAAAAAGTCCCCAATCCAGTCACAACTTTCACTTGATACCCCATGTGACTGAACTTTTGACAACCAGCAGAGGTGTGTGGTGCTAAGTCAAGTGCTTCTCGGAAATCATGAAATACTGTGTCTACCACACTGTCAAAGCTTTGAGTACGTCATGTGAAAACCTTGGATCCAAGCAGCCACTACGTGCTGCCATTTATTATTTTTTTAAATTTATACCATTGTGGCAGTTTCTAATTATGGATAAGTTTGAAAAGGAGGGGGGGGGGGGGGGGGGGGGGGGGGGGGGGAGGGAAAACACATTTTGATTCGTCCACTAGCAGTATGGTAAGTTAAAAATAAAATATGTATTCACTACTATAATAGTCTATCTATAACAGTTTAATGTTAACGCTGGACTCATAATAGTCTACCTATAACAGTTTAATGTTAACGCTGGACTCATCATTTGAAGACTGTCAGAACATAAGGGTTGCAATAATTCAGTATTTTACAAGGCAGTGGAGTGGTAAAAATCATTACAAACACATGAAATTAAAATCAGTGCATAAAAATACATTTGGAATTGCCTGTATCACCCAGAATTTGCACTAGAGAACAAAATTACCACCCAAATGGTGATGATAGCATTTCTTTAAAAATTTGCTCAAAATTCTATCATTAGTAGCCCAAATTTAAAATACCTCTCAACCTGGTCATTAAAGAAGTACTCAATTACAAAAACCCATTCCAATACAAAAAGATGGATAGGGTTTGTGGAGAGCGGAAGGGGTATGTGATGACAGCACATTCTGTAGTTTGCTCGTTTCTTAAAGATTTTTCAGCGGGCTACTTGAACTCGACTGAGCTGACTGTGCCATGTATCTCCCCCCCCCCCCCCCTTTTCATATTATGCTTTTATAACACTACAGTAACTGAAGCCACAAAATCCCAAAATCCCTGCACAATCAAATAATGAAACGTGCACAATTACAGGAAAACACACAATATCAGAAATCAATTTTTTATTGTGAAGCATCCAGCTTTTCAAAATTCTCCACCGATTGGGGTACCTCTGCTCCTTGAGCAGCTGAACAAGCAGTCTATGGATTCGGAAGGCCAGGTAGTTCGAATCCATCCACCAGAAACCTTGCAAATGGTTTTCTGTGGTTCACTTTACAATTTAGGCAAATACCTTACTATAGGTCACAGCCAGTTCTATCCAAATTCTCTTCTTTCCTGACAGATTCCAATTCCATCAAAGATGCAGCAACTCTGCTTAAATGAAAAGAGCTGCACTGAAGGTGATCCAAACACTGTCTTTTTGTACTATGTGTGCAATGATGGTTCACTCTGGAACGATGATATATCATGTCTTCAAGTTTTATTACAAGAATGATGTTCTACTGTTAAATGTCTTCTTGGCAATTACTGAGGAACAGCAAGTCCAACCGTAACAACTCTAATGTGATTGTAAATAAACGTCATACATTCTAACATATAAAAAATAATGCACCACAAAGCAATTACTTGAATGGGACAAAAATCTGTAGATGTGATTCACATGTACAGACAAACAAATTACTACAATTTCAGAAGAATTGAATGATTTATTTAAGACAAAGACCTTCACGAACTGAGCAAGTCAGTAACGCATTGGTCCACCTCTGGCCCTTATGCAGACAGTAATTTAGCTTGGCTTTGACAGAGTTGTTGGATGTCTTCCAGAGCGATATCGTGTCAAATTTTGTCCAATTGTCATGTTAGATCAACAACATCCACAGCTGGTTGGAGTGCCCTGCCCACAATGCTTAAAATGTTCTCAATTGGAGAAAGATCTGGCAATCCTGCTGCCCAAGGCAGGGTTTGGCAAGCACAAAGACAAACAGTAGAAACTCTCTCCTTGTGGGGACAGGCGTTATCTTGCTGAATATAAGAGTAGGCTGCCTTGCCACAAAGGGCAACAAGACAGGGTGTAGAATACTGTTGACATACCACTGTGCTGTAAGGGTGCCGTGTTAGACAGCCAAAGGGCTACTGCTTTAAAAAGAAATGGTATCCCAGACCATCACTCCTGGCTGCTGGGCCTTAAGGCAGGTGACAATCAGGTTCGTATCCCACCGCTGTTTGAGGTCTCTCCAAATGCTGGTCATTGGCACTTAATTCGAAGTGGGGCTCTTCACTGAAGACAATTCTATGCCTGAGATTCCATGCTGAGGACATGTCTGGAGATGCTGCGAACAACAGTGAGAATACCAGACTGTCTGTCACCTGCCATGCAGCCTGACAATCAGAAATGATGAACTGTGGCACCCTTTCTTTTCAAAGTAGTCCCCTCTGTCTGTCATCCATGGCACCCTTACAGCATAGTGATGTGTCAACAATATTCTACGTCCCATTTTTATGCCCTTCATGGCAAGCCACCCTGGGCTTAAATTTCAGCAATGTAATGCCCGCCTGCCTGCACACAGCAAGGGTTTCTACTGCTTGTCTTTGTGCTTGGCAACACTACTTTGGCCAGTAGTGTAGCTGGGACTCTTCCCACTTGAGAATGTTCAGAGCTTTATGGGAAGGGCCTTCCAGTTATCTTGGGATTTTGACAATCTAATGCACCAATTGAACAGAATTTGGTGCAATATCCCTCAGGAGGACATCCAACAGTGCCAAGACAAATAACTGCTTGCCTGAGGGCCAAATATAGATCAATGCATTACTGACATGCTCGATTTGTGAAGCTCTCTCTTGAATAAATCATCCATTTTTTCTTAAATTTTAAGAATTTGTCTGTCTGTATATGCACATAAAACATCTAGCGATTTCTGTCCCATTCGGATAATTTCTTTGTAGTGCGTTCCTTTTTAGCAAAATCCTGGCTATGTCCTTGCCCCAGCATCCAGAAGATTTCACTTTTCTGAAGGCTTTCCTTCCAATGATATTTTGACAGAACCATGTTTGCTGTTCCTTTAATTACTGTCATTCCGTACATCTACATCTATACTCCACAAGCCACATTACAGTTTGCTTACCACAACCATTTTCCCCCCTTTCGTGTTCCATTCACAAATGGTGCATGGGAATGATGACTGTCGATAAACCTCCATATGAACTCTTTCCCATTTTTATGATCCTCGGCATCATTAATTGTAGGTCTTCCTCTGATTCAGCCAATAATGTTTGATCATCAGCATATTTAATTGTCTTCATCCATTCTCCTCCTACTAATACGCCTCTTGCTTTTTCTGATGTCTTGTCTGTCAGTTCTCCAGAATAAACACTGAAAAAGGTTAGTGACAAACAGCTCTCTTCTAACTCCTCTTCCCAATATCTGCCCCTCCTGTTTCCTCTGTGCCAATCCAAACTACCACTTTCTGTCTCATTTACTGTTCCTTTAAAAGTATTCTGTTCTTTCTGCCTGCAACTACATCTCTTAAGGTCTCCAAAAACAAACCCTATTAACTTCTAGCACTCTTTACCTTTTATCCTCGAATACTCAATAGTATCTTGTGTCCCTTCTCCCTTCCTGGTCCTGTCATTGCAAACATTTGACCCTCACAGTCAAATAAACAATTTACTGATGTTTTTATATCTATATCAAGGAAGTTATTAAGGTTTAAAAAAACAATGTCAGTGGCTGTTCCACTGTGACCTGGATTTGTCTTCAGACAACAATCAAAACCTCAGCATAAGCATGCAGCTTTAAAGTGATTTTTGTGTATTCTTCCACAGCATATTGTTTTCTTATGATCACTTTATATTAAGTTTTATTCATTTACCTGTATCTGCAGCCAAAGGCAAAAATTGGTGAAGACGAAGTTAGTCTCTTCAACATCAAAAAGCTTTGACAATGTCACACAATAGGCCAGCAGACTGATTTTGTTGTTTAGCTTTTCCATGACTTAACTTTCATTACCATAATCAGCTTTTTAGTATCCCCACCAGCAAACATCAAGATGGAGGCACCTAAGGTGACAAGGATAGCGCAGCGAAATTGCGGGGAAATTTACCATGGAAAGCGCATACGGTAGGGACAGATCTGGTGGTGGAGGTGTTTCACTGCAACTGGTAGTGGGTCAGACGGGCCAGTGAAACTTCCCATTGCACTACATGCCAAGTTTTGTTGCCAAGTACTCAGCCGAAAGCCACTCGCATCCGCCATACGAGTCGCTACGAAGTTTCAGACTTCCTGCTTCCCGTAGATTGACTCATATGGTGAGCTTTCATTTTCCTCTCATGGAGTTCTGTTCCCAGGCTATTATCAAGCTACCAATGTCCCATGAAGAAACCACGCCAATAGTGTAGTGCAGCAGCACTATCATGCCTGTACAGGCACAAAAATGGCAGCAAAGAACATTCTTACGCTTGTGACACACCTATTTTTTGTTTCCCTTTTCCTAGTGCTAATTTTGGATCACTATGGGCCCGACATTTATTCAGTGCTGGTAAGAACAGTTGCACCCCAAAAGGAACACACAACAGCACCTGCACCAGCAAGTGCAGGTGCTAATAAACCAGACTGCGGAGTTTCTTCACACCCTTGCCCGCCGTCAGCAGGCCAGGCACCCATTGTCCAATTTTCTTCTCCATTGCCGCTGACGCATTTACCAGTTTCAATGGGTCTACAGAGAGGTGGGTGAATTACCTGTGACGGTCCTAGTTGCACTGCCAGGTAAGGAACATCGTCAATATAGTTGATAAGACCACCTAGTTATTCAGCAGCATAGGTTTACATGAAATTATCCAAAATTTGAAGCTCTTGGTTAAGCCCAAGAAAATCGCTTTGATCAGCTCTGTCAGTATCGGATGCAGTATTTTGGACATGAAACCCTTATGGTGGCAACGTGGCTACAGTTTTGCCACAAGTGCCGTGGGCAGTCATATACTGCTTTGATCATCGATTTGCATGTCCTATTGCACAAGTGTCATTTTGAGTGTCCCAAATGTGCTACCTCTTAAGGAGACATATTTATCGGGGATGTGACTGTCTGGTTAGTGCCCGAGTCCAACATTCAGACTATGGCACTGATCTTGTCCGACCCTTCTTTGGCCGTTGTTACACAGATCACGGACCAGCATGAGCTGACTGTGGTGGCAAAAGATGTCTTTACTGATAATTGGTAGGTGTGCATGCTAAACAGACCCCGGTACCCCATGGGGTAACCCAGGTGGCCTTGCTCACCACCGATTGGCCGTGGGTTGGCACTGTTCACAATTCCAGTGCAGCAGTGTCACGGCACTGCCCATCTTCACCCATACCAATCTCAGAGGGCTCACATCAGTCGCAATGTCATAATTCCAGCATTCAGTGATTTTTGGGTCCTCAGTTTCACTCTCCTCCCACTCGTTGGGCAAGCCAGTGGTCCTGCCCTTACTGTCATTTGTTGCATGTTCGACGAGGCAACCCACAAGTCAGTCGTCGGATGCCCTTGTGTTTTAGTTGAACTCTGGGGCCATCCTCAATGCCTTACACAAGCCCCGGCATATTTTTGCTGATGTTGGTTGTGAATGGATGGATGGTCAAATTTCAAGGTTACATAGGATTGACAGTACGTCTCGTTAATTTAGATACATATAGGCTCTTGGGTGCTCGGAGTTCCAATGTCCAGTATATTAGGTTGAGTTTTATAGTAAACAGTGCATTCCTTTGCGAGGGGGGGGGGGGGGGGGCAATTTCCCGTCCCCACACGTTATAAGAATGTGGAATGGCAACTTACATTGTTAGTAGACAATTCACCACTAGTGCAAAATTTTTTGGGCTAGACACCTTTTCTCTTTTCAGATAGTTGACGAAGTGCATTTATTATAGCAATCTGTTCTTTTTCACAGTCTGGACTCTTTACTGCAGTCATACAGCCCACTGTTTGAAAATATCTTGGGTCAAGCAGAAAATTTTGAAACCACACTGTCAGCAGTACCTTAATTTTGTTTCCACCAACCCCATTCCCTCTTCCATGCATGACAAGGTAAAGGCTGAGTTGCAGCATTGGCAGGATCTATGCAGTGTCTCTCCTATTTTGTCGAGTCAACGGATCACGTCTTGTTGGTGACTCAGAAGCCCAACTGCGCTCTGTGCCTTTGCAACAATTTCAGACAGATTATCAACATGCAATCAGTCACAGATTCGTATCCAATTCCACAGCCAGTAGAATTGTTGCAAAGTTGTTGAGGGACAGGGGAGTGGCGGCAGTTGGGGGGGGGGGGGGGGGGGTGATTGCAATATTTTTCATGCATCGACATGCATGATTCCTATCTACAGTTACCACTGTACGAAGTCTCTTTGACTTTCTTAGTCCTCAACACCCCTTAGGCCTTTACCAGTTTAATCACTTGTCTTCAGGAATCTCATCTGCACCAGGAATGCTTCAATGGTATTTGGAATAGTGAATTCAGGTCATTCCCTGTAGTGTCAGTTACCTTGAAGACATCTACAAGAGAGGAGCATTTATGAAACCTTCAGTTGGTTTTCCAATGCCTCCTGGAGAATGGCCTTTGTTGCAAGCTGGGACAGTGCAGTTTTTTTCCCCCAAAGGTGCATTTTCTGTGACTTGTGCTTAGTAAAGAAGGCCTCATCCTGACAGATGACCACATCAAAACCATCATCAACTTTCCAGCACACAAGTATCTAAAGGAGCCCCAGTCTGTTGTAGATAAGGTTTCCTATTATGTCGAGTCCATCCTCTGAACTAGCCTTGTCCAGACTACAGATTGGCAACAGGCGTCTTGATCTCGTAAAGAATGTTTGTGCTCTGCTTCCTGTTTGGTTTGTTTTACATCAGGTAAACCTTTAACCCTGAGCTGCAGTCCTGTCCTATCAGAACCTGGATGACACCAAACAGCCCTTTGGTTATGCTACGGAGATACTTTCCCAGTGCACAGCATAATTACTCACAGGTGGAAAAGGAAGTGCTACCTATTATTTTCAAGATTAAAAAGTTTCACATTGTAAGGGATTCACCACCCTGCTGAAGCAAATGTAATCTCGATGTATTGCTCACTTGCTAGAACGACAATTCACAGGTGCTGCCCGAGACATAAAATATCTTTGCCCCTGCTAAAAGAGAGCTGCAATAGAGTCGCAGGTCAAAGCAGTCTCTGGCGCAGTTGCAGTCTCTGGCGCAGTTGCAGTCGCTCGCTGCTACAGCGTAGTTGTAGTCTGTCGCTGGTACAGCGCAGTTTACAATTAGTAGTTGTTAAAGTCACAGTGCAAAACAAATTGTAAAATTTTATTATATGGAACTGAATAATAATTGTGATCAGCCACAGAGCTAAATGATACCATGGAATGAGATGATGATGAACAAATGAATAATTGTTAATATAATGAAAAATCAACAGTTTAATGAAGTCAACCATCTATTGTAGGGTAATTTTTTTTTTTTTTATTGGCATGCACACAGTTAAGTCACTTGTCTGAGATTTTAATATGAATTTGTTTCAATCTTTTCTTTTGTGATTCATCAGCACCACTTGACCAGGATTTGTAATATATTCAATTTTCCCGTGTAATGGATTGTAGATCTTTATCAATAACATAAAACAATTTCAGAATATAATTGTTTTTACCAGTCAACTATAAAAGTATAATTTCCCCTTGAGTCATTGCCAGTCTCAATCCAGTCATTTATCTAAATTAAAATATTTCAGAATTTTTGTCAGATCATAGTAGATGACCAGCTGTGCAGCTGTGTCACTAAGTAAAGGCAGTTTTTCTAGTAATTCAGATCTCAGATAAATGTTATCCAGTGTTGGTAGATAGGCCAGCATTGCACTAAGCTGTGCTGTTTATGAGCAGATATATAGACAGCGTTATCTGGCGACACCATCACAGGGTAAGAATTTTTAAGTTTATTTCTCATGGACAGATTCACATTGATTTCACAGGGCCATGGCGTAGCGCTGCTTATGCCAAAATTTATCAGTTTTTCAGGAGTTAAGATTTATCAGTTTTCACAGATCAGAATTTAATTATCCAAATTTAATTATTTTTATTTTTTTATTTTTCTGTCTGGGAAGATTACACATCATCATTATTTTATATTTTTTTTACTTGTACAGAAAGGTTACAACATTTTCTTGTACGGGAGCAAGATTCCTCCTCATCACTGACCACAAGCTCCTGGTTTCCTTATTTGGCCCTTGTTACAAACTAACCGAGAGCACTGCCCACCGACTGCAGCAGTGGACCATTTTTCTCAGTATGACATTCATTACTGCTCTACCACCCAGCATGCCAATGCTGTTGCGTTCTTGCAGGTATCAGCGAGGTCAGATTCACAGTTCGATCAGCAGGAGACTCTAGCGTTCGTATTGGATAAAGTCTTGCAGCAAAACCTGTCGTATTTTCCATTAAGGGAACAAGAGGCCAAAACGACCACAGTCACTGATCCACTTTTCCAGAAATTCATTTCAGCAGTATAGCTGGTTTGGCCAGGGTAAGAGTCTTTCAGTGAAAATTGGAAATTTGTGGTAAGTTCTGTGGGACCAAACTGCTGAGGTCATCGGTCCCTAGGCTTACACACTATTTAATCTATCTTAAACTAACTTACACTAATGACAACACACACGCCCATGCCCAAGGGAGGACTCGAACCTCCGATGGGAGGGAGCCGTGCGAACTGTGGCAAGGTGCCTCAGCCGCATGGCTGCCCCTTATACCACACTGTTCTTTCAGTGAAGATCTGGCGCAACATACATTTTTTGTCCTACGACATTGATTCAACATTGTGCACGTCAATTTCAAGGATCTGTTTTTGAGCAGCATGTGGTTGTTGATGGTTGACTCATTGTCCAATTTTCCGTACATAATCAAGCCGTCATCAACTGCCACTGGTCATGCATTTTCCATTATTTTTGCCACTGAGGGATCCCCCAGGACCCTTGTGTCCGATAACAGTAAGCAACATGAGTTGTGGGAGTTTGTAGACTTTTGCATTCACAACAGTACCCAGCATATGACTACCATCCCATTTCACCCCGCTTCTAACTCAGAGGTGGAGCGCTTTTTGCATACCTTCACGACTCAAATAAAGAAACCATTACCTGCCTCTTATCGCAATGATGCATTGTCGAGTTTTCTGGCTGCATACCAGGCAACACCGGTCAACAAGTGCAGTCTGGCAGAACATTTGCATGGGCTTTTGTGTGCGGTCACATGCCATGGAACATGCCAATCAGTTGTGCCTGTACCATGTTGGAATATCACCACCGTTGTCTTCTGATCAGCCAGGCAGCAGTGTTGGACACAATGTGGTTCTTAGTGCAGGTCTCTCACTTGCAGCAGCATGCTTCCCCATTGCCGCCCCCTTAATGCCCTGCACTGTCCTTTTGTCACTTGCAGCCTCTGGCCCCAGTGGGGCTCACACCTGCCCCTGCTGATGCAGGGCCCATGGATTCTGATCTGGACTCTTCCTCTCCTCTGGTTTGTCCCCCCCCCCCCCCCCCCCCCTCCATCACCAACAGAGGTGGTCTTACCTTCATTGCTGCTGGTGGCCCCCAGATGCCTCAACCTCCGTGCCCTTCCAGCGGAGCTGACAGCATCAGTGTTGCCTCCATTAGTCCTCAATCTGCTGCCAGGTTCTTCAGCAGCCCCTCGGAATCTGTGCCAGAGGCCGCGATCCAAGCCTGGCCACTTGGGCCACACGTGGCCTTTTCAGTTGGGAGGGATTTAGTATCCCCACCATCGGACATCACAATGGAGGCAGATGAGCTGGCATGGGTAGCACAGCGGAATTGTGTGGAAAGCTGCCACGGAGAATGCATGTGGCGCATAGTATGGACAGATTTGCTGAAAGAGACGTTTGCCTGTGTGCAGAAATAAGCCATGCGGGCCAGTGCTTATGCTAAGTTCAACTAGCCCAGGCCTCACTTTGCACTACATGCCGAATGCTCAGTCAACAGCCACCCGCGTAAGCTGCATGTGGAGTTTATCCCCATTTATGTCTCTACAAGGTTTTGGACTTTGTGCTTCCCGAAGACTGACTCACATGACGAGTTTCAATTTTCCTCTAACGGGGTTCTGTTCCTCAGTCATTTTCGAGCCTCTGTTGGTTGGTGCATGAAGTGCTTAGGCCAACAGTGTAGTCCAGCAGCATTGCCATGGCTGTGCAGATACTCTGTAAAGAATCTTTTACTTACCCCAAACTTAGAGGCAGTTTAAAAGACTTTCTTTCAAAATTACTTAACTTTTTTGAAATGACTAAAATCATTTTAGCAAAGTAATTGGTATAATTGTCAACTAATTTTTTAAAGAGGTATTGTTAACTGCCTCTCAGTTTGGGTTTTTTTAAAAAGATTCTGGTAAACGATATAGGTAAAATGTTGGATTTATAATGTAGACACACTTCTGGTTTCTACATCACAAATCCAACATTTTATTTCCGTGTTAGTATTATTGTATGTAGCAGTGACAGATGAAAATCTAAAAACCTCTGAAAAGAAAATAAAGCTGATTGTGAGGATAAATGTTTGCAGTACACATTTACCAGACACTGCCACAAGGAGGCAATACTGATCTGCAAAAGGTACTGAGTTAATTATGAACAGGCATTAAACTACAGACAAAACCTATGAAATGATTAACTGAGTAACATACAAATATTGAAGCATAGTGTAATGTTTATGGCAACAACAAAAGTAATCCAGGAAGGAAAGAGCAGGTATTTTGAACTTTGCTCAAATACATCCAACAGTTCACAAAATATGATTCAGCAGTCACAAAATAAAAACTTGCATAATATAATATCTGTGACAATTAGTTTGTGCATGTAAATACATTAATTAACTGTAGCTGACATACTAAATGTGAGGCTCACAAGTTTGCTTACCTCTTTGTCTTCTTATATAATCCATAATTTTGTGTTCACCTTCACCAGGAACATTAGCATCAGACAAAATTACTTTAATGCCCTTCCAGCCTGGATTATTGTTAAGACGATCATGTATGTAGTAATGAAGGCATGTGGATAGTCTAGCCATAAATGGTGTGCCCTGAAAAGGAAGATTTGTTATGGGAGAGTGCTCGGTTGACTAAATGGCAGACACTTTTATTAACTATTTAGAAGCTAAAAAAATTGAGAGATCACTTACTATTACAGATGATGCTATCATGCTCTTCAATGTGAACAAAAGTGAAATAAATTAAATATTTAACAAAACAAGCACAATCTGCTCCAAGATAAGACAATTTCAGTTTTTGTTATGAACAACGTTTATGTGACCTTTACCTTTGTGCATGAGTTCCACTTTTGCTAAAACATGAACCAGGCATTGAAGTGCCTACACTGTGGGAGGTATGCTTAGCTTGTTCTTCGTGCACAGCTCTACACCCCGTGGTTGTGGTGGTCTATGTGGCTTCATTTGCTGCCCGCAACCCCTCCTTTGGCATTGGCCAACACACAGTTAACACATTGTACTAGTGCCAAATATTCATTATCACATCAACCCCTTCATGTACTTGCAAAGGTGTGTCACACCTAGGATTGCAAGTTTCCCTAAGTGAAATTCCCTGATATTTCCCTGATTTTCGGACAAGTTTTAGCACTTTCCCCTGACATTCTGAGATCTCAAGGGTAAGTAAAGAAATTTGTAGACAAACAAATTTAAGTGCAGAATCTTAAGTCGTAACATCAACATCTTTTTGTAATAAATTGTATTTAGATGGCACCAAATCATACACGTGTTTCATTAAGACAATTGTCGTTACTTTATTTCAATAAAATGAAACACATTTGGTGACAAAATACGCATTTCCTTGGATTCACAAGACAGATTTAAAATATCTTCACTAATTTCAGAAATAACCTCAGAAAAAAGTAGGCCTCTTGAAAGAAGTGTATACGGCAGGTAAGAGTTGTGTAAACCAACACTATAGGTGACCACCAATAAAATGTTGCTTCTACTATGTTCATTATTGTCGGCTGTTACCCACTGTGTTATGTCTATTATTTTACAGGTATTGTGTGATTTTTCTCTTGAGAAATATATGAGCACATACCAACAAACTGCCAGCGACTGCCACAATTTTCTTCTTCTTATCGTCCATACTTTCTAATATATAATTTACTTTTGAAGTGCCAAAATGTACTACAATCAATAAGATGTCTACAGAGCACCACATTGTACAATGTACTTGCAGTGAAAGCTGCAATTCCTGAAATCCATCGCCCGTGGCCTCTGACCTGCCGAGGAGCAACGTAGTCCTGGGTCCACGGACACATCGGGAAAATCCACCGCATTATGCCGCACATAAACAAACCCGGATTGCAGGCAGATCAGTGAGACTAGATAGAATGGGCAGGGCTTGCACATTAGTGGAAATAATGGGCTTCAGATCGGCAGGCCTTATCTGTTAGAGACATACCCACAGAAATGGCCTGCGGTTTTGGCCTGTCGTGCAAGTCCACTAGTGTGGCCAGCTACTCACATGTCACAGACACCATGTTGTTGAAATGAGGCCGCAGTGATTATTCCATGCAACAGATAACTTGTGCGAATACTCTGAGAAGCAAAAATATTGAGGATAGGTAGCAACTCACAGTAAAGATTATCGCTGAGCCGCAGACAGGCACATAGTTGTAAGGGTGTGTTTGTCTTTTCTAACTTTTCAGCCATAATCTTTGTCAGAAAACGAAAGCACACACACATTCACACAATCACTAAGACACAACTCATGCACACATGACCACCATCTCTAACCACTGCATTAAGAATATCTGAGGATCACATCCAAACAAACGACTCCTCACTTCTCCCTGTTTCTCATCGGCAATTGCTAGGCTAGCAGCGAGAAGAGGTGGCAGCACTGACTGCAAGCTGACGGGAGTGTTACGAATGGGAGAAGTGGTAAGAATGAGGGAGTAGGGAAGCGGCGCATGTAAGCTGTGCCCAGCCAGCAACGATGCATGACATCCCAGTAAACAAACGATTTTATCTAACAAAACAAAAACAAGATTTTTTTTCAGCAGCTTTTTAAAATTTCCCTGACACATTTGAAATTCCTTGATTTCCAGAACTTGTGGCAACCCTGACATCATTTATCTTGGTTAGTGGTTGATGTTATGGTACAGTGTCTAACACCTTTTGGAAATCTAGGAAAATGTCTTCTACCTGTTCTTTGAGTCTATTGTTTGCAAGACATAATACACAAATAAAACAAATAGTTATTCGGAAGAGTGGTTTTTCTCCTGAAACCATGCAAATTTTCAAGAGACTCTTTTTCCTCCAGAAACTTTATTATGTTTTAGCTAAGAATATGCTCTAGGATCCTACAAAACAGACTGGTATCAATGATATTTATCTACGATTCTGTGCATCCAATCTTTTACCTTTTTTTCAAAGTGGGAATATTCTGCCTTTTCTCCTTCACACTAATATTCACTGTACAAGAGCTTCTCAACAAATAAGAGATGGAGGAGCTCATACCACAACATATTCAATATAAAAGCTAGCTAAAATATCATCAGGGACTGGTGGGGTCTTGTTCGCTTTAAAGAGTCTTAACTGATTTTCCATATAGGGAGTGCTAATATCAATAAAACTTTTTACAGCAGTCAAAAATTTTGTTCTGGTAGTATCCACATGCATAAATAATTTTTAAATTTGGAATTCAATATTTCTGCTTTCTGTCTGTCGTCTTCAGTTTCAACACCTGGTGGATCCACGAGAGACTGAATGTGTATAAATATTAGCACCAATGAGAAATCATGCCACCTGCAGCAGCTCAACCATACTCATTTCCATTTCCTATATAATAGAGCTGAGATTCCTATCGGGTGTCAGCAATTTAAAAATATATATATGTTCTGCAAAATTACATTTATTTGGTCATGGATTGACTTTCAGTTTCTTAGGCCCTCTTCAGGTGACAATACCACAACATTAAGAAGTGCTTCGTACATAATATTAAACAAATACGTTGCCAAAAGAATTAGGGGAACATGTGTATCAACATCTGGTATATTACATCTGTTTTGATACTGATGTTACCTGTGGTCTTTCTATGTATCTTGAGGTCTTCACTTTCAATGTATGCAACACCTGAACACATCTCCACCTATCAGGTGTTGGGCCTTACACTATCATATGATCAGTCAGAAGGAAATGAGTAACAGCGTTGCAGTGTAATTTAATGAAGAGCATAGGTGACTGTTGTCATTTGTGGACATTATATTCAACAAAGCATATGCAATGAGATATCAAAATGCAGTACAAGTTGCAAGAACAGTCAGTTTGATCCAAGAAGGATGGACTTTTCTGTCATGTTGCTGCAGATGCCAATGTCTCTCCATCCGTAATCCAATGTTGCAGCATTGTATGGCTGATGCCAGAGCACTGAAAGATGATCTCAGAAGGGTCACTGAAGCCACTGTGTCAGATTGGACTGTAAAGGACAGATTACGAGAAAGGATCTTACAAGTCATATGTCCTGTTCCAGTGTCCCAACATCTTGTTGTCCAGATTTGGCCAAGGTCCTGTGATGATGTGGTGAACCATCAGTCTTCACAGCCATACGTATCTTGTTGTCATTCATGGTAGTAGTACATCAAACAGACTTGTTGAATACATGGTGTACCTATGCATATGGTGGTGGCACTGAATTCCTCCTCATGCACAATAATGCCATTGCCCATGCAGCAGGTGTCACCGCGAAAGTTTTTCAAAGCCAGTACACTGAAGTAATGGAAATATCCGAGGTAAGTTTGACCTAAACGCCATTGACCACTTGTGGAACATGCTTGACATATGCGTTGTGGACATCCTCTTACACTACAGACTTTCCAAGAACTCTCACTGAAAAATAAAGATGGATACCACAGGATGGCCTTCATAGACTTATACAGAGCTTGACATGTATATGACAGTTGGAGATAAATGCCCATAGAAGCCATATACATTACTGAAGCTCTGAAAGTACAATAAGAAGCTCCCAGAATGATGGGATGAATGATTGATTCCAGTATGGTTTCAACACCTGTTTGGATATTTCAGTTCTTGTTATGAAAATGAAGGAGGACATAATTACATTTTGTTGTGTACTTCATTTGTGAAAGGTAAAGATATAATTTGGTAACAGATCCAGTTCTCAATTATTGCTCAATGGAGTATGGCAGGTACCCCAAGCCATGTTCTCCTAATTCTTTTAAGTACTGTATATCTTACTGCCATATGAAGAGAAAGTTTCCAATCAGATCACCTGATATTTCCAGAATACAAATGTAATGATTAGTTATCAGACAGACAAACTTTTAAGATTCAAGTTAAGGCACTACACCAATACAATAAAATCCACATACTCTGGTGGCTACAAAATTACACAGGGAATGTAAAAAGCTTTATGCAGAGTAGGTGGGTTGGTACTCTTGAGAGATGAGTTACAGAGCACACTCAAATAAGAAGCAATAAAATTGCTTTCAGTGTACATCTGCAAATGTTTCAACGCTCAATAGCCTGCAATGATCAACAAATGATAGTTTTATATAGGCTGCCTAAAAGTCACCTGTTCAAAACACTTAAAGAATTTTGTGCAACACTATCAGAGGTACATTTTCAGAAAGGTAAGAAGTGGTTGCTGAACAGGAGCAGCAGCCTTTTCAATAATGCAGGGGCACAGTGGATGACTGACTGACTTGCATCATAACTTTAGCCAACATGGCCTTCCTACACTGGGACTAAAAATGGCTAGAAGAAAAGAGAAACCACAGCTATTATATTTCCTGAGGGCAAGCAGCTTTACTGTATGGCATTCATCTCAGGACAAGCCGAGATAGTCTTCATGTCCGGTCAAGCAGATGGAAATGGTCGAGAGGCAGCACAGCTACACCAAAGCAAGTACCCTCACAGAGACCAAGCACATCACACAAAATTTCAAGCCCTTTTTGAGCATTTGTGTGATCACGGGTCCTTTCAGAAAGACAAACATGCAGGAAAGCAGCAGACTGCGCGTACACCAGATTTGGAGGACCAGGTTGTGCAGGACATTGAGACGAACCCTAATACAAGCTCCGGGCAAGTGGCTCACCAACATGCTGTAATCCAAAGTGCAATTATGTGTGAATACACTTATTGCGTCCCATGGCAGCCACTTTGAACATCTATTGTGATATGGATTCAATACAACTCTATATTGGGTTTTGGGATGGTTTGTTGTTGTTGCATGCACACTATCCATTTCCAGACGCACGTTCATAGGAAATTTTTTTCCCTTCATTTCTAGTATGAATCCATCCCTGCAGTTCGTCAGTTTTATTAACGTTTACCCCATATTCTGGAAGCAAAATCAAACAATTTAAACTCCAGGTTGGAATAAAAGCAATATTAAAAAAAGCAAAGATTGGTACTACTGTACAGATGGCCCAACGAGTTGCAGACAGGCACAATGAAGAGACTGTTACACTTTATAGCTTTCGGCCAAGGCCTTCTTCAGCAAAGAAAACACACAAACATTCACACAAGCAAGCACACCTAACACACACATATGGCCATTACCACCACCAGCTCCTACTTAAATTCCGATCGGAGCTGCCAAATCCGTTGGATATTATGGTTGAGGCATGATTACTGTGTTGTTTTTGGCCAAACACACTCTCACAAGCAATGATGAATGAGCAGGTGCATTGTCGTGATGCAAACGCTATGGATTGTTTTTATACAATTCTGGACGTTTTTCGTGTATTGCTTCTCGCAAATGGCGCATAACATCAAGGTAATAATCCTTACTGAACGTAAGACCTTGAGGCAAAAATTCATGACGCACTATACCACGGTAACTGGAAAAAAAAAAAAAGTGAGCAAAACTTTGACATTTGATCAAACTCTGCGTGCTTTTTTCAGTCTTGGCTCTCAGAGATGCTTCCATTGGGATGACTGGGCTTTGGTTTCGACATAATAACTGTAAGTTCATGTTTCATCACCAATTATGACCCTTTTGAGCAAAAAAGGGTCACCAATGATGTCATTCAAGAGCTCCTGAGCGATGCTTCGATCAAAATTGAAACTTTTTGGAACAAACTTTGCTGACACACGTCTCTCATGCCCAACACATCTGAAAAAATTGCATGGCATGAGCCGACCAATATGCCAACGTCCTCAGCAACTTCTCTTACGGTAATTCAACAATTTTTCAACACAATTTTCTTCACAGCTTCGACGTTGTCATCTGTTGTTGATGTGCTACGGCGTCAGGAGCGAGGTTCATCATTGGCATCTTCTCGGCCATTTTGGAGGAACTTGTACCACTTGTAAACATTATTTTTTTTTTTTTTTTTTTTTTTCTTCTCAGAGTAGATTCACCTTATGCCACTGTCAACATTTCAAGTGTTTTAGAGCACTTGATTCCATTTTTTACACAAAATTTGATGTAAATTCTTTGCTCCATTTTTTATAACAATCAAACATTACCAAGCACACTAAAACACGTCTAACCTTTCTATCCGTCAAAAAACAAAAAACGAAGTATGCTGTACACTTGAAACTGTGAACATATGTCCGGGACATGCATACCAGCATAAGAAAAAAAATAGATCGATAATCGAATGTACGCTGCCCACGCAATTTCAAAAGTCACTTTACTTTTTGAACAGCCCTCATATGTAGACTACAGACTTTGATTTGGGGAAGAGGACCAAACAGCAAGGTCAACAGTCCCATTGAATTAGTGAAGGATGGGGAAGGAAGTCAGTTTGCAACTCAATGACTCATCTTTATGGTGAGTATGTATCCTTTTCCTAGCATTGTTAATATTCCAACCTGGAGTTTCCACTATTTATTATATTGAATTTAATTTACAAAAGAAGAAAAATAAAAAGGCTGCCAAAAGGAAATACAGATGCCTCAAAAATGAGATTGATGAAGTGCAAAATGTCAAATCTGGAATGGCTGGTGGAGATATCCAAAGCTGCAGAAGCATACACGACTTGGGAAATACATATGTTACTCATATGACAGTTAAAGAAACCTTTCGAGAAGAGGGAAGAACTTTTATGACTATCCTGAGCTAAAATGGTAAGTTAACATTGGGTTGGTGCATAAGCTTGTAGCGTTTTTCCATAAGTTTCATACACACAACAAAAACACATAACATAGGCTTTAGTAAACAATAATATATTCTCCTTCATTATTTACAACAGTTTGCCTCCGCTAGGGAAGTTGTAGAGATCCCATGATTTTGAGGTGAAGAACTTGTCGAGCCGCATTTGGAGCACATTTTATCTGGAAAGGAAGTTCCACCAAGGCTGTTCAATAGCAAGAAGAAAAGGTAAAAATCTGAGCGTGCAAGATCAGGTGAATAAGATGGGTGTGGAATGATTTCCCAACCCAACTCCCATATAATGTTTTTTTGTCTGCCTAGTAGCATGCAAGCAGGTGTTACTGCAGAGTAGCATCACTTCACACAGTATTCCTGGTTGTCATTCTTGGACTGCATCTGCAAGATGTCTCAGTTGCTCACAATAACACAGGTCTGCAAAAAAACATTTTTTTGAAGGTTGTTTGAAATTTGATAACCGACTTATGTACTTTTCAGCACCGAGTTCAAAAATGCAATCAATTTTTTTCTCTCATGTCAGGTTTTCTCACAAAAAGGGAGTATTTTTGGGTATAATAACAACATTTAAGAAATTTATGACTTTTTTTCAACGTCCATGAACCCTAGACCTTGCCGTTGGTGGGGAGGCTTGCGTGCCTTAGCAATACAGATAGCCGTACCGTAGGTGCAACCACAATGGAGGGGTATCTGCTGAGAGGCCAGACAAACATGTGGTTCCTGAGGAGGGGCAGCAGCCTTTTCAGTAGTTGCAGGGGCAAAAGTCTGGATGATTGACTCATCTGGCCTTGTAACACCAACCAAAACGGCCTTGGTGTGCTGGTACTGCAAACGGCTGAAAACAAGGGTAAACTACAGCCGTAATTTTTCCCGAGGCAATGCAGTTTTACTTTATGGTCAAATGATGATGGCATCCTCTTGGGTAAAATATTCCGGAGGTAAAATAATCCCACAATCTGATCTCCAAGCAGGGACTACTCAGGAGGACGTCATTATCAGGAGAAAGAAAACTGGCATTCTACGGACAGGAGCGTGGAATGTCAAATCCCTTAATCGGGCAGGTAGGTTAGAAAATTTAAAAAGGGAAATGAATAGATTAAAGTTAGATATAGTGGGGATTAGTGGAGTTCGGTAGCAGGAGGAACAAGACATTTGGTCAGGTGAATACAGGGTTATAAATACAAAATCAAATAGGGGTAATGCAGGAGTAGCTTTAATAATGAATAAAAAATAGGAATGCGGGTAAGCTACTACAAACAGCATAGTGAACGCATTATTGTGGCCAAGACAGATACGAAGCCCATGCCTACCACAGTAGTACAAGTTTATATGCCAACTAGCTCCACAGATGAAGAGATTGATGAAATGTATGATGAGATAAAAGAAATTATTCAGATAATGAAAGGAGACGAAAATTTAATAGTCATGGGTAACTGGAATTCGATAGTAGGAAAAGGAAGAGAAGGAAATGTAGCAGGTAAATAAGGAATGGGGGGGAAGGAATGAAAGAGGAAGCCGCCTGGTACAATTTTTCACAGAGCTTAACTAAATCATAGCTAACACTTCATTCAAGAATCATGAAAGAAGGTTATATACATGGAAGAGGCCTGGTGATACTGGAAGGTTTCAGATAGATTATATAATGGTAAGACAGAGACTTAGGACTCTGACCACAATCTATTGGTTATGAACTGTAGATAAAAACTGAAGAAACTGCAAAGACATGGGAATTTAAAAAGATGGGACTTGGATAAACTGACAGAACCAGAGGTTGTAGAGAATTTCAGGGAGACCATTAGGGAACGATTGAGACAAGAATGGGGAAAAGAAATATAGTAGAAGAAGAATGGGTAGCTTTGAGAGATGAAATAGTGAAGGCAACAGAGGATCAAGTAGGTAAAAAGATGAGGGCTAGTAGAAATCCTTGGGTAACAGAAGATATATTAAATTTAATTGATGAAAGGAGAAAATATAAAAATGCAGTAAATGAACCAGGCAAAAAGGAATACAAACATCTCAAAAATGAGATCGTCAGAAAAAGCAAAATGGCTGAGCAGGGATGGCTAGAAGACAAATGTAAGGATGTAGAGGCTTATTTCATGAGGGTAAGATAGATACTGCCTACAGGAAAATTAAAGAGATCTTTGGAGAAAAGAGAACCACTTGCACGAATATCACGAGGATGGAAACCCAGTTCTAAGTGAAGAAGGGAAAACAGAAAGGTGGAAGGAGTATATAGAGGGTCTATAAATGGTGATGAACCTGAGGACAATATTATGGAAATTGAAGAGGATGAAGATGAAGATGAAATGGTAGATATGATACTGTGTGAAGAGAGTGACAGAGCACTGAAAGACCTAAGTCAAAACAAGGCCCCGAGAGTAGACAACATTCCATTAGAACTACTGATAGTCTTGGGAGAGCCAGCCCTGACAAAACTCTAGCATCTGGTGAGCAAGATGTATGAGACGGGCGAAATATCCTCGGACTTCAAGAAGAATATAATAATTCCAATCCAAAGAAAGCAGATGTTGACAGATGTGAAAATTACCAAACTATCAATTTAATAAGTCATGGCTGCAAAATACTAACACGAATTCTTTACAGACAAATGGAAAAACTGGTAGAAGCTGAAATCGGGAAAGATCTTTTTTTTTTTTTTTTTTTTTTTTAGGGCGCATAACTGCTATGGTCAGTAGTGCCCGGTCCGTGACTTAGGAAACAGTAAAAAACCGAAATTGAAAACCAGCAGCAATGGGAATGAAAGTCATAAAATTGGAGAAACTAAAAGCAGAAGGAAGGCTTAAAAATCCACTACAGAAAGGGTTTGGTTGTCCCCAAAAAAGCTTCAAATGACTGACGTCATTTCACTGGCACTAATAAGCTTGAGAACGCGGTTGGCTGAGCGCGTGTCATTTGCTAAAATCGACGATATGTCAGGCGATAGCTGTAGACGGGAGCGTAACGGATTAAAATAGGGGCACTCAATTAAAAGGTGTCTTACCGTCCACAGCTGAGAGCAGTGGGGACAGAGTGGGGGAGGATCACCGCTTAAAAGATTTCGATGGCTAAAAAGACAGTGCCCTATCCGGAGTCTAGTTAAAATTACCTCCTCCCTACGACGCGTTCGGGAGGAAGAGGTCCAAGCACAAGGAAGAGCTTTCACGTCCCGCAATTTATTATGGGGAAGTGTCGACCATTGTGCGTACCATAAAAGAACAACTCGACGACATAAAACGCTCCGTACATCGGTGAAGGAAATCGACTGAATAGCTGGCCGAAGAAGAGAGACTGCAGCCTTGGCCGCTGTATCGGTCGCCTCATTCCCACAGATACCAGTGTGTCCCGGGAGCCAGAGGAACGCCACCAAAACGCCCCCCATGTGGAGCAAGCGCAGACAGTCCTGAATCCTGTGGACCAGAGGGTGGACAGGGTAAAGAGCTTGGAGACTGAGGAGAGAGCTGAGAGAATCTGAGCAAATAACATGCTGTATCCGCTGATGGCGGCGGATGTAGTGGACAGCCTGGAGAACAGCGTAAAGCTCCGCAGTATAAACTGAACACTGGTCGGGAAGCCGAAAGTGATTTGGGGTGTCGCCAACAATATAGGCACTCCCTACACCTAACGATGTTTTCGAGCCGTCGGTGTAAATAAATGTGGCGTCCATAATTTGTGCACATAGAGCAGCAAATGCCCGACGATAAACAAGTGAAGGGGTACCATCCTTGGGAAATCAACAAAGGTCACGGAGCAGGCAGATCCGGGGACGGAGCCAAGGCGGTGCTGTACCCCAAGTTGTCAAGAAGGTTTTAGGAAAGCGGAAGGAAAGAGAATGGAGCAGTTGACAGAAGCGGACTCCCGGTGGTAGTAGGGAGGAGGGGCGGCCTGCATACCCTACATCAAAGGAGGCGTCGAAAAAAAGGTCATGGGCTGGATTAGCAGGCATGGAAGACAGATGGCTAGCATAACGACTCAGAAGGACTGCTCGTCGATTGGACAGCGGAGATTCAGCAGTCTCAGCATAAAGGCTCTCCACAGGGCTGGTGTAAAAAGCTCCAGACACTAAACGTAATCCACGGTGGTGGATAGAGTCGAGACGCCGAAGAATAGACGGCCGAGCACAGGAGTAGACTACGCTTCCATAGTCCAATTTCGAGCGCACTAAGGCGCGATAGAGGCGGAGAAGGACCACTCGGTCCGCTCCCCAGGAGGTACCATTAAGGACACGGAGGGTGTTAAGGGATTGCAGACAGCGAGCCGAAAGATAGGAAACGTGGGAGGACCAGCACAGTTTTCTGTCAAACATAAGACCCAAGAATTTAGCGACGTTTGAAAACGGAAGGTTGACAGGACCTAGATCTAAGGAGGGCGGAAGAAACTCCTTACGTCGCCAAAAATTAACACAAACGGTCTTACTGGGAGAAAAACGGAAGCCGGTTTCGATGCTCCAAGAGTGGAGGCGATCGAGACATCCTTGAAGACGTCGTTCAAGAAGGCTGGTCCGTTGAGAGCTGTAGTAGATCGCAAAATCGTCCACAAAGAGGGAGCCCGAGACATCAGGAAGGAGACAATCCATAATTGGATTGATAGCAATGGCAAACAGTACAACACTCAGCACGGAGCCCTGGGATACCCCGTTTTCTTGGGAGAAAGTACGGGAGAGAGTAGTGTTCACCCGCACCCAAAGTGCGCTCTCCCATAAATTCGCGATGAAAAAGGGGCAGCCGACCTCGAAAGCCCCAAGAGAACAGTGTACGGAGGATGCCTGTCCTCCAACAGGTATCGTATGCTCTCTCCAGATCAAAAATATTGCTACTGTTTGGCGTCTCCTGAGAGAACTGTTCACGATATAAGTGGAGAGAGCAACAAGATGGTCAACTGCAGAACGATGCTTTCGGAATCCGCATTGGGCAGGTGTTAAAAGAATGCGGGATTCCAGCCACCACGCTAAACGGTAATTCACCATACGCTCCAAACCCTTACAGATGTTACTCGTGAGAGAAATGGGGTGATAGCTAGAGGGGAGATGTTTGTCCTTTCCAGGTTTCGGAACAGGAACGACGATAGCTTCCCGCCACCGTCTGGGAAAAGTACTGTCGGTCCAAATTCGATTATAAAGGCGAAGGAGGTAACGCAGACTATGGGTTGATAAATGCAGCAACATTTGGACATGGATACCATCCGGTCCTGGGGCGGAGGAGCGAGAAGAAGAGAGTGCATGTTGGAGTTCCCGCATGGAGAAAACAGTATTGTAGCTTTCGCGATTTTGAGAGGAGAAAGCAAGAGGTCGCACTTCCGCTGCACGTTTCTTCGGGAGAAACGCTGGCGGGTCATTTGAAGCGCTCGAAATCTCAGCAAAGTGCTGACCCAACGAGTTAGAAATTGCGACGGGGTCCACTAATGTGTCATGCGCGACAGTGAGCCCAGAGACCAGGGAGAAACTAGGCGCGCCTGAGAACCGTCGAAGCCGACTCCAAACTTCCGAGGAGGGAGTGAAGGTGTTAAATGAGCTAATAAAGAATTTCCAGCTTGCCTTCTTGCTATCGCGGATGACACGACAGCATCGCGCTCGGCACTGCTTATAGCGGAGACAGTTGGCCAAAGTAGGATGGTGCCGGAAAACGCGGAGAGCACGTCGCCGCTCACGTATTGCATCACGGCATGCCTCGTTCCACCAAGGAACTGGGGGGCGCCAGGGCAATTCGGAGGTGCGTGGTATTGAATGTTCCGCAGCTGTAAGAATAACGTCGGTAATATGTGTGACCTCATCGTCGACGCTGGGAAAGTGACGGTCATCGAATGTCACTAGAGACGAAAAAAGTGTCCAATCAGCTTGGGCAAACTTCCAGCGTCGCAGGCGCATGTATGGCAGTTGAGGCTGCAGTCTAAGGACACATGGAAAGTGGTCACTCGAGTGTGTATCATCAAGGGCGAACCATTCAAAGCGCCGAGCTAGCGGAACAGTACCGACCGCAAGGTACGAATGAGATAAATTTGTCGTGGAGGCAGACAAAAATATAGGGACCCCAGTGTTGAGGCAAACTAGATCCGCTTGGTGGAAGACGTCTAGCAATAGTGAGCCACGTGGACAAGGATGTGGAGATCCCCAAAGTGGGTGGTGGGCATTGAAGTCCCCAACCAGCAAATAGGGGGGTGGAAGCTGACCAAGAAGATGAAGGAGATCAGCTCGTGCCATTGGTGTGGACGATGGAATGTATACAGTACAAAGAGAGAACGTGTATCCGGAAAGGGAAAGACAAACGGCGACAGCTAGGAAGGAAGTGTTTAAATGGATTGGGTGATAATGGAGAGTTTCATGAAGAAGAATCATGAGTCAACCATGGGCTGGAGTACCTTCAACAGAGGGGAGATCATATCGGACGGACTGAAAATGAGGGAGAACAAATGAACAGAGAATGGAGGAATGTGACCAAGGTCGCTGTCAACTCAACGACTGCTCAGAGCTTGCGACCGACAGCATGGAATGGCATTCAGCCGAAGGCAGAAGATCCTGATCCATAGGTTGGTCAGGAGCAGCTCCTGCCACCAGCGATCGGCCAGTTGATTGGCCGCCAGCAGTGCGCCTCGGCGACACAGAAGACGGCTGAGGGCGATTTCCGTCAGGTGGTGCTGTAGATGGGACACGCCTAGGCGGAGAAGGAGATGAACTGGGTTCCTTTGTAGCCTTCTTGGAAGTATGATGTTTAGACGAAGGCGGAACTGATGGTTGGGAAGTTGCGGTACGTAAAAACTCTTCACGAGTATGCTCTTTTTTCTAAGTCTTGGTGTCTGACTTTTGGGCTCGAGATTTAGCAGAACCCGACGAAGGGTGAGCCAGAGAGTGGGCAGGCGAAAGTGGTGAGGTTGAACGAGCGATCTTGGCGCTGGCCGATCTGACGACCGTGGCACTAAAGGTGAGGTCGCAAGTCTGCGTGGCCGCCTCCTTTGTTGGCCGAGGAGAAGCAAGGACAGTGCTGTATTTTCCTGTCTGAGGCACGGTGGGCTTTCGACTGGCGAATAATTTTCGAGCAGCAAAGGTCGACACCTTTTCCTTCACCCTAATTTCCTGGATGAGCTTTTCGTCCTTAAAAATGGGGCAATCTCGAGAGGAAGCAGCGTGGTCACCCATACAGTTGATGCAGCGAGGGAATGGAGGTGGACAAGCACCCTCATGGGCATCCTTGCCACACGTAACACATTTGGCCGGATTGAAACAGGACTGGCTGGTGTGACTGAACCGCTGACACCGATAGCAACACGTAGGGTTTGGGACGTAAGGGCGAACGGAAATTATCTCATAGCCTGCTTTGATTTTCAATGGGAGTTGAACTATGTCAAAGGTCAAGAAGACAGTGCGGGTTGAAATGATGTTCGTGTCAACCCTTTTCATAGCCCTATGAACAGCCGTTACGCCCTGGTCAGACAGGTAGTGCTGAATTTCTTCATCAGACAATCCATCGAGGGAGCGTGTATAAACGACTCCTCGCGAGGAATTTAATGTATGACTTGGACTTGGAAGAGCAGTTGAACGGAATGGACAGTGTCTTGAAAGGAGGATATAAGATGACCATCAACAAAAGCAAAACAAGGATAATGGAATGTAGTCAAATTAAGTCAGGTGATGCTGAGGGAATTGGATAAGGAAATGAGACACTTAAAGTAGTAAACGAGTTTTGCTATTTTGGGAGAAAAATAACTGATGATGGTCGAAGTAGAAAGGATATAAAATGTAGACTGGCAATGGCAAGGAAAGCATTTCTGAAGAAGAGAAATTTGTTAACATCGAGTATAGATTTAAGTGTCAGGAAGTTGTTTCTGAAAGTATTTGTATGGAGTGCGGACATTTATGGAAGTGAAACGTGGGTGATAAATAGTTTAGGCAAGAAGATAATAGACGCTACAGAAGAATGCTGACGATTAAATGGGTACATAATACAACTAATGAGGAGGTATTGAACAGAACTGAGGAGAAGAGAAATTTGTGGCACAACTTGACTAGAAGAAGGGATCGGTTGGTAGGACATGTTCTGAGGCATCACCAATTTAGTACGGAGGGCAGCGTGGAGGGTACAAATCGTAGAGGGAGACCAAGAGATGAATACACTAAGCAGATTCAGAAGATTGCAGTAGGTACTGAGAGATGATGAAGCTTGCAAAGGATAGAGTAGCATGGAGAGCTGCATCAAACCAGTCTCTGAACTGAAGACCACAACAACAACATAAAATTTTATCTTATTTATAAATCATGTTCTAAACTACATTTCCAGTACACTTCCATTTCTCTTTAAGTTCATAAGTTCTTATAATAACGCTTTAGCTTTCTGTCGAAGCATCTTTTATTGCTTTTCCGACTGTAAACTCATTAAGGATCATCTCTTTTTATCATCCAGCAGTGGTCTGCTATCACGTTGATGTTCCATCTTCCTTGACATCATCTTTTCATTCTTTCCATTTCTTTGATGTCTTAGTGGAATCTTTTGCCCTGCTCTTCATTTACATCACTAAGGTTTGCAAGGAAGTAGTCAAGATGTTAGTGGAGAAAATGAACTTTAATGCTCATGTTACAGCCCATCTTCTTAAAGTTGTCAAGCATGTCTGCGACCATTGTCTTGTAGTTTGTATCTCTTTTGTTTCCTAGGAAATTGGTAACAACTAATTTAAAAGATGTCCAGGCTGCCTTTTTTTTTGTTTGTTTGTTTCCATTTTGTCCCCAAAGTTGGGACCTGTTATTGGTTTTCTAATGTCTGATCTGACAAAGATTCCTTCCTTTAGCTTTGCCTTGGATAAACCAGGAAACTGTCCACAAAGATATCTGAAACACTCCCCTTCTTTTTGTAATGCCTTAACAAACTGTTTCATCAGCCCCAACTTAATGTGAAGTGGTGGAAGTAACACCTTTTTGGGATCCACAAGGCTTTTCTCTCTTAACATTTTTAACCCTACTTGTACGGTTTTTCTCAAGGGCCAAGCTTTTTTCATGTAGTGTTGCTTTCTGTCTCTACTGTCCCATTCACAGAGAAAGCAAGAGAACTTTGTATAGCCACTTTGTTGAGAAAACAGCATTGAAATCACTTTTAAATCCCCTCAGAGAAGCAATTTGTAGTACACTGCACCACCACTGTTCCACCAAATGCATAGCATTATCTTTTGTGGATTCGCACAGATATTTTTATACAGAGTCGCTGCTTTGTTTGGGCTCATCCATTCCTTTTTTTCCCTCATGTTAGCATAAAGACACATTTCTCACCACTAGTGACGATACAGGATAGGACGGGTCGGTGTCGTTCATGAGCCAATTGGTGACGAGCAAGCAGTTATGCACACATGGCAACCCTCTGATTTTTGCGATTTTGACTTAGAACAAGCAGAACCTGCACACCCAATTTTTAAACTAAGTAGGACTGGTTGACTGGTTGATTAAGGGAAAGAGACCAAACACCGAGGTCATCGGTCCCATCAGTTTGGGGAAGAATGGAAGAGGAAATTAGCCTTGCCCTTTGGATTAGTGAAGGATGGGGAAGGAAGTCGGCTGTGCTCTTTCAAAGGAACCATTCCAGCATTTGCCTGAAGCAATTTAGAAAAAACACGGGAAACCTAAATCAGGATGGCCGGACCTGTGTTTGAACTGTCTTCCTCCCAAATGAGAGTCCAGTGTGCTAACCACTGCACCACCTTGTTCAGTACTAAGTTGAACTAAAAGGTGGAAGGAATATATAGAACAGATATTACAGGTAGAGAAGAGGAAGTGGATGAAGATGGGATGCAGGATGTGATATCGCAAGATGAATTTCACACTGCACTGAAAGACCAAAGTTGAAACACAACACTGGAATAGGCGATATCCCCCAGAATTACTGATATACTAGTGCTGCCCAACTTCACCCATCATACGTGCTGGGCCATAACAAAGCACTGAAGACAGTGATGATTTGGAAATAATCATGGCTTATGAGGACTTTATAATCAGTAACATTCCTGCAGTGGATACGAGACTTTAAGAGACCCAACCAACAAGCATTTACAATACTATAGCAATAAAAGTTTTCTGGAAAAGAGGAAGTCTCAGAGTAGTTTGAACAAATACGGTAAGTGTTACTACCCAAATAACAATCAACTGTAACTAAAAGAGTTGTAGTCAGCAAATTCACTCGCCACTTCACTTCAACAGTTTCCCCCTCAAAGCCAAACATCATTGTTTTTTAAAACTTCCTGGCAGATTAAAACTGTGTGCCAGACCGAGACTCGAACTCGGGACCTTTGCCTTTCGCGGGCAAGTGCCCTACCATCTGAGCTACCCAAGACAGGTTCGCAGGAGAGCTTCTGTAAAGTTCAGAAGGTAGGAGACGAGGTACTGGCAGAAGTAAAGCTGTGAGGACGGGGCGTGAGTCGTGCTTGGGTAGCTCAGATTGTAGAGCACTTGCCCACGAAAGGCAAAGGTCTCAAGTTCGAGTCTCGGTTCGGCACACAGTTTTAATCTGCCAGGAAGTTTCATATCAGCGCACACTCCGCTGCAAGTGAAAATCTCATACTGGAATCATTGTTTTTGTTTCCAAGGCTCTCGGGTGTCCAGCCAGATGCGATCGTTAAAGTCCCACGATATTTCGGCGAATAACCTTTCCGCCACCATCAGGTGGTTCTTATGGAATTCCATCAGAACCACCTGATGGTGGCGTAAAGGTTATTCGCCGAAATATCGTGGGACTTCAACGATCGCATCTGGCTGGACACCCGATAGACCTGGAAACAACACATATGCCGGGAAAACCTACCATCACACATCATTGTTTTTGTTCTGTGTTTGATATCTGAAACTTCCCTTGTGACATATTGTGCTGTTGTGCCATTCACAACGACAGCTACAAGTAAATGTGTTAGTTGATTAGTTACACATTCCATAGAGCATTTGAACAATTCTATTATCGAAATATGGTATACGTCAAGTTTACAGGATATGTACACATATTTAGTGTTAACATAATTGAACACTTTTTTTATCATGCAATTACTTTTTTTCACCCTACCAGGCTTTAGAAAGAACTTTGTTCACATAATTGAAGGACATTGATTTATACTGGAACAAAACATCAACAATATTCCTAGTTTTGAAGAACGTCAGTACCTGGTTTTAAGGTAAATAAATCGAGCAATATTGCTATGGTACTTGCACATGATGTTCAGGCAAATCTTTATTGATCAGAAGAAGCTCACTAATCTGTGGTGCTTTAATGGAATAAAAAGCTGCCAGTCACCTAGAAGGACCAGAAGAATTCCTGGATGCCCACTGGAACTTTTATAGAATGGTGTGATAACTCACAAGTTGAAATTATATAAATGTTTTGCTGTTGACTGATAATACTCAAGTCATCCTTCAGAACTATATACTTAAAAGAGAAAATGGAAAGCTTTTCTTTTTCTTTTTTCTAACATTACTTCATTCCTCCAACTAGAAAAGCATTGCTTAGTACGGTATTAATCAGGGGCAAATATGAAAATAGTTCAGCAACTGTCCGAAGAAATAGTCTACAGATTGCTGTATATATGGCTGCAGAAGCTTGGGATACTATCAAGTACACTACATGAACAATAGCTTGGAATAAGCTCCTTCCTTCTGAGGGATGTATCACTGCACATGAAGAGCATGAGTGTGCTCCCTGCCACCGTTGGATAAGCAGCTGCCAGCAGCAAGTCATATGCTCTTAGCTCACTTATTTGTTACATAGTTTAATTCTTAATTTCTCTGTGTGTTTTTGGGTACTTGCATTGTTTAATTCACAAATTTCGGACATATTATAGTATTTGAGAGTTGTAGCATCGCGTTTTAGTACCTGAATAGTGTAAAATCGCGCAGTCTCCCTCTGCCGTAGAGCAGTGTGTCAGCAGTGCTCAATAGCAGCACGTGGCTTATTTAGCGTTCATATAAATGTAGTAGTCAAATTGAGAATTTTTTTGAGTGTTCTTAGTACACTTGTTTAGTTAAATCCGTCAAATCATTGTGTAGTTTCGTAATTAGCAGGGGCAGATTTGCATTTTAGTATCTGTGACGTGTAAAGTTGCATAGTCATCTGTCACATGTTTATTTCTATCAAATAGTCTTTTTATGTTACTGACAGTACAGTTAGCCTTCTGCCGCCGAGCACTGTGTCAGCAGTGCGCAAGTAGTAGCATTACTGCATTTACAAGGCAATCTTGTATTTTAATAACCGTTTAAATTTTGTGTCGAATTGTTTGTACTCTCTGTAGATTAATTCAGACATTCTTTGCACAACAGCATTTAGCATGGATAGGGACTGCGACTGCTGTGTTCGGATGCGGGCTGAGTTGGCATTCCTTCGCTCCCAGCTTCAGGCAGTGTTGGCTTCGGTCACACAGCTTGAGGCTGTTGCCAATGGGCATCACAGTGGGGGTCCGGACGGGGGTTTGTCGGGGCCGGCCAGCTTGTCTCACGCATCCCCCGATCGGACTACGGTTGTGGCTGCCTGGGATATTGCCCACATTGAGGCTGACCCCTCACTCGTGGTAGAGTGGAGGTCGTCTCGAGGAGTCGCAGGGGGCGAAAGACATTCCGGAGGGCTGAACAGAAGGCCTCTCCAGTTTGTCTGACAAACCGGTTTCAGGCTCTGTCTCCGGATGATACTGATCTTCGGCCAGACTTGGCTGCTTGTCCTGTTCCAGAGGTTGCCCCTCAGTCTGCAAGATCCGGGCGGTCGCAGTGGGTGGGCTTACTGGTAGTTGGGAGCTCCAACGTCAGACATGTAATGGGGGCCCTTAGGGATATGGCTGCAAGGGAGGGGAAGAAAACCAATGTGCACTCCACGTGCATACCACGGGGAGTCATTCCAGATGTGGAAAGGGTCCTTCCAGATGCCATGAAGGGTACAGGGTGCACCCATCTGCAGGTGGTTGCTCATGTCGGCACCAATGATGTGTGTCGCTATGAATCAGAGGAAATCCTCTCTGGCTTCCGGTGGCCATCAGATTTGGTGAAGACTGCCAGTCTCGCTAGCGGGATGAAAGCAGAGCTCACCATCTGCAGCATCATCGACAGGACTGACAGTGGACCTTTGGTACAGAGCCGAGTGGAGGGTCTGAATCAGAGGCTGAGACAGTTGTGCGACCGTGTGGGCTGCGGATTCCTCGACTTGCGCCATAGGGTGGTGGGTTTTGGGTTCCACTGGATATGTCAGGAGTCCACTACACCCAGCAGGCGGCTACAAGGGTAGCAGCGGTTGTGTGGCGTGGACTGAACGATTTTTTAGGTTAGATGGCCTCGGGCAAGTACAGAAAGGGAAACAGCCTCAAAGGCCGTGGGGCAAAGTCAGGACATGCGTCGACCAAGCAGCAATCGGTATTGTAATTGTAAACTGTCGAAGCTGCGTTGGTAAAGTACCGGAACTTCAGCGCTGATAGAAAGCACCGAAGCTGAAATCGTTATAGGTACGGAAAGCTGGCTGAAGCCAGAGATAAATTCTGCCGAAATTTTTACAAAGGCACAGACGGTGTTTAGGAAGGATAGATTGCATTCAATCGGTGGTGGCGTGTTTGTCACTGTTAGTAGTAGTTTATCCTGTAGTGAAATAGAAATGGATAGTTCCTTTGAATTATTATGGGTGGAGGTTATACTCAACAACCGAGCTAGGTTAATAATTGGCTCCTTTTACCGACCTCCCGACTCAGCAGCATTAGTGGCAGAACAACTGACAGAAAAACTGGAATACATTTCACATAAATTTCGTCAGCATGTTATAGTCTTAGGTGGAGATTTCAATTTACAAGATATAGACTGGTACACTCAGATGTTTAGGACAGGTGGTAGGGACAGAGCATCGAGTGACATTATACTGAGTGCACTATCCAAAAACTACCTTGAGCAATTACACAGAGAACCGACTCGTGGAGATAACATCTTGGACCTACTAATAACAAACATACCCAAACTTTTCAACTCTGTAAATGCAGAACAGGGAATCAGTGATCGTAAGGCTATTGCAGCATCCCTGAATATGGAAGGAAATTGGAATATAAAAAAAGGGAGGAAGGTTTATCTGTTTAGCAAGAGTAATAGGAGGCAGATTTCAGACTACCTAACAGATCAAAACAAAAATTTCTGTCCCGACACTGACAATGTTGAGTGTTTATGGAAAAAGTTCAAGGCAATTGTAAAATACGTTTTAGGCAGGTACGTGCCGAGTAAACCTGTGAGGGACAGGAAAAACCCACCGTGGTACAACAACAAAGTTAGGAAACTACTGCGAAAGCTAAGAGAGCTTCACTGTAAGTTTAAACGCAGCCAAAACCTCTCAGACAAACAGAAGCTAAACAATGTCAAAGTTAGTGTAAGGAGGGCTATGTGTGAAGCGTTCAGTGAATTCGAAAGTAAAATTCTATGTACCAACTTGACAGAAAATCCTAGGAAGTTCTGGTCTTACGTTAAATCAGTAAGTGGATCCAAACAGCATATCAGACACTCTGGGATGACGATGGCATTGAAACAGAGGATGACAAGCGTAAAGCTGAAATACTAAACACCTTTTTCCAAAGCTGTTTCACAGAGGAAGACCGCACTGCAGTTCCTTCTCTAAATCCTCGCACAAACGAAAAAATGGCTGACATCGAAATAAGTGTCCAGTGAATAGAAAAGCAACTGCAATCATTCAACAGAGGAAAGTCCACTGGACCTGACGGGATACCAATTCGATTCTACACAGAGTACGCGAAAGAACTTGCCCCCCTTCTAACAGCCGTGTGCCGCAAGTCTCTAGAAGAGCGGAAGGTTCCAAATGATTGGAAATGGGCACTGGTAGCCCCAGTTTTCAAGAAGGGTCGTCGAACAGATGCGCAAAACTATAGACCTATATCTCTGACATCGATCTGTTGTAGAATTTTAGAACATGTTTTTGCTCGCGTATCGTATCATTTCTGGAAACCCAGAATCTACTCTGTAGGAATCAACATGGGTTCCGGCAACAGCAATCGTGTGAGACCCAACTCGCTTTATTTGTTCACGAGACCAAGAAAATATTAGATACAGGCTCCTAGGTACATGCTATTTTCCTTGACTTCTGGAAGGCATTCAATACAGTTCCGCACTGTTGCCTGATAAACAAAGTAAGAGCCTATGGAATATCAGACCAGCTATGTGGCTGGATTGAAGAGTTTTTAGCAAACAGAACACTAGCATGTTGTTCTCAATGGAGAGACGTTTACAGACGTTAAAGTAACTTCTGACATGCCACAGGGAAGTGTTATGGGACCATTGCTTTTCACAATATATATAAATGACCAAGTAGATAGTGTCGGAAGTTCCATGCGGCTTTTCGTGGATGATGCTGTAGTATACAGAGAAGTTGCAGCATTAGAAAATTGAAGCGAAATGCAGGAAGATCTGCAGCGGATAGGCACTTGGTGCAGGGAGTGGCAACTGACCCTTAACATAGACAAATGTAATGTATTGCAAATACATAGAAAGAAGGATGTATTGTATGATTATATGATAGCGGAACAAACACTGGTAGCAGTTACTTCTGTAAAATATCTGGGAGTATGAGTACGGAACGATTTGAAGTGGAATGATCATATAATATTAATTGTTGAGTATTGCTCATCAGTGTGGGATCCGTACCAGGTCGGGTTGACGGAGGAGATAGAGAAGATCCAAAGAAGAGCGGTGCGTTTTGTCACAGGGTTATTTGGTAAGTGTGATAGCGTTACAGAGATGTTTAGCAAACTCATGTGGCAGACTCTGCAAGAGAGGCGCTCTGCATCTCGGTGTAGCTTGCCGTCCAGGTTTCGAGAGGGTGCAAACCATACGCGACTGGAACAGAAAAGGGAGGTAATGACAGTGGCACGTAAAGTGCCCTCCGCCACACACCGTTGGGTGGCTTGCGGAGTATAAATGTAGATGTAGAAGAGCTACGAAACAGCCAATCTGTATCTGAGCTGACTAAATTCATTAAAGAATCTTCAGCAGAATGTGATCAAGAAAATATTCACAAGTGGCTCAAATGTGATGATGATCGTGATGGTGACCCTGGCGATTAAGTATTGTCACATGATGAAATAACTGCTAGTGTAATCAACTGTCAATATCCTAGAAATGATGATGAGGAGCATAAAAACAATAAATGTGCTGAAAAACGACCATATTGAAAATACAGCTATGTGATGCTGTGCTGATATGTTTAAAACGTCTACAAGATTTAGAAAGAAAAAAAATTATGAAAATAGACTGTAGACCAACTTTACTGGCCATTTACAACTTTTCAAACTTAGCTATGTAGTCAGTTCTTTTGTAATGTGCAAGATGTGTGACACAAAATATATATGTACAGTTGTGTGTGTAACTCAGTGCGGATCTGTTTCGTATTCCTATGAACACTGGTACAACACAATTTCATAAAAGACTAATTATTGGCAAAATCAGTTATCAAAATCCTGTTGCGCATAACTGATGATCTATTGTACTGGCAATACAAAGTTGAAATTTCAATAGAACTCAATTTACTTACGAAAGCTGTGTGGATTTATAATCGTTTGACCATCAGAAATGGAGAGGAAACAGGAATCCATCATTGCCTCCAGAAATTGCAAAATGCAGAACACTAAAACAGCAGTCAATATAATGGCCAAGTATTTTAACTCCTACAGAAGAACTGATGGCAATGCCCTCAGTGTATCATGGAGGCAAGGGATTTCCATGAGACTTTCATCTCATCAGAGTTTTCAAAATGACCATGGTCATAAGTTAGAGCTGATTTACTCAAGTAAACCAACAAATGGAATTTATTAACAACTGATTCCTGTTCTCATCTAGAATTTGGGCTGCTGTAATTTAACACATGTCCAACATTGTCAAATATTTTAAGTTTACATTTCCACATTGTCATAAACCACCAGCCGAAGTGGTGAGTTACAATACGACTCATTTTAGACCATTACTTACACAGCTTTTGAAAGAATGCTCATTCAATCTTAACAACAACAACTTGACCAAAATTTTTGAAAAGCAATGCTTTTATCAAAGCTGGGATAAAAGTAATTGAGTCTCAAAAATATTGAAAACTACAGAATTTTACAAAGCAACTTTGCCTCCCACAGGTACTTTCAATGGTAAAACTGGTACAGCAATCAGCTGGAACCAAAAGTGCCAGACACAAAAAACTTCTTATACATGAGAAAAAATAGATTAAGGAAAAAATATTATTATGAAACAAGTTATCAGCCGAGAGATCTTCCAGTGTTAAGAAAGTGACACAATATGGATAATAAACATATGCAGATATAGATGTGAAGAAAAAAGCAGTTCACCACATTATTATGTCATTGAAACAGATGATGCTGAGGTTGAAGATGGGTTCTTAGGAAAGGAGTTTTCATCACTGAACAAAGAACATAAAAAAACTCTAGAACAGATCAAACAGCCAACTGTTAAGACAACCCCAAGTAAATGAGAAACAGCAAAACATAACATGGGATACTCAGTAAGCATATAAAACATTTCATAAAACTATGAATAAATACATTTGTCCAAAAGCAAATGTTATTGTAACATAAATGCAGAGCTCTGAAGCCCAGACACCGTTTCACAGGCTGATATATTCAGAAACAAAGAAAGCTTATTGAGGAAGCTGATAAAATGGAAAAAGCTAACTAGCACCTCTGATGGGTGAAGTTCGACAGTACTACTGGTCCGGCTAAGCTCCTTCAGGAACTGACTAAACAAGAATAGCAGAACGAATGAAGTCACCACCACACAAAGATGGTACCCAACTGCTACAATGTTATCTCCTTGGGGCTGAGGATGCTGCTGTTGGAGAATACTGGTGAGAAGACTCTCATAAATAACCCCCCCCCCCCCTCCCCAAATCAGACCATCATTCTCAGACATTTTCCAATGCTTGTCAGTGTTCTCTGTACATGATCGTATCAAGGTGTGTATGTGATACTGACCACTGCCATCTCCATCAGGTACCGAGTTCGAGGTGGAGACGACTGCAGTGCCATATAAGGTGTCCAGTCACCTACCAAGGACCTTGTCTCCAGTAGGAGCAGGCAACTGCCTGAGCTGGAGACCATACGCAGGTGACTTGATGCTGAATCACCTGCTGAGTGACTACCACCTGCTTGTGGCCACTTCCCTAGTAATACGCACATTTGAGTCTGGCCTGGGAGTGGCCTGGTCACTATGTTACTGTAGGCAGATTTCTGAAGGCTTGTATCGTTGCTGATCACAGCCCAGTGCCGGCATACCCTTCGACTATGTCTGAGCTGAATATTACAATTTGAACACCACTTATCCGGGTGTGATACGTGGTGACCATGAGTGAGTCAGGCTGCGGAAGAGCTGTGCTTTGGGGGCAGCTTCACTGACGCACGCTGTACTCGCTCGTGAGCTGGTAGTTGCTGACTACAGCACTTGGCACCCAGGGTATCACCAATTTCAGCAAGGGACAACAACGCCCTGCACGCTGTAATCTCCTACCTGCACTAAAATGAATAAAGAGCTTTTGTAATGAGGGATGTTTCATTAATGGCCTGCCCAAATCCAATCGCATGTGTCGTCACCGTCACCACCACCACCACCACCACCACCACACCACCACCACCACCACCACCCCCCATGTCCCGGCGAGGAAGTAGCACCTTTTCCTGACCTATGAATGGCAGCATCCTCCGCTGCCCTGTGGTTACATCCTGACCCAAACATTATTTGCACAAAAACAACAAGAGGCTGAAATTTAATCCATTATCTTCTTCACTGCTGTCACAAATATTTGACAGTTTTTTTTTTAAAGTGTCATGAGTTACAATGTTGTGGTGAGGCTAGGACATAACACAAGAGCCTAAATTTCCACGAGTGAAATGAGCAGCAATTAAATTTATAATTGTGACTGTCACAAATGTTTGATTTTTTGCCAAATAGCTCACAGGTTATGAGGTGTGGTTAGTCTGAGACCTACTAGTATTGCTGAACTTAAATCAATAGTTTTGACTCTCCAAATCTTTGCCTGTTTCTTTCAAATGCATTTTGATTTCAGAGCCTATAGTAAGCTTACTGGAGACTGTGACACTATTCCTTCAACCTTTACTTTGAACTATACTGTCTGTCTGCTTCTCTCTCACTGACTGCGTAGAACTAGCAGCTGACACACCTCTTTTCATTCCCTTTATAGTTTATGGCAAGCACTGGCAACACTGCTGCACGAGACACACAAATACACCACTGGGCCTGATCTAGACTTTTAGCAGTGATTAAAGAAGTTGGAATAGACTGGAATAAAACATCCTAAATTTACTTAATCATTATTGAACATTTATTCATTATTCTGAAGCACTGCACAATGACAGTGACATTTAGTGGTGTTAGAGCTGTTACTAGTTGCACACAACGCAGCAAATCAGCAAGCCAAACATTCCTTCTTCAGCAAGGCACAGACAAATGCCATCTTCAAAGAATTTGCACCACTCGGAGATGTTGCTACTGTTGATACAGTCTTCTCTATAAATATCTGGCATATCCAGGGATAGCTCACTTGGGATTTACCCTTATACTCAGAATAAATAAACTACATCTTTCTGTTGTTCAAAAGTGACAATAACAAGTGCAACATGTTTATTCAGTAGTTCACATTTCTGTTCTAATGTCCAGACACTTTTACACATGGCAATTGTTGCATGACACCATTTCTATAAAAGCTAAATGTTCCAGCCACAACAATGTTGCACAAAATAATTGCTGTGTTTTTCTTAGTGATCCAATTTCATATGACATTATTCTGCAGCCAGGAGAAATCATACTTTTCCTCACACAACTGTGGAAGAGAATGGTTTAATTTTTCATCTAAATTGTGAATTCTCTTCGCATCAACCTAACAGTAAGCAAAGATTCTTGAGCTTTAGATTAACAATAATGTACCTTTTTTCCCAAAAGCATAAGCCCGAACATTAGAAATAAATACATTACAACATGAAAAACACATTTGCAAAGTGACTTACAGGAGTAATGCAGTTGCTGTCAAAGTGGCTCTCCTTTGGTTTCTCTGGTGGCAGGAAACAACCCTTTGCTGCCAATTCTGATCGAATACGAGCCATTTCTTGAACTTTCTCAACACTTTCCTTAGAAGCTCTGAAACGCCGTGACCGTTGCTGATTCATTTTAGCCCGGGGTGCCTGAAATTTAAATTGCATGGAAACTACTCAGTAACAGATGATTACAAGGTTAGCAATAAAATTCCTGTGACTTAGAAAAACCTTTGCATAAAAACATGAATATCAACTGCAATGCTTCCAAAACATTAAAGTATATTATCAGAATAGCATGAGTGCAAAAAAATCCAGATTAGCTGTCAAGTTGTCTCACAGGATTGCAACAGCTAATTTTCTTGTTTTGGAAACTGTTTTCTTAATTTGCAGATATTCAACATTATTCTTACAACAGTTTCAGTAATTCTGCTTCCCATCTTAAGATTTGGGATTGACGGCATTATGATCATTTCCTTTCAGCCCTGTGCTGAAGGAGACTATAAAATGAGTGTTAGGAATGAATACTCTGAGAAGATAACAGTTGAGAGAAATCCAACAATACGTCAATCCCAAAAGGCAACTGGCAAATATAGCACAAGACCATTAAACTTATGGCCGCTGTATCTTTCCGTACTTTGTATCCACTATTTTCAAAACAATGATGTTACATTTTTTTATTTACTATGATGACTACAGTTTTCAGACAAATTTGTCACTAACAACTGCGTCCATTTACAATCACTGGGCATCAATTTTTGAAAGCCATATGGCATAGTAGGAAAGATAAAAATAATGATAAAGTAGAAAATATGCCACTATAATTAGCCAAATCATGAAAATAGCATTCTTATGTTAGATAACAGCAACACAAATAAGAAAGTATAATGCTTTAACAAATTTTTATACTTAAATAGATATGAACCTACTGCTATGTATCATCATGGCACATATGACAATAACATTCTCTAAATTTAACTCATGTCACTTCTTCCATTTGCTAACTTCAAAAATTGACTTTAAAGGAAAGAAATCTTTGTTAAATTAAGCATTTACTTCCTCTCCGGGGGACACCACGTTGGCGAAGCACTGTCCATGCGGTTGGAGAGGCTTGCGTATTCGTGTGAAGCTGAGGGCAATGCCGAAGGTAGAGGACCTACTGCAGGAAAGGCCTTAGCTGACGGATCAGACTAAGAGTGACCTACAACATCCTGTCTTCCTTATCCACTCCTAGTCCTTACCTAATTCCCTTCCCCAACCCAAGTTGTGATGCAATCTGTTCCGAGGGGTGCGTGGCAGATGGGAAGATGTGTCACAAATGGAGCCTCAGGGATACCAGGCGACCTCCCTGAGTAAGTAGCCTTACACTGTGTGGGGTTTACATGGTGTGGACCATGTAGATCCCCAAATCTTTTGGGACCAAGATGGATACGACAAACGAAAATAAATTGAAACAAACTGAGGGGCAAACTGAGACCTCAGACACCCAAACATCGGGGTCAGGGCCGATGGAATGCACTCCCACTACTGAATCAGGGTCTAGACCTGAGCAAGAAGTGGGAACTGTAACAGAGAAGTTGGACCAGATTAACATTAAACCCTTATCTGCGGCCCAGAGGAGGAAACTTCTCAGGGAACAGAAACAAAATGAAGGAAAAGAATGGCTTCCCAAACATAAGTGGGGGGAATTAAAAGGTCCGCAGTCTCGGTTTTTAAGATGGCAGTTATCCAGGATGGTTATCCACTGGTAGGCATCACCTCGCAGCAGGAGGAGCTCATACAGATGGCACTGTATGTAAGTTGATTTAGGCTAGAAATCTAAGAAACTCATGAAAAATGGAATTTCTTTCATTCCATTGATGGATTTCTGCTCCAGGGACCTGGTGACTATCAGGATGCAGCAACGTGAGGAAGATATCACGAGAGAAACAGTTTTGGGCTCAGCAAACCTTTCTTCAGAAGACAGCTCTCTTCCTCCTTTGGAGGTGAGGAGACTGACAGAAGCTTGCCATCAGCAAGGCAACCAACTGTTGGTTGGATGTGATGCCAATGCTCAGAGCCTAGTGTGGGGCAGCAAGGACACCAACAACAGAGGTGAGTACCTTGTTGAATTTCTCTTGTCTAACAACTTGGAGGTCCTGAACAGAAGTTATGAACCTACATTCAGGAATAGCAGAAGGGAAGAAGTAACTGACTTAATCTCTAGTTCCATGATGATGGGCAGTTATGACAAACAATGGCATGTGGCATTAGAGCCACACTCATCAAACCACATGTATATTAAATTCAAGGTTGACATGGGAATCAGACATACCACAGTCCATAGGAATCCCAAGAAAACAGACTGAGAGACATATAGGAGGGACCTTGACTTAAGCTTACCGGAAATTAAAACCTCGATGAGGAATCCAGTAGAGTTTGAGGAAGTAGCAAAGGCTGTCACCTCTGCCACAGTGACCTCATACCAGGACAACTGCGCAAGCACCAAGAAGTGCACAAACAGGAGTGTGCATTGGTGGAATAACAACTTGGAAATGCAAAGAAAACAGGTACGAAGACTGTCTAACCTTGCAAGACGTAAAGGACGATGGGCACAATATAATGAGGCCCTTGTCAACTGCAACCTTGCAATTAGACAAGCAAAGAAGACATCCTGGAAGGCATTCTGTGAGAAAGTGGAGGCACAGCTGGTCAACCCAGACTTCACATAATCCTCACTAGAGTGCCAAATAGGTATGTTGAGGAAGGAGGATGGGGAATACACTAAGGCAACACATGAGATGCTGGAACTGCTCCTCAAAATTCACTTTCCTCAATATGCTCTGGCAGATAACACACACCAGAATGTGATCTCTGAAAGACAATGGTTCTCAGGCACTCAAAGAGAGGACTGGGAATCAGCCAAAGAGTGTGTCGACTTCAATAAAATCCAACGGGCGGTGGGAACATTCCAACTGTTCAAGTCACCTGGCCCAGATGGAATCTTTCCACCTCTCCTGCAACCGGCAGGAGAGAATCTTATAAGAGTCCTATGCAGGTTATTCAGAGTTAGCCTAGTAGTAGAAATCATTCCCAATGTCTGGAGGGCAGTGAAGGTTGTTTTTAATACAAAGCCAGAGAGAATTGATCATACCAAGGCCAAGGATATGAGACAAATCATTCTGTCCTCCTCCATTCTTAAAACATTGGAAAAACTGGTTAATGTACATGTCGGGGAGAGGAGGCTAATTAGGGCTCCTTTACATTCAAATCAACATGCATATCAGCCAGATAAATCATGTGAGAGAACTCTGATCAACTCGTTGGGAGGGTGAAGAAAGTACTTCACTTTCAAGAAATAGCCCTCTGCATCTTCCTGTACATCGAGGGGGCTTTTAGTAACACAAACTTCGATTCCATGGTTAGGGCAGCAGAGGTTATGTAGGTGGACTAGGGCCATGCTTAGTGGAAGGAAGGTAGAGGCTACCATGATGAATGAAAAGATGGTAATTGACACCACTAGAGGTTGTCCCCAAGGAGGAGTTATGTCCCCTTTATCATGGAATCTAGTGGTGAACGAACTCATTGGGGAACTAAATTCCAAACAATGCTTTTACCAAGGATGCACAGATTACCTTGTCATAGTAATACTTGGCAAATTTACTGACACAGTTAGGAATACAACACAAGGTGCATTGGACACTGTGCAAGGCTGGTGCACTAAACAGGATCTAAGGGTTAATCCTAAGAAGACTGTTGTGGCACCATTCACGAAGAAGCATATCCAACACTCAAGTTGGAATCTAAGGCTCTTCGATGAAACTCTACCAGTTAAGGGGATAGTGAAATATCTAGGGGTAACCTTAGATGAGAAACTAATATGGACCCCTCACATTAGGAGCATCTGCTCCAAGGTGAAAGGTACTCTAGTGATTACCCAAAGGGTTTGTGGCTAAAACTGGGGCCTAAGCCCCAACAGGTATTTCCTATGAGGCCTTAGTGTGGTGGAAGAAGGTAGAACAGCGAGCTGCAGCTACAGAGCTTGCTAAGGTGCAGAGACTGGCCTGCTTCGACATAACAAGCGGAATTAGCAGCACACCAACTGCTGGGATGGATGCCATGCTGGACATGCCTCCACTACCCCTTTGGATGAAGATGAAGGCAGCAGCTGATGCATACACACTCAAAACTGGTAATAACTGGATCTCACTGGGATGTCCACAATCACACACTAAAATAGTGAGTTAGGTAAATATAGGAATGGATGGGGAAATGCAGGCCGACTATATAACAACTCCCAACTGCTTCAACAAATCTTACAATATAATAATTGGAATCAGGGAGCAGTGGGGAAAAAAACAGTTAGGGCACCAGCTCTCTAGGAAAACTGGCCTTGGTATGCCAAGCTGAAATTACTGCAACCAGGGCGTGTGTGGAGGAGAATAGGCGTAGGTGTTACAAGGACCGTAGCATCTACATCTATTCAGATAACCTGACAGACCTGAAATCATTGGCAGCTCCTGCAACAAGGTCTCAGATTGTTGCAGAATGTCACAGGGGTCTGGTGGAGCTAGGGGGAAGCAATAGGGTAAACCTAGTGTGGGTCCCTGGCCACTCAGGGATCAGTGGCAATGAACAAGCTGACAGACTGACCAGGATGGGAAAAAGACTCCATTCATTGGACATGAACCTGTCCTGACAATGATCAAACAAGAACTACAGAACTGGCTTAGAAGACTGCATGCAGAATACTGGAGCAAGGTCTATAAACAAAAACATGATAAGGTAATGATACCAAAGCTGTGTTTTAAAAGAAGCTCTGTAATCCTGGGCTTGAACAGGAAAGAGATTAAACTCATGGTTGGACTGATGACTGGCCACAGGAATTTCAAAAAACACCTGCATACAATGGGTATGATGGAAGAAATGTAGGATGTGTGATGAGAGTGAAGAAACTGTGTCACACCTAATCTTCGAATGCACGACATTGGAGAGCAAGAGACACAGAATTTTTCGGCCAACTAAACCTTAAGAAATTGTCTAACAAAAAACTGGTAAAGGGACTCCTTGCACTATTTAAGGGCATTGGTTGGCTTTACTAGATATACAGGGGGCAATACTGTACAATAAACTCGGTTTCAGTACAGGCAGTGACGGGTTAGACCAAAGCTGTTTTAGCTTCCCTACAAAAATCAAATCAAGCGTTTACTTTCATTGTAAATGGCTCTTATGATAGGTTGTAGACGTATTTCATTTATGGTGGAGTAAAAAATTGCTTCACTGTGGCAAACACAATGTACATTATGTTCAAAAACAAAACTTTCACAAATTACTCTTCTTTGCTACAGTTTTACTACACTTACAAATCTCATTTTGTTAGTACAAAGTGATGTAGAGAAACTCCGAATGTTACCTACTACTGCCAACAGTAGAGATCACTGTGCCTTACCAACACTGAATGTCATCATCATCATCATCACCATCATCATCATCATCATCTGGACAAGTAAATACTTTGAGAAGAGGCATTTGTGAATGAGACTTATTATATTATTACACTGCAACATATTATGGGGTAAATTGCTATGACACTGATCTTGTGTGAAAGACAATGGATGAGGTATGATGTCAGCAAGGGATTACACTCCATCATACTGGGGCACGATAGACCATACGGTTTTATACCCTGGGTGTTGGAATAATCTCTAAGCACTGTTACAGATACGCTCCCACAGTCAGCCAGTGCAGCATAAAGTGTAACCATATCATTTCCAGTGCCAACTGCACCATACTGCTGGAATTTTGGTATTTCTCAGTGTGCAGTACAGATGTGCTCACGGCTTACTTTCTATCATGCCGTCAGCTTCAGTCACTGTTTTGTCAGTTTAAACACTGTTTTAATGCCACAATGGCTTATTTTCTTTCCTTGTTTCTACATTTAGCAACTGCCCTCGAAGAGCAATTTGGTGTCTGGGGCAAAAGCTTTGGAATCCTATGTGCCAGCTGAAGGTGTCAACACCAATGACAACTGTTGTCCAAGTTCGGAAGTTATCTCGAGTTACTTTCGATAGTCTAACTTCGCTTGGTGGGTGGAAACATGAATCATTCCCAGAAACAATCACAGTTCACACAGTACTATAGTCTGAGAGGGGAAGAGGTTTAAACCAGAGAACCAACAATTCTGAAGATGATGATAGTTGCAGATTTATTCCCCTAAACTACTGAGTAGAAACTGTGCCATCCCACGGCCTTATGGCCAGCCATGTACAGTACTCATATCTCCGTGACTACTCTGCAATTCAACCTTTAGCATTGAGAGATCAGCATATTACCTCAATTATGGACAGGAAGAAAAAACTAGTGATGTGTTATAGCACAATTCTACTGACTACCATTTATTCCCAGATGTGAGTGAAGCTACTCATTACTTATCAAAATATGGTCCAAAAAATGTGCCAGTAATGCTTTAACCCTTCGGTGGGCGCACCTGCGGCAGTTAGTCACGAGATTTCGTTTTCTGTTAGTTTCACAAATAGCGTTACAGTTGTGTCCATGTCCAGATATTTATTTGTTATTCTCAACAGATGTCACCACTTACTACATTTGTGCAATTCATGCTTTCAGCAGTTTGGTCACTATTGTTCTTTGAAACACGAGTGTTGCATTTGCAGTGTGTTTGCCGCTAAGCGCCTTGTGATGTAAGTATTTTCTATATTTGGGTTTTTCTTTCGCCTCAAGGCATTCTTTCTTTTATATTAGTATATAATGAACATAAAAACGTGTTTCATTAGGTGTCAAAAGTGTGGAAATTGAGAAAGAGACAGCACTTGACAGGTACCGTCTAACTGTACGTCCTGAAGACTATGAGAGAGAATTGCAAGAATTGTCAGAAGAAGAATTACAAGAATTGTCAGGTTCATGTGAATCTGAGTCAGAAGAGGAAGTTATCAAAGAAGAAAACCACAGCAGCGACTCCGAACAATCACCAGAGGAAACAGATGACCACCTGGTTCAAGAGGGGAGACAACAAACAGATGATTACCAATTTTGCGTAGGAAAAGATACAGAAACTATTTGCATTAGTGAAAAATACATTTTAACCATTTATTATTGATGGGATGATTGAAAACATAGTAGAAAATACAAACCAATACATCCAGAATAGTAAAAGAGCTGAAGTTCAATATTCAAGAGAACGAGACTGCAGAGACATCACAAAACCAGACATAAAGGCTCTTTTAGGTGCATTATATCTAGTAGGTATAAAGAAAGGAGGACACATGAATTGCTGTGAACTGTGGGATGCAGATGGTACAGGAATGGTTATTTTACAAACTCTCTTCAGCTATATGAGCTTTCACTTTCTGCTTCGAACGGGCTGGGTACCTGGAATAAAAGAAAACAAAGTGACAAACTAGCACCTATTCAGGACTTCCATCAAGAGTTTGTCAACAACTGCCTGCTCACTACAATGTCAGCAAGTTTGTCACTATTGACGAGATGTTGCATCCTCTCAGAGAACGCTGCGGATTTGTACAGTATATCCCTAATAAGCCTGCAAAATATGGGATCAAGATTTGTGCCTTGTGTGATGCCAAAACATTTTACACCCTGAACTTCGAAATTTACTGTGGCAAGCAGATGCCAGGACCCTATCTGAAGTCTAACAAGCCTGATGACACTGTGCAAAGATTAGTGACACTAATTGAGGAAACAAACAGAAATCTTACGACTGACAATTAGTACAATAGCTACCCTCTGGCTGAAAATCTCCTTGGCAAAGGTTTGACTTTCTTGGGAACCATGAAAAAAATAAGAAGGAAATACCTCAAGAATACCAAGCAAATAAAACCCGAGAAGTAGAGCCATGTCTCTTCAGTTTTCAAAACGATTTTTGTATGGTCTCACCAATGTACAGCACAAATGAAACATATCAAGAGACTAATAAATTGAGAGTGACTTTGGACTACAATGCTACCGAAGGAGTAGACTGTAGATCAGATGTGTTCATCCTACAGTACTTCCAGAATAATGCGACAATGGTTACTTGCACTTTTCTACAGACATCTAGATATTGCTGGGATAAATGCAAACATTATTTTCAAATTCAACAATCCCTGATAACAAAGAAAGAAGAATTTTTTTCAAACATCTTGCTCTGGACCTAATGGAAGAACATTTGAATCAATGAGTGTTACTTGAGACACTTCCCAAGGATATTCACGCCTTCTTGACCAAGTATATGCACGAAGAAGAGAAGACCAAGGAGCCAACAAAATCTGGAATTTGTTACATATGTGGCAGGTATTTAAAATAGCAGAATCAAAACAGTATATATGAAATGCAAGGAAAATGTATGCAAGAAACATAGTGTCATAGATAAAAAATATGTGCAATGTGTGAGCTGCAGATGGAAGTTGACTATTTTATTCACAATCATAAACAGGAGAGGGAGTTTATGAATGCTCCATTTCATAATGTGTTCCCTTGTTACTATCTTTTCACATGAATCAGTGCAATTAAGTGATATAATTAAAAGAACCATGAAGGCAATAAAGAATATCGGTTTGTTATAAATTACAATGACAATAATAGAGAATTGTGAAGTCAACAAATAAATAAAAGATTATGTTTATAGAGCCAGGTAATGTTATGTTTTCTCCAACAAAATGTAACTAGAGATTATATAAAGATTATTTTTCCTTACGTTAAAAATGTAATACTAATTGCGGTGTAAAAGCCACAATGCACCCACTCATGGCAGTATGAAAGGCATGCCCACCGAAAGGTTAAATAATGGCACAAATGGCCAGTTTTCAGGCCCAAATGGCCAGTTTTCTAGCCCCAGGATTTTTCTAAGTGAACAGTCTCCAACCTCTTAAAGTTCTTAGTACATTAAACACTTGAAATATTTTTCCTGCAATCCAAAGAAAAAATACATTATGTCACTGGCTATACAAACCAATTGTTTCACCAACATAACTTCCCATGAATGTTCACGATAAGTGTCACCAACAAAAACATTGTGGATAGATAATAGACACACCCTTCTGAAGTTTTACAGTTCTCTTTTTCTTTATGGAAAATGAGTGCACATTTACGTCAAATAGTTCTTAAGACGGCATTATAGAAGCGTCTGATTCCACCTGCCTGTTATGACCCAGGACACCATCAACAAGGCAGAAACCACTCCTTTCACTTTATCCAATATGGCGACTGTGACATCACTACATACAGTTGGCAATAAATGCAAAACACTTATAAATGACACAATAATGTGTCACTCCAAAAACAAAAAGGAACTAATGGGACAACTGCAGGAAGCTGGGGGAGTTACGGTGAGAAAGGGGGGGGGGGGGGGGGGGTGACGAGCTAAATAATATACAACAAAACAATAAAAAAACACTGCATGATCCCAAAATAGAAAATATCAAGAAATCAATTTACAGCATTCCGCAACACCAACAAAAACCACAGGAATTAGATATCTCCCTTGACCTATATAGCCGAACCATAGCTGTACCACGAAAAATGGAAACGGACGTTTCCCTTGACCTAAATAGCTCAACTGCAGCTGTAGGTACCAAAAAAACCATTACCTGCAACTATAAAAACTGGAATCAGACAATTCCATTGATCTATAAAGCTCAACTGCAGCTGTGAACACCAGAAAACCAACACCTACAACTACGACAAATAGAACCAAAACCCCAAAACCTCAACAATCTAAAAATCGGACATCATCACTACACGAATTAAAACACAATCAACCCACCATAAATACACAAAACATCACAATTACTACAGATTAAATCCAAAACAAAAATTATTTACCAACAACAGAATCTGGATTGGCCACCACAAACACACACACCAACACCAAATAAAAAACACAAAATAAACCAAAATTTAGCAAGTCTTAGAAAACACAAAATAAAACAAAATGAAGCACATCTTACAAAACAACAAAAACTGCAACCAAAATGGTCCTCCGCAACATAATCATAAAGCAAACTATTTATCGTCCATGTTTCACTTCCATACATGGCTACGCTCCATACAAATACTTTCAGAAATGACTTCCTGACACTTAAATCTATACTCAATGTTAACAAATTTCTCTTCTTCAGAAACGCTTTCCTTGCCATTGCCAGTCTACATTTTATATCCTCTCTACTTCGACCATCATCAGTTATTTTGCTCCCCAAATAGCAAAACTCCTTTGCTACTTTAAGTGTCTCATTTCCTAATCTAATTCCCTCAGCATCACCCGACTTAAATCGACTACATTCCATTATCCTCGTTTTGCTTTTGTTGATGTTCATCTTATATCCTCCTTTCAAGACACGGTCCATTCCGTTCAACTGCTCTTCCAAGTCCTTTGCTGTCTCTGACAGAATTACAATGTCATCGGCGCACCTCAAAGTTTTTATTTCTTCTCCATAGATTTTAATACCTACTCCAAACTTTTCCTTTGTTTTCTTTACTGCTTGCTCAATATACAGATTGAAGGGAGAGGCTACAGCCCTGTCTTACTCCCTTCCCAACCACTGCTTCCCTTTCATGTCCCTCGAGTCTTATAACTGCCATCTGGTTTCTGTACAAATTGTAAATAGCCTTTTGCTCCCTGTATTTTACCCCTGCCACTTTTAGAATTTGAAAGAGAGTAATCCAGTCAACATTGTCAAAAGCTTTCTCTAAGTCTACAAATGCTAGAAACGTAGGTTTGCCTTTCCTTAATCTTTCTTCTAAGATAAGTCGTAGAGGACCTATAACAAAAGTAATAAGCCAACAAAATAATCTCCCTCATGGCCAACCTACATTTCTCGAACCAGGCACCAAGTCCTATCGACCGCCCGATGTTATCCTGCTGACACTGCCACATATAAGTGCCCCTGGTTCGATACGCTGGAACTCTTACAAGCCTCATATTATGAGCCCACATAACTGCAGAAATTTAATAATAGACATCATGTCCTCCCCATCTCCGCACGCAACGATGCACTATTGAATTCCACTGTCACATCCATACCTAAAAACGGAAACTATACAACAAATTAAACTTCGTCCCACACAACAAACATGAAATGACTAAGACCTAACAAAAATCCCAAACTCATAAACACAAAAAACCTTAACTCACGGGAAACGCCTCCAAACCATATTATGCCACCAACTACGTACACTCTCAACAACATTGCAACTGTCACAACCAAACCTCAAATGAACCCAATACAACACATTACACTCAGCACATACACCACCAGAAGGCACCATCAAACACAACCAACTCAAAAACTCTGCTTCATAGTGACGTCACACACCGGAACACCATTATGTCATGGGTCAAAGCAGATGAGTGGAATCAGATGCTTCTGTTGATTGCTTAAAACTTTTATGCTCGAATTCTAATTCTTTAAGCTCGTCCTTACTATTAGCCACTATGGTGATACGCCTACTATAATTTTTTTTTAACAATTTCATTACTAATCCAAAGGCTCTTGACATCCAATATGTCTGCCTGTCAAAAGGAAGTGAACAGGAATGAAGAAAATGGGTCAGAGGAATAGCCAGGAAGAATTAAACATATCAATAAAAAAAGAGGGACACAAAATGAACAACAAAAATCTGCCACATGTCTTTCAGAATCACTCCTTAGCTCAGTACATTTTCAATCTGGATTCCTAATTGAAATAAACAAAATCTACTGGAAGTGAAACATACATACTGCCACTGACCTACTTAGAAACACTCAAGATTTTTAAGAAGGCCTATCACAAACATCCAACTGTCTCTGTTCCTCAGTCATGATACTGGTTGTTCCATGTACGTGGCTTAAAAACAGTCATTTATTAACATAAAAGTAAGTGGTTTTCAATCCATTTACTGAAGCACTGGTATATCTGAGGAATCCCAATTTCCTTGTGATTGCCCCCCCCCCCCCCTTGTATCACTTACACAACTCCTATTTCACTTCCAACATGTTCATACTTCAATCTACTATTTCTCCATTTCTTTTCATTAAGGATTTTAATATTAATTATCACTGATAACCATCAAAATGCCTAAGGTATCTGAAACATTACTGCAAATAAGACACTGTGGGCTTAATTTTTCTTTTTTTGCCTTTCATAGTGCATTATAGTAAGACTAATTCAGTTTCAGTCCGAATTTTCAGTATTTGATAATTGTCTGCTTGACAGAGTACTTTAATTTATAAGGCTGCATTTCAGTTCTCAACCCAATCATTAAACCAGAATGTTTGCACCACACGGTAAATAACATCTGGTAAACTTACCACACCATCAATGGCCATGTACAACAGTTTGCGTGGGCGCACAATGTTGAATAATCGATCAATACATTCAAAGATAGCAACCATCATCTCATCCTCATCCTTTGGTGATGGCCTATTAAAAGGAAAACAACATTTATATATATATATAAACAATTCGGCAATATTAAACACTGTCTAGCAATATGAAAACAATAGCATGCTGCCTCACTTATGTATAGTCTCAGTCGAGTCACAATAAAAATCCATGTTATAACATCAGCATCAATTATTGTAGTGACTTTGCTGATTATGTGATTCATATGCACATCAGACAGGAAGAGGTTTCAGAGCAAGATAAAAAGACAATATACAAAGAAATTATAATAGTTATAAAGACTAAAAAAGTTCTGTATGAAAAAGTTGATAACTAAGTTCAACTATGTCAAAGACAACTGTGGCACTTCAGAAGCACATTCTCTAAATGCATCAACTATAATTCATACATTTATCATCGCATAATTAAAAGTGACTTCCTCCAACTCATAATACGTAGCATAACTGCTGTGTAACTAATTCAAAACTCATGAGTCACATCTGATTTATCAGTCTGTATCTGCAGCACTTGGGCATTATATTACAAGTATATGTATGCATCAAGGAAGTTATTTCCAGGTGTAATGAGTATGTAAAACACCAATTCTGTTTTCATTTTTTGTTTATGCACAATTAGAAGTGCAGTGTCCACCTACCCCGAAGAGTTTTCTTCTTCAGAAGGAGTACACAGCTGCAAGAACAGTAAACAAAGTGCTTAGTTTTTGCTGTAGAAGGCGTCTGACACATACACACTTCCAAAATGCATAGTGTCCACAGAAATAGACAAAATAAAAACAGTGATTGACATGGAACACATGTAATTTCTTTTTCAATAAAAAAAGGGAGTCACTACATCTAACTCAACACTTGTTCTGCAGGAGTTGTAGATGAACAAGCTAGCCATCAGCGTTGCTGCTGACTTTGAAATAGTTAAGTTTCCTCATACAGAACAGCCTCAGGATTAGAAAACTACTGATAAACTTTAAAAATATTTAGTCTGTACAATATTCATATATAATATATCTGAAAACAATTTACCATAATCCTCAGAATTATAAAATTTGAAAAAAGCGTCTAAAACTGAACTTACAGCATATCCAAATAGAAGTAATCCATGATTAACCCAACAAGAGCAGTAAAAGAAAACTAATAAATGTGTTGTAACTGCAGACACATTACTAAAAGTCTTTGATACTGCTTATCCAACTCTCAATCAAACTGTCTCTTTTTAACATAATCTAAGCCTCAAGCTACACTACGGATCAATACATCACACCACAACCTGCGTTCCAAAACATAATGAAGACATAGAAACAACAAAATTAGTAACATGTTGTGTATAACTGTTCTATTACCTTTTATGAGTACATGACGAATATATACGGATTGACACACTAAATATAGATGCAGAGTTCCAATGTTTTATTTTTACAGCCCTACGTACAAACCACTAATTGTTACGTTACAAAATTGCTTCATTTCTAACAACGAATTAAACCCCTATCACTTAAAAAAACAAATCGAAAGACACATGCTCCTCTTGTGTTGCACAGTAAATTCTCAAGGCAGATTCCTTTAATTTTCATTTCTTGCCACTAACAAAATGGCATATTAGTTTAACAATTTACTTTATCTCCGACACTTCATATATTTTTCATAATGATCCTACCATTTAAAACTGTTTTTGATTTGTTTCTCAAATTCAAAATTTTTAAGTTGACGAATATGCCGGCACTTAACATACTAATTACACGACTGTTTACTATAACACGTATTGTCGCAAAGTCCTGCAAGTGAATGTAATCAGTCCATGGCAACTTACTTGTCTTCAGGATGCGTACAAGGATGAATAATTCCATTCATATCTAGATAAAGGTTATCAAATTCAACGCCATTTGGATTCGGCTGACTCGAATCCGCTTCAACTTTCAGTCCGTCTATTTCTTTAGCCTGTTCACACAGAAATGTATGCATATTAGGTGATGTCTTGAGCAGTCACACCAAACAAACATTTGTACAATGACAGAAAAAGAAGTTACCTTCTCTTCAATACATGTCACAATGACTGATGCATATTTTCTGCTCAACCACCGAAAAAATGCTGGCACTCCCATGGTCCCACTTCGGTTTTACAACCTGAAGAAAATTTACAAACGGTGGACTGTTTATGTCTTCATGCGTACAGTACACTTGTTTTCAAACCTGTCGATACACCCCAAAGAATTTCTACATGGCTCCGAAGCTCGTGTCACCAATTACCAAAGATGTACATAGACAGCAAAGAGGACCCACTTCACGTAAGTCTGTGTCATGACCAATGCCAGCTTTGTATAAGTGTTCTACTACTAAAGCCGGGTTCACACAGGCAACAAAAGTATCGCCACTCCTAATGGCGAACTGCAGTTGCTTTGTAGTTGCATGTGTGAACTCCTAGTTTTCAGTGGCGCCATTTAAGAAGCGCAACTTTTGTCACGCCACAAAAAGTTGAACTTGGTTCTACCACAGTCTAAAGGCTGGTCCACACGCAACGATCTGTCTGCGCAAATGTCTGCGCACATGTGATGTGCGCAGACAGATCGTTGCGTGTGGACAGAAGATTTGCACCAACCTGAGGTGTGTGCAAACCTGGAAGTTGGAGTTGGAGGTTTGAGCGAAACCTCTCAAATCTGTGGGTTCAAACCACATCTGCGCAGACAAGTTGGAGCGTGTGGACAGGAGATCGCCGCAAATCTGGCGCGAAACAGCTGTTTGTTCAGTCTAGTGTTTATATTTGTGCGCGCAGGGCATTAAAATGGCTGGTACTAGTCAGTGTTCTCGAGAGTTTGTAAGTGAATTCATTGAAATATATAGAAACCACCCATGTTTGTGGAAGATTAAAAGTAAAGAATATAGTGACCGAGACAAAAAGACAGCCGCATGCAATGCTCTAATTGAAAAATTGCGGGCAGTTGACGTCTCGGCAAACAGAGAAACGGTAATAAAAAATAAAAAAATTCGTTGCGAACTGGGGAAATTATTTGCGAATGGATGTCGAAACTTATAATTATCTCTTAAAGCTTGTAACCCCTCATATTTTGAGAAAAAATACTTGTATGAGAAGGGCAATTTCTCCTCATGAACGGCTGGCGGTAACATTAAGATTCCTAGCAACAGGAAGGAGCTACAAGGATTTGGAATTTTCATCTGCAATATCGAAATAAGCATTGAGTGAAATAATACCCAACAGATGTGAAGCTATTTACGCTTTCCTGAAGGATGAGTTCACGAAGGCAAGTCAAGTAAATTAAGTCCGTCAGCGAATTGTTTACCGAAAAGAGTTATCCAAAGTTCAGAAATCTAGAAGATCTGGTGTAGGAGTAGATCAAGTATACCAGCCAACGTTATGGTATTTTGATCTGCTTGTCTTTCTTAGTGATCAAGAAACGCCAAGACCAAGCAGGAGTACAATTGAAGATGAAATTGGAGTGCCAATGTGCGAGGAAATGGAACACGAGGTAATGTAAAACAAAACTGGCTCGCCCTGTAGCTCTCGCAGTAAATTTACGTGAGAAAACTGCTTTCGCTTTAGCAGCCACTGTCTACACCATTTTGACCGCTTTCTCAGTTTCCTGCGGTTGGTCTGAATGTTTTTTGCAACACAAGTTGCGACGACAGACCACAACAGAACTTCCTCCATTTCTATATTTCAAAATAACTGATTTAAATTTTGACGTTTACGGGGAGCGTAGTCGCTTGCCACTGATATTTCATTTCTACACCGACAGATGGCGGGCGAGTAGTAGGTTGGGGTTTGTGTCGTGTGAACACACCACATTTGCAGCGATCTTTTGCATGTACAGACATCTGCGCCGATAGATCGTTGCGTGTGGACCGGGCTTAACATAACAGTCGCGACACTTCACCTCGATTTTGTTGCCAGCGCCAGCAGCGCCCCAAGCGGCTGGTAGGTTGAACTGTGAGTTCGGCGCGATCGTGAAAGCAAATAGTGATTGTTTATTTTGATTTATACAATGATTTTTACCATCGAGAGCGTTTGTAGCGCAATAAATTGCAGCAACAACAGGAAGAAGACACCACAGCTGTGTCTTTTTAGGTTTCCTAAGGATCCTGAGAGGTATATACCATCATGTTACTAAATTGTATCGTCAGGATTCACTTGCAAACTATATGTGTATAAATGATAAATGTTTCGTTTTAGGAGCAGAAAATGGCTAGTTAATAACAGACAAGAAGACCTTATGAAGAAAGACCCAGTTTACCTGTATAATAATATTAGGTTTTGTCCGCTACATTTCGAAGAAAACCAGTTCATGAACGCAGACAATAACAAACTCGTGTGGAATGCAGTACCCACACTGTTTGACATCCCAAATAAGCCACTTCTACTGACGATGAAGAGGAAACTGCCACAAAGATTCGACAGTCAATCTAAAGCTGTAGAACAATCGTATGACACAGAAGCAGCCAGTTCAGCTCTCCATGTATCAGTGCAAGATTCGTGCGAATCGTTACCACAGACGTGCTTTGACGATAAAGTGGTTAGATTAAGTGCAGCTGTTCGTGTCTTACAAAAGCGTGTGAAGTGTCAGATTGTGCAGATCGAGCGAAACTATTACGGGACAAGGAAAGTGTCTACAGACACATTGTTTGAAAATTATTCAAATATTTGTTTTTTTGTGAAATGTAATGTAATCAGCTCATTATAATGTTTTCAGCATATTTCTGCCACTATTTGGCAGTTGCTTGACCCACTTAGAATAATATAAAGATTAAGGTCGTACTTGTGGCAACAGGCGACAATGACACACACAGTAGGCCTACAGAACGATAAACGAGCTGTCGATCGCTTTTGCATGTAGAGGTACATGTCTGTGCTTCTTAAATGTGAATCTGTGTATTTATATTCTTTTGACATCAACATGGTAAGCTGCAATTCTGTCCAATGTCACAAGTGTTTCTTCACGAATGTGTTGTAGCTTGCCACTCTATTCATGGTTTTTGTCCATACTTGCGCTTATTTTAGAATCATTAATAGAAACATATATGCCTTCTGATCCTAAACAAACTCTTGGAGGCAAGAAAATAACTCGAATAATTAGGAAATTGCGTAGGAAATGGATGCAAACAAACATTATGCTTACGACGCGTCTGACGTTCACCTTACCTGCCGCTTGGAGCGGTCGTGTCGCTCCATCTGTCAAACGGCAACAACTTTTACAGCAGTAAGTGTCGCGACTGTTATGTTAGACTGTGGTTCTACTTTGTTGCGCCATTTTGCTTTCTCCACAATCGAATAACGTCATTCGATTGCTACCTCGCAGCTGGATTCAAACCTTTCTAGTGCGTATTCGTTCGCAGATAGTGCTTTTGATCGTGCGTTTGTTATTAATATGTCGAAAAAGTGGTCAACAGCTAGAATTACGAGATTCTTGGAGGTGTATCAAGAACGAGAATGCCTTTGGAACCACAAAAGCGAATCATACAAAGACAGAAATTTGAGAGATGCTGCATTAATTGAAATATAAACAGTATGCGTGAATATGTACCTGGAATTGATGTAGCTAAAACAAAATTAAAAATTCGAAGCATTCGAAATGCTTGCATGAATGAACATAAAAAAGTACTGAAATCACTTAAGAGAGGTGCGTCTACAGACGGTATTTATAAACCCAGCCTTGCTTGGTTTGAAGCTGCAGACCGGTTCTTAAAACATGTAGTCGAGACAAGAGAGACGAGAAACACTTTGGTAATTAATATTTTACATTTATTATGTTTCCTAAACATCTTATTTAGTAATATGTACAGCCGTTTAATCAGCTGAGACAGGTGACGCCATTTTGCAAACTGCGCAATTACGAAGAATTTGTGGCGTCCTGTGTGAACGGTAGCTCACAACGCCACTCCAGAATGACTTGACTTGTGCCGATACTTTCGTTGCCTGTGTGAACCTGGCTTAATGCAGTACTGTATTGAGGAAAATACGAGCTGTGATCGTCTTGCCTTTAATTGTTGTAAGATGTGCAAAGTGTGGCAAAATGATTGCCCAGCAGTCCAAAGACCGCTGATCTCTCTGTAAAAGTGAGTTATCTTCCTGATTTGTTATTACAGAAACGACATTAGGAAATATTATGAGAGCATGAAGACAGAGGATAAATAGCGTAGATGTAAGAGATTAATAAAAATGTGTTACTTATAGCGACTATGTAGTATTATTAATTAAATAATATTTTTCAGTCGCCCTACAAACGTGTTATGTACGTGCACCCCATACATTCTCCACTATACTTGAAAGCATGTTGCCACCTATCACCACATGAGAGTATCTGACGCAACCGGGAACACTGTCGAACATCGTCATTTGATGGTCCAGATGTTAATGAGGCGTATTGTTGCATAGGTGTACTGACCTCCAAATATTTGAACATGGTGAACTCAATGTTATTGTGAAACTATACTGCATCGCCATGTATGTGGGTGCATTCGGCTCCCACTTCATTTTCATGGATGACAATGCGCGACCACATCGAACAGCACTGGTGGAAGAGCACATGGAGTGAGAGGATATTTGGCGAATGGACTGACCTGCACGTTCCCTGGACTTAAATCCCATCAAGGACGCGAAGAATTTGTTGGGGGCACATATTGCAGGCATGTCCACATGCGCCAACAACCATCCAGCGGTTCTCAACTCTTCTGGTGGAGGAGTTGAACGCTCTACCAGAAGAATTCCTTACTGCACTTGTAGCCTACATGGGAGCACACTGCTGTCCATGGTGATCACACACCCTATTAAAAACCATAACCCACCTCTTGTAATGTTCAGGGGACCATAATAAATCGTGGTGACTTCAGGGTACCAGTAATTACTGTATTTGAATAGAAGTGTCATTTCTATTCATCTCACTGTGCAGTTCCTTCAGTAAAGTTCTGTACTATAATGTAGTACTTCTTTCTTATCGTGGTCGAGTTTTCATCGATTTCTGTTACTTAGCTGTCACACATCATGCTAAAGTTACTTTCATCTCTAAGTTTGCGCATCAGTTACTTACAGTGTACCCAGAGGAGTTTAAGCAATCTCCCTTTCCTCACTCCATACATGAATGAAACAGAATGTAACTCTAATAACTTGTCCAAAGGAAACTATCCTCTGCCAAGAACTTCACAACAGTTTGCATCTTATGAATGTAGATTTACAAGCAGAACTGTGCCGACATACTTTAATTATTGTTGCTGTTGACAGCAGTGAGCTGGTTGCACAGTTTTTTTTTTTTTTGTGTCTTCATTTTCTGTTGTGTGGTGCACTAGATATTTATGCTCTATGTTAATTCTGTGACATTATAGAAGTACATCTTTTTTTTTTTTTTTTTTTTTTTTTTTTTTTTTTTTTTTGTGTTACAGTTGCGGTGTAACTTTTGGTTGTAGTAAAGAAAGGAGCAATAAGTTGTTTTTATTCCAATATACAGTATTTCCCTCTGTAATTTTCTGCCAAACACAATTAAAGACATCCAGTTATGGGCCCAGGCAAACGCATACATACAGTATTTGTTTCTGTTCTGTGAATTCATTGCTTTTATCGGAGTTTTATTCACGTGAGCTGTGACGCTCAAGTTCTGGAACCGTCGTATTTCATTGGTCTATTGTGTAAAACCTTCGTTTTCGTTTTAAACTGAGTATTATAAGTTTGTCTTACATTCAGCCTACAAGAAGATGGATAAATTGAAAACGTACAGCACCCAGGAATTTGACAGTAAAAATTTCCAGCTGTGAAAATATCAGTTGCAAATTATTTTTCTTCATGAAAAAGTGCTCGATATCGTTGAGGGGAAACCGAGGCCAAATGAATCTGGTGGGAGTCAAACCGCTTGGGACGACCTAAATGTGAAGGCGATGCTCATTGTATCTACTGTGATGGAATTTGACCAATTGCTATATGTTATGGCGTGCACAAATGAAGCGGAAATGTGGGCCAGACTAACGACTATTCTGAACAGCGATCTGCAGTTAATAAAATGGCCTTGAAGCAGAAAGTTTTTGATTGCAGAATGTCGCCAACAGACACAATTGTACAACACATCATTCAAGTCGAGTCCTTGGCACGAGCATTAGCTGGTGTTGCGGAACCTATTACAGAAGCTGACAAAATGTCTAAAATTTTGGGAAGTCTACCAGCAAAGTTCGCAGTTTTTTCAACTGTACTAGACTCGTGTGCTGAAGATCAAAAAACTTTCTATGATTTGGCTTTAGGGTTATTGAAACAAGAAAAAAAACTTTTACAATGTGATGAAAACTCAACAGCCTTCGCAGCAGTTAATGTGGACAAAATATGCAAGTTCAGTTCCAATACCAGTATCAACAGTCCGTTTATCATGGTCAGTAGAAAAGACGCTACATGTTATTACTGTCACAAAAAGGGACATTTTAAATCTGAGTGCAGAAAACTTTTAGCAAAACTTAATACGAAAACTGATACATCTGAGCGCCAATCTTTGCATACAGAACAAGCATATGTTTTTGCTCGAGGTTTTGACAACATTTGGTTACCTGAGAGTGCTATGTCAAAACATATGACGTCACACAAAGAGTGGTTCAACACATTTAAGCGAATTCGTTCCGATGAATCATTTGTTCAAATTGACGTCAACTCGATCGTCAAAGCAGAAGGCACTGGATTAATTGAAGTATAGTCATTAGTTGAGGGCAAATGGCAACCTCGCACTTTGGAAAACACAGTATATATTCTTAAGCTAAAGAAATATTTATTTTCAGTGGGAGCAGTCACAAAAAGACGAATGAAAGTTATTTTTGACGACAAGGGAATGGAAGTTCTCAGTTCAGGTCTAATTGCAGCAGGAATTGAGGTGGACAATCAGTGTTATCAAATGTTGTTTAAACATCCAGACGTACTACAGTCAAATCCTGCTTCCCTGAATTCCACCATGACCTGGCATGAGGGACTTGGGCTCATTAATTTCAGTGGACTCAATAATTTGGATGATCTGAACTTAATACCTGGTTTCAATATGTAGAAAGTTGAAAATCTTCCTTGCGAACCACGTCAGTATGCAAATATCAAAAGAAAATCTTTTAATTCAGATTTGGAATCAGTATCGAAAGTTCCTGGCGAATTTATTCATGTATATTTGAGTGGATGGATGAGAAAACCGTCTCTTGGAGGTGCACAATTGTACATAGTTTTCAAGGATGATTGCACTTCACACAGGTTAGTGTATTTTCTTAAAAGTAAGCATGATGCTTTCCCTGTGTTTCTGGAATTTCAGAGACTGATGGAAAGACAACCTGGAAAGAAAATCAATGTTCTGAGAAGTGACAATGGAACCGAATTTATAAATAAGCAATTTGAAGATTATTTTAAGGAAAATGGTATAATACACGAGAAAACAAGTCCGTATACACCACAGCAGAACGGCCGAATTAAAACAGGTCAATTGTTGAGTGTGCACCCACTATGTTATTAAGTGCTGACTTGTCTCACAACTCTGCTGCATACATTATCTTAAATAGCCAACCGTGTAAAGCAAACGACAGTGTTACACCATATGAAAAATGGCTTGGAAAACCTCCTTCTTCAGAACACATGAGGATGTTTGGATCAGCATCATACTTTCATGTTCCTGATAAATTTAGCTCAAAATGGGATAGTAAATCAAAGAAATTGATCATCATCGGCTATGGTGGGTATAGTACCAATTATTGCGTCTACAATCCTGAGTTAAAGACAATCTCCTGCAATGTCTCTTTCAATGAAGGGCAAACCCATAGCTTCAACATAGAACAAAGATATACTGAATTTTACCTGGGAGACTATGCTGCAGAAGATGTTCAAGAGGAATCTGAAGAAGATGATACTGGTGAACAAATGAAAGAAAATCAAAGGATGAATCTGAGAGATCGGTCTAATCTGTGAGCACCTGCTTGTTTTCGGTACCAAGATATAGCTTGCCCTGAATTTATCTTTGAACCTCAAACTTTTGAAGAAGCAATGGCATCGAAAGAGTCATCAAAGTGGAAACAAGCAATGGAAGAGAAAATGAAATCCCTGAAGAAGAGCAAAACTTGGGATCTAGTACCATTCCCATACAACCGCTAGGCAGCTGGATGTAAGTGGGTCTATCACGTGAAGCAGAATTCAGAGGGAAAAATTGAACACTTTAAAGCCAGATTATCTGCGAAAGGTTATTCACAACGAAAAGGCATTGATCATGAAGATACATTCTCTCCTGTGATCCAATATGATTCAATAGGAGTTTTATTAGCCTTATCAGCTTCACAAGATATGGAAATTAGGCAGTTTGATGTTAAGACTGCATTTCTGAATGGGGATTTGAAAGAAGAAGTTTACATGGAGCTACCAAAAGGTTTTGTTGTAGAAGCCCCAAATAATATTTCCAAACTGAAGAAGAGTCTATATGGACTCAAACAATCACCACATTGTTGGAATCAAAAATTTGTACATTTTCTGACAATGTTTGGCGTTGTGCAATGGAATGCAGACAAATGTGTTCTCCATGCTTTAACAGATGACACTGATGTTTACCTGACACTTTTTGTGGACGATGGCTTGGTTATTTGTAAGTCTCCAAAAATACAGTAAAATGTTTTAACAGCACTGGGATCAATGTTTGAAATTACTGTGGGCAATGGAAAATACTTCTGTGGATTGTAAATCTAACACTGCCCTTCTTCAAAATAAATCTATATAGGCCAGCAAAGACACATCAATTGTTTACTTTAGAAGTTCAACATGGATGATTCAAAACCGAACTCCTCTCAGTTTGATGTTGGAACCATGTTGCACAGTGGGCAGTCTCCTGCAAACCAACATGAGGTAAAGGAGATGGAGAGCAAACGTTATCGCCAGGCAGTTGACAGCTTAATGTTTGTAGCAACTGTCTCATGGTCAGACATCATGTTCACTGTGAGTATGGTGAGAAGTTTTTACATAATCCGGGTCTCGATCATTGGCAAGCTGTTAAAAGGATTATGAAGTATCTACAGGGGACCAGGAACATGACCATAAGGTACAAACATGACTCTGCTGGACTGGTGGTGTACTCAGATGCCGACTTCTCTGGTGACTATGACACTCGTCGGTCAACAACAGTCTATATGAGCTTGTTAGCAGATGGGCCTGAGACACGGTGTTCACGTCGGCAGAAATGTGTTATCAGATCAATAATGAAGGCTGAATACATAACACCTTCATAGGACCTATGTTGATGTTGTTGTTCTTGTGGTCCTCAGTCCTGAGACTGGTTTGATGCAGCTCTCCGTGCTACTCTATGCTGTGCAAGCTTCTTCTTCTCCCAGTACCTAATGCAGCCTACATCCTTCTGAATCTGCTCAGTGTATTCGTCTCTTGGTCTCCCTCTACGATTTTTACTCTCCATGCTGCCCTCCAATACTAAATTGGTGATCCCTCTATGTCTCAGAACATGTCTTACCAATCGAACCCTTCTTCTAGTCAAGTTGTGCCACAAGCTCCTCTTCTCCCCAATTCTATTCAATACCTCCTGATTAGTTATGTGGTCTACCCATTTAATCTTCAGCATTCTTCTGTAGCACCACATTTTGAAAGCTTCTATTCTCTTCTTGTCTAAACTAATTATCGTCCATGTTTCACTTCCATACAAGGCTACACTCCATATAAATACTTTCAGAAACGACTTTCTGACATTTAAATCTATACTCGATGTTAACAAATTTTTCTTCTTCAGAAACGCCTTCCTCGCCATTGCCAGTCTACATTTAATATCCACTCTACTTCGACCATCATCAGTTATTTTGCTCCCCAAATAGCAAAACTCCTTTACTACTTTAGGTGTCTCATTTCCTAATCTCATTCCCTCAGCATCACCCAACTTAATTCGATTACATTCCATTACCCTGGTTTTGCTTTTGTTGATGTTCATCTTATATCCTCCTTTCAAGACACTGTCCATTCCGTTCAACTGCTCTTCCAAGTCCTTTGCTGTCTCTGACAGAATTACAATGTCATCGGCAAACCTCAAAGTTTTTATTTCTTCTCCATGGATTGTAATACCTACTCCGAACTTTTCTTTTGTTTCCTTTACTGCTTGCTCAATATATAGATTGAATAACATCGGGGAGAGGCTACAACCCTGTCTCGCTCCCATCCCAACCACTGCTTCCCTTTCATACCCCTTGACTCTTTTAACTGCCATCTGGTTGCTGTACAAATTGTAAATAGCCTTTCGCTCCCTGTATTTGACCCCTGCCACCTTCAGAATTTGAAAGAGAGTATTCCAGTCAACATTGTCAAAAGCTTTCTCTAAGTCTACAAATGCTAGAAACGTAGGTTTGCCTTTCCTTAATCTTTCTTCCAAGATAAGTCGTAGGGTCAGTATTGCCTCATGTGTTCCAATATTTCTACGGAATCCAAACTGATCTTCCCCGAGGTCAGCTTCTATCAGTTTTTCCATTCGTCTGTAAAGAATTCGCGTTAGTATTTTGCAGCTGTGACTTATTAAACTGATAGTTCGGTAATTTTCACATCTGTCAACACCTGCTTTCTTTGGGATTGGAATTATTATATTCTTCTTGAAGTCTGACGGTATTTCGCCTGTCTCATACATTTTGCTCACCAGATGGTAGAGTTTCGTCAGGAGTGGCTCTCCCAAGGCTGTCAGTAGTTCTAATGGAATGTTGTCTACTGCTAGGGCCTTTTGCCGACTTAGGTCTTTCAGTGCTCTGTTTAACTCTTCACGCAGTATCATATCTCCCATTTCATCTTCATCTACACCTTCTTCCATTTCCATAATATTGTCTTCAAGTACATCACTCTTGAATAGACCCTCTATATACTCCTTCCACTTTTCTGCTTTCCCTTGTTTGCTTAGAACTGGGTTTCCATCCTTGTGATATTCATGCACGTGGTTCTCTTTTCTCCAAAGATCTCTTTAATTTTCCTGTAGGCAGTATCTATCTTACCCCTAGTGAGATAAGCCTCTACATCCTAACATTTTTCCTCTAGCCATCCCTGCTTAGCCATTTTGCACTTCCTGTCGATCTCATTTTTGAAACGTTTGTATTCCTTTTTGCCTGCTTCATTTACTGCATTTTTATATTTTCTCCTTTCATCAATTAAATTCAATATTTCTTCTGTTACCCAAGGGTTTCCACTAGCCCTCATCTTTTTACCTATTTGATCCTCTGCTGCCTTCACTATTTTATCTCTCAAAGCTACCCAGTCTTCTTCTACTGTATTTCTTTCCCCTATTCCTGTCAATTGTTCCCTTATGCTCTCCCTGAAACCCTGTACAGCCTCTGGTTCTTTCAGTTTATCCAGGTCCCATCTCCTTAAATTCCCACCTTTTTGCAGTTTCTTCAGTTTTAATCTACAGTTCATAATCAATAGATTGTGGTCAGAGTCCACATCTGCCCCTGGAAAATGTCTTACAATTTAAAACCTGGTTCCTAAACCTCTGTCTTACTGTTATATAATCTATCTGATATCTTCTAGTATCTCCAGGGTTCTTCCATGTATACAACCTTCTTTCATGATTCTTGAACCATGTGTTAGCTATGATTAAGTTAAGCTCTGTGCAAATTTCTACCAGGTGGCTTCCTCTTTCATTCCTTCACCCCCATTCCTTATTTACCTGCTACATTTCTTTCTCTTCCTTTTCCTACTATCGAATTCCAGTCTCCCATGACTATTAAAGTTTCGTCTCCCTTCATTATATGAACAATTTCTTTTATCTCATCATACATTTCATCAATCTCTTCATCATCTGTGGAGCTAGTTGGCATATAAACTTGTACTACTGTGGTAGGCATGGGCTTCGTATCTATCTTGGCCACAATAATGCGTTCACTATTCTGTTTGTAGTAGCTTACCCGCATTCCTATTTTTTATTCATTACTAAACCTACTCCTGCATTACCCCTATTTGATTTTGTATTTATAACCCTGTATTCACCTGACCAAAAGTCTTGTTCCTCCTGCTACCGAATTCCACTAATTTCCACTTTATCTAGCTTTAATTTATTCATTTCCCGTTTTAAATTTTCTAACTACCTGGCTGATTAAGGGATCTGACATTCCACACTCCTATCCGTAGAATGCCAGTTTTCTTTCTCCTGATAATGACGTCCTCCTCAGTAGTCCCTGCTTGGAGATCCGATTGTGGGACTATTTTACCTCCGGAATATTTTACCCAAGAGGATGCCATCATCATTTGACCATACAGTAAAACTGCATACCCTCGGGAAAAATTACGGCTGCAGTTTACCCTTGTTTTCAGCTGTTTGCAGTACCAGCACACCAAGGCCATTTTGGTTAGTGTTACAAGGCCAGATGAGTCAATCATCCAGACTGATGCACCTGCAACTACTGAAAAGGCTGCTGCCCCTCTTCAGGAACCCCACGTTTGTCTGGCCTCTCAACAGATACCCCTTCGTTGTGGTTGCACCTATAGTACGGCTATCTGTATCATTGAGGCACGCAAACCTCCCAAACAACGGCAAGGTCCATGGTTCATGGAGGGGGGGGGGGGAAAGATATATTACACATGTATTAATATTCTGTCATTCAATGTACAGAAATGTGCAACATAAAAAGAATATATATACACATAAAACTAGTTCACTTAGTTTACACCACATTGGTTTATAGATCACGCTGAATAAAGTCTTGTACACTTTAGAAGCAATGCTTTGTTCACAATGCTCTAAAAGTTTATTTTTCATTTAGTAACTTCTTGAAGAATCTCTGTTTCTTCCAGAAGATGGTTATAAAGTTGATTCCCATACACTGAACATTGTTACTGTACTATTTAGTTGCATGTGGAACTAACCTTAACAATCTCTTCGACCTTGTGTGGTGACTATCCATGTTCCAGACTAGCCTACTGATGTTTTGTTTAACAAAGCATAGATGTTCAACAACGTATTGATTAGGGAGAGGCAGTACGTTTAATTTTTTAAAGAGTAGTTTACATGTTGGTATTTTATTCTTGTGCATGATTGTTCTAATTTTTTTTTTTTCAGTTTGATTCAATATTACGACCCCAAAAAATGATCCTATAATTTTCTGTTGAATGGAAAAGAGCATGATACATACAAGTCAGTGTGCTAGTATTTAGCTCATCCCTCACTGAATGAAGCATAAAACAGACTTTGCTTAGCCTACAACTAATCATGTCAATGTGGTTTTTCCATATGAGTGTGTCCATGATGTGGATCCCAAAGAATTTTGTCTCTTAAGCAAATTTAGTATTCCTGTCACGTAATGTTACTGTTGGAGGCGGGGGAGCTCAGTTCTGAATGGTGTGAAAGGTTAGACATACTGCCTTTTTTGTATTGAGGAGCCTCTGTTTGACACTAGTCATGAGTCAGTTTCAGCTGCATTTCTGTTGTTGCTGACTGGAGAAGTTCAGCTGTATTTGAGGTAAGGACATTAGCATAATGGGCAAAGAAAGATGCCTTACTGGTTGGTAGGGTGGGGACGTCATTTATATAATGAAGCAATAACAAAAGACCTAAAATTTTATGACTTGTGTATGAGAGTCCATCACATTTAGGACACATACCTGATTTACTTTATTTATATGAACATACTGCATTCAATCTTTAATGTAACTACTGATCCAGCCACAGGCAGTTTCCCTCATCCCACACCAATCCAACTTTTGCAAAACTATGTTGTGATTAACCATGTCAAAAGCCATTGTGATGTCAAGAAAGACCCAAAAAGCTTGGCATTTCTTGTCAACTGTGTTTAGGTAGAATCATGTATTGCATCACTAGTTGTTTTATTGTCTTTGAGAGCATACTGAGCAGAAGACAGAATGTTATTTTTTCTAAGAAATTAATGTAGTCTGGCAGCCATTGCATACCAAAATATTGTACTAAATGAGAGCACTGCAACTGGATGGTAGCTGCCAGGATCTTCTTTAGATCCCTTTTTATATATGGGTATGATTTTTGCTGTTTTAAGCTTCCTTGGAAGTATTGCATCGGAAAATGAGGCATTTATTACGTGAGACTGTGGCTTACCAGTAACTTTACCTCATCTATGGAGAAGGAAGCAGGAGATCTTGTCTCCTCCTGCTCATGAGGCTTTCTTTATTTTACTACTGATTATATTTTCTTCTCTGCTCCCAAAGTAGATAGTTGCGTTAATGAAGGTATTGACGACTGATTGAGGAACGCAATTACTTTTTATATGTTCTGTTAGTTTTTCTACAGTTTCGATAAAATATGAGCCAAATTCCTGAGTTACTTCCTCTTGGTCAGTAATTAATGCTGAATTTATTTAAGTTTAGTGTTACTTACACTTTTCCTATTTCTACCTGTTTCTGAATTGATTAATTGCCATATGCATTTGCTTTTATTATATGAAGACTTCAGAAGGATGTCATTTTGTAGTTTTTAGCAGTTCTTTTGTATGCAGTGAAGTATTTCTTAGATTGTTCCCTGTTGCTAAGGTTAGCCTTGCTGAGGGACCAAATTCATCGATTACTTCATCATAGTACATTTGTTGTGTTATTGCAGAATTCGTGGAGAGGACCGCAAGACTGTTGACTCAGTCCTGCGACATGGATGTCCTCAGATAATTCTGGAGTCTTTTGAGGTGTGAGATAGAACAATCAGCTGGACAGTTGGTTGCAGTGGATGACAAAAATATTCGTAATGAAATCTCCAAATTGAACATCGTTTTCATGTAACAGTTTATACAATATATCTAAGGGAGGAGGTTTTTATTTCGTTCCTCTTATGTATGCTTTAAAATGAATAACGTCATCATTCAAAATTCTTCTAAGTCGTCTTTGGCATGCTGCTACAGTTCTCTAGCACATTTCAATAGTTCACCGCTATCTTGAAAAATTACTCAGGTGCTCAAACTTACTATAAAACTCTGCCAACATTTTTTTTCTTTTCGATGATTCAGATATCAGTCTCTGCATAATAACCAGAAATAGATTCACAGGAAAATCTTCCTTTCCTTCAAAAGTAGCATCGAGCTCGGCTGTTTCGTCCACTTTCAATTTTCTTAACTTTTCATTTCTGTGGCTGTGTTGTACATATTTATCTCATTCTTTTCGATGCCAGAGTCTTCATGTGTGGCGTACATGGAACGATTCTCTCGAAAGTATTCCAGTAAAGGATCGTACACCTTGTTCATCCTAACGTCGGTATCAACACTCTATATCTATTTGTAGCAATTAATCTCTTCAATATCACTGCCCAAAAAGCTGTAATTAACACAGTTTCCAGACTCTGGAGACTCCTCAGCATTCCAGTCACCTTACATCTTAGTGAACCCTTTTGAGATAATCCTGAATAACTTCCAAAGCTGATATTATTTATACTCAGTTGACAATAAGACTATAGTAGACATTTTGACTCACTGACTGGCGTATTTCTGAAGAGATTGAAGTATTTGCACTGATGAGCCAAAACATTTTGACCACCTGCTTAATAGCTTGTTTGTTCTTTTTTCGAACGAAATACATCTCTAATTTTGCTTATGAGGGATCCAACAGTTTGTTGGTACGTTTACAGAGGTATGTGGCATTAAATGTCTACGCCCTGGTCATGTAATTCGCGTAAATAACGTGATGTTGATTTGCATACGCGGTGATGGCGCCGATAGCGACCCATAGGATATACATCAGGTGACTTTCGTCGTCGAGACATCAACATGAGTTCGCTACCATTCTCCTCAGATCACTGCAGCAAGGTTCTGCCTCTGAGACACGGATAATTATACTGGTAAAAGATGACATCGCCATCATAAAAGACATCAAGCATGAAGGGATGCAGGTGGTTCGCATGTGTCAGCGTGTCTTCGATTATTATCACAGGTCCAATGCAAGCGCAGAAGAATGTCTCTCATAGCGTAGTATTGCTCCCACCAGGCTGCATCCGTGGTGCGCTGCTCGTTTCGAGCCGCCGATCACCTCCATGACGGCGTTTGTGGAGAAAACCATCGACCTATTGTAGCAGAAATGTGATTCAACCGAAGACCCAACACGTTTCCATTGATCGACGGTCGAAACCTGATGGTCCGATGCCCACTGCAATCGTAACTGATGATGCCGTTAGGTCAACATATGAACATGTAGGTGTGGTCTGCTGCAGAGCTCCCTGTTCAACAATGTTCAATGAACGGTGTGCTCTGGAAACAGTTTTGTGTTCACTAGCATTTTGCTCTTTCGGCACAGATAACAAAGATCACCATCTCTTCCACTTTACACAGCAGACAAGCCACCGAGTCCTTTGTTCTGTGAAGAGTCATGGTCTTCCAGTCACTTAGCGCCTAGCGGTAGTTTCACTGTGCTCCCATCTCTTTCCATAGTTGCTCATGACAGTGGCATGTGACATTCGACCAGTTTCACCATATCTTTGGGATTAGCAACAGAACTGTGTGTGATTTACATAATTTAGTGACCGGACTGAAACATATTCTCCACATCCACACAATTCGAAAGTAAAATGAGAATGAGGTAGATGGCTTAGAAGAGAGCATTGGGGACAAAATTGTATTGCAGACATCTTCAGTAATGCAGGTACAGGGTGGTAATAACGCTGACAACATAGCTGTTGATGTCAGTGTAGAAGTGAACTCAGTTTCTGTCATATGTACTGTTAGGACTCAATCTACATTTGACAGCTCAGAAAATAAAAAGTAGAGAAGGTGTTGTGTTAGCTTGAAAAAAATATTGAAAAGAGGCATATGCTCCAGAGAGGTACAAATATTTTGGAGAATGTACCACAGAATTATTTGATGTGTACTGGTTTGATGACAGAGCGATGGAATGAAAATTAGTTGGGCATATCCAGATTACAATAGGAGATCTAACGATAGAGTGAATGGATGTAGTGAGAAAATGATAGCAAATTAAAACAGTCAGACACTGCATAGAAAGATGAAATTTAGCTGAAGTGTTAATCAATAATTTGCATTATCAGAAGAGCTGTAGGTTGGGAGGTCAGAACTGAAGCGGAGACGAGATGTTATCGCCGCTTATGGTCCAAGACATGCAGTGAACTGGTTTTACTGCTGCACGCACGCACAATGCCCAAGGAAGAGGCTTGGGGACGGGAACGTGACGGAAATTGACAAGAGTTGTTTTTTCAGTGACATACGTTCATTTTGCTGTACCTCGCTAGATGTTGCAAGCAAACTCGTGGCTTTTAACGTCCGTACTGGTGCCTTGCACTGGTGGTTGTTGTTGTTGTTGTGGTCTTCAGTCCTGAGACTGGTTTGATGCAGCTCTCCATGCTAATCTATCCTGTGCAAGCTCCTTCATCTCCCAGTACCTACTGCAACCTACATCCTTCTGAATCTGCTTAGTGTATTCATCTCTTGGTCTCCCTCTACGATTTTTACCCTCCACGCTGCCCTCCAATGCTAAATTTGTGATCCCTTGATGCCTCAGGACATGTCCTACCAACCGATCCCTTCCACTGGTGGTATGGTTCCATAATTGATCCTGGATGGTACACTCTCCTTGATAAGCATGTTGAGCGACTGTGCGAACCGTGCAAAACAAAGGTCGCGTCACCGAAAGGTCGGTTTTCAGCGCGACCCGTGGAGCATCGTGTCTTTCGCGGATGGATGACAGACACTGTGAAACTAACTAGTTAAACGAGATTTTGCTACGCGCTTGTGTGGAGTTGCATTAACTCGACCCACACGGCCTGTGTCAAAAAAGATCGGAGACGTGTGTCACGTCCTATTGTCCAGATCACACTCACTGCATGCTTTGTCTCATGCGGGCTGGCCAGTACGTGTCGCACTGTTGCTAAAATTTTGTGTAACGGTAAACCTGCCCTCGGGGGCCAGTAAATGCCAGGCGCAGTTTGCCTGTGTCGGATGTGACCATAGTTCTCTCGTTCTCGCATTTCTGTGGTACAGCCGCCTCACAGATCCCCCCTTAAAGGGCGGAGCTCCGTAGCCGCGAGAAAGGGGCGGCGATGAGTCTGTGGAGTAGATGTGTTTAGTTAGTGCTTTGCGTGGTGACTTCAGTACTATCGTGATGGCGGTGGGTCGGTCAGCAGTGGAAGGGCGACGGCCCGTGACGTCAGTGTGAGGGACTTGATGAGAGTGCAGGGGTGTGTGTCCCCGCGCGGTCGACTACTGATAGCAGCAACAGCCAAAATGTCCGTAGCAATGTGTAGTGTAGGCTCCATAGCTGCGAGTCACTTGGAAAGATGTTTCGTAGGTTGACACACTGGTAGCTTAATAAAGACACAGAGTTTTCACTATTGCTACAGTTAATGCAGTACATTACAACGAGAAAAATGACTAACAAAGGTTGAGGCCAGGAGAGTGACAGGAGTGTAGGATATAGTGCAGGGAGAGTTCCTGCCTACGCAATTCAGAAAAGCTGGTGTTGGTGGGAAGAATCCATATGGTAGTGGCTCATTGTGGCCGGTTATTGTGCCCCCACTGCGATAATCTCTGCTGTCATAGACCAAAATCTTCAGCATATTACTTGGACCCTACCCTGCGACATAAAAGATACCAAATATTTCCTCCACTGACTCTCCACAGTTCCTGTCCCTTTACCACACAGTGCCCTGCTCGTCATTATTGATGCCACCTCCATTTACACTAACATCCATAATGCACATGGCCTTACCACTTTTGAACCCTACCTTTTCCAGCACCTGATGGATTCCAAACCAACAACCTCCTTCCTAGTCGCCATGACCAACCATATCCTCACCAAAAATTACTTCTCCTTTGAAGGCATTACCGACAAACAAATCCAGGGTACACTACGGGCAACCACATGGCACCATCCTATGCCAACCTATTCATGGACCATCTAGAGGAATCCTTCCTCAACACCCAGAATCCTAAACCCCTCTCCTGGTTCAGATTCTGTCATAGCTCCTGCACCTGCGTCGTGTACTTGTGTCTCCACCACATCAAACGTTGAGGCCAGATAGACACCCATGATGGTTTTCAGACTCACATTCCCATCAAGCTCTGGACGTCGCCTTCGTGCCACCAGGCTTGTCCATTGCACCTCTGGGACCTGCATTCGAGTTGTGGTGACACTGTTCTCATGCAGGTTCATACTTACTGTGTAATCCCTGTTCATTTGAGTCTCGAGCATTGAGTTTGGATCGAGTGCCGCGCTGTGGTTCCACAACTGAGTCTGTCAGTGAACTTGTAGTACAGTGCTACTCCAGAACATTGGAATTCTCTTTCTGGATGTCATTCTGAACAATTCAAAGATGGTAGATCAGTACCTCTGCCCATATAAGACCTACTAACCATATGCAATATCTCCACTGCCACCTGTTCCATACCAAGAAGTCCCTTCCATACTGTCTATCCACTCACAGTTCTCGCATCTGCAGTGATGAGCGGGCCCTCTCGAAATATACCGGGGGTTTCTCTGTCGCCTTCACAGATCATAATTATCCTCCCAACCTTGCACAAAAAAAATCGCCCGTGCCTTATCTTTCCAGTCTCCCACAACCTCCCAAAGTCTCGCTGTCTGGCCACAGAGGAGCATTCCCCTCATAACTCTGTACCGACCTGTCCCATTCATCCTCCCACCAACACCCACTCCAGTCTGGTCACAAACATCACCTGTCCCATCAAAGGTGGGGTTACCTGTAAAACCAGTCATGTAATCTACAACCTAATCCGCAACCACTGTGCTGCATTCTATGTGGGCATGACAACCGACAAGCTGTCTGTCTGCATGAATGGCCATTGACAAACTGTGGCCAGGAAACAGCTGGACCACCCTGTTGCTGAGCACGCTGCCCAACATGACCTTCTTCATTTCAATGACTCTTTCACAGCCACTGCCATATGGATCCCTCCCACTAACACCAGCTTTTCTGAATTGCGTAGGCAGGAACTGTCCCTGCACTATATCCTACACTCCTGTCACTCTCCTGGCGTCAACCTTTGTTAGTCATTTTTCTTACCCATCCAGCCCTTTCCCTGTTCCCATTCCAGCACTACACAACCCTCTTCTACCAACGCACACTGTTTTTACTTCTCTCCTTTTTTGCAACCATCCCCACTCCTACCTCTCACCTGCCCTCCATCTAGCCTCCTGACTGCACCTAGCTGCCCTACCCTCTCTCAACCTCATCCTTGCAAACTCCCCAGCAGCACTTCATTGTACCCCACCCCTACATGCTATCCCTCACTCTCCCCACCCCAGGCTCTTCCTTACCCTCACCCAGTTGCCACTCCCATCATGTACTGCTGCTGTTGCTCACAGTGTGGCTTCAACGGCCAAAAAAATGGCTCTGAACACTATGGGACTTAACATCTGAGGTCATCAGTCCCTTAGAACTTAGAACTTAGAACTACTTCAACTTAACTAACCTAAGGACATCACACATAACCATGCCCGAGCCAGGATTCGAACCTGTGACCGTAGCGGTCGCGCTGTTCCAGACTGAAGCGCCTAGAACCACTCGACCACCAGTGGCCAGCTCAGCTGCCAAAGGCTACAGTCATGTGTGTGTGCATTGTGTTTGCGTGTATGTGTGTTCGTGTGTCTGTCATCTATTTTTGACAAAGGCTTTGATCGCTGAAAGCTTATATAGTGACAATCTTTTTGTTGTGCCTATCTGTGACTCAGCATCTCAGCAACTTCCCTTTTCATAATATTGTTACATTCCATCTCGGATTTTCCACTGTTATATTATTTTTAGCAGTTTCAATTCTTATGATCTTTGGGTTATCTTCGTAACCACTCTCTTAGTATGTATTCCAGGGCAGAGTTGGACAGCAATGCTGATAGACAGTGACCTTGTCTTAAGCCTATTATTATAAGGAATGGATCAGAAATTTCTCCTGTAAACTTCACTTTCGGTTTGGTGTTGCTTGGAGTAAGTCCTATTAATTTACTTAGTTTTAGATGAAGTCCCAGATTCCTTAAAATTTTTAGTATTGATTGTCTAAGGAGGCACTCATATGCTTTCTTAAAATCTACAAATGTTTGTTCTGTTTCATGTAGTATGCCATAATCAATTTTAAACTAATGCTCTGCTCTGCACAGCTTCTCTATGGTCTGAAACCTCCCTGGCATTTCCCTAACTCCTGTTCTACTCGTTCTGTGATTCTTCCTTATAGGACCATGGATAAAATCTTGCATGTGTGGTCTAAGATAGATTCCTTTGTAGTTCTCTGGATTGCTCTTATCCCCCTTCCATTGTAGTGGGTGGATGGTGACTGTGGTCCAGTGTTCAGGGAATTATTCTGTTACCCAAATTTTTGTTAGAGACTTGTGTAAGGAGGTCTTGACAGTGTCTCCTGAATGTTTCTTCATTTCAACAAAAATGTGATCTTCTCCACATGCCTTATAATTTTTTTGTTCTTGGAAAGTTGGAGGTTCTAATTTTTAGGTTCGGTTTTAATTGGGGTATTTAAGTCAATGTGTAAGAGTTATTTGGGTTCTTCACAATTCAAAAATTTAATAAATGCGTTTGCTATGATTTCAGCATTTTCTTTGTTACTGTGTGCGAGTCTTCCCTCTTCACCTTTCCATATTAGCGTCAGAGGCTCATACCATTGTAGTTGTTTCCCAAAGATATTGTAGTAGTTCCTTGATTTTGTGTTAATTATTTTCTGTAGAGTTATTATATCTTTATGGAATCCTCTCCTAATTCTCCTGATGTTTTTTGTGAATTTTTCCATACATTTTTGAGGTTGATGGCATTTACCTCTGTTTTATTTGTTTGCAACCTTAACCATGCTTGGTATCTTTCTTCATGGAATTTGTCGCATTTTGGAGTCCACCTTGCATGTTTTCTTTGTGGGTTCAAGGGAGCTAGATTCATGGCTTGGTCTTTGAGATTTAATACCAATTCTTCTACATTGCCTGTTACTTTAATGATTTGTGTTATTTGTTGGTATTTGTCATTTTTAATTAACTTCTTGTTTTATTTCTTTTTTCATTCTTTTCATTAATGGAGTGAATTTGATTTCATGTTAACTGAGTACTGGTTTGAGCCTGTTTCTACTCCTCTCAATTCTTTAACGTTGTGTATTTCCTTATTAAAGTTTTTGTCTATACAGATATGGTCTAGCTACCATTCACCCTTCGTTCAGTCTGGATATTTCTAGTTTTAAGTTTATTTCTCTTCCTCTTGAAGTATGTTGATTATATATACTGTTGTGTTCTCTGCAAACTTCTTCAACACTTTGACCATTCTTGTTTGTAAATTTATGTGGACTCCATTTTACAATTATTCCTTTATATATCTTTTCTTTTCCTAGCTGGACATTGAAGGCTCCCAATAAGGTTTTGCGTTCCTTTTATTTATTCTGTCCACAGTTTGTTTGAGAAGGTTCCAAATTTAATCTACTGTTCCCTTTGTTTTCTTAGAACTTGTTTTTCATTTGTAGGAGCATGTGCATTTCTAATTGTGTAGGTTTTATTCATTGTTTTAAAAGTCAGAGCTGCAATTCTCGGCGATACTGTTTGAAAATCACTTATTGAATGTATTATTTTTATGATCACTATAAATCTTGTTCCAAACTGGGAACATTGCTTCATAAACCTCTGTCCTGGCGACCTATTATAAATACTATATCCTTGTGATTCAAATGGACCCTCTATCATGTTTCTCATTTCTTGGAGCATCGATATTAAAATTTTTTGTTTGTTTAATTCATCTGAGACATTATTGAGTTTTCCAGTCTTAAGTATTGAGTGTATGTTGCTAGATGATTTATTTGATTATATTGCATCTAATTTTTATGTGTCAGTACGCATTTTGGTGACTGCAAATGCTCCAATTCATTGCTGCATTCAGTTCGCTATCCATCGAATCTGATGCAGCGTTTGCCTGCGGTTTTGGACAGGACAGTGGTATCTTTTTCCCAAATGACCTTCTCATATTTCACTTTCAAAGGTAATCAACCTCAGGTGGAGCAAGCCCCAATTTACAAATAAGACTGTCAAATGCAGTGGGTGTCTTTGTCCATGAGAGTTATTTTATTTCACTAAAGTCTGCTGGTAAGCGAGCTAGGTCCACCCCCCCCCCCCCCAAATCTGTCACCTGGGACGCGCCATGTGGGAGAATTACCTGTCCTTCTACTATGACAGCATAGTAGTTTCCTGGGATTTGGCCATTAATAGTATTTGTCATTATTAGTTCCTCAATTCTGGTACTATACTGTGATATTTAGTATTAAAAATGATAGGTCACAACCTCACTTTAGCCTTTCAGTACTGAGCTAAGGGATGTGATGTGACATGACATGATGGACAGTGCGAATAAATGCTAAGGCGATGGTGCCTTGATATGATGTAAGCTGATTTTACTCATCAAAGCTACGAGCCCAGTTTGTTCAAATACAAATTGTTATGCTGTCTATAAAATGCCTATACCAAATCCACAACACCTATGAAGCGAATTTGTCTGTATTAACGATATGACGACATTCACAACTTATAGGATGGATTATGAACAAACCTATATCATACACCTAGATCATGCGACCATATTAGACAATCTAGGTTGACAACAGAAGATCAATCCTGTGTAACTGAATGCTCACACTGAATGCTCACATTTCCACACTATGCTGTAACATTCGGATATTAAATCCTGAATTACCACCAAAGTCAAATTTTGACGATTACAGTTTCAGAGAAAATGAGTGATTTACTCAAGAGAAAGCGCTTCACAGATTGAACAAGTAAATAACACATTGTTACTGGCCCCTATCAAACAGTTACTCAGCTTGGTATTGATTGACAGACTTGTTGGATGTCTCCCTGATGGCTAACGTGTCATATTTTGTACAGTTAGTGGGTTAGAGCGTCAAATCACAAATTTGCGACCTCTTGCATTACAATTGTATCCTTATGGTCCATGGTCCAGAATGTTGCTGCTGTATCTACACAGATTATTCTCAAATTGTTCCAATGTATTCTGTGCTAATTAGATATTAACCAAAGACCGTTTTCCATGTCTTGCCGGATTTCACATCTCTGACTGTTTTCTGTATTGCAGCGTTAGTTGTGAAAGTTGTAATAACTCACCAGCTATTTCTGAATGCAGTAGACGCTGTATCCTTCACCGTGGGTTGTCCATCTTCATCTGGAGATCTTGAATAATAATAAATATTTTGTGCAATTCTTGTGAGTGTGTGCAGGAATGCAGAATTAAAGCATAAGCTGTTGTTTTGTGAGAAGTTTTCCACAGCTTTGAATTCCATATGTACATTGGTAGGAGCCAAATTTTGCAGGTTCATTCTGTTTCAAACATATGACAACAATGGGTGCTAACTTTTTAAATTCCAGTGGACTGACCATTTATTTATTTACAAGTCTCATTCGGGAGGACAAAATTTGAGGAGCAAATCTCCGAGGTCATGGAATGTGTCAGTACTTGAAATTACAACATAAATGTAATAACAGATAAAATAAAATGCTTGTGAACCCCAAAAAAAGTCAAGCCATAAGTTCAAGTAAACGCAATGAGTAATCTAACATAAGAATCAGCTTAGTTTTTCTAGGAACTCCTCAACAGAATAGAAGAAGTGACCTATGAGAAAATTTTTCAGTTTAGATTTCAAAGCACGTGCATTACTGCTAACAGTTTTGAAATTTTGTGGTAGCTTATTGAAAATGGATGCAGCAGTATATTGAACACCTTTTGCACAAGAGTTAAGGAAGTGCGATCCAAATCCAGGTTGGATTTCTGCCAAATATCAACTGAGTGAAATCTGCTAATTCTTGCGAATAAGCTGATGCTGTTAACAGGAAACGATAGTAAAGAATATATATATTGAGAGGCCAGTGTCAGAACACCCATACTAGTGAACAGAGGTCGACAAGAGGTTCACGAACTTACACCCAAATTCCATTCCTGAGTCAAAAATATCCTTTGAGAATGGAAAGAGTTATCCCAAAATATAATACCATATGACTTAAGCGAATGAAAATAAGCAAAGTAGACTAATTTTTGTGTCAAACGATCACTTACTTCAGATATCATTCAAATAGTAAAATTGGCAGCATTAAGTCTTTGAACAAGACCCTGAATGTGGGCTTTGTATGACTGTTTACTATCTGTCTGAATATGTAGAAATTTGACCAATCAGTTTCACCAATCATATGCCCATTCTGTGAAATTAAAATGTCTGATTTTGTTGAATTGTGTGTTAAAAACTGTAAAAACTGAGTCTTACTGTGATTTACCATTACTTTATTTCCTACAAGCAATGAACTTGTGTCATACACTGCAATATTTTAAACCAAGACACTGTCACACACAACATCCTTTACTACCAAGCTAGTGTCAAAAGCAAACAGAAATATTTTAGAATTACCTGTAATACTAGAGGGCATATCATTCATATAAATAAGGAACAGAGTGGTCCCAACACTGATCCCTGAGGCACCCCCCCCCCCCCCAATTTAACCGTACCCCACTCATCCTCCACATCACAGTCATCCTCAACACTGCGAATAATTACCTTTTTCTGTCTGTTGTTAAAGTAAGAGGTGATCCATTTGTGAGCTACTGCCCGTATTCTGTAATGGTCCAACTTTCAGAGCAGTATTTTGTGATAAAGGCCTTAGGTAAATCAAAAAATATGCCTAGTGTTCGAAACCCTTTGTTTAACCCATCCAGTATCTCACAGAGAAAAAAGGATATAGCATTTTCAGTTGTTAAACGACTTATAAAGCCGAACTGTATATTTGATAACAAATTATGTGAAATAAACTGATCAATTGTACTTACATGCACAGCCTTCTCAATTACTTTAGCGAACAGTGATGGCATTGAAATGGGTGTAAAGTTGTCTACATTGTCCCTTTCACCCTTTTCATAAAGCAGCTTTACTGCTGAGTATTTAAATCATTCTGGAAACTGACCATTCTTAAAGGAAAAATTACAAATATGCTAAGTATAGGGCGAACATGTGTAGCACAGTACTTTAATATTCTGCTAGGCACTCCACCATATCCATGACAGTCCTTAGTCTTCAGTGATTTAATTATTGACTCAGCCTCCCTCTTGTCTGTATCACAGAGGAGTATTTCAGACATCAGTCTTGGAAAGGCATTTTCCAAGAGAATTATATGATTCCCTGTAGAAACTAAATGTTTATTTAATTCACTAGAAATACTTAGAAAGTGACTGTTAAGTACTGTACATATATCTGACTTATCATTAATAGAAATATTTTTACTATGAACTGACTTTATATCATCGGCCTTGTGCTGCTGTCCAGGCACTTCCTTCACAACGGACTATATGGTTTTAATTTTACCCTGAGATAGCTTTTCTGTTAGCATACCACACACTCTTTGATTTCCTAGAAACATTTTTAAGCACCTTACAATACTGTTTGCATAGGTGCTACTGTAGCTTAATTGTGACTACTTCTTACATTTTGATACAGTTCCCACTTTGTTTTACATGATATTCTTATGCCAATAGTCAGCCACCCAGACTCCTTTTACTGCTAGTACCCCATTTAAAACGTTCTAATGGAAAGCAACTCTCCAAGAACATAAGAAATGTGTTAAGGAAAGCATTATATTTGTCATCTATGTTATTAGCACTATAAACATCCTGCCACACTTGTTTCTTAACTGGGTTTAAAAAACTCTCTATTGCCATTGGATTAGCTTTCCTACATAGTTTGTAATTAATTGTGACATTTGTTTGAGTACAAAAGCCTTTTAGTGTTAAAATTTGTACATCATGGTCTGAAAGGCCATTCACCCTTTTACTAACAGAATGCCCATCTACTAAAGAAGAATGAATAAACAGATTGTCTATGGCTGTGCTACTGTTCCCCTGTACCCTAGTTGGAAAAAACACAGTCTGCATAAGATCCTATGAGTTTAGTAGATCTATCAACATCGTTTTCCTTGAACAATCATATACAAAATTAATATTGAAGTCACCACATGTAATTAATCTCTGGTATTTCCTATAAAGCGAACCAAGAACCTTCTCTAGCTTGAGCAGAAATGCTCTGAAGTCAGAGATATGGGACCTATAAAGAACAATTAGAAGTTTAGTTTCACTAAATCAACTACCCCTGCACAACATTCAAATATATGTTCAGTGCAGTGCCATGAGCTCAAACAGAATACTGTTTTTTACATACATGGCCACTCCCCCACTCCACAAGGAACTCCTTGAAAAACAGCCAGCGAATCTGTATCCTGGTAAAGGAAGTCTCTGAATTATCAAAATTATTTAAGTGGTGCTCCAATAGACCAATAATGTCAAAGTCAACATCTATAAGCAGGTCACTAACTTTATCTCTAATGCCTCTTATAATTTGATGAAATATGCTAATTTCTTCTCTACTTGGATACCTGGTCCCCTCTGAAGATGATTCCTTAGTTAGACAGACTTCTATTAAGCAGCTACACCTATCAGTGACTTCAATCTAAAAAAGGTGCAGCTCTAAGACCAACTACTAAAGGAATGATTCCACCACCACCACCTACACTGTCATCTGTAAGCTTTCCCAGCCTCCCCTTCCCATACCTATTGAGGTACAGACAATGCCTAGTGAAATGTGATCTATTGATACACCAACTGGCACCACTGCAATGTTACCCATGCTCTCTCCCATCAGTGCCTTCTCCAGCCCCATTTTAACATGCCTAACAGCCATATTAATATGAGGCTGAACATGATGCTGAAACAGTTGCACAAAATGCACATTAATGCTAGCAGTTTGAGTAGTTATCTTACCAGATCACCACCTACATCATGTTTCCCGTCCCTATCAAGACTATTCCCTGCTCCACCCACAGTCGCTACCTGATCCTCTTTCGTAAAATTCTACATAACTCCCCTACGCTGCCAGTCACCTGAACCACCCCTGCTCTAGGATTCAGAATGCTGGTGACCTGGTACTCATTCCCCAACACTTCCTGGCTTTGCTCGCCCACACCTTTACACGTTGAACAAATTCCACATCATAACCCACTACTTACAAACCTACGACAAAGGCCACACTTTCACTCACGGTAAAATTTTAAAGTTACTGAAAAAAACGAAATGTCTACATTACTTAAGTTCAATCACACCAGTAGAACTATTTATAGAACTAACAATAGTGGCCTCGAAATTACCACCCTACTAAGAAAGCAACAACTTTTAGTGATACTAATAAAACACAACTAATACCGATGCCAACAAACATTCACCCAACTTATTAGCTAAAACCAAACATTCAAGCGGCCACTGGAACACTCAACAAAGTTAAAACAGTGAATGAAAATTTTACTGAAATATTTCACCAGACACAATATGAAACATCAGCTGAAAACTACCACAAGAAATTTACTAAACGACTTCAACAGACAGAAAACTCTAAAAAACACAGTGAACGAATGTTTCCAAAAATTTATTAAACCATTATTTTGCCACAAACCGCACGAGATACCGTTGAAAACTACTAAATTAATAACTGTGTAACAGTGCACATGCATCCAGAATTTTTTTATGGTCCTCATATATCTAACAGCAAACTGTAAACGTTATAACTGCAATCCTGCTGCATATTTTGATACGGAGAGATATCCGAATTTTGGTATGCTTTGGTGTTAGTTAAAAATTGACAAATAACATTTTGGGTTCGGTATTCCATCAGTCTGGGAGTACTCAAAAATCTGGGAGTGCCAAATCACCTCAGTCATCTCATAAGGAGCTTATACTCGGATCAAGATTCAGAAAGGTGTACGGCAAGACTGCGTATTATCAACTTACTTATTCAGTCTGTATGCGGAGCACATTATGAGGAATGCTGGGCTGGATGAAGAAGAAACTGGAATCAAAGTAACTGGGATAAGTAAACAACCTGAGATACGCAGATGATACTATACTGTTGGCAGAAAGTGAAGAAGAGATAAAGACACTCTTGCTGAAGGTGAAAGACGAAGTGAAAAAGCTGGTCTTAGGTTGAATGATCAGAAAACGAAAATTATGGCAACTACACCTTTCATTTCATGGCATATAGGAGGAGAAACGACAGAGGTAGTGTCTACATTCAATTACCTCAGTTCCCAGATTTCTGCTGATGGTTACTGCAGCCACGAAATCAGGAGCCGCTTGCTGCTAGGTAGAGAGGCAATGTCAAACCATGACAAGGTTTTAAGGAGAAGAGATATAACATTAGAACAAAGATTCTTATTGTAAAGGCTATGGCGTTTCCAGTAGTGATATATGGATGTAAGACCTGGACCATTAGAAAGGCGGAATTGTGTAGAATAGACTTCTTTGAATTGTAGTGTTGGAGGAAAGTTCTTAGCGTCCTAGGGACTGCAAAGAGAACGAATACGACAATATTTGAGCATATAAAACCAGCGTGCTCCGTGGAAGGTCTGATACTAAAACAAAAGCTGACCCATTTTGGACACATCATGAGAAGACATGTTTCACTGCAAAAAACACTAATGCTGGGGAAAATCGAAGGCTCTAGAAGAAAAGCACGTCAGAGGATGAGATGGATCGATGGCATCACAGAAGTAATGTGATTCAACCTGGAAAGCGCTCAGAAGTAAGTGCAGGACAGAACAAACTGGCGTGCCTTGGTTCATGGGGTACAGAGATTCGGAACCGAAACCGACTAAACGAATAGAGAGAGAGAGAGAGAGAGAGAGAGAGAGAGAGAGATTATGTCTGTCTGCAACATGAGTATGACGAAATAAGGCATTTTTAGTTGAACTGCTGTTTTAATAAGCCATGTTTGTTGTGGAGCAGTATAAAGTACAGCGTATGTAATCAGTTCCCTTGAACAGAAACTTAGAGGCAATTGAAAGCACATGCTCATTATATGTAATATGTTAACTGCTCTCCATTAAATAATGAGAAGTAAGGTGTCTTCCATACATGGTTATCGATCACAATCTTATTATCTTGCACATTACTCGATCCTTGAGTGTAAGCATTGATGTCTGTTGCATTTCGTACTAAAATACTCGTAAGTTCTTGTTTTACATTGATGAGAGGTGTTTCATGCCTTCAAAACATTCCATTGGCAGTTTCAACAGGATGCATGTGCCAATACCTTTGCATTTGTCTGTCGACATTCTACAGTTGCATCGATACTCTGCAGTCCACCTTACAGAGTGTGGTGGACTGGGTACAGCTCCCTGTACCACTACTAGTGATTTCTGTTCCTGTTCCACTCACAAACGAAACTAGAGAAAAACGACTGTCTATGTGCCTCTGTATGAGCCCTAATTTCTCATATCTTCTCTTTGTAGTCCTTATGCACAATGTATGTTGGAGGCAACAGAATTGTTCTGCAGTCAGCTTCAAATGCCACTACTCTAAATTTTCTCAATAGTGTTCCTCGAAAATAACGTCGCTTTCCTCCCAGGGATTCCCATTTGAGTTCTCGAAGCAACTCCGTAACACTTGTGTGTTGTTTGAACATATCAGTGAAGAGTCTAGCAATCGGCCTCTGAACTGCCTCAATGTCTTCCTTTTATCCAACCTAGTGTGGATCCCAAATAGTCGAACAATACTCAAGAACTGCTTGCACTAGCATGCTATATGCATTCTCTTTCCTACTGCAATCATCACATGCTCGCTCCATCTCATAATCCATTGAAACATTACACTCGGATATTTAAATGACGTGACTGTATCAAGCAGAATACTAGTAACGATGAATCTGAATATTATGGGTCTGTTTTTCCTACACACCCGATTAACTTACATTTTTCTACATTTAGAACTAGCTGCCATTCATTGCATCAACCATAAATTTTGTCTCAGTTATCTTGTATCCTCCTACAGTCACTCAATTTCGACACCTTGTCCAGCAGACAACCACAGATTGCTGGCCACCCTAGCCACCAAATCATTTCTGTATGTATATAAAGAAGAATAGTGGTCCAGTCACACTTCCCTGAGGTACAGCTGGCAATAGCCTCGTTTCTGGTGAGCACTCGCCGTCAAGTACAACATACTGGGTTCTATAGCTTCAGAAGACTTTGAGCCATTCACACATCTGTGAACCTGTTCCATATGCTTGTACTATCTTTAACAGCCTCTAATGGGGCACCATGTCAAACCTTTCCGGAAATCTAGAAATACGGACCTGCATGTTGCCCTTCATCCATAGTTTGCAGTATATCGTTTGAGAAAATCTGAGTTTTATACGAGCGATGCTTTCTAAAACCTTGTTGAATCGTGGACATAAGCTTCTTAGTCTCAAGAAAATTTTGTTATAATGAACTGAGAATATGTTCCAAGGATTCTGCAGCAAACCGACGTTAGGGATATTGGTCTGCAATTTTGCAGATCTGTTCTGTTGCCCTTCTTTCACACAGGAGACACCTGCGCTTTTTCTGCAGTCGCTTGTGACTTCGTGCTGGACTAGAGATTCACGATAAATGCAAGCTAAGTAAGGGACCAATGTCTTATAGTACTTTATGAAAAACCGAATTGGGATTCCATCCAGAACTTGTGTCTTAATTGTTTTCCAGCTCCTTCAGATGTTTTTCAGCGCCTGGTATGTTTACTACAATGTCGTCCACACAGGAGTCTGTTAGATGGTCAAACGATGGTACATTTGTAAAATTCTCCTATGTGACCGTTTCTTGAACGCAAAATTTAAAACTTCTGTTTTAATTTTTATATCTTCAATTGCCACACCATACTGCCTCTTAGTTCGTCTCAAACCATCCTGCACTTTCTAAACCATTTGGTTCCACTTACTATATGAAACATATGTTTTAATGGTTCATGTAATCCCAACATTTCTCATGTGAGTGATTTTAACACCATTCAGTGAAACAGGAATTCGAATGCATTTTCACGAAGTTTTCTTTCCACATAGAGGAAACTGTTCCACAGAACTGTTAAAGCATCCTGGTGCTGAATGCGAATTCTGACCTCATCATTGTTATTAAATACTGCCAAAGCACAAGGTTTGTGCAAGTACTATCTTTGTTGTATAACCCATTCATTGCGTGGTTTCAAGAGTAGCAGTTTAAGAACTTGTAGTTTTCTGTGTTAGTGCAATGTTTTTCCGTTGCAAATGACACATTGTTGGCTTCATAAGTCTGTTTTATACTTTACTTCAATTCTGCGAGTGTACATCAAATATAGGTTCACTACGATTTCTTCACTGTGAAAGTCAATGAGATGTTGATCTTGGTCGAAAGTATTCAACTCAAATAAAGTCTTTTCAATCTCTAATGGCTGATCCAACTCACTAAAATGTTTATCAGGCTTCAGTCTCAAATACTGTACCTTTCTTAAACTTAATCAGAGATCCCATAGAACCTTCTTGTTCAAAGTCTATCTCTTTTGTTGCTCTTATTTCAGTTTAAACTAATTGATGGCTGAATGTATCTTTATCCCCTGTACCAACTGTTTTAAATATTATTTAAATCATCAATATTTCGTGCACCATAGCGTATTTGTACAATTTTATTGTCTGCTAGATCCAGTTCACAATTTGATGATGTAATGATCACTATGGTGTTGCAGGTTTTTAAATCAGTCAGTGCAATAGCCCTACTCTGCTTAAACCATAGGCAGAAAGTACATTGGAGGTAGAACTGATGAGCAATGTGTATGATATCACACCTAAAGCACTACTGGTAAATGAGATCATTTTTCATATTTTCTAGGAGTAGGAAAATGAGACACAAATGTCTGCATATGTATGTATCGAATTTTTGCAAGTTTTGAAAATTGTAGAACACATAGTTGTTGGCAAAACAGTCAGACGGTCATAGGTCTCCAAACGAATCAAAGTAGTAGATGCTATTTCCGTTTTTCTTAAACTTGTGCCACCAAGCGGGTTCCTGATCCTTCCTCAAGATCTAAATTTACAATTTTACATTCTGGTTTCCACATTGTCTTAGGTGAAGTATTTTGTGTGAACACTCAGTGTGATCTCAGGATGCAGAAGTTTTTGACGAATTTAAGTAGGTCGGTAGTGGTAAACAGTCTGTTTGGCAGTATAGATGGAAACTTTCTTTCTCCCATTAGCCTGTCGGCCAGCCTTCATGGAAATCATCTGGTGGGGATGTGTCGTGGTAGCAGCTGAAGAAATAGTGTCGGCTTCTTGAGTCTCCTGGGAGGCTGCAGTGTCACTCATTGTTGCAGGCTCAGCACAGGCCAGTGGAAAACTGACAGGACGATGCTGCAGAGGTTCCTCCTTCTAGTGGTAGGCAGCCTCTAGTCGCTCCATGGAGACTGTCCCATGCCTGCCATTCTGGTCAATCTTGAATATGTTCTTCTTTTTCGAAAGCACCCTGTAGGGCATGCATTATCATCTCTGAGTCAGACATGTGATGCTGCAAGCAGATCTTTATTTCTCTCTCCATGCGTGAGAGGTGGGCCCGCATGCAGATGTTTCACCTGGGAGCTGAACTGTCATGCAAACTCTGTCACAGTTTCCGAAGTGGTCGACTGCTCACCTGTTAACTTGGTACATGCAACTGCTTGCCATAGACCAGTTTGGCTGGCAAACATTGCAGATACTCATCAACTGATGTACACAGGCCTAACAATATTAGCAGCGAGGTGTCCATCCACGTTGATGAATAACACATTAATGCAACCTTTAGCATGCAATGCTTCGCAGCACCAGGGTTGTGTGTTCACTTTGGAGCAAGTCATGCAGCACAGTGTCCTCTTGTTGCTTGGCCGCTACCTCAGCATGATTTCATGATAGGCAATCAGCAACAGTTTTTTCTACCTGAAACGTCATGCCCATCAGTTGCAAATTTGACTATATAGCCCGCTTCTCTACACTGCTGCAGAGAGGCATGATACATTGTGTGTTGGATGAAATAAGTTAGTGGTCTGTGGTCAGTAAAAATTTTAAAATGTCTTCGTTCCACAGACAATCGAAAATGTTTAATGTCTGTTTGGATTTCCAGAAACTCACTATCGATAGCACTTTATTTCTTCTACTTTGGTGTAAGGTTCCGTGAGTAAAAGGCAAGTGTTTGCCACTGACCATCCATTCCCTGTTCCAGTGCTGCACTTATTGCATTTTCGTTCACATGCACCAATAGAGCCAATGGGGCACTAATGTGTGGGTGAGCCAGCCATGCTGCTTGTGCCAGACTTTGCTCGACTTTATGAAATACCGCTTCACTCGCTTAGGTCCAAGGTATCTTCCAATTACCGGTTGTATGCTTACCTGAAAGCAGCATAGTAAATGGTTCCAGCTGATTTACCAGCCCTGGAACGTGTCGCTGGCAGTAATTTAACATTCCCAAAAATCTGTGCAATCCTGTTGCCAAAGCCATATCTTGCACTGCTGCCACACATCCAGGGATAGGTGACAGACCGGCTGATGAGACTACATATCCCAAAAATTACACCTCTCTTTTGCTAAAAACACTCTTAGTGGTATTAGTGATGTGCCATGCTCCTATAGGTGCAGGTGAGTCACATTCTTCCAGCTGTAGATGAAAATATGATGAAATCAGCCACGTAACAGAATGGGAATGGCAACTCACACAACATTTCACACACAACATGCTGCAACATCTGCGTGTCGTTTTACAATTCAAAAGACATGCACCTTTTCTATAAAAAAAAAGCCTAAAAGTTGTTATTACAACAGTTTTTGAACATCCTCTAACACTATCAGTATTTGCAAAAATGCCTTCGTGCAATGAACCACATTAAACACCTGAGTTTAAGCAATGGCACTGTTAAAGTCAGTCACATGAGGAACACGATAACAATAGCGAACTGTGTGGGCATTGAGTGCTCTGCAATCACTGCATATCGCCAGGAGCCGTCTTTTTTGCGCACCATGTATCGTGGAGACGCTCAAGTATTATCTGATCTACTCACAATACCTGCTTTTAACGGTTCCTAGAGCACTGCTTGAACAGCCAAGAGCTTGTGAGATGGAAGCCCCCTTGGATGAGCTGCAACAGGTTGACCAGTTGAGGTGTGGATATGGCGCATTGTCAAGAGGCGACACTTCCCATCAGTGTTGGCCAGTTGTGTGAACACTGTAAAATAATTTTTGAAGTATGTAGCCAAGGATTGACAGCATTTATTATATTAAGGTTCCCATTGGCCATAAAACATTTTGCCCCATAGTCAGTCTCATGTAAGACACTCAGATGTTTTCCATGCTGTTGAACTGGCGCTACCTACTCATTTACCATCACAGATGGCACATTTGACAGATTGGCACTGTTACTGACTAAAGTTAAACGACAGTTCACTAAATCCAGCACCAGATGGAAATGAGACAAAAAATCCGTACCAAGTATAGGATTGACGGCAATGGTGATAATTAAATGTCCAAGTAGGTTCATACTGAAGACCCAAATAGAATGTCATTCTATGTTCACTGTATTTCGATGCACAAGTCATTCACTGTGATGAGTAAACTTGTATGTGTGTCGGTGGGGCAGGAACAACACTCACCCTGTTTAGGGTAAACATTCACTTCAGAACTGGAATACACAAAGAATTTTTTTCCGAAGATCCCATCCTGCATGAATAATCACTGTGACTGGTTCAGTGCTAACAGCGTTGCATTTACATGCTGCTTTTCTACCTTCAATTGCAGACGCCTACATTGTTCATGGTGAACGTCAGAGTCATCTAACATCCTTCCACAGCATTTGGATAACAGCGGGGACAGGTGCATTGGTGAGCCTAATCTCCAAATCGCCTGTAATACCAGCGCCATTGGTCAGTAGTCGTATCCAATCTACTCTGATCATCTTTCCAGCGCACTGTACGCTGCTCGGGAGTATTCTCATAGCGGCGTGTAATTTGCACGGCTTTGCTGATAGCTTCAGGTTCGGCATGCAATTTGATCTTCAAGCTGCTCCACTCTTTCCCCCTTCATTGGCACATCTGCATTTATCATATGTGTTTTGGCGCTAGTGGCGGCACTAGCTACTTCAGTTTTCGTTCTGTGACTATCGTAAGATCAACAATCTCAATGTTCACTACTGCATCAGCCATTTCTGCCAGCGCCTGCAATGGCAAATCTTGATATGTTTCCACGACTTGCGAATACCAATTGGTAACTTACAGAGGCACAGCACACATAGCTACTGTTCAGGCAGCAGGTAAGGACCAGATTAAGCATGTAAGGCTCGCAACATTTTAAATGGGGACTTGACGCCTAGCTGCTAATCCTTAAAAACTTTCTGCAGCCTAAGCTCTGGCAACAATGTGTAGCGTCGTGTAAGTGCGTCCTTTAGGCTATGTGCAAATTGAGTCGCGTATAGCGCGTGTGGTGCGGCACAGCGCAACGCGCTTTTTTGAAACTTCTCAGGTTCAAGTGGGACCGCAGAATTACGACGCGATGCGACTGGGACGCGACAGGCACCTGCGTCAGGTAGCGCGGCGTTGTGGTTGTAAAACAGTTTCTAGTGCCGCACGCCACGCGAGTACTGCGGGAGGGATGAGGCGGGTGGAAGTATTACCCGTCCGAAAAATACGGCCATACTGTATTATCACTGAGTAGTGTATCGTTTTTCGCCATTCAGTTCTCCATCACTTTTCGTTAGTACATAATAGTTTTCAGTTACATATATCTGTGCAGTTCTTTTCTTTGTTTATTCTTTTGTCAAGAACAATGCACACATCAATAACTGGTGAGCCATTAGCCACTGGGATTATATCTTCTGCCTCCACAATGTTTTCAGATCGTAAGAAGGAATAGACGATTCATCGTGAAGGCAGTGAATAAGAGAGTAAGGAATATTACACAATCACATGATTTAGAAGCAAGGCAGGAAAGTAAAACAAGTTTATCTACTTGCTGCCTGTTATGCTGACGCATCTCTATGATCTGTTGCAAAAATCGAGAAGGCGTAATTTCCACAGATATGAGAAAATAGATTAAGGAAAGGCAAACCTACATTTCTAGCATTTGAAGACTTAGAGAAAGCTTTTGACAACGTTGACTGGAATACTCTCCTTCAAATTCTGAAGGTGGTAGGGGTCAAATACAGGGAGCGAAAGGCTATTTACAGTTTGTACAGAAATCAGATGGCAGTTATAAGAGTCGAGGGGCATGAAAGGGAAGCAGTGGTTGGGATGGGAGCGAGACAGGGTTGTAGCCTATCCCCGATGTTATTCAATCTGTATATTGAACGAGCAGTAAAGGAAACAAAAAAAAAATTACGAGTAGGAATTAAAATCCATGGAGAAGTATTAAAAACTTTGAGGTTCGCTGATAACATTGTAGTTCTATCAGAGATTAGATTAGATTAGATTAGATTAATACTAGTTCCATGGATCATGAATACGATATTTCGTAATGATGTGGAACGAGTCGAATTTTCCAATACATGACATAATTAGGTTAATTTAACAACATACTTAAGTTAATATAACAACTTTATTTTTTTGTGTTTTTTTGTTTTTCTTTATTTTTTATTTTTATTTTTATTTATTTTTTTAATATTTTTGTTTTGGTTTTTTTCTTTTTTTTTCTTAATTTATATCTAAAAATTCCTCTATGGAGTAGAAGGAGTTGTCATTCAGAAATTCTTTTAATTTCTTCTTAAATACTTGTTGGTTATCTGTCAGACTTTTGATACTATTTGGTAAGTGACCAAAGACTTTAGTGCCAGTATAATTCACCCCTTTCTGTGCCAAAGTTAGATTTAATCTTGAATAGTGAAGATCGTCCTTTCTCCTAGTATTGTAGTTATGCACACTGCTATTACTTTTGAATTGGGTTTGGTTGTTAATAACAAATTTCATAAGAGAGTATATATACTGAGAAGCTACTGTGAATATCCCTAGATCCTTAAATAAATGTCTGCAGGATGATCTTGGGTGGACTCCAGCTATTATTCTGATTACACGCTTTTGTGCAATAAATACTTTATTCCTCAGTGATGAATTACCCCAAAATATGATGCCATATGAAAGCAATGAGTGAAAATAGGCGTAGTAAGCTAATTTACTAAGATGTTTATCACCAAAATTTGCAATTACCCTTATTGCATAAGTAGCTGAACTCAAACGTTTCAGCAGATCATCAATGTGTTTCTTCCAATTTAATCTCTCATCAATGGACATACCTAAAAATTTGGAATATTGTACCTTAGCTATATGCTTCTGATTAAGGTCTATATTTATTAATGGCGTCATACCATTCACTGTACAGAACTGTATGTACTGTGTCTTATCAAAATTCAGTGAGAGTCCGTTTACAAGGAACCACTTAGTAATTTTCTGAAAGACAGTTTTGACAATTTCATCAGTTAATTCTTGTTTCTCAGGTGTGATTACTATACTTGTATCATCAGCAAAGAGAACTAACTTTGCCTCTTCATGAATATAGAATGGCAAGTCATTAATATATAATAAGAACAACAAAGGACCCAAGACTGACCCTTGTGGAACCCCATTCTTGATAGTTCCCCAGTTTGAGGAATGTGCTGATCTTTGCATGTTACGAGAACTACTTATTTCAACTTTCTGCACTCTTCCAGTTAGGTACGAATTAAACCAGAGACAGCAAAGGACCTGGAAGAGCAGTTGAACAGAATGGACAGTGTCTTGAAAGGAGGATATGAGATGAACATCAACAAAAGCAAAACGAGGATAATGAAATGTAGTCGAATTAAATCGGGTGATGCTGACAGTTAGATTAGGAAATGAGACACTTAAAGTAGTAAAGGAGTTTTGCTACTTGGGGAGCAAAATAACTGATGATAGTCGAAGTAGAGAGGATATAAAATGTAGACGCAATGGCAAGGAAAGCATTTCTGAAGAAGAGAAATTTGTTAACATCGAGTATAGATTTAAGTGTTAGGAAGTCGTTTCTGAAAGTATTTGTATGGAGTATAGCCATGTATGGAAGTGAAACACGGACGATAAATAGTTTCGACAGGCAGAGAATAGAAGCTTTCGAAATGTGGTGCTACAGAAGAATGCTGAATATTAGATGGGTAGATCACATAACTAATGAGGAGGTACTGAATAGAATTGAAGAGAAGAGAAATTTGTGGCGCAACTTGACTAGAAGAAGGGATCGATTGGTAGGGCATATTCTGAGGCATCAAGGGATCACTAATTTAGTATTGGAGGGCAGCGTGGAGGGTAAAAGTCGTAGAGGGAGACCAGCAGATGAATACACTAAACAGATTCAGAAGGATGTAGGTGGCAGTAGGTACTGGGAGATGAAGAAGCTTGCACAGGATAGAGTAGCATGGAGAGCTGCATCAAACCAGTCTCAGGACTGAAGAGCACAACAACAACAATATGTATCTGGTAAAAAGCGTCAAGGAATGATGTACATAAGTTTCACTATCGTTACTTGGATATGGATGTATTATGAGACATTTTACTTTGTACATGTGGACATCACATTTCGACTTCAAGCTAGAAACAGTCGAAAAGCAGTCACACATAACAATGTTTTAATTGGCTCACTGTGTTGAGAAAAAGCATTTCATTTGTTGCATACACACTTTCAGCATTAATAAACTAATTATACAACAGGCTCTGCAAATGAAAAAAAGTGGTCGGTATTATTACGAAAGTAGAAGTTGTGATTAGATGTATTTGATTTGCTGAAATATATTGCTGAGAGAGGCAAATATACTTTCATGACAATGTTTTTCGAACTCCTGCTCACAAGGCACAAGTGGTTAGCTTTCATATTCCGTCACGTCCATTATTCTCAACTGCTGACGATACGCTGACCATTGTGTTGTGCGACAGATCAATTGTTTATTTTTCTCAATAACAACTATTTTATTAGCGAATCACACATTGTCAGTTTGGCAAACCGTAGCTGGGTAAACAGCATCTGGCATGTGCCTACCATTCCGAATATCGGAAATGCTCATCATTATTTAATAATGCTCAGATCAAGAGAAGGAATAAAATCTTTCGGTAAGTTTCCATTTCAGTCGTTCAGTGTTAAAAATAGGGTGGATTACGGGGATTCAACAAAAATTCCAACAGAATTGGCAGTTTATTTTTGTGTGAATTGTTAACCTTTTCTTAATCGAAGGAACATCACCATTTATGAGTGAGCGCCACATTTCTTTTATTGACACGTTTGACTGCACTTCCTTTGCCAAAACACTGTGTAGTTTGCACAATTTCATGTCACAGAGCTATTGCGGCAGAATTCTGAAACAGAGTGCCTCATTAAACAAGTAATTGGTAATCAGGGAGCTCAATAGCTTAAGAAAAACCTCATAGTGTCTCCTCACAGTAACATAACAGAAGAATTTTCATGTTTATTTTCATAATAGGAAACTCTTATTTCATTAGTTGTTGATAACTCTTAAAAATTACACTTAGTGGAGTGAAAAAAATAAATAAAAAGGAAGTATAACTACTGATATATGGCCGAACATAAGAAAGTCCCCTGTGTTTACGAACTGGCAAAGTACTCTCTTCCTTGTGTGCTATCATTCGCCAAATTCTCGTCTCGACGTCTCGAGCGGTTTAGGAGATATGAGGGAAGTTTTGAATATATCATTCCGCGGGCGTGAGGTCGGTAGTGAACGTGCTACATAGGATCCATTTTCTCGAGATCGGAGGCAGATAGAGACCTCCTCCCTAGTCTAAAGAAAAATTCAACATGTTAGATGAAGTTTTCCTATTTTGCATTGCAAACTTTTTGAATTTTGCGTAGCGTGTTACTAAAATGTGTATTCCACAATAAGTATGACCATTAGCGAGATGATGGGCACTTCGCCACGAATCTGACATATAACGGTACAAGCAAGGTAGAAATGAAATTTTTTACTGAATAGTTTCTGTCAGTGCAGAGCGTCGCCAACTGGCGCGCGCGAAATAAGTATACGCGTCTCATTATGCGTTGGAACCGCGCAACACGTGAGGGACGTGCGCGTCGCGCCACAGTGTCGTATCACGTCACGCGTGCTATACGCATCTCAGTTTGCGCTTAGCCTAGTGATTTGCAGACTGTAGAACGTCTTCTGTTTCTTCTATCATTGCTCCTTCTAAATGTGCAATTACGACCACACACTTGTCTTCATTGGTGCACACTCCGTGTTACTGAACGATCCACTCTACGTGCGCGAAAAAGTTTCACATGACCAAAGCGGGTTGTGGGATATACGTCTTGCTGATTTATGTCGGTGGCTGAACATTGTGGTGTAGCTGGAGATGATGTGGTTTGTTCCACTATGACTTCAGCCTCTGGCGAGACAGCGATGTCATGTGTGTCATTATCGCAAAAAAAAAAGAAGAAAAATCTTAGTTACAAATGCCCTTTTCAAGGTATCACGTTGAGGTCACCATCATGGCTAACTCGTCGACAAGAAATAATGCAAACACAGTGATTACTCAATACATAACTTTATAACACACTAAATCATAACAAAGAATAATGAACAAAACTCTTACTTCGATAGAAAACTCTCTGTGCAAAACCAGCTATACATATTTTGTTTCTCGCGCCCATAGACCACAGACAACATAGACTGTGCATGATGTCATTTTACTGAAACCAACAGCTAAGTCACGTCACTCGGGGCACGAAGCCGAGCATATCATTACGCATTTATAGCGCACGATTTTTTGACATACCAAAGAATATTTTTAACACTTCAAATATCACACATACCAGATGCCACAAAGGAAAACAAAGAATTGGAAAAATAAACATGGGGAATTTCACAGACTTAACAATCCTCCATCAAAACATGCAATCAATAAAGAATAAAATACAACTATTAGAATATTAGAAATTGAGCTCCAATCTTTAAACTGCACAGTAGTTTGTGTTACTGAGCACTGGTGTAGAGAGAGAGAGCAATCCAACATGCAGTGTTGTCATAGTATGAAAGGGCGAACTGTTACTGTAGAACTGCTTCAAGGGGTGGAGAATCATGTATTTTATCAGAAAAGGAACACAGTTCAAATCAAGACATTACCTCAGTACAGCAAGTGAAGACAAACACTTTGAAATATCAGCTATTGAATTAACAGGGTTTGATAACACCAAGAAATTAATTATTTTATGTGTTTGTAGATCTCCCAGTGGTAGTGTGAACACTTTTTTCAATACGTTAACAGCAGTTCTAGATAAAGTCTCAAGTACAAGGGTCAACATTACTCTGTGTGGGGACATTAACATCAACACTAATATCATAAATGAATCCAGCAGCACCCTCATAAATATCTTTCAAAGTTTTTGGCATGTCCTTATTGGTCAATAGTGCAACAAGGGTTGCTACAATGACTGCATCAGTAATTGACCATATGGCCACAAATACAGACAGGAAAATATGTGATGTAGCTGTAAAAGATCTCGGACTATCAGACAATCTCTGTCAAATAACAACAGTAAAATCAGGCATCGAATCATACCCTAAACTACAAGCCAACAAACAACATCTATCAGACATCAAAACGAAAGATTTTTCAAAGGGACTAGCAAAACAAAGCTGGGATGAAGTGTATAAGGAAACCAATGACCAATGTGAATACGAAATTCCCTAAATTCTCCACATTATTTAAACTGAACTTTGAAAAGGCATTTCCAAAAGTATGCATGCTTGTGTCAACATCTCACAAAAACAGATGGATAACAGCAGGTCCTCCCAAACACGTAAATACCTCAGTTCCATGAAAAAGATTTCTAATGATCCAGAATTCTTAAATTTCTATCATAGATACAAAAAGATCTATAGGAAGGTGCTGATAGCTGCAAAAAAAGTCATTTAGTGACAAAACAATAAATAATGCAGAGAATAAAAACAAAGCAGTCTGGAATGTTACAAAAAAGGAAATGGGGAGAGGCAAAGAAAGACAGAATAACATATTGATATCGGAGGGGGATGAGGTAATAAATGATCCACAACACTTAGCAAACTATGTAAATGAGCATTTTTCAAGTACTGTGGAGACGTTACAGCAAAAAGTCCCGAAAACAAATATAACACCTGTAAATAATGCACTAAATACAATGATGTTCCTTCCAACCACAGAGGATGAAGCCAATAAAATTGTTCAAAAACTAAAAAATGAAAGGTCAGTAGGCTTAGATGAAGTACCAATGTGTGCAGTGAAACAATGCATAGAGATTATACAAGACCCATTAGCAAATATAATAAATGAATCTCTCACATCAGGGGCATTTCCAGAGCAGTTAAAACAGGCAACTGTTGCACCTTTGTTTAAGAAAGATAATGCAGAAGACATAGAAAATTACTGGCCCATTTCTCTGCTGTCACCATTCTCAAAAATAGTAGAAGCAATTATGAAAGACTGATTAATGAATTACCTGAATAAATACAATCTTTTAAGTGAATCACAGTTTGGTATACAAAGTGGCAAAAATATGGAGTCAGCCACAGTAGAATTCACAAAGGTTGTACATGATGCTCTTGACAAAGATGAGCGTGTCGCAGCATATTTTTAGATCTTTCTAAGGCCTTTGATACAGTGAACCACAAAATTCTATTAAATAAATTAGAAGCATTAGGAATAAGAGTAGTAGCTAATGACTAGTTTCGACCATACCTAGCAGATAGCATACAAATAGTAGAGACAATACATATTTCAAATATATCTTAGCATTTATTAAAACACTTATCAGGACTAAAATACATTAATATAGGGGCTCCACAAGGTAGCATATTAGGACCAGTACTATTCCTGATATACGTCAATGACTTTCCCAGTAGTGTCACTTACGGTGAAAAAATTCTCTTCACTGATGACAGCAGTATTATAGTCACTGAGAAAACAAGAGAACTCCTTGCAGAGAAAGCAAATGAAGCTCTCAGGGAAGTTTACGAATGGTCAATAAGCAATAAAGTGACATTGAACATAAAGAAAACTAATGCCATGAATTTCAGTTTGAAGTGGAAAATGACAATGTTAAATTAAATGTAGATGGCACCTCTATAGACTGGGTAACAAATGCAAAATGTCTAGGAATGAATATTGATTCTCAGTTGAAGTGGTGTGAACACACAAAGATACTTGCAAACAGAATGTCATCAGCACATTACGCCCTTAGAATCCTATCAACAGTGTGTAACATGCAGTGTCTTTTAGTTAAATATTATTCATATGTAAACTCAGTTCTTAGCTATGGAATTCTTTTTTTGGGGAACAAAAGCAATAAATATGAACACAGTTTTCAAACTCCAGAAAAGAGCCATAGGAATCGTAACCATAAATGGTAGACAAGCTCATAGTAAAGATTTGTTCAAAACACTGAGGATTTTAACTACTCCATGTGAATACTTTTACCAGTCAGTTGTACACATTGAAAATAACATTGGTAATTACTGCACAAACAGTTCTGTCCATGACCATGGAACTTACATTTGCCAAGAAAAAATAAACATAAAACTCATAACAGTATTTTCTGCCAAGGAATAAAACAGTACAATAAATTACCAAAAGAGATAAAAGAAATTGCAAAAATACACTTATTTAGAAAGGCAAATAGAAAACCTGTTATGCAATACATTTTTTACATTGAAGGATTACTTAGATAGACCAGAGTAGGGGTTTGATAAAAAAAATTACACAAATAAATAATAATAATGATTATGAAACATCCAATATTCCACATAACACCTTCACAATATGTTTTGTCCTTCTTTTTCCCTTTTCTAGAAAACTTACTTCCAAGCTATGCGTTGCATGCGTTGTACAATACTAACACCTCTTCCTCTTTCTGAGCTCATTATCTTTCTCATTATAGAGGGATGCTGACTCAGTTTTTAGGGATAGCAAATGTGAAGTTGTAGTACAGAAAATGGCCCAGAGATCACCAGAGTGTGTGTGTTTGTGTGTGTAGTGAGTGAAGTGTTATGAAACAATGTGTGTACAGTGTGTGCAGTGACTGATAGTGAGATATGAGTGAACAGTGGGGCATTACATTATTTAATATGTTATTTGTATAAAAAAAGTATTGTATACCAGGAGTAAATCTAATTATTGTCTCTAAATAGAAGTCTGTATATGTATGTGTACACGAATTAGTTTATTTTAAATTGGTCTAAACTTGTAAAAAGTCCTATATCCTTGTAAAAAGAGATCTATGGATGAATAAAGCTACAGTCTACTTCTACTACTACTACTACTACTACTACTAGATGCAGAAGTAGAGACCTTCACATATGCTCAGATTAGATAGTTGTTTTGTATCCTACAGATTAGATAAAGTGACGAAAATGTCAGTTGTATAAATGAATTACTTTAAAAAGCTTGCAGAGGTATTTCCATAAGTTGAAAGGTAGCATGGATGTTGGTCCTTGGATGTAAAACTTCGTGAATGACTAAGATTTTGAGACGACATATCGTTAATATCGAGCTCACTACACCAGTATAATCAACATTTTGCAAATATATTACGCTTTCTGTCTTAATATCGTTTCGGTAACTGTACTGGATTAAGCAAAAGTCAGAAAACATACGTGCTTATTTTGTGTAAATGCTTGACATTATGCATATATACGAATTTCCTTTCTTACAAAAGCTTACTAAAGCATCTACATCTACATCTACATCTATACTCCGCGAGCCACCTTACGGTGTGTGGCGGAGGGTACTTATTGTACCACTATCTGATCCCCCCTTCCCTGTTCCATTCACGAATTGTGCGTGGGAAGAACGACTGCTTGTAAGTCTCCGTATTTGCTCTAATTTCTCGGATCTTTTCGTTGTGATCATTACGCGAGATATATGTGGGCGGTAGTAATATGTTGCCCATCTCTTCCCGGAATGTGCACTCTCGTAATTTCGATAATAAACCTCTCCGTATTGCGTAACGCCTTTCTTGAAGTGTCCGCCACTGGAGCTTGTTCAGCATCTCCGTAACGCTCTCGCGCTGACTAAATGTCCCCATGACGAATCGCGCTGCTTTTCGCTGGATCATGTCTATCTCTTCTATTAATCCAACCTGGTAAGGGTCCCATACTGATGAGCAATACTCAAGAATCGGACGAACAAGCGTTTTGTAAGCTACTTCTTTCGTCGATGAGTCACATTTTCTTAGAATTCTTCCTATGAATCTCAACCTGGCGCCTGCTTTTCCCACTATTTGTTTTATGTGATCATTCCACTTCAGATCGCTCCGGATAGTAACTCCTAAGTATTTTACGGTCGTTACCGCTTCCAATGATTTTCCACCTATGGCATAATCGTACTGGAATGGATTTCTGCCCCTATGTATGCGCATTATATTACATTTATCTACGTTTAGGGAAAGCTGCCAGCTGTCGCACCATGCATTAATCCTCTGCAGGTCCTCCTGGAGTACATACGAGTCTTCTGATGTTGCTACTTTCTTGTAGACAACCGTGTCATCTGCAAATAGCCTCACGGAGCTACCGATGTTGTCAACTAAGTCATTTATGTATATTGTAAACAATAAAGGTCCTATCACGCTTCCCTGCGGTACTCCCGAAATTACCTCTACATCTGCAGATTTTGAACCGTTAAGAATGACATGTTGTGTTCTTTCTTCTAGGAAGTCCTGAATCCAATCACAAACCTGGTCCGATATTCCGTAAGCTCGTATTTTTTTCACTAAACGTAAGTGCGGAACCGTATCAAATGCCTTCCTGAAGTCCAGGAATACGGCATCAATCTGCTCGCCAGTGTCTACGGCACTGTGAATTTCTTGGGCAAATAGGGCGAGCTGAGTTTCACATGATCTCTGTTTGCGGAATCCATGTTGGTTATGATGAAGGAGATTTGTATTATCTAAGAACGTCATAATACGAGAACACAAAACATGTTCCATTATTCTACAGCAGATTGACGTAAGCGAAATAGGCCTATAATTATTCGCATCTGATTTATGACCCTTCTTGAAAATGGGAACGACCTGCGCTTTCTTCCAGTCGCTAGGTACTTTACGTTCTTCCAGCGATCTACGATAAATTGCTGATAGAAAGGGGGCAAGTTCTTTAGCATAATCACTGTAGAATCTTAAGGGTATCTCGTCTGGTCCGGATGCTTTTCCGCTACTAAGTGATAGCAGTTGTTTTTCAATTCCGATATCGTTTATTTCAATATTTTCCATTTTGGCGTCCGTGCGACGGCTGAAGTCAGGGACCGTGTTACGATTTTCCGCAGTGAAACAGTTTCGGAACACTGAATTCAGTATTTCTGCCTTTCTTCGGTCGTCCTCTGTTTCGGTGCCATCGTGGTCAACGAGTGACTGAATAGGGGATTTAGATCCGCTTACCGATTTTACATATGACCAAAACTTTTTAGGGTTCTTGTTTAGATTGTTTGCCAATGTTTTATGTTCGAATTCGTTGAATGCTTCTCTCATTGCTCTCTTTACGCTCTTTTTCGCTTCGTTCAGCTTTTCCTTATCAGCTATGATTCGACTACTCTTAAACCTATGATGAAGCTTTCTTTGTTTCCGTAGTACCTTTCGTACATGATTGTTATACCACGGTGGATCTTTCCCCTCGCTTTGGACCTTAGTCGGTACGAACTTATCTAAGGCGTACTGGACGATGTTTCTGAATTTTTTCCATTTTTGTTCCACATCCTCTTCCTCAGAAATGAACGTTTGATGGTGGTCACTCAGATATTCTGCGATTTGTGCCCTATCACTCTTGTTAAGCAAATATATTTTCCTTCCTTTCTTGGCATTTCTTATTACACTTGTAGTCATTGATGCAACCACTGACTTATGATCACTGATACCCTCTTCTACATTCACGGAGTCGAAAAGTTCCGGTCTATTTGTTGCTATGAGGTCTAAAACGTTAGCTTCACGAGTTGGTTCTCTAACTATCTGCTCGAAGTAATTCTCGGACAAGGCAGTCAGGATAATGTCACAAGAGTCTCTGTCCCTGGCTCCAGTTCTGATTGTGTGACTATCCCATTCTATACCTGGTAGATTGAAGTCTCCCCCTATTACAATAGTATGATCACGAAACTTCTTCACGACGTTCTGCAGGTTCTCTCTGAGGCGCTCAACTACTACGGTTGCTGATGCAGGTGGTCTATAGAAGCATCCGACTATCATATCTGACCCACCTTTGATACTTAACTTAACCCAGATTATTTCACATTCGCATTCGCTAATAACTTCACTGGATATTATTGAATTCTTTACTGCTATAAATACTCCTCCACCATTGGCGTTTATCCTATCCTTGCGGTATATATTCCATTCTGTGTCTAGGATTTCGTTACTGTTCACTTCCGGTTTTAACCAACTTTCCGTTCCTAATACTATATGCGCACTATTTCCTTCAATAAGAGATACTAATTCAGGAACCTTGCCCTGGATACTCCTGCAGTTTACCAATATTACGTTAACTTTTCCTGTTTTTGGTCTCTGAGGACGGACGTTCTTTATCAACGATGATAATGTCCTCTCTGGTAAGCCGTCAGGTATTTTATCGTTTCGCCCAAGGGGGGGTCCCTCTAACCTAAAAAACCCCCGTATGCACGCCACACGTACTCTGCTACCCTAGTAGCTGCTTCCGGTGTGTAGTGCACGCCTGACCTGTCTAGGGGGGCCCTACAGTTCTCCACCCAATAACGGAGGTCGATGAATTTGCAACCATTATAGTCGCAGAGTCGTCTGAGCCTCTGGTTTAGACCCTCCACACGGCTCCAAACCAGAGGACCGCGATTGACTCTGGGCACTATGCTGCAGATATTAAGCTCAGCTTGCACTCCGCGTGCGATGCTGGTTGTCTTCACCAAATCAGCCAGCCGCCGGAAGGAACCAAGGATGGCCTCAGAACCCAAGCGGCAGGCGTCATTCGTTCCGACATGTGCTACTATCTGCAGCCGGTCACACCCAGTGCGTTCAATAGCTACCGGAAGGGCCTCCTCCACATTACGGACGAGACCCCCCGGCAAGCACACCGAGTGCACACTGGCATTCTTCCCCGACTTACCCGCTATTTTCCTGAGGGGCTCCATAATCCGCCTAACGTTGGAGCTCCCTATAACTAATAGGCCCGCCCTCTGTGACTGTCGGGACCTTGCCGGAGAATCGGCCACTGGCCCAACAGGCGAGGCATCCTGTGGTGGCTCGGAAACGATGTCATCACCACTAGGAAGCACCCCGTACCTGTTGGAAAGGGGTAAGGCAGCTGCCACGCGGCCAGATCCCACCTTCGCCTTTCGGCCAGGCACGCGCGAGCCCACCACTGTCCGCCATTCACCCTGGAGTGATGGCTGACCGGTAAGATGCTCACTGCCGGAAGACGCAGCGACATCAGGGGTTCCATGTGATTCCAAGGCCACCGAAGTAGGCATAGGTCTCACCACAGTTGCCCCAACGCCACTACGAGCCGACGCCTGCGCCTCGAGCTCGATGAGCCTAACAGACAAAGCCTCCACTTGCCCCCGAAGAGTGGCCAATTCTCCTTGCGTCCGCTCACAACAACCACAGTCCCTACACATGACTATGTTTACCCTACTCTATACGGTGACAAATTCCCAAGATAATCTTCTGATGAGCTACTCTGATAATCAAGAAACACTCACTGAAATACGAGACGCGAAAACTACGCTAGGTTTTCCCAGAAAAACTATTTAAAAGCTAAGCGCAGCAAATAAGTACAAAAACGCTTTATACAAACAGTACTCGCTGCTGCTGGTGTTCTCGCTCTGGCTGTCACAAGACAACTGCTGATTCACCAAGTGACTAGTGGCTAACGGCCGCGAAACAAACAAAAGACGGTATTAGGGCGCTTTCTGTTCTAAACGATCAAGAAAACACTAAGAAATCTAACACGAAAACTACGTAAAGTTTTATCAAGAACTGTTAGTTACTATGCAGAGCAGATAAACACAAATAGAATCCCTTCCTTAGTGGAAGGTCGTAAACAAAATGCAAAATAAACGCTTTATACAAACAGTACTCGCTGCTGCTGGTGTTCTCGCTCTGGCTGTCACAAGACTCATTTCACTCATATGCTTGTGAAATAGTGAGAAAACTAATGCTATGCTCGAAATTGTTATTTTGTAGTCCATTTCTGTGGAAGCGGCGGACTACAAGAATTCACAGAGCAAAAAAAAAAAAAAAAAAAAAAAAAAAAAAAAAAAAAAAAAAAAAAAACAAGTATTCACTAAAGAACAGTCATTCTGTTGCTTGCCACATGTAAAAATAATAACCACTGCTTTATTATCAGCAATTTTGGAGAAACTAGGTTAACTGCACTCCTACATGTGTATGAGTAGTACTACTTGACCACATGTAAAAATAATAACCACTGCTTTATTATCAGGAATTTTGGAGAAACTAGGTTAACTGCACTCCTACATGTGTATGAGTAGTACTACAGTTCGTTGAATTATCAAACTCGATGCTTGATTTCAACTATAAATGAGAGACACTGCAACTGTCAGCTTCACTTGACACACCACATAATGACAGGTACTCGGTTTTCTGATAGATTGTGTGAAGATGATGCTGTCGTTTACCTTCTGGTAGAGTCCTCAGAGATCAGAAAGAATGTCAAAGTATTTCAGACAAGATAACCATATGGTGAAAAAAGAGGCAACTGATCCTAAATAATAAATGGCGTGATGTCGTCTTCACGCGTACTTAAATCCGTTAAATTTCGGTTATTTGATAATTCACTTAGATTTAAAGGACATCGATCCAGCTAAATACTTGAGGATCACAGTTATGACCAGCTTAAATTGAAACCGTCACATAGATAATGTTGTAGAGAAGGTAAACCAGACACTGGATTTCATGGACAGAACGTTTGAAGAAGCAACAACTCAGCTTATACTACACTTGTCTGTCCTTTTTGGAGGGTTTCTGCGTGGTATGGAACCTTTACTAGGTAGAACTGGAGGAGAACATTGAAAAAGTTCGAAGAGGTGGCAGGTCGTTTAGTTTTATCGCGAAATAGGGAGAGAGTACAATGAATATGATAGGTGAGTTGGGTTGCCAGTCTTTAAAATAAAGGTGTTTTCCTTTGTGGAGAGATATTTTCGCGCATTTGCAATCATAAATTTTTGGCTCTGAAGGTGAAAATATTTAGCTGACTCCTACATCCTTAGGGAGAAATGACCATTGAGACAAAATAAGAGAAATGCGAGCTCACACAGAAATATTTTTTTTTTTTCGGTTGCCCACAGACTGGAATGGTTGAGAAGTAATCTGAAAGCAGTTCTAGAAACAGTTTCCCAAACACTGACGTGTGAATTGGGAAGTAGTGATGTACAAGTAGGTTACTTCCTTTATCACCACATGGTAGACGCTTTTTCAGTTTTCCTGCTGATCCACAAATTTGAAGTTGGGCAAATTGTCTAGAAGACCACCACTACCGTATACAGCATGCTTGCTATTGTGCCTGCTATGCTACTACATGCGTTTGAGAGCTTTGGCATCCATCCAGCTGTTTTGTCAAAGTAGAAACCCCAGCCATAGAACCAGTGCATTGTTCCCCCAAGATCTCAGAACACGCTGAACAAGGAATACATCTGGTATGCTACTCCCTGTAATTCTTCAGTGTGGAAACTCGCTGCTATTTTTCTCATGTTTAAAACATGTGTTATTCTGTTGCATCGTGGACTGACCTACTCTAAACACAATATTGTGGAAAGAAATGTTAAGTGCTCAAAATAACAGATCAGATGAATACCCTTTGTACTGAGCAATGTACCATTAATGTGTTTTTTGATGTCTTAAAACACCAGCCACCTTCAGTGATGAGAATCTTTGTCATAGGCGATTTCAATTGCAGAAACACATCATGGGGATACCCAAAGACCGACACAAATGGTACAGGACTAGAAACATGGGCTGAGGCTCATGACCTACATCTGATCCATGATCTGAAGCTCCCACCTTCTTTTAACAGTGGGAGGTGGAAAAGAGGGTACAACACAGACATCATCTTTGTTTCTTCAAAGGCAGCTTCACAATGTACGAAGACTGTAGGAGAGTCGATCCTCCATACCCAACATAGACCTGTCACATGCACTGCGAATCCCATAGTAGACCCTGAAGATGTACCATTCAAGAAGAGGTTTAACTTCAAGAAAGCTGACTGGAAGACGTTTAGTGAAGAGCTTGACTCAAAAGTGATAAACATTCTACTGCAACCTGAAATGTACGAAACCTTCATCAAATGCGGCCAATAAGTTTCGAGGAAAACTATTCCAAGAGGATGCAGAACTCAGTATGTTCCAGGCATGCCCAGTGACGACAAGCTGTTATTAGAAAGATACCTAACACTCTATGAAGAGGATCCATTTGCAGAAGAAACGATTCAAGCTGGTGAAATGTTGCTGCAAGCCATTTCAGCAACTTGCAAGGCCAAGTGGAGTAACCTGATAGAGAACCTTGACATGAAGCTGAACGGTAGACAAGCCTCGAAACTGCTTAAAAACCTGAGTGGTGACCCTGTAAAATCAGAAGACAATTTTATGAGTGTGACTCCTGATGAAGTGGCAACCCAGCTCCTGCAGAACGGTAAAATAAAAGGAAGGACGCCCAAAGAAGCTCTTCAGCGCGACCCAGAAACAGAGCATTATTTTCTTCTCCATTGCTGAACTAAAAGCTGCCATCTCCGCTTTGAAGATGCATAAGGCTCAAAGTGTCGATGACCTTAGAGTTGAACAGATAAGTAACTTTGGCTGTAAAACGATGGAGTGGCTACTAAGCCTAATGAACACACGTGTCGCCAAACTACACATCCCCAAAATGTGGAAGGAGTCTCGAGTCATTGCAATACTTTAGCCTGGGAAGAAACCAAGTGACCCAAAACGTTGTCAACCTATCTCCCTTTTATGCCACACCTTCAAGATATTAGAGCGGCTGGTACTTAACCGAATCAGTGCCACCCTCGAAATGAAGTTCATCCCACAACAAGCAGGCTTTGGTGCTGGCTAATCATGTTGTAGTCAGATCTTGAATGTAACCCAGCATATCGATGACGGTTTTGAGCGTGGTGAGATTACTTGGAGTCACTTTTGTTGATCTAACAGCTGCATACGACACTGTGAATCATAGGAAACTGTTAAAGAAAATGTATGACCTTACTAAGGACTACCAACTAACATCCCTTATTAGCACCTTCCTTCAGAACAGAAGATTCCAAGTTTCATTACAGAGTAAGAGGAGTAGACGGCGAACGCAGAAGAATGATCTCCTTCAAAGCAGTGTGCTTGCTCCAGCACTGTACAATATCTACACAAATGATCAATCAATACCAGCAAGTACTAGGCTCTTCATCTATGCAGATGACACAGCAGTAGCTGTTCAGGGCCCAACCTTTAAATAAGGAGAGAGAAAACTGTCTCTAGCAATGGATGAACTCTCCAAGTACTATGATGCCAACCACCTGAAGCTCAATCCCAGTAAAACTCAAGTGAGCGCCTTCCACTTACGAAACAGGGAAGCTCAGCAAAAGCTGGACATCACATGGCGAGGAGAGCAACTGAAACACTACCCAACACCAGTCTACCTAGGTGTCATACTGGACAGGGCTCTAACGTACAGGCAGCAATGTCTAAACGCGAAGCAGAAAGTCATTGCTCGCAATGGCCTACTGATTGCCAGCAGCTGGGGAGCCAACCCGCACCTCCTAAGGATTTCTGCACTTGTACTTTGTGTATCAGCCGCTAAGTATGCTGCTCCTGTGTGGAACGCTTCAGCTCATGCTAAGCAAGTCGATATTGCGGTCAAAGATACTGCAAGGATCATCTCAGGATACTTGAAGCCAACACCCAATATCTGAAAGGCCACTGGTACAGACAATGAGAGAACAAAGCAGGAGTATGACAGCCGACATCCTCTGTATGGTCATCAGGCAGCAAGATCCCACCTTAAATCCACTGTATAGAGGTCCCACAACCGCCTAAGAGTGGGCGTCCCCCAATGCAAGATCAACCTGAAGAAATGGGGAATCCTTCCATCGAGCGCAGACACCTCTTGCGACTGTGGGGCTGAAGAAGATCCAAGCCAGCTACTTTTATGCCCCCTATTGGACAACCCGTGCACAATACAAGATGTTTACGAAGGAAATGACAAAGCTATCACAGCTATTTTTTGGAAATGCTGACTGGACACAGAAATGAATGAATGTCTTTAGTAGACATGCTCTCTCAGATAAATACTTATGTGAAGCAATCTACTCTGTGTTTTAAATGTAACCGTCATATACCATCATACCACCTACTCTGATTTGTACGATACCATGATCTTCTTTCAGTACGAAGTATGACCTAAAGGTCCAATAAAAACACAATACAAAAATATTTCATAAAATAACAAAGTTTTTTATGAAAGTGCTGAGGAGCACATAACTAAAACACTAAAACTAATCAAACTTATTTAAAACTGACAACCAGTGTGAAAGAAATAGCCCATTTATCAGTTAGTCGATGTGATACAATAAACTGTCAGACACCATAAAGCACGTATGGGAAATTGTACTTGGAGCGTAAAATCGTCCAGGTCAGGGCACAGCATGACGCAGAAGAAAAATAGCTTATAAACCAGAATTAGAATGAAGTACATTGTCTTATCATAGATACGGTATCTATCACTGCTTATCATTCATCGATCGCTTACCCAAAGTTGTAACTACAAATTTAAACGACCATCTTTGACGGTAGGACATCGTTAGTAAATCATATGTTTTGACTTTTCGTGTGTGTTTGTAAATACGTTCATGTTCTTTAACTGTACTGTGAATTTTCTTTTGAATGTCTGATAGCGAATTTGATTCAGCCACAGAAACCACCGGTTTAATGGATGCACATGTTGGTCAGAGCAGAAGCGAGATTTCTGGTGAAAGACCTGGCAGACGACAAAAGAGAAGACGGAGCACAGAGCGTCGGACTGCTAACGAAGTAAGCAATTACCGGTTTCCGTTTCAAACCCTATGAAGTGATATTTACACATCAATGAGTACCCCACTAAGTGGTCGTAATATCTGCTATTTCACCAGCATTTTTTTTTTGTTGCAGGACGAGAATGGTGCAATTCCCGAAGTCATCATAGCCTCTAGTTCAGCAGGGAGTCCGTCTAATGGCGAATGGCCTAGCGAAGAAGAAGAAGAGCTAAAATATGGGGCAAAACATGTCATTAAGTTATTTGTCCCGGTTTCACTATGCATGTTGGTTGTCGTTGCTACCATCAGTTTTGTCAACTTCTACACAATCAAGGATTTATACTTGTAAGAAATACTGTTATGATGTTGATTTCGTTTAAATAGGTTTTCATATTGCCCAAGAGTAATTTAACAACCCACTAGACCATAGCAACGGACGTGGCGATACCCCTACACTGTAAGAACAACAACTGACACTGATAATTGACAAGTAAAGATGCAGTGAGGGGTGTGCTTTCTTTTTCTTCCTTAAAAAAAAAACGCTATGCTGCACCGTTCCACATCATAATGATTATTGTGAATGGGATCCAACAGTTTCAGCCCGCATTTGGTCTAAACATGGTTTCCCTTCCAACCTTGGCATTCATATCCCGTAGAATAACTTTCACATCATTTTCCACTATAGCATCATATGTGCCCTCGAGCTGTTCATAAAAGGAGTCTTTAGCTTCATCATTCATGTACTCTGCTGGAACATGGGTGCAAATCAATGTGACATTGAAGACTTTCATTCTCAGTCCAAATAGCCTGCTGTATATTGACTCAAAATTTGATATTGCCAAACTGTGCGCACTGCGTACTAGGAAACCGGTTCCAAAATTAGCTGTACCACCAATGCTGCAAAACATTGTGTAATGGTTTGGGTATTTGTCATGTTTCTGAGTGCTCCTGCTCTATTAAGAGTCAATAATACATTCCAAGTAGCCATTCTTAGATCAGTCTGAGTCTGTCATCATTGTAGAGGCTGTCTGATTTCCATATGTGCTCAACATTTTCGTGACTACATACTTTTTATGTAGCCATGTAGTCACCCCTGTGCGCTGCTAGCAGGGGGGCTGCTCCTTTTCAACCCATTGGGGGGCTATCTTTTCTGCCAGTGTAGGTCCCTCCTCTTCCTACAAAGTGGCAGGTTCCTACTGTTAGCCTCTGTAGGCAAGTGTCCCTTCCACTTGCTCTGCCATATGAATAAGCTTTATCTCCACCTTCACTGTCATTGAGAAAATATGCTTATAATACTATGAATCCAGTTTTCCTTTAACACGTCACATTCAGTTTGCGAGTCTGTGATAGCTGTTTTTGCCTGTTCATGTGTAACTTGATTTATTACACATCCCTGAGACTCTCCTTCATGATATAGTTTATAAATCATGGTATATGAATAAATAAATAAATTAAGACTGGTCTACTGGTGTAAGAAATAGACATTAATGGTCATACACTGAATGAAACACACGTGTCTAAAATTCTTTGGAGTCTAGCTGAATAACAAGGAAGGTGGAGTCCACAGACTGAAAAATTGATGTAGAGGCTCAGAGTTCAAGTTTGTTATGTTTTATAGGTAGAAATATCTTTATGTTGTCCTGAAAACAATGATATTGTATTATTTTGCAATTTTTCATCTTACAGAATTCTCATGTTTGGCAGTACACCTAAAATAGGTAGCGTATTAAGCAAAAGTAAGCAGTAGAAATACTGTGTTTGATAGATAACCATTACTTGCAGAGACCTCTGTAAAGATTATTAGTGATATTTGTTTTTTGGGCATTAGGCCATGGTCCAAGGCATAAGTCTCTGCTTAATATTCTGTCTTCTGATGCTGGAGACATCATCAGAGGCTTTAATGGCTCAGAAAGCAGTTACAGTCTCATACAAGCTGAGCAGGCTGAACTGTTTATATGTATCTATGCGACAGTCAGTTCATGGTGTCGTCAGACCACTGCCTAAGATTGCAAAGGCACACTGATTTATGTTACATAGGTTGTAGTGTGAAAGATTCTAAGTTGTTTGTTTTATTTGGTACTAATGTCCACAACTTGTGCAATTTAAGTATTTATTCATTTCTATTAAAGTCGTTTTTGTTCTTTAGAATTTGTATGGTCTCTCCCTGGTCCCAGTGCATGATCTTCTACTGCTGATTTATCCATATTGCACAGGCAACAATTGCTCTTGTGTTCCTTAAGGCAGATGTTAATGCTTCTTGTAATTCATATGTACACTTGACTGAAAGTGCAAGGTATGTTATATACTCCTGTTGTGGCAAGCAGTGCGAATAGGTCCTTTGTATATTCAAATATTCATGAATTCTTCTTGTTGGTTCAAACACTGTACAGTAACATGTTTATTGAGTACTGTTGGTAAGAAAAAAGTTGGTTCTTTGGTGGGGTGTTGGCATGGTGGTTCTCTGCCGAAGATGGGATGGACATGTGCAGCAGCAGGAGGTGGTCCTGGTGAGGGTACAATAACTTCTTGATTACTGTTCTACTAATTATATAGCCTGGACTCCACCATGTAACTGATCCGAAGTGGCTGTGGACAGCCATGAGGCCTCCATGTAATACTGTGGTGCTGTAGCAGCAGGCAAGGTAATGGGCAAAGGTGCAGGATTGCGAGCTGCTTACACAGAGGAATCCTGACACAGCACACTGACTTGATGGTGATGGTGCAGACACCACATGTGGCCTGGTTGCAGTGTGGAGCAAGGCAGCAACATCTTATATTTAGCAATAGGACATAGCGTCCCAGAGACGCGGCAATATCGCTGCCCTGTATGGAAGTCTGGACCGACGGCTGAAAAGCAGTGGTGGGCCTTCTGGTCTGGGCAGACAGGCAGAAGTTCGTGGACTGTGGCTCGATAGTGGCAGAGTTTATAGTGAAGACTCCAGGGCTGCATCAGCACAATTGTAGCTACAACTGACACGTGGCAAGTGCTGTGGATGTCCTTGACGCGCCATATGTCATGTACTCAGCTGGGACAGATGTAAATGCTAGTTCTTAGTAATGAGTCTGTGTAAGGGATGTGTGTTTATGGGTCACCATGAATCATCTGGAACATGGCAAGAGCCAGGCCCTGACGTAATCAGCATTGTGCATTGACAGTGTGGATTTCGGTCAAACTGGATTGGTTTCTTGACAGCTGGCCCCAGGACACCAACACCCAGAATAGTGTCATGGAAGTCTGTCTCTAGTAAAGCCAACCAGTGCCCTTGAACAGTGCAAGGAGATACTTTACCAGTGCTTTGCTAGACACAATTTCTTCAGGTCAGGTTGATCCGAATATTCTGTCTTTTAATCACTAATGCCTCGCATTTGAAGATCGAATGTGATGCGGTTTCCTCGCCCCCAACACATATCCTACATTTGGGGTCTTCTATTATCCCCATTGTATGTAGGAGTTTTCTGAAATTACTGTGGCCTGTCAATAGTCCAACCATGAGTTTAATTTCTCTCCTGTTCAAATCCAGGATTGAGAGAATTCTTGGCTTTGGCATTAATACCGTGCCATGTTTTTGCTTTTGGACCTTAGCCCAATATTCTACATGCTGTCTCCTTCTCCAGTCTTGAAGTTTTATTTTGATCATCACCTTGGAGATTGTCAGGACAGGTTCTGTTCCAATAAATGGTGTCATCGCCCTATCCTGGCCAACCTATCGGTTTGCTCATTACCACTAATCCCTGAGTGACCAGGGACCCACAATAGGTTTACCCTAGTGCTTTCCCCTAGCTCCACAAGGACTTTCTGACATTCTGCCACAATCTTTGATCTTGTTGCAGAGGCTGCCAGTGCTTTCAGGGCTGCTTGGCAGTCTAAATAAATGAAAATGCTGCGACCTCTGTAGCACCTCTGCAAATTCTCCCCCATGCTCTCCCAGATAACAGGTATTTCTGCTTCAAACACAGTGGCCATCTTCCCTAGAGAGATGATGCCCTCCAGCCTCGGCTGCACCCCATATACCCTGGCCCCAACACCTTGGTCTGTTTTCGAACCATCAGTGAACCAGACTATGTCCTCAGTATGGTGTCAAAATTTGTTCTCCCAGAGCTCTCTACTTCCAATTAATACATTTAAAGACTTGTTGAAGCAGTTGGGAGTTGTTATATAGTCGGCTGGCATTTCCTCAACCATACCTATGGTTACCTCACTCAGTATTTTAGTGTGAGATCCTGGTTACCCCAATGAGTTCGAGTTTTTGCCAGTCTTTAACCTGTGTGCTCCAGCTGCTGCCCCCATCTTTACCCACAGGTGTAATGGGGGCATGTACAGCGTGGTTTCCATCCCAGCATTGGGTGTGCTGCTAATTCCTCCTGTAATGGCTAAGCAGGCCAATCTCTTTCTCTCTTTACCTTAGCAAGCTGTTGTTTGTGGTAACATACGTCAAATTTGTTGTTGTTGTTGTTGTGGTCTTCAGTCCTGAGACTGGTTTGATGCAGCTCTCCATGCTACTCTATCCTGTGCAAGCTTCTTCATCTCCCAGTACCTACTGCAGCCTACATCCTTCTGAATCTGCATTGTGTATTCATCTCTTGGTCTCCCTCTACAATTTTTACCCTCCACGCTGCCCTCCAGTGCTAAATTGGTGATCCCTTGATGCCTCAGAACATGTCCTACCAACTGATCCCTTCTTCTAGTCAAGTTGTGCCACAAACTCCTCGTCTCCCCAATTCTATTCAATACCTCCTCATTAGTAACGTGATCTACCCATCTCATCTTCAGCATTCTTCTGTAGCGCCACATTTCGAAAGGTTATCGTCCATGTTTCACTCCCATACATGGCTACACTCCATACAAATACTTTCAGAAACGACTTCCTGATACTTAAATCAATACTCGATGTTAACAAATTTCTCTTCTTCAGAAACGCTTTCCTTGCCATTGCCAGTCTACATTTTATATCCTCTCTACTTCAACCATCATCAGTTATTTTGCTCCCCAAATAACAAAACTCCTTCACTACTTTAAGTGTCTCACTTCCCAATCTAATTCCCTCAGCATCACCCGACTTAATTCGACTACATTCCATTATCCTCGTTTTGCTTTTGTAGATGTTCATCTTATACCGTCCTTTCAAGACACTGTCTATTCTGTTCAGCTGCTCTTCCAGGTCCTTTGCTGTCTCTGACATAATTACAATGTCATCGGCTAACCTCAAAGTTTTTATTTCTTCTCCATGGATTGTAATACCTACTTCAAACTTTTCTTTTGTTTCCTTTACTGCTTGCTCAATATACAGATTGAATAGCATCGAGGATAGGCTACAACCCTGTCTCACTCCCTTCCCAACCACTGCTTCCCATGGATTTTTTCTGATTTGCCAAAGTCACATAAGGTGTATGCTGTGATGGGTCCTTTGAAAGAGGACAGCCAATACCATCCCCATTCTTCCTTAATCCAAGCATAAGTGACACTGGTACTTCATCTACGTCTGCTGATATAGTTAGATACATTTAATCACATTTACTCCTTCATGTTCACTAATTGGAAGTAGTTTCATGCTTTCAAGCATTTATAAAGTAATCATTTATATAATTCAGCAGGTCATTAGTGCCAATACTAATGTTGCCAGTGTTTTCAAGTGTGGTTTCCTGTTTCTCATGCCTGTTCTTTGTTTTACTTTTTACAGTTTACCGCAGATTTTTATGTATTAGTAGTAATTCTTACTAGCTACCATTTCTCAGCAGTTCTACTTTTACTATTACCTTTCATTATATTTTCTTGTGGCTCTTTACATATTCCATACACTATGGATCAGCAGATATCTTCATTTGAGAACTGTGATTTTTTAGGGTGCTAAGAGAATTTTGAGTGCCTATTGTAATCCAGTTACTAGATTTAGTGTCTCCACATGAATGAAATGTGATCAATTTCATTGGAAAGCACATTTCCAAATTTGTCATGAATAACAAAGGGAAAAGGTTATAAGCATTGTTAACACCTGATTGTGAAAGTGCTTCTGACCAGGGTTCTTCACTTAGAATATTTACAAAATTTGCTCAATTTTCCACATAGAAAGTTCATCTGTAGGCAGATGTAATCTCTCTCTTTCACAGAGCTGTCACACATTTGAAAATACATTGTCTGTAAGACTTTCTGTTCTAATTGTTATTTATTTATAAGAAACACATTGCAGTTATGCAATACATTCAGAAATTGCTCCTGTGATGCAGTTTCATTCACAAGGTTTATATTGAAGTCCCTTCAGACAATTGTCTTCCCTTCACAGTTTTCTATCTAAGTTCATGAATCACTTCTGTAACATACTTGTATTGGTGGAACCAATTGGTAACAAATCTAGCAGCACACCTCTGAATTACTTCAATGTCTTCTTTTAATTTCATGTGGTGGAGTATCCAAACAGTCAAGAGGTACTCAAGAATCTGTCAAACAAACATTTTGTACAGGAATATGTACATGTACATGAACTATACTGACACACAACCTTCCCAATACACAGCAGTCAGCCATTTGCCTTCCTTACATCTGATGCTGGGTGTTCATTCCACGTCATGTCATTTTGGAAGACTACATCTAAGTACTTCCAATAGTGGAAACTCCAGGTTAGAATATCAACAATATGAGGAAAAGGTAAAATGCTACTCATTGTAAAGATGGCACATTGAGTTGCAGACAGGCACAACAAAAAGACGGTTACACACTTAGCTTTTGTCCAAAGCCTTTATCAGAAAAGAAAACACACACATGCATAATCGCGCGCGCCCACACGCGCACACACACACACACACACACACACACACACACACACACACAGACAAGCACACCTCATGCACACATGACCACCATCTCCAACAGCTTGGACTGGCATCCTTACATAGGCTGTTGTCATGGTGAGGTCACCACTCCCAAAAGTATTTTAAAGCTACAAGCACCTTATGTCTGTGTCTGCTACAATTGCATGGTGAAATGTCACATTGTTCCTTCAAAGTGTGTATACATCATGTGTCTGAGGCAGAGTATGGGAACCGGCATTGTATTTACCTAGGTGGATGTGGAAAACTGCCTAAAAGCGACATCTAGACTTGATAGTTCACCAGCTTTTATCATTAATCCATAAGGCTGATTTGATCCAGGGCGGCACACGTTCCCATGTTGTGGAAGCATGTACTTTAACATACTGGGCTATCGGGGCAAGTGCTGTGCACCCTTCCTGTCAGAAAGTGAATATACATGTAGAACAGGAGTGGTCCTATCACAGTTCACTGGGAACTATTGAGGTTGGCTTTGTCTCTGATGAATATTTGCCATACGGAAAATGTACTGACCTCTGTTATGCAAAAAAAATATGCTTGGTTTCTGTGAAACCTAACTTCTATTGTTATTTCTAAATTGCTTGCTCGGCTCCTTCACTTCCTCTGCAATCAAACTGATCATTTTCTGCCATGTCTTCAATGTTGGTTTATTTTTAAACATTCTTTTGTTTGTCCTATCAACTTTTTTAGAGTTTAAGATGTCAAATTCACAGAGTTAGTGTTTCACGTAAGTAGAATAATGAACACATAAGGTGGTTGGGGAGAGCTACCAATTAACCTATCTTAAATGCCTGGTAACAAGAAATATTTGTTTGTTGAAGCATATGCTAAGCTGAAAGTTCACACATTTTCCATATTTACAAGAGTTCAGAGCTTCTTATAGATTACTTCAGTCAAATATTTATTGAAAATATGCCTGTTTGTTCTACTCTAGCATTTTATTGTTCTTTGCAGCATTCATAAAATCATATCTAAACTTGTAATTTTTTTCTCACTATAATTTTATGCGGGAGACACATCTGCCATTGAAATTTCATAAATTGTCCTATATTAGGACAAAATCATTATGATTACAGTGAAGTCTGTATAACAATCCACAGTAGTTTTATAAGGGATTAATAAAAAATGGCAGGCTGAAAGATGTGAAAAGTAGAGCTGTCTGCAAAAAAATATTTTATTCATTAAATATTTAAAAGTCTACATCAGGGCCAGTGGTGTACTTACGTGTTTCATACAGCAGTGTTATCGCCACACGCTATAAGGTATGATGGGTGGGAAAAAGGATGCGTCAGCTGCTAGGTCTACACAGTCAGTGAGAGAGCAACAGGCAGATGACGTGTTTCAAAGAAATATTGTCACATACTAACATTAGTTCATCACAACCTCCAAACTGCTAACAAATGTGGAAGGAAAAGGCAAATGTTTTGACAATGAAGATTATGAATTTAATGTATGTTGTGCTATTAGGTCTCAATCTAACCCTAAATTGTTTCAGGCAAATGCCGGGATGGTTCCTCTGAAAGGGCACGGCCGATTTCCTTCCCAATCCTTCCCTAATCCGAGCTTGCACTGCGTCTCTAATGACCTCGTTGTCGACGAGACGTTAAACACTAACCACCACCACCACCACCACCACCACCATCAATCTAACCGCAACCTCATAACTCTTGACGAATTTGGAAAAAATTCACATATGACAACAAAGATTATTAATTTAATATTTGTGAATAAATCCCCTATTCAAATCTAACCAAGGCCTTGGGCTAAGTTGCCGGTATTTTAACTTTTGCATTGACTGGCTTTGGCATCTCTCAACCAAACTCTCACATTCCAACCTAACTTAAACATCGGACTAAGCTACAGATCAATCTTTCTCCACAATCAGGTTTTTTTTTTTGTTTTCACGTTTGTTGGCTTCACCAACTCAAACCAAACTCTCACATTCCAGCCTAACCACTGTGTCGCAATTCATGACACACTTGGAAAAAGGTCAGATGTTTGTGACAACACAGATTATAAATGTAATTACTACTCATTTCACTTGCAGCAATTTAAGCTGTTCTATCAGTTCCAAACCTAACACTAACCTTGTATTTTATCACACATTCAGAAAAAAAATAGTAAAATATTTGTGACAACAATGAAGAAGAGAATGGTTTCTATTTTGGCACCAGATATCTAATGTTTTTTTCTCGCCTCTCATTGGTTACGTGGAAGTGTCATCCCATTGGCTATGCGAAACTGACAATTTGACAACCCATGAGCAGTAGAGAAATACTGCCATGACTTACGCTAGCCCTGATCTTGACTTTAGTGCATTAATTTAATTATGTGTGGTTTATTGTAATAACAAGTAGTGGTTTAAAATTAATGGTACTGACTAATGTACCTATAATTCTTTTCAGGCTTTATACCCCATTTCATGAAGATAGTCCTCATGCGAGTACCAAAGCATGGAATGCTGTTGCAAACTCTTTAATATTGATGGCTGTTATTGTGGTGATGACAGTTCTTCTGATTGTTCTATACAAGAATCGTTGTTACAAGGTGAGGATTTATATTGTTTGCCCCACTCCACACTGTCATGCAATAAATAACTTTAAAATTCCATTCATAAGTGTAGAGAGGTATTTCAGAACTACACGGCAGTGTTATTTTCCGCCCTTTTGTTTGACACTAATCTGTTGCACCATTGCTTTTAATGGGAAAAAGTAATGTGATTACAATAATTTTTTGTAATCTTCTCTACCTTGTTTAACTGGTTAGATAAAAAATCTATTTACCAAGTGGCATCAAGAGAACACACAATATAAATGTTAAGGAATTTTGGAGCCAGTGGCTCCTTCTTCTTGCAGAACAATTGAAGGGGAAGAGAGAGGACTGACGAGGTTCAGGAGATGGAGAGAGTTGGGAAAATTCAGCAGAATCCTGGGTCAGGGGAGACTTAACAGATGGGATGGAAATGGTCTTTCCTTCTCATCTCGTCTCATAAGTCTCCCCCGACCTGGGGTTATGGGCAACTTTTCCTAATTCCCCCCATTTCCTAAACCTCACCAGTCCTTTTTCTTCATACCTCTTCCTTCCCATTCAGTTTTTATTCCAGAAGAAAGAGCTATTGGTGTTTGTGCTATTTGTGTGTCATTGTTTTGCAGCGGCTTGGTGAGTAATTTTTTTATCTATCCATTTGCATTAAATTTTCAAAAATTGATTATTTTTGTTGATGTATTAGCTCTACACTTCATTCTTAATTCTGTTTGCAGGTCATACATGGATGGTTGATAGTGTCTTCATTAATGCTGCTGTTCATTTTTTCATACATTTATCTTGAGTAAGTATACGCAAAAGGTATTAATTATCATGTGTAACATTGATTTCAAATAGTATATTTTTGTCTGACTCTATTACATTTTAAATTGGAATCAGATACCATAAAAAATTATTCTACTTATCTGTTGGCAGTAGAACTACATACAAACTAAACATGACTATTTGCTAGCTTCCACAAATTGAATTTTCTTAATTTGGGGAAGGAAATTGGCCCTTTCCTTTCCAAATATACTATCAGAATATCTAATCAAATCCATTTTGGGGAGAGGATAGCCACAGCATCATGTAACATAAAGACAATATGAAACATAGGAAAGAAGAAAACCAGTAGCCTCATAAATAAGAACTAGTAGATGGCTTTGAGGGTTAAATTGTACACTGGAATCAGATGTGTGTAGCGTGGCAAAACTTTTTAACAAGCATTTAGTGTCACAACATTTTGATGAGTATTCCGCTTATCATCTTCTGCCGAAGTGTCAGGTTCATGACAAGTCGATTCTGCCAATTGCATCTGTCACTTTCATGTCAGTCAGAGCATTCTTGATATATTTTTGCTAATGTCACATCCCATGTGGAGCTCAAAAGGAGAGGTCCATCTATATGGTGCCGTAGGTGAGAGTCCCAGGTATCACACTCTGCAGCCATTCACCCTGGTCATCCCTTGTCAGCAACTAATTGCTGGGGGAAAAAAATCATAGTTTCGCATGATATTAGAGAGCCTTAAAAATATTAATAGTACACAGAGGTGTGATGTTGGGATTATGGTATGTCCCTTACATGCAGAAGATTGTGGGTTCAAATCTTATTATGTGCCTCAAAAGTTTTCATTTTCAAATTCTTATCAAAATGACTTTGATCATTATTTTTATTCAATTCATTGATTTAAATGTAGTTTTTTTCAATTTCAAGTCCTTTGTTACAATATTTAAATCATCGTATTCAATATTTCGTTTTTCTCTAATTTTGTCTTGAAAAAGAAAGGTATGAATCTTTGTGCCAAGTGATATTAATTGTGTTTAACTATCTATCACAATATTTAATCATTTGAAAATACCATTCTATTGTTTAGAAAACAAAAGACAAAGTAATATATGTATGTTGGCTTTGCAATGGTGTCAAAAATGTATTTTTTAATACAAGATGTACACATTTTGGATGGTAATAGTTATACAAACCTTTAAAATACAAATTCTTATTGCATTGTGGACAAAATAGTGCAAATGAAGATTTAAACAAAAGAGAGTATAATAAATAAAACAGAAATTCAAGCAGCATGAGAAATAGAAATAACGAATGCAATAACATGAACGAAAATATAAAGTGATAATACGGTAGAAATTAGCACACAAAAATACATAAAATCTCATGCACAGAGATTCCAAATGAAAAGCAAGAATGATTTGAAGACAGAATAAGAACAGTTGAAATAGTTAATATGATAATTAAAATGACGTGACACAGGATTAGAAATTAAAAAAAAATACATTTAATCCAATTGAATAAACATAATGACCAAAGTCATCTTGATAGAGATTTGAAAATAAAATGTTTCAAATCAACTGAGGAGGCCATAACCTACATCACCATAGATGGTTTCAAAAAGTCTATCCCACGTCTGAGGACCTTTCCTTGTCTGTTTTTAACCAACTCTTTGAGACAGTGAAATTAAGATTTAATGGCAATCTTCTCAACTGCAGCAGCAGATTCCAGCTGAGCTGTGCATGGGTTGTTAGCAAAAAATACACCGGGAACATTCTGATGTGAAAATGACAGAGGCAGTGGGCAGAACAGACTGGCAGCACCAGGGCTCAAGCCAGGACCTTCTCATTCCCCTCCACCCCTCCAGGGTCCCTCCCCCCACCACTGTCTTTGACATCTCTGCTGGAGGCAACCCATTGAGCACTCAACAGGGAAGTCTACGGTCCAGCAACTATAAAGGAACAAACTGGATACAAATGCAACACTTCATCTGAAGGTTATGCATAGAAAACTTGTCGAAATGTTGTGATAATGTGACACCACACTCAGCTGATAATTTGAGATTATTTCATCAGTGAAATTCACTGAGAAAGCTTATATTCCCATTTAATATTTGTTACTGAAAAGTTCCCATTTAATATTTGTTACTGAAAAGTTGGCGTCATCAGGCTCAGTAAGTGCAACCTTGGAATAACTGAGGTCAGCCTTTCCAAGTAACTCCAGTCATGTGCAAGCGAGGTACTATCCAAAATTTTTGGGACTGGTGCTGCCATCTGTTGAAAACCTTACCTTTGGACTAATGGTCACCATCACCCACTAAGTAGCTCCCATCCGCACGTACACACTGGTCCCAGCACTTCTGCCACTGGTCAAACATTTTCTGGAAGTCCTGTTCTTTGAGGGTGTTTATCACCGCCAGCGATGCTTCTTGAATCCTGTCTAGAGTGTCGAACTGATGGCCTTTCAACTTGAGTTTCAGTTTCGGGAATAGCGCAAAGTCACAGGGTGCCAAATCTGGCTAGTATGGTGGGTGGGATACAACCACCATGTTGTTTCTTTCCAAAAAGGTCCTGGTGAGCAAGGATGTGCGACAGGGCGCGTTGTTGTGATGCAGCAGCCAGTTCCCTTGATGCCAAAGTTCGGCCCGTTGTCACCACAAGTTTTCATGGAGCCGTCGCAAAATATCACAGTAGTTTGGTTGGTTGGGACGAATTCTTTGTGCACAATTCCCTTGGTATCAGAGAAAACAATGATCATGCTCTTCACTTTGCTCTTCACCTGTCTCGCTTTTTTGGGTCATGGAGAGCCCGGGCTCTTCCACTCACACACACACGGATGGCTCATGCTCTGTCCCCGAATACTTGTTGAATCATTGTAAGGGTCTCTGTAGCACTTTTCCCGAGATCTGCAAAGAATTTTATACACATGCGCTGTTCTGTTCGCGGATCCATCGTAAAATCACCACACACTAAACACAGAGTAGTACAGAAATCACTGTGGACATGCAACACATCCTCCCAGCCGAATGCCACTCTGCATACTGACTCATCAGATATGCAGCTCTCGCCACCTTGCGGTGCAAAGATCTACTACTACTACTTTCCAGATGGCAGCACCAGTCCCGAAAATTTTGGATTCCACCTCTTATATACTTCACTAAACCAAACAATGTAATGTCCATCGTAAAATTTTTAGACTGAAGATAACCTACACTTATGCAGAAAATAAACATTTCCATAAAAGAGTATTTCTCTTAATTTACCGATTTTAAGTTGTTTATATAATCTGTAATTTATCGCTGGAACATTTCTAGGCATCCCATTGTCATTAAAGAGTGGAAAACTCATATACAGTTCAGAAACTACAAGAGGCACATGCATAAAATATGAGGCTCTGCAGATGGAAACAGTTAACACTGTTAATTTCGTTATATTGTGACTTGGTGATAAATTCAGTTGAGGCAAGCGTACCACAAAACTGTTAAAATCACTAAACAAATCCTTATGTGCAATTTGAATGTTGTGAGACATGGGTGATAAAAGATAATAAATCTGACCTCCTTCAGTTTCTCTCATTTCGTAATGTCCTACAGTGTAATATTTTGAGGTGAGTAGCATGTTAAGTCAAATAAAAGATAATAAATCTGACCTCCTTCAGTTTCTCTCATTTCGTAATGTCCTATAGTGTAATATTTTGGGGTGAGTAGCATGTTAAGTCAGGCTAATTTTTAGGAGTCCAGAATGGTGTAATATGAATTAGTGTGCTATGGACTCGTGTTGAAGCCTGTTCAGGGAACTGTTTTAAACTACTACCACTCCTTATAAGGGAAGTACTCCAACTCACATGACTAAAACTGAATAAAAATTATTTTAAAATGCAAAAAGTCTGTTCTACCGCTCATCAAGGTCATTCATCTGTAAGCCTTTATATTTCCGTACAATCAACGTTTGACGGTTAACAAATAAGACTACAGAAGTGCAAATAGCTCAAGACACAGTACCGTATTACAAGCAGTTATGACCAGCAGTTTCACAAGATTCTTAATTCCTGACATTGGCAGTTGTGTGAGCCACAGCAGCGTATATTATTTATTATAATTTTCGACGTTCTTGATCGCAGTATAATGTAATATCAACTAGATGCTAACTGGTTTCAGTTGATTAACAACCATCCTTTGATCATGCTCACACAGTCATTGGTAGCCGTATACAGTTTTAATTGGCAAAGTATGATGATTACAGACAAGTACATGCAGCGATTAGTCTCCTACAGGTTTTATATGATAACAGTAATTCTCTGATGTGCCTCGGGATACTGGCAAGTGCTGTGGCTGCTCGCTGCGTACATTGTAGCGCCTACTGCATCGACATCCCACTTCATGTCCAACCAACGGGATGCCTGTATCACAGGGCATACATTCACCAGGAAAAACTATGTCATCTATGTTGTCAACACAAATATTTACTGGCAGCCACAACACAACACAGCTCCCTGTCTCCACCAAAGGCCGCCACTACCCGTTCGCAGAGCCTGCAGAACAGCTTCACCGGATGTCGCAGCTAGCCCAGGAACTACTTTGATATGCCAAGCACGTGATTGCAAATAGTTCCGGCAGATACATCTGCCAAATGGGCTTTATAGGGCGGCGCACTGCTGGGAAAGGGCAGTTTGATGCACTGCTTGGAAGTATACAGAGCTGCCACCCCATCAGCCATGGCCAGATGTCTCTTCTAGCTTGCCAATCTCTTCCAGATGGATTTGGTATAGTTGACGAACTTTTTGACATTGTAGAACTGTTTTATTGTGATCTCTCCCTGTGAAGAGTCAGATCTTTTCTATTATTATATGTTATTTCATATTTGTGATGGCCCGCAATTGGGATCCAGTCTCTTGTTTTTTTGGAGATTGCATTATTGTTTCATTTTGGTGAGTCCAATAAATTGTTTTTGGACTTGGGTTTTCCACATTTCTGTTCTGCTAGCACAGGTATTTCAGCAAGTTGCACTTGTTAGTAATGATGCTGTGGTGGTTAATACTGTATGTAGTTACCAGTTACAGTGTAAGCATGATCTGAGGATGGCTGCTAATCAACCAAAACCAGTTATTGTCTAGTTGATATTATATTGTATTGTGATTGAAGCCATTAAAACCTACAGCAGCTTCACAAGAGTCATAAATGATGTTTTATTTGGCAAAAACCTAACCATTTGCTGGTGACAGTATATGTTATCACGTAGCACTACCATATTTGCAGGTGATATTTCTCAAAATAGAAGTTGTGTTCCCTTATTTGTCAACAGAGTGTAAAAGTGGAGTTTCAGTGAAATGATTTAAACACAGTGGAATGGAGCAGTTCGTGGCAAAGATCTGAATAATGTGATTGCTGTGACTCTTGGTGTTGGACTACTTCAATGTGAATATACCCGAAATGATGTAGCATGTCCACGTGTTGCCCTTTCTAAGTACACATTCTGTTCAGTTCTGCTGTTTGCCAAATAATATCTCATTTATGACTTCAACATTTTGAACATGGCTGCACTTCAGCTGTGGTTAGAGATTAATAAATGAATCCAAAGCAGCCAACCAGTTGAGTTGGTGCACAGTTCATAACATGGCTTTACATTTTATTTGATTGGTTTTATTTCTGGATTTTTAACCACTCTTACTTGACAGGCCCTGATTATAGGGTCCAGCATATTTTATAAGTTACATAATGATGTGTGCCGATGGCATATTTTCATTGGACGAATGTCAGAGTGCTTCATTATTTAGCGTTTTTCCAATGTGAAATTTTAGTTACATGTATTTCTCAAGAAGTTAGGTTTACATCTTTTGAAACCATGGTCAGGTTGAATAAAATCACCTTTTGTTGCAACTGGTTGGCTGCTTTGGATTCACTTAACTCATTAATAACTGTTATGAATCTTTCTACCACTCATCGAGGTCGTTTATCTGTAAGATTGAATTTGTGTACAGTTGTTAATTAATGTAAATACAACAGAAGCACAAGCCCCTGAGGAAACCATACTGTGTAACACACAGTTATGAGTAGCAGATTCATAACTCATAAATGAATCCAAAGCAGCCAACCAGCTGAAACTAAACATGGTTTTGTTCAACCCTTGTCCATGGTTTCAATAAATGTAAACCCATATTTTTCACAAATACATGTAACTAAAATTTCACATTGGAAAAACACTAAATAGTGAAAGTATATGATGACAGAAGAAAAACATTCTAGTGACATGGGTCCATAAATGATATCTTTTGTGAGATAATCGCAAATCTGTGGTTACAAGCCATCACTGACTTCAGTGTGAAATATTGTCCTAGTTTATAAAAATGTAATTGAAATATAACCTTTTCGATTAGCTCCCCCTCTAATTGGGCTCAAATTTTGCTCATGGTTGAGGAATGCCATAAATGCATAATGGGCCACCAGCTCATTTTCCTACTAATGTAAGATATCTTACGTGCCAATAAAGTCTGAGATAAGTAAGTCAAGTACGGCCTGTACCTTGGCTTTTGAGATCGCCTGACCTCAGTCCTATGGATTTTTCTGTCTAGGGTTGTATCAGAAGTGAAATTTACTGGACTCCCACTGATACAGTAGAAGGACTGCAATAGCGAATCTTATCAAGATTGGCGAGATGATCTGCTGGTAGTTGAAAGAATTTGTAACTCACTGCAGAAATGGGTGCAGTATTGCATTTAAAAGCCATCGCAACATATGGAACACCTTTAACAGCTTTTGAGAGTGAAGTAAATTTTAAGATGCTAAATTACTATTGTATTTATTGTAAATTATAAATTGCAGCAATCAGTCGCCCTTTTTAAATTTTATTATTCAGATCTAAATTTCGGCTAGATGCTAGCCATTCTTGATGCTAAGAATACGAGAAGTACATAGTCAGATGATGTCATAAAGAGTTAGAAGTAATGGCTTAACGCATATGGTTTGTATATTACATACCACTATTATTTTCGCTCAAAGCATTGAAGTCCCTGTTGATCAGCCTTCACCCACAGTTCATTGAATACTACTGTTTGCAGAAGGCAGGCTGTATGGAGAACACATCCGTTGCTTACTTGGCGCCATCTACATGAACTACATATATAAAATTCAAGGGAAGTAAACCACTTCAAATTTGCATGAGAATTACATAAAATGAAACCTCTGTAAAATTCTTTACATTGTAGTCCGACTTATTTCGTAGTTGTCGGCAAGTAATAAAATTTCCATGTTCACTCCTTGTGAGTCTGTTATTATTATTAAAACATCTAAATTATGTCAGATGGGTAAAACTTTAAATTTAAAAAAAAATTATAAGACACAAGAAGTGACTTGCTGTATACACCTATTAGTTGAAATGGCTTAAATATTTTTATCTTTATATTTTATCTCCCTTTATTAAAACATAATAAGTTTATTGTTCATCATATTTACTAAATAGTTCATAGATGGTACCAAATGTCAGTCAGATGCATGGTTGGTGCAATTTGGCTATTCTGCTATAGATATAGAGGGTACTAACCTCATTATCCCTTATAACCGATTTTCCTTGTAAATGCAGAACAACCAATATACTGAATTGCTGTTAATAATACTGTATATGCATCTGAACTAACATATCATTGAAGAAGTTCTGTTGGTTCAGAATTATAATCATCGTAACAACCTGATCATTAATTAGGTTGCTGTCGGTATTTTTGTGATGGCAGAAGATGTCGAGCTCTTCTACGAGGTTGAGGAACCTGCCCTTCTCGCACTTATGGAGCGACCTCACATTGGATGTTGAAGTCAGCACCTTATGTTTTGTTGTAAGTAAATTTGCAGCCATACTTGATTTCTCTGTGTTATCTTTTCTTCACAATGTGACATGTTCCCCAAACCTGATTTCCAGCCTCTGTCCTGTTTGGCCAACATAACAGGCCCTACAGTCTGGGCAATCAATTTTATAAACTCCTGAAGCATGAAATATGTTTTTTATGTCTACAGATTGTTGCAAAATACATCCTAAGTTATTTTTAGTACCAAAAGACACTATCATATTGTACTTTCTAAGGATAGTTGCAATCCTAGTGCTCATTTTTCCGTGGTAAGGTAAGCTGACAAACTTAGTATGTTCTTTAGAAGCCGTATTATTATTGTAAAGCAACATCCTATTTTAGTATTTATTAGCTATGTTCTTATATATAGCATCTGCAAAGTCACATGGATAGTTATTTACTTTTGCAATTTTACCTTATTGTTGACATTTCCTTATCATGTTCGTCTTTCGACAGCAGAATTTTAAACAATCGATTGACAGCAAAATTGAAAAATATCTTTTTTTTCTGAGACCGAAATAAATAAATCTGTTACTTTTCTAGATCTATCAACTCGAAATGAAAATGGCAGGCACACGTTTGGTATATTTCGTAAGGAGACTTGTACCAATGGCATTGTGGATTTTGCTTCAGACCACCCTGTTCAACATAAAATGACGTTTTTCAATTTTGCTATCAATCGGTTGTTTAAAATTCCGCTGTCAAAGGACGAACAAGATGAGGAAATGGCAACAATAATTCACATTGCTAAAGTAAAGAACTATCCATTTGACTTTGTAGGTACTATATATAAGAACATAGCTTGCTTACTTCCTGTCATTCCCTCTGGAACATAGGAGCCATGACAAAATTCCTCCACCTGGTACTTCACTTCACTCCAGGCTTCCCCATCCTATGCAGCTTCTCTCTCGATCGCCCTTTCCCACGTCTATTTGGGACGCCCACATTTTCTAACTCCTTGAGGGTTCCAAACCAATGCCATTCTTCCAACAGCTCCTTCTGGTTTCCTCAATGTAGGCCCAATTCAGTTCCATTTTCTTTCTTTGATTTGTAAATTGATTGGTTGCTGATTTGTCTCCCTCCAAAGATCTTCATTTGTCATTATATCTGGCCATCTCACATTTAAAATACGCCAGAGACAGTGGTTGATAAAAACTTGGAGCTGGTTTTGTACGTGGTTATTCACCTTCCAAGTTTCGCAACCATACAAAAGACTAGCCTTCACATTGCTGTTGAAAAGCCGGAGTTTGGTCTTCTTTGAGATGTGCCTATTTCTCCAGACAGGTTATAGTTGTACAAATGCACCATTTGCTTTGTGGATGCGGCTACGAACGTCCTCCTCAGCACCTCCTGTAGTCGTGACTATACTTCTGAGATAGAGGAAAGATTGGGCCTGTTCTACGTCCTCTCCATTAATGACTTCCCTATTCGTGATAGTCGAATTTATCCGCATTTCTTTGGTTTTGCGAACATTTATATCTTGAGGCCTACAACTTCCGCCTCTCTCTGTAACCTGGCCAGTTTCTCTTCGATGTCTCGATATTGTTGTGCCATTAAGCAAATGTCGTATGCGAAATCTAGATCTTCGAGCCTATCCTGCATGCCCCATTGTACACCTCTCTTCATCACATGGTCCAACACCAAAAAAAATAGTGTTGGCGAAAGAATACACCCTTGTCGTACTCCCGAATTAACTTGGAAAGGCTCTGTTAGTTCTCCATTATGTAGTACTTGGCATTCATAGTCTTCATACATTTCCTTGATGATGATGATTTTTGTTAGAATGCCATATTTTGCAAGAGTATCCCATGGCTCTTTGACTTTTCAGAGTCAATGAAGGTAAGGTAGAGGGTGTGTTGCCACTCCCCACTTTGTTCCAGAATAATTATGAGAGTATTGATAAGGTCCACACAGCTTCGATGTTTTCTAAAACCTGCCTGCTCTCTCCTCAGTTGTGCTTCCACAGAATCCTTAATGCAGTTTAAAATGATCCTTACTCGGTACTGACAATAGGGTAATGCCCTGTCAGTTGTTGCAGTTGGTAACATCTCCTTTTTTTGAGTATTTTCACGATAATACTTTGTTTCCAATCTGTTGGCAGTTTCTCCTCTCTCCATATCTCCTCTAAGAGGATGTACAATAACTCGATAGTGGTGTCCAAGTCTGTTTTCAGCATCTCAGATGTTATATTATCTGGTCCTGGTGCCTTCCCATTCTTGATCTGCTTCAGTGCTGTCCGAATTTCTGCTTTTGTGGGTGCATTTACACCAATGCTGGGATTAGGATCATTGTATTCCGTTTGTTCTTGTTCTTCTACCTCCACTGTGAGGTCTCTATTTAGAACTTCTTTAAAGTGTCCCTTCCACCTACGTGATTGTTCTTCATGTGTAGTTAGTATCTCTCCTTACTGGTCGGTTCTTCTGGAAGCTTTTCTTGGAGAGCAATTTATTGATATCATATAGTTCTTTCACATCCCCTCTCCGTGCTGCCTGTTCTGCTCTATCAGCCTGTTCATCTATCCATCTTCTGTGGTCTCTTCTCACACTCCTTTTCACTTCCTTATCTGCTGCTCTATAATCAGCTTGTGCCTGTGCTTTTTGTTGCCTGGTCCTGCTCTGATTTACTCTTCCCTTGGCCTCCTTTCTATGGGTGATTTTCCTCCAGGTATGTCTGGACATTCAATCTCTCCACATGCAATTTTTAAAGCCAAGTTGTCTCTCACTCACTTGCACAAAAGTATTCTTAACTTCTATCCACATTTCCTCCATGTCCTTATCCTCAGCCTTCTCCAGTTCCAGCACCTGGAATCTATTCCAGAGCTCCAGCTGCAACCCCTCAGCTATCTGTGGATCTTTCAGTTTACCTACATCAAATCTTCTACACCTTGGCTCGAATTTCTTTCTGGAAGCCACAATCTTAATTCAAAAACAGACAGTAATAAGAAGGTGGCCGCTACTTGTGTCTGCTCCTCTTCTATTCGCACATCTTCCAGGCTCCTCTTGAATTTCCTGGATACTGTGATGTGGTCAATTTGATTTTCTGTAATATAATCTGGGGATACCCATGTTATCTTATAACATCTCCGATGAGGAAACAAGGTCCTTCTTATTACAAGGTCATGGCTTGTGCAGGTCATTAAATCTTTCCCCATTGTCATTCATTTCACACAAGCCATGTACCCCCATTATCTGTTCCAAACCCTCACTGTTATCTCCCACCTTGGCATTTATGTCTCCCATAACAATGAGGATATCTTTTTTGTCTAAGTTCGTTATCAGCTTGTTTCCTTACAGTCTCTCGTAGCAGGTAATAGAACTCCTCCTCCTTCTTAGTCTCTGATGTCTCTGTGGGGGCATAGCTTTGGATAAGTGTCACGTTTCGGACCTTCGTCGTAAATCTGGCAGTCATGATCCTACTGGACACAGGTCTCTATTCTAGAAGGCTCTCCTTCGCTGCCTTGGTCAACAATAGCCCAACTCCATCCCGGTGTTCCTCTTCCTCTTCACTTTCTGAATATAAAAGCATAATTCCATCGGATGTCTGCATTTCACCAAACTCTGGCCACCTCACTTCACTCAATCCCAGGATATCAAGCTTATAGTTATTCATTTCCCTTGTCACTTGTTTCAGCTTGCTATAAGAACATAGCTAATAAATACAAAAATAGGATGGCACTTTACAATAAAAATACGGCTTCTAAAGAACATACTAAGTTTGTCAGCTTACCTTATCATGGAAAAATGAGCACTAGGATTGCAACTATCCTTAGAAAGTACAATATGATAGTGTCTTTTGGTACTAAAAATAACTTAGGATGTATTTTGCAACACTCTGTAGATGTAAAAAACCTATTTCATGCTTCTGGAGTTATAAAATTGATTGCCCACATTGTAGGGCCTGTTACATTGGCCAAACAGGAAGGAGGCTGGAAATCAGGTTTGGGGAACATGTCGCATTGGGAAGAAAAGATACCATGGAGAAATCGAGTATGGCTGCACATTTACTTACAACAAAACATAAGGTGCTGACTTCGACATCCAATGTGAGGTCGCTCCTTAAGTGCGAGAAGGGCAGGTTCCTCAACCTCCTAGAAGAGCTAGACATCTTCTGCCATCACAAAAATATCTACAGCAACCTGATTAATGATCAGGTTGTTATGAAAAATGCACAGTTCTGGGAATTATTCGAAGATTTGTTGCTGGGAAACAGTGTAGGGTTTGACCCAGGGGGAACAAGGTAACACCTGCTGTCTTGCCAATATGTAGCAGCCATTTTCATAATAATATGTGAGTACGATGATTATAATTCTGAACCAACAGAACTTCTTCCATGATATAGCTCAGATGTATATACAGTATTATTAACAGCAATTCAGTATATTGGTTATTTTGCATTTACAAGGAAAATTGGTTTTAAGGGATAATGAGGTTCGTACCTTCTATATCTATAGCGGAATGGCCAAATTGCAACAACCATGCATCTGACTGACATTTAGCGCCATCTATGAACTATGTAGTAAATATGATGAACAATATACTTATTATGTTTTAATAAAGGGAGATAAAATATAAAGATAAAAATATTTAAGCCATTTCAACTAATAGGTGTATACAGCTTGTCTCTTCTTGTGTCTTGTAAATTTTTTAAAAAATTTAAAAAGTTTTACCCATCTGACATAATTTAGATGTTTTAATAATAATAATAACAGACTCACAAGGAGTGAACATGGAAATTTTATTACTTGCTGGCAACTATGAAATAAGTCGGACTACAATGTAAAGAATTTTACAGATATTTCGTTTTATGTAATTCTCATGCAAATTTGAAGTGGTTTACTTCCCTTGAATTTTATATACGTAGTTCATGTAGATGGTGCCATGTAACTAACGGATGTGTTCTCCATACAGCCTGCCTTCCGCAAACAGTAGTATTCAATGAACTGTGGGTGAAGCCTGATCAACAGGGACTTCAATGCTTTGAGCGAAAATAATAATGGCATGTAATATACAAACCATATGTGTTAAGCCATTACTTGTAACTTTTTATGACATCATCTGACTATGTACTTCTTGTATTCTTAGCATTGAGAATGGCTAGCTTCTAGCCAAAATCTAGCCCTGCATAATAAAATTTAAAAAGGACAACTGATTGCTGCAATCTACAATTTACAACTCAATATAACAGTCACTGAGTGCAACTGCTTTCCAAATGGAGGGTAACCTGATGACTCTATTTCTTCTTGACCATGATCTTCGGGTGAAATTTGAGATATCTTACTTGGCGTCTATATCCAGAAACGTGCATTTCACATTTATTTTATTAAGTAGGCAACATTTCACTGTGAAATCAGTTGTGGCTTGTAACCACACATTAGCAACTATCTTGCAGACAGCTCATAAGCAGACCCATATTTACTTGAACATTTTTGTCTTTTATACTTTCACCTGTATCAGTTTTTGCTATAATGATACACCCTGTTAATCTCTTTCAGAGCAATATCCCATGTCACAAAATAAATACTAGGAGAAAGAATAAAATATATAAAGGCTTAAAAATCACTTTATTTTGAAAAAGCATTTGTTATTCAGGAACATGCATTTTCAGTAACTTGCTGGTAACTGTAAAATTTTTAGCTACTAATGAAGTAAAGATTATGTAGAACATAAACGTTTTCTTTGTTGCCATCTCGTCCTACTTCATTAATGAATTTCTTAGCAGAGCCAGTTTACTGTTTACTGTCAATATAAGTTGTGTTCTGTGTAATATAATAAGATAAGTATTGTTTTGATTAGTAAATGAGAACATTTTTTGCCATGACCTTCAGGATCGTTTCACTTAGGATCATTGGAATAAATAGCATATTAGTTATTTTTTGGGTGTGTAATTTTTTTTGTCAAGTTTCAAATCCTTGAGGATCTTATTACCATGGGTCTGCAAAATGATCAGTGTATCTAATCTTATCGAACCTAATGAAGTACAGCCTCTTCAAATGCACTATAAACTCATTGTCATCTTGAAAGCTCCAGTGAAAAAATGAATATCTGGTAGGCTTTCAGCTACTTTTTTCTGTATTCTTTATGAACTATGTGAGTAACATTATTTTAAAGTTTTGTTTGTATGTTTGGATTTTTGATTAGTATTAAATATGATTTCAGGGAAGTTCTTAGAGCTTTCAATGTGCCAATGGATTACATTACCCTTGTTTTCCTTATGTGGAACTTTGGTGTTGTTGGGATGATATGCATCCACTGGCGAGGTCCTCTGCGTCTTCAGCAAGCATATCTCATATTTGTTGCTGCTCTTATGGCACTGGTGTTCATCAAATACCTACCGGAGTGGACAACTTGGGTTGTATTGGCAGTAATTTCAATCTGGGGTAGGTATAGATTTCATGTAATTCTTAGCGTTTCTTACTTATATTTTCATAGCATTGTTCCAAAGCATTGTAAGTATTTACACGTACATCTACAACAACTGTGAGGTGCATAGCAGAGGGTACACCACAGTGTACCATTTATTAGGGTTTCTTCACGTTCTATTTAGATATGGAGTGCAGTAAGAATGATTGTTTGAATGTCTCTGTGCATGCAGTAATTAGTGTGATCTTATCGTCACAATCCCTACGTGAGCGATACAGAGGGTATTGTAGTACATTCCTAGAGTCATTTAAAGATGGTTCTTGAAAGTCTGCTAGTAGACTTTCTTGGGATAGTTTACATCTATCTTCAAGAGCCTGCCGGTTCAGATCCTTCAATATCTCTGTGACACTCTCCCATGGATTAAACAAACCTTCCATTTATGCTGTCCATCTCTGCATATGTTCAATATCTCCCGTTAATCATATCTGGTTTGGGTCCCACAACTTGAGCAATATTCTAGAACCAGTCACTCAAGTGATTTGTATGCAATCTACTTTGTAGATTGATTGCACATCTGTAGTATTCTACCAATAAACTGACGTCTACCACCTGCTTTATCCATGAATGGACATAAGTGGTCATTCCATTTCTTATGGCAACAGCAGAAACTTCGGTTGTAAGATGTTTTATTTTAAAAAAATTAAAAATAACCTTGTTTCAAGCATACAAGGACATTTACAAGTGATACCTGCTACACCATTCTCCCAGTCAAACATATACTTGATATCAGCTGAAAAATGCTTCCTACAAGACCAAAGCTAGTTAACCTTTGGTGATTAAGAATAAGGTTAGTTTACCACAAATTGTCTATATTTGTATCGACAGTTGCGAATAATACTTTTATCTTATTTTTCTATTTATCTGTTACGTTATTCTCATATTTTGGTTAAAGTCATCGCATAAGAGCCAAACTCAGGATTTGTTAATCAAAGTTCAGTGTCGGTCACTTATGAAACAAATATCAAAGTGGAACATTCATAATTATCTGCCTGTCTCTTTCTCCTTATATATGAACTGTGAAACATTTCTAATAACATTGGAGAGTTTAAACTTATAACTGTAATTATCTGTGAACAAGAATAACACTCTTAGGAGCTACTAGTTGGATCAGTGAAAAGGATAATATCTGAAGAAAGCCTAGTGCTGTATAAGAGATCTGTTCAAAGAATTCCGGAACTTTGTCTACAGAATTGTTTTGTACTTATGTTTTACTCATTGTGCATTCTCTCCTTCAAAATACTCTCCTCCACAATTTATACACTGCCCCCAACACCATCTCCACTTCCAGAAGCAGTCTTGGTATGCATCTTATTGGATCATGCGAAGCGCTGTCTGCGAATTTTCTTTTACTCGGCTACTGTTGCAAATCTTCGTCCTTTCAACAGGATTTTCATCTTTCGGTGGAGGATGAGGCACACAGTGATTTTGTTTCTTGTGCAATAGTAACACACCAACAGAAATGAATGTGCAGGTGCGTTATTGTGGTGCAACAGCCATGAATTGTCTCACCACATTTCAGGCTGTTTCCTTCTCATATTTTCTTGTAGGCATTGCAACACGTCCCAATAGTACCATCAATTAACAGTTTGTCCAGTGGCATGATGGACTAATCCTTCAGAGTCAAAGAAAACTATCATCATGGCTTTGACATTTGACCTGATTTAACGAGCTTTTTTTGATCTCGGAGGACCTTTCCCTACCCTTTGTGAAGATTGAACCTTGGTCTCAACATCATAACCATAGACCCACGTCTGATCATCAGAGATAAATTCTACCGAAATTTTTACAAAGGTACAGACGGTGTTTAGAAAGGATAGATTGCATGCAACCGGTGGTGGAGTGTTCGTCGCTGTTAGTAGTGGTTTATCCTGTAGTGAAGTAGAAGTGGATAGTTCCTGTGAATTATTATGGGTGGAGGTTACACTCAACAACCGAGCTAGGTTAATAATTGGCTCCTTTTACCGACCTCCCGACTCAGCAGCATTAGTGGCAGAACAACTGAGAGAAAATTTGGAATACATTTCACATAAATTTTCTCAGCATGTTATAGTCTTAGGTGGAGATTTCAATTTACCAGATATAGACTGGGACACTCAGATGTTTAGGACGGGTGGTAGGGACAGAGCATTGAGTGACATTATACTGAGTGCACTATCCGAAAATTACCTCGAGCAATTAAACAGAGAACCTACTCGTGGAGATAACATCTTGGACCTACTGATAACAAACAGACCCGAACTTTTCGACTCTGTATGTGCAGAACAGGGAATCAGTGATCATAAGGCCGTTGCAGCATCCCTGAATATGGAAGCTAATAGGAATATAAAAAAAAGGGAGGAAGGTTTATCTGTTTAGCGAGAGTAATAGAAGGCAGATTTCAGACCACCTAACAGATCAAAATGAAAATTTCTGTTCTGACACTGACAACGTTGAGTGTTTATGGAAAAAGTTCAAGGCAATCGTAAAATGCGTTTTAGACAGGTACGTGCCGAGTAAAACTGTGAGGGACGGGAAACACAACACCGTGGTACAACAACAAAGTTAGGAAACTACTGTGAAAGCAAAGAGAGCTTCACTCCAAGTTTAAACACAGCCAAAACCTCTCAGACAAAAAAAAGCTAAACGATGTCAAAGTTAGCGCAAGGAGGGCTATGCGTGAAGCGTTCAGTGAATTCGAAAGTAAAATTCTATGTACCGACTTGACAGAAAATCCTAGGAAATTCTGGTCTTACGTTAAATCAGTAAGTGCATCCAAACAGCATATCAGACACTCTGGGATGACGATGGCATTGAAACAGAGGATGACACGCGTAAAGCTGAAATACTAAACACCTTTTTCCAAAGCTGTTTCACAGAGGAAGACCGCACTGCAGTTCCTTCTCTAAATCCTCGCACAAACGAAAAAATGGCTGACATCGAAATAAGTGTCCAAGGAATATAAAAGCAACTGGAATCACTCAACAGAGGAAAGTCCGCTGGACCTGACGGGATACCAATTCGATTCTAAACAGAGTACATGAAAGAACTTGCCCCCCTTCTAACAGCCGTGTACCGCAAGTCTCTAGAGGAACGGAAGGTTCCAAATGATTGGAAAAGAGCACAGGTAGTCCCAGTCTTCAAGAAGGGTCGTCGAGCAGATGCGCAAAACTATAGACCTATATCTCTGACGTCGATCTGTTGTAGAATTTTAGAACATGTTTTTTGCTCGAGTATCATGTCGTTTTTGGAAACCCAGAATCTACTATGTAGGAATCAACATGGATTCCGGAAACAGCGATCGTGTGAGACCCAACTCGCTTTATTTGTTCATGAGACCCAGAAAATATTAGATACAGGCTCCCAGGTACATGCTATTTTTCTTGACTTCCGGAAGGCGTTCGATACAGTTCCGCACTGTCGCCTGATAAACAAAGTAAGAGCCTACGGAATACCAGACCAGCTATGTGGCTGGATTGAAGAGTTTTTAGCAAACAGAACACAGCATGTTGTTATCAATGGAGAGACGTCTACAGACGTTAAAGTAACCTCTGGCGTACCACAAGGGAGTATTATGGGACCATTGCTTTTCACAATATATATAAATGACCTAGTAGATAGTGTCGGAAGTTCCATGCGGCTTTTCGCGGATGATGCTGTAGTATACAGAGAAGTTGCAGCATTAGAAAATTGTAGCGAAATGCAGGAAGATCTGCAGCGGATAGGCACTTGGTGCAGGGAGTGGCAACTGACCCTTAACATAGACAAATGTAATGTATTGCGAATACATAGAAAGAAGGATCCTTTATTGTATAATTATATGATAGTGGAACAAACACTGGTAGCAGTTACTTCTGTAAAATATCTGGGAGTATGCGTGTGGAACGATTTGAAGTGGAATGATCATATAAAACCAATTGTTGGTAAGGCGGGTACCAGGTTGAGATTAATTGGGAGAGTCCTTAGAAAATGTAGTCCACCAACAAAGGAGGTGGCTTACAAAACACTCGTTCGACCTATACTTGAGTATTGCTCATCAGTGTGGGATCCGTACCAGATCGGGTTGACGGAGGAGATAGAGAAGATCCAAAGAAGAGCGGCGCGTTTCGTCACAGGGTTATTTGGTGACCGTGATAGCGTTACGGAGATGTTTAACAAACTCAAGTGGCAGACTCTGCAAGAGAGGCGCTCTGCATCGCGGTGTAGCTTGCTGTCCAGGTTTCGAGAGGGTGCGTTTCTGGATGAGGTATCGAATATATTGCTTCCCCCTACTTATACCTCCCGAGGAGATCACGAATGTAAAATTAGAGAGATTAGAGCGCGCACGGAGGCTTTCAGACAGTCGTTCTTCCCGCGAACCATACGCGACTGGAACAGGAAAGGGAGGTAATGACAGTGGCACGTAAAGTGCCCTCCGCCACACACCGTTGCACTATCCAAAAGCTCTTCACAGACTGCAAGGTGAAGGACTTTCTGGTCTTGACTCATGAGCCATGGGATGAACTTGGCAGCAACATGTTGCATTCCAGGATGCCGTCAAGATTTCATGACATAATCCAACTGAAATATTACATTCTTCTTCAATCTCTCGGACAGGCAGTCTTTGATTGGCATGCACAGTTTTGTTGACATTCCTGACATGAGTGTCGTCAGTAGACGCCAAAAGGCATCTTGAATGAGGGTCATCTTCAACTTTTGTCCAGCCATTTTTAAACCATGTGAACCATTCGTAAGACCGTATACAGCTTAAGCACTCATCACCATACACTTCCTGCATAATTTGGTGTGTGTCTAAAGGTTTCCTTGAGTTTCACACAAATTTTAATGCAGACGCATTGCTCCTCTAACTCTGCCATCTCGAGATTTGCAAACTGTGTGACACAATGCTCTACTCAGTGCAGCACTGAACAATAATTAACAGACATACAACAATGAAACTTCCAGCAGTTACACATTATATACAGGCATGTACAGGGATGCCAACCACATCTCGCTCCAACACACCATTGATGCAAAATTATGAATGTTCCAGAATTTTTTGAACAGACCTCATATGTCCTACATTGTTTATAGCTTTTTGCTGCAGTCTGTCCATGTTACTTTGTTAGACAGTGAAGAGGGTGGTTATACAGCAGTTAGAAATTGGTGTTACATAGTTGCCAATGTCATTTTTTTGCTATCATGTTAAGGGTTAACTAGAAAAATCTAGTGTCTCTGTACATAAGAAAACACTATGAGAAAGACAACTTAGTTAATACGTAAGTGTGTTGGCACTCAGACTTTGGTCTATGTTGTAGGAAAGTTCTTGTTGATTGTAAATATTTTAGGGTTAAAGGAGACCACTCACCGACCAGCAGAAGTGTTTAGTTGTTGATAGGAACAAACAAAAGACAGAAAACCAGCTAGCTTTTGGATCTATCCTTTGATGAGCTAGAGTAAAAACAAACACACACACACACACACACACACACACACACACACACAAGGACGTGAAGTGGGAGGGGATGACAGGACGATGGAAGGGGAAACTGTTTGGTGGAGTAGGTAATCCGCTGTCTCCATACCCTCCACCCAACAGTTTCCCCTTCCTGTGTTCTGTGTGTCCTATCACCTCTCCCAGCTCATGACCTCACGTCGCCTTCAGCATGTGCTGCTTCCCACGGGACACTACAGTCTTGTCAGCCCATATACCTGCCACCTCTCCTGCCCGCATTCCTAGCCAGCAAGCCAGCTGCCTCTCCCTGAGTTGCTATGTACCCATTCCCAGTCCCAGTCCCTCTCCCTGACTCCTGACTCCCTCTCCCTTCCCTTCTCCCCACCCAACCTGACACTACCCCCATCACAACCAGTCCATCTGCCACAAAATAGCATTGGCACTATCTGTCACCATATTGGGGGCACAGGCGTGTGTGTGTGTGTGTGTGTGTGTGTGTGTGTGTGTGTGTGTGTGTGTGTGTGTGTGTGTGTGTACTCTGGCTTGTCAAAGGATAAATTCAAAAGCTAGCAAGTTTGAATGGTCTCCCTTAGACCTAAACAGTTCAATCATTGTGAAAGAGTGCGGTCATCCAATTGTTTTAGAATTTTTTTGCTGACTTTAATGTGAATCATGATCAGTGGTGTTATGTTTTATTGGATGTATTTTTTCAATGCTATCCTGGACTATTTTGTAATTTTTCAGCCACTGTCCACTTCCCATTTCAACACACAGCTCAGCACTTAGCAAAAGGAAACATACAGTTGGTAAAATTTTCATTGAGCTCTTGGCTTTCAATTACTGAATCAGAGAAAGATCTTGGTGCTCTATCAGTACTGTGTGCATAACACAGTAATAACCATTTTTGACAGTCATGTTTCACTTTTTTTTGTGTCTGGACTTTTCATACTAGAACAAGTGATGAAGCAGCTTATGATATCCCTTTCTTGGATAAGAGAAGTCAGTATCCACAGTGTGGGTAAATGTTAGGCACGAAGTGTGTAGCATAAATATTGTGGCAGCATTGAGTGAGGGAGGTGGAGCTTATGGGCATGTAGCCCTTGTACTGCTCCTACTTTTGCAAAGCGAGGCATTTATTTGGGAATACAACTTTTATCTTTGAAAACATACAAGTTCATATTACAGAATGATATTGACTTATTTTATTGATGTGTTAAATTTTGTATACTGTTCTCAATTATTCTTCTTGATGTTATTACTTAACAGATCTGATAGCAGTTTTGAGCCCAAAAGGACCACTCCGCATACTAGTTGAAACAGCACAAGAGAGAAATGAGCAAATTTTTCCTGCACTGATTTACTCTTGTAAGTATATTTTACCATGTGAAATACATTTGGTGTATGTGTACATTATGGTGATAGCTGTATGCTCACATGTCATTATGAAATTAGATGGTCTAGGTGGCTTATCCTGAACAGAAATTTATCCAAAGTTGATGAAGGTTTGTAAGGAGTCTGCTTCTCCCTTTTCAACAGTTAAAGAATTGATGACCAAATTGATACATGACCATACTTCTTTTGAAAATAATCTGCGTGAAAGATGTCCTAAACCTCCAACAACCAAGCGAAAATACCAAAAATCGATGACTGAAAATGAGCAATCAAAGGTGTCAGAAGTAATTGATTTCATAAGCATATCATAAAAAAGGATGTGGTACACAGTGTGTTCAGGAATTCCCGTTAAGACTTCTAGGACTTGTAGAGTAAAGTGAGCAGATAATATTTTGATTTGGAATCCCTGTCTGGTAATACACAGTTTCCATGCTACAACTATTTGAAAACACGTTGGTAACGTGACCACTTTTACAAGTAATTAAGTGTGACCTAGTATGTCATTTGTTTTACAATTCCACTCATTAATATTAAAGGAATTGGTAGTGTACTGAGTTCTCTTCAACATGATGCAGTATGACTTCTTCCAGTTAGGGTGTGTGGCATCTGCTTGGAGGACCAGAGTCATGCCTGCTGATAGTGAAGGTATCCTATCTCTAAGCCATTTCTTAACTGTGGCATAAAGGGTATGCAATGGAGTCAGACAGCGTGGAGAACAACCGTGAGCTTCGCCATTCAGAAGGATCATATCAGTGTATTCTGCAAATGTGTACTCAGTGATGTTGCTCTAACACTCACAGACCTGTAAATGAGGCTCAAACCTGGTCAGAGAGGTAGGACAGACGTCAGATGACATCAGCCAATCCAGTGTAACCCCCCACCCGCCACCCCACCATGACTACCCTGTTGCATTCCTAACTAGCAAACCTGTTTTCAAATGTCTGTAGCATGGAAACAAAGTTTCCAGACATGGGTTCCTATTCAAAACATTATCTACCCACTCCCCTCTACATGCCCTAGAAGTTTGTAACAGGAATTTCCAAACACCCTATATTTTATGTGAAGAAAAGCTTTGTATGGTAATTATGCTGCATTTGTTGAAAGCTTACAGAAATCAAATGTTTGACCTCTTTAAATATAATAGAACAATTTTTAATGCTGATTTTATGCTGTGGATAAGATGTAGGTCTACATTAGAAATCAAGGAACAGTCAAGGCAGTGGGTGGAAGTCACTGGACCTGCACTAAAAATGTGAAGTTGATTCCAACCACTTGAAGGCTTGAGGGCAGTGTTTTCTGGGTGGCAAAAATGAATTATTCTGATGGCTTACCTCACAAGAAGTAAAACAGTAACTGGTGAATATTCGGCAAGTCTTCAAGACCGACTGGATGAAAAATTTCATTTGAAGAGGCCTGGATAGTAAAAGAAAAAATAATACCTTTTTCAGGACAATGGACCTGCCCACAATGGTACTGCATGAGGTGACAAAGTGGTTAGCACATTAGACTCACATGCAGGAGGACTGGTTTTCAGATTTCCTTGTCATCATCAATATTTTAGGTTTCCTTGGTTTTTCCAAAATTAATTAAAATGAGTGCCAGAATGGTTCCTTTGAAAAGTACATGGCCCAAATCACTTTATCCTTGCTCTAACCAAACTTCCACTTTGTTTCCAATAGCATTGTTGGTGGGACATTAAACCCAAATTTTCCTGTTTTTGTCTTTGACTGAAAAAGTGCTTTGGTGTCGTGATTTGAGTACTAACTGTTAGAATATGCATCATACTCCCCAGACTTTGCATCCTCTGGCATTCACCTGTGCCCACATACAAAGAAATTTTTGGCTTGAAAATGTTTGAATATGATGACCATGTGAAGTATATGTGGATGTTTTGCAGACCTTTTAGGAACACACTTCAGGAAAGGAATCTACCTGGAACAATATTGGACAAAAATAGTGCCTAACGTATATGTTTTCTATTTGTTCAAGTGTGTGGAACATTGTGAAACTTTTAAAAAACATTAGTGGAAGTACATCAAGATATATTCACAAAGAGCTTTAGTAGCTATATAATCAGTTGTAATTCACAGATACAGATACAAATACAAATATGGTGTAACTTTTTTCGTAGCATTTTAGTGGTAGTTGATTATTAATGTAGTCTACGGAATTTGTTGATGTTACTGGAAGAATGCAAGGTTGGCTTCACTTCTTTATTCATCTGCCGGCCACATAGCTGCATAACAGCATGGGAAGGGCTGCTGCAATGCGAGTGGCGTGATAGTGGTGTGGTGTCAGCCAGCTAGAAACTCAGCAGCTGTTGGATTACTGAAAATTGAGACTCAGTAGCAGATATCAGAGCCTGTGACACAGTGGAAGCAACCTTGGCATTGTGGGATGGCACCCAGCATGGTGTTGTAGCTAGTTGAGTCTGACCTGGAGATGCTCTTTCATCTCTACTGGCAGATGCTACAAGAGATACAATGTGCATCACTGAGTGGTTTATTCTTAAAATTACAAGAGTGTACATTCATAGAAAATTCAACCAATTATTGCTTCCTCCTAAATATTGTGTATCTCACAAAGTGTCCACCAAGGTAAAATTAGAAAGATTCAAGTTGGCATGAACTCTTATCAACAATTATTCTCCCTATCCATGCCATTCACAACTGGAGACATGGTGCGGGGACAGAGGGACCAAGCACACAGGCAGAATGAAGACTGCCGGCAATTAGCAGGAAAAGGGCTAGCAAACTGGTGTGGAATTCATCACATGGCAGTGGTAGTATGCAGGAATAATGGACAATGAAAGTTGTCAGTATCAGTGCTAACATGATACATGGAAGTTGCACAGTGCCTACAGTGAACAGCAATAGCTTTAGGCTTCGAAACAATTATCCGAAAAGCTTATCAGAAATAATGGTTGGTTGCTATTCTTATCCTCTGTGGATCCTACTTCTCCTTCCACTTGGTCATAGCATAGTTGTCTGCCTATTGACATCCTATTTGGAACTCAGAATATGTATAAACTATTGGAAACGTGAGAAATAGAAGACTTGCAAACTTTGACTGTTACCAAATCCCAGCCCCCTTCAAACACCATCCCTTGTTGGTTGAGTAGTGCCAGACAAGGTCAACTACGTGTAATGGCAGATTATGCATGAAGGTTTTGGGGTGGTAAAGTCATGCATCTTGACATCTAGGAGTTGCAATGCAAGAGGCTCCAAGTGTTCATAGTAAGAACTGCCCAATTTCTTTCTGGCAGAAACACAGACAGAAAGTTGTTTCATATACAGGAGACAAGCTAGAGTCTGTCATCAGTGGGACAGGCTGCATCTTACCGTATAAACTAAAATGTCACTATATCACTTGAATTTGGTGTCAGATGACCATGTTTGATGATGTGTAGGTGTGCACCTTTAAACACTGTGTCTCTGAATAGTGATTCCCAGTGTCCATTTTCATTGGATTTTGAAGATGTGAGTTACCGCCTTCCTAGGATGGAACTCAGGCTAATGCTGAATTACCTGTCAATTATCCCAAGCATAGAATAGTTGTTGTAGTGTTCACTGTTGATGGTTACGTAAAATTTCAACCTGTCTCTTGATATTAATTGGAATTGTCCACTATATGCTTAGAAAAAATGTTAATGCATCATCCTTTTTCTTTACCAGGACAATCATGTACCTGAAAAATCTGAACCGTCATCATACTGCCTCATTTGTCTGTGAATGTTTTGGGGGGCATACTCAGATTTGTAATCTAGTTTCTGGCAGATTCCTGATAAATCACCAATGTTAATCAAAAGAGAGTCTGTCATCTGTGACTATTATATGTGCATGTTGGTCTTTGGTGAGAACTATTCTTAGAACTCACAGAAAGTTATCCATAATAATGAGTATCATATGTGGAAAATTCAAAAAATAGATCTATGTTGATGATCCTCCAGAACTGTAGAAAGAAGCAGCAAAAACAACATACATTCACACTTGTGGCTCTGATGGTGTCAGCCAGGGTCTGAAGTCTGTTTTGGGTACCACCAAATGCTTAACACAGATTTTACAAACCTGTTGAGGTGATTGATGTCCTCATTGTTGCAGCGGCAATAACAATATCGATCATCCATGTTATGCCACAGTGATGGCAGTGTAATATGCAAAGGGCCTTTCCAGTTATGTCTGTAGGTGTCTGAAGGAGAATAACACCGTGTTGTGCCACTAGAGAATGTTGCACACGATAATATTTTCTGATGGCTGCATCAACCACTGCCACTTTGAAGGCAACCATCCACTAGGTATGAACACTTGAACATTCCATGAGATTGGGTTGTGTTCCACTTTTTGAGCGATGTAGAAGTCATACACAAGAAAATCTGGTGTCCTGTTAGAGTTAGCTGTGTCCAAGGCAAAATACCAATCTTCCTTAATACAAAATATGCAACAGGTTACTAGGATAGACAGAACAAGGCATCAGCATTTACATGTTTTGTAGGGTGGTGGGGGCATATTTCACAATTGTAAATTGCCAGGGTGCACACCTGTTGTTACAGATGCAGAGCTGTATGATCTAAGCTGCCTCATGTGTGATTAAAAATGTCAGGCAGTGGCATATGGTCCTTCATTAGATAGAATATCATACTGCATAGATATTACTGAAATTTCATTAACATGAACAATATGACAAAATAATTCGCATGTGAATGGCTGGATGTCAGTGTCTAAAGGGCACAATATTTCGCCAGGTGGTCATGTTGTTGGATCTGCCGTGACTGCTTCTTATTGGTGGTAATGAGAGTGGAATTTATTGGGTGGAATTTATCAGCAATATTATTATTTTGTCTGCCAGCTGATCCATTCCTAACATTGCAGTGTCACTTAAGGTGAAACAAATGGGCTTTGTGCAGTAATATGTCAGTTTTATACCTGCCTTCAGGGAACTATGAATCTGAAAATGGCTTCTGCAGCTCAGGTCATATGGAAGAAGAGCTAGCCATAAGCTTACTAAATCTCATAATGTGTAATCTATGGTACCAAATGTACTTGGTCATGTAACAGAAATCTAAAAAAAGATGCTTAATGTTCGGTGTATGACAATATGACTTACGACTCCCATATTTGCTAAAAAGTCCCAATTGTTTTCTGAATGTAGAGGGGTCATGTGAATGAATCTAGCTTCAAACTGAATAACAATCGCTTTCATTGATTTGATGTTACACAAGTGAAACAGTCTGCACTGTTCTCTAGGCAGATGGATTCCAAATGCCCCCATTTGTCACAAAGTGTACAAGTAGTCTGGCAGCTGTGCACTGAATAGCAATTTTGGCATAATTTAATACCATTTCTGAGTATAAACACCATGTAAACATCTGTAGGGTGACTTGGACTTTGCTGAGCCATGTGCTTGAAGAAACCTGTCATTGCTTTGGTTTTTTTTCTCCTGCCTGGATCCGTTGTATTTCAACATCAACCTGCAGAATGGTTTTGAATGTGTTTGCTGTAGTCAACACTTCCTTCAGCGGTGGTTTCAAAGTTTGATGCTTTCATATAGGCAACTTCATGTGGAACATGCTGAATCAATATGTGTCTTATCAAGATATTTACATATGAGGTACCACTGTCTGCTTTTTTACATTTGAGCTGGTACCATTTGATGAGACCATGCAGTTCAGTGACATGCTGTTTATGTTACCACTTTGGCAGTTATGCGGTCTGAGAAGGAAAACTAAATGAGACAATACAGTATTAAATTATTAAATTTCTTGGAAAAATACTGAACCATGTTTTGCTAATATGCAGGCTGCACCCACAGTGGGCCTGACACTGGAGCATTCCACTGGCAGTGGCTGAATATGGCCAATCTTTTCACATCAGTATGCCATTACATGTTCAGTCTCAGTGCACCCAATCTCAATGCCCTACATACAGGCTTCAGATAATGGTCAGCGGAATTCATCTCAGTTTGTTTTCTTCTGTGGAACTGGACAACATTCGCACACACAATATGTGGAGTGTGAGAAATTTTTAAGTTTAATACAAGAAAGGAGAAGTTAGTAGCATCGTGAAGGCAAGATATATAGCAACAGTGATATATCTCAGAATCTATGGTCTAATATTGCTACTCTATTGGAAACTAAAGGTTTTGAACAACTTAAGAATTTTATAATAATTGAGTATATTGCATTATACATGTTGTGTGGCTGTCTAGTCATTCCTATTTCATGTTTGTACTTAAAATGCAGCATCTCATGCAGACAAAATCTGCGTTGGAAACTCTAGACCTTGATTGTTGTTGCCTATCCTGTGCAAGCTTCTTCATCTTCCAGTACTTACTGCAACCTACATCCTTCTGAATCTGCTTAATGTATTCATCTCTTGGTCTCCCTCTACGATTTTTACCCTCCACGCTGCCCTCCAATGCTAAATTTGTGATCCCTTGGTGCCTCAGAACATGTCCTACTAACCGATCCCTTCTTTTTGTCAAGTTGTGCCACAAACTCCTCTCCTCCCCAATTCTATTCAATACTACATCATTAGTTATGTGATCTATCCATCTAATCTTCAGCATTCTTCTGTAGCACCACATTTCGAAAGCTTCTATTCTCTTCGTGTCGAAACTATTTATCGTCCATGTTTCACTTCCATACATGGCTACACTCCATACAAATACTTTCAGAAATGACTTCCTGACACTTAAATCAATACTCGATGTTAACAAATTCCTCTTCTTCAAAAACGCTTTCCTTGCCATTGCTAGTCTAGATTTTATATCCTCTCTACTTCGACCATCATCAGTTATTTTGCTCCCCAAATAGCAAAACTCCTTTACTACTTTAAGTGTCTCATTTCCTAATCTAATTCCCTCAGCATCACCCGCTTTAATTCGACTACATTCCATTATCCTCTTTTTGCTTTTGTTGATGTTCATCTTATATCCTCCTTTCAAGACACTGTCCATTCCGTTCAACTGCTCTTCCAAGTCCTTTGCTGTCTCTGATAGAATTACAATGTCATCGGCGCACCTCAAAGTTTTTATTTCTTCTCCATAGATTTTAATACCTACTCCAAACTTTTCTTTTGTTTCCTTTACTGCTTGCTCAATATACAGATTGAATAACATCGGGGAGAGGCTACAACCCTGTCTCACTCCCTTCCCAACCACTGCTTCCCTTTCATGCCCCTCGACTCTTATAACTGCCATCTGGTTTCTGTACAAATTGTAAATAGCCTTTCGCTCCCTGTATTTTACCCCTGCCACCTTTAGAATTTGAAAGAGAGTATTCCAGTCAACATTGTCAAAAGCTTTCTCTCTAAGTCTACAAATGCTAGAAACGTAGTTTTGCCTTTCCTTAATCTTTCTTCTAAGATAAGTCGTAAGGTCAGTATTGCCTCACGTGTTCCAATATTTCTATGGAATCAAAACTGATCTTCCCCGAGGTCAGCTTCTAACAGTTTTTCCATTCGTCTATAAAGAATTCGTGTTAGTATTTTGCAGCTGTGACTTATTAGACTGATAGTTCGGTAATTTTCACATGTGTCAACACCTGCTTTCTTTGGGATTGGAATTATTATATTCTTCTTGAAGTCTGAGGGTATTTCACCTGTCTCAAACATCTTGCTCACCAGATGGTAGAGTTTTGTCAGGACTGGCTCTCCCAAGGCCATCAGTAGTTCTAATGGGATGTTGTCTACTCCCGGGGCCTTGTTTCGACTCAGGTCTTTCAGTGCTCTGTCAAACTCTTCACGCAGTATCGTATCTCCCATTTCATCTTCATCTACACCCTCTTCCATTTCCATAATATTGTCCTCAAGTACATCGCCCTTGTATAGACCCTGTATATACTCCTTCCACCTTTCTGCTTTCCCTTCTTTGCTTAGAAATGGGTTTCCATCTGAGCTCTTGATATTCATACAAGTGGTTCTCTTTTCTCCAAAGGTCTCTTTAATTTTCCTGTAGGCAGTATCTATCTTACCCCTAGTGAGATAAGCCTCTACATCCTTAAATTTGTCCTGCCTCTGCATCCTTAAATTTGTCCTCTTAGCCATCCCTGCTTAGCCATTTTGCACTTCCTGTCGATTTCATTTTTGAAACGTTTGTATTCCTTTTTGCCTGCTTCATTAAGTGCATTTTTATATTTTCTCCTTTTATCAATTAAATTCAATATTTCTTCTGTTACCCAAGGATTTCTACTAGCGCTCGTCTTTTTACCTACTTGATCGTCTGCTGCCTTCACTACTTCATCCCTCAGAGCTACCAATTCTTCTTCTACTGTATTTCTTTCCCCTATTCCTGTCAATTGTTCCCTTATGCTCTCCCTGAAACTCTCTACAACCTCTGGTTCTTTCAGTTTATCCAGGTCCCATCTCCTTAAATTCCCACCTTTTTGCAGTTTCTTCAGTTTTTATCTACAGTTCATAACCAATAGATTGTGGTCAGAGTTCACATCTACCCCTGGAAATGTCTTACAATTTAATACCTGGTTCCTAAATCTCTGTCTTACCATTATATAATGTATCTGATACCTTCTAGTATCTCCAGGATTCTTCCATGTATACAACCTTCTTTCATGATTCTTGAACCAAGTGTTAGCTATGATTAAGTTATGCTCTGTGCAAAACTCTAGCAGGTGGCTTCCTCTTTCATTTCTTAGCCCCAATCCATATTCACCCACTACGTTTCCTTCTCCCCCTTTTCCTACTCTCGAATTCCAGTCACCCATGACTATTAAATTTTCGTCTCCCTTCACTACCTGAATAATTTCTTTTATCTCATCATACATTTCAACAATTTCATCATCATCTGCAGAGCTAGTTGGCATGTAAACTTGTACTACTGTAGTAGGTGTGGGCTTCATGTCTATCTTGGCCACAATAATGCGTTCACTATGCTGTTTGTAGTAGCTTCCCCGCACTCCTATTTTTTTATTCATTATTAAAGCTACTCCTGCATTACCCCTATTTGATTTTGTATTTATAACCCTGTATTCACCTGACCAAAAGTCTTGTTCCTCCTGCCACTGAACTTCACTAATTCCCACTATATCTAACTTTAACCTATCCATTTCCCTTTTTAAATTTTCTAACCTACCTGCCCGATTAAGGGATCTGACATTCTACACTCTGATCCGTAGAACGCGTTTTCTTTCCTGATTATGACGTCCTCTTGAGTAGTTCCTGCCCTGAGATCCGAATGGGGGACTATTTTACCTCCACAATATTTTACCCAAGACGATGCCATCATCATTTAACCATACAGTAAAGCTGCATGCCCTCGGGAAAAATCACGGCCGTAGTTTCCCCTTGCTTTCAGCCATTCACAGTACCAGCACAGCAAGGCCGTTTTGGTTAGTGTTACAAGGCCAGGTCAGTCAATCATACAGACTGTTGCCCCTGCCAATACTGAAAAGGCTGCTGCCCCTCATCAGGAACCACGGGAACCACAAGATTGTCTGGCCTCTCAACAGATACCCCTCCGTTGTGGTTGCACCTGTGGTATGGCCATCTGTATCGCAGAGGCACGCAAGCCACCCCACCAACGGCAAGATCCATGGTTCATGGGAGGGAGACCTTGATTATAATCTCAAAAATTATCTGTGCAAGTGAGAAAGGTGGTTTATGTTAATTTTTATGCTTAAAGTTACTGTAGTGGATCTTTTTTGGATTGCAGTAGCTGGACAGAAGCTGTCTATAGATTATCTTTACAGCTTACCAATGTATTATTGCAAGTAGGATAGTGATTCTTTAATGTGAGATCATTTCCAAAAGTGGTGTGTGTGCTCCTCCTTTTCAGTGCTTTAAGTGTTCAGAGTATCTTATTCCACAATTTGTATTTGTCTTTCACTCACATGCTAAATGATAGCCATTGAAGATTAACATATTTCTGTTTTGATGAATTTATTTGAAGTCGTCCAGAATGTTTGTATCTTGCTTTTCAGTGACACAACAAATCATTTCAAGTATTTAAAAGAACAGTTCTCTCGCCATCTCACATATTCATAAAAGTTGTCTGGTTATTCCAATAACTGAGTTAAAAGTGTACAGTACTCAACATGTCAGAATAGGTTCTATCTAGTCTCCTCAGTGAAATAGTCTAACCTCCATGATCCCACCAAAAACTGCCAGAGGAGCATACTGTGACAAAGCTGTTGGCCAAAGTTGTCGGACAACCTCTAGTGACATTTCTGGTCTTGCCTTTGGCAGAGACAAGTAACACTGCTAATGCTAGTCTCATGCCTTGTGTGCTGGTAAAAGTTGGATCATAATGCTGCTGCTTGCACTGTAGGATCTGATGCATGCTGGCAGCTTACACATCTAACTGAGCCCTGTAACACCTGAACTCCTAACAAAACTTGTCACTAATTTACCTTTTTTATTGTTCCTGTTGATATGAGAATAATCTGTGGCTAAATTAATCTATTTATTGTTTCACTATGCATTGGGCATGTAAATAACACTGGAAAGCTTCTGCTAAGCAAATGGCTTTATATACGGGCTGTGTTAAAAAAGTAAGGTGATTTTATATTTTTATGAAAAAACATTTATTTATTCATCAATATTCATGTTATCCCCTTCATAGTATTCCCCCTCAGATACAATATACTTGTGCCAACACTTCTTCCAATCCTCGAAGCACTTCTCGTAAGCGCTTTTTGGTGGAGCCTTGAGTACTTCCAGCGATGCAGTTTTTATTTCCTCAGTCATTGAAAATCTTCGTTCTTTCATAAGTCTCTTCACTTTTGGGAACAGGAAAACATCGCAGGGAGCCAAATCCAGTGAATATGGTGGCTGAGGCATGATTGTCGTCTTGTTTTTGGCCAAAAAATCTCTCACACGCAATGATGAATGAGCAGGTGCATCGTCATGATACAAAAGCCATGAATTGTTTTTCCACAATTCCAGATGTTTTTTGTGTATTGCTTCTCACAAATGGTGCATAATGTCAAGGTGATGCTCCTTATTGACCGTATGACCATGAGGCAAAAATTCATGATGCACTATGTCACAGTAATTGAAAAAAATAGTGAGCAACTTGACGTGCTTTTTTCGGTCTTTGCTCTCCAGGATGCTTCCATTGGGACTATCGGGCTTTGGTTTCGACCTCAGAACTGTGAACTCACGTTTCATTGTCAATTATGACCCTTTTGAGTAAATCAGGGTCATCACTGGCGTTATTCAAGAGCTCCTGAGTTATGGTCTCGCGATGGCTCTTCTGATCAAAATTGAGAAGTTTTGGAACAAACTTAGGTGACACACGTCTCGTGCCCAAAACATCAGAAAAAATTGCGACACGAGCCAACCGATATGCCAATGTCCTCAGCAACTTTTCTTATGGTAAGCTGATGATTTTCCTAAACAATTTTCTTCACAGCTTCAACGTTATCATCTGTTGTTGGTGTGCTGGGGCGTCCAGAGCGAGCTCATCATTGGCATCTTCTTTGCCATCTTGGAAGAGCTTGTACCACCTGTAAACATTTATTTTACTTAGAGCAGACTCATCATATGCCAATGTCAACATTTCCATTTTTCGTACAAAATGTGATGCAAATTCTTTGCCCCATTTTTTTATAATAATCGAAATTTACCGAGCCCATTAAAATGCGTATAACCTTTCTATCTGTCAAAAACAAACAACATATGCTGTACACTTGAAACTGTGAACATATGTTCAGGACATGTGTACCAACATAAGAAAAAAGAAAAGATTGTTAATCGAATGTACATTGCCCCTCGTAATTTGAAAAGTAACCTTACTTTTTGAACAGCCCTCATAGATGTGGTGTGGCCTGACATACTTGGTAACTGGTGCATTCTCGAGCAGTGAGGCCTCGTGGTAGATATGTAATGTGGTTCCCAAAATTAAGTGACCTTAGTGCTGTGACAAGAGACATATAATACTGTTGACAATCCTAGTGGACCAGGTTTGAGCACAATATGATGTTGTGGCACAAGAACCAAGTTTACAGGCATTTCAGTGACTGCTGCAATCAGGAAGATGCCTGGTGAGACGCCATGGAAAGTGGCGCATAGTGGTGGTTTTGCTCACGGCTAGTGGATGAAGTAAGTGGGAATGTCTAGCTCTCATATAGTACAGAAAATATCATGCGATGTTTGTGGTGAACAGCTCTGTCTTTCGGCTGCGAAGTGTTAACCCAGAAAGCTTGTTGTTTAGTGAACTGACATGTTATTTTTCATGTTGGGTGACTGACTGATTATTATGGACTCTGTGATGGCACTGTTCCTTGCAGTCAGATGTGGCATTACCCTCTGTCTGGTAACACACCATTTGGAACTAAGAATTGATGGTAGCTTTTGAAGCAGATGTGGTGCTATATGCTGTGGATAATGCCAGAGAATTACACAGTCCAGTCACATTGACGTGATCACCTGTCAAATGCCTGTGAGATGTGCAGGAAGATTGTCAGTGAGGTTGTGGAAGATACCGACTGGGATGTGGAGCCATGCCGACTCCAGTGCCGTAGCCAGTTGTGCTAGATTTCCCACTTGGGGTCCACGGCATGAACAACTTGATCAAGATGGTCTCACAAATTGTCAATATGGCTTAAATCAGTGAAGTTTGCTGGCCAGGAAAGTACATTAAACTCTTCCTGATGCTCTCTGAGCCATGCATGTACACAAAAGCTGTGTTATACATAGCACTGTCCTGCTAGTAGAGGCCATCGTACCAAGGAAAAACAGACTGTATAGAGGGGTGGACATGGTCTGCAAGGATAGATGCATACTTTTGTTGATCTATTGTCTCTTCCAGAATAATGAGATCACCAGGGATGCCATGGAAACACTCCTCGGACCATAATGCTTCCAACATTCCTCAGACCATAATACTTCCTTCTTTGCCCTGGACCATTCTGACAGTTGTTGCAGGGTGTTTACTTTCAGTCTGATGGAGTGTAAAAGTTGATTCATCTGAAAAGGTCATATGCCACCATTCAGTAAATGTCCAGTGGCAGTATTGGTGTTTAAATTGCTGCCTTCATTCCTGATGAACAGCTGTCAATTTGAGTGCATGAACCAGGTAGCTGCTGCAGAACCCCATACTGAAGTATCCAGGACTTGGAATACTTCCGCAAGATACACACAGGCATTTAGTTCATCTTCGGTGTTTAAGAACACAATTAATTCAACCCATATGGTCCTTGTAGACCATCATAAACAAGTAACAAACTTCGTAATAAGTTCCTAACAGGAAAATAAGTTCACAGCTAAATGTAAGTACTTGGAATACAATTCGTAGTTGAGAAAACAACACAATGAAATCTTCTACAGTCGCCATTCGTCCTCCACTACGTTGACTACCAAATGTTTAAGTCCTTGCTCTACTTGAGCAAAAAACATTGGAACAGACTAATACATAACTTACATTCTGTGTGACTTCACAGTTTCTATGGTCTTGCCAAATGAGTCTGATAGAATACCGAAAGGCCCGCGAGCACGTTGCTGAGCTCCCTTCGTGGCAAAGGCAGAGTGCGGTCGAGGCAGTGCTGAATCCAGAGTAGACTTCTTCTCTTGTCTGGCTGTGTTGTAACTGCTGTGATCAGCATGGGCACCGTCCTAAATACCAGCATGGCAGAGATACACATCCACCTGATTGGCTGTATGTGACATTGGCGGGTGCAGCAAAAGCTTTGTGAGGGGAGCGACCTATCTTGCTGATCTACACCCCCTCATTGGCTCCTGATCTCTTTTGCGACATGCCATTTCTCTCAAAGTGACAGAGGCAAGGTTACTCATGTCCTGCTGGCTCGCTCTGGGAGGTGAATGAGGGTGGAGTGGGATCGATTTCCATTGGGTTGTCGGGCTGTGTCATTGGACACCACCTGTCCCATTGGAGACACGCGCCGAGGTTGGCACTCCCAGGAAGCCCATCGTCATGCTGGGTGTCTGGAACAGAAAATTGAGGTAAATTTTCTGTCAGTGGAATAAAGCTATGCTGTGGTCAGACCTGATTGATGTGTTTGTGACCACAGGAGCCGTCTTGTAGGATAACTTTGAGCATTACACAGGCAAGGATGCGGGACACTGTAGCAGGGAGCCAGTGGTATTGACCTCAGGCATAGTTCGTTGCCCACACTGGGTCTTGCAAGGAGAAATGGTGCTGTCGGAATGGGTTGGGTGGCCCTGCTGTTTCTTGGGGTGAAGTCTGGAAAGAGACTACAGGAGCCGTCTTGTAGGATAACTTCGAGCATTGCACAGGCAACGATGCGGGACACTGTAGCAGGGAGCCAGTGGTATTGACCTCAGGCACAGTTCGTTGCCCACAGTGGATCCTGCAAGGAGAAATGGTGCTGTCTGGAATGGGGTGGGTGGCCCTGCTCTTCCTTGGGGTGAAGTGTGGAAAGAGAGGAGCGATTTGGTTGACTGTGTAAGCATCCCACTGGGGAGATCCCCTCCTGCATATTGACCCAGTATGATGCCAAAAAGCGAATGAGTGCATCATCCAAGGAGTGATGATGACACAGTTTTGCCATTTGGGTCTTGCTGTGTGGACAAACTGGTCATTGATGCCACTGGATGCCAGATGGAGTGGTGTCATCTGAATGAGAGAGATTCGATTCCTGGCATAAAAGGAAGAGAATTCAGTGGAGGTGAACTGAGGTCCATTTCAGGGAGACGTTCTAAGGCAAAAATGTGTGCGAGGGCTTTGATCATCTTTGTTGCAGAGGTAGATGTCATCTTAATTGCAAATGGAAACACCGTGCCAGCATCAGTAATGATAAACTAGGATGCTCCAAGGAATGGACCCACAAAATCGAGACGGATGCGGGACAAAGGTCGTGTTGTAGTGGGCCAGGGGAGTATCGTCGAGCTGGTGCAGCTTGCTTGCTTTGACACTTTGAGCAGGCAGCGACCATGTTGGTTATTGCAGTTTCCATGGCCCTCCAGTAGATATGTTGCTGTGCCAGCCACTTGGTGAGGACCCCCCCCTCCCCCCCCCCCCTCCCATGGCATTCTTGGAGAAGGTCAAGGCCACATGGAATAACCCTGCATGTCTGTCCATTTTGGCCCTGCATGAGTAGTGAAGCCTTGCAGTGTAAACAGTTCCTGTTTGTGCCCTCAGAATGACTGGAGGTCAGGATGTGGCAACGTGTTATAGTTGGAAGGCCAGCCCTGGTGGATATAGTGTAGAGCTTCTCAGAGTATGGGGTCACTGGTTGTGTGCTATCTGACGAGGTCTACATCAGGTGGAAGCTGGGCAACCATCTCCTTCGCCACTGCATCCATGCAGAAACAAATATCTGAATCCGCACCAAAGGCCAGGTCTTGTCCAATCGGCAGCCTGGAAAGTAAGTCAGCATTGGCATGGTGTGATGTGGAGCACAACTTGATCTCTATGTGTAGCTCGATAGAAAGAGGCCCAGTGTTGTAAGCATCATGCCATCATGGTGGGGACGGTGGCAGTGGACTGGAGCAGTGGAAGCAGCGGCTTATGGTCAGTGAGAAGGATGAACTGTCGGCTGTAGAGGGTGTTGTGAAACTTCTTAATTCCAAAGATGATTGCTAGAACCTACTTTTCAATCTGACTGTAGCTGCACTGTGCAGCATTCAAGCTCTTCAAAACAAAAGCAACTGGCCCATTCTCTCCCATCCATCACTTGTGAGAGGACTGCTCCCACAATGTAATGCAGTTGGTGCATCAGTTGCCAAGATAAGAGGGTTGAGTGGGTCATATTTGATCAGGCAGTTGAGCTGCAGGAGTGTGTGCCATAGGGCACAAAATGCTCTGTCACATTGTGGCAACCAGTTTCATGGAACATTTGTGCAGAGCAGTTGGTGCAAAGGTTCGGCTAGTGCTGTGGCATTTGGAATAAATATCTTGTAAGAGTTGTCCATGCACTGACTTTAGTTGAGATTTATCTTTGGGCACTGGCAGTCTTTGAATAGTCTCTGCATACTTAGGGGTAGGGCGATCCAGTAGCAGGAAGCACATGTCCCAAGTATTCCATTTGTTGAATGAAGAGGGGACATTTGTCATTGTTACATTGCAACTGATTTTTTTAAAAAAGGGGAAAAAAGATCATCAAAGTTGCATGCGAGGTTCTCAATAAATGTGCCAGTGGCCAAGATATCATCCAGATAATTGGCTGTACCAGGGATGTCACGGATTAACTGTTCAAGATATCTTTGAAAAATGGCAAGCAATCTCAAAATGATAAATGGCAGCCAATTTTATTGAAACAACGCAAAAGGCATGTTGACCATAAACACTTCTCGAGAAGCTGCATCCATTGGCAGCTGTAGTAGGCCTCCTGTAGCTCAGTCTTGGCAAGCACTTTATCATCATCAAGTTTAGTTAGGATGACATCCAATTTGGGGATTGGGTATGAATCTATAACTGCTTGGGAATTAACTGTTGCACTAAAATTGTGAAAGACCATTTGGTTTTTCCACAATTATTGTGAGAGTAGGCGATCTGCTGTTGCAAACTGGCATTAAAATTCCCTCATCTTGAAGCCATTGCAGTTCCTTGGGGAACCTGTCTTGTAGAGCAAACAGTGTGGAACTGGCTATTAGAACTTCAGAACCACCAACGGCAAAAAGGTGATGTGTGCTTCTAAATTGTTTACGCCAGAGGAAGGTCCTGAAAAGGCCGATAGATATTTGTCAAAAACCTCCTTTGTGTAAGGGCCACCATCCACAGCATTAATGGTGGGTATAGGGTTGCAGGACTATTAAGACCAAGGCACGAAAGAGGTCCAAGCCCAGGAGGTTGCAAGCACCAGGGTGGGCTACAACCAATATACAAGCCATGAGTGTCTTGGATTCATACTGGATCTGGGCTGAAAACATTCCCATAACAGAGACAATGTATTTACTGAAACTACGGAAGGGGTATCAAAAATTTTACAAGAGGGGGGGGGGGGAGGAGGGGGAGGGGATGCTCCCAGCTTCCAATATGTAGCCCAGTCGATAATTGTGGTAGAGGAGCTGGTGTCTATCTGCAGGTCCACTTGTACTCTCTCAATTAGGGCAGAAATAGACAGCTTCTTGAAGGGCGTAATAATGAACTGTACCAAAGAGATGTCAATGGGGTTAGCAGCATCTTCTGTCCACCCCAAGTCGAGTGTCTCAACCTGCGTCCAGTCCACCTGCATTGCCTTGGAGGACTGCCAGACTTCCACTTTGTGGCCCGATTTACCACAAGCTGCTCATTGTTTGCCCATCTGTAGTGACATTGCTGGTACTTGTGACTGATGAGCAGTGTTCTACCTTACGATCAAATTCCCGGAAAGGTGGTGGAAGTAGCTAGCTGTTGCAGATGGAGACATCCAGTTGTGCTGTGCTAAGGAGACACATGAGCATGTAGTTCACCCTTTATATTTAAGAACGCAATTAATTCAACACAAATGGTCTTCGTTGACCATCACAAACAAGTAACAAACTTTGTAACTAGTTCCTAACAGGGAAATATGTTTACGATTAAATGCAAGTTCTTGGAATGCGAATCGTGGTTGAGGAAACAATGCCATGAAAGCTTCTACAGTGAGTGTTTCGTTCTCCATTGGTTTGATTACCAGTTGTTTAAGTCCTCATTCTCCTTGAGTCGAACACATTGGAACAGACTAACACATAACTTATAATCTGTATGAGTTCACAGTTTCTACAGTCTTGCCATATGAGTCTGACAGAATACCAACAGGCCTGTGGGCATGTTGCTGAGGCGCCTTGGCAGTGAATGGGGTGTGCAGTCGAGGCAGCACTGGATTCGGATAGGCTTCTTCTCTTGTCTGGCTGTGTCGTAACTGCCACGATCGGCATAGGCATGGTCCTAAATACCTACACAGCAGAGGTACACGTCCACCTGATGGGCTGTATGTGACACTGGCTGGTGCAGCTGATTTACGCTCCCTCTGTGCTTTGGTCCAGTGTTCACAAAGGACCTCTTCAGGTTGTATTGCAAATGGCGGAGCTGAAATGTTGTGTAGTCGCAGGGGCTGAGCTGGCAGTCAACACGACAGTGGTGTGTTGCTGTGTGGCAGCGGCACCTAATGGCTTTTGCTACATGCCACATACGATGCCATGTTTGCTGAATGGTCATTGAGGAGACACTGTTGGTTGCCCCTAGGTTCATCTTGGCTCTCAGTTACTCAACAGTTGCATGACTAATTTGCCTGTACACATCTCCAAAGCTGTTGTTCACTGCTGTCATCTATGGACCATGATGCACTACAGTTCTCTCTGCACCGGTTTTGGATAGCACTATTTTGCCATGCACTGTGTACTTTAACCATGGTGTCACATGAACAGTTTGCAAACTTAGCCATTTCAGAAATGCCAAAGATCATGCCCTTTTGGATGTAAGATAAATCTTACTGTTTCCACAGCACAACAACTTTTGCACAGTTTCCCGTGTTCCCCTGACACGCTTTATATACCTCCCACTGCTAGTGCTGTCACCAACCATCTGTTAGTGGTTATTGCACGTCGATATCCAACATAGGCAGTTGCCACATTAATGTGACTGGACTGTGTAGTTTCAGACAGCTGTTTATTGATGTTCATATGTATGTTTACTTATTCCGTATCTCTGAAGCCTCTCATTTATGGAGGAATCTCAAGAAGATGATGAGTAGTCAAAATAATAATGAGTACAAGAAAATGAGTGTGGAGCTAAATCCTTCAAAATCTTAGAGTGTCCCCATAAGATGAAATGGCTTATGTAAATCAAGTCCTTAACCAGTTTAATTCTTTCATTGCTGTAGCTGCAGAACTTAACTGAATATGTTACATTGTGAAATAAATTGGTTTAAAAAATTAAAAGAAAATAACTATTGTTGTGCAAGTAAAGTTCTTTATACATGTGCAGCCAACTATGAGTAATGATTAGGAAAATCTCATATAAAGATGTGAAACAAATACTAACAAAGAGATAGAGGGGCTGGCCAGTACTTACCTCAGCTCAGTACAGCCGATAGATACACAAAAAACAGAATCGAAAATTTACATTCCTAGCTTTCGGAACAAATGTTCCTTCATCAGGGAGGAGAGAGGGGAAAGAAAGGGAAGAAGGGAAAGTGGATTCAGTTACTCACAACCCAGGTTATGAAGCAACAGGGAAGGAAAACAAGGAGGGTAGCAAGGATGGAGGCGTGGTTGTCAGAGGGAAGCCAAAGATATTCTACTGTAAGTACTGTGCCAGCTTCAAACCAAAGAGGATGCAACAGAAGTAAAGAGGTATACAGTATAAAGATAAACACAACTATGTAGGACGAATAGATGCGTGAATGGCTAAAGAGGAAAGGGAAACAGGAGAAGACTGAAGAGTAAATGGGAGTGAGGTTGTTTAACGTAGGTTCAGTCCTGGGGGATGGCGGGATGAAAGGATGTGTTGGAGTGCAAGTTCCCATCTCCGCAGTTCAGAGGGACTGGTGTTGGGTGGGAGAAGCCAAATGGCACATACGGTGTAGCAGGTTCCTAGGTCCCTAGAATTATGCTGGAGGGCATGCTCCGCTACTGGGTATTGGACATCACTCCCATTTACTCTTCAGTCTTCTCCTGTTTACCTTTCCTCTTTAGCCATTCATGCATCTATTCATCCTACATAGTTGTGTTTATCTTTATACTGTATACCTCTTTACTTCTGTTGCATCCTCTTTGGTTTGAAGCTGGCACAGTACTTACAGTAGAATGTCTTTGGCTTCCCTCTGACAACCATGCCTCCATCCTTGCTACCCTCCCTGTTTTCCTTCCCTGTTGCTTCATAACCTGGGTTGTGAGTAACTGAATCCACTTTCCCTTCTTCCCTTTCTTTCCCCTCTCTCCTCCCTGATGAAGGAACATTTGTTCCGAAAGCGAGGAACGTAAATTTTCGGTTCTGTTTTTTGTGTATCTATCGGCTGTACTGAGCTGAGGTAAGTACTGGCCAGCCCCTCTATCTCTTTGTTAGTATTTGTTTCACAACTCTGAGTAATGAATGATATGGAGATTGGCATTTTGTGCTTTCTGTTATTCACTTTATTCAAATTGTGGGAAGCAAGTGTAGTCTTTCCTACTTCACATGCTAATATAGTAAGGTGCTGTCTAACTGGTCCTTGCCACTGAGTGGTTTTCATGATTCTGAAAAAAATCAAGCCCTCATGACATCCTCGCCCAGCACTCTTGTACGACATCACATCCATTGCTTAATCATTCAAAAGTAATAATGATTGCTTGTATACTAACTTTACTATCACTATGTTATAGTATACACAGTATATGAAAGAGATAACATTTAGGAAATTTGGGAGAAGGTAAGGTTAATATTTCTACAATGTTGCATGTTTTTCAATAGTTTTAGGAGTGGTTGGAAAGAGAGTTAGAAAGTCCATATTTGGAAGACACTTGCAATTTTACATGCAGTCCACATTTATTGGGTCAGTTTTTCTGTATTTACAGTATTGAATGAATAATTTTGGTAAAAACTAACAATGCTCGAAATTTAGTAGGCTGTGTAAATTATCTACATCTTGGTTTGTCACTTAAAGTTCTAAAATTCTAGTATGTTGAAAATTTAGCATTTAATGGTGTGATGTGGCTTTTGCATATTGTACTTGAAATATTTTAGCCACAATCCATATTTGACTAATCCGTTTTGAGTGCGCAGCCATTTGCTATTGTGTTTAAAAATGTTGTTTATTTTATTTTGCAAGGTAAGGTGGTACTTTTTACTGGATTTCACTTAGGAAAAGATCCTTTATGGCGTAAAATTATTATGTAACTTCAACATCTCAAATGGGAAGGCAATGATCAATTTTAATAATCAGAACAGGTATGGTTACTTGAGGCAGCTGTGGGCACTAGCTGTTGTGATTGAGGTGTTCCATGGAAAGGCCACGTCCATGACTGAAATCTTCCCTTTTGGACTGCTAGAGGAGGAGTTGGGTCTGCAGGTTGATCGTCTCTACACTGTGCCTTGTATATGTTAAACTCTGTAAAATTTTTGTTATGAGAAGTATGAGAATGATTCCTGAACAATGTTATAACAGTTAAGTGAGCTAGTTTGAATTGCTGTTAGCTGTTCCTCATAATGCCATCTGTCTTCAATGTCACATGATAAATTGAGTTATATACGTACAAAGAACTGATTTAGTTTGTAATGGCAGTAATGACCGAAATTTGTGGGTGGAAATTTTTCCAAGTTACTTGTTCTGTGACATTAGTGAGTCCTGAAAGACAAGCACCAGAAAGAATTTTTGTATTATATCAGTTTTAAACCAGTTATTGTATTTGTAAATACTGGTCATTGTGAATGTGACTGAATCATTTTAAGAATATAACCCATCTAAGTTCAGGAGTGTGTTAGAATATTTGGAAGAACAATTAAAACAATCTTTTTTGACAGTATAATGTAATTGGATAGATAAAAAAAATCTACTCACAAAGAGGTGGCAGAACACACACATAAAAGAAGCTTATAATTAGGTAAGCTTTCAGAGCCAGTGGCTCTTTCTTCAGGCAGAAGGGTAGAGGGGGTAGGAAGAGGGGTGAAGGAAAAGGACTGGGGAGGTTCAGGAAAAGGAGTAGATTTCAGAAAAGTCACACACAACCAAGGCTCAGAGGTGCCTTATCGGACAGGATGAGGTGCCTTATACGTCCAGAAGCCTCCCCTGACCCATGTTTCTGGATGACTTTTCCAAAATCTACCCCTTTTCCTAGGCCTCTCCAACCCTTTTCCTTCACCCCTTTTCTGACCTCCTGGACCCTTCTACCTGAAGAAAGAGCCACTGGCTCCAAAAGCTTGCCTAATTATAACCTCCTTTTATGTGTGTGTTCTGCCACCAGTTGTTAAGTAGATTTTTTATCTATCTAATCACTTTATATTGGTAGAACAACTGGCAGACATTTAATTTTCCTTCCTTTAAGGATTTACATTATAAAACTACTGTGTTGGAAAAGTTGCAGTTTTTAGACAAGGCAACTGAAAGGAGCCTACAGTAGGTTATCATAGGGGACAATGTCTTTTTCCAGTATTTTTCATGTGTCATTTCCAACTGTGTGTGCTTCTACTGTAGAATGGGAAGCATAAGTGATTCAGTAGCTGGACACTTAGTGAGCATACTAGTTTCAGGCAAAAGAACGGTTGTAAACATCACTAAATCAGAAAACTGGATAAAAACAGTTAACATTTTCTCCGATAAACCACCAAGCCACCCACAATTTTAATGCTTCCCCACAAAATGCCATTACCTTCCTTTGCATCAGCCTTGTTACACAACATTCCCTGTGGCAGTAATATCCAGTCAATATTGTCCTTCCACTGCTATTTTATTAATGTCTCACTAAGTCACTATGCTTCCACTCTTCATTCCACCTCGCTTCCTCTTGGTAAGATGAGGATGAAACACATAACAGGAAAACAAAATCGGAAATGGAAAATCCTGCAGTCAAACATTTCTTCTCTAAGAAAAAAAGTGAGAAAACTTCATTTTCATTCAGTTTCTGTACCACTGTAGAGATGAATGTACTGACCCAATGATAACGGTAATGTATAAAATTTGAATTTGCTTAAACTCAACAATACTCTGGCAGCTAATGAAACCCTTTTTGGGTTGTATGTTGGATTCCTAAGAAAGTTTTCTTAATGCTCAGCCATTGCTTCCTTCTGGCCCCTTGAGCAGAAAACTGTTCCAAGTTATGGTAAGGGAGCGCAGCTCAAAATAGTCCAGTAAAACTATCATCTTACGTCAGTTACCTCTATCGATAGCAGAATTCTATAAGGGGCGTTCAAAAAGAAATGAGCTGGAGGCATAATTACAGTAAACAGTACCTGTGTGTTAAAAGTATTGACCCTGGCTGTTGAGACATTTGTCCCACTGTGACACAAGGCAGCGAATGGCTGTCTCATAAAATTCCCAGGGCTGCGATGTTACCGGTTCCGCACGTACAGCTGGACGTCATCATCCGAGGTGAATCGTTTGGCCCTCAGAGCAAGTTATGCTGACGTTCTTCTTTCACCAAGATGGCCCCATTCTGATTCGCTTCCTGCAACACGTGACAACAGTGAATGCCCAGCGTTACTCGCAAACCTTGACCACTCTTCATCAAGCGATCAAATCAAAATGACCAGGCAATCTCACCTGTGGGGTCATTCTGCTCCACAAAAATGCAAAGCTTGATACGGCCAACAGAGTTGCGGCACTCCCGCAGAAATTGAAATGGGAGGTTCTCGGCCACCCTCCATACAGTCCGGACCTCTCTCTTTGTGATTACGCCATTTTTGGTCCCTTTAGAAAGGCTCTGATGGGCAAACAATTTACCTCGGATGAGGGCAAACAATTTAGCTCGGATGACAGTGTCTAGCTGTACTTGGGGAACTGGTTAACATTGCAGCCCCGGGAATTTTGAGAGACAGCCATTCACCGCCTTGTGTCACAGTGGGACAAGTGTCTCGACAGACAGGGTCAATACTTCCAACATACAGGTACTGGTTTCTGTAATTATGCCTCCAGCTCATTTCTTTTTGAACACCCCTTGTAGTTCAGTTCTCAGTTTTGTGGCTTCCCATGTACCATTTCCTATACAGACATTAACAATAAAATTAGTATAGTAATGGCTCTTAGAAAGTAATAAAAACAGTAATTCTTTTCCTGTTCCATATATTAAAGGAAGGGGAAAACCATTCAAGTGAATTGCTGAGTCTTAATGTAGATTTATATTATTTTCTGGCTCATCACTATTTATTTATTTATTTATTTATTTATTTACTTCATGTTTATAATTATTTCTCTGTTGTGCATTACTTTCCTATTCCAACTTACTTTCTTTTACTTTTTAATCATTTTGTTTATTGACTCTCATTCTTTCATGTCATTTTGGTGCTAGTCCTTAGTGTGTTAGAGTACATTTACATTTTATTCTGCTACAGCTGATACTTTGTCATTAAGTACTGGCCATTTCTCTAACATTGTGAAATCAAATTTAAATATTCGTTTTAATCCCAGTTCTTTAATTTTTTTGACAAACAGCTTTTCCCTGCTCTCTATGTCTTTAATGAAATGGTCAAATCCATGAGTAAACTTTTTTGTGACATGTTATGACATTTTGAACATTGTGTTCTGTTTCGCGTAATTCACTATTGTCTTGTGATGCTTCAAGGTATAATACCAATTAGTGAAAACACACAGGCTTTCAAGTTTCATCACATAAAATTCAGACTGTGCTTCAAGTGAAAGTAGACTTTCCTTCACACATTGCTTTCATCATAGCAATATGCTTTTGTTCTGTTGTTGCACTACATATAAAATTTAAGCACTACAACTTTTCCGTATGTAGTAATCTTGTGCCATTTTTTTCTCAGCCCCCCCCCCCCCCCCCCCCAGCAGTTCTCCTGGTGCTGTGTATGCTTATCACAGTATAGGCTATTATCTGAATACACACAAAAATTTATTCAAAAAGTAATTGTATATCTGCATTTATTCCTCATATAATATTTCTATGTTGAATGCTGTAGCTTACTGTATAGTCAGTCACTTTTAAAAATGATTTTAGTCTATACCTTAACTTCAGATTGTAATTTTTGTTGTGTTTCCAAATTAGCAACCATACTGTACAGCTATGTGGGTGTTGCTGATGGCGGAGATGCTCAGGAACCTACAACTCACCAGCCTCAGCAACAGCAACAGCGGACATCTTCAAGTGATAAATCTAATTTACCACACAGACGGAGACAAGCAACACCTGAAGGTGAGAGATTTGACATTGTGTTCAAGATATCTTTTAAATTGCTCTCTCTTTACTACTGGATTAGTTGATACAATGATAAAGAATTGCTAGGAGGAGTACGGTCCCAGTATTGACTCTGAGTGTGTGATTTAGGTAGTTAAGAATTGACTAAGAAAATCGATAATTGTTATGATGACGATTCTTTCATGAGGCCACAATCAAAACTAAATTACTTCCCTTTTTTCGTATTTTTGTATCTGGTTATACATTAAACTCCTCTGAAAACAGTGTTGGACTGTAGCTTCAGTGAAAAATAAAAACAATCATTGCACTAACTACTTCCATACAGGAAATGACTCAGCTGATGGTTTTTCAAGAGAGTGGGCTGAAACGAGAGAGCAGCGAATCCAGCAAAGGCAACGTGAAATGAGAGAAACGTCAGGAGGGAGAATACCAGACTACCAAGCCATAACACAACCTGCTGACACTCACCAAGAATCTGCAGAAGAGGAGGAGCGTGAGTACTTTTTTTTGTCTGTTTATTTGATCCAACTGCAGTTTGTCTAAGGGAAACTTTTGTCTAGCTGTAGTTCGCGTTTTGCTAAAAAATATCATTCAGTACTACGCTGTGTTATATATTCCTATTGACCTTCACTGTCTTGGTAAATCAGTGGTTAATTGTGAGCATTTGATCTAACTAATTGAGTGCTTCAGATGGAAGGCCCTTTGTTTAACATAATCTAAATTTTTGCATAGTAAAATTCAGATCTGATGTAACATAAGAAACTTTTGGCTACTAAGTAAAATTCCTTGAAACTATCACTCTCTCTCCATATTGATGTTTTTACTTATATTTAGTGTTATCTGTTTTCTCGTGTGATAGGTGCTTTTGTGTTTGATTCCTTTTGTAGAAATTTCCCCCACATTACTAATATTTATTAGAATGTGGAACATCTGTTATTCACTGGACATAATAGGTTTTGTGGAGAATAGTTCCCATGAACTAATTTTGCAAAGTATGATGCAAGAGCAGTGCTCATCCTACTTTCTGACACTTTCTTTTTAAATTACCTTGAAGCAATTGATGTATTACAGTTAATGTACCAGGTCAAAATACCTCAACACTTTTAATTTTTGTCATCCAAAAGAAGGTGTTTTAATTAATGACATTTTTAATTTTCCTAGTGTAGAAAGATTTAGAATATTTCTTGGGTATTCAACCAGATGGTATTATCCAGAAGGCGCAATGTTACACATGAATTAACAAAATATCTGATAGTTATTCTCAGCCCCTTTGCAGGCAAATGCCAAAACCACATATGGAATTTGGTACATTTCATCCAGCAGCTACAGAACTTTGATTGCGATCCGTTGTTGCTCATTTCACTTACAGCAATGTAGTGCAAAGGTGAAAGGAAAAAGTAGAATACAGCACAATGCGAACTTACTACCTTCTACTTCATAACTCCATACCTCTCCTCTGTTCACTATGCGATGGTGAACTGATACAACTTTTGACATTATCTTTTATTTTATGTTATCCTGAAAGCTAATATCACTGATGTCATTATTTACTATTTAATTGTAACAGACTGTACCAAGAGTGACAAATTTGCAATAAATTTTCAATGCACCATTGCATTGAAATGGCATGCTGTCATGACATGCAAAGTAAAATAAGAAAACAATGAAATATGAATCCAATATGGTGTCTCCAAAATTCTTCATTTGTCAACTACAGTTTCATTCTTGAGTTGAGTTTTATGGAAGACATGTCATTTTGACATCACTTCTCAGCAAGAGTCGGGTGCAACGAATTTCTCCCTCGTGCCAAGCGCTACTCGGTTTGGTAGCTGATGGCAGTAACTGTTTCAATAGAAGTATGTGTGACATTCACTTGTTTCTTGTCACTACCAACCTTAGCTTTCAATCTTGTGTGCTTTACAAAAATGGTATGCTGACATTATTTAAGAGATATTGCTTCAGTGTTAACATCACCCTCTGATTATGATCATATGCAGAGGTCACCCACTCTTCAGTATTTGCAACTAATAATATAGTTTCATTTGTGGCTTGTATATGCATTGAACACAGTATCGTTTGCTATCTTAGGCTGACTACGCTGATGGCACCAATAAAGCTGTCACAGACTGAGGCGAGTTGATTTCAGTCGACTCATCTACTCCTGTCACCCACCATTCCATGAGTTAATTGAGCATGCAGTGTTGTTCACAGCCGTGCATAAGTGATCATCATGTTGCGTTGTTAGCTGTTTCTTTGAAGTACAAGTTGTAATGTTTTCTGTTGCAGTTTTAAGATGAAAAGTACACACATCAAAAAAAGTTTTTCATCACCTCGGTTCCGAGAGTTCTGTACCCTGTACAGAAAATTGGAATGGAGATCAACATAAACATCATTTCCGCACTTGTTATTGCCCATGAAAACCACAGATTGCATGTTGTACCACCATACAGCGAGAACCTTCAGAGGCGGTGGTACAGATTGCTGTACACACCAATACCTCTAATACCCAGTAGACGTTCTCTTGTGTTGATGCATGCATGTGTTCATCATGGCATACTATCCACAAGTCCAGATTATCCCACTCCCCGATGGTGATTCGGCGTAGATCCCTCAGATTGGGTGATGGGTCACATTGTCCATAAACAGCCCTTTTCAATCTATCCCATGCATGTCCGATAGGGTTCCTGTCTGGAGAACATGCTGGCCACTCTAGCCAAGTGATGTCATTATCCTGAAGGAAGTCATTCGCAAGATGTGCATGATGGTGGTGCGAATTGTTGTCCATGAAGACTAATGCCTTGCCAATATGCTGTTGATATGGTGGCACTATCAGTCGGTGGATGGCATTCACATATCGTACAGCCGTTAGGGCACCTTCCATGACCACCAGTGGCGTACGTCGGCCCCACATAATGCCACCCCAAAACAGCAGGGAACCTCCACCTTGCTGCATTCACTGGCCATTGTGGGTAAGACTTTCAGCCTGACCGAGTTGCCTCCAAACACATCTCCGACAAATGTCTGGTTGAAGACATATGCGACACTCGTCGGTGAAGAGAACGTGATGCCAATCCTGAGCGGTCCAATCGGCATGTTGTTGGGCCCATCTGTGCTGCACTGCATGATGTTGTGGTTGCAAAGGTGGACCTCGCCATGGACCTCGGGAGTGAAGTTGCGCATCATGCAGCCTATTGTGCACAGTTTGAGTCGTAACACGGCATCATGTGGCTACACAAAAAGCATTATTCAACATGGTGGCATTGCTGTCAGGGTTCCTCCGAGCCATAATCCGTAGGTAGCAGTCATCCACTGTAGTAGTAGCCATTGGGCGGCCTGAGCAAGGCATATCATCGACAGTTCCTATCTCTCTGTATCTCCTCCATGTCCGAACAACATTGCTTTGGTTCACTCCGATACACCTGGACACTTCCGTTGTTGAGAGCCCTTCCTGGCATAAAGTAACAATACGAATGCGATCAAACTGTGGTATTGACCGTCTAGGCATGGTTGAACTACAGACAACACAAGCCATGTACCTCCTTCCTGGTGGAATGACTCTAACTGATCAGCTGTCGGACCCTCTCCGTCTAACAGGCACTGCTCATGTATGGTTGTTTACAAATTTGGCCAGGTTTAGTGACATCTCCGAACAGTGAAAGGGACTGTGTCTTTGATACAGTATCTACAGTCAACATCTATCTTCAGGAATTCCGGGAAATGGGGTGATGCAAAACTTTTTTTTTATGAATGTATTACAAAAAGAGAGAGGAATTTCGATGGAAGAGAAAGTAAAGACTCTTGAAAACGTTAAAGTCCATAATGGGACGCACATTGCATTGGCACAGAGTTAGGGATACGTGTGTCTGTGCTGAACACCATTGTGAAAAATAAAGCTTTGTTCTGGAAAGTGCAAGTAACAGTAGGCTGTAAACAAAAAATATTAAATATGCCAGTTATTCTAAATATCTGGAACGGGAAGACATTATAAAGAACTGGTTTCAGACAGAAAGTGCCTCAAACATCCTTGTGAATGGTGTGATGTGCAAAAATGCACATAAGGTGGCGATTATATCTGGAGTTGAGGACTTCTCCTCATCTGATGGGTGGGTAAAGAGGTTCAAGAAACAGTGTGATGTGGTGTACAGAACTGTATGTGGTGAAGGAAACAGTGTGAGGTGTTACAGCTGATGGCTGCTTGCATTGTTAGACTCCAATGTACAGACTGTCACCCTGATGCCTGGTTGTCAACTTTCGCCCTTTAATAATTTTTGGTCACTGTTTTCAAAGTTAATCACTTTTGTGGTCTTGCTGTGCAGTGCTATTGGACTTCTTTATCTTATTGTTACGTGCAGGTGCTGGAAGACGGCTTCAATCTGTCCAAGCTGCTAAATGACATAAACAGTTTTGCAGCAACTCTTCTGTATTTTATGCGCAATGTTTTTCTTGTACAGCTTCAATTACAATAACAAGTAAGCAACTGTATCTTACTTCATAGCTGATGATGACAGATTACAACGTGTGTGTCTTGCCTTGACATTAGCCATCAAATCAATGACAAATCTTACAATGATTTTTCAGTTGTTTATGATTGTTTACGTTCTTGCACATGCCTTTTTGCTCCTCGACCTCCAAGACACTGCTAAGCCACAACGTCCAAAGAACAAGTGATCTTCAATCCTCAACAGCAGACGGAGATGCACAATCGCCTCTGCATCTTGCTGACGCCCAAAGCTAGTGGCTTTTGTATCCCACCTATACATAGGTTGTTAATGTGTCCCATAGTGAGTTGTCCTGACACAACCTATGTTTTCAGTTATCATAAACATTTTTTGTGAGCCTAGGAGGATAAAGATGGAACATTTTATTCTGATGAATCCCATGTTACACCTCGGCTCCGCCTACTTAACCGAAAGATGTGTAGCTCAACAAACTTAACTAACTACAACATTGCATAAGAACAAAATGTTATTTAAATTATAATAGGATTATTTTTATTTATATTATTATAATTTTGCATGCTTAAAGTCTTCTAAAACAAAATACATTTCTATTTTTGATGAATCTTCATCAATTAATCCATATTGGTCAGACAAAGAATAGATTAACACTGGATGTACTTGTTGCATTGTTTGTGAAGGTCCAATTGGTCATTCTTTTCTGTCAATAAGAGTACAAGCAGTAGCTGAATTCCTTCAGTTGGGTTATATTATGTTTAATTCAATATAACTGCTATTTCTTTACTTTGAAGTTATTGATCCCATGAGTGTAAGTTTTTCAATTATGGTGAGGTAGAAAAATGGTTAGCTTCATCTGTACCATAAGGAAGTACATGCTGATATTTTAATTTACAACACTCTCTACAAATCTTATATTTGTAGTAAATCAAACATTTGCAGGCATCTGGATGCAAAGAATCATCAGTGCTCATCTAAGTCTATTAGCTTCTATTTTGGAGAACATTTCAAGAGTGTGACTGTTACTGTATGGCTTGCTATCTCTATAAGAACTGCTGTTACAGCTTATTCTGTTGGCAGATGCTGTGCAATTACCTTTTTATATTTTCAGTGCGCGTGTACTTCTATTGACCCCACGTCTGTGGATTCACCTAACCTAGGAATATGCCATGCTTTCCATGGATCTGCTTATCCTTTACTCTCTTACACATTCATTACGTAAGTCAGGTAATTCCATCTATGGACTCACCTGATCTAGGTATATGCCACACCTTTTATGAGTCCAGTATCTGTCTAAAATTGGGTACACCCCATCTTAAAACTTAAACAGCTTGCAGAGCCTCTGACCCTTTATGCCTCCCAAAGGCTAAGTTTCCATGTAACCTGGTGACTCTACCTGGTTTCTCTGGCAGATGTTTCATAACTCATTGTTTTATAATTTCTGCCTGTACTTCTTGCAATGTTATATATTACCTTTCTATAAATAGCATTTGTTAATTAGTATTTGCCTGGGTTATATTCACTACTACTCGATTATATGATTTATTTTTCTTAACTATAACAGTGGTCACATTCTGCCCGCACTAAAAATCATGCAAAAGTGAAATTTGCAGTGACAGATAACATACTCCATTCTCACTTTTTGAAATGCTTGCTTGCACTATATTAAAAGCCTCTTCTCAAGTTCTATTGAGAATAATTCTACTTTTCTCCTAAGCTGTATTTAGTCTTCCCGATAATAAGATACTTAATAGGGAATGGTTTCCTTTCCTACCCACTTACCCCAGTTTTTGTAGTGTGACTAACATGTGTATTATCATCAAACATAATGTCTGCATTGATTAACTGTGTAATTGTGTCAGTGGTGAATGTGTGTCATTGCTCTATGCTAGTAGGTTGTGATCACCACAATGTAGTCTGGAAAAGAAGTGTTCCGGTAATAATGTCGCAGAAGGAGCTGAGTAGCACCGTGGTGCAGTGGTTATGGTACTAAACTGTTGAATGGAGGGTTTGTGAGTTCAAAACTCACTTGGACTGTCCAATTTTAATTTCTATATTCAGTTCGAGTTCATTCTAGAAGTATCCAAAAATGGCAAGAATCATTGTACTGGAATGTTCTGTAGCTGTATATGTATACTGTATGTGATCTGGCCGGAGGCAGTTTGCTCCGCACTCTTGTATGTGCAAGTGCTGAATAAACCTATGTTAAGTGAAGTTAGTGTTTGTCATTCATCTAATTACACCTTCTTCTACGTGACATTATTCTTGTGGTGACATTATTCTCAGAGACATTTGATGAACATATAAAATGACTGAGGGCCGTTCTTGAGTGTCTCCAACAAGGCGGACTGAAACTTAATCCAAGAAAGTGTCTCTTTGGTGCAAAAGATATCAGAGTACTTGGACACCTTGTGTCAAACAAAGGTGTGCGGCCAGACCCAGATAAGGTGAGATCTATAATGGAATTCGCTATTCCTAAAAGTATTAGAGATGTGAGAAGCTTCCTCAGATTATGTTCCTATTACCGTCATTTTATCAAAGACTTTTGAATCAAAGCTAGGCCACTCCAAGAGTTGTTAAAAGCTGATGCTAAATTTATCTGGGGTGGTGCTCAACAAGACTCTTTCGATGTGCTGCAAAAAGCTCTGACGACTGACCCTGTACTTGGTCTGTATGATGAGAGAGCACCTACAGAACTACACACAGATGCCAGTGGGTATGGGATCAAGGTGCAAATTTCGGATGGAAAAGAGAAGGTTATAGTCTATGCTTCTAGGACACTTACAAAAGCCGAGATAAACTACTCAACTACAGAAAGAGAATGTCTTGCTGTGATCTGGGCCATGTGCAAATTTCGACAGTATCTCTATGGAAGGCCATTCACAGTTGTTACAGACCATCATACACTTTGGAGGCTGACAGATCTTAAGGACCCAACAGGACGACTCGCCAGGTGGGCACTACGTCTTCAAGAGTATGACATTACCATAGTGTACAAAAGTGGAAGAAAACACCCAGATGCCTACTGTGTCTCAAGAAACCCTGTGCAAGACCATCAAGACTTTGATGAAGATAGTGACTGTCTCGCTGCACTCCAGGATCTTTCTGCTGAGCAGAAGGAGGACGCCAAGATATCTCAAATTATGCTTGCCTTAAATCAGTCAGAGGATGCGGAAGGACAATTTTTTAAGGTAGTTAATGGATTACTTTGCAAGAAAAACTTTGATCTGTTTTGGAAAGAGGTGGCTACCAGTGATTCCTAAACACATGTGCTTAGATGTTCTACAGAAATTCCATGAGACACCTGAGGCAAGACATTTAGGATTTATTAAGACCTACGATAGAATCTGCAAGAGACTTTTCTGGCCAGGTTTATTTAGGAGTGTCCCTCAGTATGTGTAGCACTGTAGAGTGTGCCAGAGGAGAAAGGCAGTTCCTCAGAAACCATCTGGCCAACTCATACCAATTTCTCCAGCCGAAACTCCTTTCCAGCATGTTGGGATTGGCCTCCTTGGACGATTTCCAACGTCTGCTTGTGGCAATGGATGTATTATTGTTTGCACTGATTATCTGACACGCTATGCCATTACAAAAGCCGTGAAAACAGCTGAAGCATCCAAGGTAGCCAAATTCATTGTGGAAGACATTGTATTAAAACACGGTGCCCCAAGGTCGTTAATTACAGATCGCGGGAAAGTTTTCCAATCGATTCTTGTGACAGAGATAAACTGTCGGTGCACCATTACTCATCACATGACGACTGCCTACCATCCACAAACCAACGGGCTTACTGAACGCCTTAATAAGACCTTGGTCGACCTGCTATCAATGTTCTTCAGTGTTGAGCAGAGCAATTGGGAGGAGGCGCAACCTTTCGTGACATTTGCCTACAACACATCCAAACAAGACACCACAGGATTTATGCCATTTTTCCTGGTGCATGGGCGTGAGGTAACTTCGACGATGGACATTGTGTTTCTGTTACATCCTGATGATGTGGACGACGACTACATCGGCCAGGTGTTAACCAGAGCTGAGGAAGCTCGGCAGTTAGCTTGATTCTGCGTGCTGTAGGCTGAAGAAAACGATCGCCGAAGGTATGACGCGAGCCACCGCCCTGTTGTCTACCAGCCTGGTGACCTCTTCTGGATCTTCACTCCTATTCAGAAGGTTGGTATCTCTGAGAAGCTCCTCAGGCGCTACTTTGAACCGTATAAGGTTGTAAGACAGTTGTCTGATGTTACTTATGAAGTTGAAGATTTCGACTCCGGCACAAGATGACGAAAGATCAGAGATACGGTCCACATCCTTCGAATGAAGCCCTACAAGGATCCTGCCATCCAGGGTAAATTCGAAGCTCCAGCGACAGGCAACAAGTGAAAAGGTGACGAAGAGTGTAGCGCACAAAGAAGTTCTAAGAAGATCACTGCTAGGGTGAGCATCAGTCATTGGGAGTCGGAGTATGCAGGACTGATGACTTGTTCCCAGACTAGGAGGAGGTAAGACAGAGACTCTCTTCTCTTAAGAGGGAGCAATGTTGCAGAAGAAGCTGAGTAGCGCTGTGGTGTAGTGGTTATGATACTAAACTGTTGGATAGAGGGTCGTGAGTTCAAAACTCACCTAGACTGTACAATTTTAATTTCTATATTTGGTTCGAGTACATTCTAGAAGTATCCACAAATGACAAGAATCATTGTACTGGAATGTTCTGTAGCTGTATATATACTGTATGTGTTCTGGCCAGAGGCAGTTCGCTCCGTGCTCTTGTATGTGCAAGTGCTGAATAAACCTATGTTAAGTGAAGTTAGTGTTCGTCATTATTCTAATTACACCTTCTTCTATGTGACAATAGAAATATATGAATGTGGAAAGGGGGAGGATAGAATTGGTAGGGCCTATTCCTCTCAGAAAAGAAAGAAAATGAAAATTAATTACAAGCTTGCTACGATCAAAGAAAGAAGATAGAGTCCCAAAGAAAGAATCCCACACCACCCCCACATCCCAGGATCCCTTCTTGATGGATTCTTCATCGATATGCTGTATATGAAAAGTATGAAACTCCTACTATACAGAACATATACAGTACATCTTGTACTGTAGCTGTAATGGTTTTTGTTTGTATTTTTTGTATTTATTTCTTTTCCATATGAGAGAACTGTAATAAGTCTTTCTGTAACAAGACGGGTCATTCTATGACTAAAATTAATATAGGACAGTGAAAGATAAATTCAGGTTAAAAATCACAGGATAGTAAGAGTAGAAGAAACTGCTCTGGGGAAAACGGAAGTATGAAAATGTAAAGCAGCTAACTTGGAAGCTTGCGGTCATCACTCTGCCAAATATGCAGAGATGGCAGATTGTCCTAAGGGTTTAAGTTTCTTTAACATATCAATGTTATCTAAGCCCTTCTCTTGAGTAGTGTTTGGGCCTACTAAGTATACTGCTTTTAGATGACGAAGGCCAAGCATATTTAAAGATCCCCTATATTTTCGAAAAGAATTACTTGTTTCTCTCTTTAAGTTAGAACTAGGATGGAAGTCCTTGGCTAATACTAAGTCATCAACCTAGAATGCTGATGTAATTGCTTTTTTGTTATATTTCCTTAATCTACTTTCGAATTGTTTTTGCAAATTATCCTTCACTGTATTTTGTAGTTCTTCAGATTTAGTGGGCACAGAAGGCAGCACTTAAACAACATCAACAGTACAAGTTTGTTTGCATGGCCACCCTCAACAGGAAGCACAGAAATACTTGTTTTGTAAATAAAACCGCCTTTTCTTGCTGCAACTTATTTTATATTTTCCTAACAAGGAGAAACATGGTGAACAGTGTGAGAAAGTTTGGAATACAAAATTGTGCTTATGTTTTGAAAATAAAATGGTAGTGCAACCTCCAGACCAGATCAGAGGAAATGCAGATCACAGCAAATTATCCCACTGAAGATGCCTTCGAGCAAGAAAAAGGCGAAATGCATCAGGGAAGAGTTGCACCAAGAAAAGTCGGTTTTATTTACAAATCAAGTGTAACTTTAACAGTGGTTCACCATTAACAGTTTTATTGATTATTTTTACTGGTGATGAATCTGTAAACATATGGAGTAGTTCATTCGAGGTGGTATGGAATTCAAGGATTAACTAAGCCAGTGCCTGTTAGATCAATATGTTCTTCACAAACATTCAATCTTCTTCATAATCCAGCCACAAGGATTGGATTGTGGATGACATTTCGAAATAGCTATAGATATCATAATTTTTTGCTAAAAATTCTTTGAAGTTATTACTTGTAAACTGTGGGAGTCTGCAAGGCTTACCTATGTCTTTAAAACAGTCTCTTAAACATTTTATTACTGTATCTACATTAGCTTGTTTAAAAGAACAAAATTTTGTGTACTTTGACCAACATTCTATCAGTACTAAGATAGTGGTTACCCCTCCTCTGTTTGAAGGTAGCTGTAAAAAAAAAATCGGTTGCAGTTAAATCATGTAATCCTTTGGGTTGTTGTGGTCTTTAGTCCAAAGAGTGGTTTGATGCAGCTCTCCATGCTACTCTATCCTGTGCAAGCTTCTTCATATCCCAGTACCTACTGCAACCTACAACCTTCTGAATCTGTTTAGTGTATTCATCTCTTGGTCTCCCTCTACGATTTATACCCTCCACGCTGCCCTCCTATACTAAATTGGTGATCCCTTGATGCCTCAGAATATGTCCTTCAAAGTGATCCTTTCTCCTAGTCAAGTTGTGCCACAAATTTATCTTCTCCCCAATCCTATTCAATACCTCCTCATTAGTTATGTGATCTGCCTATCTAATCTTCAGCATTCTTCTGTAGCACCACATTTCAAAAGCTTCTGTTCTCTTCTTGTCTAAATTATTTATCTTCAATGTTTCACATCCATACAAATACTTTCCGAAAAGAGTTCCTGACTCTACATTTTATATCCTCTCTACTCTGACCATTATCATCAAAAAATTAAAAATGGTATCTGGGTACAAGGCAATCAAGCTGCCTTCCAACATGCTATGACTACAAATTATACATTCAAAACACGTGTTTTTGAGAGTTCATAATTTGTACTCTCTCAGAAAAAAAGCAAAAATCGGTGAACATGTTGAATTAAACCAAAAACATCACAGCAGCTAATTGGTTAAACCATAAGCATAATTTGCATACATCTGCTCAATGACATTCTTTGTCACCTTTGCTGTTATTGTTTAATGCTTTTCTTATGAGCTGCACTTCCTATGCTCACCACTGTTAAAATGTTATTTTAGGCTTAATGAGAGAAACAGAGATGTGACAAAATGAGTTTACTTTCCCAATTGATGTTACAAACTTATTAGAAGTTGGCTCAGTGAATTTCTGTACACTGTGTAAAATGAAAATTTGGAAGACAATTCAGGTGCTTCAGTTTCGCTTCATGTCCTCTGTCACTGCTACCAATCTCTACAATCTGCAGTGTGCAAAGTATATACATGAGTAATGTATGTAGTTGTTGCAACTGTATCATGTCAGAATTGAACACTAAAGCATCTAAAATGTGTTATCTAAAAACCTTTGTTCTATTTCTGTGTGACATCTCTGTCATAGCACATAATCTGCATGAAAAGTGTATTTTTAGCACTTCACAAAATGATTTCACCCCTACCTGCACCCCCATTGCTGAAGCGCCATTCCCACTCTCCCCAACCGAGCGAGGTGGCGCAGTGGTTAGCACATTGGACTGGCATTCAGGAGGACGACCGTTCAATCCCGCGTCCGGTCATCCTGATTTAGGTTTTCCGTGATTTCCCTAAATCACTCCAGGCAAATGCTGGGATGATTCCTTTGAAAGGGCACGGCCGACTTCCTTCCCCATCCTTCCCTAATCCGATGAGACCGATGACCTCGCTGTTTGGTCTCTTCCCCCAAACAACCAACCAACCAACCAACCAACCCACTCTCCCCACACATCCAATAGGTGAGCTCATTTTACCTGTATTAGTGTGGTGTGATGGCTGTTGGGTAACTTAACAAATCACCAGCCAATAAGAGCGCGCTTGCTGGAAATGGACAATGTTTTCTCGATTACGACCGAGCATATTCTTTGAGAGAGAATTTAAAAGGTTGATGATTGATATTGTTGCTGAATATTGTATGAGCTTCATTCAAATGAAACCTGGTCATTGTATCTACCTTTGCCTTAGATGTAAGGTGGCACCAAGTAACTGTGGGTACGGTTGTGCCATCTATTGGTCGAGACTGATGTGTGCGCACCGTTTGACGTTGCATAGCGCCAGTGTGGTTTCATGCTGAAGAGAAGGTGTTCACACAAGTTATTGTCCACTACCTAACATACAGGCGAGTAAGCAAACTTATGAGGAGTGATTTAATTTCTGACGGCGGAGGTAGTTGGAGGCCATGAAATGAATCGATTTGTGAAGGCTGTGTATGGTGATTGCAGTCTGAGTTATTCAAGCATTGTGTAATGGCACAAACGATTCCTTGAGGGGCACGAGTCACTGGAAGACGATGCTCATCCTGGACAGGCTCATCATGTCATCACACCAGAAATGGTTGCGGAAGTGAATGCTTTGGTCTTGGACAACCGCAAAATCATTATGGACAAGATCCATTGGTTACTGGGTGTTAGCTTAATCACCAGTCACATCATAATGCATCAACACTTGAACTTTGGAAAAATCTGTGCGCAGTGGGTTCCCCACCAACTGACTGCCGAACAGCACGATACTCGTATGGCGCTGCCTTTGAGTCATCTGCAACATTATCATGAGGAGGAATACGGCTTTCTGTCATTTATTGTCACAGGTGACCAAAAATTGTCACCATTTTTAATTGTAAAGCAAGCGTCAATGCAAGCAGTGGAAACATGTGAGTTCACCACCTGCAAAGAGGTCAACGGCCGTGCACACCAGTTCTGGTAAGGTCATGATGTCCTCCTTTTCTGACCACAAGGGCCCACTGCTTGTCAAGTTTCTGGAATGGGGAAGCACCATCAATGCCCAGCATTATCAAGCCACTTTACAGAACCTTAGATGAGCCATCAAGTTGAAATGCCATGGCATGTTGTCCAATGGCATTATCCTCCTGCGTGATAATGCCCGTCCACACATGGCCTATGCAGTGAAGACAACATTGCAGCAGTTTCGGTGGGAAACACTGGAATATCCACCGTACAGTCCCGACCTTTCACCGTGTGACTGTCATGTGTTTGGACCTCTAAAACAAGCTATTTGTGAACATCAATTTGCAATGGACGACAAAGTGTGTGACTGTGTCCAGGCCTGGATCTGACAGCAGCTACTAGCTTCTTCAATGATGGAATTGACTGCTGGTGTCACAGTGGGATAAATGTGCCAACAGTTTTGGTGACTATTTTTGAGTATGTGTATTGTGTATAACTACATTTTTGAGTTAATAAAATCATTGCCGTTAGTTTATGCTAGTGACTGGGTTTCATTTTAATGCCCCTTATACATTTGAAATACATGCAAAAAGAAGAGACTGAGTTAAAAGTGGCATTAGAAAAGGTGGTGGCTGGGCCACTTCGTCACGTATTAGCTTGTTCCAGAACAATTCACGTCAACTGTCTTGTTTTTCCATTACCACTGCAACCTAGCAGTAGTTCTATCATAATTGTTACAAGTTGTGTGGGCTACATTGGTTGTGGATTACATCAGCATTTCCTGTCTCACATCTCTCCTCTCCTCAACGGCCTAAAATATTTTCTTAGTTCCCCTGCTACCCATGGTACAAACCATCTGTCTTTCAAGCCACTTATTAAGTGTTCAGTCACATCAAATATCAATAGGAAGAAAATGGGATGAAGTCAAGTGAGAACTTAGAATCTTGGTAAACCTTACTAGGAATAAATGTAAAACCGGGGAATTCTTAGCATTGATCTTATGGGTTTTACACAGGTTCTATGAATTTATTGTGTAGAATTGCAAAAAACGTAAAATCGGAAAATATAAAATTGGAAGTTCCACTGTAGTTCATATTGTAGGTGACTGTTTTCATTTTTAGCCTTCCCACACTTCACAGCATGTTAGTAGCTATATTATTTACCTACATAAGTTTTTAAAGTAATAAAATTTATTAATGTGCCTAATACACTTATGAGAACCAAAATGTCTCTCTCCCTTATGGATAAACCATATTATATCTTCTTCCACATTTTGAGGTATGTACAAAGGACGGTTGAAAAGTTTCTACCTCAAGATAGTTACCATAATATCTCGCACAAACACCACCACCAACTTTTATGATGACACTTTGTGGGTATGCAAGTCAAATTTCGCGGCTCCAGCTTTGTTTGTTTTGTCGCTAGGATGCATTGTATATTATAGTGTAGGCAAAATGATGAATATCGAGAAAATTAAGATCAGTGCTGTGATTGAATATTTCCATTTGAATGGAATGATGCCCAAAGAAATTGTGGAGACATGTGGAATACACTTGAGGACAGTGCTCCATCTCATGCAACAGTGAAAAACTGGGTGTCTGACTTCAAATGTGGAAGAACGAGTGTGGAAGATGCACCAAGGAGCAGAAGGCCTTGCACCATTGCCAGTGATAAAACAGTGACTGCAATTTATGACACAATTTTCTGTGATCATCAAACAATGTTGCGGCACTTTGAAATGATATATGGAATCTCCCATGGGCATGCTCATGACATAGCTGTGGATATTTCAGGAATGCGGAAAGTTTCGTCTTAGTGGATCCCAAAAGACTTGTATGCAGATCAGAGATGGGAACGTGTGCAGTGTTGTGAAGAAATTGTCTGCCAATTTGAAGTGAGTGAAGATGGCTTTCTTGCAAGGTATGTGAAAATGGACGAAGCGTGGGTTCACCACTTTGACCCTGAGACAGAAAAACAGTCACAACAATGGAAACATACTTCATCCCCTACCCCAAATAAATTCCAGGTGCAAAAATCAGCAGGTAAGGTGATGGCATCAGTCTTCTGGGATGCAGAGTGGGTAATTATGGTAGATTACTTGCAAAGGGGCATAACTATCAATGCATTGTTTTATTGCGCCTTCCTGTGCCATTTAAGAGAAGAGAGAGAGAAAGGAGGAGCAGAAATTTGCATCAGGACAATGCACTGGTGCACAGAACCCTTGCAACACTGGAAACTCTGCATGACTGTGGGTTCGAATTGTTATGTCGTCCAGCATATTCTTCAGATTTGGCTCCATCAGACCTTTTTTCTTTTCCCAAACCTCAAAAGAGGACAATTTGACAGTAATGATGCAGCGATTGATGCTGCGAATGCTTGGTTGGACTCAAAATCGAAGACGTTTTATTTGAATGCTTTGCAGAAGTTATCCGAGTATGCCCCCAAGTGTATTAGTGTACACAGGTATTATATTGAAAAATAAATTAGTATTTTGAAATTTCTACCATTGTTTATTTGTTTGGCTAGAAACGTTTTGACCCCTCTCGTATAATTTCCCAGTAGTTTAGTCTCCAGAACAAAATATGATCAATAATTATCCATAACTCCTCTTCAGATGGTGACAATCTTGCCTGTGTGCATTGCTGAAATTTAATGCTAAATATTCACCAGTCTTTATTCATTGTTTATTTTTAAGGGTAAGGTCCGTATTGGTGTAACTTACAGTTAGAAAGTTAATCACAACAATGACACCAGGTCCCTTGGTACGTTTCATTTAATTTATACTCAAAGATAATCTTGATAAAGCATTGGGAACTTTGTTCTGAGAACCCTTCATGTGATATATTTTATCTGGTATTCTTGTAGGAACATAAACATGAAAACTATTTGTGAATGACAGAGTGGTAGATTACAAAAACTTATAAAACCATGTAAACTGAAAGTCACCTTCAACTGAGATGAAAATTGTCTCTTTTTTTAATATGCTTCTAAATAAAACACTTGCATTTATAGGAGGAAATTTCCATTAAGGGAACACAGACTAATCCAGTCATGCTAGGTACAAATGCTCATGGCAAAAAAGTACATTGGTTTTAAAATGTAAAAACATTACTCATGGACCATAGTGCCAATAGCAAGGTGTGGATGACATTGTAAGTATTCAAGAAGCAGTTGATTCAAAAATGGGTATCTGTAATATGAAAATTCTCCTGTTTATGGATTGTTGCCATGCTCATCCAAAACATATAAATTGTGCAGTTAAAGTTTCTGTCACCAAACTGCACTGCATATTGCTGCAGCCCTTGGATACTGATTTTATCCATACCTTCAAAACCTATTACAAGAAAGCCATAGTGCAGAAGGCATTAAGTTTGATGGAAGCTAGAAAACATCTGACCTCTTATAAACTATCAATTTTAGATGCTTTGTAATATATTGCCAAGGCATGGACAGAGGTTAAAGAGTCTATGGTCTCCAACTGCTTCTGAAAAGCTGCGTTCTTTCAGGCAGGTGAAGGAAATGCATTTGACTTACCAAGACTGAGTAATAATGATGACACTGGAACTCTCCATTGTTCATTATATGAAAATCTGCCGCTGGAGCATCCAGTGTGAGATTTCCTACATACTGACGATAATGTTGACACTGTTGAAAATGTATGTGATGAAGATAGAGATAATTTAGGAGCAAGAGACAACCCCCTACTTTGCTAGCTTTTGACAATTGCCACTCCAACGCTTAACCCTTTCAAAAGGGTTATATCATTGTCTAAGAACAAATTGCAAGACCTTTGGAGTCACCCAGCCAGCACACTCACTCCAATCCTGTCACAGGCTTATCTAATTCCATCAGAGCACCTATGAAAGTAGGCATGTCATGTACCAGATCTGCTGCAATTTCTGTAAAGCGTTTTATGTAGGCATGACCACCAAACAATTGTACACAAGAATGAATGGCCACTGAAAACTGTGGCCAAGACCAGAGTTGACCACCCAGTGGCGGAATATGCTGCTAAACACAATATGCTTGAGTTCAGTGGCTGCTTCACAAACTATGCCATCTGCAGACTAACCCCCCCCCCCCCTCCTCCCCTCCCAACATCATCTTTTACGAACTATGTGAGTGGGAGTTGTGACACATCAACACATTCTTCACTCCCACAATCATCCTGGCCTCATCTCCACTAACCCACGACACCCACACCCACTATCCAAGAGTCTCCCCATCCTCTGTCCTGCACCCTCCTCCAGTTCACTCTGCCACATCAGTGTCGTTATGCCGCACACGAAAACGTCGTCTCCCGTGCCCGTGTCATACCCCTATCCTGTACAACTGATGCCTCTCCCTCCTGTGTTCCTACCCTACACACCTGCTGCCTCCCTCTGAGCCTTCAGCCATCTCTTGTCAACCCTCCCTCCTGCATCCTTTCTCCCTCTATTCACTCTGTCTGACACAACCTCTCGCAACAGTCTACCTGATGAACTGTAGTCATCATGCATTGTGCCTTCTGATAACTCAATGCTTCTTTCATCTGGTAACTTGCCTCCTTTACTTCTAAACCATTTGCATTGTTTTAAGTATAACTGGCTTCCATATACAGTAAAATGATAAGAGATAGAGATGATGACAGTGGGATTCTCTCTGTTGCCTACGTAAATGCAGCAGTGAAGACAGTAAAAAGTACAATTGTGCTGCAGATATAGATGTCTAAGCTCTCCATTGTGTTTATGAACTGGAAAGCCATATTGAAAAATCACAAAAAATTAAAACAATAAACAATTTTTGATTTTTTGTAAAAAGTATGAATGGCTGTACCAGTTGTTAATGACTTATTGATGTTTTATAAAATAAGTGCTTAAAAGGCTAAATTGTGATATGTACAACTGCCTCCCCCTACCTCCCACCCCAAAATCTTGATTATGGTGTCAGATTGATCTGTAGCAAAGCCAGAGGTCAAAGTTAATTCTTAGTTTGTAAAGTGTCAGTTTGGTTGCTATTTGGTGAAGCCACCGACTATGATTGTGAAATAAAGTCTAGGTGACAGACTGATCCGTAGCATAGCCCAGTCTCTTATGTTAGTGTATGATATTTAATGCACTTTTCAATACTTCATGCACTTGTCATTGTAAAATCTAAAATGATTACACAAGTTCTTGGCACTGTGTTAATTTATGGTCGTCCCTTTTTCCAACAATGTAGCATGATGAAGTGCACTGCAAATGATGCATTTTGAAGAACTCTTTTACGTGGTGTAACACTTAAACTGCGTTTGTGTAGTACACGAGTATGAAGACAAAACTGCCAAATATGCCAGCTTAGCATCACAAACACTTAAATCAACATGGTCGGTGCTCAATTGGCTACTGTCTGCCTCTCTCCAAAAAACATAATTTTTGTTAATCACCCTCTTTACTGTGGCCCTTTTCCAATTGGTAAACTTTGGCTCACTCCAGGCTACTGTGGAGTGTTTAGGCTTGTTGCCAGCTGTAACAGTGAAGTAGTCAGTGTAAAAATAGTGTTGATTTGTGTGTGTTGTGTGTAGTGGTTATTACTGTTATTTGGAAAAATATGAGAAGAGGCTATACCTGGTTGTTCTAGCAGCTCAACACCAATTTTCATGTCACTTCTAGGCTGCATTAACACATTAAATGCTTATATGTGACTGTAGGCTTTCCCGGCATAAACTATTGATGAAGGTTTCTCGGGTCTCCAGCCGGGTGATAAGTGTTGATATCTCGCGACATTTCGGGAAGTGTCATACTACCCATCTTCTGGCGAAGTGTCAAGATTCGTAGAGAGCGGGCTATTTATATGCGCGGTCGCCCCCCTCCACTGGACCTCCAGTGGCTGTGGTGGACCAGCGGCGTGCGCGCAGTGGTGGGGATGGCAGTCGCCCCCAGCGGCCGCGTTTGGTTCTCGGTGTAAGCCTTCTGTCTGCATCCGCAGCGGAGGACGTTGACGGACGCACTCCCGACGGATTGCCGCTATCGCAGGGTTCCATGCTGCACTGAGTTGGTATCTCTCATCTCTGTTGACCAGATTGTCATGAACCCTTATTTCTATGGATTCTTTGATAACGCTTTCCCAGAAGCCAGATGCTCAGCACAGTACCTTCGTGTTTTTGAAGTTGAAGGTGTGTTCTTCATTTATGCTGTGTTCTGCTATCGCTGATTTTTCTGTGTGACCCAGTCGCACACATCTGATATGTTCTTCGCAGCGTTAACATTAAATGCTTGTTTCTTTTATAACCTATAAATCTGTAATCAGCTTTGCAATAAGAGGGCAGTGACTGTCCCACCAGTGAGTCTGCTTTGATCCAATTGCTTTTGCCCAGCATCTTCAGCAAATGACATTTTATAGTGTGAGATTAGTAACATGAGTTGTTGTGTTAAAATGTCAGGAAATGCCATGCTAGTGGCTAAACATAGTACCAAATTAGGAACACGTTTGTTAAATAATAAACAAGTCTGATATGGGTACTTTGATGCATAAAATATGGAAACATGGGGAGGAGGAGTTCTACTTGAAATTGTTGCTGCTTAAATAGCAATTTCCCACCTTTCATGTTTCCCCACATTTTACACAGTTTTTGAAGTCCCTTGAAAAGTATAAAAGTGGTATTTAACAGTACTCCTTTCACAGTATTCCTGTTTCAATCATAACATTTGTTTTTTGTCTTTATTTATTTCTGACTCCTTTTTTGTCTGGTACCATTTCTCCTCCCCCTTTCCCCTTTCCGATCCCCTTCCCCTCTCCCCCTAATCTATCTTTATAAACATTAATCATGGCTTCATTAACATTCTTTGCAAAATTTCAGCGCATACTAGATTTTGAATATCTTCATCGTCACCCCACTACAGGAGTATTATTATCATAGTTCAATAGACCACTTAGTCTTATGATTTCAAAGTATTTGTTTGAGGTGCACACATTCATCCACATGCAAGCACAGGTGCCATCTCTCCTCCTTCCACGCACGCATGCGTTTCCAAGAGTATATTCAGCAGTAAAAGTGTGACAGCATTTTTTAAAATTATATCAACATTTAGGCTCTTTATCTCCCTCTGGGGTACAGTTTTTTCCCCCTTCCTCCCATTGTCACATATCATCATTTCCCCTCTCCACCTGTCATGGTTTGTGTCTTTCCAGGTAGCTCGGAGGTGCTGTTCTTTTGACATTTCTTCTAATGTTGTCAGTTAGCTCAAACTAATGTTACTCATTAGCAGAGCAAAGGTGCCATTGTTTGAGACAACAGCAGTAATGATGCTTGGTATTGGTTTATTATGATGTTCAAGAATTTCTGTACATATGCAAAAAATATCTATGCAGTGCTTTGGGTAAGGGCACCTAATCATATTTATCTTAAATGCACAGAATATGACAGTTGCTGATGTTCACCATCACATTTGTTTGTTTCCTGGTGGGAAAAACATGGATTTGGCAGTTGAACAAAGAAAACAACTACTATAGGATGAGAAACACAAAGGGCATTTGTATTTGGTGAAATATAGGCACCCTGTGGAAAAGAAGATGAAAGAGAACTAACAATTCACCATGAAAACTCTGTTTCTGCTTTTCCACAAATTTCCGCACACATTCTATCATGAAACTGTATACTCATTGGATTTCATATTTACCACAAGAAGTTCACAAAAAGCCTCAAATAAGAGGGAGGGGCTTTCATAAATATTACAGTTTTTTGTAAGACACTGCAAGGAAGATGATGAATTTTTCAGTTCCACTGAATATTTTTTAGCCATGTCTTCCTGCCAAAGAAATTCGCCCCTCTTCCCAGTTCCACATTATTGCTTATGGAAAAGCTGTTATATTAACTACCTACTAGTTATCTTATATGATTGTTAATTTTTGTATACATGTTTAGTGAGAGATAAAGTTGGAAGTTGTGGTTTCTGTTTGCAGGAGGTGTTAAGCTGGGCTTAGGAGACTTCATTTTCTACAGTGTTCTTGTTGGGAAAGCTTCATCATATGGAGACTGGAATACAACACTTGCTTGTTTTGTCGCAATTCTCATTGTAAGTATTTAGCATTGGACAAGTATGAATATTACAGAATGTAAATAAAGATTGTTTGTACACAAATAAGTGCTTTCAACAGATTGTAAGTTCCCACCATCATGTGATATTCATTCTCTCAGCAATACTCAGTGGTTGGTTCCAGTCTTCTTGGTTGCCTGAATTTTACTGCCCTTAAGCTATCTACTTGTAGTGATATACTATTGTTAGTTGTTATTCATAGCAACAGTGACATCCATTTGTAGCTGTATTTCACTCTATTGCAAGGCTATAGTCCTCTGATTCTTTCAAAAGTGACGATTGTGCGTAACTGTTCGAAGGTAAGACTACCAGCAAACACGCAGTGGTTAGCACACTGGACTCGCATTCGGGAGGACGACGGTTCAATCCCGTCTCCAGCCATCCTGATTTAGGTTTTCCGTGATTTCCCTAAATCGCTTCAGGCAAATGCCGGGATGGTTCCTTCGAAAGGGCACGGCCGATTTCCTTCCCCATCCTCCCCTAACCCGAGCTTGCGCTCCGTCTCTAATGACCTCGTTTTCGACGGGACGTTAAACACTAACCACCACCACCTACCAGCAAACATGTACCTTACATATTTATAATACTGCAAACATCCAGTTGATTCATCTGCAGCAGGCTGTTCTGACCATGTTAAGTTTCCAGCAGTAAATTTCTTCATTTTCTATTTAAAATATCAGTTTTATTACCTTCAGTGCATAAGGCCACAGAGAAGATATACTGTACAGGAAACATTTTTTCCAAACTTTCATTTTCAAGTTAAATATTCCACTATGGTATATCATGATAAATAAATTTTAACTTACTTTCTTCTTTAGTTTTCAGTAATATGTTGATTATTTTTTATGCAGACAGACAATACAAAAATGTAACAACACTATTATGAAAAGGATAGATTGCTACTAACCACATAGAGGAGACATTGAGTTACAGACAGACACAATGAAAAGACTACTAAACATGTAAACTTTCAGACAAAAAAGTCCTTCTTTGCAAATAGACAACACACACATTCACACAAGCACAACTCATACACATGTGGCCTCTGTCTTCGTCCACTCCTCCGAAACGTATACATGTATAAAGTCTCTATAAAATTTACTTTATTCTGTGCAAAGCTGAGCTACTCATATAATGAGCAGTGTGAGTCGACAATCAATATTCCTTTTGGTCTGAATTTAAATTTTGCAGTGGGGAGAGATGTGACAACTCGACAAGACATTGGCAAGCCTCAGTCCTGCATGCAGTGTATTTCTTTGATACAGTGCAGTCCTGTGGCTGATCTTTGTTTCTAGTATTGTGTTTTAACAGGTCAGAATTCACATTTTCAATATTTGTTTGAGCCAGCATGATCAATTTAAAAACATACGTATTTGTGATCGTTAATGTTCCAGCTTTAGGGCATAATTCACACCATGAGTGTCTTTGCTTTGCACGGCAAATAATTCTTACAGCTCTGTTCTGTAACTTTAGAAACTTTTTAAGGTTTGCTTGTGTTGTGACACTCCATTCTTCTATTCCGTATTTTATACTGGACAAGACCACTACATGATAAAGAGTCTCTAGTACATGGGTATCATTACCACATTTGCTAAGTGTATTTATGGCAAATATATTTTCAGCCAGTTTGCTTGCTGCCACAGAATAAACAAGCCTGTCCACTGAAGTGTGTCTTGTATTGTTATTCCCAGGAGTTCAACATAATTCTCTTTAGTGGCAATATCAGTTCCAATGTATTTCAGAATTTTTTTGTCTTGTGGTGTCAAAATCTTATCCGAGTGTTCAGTGCTTTCTTTGTGATGACAAAGTGAGTTTCATTGAAATATTGAATTATTTCAGTTTTAACATGACTGCATAATATTTCTAATTGATCATAATATTTATGCTTCTTATGTGGTTTTTGGGCAGTTTCCAACATCCCACTAGGTGAATACCGGGCTGGTCCCCACATCCTGCTTCAGTTAAATGACTTGCAGACCTTTGAAACATGTGCGCACTATTTCATGGCTTACATGGACGCAGACAGCTGGGGTACACTAATTCTGTCCCAGAGGGTATAGGGTGGCAACAGGAAGGGCATCCGGCCATCCTCTGACACTAACATCGCCAAATCCATAGTAACAAGGCTGACCTTGTGTTGAAGTGGGACAAAGACCCAGTGCAAATGATGAAGTGCAGTGGAATGAGGCCCAGATATGTTTTCAATGCAAGACTTCAAAATGTTTCTATTAAGCCCATCACATCCTGAAGACATAGAATTGCATAATGCCTTCACTACGCATTTTATTTCATTGTCAGTTGGGGTGAAGTACATGCTGTATGTAGAAGCATTATCCTTAAAGTTATATTTATGGTTTCTTAAACTATCATTGTTAGGCTAACCAACAGAATGAAGGTTCATTGTTGTTGGGTGTGCAGTGATAATATTTTCTTCAGAATTCCATTTTCAGTAATAACTTAAACATCCAGTTTATTAATACATATTGTGGTGTCCAAATCATTGTGTTTATTTTGTAGGTTTCTAAAGTTTGGTGGAAAATCGTAAAACTGAAATGGTATTGTTGGATGGTTTCTGTAGACTTTTATTGGAACCATCACTTGGAAAATGTGGAGAAGGTGAACCAAAGACTGTGTTTTCTCACCAAAACTCTTAGAAGATGTGACAAGTATACTACAGACTGGCTACATTACACTTGTTCATCTTGGTGTGGAGTATACCAGATATAACCAATGACATACACTGAAAAAGTTCAGAGAAGGACAGCTCATTTTTTATTATTGCAAAATAGGGGAGAGAAGGGTCACACATATGATATGCGAGCTGAGGTGGCAATCATTAAACAAAGACATTTTTCCTTTTGGCGAGATCTTTTCACAAAATTTCAGTCACCATCTTTCTCCTCTGTATGTAGAAATATTGTGTTCACGTCCCCCCTGTGTAGGAAGAAATGGGAATCATAGAAAAATAAGAGCAAGGTTTAGGTATTCATTTTTCCAGTGTGCTCTTTTGAGTGTGGAATGGGCAAGAAATAGTCTGAAACTGGTTCTGTGAACCCTCTGCCAAACACTTGGATGTGAATTGCAAAGTAGTGATGCTGTAGCACTCTATCAGATTGTCCAGCAAGCTTTACATATTGTCCTGCTTCACACTAATATGTTAATAATTGTTGAATGCGATGAGTAATGAGGATAATGAGAAAGGCGGACCACATTTGTAGTGTGTGGATAAGTTGAGAATTTGGGTCTGACGGGAGGCTTACTAGGGTAGTCAATGCAGTTGCCATGACCACTGTATCTGGATGGCTCAGTGGTTAGAGCATCTGCCTAGTAAACAAGACACCTAGTTTCAAATAGTGGTCCAGCACAAATTTTCAACTTTCCGCATTGATTTCAATCAATGCCCGCTCGCATCAAAGGTCTGTAATTCCTTAGTGTATAGTTGAAGTTGGTTGGATGACAGTTCAGGGTATTTCTTGATTTAGAGCTGTTTGGTGGATAGTTAGAAGTTTCTAGGACAGGTAAGGAGCTGATATTATTTATGGTTGCTGTATTTTTACACTTCGATCTATAGGTTTTGTTAGCAATGGGACTCTTGCTACTGCTGCTATCCTTACTTTCAACAGTGTTAGGTCTGCTCATGAAATGGTGGAATTTTTGTTTGAGGCTGCAGCAAAACATGGTGTAACATTGAAATTTTTGCTATATCTGAGACGTAATACTAGGAGACTGACCATTGCTTTTTGTTGGTTTGGAGATGAGTTCTGAGAGTTTTGTTCGTCGGAAGTTATTCACGTGAATATAACACTCCCTACAAAATTCTGTTGCTTTTATAATGGTGGAATTTTGAATTTCGACCACAAGTTATGCAGACATTTATTTGCCTTCATTACTTCTAGATTTACACATGACCAATTTGTGACGTGATGTGTAACTGGTGTGTCAACTATAAACACCTTCTTTGGCATAATGCCTGATAATATCCTTCTTAAATCATTTATTATTTTCTGGCTGTTGTTTTTAGCTATCATTCGTTCCTGTGATTATAACGACAATATTTGAATTGGATATTGTACTGAGGCTGGTGCCCACATTCTGTAAGGTATCCTACACACATGGTAATTTTTTTTTTTTTTTTTTTTTTTTTTTTTTTCAGAATACTTGAATGTGTCATTGACTGGAACTCATTATAGCAGCATTAATGTTCTTGCGTAACATTTATTGAGTTACACACTATTTTGTATCTATTTCAACAGGATTGGAAGATTTCTTGGCTTTTTTAGTGGCACTTTGTTTTGCGGAGAATGTTGTTCATTTTCTACGTTGTTCACAAAATTCGTTTGCTTTTGTAATATGATCATTGTTCGCAGTTGGACAAAATAGTGTAAACTTGATTGGATAAGCAAAATTCACTAAACTTACTTTGTTGTTTCCACTTATTGTCCTGCTTTTGGAATGAATTGTTTAGCAAGGTCATATTTCCATTTAATTTTGATCTACTGTCAAGGCCTATATTTCCTTTTGTAGCTAACAAATTTCCGCATGTGCTACTCTTTGATTGCAGCTTGTTATTTTCTTTCTTGAGATATGTAATTTCTCTATGTGAATCTCCGACAATTTTCTGCAGTTTGTTAATACATTCATTTAATGTTTCTGTAACATAATTGCAGTACATATTGATTGTAACTAAGGAACAATAAGTTTCACATACAGGAATATTTCGAACACCTGTTGCCATTTTACAATACTTTATGCAAGATGTGTCCAGATCCTAACAGTACTTTACTTGTTTCATTGTCTTTGTCTTTACTACAGTCTCAGATTCTAGGCAGACCACTCTTCAGTTTATATGGTACTGACCTCAGGGCAACAAATAGATCAGCTTTTAACATTCTGCATTCAACTGACTTCTATGCTCAGATCCTTAAATTTCAATTTCTTCTGATAGGCTTTCCCATTAATATGCCCATCCTATGGGACTGAAATGTTAAGAACCATGATCTTTTATAAGGCTGACATACAAAATATCACCATTCTTAACTGCAACTGTTTGGTCAGTATGTATTCGTTGATTGTATAGGATAGTGTTACTACTAGCTGTTGTGATCACTTCATGTGTACTGTTGTTCCATTTTTTGGAGAGATCTGATTCTATTAACACTCCACATATTTACCATTGAAGGTACAAGTATGCCTTATTGTGCACCTTGAGTTATGCTTCTTCACAAAGGTGGAAAGCCTAATAAGTGGTCTGTGGTCACTGATGCATCTCATCTGTAGTTTTTTAACTTCTCCAGGTGACTTGGGCACTGACTGTGCAGAGATTTCTGTCTTCAGGTGTGTTGTAACTTAGTCTGAGGTCCGTTTTGATATTACTTTGAAAAAGTCTTTCAGTACCAGTACCTTCTGCTTAAGAACATTCTTATTGTTTTCTTAGCCTGGGCAATAATTCTCTATTTTCATTTGCCATATCAGGGTGTATTATTTGACAAGAATATGGAAACGATAGATTGCTACTCACCACATAGAGAAGGCATTGAGTTGCTGACAGGCACAATGAGAAGACTGCTAAAATGTACACTGAGGTGACAAAAGTCATGGGACATCAATATGCACATATATACATGGAGTTGGTATTGCACACGCAATATATAAAAGGCAGTGGATTGGCGGAGCTGTCATTTGTACTCAAGTATTCATGTGAAAAGGTTTCTGACGTGATTATGGCCGCACAACGGGTAAGACTTGATCTTGAATGGTAGTTGGAGCTAGACACAAGGGAGTTTCCATTTCAGAGCTCATTAGGGAATTCAATATTCTGAGATCTACAGTGCCAATAGTGTGCCGAGAATACCAAATTTCAAGCATTACCTCTCACCATGGACAGTGCAGTGGCCAACAGCCTTCACTTAATGATGAGAGCAGTGGCATTTGCATAGAGTTGCTAGTGCTAACATGAAAGAAACATTGCATGAAATAACTGCAGAAATCAATGTGGATTGTATGATGAATGTATCCTTGGGCAATGTAGCGAAATTTGGCTTAAATGGACTTTGGCAGCAGACAACCAATGCGAGTGCCTTTGGTGATGACACGACATAACCTACAGTGCCTCTTCTCAGCTAGTGACTGTTTCAGTTGGACCCTAGATGAGTGGATTAGCCATGGCCTGGTCAGATGAGTCCTGATTTCTGTTGATAAGAGCTGATGGTAGGGCTCAAGTGTGGCACAGACCTCACAAAGCCATGGAACCAATTTGTCAACAAGGCACTGTGCATGCTAGTGGTGGCTCCATAATGATGTGGGCTTTGTTTGCTTGGAACAGACTAGGTCCTCTGGTCCAGCTGAACTGACCACTGGGTGGAAGTGGTTATGTTCGTTTACTTGGAGACTATTTGCAGCCAAACAGCGATGGAATTTTTATGAGTGACAATGCACCATGTCAGCAGCCCACAATTGTTCACGATTGGTTTGAAGAACATTCTGGACAATTCGAGCAAATGATTTAGCCACCCAATTGCATGGCATGAATCCCATCAAACATTTAAGGTACATAATTGAGAGGTCAGTTCATCCACAAAATCCTGCACCAGCAACACTTTTGCAATTATGGATAGCTCAATATTTCTGCAGGGGACATCCAATGACTTGTTGAGTCAATACCACATTGAGTTGCTGCACCACACTAGGCAAAAGGAAGTCCAGCACAATATTGGGAGGTATCCTGTGACTTTTGTCACCCTCAGTGTATAAGCTTGCAGACAAAGTCCTTCTTCCGAAATAGAGAACATACACGTACACAGTCACACAAACACAACTCTTGCACACATGGCCACTGTCTCTGGCCACTCGGGCCCTTCTGTGGCTGTATCTGATGTGAGTAGCAGTCTGTTGGGATGAGCGATAGGGGTAAGGAGGACGCATGGGGTGGGGTGGAGGAGGCATAGCAAGGTAGGCATGGGGAAGATGCTGGTAGTGGTGGGGAACGTGGTGTGCTGCCTGTGGGAGCGTGCAGGGGCATGATGGTCCCCATGTTAACAGTACTAGCACGTAACTGAACAAAACACCTTAAGAAATGGAAATAATGTGCACCATCATGATACAGGAACAAGCAAAATAAGTAATAATGTGACATTTAATCATGGAATATGATAGAGCAAAAATTGGGCACACACAAATGAAGAGCTGTTCTCTCTGACATAATAGAAACTAGTAAATAACAGGTAATTCACACATAGCAATGTCTCTCACAGAAAACTGTGTTAACAAAGGACTGGAAAGTACAAAAGATGCAGTGATCACGTGTAACTCAAAAATAACCGATAGTGAAATCAACTGGACACAGTGCTACAGAATGTAAGAAAGGGACACCAAAAAAACAAATAAGACAAAGAAAACACCCAACAGCAACTGGTCTACCAGAACCATAAAAAATATCACATGGAGGAGGCATGAAAACAGAGAGGAAGGCTACCCAGTTGAGTACAAAGACACACAGATCGAAGTTCCATAACCGAAACAGTTGTTGCTAAAAACTGTACCCTCATCACAACTGTTTAGAGCATTACGGAAAACAAGCTTATCCTCATCCCACTATTGAATCCCATTGTGGGATGTGCATGCTGCAATGAATAGATGTGCCCAGGTAGCCAAAAGAACAATAGAGCTGTATTACACAGTACCTTCAGAAGTAAAATGGCTAACAGCTTCAAAAGTAAAACCACTAAAGATTGTCTGGATCTGATAAAGGTTCACGTCCAAACACAGTGACAGTTTCTTGAATGTCTGTTGCACCATTATGCTAAAGTAATCACTGAGTTAAGTATACTGTCAATCCTAAATTGGGTAGCATTAATATAGCCCAGAAATGCCCTCATGTGAGTGTAGTCTGTGGTTGAAGCACTTGCAAAGATTCAGCAGTTCAGACATGTATGTGAGCCTGTAGGCTCTGACTAGCGTGCGCTGTGCTGTGGTGAATAGAACTGGGATTGTGGGACCACTTTCGCAATCAGTTCCTTGTCCAGAGAACATTAGCTGTGAACTCCCGACATTGACTGTTTGTGAGCAGTTGGGCTGCATGTTATGAATCCATGTGGCAGAAGAATACCAGGATACTTAGATAATATCAAGTGGCTTGCGGATGTGAGCTAGTGCCAGTGATAAAAGTGCTGTACCCTGCAGATGTGGCATCACCATATACCGTAACAAATGGCTCTGAGCACTACGGGACTTAACTTCTGAGGTCATCAGTCCCCTATAACTTGGAATTACTTAAACCTAACTAACCTAAGGACATCATACACATCCATGCCCGAGGCAGGATTCGAACCTGCGACCGTATCGCTCGCACGGTTCCAGACTGTAGCGCCTAGAACTGCTCGGCCACCCCGGCCGGCTATACCGCAACAGCTGCTGCAGGTGTGATGTGCTGTAGTCAAGTTGCAGGTGCCTTTGGCAGTGCAGCAACCTGCAGCACTCTGCTGTGTGGTTGGTGGCTGTGTCAAAAGGCATCAGTCACAATTACTACAGTTAAAATTATCTTTCTGAGAAAGTGTGAAACCTTAGACTATGGTTCTGAAACAGCAAAGTTAGTCAAACTTTAATGTCCGACGTCAAACTTTAGTGACCTATGATCAAGGATTCTGGCAGTCCAGAGGTAGTGTGTGTGTAGCTTTCCAGGCATATTTATTTAGATGAGCAGTTGCCTGTTTTCCATTTTATGGCTTGATACCTAGTAGCATACTTAACATACATATACAAATGTGAAGTTTCACAAACAAATTCATGTACTCAGTATTTCATATAATAATTTACAGGGATGATCTTAAGTGAGAATTCTAGTAATAGATTACATACAGGCATCAGTGGGAAGTGCAGAGGTAAAATTAGACTAATTACAGCATGCTCAGATAAATTTAAGCAGTCATTCGTCTTGTGCTCCTTATGCAGGTGAAATGGGTAGAAACAAAACTTTTTATTATGTACTGCATACTTATCAATTTATTTGATGAAATGTGCTCATTTTTTGTCATTTTGCAGGGCCTCTGTCTCACATTGTTGCTGCTTGCAATTTTCAAGAAGGCATTGCCTGCTCTTCCAATTTCTATTACATTTGGTCTAGTTTTTTATTTTACAACACGTGAAATTGTCAAACCATTTGCCGACAGTCTGGCCAGTGAGCAGGTGTTTATTTAGTCCACAGGTAAGTGTCATCTTTTTGTAAAACCAATTTATTATTTTTCATTAGGAAGATTTTATGGAATATGAACCGCATTCACTATATTCATTTACTGATGGTTTCAAGATGCCATAACATTTTCAATTGGGTTCCATAGATGTATCAACTGTTAGCCACCCCCACGCTTCTCCAACACCACATTCCCCACCATACCTGCCTTCTTCCTACACCTGACACTACGCCTTACCCCAGTCAAGCTGCAGAACTACAGCAGGCCATGCTAGGTGTGGTATATGAGTGATGTGCCACATACTCCTGTCAGACATATTTAGGGGCACCTGACAGAATCTGAAATAAGACTCGTTGTTGGTGGTTGGTCAAATCTTACAATACCCAGATTTGTGGGGCAATCAGTGAGACTGTGGCCCAGCCAGTGTTAGACTGTGTAAGAGTGTGATGGCAGACATACTTGTTTTCAAGGTTCTGGTCGGCCATGTCTGGCTGCCACAATGGAGGATCACCATATTGTGCACTAAGCGCATTGTAACTCTCTCGTGTCTGTGACTGCCATCTGAGAAAAAGTAATGAACTCGCCTGAGCATTCTGAGTCATCCCATACCATTGGTTGGAGACTAGCAGCAGTCAGACTAGGGAATTACCATCCCATGTGTAGGCTGTTGTTAACGCCATAACAGAAATGGCTGTGTTTGGGTTGATGCTGAAACTGGGAGGCAAGGACAGTGAAAGAATGATGTCACATTGTGCTCAGTGATGAATTGCAACTCTGCACTACCCCACATCATCAGCAAGTAGGGCGATGACCTGGAGAGTGGTCCAATTCTTCCTTTGTTGTGGAGAGACATAGTGTTGTTACTCCTGGTGTTGTGTTGTGGGGAACCATTGATCATGATTTCAGGTCATGGCTTGTAGTGATTGAGGGAACTCTGAAGGCACAGTGGTACGTGACAGACATCCTGTGTCCTTACGTGTTACCTCTCATCTGGAAATATCATGGTGTCATTTTTCAACAGAACAGTGCTTGTCCACACATGGCACATTTGTTTATGAAACATCTGCATGATGTTGAAGTACTCCCATGGCCAGTAAGATCTCCAGATCGGCCCCCCATTAAAAAGTGATGGACCAGCTCAGACATCAGCTTTGTACCAGTGCCAGTATTTAGGATATCAAGGACCAATTACAACTGTTGTGAACGAGCTCACCTCATGGGAGGATACAACAGCTTAATTAAACCCTTGTCAACCAGATCAGTGCATATGTCCAAGACAGAGAGGGTGCAGGATCATACTGATAAGTGAGAGTCATATTGCCAAGTTCTTTGTAAATTTGACTCGATTTTGTAATCACCACATACCCTCTCAACCCATGAGGTTTCATTTTATTTCCATCGTATGTTCTGGGTGCTTCATTTTTTTTTTTTTTTTTTGCAGGCAGGATATATTATGAGATAGACTTACCTTCAGGAAGTGAAATATATATTACTACCAATGGAAAATGGAATGGAATTAGTAGTTCCTTTGTCAGGGAGGAGAGAGGGTTGTGTTGGGAAAAGTTGAGAAGGAAGGTCACTCAGATTCCAGAATGAGAAAGATCCACCTGTAATGAGGGGGAGGGTAGACAAAGATGAAGGGAGATACACCAGATGGTTTTAGCATATCAGTCATCAAAGGAAAACGTGTCATGTTGTATAAATACATAAGGCAGTTCTTGCAAACTGGCTGTGGCATTTGACTCTCTCAAATATTCAGTGACTTGCAAATCGCCTAAAAAAAATTATATGCTGAAGAACAGCTCCACCCGATATTCTGCCATTGTACCAAAACCAGTTCCATTAAATCCATAATTTGCATCCACTGTGGAAAGCACATAAAACCATTGGGTGGATAGGTTCGTATTTAAAATAAAATGACCAAATTGCAGCTGTAGGAATTATATTAGCATGTTTTCTATCAATGCAGCATGCAAAGTGCATAAAATTTCACCTCTATGCAAATCATTCACTATCTTGGACCGATCATGTGAGCATACGTCGTGTGAGCTCAACCTATTTCAGGTACAAACAGATGCTTGTACAAGCTTATTGGTAAGCTAAGAATTGAAGCTCAGCTGTTGCTGTCATACTGCATGTGACACTCTTCATCTGTAGGTGTCAGCCATTTTGTTTTTCCATAATTGCCGATTCCAAATTTTGTTCATGTTCCCTTATCTGCCATTTCTGCAAGAGCAAGATCTGATGTTTTGACATTTGTTGTATTGGCAGTCGTCTTGTTTTAAAATATTTGATCTTAAGCTAATGTGATTAGCATTTGATTCAATAAAACTTTACTGAGTGTGTGTTGATATTTTGGTATAACAAATGATTCAGCTGTATATCATGGCTTTGCCTTGTTACAACTGGAGAGAAAGGGCACATATACAACTGCAGTGACAAACCCCAAGCAGTTATACCAATGAAGACTACTTGTAAAAGTTACCAAAATGGTCATTCTTTGGGCTATTTTGTCGAAAACTGACAGCCTGAGCCCGTGGCTGTGTAAAAAATATAAGTTGACTCTTACACAGAAGATAACTGTAACCAACCACTTTTTATAATGTTATTTATTTAAATAATGCCGTTACCAGTTTCAAACTGACAGGCTCATCAGACAACCTGTCCACATTAAGATTCATTTTACATTAGTTTTCACTTTTTGTTCTCCTAGAACATGAAATTTTTTTGGAGTAGTGGTGCCCTACAACCAAAACAAGATATGAGCCAGTGTCTATTTAACTGTAATTATGCATAACAATGATTTTAAATGATGCAAACAAATTATCAAAGGGAAGATGTTTTGGTCACTTACGTTGAAATCCATGCCATTACATTCCAGTGCTGACTGCTTGTGTTCATACAGCACCAAAGACTGCATGAAGCACCATATATAAAGAAAGTGCTTCATACAGTCTGCGCTGCATGAACACAAGCAATCAGCACTAGAATGTAATGGTGCAGATTTTTCAACGAGAGTGGCCAAAACATCTTCACTTCAATAATTTGTTTACATCATTTAAAATTGTTGTGAGGCACAATTACAGTGAAATAGACATTTTCTCATATCTTGTTTTGGTTGTAGGGCACCATCGCCCCAAGGAAATTTCATCATTTGGGAAAACTAAAAGAGAAAACTAATGTAAAATGTATCTTAACCTGAACAAGCCGTCTGATGATGAATCTTTCAGTTCAAAACCGCTAACAGCGCTATTTAAATAAATAAATAAATAGCATTATAAAAAGTGGTTGGTTGCTGTTATCTTCTGTTTAAGAGTTAACCTATATGGTGATTCTTTGCTTTACAACAACACTTTATTTTCTTTAGTTGTTATACTGATTTATTACAAAATATGTATTTTGTTTCTCTTTTGAAGTGAACTAAACTATTGTTATCTTCACAGGTCTTTACCATGTTCACCTCTTTAAGTAAGTGTTTGGATGTGGTCCGACAGATGCTGAAACCAGCTTGAGAGTGTTGCTTACTTGGATGGAACCCCTGTCACCAGACCATGCAAACTGATCTATAGTCTGTGATAATGAAACTGTTGCATTCACTTGTCTTTGTTACCATAATTTTTGGCAGCTTGATATATCTGAAACTCAGTAGCTAGAGATGGGACTTACATATGTATATTACAACATGCAACAATTTTTTATACTTCATTTGCTAACTTATACTAAAGCCAAATATAAATAAAATTTTAAAGTTGAAAAATAGGTCAAATCTTACATGTAACTCTAGTAACTAATTGATATTGATCCTCAAGTATCATAGTTGATCAAAACATCATGAAGAACAGTTGTTTAGTATTTTTCTTTTGTGTAATTATGAAGTGTGAATGAAATTCTTGGAGTCTGACGTGTACGTTATTTTGAATGGATGTGTTCATTAACAAATATAACCTCATGAACAAATGTTACATTAAGTTACTTAAAAAATTTCTGTTAAGGTACGGCCACTTTATAATCAGGCCTACCCGTTTTACATGCAGCTTATACTGCAGTATTTGATGAAAGATAATGGATAAGTTAAATTCTGTCCAGACACTTATTGAAGTGAAAAAAGAAACTAAAAAGCACATAAAAGATGTGTAAAGTCTTTAGATAAATTGTTTGTTGTTTGGGATGGACACCACATGGAAAAGTTGACAATATCAAGGTTTCAGAGTGAGTGGTTGCCTCTTATGGTTCAGAGAGCAGACAAAAATCTATGAAAGTAAAAAGAAAATCTACTCAGTAATATAATTTTTTCGGCACTATGGAAAAGAGACATGGGATGAAATAGGTTTAATTGGTGAAACATTACAAACAAAATTCAAATTGCTGTGACACTGAATGACAAATTTTCCCATGTGCTTTCCATTTCTTTAAATTTCTTCTGTCCTGTTTAGTTCAGTATTTATCTACTCAGGAACCAGGACTTTTGCCTGGTGCCCTGTGCAGTCCCCACTCTCCTCCCACCTCTCAAGACCATATTTTTAATTAATATATAAAAGACACTGCCAGTTTCTTGATGTGGCTATTACCCTCAACATCAGTTAATTAGTTAGTTGTGGAGTTAAAATGTCTACTTGTAGTGTAATATTTATTGGAAGAATCACTGACAAGGAGACCTCGTGCTAATCGGATTTTTATAACTTTTTATATTTGTGGTACATGAAGTTCAGAACTCAAATATCAATTTCCCAAAGCAGTTCAGTGCAACCCCCCCCCCCCCTGCCCCCCCCCCCCACCCCCCCCCCCCCCCCCCCCACACAAAAATGGTCAAGAAAATTGACTTTGAAGTTTTCTGATCATCATTAATATGCTAAATTAAGGTCAATTCTTATACAGGAAGCACGGTAGCGTGCTTGCCTGCTGTGTAGGGGGCATGGGTTCGATTCCCAACAGTTTCAAATTTTTAAACAAAGTTGTGTGTTCTTCAAATACTTCCATGAAGTGTAAAATACATAAAGATGGGGAAACAATCAATAACATTGAGATTAATTGCTTGATCGGCTCTCATTTGTAATTCCTTTTTCATTTAGTTCAAATACGTATGTCATTTAAATACAAAAGTTGTCAGATATATGCTGGTTAACACATATATATGTCTCATTTTTATGAAAAATTCATGTTTTTCTTATTGCTAATGACATATCACTTACAAAATCCAGTTTTTATAGCAAATATAAATTCTTATTACCAATCTTTTATAAAAATTGATAATCAGCAATATTTAAATTTAAAAACAACATTACAAATTATTTTTTGAACTGCTTTGATCAATTTATATTTGAGTTCCAAGCTTCACCTATTCTAAATATAAAAATTTACAAAAATCTAATTGGCATGTGATGTCCTTGTAAGACTGTAGTTCCTAACATTTAATTTGAACAACTCAAATTTCATAAAAAATACAATTACTGTATTTATTTTGTTCATATTGCATGTACAGTTTTATATATTTTTAATAATAGAATTTATAATACATAAAATCAGTTGCATATTTATTGTTGTACTTCTTTTCATTACCACATTAACATTGCTGCACCCCTGCAGTGCTATTGTTTTATGAAAGATCTGATGTTATAGTATCAAATCTCCTCTTTACAGGGCAGAAAATAGCTTTGGTTACATATGATTCAATTTTAAACAGAAAAAATATTGTTTGAATTTTTAGTTAAAAACAAGAGTTTACTCAGGAATACAATAACTTTTAGGAAGTTGTGAAATGTGCTAGAGAAGATTGGAAATGAGATGTCAGCAGTGAAACTGTTAGTGTAGTACTGACAACTTTTTTAAATCTGGATTTGTTTTTATTTTCAATTTTTTATTGAACTGCCATAAAAATTTCAAAACTTGTTAACTTTGATTTATGAGAACCAATAATATACCTTGATTATTAGAATTTTCTGTACAAATATCTGTCATGTCACAGCTTTCAATATGAAAGTAGACCACCCGACCAATACAAGACATTGCTATGGATAAATTTGTACCTATTAATAGATGATGTGCTATTCTTGAACAGAAGTGAATTGGATTTATTTGCCTGTAGACAACAGTTGTGTTGTATAAGGCATCATAATTTGTTACGTAATTATACAGTTGCTTACACAAATTATACAAAAGGTAGATACATAATTCTACAGATGGTTCTACAAATGATTATACAAAAGGTTAACATATATAGATATTATTACATAAATATTGCATATCTTGTGCTCATCCATAATTAGTTTTGTTACACTGGTTGCACAGACAAATTTTGATGTATATCATAAGTTACAATTTTGTTAGTCCACAATCACGTTTATAATAAAAGAGCATCATATTTTTCATTATATAAAATAGTAATATATTTTCATTATATGAAAGAACATCATATTTTTTCATTATGTATGCATTCACTTGTACTGTAGAATGCTTTCTCTTTCAGCCATATCTCTACCACCATTTTAAATTTATTTTCTTGCTATTCCCTTGTGCCATGTGACATAGTGTTAAAAAATGTTTAGCCAGCATGTACAAAATAATTTTGGACTTTACTCAAATGCGACCAAGGAATGTATAATAAGTTTCTGTTTCTTGTTTCATATGAGTGCACATCTGACCTGTTTTCATACGTGTTTGGCTTGCATAAGTGCTTTGAGTATGTATGGACTGGGCACTGTAAGTATTTTGTGCTCAATAAAGTACTGTCTGCAAGAAGGTAATTTGCTCAAGCCAAAAATACATCTAATGGCTTCTTCTGCCAGAGGAAGAAATCTTTTGCCCCAACAGAGTTACCCCAAAGAAGCATTCCATAATGCAAATGTGCATGAAAAAAGGCATAATATGCCAGGAACATGCACTCGTTAGTGACTCAATCCTTGCCAACTTTCTGCACAGCTCTTCTGTGTGGGTATTCCAGCATAATTTAGTATCTAGATATATGCCTAACAATTTTACTGAATGTCTGAGTTCATTTGGTCCATTATTAATATCTCTAAGGGAAAAGAGGATGTGTTCATTTTTGTTTTTATGTAATGACAGTCTATTTTCATGGAACCACTGAGTTGCCTTTTCCATGATTGAGTTGTTCATTTGTTTGACAACATTCACATCACTATGTGACATGATAAAAGTTGTGTCATCGGCATACATTACCAGTTATTCCACGTTTTTCAAGTTTTTTAATTAAAATGCTATTTGCGACAGTGTCAAATGCCTTGGTTAAAGCTACTAAAGTTGCATAGGTGTGTTCCCTATTTTCAAAACCATGTAATATTGATCATAAAACTTCCTGAAATGCCTTTATTGTTGATGGCCCACTTCAGAATCCATATTGGGCCCTATTTAAGAGGTTGTAAGACTAAAAAAAAAAAAAAAAAAAAACATTTAATTGGTCTTTCATTAATGTTTCAATAATTTTGGATATTATAGGTACTATTGCAATGAGCCCATAATTTTGGTGTGAATTTCTGCCTCCTGTTTTAAATTCAGGCAATACAATTATCGTGAGATTTAAAACTTTCTCAGCGTACATATTGTTCCACAAAGGCCCCTCTGGCACATCCGTGGTGGATTCACTTGGCGTTGCACGTGCGCTACTTGAGCGTGTTTGACTCTGCTGTGCCGCACGCCCTCCGTGATGACAACTCACCGCATCGATATCAATTTGATCGCAGGATGACAATCAAATTGATATCGATGCAGCGAGTTTTCACCACGGATGGCACGCGGCGTATCAGAATCGAACGCGCTCAAATAGCGCACGTGTAATGCCAAGTGAATCCACCATGCATGTGCCGGAGGGGCCCTAAATACCAGAGATCAGGGAGTTTTCGCCAGTATCACTTGAAGATGGCCAGAAGACTCTGCGCCAAAATATTGTGGCGGGAAGTTGCAAACATCCGGCAGTTCTCCCGAAATTTTGTGGAACAATACAATTGTCAGTTTAAGGCAGTCTGGAAATGTTCCTTCTGTAAACATCCTATTGATTAGATAAGACAGTGGACTGCATATAGTGTCTATTATTTTCTTTCTGATAAAATTAGAAAAACCATAGATGTCCTCAGTTCTGGAGTTGCCCAGTGATTTGACTAAAGTCAGTATATCCTTACGATAAATAGTTCTCCATCCATATTTTGGCAAGTCTACTCGTAACTCTGTTTCCCACAAATTGGGAAGACTAACTTCATTGTCCTCTAAATTTCTTTCATCTGTTATAGCTAATTCCCCAGAATTTATGAAACTATTATTTAGTTCATCTGCACCTAAACATTTCATCCCATCTCCTTGTAAACATGATGTGATCACATTTTATATCATCACCAGGTTGATAGTTTTTAAAATTTGCAATATTATTAATAACCTCCTCTTGACCTGTGATTTTATAACTTCCTTGTGTTAAATATGAGTGAAGATAACTTTGTACACAAACACTTATATAATGCAATTTCAGACAAATGATAATGACATGTCAGTGCCAGAAACAGACATTAAGTTCATACACTAAATGGAAAACTGTGTGTGAAATTCCTTTGTGTCCAATTGGTTAAATGTTAAAATGGAATCAACCTTTAGATACTCTACTCAAAGAGCTCAGCATCTCTCATTGTGATCACCTAAAGACAAGAATGTTTGTTTATTTTGTGTATTTTCACTCCTTGTTATCTTACTTCGGTGCAGCGCACATAAAGTGAATAAAATGTTATTTCACTAGGTGTGAGCAGTAAAAATACCATGTGAAACAGGTAGCTATACATCTTGCAGAAGCATTTTTAAGGATCTTAGAATTCTTATACTCACTCTTCAGGACATTAACTCCTTAAGGATGACAAAGATGATGATAACCATGTTATTGAATTTCCTCATGCTGAGAAATGAGGAGGAGTGATCTGTTTCACTAGGCAAATATCTTCTATGGCCAAGATCACATAAAGATTTATCTATTTTCAGCTACCAGTTTTAACAGATTTTGCTGTCATCTTCTGGTCTGTAACACAGTGCATGTACATGGAAAATATCTTCTATCATGTTTTATGCCAAATATGTGAGAAAACATTTTTTTTACGTTACAAGAAACAGAACATCAAAAAATTTTGAACGTATGTAAATGTACAGTTTCCATTTCTGTTTCTTGTCATGTCAGACAAAAAAAACATTTTTCTCAAATATTATCTTGTAGGTCATGATAGGAGAGATTTTTCCCTGTATATGCACAGTTTTACAGACCAGAAGATGACAGCAAAATCTGTCAAAACCAATTGTTGAAAATAAAGATGTATTTATATGATATTGGCTATTGAAAGTTTTATACTCTGTAATTATTATAAAGGAAAAGCATACAGTTGTCAGTGTTCTACTGTACTAATTTGTTTTGTTAATTGATTTTTGGCCTAGAAGGCTGTATTTTAGATTAACTGACTATTGTTGTCCAGGAGAATAAGGTATTAGAGATATTGATAAAGATTTTACACAATGGGGAGTCAGGCTCAAACACAGAGTAAATGCCATCTTTGACCGAGCAATAGTACTGTAGCTCAAAATATTAAAGTTAAACATTATTTAAATGTAAAGGGTACAAACCAGAAAAACGTGAAAAATAAACATCTTACAACCTGTGTGTGTGTGTGTGTGTGTGTGTGTGTGTGTGTGAGAGAGAGAGAGAGAGAGAGAGAGTGAGAGGGGGGGGGGGGGTGGGGGGTGGAGGGGGGTGACAATGAGCAAAGATCTACACTCAACAGAAGAGAACATAATTCTTTGCTTATTTCATCATCCTCTGTTTCCACCTCATCTGACACACACACACACACACACACACACACACACACACACACCTTGTACAGTGTTTAGTCTTAATGTGTTCTGGTTTGTACCCTTTACCATTGTTCATTCAAAGATGACATTTACTCTTTTTTCGCACCTTACTCTCCACAGGTAATATCGAGCTAGTGGTTAGTGCACTGTGGTTAGTGCACTGTACTTGTATTCAGGAGGATGATAGTTCAAACCCATGTCGGACGACACAGATTTAAGTTTTCAATAGTTTTCCTAGATCGCTTAAGGAAAATGCTGGAATGATTGCTTCGGAAGCCTGCGGTTGCTTTCATTCTTCATCCTTCCCTAATCTAATCTAATGACCTCGATGTCAACAGGACATTAAACACTTAATTTCTTCCTCCTCCTCCTCCACCTCTTCTCCCAAGCTTAATATCTTTTTCAATGTTATCCTCCAGTACTGAATCCTCTTTGACAAAGAAAATTAGTTATAATATGATGATGGCTTATAAGCTGAAAACTAGTTAATGCAGTAAATTAATGTTGGCAGAACATTGCTATTTTGTGCTTATGATGTGTAATAATAAAGCAACTGTTTGAGCTGAACTGTGATTTATGCAGTCACAATACAGGACACAAAAATAATAGTCATGTATATTTCAGCTCCAGGTCAAGGGTTCTGAGTGCAATTATGTACTATTTTGAAAAAATATTCAACAAACTCCGATCTAAAGCAAAGCAAGAAAGCCACTCTTTCTACAAATTATCTGAATGTCTAGGAACAGAGAGTGAAAAGTTCTATTAGCTAAATGGCAAATAGCAGTGTTAGTTGTAAAACTGCATGACAAGTAGTAATGTACTATAATAATAGGACTTATTTTCTTTGAAAATACAGTTGTGGTGAAGTAATATTGAACTATCAATAGCAGGCGAATGGCTTTTACATTGTGAAACTGAGGAGGCAGCAGCTTTTTCAAAGTAGTAGCTTTTGATCATACCACATTGCTGCAGGTATTTTCCTCTTTTTGTGGTGGGACCTATGGAACAATGAACGAGTGGATGAATGAAATGGATGTATCATCTAACCAAAAACTAGTTCTAATGTTTAAGAATCTAATGGTAATTATTATGAATATTCTTTATTTTTGTTGTTATATTTATTGTTGTGTAATACCTAATTCATGCATACCAGCAGGAACTCCCAATTGTTAACAGCTCCTGATGAAAATTAGTGACTCTCTTGTGCTGACAGATTTAGCTTTTTGCAGTTTGCCATTAGAATTTATGATTTGTTTTCTGTTTCACCTTAGTCAAATTTTAAGTATATAGTAACTAGCTGTCAAAGAGCAATGGCAAAATTATTCCACCTGGTGTGTAAGGAATATGGGACAGATGAAATACCTTCAAACCAGGGGGGCACCCATGGGGGGGGGCGGGGGGGGGGGGGGGTCAATGGGGGCAGCATCCCTAGTGAGAATTCATTTAGTTTATGAATATGAAAAAAGACGTCTAACCATAGGGCTTGGTATTTTATGAGCTAAAATACCTGGTGAACTATCATTAAAATAACCTGAAAATTCCAATAAAACACAGAAAAAATGATATAAAACACTCATAAATTAGGCTATAAAATTAACTGTAATGATGAAAAACTTTATTGGATGTTGGAACTGCAATTACAAAAAGGGCAATTCATTTAAAATCACTATGTTTTTCCTTAAAAAAAATTATCCATTCAAGATGTATGAAAATGGTTAGATAACCATCTTAGAGCTATTGTAGGTTCTCGACAGTGAGGGAAAATCTGTTGACAAACAACATGAGCTTGTAGTTAGATCTTTCAACATTTGCTGAAATGACGGGAGCGAGCACTTAGATATTTTTCTTTACTTTCAAAAACAAATCTAAAAAATTGACAGACAGCCCTCAGTATTTCACAAATGCACATTATGTTTGGTACAGTACTGATATTTTTATTTTTTCATACCATAGTTGGTCCAAGTTAACAACAACAAGCAATTTGACAATAAGCAGATGAACTATCAATTTATTTCCAACATGTACAAATACATTCGTGACCAACATTATACTGTTTATCCTAGAGGAACAAGCAGCATTGTTCATTCTTGCCAACATTAAAAGAATGAATTGTTCTGTTGTAAATCAGTGTTAAGCACAGACCTGTAAAAATCTTAGAAATGACACCATCCTTGAAAAATTAAGTGCCATAATTGTATGGTAAAAAATGCAAAGTTAAATTTACGTATCAATAGCAAGAATATTCAGGATTTTAGTACTTTGTGAACAATGCATTGATCATAAGGAAAGAATGATTACATGTTAACAAACTATGGTTCTTTTAGTGAGCTATAATAAAATGAAATTAAATTACCAATTGACTTACTGATAAAATTACTAAATACGTACTACTAACTATGTACATAGCATATTGCGAAAGCCACCATATGGTGCATGGTGGAGGTTACCTTGTATCACTACTAGCCATTTCCTTTGCCATCCCACTCACTGATGGAGCAAGGGAAAAATTGCTTTTTATGTGTTTTAGTACAAGCCCTAATTTCTCTCATCTTGTCCTTGTGGTCTTCAAGCAAAATGTATATTGGTGGCAGTAGAACCACTCTGCAGCCAGCTGCAAATGTTGATTCTGTAAATTTTCTCAATAGGGTTTCATGAACTTAATGTCACCTTCCCTCCAGGGATTCCCATTTGAGTTCCCAAAGGATCTCCATAATATTTGCATGTTGTTTGAACTCACCAATAACAAATCTTGCAGCCCACCTCTGAACTGCTTAGATGTCTTCTTTTAATCTGACATAATGCAAATCCCAAACACTCAAGCTGTAATCAAGTATAAGTCGCACTATCATCCTATAAGTGGTCTCCTCTATAGATTTACTACACTTTCTGGAAACTTTCAAATAGACTGAAACCAATAATTCACCTTCGATTTCATATTGTTTTGTGGTGCTATGCCTAGATGTTTAATCGACATGACTGTGTCAAACAGTGCACTACTAATGTTGTATTTGAACATTACTGGATTGTCTTACTCATTGGTGCATTAACTTACATTTTTCCACATTTAGAGCAGGCTTCCAGACATCTCACCAAATAGAAATTCTAACAAACAATGGAAACTACTGGTAGGAATACCAACAATGTAGAAAAAGATAGAGTGCTACTTACCATAAAGAAGATTCATTAAGTTCCAGACAGGAACAACTAAAAGACACTTGGATAAAGCTTTCAGTCACAGCCTTCATGAGCAAAAGAAAAACATACACCATTCACGGCAGCTCGGGCTGAGCTGCTGGAGTTGGAAGTCATATGTGCATGGGGTTTGTGTGCTTGCTTGTGTGTATGAATGGTATGTGTTTCTCTTTTGCTGATGAAGGCTGTGACCGCAATCCTTATGTCTTTTAATTGTGCTTATCTGCAACTTAATGTGTCTTCTTTTATCGAATCACTCCTCGTTGTTCCTGCTTACTCGCCTGCATGTTCGGTAGTGGGCGATAACTGGTGTGATCACTTTCTCTTCGGTGTGAAACCACACTGGCGCTATGCAACATCAAACGGTCCACACGCATCAGTCTCTGTACCGTAGATGGCGTCACCATACCTGCAGTTACCCGGTGCCACCTTACGTGTAAGGCAAAGGAAGACAAACTGACCAGGTTTCATTTGAATGAACCTCTTATATTACTCGAACATAGAAAATGCTGAAGAATTCTGCAGCAAATGACATTAAGGATACATGTTCTGTAAGGATACATGTTCTTTTACCTTTCTCATATGCAGGAGTCACCTACTCTTTTTTCCAGTAAGTTGGGACTTCATGCTAGACAAGAGATTCATGATAAGTGCAAGGTAAGTTAGGGGCCAGTGCCAAATCATATTGTATTTAAAACCATGTTGGGGTTCCATCCAGAATTGGGAACTTCTTTGTCTTCACCTCTTTCTGTTGTTTCTCTATACTGCAGATGCCCACTTCTGTGTTCTCCATAAGAGAATCTGTGCAACTGTCAAAAGATGGCGCATATGCGTGATCCTCCTGCATGAGCGATTATTTTTAAATGTGAAATTCAAACATTAGCTTTCCTTGTATTCTATTGCCACATCACACCAGTTGATGGGTGGTGAGAGAGAAGTCATGGAGCAGCTTAGTGATTTTATGTAGGACCAGAATTTTCTCAAGTTCTCAGCAAGATCTTTTGCTAACTACATATGAAGACAGTGGAAGTGGTTGCAGGTTCTTGCATTGATCTATTTATAAATGCATAAATTTCTACACACTTTTGCCTATTGACATTTCTGAGTTGTTCTTAGAAATGAGGATGCAACGGTCTCTGTTTCCTCAGCATTTTCTAAATTTTCTTATTAAACAGTGGTGGGTCTTTTCTGTCTTTAAACCACTTGTTTGGCACATTCTCCTCATATTAATAATGGTATCCACGGTGAAAGTTCAGTCTCAGAAACGTTTCATTTCTAGGGAACAAAGTCGTCTTCATGAACCTCAAATATGGCTATTGGTGGGGGAAAAAAAGCGTACTCCTGCAAAATTCAAACAGTTAACCACAGTCAGGTGCTAATTTAAAGTAGCGTATCATATTTCTTTTCATTTGTTGAATAGGTGTTCGTTTGCACTGGCCGCTGATATGACATGAGAGAGTTGGTGGCAGTCGATGACATTGTCTCTCAATTTTTTCACAGCCAACAGTGAGTTGTAAATGAGCAGTGGTGCATGAGTGTGGTTCACTTAGAATTTTGTGTGCTGTGAGGTGTAAAAGTATAATGAAAAGAGTGAAAAAATGACCGACATTCTTTAAGTTTATTTTATGTCATAAACTAATGAAAAGTGAGGGAACAACAGAATATGCTGTCTACGATGAAATATCACAAGAAAATGGTGAGCCAAATCGAATATCTCTATTAAAAATCCTATTGGACTAATGGAGGATATACAGGGCGTTACAGCATTTTAAAAACGTAGGGGGGGGGGGGGGGGTTGTAGAGGATGAAATACGGAACTTTTTGATATGCAGAAGCTTTAGCTGGAAATGTGAAATGAAGTTTCCACATCCATCACTGGGCTGCTGAAAATCCATGTACTACAAGTTACCAGGTGAGATTCTCTGTGAACATTTGGGCTGAAATTCCTAGAGATCTTACCAATTGTTTGATGGTGCATGGTATTTGAACTTTCTGGAGAGTGCCTTGCCTGAACTTATTGAGGATCTTCCCTTGCAATTGTGTGCTACTTCATGGTTTCAGAATGATGGTAGCCCAGTGCACTTCGATTGTCGGGTGAGGACATGTCTCACAGACAACTCCAGACAGGGAGTAATTGGAAGGGGATGTCCAATCACTTGGTCTGTGCACTCCCCTGACCTCACACCTCTTGACTTTTTGATCTGCGGTTATGTCAAGTTCCTTGTGTACTCAGCATCAGTAGAAACAGTATCTGAGCGCATTTTTATATTGTCAGACACTGTTAGAGGAGAGTGTGGAATCAGACAAAACATAGTTCATCTTTGCACATTATGTAATGAACTTGATGTTCGTCACATTGAACATGTATGCCACAGCAGTGAAGCCTTAGATTCATGTTAGAATATTTGAGTGTACTCTAATGTCAATAAACGTTTTCCAAACTAAAATATTCATTTAGCCTACTTAATGCATAGAAAGAGCTTAGTGTTGTATAAAAATTTATTTCGCATTTACAACTGTTGGATCCTCATTGGAAAATATTCTAAATTTTGTCTTCTGCAATCTCCCAAATTTTTAAAAAGTCATTCTGTAATACTCTCTGTATTGACCTAGCCAGTACCACAGTTGGCTTCAAGTGCTTTGATGAAAAGAAAAGTAGTCTTCTGGTTAGCACGTCCAGTGTTGATTAAGCTGAAAAAAATTAGACTGATGATGCCTAAAATATAAAATTTTATTGAATCTGCAGCAACATGACAAAAAATGATATTTTTAGGATTGACATAGATGACATAAAGAGAACCTTTATATTGGACTGGCTGTCATTATGTCCATGGATGGTTTATTCTCAAGCAGTTGACTGTGCCTGACAGTCACATATAATGCACGACAGTTATCAAGCACATTTTTAAGCCATCATTCACCAATTTCAAAAATGTTTCTGAATCTGCAAAAATGTATATGAATTTTGAATAGCATAAAGAAAAGTTGAAAAGCTAAATATTTTTGTTATTACAGTATTGTAACAAAAAGAACTAGGACTGTAGAAGAAATTGTCCTTGAGAATCGTGTGAAATTAGTACAAACTAATTGTGTTAAGTTGAAATCAGTTGTTTCTTGACTATATTTTGTACATTACATGGCTGCCCTCTAAGGGCAAGAGTGAACTGAGGTGCTGTTTTTAATGATATAGTGCAGTTTAGAGTACACTCAGGTGATGAAACATTATGGAAACATTTTGAAAGTGCCTCCATAAATGCCAGTTATGCTTCTTTTTGGACCCAGAATTAAAGTCTACAATTTATCTTACAGGTTGTGCCTTAGAGGGAACGCTATGTAGTTTTCACACAGATCAATCTGAAAATCGATGTTGAATATTCTGGTAGTGGTTCAAAAATGCAAAAGTGTGGGAAATACTATCCAAATAAAAATTTTAATGGTAGGAAGACAATTAATTTTGAGAGTAGCTCTTACGAAGGTGTCAGTCAAAAAAAGAGGCAGCAAAATGTAAAATCTGAGAATGTAAAAACAGGCTTTACTATAATTACACTGGTAGCTTGTTTATGTTTATAACATCGACCAAGTACTACAAGTGAACTGTAGAAACCAACAGGAGAAAATTATGTGCAGATGACAATGTCTGTAAAGTTTCAAAGTCATATATGGAGAAAATGTTTTGGCCCTCCTGACATTAAAACCTGTGGGTGCCTCTGCCTCAAACTTCAAGAACAATGCAATACTCTCAGTTTCTTGAAAAACAGTTAATCTGGTTCAAGGGCCAAAGCTGGCACAAATTTTTAATTGTCGTGATACACTCATTATATTGCAGGTAAAACAGTAAAGCACATCCAAACAGTTTACACTTACATCGTTTCATGGCCATCAATCCATTCAGTTCATTTCCATGCATTTAAGTCATTTCATGATGATTATTTTTTGGTTCTTCATGTCCCAGTCATACATGACACATACAATGGGTTGGGGCTTAAGCTCCTTACAGATGATTTGATTTTGTCAACCCAGCGCCCAATCTGACAGAATTAGATACAGCATCTAGATAGTCTGAGGTGGCACTTGATTTTATCATTTAACTCTCGGATTCTGTCAACAATATATGCATGAATTTTCCATGCTTCCTGTTCTTCCAAAACTGAAGAAAACTGGTATTTCTCTGGTAGCATGGTACATACTTGTAATGAGAAAAAAGAAAAGATGAAAGGTTTTAAAATGGTTTCTGAAACTAAAACAGTTTGACCATATGGTATAAAAAGAACTGTATGGTGACAGTTTTTGCAGTTATCTGAAATTGACTGAACAATTTCATTCCTTGGTGACTAGGGACAGTGACGTGGGAACAGACGTTACTTCAGAGGAAAGACTAGATAACATTTAGTAAAGGGTTTTGACTGCTGGAGGAGACTATGCAAATCTAAAACACAGCATGGAATTTCTTTTCTGATACTTTCACCAATAATTCTTGAAGATCCCTACATATAGGTAAGGAAAACCCATTCTGAAAAGTGAATCCTTTGCTCAATGTGAAACGATCTCTGTGTACAGTTTAAAATTAACATATCCTTTCACTGAGTATGCTGTTCTTGGGGTTGTGCTTCATATTTCTGCAGAGTAATGTGTGCATTGGATACGAATGGCACCAGAAAGTACTGTTCAGACAATTAAATACTTCTAATCCTGTATAAAAGTAACAGTGAGGGTATTTGTGTAATATAAGCTATGTTCATTGTTGAAGACTCTGCTGTCAACTTTCTCGTCTTAGTGTAAAATATCTCATAATAAATTAGTTCCTTTGCCGTAAAATGTCCAAAACCTGATATTTCTTTAAGCTATAGGCCGGCAGTCTGCTCATAAGCCTGGATTTTCTGTTGCAGAAAGTAATGACTGTGTAGTTTCTATTAGTTTTTCCTAATTCTTGATAAGTTCCGTCACATGTTTTTTTCCCAATTATTATATGATTTGTTTTCCTTTTGTTTCTTGTTCTTGCAGCATAAAAACAATGGCTAGAAATAAAGTAAGTATTTTGAAAACTTGTGGCAGTTCAACAGCACATGTTTTGAATGGCAAACATGTTAAAAAAGACACCAAGCATAGGACCGCTGGTTTTACAGCTACAAATGAGTATTCACTGTCATATTTGATATCATGAGAGCTGATAGTGAATCCACTTATATTCAGTCAGATGTGAATGAAAGTATTTTTGATTACTGAGTTCTGAAACAGACATAAGTTTCATGTACAGCTAGAATTGGAAACATTAAATGTACATAGCACATCTCTGTTGCCTGATACTAATGTCTCAGCCATTTATGTCTTCCTAGGTGATAGCACATTTGCAGTGAATAAGTATCTACTGAACCATTTCTGCAGAAGAACTTAGCTTGCAGTAGGAGGATTTGTGAATACAGATTATCATGAATTAGGCAAATAATGATTGTTATTTTTGGGCTGTTGTCGCCATGCTTCCAAATATTTAACAAAGCCAATTATACTAGACATTGAAATTGTAGATAAGATTGTCTTGCTATACTGTTTCCTTCATAACACCTCAAAAAAGCAATCCTATAGGTATATTAATAATTGTGTAGGCTATGAAGATACCAACGGTGGAACATTCTGGGAAGGAGACTTGGGGCAGCAGAATCCAATGTTAGATCTTTATTGAAGTAGCCAATGCAACAAATAACGGCTGAAAAAATTGACAAATACCTCTATTGAATGCCTCATTAACATGATCAGAGTGGTTTTCCAAGCAAAAAATGATAAATTTTTTGGATCAGCTTCAAAGGCAGATCGTGAGATAGGGCTGAAATACGTCATCATTTCATCATAACTGCTCGTAGTGCATTCTAATTCAAAGTACAATATCTTTTTCATCTGAAAATTTTAAATGTTTCTAGTGCCAGCTCCAAAGTGTTTAATTTGTAATGCCTGGCATGAAAACTCATATAGCATTTACAATTATTATATGAATATTATTTCTGCTAATACGTGTTTATCTTACTCAGTGGTTCATTCATTTACTTTTCTCCACTGTCCTTGGATGGAAACCTCACATTTTGAATTTTTTTCTCTGTGAGATTCTCTTTTGTTGCTTCCAATTTGTCTGCAAGCATTTCAGTTGCCTTTTCCCTGGCATCATTATTACAATAAACATGAGACCGATTGTACATGCATGGGAAGCCTTCAGAGTTTTCTAAGAAGTGTGTAATCACATCACACCCTACTACAACAGTTACCATTATTAAGTGCTTGTGAATTTCATGCAGCAAGGTTGACAGCTGACTGATAAGCTATCTATCCTCACAGAAGTACAGATGGTACTACACCTGACTGAACCAGATATCTGTTCTGTCAGATAAAATGCATACAGATAGCCTGTCATTGTATCTTACCCGACAAAATTAGATTATCTGAAGCACCCTTTACAATGTGAGGATTCAGAAATGAATAACTAAAAAGTTGAAACAAGGCAATTTCACCATGTTACCAGCTCCCTTAAAAGAAAATATTAGGGAAAAGAACGATTGTAGTGTGATTACACAACTCTCTTAATTTTAGGACTGGTATTATAATATGTTAAGATCTGTTGCAAATCTCAATATCAGAACTCTAGGAAGAGTGGAAGGAGTGGCCATTTCCAAAACGTATGCAACAATATGAAAAGAAGAAACAAAGGTGTCATTCTTACCTTTGGCACTCCAAATTGGCTGATTACATTAAAAGTGGGTTGTATCTGTCAAGGTGCAATTGTAAGTGTTGCTGTATTTGTTTGGAGTTTGAACACATTATGATTTAATGTAAAGGCAAAGCAATCTGTACCAGCTGAACATGAATCAGAGATACCATGTTCCATCTGCTCTTGTTGGCATCAATTACTCATGACACTTGGAGTGGAATAAGAGCAATCTTTTATTTATTTCAAAGTTGGAAAAACGAGTTGGTCACTAAACAAAAATACCGTGGTGAGGCAAGGAAGGAATTTAAAGCAATACAGATCCCAGTTTTTTTCCTCAACCCTGAAAACCTGTCACAGAAGTACTTGGCACATCCCAAATCATACCTGCTGCAAATACCTTCTACACAAGCAAATATTCCCGAAAAGATTACTTTTCAGGAATATTTTGAAGACCACCACTGCTCAGTTCAAAGGCAGTTAAAAGAACATCTGTCCAGGAGTATGCATCAAATGGAAGCAGAGTGTCTTCACTTCAACCCACTCTCTCTCATCCAAGGAAAGACAGGAGCATGGACAAAACAAAAACCTCATTAAGGACAATGCTCCAGAACATCAGATAGACAAAAAACAACTACTGTAATCCTGTAGGATATTCATGCAGGACTCATGAAATAAATGAAGCTCTTAGTGCAGGGATGACTTTTGTACCATTCAGAAGGAATTTTTCACTCTGCAGCGGAGTGTGTGCTGATATGAAACTTACTGGCAGATTAAAGTTCTGTCAGACTGTGACTCAAACCCAGGACCATTACTCTTCCTTGGCAAGTGCTCTACTGACAGCTGCCCAAGCATGACCATGACCCTTTCTCACAGCTTTACTGGGTTTGAGTCCTGGTCCAGGACACAGTTTTAATCTGCCTGGAAGTTTCACTTTTATACCTTGTCCCCAGGATGCTCATTTTTAAGGAAAGTATACACATGTGTTAAGGAGTAAACACCTCCTCTATATGGTGAGTAGCAATCTATTCTAAAATTCACACAGTTATATACAGGGTAGATCAAAAAATGTATACACATTTTCAAACTGGCTATACAAGCCACACACTTTGAAATCACAGTGGATATGTGTTAAATTGGTAGTATAATGGTTGAGCAACAGACAGCAGCAGTGTTGTGATGTGTTGATGTCAGTGTTCAAAGTGAGGACATGGCACAAACATGACTGATATTCAAGCAGCAAAAAGGATTGTCAAATAGTAATGGAGGTTTAAGAACATCAGTGAAATGCAACAACATTGGAGGCAGGAGTACAGAAGTGAACCACTAATGTACATAGGCATTGCTCACCTTCATGATCAGTTCGCAACAGCTGGAACAGTTATGGATATGCATAAGGGAAGATCAGTCCGGCCATGCACAGCAACAGGTGAAGAGTTTTCTGCTCAAGTGTTAGCTGTATTCTTATGCTCACCACAGAAATCAATACAATGATTTGCACATGAAACAGGTGTAAGCAGGACAAGCTTAAGTTGTATTTTGCACAGAGTAAAATGGAAAGTTCAGGTTCTGAAATTATTATACACATTGAATAAGGATGAGTAAGACAGAAGAAGGCAGTTTAGTAAATAATTCCTCCCACATGTTGAACATGTTGCTAATTTTGTTTCCAAGGTGGTGTGGTCTGATGAGGTACGGTGTAAATTAAATGGTACAGTAAACAGGCATAACTGTGTCTGCTGGGCCCCGTGAAATCCATATTTTTATCTCGAGCAAATGATCAATGACTCAAAAGAGAATAAGCAAATGATGACAGAAAAGGCTATCAGGGATTTGTGCATCTGTGAAAAGATCTGTGCATGAGACATGCAACTACTACCAGAATTATGCCTTAGCAGATCTGACTGAAAACCTGTCAAAATTCTGGTCCTATGTAAAATCACTAAGAGGGTTCTAAGGCTTCTATCCAGTCACCCACTGACTAGTTTGGTGAGGCAACTGAAGATACCAAAACAAAATACAAAGTTTTGAATTACACATTTAAGAAATCATTTGTTCAGAAGAATCTTACAAACATACCATTGTTTGACCATCAAACAAACTACCATATGGAAAACATATTAATAAGCATCCCTTGCATAGAGAAACAAGTGAAAGAGTTGAAAATAAAAAAATTGCTAGGTCCGAAAGGAATCCCAGGTCATTTTTACAGAGAGTACTCTACAGCATTGACCCCTTACTTAGCTTACATTTATCGCATATCTCTCACTCATAGCAAAGTCCCCAAGTGACTGGAAAAAAGTGGAGTGACTCCTGTGTTTAAGAAGGGTAAAAAAATGGATCTGCAAAATTACATATCAACATCTGTAACATTGGTTTGCTGTAGAATCCTGGAACATATTCTCAGTTTGAGTATAATAAATTTTCTTGAAACCAAGATGCTTATTCCATGAATCAGCATGGTTTTAGAAAGCAGCACTTGTTCAAAACTCACCTTGTTTTTTCCTCACATGATATGCTGTGAATTATGGATGAAGGGCAACAGGTAGATTCCATATTTCTAGATTTCTGGAAAGCATTTGACATAGTGCCCCACCGTAAACTGTTAATGAAGGTACAAGCATATGGAATAGGTTCCTAGATGTGCGAGTAGCTCAGAGACTTCCTAAGTCCTTCAACTGAGTTTGTTGTCCTTAAAGGTAAGTGTTAATCAGAGATAAGGGTATCATGAGGAGTGCCCTAGGCATGTGTGATAGGACCACTATTATTCTCTCTCTCTCTCTCTCTCATGAGGTGACTTACCGAACGAAAGTGCTTGCAGGTTGATAGACACACAAACATACACACAAAATTCTAGCTTTCGCAACCAATGGCTGCTTCATCAGGAAAGAGGGAAGGAGAGGGAAAGATGAAAGGATGTGGGTTTTAAGGGAGAGGGTAAGGAGTCATTCCAATCCCGGGAGCGGAAAGACTTACCTTAGGGGGAAAAAAGGACATGTATACACTCGCACACACACACACACACACACACACACATATCCATCCACTGTATGTGTGGATGGATATATATATATATATAAAAACAAAGATGAGGTGACTTACCGAACAAAAGCGCTGGCAGGTCGATAGACACACAAACAAACACAAACACACACACAAAATTCAAGCTTTCGCAACAAACTGTTGCCTCATCGGGAAAGAGGGAAGGAGAGGGGAAGACGAAAGGAAGTGGGTTTTAAGGGAGAGGGTAAGGAGTCATTCCAATCCCGGGAGCGGAAAGACTTACCTTAGGGGGAAAAAAGGACAGGTATACACTCGCACACACGCACATATCCATCCACACATACAGACACCAGATTTTTGCGAAAGCTTGAATTTTGGGTGTGTGTTTGTGTTTGTTTGTGTGTCTATCGACCTGCCAGCGCTTTTGTTCGGTAAGTCACCTCATCTTTGTTTTTATATATAATTTTTCCCACGTGGAATGTTTCCTTCCATTATATATATATATATATATATATATATATATATATATATATATATATATATATATGTGTGTGTGTGTGTGTGTGTGTGTGTGTGTGTGGAAACTATGGGGCTTATCCTCATGGCAGAAAATTCACAAAGTAATTAAAGACAATTGGACAAAAGGAATCATACCCAGTGACTGGAAACAAGCATTGAGCCACCCTCTACATGAAAAAGGAGATAAAACAGACACCAACAACTACAGGGGCATATCCTTGTTACCAGTGACATACAATATACTTTCTAAAGCACTTTTAAATACACTCCTGGAAATGGAAAAAAGAACACATTGACACCGGTGTGTCAGACCCACCATACTTGCTCCGGACACTGCGAGAGGGCTGTACAAGCAATGATCACATGCACGGCACAGCGGACACACCAGGAACCGCGGCGTTGGCCGTCGAATGGCGCTAGCTGCGCAGCATTTGTGCACCACCGCCGTCAGTGTCAGCCAGTTTGCCGTGGCATACGGAGCTCCATTGCAGTCTTTAACACTGGTAGCATGCAGCGACAGCGTGGACGTGAACCGTATGTGCAGTTGACGGACTTTGAGCGAGGGCGTATAGTGGGCATGCGGGAGGCCGGGTGGACGTACCGCCGAATTGCTCAACACGTGGGGCGTGAGGTCTCCACAGTACATCGATGTTGTCACCAGTGGTCGGCGGAAGGTGCACGTGCCCGTCGACCTGGGACCGGACCGCAGCGACGCACGGATGCACGCCAAGACCGTAGGATCCTACGCAGTGCGACAGGCGTGAATGGAGGGACGAATGGAGACGTGTCGTCTTCAGCGATGAGAGTCGCTTCTGCCTTGGTGCCAATGATGGTCGTATGCGTGTTTGGCGCCGTGCAGGTGAGCGCCACAATCAGGACTGCATACGACTGAGGCACACAGGGCCAACACCCGGCATCATGGTGTGGGGAGCGATCTCCTACACTGGCCGTACACCACTGGTGATCGTCGAGGGGACACTGAATAGTGCACGGTACATCCAAACCGTCATCGAACCCATTGTTCTACCATTCCTAGACCGGCAAGGGAACTTGCTGTTCCAACAGGACAATGCACGTCCACATGTATCCCGTGCCACCCAACGTGCTCTAGAAGGTGTAAGTCAACTACCCTGGCCAGCAAGATCTCCGGATCTGTCCCCCATTGAGCATGTTTGGGACCGGATGAAGCGTCGTCTCACGCGGTCTGCACGTCCAGCACGAACGCTGGTCCAACTGAGGCGCCAGGTGGAAATGGCATGGCAAGCCGTTCCACAGGACTACATCCAGCATCTCTACGATCGTCTCCATGGGAGAATAGCAGCCTGCATTGCTGCGAAAGGTGGATATACACTGTACTAGTGCCGACATTGTGCATGCTCTGTTGCCTGTGTCTATGTGCCTGTGGTTCTGTCAGTGTGATCATGTGATGTATCTGACCCCAGGAATGTGTCAATAAAGTTTCCCCTTCCTGGGACAATGAATTCACGGTGTTCTTATTTCAATTTCCAGGAGTGTAGAATAGAGGAACAAGCAGGGCCTAATATAGGAGATTATCAAGCAGGATTTAGAAAAGGTAGATCACGTACAGAACAGATTCTTAATTTAAAAACAATTTTGAGATTGAGAGCTATACAAAATAAAAATACAGTAGTTACTTTCATAGACTTCAAGAAGGCCTACGACTCAGTTGACAGACGAACACTATTCCAGATACTTTATGAATCAGGGATAGATGAAGACTTGCTGAACAAACGCTCACATATACAACATCAAGAGTTAAGTTTCAAGGCGAAATTTCTGAACCATTCAAAATCAAAACAGGAGTTCGACAAGGAGACAGACCGTCCCCAAGTCTCTTTAACTTGGTTTTAGAGAAAATAGTAAAAACATGGGCAAGAACATTATAAAACAGAGGCACAAGGGGGATAAGCATGGGCCAAAGAAAGAAAAAAATTGAAGTGAAATGTTTAGCCTTTGCGAATGATATGGCATTGATAACTGAAAACCGAACAGACGCAACAGTTATGCTTGATCTCTTACACGAGATTGCTGAAAAGACTGGACTAATACTATCCTATGAAAAAACCGAGTATATAGAACACAAACAGAATACAGAAAAGTTTATGAAAACAAAGTATGGAAAAATTAAAAGAGTTGATAGATTCAAATAACTGGGGGAGTGGATCCAAGCCAATGGACTGGATAACGCAACAAATAAAGAAAGAATAAAAAAGTTAGAATTTGCATATAAATTAACACAAAACTACTACAATCAGAAATTAATATCCATACATGTGAAGATTAAACATTATAATTCAGTTATTAGGACACAAGCAACGTATGGATCAGAGTGCCTAATATTGAATAAGAAAGACAAATTAAGAGAACTAGAAAAAAGAGAGAGAGAAATACTAAGAAAAATTCTAGGTCCTGAGAAAAACAAAGAAAATAGGTGGATTAAAAGGAGAAATAAAGACCTATACAAAAATACAGAAAAGATCACAGATACAATGAGGAAGAGACGGCTAAAATTTTATGGACATTTAAAAGGAATGGAAGAAACACGGATTACAAAGAAAATTTTTAATTACGTTAGTAAGCTGAAAAAAACTGTAGGATGGATAGAAGCATTAAAGAAAGATACCAACAAAATAGGTGTTACAGAAGAAGTAATACATGACAGGAATCACTTTACGTTACTTATAGAAATCGCAAACTATGAAGAAGATGAGCCAAAACCTTGACCCAAGAGAGTGTGGACAGATGAGCAGTTGGCGAGAAAATGAAGTAGTACTGGGAAGAATGGAAGAAAAAGAAACATCATAAGTCTTAAGTTGTATGCGGTCCATAGCTGGCCGATTTCATAATTTAAATATCTGGGCATAATGTTGCAAAGCGATATGAAATGGAAAGAGCATATGAGGATCGTGGTAGAGAAAGGGAATAGTTGACTTTGGTTTATTGGAAGAATTTTGAGAAAGTGTGGTTCATCTGTAAAAGAGACTATGTGTAGGATGTGGCCTATACCTAAGTTCTTTGGACAGGCTGATTTAAAGGAAGACATTGAAACAATTCAGGGGGAGGCTGCTAGATTTGTTACTGGTAGATTCGAACCACACACAAGTGTTACAGAACTGCTTCCGGAACTCAAACAGGAATCCTTGGGGGGGAAGGTGACATTTTTTTTAAGGAACACTACTGAGAAAATTTAGGCAACTGGCAACTGAAGCTGACTGCAGAACAATTCTATTGCTGTCAACAAACATTCTGCATAAGGACCACAAAGATAGGATACGAGAAAATAGGGCTCATACTGAGGCTCACAGACAGCAAATTTTCCATCACTCTATTTGCCAGTGGAACAGGAAAGGAAATTACAGAAATGGCACAGGGTACCCTCCACCATGCACCGTATGGTGGCATGCATAGTATGTGCGGAAATGTAGATTTAACATCTGGTTCAGCCTATCATCTAGGGTATTGACTGGATCTTTATTTTTTGAGGGTATGATTACTGGCAGGAGTTACCTGAAGATGCTGGAATCATTAATTCTACCACCCATGTGTGCTTTGTTAAGTGATGTACTTTTTTCTTTCGACATGACAGCACACCAGCCCGGTTTCATAGGGTTACAATACACCAGATCGTTGGATTGGATGAAGGGGCACGGAGTACCCTGCATGCTCTCCTAATTTGACCTCACTTGTTTTTTTACCTGTGGGGCACCCTGAAGAATGTAGTACACAGCAGGAAGTCACGCAGACTAGCAGAACTGCACAATAAAATTTAAATGGCTTGTTGAACAATTTCTATAGTTGCTCTGAAAGATGTGGCCTTGAATGCAAGGCGTCATACTCAGAAGTGTTTTGAGTTGGGCAGTTAGCAGTTTGAACACTTATTGTAATTGTTTCTCATTAAGTCACTATAAATAATGATGATGATATATAAGCTTAGCTTTATTAATTTCCCCCCTCCTGCCCCCCCCCCCCCCCTGACCCCTGTTGTATGCAGGTGTTCATCACCAATTCCAAGTCCTGTGGATGTTCCCAAGAAGACATAAGCATTTCTCCACACCTTGCAAAAAATATAAAAAACACTCTTCCCTTCTAACCTGAACATGAAACCGGTACAAACACTTGTGTACTTTCAGTACTTGATTACAGGGATTTTATCCGGCATGGTCTTTCTCAGACCATGCCGGATAAGTACACAAGTGTTTGTACCGGTTTCATGTTCAGGTTAGAAGGGAAGAGTGTTTTTTATATTTTTTGCAAGGCGTGGAGAAATGCTTATGTCTTCTTGAACATTTAAACTATACACTAAGCCCTGTTTACACCTATTATTACTCTTAGACTCTATGCTGAGGAAGAGAAATTTATAATTGTCTTATTTAATATTAAATATGGTAGGGAATCCCAATAGTTGGCGCTAAAGAGACTGGAACCACCAACTAGGACACTATCATTTTGGATGGACTGAGCTTTAACCCTATATTCTGTGTTCATTTTGATAAAACACATAGGTCAGCATTGACATTCTCGATAGCTGTTTCCAAATTGATTGGTTTTGCACTTCCATGTAACTGGAGATCAACAACAAACATATGGTATTTACAGTGGAACAGAACTAATGATGTATCATTGAGGTACAATGAGAGAAGCAGTGGACTTAATAAACTGGGGGACATTTGATAGTACATGTCTCCATTGTGACCTTGTGTTTTCAGTTATGACACATTGTTAGCAAGACATGAGATACAAGCAAAACCATTGCACTGCCAGTCGAGAGAAATTTTGGCTGCTTGGTTTGACAAGTAAAGTATAACAGTTGACAGTGTCAGAGGATTTGCTAAAATCCCTTGTCTGTAAATGGCTAACTTCAGGTCATCTGTTACCTTTATTAAAGCAGATGTGTGTGTAAACCTTATTAGAATTAATCTAGGAGGTTGTTTGTAGTTAAGTAGTTGGTTAGGTGGTAATGGTCTACATATTTTAAGGCCTTGAACAGTGTTGGAAATATACAAATGGGGCAGCACTTTGACTGCATCCTTGTTGGGATAGCAGCTTGTAAGGTCCTTGTTTCTAGGCTACAGAGAAAGTGCTTGCAATCAAGAAATGGGTGAATATATCTTTTGTGGGTACTAGTTGATCAGTTACAATCTTGATCATTTGGACTGTGATGCTGTCATGTCCACTATATGTTGATATGATGTGCACAACGGATTTTTGCATGGTATTGGCAGTATAATGCTTCAGACAGAATTTTAAGTGGTTACCATCATGTATCCTTGTGAAATAATCAGTAAGTCTTTTTTTGTTTGCAATTAAATTGTGTGAAGTTCCATTTTTTACATCTGACCAGGACAGTGTCATGAAAATAGGCTCAGCTGCAGCTTTTTCGTTGACTATACCAAAACCATGCAGGTTTTTCCATAGAATAGCTGGTCTGTGTCTGTAGTCAGTTAATGTATGGTACGTCTTTGTTTAGCATTACCCACAAATCAGCTGGCTGTTCCACTCTGCTTACATGATTTTCAGAGGGGGGAAATAGTTTGTGCACCTAATGTGCAGCATCTCTGAAAGTCATAAGCTTTTTTTTTTTATTTGATCTATTATCCAAGGAGTTCACTTTTCCAATCTTTGGGGTTCATATTTGCCCCATAGTCAAGTATGTTTAATAATAATAATGTAAATGGATGGATAATATTATACTTGTTAGCAAACCCTATTACCTGGAACCTATCCTCCTCTATAAAAGATACCAACCATTTCCTTGACCGACTCTCCACAGTTCCTCTCCCTTTACCACACGGTGCCCTGTTCGTCACTATTGATGCCACCTCCCTGTACAGTAACATTCCTAATGCCCATGGCCTTACTGCTATCGAACACTACCTTTCCAGATGCCCTATGGATTCCAAACCAACAACCTCCTTCCTAGTCTCCATGACCAACTATATCCTCACCCACAATTACTTCTTTGAAGGCATTACCTGCAAACAAATCCACGGTACAGCTATAGGCATCCTATGCTCCTATGCTAACCTATTCATGGGCCATCTAGAGGAATCCTTCCTAAAAACACAGAATCCTAAACCCCTCACCTGGATTGAAGGTGAGGACACCTTATTCACATTCCTCCATAACCTCAACAACTTCTCCCCCATTTGCTTCACCTGGTCCTACTCAACCCAACAAGCCACCTTCCTAGAAGTTGACCCCCACCTCAGAAATGGCTACATCAGTACCTCCGTCCATATCAAACCTACTAACCACCAGCAATACCTCCACTTCGACAGCTGCCACCCATTTCATATCAAGAAGTCCCTTCTGTACAGCCTAGCTACGCATGGTCATCGCATCTGCAGTGATGAGCAGTCCCTCTCTAAATATACTGAGGGTCTCACTGAAGCCTTCACTGACCATAATTATCCTCCCATCCTTGTACAAAAACGAATCTCCCATGCCTTATCTTTCCAGTCTCCCACCACCTCCCAAAGTCCCACAGTCTGGCCACAGAGGAGCATTCCCCTCGTAACTCAGTACCATCCGGGACTGGAGCAACTGAATTACATTCTCCGCCAGGGTTTCGACTACCTCTCGTTGTGCCCTGAAATGAGAAGTGTCCTACCCACTATCCTTCCCACCCTTCCTACCGTGGTATTCCGTCATCCACCAAACCTACACAATATACTCGTCCATCCTTACACAACCCCTGCTTCCAATCCCTTACCTCATGGCTCATACCCCTGCAATAGACTTAGATGCAAGACCTGTCCCATACATCCTCCTACCAGCACCTACTCCAGTCCGGTCACTAACATTACCTATCACATCAAAAGCAGGGCTACCTGTGAAACCAGTCATGCGATCTACAAGCTAAGCTGCAACCACTGTGCTGCATTCTATGTAGGCATGACAACCAACAAGCTGTCTGTCCATATGAACGGCCACCGAAAAACTGTGGCCAAGAAACAAATGGACCGCCCTGTAGCTGAACACGCTGCCAAACATGATACCCCTCATCTCAATGACTGCTTCACGGCCTGTGCCATATGGATCCTTCCCACCAACACCAGCTTTTCTGAATTGCACAGGTGGGAACTTTCCCTGCAATACATCCTAAGTTCCCGTAACCCTCCTGGCCTCAACCTTCGTTAGTCACTGTCCTCACCCATCCAGCCCCCTCCCTGTTCCCATTCCAACACTACACAGCTGTCATTTCACCACCACACCCAGTCTTTTAATTTCTTTTATTTTTATTTTTATTTCTCTCCTTTCCGCTACTTATCCCCTCCCCCCTCTGCACCTTGTTTCCTACCCTACATCTAAACTGCAACACTTCACTGTCCCCCACTCCCACCATACTATCCCTCCCCCTCCCCGCCCCAGCCACCTCCTTACCCCCACCCAGTCACCACTCCCATCATGCAGTGGTACTGCTGATCGCAGCGTAGTTTCAGCTCTCTAAGACTGCAGATGTGTGTGCAAGTTGCGCTTGTGTGAGAGTGTGTGTGTGTTCGTATGTGTATGTTTGTCAACTGCTGACAAAGGCCTTAATGGCCAAAAGCTATGATTGTGTGAATCTTTTTATTGTGCCTATCGCAGATCAGCATTTCCGCTATATGGTGAGTAGCAACTTTCCTTCTCTCATATTGTTACATTCCATCACAGATGGGAATTACCTTTACAAGATATTCTCTGCTCACTAAATTATCCTGGCCTCAACCTACGGTAACCTATTTCCCCCACATCCACCACCAACAATTTCTGCACCTGTGACCTGTCACCTACTCCTTTTTCAAGGCCTCTCACCCTCATTGTGTGCTGCCCTCTGCCAATATGCCCACCCGTGCTTTACCCTTCCCTGCTCCTCTCTATTTCTACTCCTCATTTTTGTCCCCCACACCCCACCTCCTGAAGCTGCACGTGGCACTCTCGTCAGGCTGTCATCTAGTCCCTGCACAACCTGCCAGACAGTGTTCTTCTCTCCCGCATCCGCCCCCCCCCCCCCTCCACTGTAACCTATTATCCCTCCTTTTTCCCACCCGCCCCAAATTGTTGTTCACATGACAGTCACATTTTGATCGGAGCTGCCTGTGGTAACAGTTCCATGCATGAGGTGTGCTTCCTTGTGTGAAGGTGTGTGTGGGTTTTCTTTGCTGAAGAAGGCATTGCCCAAAAGCTGTAATGTGTAACATTCTTCTTGTTGTGTTTTTTTGCAAATTGTTGATGCAGCATCTCATGCTCTAATAATAATATTTATAATTATTCCTATTGATCATATTTCCTCCCTCATTTCCAGAGTTCTATTTTTCATGCCTGCCCGCGCCACGTGGATTCCATTATCTCATCTGTTCCTTTTTTCCCACGTTTTTTTGTGGTTTTTACATATTTGTGCATGTTTCTATGTTTTTTTCACCTCTTTGTGCGTATTTATGCGTGTTTTTGTGGGCCTGTGGATACTTTTATGCATCTTTTTCTGTTCTCCAGCTCTCCTCATAACCACCCAAGACTTTCATTTGCCCATTTCCTACTTTATTTCGCATTTCCCAACACCATCCCTGCCACAACAGACACCTGCTCCATTTATTGCACCAGTTCAAAAAACTATCCCCTTCCCTGGCTAAACCCCAGCCTCACATAGTGTTCCTTAAATGCTGCCTAACCATTAAACCCCTCCCCCACCCCCTCCCCCAATGTCCTAGCCATAAAATTCTTTTATCTAGATCCCACTCCTCCTTTCATAATGTCCTTCACCTTCTCAGATTGCACCAGTCCCTGTCCCTCACCTACTTGATACTGCCTGACACAGGCATCACAGTACCACCTCCGCTCCCTCTGTAAGATACTACCATGGTGCAATCCCTACTACGTATGACACTCATCACTCAAATTGAATCCCGTGCTCTTCAGCACCTGGAAGAGCATTGCAGACACCACCTCTGGAAGATATCCAACCTACTGACATCCTACTTCCACTCTGGGACACCATTATCTAATCCCTATCCTATCCACAGTGTTCCTCCTTGTCAACCACTCATAACAACCAGATCCTGCCTAGTGGACTTTCTCAACTTACCACATCCCCCAAAACTCCCTACCAACATTCCAAATCCAAACCCAGAGCCTACACTATCCCAGAACACTGTTGCTAACTTTTACACCAAAACCCTCAGCTCTACAGAAGTTTCAGTTCTATCCAAAGACCTCACCTTTAGCCCTACACCAAAATTTAGCCATTTTGGAATTGTCAAAGGCCTACTCTCCTTCTCCTGATCCCTGGAATGGAAACACTTCATTGCCACCAATCCCTTCAACCAATTTAATCCCAACACTGAACCCTTCCTCTTCCGGTTCATACGGTTCATACCACCATCCAACTGTGATGTTGCCCCCCCCCCCCCCCCTCCTACCTAACCAACCTCAGGTCACCTTCCAGGAATTCCTTACTTCCAGCTTGGCCTCACCATCCTTCCCCAGGTCACTTCTTAAGAACGACACACTTTCAAATCCTAATCTAATCATCTTCTCTGCAGAGAAAGACTCCACTACTGTTGTGATGAGTCGCAGTGACTACCTGGCAGAAGGCCTCTGCCAGTTGCCTGACTTGTTCACCTGTAAAATCTGCCAGCCAGCATTATCCAACCCAGGAGCCCAGCATAACCTCCCCTTTGTGCCTAAAGTCTTGGGCCATTCTCAGAACCTCCATTACTGTCGTCATCACTATGACAACCCACACACCCATGCTCCCTAAAATTCACTAATCCAACAATCCTGGATGCCCCATTGTAGCTGGTTATTGTGCCCCCACTGAAAGGATTTTGGCCTTCATTTACCAATGTCTCCAATCAGTTGCCCATAATCTGGCCTCCCATGTCAAAGATAGGAACTGCTTCCTCCATCATCTCTCCAACACCTCCACCCCTTTACCTCCTAGTAACGTTAGTGCATCTTCCCTATACACCAGCATCCCTCCTACCTATGGTCTTGCTTCATCGAACACTATCTTTCCCAACATCCTTCATACTCCAAACCCACTAACTCATTCCTCATTCACCTAACTAACTGTATCCCATTTCTCATTTGAAGTGAAGATATAAGAACAAATCCATGGCACAGACATGGGCACCCACATGGGACCCTCCTATGTTAACTTGTTTATGGGCCACCTAGAGGAAATCTTCCTAGCCTCCCCAAGCCCCTGGTGTGGTTCAGGTTCATTGACAATATCTTCATAATCTGGACTCATGGCCAAGACACCCTATGATCATTCCTTCACAACCTCAGCAACTTCTTTCCCATCCACTTGCGAAGGTCTTCCTCAACCCAGCATACTGCCTTCCTTAATGTTGACCTCCTCCTCTCTGATGGCTCCATTCACATTCCTGTCTACATGAAACCCATCAACCACCAACTGTACCTGCATTTTGACAGCTACTATACCTCCCACACCAAAAACTCTCTCCCATACAGCCTGGCTACCCTTGGACGCTGTATCTGCAATGACAAGAACTTCTTTTCCCAGTATGCTGAAAGTCTCACCAGTCTTCACCGACAGGCATCATCCTTTGGATCTAGCCTGCAAACAGATTTCCCCTACCATTTCCCCACAAACCCCCAAACTTGCCACCACCTCCAACTGCTAGCTACAAAGGAATGCCCCCTTTGTCACTGAATACCATCCCAGATGGGAGCAACTTAACTACATCCTTTGTCAGGGCTTTGATTATCCATCATCATGCCCTGAAATGAGGGAGATCCTACCCAAGATCCTTGGCACCCCTCTTATATTGGTGTTCCATTGCCTAAGCAACCTACATAACATCCTAAGTCTATCCACATTCCACTCCCAATCCCAACCTCTTGCCACAAGGATCAGTCCCTGTGGAAGACCCAGGTGGAAGGTCTGTCTAATCCAACCACACAGCACTTCCTATTCAGTCTTTTCACAGAGTTATCTTACCCCATAAAGGCCATGCCACCCATGAAAGCACCCATGTCACATACCAGCTCTGTTGCAACCATTGCACAACTTTTTATATTGGTATGACTACCAATCAGGTGCCCACCAGGACGAGCAGCCACTGTGACCAAGAGCAGTATGCAGCTGACCATAACATGCTTGATCTCAAAGGCTGCTTCAAAATGCAGGCCATCTGGATCCCCCCCCTCCCCCCCCCCCCTCCATCATCACCACTAGCTTTTCTGACTTGCACAGATGCGAGTTATCCTTACAACACATTTTCTGCTCCCAAAATTATCCCAGCCACAACCTATGGTAACATGCTGTCCCCACATCCACCACCCAACAGTTTCCACCCCATCTGTTCTATGAGCTCCTCCCTTTTCATGGCCCCTCACCCTCACTGAGTGATGCCCTCTGCCAATGCACACACCCATCCCTTCCCCTTCCATGGTCCTATTTCCGCTCCCTATATTTTCTACCACACTCCGCCTCCCAATGCTGTGCCTACCAGTCTCATCAGGCTGTCATCTAATTCCTGCATGAGCCAACAGACAGCACTCTTGTCTCCCCCACCCATATTCTGCTGTCCCTCCCCCTTCCCCACTCACTCCAGATTGCTATTCACATGGCAGTCACATTCTGGTTGAAGCTGCCAGTGGTAGCAGTTCTGAGCATGAGGTGTGCTTCCTTGTGTGAATGTGTGTGTGTTTTCTTTGCTGAAGAAGGAATTGGCTGAAAGCTGTAATGAGTAACATTCCTGCTGTTGTGCCTGTTTGCTACTCAGTGGGTCAGTTCTACAGTGAATAGCAATCTATCCTTTTCCCAATAATTTTATATTCCAACCAGAAGTTTCAACTGTTTGATTTAGCTTAATGCCTTTTCTTCCAACCATGTCCATGCATTGTTTTCCTTTGTTACTATTCTCTAAAGCATTATTATCCTCAGTGCCCCTTCTTTATCTTCCTTTCTGTGTTTTTTCATCAGCTTCTGAACTGCACATGGTCTGATTTCTGAGCACCACTTTATCAACAATCTGTGCACAACACACAGTTATGTGACAACGCAAATTGTTGGTGCAGCATCTCATGCTCCAAATTGTTCCCACTGGGCTAATATAACAACAAAAACAAACAATTATTGATAAAATTATTTAACTGGATGATAAAAAATCTACTCACCGAGGGACGAAAGAACGCATACACATAAAATACTGTTGTGTCTGGCAAGCTTTCAGAGCCAGTGGTTCCTTCTTTAGGTATAAGGGCCGAAGGGGAAGGAAGAAGGGTGAAGGAAAGTGACTGGAGAGGTCTAGGAAAAGGGGTAGATTTTGGGAAAGTCACCCAGAACCGTGGGTCAGGGGAGACTTACCATACGGAATGAGCTCAGGTTTCCAAATCTCATCCAATGCAGTGCCCAACAGTCAGTCTTTCCTTCTCATCATGTATGGTAAGTCTCCCCTGACCCAAAGTTCAGGGTGACTTTCCTTTTCCTTCACCCTTCTTCCTTCTCCTTCAACCCTTCTGCCTGAAGAAGGAACCACTGGCTCCAAAAGCTCGACAATCACAACAGGCTTTTTATTTTTTGAAAGATTTCTTGAAGCCTTCAGCTGCCATTTTCTTTATTTTCGTCTTAGGTCATGTTCAAGTATCTAAAACGGAAGTATGATACATTGGATACATTAGTGGCACTTGTGATTTGGATGTAGGAACAAGTTATATCTGAGGATATACTAGGTGCATTATAACTTGTTCCTACATCCAGATCACAAGTGTCACTAAATTATCCAATGTATGATACTTCCATTTTAGATACTTGATAGTGGCCTAAGGCTGAAATTGAACAATTGCACAAGAAATAAAGAGAGTGGCAACTCAAGGCTTCAAGAAATCTTTCAAAAAATTCATCACAGCTGTGGACCCTATCATAATGAAAATTATACAGTCTTTTATGCTGTTTGGTGAGTAGATTTTTTATCTATCCAATTATATAAATTGCTCCCACTGATATTTATAGTTATTCCTATTGACTGCATTTCCTCTCTCATACTCGCGTGTATTTCCTCTCTCATCCTCGCGTGTTTTGACATTCTGTTTTTCACACCTGCCTGCAGCACACAAACTCCCATACCTCATCTGTTCCTTTTTCCTCACATTTTTGTATGGTTTTTACATGTTTGTACTTGTTTGTGCATATTTTTACATTTTTTCACATCTTTATGCGTATTTTCACATATTTATGTGTGTTTTTGTGTAATATATATAGAAAGAAACATTCCACATGGGAAAAATATATTAAAAAAAGATGCTGTGACTTACCAAACGGGAAAGCGCTGGTAGACAGACACAATAAAAACCACACAAACACACACACAAATATCAGGCTTTTGCAACCCACGGTTGCTTCATCAGGAAAGAGGGAAGGAGAGGGAAAGATGAAAGGATGTAGGTTTTAAGGGAGAGCGTAAGGAGTCATTCCAATCCTGGGAACGGAAAGACTTACCTTAGGGGGAAAAAGGGACAGGTATACACTCGCACACACACACACACATATCCATCCGCACATATACAGACACAAGCAGACATATGTAAAGGCCTATGTGTGTGTGTGTGTGTGTGTGTGTGTGTGTGTGTGTGTGTGTGTGTGTGTGTGTTTGTTTGTTTGTTTTCTTTGCTGATGAAGGCAGTGGCCAAAAGCTGTAATATGTAACGTTCTTCTTGTTGTGTCTGTTTGCAACTTTACAGTGAGTGGGGATCTATCCTTTTCCTAACAAAGTAAATTCCAATGTTGATTAAGTAAATTCCAGTCTAGCATCTGAAATTAGGAATGTACAAACTCACATCCCTACATAAATTTTTAAATTGAAATCCAAGTTGAAGCAAGACAATGAAAAATGGTTTGCCCTATACAGAGCACATTTGGAGGCTCATTTTGATTCATAGCTGATAACAACTACTTAAAAGGTCCCCGTGAAATGCAGTACTGTCCACAAAAGCTTTGAAACATGCAGAAGAATCTGAACTACAGGTAACAAAAAGGTTAGAAGCAAATGAAAACATCTATGGACTTTCATTGAACAGATAGAGTTACTGCAAGCTATAGATGAGGAGGCTGTGTGTAAAGAATTATCTAATATAAGTGATACTATAATGCTTGATCACCATAATTTTAGTAATTATGTAACAGAGACGTACCGTACACTGGATGCGAAGTGAAAATCACATCAGTCATTTCAACAGGGGCTATTACAGTATAATAACATTGTTGATGAGAAATTTGTCACAACTGAGCAAGCAGTTTTAAAATTGTCTTAAAGTGTTACACAGCATTTGCCTGTTATTTCAACAGAAGCAGCCTTTATTACATATATCAAGTTTAATTGTTTTGATTCACAAACACCCAAAATTTTTCATCCAAGAATATATGAATGTGCTGGCGGTATCTTGATCAGTCAGGAACAGACTTCTTTTATGGGAGGACATCTAGAAGGAGATGCAGTTTTCTGAGCAAATTAAACTGCAAATACTTGTGCAAGTTTAAAAAAGTTTTGTGATAAATTTCTGAAGGAATATTGGTCATCAGAAAATTGGAGGAAGTGGTTGTTGTGAGTACTGGCAGAAATGTATTAAGTATATCAGTGTGGAAATGGCTCCAGAGTTGTTTGCTGTGGGTATTGAGCACAAGTTGCCATTCTGTAGTTGTAGAGAGTTGACTGCAGCACTGACGGACCATTATAACAATTACATAACGTTCCTGGTAAGGGTGTGATGTTTACAAGGCCATAAGGTAGATATAAGAATGCACAGCTGAGACAAGAAGGCAGTAGGCTGGTAGGTATGATGTGAGGACACTGCGAGTGACCAAACTCATGAAATGCACAACACAATGGGAGCCACTGCAAAGTGGTGGAATATAGCAATCAACATTTTCCCCATGACATATTAAACTACATAGTGTCTTGGTGTGGGACTTGCTAGAGACAATGAGGTTGAGGTCTCAATATTCGTGGTAAATTTATAATTACAAAACACAGGGGTGCCAGGAGACAAATAATCTGCCAGCTGGCCAGGTAGATGGGACAGCCAGGTAGATGGGACAGCCAGGTAGATGGGACATTATAATGACACTGGTCTTGTGAGTGATGCATTTGACCTTGACAAATATAGGTGCGGGATGAGCGTGATGAAAGACTTGGGCACAGTGTCAAGTTGATTCCATTTTGGCAGTTAGATAACCCTAACATTTTAGACGAGCTTTGAACGGATGACACATCCTGTATTGCAAGGTTATATAATGACCAAGAACATAATGCAGTAGGAAAAGAAGGAATTAAAAAACTATGTGGTTGACAAGTATGGGATTTTTGGACTCCAAAACAGAACTAGAGAGTATGTAAGGTTGTGAATCTTTCCAACGGGCAAACCATGGAATTTGATAAAGCACAATAATTACAAACTGCGTAAGTACCCTTGGAAGAAAGTGATATTGTCTACAGTTTGTATCTGATTGAAAATCCAGATACAAACTGTCCTTCAGTGCTTATAATAATGTCATTGTTTTTTATGTGCAAGTAGATTGGTGCAAAGTACAATGCTTATGTGACCTGTCACTACATGACAGGATGCTGGAAGAGTTCCTACATTTGCATTTCTGGAGAGCACAACCTGTAATTTCGCTGGGTAAGCCATATTTTGAGAAAGCAAAAGAAAAGAGAAAGTGGTATTCAAGATTTATTACGTGACAAGGAGTCACTGCAAACTAGAGATAACATTAGTCCTGTTTTAGTTGTAGTAGTATGTGGGATTAGAGTTGGAGCTACTCATAGACAGTGGTTCTGAAATTTCTGGATTTTACTAGAGTATTTTGAGGCATTGCCAAACAAAACAGACATGGTAGTTAAGCCATTGTTTAAGTGTCAAGATTTTCAGCAACAGGGAAATTGTTTAAAGCTATTAGGTAAAATGCCACACTGTTTTTGCACATTCAGAATGTTGTCATAGCACATATATTTTTAATTATTCTGCAGCTTAGTGTAAATATGATTATAGGTGTTGATTTTCTATATACTTATTGTTGTAAGCTGCGTTTTGTGAAGTCAGTTGACACAGCTGGTAGAAGAAAATACTGTAGCAGATCATTTTATAAAACGACAGGAGAAATGTGTTTACCTCAGAAGCTAAGTAAGCAGAAGAATTGGATGGAAAGCAAGGAGTGAAATTATGACTAGTTATTGTACAAGGACTTAGAGTTGAGAGAAAGGGAGATTTTGATGAAAAGAGCAACCCTATGGCCGAGGAGCTAAAACAGGGGTGAAACAGAGGTGAGAATCAAAGATGTAATGCCAGTCAGCATGGACTTTGAATCAAAGATGCCATGCCAACCAGCATGGATTTCAAAAACATTGATCAAGTGAAATCCAGCTTGCACTTTTCTCACATGACATACTGCAAGCTTTGGGTCAAGGCAGCCAAGTAGATGCTGTATTTCTTGATTTCTGGTTAGCATTTGACTCCAAGCCACTCCTACACTTATTGTCAAAAGCACAATCATACTGGGTATCAAGTGATATTTGTGAGTGGATTGAGCACTTTTTGGTACAGAGAATGCAGCACATTATCTTGGATGGAGAGTCATCATTATATGTAGAAGTAACTTTAGGCATGACCCAGGGAAGTGTGTTGGAACCCTTGCTGTTCATGTTGTGTGTTAATGGACCATGCAGACAATATTAAGAATAAAATCAGACTTTTTGTAGGTGATACTGTTATCTGTAACGAAGTACTATCTGAGAGAAGCTGCATAAATATTCAGTCAGATCTTGATAAGATTTCAAAGTGGAACAGAGATTAGCAACTTGCTTCAAATGTCCAGAAATATAAGATTTTGCACTTCACAAAACAAAAAATGCAGTATCCTATGACTAGAATATCAAAGAGTCATTGTTGGAATTGGCCAACTCACAAACACATGGCTGTAACACTTTGTAGGGATTTGAAATAGGCTCAGCCATGGGTAAAGCAGGTGGTAGAAATCAGTTTATTGGTAGAATACTGAATAAGTGCAATTAAGCCACAAAGGAGATTGCTTACAAATCACTTGCGCAATCAGTTCTAGAATATTGCTCTAGTGTATGGGACCCGTACCACACAGGACTAATGGAGGATATTGAATGTATACAGAGGAGGGCAACATGAATGGTCATGGGTTTGTTTAATCTGTGACAGAGTGTTGCAGAGGTACTGAAGAAACTGAGCTGGAAGCCCCTTGAAGATACACATAAACTATCCTAAGAAAGTATGTTAACAAAGTTTCAAGAACCAGCTTTAAATGATTACCCCCCTATGTATAGTTAACATAGGGATCATGAGGATAAGAATAGAATAATTAACTGCATGCAGGATGCACCCTGTGCCATGTACCTCAATGTGGTTTGCAGAGTATAGATGTAGGTCCCCCGCCATGAACCATGGACCTTGCCGTCAGTGGGGAGGCTTGCATGCCTCAACGACACAGATAGCCGTACCGTAGGTGCAACAAGAACAGAGGGGTATCTGTTGAGAGTCCAGACAAACGTGTGGTTCCTGAAGAAGGGCAGCAGCCTTTTCAGTAGTTGCAGGGGCAACAGTCTGGATGATTGACTGATCTGGCCCTGTAACACTAACCAAAACGGCCTTGCTGTTGTGGTACTGCGATCGGCTGAAAGCAAGGGAAAACTACAGCTGTAATTTTTCCCGAGGGCATGTAGCTTTACTGTATGATTAAATGATGATGACATCCTCTTGGGTAAAATATTCTGGAGGTAAAATAGTCCCCCATTCGGATCTCTGGGCGGGGCTACTCAGGAGGACATCGTTATCAGGAGAAAGAAAACTGGCGTTCTACGGATCGGAGCGTGGAATGTCAGATCCCTTAATCGGGCAGGTAGGTTAGAAAATTTAAAAAGGGAAATGGATAGGTTAAAGGTAGATATAGTGGGAATTAGTGAAGTTCGATGGCAGGAGGAACAAGACTTTTGGTCAGGTGAATACAGGTTTATAAATACAAAATCAAATAGGGGTAAAGCAGGAGTAGGTTTAATAATGAATTAAAAAAAATAGGAGTGCGAGTAAGCTACTACAAACAGCATAGTGAACGCATTATTGTGGCCAAGATAGACATGAAGCCCACGCCTACTACAGCAGTACAAGTTTATATGCCAACTAGCTCTGCAGATGATGAAGAAATTGATGAAATGTATGATGAGATAAAAGAAATTATTCAGGTAGTGAAGGGAGACGAAAATTTAATAGTCATGGGTGACTGGAATTCGACAGTAGGAAAAGGGAGAGAAGGAAACATAGTAGGTGAATATGGATTGGGGCTAAGAAATGAAAGAGGAAGCCGTCTGGTAGAATTTTGCGCAGAGCATAACTTAATCATAGCTGAAACTTGGTTCAAGAATCATGAAAGAAGCTTGTATGCATGGAAGAACCCTGGAGATACTAAAAGGTATCAGATAGATTATATAATGGTAAGACAGAGATTTACGAACCACATTTTAAATTGTAAGACATTTCCAGGGGCAGATGTGGACTCTGACCACAATCTATTGGTTATGAACTGCAGATTAAAACTGAAGAAACTGCAAAAAGGTGGGAATTTAAGGAGATGGGACCTGGATAAACTGACTAAACCAGAGGTTGTACAGAGTTTCAGGGAGAGGATAAGGGAAAAATTGACAGGAATGGGGGAAAGAAATACAGTAGAAGAAGAATGGGTAGCCTTATGAATGAAATAGTGAAGGTAGCAGATGATCAAGTAGGGCCAGTAGAAATCCTTGGGTAACAGAAGAGATACTGAATTTAATTGATGAAAGGAGAAAATACAAAAATGCAGTAAGTGAAGCAGGCAAAAAGGAATACAAACGTCTCAAAAATGAAACCGACAGGAAGTGCAAAATGGCTAAGCAGGGATGGCTAGAGGACAAATGTAAGGATGTAGAGGCTTATCTCACTAGGGGTAAGATAGATACTGCCTACAGGAAAATTAAAGAGAGCTTTGGAGAAAAGAGAACCACTTGCATGAATATCAAGAGCTCAGATGGAAAACCAGTTCTAAGCAAAGAAGGGAAAGCAGAAAGGTGGAAGGAGTATATAGAGGATCTATACAGGGGCAATGTTCTTGAGGACAATATTATGGAAATGGAAGAGGATTCTAGTAACAAAATTAATTGTGGTAGGTACCTAATTTTAATTGCTAATACTATGTATTATTGTAACTTATCTTTGACCTGTCCAATATCAATTGTACAATTTGTGCTATATGATAAAACTGGACCAATAAAAAATCAAATCAAATCAAGGGGAAGCAGTGGTTGGGAAGGGAGTGAGACAGGGTTGTAGCCTCTCCCCGATGCTATTCAATCTGTATATTGAGCGAGCAGTAAAGGAAACATAAGAAAAGTTTGGAGTAGGTATTAAAATCCATGGAGAAGAAATAAAAATTTTGAGGTTTGCCATTGACATTGTAATTCTGTCAGAGACCGCAAAGGACTTGGAAGAGCAGTTGAACAGAATGCACAGTGTCTTGAAAGGAGGATATAAGATGAACATCAACAAAAGCAAAAAGAGGATAATGGAATGTAGTCGAATTAAGTCGGGTGATGCTGAGGGAATTAGATTAGGAAATGAGACACTTAAAGTAGTAAAGGAGTTTTACTATTTGGGGAGCAAAATAACTGATGATGGTCGAAGTAGAGAGGATATAAAATGTAGACTGGTAATGGCAAGGAAAGAGTTTCTGAAGAAGAGAAATTTGTTAACATCGAGTATTGATTTAAGTGTCAGGAAGTCTCTTCTGAAAGTATTTGTATGGTGTGTAGCCATGTATGGAAGTGAAACATGGACAATAAATAGTTTAGACAAGAAGAGAATAGAAGCTTTTGAAATGTGATGCTACAGAAGAATGCTAAAGATTAGATGGGTAGGTCATATAACTAATGAGGAGGTGCTGAACAGAACTGGGGAGCAGAGGAGTTTGTGGCACAACTTGACTAGAAGAAGGGATCGGTTGGTAGGACATGTTCTGAGGCATCAAGGGATCACCAATTTAGTACTGGAGTGCAGTGTGGAGGGTAAAAATTGTAGAGGGAGACCAAGAGATGAATACACTAAGCAGATTCAGAAGGATGTAGGCTGCAGTAGGTACTGGGGGATGAAGAAGCTTGCACAGGATAGAGTAGCATGGAGAGCTGCATCAAACCAGTCTCAGGACTGAAGACCACAACAACAACAACAACAACAGATGTAGGTGTAGATGTAACAACATGAAAATGTTACCAGGGACACAATATGAAACTTTAAAGATAGTCTTGTTGAGGAATAGTATTGTACTTGCTGATTTCACAGGAGTTGTGAAATATTTTGAGTGTACATTGACTATAAAGCCACCTGACAAATATAAATAAAGACCTACCACAGAAACACTGTTTCAAAAAGATGTGGAGGCATGAAAAAAAGAGAATTACGACTTGTGAATTGTGCAAAAAGAGAAGACAGCTTCTATATTGATTCAAATCCTTAGACAGAATACACAATTTGAGGTGCCAAGAAATTAGTGTCATGGATTCATTTGGTCTGTTGCCAGTGTCCAGAGATGGGTGGACCTACATTTTCATCATATGAAACTTTTCATCAAACACATGGGTTATGTCCAGTTGCTGAGTAAATGCTAAAGTAGTGGTGGAGAAAATGGAAAACAAATAAATTTCAAAAACTTCTGAAAAGAAATAACATTAGATATTTCAAAATTTCACTGTATTTTCCACAAGGCAACATGAGTGAGCAAGTGATGAGAGAGTTGAATCGGTTATGCTGTTCCTTTTTTCCTTGGAGAAGTGTGACCTGAGCAAATTTTATTATGTGATTTGAAGCCATCATGAACGATCTTTGGCATAAGGCCATTGGTTTTGCACGATGTGAATTAATGTTTGGTAGAAAGTGAAGAAGTTACTTTTGTTGTGAGACAACTAAGGTTGAAATAGAGGAACTGCCAAAGGAGCAATTGTTGAAGAAAGCAAAGTGGAGAAAGAAAAGGCATGATGAGAGGGCAAAGCCTACTCTATTTAAACTTGATTATTTGGTGCTAGTAAAAACAAAAGAGTAACAAGCAAGGCACCACAGGAAATTTAGAAGTTTTTGCTAGTTTAACATGATCTGTTCCTAATCAAGAATCTGCCACCTACCATTGCACATCATGTAGTATATCCCAGATCAAAAAGTGTTTTTGGATTAAGAAATGTGTTAGACTTAAAGAGGTATATTCAGTAAATGCAGAAAGAAGCATAGGCAGGTTCCTTGTCTTTGGAGACCAAGGTTGAGCGACTGTGCGCACTCGAGATGTGTAGAACAATTCTTCCTTTCCTTGTTCTTCTCTCTCCCTTAGTATAATCTTTTTCTTTTCATTTATTCAATGGGCAGTTGTTATTTTTTGTGTTTTGATGTTACAGGTACAAGGGGAGGCAAGATCATTTTGAGGTTTAAGTCATGTTTTTAGAATGTAGTTATGGGCATATAAGATGAAACATAAAAGTCATAAATCTGAATTGGTTGTTAGCTGTGATTTTAATACATGAGTGAAGGATAATTAGAGAGAGCACTGACGATTCTACGATGACAGCAAATATGGCAAGAGATCACTGGTGTTAACAATGACGGATATTTACTGGATGGGAAGCTGTGAAAAAATTTTAGTTGGAAATGATATAAGACAGGAAACTGAGGCAACAGACAGACTGTTAGGTCTGTCAATACATATAGTCTTCAATATCGTAAAGCTTTCATTAATGAGCAACTTTATAAATGATAAATATCACTATGGACTCTAGGAAAAGACACTAAGCAGCCTTGGACACTAGAAGTATAGGTACAGTAGAGTTTAATCTTAGGTATGTTAGAAAATGGGCAAAGTAGTCATAATGCTAGTTTTTTGTGTTGTTGTGAAATTAAATGATCTGAGTGAACAAGAGCACCAGTGTAGGATAGTGAAGTTCTGATTTACTTACATTTAAGGACTAAAGTAAGATGGATGTAAGAATCTAGAAAGTGTAAGCTGTTCCGGCCTAATGTCAAGTGCTGGCACATTGGCCTGGAATGGAACAGCAGAGAGGGCTGTGAGATGACATCAGCCAATAGTATGCTGACAGGCTCTTCTCTAGGATGACACTGGGACAGGACCGGCCTCTACACAAAGAGAATATAAGCGCCGCGCCACCTAGCCGCAGCCCAAGTTGAAGATGAGCCATCCTTCAACCCTACAGCAGTGACTTATGAACTGTATTGTTTTGCTTGTATTGGAATTGTATATACTGAAGGACATTGATTATTTGCATGTCGCCAGTTGCTTGCAACACACCTTTTTACTGTAATAAACTTCATTAATATGATTTGTTTGAATTGTTGTCTAGCGATCTGAGAAAACAGCATTCCTAGTCACCCTATATTAGACAAGTGGCCAGAATACAAATTGATAATGAGGATTCAAAAAAAAAAGAACCCTGCACCTCGCTGCCACAGGATTTTCTTTTGTATTTTGCTGGCTCCTTAATTCTCTTGTCTTTTCTTTGCAGGGGTGTTTTCTTGCTTTGACAGTCTTTTATCATGTTTTTCTAGTCAGTGTTTTCAGGAGGGCGTTGCAGGATTTTTTTTTTTTCCTTGCTTGCATTGTCTCTTTATTGCATTTATCTCTTTCCACATGCCCACCCCACCTATCCCACCCCCTGCTCAGCCACCACAGCTGCAAGCATTAGATGCAATACAGCTAATGCAGATGTTTCAGTTTCAGAGCCAACAAATATCCTTGCTGCTAAACACGTTACAGCAGCTTCTGGCGAACGAGACTACTAATGCAGCACAAGCAACACCTACAGCAGCTGCAAGTGCTGTACCGCCTTTTTGCCAGTTTCATGAACAAGAAGAGGAATGGCTCGAGTGGTTGCAACACTTTGAAGCCTGTGTACTTGCTCACAATGTTCAAGGTACTGTGAAATTGTTTTATTTATTGACCATGGTAGGAAATGCAGTGTTCTACCTCATTCAAAAACATTTTCCTAATGGCACTCTGAGTGAACTTGTGTATGATTAGGCTGCGGATCTGCTAACTAACTATTATGACTAACAAATGAATGTATTAGTGACTAGGTACCAATTCTTTAATTGCAAGAAACAGTCAGAACAAACTTATCATGAGTGAGTAACAGATTTGAAGGATATGACGAGGAAATGCAAATTCAAATGAGTTTGTGGCACTTTATATTCTTATATTATGTTGCATGAGGTGATGGTGTGCAATGTTATTGATGTCAAACTCAGGGAACAGATTTTGAAACAGTCCAATCCATCATTTCAGCAAGTAGCGGAAATACTCGATCAGTACGATTCAGGTGCTCTGTCGGCCATTTGTCGGGTAGAGTCGTACCTGGCTAGTGACTGGCCCATTAAGCAACAGCTTGTGCGTGCCACGCCGCATAAACAGTTTTCCATGCCACGTAAGCAGCTCGCTAAACAGGCAGTTACACAGGTGAACAGATTTAAGCCATACCTCGGAGTTATTCACAGCACAAACACCAAGACTGCCCCTCCCGATAAGCACAGTGTTACACTTGTGGCAAGAAAGGACCTGTACAATCCATATGTTTCAGTGGAACAACCATAGGACTTCTGCCTGCTCACAATAATCTAGCCACAAGGCTCATGTAATTAATGCCATGTAGTCAAAGCCTGCAACAGATATTAGCAAAACTAGCAAGCGAGCAGTTTCTTCAGAGCTTTGCCAGTCCAACAAACTTTTTGTTCATTTGCTTCCTTAAGGAAAATGTGTGAAATTTCAGTTGGACATGGGGGCCTCTGTTACATTGCTAAATCGTCACACATATGAACCGTTAGGCTCCCCGTGCCTGTATAAAACTAGCATGCACCTGATGGCTTATGATGGACAAGACATTCACGTTCTCTGAAAATGTACTTTGCCTGCCATGTATTGCTCGCATATGTGAACGGTGACTTTTACGGTGCTACAATCATGCAATTGTGAGAACATATCTGGCCTTGATTCATTTGAGTTGTTTGGCTTTAACATTCAGGTCAATGTGTTGTCAGTGTCTGCATTCCATGCAAAAGACAGTGTAGTTAGCTTGCTGAAAGAATTCCCTGAACTCTTTTATGAAGGTTTAGGCAAGGCTAATGATTTTTTTTCTGGCACGTATTACCATGAAAGGCAACGCTCAGCTGAAATTTTGCTGGGCCAGAACTGTTTCCATTACACTATGGGGCACCCACTTGCGGGTCCGGGGGTTAGAATAGGTCCAAAGTATTCCTGCCTGTCGCAAGAGGTGACTAAAAGGGGTCTCACATATTTTGGCCTATATGTGATGGTCCCCTGTCGGGTGTGACCTTTATCTTAATAAATTTTCCCAAAGAGTGAGCCAATTGGGGAAGGGCACCTTACATGGTGCATTGTGTCCATCACGCATTGAGATCTTTAGCCCACTTTCTCGTCATCACATTGCAGTCCTGCTCATTCTCCATCTCTTGGACGAGGACACCTTCCTGGGTGCATTTTCCATCATCCACTATGCAGTGTCGCTTTCTGCGCTGATGATGACCATGGATTTCTTAGCATTTCATATCCAGCATGGTAGCCAGTCTGCTGTGGTGGGGCCACCATGTACCCTGTTGGTTGTAGCCACCTGACAACACAGGGATTGTTCTGCTGATGCCTGCGCCGTTAACTCTCCACGTATGCCATGGAGTAGATGCCCATCTCCCTGGGGCATCAGGACTCCCGGAAATGGCCATCCTGCCAGGTGGCCCTTGCTGACGCTGGATGGCGTCCATGGAGGGGGCCCCTGGTCGGAGTGGGTGGCATCAGGGTGGATGACACGTCATTAAGTGTAGTACATCATCGCTTGCTGGTGGTCTGCAACCAGCAGTCTCTAAGCGAGCAAAGTCTAACTTCACTGATAAGAAATATGAACCCAAATTGTTCCCCTCCATGGCCACACCATGGGAGGAACGCCAGGCTAAGGATGGCAGTGAAGCTTATTCACCCCGGTACCTCGTATGTATGAGAGTTGATGGGGAATCTTTCATGTCCTTGAAGCCTCAGTTTTTCATGCAGTATTTGGAGAACAGGTTTGGGGAGGTGGAGGGCTTGTCCAAAATCCACTCTGGGTCAATCTTGATAAAAACAGCATTCTCTGCCCAGTCACAGGCATTACTCACTTGTGACAAGTTGGGGGATGTTTCTGTTACCATCATGCCCCATATGAGCTTAAATATGGTCCAGGGTATTATATTCCACAGGGACCTGACAACAAGCTGCACGCCAATTTAGAGCGGCGAGGTGTTTATTTCATCCAGCACGTCCATCGGGGTCCGAGGGATAATGAGGTTGCCACCGGTGCCTTCATCTTGGGCTTCGAGGGTGACACGTTGCCCAAGAAGATCAAGATGATGGTCTACCGCTGTGCCATTAAGCCATATATCCCTCCTGCGATATGGCGCTTAAAGTGCTGGAAGTTTGGCCATATGTCTTCCTGCTGTACTTCCAGCGTCACATGTCAAGATTGTGGATGTCCATCACATCCCAATACTCCATGTCCCCCGCCTCCCATCTATGTCAACTTCAGAGAGCATCATTCACCTAGCTTGCCAGACTGCCAGATTTTACGGAAAGAGAGGAAAATCATGGAATATAAGACCCTGGACTGACTGACCTACACTGAGGCTAAGAAGAAGTTTGAGCACCTACATCCTGCGGCTATGACCTCCTCTTACACCGCCGCTATGAGAACAGTTGTCACCCCATCAGTTCCTCGCATTCCTGTCACCTCTCAGAACCAGAAGACTACACCTGCCCCCTTAAAGGTGGGGGTGGGGGGGGGGCACTTCCCTCCCTGATGCTCCCGCACCACCTACTTCGGGAGCAACACCCACCCCAACCATTGGGGATATCAGTCCCTACTTCTGAGCCAGAGAAGTGACTCCCCTAGTGAGGAAGGGGTCCTTTGGATCACTCCCTTCCCAGGTTCCTGCCAGTGGGAAAGATGGTACCCACCAGTGAGTGAAGAGCCCAAAAGTAACTGGTTGTAGGGCTTTACGCTCACCCTCAGTCCCGGAGATTGAATCAGTGAAGTTCTCCCAGCTTAGGAAACCCAAGGCGCAGTGAGAGAAATCCACAAAGAAGGTTCCCAAGACCAAGGGAATTGCAGTGGCACCCACACCACCACTACCTACAAGCAGTGCATCTGCGGATGAGGTGGAGATTCTGGCATCTGCTGAGGATATATATCTTGCTGGACTCTCAGATACAATGGATATAAACTGCTCAGGCAAAAAGTCGGTGGCAGCAGGTGGCCTCATTGAATGTTGCATGCCTTCCCAGTCTCACGATGACGTCATCCTCCAGTGGAATTGCAGCGGTTTTTTCCACCGCCTGGTTGAGCTACTGCAACTGTTAAGCTTTACACCCACTTTCTGCATTGCCCTCCAGGAATCCTGGTTCCCAGAAATGTGGACCCCTGCCCTCTGTAGCTATAAGGGATACTACATGAACCATAGTGACTACAATCAAGTTTCAGGTGGAGTTTGAGTTTATGTCCTAAACGCAGTCTGTAGTGAACCTGTGCCCCTTCAAACCCCATTTGAAGCTGTGGCTGTCAGAATAAGGACAATACAGGAAATAACTGTCTGCAATGTATATCTTCCTCCAGATGGTGCAGTATTCTTGAATATATTAACTGCACTGATTGACCAACTCCCTAAACCTTTCCTACTTTTGGGAGACTTAATGCCCATAACCCCTTGTGGGGTGGCACCATGCTTACTGGCTGAGACAGAGATATCGAAACTTTACTGTCTCTGTTCAACCTTTGCCTCTTAAATACTGGTGGTGCCACACATTTCAGTGTGGCTCAACGTAGTTACTCGGCCATTGATTTATCAATTTTCAGTCCAGGACTTCTCCCATCTATCCACTGGAGAACACATGACGACCTGCATGGTAGTGATCATCTTCCTGTCACTGCCCTGGCATCAGACCCACAGACGCCTGCCCAAATGGGCTTTAAACAAGGCAGACTGGGAAACTTTCACCTCTGCTGTCACTGCTGAATCTCCCCCACATGGTAACATCGATGTGATGGTTGAGGAGGTGACTACAGCAATCGTTTCTGTGGTAGAAAACACGATCCCTCACTCTTAAGGGTGCCCCCGGCGAAAGGGAGTCCTTTGGTGGTCGTCGTTAGTCACTGAGGCAATTAAGGAGAGTCAGTGAGGTCTACAGTGGCATAAGTGGCACCCTTCCCTGGAGCACCTCGTAGTCTTTAAATGGCTCCCTGCCTGAGTTCACCAACTTATCAAATGATGGAAGCAAGAGTGTTGGGTGCCATATCTCACCATCCCAAGTCTGGACAAAGATCAAATGTGTCACCTTCAACTGGATCTGGTGTGATGATGTTTTTCCATCGCAGGGAGAGCACCATCATTCCAGACCCCAACAGGTGTTCCCGGTGTTAACATAAATGGCGTGTTATCTACCAATCCAAATGCAATTGCCGAGCACTTTGCTGAGCACTATGCTCGAGCTTCTTCACTGGAGAATTAACCCCTCCTCCCCCCCCCCCACCCCTCCTGTCTTTCGCACTCTCAAATGGCGGCTTGAAGTGAGAGTCCTCTCATTCACTACGTGCCACAGTGAATCCTATAATGCCACATTTACAGAGTGGGAGCTCCTCAGTGCCCTTTCACATTGCCCCGACACAACTCTTGGGCCAGATCAGATCCACAGTCAGATGATTAAACATCTCTCATCTGACTACAAGTGACATCTCCTCGTCATCTTCAACCGTACATGGTGCAATAGCACCTTTCCATCGCAATGGAGGGAGAGCACCATCATTCCAGTGCTCAAACCTGGAAAAAACCCACTTGATGTGGATAGCTATCAGCTGATCAGCCTTACCAATGTTCTCTGTAAGCAGCTGGAACGTATGGTGTGTCAGCAGTTGGATTGGGTCCTGGAGTCACGTGGCCTACTGGCTCCATGTCAGGACGGCTTCTGCCAGGGTTGCTCTACCACTTATAATCTTGTGTCCCTTGAGTCTGCCATCCAAACAGCCTTTTCCAGAAGCCAACACCTGGTCGTCGTCTTTTTTGATTTATGAAAAGCATATGACACGACCTAGCGGCATCATATCCTTGCCACATTATACGAGTGGGATCTCTGAGGCCTGCTCCCGATTTTTATCCAAAATTTCCTGTCACTTCATACTTTCTGTGTCCAAGTTGCTGCCTCCCATAGTTCCCCCTATATCCAGGAGAGTGGGGTCCCACAGGACTCTGTATTGTCTCTGGATTTTTAGTGGCCATTAATGGTCTAGCAGCAGCTGTAGGGCCGTCTGTCTCATCTTCTCTGTATGTAGATGAACTCTGCATTTCTTACTGCTCCACCAGTACTGGTGTTGCTGAGCAGAGCCTATAGGGAGCCATCCACAAGGCACAGTCATGGGATCTAGCCCACGGTTTCCAGTCTTCGGCCGCAAAGTCGTGTGTTATGCACTTCTGTTGGCATCATACCATTCATCTAGAACCAGAACGTTACCTTAGTGACAATCTGCTCACTGTAGTGGAGACATATTGATTCTTAGGACTGGTTTTCGATGCCCGATTGACTTGGTTTCCTCAACTTCATCAGCTGAAGTAGAAGTGCTGGCAGCACCTCAATGACCTCCGCTGCCTGAGCAACACCAACTGGGGTGCAGATCGCTCTACACTGCTGCTGCTCTACAGAGCCCTTGTTCAATCCTGCCTCTACTATGGGAGTCTGGTTTATGGCTCGGCGGCGCCATCAGCGTTGCGTTTATGGGACCCAGTCTACCACAGTGGCATTCGCCTAGCAACAGGAGCTTTTAGGAAGAGTCTGGTGACCAGTGTCCTTGTGGAGGTTGAAGTCTCTCCTTTGCAGGTTAGGCATGCACAACTGCTGGCCACTTACGATGCACATGTTTGTAGTTCTCCTGCACATCTGAATCACCGTCTTCTTTTCCCACCCATGGCAGTTCATCTCCCACATCGGCTGCCCAGGTCAGGGCTTCCAATTGCAGTTCGTGTCCAATCCCTTTTTTCCTAACTGAAGTCCTTGCCTTTACCACTTATACTTGAGGTCCAATCACGTACACCTCCTTGGAGTACACCTAGTGTGCGGTTTCGCCTGGACCTTTCGCATGGCCCTAAGGACTCAGTTAACCCTGCTGCTCTCCACTGCCACTTCCTTTCCATTCTTGACATTTACCAAGGCCATGAAATGGTTTACACCAATGGCTTGATGGCTTCGTGTATGTCCATGGAGGAGATATTGAACAGCATTCCTTGTCCAATGGTTGCAGTGTTTTCACTGTTGACCTGGTTGCTATATCTCGTGCTCTTGAGCATGTCCATTCATGCCCTGGGGAGTCATTTCTTCTGTGTACTGACTCCTTGAGCAGCCTACAAGCTATTGACCAGAGCTACCCTCATCATCCTTTGGTAGTGACAATCCAGGAGTCCATCTATGCCCTGGAACGTTCCAGTCATTCAGTTGTGTCTGTCTGGACCCCAGGTTGCATCAGAATCCCAGGCAACGAACTTTCTGACAGGCTGGCCAAACAGGCTAGGCAGAAACCACTTATGGAGCTTCTCTGCAAGTGACCTGCATTCAGTACTATGCTGCAAGGTTTTGCGACTTTGGCATAACCTCAGCACGCCCAACAAACTGTGTGCCATTAAGGAGACTACGACTGTGTGGCAGTCCTCCATGTGGGCCTCTCACAAGGACTCTGTGGTTTTCTGCTGGCTCTGCATTGGCCACACTTGGGTGACACATGGCTACCTCCTGCACCGTGATGACCCACCTCAGTGTAGGTGCGGCACTCGGCTGACAGTGGCCCATATCGTGGTAGCGTCCTTCTTTGGCTGCCCTGTGATGGACTCTTCAGTTACCGGACTCGTTGGCATTAATTTTAGCTGACAACGCCTCATCGGCCAATTTAGTTTTACATTTTATATGTGATGGTGTGTTTTATCATTCTATATAATTTTTAGTGCCTGTCCTTTGTCCCATGTGTTCTCTGCTCTAATGCTTTTAGGGTGGATGTTTTAATGCATAGCACAGTGGCTGGCTTTTCCTTTTTATTCTCATGGTCGGCCAGCCACTATCATCTGCTCTCTTGTTTTTACCCCTTCTACCTGTTTCTTGCTGCTTTCTGTGGTTTTTTTCCGTTTTGTCCACAGTAGTGTTGGTTGTCCTTCTGTCGTTCTTCTGGTTCTTCCTTTCTCCTGTTATTGTCCTGTACATCTCCTTTCTTTTCTTCTTTCCCTTCTGTAATTGTTTTACCAGGAACAAGGGACCGATAACCTCACTGTTTGTCTCCCTCCCCTTCCCCCTCCTCTTTTAAACAAACCAACCAACCAACCATTATTGGACAAAGTCACTGCTGGTCTTAACGGATTGCAAGATAGCAGAGCTATTGTGCCCATACAAGCTAGTTAATGGGCAAGTCCACTGGTTTTGCTCCCCATACCTTCATGTCGCATTCACCTCTTTGTTGACTTTAAGTTTATGGTCAACCCACAAACTGTGACTGATACCTACCCATTGCCACACCCAGAGGATCTCATGGGCAGATTAGGCGCTGGTAGCAACTTTTCAAAAATTGATTTGCATGATGCCTATCTTCAAATACCGCTTGATGACGAATCTCAAAAAGTGTGTGTAGTAATACTCATTTGGGCTTATTTAAATATTTGTGTTTGCCTTTTGGCAGTGCTTCTGCACCTGCCAGTTTTCAACGGTATTTGGAACAGTTGACTGCTCAAGTGCCAAATTGTTCAAACTATTTGGATGATATTGTTGTAGCAGGTCGTACACCTGAAGATCACATTGCCAATTTGGAAGCTTTGTTTTGTGTGTTATCTACTGCAGGACTAAAGTACAGATTGGACAAGTGTGATTTTTGAAACATGAGTTGCAGTATTTTGGTCATGTCAAACAGTCAAGGTGTGCATCCTCTTCAGTCCCATTTGTTAGTCATACAAGATTTGCCAGTTCCTCACAATGTCACAGAATTGGAAAATGAACTATTATATTCAGTTCATACCAAATGCTGCACAAATTGCAGCTCCTTTGCCTCACTTGCATTGCTAGAATGACCCCTTTGTTTGGACAGATGAGTGCCAAGCAGCTTTTCAAAAACTTAAAGATGCATTGCTCAATGATCAATGTTTGATTCACTTTGACCCTGACAAACCATTTGTGTTGCAAGTTGATGCTACCTATTATGGAATTGGTGCAGTGATTTCGCACATAATTGGTGATAAAGACAGGCCTATTGCTTTTGCATCAAAAGTGTTGTCCAAAGCTCAGTGTAATTATTCACAAATGGAGAAAGAGGCACTGACTATTGTGGATGGAGTTACCAAATTCCACAACTATTTGTATGGCAGAAAATTCTTCTTAGGAGCAGATCACAAGCCACTGCAATCCTTGTTTCACCTGATGAAGCAGATTCCCATATGAACTGCCCAAAAATTGCAACAATCAGCTTTGTTGTTGTCTCAATACCAGTACAAGATTGTGTATCATCTGACAGTTCAACATGGTAATGCGGGCGCACTTTCACGTCTTCCAATTGGCCCTGATACAGACTTTGATGCTTCAGCTGCATCTTGTTGTCACATTGACGCTCAGAATTCTGCATTGCTTCAGTCTTTTCCACTGAACTATAGGAAAATTACACAGGCCACAGAAGCTGAATCAAATTTGAACATTTTGCTAAAATACATTCACACATCTTAGCCTCATTCCTTGCATAACATAAAGAACTCTATGGAGCACCAATACTTTGCATCTCAGCATAGCTTTGCTATACAGCACGGAGTGATTCTTGTTGGACAGTAACATATGTTGATCCCCAAAGCTTTGCAAAAAGAAGTGTTGTATTTACTTCACCAAGGACACTGGGCGATTGTTTATACGAAACAGTTAGCGCGTCGGCACTGTACTCGGCAGGGGATGGACACCCAAATAGAACAGATGTCACAGTGTCACACATGTGCAGAAAATCAGTCTGTTCCACCACAAACATTCTCTGCTTGGCCTAGTTTGCAATCATCATGGCGATATGTGCACATAGACTTTGCAGGACCTTTCTGGAACACTTGTTGGTTGATTGTGGTTGACTCGTAGAGCAAGTTTCCTTTTGCTGTGCCAATGAACTCGACAATGTCACATAGCACAATTCAGGTGGTGTACTCTATTTCTTGCCTCACAGGTCATAGTATTGGACAGTGGCCCTCATTTCACGTCAAGTGAATTTGAAACATTCTGTGAACCCAATGGGATACACCATCTAACTAAGCACCATTCCATCCACATTCAGACGGCAAAGCGGAACGTTTTGTCAGTACCTTCAAGCAGCATATGACCAAACTTCACTCTGCACACAGCAGGGATCAAGCATTGTAACTGTTTCTCACCTCCTATCGTTCGCATCCACGAGATGGACCATTGCCAGCAGAATTGCTTCATGGCCACCGCCATCGGACACTGCTCCACCCTCCTCAGCATCTGGTGCTGACAGAAGGCCACAAGTATCATTTTGCGCCACTTATATTGAGTTTTACAGGGATTATAGTGGCAGCAGACTGAGGGCGTGAGGCGAGATCGTCCGTTGACTTGGCACTTGCATGTATCTCATTTCAGGTCCCATTGGATTGCAGTGCCGACATCACAATCATCTTCACCACTGTCATGTGCACAGTGGTCCTTCTGTGTCACTTCCCCCAGATTCATGGATCCTGAGGTCAGCATGGCCACAGCAGCTGCCAGAGGATGTCATCACGACACCATGGACGACACCATGGAGACGGAGCCTTTGCCTCCTCTGCCTCCTCTTGTCCTACCGACGGAGCTGGATCCGGCCACACTGCAGCAGCCGACACCTTCAACTTCTTGCTATTGACCTCAGGAGATGGACACATACTCTTCTGGTCATTTTCTGGGGGACGTTTCTGCCAGATCAGAGGCCAGATGGTGGGGTACAACCGGAAGCCTGATGCCCCCTGCACCCATGGCTTCTGGTCCAGTGCAGCGTCCACGATCCTGCCTCCCCCGCCTATGTCTCACTCACTACATGATTATAATCTGTCACTTGGGAGGGAGGAATGTTCCAGTGTAACGTCAAGTGCCGGCACATAGGCCTGGAACAGAACAGCAGAGAGGGCTGTGAGATGACATTAGCCAATAGTATGCTGACGGACCCCTCTCTAGGATGACACTGAGACCGGAGCAGGCTCTACACAAAGAGAAAATAAGCATCACGCCATCTATCTGCGGTGCAAGTTGAAGACGAGCCATCCTCCGAACACTACAGCAGTGACTTATGAACTGTATTGTTTTGTTTGAATTGGAATTGTATGTACAGAAGGACACTGATTATTTACATGTCACCAGTTGCTTGCAACACACCTTTGTAAATATACGAAGATAAGTATTGTCATTTATTTTACTGTAATAAACTTCATTAATACAATTTGCCTGAATTGTTGTCTAGCGATCCAAGAAAGCAGCTTTCCTAGGCAACCTGTATCAGACGAGTGGGCAGAACACAACATAAGCTTCATTACTTAAAAATGTTTCATTCCAAAGGTTTGAAGGACTAGTTTTAAAGGGATTATATTTATTGCCATTTTTGTTAGATGCCTGGAAAGAATTGGGAAAGGCTTACAGTGTTTTCACAGTTGAAGTGAACAGAACTGAGATGATGTCATGGCAAAGGAGCAAGAGATAGTAAACTGGGTATAGGCCACAACAAATCATTGGCACACATATCAGCAATTGGTGGCATTAAGGTACCACTGCAATTCCAAGTTCTCAGGTTTGTGAACCTACCTCACAGTTAGAAAAAGCTAATGGAGTCACAGACACCATATGTTACAAGGAAGGAGGTGACATTGTAACATCTCTGTAATCAGAAGAATAAACCTCCCTTGCCCCATATCTCTAAGTGGGCCACACTACTGAAGGAAGCAGTATGGATGGAGAGCCAAGAGTCCCTCCACAACCATATCTACAGTAAATGCAACGACCATTGTCATAGCCTTGAGAGCAAGTGCTGTGAGTATTTGTTGTAAGTGTGAGAGAGTAGTAAAAAGTGGAGACAAGGAGAACTGTAAGTGGTATAAAAAGTGTTTAGTATTAGGAAGTTGTAAACTGTAATTTATTTATTTATTTATTTATTGCACCTAGCAGTAGTTGTGGTTTTTTTTCAGTTAAGTCTTTGCAGATTATTTGTGTTATAGCAGCCTGTTACAGTAACTTTTTATAGCCAAAAAGGTCTGGAATAAATGGCAAGCTAGAAAAAAGAGAAAATATCAAGACATTACATGCTGAAAAATTGTAAAGTATAAGTTGTGATGGAGAGTTGCGTTCCAAGTGTTGATTTTCAAAATTTCCGTACTTTTAAAATGACTGGAAGGGTATGAGACATGGCAGTGATCTGCTGTCTCACTGGCCACCCTCATTTCCTAACACTAATGTTATGGAATCGAGTCAGTAGAGTAAGAGAAGAAATGATAGTAGAACATTTCCTCAGTATATGCTCTGTTTAATTTTTAGATCAATAGATATTTTAATTTTAATTGAGTGCAAACATCATAATAGTGTGTAACAGCTGCATCCAACCACTGGTGCAGTGAAGTTTGCCGAGCACCCAGTAGAAATGCAAGTCACACAATGCAGGGTGAAAGTGAAGTATCAGGAGAGTTTTGCAGTCATAAATAAGGCACAGTTTGCAGATACCCCCAAGCAGCAGGCAGTTGTGCTGTTCTCAAGCCGGACGGGTGGGAGAAGCATCCAGAAAAATATGTTTTTGAGGAGATAACACAAACACAAAGTTAATTCAACCAGTGTTACTAGAAAGCCCGATATTGTAGGAACCAGTGTAGAGGATTGTCATATCAAAATTGAATGTATTAGGGAAAGTGATGTGTCTGGTGTCACAAGCAGCTAAACCATGATAAATAGGGGTCACAGGCCCTTGATTGAGATAGCATGTGATGGGCATTGTCTAGGAATGGCCTTGTAGCTGATGGCAGTTTCACTTCAGTCCGCAGTTCATGGTCTCGTGGTCGCGTTCTCGCTTCCTGAGCATGGGGCCTGGGTTTGATTCCCGGCGGGGTCAGGGATTTTCACCTACCTCGAGATGACTGAGTGTTTGTGCTGTCCTCATCGTTTCATCATCATTCACGACAGTGGTGAGATTGGGCTGAGCAAAGGTTGGGAATTTGTACGGGTGCTGATAACTGCCTAGTTGAGTGCCCCACAAACCAAACATTATTATCATCACTTCAGTGGCACAAAAAGCTGTTTGACTGTTCATCTTAGGTTGGCAAAGTCAACATATGGACAGACATGTAGGAAGTGATTTTAATTGCCATTTTGCAATTATATTTTTCAATGTGATGATATCTGCAGCCCTTAATCATAGGTAGCTTAGATGAACAAAGTTCATGTCACATCATTATTTCATCTCTAAGTTTGTTGATGGTAAGTAGGAAAATGTTTATTATCTTGTTGTCAATATTCTCATTTTAAATAGTCACTGATGACATTTTTATGGTGACTGTTGATGTCAATTTTTATTATCTTGTGAAATACTTTGGGTTTCGTTGCCAAGTAGATTCAGAACTAAGCTACCATTTCATTTTCAAAGTTCCACATGGAAAGAGTATTTCTGTTACACCAGATGGGAGTTTCTAGCGGGTTAAATTTAAGCGTTTCTTGTCAATCAGATTTAGGGACTATTGTACAGGCTCCAGGAATTCTAGTGCATGGCAGCTGTATCTTTGCATTTGTCCTGTCATTGTTCTGCACCAAACCAATAAGTGGATGTAGGGCCTCAATAATATAGTCGATTTTTTATCAACGTAGTGTGTTATTTATTTAATGACTTACAAACCTCATCATCAGTTGTATTTTGTTAATGCTAAGATTAACTATGCCAAACCAGTGCGAGTACAACATATGAACAACTGCAAACCAGGTAAGGGTAGGTAGGTCTTAACAGGTAGAGGGTATGTGTATGTACTTCTAGTATACAGAACCAGAAGGTAAGTCTCTGTTATTAGTTGATCATGCACCCCTGTTATTATTCCACTTGTGGCAGCAGACAGTTCATTCTAACATACTTTGTTAGCTTGTTTTAGACATATTCCTCCTATACATTCTAAATCAGTGCACTAATTATTCATGGTTGTATGACCTGAGACATTTCAAAGTTGTGAAATACTAAATCAGTCCACTAAATAATAATGGGTAAGGAAGTTTGACGTTGCTAACTACTCAAAATTTATATTCTTTCAGGAGAACTGACTTCACAAGTTTCTTCTTCACTCTGAAGATTTCAAAACTATTTGTTTATGATTATGGGTCCAAGTTCCATAGCTCCTGGCATCCTATGTCCTACACTATGACTTTTGACAATGTCATTCAGTGTCATCTGTCTCAGGCAAGATTCATCACCAATTCATCTGTACTTCATCTGCTGTTCTCTAGAATCCTGAACAGTCTTGAGATTATTGTGCCTTTTATATTATTCAAGTGTGTCAGATTTTTTGATCAGCTTCTGTTTGAAAAAACTTGCTCTACCTGTGGATTCTCTTAATGATTTGTTCAGGGCACAGACATTACTCACATTCATCTTCAGCATTCTCTGTACTTTTCTTTAACACTGCTGCACTAACAGTATCAGAGTGGGTCTAGGCAATGGATCCAATGTTGTGTTGCACTGAAATGTGGCACTTACCTCAAACTAAACCATCTTGATGATGTCAGTGATGACAGGTGATATCACTGCATTTCCCAGTCCTGGTACTGGCTCAAACCAGTCTGGTCTCTAGTGTTGCTGCATGTTGTTTGAGGCTTTTTCATTTTGAACTGCTGTTTCAGAGTGCAGATGCTCAAGGGTGAATGCTGATGTGGCACTAGACGTGATTTCCAAACATACAGAACAGACTTACTGCTTAATAACATACCTCCAAATTCTAGATGTAACATTAGTTGGGCTTAAATTTACATTCCACAATGCATCTAATGGTCTTGCTGTGCCTCCTTAGCAATATTTCAGTGTATCACATGTTCTCCACCCTCAAACAATGATGTGGACTGCTGGTGGAGGACATTAGGAGAGCATTAATTGTTTTGGCAAAACATGTACACGAGTCTCAACCAAATGTCTTTAACCTTGACACACACTCTTGAGAAGCTTTGAAAATAAGTCAGTGGGTGGGCTGCAAATAAAATAATTTTGATTTTACACTTTAGATAGGTTTGATTCCTTTTTGTGTCTGACAGAAGACTGATTAAACAAGTAATTGGGTAATCAGTTAGTAGTATGGTTGTGGTATTGATAACTGTGATGCCACGGCGTAGGTAAAAATTCTTAGGTTGGCACTACGACACTGACATCGAAGACAGCGCCCTCTAGCCGGCACTGTGCAGCTCTATGAGCACCGCTCCAGATTCTGCCCATTTGAGCCCAAGTAGACGACCAAGCAACATTGTTTCTATTTCATAGTGGGTTAGCAACAACAGATTTGCCTTCATAAGTTCGAGAAGCTGTTAGCTTTTGATATATGAACGGCTTCGCACCTATGTACTGATCTGTACACAAAGTTAAGTAATATTATCAGTTGTATATGTTCATACACCAGTAAAAGAGCTTTATCCTATACGCAGCACCGAAGCATTTCACCTTTTCCTGCTCCTACTTGCATCCTTCACTCTCGGCCTATTTAGCAGAAGCACTTCACAGGAGCAGATCCACGTGCCACCTATCCAGGTGGGATACAAAAGCTGGTGATGAGGATGGGATTAAAAAATATTTTTCCTCTCCTCTTATCTTTTGTTTTTTGCTCAGTACTGCTTTCTTTTTGTGCTAGCCCAGTGTGACTGCTTCCACCCTTCACTCTAAGACTTTCATTTGTAGCAACCACGGCTTTGCCATAAGAACAGGCTTCGCTGTCCAATCTTGTACGTTTTCAGGCTCAGCAAATGACACAGCTGCTTGCTGCCAGAAATGGACTCTTTACACTACAAACTGCAGCTACTTTGGCGCCTCCAACATCTCCGCCTGTACCACTGCCAACAATGCCTCCAGCTCCACCATTTCATGCCTTCAATCCGGACGTTCAATGCTGGCCAGAATACATCACACAGCTCAAGGCACACTTCGCGGCATACAACATACCAGGTACAGAGCGGCTTGTCTTTTTCATTGCCAACACGGGTGTTGTGTTATACCGTGTGCTCGTAAAATTGTTTCCCACCAATCGCCCAGAAACTAAAACCTACAACGAAGTGGTTGACGCTTTGAATTCCCACTTCCGTGACAGTGTAAATGTGGTAGCTGCATGCTACAAATTCTTTCACCTCAGGCGTGGCCCTACTCAGTCAAATAAATCATGGTTAGTTGACCTTCAAGGACTAACTTCTGATTGTGACTTTAATTGCTGATGTGGACGCTCATATGCGGATATAATGATTAGAGATGCTATTGCGCAGAATGTGGCGGATCACCACATCTGCGCGCAAATCCTCAAATTTAAAAACCCGTCTGTGCAGGAAGTAGTGGACTTGCTAGACAGACAAGATACATTAGATATGGCTACTTCTGCATTTGACGTGACCCTGGGTGTGTGTACTGTTAGCTGTAACACCTCCGATTTATTATTCTCGACACGATCCGGATCTGAATAGCAGCCCAAATAAATATTAATTAATGTGACCGTGTACCTAATGGGGCTGGCAATCGGATTTGACTGCTACGGAGTTGTTACATTCCATTTTGTCCTTCTCAAATGCTGTAATAATGAAATGTCCGGTGACAAGAAGAAACGCCAACACAGCTTCACTAATCAAGGACCTATATTCGTCTCAAAAATACAAAAGGAAGGAGACAGCCACTGCCTTCGTCATACATATTTAATTACGGCTAATCTCAGCACAGGCTTCTTCATTATTCATAATCGTCACACGCTAAATACAATCACTGCAATCCAACACTGCAATCCAAATGATGCCGGCGTGGTAGATGCGAAACCACAAATATCGGCACAGTAAAATCACTGATCACTATCGTAATTACACTTCTTCACCTTCCCGTATTATTCTAACACAAAGGGGTTAAACCGCGGTGATGGCCACTCCCTTTGTCGGTAAACTTTGCATTACAGCAACAGGCCTCCACACGGCTCGGCCCGCAACCTGGGAACTCACTCAACTCTACACTCGCTCTCGCAACACGACCCACTATCGATTGTTTGCTCTATCGACCTGTGCCGAGTGCAAACTTATAGTAAGGGCCTACGGACCCCTTACATCCCCGCCCTCAAAAACTTCTTTGGAGCCTCTGGCGTAAAAGAATCGGCAAGGGAATTAGACATTACTACATCTGAACAAAACACATAGTGTAAATAATCAATGAAATTACAATTCACCAAATAATCCCTCGACTCCGGTAGTGGGCTGCCTCCACAATAATATTCTACAAAAGGTTATTACACCTCATAAACATGGCATTGTCCAAATTACAATTTTTTATATCAAACAGCAATAGTCCTCTATAGTCCAATGTTGAATGAAACACACAACATACAATCAAAAATTATTACTTGAACACATGACATATGAATTATTATCCTACAAATTAGTTGTTACAGGTTTTATACCCATTCTCAGGTAATCGTCGATATGAAATATGCAATTCTAATTCTAATACATCAGAAAACACAATGTAAATAAACATTTCCCTTTTTCAAATGTTCGTTTAACAATTAAATGTTCTAAACATGTCCTACTCAACTACATCAAGGAGCTTGAACACTCTCATTTCAGACATTCGCCCTAATCGAGTTCCCCTTCCTCATCTGGGTTACCCCTGTTCTTGTGTGAGTAGTACCTTTTTATGTTTTCCACATGTTCCTTACCATGCACTCTCTTTGTCCGTGCATATTCCAACTCCACAGTGTTAGGATGACCAATTTTTATAATCCTGTATGGTCCCTTATAAACGTGGTTGAATTTATGTATTTCAGAGTTTATTTTCTTTGATTTTGCATGAACCTTTACTAGTACCAAGTCTCCCACTCGGTAAGTTATCGGTTTCACTAGCTTGTCGTGTCTTTCCTTTCTTTTCCTAGCCTTCTCCTTCATACTTAATTCCACTAGCTCCAATTTCCTTTCCCAAGTCAATGAACTTCCTGGTGGGTAGACTATCAACTCATGAAAAATACTGTTGGGTTCTTGATTGAGCAATACTTCACATGGTGCAAATCCCGTAGAATCATGTGGGAGGTGATTCCTGACCCGCTCAAATTCTTCCAGATATTCTTTCCATGAACCATGCTTCCTATGACAGTATGTTCGGCATAAACGGTTCAATTCCTTCATTGTTCGTTCTGCAGGGTTAGAAGCTGGCCTATACCTAGAAATGACAATTTGTTCTATTCTGTGCTCATTTAGCATCTCTGTCCACTCCTTTGACCTAAATTGTGACCCATTATCACTCAAAATTCGCTTAGGAATACACACCTTTTGGAAATAGTCTTTCTCAAAATGGTTAATGATGGCTCTACTAGTAGCTTTCTTCAACGGGTAAAATTTTATGTACTTGGAAACCAGTTCTTCCACTACTAAGATTTGTGTGTAATTCCCTCGTGAGGCAGGAAGTGGCCCAAAGAGATCCACAGCAACTATGTCCTTAATTGCTGTTGGTACAATTGGATGCATATATCCTTTGTGCTGTACTGTAGTCGTTTTAGATTTTTGACAGGTGTCACATGTACTCAGTATCTTCCCATGTTGTTGAATGCACAATCTAACTTCAACTTTTCCAGACACTTCTTCGGTCCATAATGCGCATTACTATAGTGCATATACCAAATTAACTTTTCTACCACATGCTCAGGCACACAGAGTTTCCAGTTCTCCTCACTCTCCTTGTTTCTTTTATAAAGTATCCCATTATGAATATAATAAAATGTGCGAATTCTTTTCTCTCCTGCACACCTGTATTTGTTTTTAATTGTCTTTAATTTCTCATCCTCGTTCTGTTCCCTGCGCACATTCTTTAGGAACTTCCTTATGAATTCTTCATACTGTACTCCCTTCATCAGGTTAATTCTAACTCCTTCTCCTTCTGGCCTGTCCACCAACATTCCTCTCGAGTCAGCTGGTAATCTTGATAAAGCATCAGGTATTATATGTGTTGCTCCTGGTTCATAAATTATCTCGAAGTCATAGTCCTGTAATGCCAGGGCCCATCACGTTAGTCTGCTATGCCTCAGCTTGCTTGTGGTCAGAAATGTAAGGGCCTTATGGTCAGTCACTACTTTCACATGCCTCCCGGCCAAATAATACCGGAAACGCTTAAACCCCACACAATTGCCAATGCCTCCCTTTCAGTAATCAAATATTTCCTCTCCCAAGCATTTAAACTTCTGCTACCGAACGCTATTGTTCTTACACTCTCACCATTTTCGCTCCTCTCCATTTGGTACAAATGTATTCCTAGTCCATAGTCAGAGCTGTCTGCTCCTAAATAAAAATCCTTGGAAAAATCCGGGTGGTACAATATATCTGCACTATATAGTGCTTCCTCCATATTCTCAAACTCGGTTTGGCACTCTGCACTCCAATGCCACGGCATCCTCGCCTTGGTCAATTCCATCATACTCGGGGCATTAAGTACAGATCCTTTGGCAAATTTTCTATAAAACTCACAAACCCCAAAGAATGCTCGCAACTGCTTCTTACTATGGGGGGTCGGAAAATTTCTAATAGCCTCCATTTTACTAGGATCAGGATAGATACCCTCCTCGGATATTATATGGCCCAGGAATTTTATCTTTGATTTGTCAAATTCCGACTTGTCCAGGTTTACAGTTACCCCTGCGGTCTCAAAAGCTGCCAAGAATGCATCTAATCTATTCAAATGTTCTTCCCATGATTCGCTTGCTATCAAGAGGTCATCCACGTAGACGATGACCTTTTTAAGCAACTCCTCGCCTAGTATCTTATCCATCGCTCTTATGAATTCAGACACTGATACATTAAGCCCAAATGGCAACACTCTAAATTGATAGCACCTTCCTCCATAAGTAAATGCTGTATACTGGCTGGACTCTGTGGCCAATGGTATTTGCCAGTAACCAGCAGTTAAGTCAATACTACTAAGCACCTTTGCTCCTCGGAATTTTTGAATCAGTTCTTCTGTAGTCTCAGGTTTGTCCCGCTCCGGCTCTATGATTTTGTTCACTGTTCGTGCATCCAAAACTATCTTCACCTTTCCATCCTTCTTATCAACAACAAATAGGGGGTTGTTATATCGACTGTTGGCCCTTTCTATAACACCAAGGTCCATCATCCTCTGTATCTCTTCATCTACTGCTCTTCGTTTCGCCTGGGGAATGGAGTACTGTTTTATATTGAACGGTTTATGGTTCTTTATCTTTAGCTTACACTCCACCCCTTTCATGATACCTGGCCATTGAGAAAATACCTTACAACGCCTGTATAATACTGTGGCTAATTTCCTCTTAGTCCCCTCATCTAGGTGTGTCATCTCCTCCAACTTTTTACTGATCTTATCCTCTGTATGTCTATCCTCTCGTGCTAATCCCTCGAGGTATATCAACACTTCTTCTTCTAGTTCCTCTTTCCCGTATCCCATGGTGGGTTCCTCTTCATGACACAAATTTATCCTTCTGAATTCCTCCTCTTCTTCGATTGCACTCCCCTCAGCAAACTTTAATCGCTTCTCTTCTCCCTTTCTTCCTTTGTCCTTGATAGTACCTTCATCAAAACTCAATACTGCATCAACTTCATTCAACCAATCTATCCCTAAAATAATTGATGTGTTCAATCCAGCCACCACCAAAAATGTTGCTTCGTATTCTTCTCCCTCTATCTCGAAGGTAATCAACACTTGTTCTTTAATAGGTTTACTCCTTGCACCCAATGCATTCACAATTCTCACTCCACTCACCGGGAAACTAGGCAAGCTAATATTTGCTGTTCATATAACCTCTTGGATACTGCACATGCTTCACTTCCTGTATTGACTAATGCCTCAATATTCAGTCCACATAGCTTGATCCCTATCATGGGTAGCATGGGTTCTTTGGGAATCCTACTTCTTTCCTCCAGTAGATCTTCTCTCAGATCTCCACCATTGTCGTGTCTTAGTAGGTTTACTCTGGTCCTTGTAGCTCTTACTCATGACCGGACCTCATCTGGAGTGTCATTCAGTTTTCCGGTCTCTCCGCCTCTTCTATATGCACAGTGTCATTCATTCGCCTATCCCATCCTCTCTCATGATCTCTTGGTTCTTCACTCCTTCTCCAATCATTTCTCCATTGCCGTTCACCACCATGGTTCCTGTACCTATGGCCACCACCTCTTCCTCTATAATTAGATGAATTACCAAAATGATTCCTTGGGTCATTACTTCCCCCTCGGTTTTGATCATTAGCTTGATTGTGTTCCTGTGATTGAACAGATTCCAACTGTTCCAGTATTTCCATCAAGGCCTCCCTATCTTTAATTAGGCTCCCGGATACAGTTTCTTGCATTCTCCGGCTTATTCTTCTTTGTATCGCTGATATCATTACGTCATCACTCAGGGGTTGTTCCAAGGTCTCGTTCAATTCCCACAAATGTTCGGCAAACTCTCTCAACGTTCCTCTCCATGTACTAAGTGACTTGTGGTGGAGTAGGTCCTCAATTGCTGCACACTGATGACTTTTGGACCAGTATTTCTTCAAGAATTCCTCTTCAAACTGATCATAACTAGTAGTCCCTTCCTTCTTCCTGACTCCCCAAGTGAAGGCCTCACCTTCCATTCTATCTATTGCAAATTGAATCTTGTCTGAGTCTTTAAGATGTGCTGGGAAAACTCCTTTTAACCATTTCATAAATATCATTGGGTGCAACCCTCCTTTCGGTCTAAATTTCTGCCCTGTATTATTTTGGACGTACCGATTATCACTGCTCATCAAGGTAACGACTCTACCTTCCCCAACGGTTAAAGTGGCATTGCTAATTCATTTATCAATTTCTTCCGTCTTGCTCTCCAATTGCTGCACTCCCTGTTGTAATTGCCTGACCTCCATTGCAACCATCTTGTTATCCTCTTCTCGTTGCACGGCTATAGCATTTCTCAGATTGACAGCCAGTTGGTTTTGCCTATCTCCTATCCCCTTAACCGCATCATTGCATTGTTTCTGCATCTCCGTCACCTCGGCGATTCGATGATTGCAATTTGTTTCCACTTCGTTGATTCTTTCTCCCAATTCGGTTTTCGTTTCTTCAATATCGTCTTCTATATTTTTTGTTAACTTTCCTTCCATCTTCTCCACGTCTCCCTGGACTTGGTCTATGCTCTTCTGTAGCTTCCTCTCTCTCTCATCGACGTCCATCTTCAGTCGTTCTTGTAACTCCTGCATTTACTTCTTCAGATTACATTCCATCTTCATCTGCGATGTTTTGATCTCTTGTGCTATAGTTTCTTCTAAATCTTCCTTTAATGATTTGCGGAATATTTCTTCCCTTTCTCTAGCTTCTTGTAAACCCTTCTCTAATGATGCATTAGTTTCTTGTAAATCTTCCTTTAATGATTTGCGGAATATTTCTTCCCTTTCTCTAGCTTCTTGTAAACCTTTCTCTAATGATTCTCTGAGACCTTTCTCTAATGATGCGTTAGTTTCCTGTAAATCTTCCTTTAATGATTCTCTGAGACCTTTCTCTAATGATTTGGTCCCCTTTAGCAACTCTGCTAACATCGACCGTATATCTGCATCCTCTGAAACTGGCTTATCTCTCGTCGTTTGTCCCGGTGTCTCGGGATAACTAGTTGAATGTGCTAATGGGCTATCTAATGACACTCCATAATCACTGATTCCCGAATCATCTCTTTCTTCCTGTCCTATCCCTTTCCTTTCAACTACTGCCTCACAAACTTGCTTATCTTCAGTAGACATGTTTGGTTTATTTTTAATGCACAGGCAAGTAATATAAAATAACCTCTAGTAACCCAAAACACTCCTAACTACCATGAAACTAATCAAACAGTACCTGCAGTATCTTCAGTTAATCCCAAAATTGATGCAATACATATGAATACCGAACATAACAACTCTCGAAATCTAATAACTTCAAATATCAATTCTCACATACACAGCTTATGTAAAATGCTCTAAATAAGATAAATCACACCACTCATAAAATCTATAAATGTAAAATCCCCAAAAACAATGAGCATATCTGTATAATTTACCATTTAGACAGCGCAGTATGCATCAGTAAGTATGCTATATTTCAGAGTATGTTTCGCAAACTTTTCGGAAATTACTGTAAATGGGCACTTTTCCTAACGCGAAACTCAGTTTACAAATGTTTATTTACCGCGAAGACTGCACACTACAATTTAATGTTATGTCAACCAGTCGTCTTCACTCACCGACTGATGTTACCACGAGTCGCGATGTTTTGACGTTTGAAGTGGGCGTGGCGCCGTACTGCCGCTGGAGCCGCATGAAGTCGCACTGAAGATCTGTGGCGAGTCGTCGTAGTTCTCCGTCGGCCGCTCTGTGGCGCTGCAGGCGGGCGTAGTTTGTAGTTCGGCCGCTAGATGCCGGGTCGGCGCTCGGTGTCTTGAAGTCGCGCTGAAGACCGTCGGTGTAGTGCGTCTGTGCTTGACCTACTCCTTGCACAGGTAGTTGGGATGACGTGTGAAATCACCTCGCAGATCGAAGCTCTTTGGCGCAGCTGCTACACGGGTCTGCGTGACGTCACTCAATAATTGCGTCGCCACAACACATTGTCGTCCGCATAACAGTTTATGGATCCACATGAAGCTGTCCGATTTTCACTATTCAAAGAGCAATTTCGGTCACAATATTACTATTAAACACTTCTTTAAAAGCTTCCGTGACGAATTCTTAGTTCGTTTTGCTGTTGTAATGTTCACACGTGTCTTTCTTTGGTGTTCACTTTCCACAGTTTTTCGTGCGGATTTATGCGTTTGCACATTATAACACAGTTTATCGACACTATTATTCTTATCTAATATGGCAAGAAAAAACAGTTTAGTCACAATCGTAAGATGCTATTACTTCGTATTGTTCAAAATGCACTGTTTCTTGTCGGTATTTTAAAGTTTATGCTCTGTCTCGATCCAACATTGAAAAATATTTTCTCGCGTTAAGCAAGGTAAAATTACCTATTGTTCTTTACTATTCGTCCGAAAATTGCACTTGTCCTGTCACGGTAAGCCAAGGGTGTAACACCTCCGATTTATTATTCTCAACCCGATCCGGATCTGAATAGCAGCCCAAATAAATATTAATTAATGTGACCGTGTACCTAATGGGGCTGGCAATCGGATTTGACTGCTACGGAGTTGTTACATTCCATTTTGTCCTTCTCAAATGCTGTAATAATGAAATGTCCGGTGACAAGAAGAAACGCCAACACAGCTTCATTAATCAAGGACCTATATTCGCCTCAAAAATACAAAAGGAAGGAGACAGACACTGCCTTCGTCATACATATTTAATTACGGCTAATCTCAGCACAGGCTTCTTCGTTATTCATAATCGTCACACGCTAAATACAATCACTGCAATCCAACACTGCAATCCAAATGATGCCGGTGCGGTAGACGCGAAACCACAAATATCAGCACAGTAAAATCACTGATCACTATCGTAATTACACTTCTTCACCTTCCCGTATTATTCTAACACAAAGGGGTTAAACCGCTGCGATGGCCACTCCCTTTGTCGGTAAACTTTGCATTACAGCAACAGGCCTCCACACGGCTCGGCCCGCAACCTGGGAACTCACTCAACTCTACACTCGCTCTCGCAACACGACCCACTATCGATTGTTTGCCCTATCGACCTGTGCCGAGTGCAAACTTATAGTAAGGGCCGACGGACCTCTTACATAGTGCAGCACAACACGTGCCCTCCCGCCCAGCCCCAGCACAGCTCGCCGCGCCGCTCCCACACAAGTAAACAATTTTCAAGCCTGGCATCCACTAAGAAACTGAAATCATGTCCGAACTGTTTTCGTGCCCACCCAGGGGACAGTTGCCCATCCCGTCAAGCACAGTGTTATTTGTGTAATAAGAAACAACATGTGCAAGATGTGTGTAATAAGAAAAATTCTAATTCACAACTTGTTTCCCGTTTGCGTAACTCGCGTGGGCATCACCACAACGGAAACTGCCGTGATCATGATTCACATCAGCCTATGGACATTAATGCCATGTATACAATGCCTTCTGCTTCACATACCTCTACAGTTCATTGTGTGAATAAACAAGTTTTGCCAGACACTTCCTCTCGCATTAAGCGTGATGCGAGGAAACTTTTTCTAACTTTGAACATTTGTGGACGTTCTGTTCACACATAGCTGGACACTGGTGCATCAGTTTCTTTACTGAACAGATCAACATATGACTTATTTGGTTTGCCCCCACTTTGTTGTTTGCATTCCACGCTGACTGGATTTACTGGACAAGAAATCTCAGTGCTCAGAGTGTGTGGTTTGCAAGCCACATACGTTGGAATGACCTGTACAGTGTTTTTCCACGTGCTCCGCTCTAGTGATGCTACGAACATTTTTGGCATGGATGCATTTGGACTTTTTGGCCTCGCAATTCAGGACAATGTACTTTGCATCAACGCTAGTGACCATGCAGACAGTGTTTGCCACACTGTGCAATGATTTTGCTGAACTCCTTTCTGATGGCGTTGGTTGTGCCACTGACTTTGCAGCGCATGTTGTAGTTAAAGACAACGCCATGCCTGGAGACGACCATTTAGTTTCTTCACACACACTACAGGTGAAGCTGAAACAGGTTCAATGACACCGTAGCTGCTGAACTTAAGCATTTGAAAGACAGAGGTGTCATTGAACCTGTTTCAGCTTCACCTATAGTGTGTGTGAAGAAACCAAATGGTCGTCTCCATATTTGTGCTGACTTTAAGTCTTCAGTAAATCCCCAGATAGTGGTCGCTACGTTTCCCTTACCGCGTCTTGAAGACATTTTTGATAAGCTTGGTGCGGGAAAATTCTTTTCGATGATTGACTTGCGGGACACATACTTTCTAATTCCGCTCAATGAACAGTCGCAGCGCTACTTTGTGATCAACACCACCTTGGTTGTTCAAGTTTCGTCACCTTCTGTTCGGTTGTGCTTCAGCTCCTGCTATTTTTAAGTCTTACTTGAAGCAGTTGTGTGCCACTGTCCCTGGTTGCTCAAATTATCTGGATGATATAGTTGTCTCAGGTTGCACCGCTGATGAACATTTGCAGAATTTGTGTGCCTTATTTACTGTACTTTTGTAGGCAGGACTGAAGTGTAACAGAGACAAGAGCAATGTTTTTCAAACTGAGATTCAGTATTTGGGACATACCATTAACGGACAGGGTATCCACCGCTCCCCATCACATCTCCATGCGATTAGAGACTTTCCAGCACCCAGGAACTTGAAAGAACTTCAGTCTGTGTTGGGCAAAATTACTTATTATATTCGGTTTATACCAAATGCAGCGCCTTTGCATCACCTTCGGCATAAGAATGTTCCTTTTGTTTGGTCTTCGGGATGTGACGCTGCTTTCCACAAGTTCAAATCTCCTTTGTTGAGTGATCGCTGTTTGATTCCTTTCAATCCCTCAAAACCAGTTGTTTTGGCTGTTGATGCATCTTCTCATGGCATCGGAGCAGTTCTGTCACACCGCATTAATTCTGTTGATCGCCCAATCGCTTTTGCGTCTAAGTTGCTCAATTCTGCCCAGCAAAACTATTCTCAAATCGAGAAAGAAGCTTTAGCTATTGTATACGGAGTGACAAAGTTTCATGATTTTTTGTATGGTTGCAAGTTCTATTTGGTCACCGACCATAAGCCTTTGACATCATTGTTTCACCCGTGAAAGCAGAGTTCTGGCCCGTACTGCACAAAAGTTGCAACGTTGGTCCTTGTTTTTGTCTAACTATTACGAAATTTTGTTTCGGCCTATGGCCCAGCATGGCAATGCTGATGCTTTGTCTCATCTGCCTATTGGTCCTGATACAGTGTTTGATTCTTCCAAATTGTCCTGCATGTTTATTGATTCGCAAGATAAGGAATTAGCTGATGGTTTTCTGATGGATTTTCGTTGCATTGCTTCTGCGACAGCCGCCGATGCTTCTTTGCAGATTCTTTTGCAGTATATTTGTACTCAATGGCCTCCATCTGCTACGTAGTTTCATGATCCACTTGTTCGATGTTACTTTGCTCAAAGACACCACTTGCCTGTACACCACGGTGTTATCTTGTTACAAACTGGTAATGATCAGTCTCATGTGGTTGTACCTCATCCGTTGCAGTCGGAAATCCTCTGCTTACTGCACACTGGTCATCGGGGTATAGCGCATCATCACTGCACTTGGGTCAGCATTGATAATTTGCTTGCTAATTGTCGCTCTTGCGCATAGCATCAATCTGTTCCCCGTCAGGGCTTCTTTGCATGGCTGACTCTTACTGCGCCTTGGCAGCGCGTTCATGTTTATTTTGCGGGTCCTTTCTGGGACACCCACTGGTTGATAGTTATTGATGCGTACAGCAACTTTCCTTTTGCTGTACCTATGTCTTCTACTACATCTTCCAGTGCTGTTCAGGCTTTGACATCTATTTTTTGTACTGAGGACCTTTCTGAAGTTATTGTCTCGGACAATGGCCCCCAATTTGTGTCCTCTGAGTTTGAAGCATTCTATGCTGCCACTGACATTCGCCATCTGACCTCAGCCCCGTTCCACACCCAGTCAAACGGCGAGGCTGAACGCTTTGTGTGTATGTTTAAGTTGCAGATGAGCAAGGTGCACGCCACGCACTCTCGCGAGCGCACGCTCTGGACTTTCCTTCTTTCATATTGCTCCCAGCTACGCAGCACCCATTCCCCAGCGGAATTGCTACATGGCCGTGCCCATCGATCTCTCCTGCAGCTATTGCACCCGCCGCCACAGGTTCCCGCTGCTTCACCCTATTCTGGCTTGGCGCTGCATGATTTGGTGACCTAATGCATTTTCTCTGATAGGCAGTGCTGGGAACAGGGGCGCATCCTTTGCCAGCTTGACCACGCCTTATTTGTCATTTCTGATCCCTCCGGCATTGTCAAGCGACACTGAAACCAGATCCGTTTGTGCCGTCCTCGGTTTTCTGCCGCTGGTTGTTTTCTGGCAGAATTGGAGGCTTTGTGGCTTCCGCCGCCTCAGCCAGCAACTACACCAATGGCACCTCCGCCGCTCGTGCCTCCGTCGCGGACGCTCCTGCTGCCGCTGCCACTGCCCATCTGGTCTCATGCACCAGGCGGGTGCCTCTCGACACCGCCACGACCCCACCTCCGGCCGCTGCCGTGTTCCTCCGCAGTACCGGAACTGATGGACAATGAGGCTGCCATCATGCCCTTGCCCATGGAGGTTGTTGCTCTGCCTACTCATCCAAGCATACCCAGTGGCGGTGCGTAGCTTGGGCAGGTTTTCCATGGGGCGTTTCCCTTGCCCCCTCACAAGCAATTCAGGGTCGCGGGTGGGCAGCATGCCCCAGCAGTTTCACTATCCGCTCCCTCAGCTGCGTCGCCCCTTGGTCCCTCCACCTGCCATTGGAAGCCCTACTCAATGACAGTGTGCCGTTTCAGGGGGAAGGAATGTGGTATCGATAGCTACGATGCCACGGCATAGGTAAAAGTTCTTAGGTTGGCACTATGACAACAACATCGACAACAGCGCCCTCTAGCCGGCACTGTACAGCTCTACGAGAGCCACTCCATATTCTGCCCATTTGAGTCCGAGCAGACGACCAAGCAACATTGTTTCTATTTCATAGTGGGCGAGCCACAACAGATTTGCCTTCGTAACTTCGAGTAGCTGTTAGCTTTGATATATGAACGGCTTCACACCTATGTGCTGATCTGTACATGAAGTTCAGTAATATTATCAGTTGTATATGTTCATAGACCAGTAAAGGAGCTTTAACCGATACACAGTACCGAAGCATTTCACCTTTTCCTGCCCCTACTCGCGTCCTTCACTCTCGGCCTATTTTGCAGAAGCAGTTCACATGAGCAGATCCATGTGCCGCCTATCCAGACAGGATACAAAAATGGTATTAGACGGTGTCCATCTGGATGTATCCATTCAGTTTCAGTGGTTTCCAAATGACATCCAGATAAATACAATACATTTGCCAGTATTCTACTTGTAGTTTCATTTTGCTGTATTGGTATTGTAAGTTTACTGCATCTATTTGTGCGGCTTCTTATATTTTGAGGAAAGATGCTAAAAGAGTGTTCTTTCAGATCCCTCAATTTGCCTAAGTCAGACTGTTATTCTTTTCAAAGTAGCCATTTCAGCTGTAATTATATACTCCGCAGCCCAGTCTTTCATTACCATTAACCTCTAAGAAATATCTAACAAAATCACTGGAAATCAGTGGAGTAAAACAGTGTGCTTAGAAAATGTAGTCCATCAACAAAGGAGGTGGCTTACAAAACACTCGTTCGACCTATACTTGAGTATTGCTCATCAGTGTGGGATCCGTACCAGATCGGTCTGACGGAGGAGATAGAGAAGATCCAAAGAAGAGCGGCGCGTTTCGTCACAGGGTTATTTGGTAACCGTGATAGCGTTACGGAGATGTTTAATAAACTCAAGTGGCAGACTCTGCAAGAGAGGCGCTCTGCATCGCGGTGTAGCTTGCTCGCCAGGTTTCGAGAGGGGGCGTTTCTGGATGAGGTATCGAATATATTGCTTCCCCCTACTTATACCTCCAGAGGAGATCACGAATGTAAAATTAGAGAGATTAGAGCGCGCACGGAGGCTTTCAGACAGTCGTTCTTCCCGCGAACCATACACGACTGGAACAGGAAAGGGAGGTAATGACAGTGGCACGTAAAGTGCCCTCCGCCACACACCGTTGGGTGGCTTGCGGAGTATCAATGTAGATGTAGATGTAGATACTGCTTTGGTTAGATTGGAAGTTGCATGCTGCCTCCCGCCCCCTGCTCTTCTGTGTGACTCTTCAATCACATCTACATCTACATCTACATGATAACTCTACAATTCACAATTACATGCCTGGCAGAGGGGCAGAGGGTTCATCGAACCACCTTTAAGCTGCTACTTTTCCACTGTTAAAACACGCATGAGAAAAATGAAACCTTAAATCTTCCAGTGCAGACTCTCATTTCTCTTATTTTATTCCACTGTTAAAACATGCATGAGAAAAATGAAACCTTAAATCTCCCAGTGCAGACTCTCATTTCTCTTATTTTATTACGATAATCATTTTTCCCTGTGTAAGTGGGCACCAATAAATTATTTTCACACTCTGAAGAGAAAGATGGTGATTGAAATTTTATGAGAAGGTCCTGATGCAGCAAAAAAATGCCTTTATTTAAGTGACTGCCACTTCAATTCGTGTATCATATCCATGGCATACGCTCCCTAATTTCATGATAATACAAAGTGTGCTGCCCTTCTTTGGAACTTTCTCAATGTCCACCTCCAATCATATCTGATGTGGAGCCAACACCACACAGCAACACTCCAGAAAATGGCAGACAACTGTAGTGTAGGCATCTCAAAAAGTAAACATGTTACATTTATACGTGTTATGCCAAAAAATCACAGTCTTTGATTTTTTTCCCACACAACCTTATCTCTGTGATTGTTCCAACTTAAGTTATTCATGAATGTAGTCCCCAAGAATTTAGTTGAGTTTACAGCCTTTAGATTTGTGTGATTTATCTTGTACGTGAAATTTAGCGGATTATTTCTAGTGCTCATGTGGATGACTTCACACTTTTTATGATTTACAGTCAGTTGCCACTTTTTGCACATACAGATATTTTGCCTAAATCACTCTTCAATTCATTTTTATCATCTGATACTTTACGTGATGGTAAATGACAGCATAATCTGAAAACAATCTAAGAGGACTGCTCAGATAGTCTCCTAAATCGTTTATGTAGATCAGGAACAACAGATGGCCTATAACACTTCCATGTGGAAAGCCAGCTATTACCTCTGTTTTAGTCAATGTCTTTCTATCAGTTATTAAGAACTGTGACCTTTCAGACAGGAAATCATGAATCCACTAACACAACAGAGATAATAGTCCATAGGTACACAATTTAATTAGAAGTCACTTGTGAAGAATGGCATCAAAAGTGTTCTGGAAATCTAAAAATATAGAATCAATTTGACACCCCTGCCGATAGTAGTCATTACCTCATGAGAATAAAGAGCTAATTGTGTTTCACAAGAATGATATTTGCTGAATCTGTAATTGGCTATTTGTCAATAAATAATTTTCTTCAAGATTGTTCATAGTGTACAGGCAAAGTTTATATTCCAAAACCCTACTGCAAATTGACATTAGTGATACAGAGCTGTAATCCAGTGGATTACTCCTATGTCCTTTCTTGGGTATTGGTGTGACTTGTGCAAGTTTCCAGTCTCTGGGTACGGATCTTTCTGCGAGCAAGCGGTCATATGTGATTGCTAAGTATGGAGCTACTGTATTGACATTCTCTGGAAGGAACCTGACTGGATCATAAGCCTTTCCTTTCTTAATTGTTTTAAGCTGCTGTACTACACGAATGATATTTATTTTGCAGTTACTCTTGCTGGTAGTTGTTCTTCATTTGAATGCTGGAATATTTACTTTGTCTTCCTTTGTGAAGGAATTTCAGTAAGCTGTGTTTAGTGACTCTGCGTTAGTGGCGCTGTCATTATTAACAACATTTTTACAGTGCAGTGAAGGTACCGATTGCATCCTGCTGTTGGTGTACTTTACATACGACCAGAATCTCTTTGGGTTGTTTGCCAGATTTCGAGACAGGGTTTCAATGTGGAAACTATTAAAGAGATCTCGTATTGAAGTTCACCCTGAATTTCAAGCTTCTGTAAAACTTTGCCAATCTTGGGGATTTTCCATTCTTTTAAATATGGCATGCTTTTCCCTTCTGCAGTTGTGTCCTGTGCTGTTTTATGTACCATGGAGGGTAAGTACCATCCCATCAACACTGTATTTATTTATCATAAGGCATACATTAAGAGTTTTTGAATCACAAGAATAGTTATACATTTACAAAGATTACTAAACTAATGCATCCCAACACTTGAACACAGCTGCCCAGCATAACATAGTACAAATAACAATAGTTATAAGCAAATAACAACGTCTTTTATATAAGGCCTGAGTTTCTCCCAGCATGTGCAATGTTCAAATAACTTGATGACTTGCCAGGTTTGAGTATTGCTCTGTGTTTTTTAATTGCTTCATTTTCTATGGGACTGACCAAGTATAATAATGTGAGAGGGTTCCTACAATGCAGAAGAAACTCGGGATGGTTACCATCACTTCCTAGTGCCTTTACAGCTGTAGTGGTTAATAAAAAAGATGAATAGAGACTGTTGAGTCCAGTCACTCTCCAAACATCAAGTACAGAAGCATGGTCATTGCTAAGGAAGTTTGGTGGAAAAAGGGAAAAAGGGAAAGAATGAAAAGCAAATCGGAGTTCGTATTACAGAAAAGCTATAGTTGGGGTGGTCCTTGTGGCGTTTTTGAGCAAAAGTTAAACCAATTTCCACTACAAAACTTACTGAAAAGAAACAGAGAAAAACAAAATGTAACTGACAGGGGGAAGTGGCGTAGATAAATCATCCTTTACCAGGTTAACTTGTCCTCTTTCGTGCGGCGTCCAGGTCTTCAAAAATCTCCTTCATTTCTGCGTGAAAGGTCGGCTCCGAAATCGTGCAATAAGTTTCATTGTCCAGGAATTTCTAATGTACACAAAACCGTCTTGATATTAAATGCAATTTATTTTACGTTGCTTCCCTCCTCCAAATTTCATAACAACTTCCTCAATGTGTCTACACATTAAAATCAGATCAAGACTAGCTATTAAGTTTTTTACTTCAGCATTAGATAACGTCTGCCTTAAGCTTCGGCTATCAAGAGACAATTGAAAACGGATAGAAAACAAAAAAAGTTACAATTTTGGTATTTTCTCTGCCGTCGAGCGCTCATACCGCTGCGACGGGATATTTTTATCTGATGGAACGAGTGTAGCGCGGCGAAATTCAAAGTCCCGCTACACAGCTTTGAGTTTTAAAGAGCAACAAAAATTTCAGGTACAGAGAAAGTTCTTGAGAATTCAGATTGCTCATTAGCGTTCTTTTTGAGTGATATAAGTGTGCACCTGATGGATCATGTATGAGCTTTATCCCTTGGGGCTCTGGATGTTGAGAGTAAATGTGACGCAATTCTATTAACTGATAAATGAATGTTGCCCCTTATTATTATTTCATTTCCACCAAACTTCCTTAGCAATGACCATGCTTCTGTACTTGATGTTTGGAGAGTGACTGGACTCAACAGTCTCTATTCATCTTTTATATACAGTTATATTGAGGTTACTAAGTAGGTTATCTGCTATTCCTGGATTACCACTTTTTATAAATGTATTTCTGGATTACCACTTATTATAAATGCACCATACTGTTTCTCGTTAGTTTCATTTCACTGCTTGTGGTAGAATTTAGAGATTGCTTTGTTTGCTGTAGTTATCATAGCTCCAACAACCTCCTTTTGGGGGAAACCAAATGAGTCATTTGTCCAGATGTTTAGCACATAAATCCCACTTTGCTTTTCTAATGTTCTATCTAAGTTGTGGAAAGGATGATAGGAGTGTAATACCTGCCCCAGTTTCAATCAAAATTGGACTGAGTTGGCTGTGTGGGAAGTCTCGCAACACAAGATGGGAAGAGATAGTTTGCATCTGGACTTGTTGAGTTGCTGGACTCTAGAAGTCTGGAGGTTCAATCCCTAATCTGGTCTCGGGTTTTATTCTATCATTTATCATTTTTGCAGCCTTTGTTATGATACATAAGCATAAAAAATGCCAAGTGGAACCCTGGCTAAATTGTATAATTCCCCCTACGGCTGTCTGGGTAAATCAGTCCAACAGGGCATACCACCAGGAATAGGACCACGCTTCATAAAGCACTGCTGTGTCAAACAAACCTTGAGGTTGAGGGTTGAGAACAGCTTCACTTAGTCTAGAAAGTAAAACTACTGCATGTTTAAATGCAATCATTTTATTTAAGCACAAGTTATTTGTAATATCAAATATTGTCGTTTGAGGAGGGAATACATACTGTGAGCAAAGATATCAAATACTGTTAACCATTTGAAAATGCAATAACATTTAAATGCATTTATATTACTAACAAGTATAGTATAGAATAAATATTTGTGTGTATAAAATATAAGTACAACGTATAAAATGAGATGATTAGATAGCTATCAAAATCATCAGCCAATTGAACAGTGAGCAAAGAGCATGTTTGCAATATATGCAAGAAGAACAGCACACAATTAGTTCAGTGGGCTACAGTGAGCAAACTTGCAAATACTGTTGTTTAAAATTTTCATATATGTGTAAGATTACTGGTGAAAGCAAAAAAGCTTTGTAGTCTTATGGTGCATCAGACTCCGATGTCTCTCCAAGAGCTTCTAAGCTTGGACGGCTTCCTGAGGATATCTATAAACACAGAATAAAGCAAATTTATACGTAATAAACAGAAATTAGTTGCCAATTAATTAATTTATTTATTCTTTAGTTAATACTTCAAGCTGGTAATTATTGTGTTAGTGCATTATGTCACTGGCTGTAATTTAGACAACAATCTGGTATACAAATGCACAGTACCATCATTTTCATTGCTACTTGGCAATCATTTCTTCCAAATAGTCTGTCTAAATGTCATTGCCACTATCTAATGACTATCGCTCTTACATATTCTAATACCTATGTCATTAAGTTAAATCAGTGTCACAATAATCTGTTCGAATGACTGCTGCATGAAATACTGCTCTACATGACATCCTGACTGCAAGATAACACTTTTTCCCCCTTGTGACTCTGTATACTCCTAATACAAATTTTCTTTGTGAATTAGGAAAGAAAAGATCTTTCTGCTGTAAAGTGGAAACGTCAACAGACAGGAGGCCAACACAATTTTATTGGTGAGTTTATCCACTGTGTAGCATTCACATGTTACATTCAGTTGGCATCTTAGAGGTTTAATACTACAGCTACTATGATGCTGAGGCTGAATCACATTAAATTAGAACTTTATGATTTAATGCAATGTCTCATTGTTACAAATGAAGAGCGATGGTGAGGATCTTGGACAATGTAAATCAATGTGTGAGCAGAGAGATTACTTTAAAATGTTCACAAGGAAAGCTGGGAGGCACACATCACAGGCTCCGACACTGATATGTGTGTGGGAAGCAGGCTGTGTCTTGCAATATCCTGAAACACTTAAAACCAATATTAAACACACTAAGGTGATATTGAGGTAACATCTGGGGATGGGACGAACAGATTTAGCTTTTTCAACACCAATGGACAGATGAAGAAGCTGTGAAGTAAAGGACGGAATAGTGAGATTTTCTGGAACAGACTGACAGACTAATGATGCATAAATTTGGAACATAAACTTCTCCATTTTCCTCAAAGCTCCCAACTATGCTATGCCACCAACCTGTTCCAGTCCTCTCCTTTTCTTTGAATATTATCCTCCATTCCTTTCAGCCGCTAATTACGTGATCTTCTTCAGGGCCTTTTTGCATTGGAGCCTCAGTCCATGAATCTTCCTTCGTATTCTAGCAAATGTCTATACCACCTAAGACTTGTTGATTTTGTATGTTCCTGTAAGATTACTTCCTTTACCATCTCCCCCATTACTCCAACTCTGCTCTGAAATTTCATTTCATATGCCTGTAATTGCTTAAATCACTTTGCTTCATTGTCAAACATCAGTCATGATAGGCAAATAGCAGGATCAATATATAATTTTGTTAATCTTCTATGGTACAGCTTTATTTAACAGAAGGCTCCTGACAGTTCAGAAATGCTTTTGCTTGCTCTAGCTCTCCCTTGTCTTCCTCATCATTTGTTCCACTTGTATCCACTGTGTATCCACCATATTTGAAATGTCACCTGTTTTCAGCTGTTCTCCTGACAGACTGGCAGATTTCAGATTTCAAAAAACAAAGTAAGTTTTATGCAGAAAGGAAAAACAGAAAAAGTGTTGGAAATGATGAGACTAATATAAAACTATTTTTTAAAACTTTCTCCAGAAACAGAAAAAAAGACTACTTTTATTCATCAAATCAATGCCAGCTGCAGAAGACAACCTTTCCATCTGGAAGACTGTCACTGTAAAACACAAACACACACACACACACACACACACAGTGAGAGAGAGAGAGAGAGAGAGAGAGAATATACACTCCTGGAAATTGAAATAAGAACACCGTGAATTCATTGTCCCAGGAAGGGGAAACTTTATTGACACATTCCTGGGGTCAGATACATCACATGATCACACTGACAGAACCACAGGCACATAGACACAGGCAACAGAGCATGCACAATGTCGGCACTAGTACAGTGTATATCCACCTTTCGCAGCAATGCAGGCTGCTATTCTCCCATGGAGACGATCGTAGAGATGCTGGATGTAGTCCTGTGGAACGGCTTGCCATGCCATTTCCACCTGGCGCCTCAGTTGGACCAGCGTTCGTGCTGGACGTGCAGACCGCGTGAGACGACGCTTCATCCAGTCCCAAACATGCTCAATGGGGGACAGATCCGGAGATCTTGCTGGCCAGGGTAGTTGACTTACACCTTCTAGAGCACGTTGGGTGGCACGGGATACATGCGGACGTGCATTGTCCTGTTGGAACAGCAAGTTCCCTTGCCGGTCTAGGAATGGTAGAACGATGGGTTCGATGACGGTTTGGATGTACCGTGCACTATTCAGTGTCCCCTCGACGATCACCAGTGGTGTACGGCCAGTGTAGGAGATCGCTCCCCACACCATGATGCCGGGTGTTGGCCCTGTGTGCCTCGGTCGTATGCAGTCCTGATTGTGGCGCTCACCTGCACGGCGCCAAACACGCATACGACCATCATTGGCACCAAGGCAGAAGCGACTCTCATCGCTGAAGACGACACGTCTCCATTCGTCCCTCCATTCACGCCTGTCGCGACACCACTGGAGGCGGGCTGCACGATGTTGGGGCGTGAGCGGAAGACGGCCTAACGGTGTGCGGGACCGTAGCCCAGCTTCATGGAGACGGTTGCGAATGGTCCTCGCCGATACCACAGGAGCAACAGTGTCCCTAATTTGCTGGGAAGTGGCGGTGCGGTCCCCTACGGCACTGCGTAGGATCCTACGGTCTTGGCGTGCATCCGTGCGTCGCTGCGGTCCGGTCCCAGGTCGACGGGCACGTGCACCTTCCGCCGACCACTGGCGACAACATCGATGTACTGTGGAGACCTCACGCCCCACGTGTTGAGCAATTCGGCGGTACGTCCACCCGGCCTCCCGCATGCCCACTATACGCCCTTGCTCAAAGTCCGTCAACTGCACATACGGTTCACGTCCACGCTGTCGCGGCATGCTACCAGTGTTAAAGACTGCGATGGAGCTCCGTATGCCACGGCAAACTGGCTGACACTGACGGCGGCGGTGCACAAATGCTGCGCACCTAGCGCCATTCGACGGCCAACACCGCGGTTCCTGGTGTGTCTGCTGTGCCGTGCGTGTGATCATTGCTTGTATTGCCCTCTCGCAGTGTCCGGAGCAAGTATGGTGGGTCTGACACACCGGTGTCAATGTGTTCTTTTTTCCATTTCCAGGAGTGTATATATCAACCTACTTAATAAGTAAACTAAATCTATTAGAAAATTTTAACATGAAGCCTCCATAAATATTTGAAGCTATCATCATTGAGGAGCAAATACATTCTAGGAAGGGAGCTCCTATGCTGATAATGTCTCATTCACGGTTTATGTAATCTCCAGCATACTGATAAAGTATCACACCCCACTTTTTTAAGGACCTAACCAACTTTGATGTTAGACTGTGGAAACAACAGCCAGAAAATTTTAACATCATAGAGGATGTGGAGGGATCAAAATTCACAAGATGCCTTACAAATACTGATGGCCAACAATTAATATTTTTTACAAGTGGCAACATTTGAAGTCCATAAGATTAGAAAAAGGTGATGGCTCTTATGGGAAAACAGACTGTTAGATAAAAAGTTACAATAGAAGAAAAATTGTTAAACGAGTGTCTAATTTTCACTTATAGGAGTGCTGCAAGTCATATCCAAATGATGTAGAGACTGAATAAAGTGTGTTCAAAATAAAGCCTGGAGAGACTTATACACTCCCTGCCAAAAAAGAAAGAAATTGAATCTCACAAAAGTGGAAAAGGAAATGAAATAAAACTTCACAGAATGAGAGAGATTGTGGTGTTATTTCTGTTGTTACAAAATTGAGTCAAATTTCAAAGACCTTAGCATTATGAGCTCAACTATCAGTTTGAGACTGCATCTTCTCTGGTCTACTGTATGCAATGATTCTGTTGGAAATTATGTCGTAAGGCCATTCTATCCTCTCCTGAGGCAAACTCAACCCAAACTGTTGTAGCTTATCCTAGATACTATAGATACTGACAAAGGAACAGAATTGACGTCCGAGTTGCCCCCTCCCTGGACACACTCTATTGGGGCCTGATCGGGGGATCCTGCTGGCCATCAGAGCATGAGAGTGGCTCAGCATCGTGCAGACAGTTTATAGACACATGTGCCATGTGTGGACGAGCACTGTCATGTTGAAAAATAGCAAGACACTACTGTAACACAAGAAGTTACACATGAGAATGCAGACTGTCAGTGACATATCACTGTTCTATCATAGTTCCCTCAATCACTATCAACCATGTCTGAAGTTACACCCTATGGTTCTCCAAGCCATGATGCCAATAGTAACACTGCTGAGTCTCTCTAAAATATTGGAAGAATGTGAACTCTCCCCAGGTCACTGTCATAATCAGCAAAAATGGTCATCCATGATAGTGTAGAGCCCCATTTCACACTGAACACAACGTGAAGCCATTCTTCAGCACTCTGTGCTTCCTGGTTACTGCACCATGCTAAATCCAGCCATTTGTGTTGTGGTGTTAATGGAAACCTACACATGGGATGGTAATTCCTTAGTCTGGCTGCTTCTAGTTTCCAACCAATAAAATTCAATGACACAGAATGTGGCAGGGAGTCCATTACTTGTTCATGGAATGCAATGAAGGTGTTATGATATGCTTGGTGGACAACATGGTAATCCTCCTTTGTGGTGGTCACATTCTTCCAATATTTTGGAGAGGCTCACCAGTGTTACTATTGGCGTCACAGCATGGAGAGCCATCGGGTATGACTTCAGGTCATGGTTGATAGTGGTTGAGGGAACTTTGATAGAACAGTGGTATGTCACTGACAATCTGCATGCTCATGTGTAACTTCTCACTCTACAGTATTGTCTTGCTATTTTTAACATGACAGAGCTCATCAACAAGTGGCATGTGTCTCTATAAACTGTCTGCATGATGTTGAGGCGCTCTCATGGCTAGCAGGATCCCCAGATTAGGCCCCAATAGAATGTGTCCGGGGAGGGGGCAACTCAGACGTCAATTCCGTTCCTCTGACAGTATCTAGGATAAGCTACAACAGTTGGGGCCAAGATTGCCTCGGGAGAGGATACAATGGCTTTATGACATCGTTTCCAACAGAATTACTGCATACATTAGACCAAAGAGGATGCAGTGTCATACTGATAACTGGGCTCATAATACTAACTTCTTTGAAATTTGACTCAAATTTATAATAACTAAAATAACATCACATTCTCTCTCATTCTGTGAAGTTTTATTCCATTTCTTCCTCCACTTTTAAGAGATTCAATTTCTTTCTTTTTTTGTCAGGGAGTGTATAAGTCCCCCCAGGCTCTATTAAATTGACAATTTTGTGACTAATCTCTACTTCATTTGGATATGACTTGCAGCAGTCTGAGACTGGAACCCTGGCAAGTATGCCTGTCCTCACTTTCCCATGTATTCCAATAACAGTCTTCAGTCACATCTGAATGGCCCACAAATCTGGATATCACATAATTCTACCAGGTAATCAGTTAGAGGCCTGCAATGAGGCCACTTTCAAACTCTATCTGCTGCTGATAATGGTGCCTCACTTGACAAAGCAATATCTCCATGTCCTTCACAGCAACAATCCAACATCTGAAGCTGTTTATGGCCCCTCACCCCTGCATAACTACTGCAACCTGCATCCACTGGAACCTGCTTGCTGTAATCAAGCCTTCACCTCCCACTACAATTTTTACCCCTCACTTTTCATCCATGGTCAAATCGAAGATCTGTTGATTCCTCAGGATATGTCCTAAAAGCAATTCCTTCTTTTAGTAAAGCTATGCGATAAATTCCTTTTTTCCCCAGATCAATTCAGTATGCCCTCATTGGTTACCCAATGTACCCATCTAATCTTCAGCATTCCTCTGTAGCACCACGTATCAAAAGCTTCTATGCTCTTCCTGGTTGAACTGCTTACTGTCAAAGTTTCACTTCCATATAAGGTTACACTACAAGTATCATCAGAAAAGACTTCGCAACATTTAAATTTATATTTCACATTTACAAACTTCTCTTTCTCAGAAATGCTTTTCTTGGTACTGTCAGTCTATATTTTATATCCTCTCTACTTCAACCATTGTCACTTATTTTTCTACCCAAATAACACAATTCATCTGGTACTTTTAGTGTTTCATTTTCTAATCTGGCTATCTCAGTGTCATCTGATTTATTTTGACTACATTCTGTTATCCTTGTTTTATGTTTGTTGATGCTAATTTCATAATATCTTTTCAAGATACTATCCACTTTGTTTGACTGCTCATCCAAATCCTTTAGCTTTTCGCCATCAAACATCAAAGCTTTTATACCTTTTCCCTGAACTTGAATTCTCTTTCCAAAATTTTTCTTGGTTTCCTTTACTACTTGCTCAATATACAGACTGAACAACATCAGTGATAAGCTACAACTCTGTCTCATACTCTTTGCTCTTCTTGTCGACTGCTTCCTTTTCATGTCCTTCAACTACAATAATTGCTCTCTGGTTTGCGAACGAGTTGTAGATAACCTTCTCCTTCAAATATTTTGTATCTACTTTCAGAATTTCAAGCTGTGTATTCCAATCAACACTGTCAAAAGCTTTTCCTAAATTTACAAATGCTATAAATGTGGATTTGTCTATCTTTAGCCCACCTTACAAGACATCATAGGGGCAGAATTGCCTCATATGTTCCTACATTTCTCTAGAACCCAAATTGATCATTTACAAGGTTGACTTTACCAATTTTTCCATTCTTCTGATACTAGACATCAGTATTCTGCAAGCATGACTTATTATATTGATGATTTTGTAATAGTCACATCTGGTCAGCACCTGCTCTCTTTGCAATTGGAATTGGAGTTATAACATTCTCCTTGAAGACTGAGGGTATTTTGACTGTCTCACATATCTTGCCTGCTTGGTGGAATAGTTTTGTCATGGGTGGCTCTCTCAAGGATGGCCTGGGATATTTCATACATTAGCTGGGTACTGGAACAGCAGTTTGATAGGGTTTGGAAGGATTGTGGAAAGTATGTTCCTCATTTCTGGGCACAACGATAAGTGCTGAATAACTGGTGAAGGATATGATTGTTCCAGTCCACGGTCATAATGGGTGATGAGGGGGTTTTTCCTTTGCATTTATTTCATGGGGGTGGTCTGAGGGTTACAGGGAATGTGTGGACATCTCATGGGAAATCTGTCTGTGACCTAGGTGTGAGGGGTTACACTGCCTGAAGGATTAGTAAAGCCTTCAGCATAGCATACTGATCAACTTAAATGGCTGCTTCACAACCCACGCCATCTGAGTCTTTCCTGAATTACATAGATGAGAATTCTCCTCGCAACACACCCTTCTATCACCTAATACTCTTCCTGTCAATCTCTGCTAGTCCCCGTCCAACACTGGCCTCCACCCCTGCGACCACAACCACCTGTTTCACTCATCCTCCTCTCATATCCTCCTCTCTGCAGTCCTGTCTTTCTTGGTTCTATCTCCCCCTCCCAATCCACTCCTCCATGTCACTGTGTGCTGCGCACTGCTCCCCCCCCCCCCCCCCCCTCGCCACTTTCCTAGGGCGCAAAAACAACTGAGGTCATAAGCGCCCTTGTCATAACCTTAGAACACTAATAAGCAAAAGACTTAAAAGTGACATGTTAAGCCCAATCATAGGAAGGAAAGAGAGCTGAAAACAATGACTTCCCCTTGGAGAAGGTCCACAAAATATGCTGTAGAGACAGAGGAGATCACAACCCAAAGGTTAAATGTCCTTTGCCATATTGTTACAAAGAATAAAAACTAAAATGCATTTGACAGCCTGCACATCATTCACTAAAACTCCCGATAACGCAGACGGCAAACACATCGATTAAAAAAAAAGGGCATTTGGTTAGGAAAATGCAAACCATCAAAGGCTGATGACAATGAGCACAAAGTGGTGGGGAATCACCACTTAATAAATGATGATGGCTGAAATGACAGTGCCCAATATGCAACCTCTCTTACTATTATTATTATTATTATTATTATTATTATTATTATTATTATTATTATTATTTATTGTAGCATACTTCCTGCCTGTTGGTCCAATGGCCATTTTGATGCCTAGATACATGTCATGGCAATCTTTGTCTTGGCACATCTGAACAGATTTTCAAAGGCTGGTCCAATATTATCTATTTGCGCAATATGAGAAACACATAGCAGATCTGCTTTCAAGGCCTTGTAATCAGCTATTGCTCTTTAGGAATTATTCACAGCCTGTAAATGAGCATTACGTTTCTTGTCTCTATATGGGCGCAATTCACTTTCACATTCAGTAAACCAGTCGCTCTGAGTCCTACACTGCCTCTCAAATGTTCTAATAGTTGTTCGCATAATATTTTATTTAGCTAGACGCCCCTTTTCTTCAGTGCTCTGTGCAGTTACCAATTGCTCAGTATGCAGTTTCGTCTCAATATCTTCTCCGAACTTTTTATACAACGCATCATCTTGGAAGCCTTTGGTGTTGATCTTCATTCTTCGACAAATGCTCTCAGCCGAATGACTCTTCTTGGGTGTGAACCATGATTTGGTCATAACTAAAGAGTGGTCAGTACCACAGTCAGCACTGTGATATGTATAGGAGTTAAGGACATGATGTAGGTCACATCTTCTGGTCATGATGAAGTCAGCCTGATGCCAATGGCCTGAATATGGGTGTTTCCATGTTAGTAAGTGTTGGTGATGCAGAGAGAAAGAGAGGTGCCAAGTTTCCTCAGTCGCTGACCATTCTCGTTCATATTTCCAGTGTCATGTGGCCCAATGCAGTCAAGCCAGCTCTTCCATGTATTCCAGTCCTGGCATTGAAGTCTCCCAGTAACAAGAGCTTATCTGATCTATGAACATTCTCCAGGCATTTCCACAGATCTCTGTGAAACTTGTCTTTGACTTCAGGTGGTGCTTTCACAGTGGGAACATATACTGAGATTAATGTGATGGGCCCTGATGATGTCTTTAATCTCAAAGTAGTTAATAATTCAGAAATAGATTTTCGTTGTTTGCAGCAGCTAAGAAGATGTTTCGTACTCCAAAGCCAAACCCATGCTCAGACTGTAGTGTTTTGAGAATTTCTGCGTAAATTCTAGAACCACTCAGCCTTCTAACATCTCAAACACATGATATTTTAGAAGTGAGTGTGGGATGATAGAATCCAGCCTACTGCACTTCACATGTTTGTGTGTGCAGGTTTGAAATTCAGTCGCGAGAATGTAGATGCGATAGTCGAATGGCAACGACAAGTACTTGTCGGGTGATCCATGGAAATTTTAGTGAAAATGTACCGAAGAACCATGGAGCTTCTATGTTATTCTGTGCTAATTGTGTCAGTAACCATTGTTATAACAACAAGAACAGTTGAGAAGGTACTCTTGAGAAAAACTCTTGTCTTAGACTTGTTGAAGGGAAGACGTGTGTCATGGTTCATGTTGAGACTGGACATGGTGTTTAAGCCAACTTTCTCTTATATGTAAATTAGTTTGTTTCTAACATTTGGAGACATGTCAGTCTTACAAAGCAGTATATATTTATATGAAGAGGGAGATTTGTAATATGTCTGAAGTTCAAATACACATCGTTAGTTAAAGCAAATGAAATTGGTATGTCTACTTATTTTTATAAGTAGAGAGAGTCTTAAGAAATTCCTGTACCTCGCAGCATACTTCGGAGAAGAAAGTGAAAGAGAGTTTGCAGCAGCAGGCTAACCAGCAAGTCGGCCGAGCATGTCAAGTAAGCCATCTCGTAAAAGAAGTGGAAGTTAGTATATTTACTTCACACTTAAATGTCGTCCAAAGCCGTTAGAACATGGCAACCAGTGAGAAAGAACTGAAAAAACAGGAATTCTAAGACCAAAAAAACGAGGAAAGAAGCTGTTGTATTTTGCCATAGCAACTAAACCAAATACGACAAAGAATTTACTCCGAGACAACAGAACATGCTCAAGTATTAAAGGAGCAAAATTTTTAACTGAGAAATAGAGAAGAAGATTCCAGGGTGTTTCTCTAAGAAGACATACCTAGAACACTTCGATTAAGAAGATCCGGTGTGGGGAGTGTAGAGCTCTCATATACGTTGCGGAGTTGCAGACGTGGAAACCAACATCCGATGCCACCGGCACCAGTTGCTGTTCACTGGTGCTGACCTATCTCCGCATCCGCACACTGACGCTTTGCAAATTCTCCACCGGGTGAGTGTAAAACAGAACTTTATTCTTTTAGTACAAAGTGGTACAAACTGTTCAGTGAACTTTATTACGGTAGTTACCATACTTAAAGTTAGGGTCAATCCATACCAAATGGTCCAGCACTGGTTGCTTGACCATCTCAGAAAAATTTTATATTTGCTGGGCGAATTCCTCAATGTTTAGTAGTCACAAAAATACTTTCCTCCAGCGTCTCACTCAAGTACCTGAGGAGTAGGTATCCTGGGGAAGGGGGGTGGGAAGGGTTTCCTGTCTTTGGGGCTATCTTCTTTCTCTTCTTAGATCTTAGCAACCATATCTATTTTTTTCCCCCTTTCTTACTTCTCATTTGAGGACCTATCTATGTTTTCCCTCTTTCCATATTCACAAACTTCTATCGCTGAAGTCCTTCCTTGTTTCTGTGGTTTCTAATAACCTACATCTCTTCTTTAGATAAGAAGGCCGAAGAATCAGACTACAAAACACACATCTGCATACACACAAAAGTACATTTAGACACAAACATTGAAATTACAGACTAAAAAGCCTGTCACAATGTGAGAATTGCCAGGTATTGTAGGGGAAAGAATGTGTGGACACACACACACACACACACACACACACACACACACACACACACACACACGCGCGCGCGCGCGCGCGCGCGAATAGTGGCAATGTACTCATGCGCAAAGAGGGAGACAAAAGCATGTGAGTTGTGGGATAACTATAAAGCAGTAATGAGCAGGAGATAGACAAGGAAGAGACGTGAGCAAAGAAAGAAAAAGAAAGCAGGAGTGGCACTAGTCATGCTGATCATTAGGAAATGTTAGTTTAATAAATACTCTGACGAATTGTAGGATAGTATCTACTAAGAGTATAGAAGTTGAGAAGTAGAGGAGGACTCTAGGGAGTAAATGAAGCAGTAAAAAGTGAATGCTAAGTTTAAAATAGATTTTTATTTTTACCAGAGAATACTTAATTATAGTGTACATAGGAATGTATACTAGGGTAATGAACCATGAGGCCTACTCAGAAAGGATAAGTGGGGGTGTACCTGGCATTTGCTAAGTATATAGGGCAGGCGTACCTACATGGAGATAGGACGACCTGTGGCCTAAAAAATAGGAATGTTTTATAAATGGGTGTACCTACAAGAATAGAAAGAGGAAGTTCTCTCACAAGGTCAACCCACAAGCAAGGTATAGGTACTAATCCTAGGAGAAGGGGACAGTATTGTGACAAAAGTCACAAATTTTATAGGGATTATTCTGGAAAGTTTGAATTCTATGGACAACTAGCATTGTTACATTTCATGTAAGTTTACGAGTGTCAAAAAGAGCACTTTCATTTTGCCCAGAGTTCCTCCAAACAACAAAAAATAGTATATACTAAGGAAATGTAGTACAAGAGAGAGAGAGAGAGAGAGAGAGAGAGAGAGAGAGAGATAGAAGAACGGAAAGTAGATTACTCATGTGTCATGAACAACTGAAGTTTACTACTGAAAATAAGGAAAGAGTCCTTACAATTCCTAAATACTAGGGAAGCTGATTGAACCATGAATAAATGCTCATGTCTGGATATCAAAGTAAAGTAAGAACAGAATAAAGAAATGCTCAGCTAAAGATTGTTCTAGAGGGGAAAAAAAAGATTGTTGTTGAAGTGAAAGATGTATGTATAAACATGTATAAGAAAAGTATATTGTTACGATATGAAATGTTGTTATGAGTGATGTTATTTACATAATGACTGTGCATAAAATATCGCTTCTATGTTATTCTGTACTAATTGTGTCAGTGACCATTGTTATAATAACAAGAACAGTTGAAAAAGTACTCTTGAGAAAAACTCTTGTCTTAGACTTGTTGAAGGGAAGATATGTATTATGGTTCATGTTGAGACTGGACACGGTGTTTAAGCCAACTTACTCTTATATTTAAGTTAGTTTGTTTCTAACGTTTGGAGACATGAGAGGCTTACGAAGCAGTATATATTTACATGAAGAGTGAGATTTGTAATATGTCTGAAGTTCAAATATACATCGTTAGTTAAAGCAAATGAAATTGGTATGTCTACTTATTTTTATAAGTACAGAGAGTCTTACAAAATTCCTATACCTAGCAGCATACTTCAGAGAAAAAAGTGAAAGAGAGTTTGCAGCAGCAGGCTAACCAGCAAGTAAAGTCGGCCGAGCGTGTCAAGTAAGTCATCTCGTAAAAGAAGTGGAAGTTAGTATATTTACTTCGCACTTAATTGTCGTCCAAAGTCATTAGAACATCTTTCTCCAATTTCTCTCTTTCCAGAACAAGGTGTAATTATCTTCACGCATGCTGCATTCCCCTGAGAGATGAGTTCCCTGAAATGCAGCCACATTAGTGCAAAGACAGCAGTTCTCTGTCAATTATGGCTGTTTTTCTGACTACGGAGGCACCAACTGTAGAAGTGCCATGTCCGGCTAACAGTTCTGACATTCCAGGTGGCAAATCATGTTATTGAATTGTTGGTTTTGTTCATATGAGCTACTTTATTGTTGGTCTTTCCATGTGCCTCAGTCACCTACCTATTGTCAAGCACTGCAGGATGCTTGCTGCTCCATACACCCATAGAAGTGCAAGGTGGGGGACAGACTAATACCTTGCTGACTGGGGGGCTGCCCAGCTTGAGGCGGTTGATAACCAGTCAATTAGCCACGATGGACTATCCCACTGATGTATCATCCCTTGCCCCTCAACACGTCCCTCAGCACAAGGCTTAAAACCAGTAACTGTGACTGCTGGTGGTGTTATCTGCACCTTTGCTGGCAGGCGGAGTGTCCTCTCCACAGGCACTGCATCGCCTGAGACGTATTTAAGCTTTCTCTCAACTTAAACAACTGTTTCCATAGGAGTGATGGGTCACTACATGTGGAGTTGAGTGGGTTGCAGGAATAAAAGATGTTAATGGTGACCCAATCAATGATAAAAACCAGTAGCTAGATAGATGGGTGCAGCATTATACTAACCTATACTCAAAGGAGGTCAACAGTTCTTCAGAAGCTTTGGGTACTTTACCAACTTACCCTGTTATGTCTAAGCTTGATGATTCTCCTACCCTCGATCAATTAAAACTCACACTTAAATGTCTAAATCTAGGCAAGAGTACAGGTCGAGATAACCTACCGACTGAAATCATCAAACGTGACTGTGTTTCCCCAATATTGTATCAAATCCTATTGCAGTGCTGGGAAGAAGGCACAACACCTCAAGACATGCGAGATGCAAATGTAATAACAGTCTACAAGGGAAAAGGCAACAGAGGCAATTGTAACAACTATACAGAAATATCTCTGTTGAGCACTGCTGGAAAGATGTATGCGAGGATAATCCTGAAAAGACTGGAAACTTTGGCTGCTCGGATGTACCCTGAGTCACAGTGCGGATTTCGAGCTGGCAGATACACAAGTGACATGATATTCACCTTGCACCAGCTGCAAGAAAAGTGCTGTGAACATAGAGAGCCATTATAAGTGGCTTTTGTTGGTCTCAGCAAAGCCTTTGATGCCATCAGTAGAGAGGGACTCTACAGAAAATTGGAAAAAAATTGGATGTCCACCAACTTTGTTGTCCTTAATACGATATTCTCATGACAATATGAATGGCTCTGTAATCTTCAATGGCAGTACATCTAAAACCTTCAATATGAACTGTGGCGTAAGACAAGGCTGTGTGCTGACACCTACACTTTTCGGAATTTTCTTCTCAGCTCTGCCCCAATCGACTTTTGAGAATTGCAATGTTCGAGTACACCTGCATATTAGGAAAGACTGAATGCTTTTCAAAGTCAGTCTTCTAAAGAGTAAGACAAAGCACTATGAGATAATCGCTCATGAACTCCTATATGTTGATGATGCTGCAATTGTTGCAAACTCTGCAGAAGAGCTGCAAGAGCTAGTATCAAGATTTAGTCATGCCTGCCACCTATTCTCGGTGAGCGTAAACTGCAGTAAGACCAGAATTATGGTTCGGGGTGCTAATACACAGCCGAATATCACATTACATGGAACTACTCTGCAAGTCGTGGATAACTTCTGCTCTGTTGGACCCACTATAGAATCAAACATGTCTGTTGACAGGGAGATTGATGCTCGCATTGGAAGAGCTGCGACAACTTTTAGCAAGTTCTTTGCATGTGTTTGGAATACCAACAAACTCTATGACCACCAAAATTCTTGTATATCAAACTTGCGTCCTCAGTAGTCTTTTGTATGCATCAGAAACATGGACTACTATGCCAAACAATAATGTCGCCTTAATGCTTTCCACATGCGGTGCCCGAGATCCATCCTTGGAGTGACCAACGAAGCAGTGCTATGTAAAACTAACTGCAACAGCATTTCAGCTATCTTGAAGCAGAGGCGACTCTGCTGGCTGGGACATGTCTACTGTTTGGATCATGAGAGATTACCATGTTAAGCTTGTAGAGATTTCTACAATGAAAAGACCCATAGGAAGTCCTGTATTGAGGTTCAAGGACTCCTGTAAATGAGATATGGAGAGATTTGGCATCAACACCAACAGTTGGGAGGCACGGATTAGCCTGAGACCAGAGTGGTGTAATGATATATCATCTGGAATATTGAAGCACGATGAAGGCTTGTTAGACTGATTAAGGCAGAAAAAGCTTCACAATGCTACTGCTGCTCCTGCCTCAGCACCTAGATATACTTGCGACAAATCTAGCAAGAGATCTCGTAGTATGGTGGTCAGTACTCAATAGCATTGTCATCAGTGCCATTGCTGAGTGTAAATCTCTAGCTCCCCCAGCTCATAATCCAACATAGCCAGTTCTATCAATACCTCATGTTTGGGGCATTTCACAGCATTCCCCCTTCCATCACTGGGAAAATCATTATGAGCAGCCATTTGGCAGCCTGTGCTACATAAACTTTTCCATGCATCACCTCTTCATTTACAAACAAAAATGTTCCTCCTGTATATCATTGAGCAATGTACCACAGGTCATCATCTAGGTCTTTCCTCATCCCTTGAAATTCAGCCAAGATCTTCTTCTGCTCCCCTCTCGTCAATTAGCTTGGTTACAAGCCCTGACCAATTCCACCACATTGTCAATACAGTTGTAATTACATTTTTCATTCAAGATTCCAGTCTGCTTACTGATCCATTTGTTTGTTTTAATTTTTCCCCAGGAAATTTTCTGTACCTTCACTTAGCAATTCTCAGTTTTTACACTGCAGCTTTAAAGTCCATGACTCACAGCCACAAAGTCACAACTCTTAACACATACTGATTGCAAACTTCTTTTTCCAGGTACACTGGATGCTTAGTTTCCAAAACTCCATTTTATAAATGCACTTCATGCCATTTTTTCTCTTCTGTTTTTTTTCTTTTGCAGTTCATCTAGACATTACCTACAACTACCCCAAATACAGACACTTGTCCAGAGATTCTTTGCCATCATTGTTTATTTGTACAATTTTTTTTTGTGTTCACTGTACATTATTTTAGTTTTATTATAACTGACATACAGTCTCACTTTCAAACTCTTTCAAGTAAGTTACTCCAATGATTACTGAAGTTCAAAGTTATTGCAACAGTTACTGAAGGTGTGGCTTTGTACCTCAGTTGTAAAATGCCAGACTATGGATCCAAAAGTCTCAGGTTTGATATCTTGTCAATCCTAGAATTTTTACCTGTCACTTCTCACTTCTTTCACCTTTGGTAACATATGTTACAGTGAAAAATGCCGAATTGCACCATGGTTCAGAATCCACGTTAAACTGTGGGTTCCCCTGTAATTGGATGGGTCACTTAGTTCAGAGGAAGGCAACAGTATACTACCACCAGTAAGCTGTGCCAAGTAAAGTTCTGTGGCGTTAAAATCAATCTTGAAGTTGATGACAGCCATGCTTTACTTATCTGAACAAGAAGTACACTGAACACTCACCAGCAAAATGAGACTACTGCATTTTCTGTTAACTCATATCCCCTCTTTGTTTTCCCTGTTTCACAATTTGAAAACTTGTTCTGAGACTGCTAAGAATAGTTTTAATGACACAGAATCTTATATGACTCCTCTTTCAGTTCTGGGTTTCTCACTGTCCTGATAAAGCCTAACAGGAGCTGCAGCATTTATGTAAATATAGGCACTGCCTCAGATATACTCTTTCCATTATTTATACTTCAATATACTAATAAAAGTTGAATCAACATCCTTTTTTTTTCAAAGACTGTTGGTACATATGCTACTGAAAGTGAATCAAGAGCTTTTTCAAAATCTATGAATCTCTGTCAGACTGTTAACTCACTCTCATTGCTCTATTGTGTAATATCAGTCATGATGTACAAACAACCCATTGTCTTATCTTCACTTTTTTACACTGCCCTTTTCCTTTTCCCAATTAAAAATCCAATGTTTATGCTGTGGTGATATTTTTGCTGGATGTTTGTACACTGCTGAGTGCAGGCTGATAGGTGTCTGGTTTGTTTGTTTGCTTACTTATTTATTTTTGTTTTACCCCGTCCTTATTTGTCAGTTTTGTTGTGAAGTACAATAATTAAAATATTGTTCCAGTTATGGGGAATCATCTTACTCTGCCAAAATTATGCAAGTTCCTTTTGTATCACTTTGCTTTCAATTTTAACTTCTTTATGTTCTCCAACAGCCTTACCTCATTTCATACATCGAATTGCTTTATACACTGCTCTTTGGTATCACTTACTGAATTTCATTATTAAGTATCAGTCTTTCTGATTTAACTGTATACACTCTCTTGTATCCTGGCCTCAGTCAGACTTTGACATCAGTAGAATGTGATTGACTTTGCAATTATCTACAGCAGTGGATGCTGCAACTGTAGTGTTGTGTGTGCTAAATTCATGTCATAATAAACAGCCAGTAATCTGCTAAATTCATGTCATAATTAACAGCTAGTAGTCTAACAATTTGAAGTTAACTCATTCACAATATAGCTTTTGTTTTACTATGTTGCACTATGTTTTCAGATCCTTATGAACCTATGTGATAACAGTGCATTTACGTACACACATTAGTTATAAAGCTGGTGCAATTTGTGGATTATTACATTCTTGTTAAGATACAGTTATTTTTTAAACCACAAACATCAGATTCAAATTACAAAGAAAGATAAAAAACTGAACAAAGACTTATGAGAAAAGGTGCAAAAAGAAATGCTATCATTTGTTACATTTTTCATGACTTTAAACAATAACCTTTTACTACCAGGACTGCACAAATCCAAGAAATTCAGTCACTCAAAAGGTGTCACTATAGATGTAAATGGACTTTTAACACCTGAAAATGTATTCACACAGTGTGACAATCCATTGTGTTCAATTCTGTAACTGAATGCAGTTTTTGTGCATGCTTCCTGTTTACTTTACACAGTCACTGCTAAGTCTTAATAAATGAACTGAGCTGAAGGACTGTTTAGATCATAAATTCTGCCTGGTAATTTATAATAGATGTTTTTCCACTGACAAAAATGCACCCAACAAATAAAATAACAAATGATGTACACTGATGTGATTTATTACCGAGATCCTTGTGGGTTCATATGTTGAAACAGTAATTTCAACAAGCTCAAAATCAGCAATGCAGAAACATCGTAAGAGAAGCAGGCACGTTCCCAGTAACCAACATACTGTATTAATCCAAGCAGATACCTGAAACATGATACATAATGTCTATGTTTCATCAAACTTCCACAATATTCTATTTGGTCATTTTGCAGTAGTATCCTATTTTCTAAATCTGCCAAATTATTGGAGTTACTAATGAAACCTCTATGCATTGATTATAGATTTATAGGCATTTCCTTTGATAGTTTACTGAGGCTCAGCCTGAAAGACAAAAATATCACCAGAAACTGTGAAGAAGCATACCTGTTTTATTCTGAAGTAATGGTTTCAAAAATAGAACATACCTTCTGAACACTTTTAATGATAGACAATAGAAGAAAGACATCCCAATAAGCTATTTTCAAGTCATTTGGTGGGTACAAAAATCTAACATGATTCAGATAAACATAAAATCTGAATTTCATTTCCTAATTGGCAATTTATGTCATAGCCGCCCCCCCCTCCCCCCTCCACGATACACACCACACACACAATCTTCTTTTTCAGTAAGATTATAGAACAGAGTTTGCCATTACTAACATGATTTGTAAAGCAATGAGGGCAGCACTCACTGTGTGGTGTAATGGGTATGCAAGGGGATTTATCAATGATTGGATTTAAGCACCAATGAGAGGGAGTAGAGACATACAACATATTTTATAGAAATGAGTTGAAGTAATTGTGCTACATCTTGACATAACCACACAAAAAGCAATATATTCAGAAAAAGAGAGACCTTAAGCCTGAAAATTTGTAATATATTTGCCAGAACAATAAAAACAATTTCTTGGCACCTAACATACAGAAAAAATCAATTATTTAAACTATCGAGTAACTGGAGCAGAGCTATTTCTCACAACATTAGTAACTCTTGCTGAACTTTTACCACATCAATGCATTCATTGTCTTTGCCAACTTACGTCCAAACTATCATCTTCCAGCCTAATCCAAACATCAGCCAACACCACAGATCAATGTTTATCACCTCTATTATCACTTTTAGCTGACACTATCCTCCCATTCTTAATGAAAAAAAATATATGAATTATGCACTGAAGAGGAAAAGCACTGTCCAGTTACAGACTTTAGTCCACAATAAATAATCTGATATATGGATCATTTATTTTGTATTGATAACAGTGAGTGCTCTCAGTAGATAGACTGTCTTCCTGATGACGTTCAGTGACCATTTCCTATTGGTTGTACTTGCCTCTGTACTTAGCACTTATAAGTCATCAGGTTCACTTCAGTTTCATTATGTGGCAGGAAATATGGGTGACAGACTTATAGGACTCTAAATAAACTAGGCAATGAAAGGTGCTGTTTATCACCAATTTCCGTATGACAAATTATCCACATCATTGGGGAACAATACCCTTGCTGGAAGAGATCAGACATGATTATCCACAACATGGCATCACACCATTTTCTATGCACCTCCTTTGAGTGTGCATAACAAAAATTTTTGATAAGCAATGAGTTAGTCAAGGAGGTCCCATTGCATGTCCTCCCCATTCACCAGAACTTAATCACTTATGTTTTCGTTACAGCATTTGAGCATTTGAAGCGAAACTGTATTTGACACCCACCGACAATATGTACACGTTCGAGGAGCATACACCCCATACATGAGTTCAAATCTGAGCATAGCCATGTATGTTCAAATGGGTGCTTGATTCTTTGAGAAGGAGAGCTGAAAAATGTGTAAAAATGAGTGGTAGCCATATTGAGCACAACCTGTAGTGCTTACAAACCAGGGGCTGTCATAGTACACAACAGTCCATGTCTCAGTAAGTATTCTCAACAAGTATTTGGTTCCAGACATGTTTATAGAACTTTTTCTCCTTATTTTTGTCCACTGCTATCTCCTGTACGGCAATGGGAGACTTTTAAATATCCCGTCTATTGACACTAAAATTTTATTAAAAGCAAAAATTCTCTTGAGAAAACAATGAAATATGAGACAGAATGGTTGACCAGTTTTTACTTTCAGGGTACATATCAACACTGCCAATAGGCACGTATAAGAGTATGTACACTATCATGGCTTCCAGAATTAATATTTTATTTATTTACTTATTTATCTATCCATGAAATCATATTCATAATATGGGATATAAGTTACAGCAATACAGTGAAACTTCGATTTTATGTTCTACGATTTTATGTTTTTCACGATTCTTCACCATAAATTCGTAGCCCCTGTGAAAAATCCACAAGATCAATGCTAAAAATTCCTGGATTTTACATTTTTTCCCCGTAAAGGGAATATTTTAGGCCACTGCAGAGAGGGGAGATGTGAGAGCGGAAATGCTGATGTAATCTACGATCAGCACTGCCAACAGAACACGCAACGTTTAGCTTTACCACACATTTATTATACAACTAATGCTAGGTTGTGGCAGCAATGGAAAAACATAACAGTCATTGCGAAATGTTCCAGACCGAGCCAATACATGGTGATGGTGCCCAGCTGTTATCTTTTCTTGTGCCACTTATAACTCAGTCTCATCTTTTTGCTTGTATTTCTTATGTACAGTACTCAGCAACAATATCAACTGTCAACCTTTTAAATTCAAACACTGAGCCTCGAAGAAAGTGGAAACATCGTGCATTTCTGGCTAGTGAGCTCTTATTGGCTGGCAACTTGTTATGTCACCCAACAGCCAGCACAGCCACCACACCACACAAACATATGTAACATGATCTTGCCACTTTGTTTAGCTCACTACATAATAACTATACAGACTTCAGCAATTTCATTCTTCTCCTCCAAGGTACCTATTGTACCAACATTCATAACATTAACTGACATAAATTGCAAATTCTTCAACAAACAAGAAAGAAATTTCAAAATTTTACATTATATATTAGACCTATTAGGGAAAAAATGGGTTTTGCCACTAGTAATACTGTAGGGTATATAAAAGATTGTCACTTTTGATAATGCTGTACGAGGTAATTGAACCATTTCCCAACACACTATTGCCACAAATTATACCTTAAAACACACAGTTTTGAGGGTTGTTCTATTTTATGTACACTTAAAAACAGCAAAAATTTATATCTCACATGGTGAAATAAACTGAAGATTGGAAAAATACAGTGAAAACTGCCGAATTGTAACATCTCGGATGTTTGTTTTCTACCTGCAGGCAATTGTAGTAGAGCATGATAATGTCAAACAAATGCAGTGGCTTCTAGCATACATAGTGATAAACAGCAAGCTTACTTGGCGGCTTGTTCCAAAGTATGGCTAATGTGACCGGTGTATAGTGAACTGGTTGTAGGTTGTGTTCCAAAAATGAACAGCATAGAGACAAAAGTGATGAAACTTTCTGCAGGACCTGACCATCATTTTGCAGGACACTTCTCAAGCACACACAGTGCAAGCTGTTACTGATTTGTTTGACTGATGGGGCTGCTAAGTGCTATACTGCCTACTGTGCTCCCCTGACTGAAGCCTTCGTGAGTTCAACTCGATTTCTAAACTGAAGGAAACACTTCACAGCATTCACTTCAGAACTGCTACAAATTCGTCGGGCAATGGACCGCAACTGCTTGAACTGTCAACACAACTGGCACTGCTAAGAGTATCCTACGACTTCCACATCACTGGAAACGGGTTATACACAATGCCGGTGACTACACTGAAGGTCAGTAAACTTTGAAACATGTATCTATTTTGTACGAACTGTAAATAAATAGTTGCCACAATTAAAGTTCCAACCCTCATATATCACACGGTTATGACATTTAATCTGTCTCTGGCTCATCAGATAAACATCATCACTAGCAATAGTGTGGTGAACATGTACATCACCATGTTTTTCGAAGAGACAGAGACTGTTATTTGCAAATGAAACAGTCTCTAGGATATATATGCATGGGACAGATCACATGCTCAGCTCTTTGAAGGTTGGATTGGTAGGGGCACATGGTGGCACCATCATGATCTTGACAATTTGTTTTTGCGTAGCAAATATTTTCTTGTATATTGACCCCCAGAAATTAAAACCATAAAAATGAACATGGCAATCGGTGCAAAGTACTCAGCTCTAATTGTAGGAAAGGCTGCTTGTGTTGTACAACAGCTTTTCCTCAAACAGTTTGTTGTACAGCCACTGGCTCATATGTCAAAGATCTCCTTCAAACTACCCTGCTACCCCTCCTTCCTCGTGCATCTTTCCCTAGCCCCTCCCCACCTCGATCTATGCAGTAACTGCTTTCAGTGACTGATATTCAGTAACCAGTCTCGCTGCTACCATGGATCTGCATGTTTGTATGTCTGCGTGGGAGAACGAGTGTACTCTTACTAGGAAAAGAACAAGAGCTCAAAGGCTAGGGTTGACTTTTCTATTATGTGTTTCTGCACATCATGCATCAATCCAATATAGGTAAATGGTTGCCTTTCCCCATATTTTACGTATTTTTCCATCTAGGAATTTACAATATTGTTAAGTAAGAGGTTATTATCATATAGCCAGTACAGGAGACTTTCATTGCTATCAACCGAGTCAGCTCTCCTTTGTCATGGAGAAACATTATAAAAGAGGTTTTGTATCATTAATAAGTAACACATGTACTGTTGAAGGTGGCCTTTCTGGAAAGTCATTAATAAATAAAAGGAAGAGAACCCCATGAAACTCCTGAGGTGACATATAATTGAATGAGTTGTTCTTCCACCATGTGTTGTTAATTCCACCAGTTACCCACTATTTGACAGATATGACTGAAACCACTCATTACAGATTGCTTTTATACCATAAGCATCCATTATGAGTAAAGCAGAACGTGAATGACGAAGATCAAATACATTTGTAAGATCAATTAAAAAGCCAAACTGCTGTGCTGTTGGTAGCGAGTTACTTTCAAGAAATAACTGTACTTGAGTATATATAATTTTTCCTATCATTCTGGAAAAAAAGTCAGGAGGAGGGAGAGAGGTCAATAGTTGCTGGTCTCATGCTTGTCCCCTTTATTGTGTAATGGAACTATCTAGGTGGTTTCGAATGGTTGAAGGATAATGCCAGTACTCATTGAGAAGTTTATAACGTGTGGCAGTTATGTTGTTTCATTACCAACCTGTCTTATTACATAGCTAGGAAAACCACCAAGGCCATATGACAAGGAATTGTTCGTATTCCTGAAATTAGGCGAACCTCCTTAAAAGTTGCAGGCATTATAAAAGTGATTGATGACATCTGGTGAGCAGGGACTGAACTTTTGAAGCACACTAAAAATATTTCTTGCAGTTACTCTTCCATCATCCTATTTCTGCTTGTGTCTGTATATGTGTGGATGGATATGTGTGTGTGTGCGAGTGTATACCCGTCCTTTTTTCCCCTTAAGGTAAGTCTTTCCGCTCCCGGGATTGGAATGACTCCTTACCCTCTCCCTTAAAACCCACATCCTTTCGTCTTTCCCTCTCCTTCCCTCTTTGCTGATGAGGCAACAGTTTGTTGTGAAAGCTTGAATTTTGTGTGTATGTTTGTGTTTGTTTGTGTGTCTATCGACCTGCCAGGGCTTTCGTTCGGTAAGTCACATCATCTTTGTTTTTAGACATATTTTTCCCACGTGGAATGTTTCCCTCTATTATGTATATATATCAGTTTTCAAAGGGCACTATTAAACATATACAAAAACGAATTATGGTAGTTTGTATTAAGAACAGAAATAACAACCTCTATACACTGCACTCACAATAAACTAGATTGGAAACTGACTCATTCATCATATAGATATAAAGATAACGGAAAGATGAAAAAGGCATTTTTCAAAACCTAATCATTAAAAATGGAAACCACTTGTATAGAATCAAAATAATTTATGTAACAGGTACTTCCCTTTCATTATGTATATTTCTGAACCAGTATGCAGTAATTCATAAAAATCTGTCATCTTCACATTAAGGGGGGTGAGGACGTCAAACGGGCCGACTTGGAGCAGGAGAGGCACCACAGAACATTTTCATTTCCACTGTCTATACTTTTACAAGTAAATTCATAAAACTTTGTCAGCATGACCAGGAAGGATTCAGGATTCACACTCGTAGCAGTAGAAGTTCAAAAACATAACAAAATAATTTTTTTACATGTGAAATTTCATCATTTTTTTCACTTACTGTTGGCTGCATTTGTTGCTATAGGTACACTTTTCTTCATAAGTAAAAGAGCCTGTTCAATGAATTTTGCACAGCATACAAACCATACTTACAGGGGTCTGAAACTCTAGAATCTATTTAATTTATGAAAAAATGAAGGAGCTGTTAAGTTTTAAACTTAATGTTTAGAAAAAAATCAAATTTTGTAGTTAATTATCTCAATTTTTACCACAGTTTTTAATAGATTTGGAAAATTCTCCAGTTCCATACACCTGCAAGTATGGTTTGTATGCTGTGCAAAATTCATCAAAGAATCTCTCTTACTTGTGAAGAAAAATGTACCTATAGCAACAAATGCAGCCAACAGTAAGTGAAAAAATGATGAAATTTCATATCTAAAATTATTTATTTTGTTATGTTTTTGCACTTCCACTACTATGAGTGTGAATCCTGAATCCTTCCTGGTCATGCTGACAAAGTTTTATGAATTTATTTGTAAATATACAGACAGTAGAAAATAAAATGTCCTGTGGTGCCTCTCCGGCTCCAAGTCAGCCCATTTGACGTCCTACACCCCTTAAATGCCTCATCCTAAACTTGTGCCTATCACTTCAATTCCAGTTATTCTGATTACTGGCAAACAGGCATTCCTATCTCAGCTGGTGTTATGCAATGTATATTCCAGTCAATAGTATCACATTATCACCCTTGGAAAGTTGGATGCACCTCACTGCAGATAGATAACTGAGAACATACTACTTCTGGCAGAGTTTCACTAACACATGAAACTGACAACAGAGATTTTCAAGGTTAACCTAAGAGTATATCAAAAGGACAGACTAATGGGCAATTGAAGCAGTGCATTCATCTTAGTAGATACGACATATTATCCCAACAAGATAGAAAATGAAGCTGCATGCAAGACTGTCTGGGCAAAACTTGGTACCAAAGGTGGGCATAAACTTATAACTGGAGCCTGTGTCAACCACCAGACTTACACCCAACTGTAACTGAAAACCTCAGAGAAAGGCTCATCCTTGCTAGCACATATTATGTTCCCCAAACATACTGTCTTATTTTGAAGAGGCTTCAATAACTCAACAACCAATTGGGATGATTACAATTTTGTATGCAGTGGGTGTGACAATACATCCTGCAAAACACTATCAAATGCCTTCTCTGAAGAGTAAACAACAATAAGAAAATGTTAGATTGTTACTCACCACATAAAGGAGACAGTGAGTCCCAGACAGGCACAATGAAAATGACTGCTAAACATTTAAGGTTTCAGACAGAAGATACTTCAGAAAACATACACATAATCTCACAAGCACAGCTTCACACACATGGGCACAGTCTCTGACAGCTGGGGCCCAACTGTGGATTGTGATTCCATCTGATGTGAGCAGCAGCCTGCTGGGGTGGGTGGTAGGGGTAGGGAGATGGGTGGAGGTGGGGTGGGGTGGGTAAGGGATAGCAGAGTAGGGGTGGGAAAAGATGCTGTGCTGCCTGTGGGAGGGTACAGGGACATGGTGGGGACAGGATGGGCTCCTGTGCCAGAGAGGGGCTGATGGGCAAAGAGAGACGGGAGAGGTGAGAAGTAAAGAAGAGGAAAAGACTAGTAGGTGTGTTGGTGAGGTTGAAAGTGTGTGTAGTGCTTGACTGGGAGCTGGGAAGGGAGTACGTAAATGAAGGATAGGGACTAGTGAAGATTAAAGCTGGGAGGGGGGGGGGGGGGGGGAGGCGAGGGATACCTGAACGAAAGATATATTGTAGCGCGGGTTCCCACCCGCACAATTCAGAAAAACATGTGTTGGTAGGAAGAATCCAGATGGCAAAGGCTGTAAAGTAGTTAATGAAGTGAAGCAGATCATGTTGCTTTCACAATAACCTGCCTTCAGTGGGGTATGTGATGCCTGTGACAGGACTGGAGGGTGAGCGGCAAGATACTTCTGTAGGATAGGTGAGGAGGATAGAGGGGTGTTGCAGTCTGTTGGGGTGGGTGGTAGCGATAAGTAGATTGCACGGGGTGGGGTGTGGCGTGGTGAGAGATAGCAGGATAGGGGTGGGGAAGATGTTGTGCTGCCTGTGAGAGGGTGCAGGGATGTGGTGGAGACATGATGGGCTGCTAAGTGCAGAGTCAGGAGGCTGCATTTGAGGGAGGGAGACGGTGGGGGGGGGGGGGGGGGGGGAGAAGTAGAAAAAAGGAAAAGACTAGTAGGTATGTTGCTGGGATTGAGGATGTGTAGTGCTGGAGTGGGAGCAGGAAAGGTGATAGACACGGCATGTAGAGGACAGGGACTAGTAAAGGTTGGGGCCAGTGGCGTTATGTGAATGAAAGACATGTTGCAGGGAGAGTTCCAACCTATGCAATTCAGAAAAGTTGGTGCTGAGTGGAAGAATCCAAATGGCACAGGCTGTAAAGCAGTCACTTAAGTGAAGCACATCATGTTGGGCAGTACACTCAGCAATCAATTGGCTGTTATTCCAATCTGGACTTTCCATGGTTTGATTTTTGCTTAAAGGCTTTCCTTCTATCCCAATCTAGCGCTGTTTTCCTTTGTTACTATTCCCTTACACATTACTTTACCCTATGTCCATCCATCTCTATCTTATTTCCTGTGTTTCATTGTTGCCTTCTGACCTGCAGATACTCTGACTTCCAAGACACCCTGTATCAACAGTCTCGTCTGTGCACAACACAGGGCTACATGACTTTGTGGATTGTTCATGCAGCATCTCTTGTCCTACATTCTTCCTGCTGATGTAATTATTCCTATACCTTCAAATTGATCACCCATCCTCCCACATCCTTGCATATTTTCGCATGTGCTTTTCTATATGTTCCTGTTTCACAAATACTTCGCTGAACTCTGTACATAACAACCTCCCTGCTACTCTCTCTCCCCTTATTCCAGAATGCACATACTGACCTCCCCCAATCCATTTTCACCTGCTACCCCCTCTCTTCACATGTATCCACACACTGACCTACATCACACTATTATCATCTTTCTATTTATTTTTCTCTTTTACCTCATTGTGTTTTTATGTAAATTTTGATTCATTATCATCTTTCACTATGGGTCCAATGTCCTCAGGATTGCCCTTTTTTTCCCTATACTTCATCTATTTTGGGTTTCTGCAATTTTTTGCATTTTATTAGGCATTTTTATTCACCGCTGTCGATCCTTGCCCCTTCCACCTGCATCAATAAAGAAAAGTTTCCCCATCCTTAGCCAGAATTCAGTCCCACATACTGTTCCTGCACTGTTGCTTGGCCCATGGAATCCCCCCAAATTACCCACCTGCACCTGCAACCCTTGCTTCTGCAATGACCTTTATCTGTTCAAATTCCATCAGTCCATAACTCTTATGGGTCATTCCATATCAAATCACCCAATAAAAAATAAATTTTACACCCACCTCCTTAGATTTTCATGAAATTTGGCTCAAATGGTTCTAATACCATCCTGACAACACCTGCAATTTTTTTTTTGCTGTATCTCTTACAGTTTTTTTTAATAAATTTTTAAAGTTTTTATGTTTTGCGTTTTCTGAACCTTCGGAAATGGTCAGTTTAATTTGTATTCAAAACTTTAAATTTGCTTATCTTAAAAACTCTTTTAGATAACATCATGAATTTTTGCAGCAAGTTTATTTATTATACATATTTGAAGATAAAAATGATGCTATTAAAATATATTAATATTTTCTATGAAAAAAAATATATATGTATTTTTTTTCATTTTTTAACGGATGTTTTGTTCTATAAGAATTGCAATATCTCGAGTCTCAGACCTGATAGAATGCTCAAATTTGTTTTAATTTACTCTTAAACATATAGGCTACTTGATAAAACAGAAATAATGATGGCTTTTTAACATGTTTATTAATTATAGTAGATTACATTAGAATTATGTACAAAGATAGTTTACTTATGGCACTTATGTATAACCCAACTGATTGCTTGCAACATTGAATTTTTTGAGTAATTTTGTCTTTTTAATAAACATTAATGCTGATTCAAACTGTTTTTCCACTTCATCCAAGAGCTTTCAGTTCTTTTGATACAGTCTTTTTTGAAGTAATACATTCTCCCAGTGCCGCTTGATTGAGGTGCGTCTACTACACAGACTATGTGCTCCAAAGGCACTATGCAGGAATCTTCTCTTTCAGGCCAATAAAATGATGCAGCGGGTCCTGAAGGATGTAGAAATAGAATTTCTGCATCTTCTTCATCATTGAATATTGTTTTTACCAGTCCAAAGTACCAGTTACCATCATAATTTGCAGCCACATAGCAATTTATGGATGGTTCAACACGAACCCAATCAGAAGAAGAATGGAAAGAAAAGACTAAGGAGGGTTTTACACTATCTGTAGTCCTTCTAATTTCAAGGTTGTTTGTTGGAAGTGGTTTGAAGTTATGAAAACTTCTAGTTCCAGTAATGGTTCGGGTTGCTGAAAAACGTTTTTCTAGTTTTAACCGTAGCAAATCAGCTTCTTTTTTGTCAATAAAGTGAAAATGAATGTTTTCAATATTTTTTTCACAAAACTTATACACATCGATTGCTGTCATTATTTGTTCTTTGTCTGAAAGCTGTAGACTGGCTTTCCTTAAAATTCTTTTAATAGTTCCTCCTAGGCCATCACAAATTGACTTCCCATGACTTGTTGCAAAAAAAGAGTGTTGGGCCTTCAAATTAAAGTCTCTCAAGTGTTCAGTCAAATTTTTAAAACTGTTTCTATTTTTGTACTGCCCAGCACAACCATCTGTAAAGTAGTGAACTGAGTCAATATCAGTATGATGTAATGACAGCCACTTTGTAATTTCTTTTTGTACAAAGTTAACAAAACCAGTGTCATGTTCTTGGTCATCACTAATAAAACATTGGTTGGAAACAAAAACATTGTTTTCCTCATTTCTTAGAAAAACTCCAACTGGGTGTAGAGTACAACCACCTCTATTCCAGTGGTAACTTTGGATCTCATTTTGTATAACAAAGGAATAATTTTCACTGAAATCCATCACAATAATTGCTGTTTTGGGTGGTGGGTCTTCTTTCAATCTTTTAAAGGCTGCTGATTGGGATTTTGCTATAAATGAGTGCGGGGTGATCTTTTCCAATGACCTAACCAATAAAGAAATGTAGTCTTCAACACTGATAGACTGTTTGATCATTTCTGCCCTGTCTGTGTTAACCCACTGACTGATTACAATTTCTTCTTCTAAAACATAATCTTCACTTAGTTTTTCAGTTAAGCACTCTGTTAGTGCAGTATTTGCAGGACAGCTGTTGCAATGATGTAGCATGCAGTTTTGGTTTTCTGTGTTGCACACAAGCATCTTAATTAGGTCTTTATAAGATTCTTCAATTTTCACAGCATCCAGTAATAGTTTAACATTCTGGTGGATACTGCATACACATACAGTGTGTGTGCCTGCAGCACCAGCAAGGATACACCATTTAGGTCTCAAGAAACAAAATTTTGAAAATCCTACTTCTACCTCGGGATTCTCCCATTTGAAAGAATAATAGAGTTCTCTCAAATTACACAAAATGAGTCTTTTTTGCATGTACACATTTTTTTGAACACTTACTTTGTCTTTTGTTCCAGGTAGCACTCTGGAACTTTCATCCTTTTCATAAAAATCTGTTACAAGTCTTACTGTATTTTCAGAAAGAGTTTTACCTTTTTTTGGACCAGGAGTTTCCAAAATACCCTTTTCAGATTTTAGCTTTCTAGCTTGTCGCACCATGTACTCACTCACATTAAATTCTTTCATCACTTTATTTCGAGTCCAAGAATCTGGAGCCAAGGTCAGAATCTGGATTTTTCTAGACCTCCCAACAGATGAAATCTTCTCTTTCATAAGAGAAATCATTACATCAAAATCCTTTGCTTTCTCAACCACACTTTTATCTTCTTTGTCATCATCAGAACTTGGTGCATCATATTTTAATGCTTTTGAAACCTCATTTTTTGCAGTCTTTTCAATACTGCTAGCCTTCCTTTTAAAATAAGACCCTTTACTTTGTTCTGACAAGCCATGAAGCTTTATCGGTGTTAAACCTAAATAATCAAGAGCAATGTTTGTTTGTACGAGGGATTCATTTCTGGATTCCAATGATTCTAATTCAACCATGACTTCATCATCTGTTTCACTTTCATTGACTTCAACTCTTAATTTTTCCTCACAAAAGTTACGGCATGTTGAGCAAAGCTTTTGTCCAGGTTTTATGCTAATATTTTTTGTCAGTAATTGTTTAGAAAGATCCAAGCCTACACTTCTCAACGATTTTTTGATGGGCTTTTTGTGTTTTTTTTAGTGGGTCTACACATGTTGTTTGATACTTTTCAAAAAAATTTTAAAAGTAGTAGCTGTGGTGTGAACATATATTCTTAAATTCACACAGATTAATTCCAGATCGTAAGTGGATCAAATCTTTTTCTTCCTCACTCAATTCTGATACCGGTTGTAACTTTTTTGAAGGTGTGTAGGTTGTTTGGAAACAGTCAGATTTTTTAAATAACCCTACACTACAGGTTTGAATATCTGACATACTGATTGCACTTTTGGTCTGATTACTGTTCTGGTTACTTTTGTAGGATATTGGAAAAGAATCTCTGTAAACTAAGCAACAGTACTTACTGAGAGTTCGAATAAACTTAATAAAATACTATCCAAGCACTATTTAACACTGTAATAATTTTTTACTTCAAAACACAGGAGTAACAATACAAAATCCAAGTGTACATTGTTACTCCAAGAAGACAAAAACTTATTTTCGGTGTCTTAAGTCACTTGGCACTTTTTATTTTTAAAGTATAATTAACATTATTTTAAAAATTAGATAACTATTAAACAGGTTAAAAAGCCAACATAATTTTTCTTTTATCTAATAGCCTATACAATTAAGAGTATTTTAAAACAAATTTGAGCTTTCTATCAGGTCTAAGACTCTAGATATTGCAGTTTTTGTAAAACTAAACATCCGTTAGCTAAATAAATAAAAAAAAAAATAAAATAAAATAAAAAAAAACTTGCAAATTTTTTTTTCATTTGGAAGAATTTAATATATCTTTATGGTAATTTTTTTTAACATTTAGATATAATACACAAACTTATTCCAAAATTTCATACTGATATCTTGAGTATTCTTTAATATACAAATTTTTTTAGTTGTGAGGACACGTTTAAGTTACAATTTCCGACTGCTGAAACAAAGCCAAATCTAAAAACTTTAAAAATTTATAAAAAAATACTATAAGAGATAGAGCAAAAAAATTTTACAAGTGCTTTCAGGATGATAAAAGAAGTAATTGTACCAAGTTTCATCAAAATCTGACATGGTTGGTGTCAAGGCCTGGGTGACTTGACATGGAATGACCCTTATGAAACTAGCCCCAAAAATCTTATAAATCAGGCCCAAACCTCATTCCAATACCTCCTCTCTCCATCCATAAAATTCTCCTGCTTTGCAATCCCACATTCCTGCATCTCACCTTCCAGGTTGACACTCTTGCCCTCCAGGAACTAGAGCAGCATGCACAATGCCTCCGAAAAAGACTCTCCAACCTGTTCACCCCTTCTCCAACCTTGAACTACCACTATCCATGACCTCTAAAAGAGCCTGCACCAAACCTCCCCCATAGCCGACAAACCCTGCCTGACACACCTACTATGTTTACCACACACTCGGAAGCTCCATCCCAATACAGAATCCTGAACCTAGACAGACCTGAAATACTGTCATGAACATTTCACCCAAAAGCCTCAGTTCCACAGAAGTACCAGTCCTTTCTAAAGGCGTACCTTTCACCCCACTCTCAAATTCATCATGCTGGGCTTGTTAAAGACCTTCTCTCCTTATTCTGATCCCTACAGTGGAAATACTTTTTTGCCACCAGCCCTACCAATCAGACACAACCCAAAACCAACAGTGAACCTTGCCCGACTCAGTTCACTCCTCCATCCAACCATGATCCACTCCCACTGCCCCACATCATCCCCTGTTAACTTTCCAGTATTTTATAGTCTCGAATACTGCCTCCCCATCAATCCCCAAATCCTTCAACAAGGAAACCAAACTTTCATCCACAGTAAGAACCACCATCCACCACCTAAAAGCTGATCCTGACCTTACAATCCGACTTGCCAACAAAGGCTCCACCACTGTGGTTATGAACTGCTCTGGATTACCTGGAGGAGAGCCTCTGACAATTGTGAGATATGTCCACCTACAAATCCTGCCACAGTGACTCCATTCCTGAAATACAACAGGATCTCCAGTCCTTCCACAAATCATTATGTCCACCTCAGAATCTCTCCCATGAGTCCTTATTCTCTCCTCACCCCCACCTCTCCCTGCACTCCTACCTCTTATATCAGGGGTGTTCAACCTGCAGGCTGCATGTGGCCCAAAGAAAGAATCAACATGATCCAAGAAGTGAGCAGGTAAAAAAAAAAGTCCATAATATTCAGTTTATGTAAAGTTATAGTAAATTTCAATTTGAAACTCACACCACACAATGGTATTCTCTCATTGGTCCATACTGTTTTATTCTTCTTTTCTTTTCTTTCTTCTCCTCAGTGGTTAATGTTAAGCAGGCCATGCGCAGTCCAAAAATACTTGTCTTTCTCCAATGTGGCTCAGTTAAGCTAAAAGATTGTGGCCAGTTACTGTGCCCCAACAGAGGGGATCTCTGCTGTCATGGACTAACAGCTTCAGCCTATTACCCGTAATCTACACTCCTGTGAAAAAGACACCAACCATTTCTTCCACCGACTATTCAAAGTTCCTGTTCCTTTAACACCTGGTGCTCTGCTTGTCACTGTTGATTCCATCTCCCTCTACACTAACACCCAAACCCTCATGGCCTTACCACAATTGAATACTACCTCTCCCAATGCCCAAATAACTCCAAAACTATAAACTCCTTTCTTGGTCACCATGACCAATTAAATCCTCACTCAAAATTACTTCTTCTTGTAAAGCATCACCTATAAACAAATGCATGGTACAGCAATGGGCACCTGCATGGTGCCATCCTATACCACTCTATAAATGTGCAATCTAGAAGAATCCGTCTTAACTGCCCAGAATCATAAACCCCTCAGCTGGTTCACATTCATTAGTGACATCTTTGCAATCTCGTCTGAGGACTTCAGTACCTCTACCCACATCAAACCTAACAACCACCAACAATACCTACACTTGAACGGCTGCCATCCATTCCTTAAAAGTAGTCCCTTCCTCACATAGTCGCATCTTTAGTGATGAGCATTCCCTCTCCAATTACACCAAGAGTCTCACTGAGGCTTTCCTGGACCAAACTTACCCTCCCAACCTTGTTCAGAAACAGATCTCTCATGCCTTGTCTCTCCAGTCACCTACCACCTTCTGCATACACTGTCTGACCACAAAGGAGCACTCCTCTATTGACTAAATGGTATCACATTCTCCACCAGGGTCTAGACTATCTCAAGATGTGCCCTGAAATGAGGAATATTTTCTCCACTATCCTCTTCACTCCAACTACAGTGGCATTCTGCTGCCCACCAAACATACACAATATTCTTGCCCATCCCTACTTCAACCCTGACCCCAACCCCTTGCCTCACAGCTCATATCCCTGCAACAGACTGAGATGCAAGACCTGCCCCATACAGCCTAAAACCACCACCTACCCCAGTTCCATAACAGGCATCAAAGGCAGTGATAACTATGAAATCACCCATAAGATCTAAAAACTAGACTGCAACCACTGTGCCGCTTTGTACATGGGCATGACAACTAACAAGCTGTCTGTCCAAATGAATGGCCACTGCCAAAGTATGGCCAAGAGACAGGTGCACCACCCAGTTGCTGAACATGCTGTCCCACACGATGTGCTTCACTGCCATGACTGCCTCACAGCCTGCAGCATCTGGATTCTGACTACCAACACCAGATTTTCTGAATTGTGCAGGTGGGAACTCTCCCTGCAACGTATCATTCATCACATAACTTATATGGCTTCACCCTCCATTTGTCCTCCACATACCTATCCCCTTCCCTGTTCCCACTTCAGCACTACATGTGCTTTCTAACCTACCAATGCACCTACTATTATTCTCCCTCTGCCGACTTCTCTACCCTCTCTTCTTCTCCCTACCCCACCCCCCTTCCCCTCAACTCCCCAACCAATCAACTCTGCACCCAGTAGCCCATCCTGTTCCCACAACATCCCTGCATGCTCCCAATGGCAGCACAACATCTTCCCCCACCCCTACCTTGCTATCCTGTCCCCCACCCCCACATTACACCTCCTCTTTACCCCCACCACTCATCCCAGCAGAATGCAGAGTGAGCAGCCTTGGTGTCACTTGAAAAAGATGAGGAAGGTGACAAAATATTTGAAAAAGTGATTAAAATGTGATAAGATATTTTAAAAACCGACAAATTATTTCCATAAAGAGAAATGACATAAATGAATTGTTTTCATTTTTGATAATCCTGTATATGTCATGATCCTATATGGGGTATGGCCATTTTTTCCTTCATACATATTTATTTATAAATGCAGGTACATCGATAATTCGATATTGGTACTTGTAACGAAATTCTACACTTCAATACTGGAAAAAGATCAAAAAAATATATTTTTGGATTACTGTTTATTAAGAATCTTATTAAAAAATGAAGTTATCATACTAGATTTTCTTTTCTCCTCCTTTCGCTCTTTCTTCTAGTTTCACGATTTGTGCACCCTCAAACATACCCTGCGCCAATTTTGCTGCCTTTAATCTTTTTTCTAGTGCTTTCTTCAGCTTAGCTGAAGCTTGAGAGAGAAAACATTAAAAACCGTCATAGGTTGAACAACATTTTTTATTAACTCAATAATTGAGTTAATAAAGAACACTGTACAACTTACGACTGTTCTTAATATAGCCATAATAAGTTTGTTGTATCACAGTGCCACAACAGAATGGAATAGTTTTTCTTGAGAGAGAAGCTTTTCTCATGCCTCCATAGATAGCTGATGTTCTTTTTTATCTTTTCTTCCAGAAGAGCTATCTCCTAGTCAGTTGATTTTTCATGTTGTTATTGGGTTTTTAATCCTCCTCCTCAAGATGTCTTTCGTTTAATTGCTTTTTTTTATCTTCTAATGTATGCCTCAAATTGAAGTATCTTCTCTCTCTGTCTAAATTCCATGGCACAATGTAAGAGAAGCCTTAACAAGTTCTGAAACATCTGGATACTTTATGGATGATGAGTCTCTTTTTGAGGTGTGCTGCTACCAGTAACTGTCAATATCTTTGTATCTAAAGCTGGGTCATCTTTTTCTAACTGTAGACCCTTGTACTCATCTAATTATTTATCTTACTGGTCATAGAATGACACCATTTGTAAAACCTTTAACATAACGTTTCAGCTCCTACTCTTTATTCTTTCTTTGCGGTATAACAACCTATAACTTTTCAGTGGCGAACTTGATATACAAGTCTTTTCCATCACAGGTTTGTAAGCTGCAATGTTATGTTTTTGGCCATTATTTAGAAACCAGAACTTGTCATGTTCTCCCAGTTTACCTCTTCAGTTACTTGTCCACCAACAACTATGCGTCCATGAGGAATTAGATTATACAAAGTAAAGAGTTCATTATGAAGAACTTTAGAAGCTCTCCGAAATCTTTAAAACACAAGCCAAAAAGGTTTGAAGTATGTTTTCTATTTCTCTACCCAAACTGTGAGTCATAGGTGCTTGGTGAATTTATTGAATAGTTGTGTAAATATAATCATGAAATGAAGCTCTGTTTTCATTGACTATTTTTATAGTATTTACAACAGAATACCATCTAATTCTTCCAAAATACTGTTGGCCTAAGGTCCTAAAATAAACCACCTTGTGGTTGTAATGCCTAAAACACTTATGATGTGGAATGTTAAATTTAGACTGAATTTCTTCAAATTCTTCCCAGTGAACAGGTCAACCGTCAAAATAGTGGTAAATATTGGCCAGGAATTCAGATGCTTCTTCACCTAAACATGCCTAATTCTTTACTTAGGCATTATGCATTGCACGAATGTTAGAAGTTCCAATGTTTGTAAGTTGTCTGCCTCGAGTCTCCTAGACATCGCTATCTAAAAGCCTAAGCACTTTTTTTTTTGAGAAAATTCTTCACCATCTGCTTTGCTGATAAGAAAGCTCTTAGGTGATGCGCTGTTATGCAACATTTACTCCATCACCAAAATGTAATGATTCTCTGTAGTTCTTCTTCATCTCTAATACTGGTAGTATCACTGAAACTCGATGTGGAATATGATGAACACACTTGTGTTCCTGGAAATATGACACCAGTCCATTAGTTATTAGGTACCTCATTTTTTTACAAGAAAGTGAAAAATATTCTGGAACACTATCAGGGAACATCATCTTGAAACGTTACAAGTACAATGTGATGAGTCCACAGAGTAACTGGAAATCACTGATTTCATTTTCCAAATCAGTTCAGCAGTGGTGAAACTATTCTCAGTACTTAACACCTGTAATATTGGCACAAGTACCAAACTTGAAGGTTGTATCTGATCTAGAAGTTCCAAATGTAACTATTGTGGTCCTCATTTAATTTCAAAGTTACACTTAAGTTTTGCTGAAAGTGAGTGGTTAAAATTTGCCTGAAAGCCTTTTGTCTCAAAATTAATAGCATGAGAACCCACACTGCAAAATAGTTCACTTTTGCTAACTCCCACAGTTGTTGCAACATTTATTTCAGACATGCTGATTGAGGTTTAGGAAGAACTCACCTACTGCCTCGATGTGTGCCGTGTGACGACTGGTGTTCAGTTTGAACACATGAATGAAAAACTGTTGGAGTTGCTCTTTAATTTGATGTATTATTTATAATTTTAAGCTGAATACAATAAATGCTACTATAGCTTAAAATCCCAATATTCATTTTAAACACCTGGTACAAGGGGCAATGAAACAAGTAGAAAGACATAACATGCTCAGTAAGCTCTCAGTATGGGGACTCACCAGAATCGAGCACCCCAATGGTGAGAGGCAAGGGGACTCACCAACATCTATCACCACAATGGTGAGTGGCAAGGTGACTCACCAAAATCAAGCAACACAATGGTGTGAGGCAAGGGGACTCCCAAAAGGGCAGTCTTATCATATCTCAAAGAAAAACTTCAAACATTTAGCTCTGGCAGGAGCATGTAGAGGAACTTTAGCTCAAGCTCAGAAGAACAGTTGGCCAAACAGAGGATAGAGGTGTACCTAGTCGGGCAGTTCATGATAGGCAGGACCTTCAATGGTATACAGTCTCCATAAAGAAACTGCTACAGAACCAGTGGCTACAACACAATAGGAATAACACGAATCATAGATACTCAGATGCTAAATGAAACACTTTTGACTGTCAAAAGGGCAACCAACATATGAAGCCTTTACAACTACCATAAAAATCTGCTCATATGTAAAGGCTGACAGTGACATCAACATTATTTTCCAGACATTCATTGATGACACAGGAAGTGAAATTGAGGGTAGAAAGCCAAAGCATAATTGTTGAACTTAGTACTCAAATCTTTCTTTGCAATGGAAAATCCACAAATACCACCCAAGTTTAATTCTCACACCATTCCAAAGAAGAGTGATATAGACATTAATGTCAGCAGTGTTCAGAAGCAGCAGATATTGCTAAAACTCAACAAAGTTCCAGGCCCTGATGGAATCCCTATCACATTCTATACAGAATTTGCAACCTTATTTTAATCATAATTTAATATAGATCCCTTGAATTATGATCTGTACAGGAGTGATCCATAAAACAACCACCAAATTTTCCTGGCATCCATCTGTTGTAGAATCTGAGAGACAGTCTCAAACGTAATGACATATCTCACACAGAATGACCACCTCTATTCCATCCAGCATTGATTGTTATGTGAGGGCAAATTCATACCATTCTCACATGACATCCTGAAAGCCATGGATAAGGCAATAAGGTAGATGTAGTATTTCCTGACTTTCGAAAATCAACTGACTCCATACTACACTAACAGTTAGCAAAAGTATGATCATATAGGTTATCAAACAAAATATGTGTATGGATAAACAATTGTTTGGTAGGGAGGACACAGTAGGTTATCATGGAAGGAAAGTCATCAAAAGATGGAGAAGTAGCTCTAGGCATGCACCAACCAAATTCACTGGAACCCTTGTCGTTCATGTTGTATATTAATGATCTGAAAGACAATTTTAATTATAACCTCACAGTTTTTGGAGATGATATAGTCATCTATAATGAAGTACTATCTCAAAAACAGTGCATAAATATTCAATAAGACCTTGATAAGTTTTTCAAAGTGATGTGTAGTCCATAACTTGCTTAAATGTAAAACTGTGCACTTCACATACTGAACATAATATCCTCTGACTACAATGTCAGTGAGTCACAACTCGAACCAGTCAACCAATACAAATAACTGGGTGCACCAATTTGGGGGTTGGCATATAAAATGAAATGCCGACCTTGGGTTCTTTCAGGTTACTTACTGTCAGGGTGATTAAGGACATGAGAAGCAGCAATGGCAGCATGCTGGCAGCTTGAAGTGTTGCAGATAACTTGCAGCTCAGTAAAGGAGCAACTATCACCTTGAGAGGTCTTGTGGGAAGGCAGTATGGTGATGTGGCTCTGATCAAAGAAGCTGATTTATATAAGGGGGTCATATCAGACGTTGGAGGAACTGGCACAACTCGTGGTCTAGTGGCTAGCGTTGCTACCTCTTGATCACGGGGTCTCGGGTTCGATTCCCAGCCAGGTTGGGGATTTTCTCTGCCCGGAGACTGGGTGTTTGTGCTGTCCTCATCATTTCATCATGCTCGTCATCATTCGCATAACGGGATGGCGACAGGAAGGGCATCCGGCCACCCCTTAAATTAACCCTGACAAATCTGACCGTAACCATGCCGACCCTGTGACACCGTCGGACAAAGGCACCAGGAAAAGAAGAAGATGATGATGATGATGAAACAGCGTGTGGAAGGGAACATGAAAAAAATTATACTGGCCTCGGCTCACCTTCCTTACAAGGACAGTGTTCCTCCTTTCTGGAGGTGGCTACCTAATTGCATACCTATTGTAGAGCAACCTAAGAGATCTTTAAGAGAGGTAAGGAACCACCCTTCAGGAATATGAGGGAAGAAGTATCTGACATAAACTTTGGGCCCATCTTAATAGGTAGTTTTGTCAAACAATGGCGTAAGGCAGTGGAGCCACCCTTACACAAGAATATTAACCCTTTCATGACGATGCCGCGATTGTTGTGTCATATGCTGTGTATGAGCGCCAGTCCCGCCGGCAGTGTCCACTGTATGGCGCATTTTTCGTGCTCACTGTGGCGCTACTCTCTCCTACTCTCACACTCTTAGTATTATCGCAATTATTGGACTTTATATTATATATTTATTCAGTAAAATATTTATACAAAACACACACGTTTTTAATATTGTATGTCGGTCTGTGCGCAAGTCCAAGACTGGGGATGTCAATGGAACAGCTGGAGTAACCCCTGTACCTGATGTAGAAGCACTACAATAAGTGTTTCATGTTCATCGTCAGATTCGGACAATGATTTGCTTTCATCTTCAAAGTCACTACCCAGTATAAGAGAAAGAGCTTCCACCACAGTATATCACTTATCTGGCGTATCATTTCTAATAGAAACTAAATGAGGTTAGCAACATGTCACATAAGATTAGAAACAAGGCAGGAAATAAGCAGCGCAACTCTAGCGAAACCAATGCTTCGAAACAGTATGCAACTGCCATCTAGTGACTCTGGTGTTAACTACAGTCTTTGAACAAAGCCGCTAGATGGTGCATAGGTCAAACTTCCACAGAAGTCGAGCGTAGTGATGCGCAGAAATATGATGTGAGGTGGAACTGCTACAGCAGTCCACCGGCTGGGTGACACTGGACTGCTGCAGCAGTCCACCGGCTGAGTGGCACGTTCACTCCCAACTTCTACAGAAGTTCACCGTAGCAAAAGGTGTTAAGTTTGGGGCTGAAATTGGTGTTAAAGAAACTGTATCATAGGAATTCCAGAAAAACAGACAGGGACTTATATTTGGAAAGACTTAAACTCACATTTATCTGAAGTTAGACCTCCAACAGCAAATCCATTAGATTCAGAGGAATTAGCAAATGAAATGACATCTACCATCACGATTCCATATTTAGAAAATTGCCCAGTCACCAAGAAGAGCTAAAAGAGGAATGTACCTTTGTGAAAAAATAATATTGAATTGGAAAGGAAGCAGGTAATAAGACTGTTAAACTTTGCAAGAAGGAAAGGAAAATGAGCAAAATATTGGGAGGCCCTTGTCGAATACTATCTTGCTATTAAGCAAGTGCAGCAATCATCCTGGAAGATATTCTGTGAGAAGATGCAAGGTACAACTGTAAGGGACAAATTTCACAAAAAGCTCACAAGAATAACAGCAAATCCCGGAATCACACTAGAGAAGGAAGACAATGAGTATATAAGGATAGCCCACAAGACTCATGTCCCTCAATGCACTCTGGCAGAAGATACAAATGGAGATCCAGTCTCTAAACCGATGAGAGAAATGGGAATCTGCCCGAGTGTTGATTTCAAGAAAATCCAGTGGGTGTTGGGAATGTTTCAAGCATTCAAGCCATCAAGTCCAAACAGTAACTTTCTGGCTCTGCTGCTATTTGCAGGAGACAGATTAATCAGACTACTACACAGACTGTATAGAGCCAGTCTAGCAACAGGAGTCATTCCTGATGCCTGGAGGACAGTGAAGATTGTTTTCATTCCAAAGTCATGGATAATTGATCATATAAATGCTTAGGATAAACAATCAATTAGTCTGTCCTCCTTTCTTTAAAGACATTAGAAAAAATGGTTGGTGTGCACATTAGGGAATGGAGCTTAGCTGTGGTTTCTCTACATGAAAACTGACACTCACCCACACACACACCCACCCACCCACCCACACACACACACACACACACACACACACACAGAGTCAGGCACATCAAACAAAACAGCATTCAACCAACTTGTTGGGAAGGTATTATATATAAAAAAAAAAAAAAACGGTATACATTTACATTTCCGGGAAATTGCTCTCTGCATGTTACTGGATATTGAGGAAAGCTTTGGCAATATGAGCTTTGAATCCAGTGTTACAGTGCGGAAGAGCATTGGATTAAGATTGTTGTATGTAAGAGGATTACGACCATGTTGGGTACATTATAGGCAGAAGCCACCACAATGAATGTGAAAATGGCAATCAAGGTAGGGTTTGGTCCCCAATTACTGTGGAACATAGTAGTGAATGAACTCATTAAAGAATTAAATGACAGAGGTTACTTTTGCCAAGGATACTTAGTTCATTTAGTCACAGTAATACTTGGCAAATCTCCAAGTAGCATTAGAACAATGGCATTGACACAAGCTGAACATTGTGCATAACTGGTGTAGGAAACAGGATCCAAGTGTTAGTCCCAGGAAAACTCTTGTAGAACCATTCACAAAGAAGCAAATCCAGGACACATGTTGGAATCTTAAGCTCTACAATGAAATTCTACCAGTAGAGAGGATAGTGTACATAACAGTAATCCTTAACGCAAAACTAACATGGCCACCTCATACACAGAATGTAAGTTTCAAGGAAAAAGGTGCTCTCGTGTGCACTTGGAAGTGCCTACAGTAAAAACTGGGGGTCTAAGTTCCAGGATCATTTATTGGATACACAAGGATCAGCCAGAAGATTACGACCACCGACATACATCAATATAAACCTGTTCAGGTGATACCAGCATCACATGGCAAGGAACGACTGCTAGTCACACACATGCATGGTGCATGTAGTATCAGTGAGAGTGCTGTCTGTGGAATGGAGAAGTACACAATCTATTCAAGCCTGAGCGAGGCTCATCACGAGGATTTCAGTAATTGCTCAACTTGTTGGGTGTTCCAGGAATGCTCTGCCGAGTGTCTTCAACATATGGGGAAACCACGTCTAGGCGTCATGGGGTTAGGCGACTACCCCTCATTACAGATGTCGAATGTCGTAGGCTGGACAGACTGGTAAAACAGGACGGGCAATGAACTGTGGCAGAACTAACATCAGACTTTCACGCTGGACAGAGTACAAGTGTGTCTGAACACACACAGGGTGTATACGTGGAAAAGGAAAAAAAATTCCCGGATTTCCAGGTTAAAAATACACTTTCTCCCGGGTGGAAACATAGTTTTTCCCTGTTAATTGACAGAATATTTTCTCTCGGAACTGTGTAACTTATCAATCCTTTGATTGGTTATGGTTTTATACATGGGTGTAGAATTCCCGGCACTTTAGAAAATGAAACTCAGGGGGAAAAACACCTTTTGGAAAAATGTTTGATGTGCAGTAACATGTACGCTGCATATTTTCATATTACGAAAGTATAAATTTGAATTCCACCAAACACTGCATGTTACTTTCTAAAGCACTGAAATCGAGATTTCGATGCATATTTGTAAGCCAGTCATAGCTCATGTCATGTGATCTCACCAGCCGATGACAGCGGATATTCAGAGCTTCAGACACGTGATGTAGTCAGCCAATAGAAACATCACTGTTAAGTAGTGCAAACACACGAACAGGAAAAGTTAATGGTTTAAATTCATATATATAATGTTGCTGCAAGAAAAACATAGCTTTCACATATAATATTGGTCTCTCAGGCCAATACACTGAAAGAGAAGCTAAGCTTTCACATATAATATTGGTCTTTTATTCATGTATTACATTTTAAGATATATCACACAAATGTGCCATAAATTTTTTAATAACGACACAAAAGTGTGATCTTCTGGGCTATAAATTCTTCTATATGGCTCGTCATCAAAGAGCTGATTTTTAAATGAGTCCCAGATTCCCAGTGAAGTAGGCATCGACCTGATATTACGCTTTTCAGTGTGGTTTCGGGATGTAAATTTCCTTGGGTACCAGTACTTTGTTATCACATGTCTGGTTCTTCGTTATGGCATAATGCCATACATGCTAGAAGATGAGAACGTACACTTGAAATGCACCGAACAGTTGAAACTAGCCAATAGTTTGAAATTAAACCCTTTGTTTCAAATATATTGACTGCCTCGGTGGAAAACATTAATAAAAGAAAATTTCTTCAGCAGACCGATAAAAATAACTTCATTGTTCTGCACGGCAATTAATGCTTGACTATCAGAAAGGTGAATAACAAATCAAATCTGAAACCAATAACATATTTTAGCCTTCCGTAATTATGTGAATGTATTTTAATTCACATGATAGCTCCCGGCCAAAGAAATCAATTTTGTATTCATTTGATGTGAGTGCAGTAGACAAAGAGGAAACAACGAAATCGCTAAATGTAAACACGTGTCACGTTGAGACTACCCACTTCCCTATTATAACACAGACTGCTCTGCGCATCACACCCGTATCTACGATATTTCCAAACCGGGGCAATAGTAGAGTGTTTGAGATAGGACGACAAAAATTTTAAAAATATCGAATTTTCAAAAATATGTTCATTTTGTAGTGCACATCTTTCTGAAGAGTCTGATACATAAAACATACGTGTCCAAGGAATTGTAAGACATGTTACTTGATGTTAAGTGTGCCAAAGTGCAGCGCCACACCTCTTCACACAGCATTCTTCTATCACACGTCACTGTATTTCGGTCTGTGGAATTGAAACGTGTATATTTTGTACTGGATGCCATCAAACTATATTCAGGACAGTGGAAATTAAAATGTCCTATGGTGCCTCTCCTGCTACCAGTCGGCCGGTCTGACATCCAGCCCTCTTTATTTATTTATTTTTAAATCAGAAAATTTGCACACTCTATTCCCTATTAGCTAACAACTTGCTGCTTTGTGTGACATAAAATTAAGTATAGGATACATAAAACCAGTAAAGAGAAGAGACAAGCAAGACAGTACACATTTCTTCAATCCTTAGCTCCTAGAATTTTTTTCTCTCTAATCTTGCCACAGTTTTACATGGCGTGCTTTCCTTTCTGCGAAAGGATCTGTTACCTCATTACCTCATCAAAGTTCGTCAAACGTTTTGCTACACGAAAAATCGAAATGTCGCTGTTTAATACTGAAAAAGCTGTAATTACAAATAGACCCAAGACTGGTGTGGTTTCTCGACCTGATTACCTATATTTTGTCACTGTCCGCGAGATAAAACAAAATAGGCCTTTATAATATTGCAGCAATTGTAACATATGCCAAATAAATGAGACTGTTTTGGCAGAAATGGTCATTTTTATAACACGACAGAATATAATTCACAAAGTACCAATATCAAATGCCTATTAGGCCTCCAACAAGCAAAAAAGCTTTACATTAGGAAATAGTTTTACACTTCATTCATACGCTCCAGTTTCTCAAGCATGAGATCGAAAAGTAGTAGTGCGAAATTTTTTTATAAATTTGAAATCGTCATATTCTTGCATAATTTAAGTGATATCACGGTTTCTTCTCCTCCCTCGTTCTAACAAACAATGTTGTCATCACTAATTCTGCATCTATTCCTGCCAGTGTGAAAGCTTATTCGCCGGTTAACTTGACTAACTCTGCCAGAATCACCAGTTTAGTTATCCTGCAATTATTCTCAGGTTAGGCGTTATTACATGATCGTACAACTCGTTTTCCGCACTACTTCCAGAATAGACCTTAAAGTGGCTGCTAGCCGGAGACTGTACAACTGGCCCCTGCTAGTATATCGATCTGGCCAAAAATTTTCTGTCAAAATTTTATTTTCTTGGGCACACCGAGAAGATAATACGTAATCTTTCTTAGCTGTTATTCCTGTTAGTCGTTTATTCGCACTCTGGTAGTCTGAATCTATGGATTTCTCTGGTAATCATAACAACGCTCATCGTTCACAAACCCAATCAACCACATAATCAGACAGTGGTTGGCTTTCTTTCGTTCGACTATGCTCTGCTCAGCTCGTATAGCCCCTTTTGTCTGCATGAAAGTTTATTTCTAGATACAACTAGGATTACACTGACAGAGACATCAAGTACACTATGCACGCATTCACAAATCAACTTATGATTCATTCAGAAATCAACTTAGAATGTGTTCAACAATGTTCAAAAACCGACAGGGGCACGTTTCAAAGTCATACGAATAATCGATAGACCAACATGCGCTGGATGCTAGGCACTTTGTGAAACAAGGTTTTTTCCTCAAGAATATGAATTTGCTCCCTCCCCCCCGCCCCCCACTCCTAGATCCACAGCTGCTGCACAATCTGGCAGCTTGGGTGCGCCAGTAAAATTTTTCCTGGTAGCACCTAGCTGCCTTTTTGTTTTGCTGCGATTGCTTACATAGCCAACAGACATGTTTCTGTAGCCACAAGCGGAAGAAGGTACTACGCGACTGCGCATGTGCATGATCCCACTCATAACTGCTAAAACAAATCTAATGTTAACAGTTGTGACGTCATGCTCGTCGGAGGAAATTTGTTGTTACGAAGCATTGCATAGTCTTCCTAAAGTCTTTGACAAATTTTGCTGTTGGCAGACGCTTATATGAGCAATCTGTTTAGTTGCTGTATATGGCGCATTTCCTTTGCAATTTAAGTTTTATTTCAGTTTTTTCTCTCATTCATGCTTTATTGCTGCAGCATTATTCTGCAGTAGCAGAGTACAGTAATATCCTTTGTTAGAGTATTGGTTCTTACCAGTCAAAATTACAAAAATTTAACTGAGAACAAAAACAATGAAAAGTTCCCAGAATTCAAAAAAATTCCCGGGTTTTTCCCGGATCGTAGACACCCTGACACAGTGCTCCAAACACTCCTAACAATGGGCCTCCACAGCCGATGATCCATGCTTGTAACAATGTTAACATCACGACATCAGCAACTACAAATGAAATGGGCACGTGACCATTGGCACTGGACATTGGCACAGTGGCAGAGTGTTGCATGGCCTGATGAATCCCGATACCTTCTTCATCATGCCGATGGGAGAGCGAGAACTGTCCAGGAGAACAGCTCCTTAACACCTGTACTGCAGTTTGGAGACAAGCTGGTGGTGGCTTCATTACACTCTTGGGAACATTCATGTGGGCATCCATGGCTCCAGTGGAGCTCATGCAAGGCACCATGACAGCCAAGAAGTATTGTACACTGGCTGCAGACCATGTACATCCCTTTATGATGATCATGTTTCTCTACAGCAGTGGCATTTTTCAACAAGATAATGCATCATGTCACAAGGCCATGAGTGTGATGTAATGGTTCGAGGAACACAGGGGCAAATTCCAATTGATATGCTGGCCCCCCAACTCACCAGATCTGAACCCACTCATACACATCTGGGATGTGACAATGTGGTGCCAGAGCTCATCACCTCCCTTCCCTGAATTCACGGGAATTAGGTGACTTGTGTGTGCAGATGTGGTGCCAACTCCTCCAGCGACCTAACATGGCCTAATTGCTTCCATGCAATGATGCGTCGTCACTGTTATCCATGCCAGAGGTGGACATATTGGCAATTAGGTAGGTGGTCATAATGTTCTGGCTGATCAGTGTACACCTCTATAATATGACCTATGATGGTAATATAGGGCTGCACAGTGGTGAAATAAAGCAGAACAAAAGGTGGATTCTAAGGAGCTTGGGAAGGCAGCATATCCACTGCTGGTATGGAGACCACGTTGGTCATGCCTACGTTACGTCTTTAGGTTACACTGGAGGCAGCGACAGGAGTATAAAGGTTAAAAAAACTGGAAACATTTAGAATATTCTGAACCACAGGCTAATATCATGAATGTGGTAAACATAAGAATTGTCAAGTACGTACCAGCTGACTATACAATAGCTTCCAGCATGGGAGCTTCCTACCTAATCGTGGTAGGTCTAACCATTGGAGATGGAAACTTTTGGAAATACCTACACATGATATATACTTAGAGAGAAAAGCCCCTATGTGCAAACTATGTGGTGTGGAGGATGAAACAGAACCACATTTAAATTCCCTGTGCAAACCACTGGGAGCCAAAGACACAGAATATTAGTGCATTCATTCCTAAAGACCAAGAAAAGTGTCTCCTACCACACTTCTGGAGCTTTTTTATTAGAATGAGAGGGAGAGAAACTGCACAATATACTTAGCTTCGATGTAAGCAATTTGGGGGGGGGGGGGGACTAAGACCATTGTTATTTTGTGACTCTGATTAAATCAAGTCATTCAGCCAAAACTAGAATGATCACATAACCCAGGGAAGTGGTAGACCTTAGAGCATTGTTAAGCTGCTGGGGTAAATGCCCTCGGTGTAGAAAGGAGATAGCTTACAAAACACTCTTGCAACCCACTCGAATATATTGCACAAAACAGGACTTGCAAGTGATACTGACTGTATGCATTGAAGCACTATACATTTGGTCACAGGTTTGTTTGATACCTGGGAGTGATATGGAGATGCTGCAAAACGTTTCATGAAAAATGCTTGAAAACTGGTGCCACCTATCCTGTGAAATCCTATTTACACAGTTTCAGGAACAAGTATTAAGGGATGAATCTAGGGATAAATAAACCCCTAGGCATTGCACTCCCACAGAGACCTCGAAGACAAGATCAGATAAATTACAGCATGCACAGAAGCATTTAAACAGTCATTTTTGCTGTGCCATATATGAGAATGGGATAGGAAGAAACCCTCTGCAATACACTTCACAATGGTTTACATAGAACAGATGTAGACAAATAACACACACATGATGTAATTTAGGATATGTTATTTTGTCTTACGTGTACCAAGATGCAGCGCCATGTTTCTTCATTCAGTGCTCTCCCATCAAATATCACAATATTTCTCCCCCTGAAATTTGGAGATAAAGGATATTTTCCTCAGAAGGTGGCCTGCATGGAATAAAGGACTTTCAATATCACTACTGTTTTCCACTGTTATGGCGATAAATTATGTTGCATTCATTCACTGTTTTTAAAGCTTGGTAATGTGGTTTTCTGTTTTTAACTTCACTGCATTGTTTTATGCACATCTGTGATATATTACCACACAAGAAGCCAAGAATGCACTGCTTCAGCCATAAACAATGTTATCAGGGCAGCAAATGCATGGCGAAGTATGCTTCAACAACTGTCACACCAGAGGTAAAAGTCTGCAACCTTTCAAGAATGAAATTACTACGAAATGCTCTGAGAAGGGAATTTGTTTTTACCAATAAAATCAATACAGGCATCCTTTATCAATAGCAGTAATCAAAGCCATTGTGCCTATATCCAGCAACCTTTCAAATGAAAACATATTGATGAACAGACCTGACCTCTTTGAGGACCTCCACATCGAAACTGGTATCAGTGACCATAACTTGGTTGTGGCAGCAATGACTACCAAAGTGCAAAGGACAACAAAAATAAGCAGAAAGATAGACATGTTCAGTAAACAAGATAAAAAATCAGTGGTGTCATATCTCAATGAGGAACTTGAAACTTTTAGCATAGGGCAGGTGCATGTAGAGGAACTATGGCTCAAGTTTAAAAGAATAGTTGAACAAACACTGGATAGGTATGTACCCAATAGAACAGTCCCTAATGGGAGAGAACCTCCATGGTATACAGTAACTGTAAATAAACTTCTACAGAAACAGAGACTCCTGCATAACAAATGTAACACAAAGTGTAGCCCCATAGATAGAGAGATGCTGAATGAAACAAATTGGGCTGTCACAAGAGCAATGTGGGTCAATGGCTACCATAGCTGAATATTGTCAAATGATTTTTCACAGAACCAGAAGAAATTCTGATCATATGTAAAGGCGAAATGATAATTAAATGGACACCCTAGCTGCAAACAGGCGTTGATGTACTTCATTGGGTACATGTTGAAAATGTGTGCCCCGACCGGGACTCGAACCCGGGATCTCCTGCTTGCATGGCAGATGCTCTATCCATCTGAGCCACCGCGGGCACAGAGGATAGTGCGTCTGCAGGGACTTATCCCTTGCACGCTCCCCGTGAGATCCACATTCCCAACATGTCCACATCACTACATTCGTAGTGCGCCTAATAGACGTTTGCCCACCATACTAATTACTGGTGGCAGATTAATCTACCAAGTCCCGTATGAGTTCGGGCATAGCGTGTGCGTTCGCACAAGAAGGTCAATGGCTGGGAAGCAATATTTTAACTATATATGACGGTAGTATCTGTTCCCGAAAGAACAGTTACCGAGGATGACTATGCAGCTTTGCTAGAAATGAAATGATAATTAAATGGACACCCTAGCTGCAAACAGGCGTTGATGTACTTCATTGGGGACATGTTGAAAATGTGTGCCCCGACCGGGACTCGAACCCGGGATCTCCTGCTTACATGGCAGATGCTCTATCCAACTGAGCCACCGCAGGCACAGAGGATAATGCATCTGCAGGGACTTACCGGTATCTCTTGCACGCTCCCCGTGAAACGGTAGTATATATAGTTAAAATATGGCTTCCCGGCCATTGACCTTCTTGTGCGAACGCACACGCTATGCCCGAACTCGTACGGGACTTGGTAGATTAATCTGCCACGAGTAATGAGTATGGTGGGCAAACATCTATTAGGCGCACTACGAATGTAGTGATGTGGACATGTGGGGAATGTGGATCTCATGGGGAGCGTGCAAGGGATAAGTCCCTGCAGACGCACTATCCTCTGTGCCCGCGGTGGCTCAGATGGATAGAGCGTCTGCCATGTAAGCAGGAGATCCCGGGTTCGAGTCCCGGTCGGGGCACACATTTTCAACATGTCCCCAATGAAGTACATCAACGCCTGTTTGCAGCTAGGGTGTCCATTTAATTATCATTTCATTTCTAGCAAAGCTGCATGGTCATCCACGGTAACTGTTCTTTCAGGAACAGATACTACCGTCATATATATGTAAAGGCTGTTAGTGGCACTGAAGTTAGTGTCCAGTCCCTAGCGGATGAGATAGGAACTGAAATTGAGGTTAGCAAAGCAAAAGCTGAAATGCTTAACTCCATTTTCAAATGTTCCTTTACAAAGGAAAACCCAGGAGAATCGCCCCAATTCGATCATCATACCACTTGAAAGAGAAAAAGCTGAAATTGTTAAAACTGAAGAAAGCTCCAGGACCCGATGGAATCCCTATCAGAGTCTATACTGAGTTTCCAGCTGTCTTAGTCCCTCTTCTAACTATATCATAGATGCCTCAAACAAAATACCATGCCCAGTTCTTGGAAAAAGGCACAGGTCACGCCTGTCTACCAGAAGGGTCGTATAAGTGATCAACAAAACGAACGTCCAATATCTTTGGCATCGATTTGTTGTAGAATATTAAAACATATTCTGAGCTATAGCATAATGAGGTATCTTGAACATAATGACCTCCTCAGTGCCAACCAGAATGGAATCAGAAAACATCAGTCATGTGAAACCCAGCTCACACTTTTCTCACATAACATATTGAAAGCTTTGGATCATGGCTTTCAAAGAGATGCTGCATTTCTTTATTTCCGAGAAGCATTTGACTCAGTACCACACCTGTGCTTACTGTCAAAAGTATGATCATATGGGGTATCGAGTGAAATCTATGACTAGGTTCAGGACATTTTGGTAGGGGGGACACAGCATGTTATCTTTGATGGAGAGTCATCGTCAGATGTAGAAGTAACTTCGGGTGTGTCCCAGGGAAGTGTGCTGGGCCCATTGCCATTCATGTTGTATATTAGTGATCTTGCTGGCAATATTAATAATAACAACAGGCTTTCTGTAGATGGTGCAGTTATCTAAATGAAATACTATATGACTATATGAAAGAAGCTGGATTAATCTTGACATCGATAGTATTTTGAAGTGGTGCAAAGATTGGCAACTTGCTTTAAATGTTCAGAGATGTCTAAAACTGTGCACTTCACAAAATGAAAAAAAGTAGTGCCCTATGACCAAGCATCAGTGCGCCACTGTTGGAATCAGCAAACTCATACAAATACCTGAGAGTAACGATCATATAGGCTCAGTTGGGGGTAAAGCAGGTGGTAGACTTTGGTTTATTGGTCAAATACTGGGGAAGTACAATCAGTCTGCAAAGGAGAAGGCTTACAAATTACTTGTGTCACCCCTTCTAGAATATTGCTCAAATGTGTGGGACCCGTACCAATCAGGACTAAGCGGGGATATTGAATGTATACACAGAAGGACAGCATGGATAGCCACAGGTTAGTTTAACCCATGGAAGAATGTTACAGAGATAATGAAGTAACAGAACTGAAAGAGTCTTGAAGATAGATGTAAACTATCCCTAAAAAGTTTGTTAACAAAGTTTCAAGAATTGGCTTTACATGATGGCTCTAGGAATACACTACAATCCCCTATGTATTACTCACACAGGGACCATGAGGATAAGATTAGAATAACTATTTAACGCACATATGCTTTCAAACAATTATTCTTCCCGGGCTCCATACATGAAACAGGAAGAAACCCTGATAACTGGTACAATGGGACACGCCCTCTGCCATGCACCTCATGGTGGCTTGCAGAGTATAGACGTAGAAAAACGTCTTCATGTTGGAACTCATTGTGAGTTTTAAAAATTGTGTTGGGGAAAGGTTGCTGACAACCATCTTGGTAAAAGAAATGTATTTGCTAATAGTGTTTATGCTACCGTTTCATTTTTCAGTGATGGCATCCAAAGCAAAAAAAACATTTTAGAGGAAATAGCAATTCAGTCTACTGTGAACTACATAAAAGCTGTGTACTGAATAGAAAGGGAGCTTGTTGTGAAAGAGTTAAATTATTGGAGGTGGCAAAATCAAGAAGAGGGCACCAAAAAAGTGTGGAAAAAATGAAAACTAGTGTATAAAGTAAAAATGAAACTGCTTATGGGATTGACAATTTTAAAATAATGCAAAATACCAGCCAGGCATATGAAACTCTAATAATCATGGAGGACTGCAATGCAGTTGTAGGGAAAGGAGAAGAAGAAAAGATTACAGGAGAATATGGGCTTGGGACAAGGAAAGAGAGAGGAGAAAGACTAACTGAATTCTGTACTAAATTTCAGCAAGTAATAGCGAATACTCTGATCAAGAATCACAACAGGAGAAGATATACTTGGAAAAGGCTGGATGATGCAGGAAGATTTCAGTTAGATTACGTCATGGTCAGACAGAGATTCTGAAATCAGATACTGGATTGCACGGCATACCCACGAGCAGATACAGTCTCGGATCACAATGTAGAAGTGATGAAGAGTAGGCTGAAGTTTAAGAGACTAGTCAGGAAGAATCAATAAGCAACGGTGAGGGATACGAAAGTACTAAGAAATGACGAGATACACTTGAAGATACAGCAATAAAGAATAGCTCAGTAGGCAGTACAGTTGAACAGGAATGGACATCTCTAACAAGGGCAATCACAGAAGTTGGAAAGAAAAACATAGGTACAAAGAAAATAACTGCGAAGAAACCATGGGAAGTAGGGGTAAGCTATAGAGAGAGAGAAGTGTAAATTGATTTTGGACGAGGATGGGCTGTCAGGATGTGCCATATTAAAACTCGTCCGAGTTTCACAAGTGGTTTATTTTTTCCAGCTACAGTGCCCACATTCCTCCCAGTCTGTTGGGAGCCAACAAGACTGCCCCCAGTAGCGAGCCATGGCTTGGCCCACCACTGGCAGGCTATAGACCCCGTGTTGGCCTCAGAGGGTCGAACCAGCAACCTGCCGTGGACTGGAATGCTGGCGCCCCATCTGCTGCTGCATGTAGCCAGTGGGCTGACACACCCCGCCGTCCAGGAGAGCTGTCACACTTGAATGCCTTGTTAGTGAACCAGCGCCTATTTATACACGGCTGTGCACCTCTTTTTTGCTAACACGCTGCTCTGAGTCATGTACTCATAACATCCGGGTTGGGCCAGTAGGCCCCTTCTGCCTGTAACTTGCGTCATGCAAACCGCTGTGTTTACTCCTTTCAGTGCTTGTATAGTCCTGTGACCTCCATTCTACTTCGCAACTGCCGGTAGTGTAACTTACTGTCAACAGCCTTGCTGTAATTTGTGTCCACCAAAGCTAACCTTTCCCTATTTTATACAGTGGTGCTATATTAAATGGTGGTGCCACTACATTATTCCCCCTTCAAAAAGACGCAGTCCCTGGTTCAACCTCTAACCACTCTTAAACTTGTTTGGGTCGGCACATACTTAGAACATATTTATTGCTACTATTAGAAAACTTAGATGTGGTCTAGTCCTCTTAAACACATGACATGAGGCAAAACGTAAAAATTCCTTACTGGATGACCATTCCATGTAATACTAGATCAACCCCTTACCCACCCATATTACGCCCTCGGTATCCAATCCACTGAGATTTGGACTACCATCAGTTCCCTCTTGGAATTGGATCTCCACCTGATCGGAATGAAAACAACACACAACAAAAATAAGGCTGCGATGGCACTTGGCACAGAGGTGCTCAAAATGATCATTACTTGTCGTTGCCTTTCCCTATATTGAGCGACATGCTGCACGAGCTGTTCGGATGATGTATGCCCCTCTTGCTCTGAAATGAACTGGTTTACATATCTCAACAGACCTGACTCCAGAGTTTGATTTAACAAGGTCAGATTCTATCTTGGCAAAAACTCTAAAGTTGCTTCTGGTCAGTACAGCTGTGGCTGTGTAACATTCAATTATGTGACTCCTGAAATTGATGCTGGCAGATGGAAGGTTGGTCCTATTATGTTACACGCAGTTGCATTGATTAAAATTCTGCTCCCCTTGAGCTCTATATGTTTCGCTTCAGCAAATACTCCCTGCTCAAAACAACTTGCTACTACTATTAATTTTTCGTAGGTGGAGAAGATCCAATGCATCCGGACCCGTTGCAAGCTCGATTTTGGCTCCATGATGTCCCTTGGACAGTCTATTTATTCCCTCCTGGCTAAAATTAACTGCACCGTGCACATGTCCAGATTGGTGCTTATCACCCTGGCTGGACATACCATTACCTTCCCTCTATGGCAGCTCTGTAATTCCTCCCTTGTCACCTCGGCGTACCGGCTGTTAACTGGCGAGATCAGCAATACCTCCTCAGTTTTTACTTCTACAAACTTGCTCAATGCTCCCCCACTTCACTGGCATGAGGACAGGGATCACCATCAGCCTTCCTCCCTCTTCAAAAAGACTGCTGTCCCTAGCTGGCTTACAATACTCAAAAACACATACAACATAGGAAAATACAATGCCTAATTAATCTACCTAAACCCAATGACACATGACAAGAAAACAAAAAAACTAAAAATACTCTACTACTTCCTGGATCGCAAAGCATACGGTACGTCATGCTGTACTATATCTTCCTGGTGTTCCCTGCACTTAACACCTCTCCCCACTCTCTCTTTCCTCCTCTTCCCTTCCTGTGACATGCCTGGAATCACATCGGGGAGAACCCTTAAATGGCTGCAACCACCAAATGTGTACTATCGTTGTTCTAGTTGGCAGCTGAAGCTCAACATTAACAGGGGATGTGGTTTCAACTACTTGGTATGGGCCTTGATACTTCGTGATGAACTTTTTTGTTTTCCCTTTTGGCGTATACGGTCTGGATAGCATTGCCCATTGCCCTACTCTATACCAAGGTAAACATCCTTTCCGCTTCACTGCATCTTCATGCCTTTCCAAAGCCCTCGTATTCACATTTTGTACCCGTTTCCAAACATCCCAAATTGTTCTCGCGAATTGACGTAGAGATTCACCGGTCCTTCCTTTCTGTAGCTTCACTAACTCAAACGGAGATGGCATTTTTCGCCTTTACACTACCTCATATGGAGACAAACAGGTATTGGTATGGACTTTTGCATTGTATGCGCATAAAATATGCTTCAAATACTCGTCCCACTGACAGTGATGAGAATCCACATAAAAACTCAGCATTTTTCCGATTGTTCTATGTACCCGTTCCGTCCTTCCGTTTGCCTGTGGATGCAATGCGCTCATCCTCAACTTCTTTACGTTCAACAACTTACACAGTTCCTTCATTAAATCCGACATGAAGTTGGTCTCTTGGTCAGTAATAATTGTCTCCGGTATACCAAACTTCAAAATCCAATTATTTACAAACGCTTGCGCGACATTGCTGCTTGTTGATTTGGCATAACCACCACCTCCACCTTGAAAAATGGTCTATTATTGTCAGAATGAATCTGTTCCCCAATGGTGTTCAACTGAAAGGTCCTAAGACATCAATTCCCAAGAAAGAAAATCGACATGTCGCTTTCAGCAATCGTTGTAGCTGCACCTGTTTCTGACTCAAATCTGCTCTCTGGGCACATGGTATACAATTTTTGATATACTGATCCACATCCACTTTCCTACCTCTCCACCAATACCCCTCCGCCACCCTCCTATTCGTCACTCTACATCAACACCGACTCAAAAGGAAGGCCTCAGCGCTTGTTCGTTACATCACGTCAGCTAGGCACGGTGAACGCCAGGTCTGTTGCAGGCATACTCATAATGGTGGTGTCTCCCTCCCTGACACAGGAAAATGTGAAACTACGGTAGTTCACCAACACACATTGTTCTGAGAGATTTCTGCAATCAAGTAATTGTGCAATTCATTACACCTCTTAACAAATAGTGTACTCCTGAACTTAAATTTCCACCCGTTTTAAGGATTGACATACAAAAACAACTTCATGGTCCAGCAGCAACAGAATTCGTGCTTCTTTACCTTACTTGTAAATCTGAGGAAGTTACGTTTGTACTGGGTTGCTTTTACAAGAAACTGTGAACATATTGGTGCTCTTCTTTAGGTATCTTGGTTGACTATGGGGTGAGGAGCACTGAATGTTAATGAAATATCTTGCGATTGTACATATAGGGGGAGGGGGTGGGGGACAGAAGAAGAGGCAAAAGAGAGATACCTGTTTTATCAAATAAAATTTTTTTATCTTATAAAGTTTCTCCTTTCAGTTGCAAGAGGGAAATATTTATCTTTTCTAATGTGCATGTTTAAAAAGTTTAAGCTCAGCAGTATTTTCGATGTATGAAACTATTTTGTTTCCTGTTTAGAATTCCTTTCGTTGAAAATGACTGTAATCTAATGACTGGCAACAGTTGGACATTTACACATGTAAATTAGTTCATATTTCCAGCGACGATGTCAAACGAAAATAAATAAATAAAAGAAACGATTTCATTGTAAGGGGGTTGGGGTAAGTTTTGATAACAAAATGTATCAAGTAAATATAGTTACTTGAATGTAAAATTTCTGAAGCTTGCAATGGGGCAAAGCGTCTTCTCATATTGATCTACGTTTGTTTCGACAGGATTCAGTAATACAGAATTATGATCATCATTTGTAGCTTTAGGATAGTAAGAAAATCTTTCGTCTAAATAAAACTGCAGAATCCAAAACAATACCAAACATTTTGTGCAAAAATAAGAGATTTATAGTGAGACGCACCCCCAGGCGTTTCTGCCTGCAACAGACCTGGCGTTCGCCGTGCCTAGCTGACGTGATGTCACCAACAAGCGCCGAGGCCTTCCTTTGAGTCGGTGTTGTCTACAACAACCATGACCAGATAACATGCGCTCATATCTTCCTTTAAAACCTCATCTCTCAGTTTCGCTGGCACTACTACCCTTGGCCCTAACTTTGCTTCCCTGCACAGAAGACCGTCATACATATTAAATTGTGGCTGTGTCCAATACAATTTACAATCATTGTCAGCGTCCTGTAATTCTTGCCAGACTGCTAGGTCACAACCTATGACTTCTACTTTTGCCACCTTTCTACTCCGTGCATCCGCATTACTGTGCTTCTTCCCAGGCTTGTGCACCACCTCGTAGTCGAATTTACTAAGCCTCACAGCCCACATAGCGAGTCTAGCGGACGGAACCTTCAACCCCAACAACCACTTCAAAGCAGCATGATCTGTCACTACCCGAAATCTTCTCCCATATAAATATCATTTAAAATATGTGATTCCACAGATTACGCTAAGCATCTTCTGCTCTGTTGTTTAGTAATTCCTCTCTGCTGCATTCAACTGCCTAGACACATTTAGACACATACGCTACAGGACGTTCTTTCCCATCAATTTCCTGACTAAGAACACACCCTAATGTTTGATTCGATGCATCGCATGCTGGAATAAATTCCTTTTCAGAATCTGAAAACACAAGAACCGGACTTGATGTTAACACTTCTTTCAGTTTGTCAAACACTTCCTGACACTCTTCTCTCCATTCAGATTTCACACCCTTCTGTAACAATTGCGTCAAAACCCTTCACGATCTTTCGATAGAAATTGCAAATTCCGACTAATGATTGCACTTCCTTAACTGTTTTTGGCTCCCGAAAATCCCTTACTGCCTGCACGAACCTTGCATCTGTTAGCACTCTGTCCTTACTGATGATACGACCTAAATATTTCACTTCTTCTAATGCAAATTAACACTTCTCCAGGATCAATGTCAACTGAGCTGCTCTTAACCTCATAAAGACTTCCCTTAACTGCTGTCTATGTTGCTCCATATTACTTGAAAACACGGTAATGTCAGCCAAATAGACAAACACTGCCGTGGTTTCAAATTCCTTAATACACTGTCTAGCAACCTCTGAAACGTTGCTGGAGGGTTTTTCAAACCGAATGGCATTCTGATGTACTGAAGTAGAGGAAGTCGTTTTAGGAGGATTCTCTGGAGCCACCTAAAACTGATCATAACCACTTGTCAAATACATCGTAGAAAATTACTGACACTGTCTCCGATACGTTAGGAATGGGGTATGCGTCTGTTACTGTCTTATTAAGGAGGTATCGGTAGTCACAACAGAACCCGTATTTCTTAGTTCCATCCACAGGCACAACAACGTCTGCTCCCCAGCAACTATTACTAAGCTCTATAATACCGTCCACAAGCCGTTGATCAATGAAATTCTCCACAATCTGCTGCAATTACCTCGGTATTCTGTATGGTTTATGGTAAACAGGTGCTTTGTTGCCTGTTGGTATCCTATGTAGAACCAATGGAGTTGCTGGTAATGGCCCTCACGGAAAAAACAAATCCTTAAATTCCCACAACAATTCTTCCATGTGCTCTTTTTCTTCTCCTTTCAAATGCTTAACTTTGTTATGCAATACAGTTCTATCAGCAGTTAGTGCTTGATCGCTACACCTACCTCTTGAACATCAGTCTTCATCATCTGGTACATCCAAATTCGCTACTGAAACTCCTGTTCTCAAATTCGCATCTACAGCGCTAAAATTATCCACTACTCACCCACCGTTTCCCTCTTGTATGCGTACAATACTATGTTTCACAAAACAACCTAATGGATCCAAAAATTCATTATCCTCCAATGGTTCAATAACACATACCGTACCCACAGGTAGATTTGACTCTACACTTACCCAAAGCGACTTCCAGGTGCCACTAGACACACTCTCGTGTGAATTAAGCCTTAATGCTAATGTACCGATTCCACTGGTTTGTTCATTATGTTGAATGCCCCTCGCGATAGCTCTGCATCAACAACAATTTCCCCAAGCTGAAATAACATTCCACCAAGTTCCACAGTTTGTTGTCAAAAGTCAATTTTGACGTGATGTTGATGCAAGAAATCTGGCCACACTGCTGATTTCCACCCCTTCCTCTATTCTTCGGTGACTGGGTACACTGCCTCTGCATGTGTCCCATACAACCACACTTATAACATTTTATTCCTGCTGTAAACAATTCTTGTCTATCACATACCCCCTTTGCCACGTCTGTTTCCTAACACTGGATTGCCAGCCGAATACAAATCTTTCGGTGTCCCTTCACACACTTTCAGCGGTAACCCCCTCAAAAATACATCAAGTGCCCTTTGCTCGGCCTCCTGCAGCAGAACACAATTTGCTTCAATGTTCCAACCCAACTATTAAGTATACCCATTAAAATCTCTTATCCTGTCCACAAATTTCTCTACTGTCTCTCCCTGCCGCTTCGTCATTGTACTTAACCTCTCCCTGAAATACCAAGCGCTATTCTGTCCCGAAATACCAAGCGCTATTCTGTTTCTTGTACCTCTGTAAAAGCCCCTCCTTCAACTGCTTAAGCTGTCCCGCCTTCCTTAAAGCCTCAGGACACCTTATATATGTCTTCGCTTCACCCGTTCTCATATATGTCTTCGCTTCACCCGTTAATCTAATCTTGGCAACATGTAACAAGTGTTCCTCAGAGTAACCATTCATCACAGCTGAAGTTTCCAAGTTTTCCACAAACGAACGCACATCCTTAGATGCCTTGCTGGAAAACGGAATAATCAAACTTGCGGCGATTGGACCAATCCCCTGCTGAGGCAAAGCAAAAACGCCTGATCAGATGTGGTTTCCCGCTCACTCCTAGATGTTAATTCACTTCTCAACTGCATATTGTCCGCTGTCAATTGTGCCACTTTTTCCAACAAAATCCGTATCGCTTCTGGTTCCGACAAACCTCGCGTCCCTGACTCTACCATTGTATTACTTTTGTTCCCAGTTAGTCCCATTTCAACCTATATAATCCCACAGAAACCAAACATTTAACTACAAAAATAAACTGACTTCCTACAGCTCAGTATCTCATCTTATGTTTTAGGCGATGATGTAAAAGGAGGAGATATACAAAACATCATACTCAACCGAATACAAAAGTAATCAAATGCCATGAAAAACATCATCTTAATGCCCCAAACACGCTAACACTTATTCTGACCAAAGGGAGAGAGAGAGAGAGAGAGAGAGAGAGAGAGAGAGAGAGAGAGAGAGAATTGGTCAACACTCACGACATTTTGCGACTGTAATGCAGGGGGTGGGCTGAATGTTGTACTGTATGGCCAACACTCGCTATTCTGACACCAAATGTAGAGCGTATGTTGGTCGAGGATGGGCTGTCAGGATGAGCCATATGAAAACTTGTCCCAGTTTCCCCAAGTGATTTATTCTTTCCAGTTACAGTGGCCCTGTTCCTCTCAGTCTGCGTCACCGGGTCACGCAATGCTGAGGACCTCACTTCGCTGTCTGTGAAATGGCTTGGCCTGGAATGGCTGTTTTAGAGACCCAAGAAGTGCACTGCTGTGTGTTGGCCTTGTACAGCCACAGAGTTGTGACAACGTCAGGTTGCGCCAACAGCTGACTCAGCGGCCTCCGTCCTCGTTGTCTCAGTGCCGCTCACAGGAAACTGCAAGGCGACCCGCAGCACGCTTCCTCGCCAGTGTGGCTAAGAAAGCGGTGACAACAAACACCCGCAATCCGACATCCGAATCTGCGGCCCTCGCCTCGGGATGCTCCGGCATGTGTTGGGAGCCAACAAGACTGCCCGCAGTAACAAGCCGTGGCCCACCACTGGCTGTCTGCGGACCCCGTGTTGGCCTCAGAGGGTCGAACCTGCAACCTGCTGTGGACTGGAACACTGGTGCCCCATCTGCTGCTGTGCATAGCTGGTGGTGTCAAACGCCCCCCCATCCAGGAGAGCTATCACACTTGAATACCTTGACAGTGAACCGGCACCTATTTATATGTAGCTGCACACCTCTGTTTTGCTAACGCGCCACTCCGAGTTGTGTACTCATAACATCTGGGATGGGCCAGTGGGCCCCTTCTGACCATAACTTGCACCATGCAAATCACTGTGTTTACTCTTTTCAGTGGGTCTACAGCCCTGTGGCCTCCATTCTACTTTGCAGCTACTGGAAGCGTAACTTACTGCCAACAGGCCCGCATCTGGCTGTAACTTGTACGCTCTGAAATACTGCGCCGAAGCTAACCTTTCCCTATCTTAAATGGCAGTGGCGCTACAGAAGTGTAATATAGAGTACAACAGCAAAGAGGGATTAATAAGTGTGGAAGACCAAGAACGAATTGCTCAGATTAAAAATGGTGTAAGGCAGGTATGTAGTCTTTCACCCCTTCTGTTCAATCCGTGCATCGAAGAAGCAATGCTGGAAATACAAAAAAAGGTTCACGAGTGGAATTAAAATTCAGGGAGAAAGGATATTAATGATATGATTTGCTGATGACATTGCTATCCTGTGCGAAAGTTAAGACGAACTACATGATCTGCTGAATGGAATGAACAACCTAATGAGTACAGAATACGGACTGGGAGTAAATCAAAGAAAAACGAAAGTAATGAGAAGTTGCAGAAATGAGAACGGAGAGAAACTTAGCATCAGGAGTGATGGTCACGAAGTAGATGAAGGCAGCAAAATAACCGATGATGGACGGAGCAAGGACGGCATCAAAAGCAGACTAGCACTGGCAAAAAGGGCATTCCTGGCCAACAGAAGTCAACTAGCATCAAACATAGGCCTTAATTTGCAGAAGAAATTTCTGAGAATGTATATCTGGCGTACAGCATTGTAAGGTAGTGAAACATGAACTGTGGGAAAACCGGAACAGAATCGAAGCACTTGAGATGTGGTGCTGCAGATGAATGTTGAAAATTACGTGGACTGCTAAGTAAGGAATGAGGAGGTTCTGTGCAGAATCAGAGAGGAAAGGAATATGTGGAAAATACTGACGAGCAGAAGGGACAAGGTGATAGAACATTTATTGAGACATCAGGGAATGACTTCCATGATACTAGAGGGAGCTGTAGAGGGCAAAAACTGTAGAGGAACACAGAGATTGGAACACATCCAGCAAATAATTGAAGACATAGGTTTGCAAGTGCTACTCTGAGATGATGAGGTTGGCACTGGAGATGACTTTAAAAAAATTACATCTTTGAGCATCTTGATACATATAATGCCCAAATTATGAGTAATTTTCCTTTCAAACCTGATAAACTTATAACACAAATGCAAAATTCTAGAATTTGTAAACCACTTCCAAAAAGGTGATAGAAATTGAGATACATAACAACAATCTTTTTTGTCTAAACGCAATGTTTGAAATTAACTGCTCATTCAGTTTTTTCATCAGTTACATTGGATAAATTCTACAGAAAAGATGTTTCAAAGGAAAATATGTAGATTTCAATCCAAGCATGCTAAGTTAGTTGAACAATATGAATACAGGATTCCAGGGAGGGGGGGGGGGGGGGGGAAATCAGTGTTTGCAGTTTACACTACTATGACACTAAATTGTGAATCCTTTCTGATCTTGCTGACGAAGCTTTAAAAATTTAGTTTATTTGGAAAAGTGTTGGTAGTATATCCTAAAAATTCCTATGGAGTGTCTCCTGTTCCCAATATGTGATTTTGATGGTCACTTAATCACAGATATGGATAGACATTATTAAATGGTAACAATTAAAGCGTTCTTTACAGCCATTATAAGAATTTATCACCAAAATGGTGCAGGTAAAAAACTGTTAGCCTACAGTTTCTTTCAAATAAAACACAGTTCTCAATATTTAATAAGATGCACCTAGATTTCGACAGTAATTTTATTTAATTTTACCTTTGAGAACACCATCAAGTCATATGTCAGCTGTCCTGATCTACCAGCCAAGTCTATTTTTGTCAGAGCACTGCAACTGAAATTACAGAAAACAGACAGCAATGAAAGCAGTCAACACTGCATATTGTTATCTGCTGCAGAACACCTAACTCAGTAACACACAAAAAAATCTACTGTTTGTGAGCAAAATGTATTTCACAATTGCTGAGTTATTTGAGTAAATGCAATACAGTTCAAAGCACTTTTCGTTCATTCTCATTGGAAAGGCGGTTTAAAGTACCATTACAATAGGTTCTAATAACTTATTCCATCTTATTGTCATTATTGCAAAAATACGTACTGTGCCACGCCGTTATTCTCTATAAAATTGAGGCAGAACGTATCAATTCCATTAACGAGATGTATTGTGGCGACAAGAGAAATAACGAAGTATATCACGTTGAAGACAAATGCAGGGAATACTATCCGCCAAGGCTGTGGGAGCCTAAAAATTTTAAAACTTGATTAAATACAAACTTAGATAAAAAATAATTTTCATCCTCCAAGTGTTACTGCTTACCCTGATACTGCTTTCCCGCCTTTACCACACATCATAAACAAAGTGGCCCACACCAGTGAAAATATAACTGCTGCAACAGGTACATACTGACAGAATTCGCAAGTAGAATCTTTACCCCATAAAGTCTTTTCAGCATCAATTGGTAAATGCAACTTTCTAGACTCATTTTGTGTGTTTCCATTATGCAGAAAAGTAACGTTGCTAAATAGGAAACAGTTGCCTGCAAAACTTTCTGTTATACCACTGACACAATAACTTGTTGCAATTCCAGAGAAGAATATAACTGTATAAAATAAAATCTGGAAAGCTTTCCAAGCGCTCAAAACAAGCTTTGAATCTTTCTCTAAAAGACGAACATAGTTCTCTAGAACTGCCATTTTAATTTCAGAACATCATACTTTCTCTTTTACAACTCCATTTTATTTATTATTATTTTTCTGATTGTTTGTGGTTCTCGTGTCACCTACAGTAAAGCAGGGATTTCAACTTTTGTAAACATAAACAGACAATCTCCTTAAGCCACGCCCTTGACCCAAACATCATTTACAAACCAAAGATGAAAAGGAGCAAATATGGAGCCTGATAATTTAGAAGATACTATACTCGCGTGCCTTTCTGGCATGACAGTTGTGAAAGCTACTTTGCACGAGCGGCTTACTTGTCTCAGTCGAGTATTCGTAGCTTGTGCATCTATTGAAGCGCAGCTAGCACCTTATTATTTTCTCCGACTGGCTTCTCATTGGTAGTCGTTTGTGTTTACAAAACGGCGGTATGCGTTCTGAGTGTGCCTACTTTGGTATTCTGTGAGGCTGTCCGCCCCCGTGTGTAGTTTCATAACCTATTATGCACAATCCGGAGCTTCCAGTATGAAAACACAGCAGAGCCACAGCTGTTAAACAGACACCCGGCCTCGCAGAATTGACGTCTCAGTGCACATGAAGAACAAAGCTGTTTTACTCTCTGAAAGAAGTAATTGTTCTTTTAACACATGCACACAAGAACGAATCAATGATATCTTCCTATTTAAATATCTATAAATGTAATTTTGGCAGGTGTCCAATATTATGAATCACGAAAACGGATCATTCTGAAAATGCAGATATCAAGTACCGTACCATATATGACAGAACTTGTCGTATGGCCATACATAAATGCAACACTGTGATTAGCACGTATGCATAAGAACAGATCAGTGATACTATTTCTCATTTAAATAAACAACAACTGACAGTCAATAAACAACGAAAATAACGATAAGGTAAAGGGAGATATATTCGAGATAAATTTGTTTTGTTAATTACTTCTGATGTTTATGAAATTACTATTTTATGAATACTTGCCTGTCAGGAATCGGACGTAATACAACGGTTTTAGACTGTATTTCTTATTTAAATAGTGCTACTGAATAAATACTGCCGCATCTTCCAAACGATAAGAAGTATGCAATTTCGTGGCATAGGTAATTTTGCGATAGTAGTAATCTAATTTCGTGATAAATTGTAATTACGATAATTTCACAACAAATTTATCGCATGACTTCTTTTTTTACACACTAACAATACAAATGATCATGAAAGTGAAAATCGTCTTCATTATTGTTATAACACACTGCTAGGCATTGTTGCTTACGATGTCTGAATCCTCGAACAGTTGTCGCATGACGCACATATAAACGTCCCCCTCTGCGCCGGAATGCTAGCCAAGCACATGGTATGGTGTTAAAGCAAAACGAGCAATGGATCCATTTAGCTCAATTTTTTTGCTTTCATGACTTGAGCAAGATTTATGGCATGTACCACAAACCCAATCATCTTCTGGATTGTCTTTTTTGCGAGATGTTTTTGTGATCTCTGATTTCGATGTAGATACTTTTAGTTGCAGTTTTTTATTGAGACACTTCGCTCCCTAATCGTTTTTTACTCTTTTCTGATTCACAGTAGGCGTATTGGATTTTATCGCTGCTGTTAGCAGAGTCAACAGATCTTTTTCCTTGTCTTGTGCCACAGGCCTATTTTGTGTCGGTTGAACAGGCTTATTTGTTAACTGTGAAGGAGCAGCAGCTTCTCCAGAAATAGCATTTCTGTTGAATGGGTAAATTCCAGCTTTTCTGAAGGCGTTTTGGATCTTGTGACTGTAATGCAGGCAGTGGGCTCGAACGAAAAGGTAGCACTGTTGACAGCGGACAATATGCAGTTGAGAAGTGAATTAACATCTAGGAGTGAGCGGGAATCCGCATCTGATCAGTCGTTGTTGCCTAGGGTGCTGCCGCAGGAGACTGATCCAGCTGCTACAAGTTTGATTATTCCGTTTTCTGGCAAAGCTTCTGAGGATGTGTGTCCGTTTATGGAAGACTTGGAAACTTCAGCTGTGATGAATGGTTGGTCTGATGAACACTTGTTACATGTAGCCAAGATTAGATTAACGGGTGAAGTGAAGATATATGCAAGGTGTTCTCAGGCCTTAAGGAAGGCAGGACAGTTTAAGCAGTTGAGGGTGGGGCTTTAACAGAGGTACAAGAAACAGAATGGCACTCGGTGTTTCAGGGAGAGGTTGAGTAGAATGACGAAGAGACAGGGGGAGACGGTAGAGAAATTTGCGAACAGGATAAGAAAAATTAACGAGTATACTTACGAGTTGGGTCAGAGCGATGAAGTGAATGGTGTACTGCTGCAGGAGGCCGAGCAAAGGGCACTTGATGTATATTTGAGGGGGTTACCGGCGCATATGGCGCGGAAAGTGCGTGAAGGGACTCCAAAAGATTTGTATTCGGCCATTCAGCTGGCAATCCAATGTGAGGAAATAGACGTGGCGAAGGCGGTACGTGATAGACAAACAGTGTTTGCAGCAGGTATAACATGTCATGAGTGTGGTCGTACGGGACATGTGCAGAGGCAATGTAACCAGTCATCAAGGAATACAGGAAAAGGTGGAAATCAGCAGCGTGGAGGATGGAGAAGTGGAGTTAGTAGAGGTGGACAATCGTTAAACGGCAGAGGGGGCCCAAGACCCACCTAAGTGACCTCCCATTTAATTTCAGTGCTACAAATACGTGTGCAGAACTGGAATGTTCAGTGGTAGGATCCATAGGAACTTAAAAGTGTCAGTGGCTAATAAGAGTTTAATGGGACGAAGGAAATTAGACCCACCACGTTATAGGTTGAGTGGAGTGGGAGATAAGGAGGTCACACCTTTGGGGTCAGTGACAGTTGACTTTCGCATAGGGAAGTCTGATTTGCTGTATGCATGGAGGTAGTACCATGGGTAAGTGATGGCTACGACATGATCCTAGGAATAGATTTCTTGCATCAACATCATGCCAAAATTGATCTTGGACAACGAACTATGGAACTTGGTGGAATGTTTTTTCAACTATGGGAAACTGTTGTCGATGCAGAGATATCGCGAGGGGCGTTCAACGTAATGAACAAACCAATTGAGCCACGTACATTAGCATTAAGGCTTAATTCATGTTAGTGTGTGTCTAGTGGCACTGGGAAGTCGCTTTGGGTAAGTGTCTAGTCAAGTCTACCTGTGGGTACAGTATGTGTTATTGAACTATTGGAGGGTAATGAAGTTTCGGATCCATTAGGTTGTTTTGTGAAGCATAGTATTATACGCTTACCAGAGCGAAACGACGGGCGACTAGTCCTCATGAACGTGGATAATTTTAGCGCTGTAGACACGAATTTGGGAAAAAGAGTTTTAACAGCGAATTCGGATATACCAGATGACGAAGATTGGTGTTCGAGAGGTGGGCGTAGCGATCAACCACTAACTGCCGACAGAACTGCGTAACAAAGCCGGCCGAAGTGGCCGTGCGGTTCTAGGCACTGCAGTCTGGAACCGCGGGACCGCTACGGTCGCAGGTTCGAATCCTGCATTGGGCATGGATGTGTGTGATGTCCTTAGGTTAGTTAGGTTTAACTAGTTCTAAGTTCTAGGGGACTAATGACCTCAGAAGTTGAGTCCCATAGTGCTCAGAGGCATTTGCGTAACAAAGTTAAGCATTTGAAAGGAGAAGAGAAAGAGCACATGGAAGAATTGTTGTGGGAATTTAAGGATTTGTTTTTTCTGCAAGGGTCGTTACCAGCAACTCCATTAGTTCAACATAGGATACTGACAGGGAACGAAGCACCTGTTTGCAGTAAACCATACAGAATAATGAGGTATTTGCAGCCTATTGTGGAGGATTTTATTGATCAGCAGCTTGCGGACGTTATTATAGAGCATAATAATAGTTGCTGGGGATCGGTCACTGTCGTTGTGCCTAAAAAATCTATGGAGGTTATGTTGTGACTACCGATAACCCAACAATAAGACAGTAACGGACGCATACCCATTCCAAACATATCGGAGACTATGGATCACTTAGGACAGTGCCAGTACTTTTCTACGATGGATTTGACACGTTGTTATCATCAGTTAGAGGTGGCTCCAGAGCATCGTCCAAAAACTGCTTTCTTTACTCCTGGAGGCCATTATCAGTACAACAGAATGTCATTCGGTTTGAAAAACGCTCCGGCAACGTTTCAGAAGTTGCTGGACAGTGTGCTGGGGGGTTTGAAAACACGGCAGTGTCTTGTCTATTTGAATGACATTATAGTGTTTTCAAGTAGTATGGAGCAGCATAGACAGCGATTAAGGGAAGTCTTTATTAGGTTAAGAGCAGCTCGGTTGACGCTGAGCCTGGAGAAGTGTCATTTTGCATTGGAAGAAGTGAAATATTTAGTTAATATCATGAGTAAGGACAGAGTGCGAACAGATCCGAGGATGGTACAGGCTGTAAGGGATTTTTTGGAGCTGAAAACAGTTAAAGAAGCGCAATCATTCGTCGGAATTTGCAATTTCTATCGAAAATTCGTGAAGGGTTTTACAAATTTAGAACAGACATTGACACGATCGTTACAGAAGGGTGTGAAATTTGAGTGGATAGAAGAGTGTCAGAAAGCGTTTGACAAACTGAAAGATGTGTTAACATCAAGTCTGGTTCTTGTGTTTCCAGATTTTGAAAAGGAATTTATTCCAATATGCGATGCATCGAATCAAGCATTAGGGTGTGTTTTTAGTCAGGAAATTGATGGGAAAGAACATCCTGTAGCCTATGCAGTTGAATGCAGCAGAGAGGAATTACTCAACAACAGAGAGAAGCTAACATAATCTATGGAATCACATAGTTTTAATGTTATTTGTATGGGAGAAGATTTCGGGTAGTGACAGATCATGCTGTGTTGAAGTAATTGTTGGGTTTGAAGGATCCATCCACTAGACTGGCTATGTGGGCTGTGAGGTTTAGTGAATTCGACTACGAGGTGGTAATAAGCACGACAATGCAGATGCACTGAGTAGAAAGGTGGCAAAAGTAGAAGTCATAGGTTGTGACCTAGAAGTATGACAAGAATTACAGGACGTTGACAATGATTGTAAATTGTATTGGACACAGCCCCAATTTAATATGTACGACGGTCTTCTGTGCAGGGAAACGAAGTTAGGGCCAAGGGGAGTAGTGCAAGCGAAACTGAGAGATGAGGTTTTAAAGGAAGCACATAAGCACGTGTTATCTGGTCATGGTGGGTGTAGAGTGACGAATAGGAGGGTGGCGGAGGGGTATTTGCGGAGAGATACGAAAGTGGATGTGGATCAGTATATCAAGAATTGTATACCATGTGCAGAGAGAACAGATCTGAGTCAGAAACAGGTACAGCTACAACGATTGCTGGAAGTGACATGTCCATTTTCTTTGTTGGGAACTGATGTCTTAGGACCTTTCAGTTGAACACCATTGGGGAACAGATTCGCTCTGACAATAATAGCCCATTTTTCGAGGTGGAGGTGGTGGCTATGCCAAATCAACAGGCAGCAATGTTCGCGCAAGCGTTTCTAAATAACTGGATTTTGAAGTTTGGTATGTAGGAGACAATAATTACTGACCAAGGGACCAACTTCAGGCGAATTTAATGAAGGAACTGTGTAAGTTATTGAACGTAAAGAAGTTGAGGATGAGCGCATTGCATCCACAGGCGAACGGAAGGACGGAACAGGTACACAGAACAATCGGGAAGATGCTGAGTTTTTATGTGGATTCTCATCACTGTTAGTGAGACGAGTATTTGAAGCATATTTTATGCGCAAACAATGCAAAAGTCCATACCAATACCTGTTTGTCTCCATATGAGGCAGTGTACAGGCGAAAAATGCCATCACCGTTTGAGTTAGTGAAGCTACAGAAAGGAAGGACCGGTGAATCTCTATGACAGTTCGCGAGAACAATTTGGGATGTTTGGAAACGGGTGCAAAAGGTGAATACGTAGGCTTTGGAAAGGCATGAAAACGCAGTGAAGCGAAAAGGATGTTTACCACGGTATAGGGTAGGGCAATGGGTAATGCGATCCTGCCCCTATACGCCAAAAGGGAAAACGAAGAAGTTTGTCAGGAGGTTTCAAGGCCCATATCAAGTAGATGAACCCACATCCCCTGTTAATGTTAAGCTTCAGCTGCCAACTAGAACAACGATAGTACACATTTGGCGGATGTGGCCATTTAAGGGTTGTCCGGAAGTGGTTCCAGGCATGTCACAGGAAGGGAAGAGGAAGAAAGAGAGAGTGGAGAGAGGCGTTAAGTGCAGGGAAAACCAGGAAGATAGTGCACAGCATGATGTACCGTATGCTTTGTGATCCAGAAAGTAGTACAGTATTTGTAGTTTTTTGTTTCTTGTTATGTGTCATTGGGTTTAGGTAGATTAATAAGGCATTGCATTTTCATATGTTGTGTGTGTTTTCGAGTATTATGAGCCTGCTGGGGACAGTAGTCTTTTTGAAGGGTTACTGTGATTCCTGTCCTCAGGTCACTGAAAAAGAGAGTGTTGGCGGTAATTCATCCCTTGATCATCGGGGTGGATGCCGTGCAGCACCTGGATGGAGGTAGGAAGATGTGGTGGTGTCAAGTCACCAGTGGGCATTAAGGGTGGTATGGTACGTGTGGGTAATGAAGTAAGGAGGCTTGAGGAAGTGTTTTAAGAGCTTAGACAATGTGCAAAGGGAAAGGGAATGCTGAAGGAAGTAGCTGGGGAGTATAAGAAACTGCATGAGGCTTATGAGCTGCTACAGAAGCAGGTAGGACAGATGGAGGAAGCAGTGCTAGGGGGAAGACGGAAACGAGGGTGGATGAACGCAGGGTGGCGGGGGGGGGGGGGGGGATTTTGAAAACAGTCTTTGGAACTGCGGACGAAAGCGATATAAAAGAGCTGAACAACACGGTGGAAGCGGTGTGGCAACTTCCAGAGGAGAGTAGAGCGGCAGAAGCTTGGCACGCAACCCACATAGGGACATTTGGATGGCAAGTCCTGAATAACACATAGTTACTCCACTCATTAGCAGGGCAGGTAGTGGAATACTCTAAGGCGTCCGAAGACGTAATAAATCGTAACCTGGGAACCTTACAGGGGCGTCTGGAAGTCCTAGGTAGCCGGGTGGTGTTAATTAGACTTCTGCATGGGGTAGCTGACAGAGTGTGGGATGTACAGGGAGTGATAACGAATCTGCGAGAAGCACTGCATCACGCATTGCGAGGCCAGATAAGTACCGATTTGTTACCGCCAGACCAATATTCACGTGGGTTGTGCAAGGCGCAGGAGGAACTACAGTCAGGGTTATATTTAATAATGGCAAAACTTATCGTTTTTCTACCATGTTGCAACAGTAAAGGTAACAACCGACCGTGCACGAGTGGTCCAATTGCCAGTTACAGGGAAAAATGAGAGGTTTCAATGTTACACGGTCCACCCGTATCCAATGAAGTGGGGAGCGTTGAGCAAGTTTGTAGAAGTAAAAACTGAGGAGGTATTGCTGATCTCAGCAGTTAACAGCTGGTACGCTGAGATCACAAAGGAGGAATTACGGAGCTGCCATAGAAGGAAGGTAATGGTATGTCCAGCCAGGGTGATAAGCACCAATCTGGAGATGTGCACGATGCAGTTATTTGTAGGCAGGAGGAAAGAAATAGACTGCCCAGGGACATTGTGGAGCACAAATTGAGCTTGCAGTGGGTCGGGACGCATTGGATCTTCTCCACCTACGAAAATTTGATAGTAGTAGCAAGTTGACAGGAAGTGCAAAATGGCAAAGCAGGGATGGCTAGAGGACAAATGTACGGATGTAGAGGCATATCTCACTAGGGGTAAGATAGATACTGCCTACAGGAAAATTAAAGAGACCTTTGGAGAAAGGAGAACCACTTGAATGAATATCAAGAGCTCAGATGGAAACCCAGTTCTAAGCAAAGAAGGGAAAGCAGAAAGGTGGAAGGAGTATATAGAGGGTCTATACAAGGGTGATGTTCTTGAAGACAATGTTATCGAAATGGAAGAGGATGTAGACGAAGATGAAATGGGAGATATGATACTGCGTGAAGAGTCTGACAGAGCACTGAAAGACCTGAGTCGAAACAAGGCCCCTGGAGTAGATAACATTAGAACTACTGACAGCCTTGGGAGAGCCAGTCCTGACAAAACTCTACCATCTGGTGAGCAAGATGTATGAGACAGGCGAAATACCCTCAGACTTCAAGATAAATATAATAATTCCAATCCCAAAGAAAGCAGGTGTTGACAGATGTGAAAATTACAGAACTATCAGTTTACTAAGTCACAGCTGCAAAATACTAACGCGAATTCTTTACAGACGAATGGAAAAACTGATAGAAGTCGACCCCGGGGAAGATCAGTTTGGATTCCGTAGAAATGTTGGAACTCGTGAGGCAATACTGACCCTATGACTTATCTTAGAAGAAAGATTAAAGAAAGGCAAACCTACGTTTCTAGCATTTGTAGACTTAGAGAAAGCTTTTGACAATGTCGATTGGAATACTCTCTTTCAAATTCTGAAGGTGTCAGGGGTAAAGTACAGGGAGTGAAAGGCTATTTACAATTTGTACAGAAACCAGATGGCAGTTATAAGAGTCGAGGGACACAAAAGGGAAGCAGTGGTTGGGAAGGGAGTGAGACAGGGTTGTAGCCTATCTCCGATGTTATTCAATCTGTATATTGAGCAAGCACTGAAGAAAACAAAAGAAAAGTTAGGAGTAGGTATTAAAATCCATGGAGAAGAATAAACAAGTTTGAGGTTCGCCGACGACATTGTAATTCTGTCAGAGACAGCAAAGGACTTGAAAGAGCAGTTGAACGGAATGGACAGTGTCTTGAAAGGAGGATATAAGATGAACATCAACAAAAGCAAAACGAGGTAATGGAATGTAGTCAAATTAAGTCGGGTGATGCTGAGGGAATTAGATTAGGAAATGAGACACTTAAAGTAGTAAAGGAGCAAAATAACTGATGATGGTCGAAGTAGAGAAGATATAAAATGTAGACTGGCAATGGCAAGGAAAGCGTTTCTGAAGAAGAAAAATTTGTTAACATCGTGTGCAGATTTAAATGGCAGAAAGTCGTTTCTGAAAGTATTTTTATGGAGTGTAGCCATGTATGGAAGTGAAAGGTGGACGATAAATAGTTTCGACAAGAAGAGAATAGAAGCTTTCGAAATATGGTGCTACCAAAGAATGCTGAAGATTAGATGGGTAGGTCACATAACTAATGAGGAGGTATTGAATAGAATTGGGGAGAAGAGAAATTTGACTAGAAGAAGGGATCGGTTGGTAGGACATGTTCTGAGACATCGAGGGATCACCAATTTAGTATTGGAGGGCAGCGTGGAGGATAAAAATTGTAGAGGGAGACCAAGAGATGAATACACTAAGCAGATTCAGAAGAATGTAGGTTGCAGTAGGTACTGGGAGATGAAGAAGCTTGCACAGGATAGAGTAGCATGGAGAGCTGCATCAAACCAGTCTCAGGACTGAAGACCACAACAACAACAACAACAGCAAGTTGTTTTGAGCTGGGAGCAGAATTTTAATCAATGGAACCGCGTGTAACATAATAGAACCAGCCTTCCATCTGCCAACGTCAATTTCAGGAGTCATGCAATTGAATGTTACACAACCTCACCTCTACTGGCCAGAAGCAACTTTAGAGTTTTTGCCAAGGCAGAATCCGACCTTGTTAATTCAAACTCTGGAGTCAGGTCTGTTGAGATACGTAAACCAGTTCATTTCAGAGCAAGAGGGGCATACATCATCCGAATAGCTCGTGCAGTATGTTGCTCAATATAGGGAAAGGCAACGACAACTAATGATCATTTTGAGCACCTCTGTGCCAAGTGCCATCGCAGCCTTAACTTTGTTGTGTGTTGTTTTCGTTCCGATCAGGTGGAGATCCAATTCCAAGAGGGAACTGACTGTAGTCTAAATCTCAGTGGATTGGATACCGAGGGCGTAATACGGGTAGGTAAGGGGTTGATCGAGTATTAAGTGGAGTGGTCATCCAGTAAAGAATTTTTACGTTTTATCTCATGTTATGTGTTTTAAGAGGACTAGACCACATCTAAGTTTTCTAATAGTAGTAGTAAATATGTCATAAGTACGTGCTGACCCAGACAAGTTTAAGAGTAGTTAGAGGTCAACCCAGGGACCGGGTCTTTCCGAAGGGGTGTATAATGTAGTGTGGCACCATCGTTTAATATAGGAAAAAGTAAGATTCAGTGCAATATTTCTGAACGCAGAAGATAAAGTCAGGCGCAGGCATGTTGACACTAAGTTACGCTTACCAGCGGTTGCAAAGTAGAATGGAGGCCACAGGGCTGTAGAATTGCTGAAAAGAGTAAATGTAGACGCTTGCATGGCGCAAGTTACACGCAAAAGGGGCCCACTGGCCCAAGCTGGGTGTTATGAATACATGACTTGGAGTGGCGTGTTAGCAAAATAGGGACCCACAGCCACGCATAAATAAGTGCCAGTTTTCTATCGAGGGGGATTCAAATGTGGCAGATTAACTGGACTGAGGGGCATGTCACACCACCAGCTACATGCAGCAGCAGGTGGGGTGCCAGTGTTCCGGTCCACAGCATGTCACTGGTTCGACCCTCTGAGGGCAAGTTGGGGTCTGTAGCCAGGCAGCGATGGGCCACTCGATGGCTTGCTACCGCAGGATGTCCTATTCGCTCCCAATACACACTGGAGGCATCCCGAGCCGAGGGCCACAGATTTGGCTGTCGGATCGCTGGTGCTTGTTGTAGGCTGGTTCAAATGGCTCTGAGCACTTTAGGACTGAGCTCCTGAGGTCATTAGTCCCCTAGAACTTAGAACTACTTAAATCTAACTAACCTAAGGACATCAGACACATCCACCCCCGAGGCAGGATTCGAACCTGCGACCGTAGCGGTCGTGCGGTTCCAGGCTGTAGCGCCTAGAACCGCTCGGCCACCCTGGCCGGCTGCTTGTTCTAGCCCATGATCTTAACCATGATGGCGAAGGTGCACGCAGCAGGCTGTCCTGCAGCTCCCAGCGAGCGCCACTGAGGCAATGGGGATGAAGGCCGTTGAGTCAGCTGCCAGTGCATCCTTACGTTGTCAAACATCGCGGCTGTACACGGCCAGCACACCACGCCAAGCTGTTTTCAGACAGCGAAGTGGCGCCCTCAGTGTCGTGGGACCCTGTGACGCAGACAGAGGGGAACGTGGCACTGTAACTGGGAATAATAAAATACTTGGAGATCATGGCCGAGTTTTAATATGGCGCATCCTGGCAGTTTCCATCCATGTCCAACATTCTTCCACCGCACGTCAACATGTACATTTGACAGTGACAGCTACAGGAAGGTGGTTGTAACCAGTGGGGTCAAGGATTTCTATGGTTGATACGCCCAAAGAGGTTGGCAGAGGCAATGACAACATCAGGGGTGGTGTTGCTTTTGGGATGGGTGGGCTGAGGAAGAGGAACAAGGTCATCTTGGATCGTGGGGAGGAACTGATGCCACCGCCAAAGGGTGGCAGCGGATGTTGATGTAGGCGGCAATCACATAGGTGGAGAAAGTGTGGTCAATGTGGGAGATGAAGTCACAGGGAATAGGAGCAATGGAGGAGGCATAGATAGCGGCACAGGTTACAGGGACGCTGAGGACGAGGTGTTCAGTGGGGTCATTGAGGAGGGGTTGTGGCTGGATGGGGATGTGCTTAAGGTGGCCGATGACAACTCCCTTCTGTGCTTGGGGACCAGGAGTATCTGTTTGGTAGAGGATATAGGCAGAAGTGCAGACAGTGTGGTGGTGCTGGAGAAAGGTTTCATTCAGGAGGAACCTGGTGTTGGGAGAGGGTGTTCACAAGGAGGTATTTGTTGGTGCATAAGGAGCGGATGTTCTGGAAGAGGATCTGACCTTGTGCTGTGCCATGACGGGATGAGTGGAGGGGTAAAGGGAGGGAGGAGGAGAGGCTTAAACTAGGGTGTTGAGGTAGATGAAGGTGAAGTGGGCTTGGTTGTGGTAGTAAGTGGCGGAGGTGTTGATGTGAAAGATGAAGTGGACAGCGATGGAGATCTGTTGGAGGGTGTTGGAACGTTGGAAAGGGTGGATGTTTTGGAGCACTGTGGTTAAGAAGCAGGTGCTGTCTTCAGCCATGGGAGGCAGATGAAGGGAATTGTTGGTATGGATAGGGGGGGGGGTGATGAGACAGACAGGAACAGTAAGCTTGGGGGTTGCAGGATGGTGTTTAGCCTTGCATTTGTGGGATTAGGTGGGATGTGGTCCATTGCAGGTGTTACAGGAAGAAAGGGTGGTGAGGTTGGGACAGTTTTTGAGAAAATCGAAGCTCTTGCAATGGGGCAGGTGGTTTTTTTTTTTTTTTTTTTTTTTTTTTACTGTTGGGGGTCAGGTGATCATAATATATTTAGCAATGCTGGCAGTGGTAGGATTGGGGAGGGGATTTGGAGGATTTAACTGGGTGGTGGCAGTGAAAATTCAGGGTGCCATGTGTGAGGAGATGGTCGATGGAGGGGGTGGACTCTGAAAAGACCTGCATGAGGTAAGTGGGACCAGAGGCATTGAGGACACAGTGGGCAGAGCAGATTTCAAGGTCAGGGTGAGAGTTTAGTGCAGCCAGCACCTCATCCTCCGTGATCACCGGGCTGAGCTTGGCGAACACAGCAGTGTAGGTGGGGGGGGGGGGCGATGGGGAGGCTTGGGCTGGCAAGGAGAGGAAGGGTATCAGGGACGCGTGGGGACCAAACATGATACAAGGGCGTTTACAGAGGAGGTCTATAGGAAAGGAGAGGGAGTAGGCTTTGATGTGAACTGAGTCGTTGGGTGGAATCAGTTGGGAGGTGGGAGTACCTGGGAGATACTTTCATATCTCCATGGTGAGGGTATAGGTATTGAGAAACTTGGGGTCTGGGGTCAACAGGACAAAGTTGTGGAGGGTGGAAGACGTGGTATGGGTGATAGGAGGAGGGGTGCTATCCATGGAGACGATGGTGGGAGGGGGAGGGGGTGATTTTTTGTTGGAAGCGGTGGGAGCAGAATTGGCATTGATGCACTGCTGGGGTTCTTTGGTGAGGGTAGTCTGGGAGCAGGGGAGAGGTATGGGGAGAACTGGGAGGTGGCAGGTGGCAGATCCTTCAGTTGTGGTGGAGGTGAAGTTGGTTCCATGGTGGCAGTTGTGGCCCAGCATGATGTGATGTGGGTGGGGGAGACAGGGGGATGAGACGGACGAAGCTGACCATCTGAGGGGTTGCAATGGAGGTGGCAGCTGAGGCATATGTGAGGGTGGGGGCAGGAGTGGGAGCTTTTGCCGGTGTTGAGACTGGGGAAAGGGAGTAGAGGTGGGGGTAGGCAGCAGGGGATGAGAAGAGGGAATGGGTGAGTGGAGGCGAGGTGTAAGGGGGGGGGCAGGGGTAGCAGTCCAGGAAGTGATAGTCGAAGTGGGGGAGTGGGAGGGGGCGAGCACCGGGCAGCAGCTGATGACTGATGGATGGATGGATGGATGGATGGATGGGCGGACAGACAGTTGCAGCATTTGGCAGTGGTAGATGGCAGGGGGAGCAGGGAGCTCCCTTCTAAAAAACGTCGATTTCACTCTGAGAGTAGCCCACGCCAGGCGACGTAATCTTCCAATTTGGAAGCTCAGGGGATCCAACCTTCAAGATGACTGAGCCTGTAGCATTCTCCCCTTATATACAGGACACCTGTGGCAACATCATTTGGGAATTAAACACACTTATACCTATTTACGAGTCGCAAGTCGAATCCTAGCCAACAGAAACAGGGGAAATGTATGGTATTTTTTATGAGTGTAGTGCTCATTGTCGTACCTGAACACGATGTGTCAAATCAAAAAGGAGAACTGACCAGTCACCTCCATTCTAGTCCAGCGCCATCTACAGAATGTATTGTGTAGCAGAAGAGCCAGCCAGCCGAGAAACCAGTGGTGGCCAGAGGCCAGGCTAATCTGCGACTTCCTGCCGCTGCCCAACCCTTCGTGCCTCCTGTCACCGACCGTGGCACAGAGTCAAGCACTAGCAGCTGGGATGTATGCAGTAGTTATACCCCTGACATAGACTCCTCAGTTTAAAAATACATTAAATGAATCCACGATTGCGAATAAGGACAACCATGTGCTGTAAAATGGATTGACAATGAAAATTTGTGCCAGACTGACTCGACCGCGGATTTCCCGCTTATCATGAGTGATCGCCTCAGCATTTGGCTACCCATGCACGACTCACAGCCATACCAAAACTTCCATATGTTGTTAACCATGTCTCCAGGTAATCAGAATAACACAAGCACTGAAATATAATATCAGTTTAAAAAATACGAGGCAGGAATGTTGTTGACCACACATCTCGAATTTTCCATGTGAAATGTAGATTACTCTGTTTTATACCAGATATTTTCAAAGATAGCAGAAATCGGGCCGTACACGCTTTTTCACGTCGCTAAATTATCTTAACTTGTTGCGAAAGTCCTGTACAACTGTATCACATAGGCTATATTTCCTCTAAGTATTCTCTCATCAGATGAAAAGATCTGTTCTTGTGTGTCACGTCCTGCATCACAGGACTAAATATTAAACTCATTTTTGGCTCATGAAGGAGTGCTAAGGCTTGGTCTACGTCAGTACAGGATGGCTCCTCACATTCGAACTCTCTCTAAAAGTAAACAAATGTCTCATCACATACGAAGTCTCTCAGGGTAACAGCACAGACACGTTGTAAATATCAGGTATATACTGCATATCACTTTATAAATTCGATGGTATAGCTGATTTTATTACCATAATCATCTCTCCCTGTGTAGATGGGAGATTGAAATTTCGTTAAAAGATCTCGCTGCAACGAGAAAACGTCTAATTACCGCTTCAAATCTTGACTCATCTTTGTGGTAGTCTCGCCCTAGCTTCCAATCCCCCGTGGCGCGTCTTTGATATCGAATTGATAGGCTAATTAATTAAATTGATCATGAGAGACCCTTTGCATAGTGAGTAATTTTGTTCCTGCAGTCGTATTACACTCGCCATGTAACCATTACAGACGCTACCGTGACGTCTCTATGGGGTTCCCTTGGTATTCACTTCCTCTGACACCAAAATGGGTGGTAATCGTCGTCAAGTAGCTGACGACATCCAACGCTAATTGGGTTCTATCTCTCGGTTGTCTTGCCATTGTAGTGAAAGTAAGTCATTTAGAATTCTAGTATTGTGCTCTCGAACTTATCCTGCCGAGTCCCGTGGGTCTATGGGGGTTATAGGATGGTTCATTGTCTTCTCCACCCCCACGACGCCTCCACCACTGGACAACATATCAACAGTGCCATTATGCATTAAGCTATTTATATCAGAAAATAAATGACAAATATTAATCTCCAAACGACACCCAAATAGTTCGTAAGTTATACAAACTGTACTCAAGATTTCTGTTCTAGTCAGTCAGCATTATTATGAAATCCAAACCTGATCTCTGTGCAAGCCATGCTCTCAGTTTCAAGTATTTTTAAATTATTTGTGTCTAAAGTTGTGACTGTTGACAGATTTACAGTATTTGTCAATAAAAGCTCTGTAATGTCGTTGCGGCGACGCGGTTCTTTCCGTCCCTTTACGACGGACCTGCACCTACCTGTGAACATTGTCTCAGCAGATCATCAGTAGGAAAGCCGAGTGAAACCTACTGTACTTCGACGTGAACCAGGCTGCAATTTAAGTCACTAATCTACGTTTCGGGAGAAAGTTTTCACACAAATGAAAGTTTGGAAATTTTGTCCTCAGTTAACATATTCTGAAACTTAGGTGAACAAGTATCACTGCCAAGCCCATGCTAGTCTTAACACAGTCACTCATAATCCCTTTCACTCACGTTAGCAAGTTTATGGTGTTGCATTTTCCGAAAACGTAATAGCTACAAAAATACTGTCTGTTTTTGATTGATAATGCTCGCCAAATATTAAGTCTGTCGGTACCAAATGCAGTCACAGTTTTTAGCCACCGACCTGCTCAATACGCCATGCAGAATATATGTCTTTTTTTGTCACAAAATTCACTTAAAATTTCCGTAATTTCTACACGCCCATCGCAATAATTATGCCGTCACTTTACCACACTTTTGATGTATGATACACTGCTAGATCTGGCAACTTATCGTTTCCATCGGAACTACTACTACACACGTCCGAATTGTTTCATGGCTATTTTTTTTTTATTTTTTATTTGGTATGCGTATTCCATAGATCCATACATGCGAGTGATTCGCCTGGATGTGGAACGTGTCAATACAATTGTACAAATACAATTAATGCTACAGAATAGTAATATAATTAAATGATATAGATATTACAAGCTGTCATTAAACTAGTACAGCAATTCTCAATATAACATTATAACTATAACATTATAACTATAACATTAACACTATAACATTAACATAATATTGTATCATCCATCTAATAACTAAGAGACTAAATACATCTATTATTAAGGGAGGGCATTACTTCTGGAAAAGAATTCATCTAACGAGTACAGTGGATGGTCGAGCAGGTATTTTTTTAACATACCTTTGAACAGCGTTTCATTTTCTATTGTACATTTAATATAATTAGGCAATGCATTAAAAGTCTTTATAGCAGCATACTTTACTCCCTTCTGTACAAGTGTTAAATTTTTTAGTTCAACATGTAGATCATCTTTACCTCTAGTATTGTAGTTATGGTATGAACAATTTGTTTCATACTGAGCATAGTCTTTATTAACTACATTCATCAGAGAGTATATGTACTGACATGTTGTGGTCAGAATACCTAACTGTACTAGGCTTCGACTCCTTCTCTAGAATACTCTAAGTCTTCTCTACCAGCAGAGAAAGGCGCGCGAAGAATACTGCTCTACCATTGGTCAGTTTACTCAACAGCCTATAGCAAAACAACACTGTCCCGCGTCAGTCTGCACTTTTCATTAATAACCAATCGCAAAATAGTAAACCTAACGACTGCACTTTTTACTGATGTAATTATCTAATATGCTGAAGTTTTGTTTATGCATAAAGTTATTTACTATTGTTATTTATACCTGAATTAACTTTCCCTTTACCATAAACTTACTTTACAAATCTATTCTACAAAAATCACCTTTGTCCATATCCATACTTCTTCGAAATGTTCCCACACTAACTCCTACTACATAACTCGTTAAACAATTATCTTCTTATTAACCTTAAACCACATTCACGCATCATTCATACTGCTAAAATACATTAATAACATTTTACATACACAAAAAGACATAATAACACTTTATGAAAATACTAGAACAGTTTATAAAAAAACATTCTATTACTTTAGTGCACTCTAGGGGGCACAATCGAAACCCCTATCCAATATTGTCCTCTATCGGCTGATACATAAACTACGTGCGCATCCAGTCTCGCGTCACCATCTGTCACTATCCAGCTCTGAGACACATCTCCCACTTAACTGCCTCCAAGGCAGGATCGGTATACGGCGCTACGCCTCAACATCCTGATTTTTAACTAGATTAGCTACCAACAATTTTACTTACTACGACATAGAGAGCCTCTTTGAATGTCTGAAAGAATCCAGTAGTGATAAAGAACTGTTTCAGGGACGAGAAAACTTCGTGGAACAGGTTGGGAGGAGTTCTAAGCATCGAATGACTAAGTTGATCCAAGAAAGGCTTAACCTAACTTTTGCAGTCTCAATTGGGAAGGAATGACCAGTTGTACTGCCTGTTAATTATATCACTTTCTATGGACTCATAGCCAGACTGATAAACTATTATGGTCGTTTAGTTCCATCGAGGGATCTTGCAAAAGGCAGCCAGTTGTTGATATGAATCTGTATGTTTTGTGTGTGGAAGCCTTAATCGACAGTGGGAGCAGTGAAAAGGGCTATGACCATATTAAGGGACTACATGGTGCATAACTTGTAGAGTGTCTTGCAAGAAGTATAATAATTAAGAATACTACAGGTCAGCTCAGTGAGACAATCAAAATGGATGTTGTGCTTGAATTTGTTATAGTTCAGGAATCATTTGAGAAGAATTTTTTGGTTATACCAGGATTAGCAGTAAATGTAGCGCTTGGTATACACTTCCTAAGTGAAATCGGCGCAGTCAGACGTTTTCAAACTCAAGGAGTTGGTAACTGGCTGAAGCTATTTGTTATCAGTGTGGATGAATTGCGACCAAAACTGAAAGGTGTGGTGAGGGCATAGAAAGTGTTGTGAGAATTGATGTTTAGATGTGGATGGCATCTAGATTAAAGACTTTCGTCAGGTCTTGAAAGAATCGAGATGTTTCCATTGTAATGGACTTCCGTCAGTGAATCACAGTTGTCAAGATGTTTCAGTTCTGTGTGTCTCCTAGGATGTATACGTTCCTGGATTTTACTTTTTTATGTACACAGTTATTTAGAAGATTTTCATTTGGCGGAACTGTAGGTGAGTAGAAAAACTGTGTGTTAAGTGTGGCCAGACACAGGAACAGTTTGAACAGTTTTCGGAAATTGTGAGACCTTAAATTTTTCATGTAAACTGACTGCCACTAGAGTGACTGAAAATATTAGTGTCAATAATGCAGAGATGATATTCAATAAACAATAAAAATTTAAACATATTCTTTGTTTCGCCTAGCTCATTTGTAAAATGCATCTCCAACTTCATTATTGTAATTAGGAACACAGCCAGCAAGTTGGTTAGGATATTATAAACTTGAGCTCATCATGAAGGGGACTGTTTTGCAGCAGTGTGCAACTGTGCACTGGACAAAATCAGATGAGCCAAAATCCAGGTATAATCCAATTGTACATTGATGTTCCCCTCCTGATGAAAAGTTAAAATCCACGACATGGAGTTGTCGCCCACATATAGATATGAAAAACTGAAATTGTTCTTGGTGCTTTACAACACAATTTATAAAGCCAGAAAAAAGTGAGAGAACGCTGTGGGCATTTACAGGTGTGTGGGGTAATACATCACAGTAAAGCACGATTTATATATGCATGTAGCATAAAAGATGTCCCCTATTCATTCCATACTACAAGTAGAAAGACAACATATGGCTATGGTTAGATTGTGTAATAAATACACCAACAGATGGAGAAAAAAATGGAACATTTAGTTACTGTTAGATCTGTAAAAAACAGAACAAAAAATCAATACTAAACTTTCATCTTCATAGCAGAAGACAAAGTGATTGGCTGTTTTTTTTAAAAACATTTCTAAGGATGAAGCAATAATAGTTTGCTATTAAATGTCAACCAACTCTATACATTTCGGTGTTTAGATTTTACTAAATGCATCCAGACTTCTCATGGGTAGTACTAAGCGTCAATGGCTGGCCGTCTTGTGTGGCATAGCGCTCATAAATTACATGCACAAACCTTCCTCTTGAATCAGTCTATCTGTTATTGAATACCTTTATGTAAAGACAGAGAAACGCGCCAGTAGACTACAATTTAGTAACATGTATAGATTTCCGAAGCAAGTGCTTCATATTTTGCGTCTCAATAGCTGTACTCCTCGCACGACGTGTCTCGCGAACTTTTTTAGTCTTTCAAGTTCTCCAGAATCTCTGTCATTAAACTTTAGTCCGCCACGCACTGTCATGTTAGCCACATTTAAACATCGCTTATTCCTGCCTGCAGTGACACAATACGAACTTCTCTGTCTTGCGGTTATCACGACACACGGCACATTCTGTGAGGTATAGGTGCACTTGCCTTAATTTGTATATACGTCACGAGAGGTACTGTGGCTGTGGCCCTTTCAAAGATATACTTTGGCTATCTTGAAGGCATTGTCGTGATTGCAGCAGCCATTCTAGCAGATGAATTGAAGCAGAAGCTCTTTATATGTTCAACTGGTTCATTCATTGCAAATTTGGAAGCTACTACTGTCTTTTTCTTTCTTTAAAAGTATCAGCTTGCCCACTCCATACTCGTTACTTACATAGTACTGTACAGAACGAGAAGTACTTACGCAGCTCCCCCAACGCTGCAAAAGTATGATGGTTGTGTGAAGTATGTTCCAATTTGTGTGAAAAATTACAACTATTGCTGTATTTTTTTTCCTTGAACGTGTGAACCTGTCAACTGTATAATAATATTTCGTATAATGGCATGTATTACAAAAAGTTCTTAAGGAGAAGCTCCCATACTGTTAAATAAATGTGCTGATTGTGTGTAGTGTGTTCTAATTCGCGCGAAAAATTACACTTCACCGCCAGGAAACTAAACTTCTTCCTTTGCTCTTGAAAGTAAGTGAAACACCACCAGAAATATGCCTAGACCAGTACCTGAATATATTTCGTCTGCGTATGTGCTTAACTTGAAGATATTCTTGTATGGAAGAGAAGGCTCCTAAAATAACTAGTTTGTAAATTTTCTTTTATGCTTCATAGGCAGCTGACAGTGAGGCTCGGTCACCTCTTAATTGTCTCTCACATGTGTAAGTCTTTTTTTATTTTATTTTTGTTCTGACGATGAGTAGTAGTTTTTTTTTTTTTACTAGATAATCAACGTGTTTTGAATATTGTCTCGCAGTTTCTCTGTTTCACGCCTAATTTGAAAATTAATGACAACGACAAGTCCAAGAAGCTCTCAGAACTGTGGAGGTCAATAATAAATTTTTCGCAGACGGAATGACTCGAACCAAAACTACCACAGTAGCAATTGCAGCTCCTCACCCACTACACCACATTGATGATTTGCAATTCATACCTTTGTCCTGCGTCAGACGTCTCCTGAAACCTTTAAATGGCAATAACTCATTATCTGATGTTTATATGAAGACATTCTTTCTAGACATCCTAGGTATGCTAGTGTTTTGGAACAGCATTCAGTTAAAGGAAATAAGTTATATGTGGTTGTAATACAAAACGCACAAAATAGGAACTTGATAAATTTCACACGAGACTCACATTCGGGAGGAGGATGGTTCAAATCCGCGTCAGGCCATCGTGATTTAGGCTTTCCTGATTTCCGTAAACCGTTAAGGTAAATGCCGGAATGGTACCTTTGAAACGGCACGGTCGACTTCCTTCCCCATCCTTTCCTAATCCGATGGGACCGATAACTTTACTGTTTGACCCCTTCCCCCAAACCAACCAACAAATTCCAACATGGCCTCACTCAGGTGCTTCCATCAAAAGCATATCTATGAAATGAGCGCAGCTACAGTATCTCTCGTAAAAGTACATGCAAACAAAGGCACGCGTGTAAAAGTCGGATGACGAATGGTCGGACCTTTGGGTCAGACGCGTCGACATGCAAAATCGGTTTGTCGGTCATCCAGCAAGCCTACACACGTACAATTTGCTGGTGGGTGATAGATCTGAGCGTCATAAAGGCCCTTTAATCGTTGGGAAAGAACCACGAAAAATTAAAATCAGTTAGGGCACACGGACATTCGACAAAAGATAGTGTTGAGTGTAAATATGTGCAAGTTTTCATTGCACATGATACATCGACCAACTTCATCCTCCCGCTATCTTCATACGTCCATTAGATCGCAACATTCGTTTCTAATTCTAATTGTTTTTCTACATTCGTCCATGTTAGCACACGACTCTTAGCTTTATAACATCAAGATGTCAAAACTGAGATTGTTACTTTGTATTAAAATTGAGACAATGTGTTTGTTTTTCAAAGTTTTCCTTACGTTGAACTGAATAGTACGGTGATTGTAGAAATCAAAGAATTTCACTGGTTTATCTTTGTGAGTGCGCAAGTCACGTTTTTTTAATGAATTTGACCTAGCTGGAGCGGGCATTCGGCTGTTGATAAAGTGTTGTGAATTATGTCGATTCCTAGAAAAATTGCAATTTTTGGTGCCAGCGGCCAGATAGGAATCAAAGCCACAGAGTTCGCTTTAGAACATGGTAATTAATCGTTTGACAATAAGGAAACGTCTGATTTCTTATTCTTGTGACATGAAAGAAATATCAACATACCAACGCTAAACTACGTTTAGAAAGTGGTGCAAATGGCACTTTTCCGTTGGTATTGATTCATGATTGTTTCTGATTTCCCAGTACCTCTAAATTAATCGATGACAATACATGGGATATTTATATATAGAGTAAATAAGCGATTAAACGCCGGTTTTGTAATGACTGCAAAATTGACTCGATTTAGCGTACAGTATGTGATGTTTGCTATCGGTTTTATTTCTGTTACTTCTGCAAGGAACCTGAACGTTGAATGTACCTAATTTTCCATGTTTGTTCAGTTGGTGAGCACATTATTATTCCTGTGTTTCTGTAACTCCATTGTCAAGACAGGAAAGTGGTTCCCCTCTTTGAAAATGTGAAAGGGTGATGTTAAGAAGCACAATCCCCTCTCGATCCAATAAAGCATAACCAAGGTTCTTCAGAAAGCAGTGTAAGAATGCGCTATAAAATTCCTGGAAAGCTAGTGTTAATTGAGTACTCACCAGTCTGGCTTTCGAAAACGGAACTCAATAAATGAGGTCCTATATACATTTCTAAATAAATTTTATAGTGTACTCAATGAGAGAAAGCATATATCATAAGTATTCCTTGATCTCATTAAGGCTTTAAACCCCATCAACCACGTATTAGGCTTTCTTCTGGATAAACTACGGAACTGTGGAATTAGGGGAAAAAATGCAATGACTGATTTAGATCATGTCACTCAGAGTGAGTACAAAAAGTTATCACAGAAATGTGAAAGTATGCAGTCAAAGGAGCAACTTGGGCCATTTCTGTTTATCATATCTATCAATGATCTGCCCCAGAGCATTTAAAAAAGATCTAGCAGGAATGTTTGCTGTTGATACAAGTACACCAAAGCAATGTGCCAGTGAGCTTCCTAACAAGATTTCTGACACACATTCCAAGCTGGTAAATTGGCTAAACGCAAACAAACTGTTACAAAATAAGAACAGTACTGTTCATAAATTTTCGCCAGTCACATATAGTTTTGTCAAGGATATATGTTGTCAGATTTGAAAATGAACCTACTGACTAGTAGATAACCACTAAATTCTTCAGTTTGTGGGTCAGTTATACTTTACATACATAAAAAGGTTCTTAAAGAGACAATAGATTTTGCTAAGCATTTAATGTCCTGAGTAAAGTCTGAGAGGTCAAAGAACTAAAATGTGCATGTTTTGTACTTGTACACTCAATACTTACATATGTATTGCATTCCATTTTGAGCTGTCTCACACAGAGATGACAATATTATGAAAAGGATACATCACTACTCATTATATTGTGGAGAGACTGAGTCGCAGGCAGGCACAGCAAAAAGACTGCTGAACAAGTAAGCTTTTGGCCAAAAGGACTTCTTCCAGAGGAGACAACACACACATTCACTCAAACACAACTCACACACTCATGACCACTGTCTCTGGCCACAAAGATAAGACTTCAATCAACCACATATGATGGGAGAAGCAGTCTGGTTGGTGGGGGTAAGGAGGAGGCTAGGGCAGAGATAGCAGAATAGGGGTGGGGAACAGTGAAGTGCTGCGTGTGGAAGCATAGAGTGACATGGTGGGGAATGTCCTACCCACTATCCTTCCAACCCCTCCCACAGTGGTATTCCACCACCAACTGGTCCTACACAGTATGCTTGTCCATCCCTACTCCCAACCCCATGCCTCATGGCTCGTATCCCTGTTCCAGACCTAGATGCAAGACCTGTTCCACGCATCCTCCTACCATCACATTCTCCAGTCCGGTCACGAGCATCACCAATCGCATCAAAGCCAGGGCTACTTGTGAAAGCAGTCATGTGATCTACAAGCTAATTTCAACCACTGTGCGGCATTGTACATGGGCATGACAACCAACAAGCTGTCCATGTGAATGGCCACTGACAAACTGTGACCAAGAAACAGCTGGCTCATCCAGTTGCTGAACATGATGCCCAACACAATGCTCTTCACTTCAATGTCTGCTTCAAGTCTGTGTCATCTCGATCCTTCCTACCAACACCAGCTTTTCTAAATTGCACAGGTGGGAACTCTTTCTGCAATAAATCCTACGTTCCCATAACCCCTCTGGCCTGAAACTTCTTTAGTCGCTGTCCTTCACCCACCTTTCTCCTTCTCTGTTGCCACTCTAACACTACAGAGCCTTCTGTTCCACCACCACACCCACAGTGTTTTTATGTATGCCCTCTCACTGTCTGCTCCCACCCCACTCCCCTCTGACTGCACCTAGCTGCTCTACTCTCTCCCCACAACGTACCTGTATGCTCCCACAAGTGGCAATAGTGTCTACCCCAACTGTACCTTGCTACTTCCTATCCCTCTCCCTCGTCGCCCCAGCCTCTTCCTTACCCACCTTTACCACCCAGATTGCTTTTCCCATCATGTGCGGTTGCCTGCAGCCTGGCCTTGGTGGTGGTGGTGGTGGTGGTGGTGGTGGTGGTAGTGGTTGTGTGTGTGTGTGTCCGTCCTCCAGAAGAAGGCCTATTTTCTGAAAACTTACTTGTTTAGCACACTTTTTGTTGTGCCTGTTTGCAGCTGAACATCTCCACTATATGGCGAATAGCAATCTATCATTTTTGTAATATTGTCGTTATTCCATCCTGGATTTCACACACAGATGTTTATTGTGCAGAAGATTGTTTTATTGATGAAAATTTGCTATTTTTAAGAAAATAAAAATAGCCAGTGTCATCAGACCCATCATTCCAACGATAATTGGTCAACGGCTATGTAAACGATGTAACAGTGTAAGATACATGGGACTTCTTCTATACAACAAGCTGCCCAATAACTTAAAGTTAAATAGAAAATGATTCAGAGTAAAAGTGAAAATAATACTATATATTCGAAAGAACAGACATCACTTATATATAATTAAAGTGAAAGTGGCGAATGATGTCTTTAGTGCGGATGCACACCAGGGTCAAGCTCTTATGGGAATCAATGAAATGCCATGTGTAATGAGAATAATGGGTAATGCAGTATATTAATTGTGTGTTGATAAGTTGAGAATTGAGGCCTGGCAGGAGGCATGTTAGGGTAGTCTGTGCAGCTACATTGACCCCTGTGTCTCGATGGTTTAGTGGTCAGAACATCTGCCTAGTAAATGGGAGACCCGGTTTCAAATCACAGTCCAGTACAAATTTTCAACTTTCCCCATTGATTTAAATCAGTGCAACCTTTGAACTAATGTCTGCAATTCCTTTGTGTGTTAAAAATAATGCATCAGAACTGCTTCTATACGGTAGTAGAATATATGAATATAACTCTGAAATAATCAAGTTAAATATTTTCTTAAATGTTATTAGTTTTTAGCTGAGTAATTCGATTCTACAGATGTAACCGTTGTTTTCTCTTACAGAGTTTATTACAGTGTAATTGTAACTTGTCCCATATTTATTGTTTTTTCCTAATTGTGTGTTAGTAATAATATTTATACAAACTATAATTGTTACTTGTTCCATATCCACGTGTATCAACACACAGCAGGATTACTGGAATCAATAAAAATCAAACAAATGATCAGTAAAATCAAAATACCAAATTCTTTACTTAATTTGCATTTTGTCTTGAATACCGGTGGAGGAAAAATAAATCACACTGTCCTATAACTTAATATGTGACTGAAACATATCATGTCTAAGTACAATGTATTTGGACCAGAAGAAAAGCTAATAACGTATCTACCACATCATATTTCGCAAAATCATCTACCACCACTTCAAGGTTACTGCCTGTTTCTCTCATCTTTGGTGAAAGCAACTGTATTTAAGTTTTTATTTGTTTTTCAGGCTGCCAGGTGCGAGCATTGTTGAGGGACCCAGAGAAAATGCCAGAAGCGTTACGGAGTAAAGTTGAGGTGGTGAAGGGTGATGTCACTAAGGAAGAGGATGTGAAAGCAACAGTAGCTGGACAGGATGCTGTTGTTGTAACACTGGGCACACGGAATGATTTAAGTAAATTCATTTCTGTTATCTCTGTTTTGAGATGCATGTAGGGCAATCAAAGAAATATTTTATTTATTTGTTATCCATCTTTATGAGTGCTGTTGTTGTCATCATTTTGCATACATAGACATTGGAAAAAAGATACGGTAAGATATGGCCTATTGAGATCTTAAGTGAATGGTGAATTGGTTGTTGTAGTTTTACCCTCAGTAGTGGTATAGAAAAGCTCTTGAATGGGGTGATGTACTGATGTTTTGCCTGGGTTCTCAAATCCATCAGCTCTTTAACCATTCATAGGATTTAGAAGACATTGTTCCACCATTGATAACCTGTAAGTGACAATATAACCAGATTTCATACACAAGGAACACTTTGCAGGTGTCTTTTATGACAGTGTATGATACCACTTGGAGGAATAATACTCAGGGACTCAACCACAATTGGGGTGTCTGGGGACGTCTCACTCACGTTCCACAACGTAATGGTTACCATACCAAGCGATTGATCAGTGAAACATGCAACCAACTAATTGTCTGCTGTGGCCACTAACAATGTGATGTCCATTATAAGGAATCTAGAATAATGCTCCTAATATTTGAATGACTTTGTATGGGTATGAAAATTATAGACACTGAAACTTCCTGGTGGAAGTAAAGGTGTGAGGACGGGGTGTGAGTCGTGCTTGGGTAGCTCAGATGGTAGAGCACTTGCCTGCGAAAGGCAAAGGTCCCGAATTCGAGTCTCGGTCCGGCACACAGTTTTAATCTGCCAGGAAGTTTCATATCAGCGCACACTCCACTGCAGAGTGAAAATCTCATTCTGGAAACATCCCCCAGGCTGTGGCTAAGCCATGTGTCTGCAATATCCTTTCTTCCAAGAGTGCTAGTTGTGCAAGGTTCGCAGGAGAGCTTCTGTGAAGTTTGGAAAGTAGAAGACGAGGTACTGGCGGAAGTAAAGGTGTGAGGACGCGGCGTGGGTCGTGCTTGGGTAGCTCAGATGGTAGAGCACTTGCCCGCGAAAGGCAAAGGTTCAGAGTTCGAGTCTCGGTCCAGCACACAGATTTAATCTTCCAGGAAGTTTCATATCAGCGCACACTCCGCTTCAAAGTGAAAATCTCATTCTAGGTTATAGACACTGTCTACCTTGAGTTGGTAATGCTGGGCATGTAGACCTATAGAACCATTACCCTGACAGAGACTTTGTGGTGAGGATGATGAGCCACAAGTATCAATTTGGCATCTTCATTTGTACTGGTTGATGGCTCATATTAGGAAGACACATTCGTAAATCACCCACAAGTGGCGGTCATTTGGGATCCCCATGAAAGGGGTGTGGTGTGGCATGCAGGGGTGTGGTCGATTCCTACACTGGACATTTATGATGTCGCCCAGTATTTTTTACTTTCAGCAGTATATATGGAGCAATCAAAGAGTGTCCATTATAATGCTGTACAGTCCAGAATCGGTATCAGAGTCAGGCAAAGTCACCACGAGCGTTGAGGTAATCATTCCACCAATGCACCAGGTTGAAGACACCTGTGTGGTGAAACACCATTTCCTGCTAAGTGAAATAGTCAGTAACTGCTTCTTGCACATCCTCATCCAACAGGAATCATTGACGATTCAAGGCCTTTTCGGGGGCTGAATGTGTGATAATCACTTGGGGAGGAGAGATCAGGACTATAGGGCAGATGCTCCGATGTCTCCCACTTGAGTTACGATAACTTCTGTGTTACGACATTTGTGATATGGAAACATGCATTATCATGAAGCAGCAGCACCCCGTCACACTTTTCTCAGACATTTCACCGTAGTTGCATGTCATAATTCCTCCAGCATTACAGAATACTATTCTGAAGTAATGGAGACACCACGTGCCTTAAAATAAATAGGCAATAGATCCCGGTAAGCAAAGAACAGGGTGAGCATCACCCTTCCAGTAGAAGCTGAACTTTTTTGGGATGAGGGACGATGGATGCACCACTGTATTGTCGACGCTTTTGACCTTGGTTCCCAGTGGTGGCACCAGCTTTTGTTGGCTGCAACAACGTACTCACGGACATAGAAGATGCTTTAGGCAAACAGCCATCCAGTTTGCTCTTTATTTGCCATTCAACACCTGGGGTATCCACTGGTTACAGGCCTTATGATTGCTTAACTCCTTCTGGATTATGTGTTGCATCCTACCAAAAGTAATGTCGAGGCCCTTTGCTAGTGCACAAATGGTTATGCACTTGTCTGCCCAAGTGCATCAGCTGCCTTCTTGTTGTTGTACATAATGAGTGGGGCTGGCTTCTGAGGTCGGTCATTGTCTTGGGTTGAATTGCGACCAGCATGGAATTTGGCACACCATTTGATAACTGTAGTTTTTGACAGACTTGCTGCTTCATACACATTCTTCATTCTCTGATGGATTTCTGCTGGTATTTGTGCTTCGGCAGCCAAAAAAAGAATTAAAAATTTTTGTTCCTGTTTGGATACATTCGATAATGATATTGCCATAATTCAGATTTCTGCATTTGCACTTCAGAAAGACATTAATGCCACACTAATCCCTTGCCTACAAGTCGGTGCATATATATCCACATTGGAGACACACTACATTACATGTATGCTCCAGCAACACTCTCAAATGGAAATTTCTTGATCACCCCTTGTATGAGGTAGAATATTTTACACTTAACAGTTATAAGAAGTGGGACAACCTTCTCTGCCTGGTGGTTTACAAGAGTTGGGTCCTCAGTATTAATTTATCAAAAGAGTTCACAAGTAATGATGATGCAGAGGTACATGTGATCAAGAGGGCACTAGAGCAGATGAAATGTGTTTTAGCAGAAAAATTTCTTGATGCTCTCATCCCTTACTGTACCAAAAAAATTACTGGTACATTTATCTGGAAATAAACTTGGCCAGCCTCAAGGGGTTCAAGACTCTTTCATAAATGGCTAACAGAGGATCTTAAGATATTTTAGCTTTGCTTTCTTTTTGTTCCACAATCCCCCATTTCCAACTGTGCTTTCTCCTCTTACTTTCAAACCCTTGTTGGTTGACAGTCCTTGATATTGATCCAGCTGTCTTCTGAACTGTTTTTTATTTTGTTTACACCTTTCTCTTTTTACTTTTGATCACAAACTTTTCAGCTGCAGTAATTTTTGACCCCACTTCATGGGATCGGCCTCCTTTATTTATTTGTTTGTTTGCTTTTTTCTGTTGTGCAGACTGGTAGAGGAAAGACAATGTAGAACACTTTAGGTAAAACCAACTTACCTACATTGTAAAAGATGCTGCAGGCACAATAACTGAATAGACACATAAGTGCACTTAAGATGCAGCACGGTAGCCAATCTGGGGTGGTGGAATTGGCATGTATGTCCTTGATAGAGCCCCATGAAAATACAGCACTTATGATGGCAGACCTGTTAAATTCCCATGCATGTCAAGGTTAAGAAGTCTGTTTCTAGGAGCACGAGGAGTTCTGGCAGTGCCTATCAAGCCAGATGACCTTTGCTGTGGCTGAGTGGTGCCTACGGGAGGAGACTTTGATCTGAATAGGTGGCATCAGGGCAGACATTTCGCAAATGAAGCAAATTAAATGAAATAAACATAATGGCTGTGTGAACAGAGAGATGTAGAAATTTTGATACAAAAAATTACAATTCATCAGACGTGTGGAAAATTAGCAGTCATACCTGTGAAAATTACGGCACATAAAAGCCTGATTATGATTCAAGGAGTTATCTTTCACAGAGAGCTTACATTCAGGACAACCAAGGAGCCAAGAGCCTAATCTAAAATGATGAGACATACATTTCGTCTGGCACTTACAAAAAGACCCAGAATAACTGAATAGATACAAGCTCTGTCATCTAAGTTGTCTGAGTGAAATGTGCTGAAAAAAGTAAAAGTTGTGGGTCTATATGTGAGGGTTGACCATATAGCCTACCACCCATGAGTTGTTTCCAATGTTTTCAGTTTGGATATGTGTCATGTCACTGAATAACAGAACCAAAATGTGGAAACTATGGAAGATCACTTAATAATGTCAGTCCTTGAAAACAACTGCATCTATGTGTAAATTCTCTGGTACACCATCTTCCGTGTTAATCAAATTTCCTAGTATGTAAAAAAGAAAAAAAATACAAGAATAAAATTTAAGACTGACTATCTATCATACCTCAAGGCAAGAAAAAAGTAAGGACACTTACATGCAGCAGACATGAGGAAAAATTTTGGGAAAATCAGAGCTTCCAACATTTTCAAAATCATCTCCACCACTTGTTATAAACTACAGACATGCAACCAGATCAAAAAATTATCTCTAAAAAAGATATCCATCTCCCTTGATTAACACTCTGACAGAGCCAGTTAGAATCTCCCAGCTGATACAGCATAAGACACTTTGTGTCCCTCCAGAGAAACAAAGAAGAATACAAGATAAGAGCAGAATATGGAATAAATTTGTCGGTTTTGCCAGGCCAGGACACTGTGCCAACCACTCAGGAGGCACTGAGACATTGGCAGGTCAATACATATCACTTTCACATTCATTGACAACACGTCTACTTTTTTAGTGATTTTTCAGTTGAATTGATATGATTACGTTCGATCACAGTCTGGAATTAACTCAAACTTATGGCAAATTATCCCACAATATGAATAGCACTTGGGAATAAAATATAATAAATATTGGGTATGTATCTGGAGATTTTGCACACTAGTCAAATCAAACACTTTCAAGAACAAATACCTGTGAACACTGTACTTGAATCAATAGCCTTTAGAGTTCAACATAATGATGAGAATTGTCTTCACACACACACACACACACACACACACACACACACACACACACACAAAACTGACTGAAAAGTGAATGGAAGAACTGGTGAATTAAATGCTCGTAATCTCACGAGACAGTGAGATAATGACTAATAGTACCAAGATCTCGATCTGTCCTGAATGAATTCAGGACCTCCGACACATTTTAGTACTGCTTATGGCTCCTATTCTACAATAGACATGACAGTCAGAGCTGTAACTTTCCACATTTGATACAGTGAACTGTTCAGGTTGACTTTCGTGATGGCGACCACTGCACAGTTACTGAATCAGTCACAATACTACAACACAATGATTTTTACCATGTTAATGACTATGGAAGGCCAACTGGTATACTTTCACTGCTAAAATGTAGATTAGGGTATAGCCAAAGAAACGAATCGAAGTAGTTGTTCACAATAACTTAAAGACCATGTCCCATGGTGGTCCAGAGAGATCACAGATGTCATTGGAGAATGATGGAGTCTACAATGTAGGCCTCACCCCTCTACCAACAATTTCATTTGTTCAAAAGAATGTGGGCATAAGCATTATCAAGTTAAACAATGGAGGAAAGAACGTTGGGATCAATATACTTCTTCTATGAAAGCACATACCCCAACTATGCAAGTGTGTACCAAATTACAGCAGTACGCTAATATGATCCAGGAATCCCCAACAAAGGAGAAATTAAGACCATTTCCTCTGATTTCAGGCAACTTCCAGCAATATACAATGCAGAAATGTCTGTATCCGATAACTACCATCCCATGCTCGCTGTACAGTGCCTCTTAGCAGAAGATAATATCCTGTATTTTAATTCAAAATAAGTAGAAACTTAAAATGCCCCCTTTACAATCTGGGCACTAAATAATGCTTTGAAACAATGTACAGGAACATATCCAGGAACAGACAACATACATAATCAAATACTTAAACATGTTGGTGACTATATTAAAAACCTATCCTAAACATTTTTAACTGAGTGAAGCATGAAAGAGAACTTCCCTCACACAGTATAGACTATCATAATACCGATGACAAAACCAGGACACAAAAAATAGAAATAGCTGTCGGCCAGTCATCGTAACAACTGATTTGTCAATAAAAATAATCAAGTTTTGAAAGTGCAATATAAGTGGATAGATAAAAAATCCACTCATCAAGCGGTGACTTGGCGAATATAATAGTTATCTATCCAGCAATTGATTTGGGCAAGGATGATTGGTTTATTTATTTATTTATTCTGGAATACTCTTACTATGATATACAATTTGTTCATCATAATACAATGAAAGTAAAGAGCTCAAAAATATAAATATGCACAGAATGTAGAAGTATGTTTAAGAAGATAGAACACATGGCTGTCAGGACCTGGATAAGGGAACCCTCCTGGCATTTTGCAAGAAGTGTCGTGGGAAAACCTAAATCAAGATGGCTGGATGAAGCGAGCTCCATCCTATAGGATATGATGCATTTGGTTTGTCCATATTGTACAATGACCTTTGATGTAAATGCAGTTGTACTCTTCTTTACTGCACACATCGAGGACCCCTGCAGATGATACCCGAACCACGAACTTGCTCCTATACTCCTTGCTCTAACTATAGCCCATTCAGTAAACTGACTCTTGTCCTCTCCTAAGTCCTACTGAAAAAGTGAGTCAGCATGATGAGGGAGACATTGAACTCAGGAGAATGACAAGACATTACATCATACACTATAGATCTCGGCACATGATTTTCTTGCAAAAAAATTACAGTATTTTAGTGTAACAGAATGATTTGTTATTAACCACTACTATGAATCCTCTAAGCAATCTTTGCTTGTGTAGTATGTTTCATTAATAAAGAACGTTTTAGCTGCCTTTTTAAACAGATGTATTTTAGTAATGTTTTTCATCTCCTTTGGCACTTTATTATATAATTATGTTCCTTGATAAAAAAAATTACTATTTTTAGCTTTTCGTTAGTTTTCATTGGCGAATGTAACTCCAAACTGGTCTTGTTCCATGATTATTCATAGAACTATTAGTGAAATACTTAGTAATGTTTTCCCTGATAAACACAACAGGTTGGTAGATGTATGGACGTACTCACTTGGTGCAGTAAGGATACCCAGTTTATTTAAAAAGTTCTTTACAGTGAGCCTGACTACTAGTTCTAGTTATTATTCTTATGGCCCTTTTCTACAGTTTGAAATCTGTATCGGTATTTTGTGTCTTCCATCGCTGGAACTGAATCCTGTAGTTAAGAATTGAGTGCATGTGAGAACAGTATGTCATCACAAGACATTAGGTGGTCAAATGGGTGATGGAACCCTAAGAGAAAATCATGCAGATGGTTATTCTTTTTTGCCTTGCATTTATTACACCATCTATAAATTTACCACCTATGCTTAATGCATCAGAATTGTGTCCCTCTACATGCTAAAGTGCACACTGTTTGTTTTCTTTATGTTCGGTGTTAATTTACTGTATGCTGTATAATCGTAAACATCCTTGAGAGTTTCATTTGCCTTCTCTAATATGAGTTCTGATGTAATACTCTGATGTTGCTGTCAACAGCATAGAGAACTTTTTCTTCATGCCATATACTCTCTAGGAAGTCTTTATGTGTTAAGAACAGAATTGGGCCCTATAACTACCCTGAGGAGCCCTTATGTTTAGGTTTCTTGTCTGACAGTTGTTCTAAAAATGTATCGTAATTAGATTTGTGAACTCAACCTTCTGCACCCTGTTTTCAGGATAAGATTGAAATGAGTTGTTTGTTATTCCTCTGACGGCTAGTGCTTGTAGCTAGTCTAGTACTATTTTATGGTTGACACTCAAAATCCTTTCCCCTGTCGTAGGCTCGAGTCCTCCCTTGGGTATTATATTAATTGTTGGTAAGGCGGGTACCAGGTTCAGATTCATTGGGAGAGTGCTTAGAAAATGTAGTCCATCAACAAAGGAGGTGGCTTACAAAACACTCGTTCGACCTATACTTGAGTATTGCTCATCAGTGTGGGATCCGTACCAGATCGGTTTGACGGAGGAGATAGAGAAGATCCAAAGAAGAGCGGCGCGTTTCGTCACAGAGTTATTTGGTAACCGTGATAGCGTTACGGAGATGTTTAATAAACTCAAGTGGCAGACTCTGCAAGAGAGGCGCTCTGCATCGCGGTGTAGATTGCTCGCCAGGTTTCGAGAGGGTGCGTTTCTGGATGAGGTATCGAATATATTGCTTCCCCCTACTTATACCTCCTGAGGAGATCACGAATGTAAAATTAGAGAGATTAGAGCGCGCACAGAGGCTTTCAGACAGTCGTTCTTCCCGCGAACCATACGCGACTGGAACAGGAAAGGGAGGTAATGACAGTGGCACGTAAAGTGCCCTCCGCCACACACCGTTGGGTGGCTTGCGGAGTATAAATGTAGATGTAGATGTATGGGTGTGTGTGTCGTCCTTAGCGTAAGTTAGTTTAAGTTAGATTAAGTAGTGTGTAAGCTTAGGGACCGATGATCTCAGCAGTTTGGTCCCATAACACCTAACCACAGATTTCCAATTTTCAAAATCCTTGGATGATTCTAAGAATATGGCTGTGATAGTCATCCTAGCCAAATGCTCCAAGTACCACTTTGGTGAAAACTTTAATGGCTGACATTGTAATTCTACTATTTCGGAAACCAAACTGTGCTTCATTAAAAAGGTTATATTTATTCATGTAATTCATTAGTTTATCCTTTGTGATTGATCCAGTTATCTTTGAGAATGCAGACAGTAGTGAAACTGGAATGCAGGTGACAATACTCTCCACATTACCTTTTTTTAGTAAGGACACAACTTAAGTGTGCTTTAGATACTCTGGAAAAATACTTGAACTAAAGGATTAATTAATTATGTTTATTAGTGGGCTTGAATGGTCCTTACGTACATCTACAGAACAGGGACAGCAAACTCATCTATTCCTGCTGACTTCTTATTTTTTAATTTCTGTATTGTCTTCCTGATTTGAAACTCTTTAGTTGGGACCAGCATCATTGTGCTTGGTGCGCAAGTCATTGTGGATGCTACATGTGTTTTTGGCAGACTTTGGTGCAACTTTTTCACAATACCAAAGAAATAGTCATTTACAAAATTTGCCAATTCGAGGATTTTCTACTTTCCTATCCCCAAATTTGATTTGTATTTCATTATACTTGCATCCGCCCTTTCCAGTTTCTTGTTTTACGACATTCCCCACTATTTTGATTTTATTCCCTGCATTATATGTTATTTTGTCATTGAATTATTTTTTTGCATCAAACAGTACACTCAGGTGTTATATATGAAAAGGAATCTAAAATATTTGTAAAGATATGACAAATTTAAGCATCTATGATAGGGTTGCCGTATCTAGCTGGGACCCTGTCAGGAGACTTTGAGATGAAGGTGTAGAAATAAAGTAAAAATTGTAGTTAATATAATTACTTTTTACTTAAAATACAATTACATGGAACAAGTTTTGGCAGAAGTAGTTGGTACACCATATTTTTCAGACGATATCACTTTTTTCAGCAATTCTTTTTTTCCTTTTACATATTTATAAAACTCCATGCAAGCCAGCTTCGAGTTAAATTGGCATTGTAAGACTAATTCCATAGTCCCTGACAGCAACTGATTTCTTTCATCAGTCCACTAGGCTGACATCAGTGAGAATACTCTTTCCACAGTATCGTTGTGTGTGGGAATAGGAAACAAATACTCACTTAATTTTAGCAGCTGGCATTTGTATTCAGGATATTTGGGTTCCTTGAGAAAGTAAATGCACCTTCCTTCCATGGAGTGTTTAGACTTGCGTTCTTCCAAGTCATGCTTAGTTTCTAAACATCTCTACAGATGCATATATTCCTGAAGACAATTGTTGCCTGGAATCTTGACACCATTTTTAGTCAGGTATGTAATAGTGTTTTTAATCATCTTCTTTTGGACAGCATCATTCAGTCAAATACTTGATATTTATTAAAAGAAATAGCCCATTTCTCTAAGTAATCAAATGCTATGGTATAGAGAGCCATTGAGTCTTCTTCAGATTTGAAAACCAAATAAATTATTTCTTAGTTACGGTTCTCATTCTTTGATTTGTTCAAATTCATCTTGGTTTGCATGTCAGTAAAATTGGCAATGTACCTTTCATTCTGACATCTTTGAGTGTTGATTAATATATTTCTTATTTCAGCTACTGAGACTTTATTCTTCTCCACACTTTTTATATATTTTTTTCCAAACAGAGCTGGGTTTGACTGCAGAAACTTGAAATATATTTCACTGGTCAGACTACTGAAAAAAATGTGAAATTGTTTTAGGTGGCCCATCTTCAGCATCAAGAAATTGTTTTAATGTAATCCAAAGCCTAAGAATTCTTGCAACTGCGGCCATTAATGACAACCATCTTGTTTTTGAGTGAGATAGAAGAGTCTGATGATTGACATCAGCATATAAGCAGAGTTCTTTCAACTTCTCTGTCCTTACTGTATATATTGAAAAATAATTAAATATTTCTGTGATGATTATTTCAATGTCAACAGTTGTGACTCCAGCAGCACTTGATATAGTATTGTGGAGATATGAGCAGGGCATTCAGTACCTTCCACATTTTTTCCTAGTTCTTTAATTTGATGAAACATATTCTACTTGCGGCTTCGATGAAGCCCTCTGAAGTTTTACAGTACAGTGAAGAGATCTGAAGGTCTGATGATGCTTGATAACTTTATAAGCTGTTGTTACTTCTGCAGCAGCAACGAGCAATTTTTCCTGGACATCTTCTTTAATCATGAATGTAGATATAAACTTTGATGTCAATGCTACTGCGAATCTATGTGAATGATTCTTCATAGAAATGTGATGCCTCACATCTGCTTTACCTCCATGAATTACTGAGATGAAACAGCTACAAATCTCATACAACGCTTTCTGATTTGTATGTCCTTTCTTGAAAAAGGACCAACCTTTCGTGTAATCATGTGAAAAGTGACAATTTCTCTTTCCTCCATTTTCATAAGCTATGATAAGGTAAGTTAATTAGACAGCAAACAGTCAGATCGCTATTTAAATGGGAATGGCCTGACTCTTCTGTGTGGTGCTGCTTAAATAGCTCCAGTCCTGTACTACTGGAGAAGTCTGGTATTTTCCCAAATGCTGGTGCTAGATCTTAGAAGGTACTTGGATCGTCAATACAAGATACGCAACACGCAATGATGACTGTGTTGACGTAAATAAAACTAACTAAGGTTGCATTTACATTTTGCGCTAACATGCTGGGACAAGAAGGTCCATAACTGTGATTATCCTTATATAGCAGGACAGATTGCAACCCTTGTCTAGGAGGACCTTTTAATACCTGCAGTTTCCTTAGCTGCTGCTGTAGAAGCGGCTATTTTTGGAAATGCATCCTCAAAAATTAGTTAAACAGAGTGCAGAATAAAGAGAACTTAACCTCCATGTTGTTTTCCATATACACTTCATCCCTGGTTTGATTTGCCAGTGCCGTATAAAACACATGTATTTTACATTCTATGAACCATGGACCTTGCCGTTGGTGGGGAGGCATGCGTGCCTCGGCGATACAGATGGCCATACTGTAGCTGCAACCACAACGGAGGGGTATCTGTTGAGAGGCCAGACAAACGTGTGGTTCCTGAAGAGGGGCAGAAGCCTTTTCAGTAGTTACAGGGGCAACAGTCTGGATGATTGACTGACCTGACCTTGTAACACTAACCAAAACGGCCTTGCTGTGCTGGTACTGCAAACGGCTGAAAGCAAGGGAAACTACAGCTGTAATTTTTCCCGAGGGCATGCAGCTTTACTGTATGGTTAAATGATGATGGCGTCCTCTTGGGTAAAATATTCTGGAGGTAAAATAGTCCCCCATTCGGATCTCCGGGTGGGGACTATACAAGAGGACGTCGTTATCAGGAGAAAGAAAACTGGCGTTCTACGGATCGGAATGTGGAATGTCAGATCCCTTAATCGGGCAGGTAGGTTAGAAAATTTAAAAAGGGAAATGGATAGGTTAAAGTTAGATATAGTGGGAATTAGTGAAGTTCGGTGGCACGAGGAACAAGACTTTTGGTCAGTTGAATACAGGGTTATAAATACAAAATCAAATAGGGGTAATGCAGGAGTAGGTTTAATAATGAATAAAAAAAATAGGAGTGCGAGTAAGCTACTACAAACAGCATAGTGAACGCATTATTGTGGCCAAGATAGACACGAAGCCCATGCCTACTACAGTAGTTCAAGTTTTGATGAAAAAAAGATATATATATATATATATTTTATGTAAAAATGAATGGATGAAAATGGGGAACAAATGGCTTTAAATGTTTTTGTTATTTACTCTTTCAGTACAAACTTTGTTATAGAACCCCTTATTTATGTGTGGTAATAAAAATACATTTAGACAGAATTAAGCACATTTAAAATTACGTGAACCTTTGCAACCCTCTCATGCTGATGAATTCAAACTAACTGATTAATAACATTTATGAAAATTATTTAAATTAAATTTTTTACGTATTTCGGCCTTGGCACATATTTTCTAAATGCAGTGTTTTTTTAAATATTTACTGAATTCTTTCCCGGTGTTAGCTATGGAACACAAGACTGTCTCTGTTAGCATAAAATGCTTAAATATTGCCAAGCCGACCTGAACGTTTAATTATCATTGACAAAACACACTTCACTATACGTTTAAGTTATTTGCTTTAGAAATTGAAAGAACCAACAGATTAACAACTCAACGTTAATTATCCGCCTATGAATGCACAAATGTAAAACCAGTAATAAATTCAGTCAGCCTCAGGATCGCAGTAAAAGAAAAATATTTCATAATTCACTGCTAATTTTACCTGCTCCCGATTTACAGGTTTGGTTAATTTTATAGCAAAACAATTTTTTAAATGTGCCGCCACTGCAAATCGTTCGCTCGCGGCACAGCCCAGCAACACCAACGATAATCGCTAAAAGTGCTGAAAATTCTTTGAAGAAATATTATAGATGACATGGGCAAGCTAATTTACATTAGTAATACACAATTTTGATAAATTATAATGTATTTAGACCATAACAATAATTAAAATTACACACCTTTATAATATATATGTATATATATTGAGCAAGCGGTGAAGGAAACAAAAGAAAAATTGGAGTATGTAGTAAAATCCATGGAGAAGAAATAAAAACTTTGAGGTTCGCCGATGACATTGTAATTCTGTCAGAGACAGCAAAGGACTTGGAAGAGCAGTTGAACGGAATGGATAGCGTCTTGAAAGGAGGATATAAGATGAACATCAACAAAAGCAAAACGAGGATAATGGAATGTAGTCGAATTAAGTTGGGTGATGCTGAGGGAATTAGATTAGGAAATGAGAAACTTAAAGTAGTAAAGGAGTTTTGCTATTTGGGGAGCAAAATAACTGATGATGGTCGAAGTAGAGAAGATATAAAATGTAGACTGGCAATGGCAAGGAAAGCGTTTCTGAAGAGAGATTTGTTAACATCTAGTATAGATTTAAGTGTCAGGAAGTCATTTCTGAAAGTATTTTTATGGAGTGTAGCCATGTATGGAAGTGAAACATGGACGATAAATAGTTTGGACAAGAAGAGAATAGAAGCTTTCGGAATGTGGTGCTACAGAAGAATGCTGAAGATTAGATGGGTAGATCACATAACTAATGAGGTGATATTGAATAGTATTGGGGAGAAGGGAAGTTTGTGGGACAACTTGACAAGAAGAAGGGATCGGTTGGTAGGACATGTTCTGGGGCATCAATGGATCACAAATTTAGCATTGGAGGGCAGCGTGGAGGGTAAAAATCGTAGAGGGAGACCAAGAGATGAATACACTAAGCAGATCCAGAAGGATGTAGGTTGCAGTAGGTGAAGAAGCTTGCACAGGATAGAGTAGCATGGAGAGCTGCATCAAACTAGTCTCAGGACTGAAGACCACAACAACAACCATGATAACCTTGTATAGATCTGTAGTTTTGTGGGTTTTAACAAGCCCATCTTTAGCTTCATTATCTGACAATAATAATCAGAAATGTCAAGATTTTATAAAGGTCTAAGACTGATGCTGAACTTATTCACATGTTAATAGCAGTATTTACAATTTTCTGCCGTACAAAAAGTGCTCAGAATGTTTAGGAAGATATTCCTAATTTCACCCTCAATCCTGTGTTAATATCCATGTCACCAAGTAATATTGTGTTAGTTTTGGGGACTGAGCTCTTTCTGGCACTTCAGTTAATTTGTTAAAGAAAGTGTTCACATTACCACCAGGTGATGGGAACACACACACACACACACACACACACACACACACACACACACACACACACAATGATTTAACTCCTTATAGATGTCTGTCTCTGTTAATGCAGTGCAGTGGCTAATATTTGTGCCTAATATTTGTGTACACCAGTAATGATCAGATCTTCTATGAAGATAGCACAATATTCTGTATTTCATTATCTCTACACCAGTACTCTGTAATGTATACCACCATGCTGTTCGAAGACCGTAATTCAACTTCAAGTTTGTGTACTTTATCTTAAATGGACTCCACATTTGGATGAGGAATAGATAATTCTGAACAAATTTCTGTGGGGTTTGTGCACTCCAGTGTGGTACATTTTACTTTCTGTGCACACAATGAAGAACTCTCAAAACTGATTGGGATACTCTTAAGGGATAAAAGCCTAATATTATTGTTTATCCTTAAAAAGGCCTAGCCCTCATTCCATGAACAGGTATTTTAGCGTGCCTCCCTCTCCTCTCCCACCTGCTATACTCTCTCTAATTAACTCGACCAGCCTTCCTTTCACAGTACTGTTGAGGTGCAGGCTGTGCCTAGTGTAGCCCTCACCAACACCAGTGCAATGTATGCCGGTTCAACAGTCGTCATATCATCATCATCATCATCATCATCATCATCTCCATCTCCAACCCTTCACTGATTCACAATACAGCATTGCCAAAACAAGACTGATCTTGCCACTGGAACAGGTCAACCATTCTTACATTGATGCCACCCGGTTGGTGAAGCTATCTTGCTTAGGATAGCATCTATGTTGTACACCATCTCTATCTAAGCTGTTCCCTATCCCGCCCACTATTATGACCTCATCATTTTTTGTGAAATCCTTTCACAAAGGCTCTAAACCTTGTACTCCTTCCCTAACTTTTCAGGTAATTAGGGCCTGGGCCTGCACTCTGCTATGAGCACTACCTAGCAGCAATAGTCTCTTCTTCCTAACATTTGTACTTTGTAAGTGTTTGGAATGTGTAAATCTATCAATCACTGAACATCACGTACAGTTAAAGTTTGTGTTCAGAGATGCCTTAGAGCACTATGTCATATGCTTGCAGTATTCTTTTATTAATGAAACATGTGACACAACAGCAGAATCTCATTTAACAAATACTGCACAAGTGGAGCTTTTGAGGAAGTTTGCCCATCTTTCTACAAAGTTGTTTATCACTTAGATTGTTTCGAATCAGGACATGCAGGGAAATGGAGTTCTAGAGGGATAAACTATGAACATCACACTGTTTGTAATTGGAGTAAATGACATAGTAAATGCAGTGGGGCCTGCAGCCACACTAGCATTATACGTCAGTGATCTTTATTTATATTATTGTTCCATATATGTATGCACAGTGTAATGTGAAAGGTAGACAGCCATACAAAAGGCTTGGAAGTGGGCGTGAAACAGCGGATACATCTTTTCGCCAATTAAATTACATGTTGTGCACTTTTGTAGAATACATTCTGCTCATCCTTATTCAGAACTATTCTTGGAAATCCAACTTTTCTAGAAGTGGACTAGTATTGTTTTTGGGACTTCTTTTTAATAATAAACTTAAATGGGTACTTCATATACAACAATTCAAAACAACCTGCATGTAGAAACTGAACACTCTGTTTCCTCGGCAGTATTTCTTAGGTAGTAGATTAAACAGTTTCATTAAAATTTTATAACTTATCAGGTTTAGTAACACGGTCCATCAAGCCCTATTAGAAATCATCCACCACAATGGAATGTATATGGTAAATGGGGCTTTCTGCATGAGCCCTAGTAATAGCCTCTTTGTGGAAGTGGGAATACCACCTCTTAATATATGATGGTAGCAAAGTGTAGTAAACAATGCAATCATGATTAATCAAAAGCTAAACCGGCCTTGTCGACCCATTTTATTCCACAACCTAAAGAGCCACAACCCTTTGAAGTTCGCTAGCAAGCATTTCAACTTACCCAAGGTAACTGTCTTGTTGTTGTTGTTGTTGTTGTCTTCAGTCCTGAGACTAGTTTGATGCAACTCTCCATGCTACTCTATCCTGTGCAAGCTTCTTCATCTCCCAGTACCAACTGCAACCTACATCCGTCTGAATCTGCTTAGTGTATTCATCTCTTGGTCTCCCTCTATGATTTTTACCCTCCACACTGCCCTCCAGTACTAAATTGGTGATCCCTTGATGCCTCAGAACATGTCCTACCAACCGATCTCTTCTTCTTGTCAAGTTGTGCCACAAACTTCTCTTCTCCCCAATCCTATTCAATACTGCCTCATTAGTTATGTGATCTACCCATCTAATCTTCAGCATTCTTCTGTAGCACCACATTTCGAAAGCTTCTATTCTCTTCTTGTCGAAACTATTTATCGTCCACGTTTCACTTCCATACATGGCTACACTCCATACAAATACTTTCAGAAATGACTTCCTGACACTTAAATCTATACTCGATGTTAACCAATTTGTCTTCTTCAGAAATGCTTTCCTTGGCATTGCGTCTACATTTTATATCCTCTCTACTTCGACCATCATCAGTTATTTTGCTCCCCAAATAGCAAAACTCCTTTACTACTTTAAGTTTCTCATTTCCTAATCTAATTCCCTCAGCATCACCCGATTTAATTTGACTACACTCCATTATCTTCGTTTTGCTTTTGTTGATGTTCATCTTATAGCCTTCTTTCAAGACACTATCCATTCCATTCAACTGCTCTTCCAAGTCCTTTGCTGTCTCTGACAGAATTACAATGTCATCGGCGAACCTCAAAGTTTTTATTTCTTCTCCATGGATTTTAATACCTACTCCGAATTTTTCTTTTGTTTCCTTCACTGCTTGCTCAGTATAGAGATTGAATAACATCGGGGAGAGGCTACAACCCTGTCTCACTCCCTTCCCAACCACTGCTTCCCTTTCATGTCCCTCGACTCTTATAACTGCCATCTGGTTTCTGTACAAATTGTAAATTGCTTTTCACTCTCTGTATTTTACCCTTGCGACCTTCAGAATTTGAAAGAGAGTATTCCAGTCAACATTGTCAAAAGCTTTCTCTAAGTCTACAAATGCTAGAAACGTAGGTTTGCCTTTCCTTAATCTTTCTTCTAAGATAAGTCGTAAGGTCAGTATTGCCTCACGTGTTCCAACATTTCTACGGAATCCAAACTGATCTTTCCCGAGGTCGGCTTCTACCAGTTTTTCCATTCCTCTGTAAAGAATTCGCGTCAGTATTTTGCAGCTGTGAGTTATTAAACTGATAGTTCTGTAATTTTCACATCTGTCAACACCTGCTCTCTTTGGGATTGGAATTATTATATTCTTCTTGAAGTCTGACGGTATTTCACCGGGCTCACACATCTTGCTCACCAGATGGTAGAGTTTTGTCAGGACTAGCTCTCCCAAGGCTGTCAGTAGCTCTAATGGAATGTTGTCTACTCCCGGGGCCTTGTTTCGACTCAGGTCTTTCAGTGCTCTGTCAAACTCTTCACGTAGTATCATATCTCCCATTTCATCTTCATCCTCTTCCATTTCCATAATATTGTCCTCAAGAACATCGCCCTTGTATAGACCCTCTATATACTCCTTCCACCTTTCTGCTTTCCCTTCTTTGCTTAGAACTGGGTTTCTTTAATTTTCCTGTAGGCGGTATTTATCTTAACCCTAGTGAGATAAGCCTCTACGTCCGTACATTTGTCCTCTAGCCATCCCTGCTTAGCCATTTTGCACTTCTTGTCAGTCCCATTTTTGAGACATTTATATTCCTTTTTGCCTGCTTCATTTGCTGCATTTTTATATTTTCTTCTTTCATCAGTTAAATTCAATATTTCTTCTGTTACCCAAGGATTTCTACTAGCCCTCGTCTTTTCACCTACTTGATCCTCTGCTGCCTTTACTACTTCATCCCTCAAAGCTACCCATTCTTCTTCTACTGTATTTCTTTCCCCCATTCTTGTCAATTGTTCCCTTATGCTCTCCCTGAAACTCTGTACAACCTCTGGTTTAGTCAGTTTATCCATGTCCCATCTCCTTAAATTACCACCTTTTTGTAGTTTCTTTAGTTTTACTCTACAGTTCATAACCAATAGATTGTGCTCAGAGTCCACATCTGCTCCTGGAAATGTCTTACAATTTAAAACCTGGTTCCTAAATCTCTGTCTTACCATTATATAATCTGTCTGAAACCTGTCAGTATCTCCAGGCTTCTTCCATGTATACAACCGTCTTTCATGACGTAACTGTCTATGAACAATTAAAAATACCACCAAGGTCTGACGACTTAGCACTGACGCTAGAACAGAAAAGGTCTTGCGTTATACTGTCTTCGAATTGGACATAACAAAAATTGTACTATGGTAAAGCAACTTCTAACAGAGTATGTATGGAGCTTCTCTAATGATTCTGCATATAGTTTAAAATTGCAAAGCTGCACAATATGTGTGACGTCAGTTGGAAATCACTAGATGCAGGTATTTGGGGAAACAGCCATAAGCCATGTACTACACACTTCCTATGAAGGAATGGACTTTTCTTGCACTGAGGCAGCATCCAGTTCTTCATTCCTGAACCTGACATGAACAAAAAAACATCTCTTTTTTTACCTCTCAGCAATGGGTGCATATGTGGAGCAGTTTAAAGTTTCCATCACACCCTCAAAGATGGCACAACTGTCCAATACATGTGACATTAGTTTAAATTAGAAAAATGTACCACAGTTTCTACTGGATGAAGTAACAATCATAAACCATTTACTTTGCTTCTCATGAAGGGGTTGCTATTACGACAAGACTTAAAGTCACCATTGTTAGATGTCAGTTTAGGGAAGGGAAGTGAGCAGTGAGGCCTCTACTAACTCTGAAGCACTATACAGTCAGTTCTTCATTCCTCAATGTACCTTATACAGTAAAATACGTTTCTATACCTATTCATGGACATAATGATACAAACTATATATTTAGCTGTTTTAACTTTTTACACGATGATCTTAAGTTTGCCTCATTGACAGTTAAATTTTATTAATTTAATTGACCATTCATGTACAAAATGCAGAACATATTATAGCATTATTAATATGAATAAAAAAGTGTCTCATACCTAAATGCCTTTGAACACTGTGAGAGGATTGAGAGACAATAGTTGAGTCGGCACAAATTGATCGCTGACAGTTGCAGTGGTGTGGGCTGGATGCAACAGCTTCACAGACTTCAACCAACAATGTTACGTGATTTTGTAAACATCTCTGTGGCACTCTTCAGTGTTGTCACAGCTCTGTAGACAAATGTTATTTTCACCTGCAGTCATGAGTGCTTCACAGTTGAAAGCTGGCAACAGCGTTGTGAGCAGTCAGGGATCTTCTTACACTGTCTTGGCTATAGTAACCGCAGCCCTTCAAAATCACAGGCATCATCATCATCATCATCATCATCACCACCACAAATCTGTCCAGTCCATATAAGAAACATTCCTTTGCATAAAGTTTCTTACTAGAGCCTATGAGCATTCAGGGAAATGAACTGACTGATGCCTCCTCAGTGTTTGGTTGGATTCCTTGGACCTGCTACAGTGTTATATAGTGTTGGCACTCAGTCAGTAAATTTCTTTGTATAGTTCTAAGCCAAATGATTTCTGCTTACTGCTGCTATTGCCTGCCACTTTACAGCAGCCACTTTTAGTAATTCCATAGAATGCAAGATGATGATATTGACTGTAGTGGCAATTACATCTAATTTTATATTAGGCTTACAGTGATTATTCTCTCAGTTCTTAAAAGTTTGTGAAACAGGTTAGTTAATTACTTTGTTATAACATGCGTCCTTTTCAGTCTTTAGAATGGTCCTGTTTGGCTAACACCAGCATCTTTTCAGGAATGTATGACACTAGGGTTTGCTAAATTATTTAAGATGAATTCTCATGTGGTTCCTTCAGAATCACAGACAAATACCTGTTCCAGCCTCATTCCTTTAAATGAGTTCTTCACCTGCTAGCACCGTGACAGTGACAAAATATTAATTCTTATGTTTGTCCCTTTTATGCAGGAATGGTTGTGTTTTTAAGATGCCAATTAGTTCCATAGTTTGGGTTGACTTATACAAATGGAAGTTCCAGAATGAAAACAATGGATAAAGTTAAGTAACAAGTTTGTTTGTGTGGTCATCCTCCGCAACAAGCACAGAAATATTTGTTTTGTAAATAAAAAAGCCTTTTTTATTTACAAAACAAATATTTGTAAATAAATAATGGCATTTTTTATTTACAAAACAAATAAAAATGAGTAAGGACCCCTCTCCTGTAGATGATTGATGGATGCCACATAGGTACACATAACAGCTAAGAAAATTTCAGGAATTCATGAGACATGTGCTCTATTGAAAACTGTGCTAAGTAGCAGCGAAAGTAGTGGCTGAGAAGGGTCGTTAATTCTCCCACCCCTTTTGTCCTCTTCTGTAACAACGATTGAGAAACCTTTAGTGCTCAAAACTATAGAAAATAAAGGCAACCTGTTTAAAACTGCATCTCTGCAAAAGAAAAATTGTTGCTGGGTAACATTTAATACCATGTTTCCCTTCTTGTGCATTGTACCATGCTTGTCTGATGTGTGGCATCTACCCAGGAGGTGGTAGAGATGACACTGCTCAAGCCTGGCCCACTTTTCAACAGCGGCCCTCTTGAGGTCATCCACTGTCAGGAGAGTTCCTGCAGTGACACACAGCAAGTTTCAACTGGTTCCAAACATGCTCATTTGGATTAGTGTCAGATGATGCTGCAACAGTTTCTTTCATTCGGTTCCTGCCCACTTGAACAAAGCATCCACAAGGTGAACATGGTGTGTTCATACTTCATTGTCTTGAAAGACGAATGCGTAACTAAAATGTTGACTGTAGGGCTGAAGAACCCTCTAATTACTCTTAACGCTGATGAGAGGTGTCAGACCTCTGTACATGATACTGGCACAAAACGCAATTGCTCTTGCTCCACCCCCTTGCTGAATCTGTGGGACTACATGCCTGAGACATGCATCACTGTCTGTCTGCCTCAACACTCTTCTGTGATGATCATCGGGTGTCGACAAAGCCTGTACTCATTGGTGAAGAGAACCTGTCACCATTGTTAATGCTTTCATTTCAGGTATTCCTTTGTGCTCACATGCTTCACACACTAGTGCTGAGGGCTTTGTACTGTTGTTCGTAATAGGCTCCTAGTGGCTAAATTAATCATACTGTCTGGGTTTACACAGTCCTTCCACATGACTCCCAAAAAGGCAGCACACGTTTATGTTGCATTCCCCTGAAGGTAGCAGCTAAACGTAATTTGTTGGCAGTGCTCATCAGCTGGTATTGTTGACCACAGGAAATTGCTAGAAGGGAGATCATCAGTATTTTGTGTCACAAGATAGCATTTGAATGTTTGAATGGTGCTGCAAAATCAACAGGTGACTCCTTTACTGGTAACTCTTCTTATCTCAGTGTGGCAATACGCTCACAGTATAAACAAGAAATTATCTTTTGAGGCATCTTAACCAGCTGAACAGTGTACAAAATCCACACTGTCTTTCTCATGGTTGGAAAAACAGTCGGTTCTACTAAACTGAACTGAGAATACAGGTGTACTTTTATTTCCATTATACAGGTTGCTGTATGTAGTGATTTCCGTTGCTCAAAACATTCTTGGGAAACAGGTTTCTAACATTTTTTTTAAAAAAAAAAGAAAGAAAAAAAGAAAGAAAGAAAACAGACAAAACAGACCATCTGCAGGCATGCATGTCACCAAGATGGCACTCAACTTTTCAAAGAAAGTTTATGTGAGTCGTTGTCCAAGTAGTACATAAGAAAACAATGGCCAACAAAATCTGTGCTAACAGCCAATGAAAATTAGTGTACCGAAGAAAATATACTTCAATACTGCAGCTTTCATTAGACTTCATTGACTGTGGGAAATTCAGAAGTAAATGAGGAATTAAGCACAGAGGTTCCTTTTCAATGAAATTCTTGGCCACAATACAGAAAGTCTTTAGACACCTAAACGGGGAAATAGGAGAAAGAAAACAAGGTTGTAGAAGATAACTGAACCACATTCATTTTACTGATGGCATTGTGCTATTTGTGGCCAGTGCAAATAAATTTCAACTATGCAGGAACTTATCACAGAAAGTTGACCCAAAACTTATAATCGAAGTAATATACATTTTGGGGTCATTAGTCTTTTAACTGGCTTGATGTATCCCACCATTTTTTGGATCATGGGTTTTCTGGCTGGCTTGATATGGCCCACCGTAAAATTCTCTCGTTTGGCAACCACGTCATCTCAGAGTAGCACTTGCATACTATGTTCTCAGTTGCTTGCTGGATGTATTCCAGTCTCCGTCTTCCCCTGTAATTTTTACCCTCTACAGCTTCCTCTAGTCCCATGGAAGTTGTTTCATGATGTCTTAACAAATGTCCTTTCTTCCTGTCCCTTTTTCTCGCCTATGTTTTCCAAAAGTTCCTTTTTTCATCAGTTCTGCACCAATTCTCCTCATTCTTTATCTTATCACTTCACCTAAAACAATACAAAGTGACAATGAAGTAATAGAACCAGTTGATGCAGTTTTGTATCTAGTTCATCTTGCCTCTGGATCAGTCAACTTATCCAGATTGGACCCCTTTTGTACTGTCATACCATTCTTAGATGTCATTAATAACATTACTCCTTAAATCATTAATATTCCACCAAGGACTTTCCTTTGTCATATTAACACAGTGTTAATTAGGCTGATGTTTCTATTATCTATTATTATTGCATCTATTATTATTATTATTATTATTACTTTCCTTTCTCAGACGTTATGTCCGATTAAAAATGGAAAGTGACACGGACCTTTTAACTGTATGGTATATGTTACATTGCATTTAGGAACTTTCGGGTAATTGAACATGTATCAATAATTACAGATTTCTGTAGTTGTATATATGCATTTGGATGCAGCTGTATTGCGTTAATGTACTGGTGGGTATTGTGTGGTATGACTCCTGTAGTTGATAGTATAATTGGTATAATGTCAACTTTATCCTGATGCAACATGTCCTTGACTTCCTCAGCCAGTTGGATGTATTTTTCAATTTTTTCTCCTGTTTTCTTCTGTATATTTGTTGTATTGGGTATGGATATTTTGATTAGTTGTGTTAATTTCTTCTTTTTATTGGCAAGTATGATGTCAGGTTTGTTATGTGGTGTTTTATATGTTATAATGGTTCTGTTCCAGTATAATTTGTATTCAACATTCTCCAGTACATTTTGTGGTGCATACTTGTATGTGGGAACGTGTTGTTTTATTAGTTTATGTTTTATGGCAAGTTGTTGATGTATTATTTTTGCTACATTGTCATGTCTTCTGGTGTATTCTGTATTTGCTAGTATTGTACATCCACTTGTGATGTGATCTACTGTTTCTATTAGTTTTTTGAAAAGTCTGCATTTGTCTGTTCTGGTATTGGTATCTTTAATAATATACTTGCTGTAATATCTGGTGTTTATTGTTTGATCCTGTATTGCAATCATGTGTTGGATGCGTCTTGATCGATGTGTGGCTGTGTTAGATGATACTGGTGCTTGCCATGTAGTGTTTTCTTTTTCCAATTTACTTTCTTTGTATCTGTTGATGTTATGTGATCTAAAGGGTTGTAGAAGTGGTTATGAAATTGCGATGGTGTAGCCGATGTATTTATATGAGTAATTGCTTTGTGTATTTTGTTAGCTTCTGCTCATTCTATAAAGAATTTTCTTAAATTGTCTACCTGTCCATAATGTAGGTTTTTTTTTATGTCGATAAATCCCCTTCCCCCTTCCTTTCTGCTTAATGTGAATCTTTCTGTTGCTGAATGTATGTGATGTATTCTATATTTGTGGCATTGTGATCGTGTAAGTGTATTGAGTGCTTCTAGGTCTGTGTTACTCCATTTCACTACTCCAAATGAGTAGGTCAATATTGGTATAGCATAGGTATTTATAGCTTTTGTCTTGTTTCTTGCTGTCAATTCTGTTTTCAGTATTTTTGTTAGTCTTTGTCTATATTTTTCTTTTAGTTCTTCTTTAATATTTGTATTATCTATTCCTATTTTTTGCCTGTATCTTAGATATTTATAGGCATCTGTTTTTTCCATCGTTTCTATGCAGTCGCTGTGGTTATCCAATAAGTAATCTTCTTGTTTAGTGTGTTTTCCCTTGACTATGCTATTTTTCTTACATTTGCCTGTTCCAAGAGCCATATTTGTATCATTGCTGAATACTTCTGTTATCTTTAGTAATTGGTTGAGTTGTTGATTTGTTGCTGCCAGTAGTTTTAGATCATCCATGTATAACAAATGTGTGCTTTTGTGTTGGTATGTTCCAGTAACATTATATCCATAATTTGTATTATTTAGCATGTTGGATAGTGGGTTCAGAGCAAGGCAGAATTATTATTATTATTATTATTACTATTATTATTGTTATATACGTTTATTGTATGAGATGTACAGCGATGTTTTACTGAGGAAGTCTGGTTGGATCAAGAGAGGGCTTGAAGACCCTAATCTTGTCAGGAGAAATAAATGCAAACTTAAAAAAAATGAATAAAAAATAGATTAAAAGTAGCTGAAATCATCCGGAAAAAGAAGAAGAAAAAAGTTTCCTAAACTAAGTTTCCAGTTTTCATTGAAACAAAAGTTTACAATATGTGGATTTGTGTGCGCTCAATGCCTCACCTACAAGGCAAGTGGTTACATTTACTTCTTTAAGTGCTTTTATTCCATTTAGGACTTCTGGTATAGTATCTATATCTAGTTATCTGCAATTATCATATGTGGATAGTCTGATAGTGAAGGCACAGTTGTTGATTATTACATGCTAAAACATGTCTACGTTAGGTAAGTGGTGTTAATAAAACATTTTGTGTAAATGGGGATTATGAAGATAAGATTAGAATAATTACTGCATGCACATATGCACTCAATCAATCACTCCATATGTAAATGGAATAGGAAGAAGCCCTAATAACTGGTACAATGGGACATACCCTCTGCCTTTCACCTCATGGTGGTTTGCAGAGTATAGATGTAGATGTACGAGGGTTGCCCAGAAAGTAAAACACCACATTTTTTTCTCAGCTGAAAACAATGCTACAAATGTGAAATGTTCATATGTATTATTTGAAGTATCCTGAATGAGCATCCCAAGTTTCCATCACTTCTGACAGATAGTGTAGCTGCAGAACAGTTACAGAATGGTGTCTGTAGGTGATGTACATTACAAGCAATGTGCCGGCATTGAATTTCTCACTCCACTGAAAGAAACTGTGAGGAATATTTACAAACGCTTGTGCAAAGTCTTTGGAGCGTCTGCTGTTGACAGAAGTACAGCTAGTTACTGGGCACGGAGGGTGAGGTCATCAGAAGGTGGTCCGGAAGAGCTCCACGATTTACAGTGGTCGGGGAGACCATCAGTGGCTATCACACCTGGTATGTTGCAGCTAGCTGATGTTGTCATTTGTGAGGATGGATGCATTATGACTCGGCAGTTGGCACTGCATCTGTCAATCAGCAAAGGATTCACACAGTGAAGCACTGGCTCCGCCACCAGGACAAGGATCGGTAACAACAGGGCGTACACATCCTTGTTTTGTACTGGAGGAAGGCCATAGAACAGGATGGAGATTACATGGATAAATACGTTGTGTAGATAAAACACCATTCTTTTGTGTGTGTAATTGTCATTATGTTCAATAAAGAATTGTAGAAGAAATAAAAATCTGGTGCATTACTTTCTGGGCAACTCTCATAGATCTCTCTCCATTTGGTCACAGTAAGAATCTGTTATTGCAATGTATTCGTATAAATGCTTTGGGGCCATTTTTACGTGGGCTGTGGTAGTTCTCTTCAAGTCACTCACACACACATATATATTTTTTAATTTGTATGGTCTGGATTACTTAGGAAATAATAACAGGGTCTTAGCAAATAATGTACTTGACTTGTATAGATTGCATTCACAGGTCTCTAGTAGCTGCTATATTTTCACTGAATTTCAGATTGGTCTCATGTTTTCAGATAAGAAGCTGAAGTTATAAATTAGTTATTATCCGTTTGTTTAACAGAACCAACTACTGTCTTATCTGATGGGATGAAGAACATTGTTGCAGCAATGAAGCAGCAAGGCATCCAGCTTGTCTCTGTCTGCATTTCAGGTACGGTTTTTGGGAAAATTGATATACTATAACTAGCATAAAATATTCTTGCTTCACCGCGCAGAGTGCTCACACGGTTAAAGCCGCCATGTCACTGACTGCGCGGCCATTCCCGTCGGAGGTTCGAGTCCTCCCCTGGTCATGGGTGTGTATGTTCTTCTTAGCATAAGTTAGTTTAAGTAGTGTGTAAGTCTAGGGACCAATGACCTCTGCTGTTTGGTTCCTTAGAAATTCACACACACACACACACACACACACACACACACACACACACACACACACACACTTCTTGCTTCCATTGTTAAAAATAATGCAAGTTTGCTGTCTCTCCACTGCTTAATGGCATTCCATGTGTAATAAAAAGACAGCTACCTGCTCAAACTGCCAAAAATAATGAGAGAAATTTTCAGTTTAGCAAAGTCCATGATCTAATCACAGTTTGATTGTAAAAGCCTTGATTTGGGGTTGTATAGTGAATGTTGTTGTTATTGTTGTTGTTGTGGTCTTCAGTCCTGAGACTGGTTTGATGCAGCTCTCCATGCTACTCTATCCTGTGCAAGCTTCTTCATCTCCCAGTACCTACTGCAACCTACATCCTTCTGAATCTGCTTAGTGTATTCATCTCTTGGTCTCCCTCTACGATTTTTACCCTCCACGCTGCCCTCCAATACTAAATTGGTGATCCCTTGATGCCTCAGAACATGTCCTACCAACCGATCCTTTCTTCTGGTCAAGCTGTGCCACAAACTTCTCTTCTCCCCAATCCTATTCAATACTTCCTCATTAGTTATGTGATCTACCCATCAAATCTTCAGCATTCTTCTGTAGCACCACATTTCGAAAGCTTCTATTCTCTTCTTGTCCAATCTATTTATCGTCCATGTTTCACTTCCATACATGGCTACACTCCATACAAATACTTTCAGAAATGACTTCCTGACACTTAAATCTATACTCGGTGTTAACAAATTTCTCTTCTTAAGAAACGCTTTCCTTGCCATTGCCAGTCTACATTTTATATCCTCTCTACTTCGACCATCATCAGTTATTTTGCTCCCCAAATAGCAAAACTCCTTTACTACTTTAAGTGTCTCATTTCCTAATCTAATTCCCTCAGCATCACCCGACTTAATTTGACTACATTCCATTACCTCGTTTTGCTTTTGTTGATGTTCATCTTATATCCTCCTTTCAAGACGGTATCCATTCCGTTCAACTGCTCTTCCAAGTCCTTTGCTGTCTCTGACAGAATTACAATGTCATCGGCGAACCTCAAAGTTTTTATTTCTTCTCCATGGATTTTAATACCTACTCCGAATTTTTCTTTTGTTTCCTTCACTGCTTGCTCAATATAGAGATTGAATAACATCGGGGAGAGGCTACAACCCTGTCTCACTCCCTTCCCAACCACTGCTTCCCTTTCATGTCCCTCGACTCTTATAACTGCCATCTGGTTTCTGTACAAATTGTAAATTGCTTTTCACTCTCTGTATTTTACCCTTGCGACTTTCAGAATTTGAAAGAGAGTATTCCAGTCAACATTGTCAAAAGCTTTCTCTAAGTCTACAAATGCTAGAAACGTAGGTTTGCCTTTCCTTAATCTTTCTTCTAAGATAAGTCGTAAGGTCAGTATTGCCTCACGTGTTCCACTATTTCTACGGAATCCAAACTCCTCTTCCCCGAGGTCGGCTTCTACCAGTTTTTCCATTTGTCTGTAAAGAATTCGTGTTAGTATTTTGCAGCTGTGGCTTATTAAACTGACTGTTCGGTAATTTTCACATCTGTCAACACCTGCTTTCTTTGGGATTGGAATTATTATATTCTTCTTGAAGTCTGAGAGTATTTCGCCTGTTTCATACATCTTGCTCACCAGATGGTAGAGTTTTGTCAGGACTGGCTCTCCCAAGGGCGTCAGTAGTTCCAATGGAATGTTGTCTACTCCGGGGGCCTTGTTTCGACTCAGGTCTTTCAGTGCTCTGTCAAACTCTTCACGCAGTATCGTATCTCCCATTTCATCTTCATCTACATCCTCTTCCATTTCCATAATATTGCCCTCAAGTACATCGCCCTTGTATAGACCCTCTATATACTCCTTCCACCTTTCTGCTTTCCCTTCTTTGCTTAGAACTGGGTTTCCATCTGAACTCTTGATGTTCATACAAGTGGTTCTCTTATCTCCAAAGATCTCTTTAATTTTCCTGTAGGTAGTATCTATCTTACCTCTAGTGAGATAAGCCTCTACATCCTTACATTTGTCCTGTAGCCATCCCTGCTTAGCCATTTTGCACTTCCTGTCAATCTCATTTTTGAGACGTTTGTATTCCTTTTTGCTTGCTTCATTTACTGCATTTTTATATTTTCTCCTTTCATCAATTAAATTCAATATTTCTTCTGTTACCCAAGGATTTCTACTAGCCCTTGTCTTTTTACCTACTTGATCCTCTGCTGCCTCCACTACTTCATCCCTCAAAGCTACCCATTCTTCTTCTACTGTATTTCTTTCCCCCATTCCTGTCAATTGTTCCCTTATGCTCTCCCTGAAACTCTGTACAACCTCTGGTTCTTTCAGTTTGTCCAGGTCCCATCTCCTTAAGTTCTCACCTTTTTGCAGTTTCTTCAGTTTTAATCTACTGTTCATAACCAATAGATTGTGGTCAGAGTCCACATCTGCCCCTGGAAATGTCTTACAATTTAAAACCTGGTTCCTAAATCTCTGTCTTACCATTATATAATCTATCTGATACCTTTTAGTATCTCCAGGGTTCTTCCATGTATACAACCTTCTTTCATGATTCTTAAACCAAGTGTTAGCTATGATTAAGTTATGCTCTGTGCAAAATTCTACCAGGCGGCTTCCTATTTCATTTCTCTCCCTCAATCCATATTCACCCACTACGTTTCCTTCTCTCCCTTTTCCTACTATCGAATTCCAGTCACCCATGACTATTAAATTTTCGTCACCCTTCACTATCTGAATAATTTCTTTTATCTCATCATACATTTCTTCAATTTGTTCGTCATCTGCAGAGCTAGTTGGCATATAAACTTGTACTACTGTAGTAGGTGTGGGCTTCGTATCTATCTTGGCCTCAATAATGCGTTCACTATGCTGTTTGTAGTAGCTTACCCGCATTCCTATTTTCCTATTCATTATTAAACCTACTCCTGCATTACCCCTATTTGATTTTGTGTTTATAACCCTGTAGTCACCTGACCAGAAGTCTTGTTCCTCCTGCCACCGAACTTCACTAATTCCCACTATATCGAACTTTAACCTATCCATTTCCCTTTTTACATTTTCTAACCTACCTGCCCCATTAAGTGATCTGACATTCCACGCTCCGATCCGTAGAACGCCAGTTTTCTTTCTCCTGATAACGACATCCTCTTGAGTAGTCCCCGCCCGGAGATCCGAATGGGGGACTATTTTACCTCCGGAATATTTTACCCAAGAGGACGCCATCATCATTTAATCATACAGTAAAGCTGCATGCCCTCGGGAAAAATTACGGCCGTAGTTTCCCCTTGCTTTCAGCCTTTCGCAATACCAGCTCAGCAAGGCCGTTTTGGTTATTGTTACAAGGCCAGATCAGTCAATCATCCAGACTGTTCCCCTTGCAACTACTGAAAAGGCTGCTGCCCCTCTTCAGGTACCACATGTTTGTCTGGCCTCTCAACAGATACCCCTCCGTTGTGGTTGCACCTACGGTACAGCTATCTGTATCGCTGAGGCACGCAAGCCTCCCCACCAACGGCAAGGTCCATGGTTCATGGGGGGAGGGTATAGTGAATATCCAAATAAATGATGAAATGTACACTGCTCAAATAAAATTTATATGTATAGTGAATATCCAAATAAATTTTATTTGAGCAGTGTACATGTCATCATGCAGAAGGAAAAACGTTATTTTTAGATTACTATATTTTTGAAAAAGTTTTGAAACTTAATTGCAGCACATTGCAATATTAAAGTAAAAACATTTACATACAGCATTCACAATCTGTAAATTCATCAGTGTGACAGTTTGGAGGTGTCTGGGGAGAACAACAGATATATATAATCTGTTGTATACAGTACAAGTTAGTAGACAATTCAAAAGTGCTGCATGTTGTATGTGTGCAAAGATTACACTTTGTATTTTTGAAACAGTTATGGAAGTAACTGTAAGTTAGGCAAATAATTGTATTACGGGGAATCCTAGTGGAAATGCAGTTGTCCTTTTATATCCAGCAGTTTGAGTATTTTTAAAAGTAAAGTATGTTTATATGAAGCAGAGTTATTGAATTTTCTTTGACAAAAACACTTAGATGTTCACCGTGTTATTGAGTGTTCACCAGGACATGGGTATGAATTCAAGCCCGATCAGTCTTCGGACAGTGTAATTATCATCATAATACGTTAAAGAGTCTAGCATACCACATTATAGTTTGTGATCATTGCAGTGACACTTGCAAGTTAATAGCATGCATATGCTATTGCTGGAATTTGTTGGAAAGTAAATCATCTTTCAGTAAACTTGACACATTGTTGGTATTGCCAAAATACTTATACTCCTGTCAGAATTTGTGCTTCATTGATGTCTTTTTGTTTTAGTTTATGACCATGAACAACTGTGGCAGTTTGCTCCAAATGGTTACTTGCTACAAAGTTGAGGGTGAATTTTTGTTACTTGGGTATGTCATAGACTATGAAACATGATTCACAATTTCAGCTTGAAACAAAAAGGAGTTCTACAGAGTGCCTATATTTGCCTTGTAAGAAAGAGCCATAGTCAGGACACACTGTTGCTATGGTCATGACTAAAGTCAGTGTAAAGCTTTGTAGGAAAATAGAAAAGCCCCAGTTGTGGGATGATGTGCTATATGAAATGAGGAAAACAATGCTATGAATTCTGCATTATAAAAATCTTGTGTACAAGATCATGTAATGCAACATACATTCTAGGACATAATCAGGACACTTTACAGGATTAACGAATTTTCCTTGACACAGACATCCTATATCCAAACAAATTTTGACAATAAATATAGAATTGTCAGCAAACTTGAATTCTTTTTCTCTTTCTCTCCATTACAAGTCAAGTGAAAACGTGTATACCAGAGCGATTTACAGGCACTAAAGCTCTGTTGGTTAGCTAGACATTTCGTCCCAGTCAATCACAAATTTTCATGTGTCACTGAACATGTATACAGCTGATGTATAATCATATTTGCAATTTGTGAATATATTTCTTCAGTTTAATACACCTGTAGATTGTTGTCAGTGTCTGGTCCTTCTAACACGCATGCATGTCTGGATGACATTGTATTGTACTATTCTGACACTGTGAAATACAGACATTTGCAATTTCGTTTTACATGCCCAGCGAGGCAAACATGATGAGAAAAACATTGCCCCTCCCCGTGCAGGAATCATATGAAAGGTGTGTGAGCACAGAATATGGACACTTTGACATATGGAAGTTTGGGTTGGTATCTGAGGCACATGCACAGATAGTCAAAGTGGTTAAGATATCCACTCGTGTTGTAACACTACCGCCCTGCTCGGACGTAGGTTAGCTCTATAAAGCCTGTACTGTAATAAGTTCACGGGCTTCACCTTATAAACAAGGATTTTTAGTACATTAGTTGACCGCGTGTACCTAATCGAAGCAAAATCGGACTTATCTTCAGTCAATAACTACAGTGACGCATCAAGCAAATGTACAGTATAATCATTCTTTCGCATGGACAAGAAGTACACACAGTAGATGCTACCTATAACTAACAATTCGGTCGCCAGCCTACTTAGGCAATTAGTGAGTTTTTTCCTTGTACAAGTGGGTGCATGTACAAACATAGTAACACGTAGTAACGATACGGTATATGGCAAAGTTTGGAATCCGAAAAATCCACTGAACTAAAGTTTGCTCTTTTTGTACTAATTTGGACGAACTACATTTACACAACACCACACAGTAATGATTACTACTAACTACATTTTTGTATGTTGAGCAGACTGACATCGGGCATAGATTACCCTATAATTAGCAGTTTTGAAAGCACATATACAATGTTACTATTAAAGATGGAAAAACACTAATACACTTAGGTATAATATAGAATTTAGCTTTACTGGTCAAATCTGAGCAGTACACATCAAGGTTTTAACGAATTGATAAGAGAAAAAAAAAAGGGGGGGGGGGCCTGAAACTGTTATAGTGGTTATACTGAAACTGTTAAGTACTGAAGGCAAATTAACACACAAAATTTATCAATCTCTGGATAACTACTGTTTTGTCTTACTTATGAATAATTTAACTGTCATTATTTCTGTTTCAAATTAATTAAATAACATCGCTAACTCAATTCAAAAAAAAAACTCTTTTGGTCTTTACCAATATTTGCAACAACATACAGAACTATAGATTCCTTTATGGCATAGATTACTCTGCTGATAATTTTCATCAACACAAACATTAAACTTTCTATTTAGGATACTCGGATTGCACAATACGAGGTAAGGATCCTGTCTAGGTCAGTGATCAGGATAAGTCATGGCTAAAGCAATTCTGGTAAAAGTCACGTTATTATTGAACCATTAGAAACAGTTTCGACACTGGTCCACACAGATACACTTCTAAAGATGAAATAAATGTTTGACCTGTGCAAGTCGGTGCGGCGGATGGCGGGCAGCGAGATAGCGGGCAGCACGGCACACATACAAGCACGGCTAAGGCTCACACAACATCGGCACTTTCCATCTTCTTAGCGTCGTAATTTTTCCAATTTTGTGCCTCAGAATATAGCCATGCCAAGTAGTCGTCGGAATCGGTTCATCCGAGGCTCAATGGAATCCACTTTTCCTGGGTAGCCTCCTCGGTACAGTACGTGTACTTCCGACTGTTGCTCGCCTCCGACTGTGTTACTGAGCCCGTTGTGCAGAACCGCGCTAGTGTGCGTTTTCCCGCCTCGCCTGCCTCCACCTTTTCCCGCTCCCCTACAGGTAGGGTATTCACCACAGGTTTTCTACTACACATATCCTAACGCATTACCTACGTATGGACCAAGTGTATAAATTACAATTTTCACATCTTACAATAGTTTTAACACTAAATACACTTCCCTTTGATTACCACATTATTTGAAATCTAACAGAAATAATAATATTCGTTTCAAAAGTTGCACACAGTTTCTTTAACATGACACGAAAAGAATCGAAAAAGAAGTTCAACACATTGCTATTATTAATTTATCTAAATTCATAAAGAAAAAAATTTATTATACGTATAATTGTCGTTACACATGCCCCTGTTTCCAGAAAATTTTCTTAAGTCCAAATTTTATGGGAACACTAAATCTTACAATTATACAGTGGTTCTGAATTTTTACTTAATTGTCCAAAAAGATTTACACTACATATTTCCTTTTGCTCACTGTATATAGGTTTACACTTTTTTAATACTTCTAGAATAATTACTTGTCATTTACTCAAGTGCCTTTTGCACAGTCCAACTTCCCATCATAACCTCACTAAAATAGCAATTTACTCATTTTTTCTGAATTTCTCAAAGAAATAATTTAAAATTCTGGAATACAAACATTTAACTACAAAAACAATTGCATATTTTGTATACACTATAAAATAATTTATCGCTGCATGCTTTGAATAGCAGTCCATTTTCTTACTTACTAAACAAAACACACACACATATATTCAGAAAATTAACTACACATATTTGCTGCCTATTATGCGGATTTGGGCAGTCCTTTTCACTTCATATGGTGACATCTCCTGGATCACATTTACAATTTTCCATCGATTATTTATCTGCCCTCATTGGTATTTGGCAGTCCTTCATATTATGGTTCATACACTGCCCATTTTCATTTTGACAGTCCCATCTTTTATCTGACTGATAGCATTTATCCTTTCTTTTCAGTCCTTTTCTCCATACATTTTTACAGTTACAGTACAATTGGTAATCTGAAACTCACATAACTACATTAGCACACTTTCAAGGGTATACAGACATTTACAAAGATTAGATACATTTAGAATAATTTGGGTTCAGCATAAGATACAGCACATTTACTCGTTCCTAGGTACATACAATTTTAGATCCACAATATTTCTTACGCCTAAAGGTCTTTTGGATTTTGGGTAGATCAGGTAGTAAGCATTGTCGTGTGGAATATTCTGTATTACATATGGTCCATTATAAATATACTTAAATTTTGAAATTTCATGGTTTAGTTCACTAGACTTTTCGTGGGTTTTTAACAGAACATAATCTGCAATTTTAAATTTTGAAACTTTTAAATTTTTATTGTGTCTTTTAGATCTAGAGTCAGCTTTTTGCTTTGCCCTTTTTATCACCAATTCTTTCTTTTGATCCAATCCCAAACTTGTACAAGGTGGAAACTCTAGTTTTTCTTCAATTAAACTTTTACTACTTCTGCCTAACAAAATTTCTTCCGGTGGAATTCCTGTAGTTTCATGATGTAATGTGTTCATGACATTCTCAAAATCCAATATAAATCTGCCCCAGGCTCTAATTCATGCCCCTTCCTACTTTTTCCGCAACGCACCTTGGTTGACAGTGACATCACCCCAAGATACGTTCCTGATCTGTGAACCATTTATATCTGGCGGCTTTTTCGGTTTCTGGAGTTCAAAGTCCTTGCTTACTTGAACTCGTTGCAAAATAAACACTGAGTCGTCCGGTGGTTCTTTCTTTCTTTGTTCGGTCTCAACGTCTGGATTTTGCTTTGAAGTTTCTTCCTCATTAGGTACAATGCCACAATTAACTGCATCCCTATTATTTTCACTGATTTTCTCATACCCTCTTTCAGTAAAAGTATATTCATTTTCCTTTACACCTGAAAATTCATCTTCACTAGAGTCATCACTACTCTCTTCCTCAACATCAGATCCACTTAAATACGCTACTTTTGCACAATAGGGAGCGTTAGTACATTCATTTTCGTCTGTATTTGTGTATCTTTCATCATCCGAACTATCGTCGGAATCCGACCATTCCGGATCGCTTTCAGGTTCTAACATAAACGCTTTTCTGAGACAGGCACTAAGTTCTTCCTCTGTATTGTCGTCAGGCTTGGATTTTAATTCAATCTCCTCTTTTGGCAAAATGGCCTCATCCTCAGCTTTATTCACATCCACTGTGACTTCATATTTGGTGTAATCCTCGTGGACTTTAATTACTTTCAGGTAATCATCTACCCCTTCTCCACGGTGCCTCTCGGTAGCAGCTTGTACTATTGGCGGACTGTTAGCAGAAGTTATTTCTTCATCAATGCGGAGGATTTCATCCTCCAAATCCTTCCTATCATTAACCTTCATCCTATTGGCAGCACGCGTACTTTGCGCGGCGCTATTTATTCTCCCCTCTTCAAATTTGGGCCACGTCACTTTATGGACGTCCCTACTATCTCTCTTTCCACCAACTAATTTCTTCGCCTCATACTCCTTCTTAAAATCCTCCCACTCACATTTCTTTAGGCCCTTGTACAGATCATCGATCTGCACACGCCAATCAGTTACTTCTGCTAGTTCATCCTCGCCTTTTATCTCATTGCAAACACTGCTAACCGCACCTCTCTGTGTATTTACAGTTTCAATTATTGTTTCCTTTGCCACGGAATTATCACTCGTAAAATTTTCTTTAGCTCTGACGGCTATGTTCGTATCTACTGCTGCCGTATTGCTAGCGGCTTCTTTCCGAACAGATGTTCGGCTAGGCTGGGCCGTTGCCCTCTGATGCTCCACTCGCCTGTTAACATGTAGCGCTCTGTGCGGCAGCGATGATTCATTCTCGCTCGCACCTGACGCTGGTTTCGCCACAACACGTCGCCGCGTTCCACGCTCGTCCCTAGCCTGTCTTATTACATTACGGTCGGTCCGGTATCTTTTCTTGAATCGGGGCCGGTATATATTGTCCGCTTCCGTTTGGCCCGCAACGTTCGCGGAAATTAGTTTCCCGCGTCGTTATTATTTTGCGCGGTATACCCTCTACCGCGACCTGGATTATTTCCTCTACCTCTTCCTCTGCCTCTTCCTCTCTGTATTACATTGACGCGAAATCCATCGCCGTCATTTCGTTCGTCATTGTGTCGGTTATTACGGTTACCAAAACTTTGATAATTGGCACGACTTTCGCGCCAATGATCTTCGTCTTCGACTCTTTCGAGAAATGCTTGGAAGCTGCGATGATTGCTTCCTACATACCTTTTTGAATCCTCCGGAAGCTTTTTATATAGCTCCCAGATAATTTCCGAATCTGATCTTCTACCTCTTAGGTGTGTCAATTTCCGGTACCAATACTCACAGAAATCTTTCAAAGAATTTCTGCCCCGGTTATCATGCTGTTTGGCGATGATAAACTCGCGCCATAAATGGTCCTGCTTTTGTTCAGACCAATATTCTTCCGTAAATCTTTGCCTGAATTCTTCGAAAGTCATTCGTTCGGTATTTAAATTTATTCCCCAGCGCTTAGCGTCACCTGCTAAGGCGCTAATTACTACGTTTATCTTTTCCTGATCAGACAAGTGCTCAGGAAATACTCTCTCGCAATTTTTGATAAAATCTAACGGATGCCACCCGTTATGTTTCTTGGCCGGATCGAAGCGTTCCTCGCCTTCTAACAGCTTCGTAATTGGTGTGCCATTACAGACAACACCAGGCCTATCTTTAATTTTGCTCTCCAGATCGAAAATTTTGCCCTGAATTTTCGTAGTATTTTGTTCACAATTGTGAACACATCCGGTTACTTTTTTACTTAAATCACTTTCAGTGTCTGAAACTACCTTTTTCAATTGCGATATCCCGTGTTGACATTCGTTTACGATCTCAGTTTTAAGACCGAAAACTTTTTCGTCTACCTTAGTTTCAACCAAAGGTTCTACTTTCTCTTGGATGTTGAGAATTTCAACATCAAATCTACTATTAATGTTTCCAATTTCCTCCTGCATAGTATCCATATTTTTGTTAATGGTATCAATTTCAAATTTCAGAGTATTTACCACAGAACTTAAATTACCCACTTTTTGTTCTACCTGTTCTATCTGTTTACTAATTTTAATTCCCTGTCCTTCCACCTGTGCTTTAATTTGATCCACCTGTGTTTTGAGTTGCTCGTTAACGTGTGTTTTGAGCTGTTCATTCTGCGTTTTGAGCTGCTGATCAACATGTGTTTTAAGCTGATTAACCTGATTGCCGACTTGATTTTGAAGTTGCTCATTCTGTCCTGCAATTTGTTTGGTTAATTGTTCAAATAAGTCGTTCATACTTAAAATTTTTATACTGTTTTGTTCTACAGGATCGATGTGTTCCGATTCTACTTCAGAAGTTTCTTTCGGTTCTTTCTTTATCTGTGGTGAATCAAATATGTCAGTGGATTCGTTCACATACCCACTATCATCTACAAAGTCACCCTCTGCTTCCTGTTTTGTCCCTTGTTGTGTTCGAGGCGATCTCAACCTTTCAATCTGTTCATTGACATGTTCGTGGTATTGTATGTACGCCAACTGTCTTTCGCTAACGCCATCTGTTATCTGGCCGCGTAAACTCCGGCTACTGCCAGCCGCATTCTCCATTTCACTTGGCGCATCTACCCTGCCTACGTTCCTGTCCATATTGAATGCCAACTATACCACACTATTATACTTGACTCACACTGCAGTTTATTTTGCTAAACTTTATTGCAATTCGTGCCACTGAACATCCACTGTTCGGTATTTACATTAATTTGTAACCGACAACAGATGGATGTCCTGTCACCGGGAAGCCACTTGTAACACTACCGCCCTGCTCGGACGTAGGTTAGCTCTATAAAGCCTGTACTGTAATAAGTTCACGGGCTTCACCTTATAAACAAGGATTTTTAGTACATTAGTTGACCGCGTGTACCTAATCGAAGCAAAATCGGACTTATCTTCAGTCAATAACTACAGTGACGCATCAAGCAAATGTACAGTATAATCATTCTTTCGCATGGACAAGAAGTACACACAGTAGATGCTACCTATAACTAACAATTCGGTCGCCAGCCTACTTAGGCAATTAGTGAGTTTTTTTCCTTGTACAAGTGGGTGCATGTACAAACATAGTAACACGTAGTAACGATACGGTATATGGCAAAGTTTGGAATCCGAAAAATCCACTGAACTAAAGTTTGCTCTTTTTGTACTAATTTGGACGAACTACATTTACACAACACCACACAGTAATGATTACTACTAACTACATTTTTGTATGTTGAGCAGACTGACATCGGGCATAGATTACCCTATAATTAGCAGTTTTGAAAGCACATATACAATGTTACTATTAAAGATGGAAAAACACTAATACACTTAGGTATAATATAGAATTTAGCTTTACTGGTCAAATCTGAGCAGTACACATCAAGGTTTTAACGAATTGATAAGAGAAAAAAAAAAGGGGGGGGGCCTGAAACTGTTATAGTGGTTATACTGAAACTGTTAAGTACTGAAGGCAAATTAACACACAAAATTTATCAATCTCTGGATAACTACTCTTTTGTCTTACTTATGAATAATTTAACTGTCATTATTTCTGTTTCAAATTAATTAAATAACATCGCTAACTCAATTAAAAAAAAAAACTCTTTTGGTCTTTACCAATATTTGCAACAACATACAGAACTATAGATTCCTTTATGGCATAGATTACTCTGCTGATAATTTTCATCAACACAAACATTAAACTTTCTATTTAGGATACTCGGATTGCACAATACGAGGTAAGGATCCTGTCTAGGTCAGTGATCAGGATAAGTCATGGCTAAAGCAATTCTGGTAAAAGTCACGTTATTATTGAACCATTAGAAACAGTTTCGACACTGGTCCACACAGATACACTTCTAAAGATGAAATAAATGTTTGACCTGTGCAAGTCGGTGCGGCGGATGGCGGGCAGCGAGATAGCGGGCAGCACGGCACACATACAAGCACGGCTAAGGCTCACACAACATCGGCACTTTCCATCTTCTTAGCGTCGTAATTTTTCCAATTTTGTGCCTCAGAATATAGCCATGCCAAGTAGTCGTCGGAATCGGTTCATCCGAGGCTCAATGGAATCCACTTTTCCTGGGTAGCCTCCTCGGTACAGTACGTGTACTTCCGACTGTTGCTCGCCTCCGACTGTGTTACTGAGCCCGTTGTGCAGAACCGCGCTAGTGTGCGTTTTCCCGCCTCGCCTGCCTCCACCTTTTCCCGCTCCCCTACAGGTAGGGTATTCACCACAGGTTTTCTACTACACATATCCTAACGCATTACCTACGTATGGACCAAGTGTATAAATTACAATTTTCACATCTTACAATAGTTTTAACACTAAATACACTTCCCTTTGATTACCACATTATTTGAAATCTAACAGAAATAATAATATTCGTTTCAAAAGTTGCACACAGTTTCTTTAACATGACACGAAAAGAATCGAAAAAGAAGTTCAACACATTGCTATTATTAATTTATCTAAATTCATAAAGAAAAAAATTTATTATACGTATAATTGTCGTTACAGTGTTAAGTGGAAAATCTACTACGTTCCAGCTCACCACAAATTTTCATGTGTCACTACACTTTCGTATACCTGATGTATAATCATTTTCGCAATTTGCGATACATTTCTTGAAAGTGTTTATCTTTGGTACAGTTAGAGCACATGGCAGGGATACGTGAATGTCTACATCTGTAAGCTTCAGTGATTGATGAAATTAAGGACTAAAGATTTGCAACCAATATTAACTGTGGTGGACAATCAGAGCTTCAATAACATGTGAAAAGCCTTCAGTAGAAACTGTCTTCATTTAATTGCCAAACAAATAACATGGAAGTCTTTCCTAGTTCATGTAAGGGGGTCTTCAAAAGCCAGTAATTATCTAAGCTGTGGCAATGGAAGCAGTAATGATTTGTTGGCATCACATGGGTACTAACATAACTTTTTTTTTAACAGAGATGATTTTGCATATTGCTGCTACATAAAGATCCAATTCAGTGTTTGGCTAGTTAAAACTACTGTGTCCTTGGCAGAGGATACTCCAGTACAGAAGTAGTGGCAGCAACCGGAAATCCTACATCCTGATATGGTGCAGCAATGCAGAAACATATGACATCTTTACTGAGTTCATGATGGAAAGACAACAAAGTAGTGGATATTAATATCATTTGAAACAAGGAAGCAGGGACGTCTGACACAGACATCAGACACTGGATTCCAGGAAGACTTATCTAAATTGTGTGTGTACAATGAAAGGAAATGATGGATTTGTAATATATACAAAATAGGCATGCTTTTTAAGGGAAAAACAGTGACTGTCTTGCAAACAAATTTCTTTAAATTTTTTTTCAGGCCTGGATCACACATATGTTATCATAAACATTTTTAACTTCTTAGAAAGTCACCGTGAGATGATTTCAGTGTGTCACATACACTGTCTAACCAAAAGTATTTGGATACTCCAATACAATACAGAATTGACTACTAGATGTCACAACAGTTGAACCCGTCAGTATAACAAGTGGTGGGGAATATTATGTTGTCAGCAGAGAATGAATAACAATGGAATGGGTCAGTCAGGAGAGCTCCGTGACTCAAACTTCAACTAGTCATTGGATGTCACCTGAGTAACCGATCCACCAAGAACATTTCAGCCCTTCTAAAGCTGCCAAGTCGACTATTGGAGATGTAACTGCAAAGTGGAAACACAAAGGAACAACCACAACTAAACCAAGCCAAGGCTGACCTCGTGTATTGACAGAAAAGGACTGTCGAGCATTGTGGAGGGTGGCTGTAAAAACTCACATGAAATCAGCAGAAGGAATCACTCATGAGTTCCAAAGTGCTGCCAGAGTTCAGCTAGCACAATGACTGTGTGTAGGGAGTTAAAAAGAATGGCGTACAGTGTTTGAGCAGCTCCTCTGAAGCTACTCATTTCTGTAGGTGATGCCAGGTCAGGCTTGAGGTGGTGTAAACAGCAATGCCCCCGGACAGTGGACCACTGCAGCAGAGTGATGTGGTGTTCAGCTAGCACAATGACTGTGTGTAGGGAGTTAAAAAGAATGGCGTACAGTGTTTGAGCAGCTCCTCTGAAGCTACTCATTTCTGTAGGTGATGCCAGGTCAGGCTTGAGGTGGTGTAAACAGCAATGCCCCCGGACAGTGGACCACTGCAGCAGAGTGATGTGGTGTGATGAATCACTCTATATCTTGTGGCAGTCCGGTGGAAGGGTTTGGCCTTGGTGAATGCCTGGAGAACATGCCTTGCAATTGCGGGTATTGTGTGGAGGAAGTGATTTTATGGAATGGTGGTGTTTTTTTTCTGGTTATGGTGTAGCCCCCTTATTGCACTCAGTGGAAGGATATGAGAACATTTTACAGCAGTGTGTACAGTATACAGTAGAGGGACATTTCAGGGATGATGACTGACTGTAGCAGCAAGACAGTTCCCCCTATCTGTGAGACAATGTTTTGTGGGCAGTAATGTTACTGAAATGGACTGGCCTTCCCAGAGTCCCAAACTTAAACCAATGGAAGACCTTTGGATGAGTTAGAATGCTGACTTTGCTCCAGACCCCAGAATCCTACCTTCTATGTTATTGGTACTTGAGAAATAATGGGCTGCCATTGCTCCACAGACCTTCACACACCCCATTGCAAGTATCCCTAGCAGAATTCGAGCAGTCATAAAGATGAAGTATGAAGACGCCCTATATTAATGTCCAGTAATAAGTGTATGAATACCTTTGATCAGGTAGTGTACATATTCAAACAATCTGGATATGACACTCTAAGGAGTCAAAACCAGTTATGACGTATGATAGTATTTGTGTGATCCAAGGTGAGAGAAATACAATAAACGAGTTTTGTTTCTGTAATACTTTTTTAATTGTGCTAAAATGACTCATTTTGTAACAGTAGTCCAAATGGAAAAAAACACACAATGTGTGTTGCAAAAGTAGTCACCTTAACTGCTTCAGCTATCTGAGTACGTCTCCCATTTGACTCAAATCTCCATATGCTGCACAGTACAGAGTAGTGTGGACATTGCGTACCTATATAATGTATGCATCTGACAGAATAGCCATCTTTCAGTGTAGGTGCACAACAGTGTCCGACCTCTTGTGGGAATACAGTAGGGCAGTGAGCGTAGAGGAATAATGGACAGGGCATATAGAGATTTGGATCGGATATTCGAAGTGGTTAAGGCAAGAGCTCACATAAAGAGAGAAATCTGGGTTTGAATACTGGCCTTGCATGAATTTTCGTCTGTTACCACTGAGTTACCCAAATGCCCCAATCCACCAAAAGTCAGAAATTTCTCTCATCTTGTATACACATAAGACTGTGGATCAGCGCGATTGCAAAACTGAAAGTAAAGGTAGTCACGTAAGATTTCACTAGCACTGAACAGAAACTTCCAAATGAGTTCACTAGTGCAGTTGTCCGTAGATCTAAGCGTACAAATTCAATCAGATTCTAGAAAGAACGGGTTTGTAGTCTTCTTCGAACAGTTTACAGATAGAATTTGAAGTATCAATGTTCAGACACATGAAATTGGTGCAGATGAATGTGAGAATCACGTTCAGTTGTTCGAAGTGCACCAGAGAGCATTAGACACATTCGTTCATTGCTTATGGAAGAATCTGTTGGTTTTATGACAACACTAAGGCAACTGAATGACAATCCAAGAGAGGAATTTTTATTTTCAATGTGATGACTGTGAGTTTGCAGATGTCACTAGAGAGTTTTGCAAATCATTAAATGATTATGCGTAAGAATGTGATTCCTGCTAGGTCCACCAAAACACTGATTGAAAAATGACTTCATAGTAGTTGCAATATATCATACAAGAAAAATCAGGCTATACCAAACAACAGAAAATCCAGGATAGAATAATCACAGCATTATGAAAAGGTTATATTGCTACACAGCAGTCTGGCCTCAGCAGCCAGAGACAGAGGTCATGCATGTGTGAGCCGCATTTGTGTAAATGTGTGTGTTTATGTTGTCTGATTCCGAAGAAAGACTTTTGGCTGAAAGTTTAGTTGTGTAATGGTCCCTTTGTTGCGCCTATCTGTGACTCAACATCTCCACCATATGGTGAGTAGCAATCAGGCATTTTTATGATATTGTGAAAAATCAGGCTATTTATGACAAGGGACTGCACACCTCACTAAAGTTGTTTCACGTAAATGAAAGGTAGCAGTTAATACTGACACTGTGTAAGGTGTGAGGATTAAATGTTGATAAACTGCACAACCATGAAGGGATTTAGGCCAACCCAAGTCTACAGCTAGGATGGGGATGGTTTCAAGCAAGGAAATGTTGTGTCAGAGTACTCAGATTTGATTTCTTAGCCAATAACAGGACTGAGTTATTTGTAGCTTATAGATTGATTTGATTAGTTCATAGTAACTGTAACTAAAGAGAAAATTGATTTAAAGGGCTAGTATGCTAGGAAACTCAGCCCATTGAACTGTGTGTACAATGTGGCGTTGATATCAACACCTATTAGCTGTTCAACAAATTATTATTATATAATTATTATTAATTTTTTAAACTGAGTAACAGAGAAGTTTTTATTTCCAAGTCTATTGTAAATATTTACTGTGTTTATTACGCTTGGGACCAATCTATTTGTTTGCTTACTCTTTGGTAACATTTCATTCTTTATTTCAGGTAAGCAAAGTAGCCCTCTGTCTGACCTGCTAAATCAACAAATTATTTTCATTTGTCTTATTCTATTCCTCATACAGAAGAAAACAGAAGCAGTTAAGATGTAATAAAATGTCAGCAGAAATGACTTTTTTTTTTAACTATGGATACTGTACTTAAGTTATAAAGACCCCTCAAAACATAAAATTGGCAGCTATGGTTAATGTAAACAGTGAATTATGGAAGTATGATGGTCTGTTTCGGAAGTTCAATTATCTAGGAAAATGTAGGGAGTAAAAATTGTAGGGGGGAACCAAGACATCACTACTCCTTACAGGTTCAGATGGTTGCAGATCACAGAGTTTGAGACTTGCACAGGATACACTGGCTTGGAGAGTTTTAGTCAGACTGATCTTCAGACTTAACAACAACAATGCTTGTCCAAAGAAGCAATCATTCATTGGGTTTTATGGTTCTCTGAAAAGGGTTTCAGAATCCAACAAGCACAGAACCTAATTATTTAGCCATGATTTCATGCAAGAAATCCTTGGAAAGTTGTCTCACAAATGAGATATTGTGAAATTTGACTTTTTGTCAATTTTATGCATCAGTTGCTTGCTAACCACAGATGGCCAGTTGCTTCTATTATTTCAACAAACATTTCTACTTTCACTTTAAACAAACAACACACTTTACACACGCTTTCGCTTATCAGATTTATTCAGTGTATGGCTCAAATTTCTCAAGGAATTTCAGCAGTTCTGATTTTTTTTTTGCCACTAAATATTATTATAGAACATATGTCACACTTGGTGGTATTTTCACTTGCAGCACTTATTTTGACCGAGCGAGGTGGTACAGTGGTTAGCACACTGGACTCGCATTTGGGAGGACGACGGTTCAATCCCGCATCCAGCCATCCTGATTTAGGTTACCCGTGATTTCCCTAAATCGCTCCAGACAAATGCCAGGATGTTTCCTTTGAAAGGGCACGGCCGACTTCCTTCCCCATCCTTCCCTAATCCAATGAGACCAATGACCTCGCTGTTTGGTCTCTTCCCCCAAACAACCCAACCCAACTTATTTTGAATGGCTTCTGTAAGCAGACAAGAAGCAATATGGTTTTCTTGCTGTCACAGTTCTATGCACACTGATTTATTGCATGATTCAGTGTTGTGACTTTTCCATTCCTCCCAGTACTACATGAAAACTGAGGTTATTTTCTGCATAGCTATTGTAGGTTGAATCAGTAGGCACTGATTCTTGAAGCCAGTAAATTTTGTTTCAGTGAAGTCAAAATATGTGAATTCCACACAAATTGTGAGTAATATAATTGATCTGAATATAATTTTGATAATGACATGCAAATGTCTCCGTGTACTGTATCTACTTCTAAAGCCAGCTTGTCCCTTTATCTGATAAAACCAATGTTTTTGGATGGTTGATGATAATTTTAGTTATTACTTTGTAAATTGTGGAGAGTGCGCTGATGGGTCTATAATTAGTCTCCTCCTGTTCCTCTTCTTCTGAAGGAAAATAATTACAGCATTTTCAGAAATCGGGTTATTTTACAAACATTCTATAAGTTGTTTTTGCAAGCTCATTTTGAAAAACTTTACCATTGTATTTAACCAATTCCATAGTTTCCCGGCACCTTCCCTTTCATTAAACCTTGAATGGGTTGTTACACCTCACCATGCCTTATCACTTTCATAATTATCTGTTGGTGTTGGTGTTTGTGATTACCTCTTGAAATATGGAAGCATTTAAAGAACTCATGGAATACTTAACCCAAGTTTCTGTTTTGTTTTCTTCTACTTTTATTGTTTTCAGTTGTTTTTATTATCAATTTTTCATTGTACCGTATCATATCCTCAAGGTCCTAAACTGAATCTTCTGAAAAGAACCAATGCTCAGAAACAAAAATTTCAGAATTTGTCAGCAATATAGGCAATGAGCAATACAAGCAAGGTACTTGTTTGCAAAGTGTTTGCGTTCCATAACAGCTCCTTGCTGCATTGATGTCAGTGTTGATGCCGATGCACCTGCCTCAAAAAACTACCAAATGATGGAATTTTCACTGTTTACAGGCCATGATTGGTTGTTGAAGACCAAGCATTAATATTTACAGGAGCTGTTAGACATGTTTTTATTGTATGAAGCAGCAGGATATAGTGCCTAGAAAGCTGAACAGATGTACAGATAAAAGTTTTTCTTCTTTGGTACTGAAAATAGTTTATTGTCATGCAAAGAAACTTAAGAGGTCCTGGGTGTTCAAGACACAAAGAACAGATACAGGTTCTCGACAAAGAATTCCTTGCACAGGAGAATGTTGGGAGACTGTTTTGGATCACGATGGAACAAATTAATCAATAATCACTTGTGTGTGTGTGTGTGTGTGTGTGTGTGTGTTTTTTTTTTTTTCAATACACATGTTGAAGAATTCTGTTGGAAAAATTATTACACAGCTGAGCATAAGGAAAATGTCCAATCAAAGGGCTCAAATGTCTTTAAACTCATAGTTATCGTCTTTCAATGGATTATATTGTAATGTACGAGGTGTGGCTAGAAAAAAACCGGACTAGTACTGGTGAAACAATAAAACGAATGCAATAAGGCTGAAAGTCGCGTGGCCTGTCACGTGACTCTCGCTCCGCCTACTGCTCGAGTTTCATCTGCCTCCTGCACTCAGTCTGCCCGTGGTGTCTGTTTTAAGTAGTTGACGTTTTGTCTGTGCGTCGGAAAATGTTGAGTGTACAGAAAGAACAGCGTGTTAACATCAAATTTTGTTTCAATCTAGGAAAATCTGCAACTGAAACGTTTGTAATGTTACAAGTGTACGGCGATGATTGTTTATCGCGAACACAAGTGTTTGAGTGGTTTAAACGATTTAAAGATGGCCGCGAAGACACCAGTGATGACACTCGCACTGGCAGACCATTGTCAGCAAAAACTGATGCAAACATTGGAAAAATCGGTAAACTTGTTCGACAAGATCGCCGTTTAACAATCAGAGCAGTGTCTGAGTTAACAGGAGTTGACAAGGAAAGTGTTAGGCAGATTCTTCATGAAAGTTTCAACATGAACAAAGTGTGTTCAAAAATGGTTCCAAAGTGTCTCACAATTGAACAGAAGGAACGCCGAAGAATGATTTGTTCTGACATCCTGGAAAACATTGAAAGTGATCCCACCTTCTTACAAAATGTTATTACTTGCGATGAATCGTGGTTTTTTACTTACGATCCCGAAACTAAACGCCAATCGATGCATTGGAAAACTCCTGGTTCTCCACGACAAAAAAAAAGCACGAATGTCAAAATCTAAATTCAAGGCAATGATGATTGTTTTTTTTTGACATCAAAGGGATTGTGCACATTGATTGGGTACCAGAGGGACAAACAGTGAATCAGCATTACTACATTAGCGTCCTGGCTACCCTACGTGAGCGAGTACGGAGAAAACGGAACGATTTGTGGAGAAAAAAGTCATGGATCCTTCACCAAGACAATGCCCCAGCTCACAGTGCGTTGTCAGTGAAGACGTTTTTGGCATCAAAGGGATTGTGCACATTGATTGGGTACCAGAGGGACAAACAGTGAATCAGCATTACTACATTAGCGTCCTGGCTACCCTACGTGAGCGAGTACGGAGAAAACGGAACGATTTGTGGAGAAAAAAGTCATGGATCCTTCACCAAGACAATGCCCCAGCTCACAGTGCGTTGTCAGTGAAGACGTTTTTGGCAAAACACAACATTCCCATCTTAGATCATCCACCCTACTCACCTGATTTGGCCCCCTGTGACTTTTTTCTTTTCCCTAAAGTCAAGTCAGCTTTGAAAGGAACTAGATTTGAGACTGTTGAAGCAGTAAAAGAAAAAGCGACGGAAGTAATGTATGGACTTACCGAAAATGATCTACAGCATTGCTATGAACAGTGGAAAATTCGTATGGAGCGGTGTAGAGACCGAGGAGGAGAGTACATTGACGGAGATAATATGAAATTGTAAATAATTGTAAATAAATGTTTTTTCCAGCATCAGTCCGGTTTTTTCCTAGCCGCACCTCGTATGCTCTGAGACTGGAACTGGTCACCTTGAACAGCTGCTGTGATCTCAGTTTCTTGCTAAAAGGTGCAATTTGTTTAAGTCAATGTGATACTAAATTTTTCCTACCTCACGTGTGCAGTAATCCTTTCCATTAACTGAGATCATATATTGTATTGTAATGTACATTTAATAAACTATTTATCTTTATTACAGCATTTTTGTTTTATGAGCCAGAAAAAGTGCCAGCAATCTTCCATGCATTAAATGCTGATCACCAAAGAATGTATGATGTTTTGAAGGAGAGTAGTCTGAAGTGGATTGCAGTTCTGCCACCTCACTTTACAGGTATTTAGTCTCTCTCTCTCTCTCTCTCTCTCTCTCTCTCTTTCTCTTTCTCTTTCTATTATGTGCATGTTTTATTTGTGGGCATTGTGTACTGTTTGCAGCTAAAGATATTTTCTTTGTTTGGAATAACATTACTGTTGAAAAGCCGTAGTGTATATAGAACTTTACAAAATTAAACAGTTGAGGAAGAGGGCTCAATGTTAGTAGATTGGTTTACTTGTAGCAAATTATGTGGGAGTGGCTCAGTTTTGTATAGAATTCATATCAGTAGATGGATTGTTACTTTCTGTTCATTGACTTTGCTTGTATGAGAAAACTTTATAGAAGACAAAATCCTCCAATATTAAACAATTTAACTTACTGTGGAAATAAGATTGAGATATGGACTAGTGTCCATATCTTCATGCACATTTTTAAATGTATGAGCTGCTGTTTGTTCCCCCTCACAGAATTATTTCTATCAATATTAATTGCATACTCCAACCTTTCTTATTCTACTCTTGGACACTGCATTTCCAGAGCTGTAGACTGCTTCTGAGGAGCAGGGAAATCATCTACATCTACATCATTACTCTGCAATTCACAATTAAGTGGCTGGCAGAGGGTTCATCGAACCACCTTCAAACTATTTCTCTACCCTTCCACTCTCAAACAGTGCACAGGAAAAATGAACACTTAAATATTTCTGTGTGAGCACGGATTTATTTTATTATAATGATCATTTCTTACTATGTAGATGGGTGCCAACAAAATATTTTCACACACTGAGGAGAAAGCTGGTGACTGAAATTTCATGTGAACATTCTGTTGCAGCAAAAAAGTCTTTGTTTTAATTATTACCACCCCAATTCACATGTCTGACCAGTGGCACTCCATTCCCTATTTTGCGCTAATGCAAAACTAGCTGCTTTTCTTTGAACTTTTTTGATGTCTTTCGTCAGTCCTATCTGATGCAGATCCCACACCTCACTGCGGTACTCCAGAAGAGGGCAGACAAGTGCATTGCAACCAATTTCTTTAGTAGGACTGTTGCATTTTCTAAGTTTTCTGCCAGTAAATTGCAGTCTTTAGTTTACTTTTCCCTACAACATTGTCTATGTCATTGTTCCAGTTTAAATTATTTGTATTTGTTATTCTGACTATTAAGTTGAATTTATTGCCTTTATTTGTGTGATTTATCATATAATGGAAATTTAACGGATTCATTTTAGTATTCATGTGGATGCCTTCACACTTCCCATTTTTTAGAGACAACTGCCAGTTTTGCACCATATATCTTGCCTAAATCATTTTGCAATTGATTTTGATCATCTGATGACTTTGCAAGACAGTAAATGACAGCATCATCTGCAAACAATTTAAGAGAGCTGCTCAGATTGTCGCCTAAATTGTTTGTGTAGATCAGGAAGAGCAAAGGGCTTATGAAACTTCTTGGGGAATACCAGATATTACTCCTGCTTTACTTGATGACTTCTCATTATTTAGTACAATCTGTGATGTATCTGATAGGAAATTATGACTCCATTTGTACAGTTGAGACAATACTCCATAGGCATGCAACTTGATTGGAAGTCACTAGTAAGAATGGTGTCAAAAGCTTTCTGGAAATCTTTTTATGGAATCAATTTGACATTCCTTGTCGATAGCACCATTACTTTGTAAGAGTAAAGAGACAATTGTATTTCACAAGAATGATATTTCCTGAATCTGTGTTCGCTATGTGTCAATAAATCATTTCATTTGAGGTAATTCATAATGTTTGAACATAGTATGTGTTCTAAAATCCTGCTTAGTGATGTGGGCTGGGCATATTACTAAAGAACGATTATTGATAACAAAATTGTTATTGAATGTATTAAATAGCTGGCATGATAAATGTATTCTTAAATATTAAACTGCTTTGAGTAAAAAAAAACTTTATTGTTGGGTGTAGCGACATCTCAAAATCTGAGACAGACTTTAGTTTTCCATTCTGCTCCTGTCTTTATCTACTGTTGTATGACTACACTACTGTCAAAATAAAATGAGAACACTAACATAAAAAAAGAATTAATAACAAAGAATCAATGCTCAAGGAACAGGAATTGTTCGATTCCAATATTAGTCAATTCCTAGAGAATTAGCTATTCACGGAATCGGAGCTGGTACATGACACATCTGGCATCTGTAATTAAAATCATTATGGATAAACTTTTTTACTCTAAGTCCAGTTATTCTCAGTAAATATCAATGCTATTGCTATTATTGCAATTAGTAGATGAAATGTTGAGTGAGAAACTACCATCCCCTTCACTGCAATCTCCAGAAGAAAACTCAGTCTATTTAAATTCAGAGCTATAAATGAATTTGGTATCTCTTCTATCCACCTTACTCAGGTTAGAGAGGGCTTGGCTGATTATAGGGACAAACAAGGAATTTGACCCAGGCAATTTGTGTGGGAAGGAGTGGGTCCTCACCCTCAGGGAGATAAAAATCATTGTGTAAATCCTTTGGTGTGGTGGTGAGGTTTAAGAGGAACTATTGAATTGGCAGAAGTTGTCATAAGAATTCTGGGTGCACCTGTTACATTTGCTGCTACAGTGTGTCCCTTCAGGACTTTTGGATGGATCCACATTAAAAAAAGAAACAGACTCACATCAGAGAGAGCTGCAAAACTAACCTACCTCTCCTATAAGAAGGTGATAAATAGTGCAGGAACATGATCTAAGTCTGTTGATCCCAAGGAAAAACTCATACTGAACAGTCCAAGAAAAGCAAAATGGAAAGGAACCCAGTAGTCAGCAAGGAATCAGCTTCAGGAGAATCTGATGCAGAGTCGGTCGGAACTTCATTATTCTTCTTTAACTTATTAAGATTGAGAAACTGATTGAGAAATTTTTAAAAATGTTTTTATGTTTGCATAGTATAAGTAAAAATACTACCTACGGGCTAGCTACTTAATATAAACAACACTTTATTTCAAAAATTACTTTTAAACTTGTGTGGGTATTTTTTTTTTTTTTTTAATTATGTACTACCTCAAGAACCCACCTCATTAAAGATGTAAAAAAGTTATTTTTACAGTCCAGTTTATTTCCCCAATAACTTTCTCCTACCTTTTAGTAACTCTGCTTAGTGGCACTGGCATCAGTAACATCTTCATTGTTATCACGCAGTAAAGGTACTGATTGCATCCCACCAGAATTGAATATTGCAAAATACATACCACAAACCACAAAGGTAATGTTTGTTTCACCTGCTTCTGAGTTATTTAAATCGTACAAAAACTGCCATAGACAAGAATTACAGAAGTGTGGTATCTATATATTGTAGTGTATTATTCTGGTATCTAAAGCCATAACTTCATTTGGGTGCAGGAGTTTGTGTCTACATAATTTGTAATATCACGTTTAATGTCCTAATTAATATAATGGAAGGAAACATTCCACGTGGGAAAAATTATATATAAAAACAAAGATGAGGTGACTTACCGAACAAAAGCGCTGGCAGGTCGATAGACACACAAACAAACACAAACACACACACAAAATTCAAGCTTTCGCAACAAACTGTTGCCTCATCAGGAAAGAGGGAAGGAGAGGGGAAGACGAAAGGAAGTGGGCTTATATGTCTGCTTGTGTCTGTATGTGTGGATGGATATGTGCGTGTGTGCGAGTGTATACCTGTCCTTTTTTCCCCCTAAGGTAAGTCTTTCCGCTCCCGGGATTGGAATGACTCCTTACCCTCTCCCTTAAAACCCACTTCCTTTCGTCTTCCCCTCTCCTTCCCTCTTTCCTGATGAGGCAACAGTTTGTTGCGAAAGCTTGAATTTTGTGTGTGTGTTTGTGTTTGTTTGTGTGTCTATCGACCTGCCAGCGCTTTTGTTCGGTAAGTCACCTCATCTTTGTTTTTATATATAATGTCCTAATTATTTTGACTGGGGTGTATGTCTTAGACTGAAAACCCACTGACAGGACCAACTGTGTGCAACTAGTCTCAAGTTCTAAATCATGTAACCATTTTAACCACTGTAGCCTGTCAGTTTTCTTCCTTTAATGCACAAAGCATATAAATTACATTACTGGCCAGTTTTGACCTTGGGGAATCATCGGATGTGTGATCTTGTTGATCTGTGGGTCACATTTAAAAATGTTTGTTTCCTGTTACAAGAGGACAAAGATTTTTAAATGTGGCACACACATCACCAATATCATACATTTGATAATGGCCTAAGGCCGAAACTGGCCAGTAATGTAATTTATGTGCTTGATGCATTAAATAAATAAAACTGACAGCCTGTGGTAGTCAAAATGGTTCTATCATTTAGGCAGTATGCTGAGGCTGTGGACCCATACATGAAGAAATTATTGGTTTCAGGTTATTGCACACGGCAATTAATTGCTCTCCATTGTATAGCGCATAATCTAAAGGCGCAATGTAGCTGTCAGTTTGTGTGCAGCCAAATTCACAAGAATAATGCACACATTATAAATGTGCTGCTGAAATATATTAAAAAAGTGAATATAAGTAGGAGAAAGCTGCTGTGGCCTAATCGCATAATAGGCGCCAAACAAAACATAGTTTTTGAAAGTGTGCTTTTGGAGAAGTCCATTAACACAGAATTGTTCCCAATGGAGGTCGAATTTGGTTACCGTTGTAGACTGCACTATCAGGGAAAACTGTGGCAGAAATTAACAAAAAAAATTGTTGAAAGATGTAGTTGAAAAATTAAAGATGACTTAGCAGGAATATTGAGGGCAAAAGGATTTTTTTTTTTCCAGAAATGCATGTACTTGGGTTTATAAATTTTCTGTAGTTTTATTGTTTTGTTGTCATGGAACCCAGCTTTCTCAGTAAGGAAACTTAGCAAAGATACCTTGGTAAGATGGTGGACACTTTGCATTTCAAGCATGATCTTGTTATTTATTGGATAGAATTTTGTAAGGTACCATCAAAGTGTGCCAAAGCGTATAGTTAAGAATAATCTTTTTGGGACTCAAATTATTGTCGAAATGTGGACACAACTAGTGATTTGCAAGAGGAAAAGCCTTGTTCACGAACAGACACATATGGCAGTGGTAGAAAATTGGTTGTAGGTGTTGGACAGATATCTGCGTTTTGCAGTTTCTTAAAATTGTAAATGGCAAAATCTTTGAAAATAGCAATATCATTTTACATCCAATTTATGTTCCTTGCTATCCCTAATTTAGATAATTGAAAACTATATGTTGTTATTGTAACGCAGAGATCTACTGTAAGTCAGTTTTGTGATTCTTTTGTTTCCCCCTCAACAGTCTCTATACAGTTAACACATTCCGGTCGTTGCCCGTAGAAACTACGAGCGCGCATTTATTGCCGTAACAGTCGGCGCTCGGAGATTCTCCGAGCGCCGCCTTCTCGATTATTATTTCAGGTTGCGGCGCATTATATCCGTGCAGTGACATCTGGAGTTGAGTGTTTCGGTCTTGTAGTACATCGGACGACCGCTAGTTGGTGTTCCTGCATCCTCTAAGCGCTATGTCACTCAAAAAAGGCGCCAAAACAATTCCCGCGCATTCACTCTTGCAGTGTGCTTATGTAGTTGTCTTTATCGCAAACGTTTGTCGTAAAATGGGGGACAGTTTGACTGAAGAGGAAATTCTGAGGCTGCTGGAAGAATCTGGATCTGAAATTGACGATGATGGATTTCAAACTGAAAATAGTTCTTCTGAAATAGATGGTAATTATAATGGTCAGTCATTGTGTTTACGAATCACAATTATAATCTCGGCAGTTTCACTGACTTATGTCATTTATTTCGAAGATAACAACGAGTGGTCCGAAAATGAAAATGAGCCATCAGACGTATTAGAAGAGTGTGAAGCTCCCATTTAAAAAGGCAGAGGCAGAATACAACAACAGCAGTCCCAAAACAACGTTGTTGAATGGGTAAATGACGATGTCCTACAACAATTACCGCTCTTTGAAGGCGTAAGTAATGTCTTGGCACCTTTGAGCGCCGAAAGCACTGAATTTGACTGTTGGAGCGTCTTTATTGACGCAAATGTCATCAAAAATATAAAGACAGAAACAAACCGCTACGCTGCAGCAACAATTTGCAAATTACGGATGCAAAATAAAATAACTTCCAGGTCGCTTTGGGCCAATTGGTCTGCTGTGAAGCTACATGAGATGTACCAGTTTTTTGCTATAATTATTCACATGTGCCTTGTACACAAACCAAATATTACGGACTATTGGAGCAATGACCTAATGCTAGATTCCTCCTTACCTGCAAAAATCATGAAAAGAGACAGATTTAGGTCAATTTACTTTATGCTTCACGTAAATAACAACGACAATTATGTACGAAGGGGTCAACCAAACCATGATCCTATACACAAAATCCGACCTTTTTTTGATAACTTTGTACTGAAAAGCAAGAACAGTTTTTCTCCTGGCGAGAATCTCACAGTTGATGAAGGTTTATGTCCATTCAGAGGGAGAATTCGATTTCGGGTATATATCAAGAACAAACCGAGCAGGTATGATATAAAATTTTTCATTCTAAGTGATTCAGCAACAGGATATGTTTTGAACTGTGAAGTGTACACCGGTGCAGGTGAAAAAGACAACAGTGCAGATTCAGTGGTGCTACGTTTGTGCAACAGTTATCTACGTAAGGGTCATACATTGTACATGGACCGCTTTTATACTTCTGTAAAATTATTTGAAAAGTTGTTTGATGAGGGCACATCTGCTGTTGGCACAGTAATGAGAAACAGAAGAGGCCTACCACAGGAATTCAAACAGAACAAACTAAGAAGAGGTGAAATCGTATTCAAGAGAAAAAATTCCGTGCTAGCACTTCACTGGAAAGATACTAGGGATGTGTTTGCCCTTTCTACCAAACATAGAATGACAAGTAGTGTTACTAAGACAAAATCCAAAGCTGGAATGGTAGAAAAACTGAAGCCTGATCTCATACTTGATTATAATAAAAATAAAACTGGTGTTGATCATGGAGATCAGCTGGTGACCTACTATTATTTTCAACGACGAACAATGAAATGGTGGAAAAAGGTATTTTTTCATGTATTTATGATGTGCGTGGTCAATTCTTACATTCTGTACAAGAAACTTCGGCCTGTCTCTCACAAACGAACCAGCTTGTTTACTTTTATGGTGAACCTGGGAAAACAAATACTGGAGAAATCCGGCGAAGTTTTCAACGAAAATGAAAAGCAGGGTTCAGCAGCAAACAGGCTAACAGCAAGGCATTTCCCCACTCACGTCCCATCGACAACAAGCAAGAAATATGCATCAAGATATTGCATTGTTTGCTCTGAGAAGGGCGCACGGAGTACTGGCAAACGAGTGAGAAGGGGGACGAGATGGTGGTGTGAAGAATGTAATGTAGGATTGTGTCTACCTGACTGTTTCAAGCAATATCACACGACGACAAATTTTACTCAATGAAAAGAGTTGTAAAAATTCAATGAAATAATTTTGTACATTTATTTTATAATAAATTCTGATTTTTTGCAATTTCAAACTTTTTTTCTACCTCTGAATCATCTAATTTTCAAAATATAATAATTCTGTAAATATATGATATCTTACAAAAAACTTTAAACAAATGTTTAGATATAGGATGATAACACACACATCAGTTAAAAGGTTTTGCTTTCCTTCATTACCTTTTGGTCAGGAGCCATGTAAAAAAGGCGCAAAAGTCTACGACTTCTGAGGGATTGCAGTAGTATCTGTGGCCCGACTGCAATGTGTTAAGCAATTGTATGCACTTGCCAGAAGTTTATGTGATGATCTCTGATTCTTCACTTGTAGGTTTGTGTAAATATATGGTAGAAGCAATGATTGTTCCCCGTGTTCTCTGTTCCGTTTTCTGTCAATGTTCTGAGGTTTTCTTTTTTCTTGACACCCGTCTCACTATGATGCTGCACGGGCGCTGAAGACCTTGGTGTCGTGCGCCCGCAAACACCTCTACTACTACCCCTCGGTAGAAGCAGCATGCGTCGCTATAGAGCTAACAGTAGTCCTCCAAAGTTCAAAGCACAGGCTTCAATTACCAAACCCATATCCCTAAACTACACTACTGGCCATTAAAATTGCTACACCACGAAGATGACATGCTACAGATGCGAAATTTAACCGACAGGAAGAAGATTCTGTGATATGCAAATGATTAGCTTTTCAGAGCATTCACACAAGGTTCACGCCAGAGGTGACACCTACAACTTGCTGACATGAGGAAAGTTTCCAACCGATTTCTCATACACAAATCGCAGTTGATCGGCGTTGCCTGGTGAAACGTTGTTGTGATGCCTCGTGTAAAGAGGAGAAATGCGTACCATCACGTTTCTAACTTTGATAAAGGTCGGATTGTAGCCTATCGCGATTGCGGTTTATCGTATCGCGACATTGCTGCATGGGTTGGTCAATCCAATGACTGTTTGCAGAATATGGAATCAGTGGGTTCAGGAGGGTAATACGGAACGCTGTGCTGGATCCCAACGGCCTCGTATCACTAGCAGTCGAGATGACAGGCATCTTATCCGCATGGCTGTTACGGATCGTGCAGCCACGTCTCGATTCCTGAGTCAACAGATAGGGACGTTTGCAAGACAACAACCATCTGCACAGACAGTTTGACGACGTTTGCAGCAGCATGGACTATCAGCTCAGAGACCATGGCTGCGGTTACCCTTGACAGTGCATCCCAGGCAGGAGTGCCTGCGATGATGTACTCAACATCGAACCTGGGTGCACAAATGGCAAAACGTCATTTTTTTTTATGAATCCAGGTTCTGTTTACAGCATCATGATGGTCGTATCCGTGTTTGGCGACATCAAGGTGAACGCACATTGGAAGCGTGTATTCGTCATCGCCATACTGGTGTATCACCTGGCGTGATGGTATGGGGTGCCATTGGTTACACATCTCGGTCACCTCTTGTTCGCACTGACGGCACTTTGAACAGTGGACGTTACATTTCAGATGTGTTACGACCCATGGCTCTACCCTTCATTCGATCCCTGCAAAACCCTACATTTCAGCAGGATAATGCACGACCACATGTTGCAGGTCCTGTACGGGCCTTTCTGGATACAGAAAATGTTCGACTGCTGCCTTGGCCAGCACATTCTCCAGATCTCTCAACAACTGAAAACGTCTGGCCAATGGTGGCCGAGCAACTGGCTCGTCACAATACGCCAGTCACTACTCATGATGAACTGTGGTATCGTGTTGAAGCTGCATGGGCAGCTGTACCTGTACACGCCATCCAAGCTCTGTTTGACTCAATGCCCAGGTGTATCAAGGCTGTTATTACGGCCAGAGGTGGTTGTTCTGCGTACTGATTTCTCAGGATCTATGCACCCAAATTGCGCGTGAAAATGTAATCACATGTCAGTTCTAGTATAATATATTTGTCCAATGAATACCCGTTTATCGTCTGCATTTCTTCTTTGTGTAGCAATTTTAATGGCCAGTACTGTACATATACGGCAGTAATAAATGCTGTGGTTATTTTCATATCTACAATTGTAAAAGAAGTGGAAAAGCTTCATATAATGAAGAAAGTAGTGCAGAGGTTCCAAGAAACTACCTTACATGTTTTTGAACAACTTCTCTTATTTAGTGATGCTATACTTACAATATTGAGTGTATTACTAAGACAACAACAATAAAAACACCGGCATCTCAGCTGCCAAAAACATATTATTATTGCATAGAGGTGAAAATTAATAGTAGTAGTAGTAGTAGTAGTAGTAATAATAATAATAATAATAATTATTATTATTATTATTATGAGAAATATTTCATATCTTAAAATCCAGCTTTCGCTAAAGAGAAGAAAGACTCTGTACTGTATAAGCAATGCCAAGATAGTAATGATTTAAGTGATCCAGCATCATCATCCTAATATGGTTTTCTTTGGCTAGTGGTGTGGGTCTTCAGCACAAGACTACCAGTTACAAAATGTCCGTTCCCAGTTCTTCAGAAATAAATGCATCAGTTTAAAGTGTAACAATGAAAACTCCAGACAGGAATATCAACAATGTAGAAAGAGACAGATTACTACTTACTGTAAATATAACATGCTAAATTGCAGACAGCTGGAGTTGGCCGTCATGTGTGCGTGAAGTGTGCTTGCTTGAGTGAATGTATATTGTGTTTTTCTCTTTTTCCGATGAATGCTGTGCCCAAAAGTTGATGTGTAAGTGTGGTTTAATTGTGCCTTTCCTCAACTTAGTGTGTTATCTTTACAGTAAGTAGCAATCTGTCTTTTTCCTACATTCTCAGTTTAAAGTCTACATTGACTGAAGACAGTTGTTCTTCATGTGGCATTGTTCAGGAACATTTACTCCTAAAAATATTGTTGTGTAGGGAAGCAGCCTACTCACGTCATATAGAATTCGTATGCTTTCCATTGTGTGCCAGCCTAGTCCGCTGTATGGCATTACGAATGTTGCAAAACACTTTAAAAGTAAAGTAAATAATCTGAAAAGTTAATAGCATCTCAGGAATGATGCTAAAATGATAATGTGTTAAGTTTGTTAAGTAACTTTAACAGTTTTTGTAATTTGGATGTTTTACATAAAAATCATTGGTGCAACAGGAAGGAGCTAGGAACTTCAAAATTTATATTTGGATTCCTTTTTCATTATAATTTAATGGAAACAGCATGCTGGATCTCACAATGTAATATTTTGGTTGAAATTCATGATTTTCTGTTTTTGTGTCCTAGAAGTACGGAAGCAAGATAGATTATGTAAATGATTAGATAAAGCTAGGATGTTTAGATTTAGGTAGAATGGAGATACGCTATAATAACAAAGATGTGAGAAGTTTCCAAAGGGTAACTATAAAACTATAGCTGTAGCGTCTCTCCAAAGGGCAAGTTCAGAGCTCATCTATTGTGTGCAGTGCAACTAAAATAATTCTCTCGCCAAAAGTATTTAACCTAGCCACATCAGAATTTTATTACAGATGCTTACCTGTGTGCTGATAGCACAATTAAATTGAGCGCTTCATTGGCCTTCAACGAATGAAGCAAGTAATTATTTAGTAACTTGAAGTGGTGCTTTACTAGCCCTAGTGGCTAGTTAGGAAGGCAAATGTTGTTGGCTGCGCCTTCGGTGGTCCGCACTGCAGCTATATAAATAAGAGTGCTGCAAGGTAGAGTCAGGCCCCAGTTCTCTTCTAGATTCATATCAGCGCGCACTCTGTGTTGGAAGCCGTGTCGCGTTTGTGCAGTTGCCAGGAACAGCCTTGGATGCCGTGTTACGTACAGTGTTAATTGCGGAACGACTCCAGTGATTTATTCTCAGTTTGCGCATGTCGTATTTTCGCGTGTTGCCACAGGACAGATCTTCTATCATTACTAGCATGGTGTTTGATGGATATTAAGATCAAATTTTGGCAAGCATTCACTTTGAACATTTACATCGATAACTGTTATTTAACAGTTTCGTTATCTAGGGATAATAGGATCTGCACAATAGACTCTGAACAGCTCTGATAGTACAATAGCTGATAGTAGCTTAGCGTGGTGAAACATTATGCTTTATCGTTTTCGGAATATAGTGAAAATTGTTATAGTAAACTGCATTTTCTATGAATCCTAGACATCATCCTAAATCTTCAGCGTAATGAAGTTAAATGATCAATAACTTTATTTCTCCATCAGAGTGGGCACAGTGAACTTTAATTACAGGCATCACGTTTTTGCTAATCACTTTCTCGTTGCCCACATTGTAGTTAGAGAGCCTGTGTTGAGAACGGCAACAATTAATAAAGGAAAAATATATGAGACATCTAAAGAAACTTTATCTTAAGAAAATGTGTTTAGAAAACAGTGACAGCAAGTGAGATGAATATTTTCCCACTCCAGAGATGATTGTTAAAATTAAGATTGACAAGAAGAGACTGGAGAAAGTTATGAGCTGCAGTGTTCCTGAACAGTCTTCATAAACATCCCACTATGAATGAGCAAACAAATAGACATGCAGTGGAGGTATCTCTCCATTCATAAATGTCCAGAAAGTCACATATGCCTTAGCAAGGCATATCTTAGGAGGAAATAAAACTTTTTCGCCATTATTTCTTCTTACTAACATTATACCATTGAAATGTCTCAAAGAGTATTGGAAAAATGAAGCCACTTTTTGTCACAAAAATAAGAGAAAGTTTACATCTGTTTCGCCTTATTTAAGATGCATTCATTTTACCTCTGAAAGTAAGTAATATGTAAATAACTGTTATTAGAAGAAACAATGGTGCTGTGGTATGAACTTTCGAAATTCAGTTAATACATCACATATAAAATTCCATAAATATGGATTCAAGCTGCAAATGCTCACCGAGCTTGGTACTTAAATTTTACATATATCAGGGTGTGAAATGTGTACTTAGTTTGCTGAAAAAGTTTTTCTGAATTCATTTCAAGAAAATCTCAGTGATAATCAGTTTACCTCAGTGATTAGTACAGTGGTATTGAATCGTTTTTAAATTGCTGGAAAACATATTGAACAGGAGCTTAGATAACAGAGAGAAGACAATCCAAAAGCTGTGAAGAGTGCTAAACTAAAACAAGAGCAAAGTAAATCTGTGGTTTTTAGTGTGATTCACGTGGAAAATAACACCACAAACACAAAGGTATAGTGTATAGGACCACCAAATTTCAAAATGAAATGGGCATTCTTGGGAATAAAAGGGAAGGTGAAATATAAAACCTAAAGGTATAATAGCCTAAAGCATGTCTACCATTGATCATCATATTACTCTTATAAATGGAAAACCATATGTTTCTGCTGTAGTGCCATCACTATTTTTTGAGGCATTGGTGTGGAAAATAGCAGCTCAGCCACAATACCGTATTTACTCGAATCTAAGCCGCACTTTTTTTCCGGTTTTTGTAATCTAAAAAACCGCCTGCGGCTTAGAATCGAGTGCAAAGTAAGCGGAAGTTCTGAAAAATGTTGGTAGGTGCCGCCACAACTAACTTCTGCCATCGAATATATGTAGCGCTACAACAGGCATGTCTTGCAGGCACAAAGATAAATACTGGCGCCAAAACCTCTTCGTCAGTAAATAAATTTAAAAAAAAAAGTGGAAAATGAGCTTTTTTCTCCGCCCCGAATTTCGACCACTGCACTTTCATACATTATCCAACGAAGTAAATAGAAATTTCGTATTGTTCATCTTCTAGCAGCATTTCAATGTACTACGAAAATCCGACTGGCAAGACTGGAGTGTTTGTCAATATGGGAAACTTAACGTCCTGAATTTTTTCCTACCTATGAGAAGAGATGGTTGCTACTAGGAACTTTTATGAATTGTGAATCACATGCAGTATTCTCTTCACCATAAGGATAATACGAATATAAACATTTTGCCATGTATTCTTTCGTGTTTGCTGCTGTCTCATTTAAATCCTGTCTGCCTAATAAACTACGAAACTAGAGCGAGAGCACAGCAAACGCGGAAGAATACACAAATCATGTCATGTTTATATTCGTATTATTCTTATGCCTAATAGTGATACAGTCATAAATGAAGCACGGCAATTGACTAGATTTTTAAATCTAAGATGACTAATTTCTGTGCAGAATATAATGTACTAAAGAGGCATCTGCAAAGATTTTCAAACGGAGAAAAATGTTCGCTAAACTCTCGTTCAGAACATCTTCCATCATATGCAGTCTATTATTTGGTTCTTGTTGATCATTATCAAAGAAAGCAGCAGTGCAAGTAACCGCGCACAAGAGCAAGCCATTATCAGAATGCGACAAACAATGCGTGACACAGTACAGTAATGCATTTTCAGCTTAGAGTGACGTAAACACATAACGGCACTTATCAGATCAAAGAAAAATAAGCAATCAATTCAAACCAGACGAAGCACGTGAAAAAGGAAGGGTACCCGTATAAATACGGACGGAGCGCCTGACACATAGCAATGGCTTCCTGGTGAAGCTTAACTGCTAAGCTTACGACTTGAACCAAACTACTGTAGCTGTATCGTCATTCGTTCGACCTCAATTGTGTCTCGTATCATAATGGACCAACTTAGTTTCAATTTGGAGGTGCGGCCTAGAACTTTTATCTCCCCTTGAATTTCGAGCCTCAAATTTCAGGTGCGGCTTAGATTTGGGAAAATTTTTTTCCTTGATTTCGAGTCTCATTTTTCAGGTGCGGCTTAGATTCGAGTGCGGCTTAGATTCGAGTAAATACGGTACTTGAAGAAGCCATAAGCAACCAGCAGGCACCAAGGCATCAGCAGCTGGATCCAGAAGGAGAGCTGTTTATGTATTGCAAGATGGGCCAGGTCAAGCAACGAAGTCCTGTTGATGCAGCAGAAAAGGGGCACTTTGCACGATGGGCCAAGCTGTTTCTGCACTGTCTAGACATGGATTTCTTGTTCCGTACATGCCTCTAAACTGTACATATCATAACAAGTTTTTTAGCCTGTATAAATAACTGTCAATTCTAGTAGAAATATTCACAGTCTGACAACCCCCTACTATGATGAAAGGACTATGCCAGGTGTTGGAGCGATGGGGGTCAGCAAACTGGACCTCTGCCACTACCATACCATCTTCGAGCACTAAGTTCACCTTCCTAGATTTGCTCTCCATCTACTAGTTGGCTGCCACCCGGCACATTCCATCAGTGTTCAAACTCCTGCCCTGAAGGGCATCTGGCAATGTAACAGATGAGAGGTCATTAATGTACACAAGAAAAAGCAGTGGACCAAAGATGTAACCTTGAGGAACACCACGTGTAGTTAATTCACAGTCAGATGAAGACTGACTGCTTACTGCACAGGTATTTCGCAACTACACCCTTTGTTTCCTGTTAGATAGATAAGACTCAAACCATTTCACAGCATTGCAGGTGACACCTTAATATTCTAATTCACTTAAGAGAATGCTGTGGTTCACACAATCAAAAGCTTTACAGGTCACAGAAAATGCCAGTGGCCTCTTATTTATTATCTAATGAATTAAGTACATTTTCATTGTAAGTGTAAATAGCTTTCTCTATATCAGGGCCCTTAATAAATCCAAAATGTGACTTGCACAGGGTACTATTTGCAGTCAGATGCTTAAGGGGATGCTTGAACGCAACCTTTTCATATATTTTTGAGAAAGCCGGCAAAAGTGAAATTGGTCGATAGTTTGCTGGTATTTCTTTATCCTGCTTCTTGTAAAGAGTCTTAACTTCGGCACATTTTAACCGTCTGGAAATGTTCTGCTGATAAGAGATTTATCACACAAATAACTTAAGGTAGAACTCAACTCGCATGAGCACTCTTATTAAATTTGTTGATATGTTATCGTACCCACTGGAAAACTTAGATTTTAAGGATTTTTTGATGGATGCTACTTCTTTGGGAGACATGAATGTCATTTCCATTTTACTGAAGTTATTTTTAAAGACTCTATTGCACTGTTCACCGAACCTGATAACCCCAAGCTGTCAGTAACAGAAATGAAGAACTTGCTTAAGAGGTTTGCATCACTACATGCACTTTTTACCAAAGTCTCTTTTATTTTTAGAGCTATCTGTTCCTCTTCCTTTGTGGCCCCCACCTGTCTCTAACTTCACTATATCCCATACAGATTTTATTTTGTTGCCTGATGTAATTATCATTTTCTCGTAATAAAGCTGCTTTGATTTCTGGATTATTTGTTTCAATATTTTGCTGTATTCTTTGTAATGCATTACAATTCTAACATCAGAGCTGTTCCTAGGTAGAAGATACAGTCTCCTTTTTGTCCCATATGATATCTTTATTCCTTGTGTAATCCACGGGTTATTTTTTGACTTCTGTGTGATTTGAGTTACCTTAAGGGGAAAACAATTTTCAAAAGTGGAGATAACTTTATTAATGAATGCTTTGTATTTTCCATTTGAGGCAGAAGTATTGTAAACATCTATCCAGTTCCTGCCTTTGAGCAATTTCCTGAATTTCTCAATTTTTGACTTCTTTATTACCTTCCTGTACTCAGATTTAATAGAATTTTTATCCTCACAAGTTTCAACACTTAACACAAGATGCTGCATGTCATGATCAGATAGCCCATTTACTATGGTTTCTGCGATACGACTTTTTTTCCGCTACATTTGTCTACAGAGCATTTACATATCCTAGTAGCTAAGTTCACAGTAGGAACTAAATTGAATGATAGTGTTCCTGACTGCAATTGTTGTTCACTGACAGAGCTTTTCAATAAATCCACCTTAAAATCACCAGCAACCACTGTTTCCTCTTTTTTTTTTTTTACCATGAGATGGGGCAGCAGAGCTTGCAGATTTTTTATGAAGAGGTTAAAATTTCCTGAAGGTGATCTGTATGTACCTGCTATTATAAAGGACTTATTATGAAATACTACTTCTGTTGCACAAGCTTCTAAGTGCTGCTCTGAGCAAAATTGATTAATATCAGTATTCTTGGAATAAAAACAGTTTCTGACAAATGTGGCAACTCCTTCTGTCTCCATATTTTCTCTACAGAAATAAGAAGCTAACTTGAATCCTGCTCATTTAACATATCTATACCAGTGGTCACATGATGTTCAGAGAGGCAGATTATTTCAACTGGTTTGCTCAACTCTGATTCTTCACCACAAATAAGCAACTCAAGCTTACCCCTTAGTCCTCGGATATTCTGATGCAATAACAATAACTGATTTTGTGCACTGGCTGAGTTACAACTGGATGAACCTAATTTTCCTGCCAATTTTTGAGTATCTCTAGTTTCAATCAGAGACTGCCTGCATGAATTGTGTACGTTAAAATATGCTTTCTGGCTGCCCGTTTTATCAGTGTGAATGATAGGGGGAATTGTTGTTGCAGGGATAAATTTTGGGATGATGTTCCAAAACATGCTGAGCATCAGAGTTTAATGGAAAGGGACCATGTGCGGTTAAAAATGATTTATTCAGGATAATTTATTGAGAGAGAAAGAGTTCTCAGTATCATTCTTAACTTTTAAGTGAAAAGTAAAAGATAACTGTTGTGTCTGTGAATATTGCAGTATGAGTAGTAATAAGGGATGTGTTTTCTACATAACTGTGTAGATTTTCCAAGCATATTAACTGATGATATTCTTCTTGGGTCTGCAGTCAGATCAAGTAACCATCTGAATACAACCAGCTTTCACAACTGGGGCACTGTGTGTTCACTTGCAATAGGGCAGCAGTGTTTATTTAAGGCACGCTTGCTGGTGGTCTTACATGGCATTTAAGACGGCTGCCGATCACAGTATCCGTCAGTTCTGGCAAGAGTAGCATACGGCATTCTTATCTGAAGACGATGTTCATCTACATCTACATGTACATGACTACTCTGCAATTCACATTTAAGTGCTTGGCAGAGGGTTCATTGAACCACAATCATACTATCTCTCTACCATTCCACTCCCGAACAGCGCGCGGGAAAAATGAACACCTAAACCTTTCTGTTCGAGCTCTGATTTCTCTTATTTTATTTTGATGATCATTCCTACCTATGTAGGTTGGGCTCAACAAAATATTTTCGCATTCGGAAGAGAAAGTTGGTGACTGAAATTTCGTAAATAGATCTCGCCGCAACGAAAAACGTCTTTGCTGTAATGACTTTCATCCCAATTCGCGTATCATATCTGCCACACTCTCTCCCCTACTACGTGATAATACAAAACGAGCTGCCCTTTTTTGCACCCTTTCAATGTCCTCCGTCAATCCCACCTGGTAAGGATCCCACACCGCGCAGCAATATTCTAACAGAGGACGAACGAGTGTAGTGTAAGCTGTCTCTTTAGTGGACTTGTTGCATCTTCTAAGTGTCCTGCCAATGAAACGCAACCTTCGGCTCGCCTTCCCCACAATATTATCTATGTGGTCTTTCCAACTGAAGTTGTTCGTAATTTTAACACCCAGGTACTTAGTTGAATTGATAGCCTTGAGAATTGTACTATTTATCGAGTAATTGAATTCCAACGGATTTCTTTTGGAACTCATGTGGATCACCTCACACTTTTCATTATTTTGCGTCAACTGCCACCTGCCACACCATACAGCAATCTTTTCTAAATCGCTTTGCAACTGATACAGGTCTTCGGATGGCCTTACTAGACGTTAAATCACAGCATCATCTGCGAACAACCTAAGAGAACTGCTCAGATTGTCACCCAGGTCATTTATATAGATCAGGAACAGCAGAAGTCCCAGGACACTTCCCTGGGGAACACCTGATATAACTTCGGTTTTACTCGATGATTTGCCATCTATTACTACGAACTGCGACCTTCCTGACAGGAAATCACGAATCCAGTCGCACAACTGAGATGATACCCCATAGGCCCGCAGCCTACAGAAATATTGTTTTCGCATGATTGCTTGATCTGGTTGGAGACCCAAGAAGAATACCATCGATATATTTTCTAGTGTTTAAGATATAGAACATTGTTGAGCAGGGCATGGGGCTCTTGACTGGTTCTTGTTATGTGTTAAATGACATATCGTCGCTAGGCAATGAAAACCTCGTAACTCCATCTGACAATGAAATCCACCTAACTCCATTACCAAATGCAGACAATTATGCCACATAGCCTGTTGAAACCTTCTTTCTTCTAGTTATACGGTGTCACCATCTAGCGGCAATAATGAAAACCTCACATCTCCAACGATATGTAGTTCGTGCTGTAAACCTCGCATCTCCGGTAATCGCCATTGTTAGTGTGCACAGTGAACACATGCTCCAAGATTAAAACATTTTTTGATGTGGTAGTAACCTTTTTGACTGACAGACCCAACACTGCTTTATTGCTACAAGTACATGTTAGTATTTTTAGGTATTTATGTATCGTATTTTAATATACAGAATTAATAATGACCTCGTTAAATACAATGTTGATTTACGACTTTTTCATTACGCGTAAAGCAGACTGTACTCGGTACATACGAGGTTTTAATTTTAGAACTTAATGGAATCCTATACATTCTACAGAAACTACTTTGTTTTCAGCTGTTGGTAAAAAGAGTAGCCTGCCAGAGTGGCCGTGCGGTTCTAGGCTGGAGCCTGGCGACCGCTACGCTCGCAGGTTCGAATCCTGCCTCGGGCGTGGATGTGTGTGATATCCTTAGGTTAGTTAGGTTTAATTAGTTCTAAGTTCTAGGCGACTGATGACCTCAGAAGTTAAGTCACATAGTGCTCAGAGCCATTTGAACCATTTTTTAAAAAGAGTAAATTCACTCTTCACCTTGTGAAACAAGCCGACAATGAGTCATATTGAATAAAATCACCGCAAGAAGATTCTAGTCACGTTCCTCCTTGTCCTGCACCAAAAGAAAGAGTAGACCTACAAAATGAGGGTAAACCGTAGTTTATATTGTTGTAACTTCAAGTAAGATTCTTGTTTGAAAGTTGAGGAGACGAAATTATTTAAATACTATTGATGACATTATTGTTTACACTACAGATAATACAGAAAAAGAAGCTAATACAGAGGCGAATTCTACTTTTGAGTTTGAAAGTTCTTTCGAACACAGCAGTGAGGATGATATATCCAGTGGCAGTAGTGATGTGTTATGATCCAAATAAAAACAAAAATGACCATAGCAGTAACAACAGCACAGAAGATGACGATGACGAAGTTGTTGTTGTTGTTGTTGTTGTGGTCTTCAGTCCTGAGACTGGTTTGATGCAGCTCTCCATGCTACTCTATCCTGTGCAAGCTTCTTCATCTCCCAGTACCTACTGTAACCTACATCCTTCTGAATCTGCTTAGTGTATTCATCTCTTTGTCTCCCTCTACGATTTTTACCCTCCACGCTGCCCTCCAATACCAAATAGCAAAACGAAGTTGATGTGAGAGTAAAAAGTACTAAGCAGAGCCGTAAAGGGAAAAGCAATCAATCACTTCAAAGTTTGCAGAAAGAAAAACGTATGAGGGGACAGGATTGTTTAGGAATGCAAAAATATGAGTTTCGGAAAAAGAGACCAACAATGAGCAGAAGTAGGAGGGAAATGAAACCACGATATACTTGTAAACACTCTTCCTTAAATCGGAACAGGAATTGCAAGGATATTACAGAAGAGCAGAGACAGCTAATATTTAATCATTTCTGGCAGGATATGTCTTGGGGTGAAAGAAAAATTTTTGTTAGACGCCATGTCTGCTATGTTCCAGTTAAAAGACGCATAAATAATTCAGAATCCAATAAATCTCACCGTTCCAACACACTATGTAACAATTTCGTAATAGAAGGACAGAGAAAAACTGTCTGAAAGAGTATGTTTCTGAATACTTTGTGCTTAGGCGAATGAAGTTTCAAAACATGGGCATCTACTGCACCAGGAAGAACGCTTGCAGAAGGGCCTCAAATGCAGGAGAGACCAATGAAAGCTTCAGGTGGACGACAATCAGCATCAGATTTTTTTGCGGACTTGCTGAATCTGGAATCGCATTACTGCCGTCGTTCTTCCACAAAACTCTACTTGGAACCTAACTAGCAGAGTAAATCAGAACTACATAGGGAATATATAGAATTTTGCAAGAAAAGAGAACAAATCCCAGCTGCTTACAAACAGTTCTTCGAGGTATTTGATGAAAATAATCTTAGCTTATTTTCGCCTAAAAAGGACCAGTGCGATTTTTGTTGTTCTCACCAGACAGCCAATCTCCCAGATAATGAATACTCTTTGCATATGGCCCAAAAAACTGAGGCAAGGGAAGCGAAAAATAGTGATAAATTAGGACCAGCTAGAGTGTTTACTATGGACCTTCAAGCACTTCTGCTTTCTCCCAGACTAAAAGCATCTGCACTGTACTATAAAAGCAAACTAAAGGTCCACAACTTTACCATCTATGATTTAAAAAGTAACGATGGTTATTCTTACCTTTGGCACGAGAGTGAAGGTGGACTAACAGCTTCAGAATTTTCCAGTATACTTGTACATTTTATAGAGACGTATGTCCAAAATGATTCAGAAGCTATTTTCTATAGCGATGGATGCACGTAACAGAATCGAAACTCAGTCATGAGTAATGCACTGGCTCATCTCACCAATCAGAAAGGCATTATAATAGTGCAAAATTTCTGGAGAAAGGTCACACTCAAATGGAGTGTGATTCTGTGCACTCCACCATAGAAAGTAAGTTAAAAAAAAACAGACACAGAAGTTTATATTACCGCAAGACAAAGTCCAAGGCCTAGTGTTGTCAGTTATTTGGACCACACGTTTTTCAAGTCCTATGATAAACTCTTGTTGTATTTGTCTCTCCTACCAGGATCCAAAATTGGGGATCCAACAGTGACTGATATCCGGTGTCTCAAGTATGATCCCTGCGGAAAAATGGAATATAAACTGAAATTCAGTGATACATGGGAACCACTTCCAAGAAGGATGTCAGACATACCCAGCTCATTTACAGTGCCCCCTCTCTACAGTTCACCACTAAAGATCAGAGCAGAAAAGTTTACGCATTTGCAACAACTAAAGCTGGTCCTTGTATCCTTACAGATGTTTCATAATACACAAATAATGCAAAGTTTAAGTAAGTATTTTTTTAAACTAATTAAACATTCACTCATTTCAATTCTTAACCGCGCACTCGTTACATGCCTCTTATCTCCATCACTACCAAAAAAATAACTGTGAAAACCTCGTAACTCCAAAAACCGGCAGACAATTTGAAGTGCATAATAAAGTCTTATGTACCAATGACCAGATTCATATTGTGTAGCAGAAACCACTACATTTGACTAATCAGGTCCCCGTGTGATTGCTATAATTAGTTTTTTGTTTCTCCTGTAAAATTTGACCAATTTGAGTTACGAGGTTTTCATTGCCTAGCGACGATATGGGGAGTTATTGAGCATTGAGCAACAATGAGCCAGAGGCCTAGAGTTGTAGGGTAAATTCCAGCCTCTGAACTGTGGTTCAGGCCTTCTAATACTTAGGAAGAAAACTGTAAATGTTGTATATGTGACAAAACAAAGTGGTTAGCATGTCTTGATAAGATAACGTGCCCCCTGGTTCCATACAGCTCGCACTGGTGACATCAATGGCTATGGCAACAGCCCCCCATATAATGTACATGTAGTGGTATATTTGTTCCCTTCTTATTATAATGATTTTATTTATAAACCTTTTTTATTTTCTGTGATTACTGCATATTGTTTTACATACACATTTTAACACTTACTGTTATCTATTTGAAACACCGAGATGCTTGTGCCTCGAATAAACAAATAAGAGCAAATCTGTATGGGTATGTGTAGCTGCCTGACAGCTTAATTTTCGGCAATTATCTCGTAAATGTCTAAACCAAAACTCTTGATTTTTGAGGAATCATTTCTGGTTGCTAGCACTATGTACATATGACACAAAATAAATGTTATCAACCTCACCCCAAAACAAGCACTCATAGTTTATTTTTTCTTGTCCTCTGAAAGAAGGCAAAGCATTGTAACATATTTTTACAATGCCTTTCCTATGCGCTAAATTTTGAATGATCGTAATTGAGCATAATCTCACCTCTTTTCACAATACCTTGAAAATCAAACTATTTTCTATGTCTTGTTCCATATTGGGTACAAAATTTTGACTTTTACCTTCATATTTGGTTTCAGATGAACCAAGCAGTCACTACAGTGTCAAGCATGGATCTTCACCTGGCCGTGCTATTTCAAAACAAGATCTTGGTGCTTTTATGATTGAAAGCTTATCAAACCCAGAGCATTACGGCCAAACATGTGGAATTGCTAACACTCCAGAGGCAGGAGATAAATAATTATATTGTTGTTCTACGTACAATACAACTTGGTCAAATAATGAATGAAATATGGCTGTCAAATGAAGGGTTAAGATTGAGTCTGAGTGCATTACATACTGTTCAGCATAAATTTTCAGTTAAGAGGATTAATGCTAAATATAACATAAGTTTCAAACGATGGAAACTCCAGGTAGGAATACAACAATGTAGGAAAACACAGATTGCTACTTGCCGTAAAGAAGACACATCAAGTTGTAGACAGGCACGATTAAAAGACAGTCACATATAGCTTTCAGGCCGGAAAACCTTGGCTTGCAGATGTGCCATTTTTATCATTGCTGGAGTTTACGGTCGTGTGTATGTGAGGTGTGATTGCTTTTTGTGTGTGTGTGTGTGTGTGTGTGTGTCTTTAATGATAAAGGGTGCGGCAAAAAGCTATCATGTCTGTCTGCCTCTTGATGTGTCTTCCTTACGGTAAGTAGCAATCTGTATTTTCCTATATTGTTATAACACAAGTTTGTTATTCTGTAAACAGCACTGGTAACAATGTATGACTGGATAGGAGTATTTTCATGTTAAGAGGCCACAGTTAATCCACTTATTTTTGTGGAATGAAATTCAATAATTTTAGTGGGCATTGTAACTCAACAACTGGACGTTAAACAGTTTTTGATATTGCATGAAAATCTATGTTTTTTCGTTTCTTGTGCTCTTGGTTGTAATTTTCTAGCTCATTATGTAATCCTTTGGCTTGTAGATGAGACATTTTTATAATTTGTTCAGCTTTCCAGCTGTAGAAATACCCCAATATAAATTTCTATGTGTGAAGGTGGAAGCATTGTATTATAAATACATAAATAAACAAAAAAAAGACCTTATTAAAAGATTGAACATTTATGTATTGCATTTGTTTTTGGTGCATAGCTACAATCATATACTATTGTGTTCTGTTCCAAGTATTTTTTAACATTACAGCTTGTTGAACACATTCATCTGCAAACATTTGTGACTTTTCTTGTAACAGCTTAAGGTTATCACATGTACAAAATCATTTATTATGGGTGTAAACCTCTGCATGTAGTCTGAGAGGCTCCTTCATAGGAAAATGTAGTGCATGTGAAGAATACTAGGGAACTTCAATGTGTATTAGACAAAAAACAACTACTCTCATATAGCGTGAAAAATTTGGTTAACAAGTAAGTGGTAATTTGCAGTGTACACACATCTGTTGATGGGCATGTTGTCGATTGTTAAAACTTTATTTGAGGGTTAGTTTCATTTTTCAGTTTTTTGTCACTTTTTTCTTGTATGCATACAGAAATGCTCTAAATTGGTCAGGTAATTTCACAAAAAGTGTTTATTGTTTGATGATATAGTAACCCATAAATATAATATTGTTACTGGTATTGTCTTACACACAAGAATGTAAAGGTGTGATCCCAAGGCAGTGGCCAAGATGTCAATAGCTGCACAATCTGAGCCACTTGCTTGATTTACAATTTCACAACTTTAAACAATGGAAAATCCAGGATGGAACAATCACACTATTACGAAAAGGATGGACTGCTACTCACCATATAGTGCAAATGCTGAGTCGCAGACAGACAGAACAGAAAGACTGCTGAACAAGTAAGCTTTTGGTCAAAACACACACACGCTCTCTCTCTCTCTCTCTCTCTGTCTCTCTCTCTCTGTCTCTCTCTCTCTCTCTCTCTCTCTCTCGACCACTGTCGCTGGCCGAGGCCGGACTACGAGCAACTGCACACAATGGAAGAACCAACCTGGGTGGTGGGGGTAAGGAGGAGGCTGGTGCAGGGAGGGGAGGGATAGTGGGGTAGGGGTGGGGGATGGTAAAATGGTGCTTGTGGGAGCACACAGGGACATAGTGAGGAGACGGTAGGACGAGATGCATTGCAATTGGAAGGTTAGATGGGGGGGGGGTGGAAAAGGAGGGAAGTAAATAGACTGTGGGTGCATTCATGGAACAGAAGGCTGCATAACGTTGGAGTGGGAACAGGAAGGGGTTAGGTGGGTGGAAGGACGGTGACCAACAAAGGTCAAGGCTAGGGGATTACAGGAACATAGTATATATTGCATTGATAGTTCCCACCTGCACAGTTCAGAAAAGCTGGTGTTGGTAGCAAGAATCCAGATGGCACAGGCTGTGAAGCAGTCATTGAAGTGAAGAAACTTGTATTGGACAGCGTGCTCAGCAGCTGGGTGGTCCATCTGTTTCATAGCCACAGTTTGTCAGTGGCCGTTCATATGACAAAAATCTTTTTGATGTCATGCCCACATAAAATGAAGCACAGTGGTTGCAGCTTATCTTGTATATCACATGACTGCTTTCACAGGTGGCCTTGTCTTTGATGGGATAGGTTATGGTGGTGGGAGGATGCTTGGGAGAGGTCTTGCATCTAGGTCTATTAAAGGGATATGAGCCATGAGGCAAGGGGTGGGGAGACACTGAGGAGAGCAGAGCGCACACAGCAAGCAAATTTTTCATGCTCCAGCACTCTTTTGGTTGCGTAGTGGTTTATTCAGGAATAACACACTGCGCGCCTAGGGACCGATAGGGACTTTGCGAGACAGGGCCCCCTTTGCATGGGACAAGCCCACGCTTGCAGAGGCCAAGGCTAGCTTTCCTTCTTCTATGCCCAAACTTCGATGCTTCCATTGGCGTTACGGCTGACACACGAAACGCACCTCACTCGTCCGAAGCTACGGAGAAGCAGCTGGAACTCAACGCCACGAGAGATGCTGACCTGCATCAGGCAGGCATTTCAACGTCCAACAGTGCCGCACCGGATCCAAATGAAGGCCTGAAGCTTCTCACTGGCTTAATGCCAACTGCTACCAACCAACAGAAGAACCTCCTGGGCCTGCCAAGAGGAAAAAGATCGATGAGACAACCCTGAACTCGTCAGCTAACGAAAATCGACACAAGAAGTCCTGCCCAATTCCAGATGAGGAGGGATTCATCTCAGCCACCCGGACGGTTCCTGCCCGCTCCTATACCAACAAATAACTCTTTCGCAGCTACGGAATCCGACCCAACCCACCAAAATGACACCTCGGCCACCACGGCCCACACTACTACAAAGTCACAGAAACCTCCTCCCATAATCATAGAAATCAAGGAGGCATACAAAATCCTCCTGCAAACTATCAAGGGCCTTCTCAGTAACCCTTTCCACTTCAGAACAGCTGGTAAAGATCTATTCGCCTGAAAAACCCATCAAAAAAGTAATTCAAGGGTTCCCCTTCAGTTTCTCGTGTGATTATCTGAGGGAAGAACTCAAAGCCACTGGAATTGTCCCCAGGTCAATCTCCAGAGTACAGTCACCTAAAACACACAAAGACATCCCCTTCTTTATGGTAGTGCTTACCAATAAACCAGACAAGCGAAAATTGCTGGCACTGCAACACGGACGTCACAATTGAGGAACCTTGGGGCAAACGTGGCCCCACTATCTGTTATCGAAAAAGGCATCAGCCATGTGGCCAGACACTGTGCAATGCCCATTAAGTGCGTGAAGTGCGGCGAAGAACATACCTCCAAAGAATGCCCCAAGGATAAAGACACTTCCCCCCACATGACAAATCTCACCCTGCCAGTTACCTCGGTTGTGAAGTCATCAAAGCCTACAGGACCAGACAAAAGGCAACCAAACACCAGGGTCTCACCAATACTGCCCCATCTTCTAAGGCCAATGTCCCCCCCCCCCACCCCACCCCCCCTGCAGGTATACAGAGAACCAACCCCCACCACCACAGGCGTGCTCAGTTCATTCCCCATCATCCAGTTCCACCCCCTCCGACCATTGCTGCGCCCCAGCAGCACACAATCAGTGCTGGATTGCCAACAACTCAGGCACAACACAACACATGCCCCCCCCCCCCCCCCCAGGAGTTCAACTTGATCTCAGTCATGCAAGCCACGATCAAAGCCATCACTGACGCCCTCCAGGCTATCATGGCCACCATTCCGCAGCAGATTTCTGCTGCAGTTCAATTTGCCTTACAGGCCATTCCAAAGCCAACCTCCACCACTCAATATGGCAGCTAGATTTGGACTAACTGTGTGCACTTGGAACGCCAATGGAATCTGCACTCAAGTAGGCGATTTTCGTCAATTCCTTCAAGACGAAAGAATCAATGTATGCCATGTCACCGAGACACACCTGAAACCTGATATCCACGTACGAGTTGCCAACTACAGCTGTTTCTGGACGGACCGGCCGACTGCTGTTGGAGGAACAGCAGTCTACGTAAGAAACTCCCTGATGCATCATCAACTGCTACTCCCAGCACTAGCCACAGTAGAAGCCACATCGGTTGCAGTCCAAACATCAAGAGGCCGCCTACAATTCATCACAGTCTACAAGCAAGCCCCCCCGTGGCCATCTAGAAGAAGCAGACTTCAAGGCATTACTGTCGCAACAGGGAAAACTTTCTATTGCCGGCGACTTTAATGCAAAAAACACCAACTGAAATAGCCCCATCACGAATATCATTGGACGCCGTCTCCTACGAATTGCAGAAAGAAACCATGCCATCATTGTGGGACCATACGACCCCACATGCTTTCCAAACAGAGGCCAGAGTGATGTACTGAATACAGCCATCATTAAGGGATTCCCCAATGATGTTACTGCCACCACCAGATGGGCCCTTACCTCAGATCATGTTGACCTTGTCGGCATCAATAAACTACCAAGACACCATCTCGATATCCGAGGAATCAGCTGGGAAACATACAGCCAACTGCTCGAAAGAGACCTTCCGGACACACAGACAGCAGGAGCAGAAGCCACACTACTATACATAACATCCAAAGCACTGGACACTGCAACAGAAGCCGCGCCACCGTGACAACCCACATGACCAAAAACTCACCAACTGCCTCCACCCATCACAGCAGCCATCAGAGAAAAAAAACACGCATTCAGAGAATGGCAGGCAATGCGCAAACCAGCCACAAAGCGCCGAGTAAAACAACTGCGTAGCAGTAGAAAAACACAAGAACCAAGTTTGGGCAGATAAGATCGCACTGCTACAGCTACAAAACCAATCAGCCTGAAAGATTACGAAGTCTCTACTAAGGAAGGGACAGAAGTTACCTCCTTTACACATGGGCAACAATATTGTCAGCAAACCAGATGCCAAAGCTAATGCCCTGACAGATGCGTTCACAAAAAATTTCTCGGCAATCAATGACCCTTCTGACGCAGCCCACATTGGCCTAGTTAATGAGCGCCTTCCAAGATTCCTCACCAGCTGAGCTGCAGACGACCACATCCAACCGATTTCCACAGCAGAAGTAACAAAACAGCTCGAAGAACTAAATTAAAAAGCAGGAGGAAGACCAGACTTCCTAGCAAATGAGCTGCGGCTTTCAACGAGATCTTGGCAACAGGCGTCTTCCCCTTCACATGGAAACATGCTGAGGTTGTCAGCACACCGAAGATAGGAAAGGACCCTCGATCGCCAGCAAGCTACGAACCAATCAGTCTCTTACCTGCTATATCGAAACTCTTTGAACGTCTGTATATAAAGAGACTTCAGCAGCATGTAGAAGCAGAGCACATGATACCAGACGTCCAGTTCGGCTTTTGCCAAGGCCACTCCACCACCCAGCAGCTACTACGCCTAGTTGAGGAAGCATTCAGCGCCATGGAAAGGAAGGAATTATTCGGGGCTGTATTTCTGGATGTCTCACGTGCCTTTGATTGCGTGTCGCACGAGGGTTTCCGGTATAAACTTCTAGATAGCGGGTCCCTGTGTCACAAGCGACACTCCTGAAAAGCTACCTCAAAAACTGGACATTACACGTCTGCACTCAAGATGGTACATAGTCCACCAGACTCATCAAAGCAGGAGTACCTCAGGGCAGTGTAATTGGACCACTGCTATACATATTGTACACATCTGACGTACCATCGACAGCCAGAACACACCTGTCTCTATATGCCGATGACATGGCCATCTACTCCCGAAGTATGAATGCTGCACACTTCCAGGCAAGACTGCAACAAGCGTGCAATATGCTGAGCGAATGGGCGACGAAATGGCAATTGTCCTTCAACGCCACGAAGACGCAGGCAATAGCTATTTGCAGAAAACCTTTTCCACCTAACATCCAGCCCATTGAGATAAGGGGCACTCCAGTCCCATGGTCAAAAACAGCGAAATACCTGGGTGTGACCCTCAACAGGTGTCTAACATGGCGCTCTTATACATAAAACATCCGAGAAAAAGCCAGGAGAAGAATGGTAGTGCTTTACCCACTACTAAATCCATCTTCAACACTACCATCAAGACTGGGGGTGATATTGTACCTCACACTGGTGCGGTCAATCCTAGACTACGCTGCTGTTGTGTGGGGCAATGCTGCTCCAACCCACATACAACGACTACAAAGAATTCAAAACCTTGCTCTGAAAAGGGCACTTCACCTGCCACACTGGTTCCCAACGAACGGGCTTCACCAGCTCACAGGGTGCCCTACCTGAGGGACCGATTCAGAACCACTGCCAAGAACACAAGACTCAGAAAACAACCTGGTACGAGAACTTGGACACAGGGTCCACTACCAGGCCTCCACGAAATGGCCAGACAACCTGTGTGTATATATATTAAAAAAAATGAATGTGTGTGTGAATTTATTTGCCTTAAGATGTATAAATGTGTGCATTGTATATATATCATGTGCATGTGTGAGCGAATGGGGGGGGGGGGGGGGGGGGAGCATCCAGCCAGTGTCTTGAAATCATTTTAATGCAGGAAAAAATAAGCCCACCAAAAAGCCAATGTTTTATTTCGGATATATGTTATTATTGAAGGTGTAGTCACAAGGCTTGTACTTCTATCTTTCACACTGGGCAACCCAAGATGCCCCAAAAACTTCTGCAGTGCGAGGCAAGGGGTTGGGAGCAGAGGTGGAGTAGGAATGGATGAGAGTATTGTGCAAGTACGGTGGACAGCACAATACGCTGTGGGAGGGGTGGGAGCGATAGTGGCTAGGACATTCCTCATTTCAGGGGCTGATGACATGTAGTCGAAACCCTGATGGAGAATGTTATTGTTGCTCCAGTCATGGGTGGTAATGAATCATGAGCGGAATGCTCTTTTGTGGCCAGATAGTGGGACTTTGGGAGGTGGTGGGTGACTGGTGAGGTAAGCACAGGTGATCGCTTTCTGTCTAAGGTTGGGAGGGTAATTTTGGCCACAGTGAGACCTGTGATATACTTCGAGGGGGACTGCTGGTCACTACAAATGCGACATCCCCATGTGGCTGGGCTATAGGGCAGGAACTTTGGTTTAAAATAGGTGGCAGATGTCAAAGTAGAGGTATTGCTGGTGGTTGATAGGTTTGATATGGATGGAGTTACTGACATAGCCATTTTTGAGGTGAAGGCCAACAGTGAGGAAGGTGGCTTTTTGGGTTGAGGAGGACCAGGTGAAGCGAATGGGGGGAAAAGTTGTTGAGTTTCTAGAGGAGTGTGGATAGGGTGTCCTCACCCTCGATCCAGATCACAGCGATGTCAGCAGTGAGTCTGAACCAGGTGAGGGGTTTGGGATTCTGTAGCATTAGGAAGGATTCCTCCTGATGGCCCATGAATAAGTTGGAATCGGAAGGTGCCATCTGGGTGCCCATTGCCATATCACAAATGCCTTTATAGGTGATGCCTTCAAAGGAAGTTGTGTGAGAGAGGTCATGGTGACCAAGGAGGAGGTTCAGAAGGGTAGTGTTCAATAGCAGCAAGGCCATGGGCATTAGGGATGCCGGTGTCAAGGGAGACGACATCAATAGTGATGAGCAGGGCACTGTGTGGTAAAGTAACACAAACAATGGAGAGTTGGTGGAGGAAATGGTTGGTGTCTTTTATATGGGAGGATAGTTTATAAGTAATAGACTGAAGGTGTTGCTCTATGAGAGCAGAGATTCTCTCAATTGGGATGCAGTAACCAGCTGCAATGGGGCTTCCTGCGTGGTTGGGTTTATAGACTTTAGGGAGCACGTAAGAAGGTAGGAGTGGTAAGGGTGGGGGGGGGGGGGGGAGAGAGAGAGAGAGAGAGAGACTCGGGAGAGGTTCTAGGATAGGCTTACGGATTTGAGGAGAGACCGGAGATCCTGATGAAATGGGATCACTGTGCAGGGTTTGTAGGTGGACGAATCTGATGGGTGGTCGAGTCCTTCAACCAGGTAATACTTGCAGTTCAAATCCACAGTGGTGGAGCCTTTGTTAATGGGTTGGGATCAGTGTTAATTTACTCACCAAGCAGTGGCAGGAAAAAACACACACAAAAGTTGCGGACATGTGCCAGCTTCTTGAGGGAAGGGATGAAGGAAAAGATCTGTCAAGGTTTAGGAAATGGGGAAGATTGTGGAAAAGTCAGCCAGAGCCTCAGGTCAAGGGAGACTTACTGGTCCCCATTTCTCAAACCTCACCAATCCGTTTCCTTCACTCCTCTTCCTTTGCCTTCAATCCTTTTTATGTATCCAATTATATATTTTCAAAAATTGATTATTTTCAGTGACTCTATCATTAGGTGCATTTCTCCACTATGTAATATTGTCACTGATAGGAAAGGATTGTGATACTGAAGCTGTAAAATTTTGTAACAAAGCTGATGTGCAGACATCTAGTACAATATTTGACAGGAATTCCTTATTAATTCAATGACAGCCAGAGATTCTTTTTTTTAATATTTTGCTAGAAATGCATATATATTATCAATATCTTTCAAGAACACTGTGTGTGTGTGTGTGTGTGTGTGTGTGTGTGTGTGAGAGAGAGAGAGAGAGAGAGAGAGTGAGAGTGAGTTTGGGGGAGGGGAGAATGCACAGCACAAATGGGTGACAGCAGAAAGAAGTGATCAACACATAAATAGTACACATGATGGCCCATGTATTGTCGGCTACACTTTGTTCATGATATTGAAAAGAGATTTTTGACAAATGATAGTTTATAAAGGAGACAGTATTCTGTTGTTTAGGTAACATCTGTAACTTTTCTTCCCATTGAGATATTGAGGCAAAATCTCCTTTTCTTGTTATTTGAGACTTCTTGACAGTCAGCACAGTGACAGAAACTTCATTAATATTAGTAGTGAAACTGTTGGTAAAAGCAGATGGGAGATATCTATTGGGAAATGAAACAAGTATCCCAAATAGATCGACAGGAATGAAAAGCCTTATTTTAATGTTATCTTATTGATAAATTATAATTAAATTCTCATAATAAAATAAGTATTATAATTACATGGTAGTATCCTCCAATACACACACACACACACACACACTATCCCTGACATTAGTATCTTTTTCTTGATGTCAAGAACTATAACAGCTTGAATGTTTTGGCACTAATATGATGAACTGTGAATCATCCATTTTGAGCTGTCAAATTGCCAGAAAATAAGGCGAACTGCAATAATAGGTGTATCCTGTAATTTTGAACAAATCCTGGTAAGTAGACACTGAGAAAAAGTACACTTTGTTCTTAAAAGATGCAACTTAGGGGAAACAGTCACTAAAGTTTTCAATGCATTCTAGCTCTGTAAGATGGGTTGTCTGCATCTGGATTGTCTGCTTCCTCTTCCATCTCATCTTGCAATGCCCTTTTTCCTGTTCATGTGTGTTGTCTTGCCCTCATTTCAAGTTATCTAATAGATCTCTCTGATGCCCTGACTCTATTGTTATCTAAATTTAACATTTGTTTCATTGTGAAAAGACTAACAATTTGCAGCAGTCTTTTCAGGACTTCAAACCTTACAATACTTCCTTCACAAAGTTGTCACTGCAACTAAGACATCAAAATGCAGTGTACTAAATGACACAAGCACTATATTGGGGATTAAGCTGTTGGTGGACTCATTAGGAACTGTATGTAGCCAGGAAGACAATTTTTCAATAGTCTTACATCTGACAAATCTCTGAAAGTTTCTTCCAAGACCTCCACTTTGTCAAAAGTTATTGTTGGTATGTGAATAAATTTCTCACAATTTCGCTGTGCTCTGTTGTATTTGCACCATGAATCACTTCATAGAGGTCATAGGCTATGAATGGGTTTATCGGCCTTTGGAGAGGTGTGAAACAAAATTGCCCATACAACTTTTCTCATGTCTTCTACACTACAAACATTTTGCCTGATTGCTATACCATAGTAACATGGATTATATCCGTGAGTCTATTCTTATATACAATGCTCTGCCACCTTGCAGTTTCTTTCCCTTGTATGCAATTTTCAGTCGTCACAGCTTTGTATTCCATTTGCTTTTATACATGACCTATACACTTCAGTTTAATGGTAGTTACATTTTCTTCATATGGCTTCTCTTCCACAAATGCTTTGAAAACTTTTAAATCCCATCTCTTAAATAACTGACAAATCTTACCTCCTTCATTTGTTCAGATTCTTGAAAAATGGTCACCACCACACAGTGTTTTGTTTAAATGAATGAATAAACCAAAAATAGGGCAATAATATATTTGGAAAGGTAAAATTTTGTAGGTGATCAGTGACAAAAACAAAAATTGAAAATTTAAAGATTTCAACTGGTACAGAGCCCTGTTAATGCTGCCATTTAGGTAGTAATTCATTGCCATGACAATAAATGCTGCAAACACAGTTGAAACAGTGCTTTTATAGTTGGTTTTAGTGTTTCAAAATGGCGCAGGCAATACCCATAAGGATTTTATTTGAACGGGAAAATGAGATGAAAGAAGAAGCAGTGAAATAAATCATTAGGAAGTCATGTTAAAAGAGCGAAGATAAGAAACACAGCAAAGGACATACAACAAACAACTCTGAACTATCATAATTCTTGTCATTTAAGAATGAGTAAAAGTCCAACAACTATTGAAAATTATCACCTGCCAGGATATAAATAGTGGATATCTAAGCTCTGACTCTTGTTAATCTGTGTTTTCAGATAATTCTGTGAACATACAGGAAGTATTCATACAGTTATTGCATAGATGGATCCTTCCCACTTATGGAGTTTCCAATATCATGTCTTTCTGTTAGATGTAATTTTTTTTTTGTGTAACCAGGAAATGGGATTCTTTTTTTTAAATCCTCAAAAGAATTGTCTTGCATCTTATTGACCTTTAAGCCACTGACATAAAATACAAATGAATAATTTACATAGTCAAATAGTGAAATCTGTGCTATTAGAATATTTGCGAGAAAGTAAAGTATATGTATTATTAACATCATGATAACATATGGTATCACAGTAATGTGTTCAATACGTGTACTTCATATCACATTCTGAATGCATCAGAAGGCAGAGCACATTGGTTGAAACATGATTCTAGTTCATGAGGTGGTGGTTCATAAATGTTCCATGGTTTCTGACACTTTGTTCCTTCAGTAACCTACGTCACAGAATGACCTTAATGATACCAGGTCATGGAACTAAACAACTCTACAAAGTTCATATTTCAGTATCGACAGTTGAAACCTACCTCGGGGGAGATCAGTTTGAATTCTGAAAAATGTAGGAACACGCAAGGCAATACTGATCCTATGACTTGTCTTAGAAGATAGGTTAAGGAAAGGCAAAATTATGTTGATATCATTTGTAGACTTACAGAAAGTTTTTGACAATGTTGACTGGAATACTCTCTTTGCAAGTCTAAAGGTAGGAGTAGTAAAATACAGGGAGTGGAAGGCTGTTTTTACAAATTTTACAGAAGCCAGATGGCATTAATAAGAGCCAAAGGACATGAAAGGGAAGCAGTGGTTGAGAAGGGAGTGAGACAAGATTGTAGCTTATTCCTGATGTTATTCAATCTGTACTTTGAGGAAGCAGTAAAAGAAGTGAAAGAAAAATCTGGAGTAGGAATTAAAGTTCAGGGAAAAGAAATAAAACTTGGAGGGTTGCTAATGGCACTTTAATTCTCTCAGAGACAGCAAAAGGACTTGGAAGAGCAGTTGAATGGAATGGGCAGTGTCTTGAAAGGAGGATATAAGATGAACATCAACAAAAGCAAAACAAGGATAATGGAATGTAGTCGAATTAAGTCAGGTGATGCTGAGGGAATTAGATTAGGAAACGAGATGCTAAAAATAGTAGATGAGTTTTGCTTTCTGGGAAACAAATAACTGATGATGGCTGACATAAAGAGAATATAAAATGTAGACAGGCAATAGCAAGAAAAGTATTTCTGAAAATGAGAAATTTGTTAATGTCAAATATACATTTAAGTGTTTGGAAGTCTTTTCTGAAGGTATTTGTATGGAGTGTAGCTATGTATGAAAGTGAAATTGGACGATAAAACAGTTTAGATAAAAAGAGAATAGAAGCTTTTAAGATGTGGTGCTCCACAAGAATCTTGAAGATTATATGGGTAGATCACATAAGTGATGGTGAGGTACTGAATAGAATTGGAGAAACAAGAAATTTGTGGCACAACTGAGACAAAATGGATCACCAGTTTAGTATTTGATGGAAGTGAGTGTGTGTGTGTGTGTGTGGGGGGGGGGGGGGGGGGGGGGGGGAGGGGAGGGTATAGTAGGAGGAGACCAAAAGATGTATACAGTAAGCAGATTCAGAAGGATGTTAGTTGCAACAGTTATTTGGAGATGAAGAGGCTCGCACAGGACAGAATAGCATGGAGATCTGCATCAGCAGTGCTTTAACATTATGAAAATACAAGATTTGTAAAAATAGTAAATTATTGTATGTTGTCATGTATACCTGGACCTCACAATAAACATTTTAAGTTTCTTATTGTAACACATATTAAAGTACTTTTTTCATAAAAGTCTTTCTTTGTTTCTGTGTCGGTGCCAAAGGTAATGACTGTGGTGGTGGTGGTGGTGGTGGTGGTGGTGGAGGAGGAGGAGGAGGAGGAGGAGGAGTAGGGGGCGGTAGTTGACATGGCAGTAGTGAAGTAGCTTCATGCTGTAGTGGCACAGTATCTTTTGTTAGAGTTCTGCTGTCTAATGGTGAAACTTCGTTTTGCAGTTCTAGGTCACTGAGCATGTTGTTGTGGACCATAGTATGTGATGAATTCCACTTTGCTATAGGACAGCCATAAACTGAAACTGGAGCACATTCTGTGTATCCAAGTTTCAGGTAGAAACCTTGTTGGTCGATAGTTGATAAATAGACTGTATGAAGACCGAGCCTGGAACAGAGCAAACATATATTTTAAAAATATTTCATTGTGTTTTACAAATAAGACGTTTTTGTTCTAAGCTTACTTTTGAGCTTCATTCTCTGATGCATTCATGAGTGCCTTGCCGAGACCTTGTTTGCGATACGATGGATGAATAACAACTGAAACAAAACAAAATACCACTATAAGTCTTATATGCCATCCCTATGAAGCCCATCTAAGATGTTGATAAAAAGAGAGAGCACTTTTTAGAGCTCATTCTTCAGCATAATTCTCAGCATAAGCCTAAAAGGTTTCTAAGTCAGTAACATATAATGATAATGCATTTTACTTAAATTGTCTGAATCAGTACTAATATTTATGCTTTATTCATAATGTAAAACTTGCTCTCTTCCATTCAAGCCATGGAACTGACTTACGCTGCAATAAATGACTGCTCCATTTTTACATTTATTTGTTATCCCTCTTTAAGCATATTGATACGTGTGAAATAGATATGGTACAATAATATCAATGCACATGTTCGCAAGTGTGCGGGTGCCGACCCCCCCTCCCCCCTCCCCCCCCCCCCCCCCCCCCCCCCCTCCACACATACACAGATATATACATTCACCTCAGAAAGATGTGATACTCTGCAGTCAGCCATTACTATTAATGAATCAAACTAAAATTTGTCTGCCACATGACACATTCTTTACATACAACATAAATAAACAATAGTAACTCTTATGCATCAGCTTTTGTGTGATCTAACTTTCTAGTGTAGCTTCATTCCGCTACTAGCACTACTATTTTCAAACTGCTGTCTTGGTGTGTGTGTGTGTGTGTGTGTGTGTGTGTGTGTGTGTGTGTGTGTGTGTGTGTGTGTGTGTGTAGAAACTCGTACCTTGCATGGGACATCTCTTGTGCCACTTATTTTACCCACGGGGGCTCTGTTGTCAAGGCACCTTCAAGCATACCCAAAGCAGGGGAACAGCATGTAACAATACACATAACTTGAAATGGAAGGTGAGTGGGGAGTGGGCCATCTGGCCTCACACATTCACCCTGCAAGTGAATAAGAGGCCAGTCCTTCAACATGAAGGCACATGGGAGGAGAGGTTTTCCAGTTATTGGGAGCTCCAATGTTAGGCCTGTTATGGAGCCACTTATAGTGAAATAGCATCCAGGACAGGAAAGAAGTCCGATGTGTGCTTGGTATGTCTGCTGGCTTGCCCCACCTGAGATGTTGAGTATTCTCTACCCGTGGCTGTCAAGGGTGTAGTCATCTTCAAGTTGTGGCTCATGTTGGGACCAATGATGGCTCTCATTTGGTTTCTGAGACACTGTCTGCCTGTAAAAGTGGCTGGCAAAAGTGGTAAAGATTGTTGGCCTCATTTGTATGGTGTGAGCAGAGCTTACACTGTACAGTATTGTACCCAGAATTGATAAGGTAACTTTGGTTGGGAGGTGAGTAGAGAACATCAACCAGAGGCTCCGTCGATCCTGAGACTCCCTTAGCTATAGTTTTTGGACCTGAATTATGAGGTGGAGAAGTGTAGGATTCTTCTTTATAAGTTCAGCAGTGCACTATATAAAGAAAATTACTCATGTAAGTATTGAAGTCGTTGTTGTTGTTGTTGTTGTTGTTGTCTTCAGTCCAGAAACTGGTTCGATGCAGCTCTCAATGCTACTCTATCCTGTGCAAGGTTTTTCATTTCCCAGTACCTACTGCAACCTACATCCTTCTGAATCTGTTTGGTGTATTCCTCTCTTGGTCTCCCTCTATGATTTTTACCCTCCACACTGCCCTCCAGTACTAAATTGGTGATGCCTCAGAACATGTCCTACCAACCAATCCCTTCTTCTAGTCAAGTTGTGCCACAAATTTCTCTTCTCCCCAATTCTATTCAATACCTCCTCATTAGTTATGTGATCTACCCATCTAACCTTCAGCATTCTTCTGTAGCACCACATTTCGAAAGCTTCTATTCTCTTCTTGTCCAAACTATTTATTGTCCATGTTTCATTTCCATACATTGCTACACACCATACAAATACTTTCAGAAGCGACTTACTGACACTTCAATCTATACTCGACATTAACAAATTTCTCTTCTTCAGAAACACTTTCCTTGCCATTGCCAGTCTACATTTTATATCTTCTCTACTCTGACCATCAAGAGTTATTTTGCTCCCCAAATAGCAAAACTCGTTTACTACTTTAAGTGTCTCATTTCCTAATCTAATTCCCTCAGCATCACCTGACTTAATTCGACTACATTCCATTATTCTCGTTTTGCTTTTGTTGATGTTCATCTTATATCCTCCTTTCAAGATGGTATCCATTCCGTTCAACTGCTCTTCCAAGTCCTTTGCTGTCTCTGACAGAATTACAATGTCATCGGCGAACCTCAAAGTTTTTATTTCTTCTCCGTGGTACTTAATACCTACTCCGAATTTTTCTTTTGTTTCCTTTACTGCTTGCTCAATATATAGATTGAATAACATCGGGGATAGGCTACAACCCTGTCTCACTCCCTTCCCAACCACTGCTTCCCTTTTGTGTCCCTCGACTCTTATAACTGCCATCTGGTTTCTGTACAAATTGTAAATAGCCTTTCGCTCCCTGTATTTTACCCCTGCCACCTTCAGAATTTGAAAGAGAGTACTCCAGTCAACATTGTCAAAAGCTTTCTCTAAGTCTACAAATACTAGAAACATAGGTTTGGCTTTCCTTAATCTATCTTCTAAGATAAGTCGTAGGGTCAGTATTGCCTCAAGTGTTCCAATATTTCTGTGAAATCCAAACTGATCTTCCCCAAGGTCGGCTTCTACCAGTTTTTCCATTCGTCTGTAAAGAATTCGCTTTAGTATTTTGCAGCTGTGACTTATTAAACTGATAGTTCGGTAATTTTCACATCTGTCAACACCTGCTTTCTTTGGGTTTGGAATTACTATATTCTTCTTGAGGGTATTTCGCCTGCCTCATACATCTTGCTCACCAGATGGTAAAGTTTTGTCAAGACTGGCTCTCTCAAGGCTATCAGTAGTTCTAATGGAATGTTGTCTATTCCCGGGGGCCTTGTTTCGACTTAGGTCTTTCAGTGTTCTGTCAAACTCTTCACGCAGTATCATATCTCCCATTTCATCTTCATCTACATCCTCTTCCATTTCCCTAATATTGTCCTCAAGCACATCGCACTTGTATAGACCCTCTATATACTCCTTCCACCTTCCTTCTTTGCTTAGAACTGTGTTTCCGTCTGAGCTCTTGATATTCATACAAGTGGTTCTCTTTTCTTCAAAGGTGTCTTTAATTTTCCCGTAGGCAGTATCTATCTTATCCCTAGTGAGATAAGCCTCTACGTCCTTACATTTGTCCTCTAGCCATGCCTGCTTAGCTATTTTGCACTTCCTGTTGATCTCATTTCTGAGACATTTGTATTCCTTTTTGCCTGCTTCATTTACTGCATTTTTATATTTTCTTCTTTCATCAATTAAATTCATATTTCTTCTGTTACCCAAGGATTTCTACTAACCTTCGTCTTTTTACCTACTTGATCCTTTGCTGCCTTCACTACTTCATCCCTCAAAGCTACCCATTCTGCTTCTACTGTATTTCTTTACCCCATTCCTGTCAATTGTTCCCTTATGCTCTGCTTGAAACCCTGTACAACTTCTGGTTTAGTCAGTTTATCCAGGTCCCATCTCCTTAAATTCTCACCTTTTGCAGTGTCTTCAGTTTTAATCTACATTTCATAACCAATAGATTTTGGTGATAGTCCACATCTGCCCTTGGAAATGTCTTACAGTTTAAAACCTGGTTCCTAAATCTCTGTCTTACCATTATATAATCTATCTGAAACCTTCCAGTATCTCCAGGCCTCTTCCATGTATACAACCTTCTTTCATGATTCTTGAACCATGTGTTAGCTATGATTAAGTTAAACTCTGTGCAAAATCCTACCAGGCGGCTTCCTCTTTCATTTCTTCCCCCCAATCCATATTCACCTACTACGTTTCCTTCTCTCCCGTTTCCTACTATCAAATTCTAGTCACCCATGACTATTAAATTTTCGTCTCTCTTCACTATCTGAATAATTTCTTTCATCTCATCACACATTTCATCAATTTCTTCATCATCTCCAGAGCTAGTTGGCATATAAACTTGTACTACTGTGGTAGGCGTGGGCTTCGTGTCTATCTTGGTCACAATAATGTGTTCACTATGCTGTTTGTAGTAGCTTACCTGTACTCCTATTTTTTTTATTCATTGTTAAACCTATTCCTGCACTACCCCTATTTCATTTTGTATTTATAACCCTGTATTCACCTGACCAAAAGTCTTGTTCCTCCTGCCACCGAACTTCACTAATTCCCACTATATCTAACTTTAACCTATCCATTATTGAAGTCATCTGAAGTGAAATCAACATCAGAGAAAGCATTTTTGCTGTCATCTATCTATGGACCTGACAGAAGATCCTAAGAAGTGCGTACACTCTGTGACCATAATGGCATCGAAATAGTGCATGACACAGATACAACCAAAACACTAAACATATTTTTCCAAAACAGTTTCCCTGAGAAATTCACATCGAACAAATGTCAAAATGATATGAACTGAAACAAGTGACTATGGGATAGAAAAGCAACTGAGAAAGCGCAACAGAGGACAAACCACTGTATCTGACAGGGTACCAATAAGATTCTACATAGTGTGTGCAAAAGAACTTGCTCTTCTTCTAACAGCAGCGAACTGTATGTTTCTAGAGGAGCAAAGCATTCCTAATGATTGGAACAAAGGTCAGTTCATTACTTTTATCTAGAAGGGTTGTCAAATAGACACACAAAACTACAGACTTATATCGCTGACCTCAGGCTGTTGTAGAATCTTGGCCCATGTTTTACTCTCACATTATAATAACATTTATGGAGACTGAAAATCTTCTCTGTAGGAATCAACCTGGATTCTGTAAACAGTGATAATGTGAAACCCAGATCACACTACTCATCCACACGACCATGAAAACAGTATATACTGGCACCCAGATTAATGCTGTATTCCTTGACCTCCGGAAAGCATTTGATATTGTTCCACAGTGCCATCTAATGAACAAAATGTGAGTGTACAGAATATAAGATTGGGGTGAAGTGTGTCTAGCAAACAGGATACAGCAGGTCATTCTCAATAGAGAGAAATCTTCACACATAAAAGTAAATGTAGTTGCACACCAGTGTAGTGTTACTGAACCATTACTTTTCACAAAATACATAAACCACTTAGTGGATAACATCAGAAATTCCATGAGGATTTTAGCAGATAGTGGTGTATACAGAGAAATCACAACACTAGAAAACTGTAGTGAAATATAGGAAGAACTGCAGAGGATCAACGCTTGGTGCAGGAATTGGCAATTGACCTTCGACATAAACAAATGCAACATATTGTGTAAATAGGCAGAAAGAACCTGTGTTTTATGATTGCGTAACAATCAAGGGAAGAATGACATCCATAAAATATCAAGGAGTATGCATACAGAGTGGCTTAAAGTGGAATGACCACGTAAAACTAATTGCAGGTAAGGCAGATGCCAGACTGAGATTCATTGGAGCAATCTTCAAGAAATGTAGTCGACCCACAAAGAAGGTAGCTTATAAAAACCCCGTTCGACAAGTACTTGAATACTGCTCATCACTGTGTGACTTGTGCCACACAGGATCGATAGAGGAAGTAGAAAAGATCCAAAGAAGAGCAGTGCATTTTGGTACAGGTTCATTTAGTAAGTGTAAAAGTGTCACAGAGATGCTCAGCCATCTCCAGTGGCAGACACTGCAAGAGAGGCACTTCGTATCATGGTGTGGTTTACTGTTAAAGTTCCAAGAGTGTACATTCCTAGAAGACTTAATTGACATACTGCTTCCTCCTAGGTATATACCACAAAAGACCATGAATGCACGATTATAGAGATTTGAGCTTACATTGCAGGCTTAACAGCAACTGTTCTTCCCGCAAACCATTTGTCAGTGACATTGGTACACAAAGTACCCTCTACCACACACTGTAGTAGTTTGCAGAGTATTGATGTAGATGTAGACTACTTCTACCCAGCTGGATCTTGATAACATCACATGCAGCTTTACATTTGTTTTGGGCAGGGCTAGTTTAAGGTCCAAGTGGCCACTTGGGACACCAGGCTGAGAGGGTTCCTAGAAGCAGCCATGTACAAAATTTGTATACAGGGTGTGTCATAATTAGTAGTGAAAATTGACATGGGTGAAAGTAAACAATAATAGAAGTAAAAATGTTCTGTTAAACAGGGTCTGTAAATAATTTATTGGCGAGATACTTGTGAATGTGTGATTACGATGCAACATTGACTTCAGTATCAAATTTTGTCATACTGAATATAAATGTAAACTTTTTCACAAAGTCTCTGCCTAATTCAGTTCAAATTTTCATCCATGGTCTAACTTAACACAAATACCGTACTGCTTCAGCACATTACATTATACAGTTTACATTCCACTCGTATCATTGAAGTTCCATGTATTGTACTCTGTCTGGATGCAATACTGCACTCAGTCATAATTTCCTTCAAACATCCTTGGATGATACTGTTTATCTTGACAAGACTGTATTGCTCCATTTCTTCAACTGTATCAAGGAGAGTGCTGTACACTTCATTTTAAGCCTTTCAGACCCTCTGACTACAATTGTGTAACTTTTACATTATCTTAGCCGCAACAGATGTATTTTTTCCCAATGGAAACCTGAGGTACACATTTGTGAATGTTCAGCATTTTCATAATGTTCAAGTGCTCCCAACTGTTGAGCATCACTATGAAAATATCAGCAAGTCAGTGCAGCAGTGCACAGCAGCTTGTGGCAGTGTGCAGCAGTCCGTGACCACCAGAATACACAGATGTGGTTGGTTCACTGTATAATTGGTTATTTTTATTGTTATTTTGAATGGTAATCATTGAATGATCATTTTCTATTTATTGCAATAGAAAGTATTTTGTAATTGGCTATTATAGTCCATGAAATGAAGATAAGTGAATAAAGTATGTTTTAAAAATGGGTACATATTTTTGTACAAACCTTGCATTTAAAATCATTAATAAATCACTTACGAGCTTTGATACGTAAAAAAAATTTCTTTCCTGTGTGTGTGAGACAGAGAGAGAGAGAGCGAGCGCGCATCAGGTCTGAAAGCGTTGACCCCAATACAGAGGGTGGAAGTAAGGTAACTTTAGAGGTTGAGATTCAGGATGTGCTTATCAATAGGTAATAAGAGCTTCAGCTTTCTATACCATATTCATGATCTGCACATTCAGGACAGTGGAAAACTAAAAGTTGCATACATGACTTTTGAGAGTGTCTTAAATGATGGTGATGAATGTGACCTTAATGGGACGTAAATGAACAATGAAGTTTTGATCTTAATTCCCATTCTTCCAACTGGAAGTTCTCCACAAAGCACAGTTTTCTTCTTCCTCTACGAGTTAAACTCTCCAACTTCTCAAAATGGCCATTCACATGGCTTCAAGTCATCATCTGTTTTGCTTTGTCATTTCCCCTGATTCTGCATCTCGCCAACAAATGCTTCACATTATTGATTCATATAAACATTTTTTTTTTATTTTTACTGTTTCCAGAAAGTAGAATACATCTTGAGTTGCTTGATTCAGAAGCATTGCACTAATAGTTTGTTTACGTACAGTCTGTGCACATTAAAGTTAATTGAAAGATATATTTTATTGTGAATAAGTTAAGTAACTGATAGTGCTGTTAAATGAGTGCTTGAGTTCTTGTTTTAAGCTGAAATAATTAACTTTTTACGTTATATCACATGCAATGGCCCAGAGATCACCAGTGTGATATGTGGTTTATTCATCTCATTACATACAATTTCAAATCATTTGATTTGATGTACAGGAGACATGTCAAGGTTTACGAAAGAAACTTTTTTCACTTTTTTAAGAGAAATGTTTACATTATATTTTACATTTCTAAGTTACAGCTACACATGTACATAAAATAATACATGTAATACAATCCCTGTGCTCAGACTGTGAAGCTGTCCTCAATGAATTCATCGACAGAATAATAACACTTTTCCACCAGAAGAGTAAAGAGCAATCTTTTCAGTGAACCAATCTCCATTTTAAATATATTACTGCCTTTTATTTTATTGAACATTTTTAACCCCATATACTCTGGCGTTTGGGCATAAAGTTTTAAACAATGTGTTGGAAGTTTGAAGTTATCTCTGTGGCGAGTGCTGTAGTTGTGGTCAAAACGGAAAGTGTCTAGTGTATGTTGCTTTCTATATAGGAACACCACCATCTCATACATGTAAAGTGAGGGGATAGATAGCATTTTTAAATTTTTTAATAGTGGTCAACAGGGTCCCGTGTTTTTGCAACACACGTTTCTAATTACTTTCTTTTGTAATACTAGGAGCCTAGTGACATTTGCTGAATTTCCCCAGAAGATTATGCCATAACGAATAACTGAGTCAAAGTAGCAGTGATAAACTATCTTTCTGGTATTCATGTTTGTGGCACCTGACAAAATACACATTGCAAATGCTAAGTTGTTCAGTTTATTTGCTAAGTAATCTATGTGTACCTTCCAATTCAAATTTTTTTCAAGATTTAGGCCTAAGAACTTCCTGTGGTTTGCTTCTGTGATATCCTGATCATTGCAAGTTATCTTCATTTCACTCCTTTCTACTGATTTAGCTTCAAATTGCATCATTTTGGTTTTAGTTACATTTAGTTTTAGTCCATTTTGATAGAACCTAGATTCAAGTTTTTCTAAAGTATTTTTGGCTTTTTCTGGAATATTTTCACGTACCTCATTTTCAATTAGAACTGATGTATCATCAGCAAATAAGACTGAATGAACATCAATAGCAAGTGGTAGGTCATTTATGTAAAAAAGAAACAGATGGGGACCCAATATCGAACCTTGTGGGGACTCCTTGGGGAACTGTTTTCCAGTCTGATGAATAATTGGTTCCATTTGAAGTTAAAATTATTCTTTGTTTCCTACCTGACAGGTAAGAGCTAAACCATTTTAAAGCAGTGTCCCTGATTCCATACATCTGTAATTTGTGGAGGAGTAATGCATGGTTCACTGAATCGAAGCTTTAGTCAGATCACAGAATATACCTGTGACCTTTCTACCTTTATCTAATGTGGAGCATATTTTTTGGATGAACTCATTTATAGCATTCACAGTGCTTTTACCCTGTTGGAATCCGAACTGGTTTTTAAAAATTATATCATTTACAGTAAGAAAGTTATTAATTTGTTTTGCTGCAATCTTTTCAAACACTTTAGAGAAGACCAGCAAGAGTGAATAGCGTGGTAGTTCCCCATATCTTCTGTCAATCCTTTCTTGAATAGAGGTTTGATCTCACCATATTTCAATACATCTGGAAAGCATCCCTGTTCAAAAGATTTTATAATAGTTGACAGTGGTTGAGAAACAATATCGTACACATACTTGATTACAGATGATGTTATTTCATCCCACCCATGTGATGTTTTGTTTTTTAGAGACAATATTTCCTTTTCCACATCCCTTTGGGTGATTTTTTCAAATTGTTTAAAAGATGTGTTCTGGCTGTTTTCCAAATTTGTGATGCCCTGATAGAATGTCATATCCAAATCCGATCTTACTACATTTAGGAAGAATTCATTGAAACAACTTGACATCTGAACAGGGTTTACTATAATTTCATTTTCATGTCTAATTTTTAAAATCTTGTGAATTTTTACTTTGGCTCCTAATTCAGACTGAACAACTGACCACACTGTTTTTGTCTTATTTCTGTGTTCTCGTATGAATTTATTATTTGCCATTTTTTTAGCTGCCACTACAACTTTCCTAAATACAGCTTTATACTGTTTGACATAAGCAACAAAATCTGGATTTCTGTTTGATTTTAACTCATTGTGGAGCTCTCTCTTTCTGGCACTAGAAATTTTTATTCCTGTTGTAATCCATTTGAGTTTACCATTAACCTTCTTTTGCTTATATCTACGAGGAAATGATTCATTAAATACCTCTAAGAAACAATCTAAGAATTTGTATAGTTTATCGAGCTTGAACTATTGTAGTCTACAGGCCAGCTTATTATACTTAATTTACTGCAGAATAAATCCATTTTACTTTTACTGAGATCCCTTTTTATACACGCTTCTGGAGGCTTTAGGTTATTTGCTTTTGGGAGCTCAATAAACAGAGCTGAGTGATCTGAAATACCCAAGTCTAAGCAGTATTTGTGCTTATTTCCACTGTCAAATTTATAATTAGTAATAATATTATCAATGCAGGTCACTGATCTGCTGTTTTCCCTAGTGCATTCAGAAAAATTTAGCTCGAAACCAGATTTCTGAATTAAGTCACGAAATTTTGTGGAATCATTGCTTTCAACTAGCACATTTAAGTTGAAGTCTGCTGCTATAACAACTTTTTTCTTACTTTCTTTCTGGAGTTTTCCCAGGAGGCATTCGAATTTGGCTAAAAACTGTGTGTGTGTGTGTGTGTGTGTGTGTGTGTGTGTGTGAACAATGTGGCATTATATTATTTACAAAAAAGGTATTGTATACCAGGTGTACCAGGAGTAAATCTAATGATTGTCTCTAACTAGAAGTCTGTAAATGTATATGTATACGAATTAGCTTATTGTAAATTGGTCTAAACTTGTAAATACTTTGAGATGTCCTATATCCTTGTAAAAAGAGATCTACAGAAGAATAAAGGTAGTACTACTACTACTACTTCAGTGTTAATCTATGGGTCTACCTTTTTCTGCTTGTAAATAACAAAAATCTATGTAGTGTTCAGTGCTTTAATTCTATTTTTAATGTATAATCTGTGTTGTAGTGTGTGATAAGTGTGGATGTTGCTGTTGAGTAACCAGACAATGAGTGGTGGAGTGGTATGGGCATACTGTGGATTGGAGTTCCACTGGGACAATTGCAATGGGGAACTGAATGGGAAACTCGACAATGCTTTCCCATGGAACTGTGGGCTCTGCAAAACAGACAAGATAATCGCTGAACATGAGGAAAACATTTGTGTCCTTCAGGCTGAATTTGAACCCTCAACATTTGAACAAGATAGGTAGAAGAAAGAAAAAGATTGTGGGAAATGGGTAAAGATAACATGCAATGGGAGAAAGGGTAACAGCTCTTCAACTTTTTCATCTACATTTGAACTTACAGTGTCGAATATCTTTGACTTGTTTCCTGAAGTACAAGGAAAAGAGCCTAATCCAGCTGTAGTTCACAGTAGGGTGTACTAGACTTTTAGTGTAGGTCAGTAGCAAAAGAGAGTAGGAAGAAATGATTCTTGCTGCTAGATAGTAGCTGTGGGAGGAGTATAGGCCAGATGGTACAGGGAAAATTAGGAACAGGGTACCAGGCCACAAGTATTGTGAAACCAATTGCTAGCCTCAGCCAGGTGTCCGAGGACACAGGGAACTTGTGTAAAGATTTTGACAAAGAATATGAGCAGGGTGTATACCCCCTGGAAAATCCAAGAAAAACCCAGGAATTTTTTCATCTAGGAGAAAACCGAAAATTTTTGGAATTCCAAGAATTTTTCATTGTTTTAGTTTGTTAAATTTTTGTAATTTTGACTGGTAAGAACTGATACGCAAACAAAGAATGTTACTGTATCCCGCTACTGCAGAGTAATATTGCAGCTATAAAACATAAAAGAGAGAAACAACCAAAATAAAATTTAAGTAGCAAAGGAAATGGGCCATTAGCAAAACACAGTGCTCACTCAAGCACCTGCCTGCACATGCGCAGTTGAGTCACGTATGAAAAATACCATCTCCCACTTCTGGATACTTGAAGTGTGTCTGCTGGCTGTTAGCTGTATCGGCAGTAGCAGGAAGCAGCCAGATGCTAATCGGAAATTTTTTTCTGGTGCGCCCAAGGTGCCAGATCCGCAAGAACCAGCCTGAGTTGTGGTGGGGAGGGGGGTAATCTCCAAGTGATCCATGTTCATGGTTAGTGATCTCGCTGTTTCTTCTTCATTTACAGCTCTCACATAAAATGAAAACAAAACAGGTTTATGTGGCCGGCAGCTATCAAGTGAATTAAATAACATTCATATAATTACAAAGGCTACAATATGTAATTAGTTGCAGTTTTTTTTAATTTTATTTCCATGTTTTTAAGTTACTTTTGTTGGTTTGCTAAAGAAATTTGGCTTTAATTAATCTTTTCTGCTGAGGCAGTCAATTTATTTGAAACATAGTGTTTCATTCCACATTATTGGCTAGTTTCAACTGTTCATTGAATTTCAAATGCACATTTTCATCTTCTGCCACATATGACCTTATGCCATAATAATAGAACCAAACATGAGATAATACATTACTGGTACTCCTAGAAAATTTACATTCCAAAACCTGCACTGAAAGCTTAATATCGGGTTGAGGCCCACTTAATTGTGAATCTGGACATACGAATGTGCACTTAAGCCAAATTAAGCAGTTTAGTATGGTTTACGAAATTCCGATGCTCATGAAATATCCTCTGATTCCTGTTTTTTTTTTTTTTTTTTTTTTTTTATTTCTTTTTTTTTTATTTATTTTTTTTATGGCGTAATGTAAGATCTCTTCATGCTTTACACATATGAACATATGGACTTCCTACATCATCATAGCGGTGCATGCACAGTAACACCTGTTTTATGGAGCTCTGTGAGAACTGCTGAAAAAAACCTATTTCTAGCAGGTCGCAGGAAAGTATTGAAAATGATGGATGAAAAATGTTACTTTAAAAGCAAAATTCCTTTTAAGCAATATAGATTAAGTTATGTGTGAGAATGTGCAATGAATTTCTTAAATTAGAAAGCGTTTGACTCTTGTTTAAAACTTAATACTTTGAGGACCAGCCACTTAGCAGATTTTAGAGCTGTTTTATATCATTATTTTAAGGATTGATAAGTTTTACAATTCCAAAGGAAAATATCTGTAACTTAACATGGAAAAAGCGTATTTTAATCTGGGAATTTTGTTTCCTTGTCTGCATATATACTATGATGAGGTTATCATAGTACGTGAAGCCAGGAACAGCCTGGCTAAAGACAGAAATTGCAGCAATAGGGGATGACCTGAATGAAACAGGAGTAGCAACCAAAACACAAAAATGTGTGTTTTGTGGGGTTCCTGTAGCGCCATGACCAGCCCTGGATTAACACTGCTTTGAGATGTGTGAACACTGAGTTGAGCTGGCTGCTGTTACTGAAATGGAATCTCATATGAATGCAATGCCTGCTGCTACAGTTGGCAGATGGGATTATATTAGACACAGCTTACACCTTACTAAGATAGGAGAAAGATACGTTGCCTCAGCTTCTTGCAGAAAATGTGTGGTGGACCACCATTACATAAAGAAAGTTCCCTGTGGGTACTGATGTCAGAGGCATAACTTTTTCAGGTTAGAATCTGGATACTGGCATGCTGTTAAAATAACAGAGGAGCCCAACGCAATGCTTAAGAATGCACAGAAAAGTCAGATTAACTTGTTTCATCAAAATATCATAGGAATGAGTAAAAAGGTAGAAGAGCTTCTTAATTGTTTGGAAAATTTAGGAAGCTCTGAAAGATAGATGTCCTGTGCTTATATGAGAACCACAAAACCACAGCATTACATAAGTTAAATATAAAACATAACACTCTAGCATCTTATTCATGTGGAACTAATATGGGAAAAGGAGAATTTGTTCTATATATTAAGACAGAACACATGTTCAAAAACACTGAGCTATGTAGATTTACAAGTGATCAGCACATAGAAGTGTGCACTTGTGAATTAATACTGAAAAATAGTTCACTTTTAACTGTATATAGATCTCTACTGGGAAATTTTGAACTTTTTATCAGGAATTTGGATTCCCTACAATGCTAACTGTCAGATAACAGCAAGCAGTTAATAGTCTGTGATGATTTCAATGTAGTTTTACTACAGGATTCAGATAGGAAAAACAATCTGGAAACCTTACATGGATACTCCAAGTCAATCTCACCAATTAACTTTCCAACATGGGTGGGTAAAGATACTAGGACACTAATTGATAATGGTTTTTTTTTATGGTGCTCAAAGCAAGAAACTCATTGTATGTCCTCTAATAAATATTTGATCATGATGCACAGTTAGTTAGGATAAAGAAGACATTATCTTAGTGTATTGATACTCCTCAGCAAAAACCAGTTAGAATAATTAATGACTCCAGAACAAATGTTTCTAGAAAGAGTTTACAAGAAATGACTTCAGATGAAATTTGTAGTGAACCAAATGCTGGCATAAAATTTAATCTATTCCATGATAAACTCATATAGTTATTTGAAAATAGCTTTCCACAGAAGCTAATCAGAAAGGACATTCAACAGCCATGTAATAAACCATGGTTCACTACTGAGATTAAGGTATCTTGCAAAAACTTTGTAACTACTGGAAGGAGAAAGTAGAGATCCTGCTGTAATTGCATACTACAACAACTACTCAAAAGTACTAAGAAGAAAAGTTATTAAAAAATCAAGCAACATGCACATTATGTCAGAAATCAGTAATTTCAACAACAGATTTAAGGCTATAGGGAATGTACTGAAATGAGGAACAGGACAACCATCCACAGAATAGGATAACATCATTATTGAATTAAACAGAAGGGCTATAAAAGATGAGTCACAGGTAGCAAATATGTTTAATAACAATTTATCAAATATAGTAGAAGATACAGGGACCAAACTGTTCAAAGGAAACATCACAGCTGTATGTTGAAAAAGCAACCCTCTTAAACTTCAGTCATATGAATATATCACCAACGTCTCCTTCTGAAAGTAAGAGAATTATATGTTGTCTCAAAAATGAAAACTCTTACAGATTTGATGGTGTTTCCAATAGAGTAATAAGGATTTGTTCCCATGTAATAAGCCCTGTTTTAACTGAAATATATACTGCATCACTCGAGGAGAGATTGGAACACCTCTATAAGAAAGAGGTCAATAACTACCAACCCATTTCACTACTGATATCATCTGTCAGAATTTTTGAGAAGGTGATGTATTCTAGAATAGCATCTGACCTGAGCAACAATAATATCCTCAGTAAACCACAGTTTGCATTCCAGAAACGTTGCTCTACTGAAGAGATCATTTAAAGGTTCATTCATCAAATTTTATATGCCTTAAATAATAAAATAGTACCAGTTGGTATCTTCTGTGACCTAACTAAGGCATTTGACTGTGTGAATCACAATTTTCAATTAGATAAATGAAGATTTTATGGGATTGATGGTAGAGGTAAACAGGGGATAACGTCATATCTAATCAAAAGAGAACAGAATTAGTGTCAACAAAAGTAGTCCAATGACATTTTTTTGACTGGGGAGGAATTATGTATGGAGTTCCAAAAGGCTCAATTTTATTTTATGTCTGCTATTGTTCATCATATATGTAAACAATATTCCATCTAACATATAACAAGCAGAATTAGTCACTTTTATCGATGACATTAGCATTGTAATCAATCCAAACACATAAACAGCAACAGAAGAAATGGTAAATAATGTTCTTAAAAGTATAATTAACTGGTTTTCTGTGAATGGTCTCACTCCCAGTTTAAAAACTATATAACATATTCAGTTGTGTTCATCTTGAGGTACTACACCAGTGATAGGTGTAACACATGATGAGGAAATAAGCAGGGTGGAAGTGTCCATTCTGATGAGAATTTAAACTGGAAAAAGCACATTTTGGAACTCCTAGAACAACGTAGTTCTATAACATTTGCACTTGCAATCATTGTGAATCTTGGGAAGGGACAAATCAGTAAGTTGACATATTTTCATTCAACAATGTCATATGAATAATGTTCTTGGGTAACTAATTTTTAAGAAAGAAAGTCTTCATTGCTCAAAAACATGCTGTAAGAATAATATGTGGTGCTCACACACAATCATCTTGTAGACATCTGTTTAAGGAGTTAAGCATTTTGAGAACTGCTTCACAGTATATTTATTCTCTCATGAAGTTTACTGGAAATAATCCACTGCAGTTCAAAAGGAACAATGATGTACATAATTTCAATACCAGAAGGAAAAATGACATTCATTATGCTACACTAAGAATGTCTTTAGCACAAAAAGGGCTGCACAATGGCGCAACCAAAATTGTTATCCTTGCTCAGTGATATAAAATGTCTGACAGACAGCAAAGTGGGAAATCAACTGAAATAGTTTTCCCTTGACAAGTTCTTCTATTTCTTCGAAGTAATTCCATTACTGTAATGTGTATAAGGTGATGGGTAGGAATTACTAAGTCACATTGTTGTAAATGATCAAATGATCTGCTTATAGGCATATTTACAAAATAATTTGTGATGTTAATATAAAATGACCCATTTCACATCATTAAGATTTATTATGTGAATGATCCATGGGATATGAAAGTAACTATTTAATTAATCTTAACCTTTATGACCAAAGGATGGAATTCGAATTATTGATTGCTTGTTTAGCTTTTGTTTTCCTGTGCCTCATTTTTTATTTACTGGACCCTTATTTGAGGATCAAACTCCCAGATATTTATACTTTTGACATTCCTCAACAGTTTTTGCATCTATGGCAATATAATGGCTCATTTTCTTGTATTACAAAAACAATTATACTGACATTTTTCTGAAAACCTTTGTAAGCTGACCTTACCTATATCTGCAAATTGTAGTGAAATAAGTTTTTCAAAATGCAAGTTTATAAAGACATATCTTAATCAAGACTTTCTCAAGACAGCTTGTGTGGCCTGACAACTTCAGCTCTGAAAAGCGAAATCTTAAAGTAAATTGACTGAGATCCTATTTCTTATGATTTTGCTAAGTTAAAGGCTAAAAAAAATTCAATATATTTTTTTGTCCAAGGGACAAATTGTAGTACATATTCGGAACAACTGTGGGAATTATACAAGACTTAATTAATAGAATATTTCTCTTATTTCAAACAACAATATGTGTTTTCCTTTGTAGTTGTATTTATCATTTTTCAGTTACCTGCATCAAAAATTTTGTAAAATTTAGCTACTTATTGGTGAGTTTTCCTCACATGTCACACTCAACTTAAGCGATGAAACAATGTCCTATGTTTAACATGTCAATATAAAATTAGATATTTCTTATATTTGTGTCTCACTTTTTTCAATGGAAAGTTACACAAATTGTAAATTATACAAATAAAAAGTTCTATTATACACACATCAAAAAAAGTTTTGCATCGCTCGGTTCTCAGAGTTCCGGAACCTGTACAGAAAATTGGAATAGAGATCAACATAAACATCATTTCTGCCCTTTTTATTGCTCATGAAAACCATACATTGCATGGTGTACCACCATACAGAGACCTTCAGTGGTGGTGGTCCAGATTGCCATACACACCAGTACGATGCATGCCTGTACTGCACTGTATGGTTTTGTAGTTGCAATGATGGACCTCGCCATGGACGTTAGGAGTGAAGTTGCACATCGTGCAGCCTATTGTGCACAGCTTGAGTCGTAACACAACGTCCTGTGGCTGCACGAAAAGCATTATTCAACATGGTGGCATTGCTGTCAGGGTTCCTCTGAGCCATAATCCGTCATAGGTACTGGTCATCCACTGCAGTAGTAGCCCTTGGGTAGCCTGAGTGATGCATGTCATCGACAGTTCCTGTCTTTCTGTATCTCCTCCACGTCCAAACAACATCGCTTTGATTTACTCCAAACACCTGGACACTTCCCTTGCTGAGAGCCCTTCCCGGTATAAAGTAACAATGCGGATGCAATCAAACTGTGGTATTGACCATCCAGGCGTGGTTGAACTACAGACAACATGAGCCATGAACTCTCAAGGAAGTTTATGATTGGTCAATAAGTAGTAAGGTGACATTGAACATAAAGAAAACTAATGGCATGAATTTCAGTTTGTAGAGGAAAATGACAATGTTAAATTAAATGCAGATGGCACCTCTATAGACTGTGTAACAAACGCAAAATTTCTAGGAATGAATATTGATTCTCAGTTGAAGTGGTGTGAACACATAAAGGTACAGGGCTATTACAAATGATTGAAGCGATTTCATAAATTCACTGTAGCTCCGTTCATTGACATATGGTCACGACACACTACAGATACGTAGAAAAACTCACAAAGTTTTGTTCGGCTGAGGCCGCACTTCAGGTTTCTGCCGCCGGAGTGCTCGAGAGCGCAGTGAGACAAACTGGCGACAGGAGCCGAGAAAGCGTATGTCGTGCTTGAAATGCACTCACATCAGTCAATCATAACAGTGCAACGACACTTCAGGACGAAGTTCAACAAAGATCCACCAACTGCTAACTCCATTCGGCAATGGTATGCGCAGTTTAAAGCTTCTGGATGCCTCTGTAAGGGGAAATCAATGGGTCGGCCTGCAGTGAGCGAAGAAACGGTTGAACGCGTGCGGGCAAGTTTCACGCGTAGCCCGCGGAATTCGACGAATAAAGCAAGCAGGGAGCTAAACGTACCACAGCCGACGGTTTGGAAAATCTTACGGAAAAGGCTAAAGCAGGAGCATTTCTTAAACAGGAGATTGGAAAACCGATGGATCGGTCGTGGTGGAGATCATGATCAACAATTCATGTCATGGCCTTCACGCTCTCCCGACTTAACCCCATGCAATTTCTTTTGTGGGGTTATGTGAAAGATTCAGTGGTTAAACCTCCTCTACCAAGAAACGTGCCAGAACTGCGAGCTTGAATCAACGATGCTTTCGAACTCATTGATGGGGACATGCTGCGCCGAGTGTGGGAGGAACTTGATTATTGGCTTGATGTCTGCCGAATCATTAAAGGGGCACATATCGAACATTTGTGAATGCCTAAAAAAACTTTTTGAGTTTTTGTATGTGTGTGCAAAGCATTGTGAAAATGTCTCAAATAATAAAGTTATTGTAGAGCTGTGAAATCGCTTCAATCATTTGTAATAACCCTGTACTTGCAAACAGAATGTCAGCAGCATGTTATGCCCTTAGAATCCTATCACCAGTGTGTAACATACAGTGTCTTTTACTTAAATATTATTCATATGTACACTCAATTCTTAGCTAGGGAATTCTTTTTTGGGGGACAAATGCACAAAATATGAACACAATTTTCAAACTCCAGAAAAGAGCCATAAGAATAATAACCAAAAATACTAGTTGAGCTCATTGTAATTATCTGTTCAGAACACTGGGAATTTTAACTGCTCCATGTGAATACATTTACCAGTCAGTTGCACACATAAAAAATAATGTTGGTAATTACTGCACAAGCACCTCTGTCCATGACCATGCAACAAGAGATAGACTCAACTTACATTTACCAAGAAAAAATAAACATAAAACTCAAAACAGCATTTTCTACCAAAGAATAAAACTGTACAATAAATTACCAAAAGAGATTAAAGAAATTGCCAAAATACACTTATTTAAAAAGGCAGCTAAAAAGTACCTGTTATGCAATACATTTTATACATTGAAGGATTACTTAGCTGAAACAGAGTAGGAGTTTGATAAAAAATGTCATACAAATAAATAATAATAATAATGATCATAAAATATCCAACATTCCACAGAACACCTTCACTTTATGTTTTTTCCTTCTTTTTTTCCTTTCTAGAAATACTTACCCCCAAGCTATGCATAGCACAATACTAACACCTCTTCCTCTTTCTGAGCTCAACATTTCATTTCACTCATTATGGAGGGATGCTGACTCAGTTTTTCAGGATAGCAAATGGGAAGTTGCAATACAGAAAATGGCCCAGAGATCACCAGTGTGTGTGTGTGTGTGTGTGTGTGTGTTGTGAGTGAAGTGTTATGAAACAATGTGTGTATAGTGTGTGGAGTGACTGATAGTCAGATATGAGTGAACAATGTGGCATTACATTATTTAATACATTATTTCTAAAAAAAGTATTGTGTACCAGGAGTAAATCTAATAATTGTCTCTAACTAGAAGTCTGTAAATATATGTGTATACAGATTAGCTTATTTTAAATTGATCTAAATTTGTAAATACTTTGACATCTCCTATATCCTTGTAAAAAGAGATCTACAGATGAATAAAGCTACTACTACTACTACTAAAACTACTTCCTTCCTGGTGGAATGACTGGAACTGATCGGTGTGTGTGTGTGTGTGTGTGTGTGTGTGTGTGTGTGTGTGTATGTGTGTTTAATTTTGCAGTCAGTTTAATAGACAGCACATTTTTAATGAAGCTGGATCAATTCAATATGCCTAGTTGCTTGTGCTTACACTAAAAGCTTTTAATTATCACAGGAATTACATTAAATGAAAATGAATTGTTCTTCAATATTTAACACAGGAAGAAGAGTCACTAATTTAATTCTTTACAGAGAAATGTCTATGTAGTACTTATTGTAAACAAAAAAACAATTTTGACATTCACTATATTTAGATTTACTTTTTATAATTTAAAGATCTTACCAAGAGCTCAAGGGAAAGAGGGAGGGAGGAGGTTGAGTACGGAGGAGGAGGGCAAATGATATGTCACATATACGGAAAAGTGTTCTTGAACCGGGCCCGGTGTTTGGAACTATTGTAACTTCCATTGCCATGAATTTAGCTAATCTGATTTTCATCCTACATTTGCTTTTTAACTTTATGTAATTGGTCTTCTGTGCATAACTTTTTTGCAGCTGTCATAAGGGATCATCTAGAATTCTAAGCCCTTACAGTTCAAGTGTGAACCACTGATGCTCTTTTCTGACAGTCTCCCTCTCTCTTTCCCTTTTCAAACCTTAAGGGAGCAGGTTTTAACCATATCTGAGAGTATATTTATAAATGCATGCTCAAGATCAACCTTAAGGGAGCAGGTTTTAACCATATCTGAGAGTATATTTATAAATGCATGCTCAAGATCAACTTTTTAAAGAATGTGATTCCATTTTGTCTCCTTTAGCTGTGTCTTGTAACTGTCAATTTCTCATCATTGAGAAACATAGTATTTTTCATTTCACTATAATGTAATGCAGACTGGTAAGTTTTTAATTTTAATGCTATGCCCTTATGATGTGTTGTTCCATCAAAGGAGAATTTTCTTTTTTAACTGTGGACATGTTCTACAATACTGCAACAGGTACTGATACTTGACAGTAGTTTTGCAATAACTGAGGTCAATGTTTCACTGAAGTTATTTCTGGTTGTTGGGGTGGAGTGGGTAGATGGGGAAAGAGGCGGGAGGCGTAGGGAGAGGGTGGCAGTGGTTGGCTAATGGCTCTGAGGGAGGCGGCAGCTAGGAATGCAGGAGGGAGGGGTGGCAGGTGCATGGGCTAGGCATAATGTGTACTGATGTCAGGGCCAGTGGGGAGCCTTCTGCCAGCTCATTTGCTGCACTTTTATATTTTCTTCTTTCATCAGTTACATTCAGTATCTCGTGTGTTACTCGAGGATTTCTGCTGGCCCTTAGCTTTTCTCTTATTTTATTCTCTGTTGCCTTCAGTGTTTCATTTCATTTCTAAAAGCTGTCCATTCTTCTTCTATTGTATTCCATTTCCTTGTTTCATCCAATTGTTGCCTAATGCTATCTTTGAAACTCTAAACCACAGGTTCTTTCAATTTATCCAGATCCTACCTCCATAGTTTCCTACCTTTATGCAATTTCTTCAGCTTTAATCTGCAGTTCATAATCAGTAAATTATGGTTAGTCCATATCTAGCCCTGGAAATGTTTTGCAGTTTAAAATTTGGTTTTAAAATCACCATATTACCATTATGTGATCTATCTTGATACCTGTTAATGTCTCCTGTACTGTTCCATGCACAAAACTTGCTTATATGAGTCTTTTCAAGAGGGTGCTGCTGCTGATGAGTCCCATACTTCTTTACAGAGCGTAGGGGAACGATGCGGGAGACCCGCGCCGCCTTACTAGGCAAGGTCCTAGTGGAGGTGATTTGCCATTGCCTTCCTCCGACCGTAATGGGGATGAATGATGATGATGAAGACGACACAACAACACCCATTCATCTCGAGGCAGGAAAAATCCCTGACCCCGCCGGGAATCGAACCCGGGACCCCATGCTCGGGAAGGGAGAACGCTACCGCGAGACCACGAGCTGCGGACATTCAACCATTAAAGAATCTAAGTAACCTTTTTTGTGTATGTTCCATTCCAGAACTAAGTGTTGCTATTTCCAAATGAAATGGTACAGTACCCTGCTTCTGCAGTAAACTTAACATGTAGAGTTTGCTGATTGTTACTGTAAGACCCTACCTTGTGATGATTATTATTCCCGCCACTGCAGCAGTATGTGCATGAGAAATGATAGTATTACAGTTTGAGAAAGTAGTTCCAAGGAGTGATTATAAGACCCCTTTGGTTTCCTGAGTGCTGAGTCAGGCCAAATCGTTCACATACACTCTTGAAGTATTTGATGGATGACTGCAGTTCTTCAGGTGTGTTAGCTGGAGGAGCAGAATCATGTACATATTGCAACTCTGTTGACAGTGTAATTTATCATTCTCTTTCAAGCAATGGCTAGCTTGATTAAAAATTCCTCTATCGAAATGCAATTTAATGTTCTGACTGTTGTTTGTAGACTGTGTCTCTTAGAGCAGGGCTACCAATTATAGGGCAAAGACTGTGGATACTTCTACGTGGGTACTAGCACACTGCCGTATTTTAAGGCTTTTCATAACTGAAAGTTTTTGTTGATTTCATTGCTTGCATAACACTTCCATAAGTCCTATAAAATGTATAGGGAAGCCAAAATATCTTGAAACCATCCATGTAGCATTTAAAGGCATGCTTTCTAAGGCCTGTTTTGGGTCATGTAGCACTGAGAACAGATGTTTATGCCTGCAGACAGATAGATCAGGGTTGGAATGACACATATCTTTCACTTCTCAGAAATAGTCAACATCATATTTGTTATGGTGCCGAGTTGGCACTGCCACAACACGCATGATGGCTATAATGTACAAATCAGGGAAAGCAACATTCACACTCTCTGTAGTAGCCACACGGTATTTCCAAGTACAGCCCCAGACCACTAGGAGGCACAATAAGAGCTACAGATCACCAGGTACCTCGCGAGGCAATAGCAAGAAGTCGCTGGCCACACCTACATCCAGTCACAAGTTAAAAGGGGGCAGCAAGTCTCTTCTGGAGAATAGCTACTGAGGGACCACTGCAGACAGTTGCCATTGATGAGGGTTGGCTGATTCATATGCCAACTGCTTGCAGTCCCTTAATTATGCTCTTTTTGATGTGCCATTGATGATGACAGTGTGATGTTGAGAAGTTGGCTTCTGCGTTGGAAAGCAGCTCTTTGAGTGTTGGTCATTTCAGTGTTTAGTTCCAGCTCCAGGGAGTTGCCTGAAGCCAAATCCACAGAATTGTACACACATCAAAAAAAGTTTTGCATCACCCCGGTCCCCAGGGGGTGAAGATAGACGTTGACCGTGGATATTGTATCGCAGACATAGTCCCTTTGACTGTTCAGAGATGTCACTAAACCCTACCAAGGATATAACAACCATGAGCAGCACCTATTAGACAGAGGCGGTCCGACAGCCAATCAATTCCAGTCATTCCATCACGAAGGAGGTACACAGCTTGTATTGTCTTGTCACCAGGATGGTGAATACCGCAGTTCGATTGCATCCGCATTGTTACTTTGTGCCAGGAAGGGCTCTTAATAAGGGAAGTCTCCAGGTGTCTTGGAGTGAACCAAAGCAATGTTGTTTGGACATGGAGGAGATACAGAGAGACAGGAACTGTCAATGACATGCCTCGCTCAGGCCAGCCAAGGGCTACTACTGCAGTGGATTCACTACCTATGGATTATGGCTCAGAATATCCCTGACAGCAATGCCATCATGTAGAATAATGCTTTGTGTGCAGCCACAGGATGTTGTGTTACAACTCAAACTGTTCACAATAGGCTGCACAATGCGCAACTTCATTCCTGACGTCCACAGTGAGGTCCATCTTTGCAATCACGTAACCATTCAGTGCAGTACAGATGGGCCCAAAAACATGCCGAATGAACCACTGAGGATTGGCATCACGTTCTCTTCACCAATGGGTGTCGCATATGCCTTCAACCAGACAATTGTCAAAGATGTGTTTGGAGGCAACCAGGTCAGGTTGAACACCTTAGACACAATGTCCAGCGAGTGCAGCAAAGTGAAGGTTCCCTGCTGTTTTGGGGTGGCATTATGTGGGGCCGATGTATGCCACTGGTGGTCATGGAAGGCACCATAACGGCTGTACGATACGTGAATGCCATCCTCCGACCGACAGTGCAACCATATCAACAGCATATTGGTGAGGCATTCATCTTCATGGACTAAAATTTGCGCCCCCATGGTGCACATCTTGTGAATGTCTTCTTAAGGATTATGACATCACTCAATTAGAGTGGTCAGCATGTTCTCCAGACATGAACCCTATTGAAAATGCCTGGGATAGATTGAAAAGGGCTGTTTATGGATGACATGACCCACCAACCACTCTGAGGGATCTATGCTAAGTTGTTGTTGAGGAGTGGGACAATCTGGACCAACAGTGCCTTGATGAACTTGTGGATAGTATGCCACGCTGAATACAGGCATGCACCAAAGCAAGAGGGTATTAAAGGTACCGGTGTGTACAATCTGGACCACCACCTCTGAAGGTCTCACTGTATGGTGGTACAACATGCAATGTGTGGTTTTCATGAGCAATAAAAAGGGTGGAAATGATGTTTACGTTGATCTCTATTCCAATTTTCTGTACAGATTCCATAACCGAGGTGATGCAAAACTTTTTTTGATGTGTGTATTTTGGCTGAAACACTAGTTAATTTGTAATCGTAAATCGTGCTGACCATTTTTTTTTGGTTTGCAGAAAAACAATAAAGAAGCTAATGTACTCCTTCTGGGACTTTCTTGCAATTAGGACTAATAGACAAATTTTTCAGTGGCAACAAGGAGCATTTTAGAATTGATTACAACATGTGTGCCACATACCAGGTTGGTCAGGAACAAGTGGCGTCCTTGCCACTGAACACAGACATTACACATCTGGTGTTGCTCTTACTACAAAGGATGCAGTGGGTGAATGAGGCTCTACTGGCACAAGTTCTCTCTTTGAAGACACTCCCCACCAGTTGCTGTGGGGCTGGTGCCCAGCCTGCCACCTAGGTACACCCAGGCGCATCATCACCACTGCTCTTTCAATACTTTGACAAGAAAATCAACCCTGCTACATAGCCCAATTAGAGCAACATCTTGCAATGGACAGCATCTATGGTGACTAGCAGCAGTGTGCCTTCCAGTTGGCCAACGCAGGACCCATGATCTACCAGCAATTACAACAGTTACATCCCCAAGCAAAAGCACACTATCACCCTATGCTTCCTTGAGGAAAAGCTTAACTGATTACTTCGACACTAAGATTCACATTGCTGCAGCATGACACAAGTTCTTTAGTTGTGAGAAGCTACATTCTGAAACCTGTAGGGAATGGATAGCTAGGCTCCAGTGTCTCTCCTGAGAATGCTGTTTTCAATGTGCCAATGAACAATGCTGGCTCCCTTATACATCAGCCCTGATCTGCAACATGATTTTAGTTCACACACCTGATGAAGGCCTGTAGCAGTATCTCCTGAAGTTCAAAGATGTATTTCTTGATTCATGGCTTCACATCATTCGGGCTTTTGAGCAATCTGTCAGAGCAGCAGATTCTATCCAATATCCAGCTCTGGTATTTGTCTCCCATCCCAAATTTGAAGCCATGCAGCAGCATTTGGTGCTCATGACTGAAAGAGACCCTCCCAGGACATGTAGTTTCAAACAATCACCATCTTGTAAACAGTGCTTTGTTAACTATCCACTTGGTCCTCCATCAATATTGTGGAGAAACCGTCAAGTTCTGCCCCACATTTGAGGTGACTTCAAGGCCACTGGGAATACACAGTCCACAGTCACCACATAACCCATTCTCAAGCTTGAGGACATTGTTTACGATCTCACTGGGGTACAGTGTTCGTCAAAATTGACCTTTGGGATGCTTATCTCCAGCTCCCATAGGACACAGAATCCTGGCAGACTGTGGTCATAAACACTCCTTTTGGATTGTTTCTATATAGGCGGCTTCTGTTTGGCATCACTAGTGCCACTGTGATCTTCCAGAGGTACTTGGAGCAACTCTTAAAGGAAGTCCTGAGGATAGTGAACCATCTCAATGATATTCTGGTCGCTGGAAAGAATACAGCCAATCTTGCCTGGATTCTCAACTTGCTTTTCTTCACATTCATGGCAGTGAACATTCACTGTAATCTTGAGCAACGTTCTTTTTTCATACACCAAGTTGAGTATCTAGGACACATCTTCGTGCACCTACGGGATAGGCACAGTTTTTTCGCACAGTGAGAATGGTGTGAAGTGACCCATCACATTTGTATCCAAGACCTTCACAGCAGCACAGAAGAACTACAGCCAAATAGAAGAGGAGGCTTTGGCCATCATCTTCGTCATCAAAAAGTTTCACGATTACATCTATGGCTGCCATTTCACACTCATGATGGATCATAAACCTGTACTGCATCCTTCAAGTCTTCAGCACCAATACCAAGCCATATGACATGCCAGCTGCAATGGTGGGCTCTGTTTCTCTCAGGATATTCCTACGATATCCAATATCACCCTAATGCCACCCATGCCAATGCTGACTTCCTATCAAGATTGCCTGTCAGCCACAACCCAGATGAGGAACTGGAATTATTTTTTAATGTGGACAGTGAGTGCCAATGTCGTGGCCATCTCCCCATCGATACATGCCTTGTGGGACAACATGGTGTGAATGACCCTGTCCTCTGGGAGGTTTTGCATTATACAACACAAGGATGGCTCACAGACAAGAAAAATATAGCACACCTGGTCTTCAGGACCAGGAAGCATGAGGTTTCATACTTGCATGGCATTGTGCTCATATGGGGTGCCATGGGCTGCACTCAGATGCACATCCCAGCACCCTCTGGCCTAAGGTTCTGTGGGTTCTCCATGACAACCATTGGGAAATCATCCTGACAAAGCGCCTCGCCCAACACTATGTCTGTACTGGAGAAGTATCAACGCAGATATTGCCAAGATGGTGAAGGACTGCCCCACATGTCAAAGCAAGCAAGCGACCACCTGCCCTCCCCCCTCCCCAATCCGTATTTTCCATGGCCCATCATGAAGACTCCTTGGTCCTGCCTCCATTTGGATTTTTCTGGCCCATTCCTCAGCTTTTTGTGTGTTTCCTGATTGTACATGCAAGCAGTTGATTCCCCTGTGTGTTTCTGATGCAGTCCACCACCTCAGCAAAGACGATGTTCACCCTTGAAGGCCTCCCAGAAGACTTGGTCACTGACAACAGACCCAAATTAACACAGGCAGAATTGTGGAACTTGTGCACCTCAAATGGCATCTCATTACTCCACACAGTTCCATTTCACCCTGCCTCAAATGGTCTGACCGAACTTCTAGTATGCACCCTCAAGACCCAAATGAAAAAATTACCTCGACGCCACTCCATGGACAATGCCTTGACACTCTTCCTTTCCTCATACCGTGCATCTCCTCAGAGCAGTTCCTCACTGACAGAAAAACTACATGGTTGCCCACGAAGGTTACAATTATCTCTGACGTACCTTCAGAACAGCCCCTGACATATCTTCAGAATGACCCCTTACCATCTCGGATTAATGGAAGGCATTTCTTTTCTCTGCACGATCAGGTATGGGTGCAGGCACAAGATTGAGGTCATTATTAGTGGCAGTCTGCCTTCATTCTCTGCTTGATCAGGCAGGTGATGGTTGAAGCTCGACTGCTGCGAGGAGGCTGCGGCCACTGGCATAACAGTCAAATCTGGGCTCATAATGGTTCCAACCCAGTGATGGATGCCACAACTCCTTCTACCATTCCAGATTCCTGGGATGAGACAGTCTTTGCACCCTCTGCCACTGGCCCGGCCTGAGACCTCCAAAGACCAGACATGGTTAATTGGACCTCTCATCCCATGCATTTTAAACATCTTCACTCGTTCACTTATGAAGTCCATCTGCACTGCTGCCAGACAGTTGCAACTACCACGATCAACTGTGCATAATGTCCTTCACAAGAACTTATGGTTGTATGCTTACAAAGTGCAACTGTTACAGACACTTGAGCCAAATGACAAGCCAAAACGGACCGAGTTTGCACTCAACATGCTGGAACGCCTTTTGGAGGATGAAGCATTCCTCAAGCGAGTTTGTTTCAGTGCTGAGGCAACTTTTTATGTTTCTGGGACATTAAACAGAAACAATGTGAGATCCATACCAGGTTGGATCGAAGGAGGACATTGAAGCAATTCAGAGACGGGCTGCTAGATTTGTTACCAGTAGTTTTGAACAGCATGCAAGTGTTACAGAGATCCTTTGGGAACTCAAATGTGAATCCCTGGAGGGAAGGCAACAGTCTTTTCAACTTCTGAGAAAATTTAGAGAACCAGCATTTGAAGCTGACTGCCAAATGATTCTAGTGCCTGTAGCATACATTGCGCGTTAGGACCACGAAGATACGATAAAAGAAATTAGGGCTCATACAGAGGCATATAGACAGAGTGAAACAGGAAAGGAAATGACTTGTAGTGATACAGGGTACCCTCTGCCATTGCACCATATGGTGGCTTGCGGAGTATCGATGTATATGTAGGTACTCTTTCAATTAGTACTCCTACTGGGACTCTGATTGAATTTGGAATAACAGACAGATTTTTGCAATATTTATTTCAAAAGATATAACAGGTGTTTAGAAAATTCTTTACTTGCTTTCTTCCAGTTCACACAACACTATATTGCTTAAATGTTACGATTGGTTGCAGTAATTAAATGTTGCCTTCTGACGAGGAACTACTGGTTTCCTGTCATAGCCAATAATGTCTTCCTTGGTGGCCCAATTTCTTCTTCTGCTTCGGCTTCTTCTTCTTCTTCTTCTTCTTCTCCTCCTCCTCCTCCTCCTCCCACCATAGCTAATATTAAAATTTTGGGTTTCAGATACTCTGTTGATGGAAGGAACTGAAACCTCTATAAAATGGCAACTCCTCAAGAGAAGTCACAACGTGTGTCCTAGTTTATTGAGACAAAATTGGATGTTCAGACTCAACAAAACTTCGGAACGAAGTTTGGAAGAGATCCACCATTGCGCCCTCCAATCCATGCACATGACACAAAAAATTTATGGAGACAGGGACAGTGTTGGATAAAGGGAGGAGCGGGCGACCAAGAACATCCGAGGAAAACATCGATCGCATTTTAAACATCTTCACTCGTTCACTTATGAAGTCCATCTGCACTCCTGCCAGACAGTTGCAACTACCATGATCAACTGTGCATAATGTCCTTCACAAGAACTTATGGTTGTATGCTTACAAAGTGCAACTGTTACAGACACTTGAGCCAAATGACAAGCCAAAACGGACCAAGTTTGCACTCAACATGCTGGAACGCCTTTCGTAGGATGAAGCATTACTCAAGCGAGTTTGTTTCTGTGATGAGGCAACTTTTCATGTTTCTGGGACATTAAACAGAAACAATGTGAGAATCTGGGGATCTGAACACCCCCATGTGACTTGGGAGCTTCACCGGGATAGTCCAAAAGTGAATGTAAGGTGTGGAATAATGTGCAACCGAATAATTGGTCCATTTTTCTTCAATGAGTCAACAGTTACTGCAGATGTTTACTTCGACCTTCTGATCAAATATGTAGCACCACAATTGATTGACTTACAACCAACTATCATTTTCCAGCAAGACGGTGCACCACCACATTGGACACTGCATGTTTGTCAGTTCCTCAATGAAACATTTCCAGGTGGTTGGATTGGGAGGGATGGGCCAATTCCTTGGCCACTGCATTTGCCAGATTTTGCTCCCTTGAACTTTTTTTATGGGGGTACATAAAAGATATTGTGTATCAAACACAGATACAGGACATTGCTGACTTGAAGCAAAGGATTCGTAATGCCATTGCCACCATTGATGACGCTATGCTACAGCAAACATGGCAAGAAATTGAGTACTGTCTTGATGCGCTTCATGCAACTAAAGGTGCCAATATAGAGGTCTATCAAACACTGTCAAAAAAACTTTTATAAACACTGATTACAATAAAACAAATGTTGTTAAAATATTTCAACAACTGTCGTTGTAATAAAATTTTGAAGTTATAAAGGGACTTTGTGGACGCCTTGTATATATGTGGAGGTAATTAAAGCATATATGTGGAGAAGTGATGAATGGGGAATCAGTCTAATGATGATAAGGGCCACTAATGGAGTAATCCACTGTCATAAACAACTTTGAAGAAAGATAGATTGTTAGGGGCTGGTGCCTGTGAATGAGCATGTCAAAAATAGTGAAGCTGTGTTGGACACCCATGGCTTATCAGAGAACTTGGAAGTTGGAGGATTATCCCCTCTGTAAGTCAGGTTAGGGAGCAATCTGTGTCAGATCTGATGACAAGGTATAGTGGTGGTGCAGGTGTAATTAGGTCAGAGCATACTGTTTATGTTACATTGTTGAATATGGCGGTCTCGAGCTAAAGATCCCTATGTGTTTCCATATTGACTCAATAACATCAACAATTATGACTACAATGAGCACAGGACCATCAAGATAGGCTCATGGACCAATGGCAATGTGTCACCGAATTATACGAATCACATTTCTTGTTACACCTGGTTGATGGAAGTATTCCAATGTGCGGTCATCCTGGTTAATGGCTGCTTGAAATATGCACCGCCCCATAGATGCTGGCCTTCAGGGGCAGTATCATGCTATGGGAGGCATTCACTTGGCCTTGCATGAGACCTGCAGTTGTAATTGAAGGCATCCATAACAGCTGTGTGATATGTGCAGACCACCTGCATTCTTTCATGCTTGAAGCCTTCCTCACTGGTGATGGCAACTTTCAGCAGAGCAACTATCCATGTCATAAGGCCAGACTCTCACTATAGTCATTTGAGGAACACGATAATGAACTCACACTGCTGTCTTGGCAGCCTAATTCATTTCATCTGAATCTCATGGAACACATCTGAGACACTGTCAAGTGCCAGATGCATGCGCACAAACTACCAGTTCATAATTTGATAGAGTGACCTGTGCATAGATGTCTGGTGCCACACACCTCTGGAAACCTACCAAGGACAGATGAATCCATGGCATGCTGAGCTGCTACTGTATTCTATTCCAAAGGTGGGCCAACATGGTACTGAGCAGGTTGGTCGTAATGTTTTAGCTCATCAGTGCATGTGCACAGGTAACAAAATATTAACCATTAAGGGATATAAACAGAAAAAAAAACATATTTTTAGGTCAAATGTTGTATTATCCAATGTTATGTAAAGCGGAAGTTCAGAAAACAGATGTGAGATTTAACTTAAGATATAAAAAAATTATGATTTTTAAGACATTTTGTTAATGATGATATGCAAATGAATACATACTTATGGAAACTTTTAAAAAAATTCTTTTCATGGAGGAATATGACTTTTTATAGGAACTACTGTAAATGATACATTTACGGTTAATGGTGCTAATTCTGAAACTATAGGCAGAGCTTTAATTTCTACTTTTAAATAAACACAAGCAATTTTATAGAGAGCTTCATACAATGAGACATGTGAAAATGTATTTGCATGGACAAAAGAATTAGTTTCTTTCAACATTCTCACTTTATGTCTCTGTTACATCCCTCCAACTTTCTGTACTTTATGTTTGTTATGAAGTAGAAATTTATACAAGGGTTGCCCAGAAAGTGATGCACCACATTTTTTTTCTCAGCCGAAAACAATGCTAAGAATGCAAAACATTACATATTTATTATCTGAAGTCTCATGAGTGAGCATGCCAAGTTTCCTTCACTTCTGACAGATAGCGTAGCTGCAGGACAGTTTCGAAATGGCGTCTGTAGGTAATGTATGTTACAAGCAATGTGCCATCATTGAATTTCTCACTGCAGAGAAAGAAACTGTGGGGAATATTTAAAAACACTTGTGCAAAGTCTATGGAGCATCTACTGTCGACAAAAGGACAGTTAGACACTGGGCATGGAGGACCTAGCTCCCTCGGACTTCTACTTGTTTGGGGCATTAAGGGATGCCATTCGTGGAAGACATCTGAGGATGATGAGGAGGTGATTCACACAATGAAGAACTGGTTCCACCACCAGGACAAGGACTGGTATCAACAGGCATATATGCCCTTGTTTTTTGCTGGAGCAAGGCCATAGAATGGGATGGAGATTACATGGAAAAATTGGGCGTGTAGATAAAACACCATTCTTTTCTGTGTATAATTCTCATTATGTTCAATGAAGAATTGTTGAAGGAAAAAATGTGGCAACCTTCGTATAAAGCTCACCAATAGTTTGTGTGTTGGCAGTACTAATTACACTGAAGAGCCAAAGAAACTGGTACGCCTGCCTAATATTGTGTAGGGCCCCGTGAGCATGCAGAAGTGCCGCAACATGACGCGGCATGGACTAATGCTTGAAGTAGTGCTGGAGAGAATCGACACCATAAATCCTGCAGGGCTGCCCATAAATTTGTAAGAGTATGAACAGCATGTTGCAAGGCACCCCATATATGCTCAATAATGTTCATGTCTGAGGAGTTTTGTGGCCAGCGGAAATGTTTAAATTCAGAAGAGTGTTCCTGGAGCCACTCTGTAGCAATTCTGGACATGTGGGGTTCACATTCTCCTGCTGGAATTGCCCAGCATGAGTGGATGCAGGTGATCAGACAGGATGCTTATGTACGTGTCACCTGTCAGAGTTGTATCTAGAAGTATCAAGGGTCCCATATCACTCCAACTGCACATGCCCCACACTGTTACAGGGCCTCCACCAACATGAACAGTCCCCTGCTGACACACAGGGTCCATGGATTTATGAGGTTGTCCCCATACCTGTAAATGTTCATCTGCTTGATATAATTTGAAGCAAGACTCATCCAACCAGGCAACATGTTTCCATTCATCAACAGTCCAAAGTCAGTGTTGATGGGCCCAGGTGAGGCAGAATGCTTTGTCTTGTGCAGTCATCAAGGATACATGAGTGGGCCTTTGGTACCATGTGCCCATATAGATGATGTTTTATTGAACTGTACACATGCTGACGCTTGTTGATGGCCCAGCAGTGAAATCTTCTGCAGCAATTTGCAGATGGGTTGCTGTTCTGTCACACTGAACATTTCTCTTCAGTCATCATTGGTCCCATTGTTGCAGGATCTTTTTCCAGCCACAGTGATGCCGGAGATTTGATGTTTCACCAGATTTCTGGTATTCACAGTACACTCGTGAAATGGTCACACGGGAAAATCCCCACTTCATCAGTACCTCAGAGACACTGTGTGCCATTGTTCGTGCGCTAACTTTAACACCACTTACAAACTCACTTAAATCTTGATAACCTGCTGTTGTAGCAGCAGTAACCACTCGAACAACTGTGCCAGACACTTGTTGCCTTATATAGGTGTTGCTGGCTGCACTGCCACATTCTGATTGTTTACATATATCTGTATTCAAATACAAATGCATATGCATGCCTATACCAGTTGCTTTGGCGCTTCAGTGTATAAATGTACCATGTACAACAGTTCCTAAAAAATTCATATTCTACATTAAAAAGTATTTTTAAAAGTTATCATGAAATTATTCTGAGTGTAGACATCACTGTAAAATGATGAACCAACATTTCAGCTACTATGGCAAGTTGTATTCATCAGGTTATGAAATAGTGCTGGGACAATGTAACCTGGCAAAATTACTAAAAATAAAAATTTGCAGTATCTGGTGAGCAATGGACCTCCATTCACAAAGGATTCAGTCAACTTCACCACACTTTTTGATGTGATGTTGCTGTTCGCAATTGTGCCAGCAAGAGATGATGAGGCCAGCAAGAGATGATGAATACTTTACAAAAGTGAGTTGCCTTCAAAAAATAACCATTTCTTCATGGTGAAAGAGAAATTTTGTGGACAGATGGATGGTGTAGCAATGGGATCTTGCCTTTCACTATTAGCAATGGACTTCCTCATGGAACACATGAGAAATTTGCACTTCGTCCCACACTGTGCAACAAAAATGCTGACAATACTTCCATCTTCTACCTTCATAGAGGAACAGAACCCACCATCTCTTGCCAGTATCACAGTGTACCAACAAAAGTGTACAGAATACAGTGGAATTATCTCTTTGTGGAAAAGTACCTGTCACCAACTTTGACACAGTAGCCAGGAAGCCCACTTCCACTGGCATATCTGTATGCTACATCTGGCCATCATAGAAACCAGAATTCAGTACCACCATCATAGAAACCAGAATTCAGTACCACACACTCTGACCATAACAGCTCACTGGATCTGTAAGGCAGACAATGTCAGTTTGGGTGTGAAGAAGCTGTATACCATCTTAAGAGATAATGGTTACAATGAAGAAACCTGTCCACAAAGAAAGAGATTGACAGGGAAGGGGAAGAGGAGGTGGAACAACCATACACCATTCTTCTATTGCACAGAAAATAGTCAGCAATCATGTGGGGAAAATTCTTCACTGAGAGAGCATTAAACTGATCTATTGCAACAGAACAAAACTGCAGACCCTGCTTTGCTCCACCAAAGATGTCATCAGTACACTGCAAAGAGTCAGCTGTGAGTGCAGATGAGTTAGCAACAGGCACATGACTAAAATAACATTGACATGTGGCTGGGACAACTTGAAGAAAAATCAATTGCGTCAGAACATAAAATCAAAGCATAGGAACATAGACTTCAAGGAGGCTTGGTTTCCAGCTATGCAGCCACTTACATTCAGTAAGATACAGGGTAACTCAAGCAGTCCTCCAATAGGATATGTGCTGATGGTTGCAATTTTACATCTTGTTTGCTGCCAATGCAAGCAATGCTGGCATGCAGATGGACTGCACTTGTGAGGCTGCCTCATCACGTAAAGATCCTCCCTTAATTTTCAGCATTGGAAATATTAATTTTAAATAGCATTGATTCCAAGTGTCACCCAATTTATATGCAGTGTATATAAAGAAAGCTCCAGAAATGAATCTTTACACATATTATTAATTATATACATAATACAATTCATTAGGTGCTGCATTGTGGAAATGACATGACTGAAGCATAGTGACTTATTTCCAGATTTTAATGTTTTATTCCCAATTAGTATTAATTACCACAAAGTCACAAGCACCGTCAATTTTCACATGGAATCACAAATTAGTATAGAAAAAATGTGTTGCAGAATTGTACACTGTCTTCACAACCACAGCATGTCAAAGACCTAAATGAACTGTTCACCATCACAGTCACAGCATGAGTTATGCATTTGGTTGCCAAAGAAGGATAGCATATACCTCGCATATTGTTCCAGGAACTTCTAGAAAGTTGTATAAATCAAATTAGTATGTAAGTGACTATTGTTTTTAAGTTTTACCATCATTTAAATTTAATGAATGTATTTTACATATATTAATTTTTTTAGAGATTATGAAAATGGCAGGTAATGAGAGTACAGGGTTATTCTAAATGATGGACCCATTTTCAAAAATTCATTTGTATTCAAGTACAAATCTAAAATGAACAAGCTTTATACCAATGAAAAGAGGAAGTTTCAAAGTTTTTGGTGGGCGGCAGTGGCCGGGCAGTGATGGTTTGAGAAACGACTGTGGAGCACAGGGTTATCTGTGTTCTTGAGTTCGCAAAAAGTGAGTCGTAAATTGCAGTGCAGCGGGAATTTCATATCAAATTCAGTATTCAACCACCAACTTGCAAAAGCATTAGCCATTGGTTTAAGCAGTTTAAACAGACCGGGAGTGTGTGCAAAGGAAAACGCACTGGCCAACTGCGTGTGTCAGATGATGATGTCCGGCAGATTCAAGAAAGCTTTTTTTGCACAGTCCCAGTAAGTCTATCAATAGAGCTAGTCAAGAACTTGAAATACCTCAATCAATACTACAGAAAGTTCTGAGACGGCGTTTGCTGTACAAGCCCTACCGATTATAACTTGTGCCAGGCTCTCAACCCCAATGACAAAGAGAAGCAATTTAATTACAAATTATTAAATTTATTAAATTGATATCAAACATTATGAAAACAACTTTGAAACATCCTCTTTTCATTGGTATGAAGCTTGTTCATTTTGGATTTGTACTTGAATAAATACGAAGTTTTGAAAATGGGTCCATCATTTAGAATAACCCAGCATTGCAAAAATAGTGAAAATATTTCTAAAGCTATTAACTTTATGTTATGCTTAGACCTTCATTTGATGTCAGTTGCAAGTCAATAAAAATATAAATAGTGACATTTGTCTTGAATAACTTTAAAATGACTTCGCAAGATACGAATAAGTGATAATATACAACAGTCCAAGGTTGGTTGGTTGAATTGGGAAGGGACCAAGCAGCAAGGTCATTGGTCCCATCAGATTAGGGAAGGATGGGGAAGGGAGTTGGCCATACCATTTGAAAGTAACCATCCTGACATTTGCCTGAAGCGATGTAGGGTAATCACAGAAAACCTAAATCAGGATGGCCGGACGTGGGTTTGAACCATCATCATCCCAAATGCGAGTCCAGTGTGCCAACAACTGGCCACCTTGGTTGGTCTATGGTACAACCTCGTGGGACAGAAAGTTGGCTGGATCTAAGAGAGACATAATTTGTAAATGATGTAAGAAGCAAAATCTTTTGGCTATGTAAATATGTTGTCATTGTATGATGCTTTCCTCAAAAGTGTTGTGTGTTCATTCACAAACAGAAATTTATTTAGAAGCTCCAACTACAGTTACAGAGTTAGCACCATTTACAATAGGCCTACAATAAGCTGTACTCCACCATGAAACAAATTTTTAAGAAGTTTCCATAAGTTTATATTCATCTGCATGTTATCATTTAGCAAAATGTTTTCAAAATCATGATTTTTGTTTAATTTTATGCCCCAGTTAAATCTCACTTTTCTCTTAGGTTTAATGTTTCTCTCTTTGTTTCTTGGACATTCTTTGTACAGAACTCTGGATACTACAGCATGATTTTGGATGTTTATAAAGTTTTTTAGCACTTGGGTGAAACTTTGCAACATATATATTTTTCCATTTATTATCGATAGTTACATATGCGACAATTTAGACCATGAAAATTAGTTTTCTAAAAAATGACTGTGAAAGCATATCAAGCAGCGTAAATATACCTATCTTATCTTGCAAACTCATTTTAAAGTTATTCAAGATGAACGTCACTATTTATATTTTTATTGACTCGCAACTGACATCAAATGAAGGTCTTGGCATAACATAAAGTTAATAATTTTAGAAATATTTAAACTATTTTTACAATACTATCATTACATGTTATTTCCGTAAATCTCTAAAAGGACTGACAAATATAAAATACACCCATTAAATTAAAATTATGATAAAACTTAAAAACAAAAGTCACATACATTTATACAACTTTCTGGAAGGTCCTGGAACAATACACAAGGTATATATATTTCTAAAGGTTTTTGGCAGCCAAATGCAGCACTCATACTGTGACTGTGACAATTAACAGTTTGTGAAGGTGTTTGACTTGCTGTGGCAATGAAGAAAATTTAAAATTTTGCAACACATTTGTTCTGTACTAATCTGTGATTCCATATGAAAACTGACTGCGATTTGTGACTTTGTGGTAATTAATACTGACTGGAAATAAAACATCAAAATTTGGAAACAAGTCGTTACATTTCAGCGATGTCATTTTCACACAGCTGACCTCATATACTCCTTGCAGTGTACTGATGACATCTTTGGTGGAGCCAAGCAGCTCTGCAATTTTGTTGCTGTTACAATAGATCAGTTTAATGCCCTCTCAGAGAAGAATTTTCCCCAAGTGGCTGCTGACAATCTACATATGCAATAGAAAAATGGGGTGTGCGATAGAACAATGGTGTATCATTGTCCAGCCTCCTCATCCCTGTCAATCTCGTTCTTTGTGGACACAGTTTTTCACTGTAACTATTAACTCTGAAGATTGTATTCAACTTCTTCAGTCCCAACTTAACATTATCTGCATTACAGCCATTATGATCAGCATATGTAATACGGAATTCTGGCATCTATGATGGCCGGACATAGAATACAAGTATATATCAGTGGAAGTGTGCATTCTTAATATTGTCAATACTGAATTCTCACAGCACGAGTGACACATCTGGAACCAAGAAAGAATAGTATATACCTCGAGTATCGTTCCAGGAATTTCCAGGAAATTCTATAAATCAAATTACTATCTAGATAACTAACATTTCAATTTAATGGATCTATTTTATGTGTGTAAATTCGTTTAGTGATTTATTAAAATTACAGGTATTATAATCGGTATTGTAAAAACAGTGGAAAATTTTTCTAAAGCAATTAACTTTGTTATACTGATACCTTAATTGGATATTGTTTGTAAATCAATAAACATATAAATAGCGATATTTGTCTCGAATAACTTTAAAATGATTTTGCAAGATAAGAATCAGAGGTAATACACTTATACAGTACAAGCTGACGGGACAGAAATTTGGAGGGATCTAAGAGAGTGGTAAACTGTGAATGCTGTAAGAAGTTAAAACTTTTGTCTCTGCAAATACACTATGTGATCAATAGTGTCCGGGCACCTGGCTGAAAATTACTTACAAGTTTGTGGCACCCTCCATTGGTGATGCTGGAATTCAATATGGTGTTGGCCCACCCTTAGCTTTGATGACAGCGTCCACTCTCACAGGCATACGTTCAATCAGGTGCTGGAAGGTTTCTTGGAGAATGGCAGCCCATTCTTCACAGAGTGCTGCACTGAGGAGACGTTCAATCAGGTGCTGGAAGGTTTCTTGGGGAATGGCAGCCCATTCTTCATGGAGTGCTGCACAGAGGAGAGGTATTGATGTCGGTCGGTGAGGCCTGGCACAAAGTCCCAAAACATCACAAAGGTGTTCTATAGGATTCAGGCCAGGACTCTGTGCAGGCCAGTCCACACGACCGCACCATAACACCACTGCCTCCAAATTGTATTTTGGCACTACACACATGCTGGCAGATGATGTTCACGAGGCATTCACCATACCCACACCCTGCCATCGGATCACCACATTGTGTACTGTGATTCGTCACTCCACACAACATTTTTTCCACTGTTCAATCATCGAATGTTTATGCTCCTTACACCATGCGAGGCATCGTTTACACCAAGCGATGCGTCGTTTGGCATTTACCGGCATGATGTGTGGCTTATGAGCAGCCGCTCGATCATGAAATCCAAGTTTTTTCACCTCCTGCCTAACTGTCATAGTACTTGCAGTGGATCCTGATGCAGTCTGAAATTCTTGTGTGATCGTCTGGATACATGTCTGCCTATTATAAATTACGACCCTCTTCAGCTGTCGGTGGTCTCTGTCAGTCAACAGATGAGGTCGGCCTGTGGATGTACCTATGGATGTTTAAGAGTGTGGAAATCTCGTGTTCAGACATATGACACAAGTGACACCCAATCACATGACCACATTTGAAGTCCGTGAGTTCCACGGAGTGCCCCATTCTGCTCTCTCATGATGTTTAGTGACTACTGATGTCACTGATATGGACTACCTGGTGGTAGGTGACAGCACAATGCAACTAATATAAAAAACATATGTTTCTGTGAGTGTCCAGATACTTTCAATTACATAGTGTATGTTGTCATACACGTCATTGCCTGAAGCTCTCCTAAAAATTAGGGGTTCATTCAAAAGTAGAAATTTTTACAGAAGCTCCACCTATAGTTTCAGAGTTAGCAGCATTAATTGTAAATGTATCATTTGCAACAACTCCTATAGAAAGTCATAGTCCACCTTAAAAAGGATTTTTAGTAAGTTTCCATATATTTATATACTTTTATTGTTATTTATTAGAGTACTAATTGTGATATAACGTTGTTGTATATTTAACTCTCAGTTTTCAAATAGAAAAATATCTATGTGGCAAATTTTCACCTAAGTACTAGAAAACTTTATAAATATCCAGAGTCATGATTTAAATACTTTACAAATAAAAATAAATTCAAATGTGGCTAAAAAACAGTGTGGTATCTTAAGTTTCAGTAATGCCAAGCTCTCTCTCTCTCTCTCTCTCTCTCTCTCTCTCTCTCTCTGTGTGTGTGTGTGTGTGTGTGTGTGTGTGTGTGTGTGTGTGGGAGGTGGGGGGGGGGGGAGGGGGGGGAGGAAGGGGCAGGAGGTGGTGTTGCCCATATGTATGCATGTATTACTTGTGATTATCTAATGTCTGTAACATTTTTAGTTTAAAGTATTATTTATGACATTCTACTTTGGAATGCTGGGCTGAGAAAAACTGCAACTAACTAACAAAAAAGTTCGTAACATGAAGGCTGGACAGATACATTATGTGAAATGAATCTTTTAACTGCAAAACATAAATGTTTGATACATACTGTGCTCAGCAGCTGACATGAATCTAAGGACCTTCATAGTGACTAAAAGTCTAAATCAGCTGCATTAGAGTTTAAAAGCTAATCGTATACAGCCAATAGCCAATGCTGAACATAAAGTCTTATATTATTTTTCTTAATATAATTAAAATCCAGTGTTGATGCAGGTTGTTATTAATGACATATTTCTGAATGATTTTGGGTTGATTGATGCAAGTAAATGGAAAATAAAACAAATTTTCATGGGAAAGTATAGAACAAAATGGCAGCTATGCAAATTTGCAGCATTCTTACCAGATTCCACAAAGCATGCATTTGGTTCTGCTGGTAAAGGTGTCAGTTTGCTATGGCCAATTACATGTTGATCTTTTACCAATACTAAAGACATTGGCAGGCTGTCGGAAGACTGCTGAAGAGTGCGTAACCTTTGACAAAATAAAATTTCACATTAAAGATAGGCTGAGACTTTTCAATTTAAAGATAATTGATCAGATTCTAAAAGGACTGGGGAAATGCACAGTATACTCTGGGTGACACTCAAGTAAATCACACTGATGTAACATACATATGTAAATCCTGGAAGAATAAGGAATAGGAACACTCCCTTTGGAACAACAGTGAATAGTGAGAACAAGAAGGGGTTTTGAAAATTTGGAGACTAGTACTACAACAGACATGTAAAGGAGAAAGGAGGAGGAGAGGGTGGAAAAGAGAAAAGCAAGTAAATAAGTTGCTTGCATGAGGTTTGAAACATGGGAATAAAACAGAATGAAAGGGAAAACTGTGAAACAAAGGAGTTTTTTAAAAAAGGAGAAAGTTAAGATGGTGGTTTTAATGCTTCAATGTTCTACAGGTACATAGCCTCCTCCCTTATTGCGTACAATGCACAGAATTTTCATACAAGCATGTGAAACTGTCAGAAAATTCCTTCTTTATGATGTTGTTCAACTTGTGTATCACACTGCCTCGAATGTCGGTTATGTTGTCATAGCACTGACTCTTCATGTGAATCTCTGCACTTTGTCATTTTGTGGAAGTTTTGTATTGGTAACACCAACTCGCATCACTGGTGATGATTTGATGATTTTTTCCAGAAAAGAATTGCCTGAAATTTGGCATTTTAGTCTAACCATGGCAGTATCTTTTCGTATAATTTTTCATCGGGAGACAAAGTGTTTATGGCGGACTTTGCACACACTTTTCTCATCTTCAAAACATTCTGGGGAATGTCTTGAACACTTGATTTAGAGCAAGCTCTTTTTATGGAGCAACTGCAACTGTTCATGTCCATTTTGAAAAACGAAGAAAACTGCAGGACAGTTGCTGTCCAGTGGTTTTCTTCATTTTTCAAAATGGACTTGATTTAGAGATGTTGCTTCATTATGATTTGTGAGACAGCAACGTTGCCGCACTGCAGCCACATGTCCACTACTGAACTCTGCCTGCGCACAACTGACTGGTCAAATGATCATCTCTGTTATTTACATTTGTTAGTTCAAGATGCCGCCATACAGGTAATTACTGCATTGACATTGCCTGTACACCAGGAATAAAATCAGTCTCGGAGCTTTTTGGGTGGTCTGTGTGTGTGTGTGTGTGTGTGTGTGTGTGTGTGTGTGTGTGTGTGTGTGTGAGAGAGAGAGGGGGAGAGAGAGAGAGAGAGAGAGAGAGAGAGAGAGAGAGAGAGAGATAGAGCTTTATCAGAGGCTCATTATAACATTAAATCCATCTTTAACTGACATGGAATGATGTAAGGAGTGATGGGTTATTTCAGGGAGAAGACCAGACAGTGAGGTCATCGGTCTCGTCGGATTAGGGAATGACGGGGAAGGAAGTCGGCCGTGCCCTTTCAAAGGAACCATCCCGGCATTTGCCTAGAGCGATTTAGGGAAATCATGGAAAACCTAAATCAGGATGGCCAGACGCGGGATTGAACCATCGTCCTCCCGAATGCGAGTCCAGTGTGATTTAAGGAGCGATTTCATGTTTCTCCCATTGCAATTATATGAACTACGTCCAATGTTGTGATGTCACGAATTCTGTTGAAAGCTACAAATCCACCTTTACTTATATGTTTCTTCAATGCTCTTTTATATGCCACTGTCTTGATAAGGAAACTAAACTACATTTTTTGTACACTTGCAGAATTTATCCAACTTTTGCTAGTGCTGAAGATTGAAAATCAGGTGCAAGAATTTTACACTTTGTTCACTTCTCGACTAGCATTAGAAAATATTCAAGAAGCTCCCATTTATGAATATATAAAGGAAAAGTGCACTTAATAGCTTTACATATTGTCTATGAGGGTCATTCAATAAGTAATGCAACACAATTTTTTTTCTCAAAGCAGGTTTGTTTTATTCAGGACTCCAATACACCATATTATTTCTCAGTCTTCTGGCTACAAAATCCTATTTTCCAAATAATTTCCATTCAATGCAATGGCCTTATGCAACCTTATTGGAAGGGCCTGTATGCCCACGTGATACCACTTTACTGGTCAACCCATCTTGCTGCAGCTATAACCTCCCCATCATCCACATACTGCTTTTAGAGTGCATCCTTCATTAGGCCAAACAGATGGAAGTCAGAAGGTGCAAGATCTGGGCTGTAAGCTGGATGAGGAAGCACAGCCTACTGAAGTTCTGTGAGCTCCTCTCAAGTGTGCAGACTTGTGTGAGGCTTGCATTGTCATGGAGAAGTTCGTTCGCATTTTTGTGGCAATGCGAATACACTGAAGTCATTTCTTCAATACACTTGAAGAGTTGATCATTGCATCAAGAGGGAGGACATCAGACAGAATAACCCCTTTAGAGACCCAGAAGATCGGCTGAGAGTGCAGGTTGAACTTTTTCTCCAGAGGGGGGGTGGTTTTGCACCACTCCTGAATTCCCGTTTTGCGATTGCCTTGAACTTTTTCTGTAAACACTCAACATTGTCAGTGTCAGAACAGAAATTTTCGTTTTGATCTGTTAGGTAGCCTTAAATCTGCCTCCTATTACTCTTGCTAAACAGATAAACCTTCCTCCCTTTTTTTATATTCCTATTTACTTCCATATTCAGGGATGCTGGAACCGCCTTATGATCACTGATTCCGTTCTGCAATTACAGAGTCGAAAAGTTTGGGTCTGTTTGTTATCAGTGGGTCCAAGATGTTATCTCCATGAGTCGGTTCTCTGTTTAATTGCTCGAGGTAATTTTCGGAGAGTGCACTCAGTATAATGTCAGTCGATGTTCTGTCCCTACCACCCGTCCTAAACATCTGAGTGTCCCAGTCTATATCTGGTAAATTGAAATCTCCACCTAAGACTATAACACGCTGAGGAAATTTATGTGAAATGTATTCCAGATTTTCTCTCAGTTGTTCTGCCACTAATGCTGCTGAGTCGAGAGATTGGAGAGCCAATTATTAACCTAGCTCGGTTGTTGAGTATAACCTCCACCCATAATAATTCACAGGAACTATCCACTTCTATTTCACTACAGGATAAACTACTACTAACCGGTTGCATGCAATCTATCCTTTCTAAACATCGTCTGTGCCTTTGTAAAAATTTCAGCAGAATTTATCTCTGGCTTCAGCCAGCTTTCCATACCTATAATGATTTCACCTTTGGTGCCTTCTATCAGTGCTTGAAGTTCCGGTACTTTACCAACGCAGCTTCGACAGTTTACAATTACAATACTGATTGCTGCTTGGTCCCAACATGTCCTGACTTTGCCCTGCACCCTTTGAGGCTGTTGCCCTTTCTGTACTTGCCCGAGGCCATCTAACCTAAAAAACCACCCAGTCCACGCCACACAACCCCTGCTACCCGTGTAGCCGCCTGCTGTCCTGCTGTGTGTACTGTGTGTAGTGGACTCCTGACCTGTCCAGCAGAACCCGAAACCCCACCACCCTATGGTGCAAGTCAAGGAATCTGCAGCCCACACGGTCGCAGAACCGTCTCAGCCTCTGATTCAGACCCTCCACTCGGCTCCGTACCACAGGTCCGCGGTCAGTCCTGTCGACGATGCTGCAGGTGGTGAGCTCTGTTTTCATCCCGCTAGCAAGACTGGCAGCCTTCACCAAATCAGATAACCGCCGGAAGCCAGAGAGGATTTCCTCCAATCCATAGCGACACACATCACTGGTGCCGACATGAGCGACCACCTGCAAATGGGTGCACTCTGTAGCCTTCATGGCATCCGGAAGGACCCTTTCCACATCTGGAATGACTCCCCCTGGTATGCACACGGAGTGCACATTGGTTTTCTTCCCCTCCCTTGCGGCCATATCCCTAAGGGGCCCCATTACATGCCTGACGTTGGAGCTCCCAACTACCAGTAAGCCAACCCTCTGTGACCGCTCAGATCTTGCAGACTGAGGGGCAACCTCTGGAAAAAGACAAGCAGCCATGTCCGGCCGAAGATCAGTATCAGCCGGAGACGGAGCCTGAAACCGGTTCGTCAGATAAACTGGAGAGGCCTTCTGTTCAGCCCTCTGGAATGTCTTTCGCCCCCTGCCACACCTCGAGACAACGTCCCACTCTACCGGGGGTGAGGGGTCAGCCTCAATGTGGGCAGTAACCTGGGTAGCTACAGCCATAGTCCGATCAGGGGATGTGTGGGACGAGCTGGCCGTCCCCGACAAACCCCCGTCCGGACCCCCACAGTGATGCCCATTGGCAACAGCCTCAAGCTGTGTGACCGAAGCCAACACTGCCTGAAGCTGGGAGTGAAGGGATGCCAACTCAGCCCAATTCAAAGTGATGAACCCATCTTTCACATCCTGCGACAATGTTCAACAAAAAACTGACACAATCAGCCTCATAACATGCAAGCAATTCCACACAGATGGTTTTTTTTTTTTTTTTTTTTTTTTTTTTTTTTTTTTTTTTTTTTTTTTTTTTTTTTTTTTTTTTTGCTCTTTACAGTCTTCTGTCAGGTGGTGAGGAACCCAGTGGGCACACCTTTGAGTACCTCAACTGATGGACGAGTGTGTTAGCAGTACCAACAGTGACGTGTTTGATTGTGATCCATTGATCACCTCAAATGAGAGTGTCTCCACATTCTGACATTGCAGTAACAGCTGTGTGTGGCCATCTGGCAAGCACGGTGAGATTGGTCAGGTTTCTGCAACCTTGTTGCAGTTTTATCAGATTCCTCACCTGATGACTCATCATGTTTTTGTTCACTGTCAGGTCTCTACAGACATTGTGCAAGTGCCTATGAATATCTGTGCTGCTCTGATTTTCTGCCATGAAAGAAAAACAACGATAGCGCTCTGCTTGGAAAGCACCTCCATTACAGGCATCACTTTGAATGGTACATATAGTGGCACCACCTATCGGAACTTCATGAAACTATAGATGCTGAAGCAGGAATATCCATGATGTCCCCACAACACAGTCCGCATGTTTTCAACTGAAATTGCCCAAGGAAAAAAATGTGTTGCATTACTTATTGATCACTCCATTGTACATTTATATGATTATCAGAGCACAATGCAAATTATTTTGCCATCATTATGTATCCATCATCCAGATATATACTCATTTACATTTATTTACAGTTCTTTGGATGTAGCCATCAAGTTTATGGCCTCTTCAAATGTCATACTTAGGTTAAAGCAATAAAGACACTGTAATAAATAGAAATGATACTTACATATGGTATAATAATGATATATACAGATATCTTAATGTTTTTTTTAGACATTACATGTTGTAAGAACAGTCCTTTTGCTTAGAATTCACTTAGTGAATACAAACATTTAATTATTCGAAAAGCTCTTTACTTCCTGTGAAACAGCTTTGATTCAAAGTATGCAGTAGCTCGTTCCTCTTTTACCTTACTCAATACATTACTTATTGCTTTTTTCTGTAATATCAACCCTTACAATTTCTATCAGTGGTCTAACCCTACACAAGGGTGTAGTGGCATCACATGGTAAGCCCCTTGATGACCTGACTCCACGATGCTGTATCCAGGGCATGGTACTTACTTCCTGCAAGCCCATCCCAGTCAGGCTCTTAACCAAAATGGTGTGCATCCTCTAGGTCTTTGACCATTGACTTTTCCCTCTGTGATTGTTCTTTCCAATTGATTTTTGGTGACAAGAGTCAACAGTCTTGTTCTAATGCCAACCTACCACAGAATCGATTAATTAGATCAATGCACTGTCCACAGTATTTGAAACAATCTTCTACAGCACCACATTTCCAGAGCATCAATCCTACGTCAATCTGACATCTTCTTTGTCCAAGTTTCTGCTGCATGATTCATGACAGGGAAGATTAGAGTTCAGACAAGGCTGACTTGGCTGTGATTGAGGTGTCCTTCCAGATGCGAGCAAGTTATGCTGTAGAATTTCTTACAGTCAAAATGCGCCTATGGATATCGGGCTTGCAATCTCCATTATCAGTGACAGCAAATGCTAAACACTTGAAGCAACTGACAACTTCATAGCCAGCAGTTCTTTTGCTGTCAGGTCTGTTGTCATTAGGACAATCTACAATCATCACTATGTTGTTGACTTCAAGACCATATTCTCAGACTCATTCAGCCAATCTTCAGATGATGGTTTTGAGTTTATGTTCATTTGTTACAATTATCAAACCATCATCTGCATACCTGAGAGTGTTAATTTTTCTGTCAATTACAATAATGCCAACATACCATTCTTCAAGAACCTCCCTCATAATGTGCTCACTATAAGCATTGGACAGCATAGGAGAATAATAAAGATGAAATAATAATAAAATAGTGGAGAGAATTATAAAGATAAAATAATAATAAAGACTGGGAAATAGAATGGAACACTGAATAGCATGCTACAGTTTAGACAGGTGCAAAGAATATGTTCATGTTAAAGAATTGTACAATCTCAAATGGGCAATTGCTATTCCAACTCTACTCCATCTATCCTGTCTTTCATTCACTTTTACTTTGCAGGTGGTGCTCTTTAAGACCTATTGTCTTCCTATGCTAGGAAAGTCATTACGATATTGCAAAACAGCTTTAGTCAGTATTCATTATCACACATTTTACTGATTAATTTTAAATGAGTTTAACTTCAATAATTTTCCATGATATAAAAGTTTGATGAAAAATGTCATTATTAATCATTGCTTTATTCACAGTAGTTGGGCACAGACAACCACAAATGACAACACTGGTTCACTTAGAGTTAACAACTATAGTAAGCTGGAACTGTTGCATTTTACAGTCACTCTATGCAAAAGATCTCTCTTCTATTAAGATGGTATCTGTAGCTGGAGTCTATCTTCCTGTGCTAAGTCTTTTATTGAGTACCCCCAAATGCAGAATGTCCGTAACTTAACACCAGAAATGCTTCTTGATGCTGTACGACCATAACATGGCCTGAAATTTATGAAACCTCTACATCTGCTGTGCCAAGAGAATGATTTCTTATGTCACGACCTGGTGTGACACAGTTTTAGCATCTATTATTGGTATTACTTCACTACAGATGAGTCACTGGAGCCCTGGCTGTCATCGGTATTAGGATGGCCTTGGAGCAACCTGATGTGCTGGGTGTGGACCCACACTTTTAGCGACTATTGCTAATTCACAGCTGACGACATCACTGAAGCCCTGTTCGTCATTTGTATTATGACAACCTAGTTGCAACTTGTGATACACGGTATCTAGGCAGTGATGCATCAATGTTGCTATGTGATGCTACCAACAGCCAAAGAGTCACTAAGGTACTATTTACATATGCTCATCCAGCCAACAGAGTATCATGTCAGTCACCATGGTAACTGGACCGTGTTCATCATCCAGCCGAGCCGATGGCCAGATCATTCATCTGTTCAGTATCTGTTGGGCAGCCAGTGTTCGTTGCCAACTGTTGCTTGTACACTGAGGCCCAAGATTCATCCCCACTGCTCAAGTACCATCATTGCAGACTGCAGCTGCAAAGCCTTGACTACCAGCTGCATCCACTGCCACTGAGTCAGTGTCAGCTGCATCCAACCTAGTGTTGCATCATTCACTGCCTAGCCTAGCAGTGACTCACTCTGCATGAGCCAAAGGTCAACACCTGTGGGAGATGGACCTCTACCTGTCTCTGGCAGTATATATGAAATATTGCAATTAATAATCAGCTCAACTCAGCTGTTGGCATTTTGCTGACTGGTGTCTGTCCTTCATGCCTGCTGTTAGAACTTGGTATTCCTGGGTAGGGAGCAACCATGCCATTTGGCACCAGAAGAATGGCTCTCCACCCTTCCAAAAGCAGTCATACAAACCAGATAATCTACATTTGCCATAAGAAGTGGGACTGCAAATGTGGAGGTAGAGCTTGTAGCTTTATGATGCCTGGTGCAGGTACCACTGACATCAGTCTAGCAACACCAAGATGAGTAACTAGCAGCCTGTGCATAATGTAACTGCTCGTGGGTTCCTTTTTTCTTATGTCCCAAATTTTATGTCTGTTCTCTTTCCTCTTTCCTGGTAGCAATACACCTGTACAATAGGCAGTTATGTTGGGAGTAGAGGGGGCTAAAGGACAAACCTGTGAGACCTGTGATATGTACTCAGTGTAACCCACAACGTCAAGCTGCTCCAGGTACTGAGTTACATGAAATGGTTTGTTGCACTTGATGAAAAGTGCATGAAGCCAGGTAGTGCAGAAAATGTGCTTGGCTAAATTGTGGGAAGCCTCAGAGTGCAGAGATACATATATTAGTGTAGGCTACATTTGAGAAAGATGTAGATGTCATGTGAGTTATAAGTGTAAGATAGCTCTAAGGGTCTGTTCTAGTAGGCATGTGGAGTGACGTCCACAGAGCGCCCATGTTGTTTGTGTAGTTTCTTCTTCCTTTACGTTTTTGTGCCACATTCCACCTGTTGTAATTACTTTTTTCCACTGTGCAGCAAGAAGCTGACTACAGATTCTAAATTACCTGTGACACATCTCTATCAGAACTAGAACTTAAAATAGAATTCAGAAGTAGACCAGCATTACAACAGGTGCCGCATGGTTGTGGCCTTATCTAAACAGGATTTTTTGACTTTATGTCATGCGGGTGTTGGTGCAATGCATGACATATTAGACCTGACATACTGAACTGATGTAATGTTGTCTTGTAGACCATGGTGCGACCATTATACTGCACTCAGAGATCTCTTGAATATGATGAGTGTGACAGCCAAACAGATCTATGACAGATAACTGTAGTAGCATGCCATGAGGAAGTACAAGACCAAATGAATGGGAGAACTCAGCAAATTAACCGTTATTATGAATGAATTTTTGTTTTTATTTTCAGATGGTGATGAGTGGCGAAACCTTTTTTTTTTACTAGATAATGCAATTGTACAGCTCTCGGGAGCCTACATAAATAACTTTTTCCTTTATTACTTTGTTTTATTCATTTTATTTATTAATAAATGTTAATACATTCAAATAATACATCTATCTGAATGCAAATGCTTCAATGTACATGATGTGATCAAAAAATATGGCGAATGAATTTTGTAGCAGCAACTGCCGATGCTTCAACCATTTGATGTAATTTGTCCAACAGCCTGCTCCATTAAGACAGACAGTGTCATTACGGTCATTATGGAACACATTCTGACTTGTCAGTTAGCATCCAAGGATGCTAGAGAATAAGGTTGTGTTTACTGTATCTGTCATGCACCACAAATTACAAACAACTAGTGAACATTTATTTCTGTTTCAAGGTACTAAAAAAGTGCCAAAGAAACTCATTAAATGTTGAAATTGGTGTATAGTGATAATGCTGTAAATGTTTGACAAATGTTTACAAGTAATACGAGCAATTTGAAAGTGAAAATGAGTCAGTAGAAGACAAGAAATGTTTGGGATGCCCATTAATCTCAAAATCAGAAAAAAATATGCAAAAAGTTGCAAATAATTATTCGAGAGTGTACCAAAGAACTTAGCATCTCATATGGGTCCTTTCAAATCATTTTAACTCATAATTTGCAAATGAGACAAGTGAGGGCAAAATTTGTTCCCATACTTTTGAGTGATGAACAGAAGGGACATTGTGTGTCAGTTTGCATGGAGTTGAGTAATCATCCTCATTCAGATCCAGACTTCATATCCAAAACTGTAGCTGTAGGTGAAACTTGGTTCTATGGGTATGACCCTGGCCCAAAAATTCAGAGCTCCTAATGGAAAACCAGTGAATCTCGGGTCCCTAAAAATTCATATCAGTCAAAATCAAAGTCACACACATTGCTTTTTTATCCGATGTTGAAGTTATCATGCGATAGAGTTCATCCCTTGAGGAACAAATACAGACACCAAATTTTACAAGGGCATACTGCAGTGTTTGCGAAAAGATGAATGACGAAAGAGACCAGAAAAATGGGCCCATGGCTTCATGATAATGTGCTGTGCCACATAATGCTTTTGATTTGTGAGTTTTTGCCACAAAAAGTTTTCCTGTCTGTACAGATCTACCTTACTCACCAGATTTAGCACCATGCGACTTCTGTCTCTTACCAAAAATTAAAATCGTGCTTAAAAGAAAATGTTTTGACACTATTCCTTACTTTGAGTGGGCCACAATAGAGTTGAAAAGAGTTGAAAGATGAGAAAGTTAGTTAAAAGTAGGAGTTTTGCAGTAATAAAGTTAGTTAAAATGTGAAGGAATATTGGGAGCCAGAAGTTGTATGTGTGTTATATTCGGTTGGGCAGTTCAGTGCTTCAATAGCAGTGTATCGTTGGAGCACCAAGTTCAGCAACATGAAGGAGAATTCTGTGTCAATGGCCAGCTTGCCACACAGCAAAAAATGCGACAAGAAGCAGCTTGCCGCACGCCTGGGTGTCATCAACATTGAGGGTGGTAATCGGGTCAGTTACACCAGCCGAGAAACACCAGAATATTCCACCGGCCTACTGGGGAAGAAGAACAGTACACATCAGCAGCAGAAAGCCGTATTTAAGGACCCATAGCCAGCTCATCAACATTGTCCATCATGAGGTGTTGGAGTGACACAGCGCCTGTGTCACTTAGCACCGTCACCAGTTCGGTGTCGTCATAGCTATTGCAATCGTCATAATAGTCACCATCATAATGCACATCACCGCCTAGGAGGTGCCCGAGTGATACCACTACCACAACTATCATTGGATGCTGTCAACAGGCAGCCCCCTGTCATGGGAGTCGTTGCTTCGTTTCGAACCTGTTGCGTTGTCCCTTTTCCTGTGTTTTTGTATTATTTGGGTATACTTTTCTCTTGATTAAATTATAGTCATGGCAAAGAAACTTCCAGCTGCTGAGGTTATTGAGAAACTTAGGGATCAGGTAGAGAAAGTACAGATAGAGGTAAATAAGCTCAAAGTGACAGAGAGGGAGCAGTCACATCTCAACCCACCCACCCTTGATGGCAATGCTGCAGCATTGGTTACCCCGTTTTGAGGGAAACAGGAGGACAGATGCCAAATTGTGGTGGGTGTGTGTGTGTGGGGGGGAGCAAGGAGCATTTATTAAGCATTAATAGAGAGATATCAGCAGAAGAACACTGCAAGATATTGCGGTGATCGACTTATTAGGGTTTTTCATTAGCAGGATGAATCGACTGAAAGTTTTGCTGACTGATTCATAGAATCAGTACATGTAGTGAGGGGCTCAAGGATGATGACAGGGTTCACTCGGTAATTTTGCAGGAACCAGAGCAGAAGGCTCTTGACACATTTTTGAGGGGGTTGTAAAGGTTTGTTTGGAATTTCTTAAGTATTTGAGTGAAGCAATGGATATTTAGTACAGAGGTAAATTGCTTTCAGTGTGGGCAAAAGGTTCATGTACAAAGAAATTAAAGACAGCAACATTGCAGGTGTTGTAGGAAATTTGCTCACTCAGATCAGCAATGATGTAACAGGAATCAGCAACAACAGAAGCTTCAGTCACAGGGTAGATCTTATGAGCAGCAGTTAAATGGCACAGAGGATGGGATGTCCACTGTCCCATGCTCCCAGTAAGAGTTAGCACATGTAAGAAAGCAGTGGCAGATTTTTTTCTGACCAGCTATGTGAGGGATAAATTATGTAAAATGTTGTTGGATACCGGTTCTTAGGTATCAGTTGCAAGTAAGTGAGTATTTGCAGCAAACAGGTGAAGTGCACCATGCCGGATGTTAAGTGGTGTTGGTGGGAGGACATGTAAAATCACTTGGTGCTGTAGTGCTGAAGTTCCAAGTGGGGGAGGTTAACTTCCAAGTGGATGCAGAAGGTCTTCCAATGTTAGTGGTAGGTACGACGTGATTCTCAGATTTGATTTCCTGGTTGCACATCATGCCATAATTGACCTGGAACGGCATACGGCAGAAATCAATGGGACTTTGTTTCAGCTATGCTCTACAGCCGGAATACCTTCAATGTTGCAAAGTCTGCCCCATGACCAGGGGAAACCAATGAAACTGCATACAAGGTCACTTAAGGTCAATTCACGGGATCGCATACTAAAAAGATACAGGAAAGATAGTCTGGATTCATGTTGGTACTGACCTTCCAGTGAACTCGTTGCTTATCACTGAACCGTTGGCGGATAATGAAGTATTAGATGCAGTTGTTTTATATGACGTAGCATGTCCTACATTCAGGAGGAAGACAACATGAGGGTAGTGCCTGTCAGTATTGACAATTTTGGCCTTGAGGAAGTAAAGTTGTCACAGGGTACCCTAGCTGCAAATTTAGAAGTGTTGGATGAGGATGAACTACACCACTATTTGACAGCAAACTACACAATGCTGGGTGAGTCTGTCAACTGGTCAGTGCTAAGGAGTAAGCTAGTACACCTGAAAGCAGAGAACAGAGCATTAAGGGAAAAACTGTTGAGCAAGTACATGGAATTACTTAATCCATTGGGTCCATTACCCGCAACACCACTTGTTCAGCACCAAATTCCTACTGGAAGTGAAGCACCCATCTACAAATGACCACACTGAGTTCCAAGGCATTTACAGCCAATTATGGAAAAGTATAAATCAGTAACTTAGAGATGGCATCATAGAACTTAGTTGTTGTCCCTGATCTGCTCCCATTGTAACTGTAAGCAAAAATCACCAGACAGTGGCAAAGCATACAATTTCTGTTGTTTACAGGTTCCTCAAACAGGGTCAGATGCATATCCTCGCCTAATATAACAGAGACACTGGACAATTTGGGTCAGTGTCGGTACTTCTTACCACCACTTGGAACTAACACCAGAGGATCAACCGAAAACTGTGTTCTCAATGTCGACTGGGCATTTCCAATTTCGCCACATGCATTTTGGACTTAAAAACGCACTGGCAACCTTTCAGAGTTTGCTGGATAGTGTGTTAGCAGATTAAAACCAAGGCAGTGCGTAGTATACCTATGTACATAATTGAATATAATAGAGGGAAACATTCCACGTACGAAAAATATATTCACATGAACAGACACAGGCAGGCAGACAGTGTTTGTTGGTAATGAGGATCATCCTGTGGCTAAACATGCCTTGGTGCACGGCCAGCACATCTTGGCACAGTGTTACACCGTCCGGGTTATCTGGATACTTCCCACTGACACCAACCTATCAGAACTCCAGAGATGGGAGCTTGCCCTTCAATATATTCTCTCTTCCCGTTACCCACCAGGCCTCAACCTCCGCTAATTTCAAGTTGCCGCCCCTCGTACCTCACCTGTCATTCAACAACATCTTTGTCTCTGTACTTCCACCTCGACTGACATCTCTGCCCAACCTCTTTGCATTTACATATGTCTGCCTGTGTCTGTGTATGTGCGGATGGATATGTGTGTGTGTGTGTGTGTGTGTGTGTGTGTGTGTGTGTGTGTGTGCGCGAGTGTAAACCTGTCCTTTTTTCCCCCTAAGGTAAGTCTTTCCACTCCCAGGATTGGAATGACTCCTTACCCTCTCCCTTAAAACCCACATCCTTTCGTCTTTCCCTCTCCTTCCCTCTTTCCTGATGAAGCAACCTTGGGTTGTGAAAGCTTGACATTTGTGTGTGTGTTTGTGTGTTTTTTATTGTGTCTATCAACATAGCATTGATTTCTCGTTTGGTAAGTTACAGCATTTTGGTTTTTTATATATATGTACATAATTGTGTATTCAAAGAATATTCCTGGTCATCAGGAGCAGTTGGGTGAAGTGTTTGATTGTCTGCAGATAGTACGATTAACATTGAGTTAGAGAAGTGTCATTTAGTATTGCAAGAAGTTCAGTATTTGGGTCACGTTATAGGGCGGGATGGAATTCATACCAATCCAAAGCTACTTGAGGTCGTTCAAAATTTTCCAGCACCCACCAAGGTAAAGGAATTGCAGTCTTATTTGGGGCTTGTGAATTTTTACCGTAGGTGTGTTCCGAAATTTGCAAAAATTGCAAGGCCTCTCACCCAATTCCTATAGAAAGAAGTGAAGTTTTGTTGGACAGTTGAGTGTGTGGCGGCATTCCAGAAGTTAAAAGATCTACGACATCTAGTCGCATGTTAGTCTATATGGATTTTGAAAAACTGTTTATTCTCTCTTGTGATTCAAGCAATTTTGTGCTAGGAGTTATTTTGAGTCAGGAAGTTGAAAGACAGCAGCATCCTATTGTGTACTCATTATGGCATCTCAATGAAATTCACTATGGAGGATGAAATGCTTGCAGTGATATTTGGAATCGGGACTTTTTTGTTACCTCTATGGTAGAAGTTTTGAAGCAGTGACTGATCATGCATCAATTAAGTGGCTTTTAAGATTTAAAGATCCAAAGAGCAGATTGTCAATATGGGCCTTGCAGTTAATCGAGTCCAGTTACGGAGTAGAACATCGGCTGGGAAGGTTGCACACTAACGCAGATGGACTCAGCCTTAAGGTACGTGCTATGAAATGCGCAGGCCTTGACGGAAGTGAATGGAGAGCAGCACAAAGTGCTGACATGGATTGTCTGTGATTTGCTAAAAAGCAGCAGTTCTGCATGGAGGATGGAGTATTACTACACAGGACGTGAAATGGGCTGTGGTTAGCAGCACCACAGAGAAAGAGCAAGATTCGATTTTAGTGGGCCATTCAGGTCAAAGAGCAATGGAGAGAAGGGTAGCACAGGATTATTGGTGGATGATGCGTAGGCAGGAAGTGGACTGACTGTTACATGAAAAATGTGTTCCCTGTGCCTGTAGAGCAGAGCATAACCACCAGAAAATCAAACTAAAGAGGTTACCGGAAGCTGATAAACCATTTCAAATAATAGGGCTGGACATCCTAGGATTCCTGCACAAACACCAGCAGGGAATCATTATGTATTAATCCTTATTGACCATTTTTCTTGGTTCATTTCCATGATAGCTTTAATGGACCAGCAAGCCACGACAGTGGTTCAGGCACTAGTCAGCCAGTGGATACTTTGGTTTGAGACACCTCAAACAACAATCATAGATCAGGGCACAAATTTTATGTCACAATTAATGCAGCAGCTATGTAGGCTGTTGCACATTAAAAAATTATGCATGAGCACTCTTATCTCAAGCTAATGGTCACACAGAATGAGTCTGCACGACAATTGCAAAAATGTTAAGTTGTTACATAAATTCCCAGCATAACAATTGGTACATCCTATTGGCCTACATCATTGCTGCTTACAACTCGAAAGTTCACTAGAGCGTAGGGTTATTCCCATATGAAGAAATTTTTGGATGCAAGATGCCATTGCCCTTCGATTTTTGCAAAGCCCTGCCACATGGCGACATCTTGTCAGTGAAGGATTTCACTAGGAAAGTGAAATTAATCTGAAAGCAAGTACAAAAATGAATACAAAGCCTTTAGAGAAATAGGAAATGGTGCACAATGCAAAAGCAGTGTTACCTAAGTACCATGTGGGTCAGTGGGTTACGTTAATGAATCCGGGAAAATGAAGAAGTTCATGTCATGGTATAATGGGTCTTACCAGGTACTAGAGATGAAGTCACAGGTTAACATTAAACTGCAGCTCCCCACCCTCCCCGCGACAGTCCATGTAAGCCAAATTTGGCCATTTAAGAGGGATACGGGCAATTTGTCTCTCGTGACCCCAATTTCCATAGAATTTCCATAGAAGGAGGGGAAGGAACTGGGCAGGCAAGGAAGAGAAAAAGGAGAAGCCAAAGTGAAGGAAGTAGGATAATCTGGCGAATCATCAGTATATGCTGGGACCTGGAACAAGGATGTGGGACTGACACTATGATTTTCTTTTTGCTTATCAGCTGCGATAACAGAAATTGTAGCTATAAGTATAGTCCATTCCTTAATTTATGTACCTGACTTACCTTCCTCGGTTTTGCCTCCAAATACCTTTCGTTTCTTAACAATATCATTGATGAGGATCTGTTCACTTCTCTGGCTCAGATGATTGCTACCCAACATGGTCGCATTATCATGGAACATCTCTTACAGTATGTGAAAATCTACAGAAGTAAGCAGCAGCAGCAATTGGTAGTCATTGGTTCATCAGCAGCAGCCTCTTGTATACGTCTTGTGGTGATTGGGGTTATTTATTCCTTGTTCAAGAGAAGAGTGGTCCAAATACCTCCCCTCCCAACCTTCAACCTATGGGTTTGAACCGATCAGAATGGTATGCCCCCAACAAGGCAGTGTAATGAGTAAACAGTCATGAAGACAAAGACTAAGTGTGCTCAAAGGACTGTAAGGAACAATTTTGTGTAAGAGGGAGAACTGGAGTGTAATTAGTAGCGACAAGCCACAGTCTCAAAGGAAGTAAACTGCGTAAATATGGTACAAGTCCAGTATTGGTAGAGGGTTCAAAACCATGTAAATACAGTTGGGTGTAAATAGGCATAGAGGCTGAATGTGGGTACGGATTCTTTCTGTAGAATGGGGGAGTGTAGAGAGTCAAAATATGTGAGAGTGATAAAGTTAATTTGAGGAAGGAGTTCTGCAGTAATAAAGTTAGTTAAAATGTGAAGGAATATTGGGAGCCAGAAGTAATATGTGTGTTGCATTCGGTTGTGCAGTTCTGTGCTACAATACCATGGCATAATTGGGTCATCGGAGCACAGAGTTCAGCAAGATGAGGGAGAACACTATGTCAATGGCATGCTCGCCGAACAGCAGAAGATGGGGCAAGCAGCAGCTCGCCGCATGCCAGAGTGTCAACACTAAGGGTGGTAATTGGGTCAGTTATGCCAGCCGAGCAACACCAGAATATTGCAGCCATGTATTGGGGAAGAAGAACAGCACACATCAGAGGCAGAAATCCATATTTAAGGACCTGGAGCCAGCCCATCAACATTTTCCATTATGAGGTGTTGGAGTGATGCAGAGTCTGTGTCACTTAGTGCCACCACCAGTTCAGAGTTATCACTGCCATCGCAATCATCGTAACAGTCAGTGTCACAATGCAGGTCATCTCCTAGGAGGTGCCGGAGTGATGCCACGCAATAACTACTGTCGGACACCATGAACAGGCAGCTGCCTGTCATGGGAGTCATTGCTTGGTGTGCATTGGGGTAATACACTGTCACCATCATCTTGGTACACTGCTGCCACAAATACCATGACTCAGGCAGGAGCAGGGGACCCTGGCCCGCCAATGGCAGACGACCACCACTGGGGATGTCTGCTGAGACAGGGCACTGATCTGTTCTGCTGCCATGCCCCCACCCACCACAAGCACAACAGAGGCCCATGGCACAAGGTTCCAGCTGCCTCATTAAATCCCTCCAAGGCCAGAGCACCGCTATTGAGGCAGGAGATTCGAGTTATACCAGCGCAGCTTCAGATGCATCAGCGGGAGCTTGTATGAACGTCCACCAGTCATCCCTGTTGCCACCAAGAATATTGCGAGTGGAGTGAAACTTCACAATGTATTGCAGTTGATCAATAAATGTTGTTATTCTGACATCAGGAGCTATCCATGGACACACTCTCACCATCCTCTTCCAAACACCCAGCAGAGAACTCACGTTCGAATCTGGCAAAGAACAGTGGAGTCTTGTGCCTGTTAACATGGGCTGTTTACAAAGCAGCTGAATGCCCTTCTGAAAGAAGCCTTCCAGAAATGCTTCCAGTCATGGATTCAATGTTGGGGTAACTTCATTTCTAGCCAAGGATAGTAGTTAGAAAGAGATTAAATCAAATTCCAAGTAAGCTTATTACATTGTTTCTGATAAAATTATTCATCATATTTTTTGATCACATCTCATATTTTTATAAATCTTTGTTATAAGAGATCCCTGACATGTCAGTGTGGGTGATGTGTTGGCTTTCATATGCGAAGACATGGATAAGTCACTTAAATTAATAATATGAATATTATATCACTGTGAACTGGAGAAAGACAGTGATCAATACTGAGTAAACTGTGAACCGTTTGCTCTGCTTTTACATTTTGATGAACTAAGATAGCTTTTGTGTGTGTAATGCATGGAAATCGGTGGGGTCACTGGCGAAATAGTCCATGTGCACATGCACAGAGCCTGTCTCACTTAGCGCCACAACCAGTTTGGAGTTATCACTGCCATCGCATTGAATCCATGTTTGTGAATTTTGAGGACTATGCTTTGACATGACTAAGTCTTGAACTGGATCATATCAATCATTGAACTTAAATTGTTCTGCTGGTGCTACAGGGTAGGACACTGTATAAATGAATATACTCCATAAATACATCACTGCATGTTTCAAATGGTGCATGTCCTGGAACTTCAATCCCCCTGCACAAATCTCACAATGACACAGCTGTGACAGTGCAGGAGTCCTCTAATTATCTCTAACAGATGTATAACAGATCTGGAGACATGCATAATCATTAGATATCAGCATCACTCGTCATTGTCTCCTAACTATGTTGGAATCCTGCAACGAGGTGAGGTGCAGCCAGAGTGGAAACAATTGCTAAATAAAATCGGGCTCAATTACAAATGTAATGTAGTACCTGTTTTCCCTTTAACATAAAATGTTGTTCCAGTTATTATATTGTAATTTGCAGATCCTGGACAACATAAGCGCTCCTACAGTACCAACATATAAATGTAGTGTTTACTCTACATTCCTTCCAACAATTTTTAAGAATGATTGTAAAAGAGTACTCACACATGCTCCCATTCATTCAGTACATTAACCATATTTTGCAGATTCTGATTTATCACACAGTAAATAATTTTTTTAAGTGAACAGATCATAAATTGCCATTATACACCATTCACATGAAACTACTGAAAATTTGCTTTGTTCTGATTGGCTGAGAACTGCAACCCATGTGGCATTTGAAACTGACATTTGATGTACATGTCTTTGGGATTGGTTTGTTTACAATCTTAAGGTGTGTATCTATTGGCAAATAACTTCTGTAAGCACTTGCTGAATTGTTTACATTAGAACATGGGCAAGTTAATCTCAGGACTCTGCTGCAAGTATTTGCAGAACTGTTTCCATCACATGACTATAAACTTCCATCACATGACAAAGAAGGAAAGTGGAAGTTTATAGTGTTGTGCTTATGAACCAGAACTACTACCACCTTTGTTGCTTTATTATTATTGAAGAAAAGTTGTGACAAAAAACAAAAAGTGAAGCAAAAAGAAATGTATGGGGTGAAGAAATGGCTACAGAGGTGTACATATTTAAATTATCAAGAAACACTCTTGAATGAAGTGGAATTAGAGGACATTGTTCAGATTCAAAACTTTCTGAGAATGTAGTATACAAGTTTTGAGCACCTTTTCTCTATTATACAATCAAATATTCGAAAACAGGATATAAAAATGTAAGCTGTATGACAAAACGATCATCTTTTAATTACTCTTCAATGTTTTGCAAAGAGCACCATGTTTTACGGACTATAAGATGCTATGGTTTATAAGATACACATTGATTTTTAAGCACTTAAAAACATTTTTACTGTTTTCATTATTAGATTTCAAAGACAGACTAAAAAAAGTCTTAGTTTATAAAACCAAACCGACCTTTAGAATCCCTGAAAATTGTCATCTGAATTTTCCTCCTCCTCTTCATTATCATCGTTGTCCTCTTCATACATACGATGATCTCCACTGTCATCGAGAGTGTCATTTATGCTGCACTTCTTGAAAGATTTAACAATAATGTCTTCTCTCACTCTAGACCATGACTGTTTAATCCACTGACACACCTGTTTGATTGTAGGTCATTTTAAAGCTCCCTTCAGTGTGAATTCATGTTGGGTTTCATTCATCATCCATTTGTTCCATTCCTCTCTCATATATACTTTAAAGGGTTTATTTATCAAGATATCAAGAGGTTGCAATTGTGAAATAAGTCATCCTGGAACAACAGCAAGTTCTGTGTTTCCCTGTTTCAATTTCTCTTTCACAGAATTTTTCAAATGATTACTAAAATGATCTAGTTCAAGAAGAGAACTCTTCTTTAATAAAGCACCTTTCCTTCTCTGCCACACAGTGTTAGCAAGCTTGTGAATCTCTGCAACTCATGTTCGTCGCATCGGTGCATTGCTATTACCAGTTGAATCTAATGTTGCTAGATAGAGATAGTTTCCCAAGTGGCATAAAATATGTGGTCACTTTTAAGACTGGTAGGAATTTTAAATAAAACACTGGACATTTTAATATTAATGTCAAGTATAAGATGCACTTGAATTTTGGAGGCAGTTTTCAAAGAAAAAAACTGCATCTTATAGTCTGTAAAATATGGAATTAATTACTTTAATTACAGATGTAATGCATTTATATTTGCACTAACATTAAAAAATCAGATAAAATTTAAATATGTCTATACTACCTTTTCTACTTTCCCTTATAGTGCGCAGCCAATTGAAGTACAACAAGATGGTAGTGAGTGAGTGGTGTGCATTAGTTTGGATCACAAGTTTATCTGAATTTTTTAGGTGTCACTAAGTAGTTTGGCTGTTCTATATATTACGAGAATTGTGTAGCGAGTGCCAAGAGTCACATTATGCTTGGTTTTGAGAATCTGTAATCAGCAACTGCATTTAAAATGGATAACTGTTGAACTACATACATCATCACCATGGAGAGAGCACTGTGGTCGAGCAGTCACCAGGAGCTGTGGCCAAACCATCCAGCATCCCTGATGTTGCCGCACTTGTGAAGGCTGAGGTGAGTGCCACACTCCTGTCAGAAGATGTTTCACGTGTACAGCTGCCCTTTCTACCCACTGACTTATAGCCAGAAACAACTCATGACAGCTCTAAAATGCAGCTCTCTCACACAGAGATGCCATAATCTCAGACTGTTTGGGATCAAGAGAAAAACAGACAAAACACAGACAAATTAGTGAACAATCTTTCTTGAGAGAAACTAGGGCTGCAGGGTGACAGTGAGATATACAGTGCAGCGTAAGATGCAAGGCTCTTCAAAGTTTGTGTCATACAGAAAAAAATATCTGAAATCTTCAGAGTGAAGAAGAAACTCCCAATATGTGAGGATATCACCTCTGAAAAACTGAAGATTTAGAACACTGCAACCTTGAGATTTGGAGTACAAAATGTGTGGATAAATTATGGCAGCATAGTGGTGAAGACCAAAAATTGGAAAAGAGCAGTCTGCAATGCAGATGAACTTGAAAGCCTGTGATGTAGGAGCTAAAAACGTGTCAACTCTTGTTTTCTATACTTTGTGTGTTTAGTTTTGTGTCTTTATTTGATAAAGAAACAATGTTTGTTTTGTAACATTTTGTAATACTTTCTTTAAACAGTTTCCTGTTATTATCATTCATGTGTTTAGATTTACTTTTAGTATTAACTATAGATTTTTCTGTTCAATTTTCATACTTTCACTGCCAATATAGCTTGTTATTTCATTATTCACCCAAGAGCTTTGGTTCAGATGGTTAATTTGCTGTCTAATTATCATTTTACTCATTAGCAACATGATCTTAGATATATTGCTACTCTGTTGTTCTTCTTGTCTCCTTTTAAATTATTACTTATTTCCTGTTTCAGTATAATCTGTCGTTACTCGGTATCATCTATTGCTCTTATTGTTTCCTTTTAAATTATTATTTACAGTATAATCACTCTTCTATTAACATTTTCTCATAGTTTTATACATAGCTCACTTTGTTGCTGTATTTTATTGATCGCTGGACAACTCAAGACCCTTGGCTTTCATGTACTGTATCAGGCTAGTAAGCACACCTGACCTTGAAAAAGAACCTACCCATCTGTTTTCACCTCCTGTGACCACCTCTTCTCCCTTCCCCTGCATTCCACAAGGAACGGGGTCATGCCTCTTATGTGCACTGCAGCCCTTTCTACCTGCTGGATTACAGCAGAAACAATTGATGACAACTCTAAAATGCAGCTCTTCTCACAAATGTGCAGTCCTTACCTGCCCACCTAACTGAGTTCCACTGCATAAACACGGCTGCAGTCGAGTATTACATACAGTTTTGTAAGTCTTGGTGGTTACATTTTTCTGAGACATGACAGAATTAATAGTCAAAGGGGCAGTGCGGCCGCATATATACACACAATTTTGGTTCCAAAAGCCATGCTTACATTTAATAATGAAGACATACTGTCTGAATACAAATTTATTGAACTAAACCTCTCAACAGAAAGTGTCTCGCCTGTGTAATATACAATCCACCTAAAGTTTTACAGCTCTCTGGCTCTGAATCTGCACTCTCAAGTCTTGAATCTTTGTGTGAACACATAATTGTAGCCAGAGATATGAATATAAATTTTCTAAACAACAGTCCTGTTGCAGCAAATTTCACACACAATCTTTCCTGCTCAAATCTTCCACTGATTCCACTTGAGCCCACTCAACATACAGCTGACCCTCATACAAATAGTTGACCAGTGTTGCCTGGTGAAACGTTGTTTTGATGCCTCGTGTAAGGAGGAGAAATGTGTACCATCACGTTTCCGACTTCGATAAAGGCCAGATTGTAGCCTATCGCGATTGCAGTTTATCATATCGCGACATTGCTGCTCACGTTGGTCGAGATCCAATGACTGTTTGCAGAATATGGAATCAGTGGGTTCAGGAGGGTAATACGGAATGCCGTGCTGGATCCCAATGGCCTCGTATCACTAGCATTCGAGATGACAGGCATCTTATCTGCATGGCTGTAATGGATCGGGCAGCCACGTCTCGATCCCTGAGTCCACAGATGGGGACGTTTGCAAGAAAACAACTATCTGCACGGACAGTTCGATGACGTTTGCAGCAGCATGGACTATCAGCTCAGAGACCATGGCTGTGGTTACCCTTGACAGTGGATCACAGACAGGAGTGCCTGCGATGGTGTACTCAGCAACGAACCTGTGTGCACAAATGGCAAAACGTCATTTTTTTTGGATCAATCCAGGTTCTGTTTACAGCATCATCATGGTCGCATCCGTGTTTGGCAACATCGTGGTGAACGCACATTGAAAGTGTGTATTCGTCATCGCCATACTGGCGTATCACCCGGCGTGATGGTATGGGGTGCCATTGGTTACACGTCTCGGTCACCTCTTGTTTGCATTGACGGCACTTTGAATAGTGGATGTTACATTTCAGATGTGTTACGACCCATGGCTCTACCCTTAATTCAATCCCTGCAAAACCCTACATTTCAGCAGGATAATGCACGACCGCATGTTGCAGGTCCTGTACGGGCCTTTCTGGATACAGAAAATGTTCGACTGCTGCCCTGGCCAGCACGTTCTCCAGATCTCTCACCAATTGAAAATGTCTGGTCAATGGTGGCTGAGCAACTGGCTCATCACAATATGCCAGTCACTACTCTAGGTGAACTGTGGTATCGTGTTGAAGCTGCATGGGCAGCTGTACCTGTACACGCCATCCAAGCTCTGTTTGACTCAATGCCGAGGCGTATCAAGCTCGTTATTATGGCCAGAGGTGGTTGTTCTGTGTACTGATTTCTCAGGATCTATGCACCCAAATTGCATGAAAATGGAATCACATGTCGGTTCTAGTATAATATATTTGTCCAATGAATACCCGTTTATCATCTGCATTTCTTCTTGGGGTAGCAATTTTTGATGGCCAGTAGTGTACATTTATTGATATTTTTGTACACAAATCTCCAAATACAGTAATTCGCACAGATCAGATCTCTGAATCCTGGCTCTGCTCATGATGTAATTGTCATGACCTACTTGTTGCAATGCCCAAAGAACAAACCACAAGTGGTGACTTTTAGAGATTCTATCTGAATTTACAGCTAATGCCTACAATACTTCTTCGCAGACAACAGCAGAAAATAACTCTGACATAAATAATGAAGTATCTAATTTCATCAAAAGCCTTAATAATTTATATGATAAACATGCCCCTCTGAAAAACATGGCTGACAGACCACCCTCAAAGACCTTATGGGTATCAGATATGCAACACACAGGATGGTATGTAGCCTCTGATATCCATCTCACGAACAACCAACTACGCAACTGAGTTAGTCAGTCTCTGAGAAACGCAAAACTCAGACATGCCCACTGAGGGCTCTTACAGAGCCACTGTCCTGTGAAAAAAATCTATAAGGGCTACCAATAGGTAAACCTAAATCTGCAGCTAAACCACCAGTTCCTGTTGAGGATCTAAATTAGCTTTTTGCCATGTTGTCATCTTTACTTAACAAACACATAAAACACAAACATCAACGTGGATAAAGTATCAGTGGTTGGGACAAACAATCTTTTTTTTTCTGCATCCAGTAAGCCCTAACATGATTAGGAAGCCCATTCACTTGGCAGCTATATAAGAAAGCAAATGATCAATTTTCTCATTGATCCTCCACTGCCCAAAATAACAGACATTTTCAACTATGGTCTGACTTCCAGCACCTACCCAACATCCTGGAAGCAGGAGCTCATAAAACCATTACGCAAGAAGGCATCTGCCAAACAACCTGCTGACTACATGCCCATTTGGATTCTACCAGCATTATGCAATTGTTTAGACTACATAGTTCATGAACAGCTTACCAATTATATAACATCAATTAAGCATTTAGATCTGCGGTCAGCAAAACCATTCATCACCAGAGCCAAATATCAGCTGTAGGATGATTGAAATTTCCTTTGGGAGCCATATTTTTTTAATTTCAACTATATAGGTAGGCAGACAGGTATTAACTTAATTAGGGAACTCCTAAGTTGGCCTTTCCTAAGAATATCCTCAATCTGACTGAGATATGTTCATTGAGGACGACTCCTTCCAACACTCCCATCCACATTCATTTTGTGTACGTGTTTCATCTCTCTCAACATACCTTTCTGAATACTCGATGCTACATATTCTTTCACTCTATGCTGCTCCATAAAATTAACTTAATAAATGTTACTTAAAATTTCTAATCTTAGTCAGACTACAGGTACGTGAATAAAATGTTATATTGCACTTAATAACAATATTATTTATTGATTATATTGTAAGTTATTCATAATATTAAAGCATGACAATGACTGACAAACATTAATTTCAGCAATGGCTGTGCCTCTCCTTGGAAAGCTTGGGAAACACAACTTTATATTGTGTTGCTCATAATTTTAGGCACAGTTGTAGGTTCTCATCAATAAAACAACTTCTCAGTTTACTCTTGATAGTATTTGTGCTTGAATATGATTGTTCACATGATAATGGACCTGAATAAGAAAAGAAGGGCAAACATTATTTTTTTTCAGCTGATGACACGTCAGGAGCACAATTCCAGGTGTTGAAAATTGATGTTTCTTCCTCCTCCACATCATTCAAAGCAGACCACTTGGGCTATGAACCAAGTTCTCATTTCTTTTTCTCCAGTATATCTGTTTCAGCAAAATATTTTAAAATTTTGAGCTCTGTAATTTTTTTGTTCTTTAAATCCAGCTATTACATTTTGAAGTTGCTAATGATATACATGATGTGCATGATATACAACAGGCTCTAGATACCGGCTTCCAGGTATATTCCTCGACTTTCAAAATGCATTTGACTCAGTTCTGCACTGTTGCTTGCTCCAAAAAGTGTGTGCTTACAGTCTATCTGATGACATATGTGGTTGGATAGAAAGCTTTCTTAAACAGACAGAGAGCAGTCGTCATCCTGAATGGGGAGACTTCAACAGAAACAAGCGTAATATCAGGGTGTGCCCCGGGGCAGCATAATAGGTCCCCTGCTTTTTACGATTTACATAAATGATCTGGTTGATGGTATTGACAGCGGCATTAGACTGTTTGCCAATGATGCTGTAGTCTACAGGAAAGTAGTATCACATAAAAGTTGTGGACAAATCAATGAGGATTTGCAGAAAATAAATGTGTGATCTAATGGCTGGCAGTTATCTCTCAATATTAGTAAGTGTAACCTACTGTGTATAACAAAGCGAAAATCCCCATTAATGTACGAGTACAAAATAAATGCCCAGTCTTTGGATGTGGTAACATCCGTCAAGTATCTGGGTGTGATTATTCGAAACGATCTCAAATGGAACGATCAGATTACACAAGTAACGGGTAAGGCAAACTCTAGATTGCAGTTTATCGGTAGAATCCTGAAGTGATGCAGTTCTTCAACAAAGGAAATTGCTTACAATACTTTAGTTCATCCAGTCTTAGAGTACTGTTTGTCTGTATGGGACCCTTACCAGTTGGATCAGATTCAAGAGTTTGAGAAGGTCCAAAGAAGAGCAGCAAGATTCGTGACCGGTACAATTAGCCATCGCGAGAGCATTACAAATCTCATAGAAAGCTTGAAGTGGGATGCACTTCCAGACTGCTCACTAATTCCAAAATCAGATCTTTGCCGAGGATGTAGAGCATATATTATTACCACCAACTTTCATATCATGCAATGATCACCATCATTTTTCCCTCGCATGATCCATAAGTGGAACGGGGGGGGGGGGGGGGGGGGGGGGGGGGAATAAGACTTTGGCGCGAATACTGCCCTAAAAGTGTTGCTTTGAACATCAAATGTCAGCAACAGAATTATTTTCTTGGAGATGTTTCAACGGGATTCATAAGTGAATCTAAATGTCTTTCAAGATATAGGGCAAAAAGAGAATTTATTTTTGGATTAACTTCTTCTAACATTGAAAACATTATTTCCTTCCCCTGTAGTTAATGATTAAGCTGATTTAATTGAGACATAACATCTACCATGAAATAAATTTTTTGGATCCATCGATGGTTGGTTAGTTTTCAATAGTGAACACATTCCTCAAGGAGAAATGCTGTAATTTCTGTTAATAAGCAAGTGAAACATTACAAAACATTCCCCCTTGACAACCAACGTATATTAAGCAGTAGATATTTCAATTAAAAATTCTTTAAACTGCCATTGATCAAGAGCTTTAGCACTGTATGTGTGCACCCACGTGTGCTATTTTGTGGGAAGAGCCCGCATGTAACTTGCAAGCCATGATTTCCTGACCACTGGTTTAGATGAATACCAGTCAGGTTTCCAGAAAAATCGCAGCACAATGACCACTCTTATAAAAGTGACTGATGAACTGAAACAAGCTATGGACAAATAACAGGCAACTATTACGTACTTTCTGGAATTAGCTTTCAACGCTGTTAAATTTGACATTCTTCTTGCTAAGCTCACAAATCAAAATTTTTCTTCAAGTGCCTTATTACAATGGTTCCACTCATAGCTTACATCCTGCAACCAGTGCGTATTGATTGGAACTAAAGGTCACAATGGAGGGATGTAGTATCAGAAATCCCACAAGAATCAGTATTGACCCATTATTTTTCTCATTTTATGTAAATGACGTATCAACTACTCTCTGCCACTGGCGATTTCACCTATACGCTGATGATCTTCAGTTGTATCTAAATGCAAGGCCAACAAACTTGTGCACAGCCATCCAGCATGTAAATGCTGATTTACTTGCTTATCTGAGTGGGTGCAGAGCATAGGTTTGTAGTTTAACCAATATAAAACACATGGAGTCCTTAGTCACTCACAAAAGACTCATTGCTATGCAACTCAGAGAACCTCTTCCACTCTTAATCCTAAATTGAACAGAGATAACATTTTAGTCTTCTATAAATAACTGGTGGTTAATTCTGGATCCTCACTCAGACTGGACTGGAAACACAACTGCACTCTTTAAGAAGATATCACTGTAACTTCATTCACTAAAGGAAAATAAAAAAAGTATTTCCATTCGAGTTTGAAAAGAAGCTCATAGAGTCACTAATACTCCCCATACTTGACTATGGTGATGGTATTTTCCAAATACTTTTGTATGAAAGTTCATGCCGGCTACAACTGTTGAATGCATGACTGCAATACATTTGTGATGTACACTATTTCGACCGTATCACTCCTGTCTATGAATAATTATCATGGATGTGTGATGCTAAACATTAGAGATTTTCGTACTCTATGATGTTCTATTGTCTCCTCAATTATTGTACTTCCTCTTTTTTAAACTTTAACTCTTACACTACTACCTGAAAAGCACAGCAGAAGTACACATTCTCAACAAAGTAAAAATCCTGTCTGTACCATCACATAACACTGTCATGTTCTCTAAATTGTTTTCTGTATCAGGAACCCAATTTTGGAATAATCCTTCCTCAAAACCTCAGATAAATTAAATTCCTTCTAAATTTCAAGAAACAGTTCGTAAGCCATCTTTCCCCCCCCCCCCCCCCCCCCCCCCCCAAACTTTTCCCACAGCCATGTGGCCCAAGTTCTTTATTTAAATTCTGTTCTTTCCTAACAGTTGCTGTCACTGTTATTTCAGTCTTCTTTATCTATTCTGCACTTGTAATACTGGACTCGAATTCAACTGTGCTAAATTAATCCACAGGATGAGTCAAAAAGGACTTTACAACTTTGGAAATAGAAATTAGAAAATATTATCATTTATTACAGAATTGGTAGCTGTGTCATTTGTAGCAAATAATATCAAGTTTGATTCACTTAGTGCATCAGTACCCCATTCTGCCACCAGGGGTGCAAGCATAGAGCACACTTAAAATGGCTACTTTCACTGGCGTGGAACATGCTCACTGTGTGCTTTAATTTCACGAAACAAACTCTACAACAACTGTTTGGTGTAAATTTTGCACTGAATAAGCTAAAGTACCATCAAGCAAGCCTACAATTTACTCTTGGCACATGAACTTTGTCGATAAAGGCTGTTCACTGCAACATGATAAATCACCAAGTCACCTGCTTGTTGATGATTATGTCAAGCAGGTTGCTTCCCAGGTCAGTGGATTGGCCGTGAAGGGCCACTTGCAGGGTCACTTTGCTCCCCACACTTGAAACTACTGGATTTCCTTCTCTGGGGTTTCATTAAAGACTGTGTGTCTTTTCCTTCCCTACCAAACAACTTAACCAACCGCAAGAATCAAATCTATGCTGCCATTGTACAAGTTACACCCAATTTGCTGGAGCAAGTGTGGGAATAAATTGATTACCAGTGGAATGTTTGCTACATCACAAATGGTAGTCACATCAAACCTAATGACACCTGACACTTTTATGTGAAACTTGAGATTGTTTGCTACAAAGTGATACATCTACCAATTCTGTAAGTTATCTCAATAAACTTCCGTATCATTCCAAAGTTGCAAAGTACTTTTTGACTAACCCTTCATATCATTTTAATACCCTCTACTATTATCATCATCATCATTATTATTATTATCATTGTCAACTATTGTCATTATTACTATTATTATTAGTATCATTTCTCTTTCCTGTCTCAGACGTTACGTCTGGTTAAAAATGGAAAGTGACGCGGACCTTGATCAAGCGTGACTTCCTTTTAACTGTACGGTATATGTTACATTGCATTTAGGAACTTTCGGGTAATTGAACATGCATCAATAATTACAGATTTCATATATCTAAAAACAAAGGTGATGTGACTTACCAAACAAAAGCGCTGGCAGGTCGATAAACATACAAACAAACACAAACATACACACAAAATTCAAGCTTTCGCAACAAACTGTTGCCTCATCATGAAAGAGGGAAGGAGAGGGAAAGATGAAAGGATGTGGGTTTTAAGGGAGAGGTTAAGGGGTCATTCCAATCCTGGGAGCGGAAAGACTTACCTTAGGGGGAAAAAAGGACGGGTATACACTCGCACACACACACATATCCACCCACACATATACAGACACAAGCAGACATATTTAAGGACAAAGAGTTTGGGCAGAGATGTCAGTCGAGGCGGAAGTGCAGAGGCAAAGATGTTGTTGAAAGACAGGTGAGGTATGAGTGGCGGCAACTTGAAATTAGCGGAGATTGAGGCCTGGTGGGTAACGGGAATAGAGGATATATTGAAGAGCAAGTTCCCATCTCCGGAGTTCGGATAGGTTGGTGTTGGTGGGAAGTATCCAGATAACCCGGATGGTGTAACACTGTGCCAAGATGTGCTGGCCGTGCACCAAGGCATGTTTAGCCACAGGGTGATCCTCATTACCAACAAACACTGTCTGCCTGTGTCCATTCATACGAATGGACAGTTTGTTGCTGGTCATTCCCACATAGAATGCACCACAATGTAGGCAGGTCAGTTGGTAAATCACGTGGGTGCTTTCACACGTGGCTCTGCCTTTCATCGTGTACACCTTCCGGGTTACAGGACTGGAGTAGGTGGTGGTGGGAGGGTGCATGGGACAGGTTTTACACCGGGGGCGGTTACAAGGATAGGAGCCAGAGGGTAGGGAAGGTGGTTTGGGGATTTCATAGGGATGAACTAACAGGTTACGAAGGTTAGGTGGACGGCGGAAAGACACTCTTGGTGGAGTGGGGAGGATTTCATGAAGGATGGATCTCATTTCAGGGCAGGATTTGAGGAAGTCGTATCCCTGCTGGAGAGCCACATTCAGAGTCTGGTCCAGTCCCGGAAAGTATCCTGTCACAAGTGGGGCACTTTTGTGGTTCTTCTGTGGGAGGTTCTGGGTTTAAGGGGATGAGGAAGTGGCTCTGGTTATTTGCTTCTGTACCAGGTCGGGAGGGTAGTTAGGGGTTGCGAAAGCTGTTGTCAGGTTGTTGGTGTAACGGTTCAGGGATTCCGGACTGGAGCAGATTCGTTTGCCACGAAGACCTAGGCTGTAGGGAAGGGACCGTTTGATGTGGAATGGGTGGCAGCTGTCATAATGGAGGTACTGTTGCTTGTTGGTGGGTTTGATGTGGACGGACGTGTGAAGCTGGCCATTGGACAGATGGAGGTCAACATCAAGGAAAGTGGCGTGGGATTTGGAGTAGGACCAGGTGAATCTGATGGAACCAAAGGAGTTGAGGTTGGAGAGGAAATTCTGGAGTTCTTCTTCACTGTGAGTCCAGATCATGAAGATGTCATCAATAAATCTGTACCAAACTTTGGGTTGGCAGGCCTGGGTAACCAAGAAGGCTTCCTCTAGGCGACCCATGAATCGGTTGGCGTACGAGGGGACCATCCTGGCACCCATGGCTGTTCCCTTTAATTGTTGGTATGTCTGGCCTTCAAAAGTGAAGAAGTTGTGGGTCAGGATGAAGCCGGCTAAGGTAATGAGGAAAGAGGTTTTAGGTAGGGTGGCAGGTGATTGGCGTGAAAGGAAATGCTCCATCGCAGCGAGGCCCTGGACGTGTGGAATATTTGTGTATAAGGAAGTGGCATCAATGGTTACAAGGATGGTTTCCGGGGGTAACAGATTGGGTAAGGATTCCATGCGTTCAAGAAAGTGGTTGGTGTCTTTGATGAAGGATGGGAGACTGCATGTAATGGGTTGAAGGTGTTGATCTATGTAGGCAGAGATACGTTCTGTGGGGGCTTGGTAACCAGCTACAATGGGGCGGCCGAGATAATTGGGTTTGTGAATTTTAGGAAGAAGGTAGAAGGTAGGGGTGCGGGGTGTCGGTGGGGTCAGGAGGTTGATGGAGTCAGGTGAAAGGTTTTGCAGGGGGCCTAAGGTTCTGAGGATTCCTTGAAGCTCCGCCTGGACATCGGGAATGGGATTACCTTGGCAAACTTTGTATGTGGTGTTGTCTGAAAGCTGACGCAGTCCCTCAGCCACATACCCCCGACGATCAAGTACCACGGTCGTGGAACCCTTGTCCGCCGGAAGAATGACGATGAATCGGTCAGCCTTCAGATCACGGATAGCCTGGGCTTCAGCAGTGGTGATGTTGGGAGTAGGATTAAGGTTTTTTTAAGAATGAATGAGATGCAAGGCTGGAAGTCCAACTCTCCTGTCCTACTCTCGTACTCTCTGCTGAAAATATCACTTTGCCACGAAGAAAAATGATCCTAATCCTACTCCTAATGATCCAACTCCCCAGGACACTATCCAAATTGAACCCTGCCTGGAACAGTTCTGTCCTCCGTCGCAGTGGGACCCACCTCCTCTTCCTCAAAATCACCCTCTCCAAACCTTCCAGGAATTTCTGACATCCAGCCTTGCATCTCCATCCTTCTTAAAAAACCTTAATCCCACTCCCAACATCACCACTGCTGAAGCCCAGGCTATCCGTGAACTGAATGCTGACCGATCCATCGTCATTCTTCCGGCGGACAAGGGTTCCACGACCGTGGTACTTGATCATCGGGAGTATGTGGCTGAGGGACTGCGTCAGCTTTCAGACAACACCACATACAAAGTTTGCCAAGGTAATCCCATTCCCGAAGTCCAGGCAGGGCTTCAAGGAATCCTCAGAACCTTAGGCCCCCTGCAAAACCTTTCACCTGACTCCATTAACGTCCTGACCCCACCGACACCCCGCACCCCTACCTTCTACCTTCTTCCTAAAATTCACAAACCCAGTCATCCCGGCCGCCCCGTTGTAGCTGGTTACCAAGCCCCCACAGAATGTATCTCTGCCTACGTAGATCAACACCTTCAACCCATTACATGCAGTCTCCCATCCTTCATCAAAGACACCAACCACTTTCTTGAACGCATGGAATCCTTACCCAATCTGTTACCCCCGGAAACCATCCTTGTAACCATTGATGCCACTTCCTTATACACAAATATTCCACACGTCCAGTGCCTCGCTGTGATGGAGCATTTCCTTTCACGCCAATCACCTGCCACCCCACCTAAAACCTCTTTCCTCATTACCTTAGCCAGCTTCATCCTGACCCACAACTTCTTCACTTTTGAAGGCCAGACATACCAACAATTAAAGGGAACAGCCATGGGTGCCAGGATGGCCCCCTCGTACGCCAACCGATTCATGGGTCGCCTAGAGGAAGCCTTCTTGGTTACCCAGCCTGTCAACCCAAAGTTTGGTACAGATTTATTGATGACATCTTCATGATCTGGACTCACAGTGAAGAAGAACTCCAGAATTTCCTCTCCAACCTCAACTCCTTTGGTTCCATCAGATTCACCTGGTCTTACTCTAAATCCCATGCCACTTTCCTTGACGTTGACCTCCACCTGTCCAATGGCCAGCTTCACACGTCCGTCCACATCAAACTCACCAACAAGCAACAGTACCTCCATTATGACAGCTGCCACCCATTCCACATCAAACGGTCCCTTCCCTACAGCCTAGGTCTTCGTAGCAAACGAATCTGCTCCAGTCCGGAATCCCTGAACCATTACACCAACAACCTGACAACAGCTTTCACATCCAGTAATTACCCTCCCGACCTGGTACAGAAGCAAATAACCAGAGCCACTTCCTCATCCCCTCAAACCCAGAACCTCCCACAGAAGAACCACAAAAGTGCCCCACTTGTGACAGGATACTTTCCAGGACTGGACCAGACTCTGAATGTGGCTCTCCAGCAGGTATACGACTTCCTCAAATCCTGCCCTGAAATGAGATCCATCCTTCATGAAATCCTCCCCACTCCACCAAGAGTGTCTTTCCGCCGTCCACCTAACCTTCGTAACCTGTTAGTTCATCCCTATGAAATCCCCAAACCACCTTCCCTACCCTCTGGCTCCTATCCTTGTAACCGCCCCCGGTGTAAAACCTGTCCCATGCACCCTCCCACCACCACCTACTCCAGTCCTGTAACCCGGAAGGTGTACACGATGAAAGGCAGAGCCACATGTGAAAGCACCCACGTGATTTACCAACTGACCTGCCTACACTGTGATGCATTCTATGTGGGAATGACCAGCAACAAACTGTCCATTCGCATGAATGGACACAGGCAGACAGTGTTTGTTGGTAATGAGGATCACCCTGTGGCTAAACATACCTTGGTGCACGGCCAGCACATCTTGGCACAGTGTTACACCGTCCGGGTTATCTGGATACTTCCCAACAACACCAACCTATCCGAACTCCGGAGATGGGAACTTGCTCTTCAATATATCCTCTATTCCCGTTACCCACCAGGCCTCAATCTCCGCTAATTACAAGTTGCCGCCACTCATACCTCACCTGTCTTTCAACAACATCTTTGCCTCTGCACTTCCGCCTCGACTGACATCTCTGCCCAAACTCTTTGTCTTTAAATATGTCTGCTTGTGTCCGTATATGTGTGGATGGATATGTGTGTGTGTGCGAGTGTATACCCGTCATTTTTTCCACCTAAGGTAAGTCTTTCCGCTCCCGGGATTGGAATGACTCCTTAACCTCTCCCTTAAAACCCACATCCTTTCATCTTTCCCTCTCCTTCCCTCTTTCATGATGAGGCAACAGTTTGTTGCGAAAGCTTGAATTTTGTGTGTATGTTTGTGTTTGTTTGTGTGTCTATCGACCTGCCAGCGCTTTCGTTTGGTAAGTCACATCATCTTTGTTTTTAGATATATTTTTCCCACGTGGAATGTTTCCCTCTATTATATTAATTACAGATTTCTGTAGTTGTATATATACGTTTGGATGTAGCTGTATTGCGTTGATGTACTGGTGGATATTTTGTGGTATGACTCCTGTAGTTGATAGTATAATTGGTATGATGTCAACTTTATCCTGATGCCACATGTCTTTGACTTCCTCAGCCAGTTGGATGTATTTTTCAATTTTTTATTCTGTTTTCTTCTGTATATTTGCTGTATTGGGTATGGATATTTCGATTAGTTGTGTTAATTTCTTCTTTTTATTGGTGAGTATGATGTAAGGTTTGTTATGTGGTGCTGTTTTAATCTACATCTACATCTACATCTACATTGATACTCCGCAAGCCACCCAACGGTGTGTGGCGGAGGGCACTTTACGTGCCACTGTCATTACCTCCCTTTCCTGTTCCAGTCGCGTATGGTTCGCGGGAAGAACGACTGTCTGAAAGCCTCCGTGCGCGCTCTAATCTCTCTAATTTTACATTCGTGATCTCCTCGGGAAGTATAAGTAGGGGGAAGCAATATATTCGATACCTCATCCAGAAAGGCACCCTCTCGAAACCTGGCGAGCAAGCTACACCGCGATGCAGAGCGCCTCTCTTGCAGAGTCTGCCACTTGAGTTTATTAAACATCTCCGTAACGCTATCACGGTTACCAAATAACCCAGTGACGAAACGCGCCGCTCTTCTTTGGATCTTCTCTATCTCCTCCGTCAACCCGACCTGGTACGGATCCCACACTGATGAGCAATACTCAAGTATAGGTCGAACGAGTGTTTTGTAAGCCACCTCCTTTGTTGATGGACTACACTTTCTAAGCACTCTCCCAATGAATCTCAACCTGGTACCCGCCTTACCAACAATTAGTTTTATATGATCATTCCACTTCAAATCGTTCCGTACGCATACTCCCAGATATTTTACAGAAGTAACTGCTACCAGTGTTTGTTCCGCTATCATATAATCATACAATAAAGGATCCTTCTTTCTATGTATTCGCAATACATTACATTTGTCTATGTTAAGGGTCAGTTGCCACTCCCTGCACCAAGTGCCTATCCGCTGCAGATCTTCCTGTATTTCGCTACAATTTTCTAATGCAGCAACTTCTCTGTATACTACAGCATCATCCGCGAAAAGCCGCATGGAACTTCCGACACTATCTACTAAGTCATTTATATATATTGTGAAAAGCAATGGTCCCATAACACTCCCCTGTGGGACGCCAGAGGTTACTTTAACGTCTGTAGACGTCTCTCCATTGATAACAACATGCTGTGTTCTGTTTGCTAAAAACTCTTCAATCCAGCCACACAGCTGGTCTGATATTCCGTAGGCTCTTACTTTGTTTATCAGGCGACAGTGCGGAACTGTATCGAACGCCTTCCGGAAGTCAAGGAAAATAGCATCTACCTGGGAGCCTGTATCTAATATTTTCTGGGTCTCATGAACAAATAAGGCGAGTTGGGTCTCACACGATCGCTGTTTCCGGAATCCATGTTGATTCCTACATAGTAGATTCTGGGTTTCCAGAAATGACATGATACGCAAGCAAAAAACATGTTCTAAAATTCTACAAGAGATCGACGTAAGAGATATAGGTCTATAGTTTTGCGCATCTGCTCGACGACCCTTCTTGAAGACTGGGACTATCTGTGCTCTTTTCCAATCATTTGGAACCCTCCGTTCCTCTAGAGACTTGCGGTACACGGCTGTTAGAAGGGGGGCAAGTTCTTTCGCGTACTCTGTGTAGAATCGAATTGGTATCCCGTCAGGTCCAGTGGACTTTCCTCTATTGAGTGATTCCAGTTGCTTTTCTATTCCTTGGACACTTATTTCGATGTCAGCCATTTTTTCGTTTGTGCGAGGATTTAGAGAAGGAACTGCAGTGCGGTCTTCCTCTGTAAAACAGCTTTGGAAAAAGGTGTTTAGTATTTCAGCTTTACGCGTGTCATCCTCTGTTTCAATGCCATCATCATCCCGTAGTGTCTGGATATGCTGTTTCGAGCCACTTACTGATTTAACGTAAGACCAGAACTTCCTAGGATTTTCTGTCAAGTCGGTACATAGAATTTTACTTTCGAATTCAATGAACGCTTCACGCATAGCCCTCCTTACGCTAACTTTGACATCGTTTAGCTTCAGTTTGTCTGAGAGGTTTTGGCTGCGTTTAAACTTGGAGTGGAGCTCTCTTTGCTTTCGCAGTAGTTTCCTAACTTTGTTGTTGTACCACGGTGGGTTTTTCCCGTCCCTCACAGTTTTACTCGGCACGTACCTGTCTAAAACGCATTTTACGATTGCCTTGAACTTTTTCCATAAACACTCAACATTGTCAGTGTCGGAACAGAAATTTTCGTTTTGATCTGTTAGGTAGTCTGAAATCTGCCTTCTATTACTCTTGCTAAACAGATAAATCTTCCTCCCTTTTTTTATATTCCTATTAACTTCCATATTCAGGGATGCTGCAACGGCCTTATGATCACTGATTCCCTGTTCTGTACATACAGATTCGAAAAGTTTGGGTCTGTTTGTTATCAGTAGATCCAAGATGTTATCTCCACGAGTCGGTTCTCTGTTTAATTGCTCGAGGTAATTTTCGGATAGTGCACTCAGTATAATGTCACTCGATGCTCTGTCCCTACCACCCGTCCTAAACATCTGAGTGTCCCAGTCTATATCTGGTAAATTGAAATCTCCACCTAAGACTATAACATGCTGAGAAAATTTATGTGAAATGTATTCCAAATTTTCTCTCAGTTGTTCTGCCACTAATGCTGCTGAGTCGGGAGGTCGGTAAAAGGAGCCAATTATTAACCTAGTTCGGTTGTTTAGTGTAACCTCCACCCATAATAATTCACAGGAACTATCCACTTCTACTTCACTACAGGATAAACTACTACTAACAGCGATGAACACTCCACCACCGGTTGCATGCAATCTATCCTTTCTAAACACCGTGTGTACCTTTGTAAAAATTTCGGCAGAATTTATCTCTGGCTTAAGCCAGCTTTCTGTACCTATAACGATTTCAGCTTCGGTGCTTTCTATCAGCGCTTGAAGTTCCGGTACTTTACCAACGCAGCTTCGACAGTTGATAATTACAATACCGATTGCTGCTTGGTCCCCGCATGTCCTGACTTTGCCCCGCACCCGTTGAGGCTGTTGCCCTTTCTGTACTTGCCCAAGGCCATCTAACCTAAAAAACCGCCCAGCCCACGCCACACAACCCCTGCTACCCGTGTAGCCGCTTGTTGCGTGTAGTGGACTCCTGACCTATCCAGCGGAACCCGAAACCCCACCACCCTATGGCGCAAGTCAAGGAATCTGCAGCCCACACGGTCGCAGAACCGTCTCAGCCTCTGATTCAGACCCTCCACTCGGCTCTGTACCAAAGGTCCGCAGTCAGTCCTGTCGACGATGCTGCAGATGGTGAGCTCTGCTTTCATCCCGCTAATGAGACTGGCAGTCTTCACCAAATCAGATAGCCGCCGGAAGCCAGAGAGGATTTCCTCCGATCCATAGCGACACACATCATTGGTGCCGACATGAGCGACCACCTGCAGATGGGTGCACCCTGTACCCTTCATGGCATCCGGAAGGACCCTTTCCACATCTGGAATGACTCCCCCCGGTATGCACACGGAGTGCACATTGGTTTTCTTCCCCTCTCTTGCTGCCATTTCCCTAAGGGGCCCCATTACGCGCCTGACGTTGGAGCTCCCAACTACCAGTAAGCCCACCCTCTGCGACTGCCCGGATCTTGCAGACTGAGGGGCAACCTCTGGAACAGGACAAGCAGCCATGTCAGGCCGAAGATCAGTATCAGCCTGAGACAGAGCCTGAAACCGGTTCGTCAGACAAACTGGAGAGGCTTTCCGTTCAGCCCTCCGGAATGTCTTTCGCCCCCTGCCACACCTTGAAACGACCTCCCACTCTACCACAGGTGAGGGATCAGCCTCAATGCGGGCAGTATCCCGGGCAACCACAGTCGTAGTCCGATCAGGGGATGCGTGGGACGAGCTGGCCGTCCCCGACAAACCCCCATCCCGACCCCCACAGTGATGCCCTTTGGCAACAGCCTCAAGCTGTGTGACCGAAGCCAACACTGCCTGAAGCTGGGAGCGAAGGGATGTCAACTCAGCCTGCATCCGAACACAGCAGTTGCAGTCCCTATCCATGCTAAAAACTGTTTTGCTAAGAACGTCTGAACTAATCTACAGAGAGCGCAAACAAATCGACAAAATTTAAACGGTTATTAAAATACAAGATTGCCTAGCAAATGCAGTAATGCTGCTACTTGCGCACTGCTGACACTGCTCGGCGGCGGAAGGAGACTAAGCGAAATTACACTATTCAGGTACTAAAACACGATGCTACACTCTCAAATACTATAATACGCCCAAAATTTATGAATTAAACAATGCAAGAACCAAAAACACGCAAAGAAATTAAGAATTAAACTATGTAACAAATGAGTGAGCTAGGAGTATACGACTTGCTGCTGCAGCTGCTTATCCAACGGCGGCAGGGAGCACACTAACTGCGACCAACCGACACTGGCCGTTCAAAACAAAACAGTAGACAAACGACTACGCGAATTTACACTATTCAGGTACTAAAAACGCGATGCTACAACTCTCAAATACTATAATACGCCCGAAATTTATGAATTACACAATGCAAGTACCAAAAACACGCAAAGAAATTAAGAATTAAACTATGTAACAAATGAGTGAGCTAGGAGTATACGACTTGCTGCTGCAGCTGCTTATCCAACGGCGGCAGGGATAATGGTTCTGTTCCAGTATAATTTGTATTCATCATTCTCCAGCGCATTTTGTGGTGCATACTTGTATGTGGGCACGTGTTGTTTTATTGGTTTATGTTGTATGGCAAGTTGTTGATGTATTATTTTTGCTACATTGTCATGTCTTCTGGGTTATTCTGTATTTGCTAGTATTGTGCATCCGCTTGTGATGTGATCTACTGTTTCTATTTGTTGTTTGCAAAGTCTGCATTTATCTGTTGTGGTATTGGGATCTTTAATAATATGCTTGCATTAATATCTGGTGTTTATTGTTTGATCCTGTATTGCAATCATGAATCCTTCCGTCTCACTGTATATATTGCCTTTTCTTAGCCATGTGTTGGATGCGTCTTGATCGATGTGTGGCTGTGTTAGGTGATACGGGTGCTTGCCATGTAGTGTTTTCTTTTTCCAATTTACTTTCTTCGTATCTGTTGATGTTATGTGATCTAAAGGGTTTTAGAAGTGGTTATGAAATTGCAATGGTGTAGCCGATGTATTTATATGAGTGATTGCTTTGTGTATTTTGCTAGTTTCTGCTCATTCTATAAAGAATTTTCTTAAATTGTCTACCTGTCCATAATGTAGGTTTTTTTATGTCGATAAATCCCCTTCCTCCTTCCTTTCTGCTTAATGTGAATCTTTCTGTTGCTGAATGTATGTGATGTATTCTATATTTGTGGCATTGTGATCGTGTAAGTGTATTTAGTGCTTCTAGGTCTGTGTTACTCCATTTCACTACTCCAAATGAGTAGGTCGATATTGGTATAGCATAGGTATTTATAGCTTTTGTCTTGTTTCTTGCTGTCAATTCTGTTTTCAGTATTTTTGTTAGTCTTTGTCTATATTTTTCTTTTAGTTCTTCTTTAATATTTGTATTATCTATTCCTATTTTTTGTCTGTATCCTAGATATTTATAGGCATCTGTTTTTTCCATCGCTTCTATGCAGTCGCTGTGGTTATCCAATATGTAATATTCTTGTTTAGTGTGTTTTCCCTTGACTATGCTATTTTTCTTACATTTGTCTGTTGCAAGAGCCATATTTATATCATTGCTGAATACTTCTGTTATCTTTAGTAATTGGTTGAGTTGTTGATTTGTTGCTGCCAATAGTTTTAGATCATCCTTGTATAGCAAATGTGTGATTTTGTGTTGGTGTGTTCCAGTAATATTGTATCCATAATTTGTATTATTTAGCATGTTGGATAGTGGGTTCAGAGTAAGGCAGAACCAGAAAGGACTTAATGAGTCTCCTTGGTATATTCCACGCTTAATCTTTATTGGTTGTGATGTGATATTATTTGAATTTGTTTGGATATTAAGTGTGGTTTTCCAGTTTTTCATTGCTATGTTTAGGAACTGTATCAATTTAGGGTCTACTTTGTATATTTCCAATATTTGTAGTAACCATGAGTGGGGTACACTATCAAAAGCTTTTTGGTAATTAATGTATGCGTAGTGTAGTGACCTTTGTTTAGTTTTAGCTTGATATGTCACCTCTGCATCTATTATCAGTTGCTCTTTACATCCACGTGCTCCTTTGCAACAGCCTTTTTGTTCTTCATTTATAATTTTGTTCTGTGTTGTATGTGTCATTAATTTTTGTGTAATGACTGAAGTTAATATTTTGTAAGTTGTTGGTAGGCATGTTATGGGGCGATATTTAGCTGGGTTTGCTGTGTCTGCTTGATATTTAGGTTTCAGATAAGTTATTCCATGTATAAGTGTATCAGGGAATGTGTATGGGTCTGCAATGTAACTGTTAAATAATTTAGTTAGATGTGAATGGGTTGAGATGAACTTCTTTAGCCAGAAATTTGCTATTTTATCTTTTCCAGGGGCTTTCCAACTGTGAGTAGAATTAATTGCTCGGGTGACTTCATGTTGCAAAGTTATCACTTCAGGCATTTGTGGTATCATCTTGTATGTGTCTGTTTCTGCTTGTATCCACCGTGCATGCCTGTTATGTTGTACCGGGTTTGACCATATGTTGCTCCAGAAGTGTTCCATGTCTGTTATGTTTGGTGGATTGTCTATTTTAATGTGTGTGTTATCTAATGTCTGGTAAAATTTATTTTGGTTTGTGTTGAATGTTTAGTTTTTTTGTATATTCTAAGTTGTTTGGCCAATACTAGTAATTTCTGCTTCTTTTCATGAAACTGCTCTATCGCTTCTTGTTGTGAGAAGCTACCTAACCTTTTTCGTTTTTTGTCTGATATTTCATTTCTTATAAATTGTGTTAGCTGTCTGATGTCTTTTCTCAGTTTTTCTATTCTGATCTGTAGCCTGTGTTGCCATGCTGGTTTTGTGGGTTTCTTCTGTGTGTTGATTGGTTCTGATCTCTGCCTAGTGTGCATATTTAGTGTAGTGAGTGCTCCTATATAAACCAGTAGTTGTAACTCTTCCATAGTTGCATTTTCATTTATTTTGTTGTGTATGATTGTGTTGATAGTTGTTATTGTTGTTTCGACTTGTGGATTATTTGCTGGTCTATGCAAGAAAGGTCCAATGTCTGTATTTGTGTCTTTGTGTTCTATGTATGTCAGCTGAAATTTTTCTTCTGTATCTGACATGTGTATCACTTTGTGTTCTATTTGTGCTTCTTCTGGTGGCTGTCTTAAGATTTCATTTTCCTCTGATTGTTTAATTGATGCGTGTGTTCTTTGTTTGTTTGCTCTGGGATGTTTGAGTCCATTACTGTATATTCTTCTTCTTCTGATTGCACATTATTTTGTTCCAATATTTGTTGTACTTGTTGTTTGATGTTTTCTAATTCTGACTGGGGTATCCTGTTATTTTTTATTATTACACGGATCTGATCGGCTAGTCGTTGTTCTGTTAAAAATTTTAATTCTGGGTATCTGGTAATAAATGTTGTGTATACTTGTGATCTGTATCCAGTTGTGTTGGTTCCTAAGTTTGTTGCTTGGTAATAACAGAACATGAGGTGTCGGTTAACTTCATCTGACCGTCTCATCCTCTGCCTTTGTTTTCCTTCTAGAGTGGTTGCAGGAAGCAATATCCTGCAAAACACCTCTATTTGGATTTAAATCATTTTCCGTGTGGCTAGCAGTGTCATTACCATTGTGGACGGGCATAGGGTTCAAGCGTCGTCCCCGACCATGACAGTGCTTCTCTGAGGCTTCATTAGTTCCGTCCTGAACCAACTAATCACACTAAAAGGGGGGTTAGCCCTATTAGTGGTTCGTTCTTTTTGTCGCCTTTTACGACTGGCAGAACATACCGGAGGCCTATTCTTTTCCTGGGCCTCCACAGAATTATTATTATTATTATTATTATTATTATTATTCCTGTTAATGTTTCTGTAATATCTTTGGTATGTATTGTTCCTGATCAGATGGGAGAGAGGGCCTTAAAGCTCTAATTTGGTCAGGCTAAATAGGCAACAAATAAATAATATATGTTTAGGGGTTCCAGTGATACATCTGCCTCAGTGCATCTGTCTTGTTACCAATCTCCTTTCCAACACTGACATTTTTGTATCAGTACTGAACACACACAACATCTGTAAGTTTGAGAAAAACTGCCAGCAACTGGCAAGTCTGACAAATACTTGCTGCAAGATGCAAGAATCTGTTTCCACTAACTCACAGAGGCTACTTCTGGAATTTGATGAAACTTGAAGAAGTCAACTTGCTTGGGGTGACATCAGCATCTTGCGTAAGTTTAGTTGGAAGGGAACATACACATTTGCATGGGTTGGAAGTTTCAGTGTATTTCAAATAACTAAATGCACTTCTGAGTCCATGCATGCTTATTATTCAGCATTATTGGTACTATATACCTGTGGGAACTACATTTAATGTCAGAGAATGACACAAGTAAAGGTAAGGGGTGAGTATATGAGTACAGTTTTTTGCTTTTGAGTTACACAGTAAATTTAATTCTTTTTTCCTGAGAATTCCACACATGGAACTGATCAGTTAACTAAAACACTTAAGTCTGTTTAGTGTAACATAATGAGATTAGGTCACCCCTTGATTACATGTAAATTTAGACCATTTAAATTTGGGTTGACAATTCTTGTTGCGTTATACAATGAGTGAGCACCACAAAGTGATAGTTCTTTGGAAATAAGTTAGCTTATGGTTAAAGTACAACAAGGGCATGTACAACCAGTAGGGTCACTAAGAGCCTCTATGACACTGCTACAGGAGCCAAATGAATTTGACAGTAATGCAGAGGATGTCGTGTTGCATGAATGAGGCAGTGTAAATAGCTGAAAGGAGCATGAATAGTATTGACAATAGTAAAAGTATTTAACTACAGAAGCAAATGTAGTCTCTATTCACACCCTATGTGTACAGTCTCCGGAGCCAGTTATGAAAGAGTTCTCAGGGATCAAATTTTTCGAAGGGTGTTACAATCCGATGCGATATACTTTTAGCATCTGTTGTGGGAGTTACTTTACAGCTGAAAACATCACTGAAGCCCTAGTCATCATCCATATTACATGTTGATTCGGCACTGTATCGATGTTGCTACATGATGTTGCCACTACCAGCAACCAAACAATCATTGAGGCATTATTTATACATGTCCATTCTGCCACAAGGGCATTGAAGAAGCAACCATGATAATTAGATGTCCATTGTGCATCATCCAATTGAACAGCTGATCCCCCAACTGTTCAGCATATGCTGGACAACTGGGCCTATGATTTGGAGCTCCTCCTATCCTAGTACTATGGTGACAGTCTGCAACGTGAGCTGACCTCTGAGGCCTTCACTACCAGTCCTCTGCCAATGAGCCAGTATCAGCTGCACACTCCTGTATCAGCCACCACCTTGCCTATCACTGCCACCCAGACGAAGCATCAAAGCACAGAGTAGCTTCATATGCATCAGAAGTTACAGCCTGACCACACCTGCAGCTTGTAGTTTTCTATCTGTCCTTGACAATGTATCTAAAATCCTGTGGTAAGTAAAAAGTTAAAATCAGCTGTTACACATTAGTGAAAACTTCATTTTCATATGTAGTTTGTTCCAGTTGCATATCTTCCTGAACTGCTACAAAGTTTTCTGGTACCTGCCACGTTATAATGCCTTCTTCCATCTGTGTTTTATTATTTTTTTCTACTCTCCTTAACTGATTTTGTTTCCTCCTTCAAATGCTGTTTCCACTTTCACAAAATCATAATTACTTTTGGTATTAAGATCTTTCAATGCCAAATGGCATCATTTGCACAAAATTCAGTTTAATCATGACCACTTTATACATCCCTGGAATGGATTCACATCTGAAGAACATGCACCAGTGCCTTTGCAACAAACAGATGTAGATACAAATCCATTATCACAGTATATGTGTGACACACAGAGTAAAGATACAGGCGTCTTCAAAACAACACATAGCATGTATAGTAATAAATGTTATACACAGTATACTGGTTTGAAAACACATTCTAGTTGGAGCTCCTGAATCATGATGATAATTTTAAAATTTTGGATTAACTAATAACATGTAATTACAGTAAAATGTTTCTGCCTAAGGTTGATTTTTTTTATATGTGAAATTTCGTTTTGGTACTATGACTGGCGTTAGCTCTAGTTATAAAATACCATGAAAAGCTACAGCAAATGCTTGCGCAGAGTGTTTAATATGAGCTTAGTTATTAAGAGTTATTAAGGACAATCCTCCACACATTTATTGAGGCAAGCTTAGAAATATACAAAACAAAGAGAAACTGCTCAAAACCCATCATGACAAACATGTAAGAGGCAGATAGTAATGGAAATCAAACTATAAATAAGAGCAGATAAGATATTGATTATTTTGTCCATCATGGTGTTAGAACTGCCCACAAGTGTATGTAAATAAACAAAGGCCAAATAGCACCAGTTGTACAGTATCAATTTAATAATGATGGGTTTCAACCAGTTACAATAACTCTTAAGTGATACAGCATTCACATAATGGATGTCGCATTGAACTATACACTGGGGTGACAAAAGTCATGCGATATGTGATACGCACATATACAGATGATGGTAGAATTGTATACACAAGGTATAAAAGTGCAGTGCCTTGGTGGAGCTGTCATTTGTATTCAGGTGATTCATGTGAAAAGGTTTGCCATATGATTATGACCACATGAAATGGATTAACTGGCTTCAAACATGGAATGGTAGTTGGAGGTAGACACAGGGGATATTCCATTTCATAAATCTTTAGGGAATTCAATATTCTTAGATCCACAGTGTCAAGAGTATGCTAAGAGTACTAAATTTCAGTCATTACCTCTCACCACAGACAATGCAGTGGCCAATGACCTTCACTTACTGACTGAGAGCAGCAGTGTTTGCGTAGAATTGTCGGTGCTAACGGACATGCAACACTGAGTAAAATATCTGCAGAAGTCAATGTATGATGAATGTAACACTCGCAGTTATTTGTTATCCAATCACTATTTATCATTCCTGGGAGGTTCTCGAAATTTCTTATTTTTGTAATGTTTGCATATTCTTGAATGCTCAATATTTGCATAAAGAGCAGCACTCTCCATTCAGGAGTTCAGTTCTACTTTGTCTGTACATCGGTATTTGTAATAAACTTGAATTCAGTGCCAAGTATTGTGCTTCAATGATGACCCTGACATTTGGACTTTATTGTGGTTACAGCATGACTATTTGGTGGAGATGGCGATTACTTCATAACATCTACATCTCCGTGGCTCAAATTGGGTAATGTAAAAGCCATCACCAACATGGATAGCAACCAGAATACAAGCAGTACATTATTCCCAAGGACTGTATATTTAGGAAACCAATGAATTCAAAAACAGCAAAAAGTCAGGTGCACATCAGGCATCCGAAGAAGCTGGTAATGAAGTGATGAAATGACTGAAAGGATTTGACTGAGTCGCCAAATAAAACTGGTGGGATGACATGATCTGTTTGGCAAATGTGTACTTCATGGTCGACACAATTCAGTAGTGATTTACGAACAATGAAGAGAAGCTCAATAGCTGGGACAAATTCCAGGTTGAAATGAAGAAGACATTTGGTAACAATCAGCAGCAACCCTGCTTATCAGAAGAACAAGTCAAGAGCAGGATCCAATGTCATACAGTTTTTCATTAAGAATATTTTGACCTTACATCACAAGTGATGCCAGTGCATCAAGAAAATGTAGCATAAGAGAACCAATTGAAAGAAGTATGAATGACTCCCAAATGTGGTCCCTATGGCAGATATGGAAGACTACCACAATCTCGCTTCTCTCATATGCTAAATAGTAAGAGAAGAGACACAGTATTTTATGACAGCCTGAACTGTTGGATTACAAAAGCAAGAGATAGCAGCCATTGATTTTGATCCCATATGTCAGGAGGAAATAGGGAATGTTGAAGAAGATGTGTATTGTTCTTTAGCACCAATCTCCACCACCAGCATAGTTTTCCAGGGAGAATGGACACGGCCAACTCAGATTTAAGCTGTAGCCACCAAATAATAACTCCACATCTGACTAACATATGTACAACTAAGTACAGGGTGATTCAAAAAGAATACCACAACTTTAGGAATTTAAAACTCTGCAACGACAAAAGGCAGAGCTAAGCACTATCTGTCGCGAATTAAGGGAGCTATAAAGTTTCATTTAGTTGTACATTTGTTCGCTTGAGGCGCTGTTGACTAGGCGTCAGCGTCAGTTGATGCTAAGATGGCGACCGCTCAACAGAAAGCTTTTTGTGTTATTGAGTACGGCAGAAGTGAATCGACGACAGTTGTTCAGCGTGCACTGAGAATCCGCGGGAAACAACTCAGTATGAACGTGACTCGCCTAAGGTGAACGTTTTCTGTGCCATTTCAGCCAATAAAGTTTTTGGTCCCTTTTTCTTCGAAGGTGCTACTGTAACTGGACTACAGTATCTGGAGATGTTAGAGAATTGGCTGTTCCCTCAGCTCAAACAAGAAGCACAACAATTCATATTTCAGCAGGATGGAGCACCACCACATTGGCACTTATCTGTCCGTAACTACCTGAACGTCAACTACCCGAGGCGATGGATCGGCCGCCAGGCAGCCCGTGACAGAGCACTTCATCACTGGCCTCCAAGAAGCCCTGATCTTACCCCTGCGATTTTTTCTTATGGGGGTACGTTAAGTATATGGTGTTTCGGCCACCTCTCCCAGCCACCATTGATGATTTGAAACGAGAAATAACAGCAGCTATCCAAACTGTTACGCCTGATATGCTACAGAGAGTGTGGAACGAGTTGGAGTATCGGGTTGATATTGCTAGAGTGTCTGGAGGGGGCCATATTGAACATCTCTGAACTTATTTTTGAGTGAAAAAAAAAAACTTTTTAAATACTCTTTGTAATGATGTATAACAGAAGGTTATATTATGTTTCTTTCATTAAATACACATTTTTAAAGTTGCGGTATTCTTTTTGAATCACCCTGTATAATGCCCAGCAGCAGAACAAAAATTTGGAGGTTGCAGGACAACACATCAGTATTTTTCCACTGAGGATGCCTTGAACAAGTTGTACACTACTGCATGGGATTCTTTTTCTGTTATGTCAAAAGCTTATTATCATCAGCTAAAGAAAACTATGTTCCACAATATGAAACAAGTTGTGCTGAAGGTTGCAAACGGGAAATATGCTCAGCTGATAGAAGCCTGTATTGAAAGAATAACTATCAATGACAGAACAAAGCCTTTTAAATTTGTTGTATTAACATAATGTAATCATAATGTTATTCTTGGACTGGACTTCCTGCAGACATCACAGGCAGTCTATTTTGGAAGATCAGAGCTCCAAATTGACAAAGTTAATTCAATGAGTTCAAATGAAATCCAACCACTCCTCCCTCTTCCCCTCTCCCCAACCCCCCCCCCCCCCCCCCCCCCCCACCACTTGCAGAACAGGTAGGTGTACTGGCCACAGGTTGAATCCACCCAGTGCATTAACCACAGCCTGAATGTGGTTTTTAGATGGTTTCCCCACATCTGACTAGGTGAATACCAGGCTAATACCCAAGTTCCATATCATGTACATGATTCACAAACATTTAGAGAAGCTTTTTCACACTTTCAGATTAATAAACTACACACAGACAGTTGGGGTGCACATGTTCCGTCGTAAGGGGTAAAGGCATCGTGACAGGAACGGCATCAGGCCACCCCTTAAATTAACCATGCCAACTTCCTTACCAGCCTTCCCGATCCTGCTCAAATGCAGGAAAAAGACACACAAAAAACAAGACTCCAACAAGACCGCATAAAAGACTGTTATGTGCAGTCATTTGCCATTCAAGACAATTTGTCCCACCTCCATCATCAAGACAAGCTCCAGTCTTCAATTCAGAGTTTCAGTCAAAATGTGAAGCTTCACTCACCTGCAAAAAATTACTCTGGCTAACAAAATATATTACATGCTAGTGATGATTATAAGTAGTGCAGGTGGTCAAGGAGAACTTCGGATCACTGTCATGAACAGTCATAGCTCACCCTCAAAGGTATGTGCATAGGAGCAGCCAAAGCAGTCAAGGAAGGGCAGCCTTGTGTCAAAGATTAAGAAGCATGTTCCACTACCATTACAGACAGTGCATTGGAGGAGCCACTATCAAACTGCCAATAGGATTTGGCCTGAATGAGAGACAAAGTCAGCAACTGAACAATAGATAATCCAGGAGGAACTGGATAAGATGTTGCAAGATGACATCACTGAACCTTCGGAGAGCCCTTGGTTTTCCAAAGTGTTCCATCTGAAGGAGGAGGGCACATGGTGTTTCTGTATCAACTTCAGATGACTGAACAAAATCTGAAGAAAAATTTCTACCCATCCCTGCACACTGTCAGGGGTAAAGTTTTCCTCAACTATGGACATGCAGTAGCTACTGGCAAATTGAGGCTGACTGGGAAATGTCATACTTAGCTATTCACCAATGGATCCAGTCTGGAGGGGCAATGGGTCAGCATACCACACTCCCAGCCATTGTCGACATTCTGACCTTGGGGCCACAACCTGTCAATCAGTTAGCTCCTCGATTGGCATCATGAGGCTGAGTTCACCACGGTCCACTCCTCCCACCAAGGAACAGTTGCAGCACTGGAAATCAAACCTGGGTTCCTCACAGGAGAGTCTGTCACATTGACCATTCTCCTACAGAGGTTGTCCTTCTTGCACCTCATTACAGGAAAATATGGTGTCTCCCTGTGGTAGTTCTTGCAAGGGATCTGCCTTGGTGCAAATATCCTTTATGAATTGCCAGTAGCAGGAGCACATTCAGAAGAAACTTCTCACATCGTGAATATGCTGAGGAGTCAGTAAATCTATGCCTGCTGTTATTTTTTCTGGATTGGGATGGACTCCATTGGTATCAACTAGGTGCCTGACATTTTTATTTCCAGGGCAACAAAGAGACATATTTCTGCATTCACATAGAAGCCTGCAGTCTGAACACACTTCAAGACTGTTGTCAGGAATCACAGATATTCTTTGAATGTCTTTGCAAAAGTAACAATATCATCCATATAGCAAAGACATGTTGTCCTTTTAAGGTGTTGCAGCAGGTTATCCATCATATGTTTGAAGATGGGTAGAATGTTACACAGTCCAAACATCACAGTTTTGAGTTCATAGAATCCATCAGGAGTTATCAAACATGTCTACATTCTTAATGAAAAATAAACAAATTTACTGGTATTATCTTTGCTTCTCTGGATGTTCTGGCAAACTACTGCAGATAGACATCTGGGACATGTTTTATTAGATTCACCAGATCAATAACAACAAACTAAATGGAAATCATGCTTTACTTTAATTTCGTACAGTTTTGCAATGGCTTCATATTAGTGAAGCTGCCAAATTTCAGGCAAAATCTTTTATTAGCCATAACTCCACTACTAAACATTTGCAGACCTATGTTTATGTGAACTGTTTTCTTCAGTTTTACTTGTAGAATAACAAATTAAAATATTTGCATATCTTCTTGACTCACCCTGTATGTACTGTACATTCCACAGATGTGAGTTATTGTGGTTACTTCTATTAGACACATTGCTTCACCGTTCACAAACAAGTATACAGTCAAACTCTAAATGAAAGGCAACACAGAACACATTTGGAAAGAGGAAATATCTGAATGTTAAAACAGCAAAAATTGACAGGAAAGGTTATAATTATGGAAAAATTCTCGTACATGTAATTACTTTAGCTTTATGTTTGTCATTTCCACAAAGAAAATTTAAAAGTGTAGAGGTAAGTTGCTGTTTAATCAAGAACTGTATCCAAAGAATGCATTTTGCACATAAAATCTGCATAAGGTAAACTGTTAACAAAACCATAGAGGCTTCAAAGAACATATTCATGAAAGAAGAAATTGATAACTCAATCAGTAAAGTAAAAACTATTTGGAATTTTGTAAAGAAGGAAACAGGGAAAAGTGCAATAAAAAATGAGGATCATCTTGTTAGTGACCCAAGATCAATTCCTGATACAGTCAACACACATTTTTTAACAGTAACAGAACAAACAGGACCGCAAGGCTCTATAAATCAAGCCATGAATTTTCTGGAAGCACGTGTAACTAGTACTGTGCAACAGAGCCAAGTAACAATAATGACTGTTACAGAAACTGCGTCATCAAAACTCTGAAAGAAGAAAACTCTACTGGAACTGACAGCATATTTAGCAAATTATTAAAATCCTGCTGTAGGCACATAAGCAAAATTCTTTAACAAATTTTCAATGCATCACTTAGGCAAGGAATAATTCCTGAACAGCTTAAGTATGCAGTTGTAAAATCTCTGTGTAAGACAGGAGATAAGGCAGAGAGTGCAAACTATCAGCCAATCTCGCCCTAACAAGTTTTCCAAAGATTTTAGAGAAACTAATGAGGATTGTCAAGCATCTCAGCGAGCATAATATCATCAACAAAAGTAAGTTTGGATTTCAGAGGGTGTTATCAACATAATTTGAAATATTTGCTTTTACTGCCAATATTTTGGAGTTCTTAAACAAATGAAGATGGTTGGAATATTTTGTGACCTAACAAAAGTGTCTGACTGTGTCACTCACAAAATACTTGTACACAAAACTTCATCTAGTAATAAGTGGTGCAGCAGGGAAATGGCTTGAATTGTATCTTTCAAATAGAAAACAGAAAATTGTACTGGACAGTCGAGACGATGCCTCAACATCATCAAAATGGGATACCATCACATGTAGAGTGCCTTCGGACTCAATTCCGGAGCTCCTACTTTTCATTAATGATTTTCCTCTTTATACAGAATATTGTAAATTTACCATCTTCACTGATGAAACTACACTACTTATAGATAATTCCATAGACTAACTTGGTGTGTCAGCCAATAAAGTTTTGAGGGATACTGTGAACTGGTTTAATGTAAGTGGTCTTTCTTGTACTCAGTTCAACATAGCCTTTAAAGATGAGGAAACAGGAAAAAACCTAGGTGAACAGCAGATAGCTAAGATGGATAGTTCAAAGTACCTAGTGTATAATACTGTAAGACACAAACTACAGCACAACCACAATGAGGCAAAGTTTATTATTTTTCCACAAACAAGTGAACAGCAGTTGAGAACATAGACACATGCATAGAAACAATCCAAATACTGATACAAGCAGTTGCTGATTATAAGTAGGAATAGAAAATGAGAGCAAGTGCCAACTGCACTGCACTTATAAACAAGAGGGCTCTGGTAGACGGTGCCACGGATGCCATTGGTGAATATTTGAAGTGTAGTGCACCAGTGGCCTGGTGCCGTGGCATATCCAAGTATTACACACGGGGTTATGGTACCCCTCTCCCTTAAGGGAAAAGGACACTCTAATAGCAAAAGCTTCCTTTTCAACTTGGGAGTAGCACTGCTGAGCGTGGTTGAGTGTTTTTGATGAGTTAGCTATCGGACATTTGGAGCCATCCTCATATCAACGCACAAGAGTTACCTAGAGTCCATACTGAGAGGCGTTTGTGGCCAAAACCAGATGGTGGCCAGGATGGAAAGTAGACAAACAAGGAGCAGAATGCGATTTAAATTTCAAATCTTGAATGTACCCTTGTAGGGTGGCAGCCACTAAAAAGGAATGTTCTTGTGGAGCAACTTGTGGAGGAGATAAGCCAATGTGGTGACCACCAGAATAAATCTGTGATAGGAAACAATTTTATGTGAAAATACTTGGGGTTCTTTGGCATTTGTAGGGTGAGGCACAGCTGTGACCACAGTGAGATGACAAAGTAAAGGTTTAACACCATCCCGAGAAACCCCAAATCCCAAATACACAACGGATGGGCGAAAAAAGTGTGACTTGACCAAGTTGCATTTCAACCCTGCAGTATGTACGAGTAAGATCATGAACAAGGTGCGTAAGTTACGTACGCTTTTCTATGGATGTATTCGTTACAACGATGTCATTGAGATAGTTGATGCACCCCAGAATGGACATTTTCAGTTGTTCCAAAAAATGCTGAAAAATCACGGTGCACTAGTCACATCAAATTGGAAAAGGCTGCCTGTTGTAACTCACCAAACACTGAGTAACTGGAGACAATGCCAGGAGATCCCAAATCCACATAAGTTTGTCAGTTAAGTACAGTCTGTAGGAGTGGGCTTGGAACAATGCACAGATGCTATATGTCCTGTGTCCACTTATAGTCTGAGCACTTTGTCCATTGCTCACACTTCGATAAAGAGTTTGTTACAATTTGTAGTCACTGGAGACACAAAATTAACATCCACATTCATGTATGTAGGAGTGGGCTCGGAACAATGCACAGATGCTATATGTTCTGTTTTCCTACAGTTGTTGTGAACTGTCCAGCACTTAGGGCATGCAACCTTGTCATGTTGCAAGAAACAGTACAGGCATGATGGGAGCGCAGAGAACTGCTGTTTCTGTAGTTATTGTTGTTGTTTGGCACACTGCTGTCCAGTGCAGCACAGGAGTCATGTTTGTATGACTGTCATATCATCCTCCCTCTGAGAACTGACTTACACCCGACAACCAGAAACAGGAGCTACCACAGCGATGTCACACCAAGCCTCAATCTAATCACCTGCAGCATGAGACACCTCAAATGATAGAGCAATATTTAACAATTCAGCTAAAGATGGACTCACATTGCTGTGTGCATTGACGCACCTCTTTGTCAGAAGCCAATGAATGATAGCGTCACATATCACTGAGTACTAATGGTGTCCCCAAAGCCTGCATAGTCAGTGTGGCTGACAAGTTTGTGATAGCAACTGTTAAGAGCCTGCTGCTGCTCGAGGAGAGATTAGATCACTGCCTCCATGGACAGAAAACTGAAGGAACAATGAAATAGACTGAGCATGCACAAGTGAACACCACACTCACCTGCAATTGTATCATTCTGTAAGATACAAACATCACAGCCAAAATTAACCACAGTTTATTCTTCTTACACATACAAGCAAACAATCAATGAGAACATAGACACAAACATAGAAACAATCCAGGTACTGATACAAACAGTTGCTGACAGTAAGTATGAACACAATATGAGAGTGAGTGCCAGCTGTGCTGCACTTATGAAGAGGAGGGCCTCAGTAGCAGGTGAGGCAGATGCTGTGCCATGCGCACAAGTCATGTTACCCACCAGAGGCAGCGTCTGGTGGCCGGACTGTGCAGACATCATTGACAGAATTTTTGAAGTGTAGTGTACCAATGGCCTAATACCATGGCACATATCCAAGTACTACTTACAGGGTTAAAGCACCTAGGCTTACATATTGATAGCATACTAAACTGAACAAACCACACTGCAGATCCGTGCAAAAGACTGAATTCTGCAAATTATGTTTTATGCATTGTCTGCTCTTATATAATATGGAATCCATTGTGTCAGCTTATTATGTTTATTTTCGCACCATTATGGCATATGGAATCATATTTTGGGGAAATCAGTCACTAGCTAAAAAAGTGCTACATGCAGAGGAAAGAGCGATAAGATCATGAGTGGAGTACACCCCAGAGGTTGAAGTCCTCATGTCCACTGTGCAATATATATTCTCTCCGATATGTTTCATAATGAAAAAAGCCCATTTTTGAACCAACCAAATAGCGTGTATCATAGTGTTGATTTCTAGAAGAAAAGATGCTGTCCACTATGCGCATGCAAACCTGAGTATGGTACAGAAAGGGACCCATTTCAGTGGCTGTAAGATTTTTAATGCCATCCCTTCACAAATGAATTGTTTAGTAGATGATGAGCTCTTGTTTAAAAAACACTCAAGGCAGTTCCTGTTACAAGGATCATTTCACACAACAGAAGAGTTTCTGAACCACAAAGTATAGGATAAATGTATCTACAACTCTCAAATACATTCCCACATCCTTATCTGTGACCCTGACTATTCATTATTGCAAACATAAATTTTTTTCTATATTAGATCTTCTATAAGCTTTAATTTTTCTGTACTATCTATTGATCTGCACAATTTATTTTTCTATAACAGAACATAAGTTGTTGATACTTCAATATGAAACTGATTAGTATTATTTACATAATACCATAGAATGTAACCACAACAAACTTGTACAACTGACACGTTCCATATTCAGTGACATATTCACAACAAGGATCACCAGAACATGAAATACATAAGTGAAAATAAATACTGAGGGAAATTGCAAAATTTATGTTTCTTTCTACTTATAATAATTAACATACCTTGCTGTCTTACTCCTCGGCCATTCCATATTTATCAGACTGCAACACTCTTCTACCAGATTAGGATGTTCATGGATTTTCAGAACTTCCATTGAATTTTAATTGTGGACATCAATGTAATTTAGGAAAAAAAATAGTGAAGTCACCTAACACCAACTCTGCAAAAAAGATCCATAATCTCAATACAAGATCCCTCTTCAGGGCCTCTCAGTACGTATGAATATGCATCTTTTGTGTATTGGAAGAGCATCTTTGTCATTTATGATTGATAATTATGACACTACTTCTCATGCACAGAAAGCACAGATTTCCTAAATTAATACAAACATAGCTGCCCTTGCATGAAATATGTTAAGCCACAAAACAAACTCATCTGAGTACTGGATAACAACAATACGGAAAGGATACCTTGCTACTCACCCTACATCTACATCTATATGGATACTCTGCAAAGCACTTTTAAGTATCTGGCAGAGGGTTCATCGAACCACCTTCACACTTCTCTATTATCCCAATCTCGTATAGTGCACAGAAAGCACAAACACCTATTTCTTTCCGTACGAGCTCTGATTTCCCTTATTTTATGATGGTGATCGCTTCTCCCTACGTAGGTCGGTTTCAACAAAATATTTTCACATTTGGAGGAGAAAGTTGGTGACTGGAATTTTGTGAGAAGATTTCATCACAATGAAAAACGCCTTTCTTTTAATGATGTCCAGCCCAAATCCTGTATCATTTCAGTGACACTCTTTCCCATATTTCGCCATAGTACATAATGTGCTGCTCCTCTTTGAACTTTTTCGATGTATTCTGTCAGTCCTGTCTGGTAAGGATCGCACACCACGCAGCAGTATTCTAAAAGAGGATGAATAAGCATATTGTAGGCAGTCTCCTTAGTAGATCTGTTACATTGTCCTGCCAATAAAACACAGTCTCTGGTTAGCCTTTCCCACAACATTTTCTATCTGTTCCTTCCAATTTAAGTTGTTCATAATTGTAATTTACGGCCTTTAGATTATGCTGATTTATAGTGTAACCGAAATTTAACGAATTCCTTTTAGCTCTCATGTGGATGACCTCACACTTTTCGTTATTTAGGGTCAACTGCCAATTTTCCCACCATTCAGATATCTTTTCTAAATCGTTTTGAAATTTGTTTTGATCATCTGATGACTTTATTAGTCAATAAATGACTGCGTCATCTGCAAACAACCAAAGATTGCTGCTCAGATTGTCTCCCAAATCGTTTATGTGGACAAGGAACAGCAAAGGGCTTGTAACACTACCTTGGGTAACGCCATAAATTGCTTCTATTTTACTCGATGACTTTCCGTCAATTACTATGAACTGTGCTCTTTCTGTCGGTAAATCACAAATCTAGTCACATAACTGAGACAATATTCCATAAGCACGCAAATTCACTACAAGACCCTTGTGTGGTACAGTGTCAAAAGCCTTCCGGAAATCCAGAAATATGGAAATGATCTGAAATCCCTTGTCAATAGCACTCAACACTTCATGTGAATTAAGAGCTAGTTGTGTTTCTCTGAAAGGAACCTAATTGATATACAGTCTGGATCAGGAGACTTATTTTTTATTAACTGATTTAAGTTGCTTTCCTACTCGAAGGATATTTACTTCGACGTCACTCATGTTGGCAGCTGTTCTTGATTTGAATTCTGAAATATTTACCTCATCTTCTATTGTGAAGGCATTTCGGAAGGCTGTGTTTAGTAACTTTGCTTTGGCAGCACTGTCTTGGATAGTACATCCATTGCTATCATGCAGAGAAGGCATTGATTGTTTCTTGCCGTTAACAAAGTTCACATACGACCAGAATCTCTTTGTATTTTCTGCCAGGTTTTGAGACAGTTTCGTTGTGGAAACTGTTATAAACATCTCACATTGAAGTCCGCGCTAAACTTTGAGCTTCTGTAAAAGATCGCCAATCTTGAGGATTTTGCATCTGTTTAAATCTGGCATGTTTGTTTCATTGTTTCTGCAACAATGTTCTAACTCGTTTTGTGTACTGAGGAGGATGAACTCTATCATTTGTTATTTATGTGGTATAAATCTCTCAGCTGCTGCCACATCTGGTCTGCACTTATATTATTAATTTGGAATGAGTGGAGATTGCCTCTCAGAAAAGCATCAAGTGAATTTTTATCTGCTTTTTTGAATAGGTATATTTTTCATTTATTTTTGGAGGATTTGGGGGTTACAGTAATCAGTCTCACTACGACAACCCTGCGTTCACTAATCCCTGTATCAGTTTTGATGCTCGAAGCAAGGGGAAACTACAGCCGTAATTTTTCCCGAGGGCATGCAGCTTTTTACTGTATGGTTCAATGATGATGGCGTCCTCTTGGGTAAACTATTCTGGAGGTAAAATAGTCCCCCATTCGGATCTCCGGGAGGGGACTACTCAAGAGGATGTCGTTATCAGGGGAAAGAAAACTGGTGTTCTACGGATCGGAGCATGGAATGTCAGATCCCCTAATCGAGTAGGTAGGTTAGAAAATTTAAAAATGGAAATGGATAGGTTAAAGTTAGATATATTGGGAATTAGCGAAGTTCGGTGGCAGGAGGAACAAGACTTCTGGTAAAGTGAATACAGGGTTATAAATACAAAATCAAATAGGGGTAATGCAAGAGTAAGTTTAATAATGAATAAACTACTACAAACAGCATAGTGAACGCATTATTGTGGCCAAGATAGACACGAAGCCCATGCCTACTACAGTAGTACAAGTTTATATCCCAACTAGCTCTGCAGATGACAAAGAAATTGAAGAAATGTATGATAAGATAAAAGAAATTATTCAGATAGTGAAGGGAGACGAAAATTTAATAGTCATGGGTGACTGGAATATGATAGTAGGAAAAGGAAGAGAAGGAAACGTAGTAGGTGAATATGGACTGGGGGGAAGAAATGAAAGAGGAAGCCGCCTGGTAGAATTTTGCACAGAGCATAACTTAATCATAGCTAACACTTGGTTCAAGAATCATAAAAGAAGATTGTATACATGGAAGAAGCCTGGAGATACTGACAGGTTTCAGATAGATTATATAATGGTAAGACAGAGATTTAGGAACCAGGTTTCAAATTGTAAGACATTTCCAGGGGCAGATGCGGACTCTGACCACAACCTATTGGTTACGAATTGTAGATTAAAACTGAAGAAACTGCAAAAAGGTGGGAATTTAAGGAGATGGGACCTGGATAAACTGACTAAACCAGAGGTTGTACAGAGTTTCAGGGAGAGCATAGGGGAACAATTGACAAGAATGGGGGAAATAAATACAGTAAAAGAAGAATGGGTAACTTTGAGGGATGAAGTAGTGAAGGCAGCAGAGGATCAAGTAGGTAAAAGACGAAGGCTAGTAGAAATCCTTGGGTGACAGAAGAAATATTGAATTTAATTGATGAAAGAAGAAAATATAAAAATGCAGTAAATGAAACAGGCAAAAAGGAATACAAACGTCTCAAAAATGAGATCGACAGGAAGTGCAAAATGGCTAAGCAGGCATGGCTAGAGGACAAATGTAAGGATGTAGAATCTTATCTCACTAGGGGTAAGACAGATACTGCCTACAGGAAAATTAAAGAGACCTTTGGAGAAAAGAGAACCACTTGCATGAATATCAAGAGCTCAGATGGAAACCCAGTTCTAAGCAAAGAAGAGAAAGCAGAAAGTTGGAAGGAGTATATAGAGTGTCTATACAAGGGTGATGTACTTCAGGGTAATATTATGGAAACGGAAGAGGATGTAGATGAAGATGAAATGAGAGACGTGATACTGCGTGAAGTTTGCCAGAGTGCTGAAAGACCTAAGTCGAAACAATGCCCCTGGAGTAAACAACATTCCATTAGAACTATTGACAGCCTTGGGAGAGCCAGTCCTGACAAAACTCTACCATCTGGTGAGCAAAATGTATGAGACAGGTGAAATACCCTCAGACTTCAAGAAGAATATAGTAATTCCAATCCCAAAGAAAGCAGGTGTTGACAGATGTGAAAATTACCGAACTATCAGTTTAATAAGTCACAGCTGCAAAATACTAACACGAATTCTTTACAGGCGAATGGAAAGACTGGTAGAAGCCGACCTCGGGGAAGATCAGTTTGGATTCCGTAGAAATGTTGGAACGCGTGAGGCAATACTGACCCTACGACTTATCTTAGAAGAAAGATTAAGGAAAGGCAAACCTACGTTTATAGCATTTGTAGACTTAGAGAAAGCTTTTGACAATGTTGACTGGAATACCCTCTTTCAAATTCTGAAGGTGGCAGGGGTAAAATACAGGGAGCAAAAGGCTATTTACAATTTGTACAGAAACCAGATGGCAGTTATAAGAGTCGAGGGGCATGAAAGGGAAGCAGTGGTTTGGAAGGGAGTGAGACAGGCTTGTAGCCTTTCCCCAATGTTATTCAATCTGTATATTGGGCAAGCAGTGAAGGAAACAAATGAAAAATTCAGAGAACGTATTAAAATCCATGGAGAGGAAATAAAAACTTTGAGGTTTGCCATTGACATTGTAATTCTGTTAGAGACAGCAAAGGACCTGGAAGAGCAGTTGAACAGAATGGACAGTGTCTTGAAAGGCGGGTATAAGATGAACATCAACAAAAGCAAAACGAGGATAATGGAATGTAGTCCAATTAAATCAGGTGATGCTGAGGGTATTAGATTAGGAAATGAGACACTTAAACTAGTAAAGGAGTTTTGCTATTTGGGGAGCAAAGTAACTGATGATGATCGAAGTAGAGAGGATATAAAATGTAGACTGACAATGGCAAGGAAAGTGTTTCTGAAGAAGAGAAATTTGTTAACATCAAAATGTGGTGCTACAGAAGAATGCTGAAGATTATATGGGTAGATCACATGACTAATGAGGAGGTATTGAATAGAATTGGGGAGAAGAGAAATTTGTGGCACAACTTGACTAGAAGAAGGGATCGGTTGGTAGGACATGTTCTGAGGCATTAAGGGATCACCAATTTAGTATTGGAGGGCAGCATGGAGGGTAAAAATTGTAGAGGGACACCTAGAGATGAATACACTAAGAAGATTCAGAAGGATGTAGGCTGCAGTACGTACTGGGAGATGAAGCAGCTTGCACAGGATAGAGTAGCATGGAGAGCTGCATCAAACAGCATCAGGACTGAAGACCACAACAACAACAACAATAACTCAGGATTATTTGTTGCTAAGTCAAGTGTGTTTTCACTCTATAGAGAAGGCATTGACTTGCAGACAGGCAAATGAAAAAGACTGCCAAAATATTAAAACTTTCGGATAAAGTTTGTATCCTGAGGTAGAAAACATTAACACAAGGACAACTCACACACACATGGTCACTGTCACAGTGTGCTAGAGCCCAACTGCAACTGTGTCTGATGGAGCAGCAATCAGATGTGGGTGGTGGGGGTAAGAAGGTAGGGAGGAGGAGGGTATGGGTGGTGGAAGATGCTAGTGCTGTCTGGTGGAGCATACAAGGACTAGATGGGGACAAGATAAGGTTGTTAGGTACAATGTCAGGAGGCTGCGTTGGAGGGAAGGGGGACAGGTAGAGAAGTATATAAGGCGAAAGTATGTAGGTGCATTGTTGGGATAGATGATGTGTAGTACTGGAATGGGAGCAAGGATGGGGATAGGTATGTGGGAGGCTGGAGCTAGTGAAGGTTTAGGTCCAGGGAGACTTCCCACATGCACAGTTCAGTTATTAAAGTGAAGCACATCATGCTGGGCAGTATGTTCTGCAACGGGTAGTCCAGATGTCTATTGGCCATAATTTTGGCAGTACACAATCATGTAGACAGACAGCTTGATAGTTGTCGTACCCACATAGAAAGTGACATAGTGGTTGCAGCTTAGTTGGTAGATCACATTGCTGCTTTCGTAGGTGGCCCTGCCTTTGATGGGGGAGGTGACACCTGTGACAGGAGTGGAGTAGGTGGTAGTGGGAGGATGTATGGGACAGGTCTTGCATCTAGGTCTATTGGAGGGATATGAGCCATGACACAAGCAGCTGCTCCAGTCCTTGGTGTTACTGAGTCATGAGAGGAGCGCTCCTTTGTGGCAGGACAGGGGGTATGTGGGAGGTGATAAGTCACTGGAGAGAAAAAGCATGGAATATCTGTTTCTGGAGAAGATTGGGTAGGTAATTTTGGTCTGTGAAGGCCTCTGTGAGCATCTTGACATATTTTGAGAGGGACTGCTCACCGCTACAGATGTGATGACACCAATGGCTAACCTGTAACAAAGGGATTTCCTGGTATGGAATTGGTGGCAGCTGGGGATATGGAGGTATTGTTGGTCATTGGTAGGTTTGATGTGAATGGAGGTACTGATGTAGCTGTCGTTGAGGTGGAGGTCAACTTCGTGGAAGGTAGTTTTTTGCGTTGAGGGGGGCTATGTGAAGTGAATGGGGGAGATGGTATAGAGGTTCTGGAGGAACGCGGATACGGTGTCCTCACTCTTGGTCCAGAACACGAAGATATCATCAATGAATCTGAACCAGCAGAAGGGTTTGGGATTCTGGTGGTTAGCAAGGATACCTCTAGATGACCCATGAACAGGTTGTCATAGGAAGGTGCTATGTGGGTGCCCATTGCTGTACAGAGGATTATTTTGTAGGTGATACCTTCATAAGAGAACTAATAGTGTGTGAGGGGCACAAAAACAGAGATCCTCTCTGTGGGGGAACAGTAACTAGCCACAAAGGGGCTGTCTGGGTGGTTGGGTTTATGAACTTTAGGAAGCATGTAGGAGATAGTAGTGGTGGGAGTGAGGACAGAGAGAGATCAGGGGAGGTGTTATGGGTGGACCTAAGAGATTGAGGAGGGACTGGAGATTCTGCTGGATTTTTCGAATGGGGCCACTTTGACAGGGTTTGCAGGTGGACTTACCTGACAGCTGGGGAGACCCTGCACCAAGTAATCCCTGGGGTCGATACCCATAGTGGTGCGGCCTACGTCAGTATGTAGGATTATAAGGTCAGGGTCAGTTTTTAGTTGGTGGAGTGTGGTTCTTTTCGTGGATGGTAGGTTGGTTTCCATACTGTGAGATTTGAGGAATGGTGGTGAGGCAAGTTTCGAGATAAGGAAATTCGAAAAGTTAACAGGTGATGATTGGGGGAGGGGGGGGGGGGGGGGTAGTGGCTCATAGTTGGATGGAGGAGTGAAGTGAGTCAGGCAGGGTCCAGTTTGGTTTTGGTTTGTGTCTTATTGGTAGGGTTGGTGGCGAAAAAGTGTCTCCACTGTAAGGATATGGAGGGTAGAATGTCTTTAACAAGCCCAGCATGAGTGACTTTGGGAGTTCAAATGGCTCTGAGCACTATGGGACTTAACTTCTAAGGTCATCAGTCCCCTAGAACTTAGAACTAATTAAACCTAACTAGCCTAAGGACATCACACACATCCATGTCCGAGGCAGGATTTGAACCTGTGACCGTAGCAGTCACGTGGTTCCAGACTGTAGCGCCTAGAACCGCTCGGCCACCCTGGCCGGCACTTTGGGAGTGATACAAATGGTAAGGCCTTTGGAAAGGAATGATACTTCTGTGGGACTGAGGCTGCTGGAGGACAGGTCCATGACCATGCTGTGGGTTTGTTTAGGTTCTGGATTCTTTGTGGTGGTGGGAATTTCTGAGGGTGTGGTTAACATAGTAGGTCTGCAAGGCAGGGCTTGTTGGTTATGAGGGAAGGTTTGATTGAGGCTCTTGTAGAGCTTGTGGACAGGTTGGAGTGTTTTTCGGGTGCACTGTGTTTGCTGCTTTAGTTCATGGATGGCAAGGGTTTCATTTGGGATGTGGTCCATAGGAATTTGGGACTGCAGAGCTGTAGAGTTTTATAGATGGAAAGGAGGAACTGGAAGGAGGTTTGGCCCTGATTATATGGTTTTGCAGGACTAGGTTGGGAAGTGTCATGAACTGGCGGAATTTGAACAGACAAAGGTCATTGTGGAAGGCGGGTAATTTGATGGTGAGGCCATCTGTGGGGACACCATAAGCTACACAACAATGCAAGAACCGTATGTGGGACTGTGTTCTGGCTAGGGACAGACAAACTTTTCTGCATTGGTGCAGATGGAAAGAGCAAGGATGCATGATAAAAAGGATGAAATGGATGAAGCATAGTGAAAAACATGAAACCTGAGGAAGTAGGTCCTAAAGTGGAAGACAAAAACAAACAAATTGATGTGAAAATACTGAGAGAAAAACAAATAAAAATATGATAATAGTGGAGCGCAGGTCATTGGGTGGATATGTGTGAAGAGATGGCCAGCAGGTGTAATTGGATCAGGCGAGGGCAGTATTTTCGTGCTTGAATAAGGGAAGAGAGGGGTGAGGGGAGGGGGTTGGGTGAGTGGTGGGTGGTTAGGTAAGGGGTGAAATTAAGTTCATGTAGCACAGGGAGGCACAGAAAAACATGTGAAAATACATGAGGATGAGGGAGGAAGTATAATAAATTTGAAGGTTTATGAATATTACATCAGTGGGAAGAACGTGGGGCATGAGACACTGCACTTAACATCTGCAGACACATAAAGCCATTTGCATATATTTGCCCAAGTTTTTGCTGGAACTGATACTTCATTAACTCATTATATTTACATAACAATGAGCTCATTTTGGCAATTTTTTCCATTTTCAAGTGATTGTATAAGTTAGTAGTTGCTTGCTTTTCTGGAGAAAGCTGTCAAACATGTCAGTGCTATTATAAATGTGATCTTATACAAAAATTACCAGTGGCACAAAAACAAAGTGACAATAAAACAGATGTCTGGGACACAATGGATTGTGTTTGTGTGTGAAAGAGAGGGTTTGGTTACAAGAGTCGTTTAAACTGCACTAGAGGAGAGTCCTTGCGCTAATTTGTGTTGGCCCCATTTCCCTACCTGCTGACAGCTGTCTGTCAGTGGGCAATGTGTTTCTGTGAAAGTTCAGAATAATAGAAAATGATGTCACTTGGCCATTGAGCGCACAATGGCAGCTAACTATTGTTCTTGTTTGTGCTCATACAAAGCAAATGGTCAATCATACAATGAAGGACAATATGTCCTATGAAAGAGGGGAGCACAGTGATTCTGCTATTGTGCAGATTTTATCTGTAATCATCATATTTAAAGACACAGCATCTAAGTCGTCCTATAAAGGCCAATTCACACTGGCCGTCATATCACTTCATGTACCATCCCATCATTCTGTAACACATTTCACATGGCGGCATCTGCACTGGCCATCCTGTCACATCACAGCACCATCGAGGTTTCTCGGGAAGGAAGTTTTGATGGCTGACGTCATCTGTCCCTTGTTGATCACATACCCCCAAGTTTATTTTCTCCTGATACACAGCCTAGATCTCCATATTTTGTTCTGTCGTGGTTTTTGTGGTTGATATCAGTTGTTTGTTGTTTATTATAAATTGTTTAGTTACTTCTTTTGTTAAGATTTATAATTTCGTGAAACATTAACTGAAGCAGTGAGGCAGCAGTTTGAATTGTACCACATGAGTGCACTCATTTACTTGCCCTCTACTACATTTATAAAGTGGATTTTTATACATACCGGCACCGTATTTAATATTTTACAATGCAATTGACTGCAATATGGCTGAAAGTTGAACTGAAAAAGTACTGTGGGTGGAATGAGATTGTTTAGTAGGTGGAATTTATTTGTATGTTGTCAGGCACTTGTAGTGTTTTATAAAGAAATGGACTGAAACCTAAAGACACTGCAAACTGTTTGTTTAAATATGTGATTGTGGCAGGCTTATTTATTGTTAAGTAACTCTCTGGATCGTGTGTGAAACTGTTTTGCAAACATCTGTGGTCAATATTTAAGTAGTTTCACTAACTAACCCCAATACAAATAAGGCACTTGAACTATTAAAAGCCAAGTACAAGATGTATTGAAGGGAAAGGTATTGAGAGGATATGACTACTGTACAAGAATTTGCACTGTGTTAGCAATGAAGCTCAACCTTAAACAAACTATTTTTTCATGGGATGTGATGGCAGCTAATAAGACCATGCACCTTTTAGTAATTCTGGATGCAATTTGACATAACAAATCAATTTTAAAAAAACTGATGCTTCGACTTTCTAAAATATAAAATGCAGACTCCTCTTTCTTGAGCTTCTTGTGTAGTACGTGAAATTCCCCCTCTGTACCACACAATGACATTTTTCGGAACCACATTATTTTTTTCCACTTCTGTCTTCCTTCTCTAATAGACAAACTATTCTTGCAAGCTGCAAACCATTAAAGTCCAATAAATGTCATTTTCATACAAATGTGGCTCCAGCATCCATTGCATTGTGCATATGCAACTCATGTGTAAAAACAGTTGAAAACCATCTTACAAAAATAGCAGTTCATGTGAAAAAAATAGTTGAGGACAGCCATGCGAGTTGAGATCATGTGACTTGAATTGACTTGATGTGCTGTGATGCGACGAACAGTGTAAATATATCTTGACGTGATGGTGCCACGACATGACAGCTGGTGTGAATTTATTGTCAGTCAGCTAAAGTATAATAATCTCTTTATTAATGAATGTACAATGAAGATCAAGCAATCAAACTGTAGCTCTTGGCAAAGTGCTTTGAGTGGTACTTACATGCAATTTAGCATAATTAATTCACCAGTGAGAAACATTTAACTGGAATTTGATAATTGGTATGAAATCTAGTGCAAAAACTTACACATATAGCAAGGCAGTATCCACTGCTGGAGGTCAAAACATGTGATTTAGAACCTTTAATTCTTGAGATTTATAATTCTGTTTGTATGTTTCTTTTGTTTGTTTATAATTTTGCCTAATTTCATCCATAACTAATGAACTATACAAGCTATACAAATTCTGAGCTGTGCAACATAAAGAATAGTAAAAATCCGTTAAGGAAGTGGTGCCAAATTAACAATTTTAATAATATTTAACAGCACAAAGAAAAAGAACTCTTTCTGAGCATTGCAACAAAGTTTGCAGTTATTCAACTTTAATTATTGGGGGATCTATTACATGTACTACTTAATATAACATATCATTTTAGACTAGAATTTCAGTACACAGCTAATAACACAATCAAATTATTCACATATACTCTGCATCAAAAGATGTAAGAGAAGCTGGTGAAACTACAAACCTCATTAAATGGTGCATAAGGGAATTTTGTGGAGGGGATGGACCATGGCTTTATAGGGGCAATGGGCACATGATGTGAACACAGTTCGGTACAAGCAGGATGAGGCAGGACCCAATGATGATGATGATGATGATGATGATAATATTGGGTCGTGGGGCATTCAACGGCGTGGTTATCAGCACCAATACAAATTCCCATTCTTTCCACTGCCCTGTCTCACCATTTTCCTGAATGGTGATGAAACCTTTGCTCACCAGAGAGTGTTATGTGTGAGCTAGTGAAGCAACACCCAGGTCAGGCTGAGTATTGATGCAAGCCACGCACTCATCAGAAAGATAAAAGTCTTACAGGTAGTCCAGTCACTGAACTTAGGAAACTTAGGGCTTAATCAGATGTCTGATTATTTGTAGCCAGTTGACCAACGGAACTTGAGATTCTCGTGTGATGTGGCTTTTGTACTCTGTTTCTGAATCCTAAACTCGGACTTCATTTCAGTTTTACCAGTGGATTCTGATTAATTTTACTACAAATTGGCACTTAGCATTTGGTGTCATTTGTTGGTTTGACTCTAATAAGGTGTCAGTTAGTCTGTGATTTAATCTCCTTTTATGATTAGCAGTGAACATAGTTAATGTTTTCCGGCAGTTTTCAATTTATTAAATTTTATCAGGGAACTTACCTGTCGCTATACTGGGGGCCCGAGTTGATTTTAGCCATATACTGAAATAGTTGGTTTCACCAGTCTTTGAGTTTATGTGAACATTTTAAAGACAGTAAACTTTTATTAGTGAAAATTGAAACAGTGTCATCTTGGGTCATCATTTCATGTAATTGGCATCTGGAAAGTGCTTAGTGATTAGTTATCTTATTGGTTAACAGCATTACGGGCACTTTTATTTCATTACTTCAGTTACTAATGTGCACAGGAAAGGGAAGCTGAATTTATTATCCCAGTGAAGACAATGACAGTCATCATATTTAATTTACAGCCCAAGATTTTTCCCTGTACCATTGACACTACACAATGTAATATTGTAATTACATCACAACATCTGAGATGTCAAACAAGCAGATACTATCACTTGGGAAAACTGCTGGAACAAGCTCATCATAATGTAAGCATAACTAGTTAATAAAGTGTCAAGTGCAGCAAAAACTTGGAAGGACATATGTAATATGTCATTCTCTGACCTAATGTGGGCTGCATCTCCATCGGAAAGAAAACATAGCTGTTTGTTGTGCACAGATGAGACAGTTGATGCAGGCTTCCCCAGCAGTCAACATGTGTGTGGTTTGGAAGGCAACAATAAAAGACAGGAAAGCAGAGAAAGGAAAAGGTGGACACTGAGTAAAGTTAAGTGTTAGAGAATAGTAACAAAGGAAACAGCATTGGGTGTGGGTTAGAAGGAAAGCCATTAGGCATGCACAACACAGCGGGCATATATCCTTGGTCGACAGAACGCCGGTAAACAGATAATATGGCACAACCGGAGGTTTCTCAAAGCAAATCTTTCACCTGCCAAGCAATATATGGTGTCTCCCCATCTTGCACGAAAATAGTGGTGTGGACATCATTGCTTTCTTGCAATGCTGGAATCACTTATTGCCCAAGGAGGTCCTTATAATATGCAAGTGTCACTGTACACCTAACTGGCCCACAAGGTGTCATCCCCTGGAAGAAAAATGGATCAAGAATGAAGGAGCTTGTGAAACTACAACATATACTCATATGAACTGAGTGCAGTGGATGTTTCTGCACAAAATATGGCAGAGTACAACCCCGTATGCAACAGTTCTCTGCATTCACAACACTGTACAAAATAAAATGTGCCTCATCCATCCAAATAATGTTCCCTGGCCACACTTCATCCATTTCCATGTGTGCCAAAAAATGAAGGACAAAGTCACAGCACTCTAGCCTACCTTTGGGCTTAATTTGATGCACATTCTGAATCTTGTAGGGGTATCAGCGTAAAACAATGAGAGAGACAATTCCCATGACACAGCTTATTTCTTGATCACACTGTTCAACCCATTTATTGATATGGAGCCTCTTTGCAATTTCTGTCAGTGATATTCCTGCTATGCAGTGCTGCTATTGCTGTCTTTCTGATAAAACAACATTGCCAGCAGTGCCCACACTTTCTCCTCAATAGCCATTACGTTTTGTGTGGTAAACTTCCATCTTTGTAACCCTTGACACCAACAGTCACTTCACAAAAGAAATGAACAAGTGTCGCCAAGCAACAAACAGCTAACTAGTATCAAAACAGAAAACATTTCACATTCTTACAGCTTACAGTGTCATGATTTCATCTAGTTGCAGAAAGTGGAACTATTATTTTTTTCCAGCATACACCACGATCATACCAATTAATGAACATGTCTACGATGTTTCAGCATACTGTGATGTATACAACCCGCACTGCGGCCCTCAGAACACTGTCAGTTTACTATAACTCCTCAGTACGTCTGAAGAGATGGGAATGTCTAAATCCCCTGTGTTGCATTCCTAAGAAAGTGTCAGATTGCTAATTGAAGTTAAGAGTGGTTAGGACTAAAATATAATCTCACAGTACAAACAAGTAATCATTCACATGTTCGTATGTTTAATGAAAAAAATTCTGGTATTTTTGTAAAGGAATGTGCGTCATATTATCTATATCTGAAAATAATGCTGCATGAAGTAAGACTTTTTGTATGTCTGTGTATTTTTGCTGTGTTTATAGCCAACAAAGTCCATGTGATGGATATTGACCATATTTGAAAACTGCTGTGATGTATTGAAGAAAATTAGCTATGTTAGGGAATATTCATGATTTATTAACAAAATGAGACTGGTTTGGAGAAATATTATACTTTTTTGAAAAGTTTTCCTGTCTGTTCTTATTTACTTACATGAAGAATGAAGACTTTCCCTTTTTACTTCAAGCTGAGTACACAGAGGCAAATATATATAAATTTTGGCTGTATTTAGGGAACTACAATACATTTTTCAAGAAGTTTTGAACTTTGCTAAATCATTAACCAAGAGATGAAAAGTGAAACTTGTTTAAATTATAATGTAACTTTGTGAGTGTAGTCAGCTACTGAAAACTGTGCAAACATCTGAAGCATTAGTAAAAACATTGTTGAGAATGAAGACCTTGGAACTGTATTTTTATAAAATGTGTCAACTCTATTTATTAGCCCTGTGGCAGTTAATAATTTGAAAATTTTAGTGAGCAGAATTCTGTGATACGAGTTACTGATAATTATATGAGAGATTTGAAGAACTGTTGATAAGAAATTAATGTAAGAGATCACGTGTTTTGAAAAGGTATTTCAGGGTCATAAATTGAGTATGAGTGATATAGTCATAATACTTTTGTAACTGAGGTCTTATGCTGAAATTTATGGAGTGTTGTGGAAGTTATATTTTGACATTTTTGTCAATATTTATACTGAGATTTGAGGTAATATATGAGTATTGGAGCAATGATAATGAGATTGAGATAGTGCGATGATGACAATGATGATGTGGCAATGTTGTTATAGTGATCTGAGTTACAGTAGTTCACAAGTCAACGTGGCTTGTGTATTGAGTGAGGAGTAAGTTGATTTTGTGTTGTCTAATTGGTGTTTTGTCTGTCAAGGCTAAGATGATTTTATGATATGCTAATTGTGTGCCTGATGGTACCCAAGTATGGGGATTTCAGTTAATAGCTCTGTAATGATGTCGTTTTGTTGGGAAAAGGAAACGATGATGGTTACCTGTCAAAAATACTGAACAAAGTAATGCTGTTGCTAACTATGGATAAGTACCACCAAAATACGTTTTTCAAACAAGTAGCTGACAATGGAAAATCCAGGATGGAATGTTGCATTATTATGAACAGGATAACTGCTACTAACCACACAGCAGAGATTCGGAGTTGCAGATAGCACAACAAAAGACTGTCAGAAAGTGAGCTTTCGGCCGCTAACAAGGCCTTTATTGAACACACACACACACACACACACACACACACACACACACACACACACACAGACACACACACACACACTTGCATGCAAACCACACTCACGACAACAGTCTCTGGCGGCTGAAGCCAGACTGTGGCAACAGCGCATGATGCGAGAGGAAACCAGGTGGTGGGGGTAAGGATGAGGCTGGAGTGGGGACAGGGAGGGATAGCAGGGCAGGGGTATGGATGGTACAGTGTTGCTTGCGGGAGTAAGCAGGGAGGAGGTGGAGAGAGGGTAGGGAAGGAGAGAAATGAAAAGACTGGGTGTGGTGGTGGAATGATGGCTATGTAGTGCTGGAATGGAAACAGGGAAGGGGCTGGATGGGTGAGGACAATGAATAACAAAGGTTGCGGCCAGGAGTGTTACAGGAATGCAGGATGCAATTCAGAGAAAGTTCCCTGCACAATTCAGAAAAGTTGGTGTTGGTGGGGAGGATCCATATAGCACAGGCTATGAAGCAGTCACTGAAATGGCCTGGACCCAGTCACATACTTCCTTATCTGTTGCAAACTCATGTCTGCAAATAGCTTGTTTTAGAGGTCCACGGTGATTCTGCGGGTGTCCAAGACTAGCATTCACTTCTGCAACCATTTCCAGTGTTGACACGATGAGCCTGTCCAAGACGAGCATCGTCTTCTGATGAATCGCACCCCTCAAGGAATCGTTTGTGCCATTCCACAACACTTGAAAGACTCGGACTGTACTCGCAGTACACAGCCTCCATCCGCTGATACTTTTCACTACCTCCAACTCCCTCTGCTGCCAAAAATCAAATTACTCCTTGTTGTGCCTGCTTACTCGCCTGCATGTTCGGTAGTGGACGACAACTTGTGTGACCACCTTCTCTTCAGTGTGAAACCACACTGGTGCTATGCAACATCAAATGGTGTGCACACATCAGTCTCTCTACTAATAGATGGCGCCACCATACCCACAGTTACGTGGTGCCACCTTACGTGTAAGGCAAAGTTGTATTTGGATGAACTTCATAGAATACAGGACAGTGGTTGCAGCTTAGCTTTTCCACCACATGACTGGTTTCATAGGTAGTCCAGCCTTTGATGGGATAGGTGATGTTAATGATCGGACTGGAGTAGGTGGTGGTGGGAGGATGTATGGGACACGTCTTGCATCTAGGTCTATTACAGGGGTATGAGCCATGAGGTAAGCGATTGGGAGCAGGGGTTGTGTAAAGATGGACAAATATATTGTGTAGATTTGGTGGACAGTGGAATACCACTTTGGCAGGAGTGGAAATGTCCTGCCCATCCTTCCCACCCCTTGCACAACGGTATTCCGCCATCCACCAAACCTGCACAATATACTCATCCATCCTTACACGACCCCTGCTCCCAATCCCTTATCTCATGGCTCATACCCTTGTAATAGACCTAGATGCAAGACCTGTCCCATACATGCTCCCACCACCACCTATTCCAGTCTGGTCACTAACATCACCTATCCCATCAAAGGCAGGGCTACCTGTGAAACCAGTTATGTGGTCTACAAGCTAAGCTGAACCAGTGTGCTACATTCTATGTAGGCACAACAACGAACAAGTTTTCTGTCAGCATGAATGGCCACCGACAAACTTTGGCCAAGAAACAAGTGGGCCACCTTGTTGCTAAACACGCTGCCCAACATGATATCCTTCATTTCAGTGACTGCTTTACAGCCTGTGCCATATGGATCCTTCCCATCAACACCAACTTTTTTTAATTGTGCAGGTGGGAACTTTACCAGCAATACACCCTGCATTCCCGTAACCCTCCTGGCCTCAACCTTCATTAGTCACTGTCCTCACCCATCCAGCCTCTTCCCTGTTCCCATTCCAGCACTACACAGCCGTCATTCCACCACCAAACCCAGTCTTTTTATTTCTCTCCTTTTCCACTACTTCCCTCGCCACCTCTCCCCTGCCCTCAGTCTAACCTGCAGCACTTCACTGCCGCCACCCCCACCATACTGTCCCTCCCCCTCCCCGCTCCAGCTTCCTCCTTACCCCCACCCAGTCGCCACTTCCATCACGCACTGGTGCTGCTGCTTGCAGTGCGGTTTCAGTTGCCTGAGACTGCAGTCATGTGTGTGAGTTGTGTTTGAGTGAGTGTATGTGTGTGTGCATGTGTGTCTATTGTTGACATCATAGTTAACATTTCTATGGAAACTACATTCTTGCTGTATTTCACTTGCATTTGAAAAATAATTTTTGTTATGTCTTCCATATTTTTATATCTTTGTTACTTGTATCTTGAACACTGATATGGTAGTAACAACATTTTTCTGTTTCGAATTGCTATATTCAAACAGTTGTGTAAGGATTATAATTTTGTAATTTTTCTTACTCACAAGGTCACATCTATTCAGTGGATATTTTTACAAAAATTTTGTTTAAAATTTAAAAATTCACCTTTTTTCACTATATTTCTGCTAAATTTCTTTATATCTGTCAGTTGGTACAAGTCTCTACTGAGTTCCATAATTTTATAGGGAAACTTACTGGAAAACTATGAACTGCAAGCTTTTTATAAAAATTTGGATGGGTTAAGATTTATAGATTATATGTTCCATAGGGGCACAAAACATCATGCATATTCCATGAGTGACATTCTGTGGGTGGGGTATTGTAAGAAACCAAGATTCACACAAATTAGACAATATGTATCGTTTGATACCACATGCACTTTCAAATTATTTCATGCTATATCAGTATTAAAATACATGGTACATGATTTTTATGGAACCCTGGTGCATTTTAGGGTTTTGTACTTTTCTTGTTTATTTATAAATTATGAGAACGTTTCTGTAAGTTACAATTTGTGGACATGAAATCCCAGAAAGAGAATTATCCTATGGCTTTTACTTTTAAGAGTAGCAGAAACATAACATTGAACAGAATTAGTATCTGTAAATTATGTACCTTGTTTTTGTTAATCACCTGAGCAATAATAAATACCATACATTGTTACAGAATCTCCTAATTTGTACAGGACTGTAATTTATTGCTCATAATGTAAACAGCCAGTTTTCTTTTACAAAAACAGAGTTAACTTCACTATAAACAATTTTATTTGATTCAAAACTGAAATATTACATATTGTAAACAAACTTATTCAGGCATAACATTCTGGAAGCTATTATCTTTAATTTCACAGTTATTTCACGTATCTTTTATAACTATTTTGGTTGTTTGATTTTTTTTTTCTATTGATAAAAACATATGATTTTATCCTTATTTTCTTTGTTAATAAAAACAGATATTATTATTACAATTAACATGACAGCAGAGGTTTTCAGAATGTTCTGGTGGCAAATGTATGTTATAAATACCACCAAATCTGTGTCAGAAGTTAGTTCCTGACTTGATTGCATATAGTACAGATCGTTGTTTGCGTGGCTCCACGAACAGTTCATAGAATTTTTGTTTTCTGAAAATTATGAAAATACATACAAACTGAAATTCTTTGGTACAAGCACACGTTTTGTTCTAACTGCATAATGGTGTGAATTTTAGCTATTGTTTATTGGAAAATGTGGGGCTTTTTGAATGTGACCTTCTGTTGTGACATTACATCATTTGTCAAGTAAATGTGAAATCATGCCGCTAACTGCTGATAAGTTACAAAGCAAATAAATCAACGAATGAATATACATCAACATGTGATGTCCTTTTCTGATACAAAGACCCACTATACCATCTAATAAAAAGAATAACATTTTGATGCAGATCTGCAAACAGATCAGTTCATTATTACCTAATTAATAGGCGATTTGATACACTTTCCTTATACTGGATGCACTAAATTAGCGATTAATCTACTAGATGAGTGCATCAGACACTATAAATATTTTACAATTTTCACATTTCAATAAAAGATTAATCATCATTCTTACGGTTAATGGAAGGGAGTGCTTTCACCATTCACACCATATTCTCACTAAGGGGCTCAGGAGTCATTAGTGGACAACCAATACTTGGAAAGAAGTTACTTGGACTGATGAACCATGGTGTGTGTTGCTAGCTACCAATGATAGTGAATGAAAATATAAAAAACCAGTTGAAGCGAGACATTCCGTTTGCCAGCAGAACACAGTTAGAGCCAGGAAGTGAAAGCATACTTATGCTGAGAAAGATTACCTGAGATCAAATGGAAACCTGGACTGCTGGTCATTGTCTCTCCCTGACAAATGATACAGGAATATACTTCTGATCATGTGTATCCATTTTTATGCCTGCATTTCCTCTTGGGCTACAAGTACCTTCAGCATGACAATGTATCATCCCGTTGCTTCATAGTGCATCACGAACACTTCAGAGACCAAGGCCAGTATGCCTCCTCTCCCTGCCAAGCCCTTCAGGTCATGTGACCTCAATTCCATTGAGAAAAATCTGCAATTCCATCATTAATTCACATTGTATTCTGTAAATCCCATCACAAAGGAGAGCCAGGTTTTACATTACCAGGCAGCCCTTACAAGCAACTTTAGTGACGTGTATTAACGACAAACTGAGGCTAGTGCTAATGACTACTTTTTAGGTCACATCTATTAGCAGTAAAGAAGCTATTTTAAAAGTAGCTACTGCTTCTCTGTAGCAAATGTACATGCATTGAACCCAACTTTGACCAGTTTCTGTAAATTCTGGATGGTGGTTTAATGGTTATGGATAAGAAACCTAGACATGGATGCAAAGTTTATTGGAACTTTATCTTTGTGTCTTGCATCGCAGTTGTGTAGATCAGAGTTGTTGGCAGCAACAAAAATCTTTGAAGAGTACATTTATCTACATCTATCTGCTGCAAACCACTATGAAGTGCATGGCAGAGGGTACATCCCTCTTTACCAATTATTAGAGATTTTTCCCATTCCACTCACATAGAGAGAACTTTAATAATGATTGTATATATGCCTCTATGCATACCGTAATTAATCTAGTCCTATCCTCATGATTCCAATGGGATCCTAGAGTCATCATTTAAAGCTGGTTCTCGAAACTTTGTTAGTAGACTTTCTCAGGATAGTTTTCATCTATCTCAAAGAGTCTGCCAATTCAGTTGCTTCAACATCTCAGTGACACTCTCCCACAGGCCAAATAAACCTATGATCATTCATACTGACCTTCTCCATATATGTTCAATATTCCCTGCTAGTCCTATTTGGTACGGGTCCCACATGCTTGAGCAATATTTACGATGGATAGCACTAGTGATTTGTAGACTACTTATATTTCCCTAGTATTCTACCAAACAACCAAAGTCTGCTACCCTCCCAGTACCGAGTCTATGTGCACATTCCACTTAAAGTACCTACTAAGTGTTACTTCCAAGTATTTGTATGAGTTTACAGATTCCAACTGCAACTCTCGAATATTATATTCATAGGATACTATGTGTTTTTCATTTTATGAAGTGCACAATTGTACATTTTTGAACATTTTAAAGCAAGCTGTCTATCACTGCACCTTTCTGGAATCTTATCAGGGTCTGACTCAAATTTGTACAGTTTCGTTCAGACTTTGCTTCACTGAAAATAGCGGCATCATCTGTGAAAAGTCTGAGGTTACTATTAATATTTTCCACAAAATCATTAATATAAAACATGAACAGCAAGAGGCCCAACACACTTCTCCATGGTACACCCAAAATTACTTCTACATCTGATGACGACTCTCCATCTGAGATAAAGATCCAGGCTATATGGAGGATGCTGCAGTGTTTCCAAACCAAATTGCCAAAACCTAGACTTCGTCCAATTGGCAGTATTGGTGCAGGCATTATCATGCAATAGGATTGCAATAGGATGCTTCCTCTGCTCGTCAAGTTCTTCAAACATGGAACCACAATCACTACACAGTGCTGTGAAGACTCTTTGCAGAAACTGCAGTGCACCATAAAGTCAAAATGCCCAGGAATACTGTCAAATGGAATCATTCTGTTGCATGATAACGCTTGCCTCCTCACAATGGCAATTGGCGATTTCATTGGGAAACACTGCAATATCTTCTGTACAGCACAGATTTTTCACATGTTTGGCAACCTGAAGAAAGAAATACAAGGACTTTCGGTTTCATTCAGATGAGGAAGTGCAAGAGCGGGTGCAGTTGTAGATCCGTCAGCAGCTGACTGCATTCTACGAAACATTAAGTAATCGCCTTGTCTCCTCTTGGGATAAATGTTTTAATGCTTGTGGTGATTACATTTGAATGGTACCATTCCATGATCTTATTGTGGTGAGTGTTCAGTTTTCATCTGACTGCCTCTCGTATGTTTTTGAAGTCTGTACTGTTTCTCATGGAGGTGGTTTTTCTGTTCGTGATATGTCAGAATATGTTCTAAAAGCCTACAACAAATGGATGTCAAGGATATAGGACAGTAATTTTGTGGATCACTTCTGCTACCCTTCTCATACAAATGTGTGATCTGTGCTTTCTTCCAACTATTGGATATGACTTATTGTTTGTGGGATCTATAACAGATTATAGTTAACAGAGAGACTAACCCAGCTGCAAATTGTTTATAGAATCTGACAGGTATCCGATTGGGCCCAGGGGTTTCGTTCAATTTTAATGGTTCAACTGTTTTTCAATGCCACTGACACTAATATTGATTTCACTTGTCTTTTCAGTGATACGAGAATTAAATTGGGCAATATTCTTGGGTTTTTCTTTGTAAAAGAACATTTGCAACCAGAATTAAGCATTTCTACTTCTTCTTTGTTATTTTCAGTTGCAGTTCCAGTCTTGTCCATGAGTGACTGGACACTAATTTTGGTGTCACTAACAGCCTTTATATACAACCACAATTTTTTGTGTTTTGTGAAAGATCATTTGACAAGATGCTGCTATGGTAGTCACTGAAGGCTCCATGCATCACTGCCAATCACTTTTCATTCAGCATCTCTCTGTCTATAACCCTATGCTTTGTTTTATACCAATTATGCAGTAATCTCTGTTTCATCAGAAGTTTCTTTACAGTGACTGGACACCAAGGAGGGTACATATCTATCCTCACAATGGTCAACTAATCTATTAAACCTGAGTAATAGTTACTCCATATGGTCCTGTCCTGAGCTAAAAGTTTCAAGTTCCTCACTGAGGTATGACTCTATTGTTTCTCTGTCTAATTTGCTGAAGATGTAAATCTTTCTGCTTGATTTAGTTGCCCTTTGTGTTTTGGTATTCATTGTTGCTTTAAATGTGTCATTGTCACTGATACCAGTTTCAATGTGGCTTTTTTACAGGTCAGGTGTATTTGTTGCCATTACATCTAATGTATTTCCATCATCAGTGGGTTCTGAACTAGCTGTCCTAGGCAGTTTTCAGAGAAGGCATTTAGTAACATTTCATGTCTTGTCACATCCACCATTAACAAAACTAAATCATCCCAATTGATTGTTGGAAGATTAAAATCTCCTCCAATTATTACAGTATCATTAGAAAACTTAGGTATAAGCAAACTGAGGTTTTTTCTAAAGTTTTCAGCTACATATGGAGGAAATCTGATAGTTGATGGAAGAACCATAGTATAATTGTTTGCACACCTTTGATAATGTTCCCAAACAATCTCACATGCAGCTTCAACTTCTATTTTGGTGGATTTGAGTTTCCTGTCTACTGTGACAAATACACCAACTCCATTTACTGTTTCCCTATACTTTTGGTATAAACTTAAATTTTCCCCAAAGATCTCACTATTGCCAACTTCAAGTTATAAACAAAATCATTTAGGAAGAAAGGAGATGACTCATCGAAAGGCAGAAGCGCTGCGTCATCGACAGATACACAAGCAAAAGATACAGAGCTTTGCTAGCTTTCAGAGTGAAATTCTTTTCTCAAGCTGTAGGAGAAGCATGCTCGCGCACTCACGCGCCCCCCCCACACACTCGCTTGCTCGCATGCACATACCTTCTCCCTACATTGTGCTCAGTCGACTGCCAGCTCTATCCTGGTCCATGATGAGTGTCCTGGGGTGAGGTGGGATTGCAGGGTGGGGTGGGTTGAGGGATGGAGAGGGACCGGAGGCAGAGAGGGGGCTTGGGGGAAGAATCTAGTGGCTCAAGGGAGAGTGGGGAGCTGTCCGTGGGCTAGCAAGAGGTGCAGGTGGCAGATGGCTGGGCACACAATTTCATGGACTAGGGTGTGAGATGGCAGCACACAACTAGCTGACATGTATTGGGCAGGGGTGCATGCGCCCCCCACACACACACACATCTCTTTCCCATTACTCCCACCCAATACATGTCAGGTAATTGTGCGCTGTCATCTTACGCCCTAGTCTGTGAAATTGCTTTCCCATAGCTAACCCATGGATGGCTCCCTATTCTCCCTTGAGCTGCTTCCTTCCAACTCCCTCCCTGCCTCCAGCTAGCAAAGCAAAGCTCTGTACCTTTTGTTGTGTATCTGTTCACAATGCCGTGCTTCTGCCTTTTGGTGAGTCGTCTCCTCCATTCCTAAGTAATTCATTATTCTCAAACAGAACTTTCGGGTTCTACTCAGTTTTTTGTGCCCTGTATTGTGTTGGCTTCAGTACTTTTTAGGAGCACTTGAAAACTCTAGCATGTTATTGCAAATGCTTCAGCAGCCCATTATGATTTTGATATTATCATCTGTGGGAGACATTTCTTTGGATCACATACTGATACTTCTTGGTTACCGACAGCTACCATTACCTGGAGTGGAAGGAGAGTTGACTAATCTAAAAAACCCTTGTGTGCACCTCACACACAGTCAGCTGCTTGGGTCACTACCTCTGATGTACAGTACACATCTGACCTATTTAGGGGGACCTATGACTCTCAGCCCGATGTCACAAGTCTAGGAAGTCACAGCCTAGCTTGGAAAATGAGAGTAAGAGTTCAAAGAAAAGGCTTCTCTGAGATGCATGGTTATCTACTATACACAATATTCTTACTGCTAACTTCTCACGAATAAATGCTTTATTTATCTGTTTTAAACAATGAAAAATCCATGATGGAGTAATGACAGTATTATGAAACATATAGATTGCTACTCACCACGGGGAGAAAACTATCAATTGCAGACATGTACAACAACAAGAATGCTATACATCTGAACACACACACACACACACACACACACACACACACACACACACACAGAGAGAGAGAGAGAGAGAGAGAGAGAGAGAGAGAGAGAGAGAAAAGTACAAATAACAAATACATTACAACTGTCTCTGACCTCCAAGGCCAGACTGTGTACAGCAGCTGGGCCTGACGAGAGAGGCAATCTGTGGGTGGTTTGAGTAAGGATGAGACTGGGTTGAGGAGGGGGGGAGGGCTAGGAGGGTAGGGGTGGGGGAAGGTGTAGTGCTGGTTGTGGGAGCTTGCAGGGACCTGGTGAGGACAGGATAGGGTTGCTAGGTGCAGTCAGGAGGTTTGGGGTGGGGGGGGGGGGGGGGGATGAGGCAAAAGGGAAGTAGAAAATGAGAGAAATTGAGGAGGGGGCTTTGACGGAACAGAAAGCTAACAGTGGAAGCATGAAGGCAGACAGATGGGTGAAGGATAATGACTAGCAAAGGTTGAGACCAGGGGGGTTACAGGGAATGTAGGATATATTGCAGGGTGAGTTACCACCAGCACAATTCAGAAAAGCTGGTGTTGGTAGGAAGGATAAAGATGGCGCACTCTGTGCATTCCCTCTCTTGCTCTGAAACTCTTGCCCTCCTGTAACTAGAGCATCATGCGCAATGCCACCTCAAAAAACTCCCCACCCTGTTCTCCTTCTACCCCTGCCTTGGACTAATACTATCCACCACCTCTTCAGCAGCCACCAAACATCACCCACATCCCCTAATAGCCGAGACAAACCCTGTCTCACAGACCTACTACATTTACCACATACTACCACCATCTATAACCTAAATAGACCTGAAATATTGTCATGAACCTGTACTCTACAAGCCTCAGTCTCACTGAAGTATCAGTCCTTTCCAAAGGCCTTACCTTTTGCTCCACTTCTAAATTCAATCTTGCTGGACTTATTGAAGATCTCGTCTCCTCGTCTCAAACCCTACAAAGGCACTTTTTTGTCATCAACCCTACCAATCAGACTCAACCCAAAACCAATGCTGAACCCCTCCTGACTCAGTTCACTCCTCCATCCAACCATAATCCACCCCCACTGCCCTCAAATCAGCCCTTGTTAACATTCCATAATATTTTAATCTCAAACCTTGCACTCACCATCATTCCCCAAATTCTTTACACAGAAACTAACCTCACATCCTCAGAAATAAGCTCAATCCAACACCTAAAAACCAATCCTGACTTCATAATCTCACCTGCCGACAAAGTATCAAGCACTGTGGTTTTGAACCAACTCTCCTACACAAAGACACCAACCATTTCCTCCAATGAATCTTCATAGTTCCTGTTCTATTACCACATGGCACCTAGCTTGTCACTATTGATGCCACCTCTTCTAACCTAAGATCCCTAATGCCCATGGCCTTGCACTATTGAACACTACCTTTCCCAATGCTCACCTGACTCCAAACCCACAACCTCCTTCCTGGTCACCATGACCAACTATATCCTCACCTACAATTATTTCTCCTTTGAAGGCATCACAAACAAACAAATGTGTGGTACAGCAATGAGCCCCTGCACGGTACCATCCTATATCAAACTATTCATGGATCTTCCTAACCACCCAGAATCCCAAATGTCTCAGCTGTTTCAGATTCACTGATGACATTTTTGTGATGTGGACTGAGGGTGAGAACACCCTATCAGCATTCCTCCAGAACCTCAATGCCTTCTCCTCCATTTGCTTGAGTTGATCTCCTCCATCTAACAAGGCATCTTCCCCGTTGTTGACCTCCACCTCAACACGTCGAAGATGGCTACATCAGTACCTCTATCAATATCCAACATACAAACCACCAATAATACCTTCACTTCAACAGCTGCCACCCATTTCATACCACGCAGCCCCTTCCATACAGCCTAGCCAACAGCGGCCATTGCATCTGCAGTGATGAGCAGTACCTTTCCGAATAAATGAAGGGGCTAACACAGGCCTTCACACACTGAAATTACCCTCCCAACCTTGTACATGAAAAGATCTTCTACGCCTTGTCTCTGTAGTCACTTATCACCTTCCAAATTTCCACTGTCTGGCCACAAAGAAGCACTCCCTTCATGACTCAGTATGACCTAGGACTGGAACAACTGAATCTATTTTCTCCATCACAGTTTCAACTATCCCTTATCACGCCCTGGAATGTGGAATACCCTACCCATTATTCTTTCCACCTCTCACACAGTGGTATTCCACTGTTCACTGAAACTATGCAATATCCTTGTCCATCGCAAATCCACCGCAGCTTCCAACCCCTTGCCTCATATCTCTGCAATACACTAAGATACAAGACCTGTCCCATAAATCCTCCCACCACCACCTATTTCACTCCGGTCACACACATCACCTATTCCATCAAAGGCAGGGTTACCTATGAAAGCTGTTATGTGATCTGCAAACTAAGCTGCAACCACTGTGCTGCTTTCTATGTGGGCATGGTAGACAACAAGCTGTCTCTCTGCACAAATGGCCAGTGACAAACTGTGGCCAATAGACAGCTGGACTACCCACCTGCTGAACATAATGCCCAACACTTTGTGCTTCACTTACATGATTGTTTACGGATCCTTCCTACCAACACCAGCTTTTCTGAACTGTGCAGGCGGGAACTTTCCCTGCAGTACATTAAATATATTTGCAATTGCGAATATGGAAAACCACCAGCTGGATAATGGAATGATGACAATGAAAATTTGTCCTGGACTGGGACTCAAACCCAGATTTCCCACTTTTTGCAAGCAGTCACCTTACCATTAGGCCATCTGAGCACAACTCATGGCCAGATCCAAAATTCATTATGTCATCAACCATGTGTCTACAGCCTGTACTTGTACATCCGTTATTTATATTACCATACAGGGTATCCAAAGGAACAGGCACTGCGGTGACTACAGCTGGTACGAAATAAAGCATTAAATGTATTCACAATTTGCAAATATGGACAACCATCAGCTGTATAATGGAATGAGAACAATGAAAATTTGTGTCAGACAAGGCTCGAACCTGGATTTCCTGCTTTTTGTGAGTGGTTACCTTACCATTAGGCAATCTGAGCACTTCTCATGGGCAGACCCAAACTTCTATATGTCGCCAACCGTGAGTGTACAGCTGATGGTTGTCCTCATCTGCAATTGTGAATACATTTAATGTATTTCATAACAGCAGTAAACACCACAGTGCCTGTTCCCTTGGACATGCATGCACTTCCAAAGAACATCACATCATAATTTGGAATGACACATGTGCTGCAATATCATATTCATCTGCCGACACCAGGCAAGCAACTTTCATGTTTCCCCTGTACAGAAATATGCATAATGGATGTACGGGTACAGCTTGTACACACATGGTTGATGACGTATGAAAGAATGGGCCTGGCTGTGAGTCATGCTTGAATAGCCTAACAGTAAGTGGCCGCTCGCGAAAAGTGGGAAATCCGAGTTTGATTCCAGATCTGGCATAAATTTCCATTGTCATCATTCCATCATCTTTCTGGAGAATCCTGCAGTCTGTCAAGCATGGCAGATGGTGCTCTCCACAATTAACACAGATGGGAGGCGGAGCACATGAAGTATTGGGATGTGATGGGCGTCCGCAGTCTCGACATGCGACACTGTAAGTACAGCGGGAAGACATAAGGCCGAACTTCCAGCACTTAAAGCACTGCATTGGGAGAGGGATATAGGGCTTTACATCACAGAGGTAGACCATCACCTTGACCTTCTCGGAAAATGTATCACCCTCGAAGGCCAAGATGACGGCACCACTTGCAACCTGATTATCCCTCAGGCCCCAGTGGGCACGCTGGACGAAATGTACAACTCGTCACTCTAAATTGGCGCGCAGCTCATCGTCAGACTGCAAAAGAAGGTCCCTGTGAAATATGATACCCAGGACCATACTTAAGCTCTTATGGGGCGTGATGGTTACAGAAACATCTCCCAGTTTGTCATAAGTGAGTAACGCCCATGACTGAGCACAGGATGCTGTTCTGATCAAGACTGACCCAGATCTCATTTTGAACAAGCCCTCCACCTCTCCAAATTTGTCCTCTAAACGCTCTACAAAAAACAGAGGCTTCATTGTCATGGAAGATTCCCCATCTGCTCTCGAATATACAAGGTACCCGGGCAAATAACATCCGCTGCCATCCTTAGCCTGACATTCCTCCCATGGTGTGGCCAGGGAGGGGAATGATTTGGGGTTATTCTTCTGTGCGCTGAATTGAGCTCGTGAATGCTTAGAGACTGCTGGTGTTTCACCACCAGTAACAGATGATGGACTACGCTTCATTGCGTGTTATCCGCCCTGATGCCACCCACTCCAACCAGAGGCCCTCCCCATGGGCGCCACCCAGACCCAGTAAAGGCAACCTGGCAGGATAGCCATTGCCGGGAGTCCCGATGCCCCAGGGGGATGGGCATCTACCCCTTGGCATATGTGGGGAGTTACCGGCGCAGTCATCAGCAGAGTGATCCCTGTGTGGTCAGGGGGCTACAACCAACTGGGAACATGGCGGTCCCACCACAATGGTCTGGCTACCATGCTGGATATAAGGTGCAAAGATGTTCACGGTCATTGTCGATGCAGAAAGCGACACTGCATAGTGCATGGTGGAAAATGCACCCAGGAAGGTGTCCTCGCTCAAGAGATGGAGAATGGGCAGGACTGCAATGCGACAACAAGAAAGTGGGCTAAAGATCTCAATGCACAATGGACACAAGGCACCATGTGAGGCACCCTTCCCCAGTTGGCTCACTCTTCGGGAAAATTTTGAAGAATGGCGGTCAAATCCTAAAGGGGATCATCACGTAAAGGCCAAAACATGTGAAACTCCTTTTAGTTGCCTCTTATGACAGCAGGAATACCTCGGTCCTATTTTAATCCCTGGACCCGTAGGGGGTGACCTGTTAGTTTCAACTAACAATGAACCATTACAAAAATGTTTTACAGATTTTAATGTTCCAGCACAGCCTTCCAAAACCTTACGGATATAAACGGGGTACACTTTTTCAAATGTCCGCTCCTTCATCTTTATCACCAGAAACACATTGTTATTCATGACTCTATGAGCCCTGTTACTGGAGTCCAAAGTATTCTTATTATCAGGATGACTAGCATATCTCATTCTTTTGGATGAATGGGTGTGAATACTCCCAAGTGGTACACCCTTCCTACTGGGAGGAAAAGATGATTTCGAGGGTTCCATCTAGGTCCCACGAGCAGCTAGGGAAATAAGGGTCCACTCGGACAGAGCCCCGCATGCCTGAGTAAGCCTTAAACAACAGATGTGCAGCAGGTCCCCCGCTAATGACTATTCCACCTCAATAGCCATGCATCCCATCCCATCAGTGTGCAGCACACCTTGAGATTGAGGGTGTATATATATATATGATCTGGGCGGTCGAGCCAAGATCCTCAGTCTCTGAGACGCACAATGTTCTACTGCCGCGTGGTGGTCGCTGAAGCGTGCACAAAGCTTACGGTGACAGGGGGCTGGCAGCACTTACCAGTCCTTAGCTCAGGAATCCCCAGGTCGCCAAGCCAGTACCCAGAAAATCAATTCTTAGTGCCTGAGGGACTATTCAACAGGGTGCTACCCCTAAACAGAAATTAGGGTGGCAGAAAAAGGGGGCACTCTGCATCTCAAGGCACTTATAAAATGACATGGATGACAAAGGCAGCTGGCAAAGGAGGTAGGGTCGAGGACACTGTAGGTCCAGCGTGCATCAGAACATGCCTCAACGCCAACCACCCATGACCCCCCCCCCCCAAAAGGTAGTTTAAAATGTTATATCTGTGAAGACACAGAAAATGGAGAATCAGTTCAACCATTCATGAATCGTCCACTTATATTAGAGGTAAAAACTCTGGAAGACCATGCTTAATATGAAGAGCCAGAAGGGAGTGGGGGGGGCATCCCTCCAGGACACCAGCTACTGTTCATAAGGCTCCACAACGACAACATGGAGATGGCTCATTACATAAAATAAAACCATCGATTGGTCTGGTGTGACTGATGTGGAGGCAACATAGTGTGGTGGATTCCTCCCATAAGGAATGGTAGAAGGAGCATGATACATCGGAAGTCCCCTGATAGTGGAGAGTTTATTTGAGAGGGCAGTAGCCCACTAGATGTTCCATTGTGAAGTGAGGAGTGGACTTTTTTGCATCCACAAATCCCCACCTGGGATTGTCAAAGCAAATGTTGGGTAAGAATCCACTTTTTTACTCAAGTAGTCAGCCAGTTCATTCTCTAGGATGCCAACATGACTTTGACCCAGAGTATCACAGGGTGAAAAGAGTAACATCAATCAATAGTCTAGAGACTTATTACTGAGGCAGTACTAATTAAACTGTGATCAAGGAAGGTCTGTTTAATCAAATGCAGAGCTCTGTTAATGGCTTTCAGGTCCCTTACAAAAACACTAAACATCCCCAGAAACAAATGTTGGTTCTGACCAGCAGGAACCTATCTTATCGATGGTTTTAGTGCCATGAGTGTAAATGAGAGTAGCAACCTGATACTCCTCAAAAACTGAACGGTACAGATGCTGTAAAGTTATTGGAGTGACTGATACTTAGGGATCTTGAAATAAATGTATCCCAACTCGTGGTCTGGATACTAGCCACAGGGAGGGGGGGGGGGGGGGGTGGCAGCGGCAAGAAGCACTTTCTAAGGAGATTAGGCAGAGGTCCTGGCAGAGGGCCTCAAGACACATTCCAACCAGTAATCCTATCCAAGGATGGGTGTCAGTGGGGCTGATGCCCCTCATATGCAAAAAGAATGTGATAAATAGGATGACAGGAAACAGTCGGATAATGACTGCATAAATGAGCAAGATTTTGCACTATTGGAGCTGAAGAGGGAAGATACCCACTTTGGCAAGGAGAGCTCCTGTGGGGCTGCTCCATAAGGCACCAGTGGTTAGTCTTATTCCACAATGGTGGACTCAGCCCAACAATTTCAAAGCTGAAGGTGCCACTGAACCATAAGCCTGGCGAGCATAGCTCAATAGCAACAAGACCAGAGCCCAGTAAATATGAAGGAGAATAATGCATTCCACACCTCACGAGCTGTGGGCAAAGAAACAGAGATGTTAAGCTTCCACTTAGTTGATGAATGTGGGGCAGCCATGTCACCTTTTTATTAAAGAGGAATCCCAAAATTTGGGACTGTACAACAATGTCCCAGTGCTGGGTACCCAAGTGGAGTTCTGGCGAGGATGGGCCATAATACAATGACAGAAATGCATGACACATGTTTTTGCAAAAGAGAAATGGAAACTATGGGAAAAGGACCAAGCAGAGGTCCTCCGGATAGCACCTTGGAGCTGATATTCTACAAAGCTGCAGTTTGGGAGCTATACTAAACTCAAAAGTCATTGACATACAAGTACAGTGTTGGGGTAACCAGTGGAGAAGTCACTAGCCCATTGATGGTGACATGGAAGAGGGTAATACTCAGCAGGGAGCCCTACGGGATGCCATTTTCTTGGACCCACAGGGAGCAGAGTGAAGTACCCACCCTAACCCAAAACAACTGGTGGGATAAAAACTGATGAATAAAAAGCAGTAGGGACCTCAAAAGGCCTCCTCATGGAGAGTAAGTAAAATGTGATGGTGGCAAGTAGGTTCCTGTGCCAAATGTAAGTCAGAAAACATTGCACTGAGGTGCTGGCATTTAGAAAAATCCACTTCCCAAATAGCCAGATGACTTGGCTGTGGATTGTCCCTTCTGGAAACCACACTGTTAGGGACAAAGAAGGCCCCAAGATCAAGAGTCCTGCATAATTCAGGAGTGAACATCCTTTCAAGCAGTTTGCAGAGCATACTAGTGAGGTTAATCAATCAGTAGCTGTCGACAGATGCTGGCTTTTTGCCTGGCTTCAGGATTGAGACGATGACACTAATTCACCACTGTGAGGGGAAGACACTTTCGACCCAAATACGGTTAAGACCCTGAGTATGTGGAGCCTTTGAATAACATTCAGATACTGGATCACCTGACTGTGAATTGAATCACGGCTTGGGGCCATACTGTGTGACAAGGCAAGAGCCTGAATCAGTTCCCAGTCAGTGAACGGTTCATTAAATAATACAGTGCAGTGAGTGGTGAAGGACAGGGAGGAGTGTTCTATGTCTCATATTTGCATTCAAAAGGTAGCTGGGTAAGAAGAGGTCAACACTGTCGCAAAGCATGTCACAAGGTGTTCAGCAAGAACTGACATACTGATACAAAGGCTACCCTGTGGGAAGAGACCCGGAACAGGTGCTGAACTTTGGTGGCCCAAAAGATTATTGAGCTTGTCAAACACCAGGGGTGAAGAGACAAATCTTCCAAGAGAGGGGAAATATAATGCTCCCAGGATTCTTTTACTGCTTTCCACTAGACAGTGAGTCTTTTAAAATTGAGGAGGGTGGTCTGTGAAATTTGACACTTGAGACATTACAGGGCTGTTCAATGATCCTGAATAGCTGTTACAATGTCTTTAGCCCACTAAGGCAATGGGCGGCATAGGAGGGGGCCTGCAGAAAGGGGAATAGCAGTTACAGCAGCATGGATGATCACATCACATCAGAGATGTCTCCCACGGACTTGATGATACAATCTGACAGAGAGGGAGCGAAGATGAGAGCAGTGGCATATAACAGCCAGTTGGCTTTTCGAAGTGCCCAGCATGTTAGCTGGTCCACTAGGTGACAACAAGGAAGTGACGGGATGACTGGAAAGTGTTACTGTCACACTATTGTCTGTCACCAGCACGGTTCACGAGAATGATGGCGCAAGGTTTCTGGGTCCACTGAAGGCGTGAGAGTAACCTTCGAGAAATTTCTTCTTCTGCTCTTTTGCAACTTTTGGTGGGTGAGATTCTTGTGAGTGCCTAGCTGCTGTGGGTGTAGAATGGAGGAAGAGCAAAGCAGCCCTGGGTCTAAAGTCCACAACTCCTTGAGCCACTTATTGCTGTTGGGCCTCTGATCTGTGGATTTATGGAAAGCGGAAGCTTTGTCACCAGTAGAGACTGGAAGAGAGTGCTGCTTTTCCTGCTGAGTGTGGGGAGCGAATTCCCAAAGATAGTGCCTCAGGACCCATGTGAGGGGATGGTATTAGTAAGTTTGGTTTTGAAAAGTTGTTGTAAGTGGACTGACTGATGCAACTTTTGTATAATTTGTCAGCATATTGACTGGATGCACATGTCCATATAACAGGCAGTCAACTGATTCCCACTATCTTTTCAAATAATGGCAATTGAGTGAATGTGAAGGATTGTGTTCCTTACAATTTACAGAAAAAGGTGGTTGGTCACAAGGACAACCACCGTGAAGTAACCTTCCACAGTTTCCACATTTTGGGTGCTGGGCAATGGGATGACACATACCCAATGCGTAAGCATTGGAAATGTCTTATGGATGGTAGTGTGTAAGGTTTCATGCCACACCTAAATATCATAATTTTCACTTTTTATGGGAGGATATTTCCTTCAAAAGCTAAGATGAAAGCACCTCTATCTATAAGGTTATCTTCTGAACCTTTTTGTATGTGTTGGACAGAATGTATGTCTGAATGTTGTAGGTTAGCTTGCAGCTCCTCATTGATCTGGAGTGTAAGGTCGCTGTGAAAGATATCTTCTTGTACCATATTCAATGTTTTATGTCCCACTGATATGTCACTCAGTCTTTCACTTGTCTAAAATGCTTGAGACTGTACAGCATAGAAGGCTTTAATTAAAAGTGATCAGTTTCACAATCTTGCCAATGAATCAACTCCCCTAAATTTATCTTCTATTTGTTCCATGAAAAATCATGGCTTTGACACTGTGAAAGTATCTCCATCTGCTCTAGTACACACCACATTTTGAATAAATTGTTTCACTCCCAGTTTTCTGGCTTGTCTTCCTTCCCATGGGGTAGCCAGGGTATAGAAGGCAGTTAAATTGTAACTGTGCACATTGAAAGAGATATACCAACTTGCTGACACAGCCAGATCAGTAGAGCCATTATGTGGGTTTGTCTGATGTGTTATGTGCAAAATATCTGCCCTGAAACCACCTATGTCAATTAGGGGCTCTCCTAATAAGTGGCACCCAGCTGCACCAAACGCAATTGGCACAATGACTGTTGCCAGGAGTCCTGATGCCCCAAGAAGACAGACATCTACTCCCTGCCACGCATGGGGAACTAGCAGCTTGGGTGTCAGAAGTGTGATCCCTGTATTGTCAGGGGTCTACTGAAGGGGTACACAACAATCCCATCATGTTGAGTTGGTTACTGTGTTGGCTTTTAAGTGCACATAGAGTCTACACAGAGGGTCTCTAACACAGTAGGTAGTTGGTACTACATTATGTGATCAAAAGTATCCGGACACCTGGCTGGAAATGACTTACAAGTTCATGGTGCCCTCCATCGGTAATGCTGGAATTCTACATGGTGTTCGTCCACCCTTAGCCTTGATGACAGCTTCTACTCTCGCAGGCATACATATGTTCAATCAGGTGCTGGAAGGTTTCTTGGGGAATGGCAGCCCACTCTTCACTGAGGAGAGGTATCGATGTTGGATGGTGAGACCTGGCTCGAAGTTGGCGTTCCAAAATATCCCAAAGGTATTCTATAGGATTCAGCTCAGGGCTCTGTACAGGCCAGTCCATTACAGGGATGTTATTGTCGTGCAACCACTCCACCACAGGCCATGCATTAAGAAGAGGTGCTCGATCGTGTTGACAGATGCTATCACCATCTCCAATTTGCTCTTCAACAGTGGGAAGCAAGAAGGTGCTTAAAATATCCTGGCCTTTGCTGTGGTAGCGCCACACAAAACAATAAGGCGTGCAAGCCCCCTCCATGAAAAACACGACCACACCATAACACCACCGCCTCCGAATTTTATTGTTGGCACTACACACGCTAGCAGATGATGTTCACTGGGCATTCGCCATACCCATGACCTGCCATCATATCGCCACATTGTGTACCATGATTTGTCACTCCACACAATGTTTTTCCACTGTTCAATCGTGCAATGTTTACACTCCTTACCCCAAGCGAGGTGGTGTTTTTTGGTATATACTGGTGCGATGTGTGGCTTATGAGCAACCGCTCGACCATGAAATACAAGTTTTCTCACCTCCCGCCTAACTGTCATAGTACTTGCAGTAGATCCTGTCTGATGGCCTGGATAGATGTCTGCCTATTACACATTACGACACACTTCAACAGTCGGCAGTCTCTCTCAAGTCAACAGACGAGGTCGGCCTGTACGCTTTTGTGCTATACATGTTCCTTCATGTTTCCAATTGACTATCACATTGGAAACAATGGACCTACGGATGTTTAGGAGTGTGGAAATACTGTGTACAGACATGTGACACAAGTGACACCAAATCACCTGACCACATCCAAAGTCCTTGAGTTCCACGGAGCACCCCATTCTGCTCTCTCACGATGTCTAATGACTACTGAGGTCGCTGATATGGAGTACCTGGCAGTTGGTGGCAGCACAATGCACCTAATACGAAAAACATATGTTTTCGAAGTGTCTGGATACTTTTGATCACATAGTGTATTTAAGGCATTCTTTCCCAATCAGTCCACACCAAAGAAAAAATTTTGAAAATTGAGGTTAAACCCAAAAGACGGCCAAAAAAACTACTTCATCCAATATATTGATGTAAAATAAATGGATAAAGATGTAAACAAAAGAAAGCAGGGCCTAGAGAAGTAGCCGGGTCAATACAAAAGGCCACCGCCATGAGAAAGAAAGTTAAGAGAAGTAGGGGTTGTTGTAAATAGGAGATTGCAGCACAGGAAAGAAAATAGATACTACAACACCTTGGGGCCCCAGGCATGCCATACACGTACTCACGAAAGATCCATGAGGGGGAGGTTCCTAAAGTTACAGGAATAGGTTGCTTAAGCATTTGGAGAGCAGGATATTCCTTCCCACAATTCTCCCAATTGATCTAAGTCATTCATACACCCTCCCTGTGAGTGACTTTTCAAGTTTGTTCAACATCACATAACTGGAAAATGCCTGACAGATAAACTTACATTCCAGATCAAGTCTTGGATTTGAAACCTTTACATAAGTTCTGCATTCAAGTCCTGACCCAACCTACAACTTAAATCTGTCTGGAAGTTTCAAACAGGCACATACTCCACTGCGTGTTGAAAGATTCATAGTGAATAGTATCAATTTGTAACATAGTGTCTGATTGGGTAAACTGTAAAAGTTTATTAATAATGCTGCAAATAAGCACCACTGTTTATATGAAATCTCTCACTTTTGTTGACTTTCAATGTGAGCAGTTCACTGCCTTCAATCTAATCACAAAATTTACTACAGTCGCCCATAGAGTCTAAAAGTCGGACTGCTTGCTATGTTTGCTTCTACATCTACATCTATACTCTGCAAACCAGCATGAAGTTCATGGCGGAGGATATGTCCCATTGTACCAGTTATTAGGTGGTCTTTCTTAAATGCCTCTTTGGGTGCTGTGATTATTCTAATATTGTCCTCACAATCCCTACGAGTGATACGCTGGATGTTGCAGTGTATTCCTTGAGACAGCATTTAAAGCCAGTTCTTGAAACACTGTAAGTAGACTTTCTTGGAATAGTTTATCTTCAAGAGCCTGCCAGTTCAGTTTCTTCACCATCTCTGTGACACTCTCGCACTTGTCGAACAAACCTGTGACCATGTGTGCTGTCATTCTCTGTATACATTCAGTATTCCCTATTAGTCCTACTGGGTAAAGGTTCCATACACCTGAGCATATTCTAGAATGGGTCACATGAGTGATTGTAAGCAATTTCCCTTGTAGAGTGATTGCATTTCCCCAGTTTTCTACCAATAAATTGAAGCTTACTGCCTCCTTTACCCACTATTGCATCTATGTGATCATTCCATTTCACATACACCTACAAAGAATTACAGCCAGGTGTCTGTACGAGTTGAACAATTCTAAAGGTGACTCACTGATACTCTAATCATAGGATACTATGTTCTTTTGATTTGTGAAGGGCACAGTTTTACATTTCCAAACATTTAAAGCAAATTGCCAATCATTTCATCACTTTGAAATTTTATCAAGATTTGGCTGAATATTTATGCAGATACAGTCATGGTAGAAACTGAAATTCCAGAGTCACAGCACGACTAGAGAAGCCAAATCCCAATTGGTGCAACCTGTCACAAAGTGGCGTATCATGTAGCAATCTGTTTTCTGAATTTTAGGAGGAACAATGCTACAATAATTCATGCTCAATTATTGGAAGTATATGGCAACAAAGCACTATCAGATATTACAGTGGCTGGGTGGTCCAGATGCTTCCAGCACTGTCAAACAAGTCTGGATGACAAAGGAGGCAGTGACAGACTATCTCTCTGTGAAGAACCAGGAAATACAAAAAAAAGTGAGGCTTTGGCACTTGATCATTCGTGTATTGCAATCAAGCCAACAGGGGAAAATGTAAAAATCAGTTACAGATAAGTTTTCAACATCTCGCATGACATATTGAATATTACAGTGTTCACAACCCCTTTTCTGCAACAGTTCACACTCAAGGAAAAGCCTATAGAACTGAGGCAGTTACCTAATCACCATCCATGAATGCTGAGTAAATCACTATGAACACAAAGAAAAATGAGTAAAGTGGGCAATGGAAATGTGTGGATTAATCACTGCTAAAAAAAGGCCAAGACCCAACCATCATAAGGTAAGGTAATGCTGAGTGTTTCTTTGGATTGCCTTGGTGTTCTGTTAACACATTATTCTTGGAGATTATTCTAGAAAGTGGCAAACCGTCACAGGAGCCTACTACTGAAATCTCCTGATGAGGTTACAGGAGGCTTTCAAGATGAAGGGTCACTGGAAGCTGTCCAATGGGGTGTTCTTGCTCCATGACAAAATCCCAGCTCATTCTGTACAGAGCGTACACTTCTTCTTTGGGCTACAAAATGTGTGCTCCCCCCCTTTCAAATTCTTGGGGCATGGCAGAATCGTGATTTGTTCCTCTTTACTTGGACTGCAGCATTTCCAGAATGACAATGAGACGATTTTCGAGGTGAAACCTTTCACAAACAGCCAGAATGCAGATTTCTACAACCTAGGTCTCCACCAAATTATCTGCAATTGGGAGGAATGTGCTGCATTGAGAGGTGCCCAAAAACTGTCATGATAGCATATGTGACAGTAACTTCCCAAACAAGCTCAAAGACTACCTAATGGAAAAGGGATTTTACTGTATTAGAGTACCTACTTAATTAAATTAGTATATTATTATTATTCACATATGGGCCCAATACGACCATGCGAGGTACATTGAATCAAATTTGCTTTTGATGGTTGGCCTTCCTTTGCGTCCAAATTTGTTTAATCCTTTCAGAACGATTTCTTTCATCAGACCATGGTGTTCCAGTCTGTTCTCTGACAAAATATCTTTTGTCTGAATGTTTTTCTATCTGTAACGTCTGCCTGAGTTATACTTTAAGATCCTCCTTAACTGCAGGGATCTATACAATGGGCTCAGTTTTGGCCTTACTTCTGTTTTAATAGAATTCTACTATTTGTTTTGTCAACCTAGAGGCTGCCACTTTTTTAATGTGCCCATAAAATTTAAGTCTTCAGTTTCTCGTGTTACTGTGTATGTCTGTGTATTCTCGTATTTCGTTATTACTTCTCAGCCTGTCAGTTTCTCAATCAGTAATTTTGGGGCCTAATATTTTCCTAATTATCTTTCTTTTTTTCTTTTGAATTTCTTCAATATACCTCTTTCTATTTAAAATAAAGTTCCCACTCCACAAAGACATTCAGGTTTGATTACAGTGTTGTAAAGCCTAAGTTTACGGAATTTACAAAGTGATTTTTTTATTATAAATATTTTGCATTAATCTGAATGCAGTTGCTGTGTTTTGACAGCAAACTTCATTTGCAGCTTTTTCCAGACTGTTTTCTTGTATAATTTCCCCCGAGTATTTAAATTGAGAAACCCTTTTTGTTTTTCCATATTTCGCCTTCAAAAACTTTGGTGCTTGTTTGTTGCATGTCAAATAACCCCCACACCCCCCTTTTTTTTAAAAATGATATTTGTAGACCTACTTTTTCCACAGCTTCTTTATGAATTTCAATTTGTTTTTGAGCTGTGGTAATATCCCTATTGAAAACTGCCAGATCATTTGCAAAGGCAAGGCAGTCTACTCTAATATTACTTCTACCTAACTCCTAACTTGATTGATTATTTAATTGGATAGATAAACTTTAAACTCACCAAGTGGTGGCATAACACGCACATGAAAGATTGTTGTGATTGGTAAGCTTTCAGAGCCAGTGGCTCCTTCTTCAAGCAGAAGGGTTGGAGGAGGAGGTTAGTGTTTAACGTCCTGTCGACAATGAGGTCATTAGAGACGGACCACAAGCTCGGATTAGGGAATGATAGGAAGGCTAATTGGCCATGCCCTTTCAAAGGGAGCATCCCGGCATATGCCTGAAGCGATTTAGGGAAATCACAGAAAACTCATGGAAAACCTAAATCAGGTTGGCCAGAAGCAGGTTTCAACCGTCGTCCTTCCAAATTCGAGTCCAGTGTGCTAACCACTGTGCCACCTCGCTCTGTTACAGAAAGGTTGAAGGGGAAGGAAGAAGGGTGAAGGAACAGGAATGGAGAGGTCTAGGAAAAGGGGTAGATTTCGGGAAAGTTATCCAGAGCTGCGGACTTACTGTACGGGATGAGAAGGATAGACTGATTGAACAATCAGTCTTTTCTTCTCTCCTGATCTGCGGTTCTGGGTGACTTTCCCAAAATCTACCCCTTTTCCTTGACCTCTCCAGACCTTTACCTAAACCCTTCTTCTTTTCCCTTCGAGCCTTCTGCCTGAAGGAGCAGCCACTGGCTCCAAAAGCTTGCCAATCACAACGATCTTTTATGTGTGTGTTCTGCTGCTGCTTGGTGAGTATATTTTTTATCTATCCAAGTAAATAATTTTAACAATAACTGATCGTTTTTGTCGTTATAACTTGATTGATTGATCTATATTTTGACTCGAATTTTTCCAACACACAGTTAAACAGTAATGGGGAGAGTCCATCTCCCTATCTAACACCAGTCTTTACATCAAATGGTTCAGAAATTTCTCCCATTAATTTAACTTTTGAGCTAGTGTTGGTTAAGGTTTCCTTACTCAGTGTTAGAGTTTTATTATCTAGCCCTCGTTCCTTTAAAATTTGGTAAGGAGATTCATGACCAAGTCGTAGGCCTTTTTAAAATCCACAAATGTACATACAATATTGTAACTAGAAATCTTTTAGTGCCTACGAATTAGTTTTAAATTAAGAATTTATTCCAGAAAGGATCTGTTTGTTTTAAAGCCTGCTTGGTGTTTATCAATTCTAGGTTCTAACTTTTCTGGGGCTCGATCAATTAGACACTGCAAGAGACTTTTGTATGTGACCGGGAGAAGAGTGTGTCCTCGATAATTATTAACACCAGTTCTATCCCCTTTTTTAAGCAATGGATGAATTAGGACAATTTTCCAGTCCTCACAGTCATAATTTGTTTGTTTCGATTTCATCAGGTTCTTTAGAGTTAGGGTTGGTGTTATTAGTTTGCTACGGTTGGAATTTATTCGCTGGTTCTGGGCAGTTCAATAGTTTTTCAAAATTATTAGTAGGTACCTTACAATTTTCCTGCTTGTTGAGAGCCAAACTGCCATTTTCATTTTTGAAGTAAAGAATTTGAGGTTGGTACTGTATCAGCTTTGTTCTGGATGTTTTATAAAGTTTCTTGTATTGTTCTTTTGGAAGTCTCTTTCAATTTCTAAAAGTTGGATATTTTTGTAGTTTCTGTTAGTCTGTCAGATTAATTTAGATGTTTCTTTTCTTACACTTAGAAAGGTGTCACATGGTTATTTTTTGTTACTATTCCAATTTCTGAATGCCTCATGCCTATACTTACTTGCTGTCTCACAATCCACGATCCATCAAGGGTGTTTTTGTTTCTTTCAATGAGAAATTAAATTTTGTGCTGTTTTGATGAACTTTTCTCTTAGGCTTTGCCAATTGTTGTATTGTTTTTTGTAAAGTTCACTTGTTAGAGTTGGTGTTATTTTAGCAGTGTCAAATTTTGGGATAACATATTTAATTTCGAAGAGTTTTTAAGTTTGAAGTTTTACTTTTATTCGCATCAAATAATGGCCAGAATCAATGCTAGCACCTTTCCTAACTATGACATTTAAAATTTCTTTGTAGTTCGGGTGTGAAATTGCTACATGATCAATTTGAAATGCTCCATTAAATGTACTCCATGCCTACCAAGTGTTTTTGTTTAGAACAGTTATTTTTAAAATGTGTTGACATGATTTTAAGGTTAAAATTTTTGCACATTTCAACAAGTCTTTGGTTATTTTATTTTGTCCATTTATCGGCAGGAAACCAACCCACTGTTTTCTCATTTTTTTCTCTTTACCTACTTGAGCAGTAAGATCACCCGTAAAAATTTTAACATGATTTGAGGGAATTTTCGAGATGATGCTTTCTGATAGTCCAAAGCTTCATCAATTTTTTTTCAGTTTTCTCTCTCTCTCTCTTTTTTTTATCCTCACTGACTGGCATTAATTAAAGTGTATGCTTTATTCAGTGTATATTGTTATTTATGAAATAAATTATGTTGGCGGGTGTAATAAAAATGATTGGTCCTTGTAAGTAAGTGATGAATGTTTCCTGTTCTTGACATATCCTATATTATACATACACTCACAACATAAACCTGTAGGATCAAATTGAACTGAATTGAATTTTATTTGAGCCTGTAAGATTACATTGTGTAAAGTAAATGTACGTGTAACATAGGACATGTCAAAGTAGTAACATTTCATTATCACTTATTTTTCTAACCCTTTAGCTTACATTTTCACATCACTGATAATAACAATATATACAAATTTAATGGCATAAACATTCTGCAACACTGTAAAATTCTTTTTCAATGAGATAGACTTCAAGTTTCTTTGGAAAGTCATTGTCAAGTACACTATCTTGCAGGTTTTTAGGCAGACTTCTTAGTAGTCTGACACTAGAGTACTGGGGTCCTTTTTCTAGCATTGCCAGTCCATGGGGTATGCTCTGTACTTCATTCTTCCTTCTTGTGTTTGTTTGTATAAAGCGTTTTTGTACTTATTTGCTGCGCTTAGCTTTTAAATAGTTTTTCTGGGAAAACCTAGCGTAGTTTTCGCGTCTCGTATTTCAGTGAGTGTTTCTTGATTATCAGAGTATCTCATCAGAAGATTATCTTGGGAATTTGTCACCGTATAGAGTAGGGTAAACATAGTCATGTGTAGGGACTGTGGTTGTTGTGAGCGGACGCAAGGAGAATTGGCCACTCTTCGGGGGCAGGTGGAGGCTTTGTCTGTTAGGCTCATCGAGCTCGAGGCGCAGGCGTCGGCTCGTAGTGGCGTTGGGGCAACTGTGGTGAGACCTATGCCTACTTCGGTGGCCTTGAAATCACATGGAACCCCTGATGTCGCTGCGTCTTCCGGCAGTGAGCATCTTACCGGTCAGCCATCACTCCAGGGTGAATGGCGGACAGTGGTGGGCTCGCGCGTGCCTGGCCGAAAGGCGAAGGTGGGATCTGGCCGCGTGGCAGCTGCCTTACCCCTTTCCAACAGGTACGGGGTGCTTCCTAGTGGTGATGACATCGTTTCCGAGCCACCACAGGATGCCTCGCCTGTTGGGCCAGTGGCCGATTCTCCGGCAAGGTCCCAACAGTCACAGAGGGCGGGCCTATTAGTTATAGGGAGCTCCAACGTTAGGCGGGTTATGGAGCCCCTCAGGAAAATAGCGGGTAGGTCGGGGAAGAATGCCAGTGTGCACTCGGTGTGCTTGCTGGGGGGTCTCGTCCGTAATGTGGAGGAGGCCCTTCCGGCAGCTATTGAACGCACTGGGTGTGACCGGCTGCAGATAGTAGCACATGTCGGAACGAATGACGCCTGCCGCTTGGGTTCTGAGGCCATCCTTGGTTCCTTCCGGCGGCTGGCTGATTTGGTGAAGACAACCAGCATCGCACGCGGAGTGCAAGCTGAGCTTAATATCTGCAGTATAGTGCCCAGAGTCGATCGCGGTCCTCTGGTTTGGAGCTGTGTGGAGGGTCTAAACCAGAGGCTCAGACGACTCTGCGACTATAATGGTTGCAAATTCATCGACCTCCGTTATTGGGTGGAGAACTGTAGGGCCCCCCTAGACAGGTCAGGCGTGCACTACACACCGGAAGCAGCTACTAGGGTAGCAGAGTACGTGTGGCGTGCACACGGGGGTTTTTTAGGTTAGAGGGACCCCCCCTTGGGCGAAACGATAAAATACCTGACGGCTTACCAGAGAGGACATTATCATCGTTGATAAAGAACGTCCGTCCTCAGAGACCAAAAAAGTTAACGTAATATTGGTAAACTGCAGGAGTATCCAGGGCAAGGTTCCTGAATTAGTATCTCTTATTGAAGGAAATAGTGCGCATATAGTATTAGGAACGGAAAGTTGGTTAAAACCGGAAGTGAACAGTAACGAAATCCTAGACACAGAATGGAATATATACCGCAAGGATAGGATAAACGCCAATGGTGGAGGAGTATTTATAGCAGTAAAGAATTCAATAATATCCAGTGAAGTTATTAGCGAATGCGAATGTGAAATAATCTGGGTTAAGTTAAGTATCAAAGGTGGGTCAGATATGATAGTCGGATGCTTCTATAGACCACCTGCATCAGCAACCGTAGTAGTTGAGCGCCTCAGAGAGAACCTGCAGAACGTCGTGAAGAAGTTTCGTGATCATACTATTGTAATAGGAGGAGACTTCAATCTACCAGGTATAGAATGGGATAGTCACACAATCAGAACTGGAGCCAGGGACAGAGACTCTTGTGACATTATCCTGACTGCCTTGTCCGAGAATTACTTCGAGCAGATAGTTAGAGAACCAACTCGTGAAGCTAACGTTTTAGACCTCATAGCAACAAATAGACCGGAACTTTTCGACTCCGTGAATGTAGAAGAGGGTATCAGTGATCATAAGTCAGTGGTTGCATCAATGACTACAAGTGTAATAAGAAATGCCAAGAAAGGAAGGAAAATATATTTGCTTAACAAGAGTGATAGGGCACAAATCGCAGAATATCTGAGTGACCACCATCAAACGTTCATTTCTGAGGAAGAGGATGTGGAACAAAAATGGAAAAAATTCAGAAACATCGTCCAGTACGCCATAGATAAGTTCGTACCGACTAAGGTCCAAAGCGAGGGGAAAGATCCACCGTGGTATAACAATCATGTACGAAAGGTACTACGGAAACAAAGAAAGCTTCATCATAGGTTTAAGAGTAGTCGAATCATAGCTGATAAGGAAAAGCTGAACGAAGCGAAAAAGAGCGTAAAGAGAGCAATGAGAGAAGCATTCAACGAATTCGAACATAAAACATTGGCAAACAATCTAAACAAGAACCCTAAAAAGTTTTGGTCATATGTAAAATCGGTAAGCGGATCTAAATCCCCTATTCAGTCACTCGTTGACCACGATGGCACCGAAACAGAGGACGACCGAAGAAAGGCAGAAATACTGAATTCAGTGTTCCGAAACTGTTTCACTGCGGAAAATCGTAACACGGTCCCTGACTTCAGCCGTCGCACGGACGCCAAAATGGAAAATATTGAAATAAACGATATCGGAATTGAAAAACAACTGCTATCACTTAGTAGCGGAAAAGCATCCGGACCAGACGAGATACCCTTAAGATTCTACAGTGATTATGCTAAAGAACTTGCCCCCTTTCTATCAGCAATTTATCGTAGATCGCTGGAAGAACGTAAAGTACCTAGCGACTGGAAGAAAGCGCAGGTCGTTCCCATTTTCAAGAAGGGTCATAAATCAGATGCGAATAATTATAGGCCTATTTCGCTTACGTCAATCTGTTGTAGAATAATGGAACATGTTTTGTGTTCTCGTATTATGACGTTCTTAGATAATACAAATCTCCTTCATCATAACCAACATGGATTCCGCAAACAGAGATCATGTGAAACTCAGCTCGCCCTATTTGCCCAAGAAATTCACAGTGCCGTAGACACTGGCGAGCAGATTGATGCCGTATTCCTGGACTTCAGGAAGGCATTTGATACGGTTCCGCACTTACGTTTAGTGAAAAAAATACGAGCTTACGGAATATCGGACCAGGTTTGTGATTGGATTCAGGATTTCCTAGAAGAAAGAACACAACATGTCATTCTTAACGGTTCAAAATCTGCAGATGTAGAGGTAATTTCGGGAGTACCGCAGGGAAGCGTGATAGGACCTTTATTGTTTACAATATACATAAATGACTTAGTTGACAACATCGGTAGCTCCGTGAGGCTATTTGCAGATGACACGGTTGTCTACAAGAAAGTAGCAACATCAGAAGACTCGTACGTACTCCAGGAGGACCTGCAGAGGATTAATGCATGGTGCGACAGCTGGCAGCTTTCCCTAAACGTAGATAAATGTAATATAATGCGCATACATAGGGGCAGAAATCCATTCCAGTACGATTATGCCATAGGTGGTAAATCATTGGAAGCGGTAACGACCGTAAAATACTTAGGAGTTACTATCCGGAGCGATCTGAAGTGGAATGATCACATAAAACAAATAGTGGGAAAAGCAGGCGCCAGGTTGAGATTCATAGGAAGAATTCTAAGAAAATGTGACTCATCGACGAAAGAAGTAGCTTACAAAACGCTTGTTCGTCCGATTCTTGAGTATTGCTCATCAGTATGGGACCCTTACCAGGTTGGATTAATAGAAGAGATAGACATGATCCAGCGAAAAGCAGCGCGATTTGTCATGGGGACATTTAGTCAGTGCGAGAGCGTTACGGAGATGCTGAACAAGCTCCAGTGGCGGACACTTCAAGAAAGGCGTTACGCAATACGGAGAGGTTTATTATCGAAATTACGAGAGAGCACATTCCGGGAAGAGATGGGCAACATATTACTACCGCCCACATATATCTCGCGTAATGATCACAACGAAAAGATCCGAGAAATTAGAGCAAATACGGAGACTTACAAGCAGTCGTTCTTCCCACGCACAATTCGTGAATGGAACAGGGAAGGGGGGATCAGATAGTGGTACAATAAGTACCCTCCGCCACACACCGTAAGGTGGCTCGCGGAGTATAGATGTAGATGTAGATGTATTGTGGGTATGTACACTAGCGTTTGTAATCCAGTCCTCACTACCTTTTGTGATGTACATTATTGTTTTGTATATATACAATGATGAAAAAGTTAAAGATACCTAACTTCCTGAAACAGTTTAAGAAATTTCAGCTCAGTTCACTTCAATTGAATCTGTAGACAGGAACAAACACCATCAACAAGTTTTATGGTGGCAGCTTAATTTTTTTTTAAGCTGACAACTAAAATTTTATGACTACCTCTCAGAATCAATATTATGCTTTTCACATGACTTACATCAAGACATACAACAGACGCACATTCACCTTAAGCTGTGGGCTCGTGTCCTCGGACAGCAAATGAAATTTGCTTTTATGTCATTAGTTTTTGTGTAAGTGGGTGGTTTCCCCCCCCCCCCCCCCCCCCCCCTCCAGTTATATCTAGCCTTCATGGCCAAACAATACAGAAGAGCAAAAGTAACAGTAATCACTGATGAATACTGCTCACATGTTCATTTGGTTGGCTGTATTCAAAGTTTTTGAGCTAGAATGGGTGATGATGTAGTTCCTGGGCCATTGGGTAGACCACTTACAACTCGGATAATAAAATTAATAATCCACATTGAAGGCCAAAACAGTATGGTTATCCTGTAGCTGCACTACATAAAAGAGGTTGGATTTATTTTCTTTATACTACTACTCTACTTGCTCCCACTGCCTCTTTCCCCTACAACTGGGCTAAAAAAAATGTGTATCCATTTCATACAATGTAAACTGACTTGCAGAACTTTCTTTGGCAATGTTGCAGTAATAGTAAGAGGATTGCATAACAGTAATGAATGGTAATTGCAGTGAACAAGGGGTTATATTACATCATCCATTTTTAGTGTTAAACAAAATAGAACTTGCTGTTACACTCAAATCAGCTGAAAATGTTTTTATTTTGCTGAAATAAGCTAATTTTATTTCAATTTGGTGTACACATTCATAAAATATGAGCATCAAAATTAAGTAACAAAACTAATGCCACTCCTTTACACTAAGTATGAAGCAATATTTAAACATTAGTATATGTAGCAAATTAGTATTGATTACTGGTATCACATTTGCAAGAGCTGAGGTATGCCGACTTGCATTTTTCACGGACACAAATGGCAATACACAAGACCTAATGTAGAGGCAGGGGACCGGTATCATTATGGCTCTGATGTCAGCTTAAAGGACATACGAGTTGTGTGTGAATATGAATAAACAGTATAAAACTAGCTTTAGAACTAATTAAACTTGTAAATGTGCAAGCATGTTTACTGATATTCAATTATTTTATTGTTGTATTAAGCTGACATATCTAAGGTTAGTATATATTGGGGTGTAAATAAGTAAACAATTAACTAACTTGTGTGAAAAACCACACAATGCAAAGCAGAGAAGGTTCAAGACTAACATGAAATTCGAAATTTAGCAGTATTTTTAAATGTACAATTTGTTTAACTCTTACACAAAGAAATTATTGATACGATTTGTAATTCAATACACTATGAAACTCTGAACACTGAAGATACCCTCGGGACACAACCAATGTGTATTAACGAAAAAGAAAAATACCTGTCTGCCAAGACTCCTCATTTACTACGACATACTAACTCAGATCTAAACACATGTTGAGAACTTGATTCGGCAGCACATCGTAGCGAAAATGTTTCCTGCTTTATTTGCTAATGTCTAACACTTTACACCAAAAGTAGCAAAAACTTCGCGGATGAAGACGTTGATCAAGTTACAGCCAATTTTAGCCTTCAGATATTGTACACGCAAACTGATTTTATCCCTTAGATCTTCGTATAAAATGAAATATATTCCTACGTTTGGTAAGGTTCCTTTATTTATTCACCTATCCAAAATGCTTTCTTCTTTTACAATCTTTCTTGTTTCAGAACACAGTAACACACATTCGCTCTCAGGTAGGTCAGGTTCAGGTTAGTAGCCACTAGCCAGTAGGACCTATGCACTTTCATTTGTCCACGAATTTCTGAGTTCTTTGGCGCGTCATGATGTATATTTTGAATTTATTATGTCATTAATTCTGGAAAATGGAAGTATCAATATTTGCTATGCATAAAACTTAATTAAGGTAACAGTAATAGAAATTCTGGTTTATTGTACCACGTTGAACGAGGGAAATTCAATTCTTGGCATGTCACCCTGCGCTAAAAAACAAATGAAGTAATAGCTTGTATTTGGCGGGAAAGAGTTTGGAACAACAGAAGTTTTGTTTTGTTCAAAACATTAAACAAGCAATGGCTGAGGCACGGGTGAGGAAGTTAGTGTCGACCACATTTAAACTAAATGGCTTTTCCATTCTGAGGTACGAACGTTAATTTATTTCAAACACACTTAATATAGTTTTCTTTTTAACTCTGCAACATGACGAAGAGGGAGACATGCTCGTAGTAGTTACTGTGTCTCATGAATGTTGAGTAGATACGGACTTATAGGCCTCAGTGTGGCAGTCGCCCCATTTTTCAAAATCTATGTAGTGGACAACCATCCATTGGCGCATAGGATGAAAGAAGCAAATGCTCCATGTAATAAGACTAAACGGGTAAACGATACGCCACATTTTCGAAGGAGCGCTTTACAGTGTCCTGCTGCTGCTAGCAGAGTACCGGATGACTGGCATTCAGTTGCCTCATTTGATCTCTTCTGTTTATTTATTTGTTCTGCAGGTCACTTAATCGGTTAATGCTAATGTGGCCCCATCTCTCTGTATACATTACTTTGTCAGCAAATGAAATGCTATTTTTGTCCCAAAACCGCTTGAGGCAGATATGTGTTGTGCTCTCCTCATACCCCCCTCCCTCCCCGCCCCAAATCCTCCTTACTCCATTGCTGAGGTGCAGTATACAGAAAGAGTTTTCTGTGAACATGAAGGACACAATACCACTTATATATTTAACTGGCCAACAGGCAAACAAACAAGATACTTGGCAGTATAGTAGTTTGGTATTGGGTTCCTTTCCATTCTTATCCATAAAAAATTGCTATTCAACGAACACTGATTCATTTTGTGCAAAACTAGAGCTTTATTTCTGTTTTGATGTTGCATTTTTGTTCCTAAATAGTGGTTGTGGTAAGTGAGATTTGTTCAGCCTATCCATTAAGTGATTCTGCATTTGAAACACTTTACCAAGGAATTAAGTCTTTTGACCTTAAGGGGATTTCAACATGTTGAAATCTACCCCCACATTAGGATATTATTAAAATGAATGATGTGTAAAGTAAGTTGTTTCTATAACATTTATTTACTTTATTTGTATGTATCTAAAGATCACGTCACAATGATATAGGAATATTCATGCTAATACAAGGTGAAGACAATAGCTAAAATATATATACACACTATGCTCTGTGAGGATAGGTCATGTGACCAGCCATGGTGTTGATGAAGGTATCATCCTGGCATTTGCGTGGAGTGATTTAGGAAAACCAATTTGAAAAAGCTGGACAGAATGCATCCTTCCGAATATGTCAGTGTGTGATAAAGGCAGGTGGATTCCATCCAGCTGTTGTATTATGCTCACCCCAAAATTTTTATTTCTTTATTTTCTTGCAAACACTTTCAATAGTGTTTTTTTGACATGCACAACACCAAAAATCTTGAATATTGACTCAGGACTTATCAACTTTATTATCCATTACATACTTTTCGTTAATTGGAACTCAATAAGTGTAGTTAGTCTTCTTGGAAACTGTGTTAATTACAAATATCAGTAATAAAAAACATTGTTATCATTGTTCATGCATAAACTTAAACCTCATTGCTAACTTCCTAATAATATAAGCTAGATAAAAAAGCCACCCAAAGAACGATAGCCTTTATACGGTTAATGTAGAAAATATGTTAGGAAATCTTGCACTCATTTAGTTTCAGAGTAATTAATGTACTTAACAAAAACTTTGTTATTGAAATATAATTCCATATTTTGGCAAACTAGACAGTGTAATTTAATAGAAAGTAGCGTGTTATATGGAAGTCCTAGTTAATATGAGTCTCTCTCCACTGTCCAATTAATCAGGAATATAAGTCTTATAATTGTAACTTAGAAAAATCCAGAAAACAACAGTAGACAACTTCAGTTTTAATTATTGCTAATTTATAAAAGAGGGGTTTGCTGAAAGCCAGTGATTATCTTGGGCTGAGGATGATACGGCGGCTGGTCGGTAGCATTGGGCCTTCCAAGGCCTGTTCGGGCGGAGTCTGCAGAAGGTTGTGAAAGGTACAGGAAAAGTGTGCACAAGTTCTGGAAATTCACCACAGCTGAGTTAGCACAAATTATAACTCATTTAATGTGCTTAATTTTATAAATGATAGTGTGCAGCAATCAGTTGTCCTTTTTTTGCAGTTTTTATTATGCAAATCCAGATTTTGGCTAGTGCCTAGCCATTATCAATCATTTATAAATTACATAAGTCGCTGAGTGCACCCACTTCCATAATGGAGGGTGACCTGATGCTTAATTTTATCTAAATTTCTCATTGGGGAGATCATTCTGTAATTCAGTGAGTGCTTTCAATGATTGATTGGGGAGTAAATGCGTAATTATTATTATTATTGCCTGTGTCAAACTTCAATAATGTATACTGTGATAATAGGATCAGAATATGAACAGTGCTATCCAATAGTTACTGACTGTGCTTATAATTTTTGTACGGAGTTTACAGATTTCAAAGACAGTCTTTTAAGAATTTCATACAGTGATTATGTTAATTTTAATGTTAGCCACACTTGAGCTTTTGTGAACAATTACATGTACTGTACGTTCCCAGATAGCGCAGTAAGCCAGTTTCAAACTTGTTTCCAGATGTAAAGTTCAAGTAGGGCCTATATAAGCTTGATCAAAGCTGGAATATTCAAGCCTGTTAGTTGGATTCAAGCTTGAAACAAACATCAAAGTTGGCAGAGTTCAAGCTATATTTCAAGCTTGACTTATCACGTTTGGCTCCAGCTGTATCTACACCCGTGGAATACAGTCTGGTATTTACAGCTTGTTTTGAGCTATATAATTATTAATCTGAATTTATTGAACCTAATTAATTAAATAAATATCAGAATGGAAATGGTGTGAAAAAAATTATCAAGACATGTATGTTTAAAAAAATTTTATTTTCAAAGTGTTTAAAATTGTTTTATTTTAAAATTTAATTATTCTGAAGCCCCTCTGGCCCCAGCACACAGACCAGAGCAGGATCAAATATCGCTGACTTCTGCTGGTATAATGATCAGGTAAAAGAAAATGTTAGCCATACCTAAACATAAAAAATGTAAAAAGTGTAAACTGATCAACCTAAATATAATTTATGCCCCAGATTAGCAAAATAGGTGCGCAGTCAGGAACCGTGCGACTGCTACGGTCGCAGGTTCGAATCCTGCCTCGGGCATGGATGTGTGTGATGTCCTTAGGTTAGTTAGGTTTAAGTAGTTCTAAGCTCTAGGGGACTAATGACCACAGCAATTGAGTTCCATAGTGCTCAGAGCCATTTGAACCATTAGCAAAATAACTTCAAACTCACTGATGTAGTAAGAATCATTAACTAGTATAAACATCACTGAGTAAGAAGCTGCTTCTGGTGACTTCATTCCAAAGGGTTTTTAAAGTAATTTGAAATAACTTTTTGTTTGAAATTTTGAAAGTAAAGATGACATTTGGGTAATTTTGTGATGACTTCATGAAGAAGCCACACATCACTATTTCAACACAGTTTCAGGGCCATTTAATCTGAATTATAAAGAAACAATTACTTGAAATCATATACACCTCATACTGTAAGCTTATAAGGAAACTACCGTTTAGAAAAATGTAGACGGTTTATTCTATCCACAATTATATTTTGGTGAGTAAAACTGAATCAAAATGAAGTAAAAGATGAAATCAAAATGAATTTAAGAAATTACCAGTTCAGTGGATCCGAAATGTAAAAGAACAAAAAATGTTCTCCTTGTCATATTTTAATATTGCCTTTTATTAGATTTCAGCCACATTACAAATAACAATAAAACTAAGAAGTACCAGTAGGCCTTGCAGTATTATTTCACCTAAGGAACAACAAAATTAAGAGCAATTGAAGACCAGTCAAAGCTACGTAAATAAAAAATACTGACACCTATGTAGTGACTGGTTCTTGATGCACTTTTCCCGTTCACCATGTCATTACTATTTGTATTAGCAAGGAAACTTTTCACACTTCACGATTATTCATTCATGGCATGACACACGCGAGTATTTACAAGTAAACAAATGTAATAGGGCGATATATATAAAAAGGCGAGATTTTAAAAAGGTAAAATAACATTAAGTTTTAATTTATTAGTGCCACGTACTAGAGAGCTAGTTTAAAATGACGTCTTTTTGCTGAACAACTTGTAATATGTTTTCTTAGCTGGTAATCCATTTCACTTTCATCCAGGTTCAATTCTTCTACGTAAAAGAATATATTTCTTTACGTTACGTAATAATATTTAACATTTGTAATATGAGAAAAAATGCACCAACGTACCTGTTATACACTATATATCTTCTTCAGACCTGGTGTAGCAGTAAGGCAGGGGACGCCACACACTTTCCGAACTATTTTCCAGTATAAAACAAACTTCACAACAGTCAACAATCATTAATGCACGTCACAAAATTAAAATGGCCGTAAAACTAGCAGAGTCAGTGCAACTGCAAGGCTTATAAACGCTTGTGGCGCTTCCCATGGATGTCTATGGATGCTATGCTGCGCGCGCATCTGCTGTACAGCCTCCTAGAGAAATTACAGTTTATTTCAAGCTTGGGAAAATTATTTTAATTCAAGCTAAATTTTTACAGCTTGATGTAAACTGTGTAACAGGTTGATTTTTCAATCTTGAATTTTCAACTGAACCTAAACTCGATATCCACCTTGATTTTTCAATCTTGAATTTTCAACTGAACCTAAACTCAATATCCACCTTGAAATAAGCTTGAGTGCTAGCTGGGTTAGATTACTGCACTCAAGCAATCATATTATAGTACATCAGTTGAGTGTAGTATGTTGCCAACCAATTTTCTGTGCATAAATTATTGTAGATGAGACATGATCTGGCCATAAACCGGATCTAATATCAAAGTACAGTTAAAGTGTTTGAACTGTACACTTTATGTGGACTCAATTATTTAAAATAGGCTACTTTGCACAACCACTTTTCAGCCAGATTCGATGGAGAAGCAACTACCAATGGAAGATTAGTATAGATAAATAAGGTTATGCTTAAAGTGTCTTAACAGCTGCAGCACCTCATTTGATTGGTCCCTGTTATACAATGTTCTTTGTTTTACAACAATTTGGTTCAGATAACTTGTGATGTAAAACAAGGGTTTATTTATCGCCACACCCACGTAAGGCACCCGTTAATGTTTCTATGCCCCATGCACTAACTCCAATCTGTTTGGTTAACTGATTCTAGGGTCACATACATTCAGCTATGTTCTATTTTTGTCTTCCTGTACTTTTCTGGTGTGAACTTCCAAAGACTATAAGTAAGTGAAAAATATATTGCAAATAAAATAATAAGTAAGTGAAAAAGATATTTCAGATACCATAAATGCATCAAAAGCTCACCTTATGACAACCTGGCAACACTCACTTGACAAATTCATTTGCTTTGAACATAGTAAATATAATTTTCTTATAATTATGAGTTAATTATTTGTTAATTTAACTGTAGACGAAATATATTACCTGTGTGTTTTTGTTTGTTTTGTGCACATCTAAGTGAAATACACTACTGAATGTGAACCTAGCACAGACAAAGAAAATCCACCTATTTGATCTGTTGTCCATGGCCTAAACAAGAAATAGCAATAAAAACTGTAGAGCTTGTAAAAGTGCACAGGGAGTCAGACATCTGAAGCAGCCTGGCATTTTCCAAAGACAGGAGGAAAAGGAAAATCGAGAGACAAAAAAAAGAGGGAAATCAACAATATTAACTGGGCTCCATAGTGAAACTGAGTTAATCAGGATGATAGTGTGTGAGAAAACAGACTAACATTTAAGTGCAAGGCAGAAAGAAAAATTTATTGTATTTATTTATTTCTTCATTCACCCAGGGATCACTTACCATGAAAATAAATAGCTCAAAAATTATACATATATAAGTACAAAGATGATGTGACTTACCATACGAAAGCACTGGCAGGTCGATAGACACACAAACAAACAGAATCATACACACAAAATTCTAGCTTTGGCCGAAACTCTTTGCCTTTACAAATGTCTGCTTGTGTCTGTGTATGTGCGGATGGATATGTGCATGTGTGCGAGTGTATACCTGTCCTTTTTGCCCCCTAAGGTAAGTCTTTCCGCTCCCGGGATTGGAATGACTCCTTACCCTCTCCCTTAAAACCCACATCCTTTTGTCTTTTCCTCTCCTTTCCTCTTTCCTGATGAAGCAACCGTTTGTTGCGAAAGCTAGAATTTTGTGTGTATGATTCTGTTTGTTTGTGTGTCTATCGACCTGCCAGTGCTTTCGTATGGTAAGTCACATCATCTTTGTTCTTAGATATATTTTTCCCGCGTGGAATGTTTCCCTCAATTATATTCATACATATATAAGTATTCTTTCCAAGGATAATAACTGGTAAATATTCTGATAGTGAATATGACCAAATCTTTTGTAAGTTGAATCTGTTTGTAAAGATGTGCTTGTCATCAGCTTCTTATTTCTAGCCCCGAAACATCAGAGTTTGAAGAAAGTATGTTCTAAAAGACGATTCAGGAATACAAATACATGATTTTGATTTGCAGCCGCCTCCTCTTCCTCAAGTGCATTGTCCCCGTAGAGTATAGGTGATTAGCATTATGCACTGTTAGTATTTAGTGAATGCTTCGTAAAAAAATGTTTTATTACATCTATATCTATACTCTGCAAACCACCATGAGGAGCATGGCATAGGGTATATTCCATTGTATCAGTTATTAGGGTTTATTCCTGTTCCATTCACGTACGGAGCCCAGGAAGAATAATTGTTTGAATGCCTCTCTGCGTGCAGTAATCATTATTATCTTATCCTTAAGATCCCTACATGAGCACGAGTCTTCCAGTTCAGTTCCTTTAGTAGCTCCTGTGACACTCTCTCATGGATTAAACAAACCTGTGACCATTTTGCTGCTGTTCTCTGTATATCTTCAATATCCGCTGTTACTCCTATGTGGTACAGGTACCACACACCTTAGCAATATTCTGGAACCAGTCACACAAGTGATTTGTAAGCAATCTACTTTGTAGATGGATTGCACTTCCAAAGTATTCTACCATAAACTGAAATCTACCCCGTGCTTTATCCACGATTGAACCTATGTGATCATCCATTTCATATCCCTACAAAGTGTTATACCCAGGTATTTGTATGAGTTGGCCGACTCATTGATACTATAGGGTACAATACTACATCTTTTGTTTTGTTTTGTAAAATGCACAGTTTCACATTCCTGAACATATAGAGTAAGGTGCTATTCTTTGCACCACTTTGAAATCTTAAGATCTGACTGAATATTTATGGAGTTTCATTCAGACAGTACTTCATTATAGAAAACGGCATCATGTGTAAAAAGCCAGATGTTCCTATTAACATTGTCTGCAAGGTCATTAATATACAACATGAACAGCAAGGTTCCCAACACGCTTCCCTGGGTCACACCTGAAGTTACTTCTACTTCTGACGATGACTCTCCATCCAAGATAACATACTGTGTTCTCCCTGCTGAAAAGTCCTCAATCCAGTGAAATATGATTGTACTTTTGACAATAAATGTGTGGAACTGAATCAAATGCTTTACAGAAATCAAGAAATATAGCGTCTGCCTGATTGCCTTGATCCAAAGCTTTCAGTACGATGTGAGAAAAGTGCAATTGGGTTTCACATGATGGATATTTTTGAAATCCATGCTGGTTGGCATTGAGTAGGTTGTTCTGTTTAAGATACCTCATTATGTTTGAGGTCAGAATATGTTCTAAGATTCTGCACCAATTGATATCAGTGATATTGGACGGTAGTCTTGTGGATCACTTCCACTTCCCATCTAGTTGACCGGTGTGACCAAGAACTGGGCATGGTTTTTTTGTTAGAGGGACCTATGGTAAATTGTAGTTGGGACAGTCACTAACTCAGCTGCAAATTCCGTATAAAATCTGACAGCGATTCCATCGGGTGCTGGAGCTTTATTGAATTTTTAACGATTTCAGTTGTTTTTCAACACCACAGACAGTAGTACATATTTCATTCACCTTTTCAGTGGTATGGGGATTAAATAGAGGCAATTCTCCTGATTTTTCCTTTGTAAAGGAACATTTGAAAACAGAGTTAACATTTCAGCTTTTGCTTTGCATCCTCAGTTTCAGTTCCTGTCTCATTCACTAGGGAATGGACGCTAACTTCAGTGCCACTGTTAGTTTTTGGACATTTTTGAAAACATTTTAAGTTGATTTCTGAATGAATCATAAGTTGATTTTTGAATGCATGCATAGTGTACATAATGTCTCTGCCAGGGGAATCCCCTTCGCATCTATAAATGAACTTCACTGTAAACAAAAGGGGATGGGGCTATACGAGCTGAGCCGAATAAAGATGAATGGGTGAACGCCAATTGCTGTTTATGTGGTTGACTGAGTTTCCGAATGATCAGCATTGTTATAATTACTAGTGAAATCCATAGATTCAGACTACCAGAGTAGAAATAAATGATTAACAGGAATAACAGGTAAGAAAGATTTCGTTTTATCTTCTTGGTGTATCCAAGAAAATGAAATTTTGACATGGAATTTTTCCCCGGATCGCTACACTAGTAAGGGTCATTTGTACAGTCCCAGGCTAGCTGTTGCTTAAGTTCTATTCTGGGTGCGTTGTACAAACACTGAGTAACACGTAACTGGAGAATAAATGGGGGATAACTAAACCGGTGATTCTGACAGTGTTAGTGAAGTTAACTGGAGAATAAGTTTTTACACTGGCAGGAATAGTTACAGAATTAGTGATGACAAGATTGTTGTTAGAACGAGGAAGGAGAAGGAACGGGGCCATCACACAAATTATGGAAGAATATGATGATTCCAAATTTATATAAAACTTTCATACTACTACTTTTCGATCTCATGCTTGAGAAGCTGGAGTGTATGAATGAAATGTGAATCTATTTCCTAACGTAAGGCTTTTTGCTTATAGGAGGTGTAATAGGCATTTGATATTGGTTCTTCATGAACTATATTCTGTCGTTTTATAAAAATGATCATTTGTGTCAAACCAGTCTCGTTTATTTGGTGCATGTTACAATTGCTGCAATATTATGCAGGGCTATTTAGTTTTATCTAGCAGATAGTGACAAAATACACTCAATCAGATCCAGAAACCACACCAGTCTTGGGTACTATTTGTATTAACAGCTTATGCAATATTAGACAACGACATTTCGTTTTTTCATGTAGCGAAATGTTGGACGAGCTTTGATGAGTTAATAGATTCTTTCCCAGAAAGGAAAGCATGCCATGTAAAGGTGTAGCAAGGTTACAGAGAAGAAAAAGCTAGGACTTACGGATTGAAGAAATGTGCACTGTCTTGCTTGTCTCTTGTCTTTACTGGTTTTATGTATCCTAAATTTAATTTTATGCCACACAAAACAGAAAGTTATTAGCTAATATGCAATAAATATTGCAAAAATTATAACAAGTTCTTGTCCTCCCACTTACAAATAATCCCATCCAGTACAGATAACGAGTTTTTTTAAAGAGGAGCAGGATGTCAAACCGGCCGAGTGGGAGCAGGGGAGGCACCACAGGACATTTTAATAGCCACTGTCCTGAAGGTAGTTTGATGGCATCTATTATAAAATATTACACATTTGAATTCCATATAGCGAAATACAGTGACGTGCGATAGAAGAATGCTGTGCGAAGGAGCATGGCAGAACTTTGGTACACTTAAGACCAAATAACATGTCTTATATTTTCTCAAGCACACGTTTTACGTTTTATGTATCAGACATCTTCAAAAAGGTATACATTACAAAATGAACATCTTTTTGAAAAGTCGATTTTTAAAAATTTTTGGTGTCCTGCCTCAAACGCTCGTTGGTGGTGGGGGCAGTATCTAATATTGCCCCGGTTCAGAAATGTCGTAGATACGGGGCTGATGCACAGAGCAGTCTGAGTTGCAGTGGGGAGGTGGGTAGTCTCCACGTGACCCGTGTTTACGTTTAGCAATTTTGCTGTTTCCTGTTCGTCTATGGCTCTCATGTCAAATGAAAGCAAAATGGATTTCTGTGGCCGGGAACTATCAAGTGAATTGAAGTACATTCACATAATTAAGGAAGGCTAAAATTTTTTTAGTTTCAGATTTTATTTCCACCTTTCTGACAGTCGAGCCTTGCAGAACAATGAAGTTATTTTTGTTGGTTTGCTAAAGAAATTTGGCTTTATTAATCTTTTCCACAGAGGCAGTCAATTTATTTGGAACGAAGTGTTTAATTACACACTATTGGCTAGTTTCAAGTGTTCACTGCATTTCAAGTGCACATTTCCATATTCTAGCACGTATGGCATTATGCCGTAATAAAGAACCAAACATCAGAGAATACAGGACTGGTACTCTAGAAAATATGCATCCGAATCTGGACATAGGAATATGCACTTCATGCCAAATTATGCATTTTAATATGGTTCACGAAATTCCCATGCTCTTGGAGTCTTGTTTCCATTATTACTTAATGTAAGATTTTTTAATGTTTTTCACATACGAACATACGGCCTTCCTGCGTCATTGTAGCTGAGCAAATGCGGTGACACCTGTTATCTGGCGCTCTCTGGCAACTGCAGAAATGAACCTGTTCCTAACAGGTCATGGGAAAATATTGCGAATGGTTATTTGAAAAGCATACTTTGAAAGTAAAGTTTCTGTTACTCAGGATGAACTAAGTGTGAGAATGTACATTGTATTTCTTAAATCACAGAATGTTTGACTCTCATTTAAAAATTAACTCTTTGAGGACGACCGTTCAGGAGAATTTCAAACCCAGAAGATCAGACATTTTCGTCGTTGTTAAAAATTTTACTGGCACATTTGTGTGATTTATCTTAAAGTGTGACACGTGCAAAAAATATCACCATATATGTGAAAGCTTAATTAGAGACCAATCTTATATGTGAAAGCTTTCCTTTTCTTGTAGCAACACCCTGTATATTAATTTAAACCATTAACTTTTCCTATTTGTGTGTTTGCGCCACTTATCAGTGATGTTGCTATTGGCCAACTGCATCACATGTCCTATACACTGAATATCCGCTGTCATCGGCCAATGAGAACACGTGACATGACCTATGACTGGCTTACAAAAGCGCATTGTAATCTCTATTTGGAAAGTAACATGCGGTGTTTGGTGGAATTCGAATTTATACTTTCATAATATGAAAATATGCAGTGCACATCAAAGATCTTTCCAAAACATGTTTTTTCTCTTGAGTTTCGTTTTCTAATATGCTGGGAAATTCTACCCCAGTGTATAAAACCATAACCATTCAATATTTTCACCTGGGAGAAAGTGTATTGTTAACTGGGAAAAATCCGGGAATTTGTTTTCCATGTCTGCGTATATACCCTGTTTGCAGTGATGGTATACCATGGAGGTTCCCTCCCATTATGAATTGTTGACTGAGTACATATCTATCCAGTGCATGATCAACTATTCTTTTAAAGTTGAGCTATAATTCCTCTGCATGCTCAAGTTCCTCATTGAGATACGACACTAATGATTTTTTATCTAGTTTACGGAACTTGCATATCTTTCTGCTTGGTTTAGTTGTTCTTTGTACTTTAGTTGTCATTGTTGCCACAACCCCTGCCCCCTCCCTGTGGGGCTCACCACTCTTTGGTGAGTATGTGCTTGGCTGACATGGGTCCCAAGTCTTTGCAGTGTTACTTTCCTTTCTGTGCTGCATGCCTATCTTCCTGCTAGTCTTTTTCTGTCCCTTGGGGATGGAGTCATATGTCTTCTTCGGGAAACCGAAGTTCTTGGTAAAACCATGTATGGGTTCGTTCTTTCCACCCATCATTCTTTCCCTGTTCTTCCTTTTCTTACCTTTCCTCCACCTTGGCATTTGAGGTCTCTCTTTTTCCTTTTCTTTTTCTTCTCCTCCTCCTCCTCCTCCTCCTCCTCCTCCTCCTCCTTCTTCCTCCCTGTGTATTACTGAAGGCTGGCCCACACGTTTAATGTGTAACAGGTGACTGAGTAATGCATAATTCCCAGTCGTGTGTAAACAAGTGGAGCCGTACATACCCCCTGGCAAAGGTTGGCCCAGGGAGGGGTGACTGCCTGAGCTGAAATCTTTGTCTGTGCTGATTGGTCCTTCTGCCTGGATTCTGCGAGGTGTGACCTGAGATGTGGACAATCACGTAAAGGTGGGTGAGACCCCAGCAGGAAGGAGTGTGCCGTCAGATGCTGGCAATCATGGGTATTTTCTCCACAATCTCAGAAATGTAAATGAGTTGAGATGAAAGATACCTCTCCTGACTGCACCTCGATAGCTCATGGTGTCATGCACAGAAGATGGTCAAATTGTCACAACAGTTAATCCATTTGTTATTCAGAAAGGTGTAGATGCCATTGTGTAATGGGACCTTGCTTTTGGAGATGGATAGTGCTTTTCAAGCACAGAAACTGCTTAATGCAACCCTTCTCCACAGCTATCCTTTTAAAGTAGAGCCCCACCGCACTCCGATTTCTTCCGTGGTGCCATATACACTTGGATGCTTGATGGCTTGGCTGAGGCTGAAATAACAGCCTGTATCACTGACCGCATAGTGACTGCAATTCACCGTGCCATGAAAAGAATTCATAAAGAATTACCGCCAACCTGGACTCTATTCCTCACCTTTGACTATGTGTTACTTCCATTGAACCCCCTGCGGGTCCGGGGGTTAGAATAGGCCCGAGATATTCCTGCCTGTCGTAAGAGGTGACTAAAAGGAGTTTCACACGTTTTGGCCTTTATGTGATGGTCCCCTGTAGGGCTTCACCTCCATTTTTCAAAATTTTCCCGAAGAGCGAGCCAGTTAAGGAAGGGCACCTTACATGGTGCATTGTGTTCCTCGTGCATTGAGATCCTTAGCCCACTTTCTCGTCGTTGCATTTCAGTCCCATTCATTTTCCATCTCTTGCGTGAGGACACCTTCCTGGGTGCGTTTATCATGAACTATGCAGTGTCACTTTCTGCGTCGATGATCACCATGGACTTCTTAGCACCTGATGTACAGCACGGTAGCCAGTCCATTGGGGTGGGGCCGCCATGTACCCTTTTGGTTGTAGCCCCCTAACCACGCAGGGATCGCTCTGCTGATGCGTGTGCTGTTAACTCCCCACATATGCCAAGGGGTAGCCGCCATCCCCCTGGGGCACTGGGGCTCCCGGCAATGCCCATCCTGCAAAGTGGCCTTTGCTGCGGCTGGGTAGTGCCCGTGGGGAGGTCCCCTGGTCAGAGTGAGTGGCATCAGGGCGGATGACACGTGATGAAGCGTAGTCCATGATCTCTTGCTGGTGGTGAAACACTAGCAATCTCTAAGCGTTCATGAGCTCAATTCAATGCACAGAAGTACGATCCCAAATCGTTCCCCTCCGTGGCCACACTATGGGAGGAATGTCAGGCTAAGAATGGTAGCGGATGTTATTTGCCCGGGTACCTTGTATGTTCGCGAGCTGATGGGTAATCTTTCATGACGATGAAGCCACATTTTTTTGTTGAGCATTTAGAGGACAAGTTTGAGGAGGCTGAGGGGTTGTCCAAAATGAGATCTGGGCCAGTCTTGATCGAAATGGCATGCTTTGCTCTGGCACGGACGTTACTTGCTTGTGACAAGCCGTGGGATGTTTCTGTAACCATTGTGCCCCATAAGAGCTTAAATATGGTCCAGGGTATCATATTTCACAGGGACCTTCTTTTGCAGTCTGACGATGAGCTGCGCGCCAATTTAGAGCAGCGAGGTGTACATTTCGTCTGGCGTGTCCACCCGTGTCCGAGGGATAATCAGGTTGCTACCGGTGCCTTCATCTTGGCCTTCGAGGGTGATTCATTGCCTGAGAAGGTCTGGGTGATGGTCTACCACTGTGATGTAAAGCCCTATATCCCTCCCCCAATGTGGTGCTTTAAGTGCTGAAGTTCGGCCATATGTCTTCCCGCTGTACTTTCAGTGTTGCGTGTCGAGATTGCAGACACCCATCACATCCCAATACTCCATGCGCCCCACCTCCCATCTGTGTCAACTGCGGAGAGCACCATTCGCATTGCTTGCCAGACTGCAGGATTCTCCAGGAAGAAAGGAAAATCACGAAGTGCAAGAACCTGGACCAACTGACCTACACTGAGGCTAAGAGAAAATTTGAACGCCTGCACCCAGTATGTATGACATCTTCTTACGTCGCCGCTACAACAGTTCTGGCCCCATCAGCTTCGCCAACCCCCGTCACCTCTCAGAGCCATAAGACTACACCAGCCCCCTTGATGGTGGGGGTCATTTCCTTCCCTGTTGCTCCCGCACCACCTACTTACGAAGCAGCACCCTCCTTCCCAACCATTGGGGACACCCGTCTCCACTTCTAAGCCGGAGAAGCAGAAGTCTTCTTTGCCTTCTCTCACTAGGAAGGGGTCCCTTGGGGTCACTCTCTTCCCAGATTTCTGCTAGTGGCCTGCCACTGGCTGAGGAGTTCAAAAGCAACTGGTCATAGGACTTTCTGCTCATCCTCAGTCCTGGAGACTGAGCCAGTGAAGTCCTCCCAGCCAGGGAAACCCAAGGAGCAGCGAGAGAAATCCAGAAAGAAGACCCCCAAAACCAAGGAAATTGCAGTGGCACCGACACCATTGCTACCTACAAGCTCTGTGTCTGAGGATGAGGTGGAGATTCTGGTGTCCGCTGAGGACCTAGATCTCACCAGACCCTCAGACACAATGGATATCCCCCCCAGGGGTTCCACAACTCTTTTGTGGATATGTGCGTAGCGAGCATGGGACCCCGAGCTAATATGGCCCTCCTTCATTTCCGGGCTGCATACCTTCCTTTTCCACATCCTTCCCCATCCCCCATCTCCTCCTCCTCCCCCCCCCCCCCCCACTTTCGCCTCTTCCCTTCCCTTTCTCCCCCTCTGCCCCTCTGGGAGTATGTTTAGTGCCTACGTCTGGAGACCGACGCTCGAAACTGTAAAACAGTCTCTCTTCTTCGCCTTCTCTGCTGACAAGTCTTTGTCCTTCTCTTTTCCTTGCCTCTTCTCATTCCCATTTTCTCTGCTGCGGCATTTGAGAACTCTCTTCTTTCTTTTCCTTTCCTTTGTTCCTCCCTTTCTCTTTTTTCATCCCTGTGGGTGTCTGAAGGCCGACCCACGCATTCCCACGCGTAGCCGGTGACAGGGTAACGTGTAATTCACCACCCCGGGTAGACAGGTAGGACACGTACATACCTCCTGGTAACGGCCAGGCCCAGGGAGGGGTGATTACCCGAGCTGATACCTTCTGAAAGTGCCGATTGGTCCTTCCGTCTGTTTCTTGGGAGGTGTGACCTGAGGTGTGAACAATCACCTAAGGCGGGAGTGCCCTCAGAGAGGACCCCCACAAGGAAGGATCGTGCCATCGGAGATGGTGGTAATCATGGGGGATACTTCCGCAATGGTTCCCTCATCATCTACTATGTCTGCTCACAAACATAAGTTCAATGAGTCTCAGCTGCAGACAGTTCTTCTATCGTGCCACAGTTCCTTGTTGTTTCTCGGTCAGACTAAGGTCAAGACTTCTCCACAGTCAACCCTTTCATTATTCAGAAAGGTGTCGACACAATTAACAGGTCCTGTAAGGTCTTGTTCCCGACTACGAAATGGCACCTTGTTGCTAGAAACAGTCAGTGCCCTCCAGGCACAAAAATTGCTGCGTACTTCACTGCTACACACCTTCCCTGTCCAGGTGGAAGTGCACCGCACTTTAAATTCATCACGTGGGGTCCCTCAACGGATTATCCAACGAGGATATTCAAAACTACCTGTCTGACCAGGGCATAACGGCTGTTCATCGAGTCATGAGAAGGGTTGACAAGAACATCGTTCCAACCTGTACTGTCTTCTTGACATTTGACAGAGTTCAACTTCCATCAAACATAAAAGCGAGCTATGAGATAATTTCCGTTTGCCCTTACATCCCAAACCCTGCGCATTGCTATCAGTGTCAGCGGTTCAATCGTAACAGCCAGTCCTGTTCCAATCTGGCCAAATGCATTACGTGTAGCAAGGATGTCCGTGAGGATGCTTGTCCACCTCCATCCCCTTGTTGCATCAACTGTATGGGTGACCACGCTGCCTCCTCTAGAGACTGCCCCATTTTTAAAGACGAACGGCTCATTCAGGAAATCAGAGTGAAGGAAATGGTGTTGACCTTAGCTGCTCGAAAGTTATTCGCCAGTCGAAAGCCCACTGTGCCTCACGCAGGTAAATACAGCACTGTCCTTGCCTCTCCTCGGCCAACAACGGAGGCAGCCACGCAGACTTGTGATCTCACCTTTAGTGCCACGGTCGTCAGATCGGCTAGCGCAAAGATCGCCTGTTCAACCTCCCCACTTTCGCCTGCTGACTCCATGGCTCACCCTTCATCGGGTCTGCTAAATCTCGAGCCCAAATGTCAGACACCAAGACTTCCAAAAAAGAGCATACTCGTGAAGATTTTTTACGTACCCTAACTTCACAACCATCGGTTCCTCCTTCATCTGAACATCATGTTTCCAAGAAGGCTAATAAGAAACCCAGTTTGTCTCCTCCTCTGCCACGACGTGTCTCATCTACAGCACCACCTGGCGGTAACCGCCCTCGGCCGTCTTCTGTGTCGCCGAGGCACACTGCTGGCGGCTGATCAACCGACCAATCGCTGGTGGCAGGAGCTGCTCCCGAACAACCTATGGATCAGGATCTTCTGCCTTTGGCTGAATGCCGTTCCATGCTATCGGTCGCCGGCTCTGAGCAGCCGTTGAGTTGAGGGCAATCTTGGTCACATTCTTCCCTTTTCTGTCCACCCTATGTCCATTATCCATTGGAATGTCCACGGCATTCGAGCCAATTGAATGAATTGTCGATCCTCTTACGATCCTACTCGCCGGTCATCTTCTGTCTTCAGGAACAAAGCTGTGTCCCCACGATCGCATTGTTTTCCCCCATTTTCAGTCATTCTGATTTGATCTCCCCCTCTGTTGCAATCACTCCAGCACATGGAGGTCTCATGATTCTTCTCCATGATACTCTCCATTATCACCCAATCCCCCTAAACAGTTCCTTCCAATCTGTCGCTGTCTGTCTTTCCGTTTATGGATACACCTCTCTTTGTACTGTCTACATTCCATCGTCCACTGTCTACATTCCATCGTCCACACCAATGGCAAGAGCTGATCTCCTTCATCTTCTTGGTCAGCTTCCCCCCCCCCCCCTCCCCCCCCATTTGCTGGTTGGGGACTTCAATGCCCATCACCCACTTTGGGGATCTCCGCGTCCTTGTCCGCGCGGCTCACTATTGATCAACGTCTTCCATCAATCGGATCTTGTTTGCCTCAACACTGGGGACCCTACATTTTTGTCTGCCTCCACGACAAATTTCTCTCATTAGGACCTTTTGGTCGGTACTGTTCCACTAGCATGGCGCTTTGAATAGTTCGCTCTTGCTGATACACACTCGAGTGACCACTTTCCATGTGTCCTTAGATTGCAGTCGCAAGTGCTATATATGCGCCCGAGGTGCTGGAAGTTTGCCAAAGCTGATTGGACACTTTTTTCGTCTTTAGCGACATTCGATAACCGTCACTTTCCTAGCGTTGACGATGAGGTCACTCATATTACAGAAGTTATTCTTACAGCTGCGGAACATTCAATACCTCGGACCTCCGAATTGCCCTGGTGCCGCCCCCAGTTCCTTGGTGGAACGAGGCATGCCATGACGCAATACGTGAGCGGCGACGTGCTCTTGGCGTTTTCCGGCACTATCCTACTTTGGCTAACTGTATCCGCTACAAGCAGTTCCGTGCGCGAGGCCGTCGCGTCATTCGCGATACCAAGAAGGCAAGCTGGGACTTCTTTACTAGCTCGTTTAACACCTTCATTCCCTCCTCGGAAGTTTGGAGTCGGATTTGACGGTTATCTGGCGCACCTAGTTTCTCCCCAGTCTCTGGGCTCACTGTTGCGCATGATACATTAGTGGACCCCGTCGCAATTTCTAACTCATTGGGTCAACACTTTGCTGAGATTTCGAGCTCTTCAAATTACCCGCCAGTGTTTCTCCTGAAGAAATGTGCAGCGGAAGCGCAACCTCTTGCTTCCTCCTCTCAAAATCGCGAAAGCTATAATACTGTTTTCTCCATGCGGGAACTCCAACAAGCACTCTCTTCTTCTCGCTCTTCTGTCCCAGGACTGGATGGTATCCACATCCAAATGTTGCTGCATTTATCATACCATAGTCTGCGTTATCTCCTTCGCCTTTATAATCGAATTTGGACCGACAGTACTTTTCCCAGACGATGGCGGGAAGCTATCATTCCTGTTCCGAAACCTGGAAAGGACAAACATCTCCCCTCTAGCTATCGCCACATTTCTCTCAAGAGTAGTGTATGTAAGGTTTTGGAGCGCATGGTGAATTGCCGTTTAGCCTGGTGGCTGGAGTCCCGAAGTCTTTTAACACCCGCCCAATGCGGTTTCCAAAAGCATCGTTCTGCAGTTGACCATCTTATTGCTCTCTCCACTTATATCATGAACAATTTTCTCATGAGACGCCAAACAGTAGCAATATTTTTTGACCTGGAGAGAGCATACGATACCTGTTGGAGGACAGGCATACTCCGCTTTTCTCCCAGTAAGACCGTTTGTGTTAATTTTTGGTATCATACGGAGTTCTTCCGCCTTCCTTACATCTAGGCCCTGTTAACCTTCTGTTCGCGGACATTGCTAAATTCTTGGATCTTATGTTTCACAGGAAACTGTGCTGATCCTCCCACGTTCCCTATCTTTCGGCTCGCTTTCTGTGATCCCTCAACACCCTTCGTGTCCTGAATGGCACCTCCTGGGGAGTGGACCGAGTGGTCCTTCTCCGCCTCTATCGCAGCTTAGTGCGCTTGAAATTGGACTACAGAAGCATAGTTTACTCCTCTGCTCGGCCGTCTATTCTTCGGCGTCTTGACTCTGTCCACCACCGTGGATTATGTTTAGCGTCTGGAGCTTTTTACACCAGCCCTGTGGAAAGCCCTTATGCGGAGACTGCTGAACATCCCTTGTCCAATCGGCGAGCTGTCCTTCTGAGTCGTCATGCTAGCCATCTGTCTTCCATGCCTGCAAATCCGGCCCATGACATTTTTTTCGGCGCCTCCTTGGATTTAGGGTATGCAGGCTGCCCTTCCCCCCTACTACCACCGGGAGTCCACTTCCGTCAACTGCTACGTTCTCTTTCCTTCCACTTTCATAAAACTTTCTTGACAACTTGGGGTACAGCACCACCTTGGCTCCAGCCCCGGACCTGCCTGCTCCGTGACCTTTGTCAGTTTCCCAAGGATGGTACCCCTTTTCTTGTTTATCGTCAGCCATTTGCTGCTCTATGCTCACAAATGAAGGATGCCACGTTTATTTACACTGATGGCTCAAAAACATCGTTTGGTGTTGGGAGTGCCTATATTGTTGGCGACACCCCCAATCGATTTCGGCTTCCCGACCAGTGTTCGGTTTTTATTGCGGAGCTTTAGGCTGTTCTCCAGGCTGTCCAATACATCCGTCGCCACCAGCAGATTCAGTATGTTATCTGCTCAGATTCGCTCAGCTCTCTCCTCAGTCTCCAAGCTCTCTACCCTGTCCACCCTCTGGTCCACCGGACAGCAAAGAGCGCTTCAATCCAAGTTTAAACGCAGCCAAAACCTCTCAGACAAACAGAAGCTAAACGATGTCAAAGTTAGCGTAAGGAGGGCTATGCGTGAAGCGTTCAGTGAATTTGAAAGTAAAATTCTATGTACCGACCTGACAGAAAAGCCTAGGAAGTTCTGGTCTTACGTTAAATCAGTAAGTGGCTCGAAACAGCATATCCAGACACTCTGAGATAATGATGGCATTGAAACAGAGGATGACAAGCGTAAAGCTGAAATACTAAACACCTTTTTCCAAAGCTGTTTCACAGAGGAACAGTTCCTTCTCTAAATCCTCGCACAAACAAAAAAATGGCTGACATCGAAATAAGTGTCCAAGGAATAGAAAAGCAACTGGAATCACTCAACAGAGGAAAATCCACTGGGCCTGGCGGGATACCAATTCGATTCTACACAGAGTACGCGAAAGAACTTGCCCCCCTTCTAACAGCCGTGTACCCCAAGTCTCTAGAGGAACGTAAGGTTCCAAATGATTGGAAAAGAGCACAGGTAGTCCCAGTCTTCAAGAAGGGTCGTCGAGCAGATGCGCAAAACTATAGACCTATATCTCTGACGTCGATCTGTTGTAGAATTTTAGAACATGTTTTTTGCTCGAGTATCATGTCGTTCTTGCAAACCCAGAATCTGCTCTGTAGGAATCAACATGGATTCCGGAAACAGCGATCGTGTGAGACCCAACTCGCTTTATTTGCTCATGAGACCCAGAAAATATTAGATACAGGCTCCCAGGTTGATGCTATTTTCCTTGACTTCCGGAAGGCGTTCGATACAGTTCCGCACTGTCGCCTGATAAACAAAGTAAGAGCCTACGGAATATCAGACCAGCTGTGTGGCTGGATTGAAGAGTTTTTAGCAAACAGAACACAGCATGTTGTTATCAATGGAGAGACGTCTACAGACGTTAAAGTAACCTCTTGCGTGCCACAGGGGAGTGTTATGGGACCATTGCTTTCCACAATATGTATAAATGACCTAGTAGATAGTGTCGGAAGTTCCATGCGGCTTTTCACGGATGATGCAGTAGTATACAGAGAAGTTGCAGCATTAGAAAATTGTAGCGAAATGCAGGAAGATCTGCAGCGGATAGGCGCTTGGTGCAAGGAGTGGCAATTGACTCTTAACACAGACAAATGTAATGTATTTTGAATACATAGAAAGAAGGATCCTTTATTGTATGATTATATGATAGCGGAACAAACACTGGTAGCAGTTACTTCTGTAAAATATCTGGGAGTATGCATGCTGAACGATTTGAAGTGGAATGATCATATAAAATTAATTGTTGGTAAGGCGGGTACCAGGTTGAGATTCATTGGGAGAGTACTCAGAAAATGTAGTCCACCAACAAAGGAGGTGGCTTACAAAACACTTGTTTGACCTATACTTGAGTATTGCTCATCAGTGTGGGATCCGTACCAGATCGTGTTGACGGAGGAGATAGAGAAGATCCAAAGAAGAGCGGCGCGTTTCGTCACAGGGTTATTTGGTAACCGTGATAGCGTTACAGAGATGTTTAGCAAACTCAAGTGGCAGACTCTGCAAGAGAGGCGCTCTGCATCGCGGTGTAGCTTGCTGTCCAGGTTTCGAGAGGGTGCGTTTCTGGATGAGGTGTTGAATATATTGTTTCCCCTACTTATGCCTCCCGAGGAGATCACGAATGTAAAATTAGAGAGATTCGAGCACTCTCGGAGGCTTTCAGACAGTCGTTCTTCCCGCGAACCATACGCGACTGGAACAGAAAAGGCAGGTAATGACAGTGGCACGTAAAGTGCCCTCTGCCACACACCGTTGGGTGGCTTGCGGAGTATAAATGTAGATGTAGATTCAGGATTGCCTCCACTTGCTCCACATGGGGGGCGCTTCTGTGGCGTTCCTCTGGATCGCAGGACATGTTGGTATCTGTGGAAATGAGGCGGCCAAGGCTGCAGTCTCTCTTCTTCATCCAGCTATTTGCATGATTCCCTTTGCCGATCTACGGAGTGTTTTATGTCGTCGTGTTGCTTTTTTATGGCATGCACATTGGTTGATCCTTCCCAATAATAAATTGTGGGACGTGAAAGCTCTTCCCTGTGCTTGGACCTCTTCCTCCTGAACTCGTCGTTGGGAGGAGGTAATTTTAAGTAGACTCCGGATAGGGCACTGTCTTTTTAGCCATCGACATCTTTTAAGCGGCGATCCTCCCCCACTCTGTCCCCACTGCTCTCAACTGTGGACGGTGAGACACCTTTTACTTGAGTGCCCCTATTTTACTCCGTTACGCAGCCGTCTCCAATTGTTGCCGGATATATCTTCCATTTTAGCAGATGATACGCGGTTAGCCGATCGCGTTCTCGAGTTTATTAGTGCCAGTGAGATGACGTCAGTCATTTGAAGCTCTTTTTGGGGACAAACAACCCTCTTTCTATAGTGGTTTTTTAAGCTTTCCTTCCATTTTTTAGTTTCCCCACTTTTTTGAGTTTTGCTCCCATTGCTGCTGGTTTCCAGTTTCGTTTTTTTACCTTTACCTAAGTCACAGACCGGGCGCTAATGACGGTAGCAGTTTTGCGCCCTAAAACCATAAAAAAAAAAAAAAATAAATAAAAAAATTTAAAAAAATGGATATAGACTGCTCAGGCAATAAGTTGGTGGAGCAGGTGACTGTGAGGCGTAAACTGCCTCATTGAATGTTCCGTGCCTTCCCAGTCTCACGATGACATTATCCTACAGTGGAATTTTGGTGGTTTTTTCCACCGCCTGGCTGAGCTACGGCAACTCTTAAGCTTTACACGTGCCATCTGCTTTGTCCTCCAGGAAACCTGGTTGCCAGCAATGCAGATTTCTGCCCTCTGTGGCTATAAAGGATATTATAGGAACCGTCATGACTATAAGCGAGTGTTAGGTGGAGTTAGGATTTATGTCCTAAACTCTGTCCATAGTGACACTGTGCCCCTTCAAACCCCTCTTGAAGCAGTGGCTGTCAGAATGACGATGGCACAGGAAATAACTGTCTGAAATGTATATCTTCCTCCAGATGGTACAGTACCCCTGATTGTATTAGCTGCACTGACTGATCAACTGCCTAAACCTTGCATACTTCTGGGAGATTTTAATGCCCATAACCCCATGTGGGGTGGCACCATGCTTACTGGCCGAGGCAGAGATGTCGAAACTTTACTGTCTCAGTTTGACGTCTGCCTCTTAAATACTGGGGTCGCCACATCTTTCAGTGTGGCTCATGGCAGTTACTCGGCCATTGATTTATCAATTTGCAGCGCTGGACTTCTCCCATCTATCCACTGGAGAGCACATGACGACCTGTGTGGTGGTGACTGTGGATGCCTACCCAGATGGACTTTAAACAAGGCGGACTGGGAAACTTTCACCTCTGCTGTCACTGCTGAATCTCCCCCACATGGTAACATCGATGTGATGGTTGAGCAGGTGACTACAAAAGTTGTTTCTGCAGCAGAAAATGTGATCCCTTGCTTTTTAGGGTGCCCCCCCCCCCCCCCCCCTCCCCCCGCGTAAGGCAGTCCCTTGGTGGTCGCTGGAAGTCGCTGAAGCAGTTAAGGAGTGTCAGCGAGTTCTACAGAGGCATAAGCGGCACCTCCTCATAGCCTTTAAATGATTCCATGCCCTTGTTCGCCACCTTATCTAACGACGGAAGTAGGAGAGTTGGGAGAGATGCAGTTTGACTGTTGGCTGCCATACGATCCTTCCCAAGTCTGGGCAAAGATCAAACGTGTTTTCGGGTACCAGACCCCAACAGGTGTTCCTGGGGTTATCATAAATGGTGTGTTATCTACCGACACAAACGTGATTGTTGCTGAGCACTTTTCTCGAGCCTCTGCACGTTTTGTCTCCTGCCACAATTGAATGGAGAAAGGCATCACCTTCATTCTTGTAACATGAGAGGAATTCGTGGCAAATTTCGAGTCTGTGCACTTTTATTTCAGGAGTCAGCATCCAGGGCACCCATTGTGCATTGATAGTCAAGCAAAGCAATAATGGGACCCACATGTTCTTGTGAAATTTCAGGAGTCAGCATCCAGGGTACCCATTGTGCATCGATAGTCAAGCAAAGCAATAATGGGACCCACATGTTCTTGTGAAATTTCAGGAGTCAGCATCCAGGGTACCCATTGTGCATCGATAGTCAAGCAAAGCAATAATGGGACCCACATGTTCTTGTGAAATGTCGATTGTGCTTGCAATTTCTCTCTGAGTGATACGGCGATAGTCATGAATCAGTCTGTCAGCATTTTGCTTGTCAAACTCTGTGGTTGCTGTCACAGGATGTCCAATTCTTTGTTTGTCACACAGGTCAGATGTTCCCGCCTCAACGTCTTCAAATTCACTCACCCAGTGACACACAGTACTCACATCAACACAATCACCATAAACTGCTTTCGTTCTCTGCTGACTCTCCTTTGGGGTGACACTTTCTGCTGTCAAGAATTCAATGACTGCACATTGTTTAAACTGCATTGACCGACCATCTGTGCAGGGTTCCTTACTTTACACTGTAAGAATACAACCGTTAAATGCTAGGGCTTCCTGCCAACTGGAGCTGTAGAGTAGAGGTTAAGGAACAAGCTAGTACCTGCTGCGTACCAATGTTGCCAATTGTTGAAGAGTTATGAAGGTGGAGGCATTACTTTTCAGTCAACCCTCATACATCAACCAGCACCCACCTGATTCCAAACCTATGATGTTCTTACTGCTCACCTTAATCAACTTTATGCTTAGTAACCACTACTGTACCTTTGAGGTGCAGACATAAAAACATATCAGAGACATGTCTATGGGAACCAGGAAGGTTCCTTCCAATGCCAACGTATTCATGGGTCACTTGGAGGAGGCTCTCCTGGAACCCATAAGCCTCCAGCCCCTGCTCTTCCTTATTGACTCATGGTGAGGCTGTGACTCATACTGAGGCTGATTAGTAAAAATTTTTGAAATCTCTTAAATATGTTCTCCCAATTAAATCTCACGTAGTCGGATTCTGAATCCCATGCCACTTTCTTTGATGTTGACCTCATCCTTGCCGAGGGACAGATACACACCTCTTAACATTAAACCTACTAACAAACAACAGTACTTTCATTCTGACTGTTACCATACTTTCCATCTCAGTATTTGAGGCAAATGTATTCGTTCAGTTGCAGATTATTTACAGCAATACACCACCATTCTTACCCCAACCTTCAACAGATGTAATGACCCCACCAGCCTAGTCCAAAACCAGATTTCCTGAGTCATCACATCCAAACCAGTTACCATTGATACCTCCAATAAACAGCACAGGACACCACCTCTTGTTACTCAACACTATCCTGGTCTTAAATGTATTAAACAGATGATACTTCATGATTACCCAAAATCATGCCCTGAAATGAGGTCCAGCTCACCTAGGATAGCATTTTGTAACCCCCTCCCCACCACCCTACCCCAGTTTGTGCAAGATCCTGGTCAGACTGTATTCTCCTTCTGTACCTATTTCTGTGTTGTATGGTTCCTACTTCTGTGACCGACTTTGCTATAAGACAAGCTATAAGCTTCCTCCTACCACCACCTATACTGGGCCTGCAACTGGCAAAACATATGCTATCAAAGGGAGAGCCACTTCTGAAACAATACTTTGTATAGCAGCTACTATGTAAACACTGGTCAGCCTTCTACGTTGGCACGACTACCACCAAGTTATCAGTGAGCATGAATGGACACATACAGGAGGTGTACACTGGCAACATACAATATCCTGTTGCAGAGCATGCACTACAACATGACAGTCATGGCCTCTGTGCCTGCTGCTCTTGTCAACTCTTGGATGATGATTACAATCTCTTTTTTGGTTATTATCCTGTAAGCTCTCAGGTTTTCAAATCTCGTCCAGTGCAGTCCCCAATAATAATCAGTCTTTCCTTCTCATCTCATCCAGAAACTATCAACTGACCTGGGTTTCTGGGTGTCTTTTCTGTAATTCTCATTTCCTAAACCTCACCAGTCCTTTTTCTCGATCCCTCTTCCTTTCCCTTCAACCCTTCGGCCAGGAGGAGGAGCCACTGGCTCTGAAAGCTTACACATTTCCTAACTTTTGTGTTTGTTTGCTTGTGCCACTGCTTGGTGAGCAGATTTTTTATCTATCCAGTTATATTTTCAAAAACTGAGATTTTTGTTGATACGTGATAGATCATATGTATAATAAATCTTTCTCGTAAGTCTATTTGTGCAGTTGTACATATATCTGTGTTCATCTGTGTGCTTATATTTGTTTCGTTTCAGTGATGCAGCGTCATTCCTGGTGTCACAGCTAATGCCATTTGAAGAAAGAGAAAGAGAAGAATGGCTGGATAAAATTGTAGAACATATTCAAAAACAATGTCTGGAAACAACGAATATTGGAAAGGACAACATTGAGCTAGCAATACATGTAAAGTTGTCTGTTTATCTATGTAGGTTTAAAAAATTACTCTCATATTTAATTTAAAATAACTCAATAAAATGATTTACTGCTTGTTGTAAAGTATCAGTAACACCATCAGTGCCTTCTTCAGTGTGCTTAGAGATGCAATAAAGAGAAAGTAACATTGTTTCTCATTTGCCTAAAGTAGCTGCATTTCATGGTACTTCAACTGCTGGACAACTTTCCACAGATTTTTCAATTAATTTTGAATAGGTTCATGATTGAAACTCAAAAGTTCCGTGCTTGTTAACATCCAAAACTACTTTGAGAATCCTAAAACTCTATATATGACTGATCATCATGACTTCTTTTTTGTAATGATGCAGAAGAAGAAGACATACTGAATAGAATCTTGATTGGTGATGTGACTTGGGCTTATTATGCTAACGTGGAGACACATCTCCAGTAAATAGTGTGGTGTCGTTGCCCTACAACCCCCCCCCCCCCCCCCCCCACTCTAAAAAAAATAAAAAAAATGGAGGCAGAAAGGTTTACAGCTACTGTTTTTTTTTTTTTGGGATGCTAAAGTAATTTTGTTGATAGATTTAACTGCTGGTGCCGTATTTTTGCATGACAATGCTTTGCAACACTTTGCCAAACAAATCAAGAATTGTTGCATCAGTTCAGATGAGACATTTTGAAATATGCATTGCAGCCCATCCTCTGTTTCCAGTGATTTTCACCCCTCTATGCACCTGAAAAAAGGTTTGGGCCCTATTGCTTTGAGTCTTTAACATTACCGGCTCTTCTTAAATGAATTGAAATTATGCAAAATAACTGGGAAATGAAAATATTCACTTTCTATAAATTCTGATGCGAAATAATCAGCAATGATGCAGACATTAAAGAAAACTTTGATTCTGTTGCTAATGCTTTTACATGGAGTATTAAACAGTTAAGTAGAAATTTTAAAATTGTAGTGGACCGCAGTTGGCTTGGAAGACAGTTCTTTTGGTAATCCATAAATTGACTGTGAAATTTAATGCTGTTTCCTTCTGGAAAAGAATGTGTTAATTTATAATTGGACTTCACAATGTAAAAATAAATTCAGGTTCTATTGGAATTTAAATACAAAAATAACTATGCATGAAATGGCACTTGAAAATTACACAGACCAGAAGAAAAGCTTCTGTATTTAATTGTTTCACAATTACTAATCTTGTAAGGAAAGAAGTGGTATTTTAAATGTAATAAAAATGAATTTAACGATATATTCAAAGTAATTGACACACACGCACACGCGCGCGCACACACAATCACAAGGAAAAAAAATGTTGTCTGTGAGCATAATACCTGATTCCTGTTCATTTAATTATTCCCAGAATCTGATTAAACATTGAGTCTCCACATAAGAATTAAAGCAGAACACCCAGCTAAATTAACATCAGACCAAATCTATAGCAGTTCAGACTTGAGTGAACTAACAAAGTGAGCGAACAAAATAAGCAGACAATGAGATGAAAAGTGATATCAGGACCCATGTACAATGGTGTATATAATCACTTGCGGTGATAATCTTTGTCCATTTAAAGATTACATTTATGGTTACAGCACTGTTATGTCTGATACCGTTAACATATCCATATAGTTTTATATGGTTCGTTTGAGCACTTAACAGTGTATGTTCCCACATATTCACATTAATAAAAGTCATGGGGAAAATTTTTGAAGTTTGGCTGTGACGCCATGAGACAAAGAGTGTCAAGTTGTTGTCATGGACCGGATGCAATCTCGGGCAGCAGAATGTTATGCAAATGGAATTTTTCAGCTTTTTAAGAGGTGATAAATTCTTAGACCTCAATGTAGGTGATGTGAGAAATAAAGTAGGTGTAGTTTTAAAATTGTTCTAATTTACATTAAGTATGCCAGCATTCCATTTACAACCTAATGGAATTTACTTTCCAGATAGCCCATGTATAAGCGTGCAAATTTGAAATAAAGTCTTTGTGGGCAAAATGATTTCATATGGCTGTTGTGTGAAAGCAACTGTGTGTAAGTAGTTACAAGTGTAACTTTGAATTTTCCTGTGATTGTGTTATGAAATTGGCAAGTTGTTTAGCAAAATATAGTATAAAGTGAACATTGTAAATTCTCATCCTGTATGCTGCTGGGCTAATGGGAATGATACTTAACTGAATAGCAGTGGCTCTTCGCTGATACTGTAGGTTCAGATCACACATTTACATTTATCCCATTTCTTACCTGACTGTGTATGTAGTACTCAAATTAATGATCATGGGATCTATACTACAAATAATAGCCCACAGCTAGTAAGCACAGCTGGCAAAATGTGGTTAGCTTGACTGAATAATGTAATTTATTTATGGATTGTACATTTGCAACAATACCAATGAAAGAAATGTTGTAATTACACCTAGTTCCATGTCGTCAGGTGGTAGTATGATCAGATTGTCAAGTTCTGATTACATTAACTGAGTCTAAAACACCTAGTGACCATGGAGTTCGTAACTCTGTATAATGTTTCTGACATAATCACAAAAAAATGGTTCAAATGGCTCTGAGCACTATGGGACTCAACTGCTGAGGTCATTAGTCCCCTAGAACTTAGAACTAGTTAAACTTAACTAACCTAAGGACATCACAAACATCCGTGCCCGAGGCAGGATTCGAACCTGCGACTGTAGCGGTCTTGCGGTTCCAGACTGCAGCGCCTTTAACCGCACGGCCACTTCGGCCGGCACATAATCACAGACCAGAACTTTATATGTAGTATAGTGAGAAACCAAAATTCAGCTTTTGTATACCCAACTGCAAACATGTTTAACTGTAAATCAGTCCTTTGGAAAATAAAATCTCACACATAATATTGTCACCTATGTAAGCTCATCTGTTGCAAAAAATTTCAAAGACCTTCAATTGTGCATGATGTTCTGAGTCGAATCACAGCATTGACATCCATGAAAACTTCTGGGTTGAGCTACACATTGATCTCTGCAACTTTATAAAGCCCTGAAATCAAACCTCTGCTACTGCAGACATGTGTCTTCCTCCAGATGTTGCACCATCACCACCAAAGCCGCAATGCCATCTACCAACTAGAACAGTACTGCCTGCATTCTTTCGTTTTTGTTATCTTTGGTTCTGCCTCTTTAATGTTATTTAGGGGAATTCTAATGATGCTACCACCACACACCATTACACAGATAGCATACCTGTCCACACAGATTTGTCTTTGACTTGTTTGCCATTCGGTGTCACTGTACACATTTCAGTGATGGCACACATTACCAAATGGTTGGCTGTGTGCTACTGTTTGTACTGAATTGGGTATCATGGCTGTAATGTTTAACTGTTATTACCATGTTGTATATCAGTCCAGCCATTCACTTCCCATGGAATTATATGACTGTAAACCAAAACACACGTGTTTAAAGGGTTAAACATTGTTATGTGGTGTTTTTTCCAATGCTGTTATTTTGGATACTAAGACCATACATACATGAATATTTCTTCTGAAAGAAGGACCCACTTTATTTCTTATGTGGAGCACCTTTGACGGTGCTTCACACATCATCCTAACTGACGTACATCTTGAACTGAAATTAGACATACTTCTACTTTAAATGCTATGCAGAAGTGAAGCCCTTCACCGTTCCCCTAACTCCAATAGGCCACCGAGCAAGGTGGCACAGTGGCTAGCACACTGAGCTCTCATTCAGGAGGTTGACATTCAAATCCCTGTCCAGTAATCCTTATTCAGGTTTTCTCTGATTTCCCTAAATTGCTCCAGGCAAATGCTGCGATGGCACAGCTGATTTCCTTCCCCATACTTTCGTAGTCTGAGCTTGTGCTGCTCCTCTAATGGCTGCACTGTCAGCTGGACTTTAAACTCTAATATTCCTTCCTTCCTCTTGTGCTGCTCCTCTAATGGCTGCACTGTCAGCTGGACTTTAAACTCTAATATTCCTTCCTTCCTTTGTCCCAATAGACCCTCAGCTTTGCTGCACTCCTAAACCAATGCATACTACCACCTTATACTTCTTGAACGTACTCTTTTAATTACTTTTCTTTTGTATATCACAGTGTTTTATGCCTATCCCTATATGTATTTAATGTATTGATTTCAGTGGGGATGACTGTGGAGGGGTAATTCCTCCCACTGTAGATAATACACTGTATTGAATGCTGTCAAGCATAATGTTGACACACACAGACTCCTCCCTCCCCACTCTCCCTGCTGCCCTTTCCTTGTAGGTATAACAACACTCACTGCTACTACAGAGCATATTGAGTCTCCTTTTAATCCAACTCATAAAAGTAAAACATGGCAGCTACTATTCAAGGTGAGAAGCAGCCCAAAACGTATGTGTACAATGTTTCACAGGCTTCCAAGTGGATAAATTTGTAGTAAGTCCCTTTAGATGATGCTGATCACCACTACACCACACCACATTTTGCCTCCTGAAGGTAAGAACTATATGACTGTTTTTTCGTATTTTTACACCAGTCTGTTTGATTATTGTAGTTGGTTGTACATTGTATAGCTCTCCTGCAATCACAAGAAGGACAAGTGTATCAAAATTTCATTATACAAAGAGAACAGATATAAATATTATTCTTCTGATTAATATGGCATGTCATTTGGAGTGGCTTATAAATGCTTTTCAGTAGAGCTATTAAATTTTACACACTACACCACCATTGAATTGCAATCATTTTATTAATTGCCATTTCAACAAATGCTAATTTTACCAAGAAATAAAATTTATATCAACAATATTTGTACATAGGAAGACAGATAATGTGTATGTTTACCTTGTGATGTCGTCTCACTTTGTGTGCATATCTTGAATATGGGATTCTGGCTGCAGCAGCATATTGCTGTGTACTGGATAGAAAGACCAGTCCTTTCAAAAGCAGCATTCACCAATGGTAAATATTGCCTGAGAGTTTTTCCACAAAACTCGTGTTCCAGAATTCCACCTCCTCCTCCCCCTCCTCCTCCTCCTCCTCCCCCTCCTCCTCCCCCTCCTCCTCCCCCTCCTCCTCCCCCCCTTCTCCTCCTCCTCCCCCTCCGCCTCCTCCTCCCCCTCCCCCTCCTCCTCCTCCTCCTCCCCCTCCCCCTCCTCCTCCTCCTCCTCCTCCTCCTCCTCCCTCCTCCTCCTCCTCCTCCTCCTCCTCCCAGAAGGGCCAGGGCCCCTCAGTGCACAAACGGTCAAAACTGGGAAACTGCCTCCGATGCATAAACCCCAACCTTTTGCACTATTGTAAAGTATACTCACTATGCCCCACGTCCCGGCACCATGTTCTGTCGGCCAATTACAGCAAGATCTGGTGTTCGTTTTATTTCCTATCTCTGGCCATCATCTCACAACACTGAAGAATATTTTTGTGGTGCAACTTTTAACACTTCAGTATTGAGGGTAGGCTATTTTTATACGTGTGCTGAGCACAGCATTTCTTACTTTTGGTTGTTGTGTTCATCAGGGAAGCAGTAAACAAACAACTGTAGTGAACAGAGAACTTAAATCAACTGACCTTTTATAAGTACACGTGTTTATACATAAGTGAAACAACCCAAAAGGTAGAGTTATTTTTGTCCACTTGATATGGTGTGAAACTCATAGTGGAGCAAACAAAGACGATGATTTTGTAAAATCTGTTTTTCATGTAAACCAGTATGAATTCATGAAACCTCGACTATCTTCTTGGTATGGCTTGTAACTCAAGATCAGTTGTATGAGGTAATATCTTGAAAGCTTCTCTCATTACCATTTCAACTGTAGGTAACATGAGATTCTCCAGCGTAACATGTTCCACTATTATCCTCTTAGGTCGATGAAATATGCTCGTGGAACTAGAAAACGTATTTTAAATAGGTAGTAGATAGTGAAGATGTGACTGTGTGCTTTATGTTGATATATATGTAGAAATGATGAATAAAGTGCTGATAAAGGACATCAGCGAAGGTCTGCCCAACTAACTGTGTTTTATTTGAGCAACAGAGTGTAAAAGAGCTCCTACAAAAGGTGTTATGTCATTTTGTAGTGAGTTGGCATAGTTGTGAGCTCTCTTACAACCCTCAACTCCCTGCAGACAGTGAAGAAGTCTGTATGATAGAAGTAGTGGAACTGAGTAGCGTGTCCACAACTTCAAGAAAATACAAGACGACTGAAGGTTAAAATGCCCCCATTAAATGTATGTTTATGTAGTTCGATCTATAGTTGGACAGTGATAATAGTGAATTCTCAATCATACCAATGGAGCAAGGGCTTCCACCATTCACAAGTATGAAAATGAGTGAAAACTAGAAAATTTCAATCACAGTTAATAAAAATTCACATAATAACTTAGCTGCTCCTTGTGATGAGGTACTTTGATATCCTCTTGAGCTGTTGCGTCAGAAAGCCCCAGTGCTCAACATTGCTGATGTACTAATTTTTAAATAAAATACAGAGTGTATCACCTTTTTTGTTTTGTACTAGGACTAATACGGGTTTACAGTGATTATGTATACATTTCTTGTATGACAACCTTCGAAAGAATGAGATTTTCACTCTGCAGCAGAGTGTGCACTGATATGAAACTTCCTGTCAGATTAAAACTGTGTGCTGGACCGAGACACGAAATCGGGACCTTTGCCTTTCACGGGCAAGTGCTCTACCAACTGAGCTACCCAAGCACGACTTACGACCCGTCCTAACAGCTTTAATTACGCCAATACTCGTCTCCTACCTTCCAAAGTCCTCAGAAGCTCTTCTGCAAACCTTGCAGAATTAGTACTCCTCGAAAAAAGGGTATTGCAGAGACATGGCTTGGCCACAGCCTGGGGTATGTTTCCAGAATGAGATTTTCACTCTGCTGCAGGCGGGTCGTAAGTCGTGCTTGGGTAGCTCTGTTGGTAGAACACTTGCCCCGCGAAAGGCAGAGGTTCCAAGTTCGAGTCTTGGTCCAGCATACAGTTTTAATCTGCCAGGAAGTTTTTTAACTTCTGAAAGAGTCTCTCACAAACAGCTTCTAAAAGACAATAATGCATACTTATCACTGACTGACTGACTGCCTCGGACTCTCTTACTCTTACTACTCCTGCCTCTCCCCTTTTATATAAAACTAAGCATTTGAATACATTGTTAAATGTAAGATTTACAAAATAACAATTAAAAGTCATTACCTGATTTTAATTACTTACACAAAAAAATGGGCCACATATTACTTACATGTTCTGATATTCAGTTTGCTAAAGTTTACTTAATTTCACAGACAAGTTCGAGTTTTACAGTACAGCAATTTAAATTATATTTTAGTTAATCATAAACCAATCACTTTGAATAAAATATTGTTAAGGGTATTTTGGATAGCTCTCAAGTAGAGCTATCATTTTAAATAGTCAAAATGAATAAACATTGTAGCTTTTCAGAAACAGGGGAGAAGTAAATTTTCAAGAATATGTGGTGCAACCTGGCTTTACAGTTCATATCATGAAATTTCAGAGTTGGATTATTAACAAACAGCTTACTCGTCTTTGTTGCTAATTTAAATTGGACAACATATTAATGTGAATTTTAATCCGAGATAGTAAACTCACTTGTAGTTATTTTAGAGGGCAGTTTACTACTCAAATTGGGTGTAGACATAAGAATATAGAGTCCAGAAAGTGAAAATTCGAGTTAAAATGAGCTCTTTAGACAATGTTGACATGAGGAAGGAATTTCAAAGTTAAAGTAAGGCAAAAGCTGAGCACATGAAGCTTGGGGTTACAGATCCATCGAGATGTGAGAACTTAATTACAACCCATAACAAGCGAATCCTTCATTGTTTCACTTCACAATTTGACTGTTAAAAAACTTTTTAGTGTTTCTTGTCATGTTTAGTGTTTCTTGTCATGTTACTTTTCATTTGGGCTTATATATGTTTCATTGGATTGAAATGATCGTGGTAGAATTAGCTTGATTGCGTATCGCCCTTCCGTTTTAAGCAAACCATCCACATGGTAGTCTGGCATTTTGATTTGCACAGTGTTAGGAAGTCCATTAATTTCACCATATTAATGCCAAGTTTAATTCATTTCTCACTACACAAAACTAAATGTCAAATTTTCTGCACTGCAATATACGAAACTAGATGTCTAATTTTCTCCACTTCAGTACACAAAACAACACATCTGATGTTCTCCACTGCAATGACATAGTATTATTCCAACATAATGATGTGGCGTAACACATTGTTGACAGATCACAGAAAAACTGATATTTTGGTCAATAGACAATAGATTACATTTTTCTGGCGATATTTTTGGAGCAACTTTTTCAGCCCAACTGTATCGACCAATATTGGATGTCAGCTTCATCCCACGATGTAATAGAGTTGTGGTGTGTGATGTCAGGTGTGCAAGAATATTGACAGTATTTTCTTGTGTCTTTATTACTGCCTTGGAGTGTAGTTTGTGGTGGTAGATTGATCTGTAGCTTAGCCTGACAGATAGCTTAGGTTGAAAGGTGACAATTTGGTTGAGAGTTGGCAAAGCCAACGAACATGAATACAAAATCTTATCTGTCATGGCACATGGAGCTGTAATGTTAGGTTGTGAGCTGGTGGAGCAGTATCAAATGTGTAAGTTAATCCATATATGCCACATGTGGAAGAAAGGGTGTAGACTTCATCTTTTCTTCCTTTCAGTGACTGGCATTTTGGCTTACAGAGCTGTCTTAATCTTATGGTGTGTTTATCCATCTTTCTTTAATTGTTGTTCTAGATGTGTGTGTTTGTCTCAGCCCTCTTCCATCAAATTAGTAAACTTGAAAACAGGCAGCCACTTTCCTCCCACTCCACAGTAAACTGAATATTTTCATAAATGGAGTTAAGATGTTCCAAAAACTCCATCAGTTTATCCTCACATTGGCACTAGAGTATAAATGTTTCTCCAGAACAATGTTAGTTTCAGAACTGTGGAGTTGAATGCTTTTTCCTAAAAATTCTTTATACTTAAATTAACCACCAGGAGTGAGAGAGGGCTGTCCATGAAGGCACTGTCAATCTGTTAAAAATATTGGATATCAAATCAAAAGTAAGTCAGATTTAGCACATCCTTAAATAATGCTATTATGCCTTCCTCAAACTTGATGGCAGTCAGTGATAAAGAATCAGCGAGAGGTACTTTAGTAAACTAGGAGATGATGTCAAAGCTAAGTGATATTATCAGAGGTATGTTTTAACATTTTTGACACACCAGTAAAATCGCTCGAATGAGATACAGTCACATTTCCTCACAAAATGTTTAAGAATGATTCTAACCTCCTTTCTCCTTCCGTAGATTCTTCAATGGAATTGTAACATCTGCTGACACCATGTGGCCAAAATCCATCAGTTGATGGATACTAAGGAGACTCAGTTCCCTGAAACCATACAACCCAACATTAAAAATTACATGTGCTTGGGTAAAAATTGTGTTAATACAGAGATTATGTCTGAAGGAGTCTGCGCAATCGTACGTTTGGACACTTTCAATGAACATGCATCTAAACAGTGCATTTGAAGCTGCAGCAGTTTGTGTCCACTTGTCAGTCAGGCTAGCAGTATGTAATATCATTTACCCTTAGACAGATGCAGACCATACCATAGGCTAGTGGAACAGTTACCCCTACTCTTCCTCCTACTGGGGGACTTCAATGCCCACAATCCTCTGTGGGAACAGCACACACATCTAGCAGGGACCAAGAAACAGAGCAGTTGATTTCAGGAGTGGAAGTCTGCCTACTTAACACTGGAGTTGAAGTACATTTCAGCATGAGCCATGGAATGCACTCAGCCATATACATTACAATCTGCAAGCTGAGAATCTGTGATCAAGTGTAATGTCCACGGCAACCTCTGTGATGGCAACCACTTTTCTGTCACACTCTTTCCCAAACGATCAACCAGTGGGACACACGCCACATTGGTTGCTTTAGAAATCCAAGTGGCAAGCTTTCACCTCCAAAGTCACTTTAAAGGTAGTCAACAGAAGGGTTTCGAAGTAGTTGTACAAGATGCCCTAGACCAAATGAAATCGACAATCAAATGGTATAGAGGTACTCAAGGTACCCTCTGCCACACACCGTCAGGTGGCTTGCAGAGTATGGATGTAGATGTACATGTACATGTAAAAAACCTTAGCAGTGACAGCATGTAACACATCCTTGGATCTTTCAATTGTATTTGACAAGAAGGGAAATTTACCTGCTAGTTTCGGGAGAGTATTATTATTCCTATCCTGAAACCAGGAAAAAAAAAATCACAAATTTTGGCTAATTATTGTCCAGTCTTTTTAATGAACAGGCTTTATAAATTATTTGAAAGAATAGTCAACCGGACTGGAAGATGAAAAACATTTATCACAATTTTGAAGGGGCTTTTGGGCAATCTGGTCCACCACAGACCAACGTATGTGTCTGAAATTTGCAGTGCACAATGCTTTCATGCATCGCCAATGCCCGATGACTGTGTTCTGTAATCTGCAGATGCTTATAATACTACCTGGTGCCATCGGATCCTATCTACTCTGATTGAATGAGTGGGTATTTTAGGGGTGCTTATCCACTTTTGTACAATGTTTCCCATCCCTGCGACTGTTCCTATTCCAGATAGGTTCAGCCCTCAATAACAAATATACACAGGAAATAGAATTCCTTTAGGGGCTCATTTTGAACATGAACCTCATCACCATTACAGTCTATGGTATTGTGTCTGCCTTGGGACCCATGGTCTCACCATCACTGTGTATGGACTACCTTTACCTGTCTTGCGGTTCATCAGTGCACACCACAGAGCAACAGTTTCAGGGAGCCATACAGAAATCACAAAACTGGGCCCTGAATAATGGGTAGCGATCTTCATGTACGAAAGCTTTCACCTGGCCTTTTATTGTACTTTGGACTGTGCGTCCTCATGCAGAACTTCGCCTCTGTAACCAGTTGCTTGAAGTAATTGAAAACTCAAAATTTTTGGGCCTTTTATTTGAGAGTAAGTTAACATGGTTACCACATGTACATCTGCTGGAGTGAAATTGCATGAGAAAACTTAATTGGGGATCAGTTTTGAAAAGGCTTCAGATTCTGTGAAACAAGATGTTACGGAAGACTCCAATGCCACAGAAGATTCTAATCATCATCAGAGGTCTGTATGATGGCTACAAATGTCATGTGCTCAATAGATCCAGGAGAGGTAACAGCTGGAGTCTGGCAGGGCTGTATTTTGTCACCAATGCTCTTCCTACTTGTCCTTGACTTAGTTATGAGAAGAGTCACAGTGGGCAGGAGATGAGGAATGCAATGGGGGATCCATGAATGTCTGGATGATTAGGTTTCGCAAATGAAATTGTTTTATTAGCTCTGAAGGCTGACAGATATGAAAGCTAAATTAAACTTGCTGAAAAAATAACCATATGGTGCTGGGTTAAAAATAAACATGAATGAAACAAAGGAAAAAAGTGGGATATCAGATTATGGGTGACACTGAGTTTGATGAGAATGAAGCGCTTAGGTTTAGTGCATTCTAAATATAAAGAAAATGAGTTCGATAATAGGAATGCTGCAGAGGAAAAAAAACGCGAACAAGAGGAAATGAAAAATAGTATTCTTAGCCAAGTCTTGGATCAGTCGGCAAGAGCTCGACTAAATACTCTGATGATCGGTAAACCAGAAAAAGGTCGCTTAATTGAAGATATGATTGTGCACATGGCAAGGATGGGCTAACTTATGGGAAAGTTAAATGAAAATGGACTCATTAACATAATGGAAAAAGTTAGTGAACAGATGCTGCGACCTACTACAACTGTCAAATTTTATCGACGACGAGCGGCTTTGGATGATTCTGATGATGATATATAATGAAATAACTGGAAGAAGAAGGAAACTGCAACTGAAAGAAAACAATCTGAAATTAATTTAAAAGGACTGAATTATAGAGTTTTCGTATCCATAATATTGTTTATGATACATGCTCATTAACTTTCTTTTAATAGAAGCTTATATTCTTTATGGAAGCTTGTAAAATTACACTGCATTAAATGACGAGAATAATTCTGGGAACATGGAAGTGGCACTGCTTTGAAGGGGAGCGGCAAGTGGAGATTGGCAAGTCACTACTGTATCTGGGTAGTGTGGTGACAGGAGATGACAGAGCTGGAGAAGATGTGAAGAACCACTTAAGGATGGTAAATGCTGCCTTCATACAGCTGTATCCAATATGAAGAAACAGAAACATCACATGCAAAACTAAAATTTATATTTTTAATACAGATGTGAAGGCTGTCTTTCTGTACGGTAGTGAAAGTTGGAAAGCAGATGAAAAGATAATATCACATTTACAGAGCATCATAAATAGGTATCTCTGGCACATAATGGTGGCCAGAAAAAATAAGTAATGAGGATCTCTTGTGGAAAACAAACCAGACACCAGTATAAGAACAAATACGTGAAAGAAAGTGGAGATGGCTGGGTCACACATTGAGAAAGTCAGGTGAAGCAGTTGAAAGAAGACATTGGAAAGGGACCCCAAGGAGCAAGGAAGAAAAGCAGGCCTATAGGTACATGGAAGATGACAGTGGAAGCAGAACCAAGGAGAATTGCCAAGAGCTGTACAGAATTAAGGGAAACGGCCAAAGAGATGGATTGCGAGTTCTCTTGGAAGTCCTGTTCCCTCATAGAGGTCAATGAAATTGAGCAAGTCACCTCCTGGGGATAGGCTCACGCTATTCTTCTGTGATTCTACAAAGTTCTGATCGTACCCCATGGGGACTACAAATATGTTTCTTATGGATCGTCAGCAGCATCAGTGCTGAGCTTGGTAAACTCTGTCCACGACAGTGGTGTGCAATTGGCAACTGCAGCCTTCCATGCAAGCCCCATAGGCAGCATTCTGGTGGAAGCTGGTATCCCACCCCTGAGGGCCAAACACCAGCAGCAACTTGTGGTGAATTATGTAGTCGTAATGCCTGTCCAATGCTTAAACATTCATGTTGCTCGACTCTTTTTCACACCAGTATTACAGACTGTTTATGAATCGGCTCGACATAGGTAGGCTAGGTGGGTGTAATTGTAATCTCTGTGCAAGGACCTCGTTCTGTGCATGAACCTCATTCACGGCTGTAAGGGAAATAAGACCCCACCGTTCTCAGATGTCTTTTCCATTCAGCCAAAGTTCATCTCCATGACTACTCCAGTTTGAAATACATCTACACAGATGGTTTAAATGTAATTGCTTTTGTGTACACAAGGGGGTGGAAGATGGATTCTCTGGTGAGTGCATGCAGTGTGTGCATTGCAGAGTGGGGAGCCATATCTGAGGCTTTGTAACACATCTAACTTCTTGCAACAAAAAACTTTCTGGTTTATAGTGTCTCCATTAGCTGCTTTCGTAGGCATATCTCGGTGCTATCCCAGAAACTTTATGCCTGCCAAAATCCAAGACCTATTAGTTGACCTCCACAGCTCCAGACTCACCATAACGTTCATCTGGACACTGGCCCATTAGAGCATACTGAGATATGAACTCGGAGACAAATTTGCAGAAGCAACTACAGGAGAAAAACATGAACTCAAAGTACCGGGCAAAGAATTATGATTGCAGTGCAACATACGTTTTTTCCGTCAAGAGGACTCAGCCCACTGCAGCTTTGGTAGCTCTCTCACAAGAACCCATATTGTCAAATAGTGTGCCCTGCTGACTAATTTGAGGCAAGCTATAAACCTGTATATCTCTCTGCCCCACATACTTGCAAACAGTGATATAGCAGCTAAGTTTCCTTAGCAAAAGTATACATTACAATAAAATTTAATTCATGTGATTGTTCAACGTCAGGACAGGATGTGGAGGGCCACCTTTCGCTGTGACATGTGCCCCTACTGGCCTCCAGCTACCTTCTCCTTCAGTACTCACACACCTATTATATCTATATATACATATTTTAATTATGTAACTGTTTAAGCTCTCCACTCTGTATAAGTTTTCATTTTCTCAGTACATGTTAGTCATACTGCTTCTGTTGACCCTTCTTAGTATATCTGTTAATTATGTTGGTAAATGATGGTTGCTGAGGATGCGCTTCCCACCACACATATCTGGTGCAGGGAGCCCCAGCTGCAACCGCTTCCCCAGTGACGTCTGTTCCCTGTGACAAGCTACAGTTCCTAGCTGCCTGTATTTTATCTCACTTCTAACCATCTGTCTTAAGCTTCTGACATGTCTCCATTAATTTAGGAGGCTTGAATCATCCAACAACTGATTCATAAGTGGTGGGTATGACAAGATATTGTAAACTATGTAGAACAGATAATGATATTAATATCAGGTCTCAGTTGAAACATAATATCATCTTGACACAATATTTCGGCAGTTCTCCTGGCCACCATCTTCAGGTGTGCATTAACTTGCTGGAACTGAAATCAAACCACAGAGCTGGCTTCTTTGTACACCGGCTGTAGATCCACCGCACATGCACAAACATAACTGCTCTCTAGTGCAAAGTACAACAGTGTACCAGTGGTGAAAACTTGTGGAAGCGAGTTGACACCTTTCAGTGATCAAAACAGAGACCGTTGCTCTTTAATGTGAAACAGAATAGGGTTCCAACTCTTGCTTAAATGATATCCCTTATTTCTGTTTATAATATTGTCAAATAGCCGGATTTCAATAGCTTCTTTCACTAAGAAGCCCCAGTAACACGATGCAGGGGCAGCCACTTGTGTCTCAGTATACAACATTTTACGTGCTTCAGTAAGACAATGTTCCACAACTGCAGATTTTTCTGGCTGCAGTAAATGTGTGTCGCAGTGGTGCTTCATGCATTGATCCTGGACTGTATGAATTGTCTGTCCAATATAGGCTTTCTGAGTTGTTACTTTGCCCAATTATTCACCAATTAACTGCAAAAAATCTTCAGGAGGAAATCTGGTAAAAAGTGACACATCAAAACTAACGAACAAATCTGATACACAGACTTGAAACGCTGAATAAAAACCAGGGAATTTGAAATATGATGCTCACATTTACCGTTGTTGGGGCTCAGAATGGGTGCCAAATTCTTGGCAAAGTTGTAATTTGGAGTGCACAAATTGCTAACAGTAGCCCGAAGAGGGACCCCTTGCTTTTGTGCATTAGGCAATCCGTATAATCTCAATGAGACTGCAGTACCAGTTCGAAGTTTTTTAAGATCATTGTAAGATAATTAACTCTTCTTCAAAAGTGTAAGTGTCTTGTGTTTTATATGTTCAGTTGGTTCATTCTGTAATCTTTGGTATGCTGAGTCTGCAAGTAAAAGATTCATTCTACTCAAATAATCGTCCCACAGAAGAAGAACCATTACATTGCCCTTGACTAAATCTTGGTCTTTTTGGTCTTTTCTGATGTGCACTCCATGTACATACCAGTTGGAGTCATTCCAGATGTGGAACGGGTCCTCCTGGATGCCATGAAGAGCACAGGTTGCAGCCAACTGCAGGTGGCTGCTCACGTCGGTACAAGTGATGTGTGTCACTTTGGATCAGAAGAGATTCTCTCTGGTTTCAAGCAACTAACAGAAGTGGTAAAGGCTGCAACTCTTGAAACTTCCTGGCAGATTAAAACTTTGTGCCGGACCGAGACTCGAACTTGGGACCTCTGCCTTTCGCGGGCAAGTGCTCTACCAACTGAGCTACCCAAGCACGACTCACGCCCCGTCCTCACAGCTTTACTGCTGCCAGTACCTCATCTCCTACCTTCCAAACTTTGCTGGGTAAAGCCGGAGATAAGCTCAGCCGAAATTTTTGTGAAGAACCGAATGGTGTTCTGAAAGGATAGGCTAAACATGGTTGGCGGTGGCATGTTTATTGCTGTTAGAAGTAGTTTATGTTGTCGCGAAATTGAAGTAGATAGTTCCTGTGAATTAGTATGGGCAGAGGTCATTGTTGGCAACCAGAATAAAATAATAATTGGATCCTTTTACCGCTCTCTCAATTCAGATGATACAGTTGCTGAAAGGTTCAAAGAAAACTTGAGTTTGGTTTCTAACATGAACCCGACTCATGCGATTATAGTTAGTGGCGACTTTAATTTACACTCGATATGCTGGCGAAAATACATGTTTAATTCTGGAGGTATGCATAAAACATCATCCGAAATCATGCTAAATGCATTCTCTGAAAATTATTTCAAGCAGTTAGTGCACGAGTCCAGGTGAATAGTCAACGGTTGTGAAAACACACTTGACCTCTTAGCAACTAATAATCCTGTGTTAATAAAGAGCATCAAAACGGATACAGGGATTAGTGAACACAGGGTTAACACAGCGAGATTGAATATTGTAACCCCCAAATCCTCCAAAAATAAATGAAAAATATACCCATTCAAAAAAGCAGATAAAAATTCACTAGACACCTTCCTTAGAGACAATCTCCAATCCTTCCAAATTAATGATGTAAGTGTAGCTCAGATGTGGCTTGAATTCAGAGATAGTATCGGCAGCAATTGAGAGATTTATACCAAATAAATTAACAAACAACGGAGCTGATCCTCCTCGGTATACAAAACGGGTCAGAACACTGTTGCAGAAACAACGAAACAGACATGCTAAATTTAAACAGACACAAAGTCCCCAAGATTGGCGTTCTTTCACAGAAGCTTGAAGTTTAGCACGGACTTCAATGGAAGATGCTTATAACAGTTTCCACAACGAAACTTTGTCTCGAAACCTGGCAGAAAATCCAGAGAGATTCTGGTCATATGTGAAGTCTGTTAGTGGCAAGAAACAATCAGAGCATTCTCTGTGCAATAGCAATTGAGATACTATCGAAGACAATGCTGCCAAAATAGAGTTACTAAAAACAGCCTTCCGAAATACCCTCACAAAAGAAGACGAAGTAAATATTCCAGAATTCGAATCAAGAACAGTTGCCAACATGAGTAACATCGAAGTAAATATCCTCGGAGTAGTGAAGCAGCTTAAATCACTTAGTAAAAGCAATTCTTCTGGTCCAGACTGAATACCAATTAGGTTCCTTTCAGAGTATGCTGATGCATTAGCTCCATACGTGACAATCACATAAAACCATTCGCTCGACAAAAGATCTGTACCCCAAGACTGGAAAACTACACAGGTCACACCAATGTTCAAGAAAGGTAGTTGGAGTAATCCACTTAATTACAGGTCCATACCATTAATGTCTATATGCAGCAGGATTCGGGAACATATATTGCGATGAATTCTTCTCAGGTTATCAGCCGAGTGGGGGTGTCGTCTTGTCGCAACGTTTCAATGAGTTCAGTACGAAACTCATTGAAATGTTGCGACAAGATGACACCCCAACTCGGCGAAGATGATGGGTATGAAACTCATTGAAATGTTGCGACAAGACCCTGCCACCACTTGGTTGATAACCCGAGAAGAATTCATCAGTGGAATAGGCCAAGAAAGACTGCAATCACACATATATTGTGTTCAAACATTATGAATTACCTAGAAAAAATGGTCTGGTGACACACAGTCAACATGGGTTTAGAAATCATCATACTTGTGTAACACATCTAGCTCTTTATTTGCATGAAGTGTTGAGAGTGCTATTGACAAGGGATTTCAGATCAATTCCGTGTTTCTGGATTTCCAGAGGGCTTTTGACACTGTACCACACAGGCGGCGTATAGTGAAATTGCGTGCTTATGGAATATCGTCTCAGTTATGTGACTGGATTAGTGACTTCCTGTTAGAGAGGTCACAGTTCGTAGTAATTGACGGAAAGTCATCGAGTAAAACAGAAGTAGTAGAAGGTAGTGTTATAGGCCCTTTGTTGTTCCTTATCTATATAAACGATTTGGGAGACAATCTGAGCAGCCGTCTTAGGTTGTTTGCAGATGACGCTGTTGTTTATCAACTAATAAAGTTATCAGAAGATCAAAACAAACTGCAAATCAGTTTAGAAAAGATGTGTGAATGGTGCAGAAACAGTCCAATATAAAGGCCGTAAATTAAACTAAATGCCTAGGAATTAAAATTATGTACAACTGAAATTGGAAGGAACACACAGACAATGTTGTGGGGAAGGCTAACCAAAGACTGCATCTTATTGGCAGGACACTTAGAAAATCTACTAAGGAGACTGCCTCAGCTACGCTTGCCTGTCGAGATTGGAATAATAGAGAATTGTGAAGGTGGTTCGATGAACTCTCAGCCAGGCACTAAAATGTGATTTGCAGGGTATCCATGTAGATGCAGAAGTTTTGACTTAAACCTGAGCATAATACCTTCTCCTCTCCTACACATGCCTGCGCCACATTAATTTCAGATTGCACATCAAACTCAAATCCACATTCATACTGAAACGTTTGAGATCCACAGCTCCATACAGACTTTTGGGTTCACCTCCATTAATAGAAAGATATGCAGAGATTTCTTCCTCTGAAGTATCAATACCAGCAGCTTCAACTTTCATAACTTCAGCACATAAAACATCATCACTATTTTCCTTCAAAAATAATTCACCAATATTCACTGATACAAGCATAAATTCATCAACAGCTGACGGTACTAATGCTGCGTCTCCCTTGTTAACCTCCTTAACAACTTTCGCTGTCACAATATCACCTGGAACATCGTCACTATAATCGTTACATCTGGTTAGTACCTCTTTAGAATTTTCTGCACCATCTAACTCCACCAAATTCAGCTCCACTTCAGCCTGCTTTTGGCACGTAGAATCTATCATTGTATTAACATTCACACACACTTTCGTCCCACATTCATAAAACAAATCATTTAGCCCTAAATTTTTGTCATCACATTTATCGTCCCCTTTCATTATCTTAGGATTACGCCTTTTACGTATGATCTGATTTGAAATTTTACTTATTAATCTCAACTCTTACTGATTTCATCTCAATATTCTGTCACCTTTCTGCCGATTTATTGACACTTACCACATTTCTGTTTACTTGCATCGTATTCGTCACCAGTTTATTTTGCCATCTCTGGACCTGAGATGCAACGAAACTTAGTTTCCGGATCTCCCATCATGCTGGATCATTTCGCTTGGTGCTGTCCCTCAAATCCACGTTCTTTGTGTTGATCCCTGTCACGAAAGTACCCGTTCTCTTACCCCTTTGAAATTTATCATTGGACGTGTTCCTGTTACCCTTTCCTTTATCAAAACAGTTGTTTGTGTTCCGTTGATAACTTCCCAGATGTCTTTCATAGTAGTTACTTGGACTGTAGTATGATTTCCACTCTGAAAACTATTTGTCTCTTTCTTTGCAGTTTAAATTTCAACACTCGTTCTAATTCTTCTACAAAGTCCAGAAATTCGTCTGTTGAGTTGCTAGGACTGTGCACTAGATCCCACTGAAAATTTTCCGGTAACTGCCTGTTCAACGTCGTAATTTCAGGATGTTTCTTTCACGTGCATTAATCTCACAAGTTCACGTTTACAAAATTCTCACATCGATCCATTACTGTATTCCTCATTTCACTCCAGAACTTGTTCAGGAAACTGCTTTCAAATATTTCGTAGGTATCGTACGTAACAGTATGTATATTTGCCCATGATTGCGGCTCACCTTCCGAATGTATTTTCACAAATTTTATCTTCGCCTCATTGGACATTCCCATTATAAAACCATCCCTGCATGCTGCTAGAAAATTTACTGGGTGATATTTCCCGTCATTTCCAAGCCATTTGACTGTTCTCGAGTTCATCCAAGGAACACTGATCACTGTAGAGATTTGATGTGCAGCTAAAGAATTCAACTCGCTTTTTATTTCATTGATTCGCTTTTTAACTTCACCATTTTCAATTTTAATGCCAGGTTCTACTTGTTCCTTTACTTTATCTACTTCTTTCTCCCCTTTACCTATTCGAACAGATAAGTTGCTAATAGCCTATGTCATCTCAGCCATTAGAGCATCTTGCCTACTCATACAATATCTTACATTGCCTCCCAGATCTGCTTGCAACTGCTCCACCTTATCACTGAAATAAATAACCATTAAACTTAAATGAGCCTAATAAATGAGGTTTGCTGTAGTATTGTGCAGTTAAAATGTCCTCCTAAAAATAATACAGTGGATTTGTACATTTAAATTCTTCATTGTGTGCATATTTTAGGAGTGCATCAGGAGTGGAGCGGAGGAATCTGAAACCATACTCACAGTTATAAATGCATTTGAAGTTCCTCGCTTTGAATATAACCAAGAAAGAAAGAAGTTTTTTCAAAAAACCACCCCGAAAGATTCAGCACCAAAGTTGTTTGATTCAGCAGAAGAAAAGGCACAGTTATTCAGATACAGGTAAGGTGTCAGCATTCTCTTCTATTTTCTACCATTAATTTAATGTTTTAAAATAATGTAAAAAGACAAGTGACGAAATATGGCAACATTTTTTTATCTCTCATGTAGTACAATTTTGTCTAGAAAACATGATATGCAAGGGATTTACATAAAAAAAAAGTCTGGCCCGGGAGTGAGTAAGTAACAGCAGTGCCAGAACAAAGACTTCTGGATATGAAACTGTCTGAAGAACATAGTGTCTATTCACGGGAAGCAGTGTGCAGTTTTGTAATAAATTTGTCAGCAGAAATCCAATAAAAAGTTCTACAGAATGTTGTAGCTGGTGCAATATAAAGATACTCTTCCATAAACAAGTGTTCATAATTTAAGGAAAGTCATGCTTTATCTTAAACACAGATCATGACCTACATAGCTATCACTGATCTCCAAGATTAAACACCCCTGCAGAGTTGCTGAACTTTTATCATCTGTATATTGTTTCCTCCCTCTGAATATAGTCTTGATCCTTTGATATGATTTTCCAACAGATTGCTTTTAATAATTTTTTAATAAGTGACCGAAGAGGCTCTGTTTTCTGTTGTTAAGAAATGCCTTCTTCCGTGCAAGAGGAATGCCTTTAACACCATAACATTTTAGTTTAACTTGTACAAATTTATGATGTACATACTCGGAGGCAAAATCACAGAAAGTGCCAACAAGGTGATTGTCATTCAGTTGTACCAAAATGGAGTTTTTGATTATGCTGTATTTTGTGTGCAGGGAAGCCAGTATGGAAGTTAAACTGAGCTGCTGTTAATAGGTTATTGTCAAAAAGATAATTAAATCTCAGTTATATACTTCTTTCCCAAAAACAAAGTTGAAACCCCCCTGCGGGTTCGGGGGTAAGCATAGGCCCGCGGTATTCCTGCCTGTCGTAAGAGGCGACTAAAAGGAGTCTCAAACGTTTCGGCCTTATGTGATGGTCCCCTGTCAGGTTTGACCTCCATATCTCAAAATTTTTCCGAAGAGCGAGCCGATTGGGGAAGGGCGCCTTACTTGGTGCATTGTGTCCGTGTTGTGTTGAGAACTTTCGCCATCTTATTCGTCGTTGCATTGCAGTCTTGCCCGCTCTCCATCTCTTGGGCATCGATGCGCCCCTGCGTGCACTTTCTGCCACGCACTGTGCAGGGCCATTTTCTGCACTGACGACGCCCATGGACCACATGTCACCTAACATCCAGCACGGTAGCCAGTCCGTTGTGGTGGGGCCGCCATGTACCCTCTTGGTTGTAGCCCCCTGACAACACAGGGATCGCTCTACTGATGCCTGCGCCTTTCACTCCCCACGTATGCCAAGGAGTAGATGCCCATCTCCCTGGGGCATCAGGACTCCCGGCAATGGCCATCCTGCCAGGTGGCTATTGCTGTGGCTGGGTGGCGCCCGTGGGGAGGGCCCTTGGTCGGAGTAGGTGGCATCAGGGCGGATGACCCGCAATGAAGCGTGGTACATCATCTCTCGCTGGCGGCCAGCCGCCAGCAGTCTCTAAGCGTTCTCGGGCTCAATTTAATGCTCAGAAGTACGATCCGAAAATGTTCCCCTCCCTGGCCACGCCGTGGGAAGAGCGTAAGTCTCAGGATGGAGGTAACAGTTATTCGCCCCGATTCTTAGTTTGCACGAGAGCTGATGGGGAGTCTTTTCTCTCCACAACGCCTCAGTTCTTCGTCGAGCATTTAGAGGACAAGTTTGGGGAGGTGGAGGGCTTGTCTAAAATGCGCTCTGGGTCAGTACTGATACAAACGGCATCCTCCGCCCAGTCCCGCAGGTTACTTGCTTGTGACAAGTTGGGGGATGTTAACGTTTCTATTACACCACATAAGAGTTTAAATATGGTCCAGGGTGTTATTTTCCATAGGGATCTCCTTTTGCAGTCTGATGACGAGCTGCGCGCCAACTTAGAACGTAGAGGTGTTCATTTCGTCCGGCGCGTTCATCGGGGTCCGAGGGACAATCAGGTTGCTACCGGTGCCTTCATCTTGGCCTTCGAGGGTGATACGTTACCGGAAAAGGTCAAGGTGATGGTCTACCGATGTGACGTCAAGCCCTATATCCCTCCCCCGATGCGGTGCTTCAAGTGCTGGAAGTTCGGCCATATGTCTTCCCGCTGCACTTCCAGCCTCACATGTCGCGATTGCGGACGCCCATCTCATCCCGATACTCCATGTGCCCCGCCTCCCATCTGCGTCAACTGCGGGGAGCACCATTCACCTTGCTCGCCTGACTGCAAAGTCTTTCAGAAAGAGCGCAAAATCATGGAATATAAGACCCTGGACCGGCTGACCTATACTGAGGCCAAACGGAAATATGACAGACTCCATCCTGTGAGAATGACATCTTCTTATGCAGCTGCTACAACAACTGTGCTAGCTCCATCAGTTTCGAGACTTCCAGCCAGCTCGATAAGCAGTAAGACTCCTCCTGCCCCCTTGCCCGTGGGGGGCTCTACCCAACAGGTTGCTCCTGCACCACCTACCTCAGGAGCAACCTCCTCCCACCCGTCGGGAATGTCCGTCCCCGCTTCTCAGCCGGAGAAGCGTCTAACTTCTTCGACTACTCTCGCCCGTAAGAGTTCCCTTCGGACCCTCCCTTCCCAGGGTTCCACCAGCGGGAAGGATGACGGCCACCAGTGGCATAAGTCCTCACCAGCGGCCGGGCGTAGGGCTTCACGATCCTCCTCTGTTCCGGAGACTGAATCGGTGAAGGCTTCCCAGCCGGTGAAACCCAAGGTTCAGCGAGAGAAGTCCAAGAGAAAGACCTCTAAGGCCAAAGAACTTGCGGTGGCGCCAACCCCGCTGCACCTTTCGCGCTCTGCGTCTGAGGATGAAGTCGAGATTCTAGCGTCCGCTGAGGACCTTGATCTCGCTGGTCCCTCAGACGCCATGGATGCCTCTCGTACGGGTACTGAATTGGTGGCAGTGAGTGAACAAGCGGCGTAAATTGCCTTCCCAGTCCTTTCACGCCTTTCTCAGCCATGGACAATACCATCCTCCAGTGGAACTGCGGCGGTTTTTTCCACTATTTAGCTGAGCTCCGCCAACTTCTCAGCCTTCGCCCTTTCTTCTGCATTGCTCTCCAGGAAACTTGGTTTCCAGCAATGCGAACCCCCGCCCTCCGTGGCTATCGGGGTTCTTACAAGAACCGAGCAGCTTATGAAAGGGTGTCTGGTGGCGTCTGCATATATGTCCGTCACACTCTGCACAGCGAGTCTGTCCCTCTCCAGACGCCTTTAGAGGCTGTCGCTGTACACGTATGGACGCCACAGGCTGTTACCGTCTGCAGTCTTTACATTCCACCGGATGGTGATGTCTCGCAGCATGTCCTGGCTGCACTGGTCGCCCAATTGCCGCCACCTTTCTTGCTATTGGGCGACTTCAACGCCCATAACCCTCTGTGGGGTGGGTCAGTGGCCACAGGTCGAGGCGCCATCGTAGAACATTTGTTGTCGCAGCTCGATCTCTCACTGTTAAATGATGGCGCCTTCACACACTTCACTGTGGCGCATGGCACCTACTCCGCCATTGACCTTTCCATCTGTAGCCATAGCCTCTTACCGTCTGTCCAATGGAGTGTGCATGACGACCTGTGTGGTAGTGACCACTTTCCGCTCTTTTTGTCACTACCACAGCGTCACTCTTCTGGGCGCCCTAGCAGATGGGCTATGAATAAGGCTGACTGGGATTTGTTCTCCTCCACTGCCGCTTTTGAGCCTCTCTCTAATGATGACATTGATGCGGTGGTTCAATCGGTCACCACCGGCATCGTTACTGCCGCCGAATCTGCCATTCCCCATTCCTGTGGGTCCCCTCGGCGGAAGGCTGTGCCTTGGTGGTCGCCTGAGATCGCTGAAGCGATTAAAGATCGCCGGCGGGCGCTCCAGCGTCACAAGCGACACTCCTCCCTCGACCACCTTATCGCCTTCAAACGGCTGCGTGCGCGGGCCCGCCTCCTTATCCGCCAAGGCAAGAAGGAGTGCTGGGAGCGGTATGTGTCCACCATTGGCCTCCATGTCACTCCATCGCAGGTCTGGGCCAAGATTCGACGCGTCTATGGCTATCGGCCACCTGTCAGCGTCCCTGCGCTCTCACTGAATGGAGCAGTTTGTACTGACTCCGACGTCATTGCAAATCGCTTAGCAGAGCATTTTGCTATGAGTTCCGCTTCTGCGAATTACCCCCAGGCCTTCCGCTCCATTAAAGAGCGGATGGAACGTCGGAGCCTTTCGTTTCGCACCAACCACCCAGAATCTTACAATGCTCCATTTAGTGAGTGGGAATTTCGCAGTGCCCTCGCTGCTTGCCCTGATACCGCTCCTGGGCCAGATGGCATCCACTGTCAGATGCTGAAACACCTTTCAGTGGACTGCCAGCGGCGCCTTCTCGATCTTTACAACCGTCTTTGGGTCGAGGGGGAGTTTCCGTCGCAATGGCGGGAAGGCATTGTCATCCCCGTTTTGAAACCTGGAAAGAACCCTCTGGAGGTGGACAGCTACCGTCCCATTAGCCTCACCAACGTTCTTTGCAAGTTGCTTGAACGGATGGTGAGCCGGCGCTTGAATTGGGTACTGGAGTCTCGGGGCCTTCTGGCTCCATCTCAGGGTGGGTTCCGTAAAGGCCGCTCCGCCGCCGACAATCTGGTGAGCCTGGAGTCGGCCATCCGTACTGCCTTTTCCCGCCGTCAGCACCTGGTCGCTGTCTTTTTCGACATGCGGAAGGCGTACGATACGACGTGGCGTCATCACATCCTTGCTACGCTTCATGGATGGGGTCTTCGGGGTCCTCTGCCGATTTTTATCCGCAATTTTCTGTCGTGTCGTACCTTCCGCGTGCAAGTCGCGGCCTCGTGTAGTTCCTCCCACGTCCAGGAGAACGGTGTGCCACAGGGTTCCGTTTTAAGTGTCTGTCTGTTTTTAATAGCCATTAACGGTCTTGCTGCGGCCGTGGGAAACTCTGTCTCCGCTTCTCTGTATGCTGACGACTTCTGCCTTTATTACAGCTCTCCCGGCATTGCAGCTGTTGAACGTCAGCTACAGGGCGCTATCCGTAGGGCGCAGTCTTGGGCTGTAGCGCATGGTTTTCAGTTTTCGGCTGCCAAGACCCACGTTATGCATTTCTGCTGGTGCCGAACGGTCCATCCTGAGCCGCGCCTTTATCTTGACGGCAAACTTCTAGCTGTGGTGGAGACCCACAGGTTTTTGGGTGTACTTTTTGATGTCCGGTTGACTTGACTGCCTCATATTCAGCAGCTTAAACAGGCGTGTTGGCGGCATCTCAATGCACTGCGATGTTTGAGCCACACCCGCTGGGGAGCCGACCGCTCTACCCTGTTACGGCTCTACCAGGCGTTAATCCAGTCCCGTCTGGATTATGGGTGCCTGGCATATGGCTCAGCATCCCCGTCTGCGTTGCGGGTGCTGGACCCAATTCTCCACAGCGGGATACGCCTTGCCACTGGTGCTTTCCGCACCAGCCCTGTGGACAGCTTACTCGTGGAGGCAGGTGTCCCTCCACTGCAGTTCCGACGCCAACGTTTGCTAGCCGCTTATGCTGCCCATGTTCTAAGCTCGCCCGGGCATCCTAACTATCGTCTCCTGTTCCCGCCGTCAGTCGTCCATCTGCCGGAACGTCGGCCGCGGTCGGGTTGTCCGATCGCCATACGCGTCAAGGAGCTTCTCTGCGGGCTTGGGTTTTTCCCTGTTCCGCCTCCTTTCCAGGCGCCTCTGCGTACACCCCCGTGGTGCGTTCCTCGCCCTTGCCTTCGGCTAGACTTGGCACAGGGCTCGAAGGACTCAGTCCCTCCAGAGGCCTTCCGCCGCCGCTTTTATTCCATCCTGGCCACGTATCAGGGCTCTGGCATTGTTTACACCGACGGCTCGATGGTTGCTGGTCGAGTCGGTTATGCGCTCACTCTAGGGGACCATTCCGAACAACGTTCCTTGCCGGCTGGCTGCAGCGTTCACACTGCTGAGCTGGTCGCCATCTTTCGAGCCCTAGAGTATATCCGCTCCTGCTCAGGTGAGTCCTTCGTTATCTGTAGCGATTCCCTGAGCAGTTTACGAGCACTCGACCAGTGTTTTCCTCGTTCCCGTCTGGTGATGGCTATCCATGAGTCCCTGCATACTCTTGCGCGTTGCGGCCGCTCTGCGGTCTTCGTGTGGACCCCAGGCCATGTTGGGATCCCCGGCAACGAGAATGTTGACCGGCTGGTGAAAGAGGCGACTAGTGCACCATCTCTGGACGTTGGCCTCCCGGAGACAGATTTGCGAGCGTTCCTACGCCGCAAAATTCTGGACCTTTGGGACACTGAATGGCGCGACCTGCCTTCACACAACAAACTTCGGGCCATCAAGGGGGCTACCGGTGTGTGGCGCTCCTCCTTGCGGGTCTCTCGCAAGGAGTCTGTTGTCCTCTGCCGGCTGCGCATTGGGCACACTCGGCTTACGCACGGCCACTTATTGCGCCGTGAGGATGCGCCTCTATGTCGCTGCGGCTCCGTTTTATCCGTGGTTCATGTTTTATTGGAGTGTCCGTTTTTAGCTGCGCTCAGGCAGTCGTTCGCACTGCCTGACTCGCTCCCTGCCCTTTTAACAGATGACTCGGCTATGGCTGACTTAGTTTTACGTTTTATTCGGGCAGGGGGTTTTTATTCTTTAATCTGAGTGTTTCTGTTTTTATCTTACTGTTTTGTGTTGATTCTGGCCTTTTTCCTCCGGTTTTAAACTGATTTTTTAATGTGTTTCAAGTGGTTGGCTTTTCCTTTTTTATTTCTCTGGTCGGCCAACCACCGTCACACTCTGTGTGCTTTTAGTTCGTTTTGTCTGGTTTTTGTCTCAGTTTTTCTTGTTCCGTGTCGTCTGTGCTATATTGTTACTCGTTTTTTATTCTCTGTGGGTGTTTTTTAGTACTTGGACAAAGGGACCGATGACCGTAGCAGTCTGGTCCCTTTAATCCCCCAAACCAACCAACCAACAAAGTTGAAAATACAGGAAAGAATTGAATATACACTACAGGTACTCCATATCAGCAACCTCAGCAGTCATTAGACATCGTGATAGAGCAGAATGGTCAGGTGATTGGGTGTCACTTGTGTCATACATCTGTTCCCGAGATTTCCACACTCCTAAACATCCCTAAGTCCACTCTTTCAGACGTGATATTGAAGTGGAAATGTGTAGGGACACGTACAGCACAAAAGCGTACAGGCTGACCTCATCTGTTGACTGACAGAGACCACTGACAGTTGAAGAGGGTCATAAAGTGCAATAGGCAGACATCTATTGAGACGATCACACAGGAATTCCAAACTGCATGAGGAACCACTGTAAATACTATGACAGTTAGGTGGGAGGTGTGAAAACTTGGATTTTATGGTCGAGCGGCTGCTCATAAGCCACACATCGTGCCGGCAGATGCCAAACGACACCTCGTTTGGTGTAACGAGCATAAACATTGGATGACTGAACAGCGGAAAAATGTTGTGTGGAGTGACGAATCATGGTACGTGATGTGGCAGGGTGTGGATATGGCGAATGCTGGTGAACGTCATTTGGCAGCATGTGTAGTGCCAACAGTAAAATTTGGAGGTGGTGGTGTTACGGTGTGGTTATGTCTTTCATGGAGGGGGCTTGCACCCCTTGTTGTTTTGCGTGGCACTAGCACATCATAGGCCTATATTGATGTTTTAAGCACCTTCTGCTTTTCACTGTTGAAGAGCAATTCGGGGATTGTGATTGCATCTTTCAACATGATCGAGCATTTGTTCATAATGCACGACCTGCGTTGGAGTGGTTACATGATAATAACATGCCTGTAATGGACTGGCATGCACAGAGTTCTGACCTGAATCCTATGGAACACCTTTGGGATGTTTTGGAACTCTGACTTCGTGCCAGGCCTCACTCACTGACATCGATACCTCTCCTCAGTGCAGCCTTCCGTGAAGAATGGGCTGCCATTCCCCAAGAAACCTCCCAGCACCTGATTGAGTATATGCCTGTGACAGTGGAAGCTGTCATCAAGGCCAAGGGTGAGCCAACACCATATTGAATGATGCCAGCATTACTGATGGGGGGCACCACGAACTTGTAAGTAATTTTCAGCTAGGTGTCCGGATACTTTTAATCACATAGTGTATCTATAGTTATAGTTAATTTGCTTATATCCATGTCTGTTATTGGTTGTTACTGCTCCATATTTCTGTGTATCAGGAAATACACATCAACTCATTGACTAATTACAGAAGTGACTCAGGGGTGCTACAAAGTCGGCACAAGATTTTAGTAATTTGGCTGAAAGATACAGTGATTTTAATGCTTTTTGTTAACATTGTAACATTTCAGAAGCATAGATTGTTACTCACTGTAAAGCTGACACATTGAGTTGCAGTCAGACACAATGAAAGACTACTACACATAGAGTTTTTGGTCAAAGCCTTCTTCAGAAAAGAAAACACAAAAGCATTCATACAAGCAAGCATACCTCATGTATACATGACCACTCCCTCTGGCCGTGCAGCCATAATGCAATGGTGGTGTGTGAAGCAGAAGCAACAGTCTGGAATGGGGTGGGGAAGTGAGAGAGATAGACGGGTACAGGTGAGGGGAGTGGAGTCAGTTCTGCCTGAAGGAGTGTGCAGGGACTAGATGGTGGCTGGGGATCGGAAAAGGGGAGCTGTAGAGATGAGAAAAGGTGGTTTTCTTTGGCAGAGAGCAGAGTACATGAGTGAGAGTGGGGGACGTGAAATTGGAGGTAATGATCGGACAGAGAGGGTGGAAACTGTTGGGTGGAGGGTGTGGGGACAGTAGGTTATCTTACGTTGAGGCTGGGATGATTTCGTGAGCAGAGAATGTGTTGTAAGGATAATTCCTATCTGCACAGTTCAAAGATGCTGGTGGTGTAAGAGAGGATACAGATAACCTCAGGATGGTCCACTTTGTTCTTGGCCACAGTTTGGCAGTGGCCTTTCATCCTGATAGACAGATGGTTGGTTCCAGAATGAGATTTTCACTCTGCAGTGGAGTGTGCGCTGATGTGAAACTTCCTGGCAGATTAAAACTGTGTGCCCGTGAAAGGCAAAGGTCCCAAGTTCGAGTCTCAGTCTGGCACACAGTTTTAATCTGCCAGGTGGTTGGTTGTCACAACAATATGAAAAGCTATGCAATGATTGCAGCAGAGCTGCTTTCACATGTGGCCTGGTCTCACTGGGATAGAATAAGCCTGTGACAGAATTGGAGGAGGAGGAGGAGGAGGAGGAGGAGGAGGTGGCGGTGGCTGGGTTGGTGGATTGGGTAGGTCTTATACCTGGGTCTTGCATAGGAATATGATCCCTGTGGCAAAAGGTTGCGATTGGGAGTGGCTTAGGAATGAACTAGGGTGTAGGGGAAATTGGGTGGACAATGGAACACCACTTTAGGAGGCGTGGGAAGGATCTTTGATAGGATGTCCCTCCAAACAGAGGATGTGGTTCAGTTCTTCCAGTGTAATGTGGTATAGGTTAATGAAGAGGGTGCTCCATTATAGTTGTGGTATGGGGGTGGTGGGAGGATTGGGGATGTGTGGGGATATGGCATGGAAATTTGTGTGCTGACGAAGTCCGAAGGATAGTGCCTATCGGTGAAGGATGTAGTAAGATGTTCAGCATACTGGGAAAGGGAGTTCTTGTCACTGCAGATAGGTCTCCCCAGGTGGCTTGGCTGCATGGAAGAGATCTTTTAGTGTGGAAAGGATGACATGTGGATGGAGCTGTTGGAGAAGACGTGATCAATGCCTGGGAAGGTTGAGGAGGATGAGGTGAAGTGTGTAAGAGAAAAGGTATTGAGGTTGTATATAGGGGGGGGGGGGTACAATATGGATGCCTATGTCTGTGCTGCAGACTTGTTTCTGTACCTCCCCTCCAAAGGAGCAGTAATTACACGCCAGTATAAAGTTGGTACGTTGTGTGAGGAATGATGTACTGGGTTTGGAGTTTTAAGGATGTTTCGAGAGGTAGTGTTCAAAAGCAGTAAGACCGTGGGCGTCAGGGATGTTAGTATATAGGAAAGTGGCATCAAAAGTGGCGAGTAGGGATCCAGGAGGTGAGGCTGATTGGAGAGTTGGTGGAGGATATTGTTGGTATCTTTGACATGAGAGACTAGAATTTGGACAATTGGTTGGAGATGTTGGTCAACAAGGGCCAAATTTCTTTCAGTGGGAGCAAAATAACTATCTACAAAGGGGACTGCTTGGTTTGCAGATTTTGGGGAGCAGTTCATTCTGGTTAGATGTATTTATATATTCTATCTTGTTTTTTTCTGATTTTTTTTCCAATCCTCACTTGAACTACCATCAAAAATTAAGTTCAGCATTGTCAATTGATTCTTCATCACTGCAGACATGAAGTGCTTTATGACTGTTTCTCATCTTAGATAGTGTGCCTCCTCTGGAAGTTTTACTGGTATCAGGCTTTGGTTTGTCATCAATAGCCTATGGTTGGTTTACGTTTGCTGTTGAATCAAGGGTATTGAGTTGCATTTCAACTGAATACTCATGAAAGACACTTTTTCTCTCAGGCACAGCAACTTTTCTTCTTCTTCTTCTTCTTCTTCTTCTTAATAAGCCTTGGTTTTATGGTGTGTGTGCTTCCCTTGTACACTTCAGAACTTCAGAAAAAGCTGAGGTAACTGCTGATGGCTCCACTTGCTTGTTGGCGGTTCTATCAGGCAAAAGTTGAACATTACATGAACAAATTGTACCTGTTCAGAAGCCACTTGCTATTTGTTTCTCAAAGGGGACACAACGATGCCAGTGATAAGTGTCAATAGATTACTATTTCTGTACTAATTACTGTGATGTGCCTGAATGCCTTAATTTTTCTTTTATCAGGTGTGAGGCAAATGTTTATTTTTGTCATTCAGTAGACATTTTACATTTCTGCCACGACTACAGGAAATAAGTAAAATATTTTATATCAGGAAATTATAGTAAGAACTGTGCTACAGGAATTGTTATAAAATATTTAATATCAACAAATTAAATTCCTGATTGATTGAAGTCATCTGTAATGGAACATTGTATACTGCCTTGATTTTCTTTCATCTGCTAGTCATTTGTGTAACAATTACACTTGTAACAGTTTAGCTGTCGATATTATTCAAAAAATTAATAATTTGAGACTTTTTGGTGTAGTTTAAGTGATTAAAATTTATTTTTGTACAACTTGGACTTGCACTATATGGCACTAAATTCACTTGTTATATCTGCATCTGCTTATTCATTTTGACAGTGCATTTCTTTTTGGAAAAATTTTAGAGTAGGTTTCAACATGTTGGATTGGACCATTTCCATGTGATATAGTGCAGTGTAGTCTGATTTATGCTCTGAAAGTAAACTCCAAAACATGAACATTAATAAATTTTTAATAAATGGTCATTTTTTTCTGTTTTCCATCTTTCCATAGTTGCTTTAAAATGCATGGAGTTATGTTCTGCCTATGCAACTAATTGAAGGCAGTTTGTTTATTGCCATATGCGTTTCGCTTCTTTTATTTGTGAAGCATCTTCAGTAGCCTTAATACATGTTTATTTTTATACATATAATAAATGTATTATGTGGTGGTTAAAATATGTTGCTGTTATACATTTTCTCATGGAATACGGTTAAAACAGTTTAGGCCACATCACCACATCTATCAGTACTTAAATAATGGCCAAATCTCAAACATAGAGCATGCCATATTTCAGTGTAACAAACATGACTTTTAAAGGTAAACATATTAATAACATGTGTAAAAGAGCACTACTGAAGAGAAGATCAGAGGTATATACCTCTGATCTTCTCTTCCGTACAGCTCTGTTTACGCATGTTGTTAATATGTTTACCTTTAAAATTCTGTGTGTTTTACTGGAATTCATGGCCTGCTCTACATGCGAGCCATGGTCATTATTTAAGTAATGGCGGATGCGATTTTGTGGCCTAAACTGTTTTAACCCTAATCTGTGAAGATAGTCTGGGACTGAAACCAGTTGAAATTAGGATTTTAAATAAAAAATCAACTGGTTGTCAAACATTCATTTTACATATTACTTGATGGCTGTTAACAATACACTGTATTATTACCCACTCTTTCGGCTACAAAACCCTATTTTTCAACATAATCTCTGTACAATGCGACAGTCTTACACCTCCTTACTGGGAGGGCTTGAATGCCCGCATGGTGCCCCACCACTGATTGACATCGAAGCCAACATCTTGCTACATCAGTAGCATCCCCATCATCCTCTTACTGCTTCCTGTGGAGTGCATCCTTCTTTGGGATAAGCGGGTGGATGTCCGAAGGTGAGATCTGAGCTGCAAGGTGGATGAGAGAGAACAGTCCAGTTAAGTTTTGTAAGCTCATCTCGGGTGAGCAGACTTGCGTGAGGCCTTGCATTGTCGTAGAGGAGGAGAAGTTAGTTTGCATTTTTGTGGCAACAAACTCGTTGAGGTCGCGTCTTCAATTTCCTTGAGGGTAGCACAATGCACTTCCGAGTTCACAATAACTCTTTCAGAGTTCCAGAAGACTGACACCATGGCTTTACCAACTGAGAGTGCAGCTTTGAACTTTTTTTCGGAGGAGAGGTGGTGTGGCGCCACTCCATCGGCTGCTGTTTAGTTTCCGGTTTGAAGTGATGAACTCGTGTTTCATCACCTGTGATGATGATTGATAGAAAATTGTCATGGTCAGCCTCGTAAAATGCAATAAATTTCACACAGATGGTCCTTCTTTCCTCTCTTTAAGGTCTTCTGTTAGGCAGTGAGGGATCCAGCAGATGCGCACAACATTGAGTACCCCAACTGGTGGACGAGTGTCAGTGCTACCAACGGAGTTGTACAGTTCAGCAGTGAGATGTTTGATTGTGATCCATCAATCACTTCAAATGAAAGTAACCATACATTCCAAGAATCACAGCTGTGTGTGGCCGGCCTACACGCGGAAGATTGGGAAGTGTTACGATGATGACTGACACCTCGCCCATTGACTCACTTTGCTTTTATTCACAGCCAGGTCTCTGTACGTGTTCTGTAAGCACGTATTAATATCTGCAATATTCTGGTTTCTGCCAAGAGAAACTCGATGTATGCTCTCTGTTTGGAATGCAATCCTGTTACAGGCACTGTTTTGAAGGCTACATATAGTGCCACTACCTATGAGACTGTCATGAAACTATAGGAGCTGAAGTGGGAATAGTCCATAATGTCTCACAGCAAATTCCACATTTTTTTCAACCTAAATTGGGTGGGGGATATATATATCTTATTGAATGCCTCTCCTAGTGTGTCGCAATTTTATTACCTAGATGGAAGATTGTGTTTAAAATACACTTTTACATATGATAATATCTTTAATTGTACTTTCTTTTATGTCTGATTGGGTGACAGATAATAAGCTTTGTTTTCTGTTGAGTATATGTATACTATTTACATTATCCGGACCTTAGTGCTCAGTTACTTTTTGGTATTATAAAACATTAATTTATTTAATTTTGGCAATGTTGAGCTCCACAGCTGGTTTATACAAATATTAATAATTTTTGAGGAACATCATAGCTGTATTGATACATTTATTGTGTCATAGCCAGTTTCATATGTGAGAACAGCACCAGGATACCTGCAGTTAATCAAAAATTAGTCAAGCTAAAAGCTATTTATAACAAACTAGGCAACTTACACTGCCAACATTCTTATAATATATCCTCACAGAATTGTTATATTTGAGGTCTAGTTGTCTTACGTAATGTTAGAGGCAAAATCTGGAAATGACATAATCATTTTGTCAACCACATGGCGGTAACGTGGCCCGCAGTAAGTGCATGTGACACGAGCATTCTGTGTACACTAGTCTGTTGAGACAAGACACTCCTTGAGAGACATAAATTAATGAATATACTACACTCCTGGAAATTGAAATAAGAACACTGTGAATTCATTGTCACAGGAAGGGGAAACTTTATTGACACATTCCTGGGGTCAGATACATCACATGATCACACTGACAGAACCACAGGCACATAGACACAGGCAACAGAGCATGCACAATGTCGGCACTAGTACAGTGTATATCCACCTTTCGCAGCAATGCAGGCTGCTATTCTCCCATGGAGACGATCGTAGAGATGCTGGATGTAGTCCTGTGGAACGGCTTGCCATGCCATTTCCACCTGGCACCTCAGTTGGACCAGCGTTCGTGCTGGACGTGCAGACCGCGTGAGACGACGCTTCATCCAGTCCCAAACATGCTCAATGGGGGACAGATCCGGAGATCTTGCTGGCCAGGGTAGTTGACTTACACCTTCTAGAGCACGTTGGGTGGCACGGGATACATGCGGACATGCATTGTCCTGTTGGAACAGCAAGTTCCCTTGCCGGTCTAGGAATGGTAGAACGATGGGTTCGATGACAGTTTGGATGTACCGTGCACTATTCAGTGTCCCCTCGACGATCAGCAGTGGTGTACGGCCAGTGTAGGAGATCGCTCCCCACACCATGATGCCGGGCGTTGGCCCTGTGTGCCTCGGTCGTATGCAGTCCTGATTGTGGCGTTCACCTGCACGGCGCCAACCACGCATACGACCATCATTGGCACCAAGGCAGAAGCGACTCTCATCGCTGAAGACGACACGTCTCCATTCGTCCCTCCATTCACGCCTGTCGCGACACCACTGGAGGCGGGCTGCACGATGTTGGGGCGTGAGCGGAAGACGGCCTAACGGTGTGCGGGACCGTAGCCCAGCTTCATGGAGACGGTTGCGAATGGTCCTCGCCGATACCCCAGGAGCAACAGTGTCCCTAATTTGCTGGGAAGTGGCGGTGCGGACCCCTACGGCACTGCGTAGGATCCTACGGTCTTGGCGTGCATCCGTGCGTCGCTGCGGTCCGGTCCCAGGTCGACGGGCACGTGCACCTTCCGCCGACCACTGGCGACAACATCGATGTACTGTGGAGACCTCACGCCCCACGTGTTGAGCAATTCGGCGGTACGTCCACCCGGCCTCCCGCATGCCCACTATACGCCCTCGCTCAAAGTCCGTCAACTGCACATACGGTTCACGTCCACGCTGTCGCGGCATGCTACCAGTGTTAAAGACTGCGATGGAGCTCCATATGCCACGGCAAACTGGCTGACACTGACGGCGGCGGTGCACAAATGCTGCGCAGCTAGCGCCATTCGACGGCCAACACCGCGGTTCCTGGTGTGTCCGCTGTGCCGTGCGTGTGATCATTGCTTGTATAGCCCTCTCGCAGTGTCCGGAGCAAGTATGGTGGGTCTGACACACCGGTGTCAATGTGTTCTTTTTTCCATTTCCAGGAGTGTATGTGGCCTCTTTCATGTGCAATATATCAGTTGTGGGATCATTTCATAGCAAGGGAAATCTACAACCACAATTTTTACAAAGGACATGCAGATCTATTGTGTGGTTAAATGATTATGGCATCCTCTTAGGTAAAATATTCTTGAGGTAAAATAGACTCCCATTCAGATCTGCAGGCGGGGACTGCTCAGAAGGCATGTCATCATCAAGATAAACAAAACTGGCATTCTACAGATTGGAACATGAAATGTTAGATCCCATAATCAGGCAGATCAGTTAGAAAATTTAAAAAGGGATGGATAGGTTGAAGTTAGATACTGTGGGAATTAGTGAAGTTCGGTGTCAGGAGGAACAAGACTTCTGGTCAGGTGATTACAGGTTTATATATACAAAGAGAAATAGGGGTAATGCAGGAGGGGTTTAATATTGAGTAACAGATAGCCATGTAAGTGATGTACTATGAACAGCACAGCGAGTGCATTATCATAGCGAAGATAGATGCCAACTAGTTCCACTGATGATGAGACTGAAGAAATGTATGATGAGATGAAAGAAATTATTCAGATAGTTAAAGGAGGTGAAAATTTCATTGTGATGGAGGAGTGGAATTCAATAGTAGGAAAAGGAAGACAAGGAAAAATCGTTGGTGAATATTGACTGGAGGAAGAAGCTGCCAGGTAGAATTTTGCACAGAGCGTAATTTAATCATCACTAATACTTGGTTTAAGAATCATATACGGAAGAGATCTGGAGACACGAGAAGGTTTCAGATTGATTATGAAATGATTAGACAAAAGTTTAGGAACCAAATTTTAAATTGTATGAGATTTCTGGAGCCAGATGTGGACTCTGACCACAATTTATTGGTTATGAACTGTAGATTAAAACTGAAGAATTTGGAAAAAGGTAGGAAATTGAGAAGATGGGACCTGGACAATTTGAAAGAACCAGAGGTTGTTGAGAGCTTTAGAGGGAGAATTAGGCAATGGTTGACTTGGAACAGGAGAAAGGAATACAGTAGAAGACAAATGGATAGCTTTAAGAGATGAAATAGTGAAGGCAGCAGGGGGTCAAATAGGTAAAAAGACAAGACCTAGTGGAAATAATGAAGCAAGCGAAAGGGAACACAAATGTTAAAAAAAATGAGATTGACGGGAAGTGGAAAATGGCTAAGCAGGAATGGCTAGAGGACAAATGTAAGGATTTAGAAACATATTTCACTAGGAGAAAGATAGATACCGCCTACAGGAAAATTAGAGGTCTGTGGGGAAAAGAGGAGCATATCAAGAACTCAGATGGGAAACAAGTCCTAAGCAAAGAAGGGAATGCTGAAATGTGGAAGGAGTATATAGGACCAAAGAAGAGAAAACTGAAAGGTGGAAGGAGCATGTAGGAAGTCTACACAAAGAAGATAAATTTGAAAGCAATATCATAGAAAGGGAAGTGGATGTGGATGAAGATAGATAGGGAAATATGATACTGCGAGAAGAATTTGACAAGGCTCTGAAAGATCTAAGTTGAAACAAGGCCCCGGGAGTAGATTATATTTCGTCAGAATTACTGATAGCTTTGTGAGAGCCAGCCATGAGAAAACTATTGCATCTGGTGTGCAAGATGTATGAGACAGGTGAAATATCCTCAGACTTCAAGAAGAATGTAGTAATTTCAATTCCAAAGAAAGCAGTTGTCGACAGGTGAGAAAATTACCAAACTATGAGTATAATAAGTCATGGTTGTGAAATATTGACACAAATTCTTTACCAAAGAATGGAGAAACTGATAGAACCAGACCTTGGAGATCAGTTTGCATTCCAAAAAAAGAAGATAGGTTAAGGAAAGACAAAGCTACAGTTATAGCATTTGTAGACTTAGAGAAAGTTTCTGAGAATATTGATTGGAATACTCTCTTTGCGATTTTGAAGGTAGCAGGTGTAAAATTCAGTGAATCAAACGTTATTTACAGCTTGTACAGATACCAGATGGCAATTATAAAAAGTCAGGGGGACAGGAGAGGGAGGCAGTGGCGAAAAGGGAGTGGCACAGGGTTGTAGCCTCTCCCTGATGTTATTCAGTATGTCCATTTAACAAGCAATAAAAGAAACCAAAGGCAAATTTAAATTTGGAGTATGAATTAAATTTCGGGGGGGGGGGGGGGGGGGGATTTTGAGGTTTGCCGATGACATTGCAACATTGCAGTTCTATCAGAGACAGCAAAGGACTTGGAAGAGCAGTTGAACGGAATGGACAGTGCCTTGAAAGGATGGTATAAGATGAACATCAGCAAAAGCAGAACAAGGATAATGGAGTGTAATTAAATTAAGTCAGGTGATGCTGAGGGAATTAGATTAGGAAGTCAGACATTTAAAGTAGTAGATGAGTTTTGCTATTTAGGAAGCAACATAACTGATGATGGTTGAAATAGGGAGGATATAAAATGTAGACTGACAACGGCAAGAAAAGTTTTTTTGAAGAAGAGAAATTTGTTAATATCAAGTATCAAGTTAAATGTCAGGAAGTCTTTTCTGAAAGTATTTACGTGCAGTGTAGCCACGTATGGAAGTGAGACATAGATGATAAACAGTTTAGATGCAAAGAGAACAGAAGCTTTTGAAATGTGCTGCTACAGAAGAATGTTGAAGATCAGGTGGATTGATCATGTAACTAATGAGGAAGTGCTAAATAGAATTGGGGAAGCAAGAAATTTGTGGCACAACTTGATCAAAAGAAGGGATTGGTCAATAGGACACATTGTGGGACATCAAGGGATCACCAATTTTGTATTAGAGGGAAGTGTGGAGCGTAGAAATCGTAAAGGAAGACCAAGAATATGAATACAGCAAGCAGATTCATAAAGATGTACTGTATGTTGCAGTAGTTATTCGGAGATAAAGAGGCTCGTACAGGATAGAGTAGCCTGAAGAGCTGCATCAAACTAGTCTTCAGATTGACAACAATGCATTGCAGTCCCGCTCATTCTCCATCTCTTGGGCAAGGATACATTCCTGGGTGCGTTTTCCACTATGCACTATGCTGTGTCACTTTCTGCGTCGACGACGACCATGGACTTCCTTGCATCTGATATCCAGCACGGTAGCCAGTCCGCTGTGGTGGGGCCGCCATGTACCCTGTTGGTTGTAGCCCCCTGACAACACAGGGATCGCTGCTGATGCTTTCTCCGTTAACTCCCCATGTATGCCAAGGAGTATATGCCATCTCCCTGGGGCATCGGGACTCCCAGAAATGGTCATCTTGCCAGGTGACCCTTGATGTGGCTGGGTGGTGCCCGTGGGGAGGGCCCATCACATCCCAACACTCCACGTGCCCCGCCTCCTGTCTGTGTCAGCTGCGGAGAGCATCATTCACCGTGCTCACCAGACTGCAGGATTTTACAGAAGGAGAGGAAAATCATGGAATATAAAACCCTGGACCGACTGCCCTACACTGAGGCTAAGAGAAAATATGAGCACTTACAAGTGTGGCTATGACCTCCTCATACTCCGCTGCTATGAGAACAGTTGTAGCCCCATCCGTTGCACCAATTCCATTCAGCACTCAGAGCCGTAAGACTACACCTGACCCCTTGATGGTGGGGCACTTCCCTCCCTGTTGCTCCTGCACCACCTACTTTAGGAGCTACCCCCCCACCCCCCTCCAATCATCGGGGACATCAGTCCCCGCTTCCCAGCAGGGGAAGTGTAAGTCTTCTTCGGCTCCTCTTGCCAGGAAGGGGTCCCTTGGCTCCTTCCCTTCCTGGGTTCTGACCAGTGGAAAAGCAGACACCCGCCGGTGGCTGAAGCATCCACAGGTAGCTGCTTGTAGGGCTTCACAGTCCTCCTCTGTCCCTGAGACTGACCCAGTGAAGCCCTCCCAGCCAGAACCACTGAAGGAACAGTGAGAAAAACAGAAAAAGAAGGCACCCAAGAATCCAGACCTTGCAGTGGCATCCATACCACTGCTCCCTACAAGTTCTTCATCTGAGGATGCGGTGGAGATTCTGGCATGTGATGAGGACCTAGATCTCGCCGGACCCTCAGATGCACTGGATGTCACTCGCACAGCTACTCAATTGGTGGCAGCTTGTGACCCTGCAGCGTAACCTGCCCCCTTGTGCGCTTCATGCCTTTCCAGCCTAATAATGACATCATCCTCCAGTGGAATTGCAGTGGTTTTTTCCACCACCTTGCTGAGCTCCTCCAACTCATCAGCCTTCGCCCTTTCTTCTGCATTGCTCTCCAGGAAACTTGGTTTCCAGCGATGCGAACCCCCGCCCTCCGTGGCTATCAGGGTTATTATAAGAATGGGGCGGCTTATGGGAGGGTATCTGGTGGAGTTTGCTTGTATGTCCGTAACTCTCTTTACAATGAGTGTGTCCCTCTTCAAACACCTATAGAGGCTGTCACTGTTCGGGTGTGGACGCCGCAAGCTATTGCTTTCTGCAGGCTCTATCTTCCACTGGATGGTGATGTCCCACAGCATGTATTGGCTGCACTGATAGTCCAACTGCCGCCACCTTTTCTGTTACTGGGTGACTTGAATGCCCATAACCCTTTGTGTAGTGAATTGGTGGCAACAAGCCGAGGCACTGTCGTTGAGCAAAGGCACTGTCGTTGAGCAAGTGTTGGCACAGCTCGGCCTTTCTCTCTTAAATGATGGTGCTTCCACACATTTCAGTGTGGCGCATAGCACGTACTCAGCCATCGACCTTTCGGCCACTGGCATGTGCATGACGAATTGTGCGGAAGTGACCACTTTCCGATCTTTTTGTCACTGCCGTGTCATCATTTTCTCAGCACCTCCCCAGATGGGCTTTGAATAAAGCTGATTGGGACTCATTCACCTCCATTGCGACTATTAAGCCTCTTTCTCATGCCGCCATTGATGTGTTGGTTCACACTGTCACCACCGGCACTGTTTCTGCACCGGAATCTGCAATCCCCGTTTCTTCTGGGTCCCCTCAGTGGAGGACTGTGCCTTGATGGTCCCCAGAGATTGCTGAGGCGATTCGTGATTGCAGGCGAGTCCTCCAATGTCATAAGCAGCACCCATCACTGGACCACCTCATTGCCTTTAAGCGGCTCCGTGCCGCAGCCCGACGCCTTATTCGCTGACAGAAGCAGGGGTGCTGGGACAGGTGTGTCTCCACCATTGGCATCTGTACCTCTCCATTGCAGGTTTGGACCAAGATTAGACGACTCTTTGGCTATCGGACCGCTGTCAGCATACTTGGGCTTTCCCTGAATGGAGCAGTCTGTATTGACTCAGACATGATTGCAGAACTCTTAGCGGAGCACTTCCACGAATTACCCGCTGGCCTTCCACTCCTTGAAAGAGTGGTTGGAACGTTGGAGCCTTTCATTCCATATGTGTCACCCTGAATTGTACAATGCTCCAAAGTGCCCTAGCTGCTTGCCCTGATACGGCTCCTGGGCCGGATTGCATCCACTATCAGATGCTCGAACTCCTCTCGGTGAACTGCCAGCGCTGCCTCCTAGACCTTCTCAGCTGTATCTGGGTTCAGAGTGAGTTCCCATCACAGTGGCAGGAAAGCATCATCATAGCCGTGTTGAAACCTGGCAAGAACCCACTGGAGGTGGATAGCTACCGCCCCATTAGCCTCACCAACATTCTGTGTGTAACCTCCCCCTCACTTACCGGCCTTAATGACAGTGAAAAATGAAACCGCGTGTACCTAATGGGAGTTTTGGAAAAGCAATCGTCACCGAAGTTAACCTGTCGGTAAAGAGGGAGGAAAGGGTTACATCTAAATGAAAGGAAATGTGCTAATGAAACTGGTGGAAATTAATTTTGAAATAGGGATAAAGTTAATAAAGAAAGTAAATGTGCGGCCGTTACGTTAACAATCAACTAGCGGTAATTAGATATTTGAGATTTGGGGGAAATTACGGTCGCCAGTCCTATGGACAATTACTATAATAACTGAAAAAGAAAGGTTATTACACATATAATTAGCACTAGAAGCGTGGCAACTGAAGTTGACACGTGTAGTGTGAAAACTGAAAGTTTGTCAGAAGTAATAAATTTCGCTACACTCTGACTTAATTTAGCAAAAGAATTAATAAACGGAAAATCGAAAGTTAATTTAGTGACTGAAGTGAATAGTGAGCTTTCTTTCTGAAGCACATCGTAATTCAGTAAAATACGGTTAGTCTTGGACTACCTCAACAATCATTTCAAAAACTACTTGAATCTACTCAATTTAGAAATAAGAGATTTAACTTTGAACTTGAATTAAATGATCCTGAACAATTAACAATAGTAAAATTTAGTACGTACCAAGCTGAGCTGCAGTCACAGGTAGGCTAAAATACGATAACAAAACTCGCACTCTTAATTTGTGCTTGTGTAATCTGAATATTGAAGCCAGCTATGAATACCTTTGAGATTAAAGCAGTGAAATGATGTTACTTTAATGCTGGCGTCTGAATTTCAACGACACTCGGGTTCATTTCGGAAAAGGAAGGGACTCTGCTTGGTGATGCAATTGGGACAATGAGCAACAAACGTTCATGCTAAGTTGCTGTAATTATAGTTACGAAAATGGAACAGTTTGAAAAGCTGAGGTCTGCCATACAGTTCTAAAACTTTACGTGCTTCCAGTCTTCCTTGTTGGTTGATTGAAGGTTTGAAGCCGTCGGTCGAGGAGGTGGCGACAGTCACTCATTGTCGGCCGTCGCTGTTGCAGAAGCTGGATGTTGGCACGCCTTCGTCTCGACACGGTCACCAGACGAAACGGGCTCTTGATGTGCGCTAGTTAATGTTTCCCGTCCGCGACACCATGTCAGAAACTATCATCGCAAGTCGAGCGCAATTACATGCTGCCAAACCCCGAAAGCGCGGCAACTCGCGGGAGCGTCACACAACACACCTGCTCCACTCGCTACTCCCGCCACACTCTTTCTGCCCAGCCCGCGCTCCACGCGGCAGAGTTAACACTACCAAAGATCCTACACACTTTGATTCTTCACACGACCTATCGACGTAATCGTTCGATAGCAGTTTTCCCTAGGCAAGACCCAGCGTAAAAATACAAATAATATTTACGAAACAAACCAATTATACATCGACATAAGTGCATAAATATATATATATCCAAACAGTAAAGCAATTACAATATATAAAGAGACAGAAATGTCATATCTTGAGGTAACAAAACAAGGAAAAAAATAATAGTACAATAGATGGAAATAGGAGGATATGCATTTCCGGCGTTACATGTGCAAGTTGCTCGAATGCACAGTGAGGTGGAGGTTGAGTTGGCTACTTGAGTCTCGGGGTCTTCTGGCTCCGTCCCAGGGTGGGTTCTGTAAGGGCTGCTCTGCCACCGATAATCTGGTCTGCCTGGAGTCTACCAGGCGTACGGCATTTGCCTGCCATCAGCATCTGGTTGCCGTCTTTTTTGACATGCGGAAGGCAAGCGATACAACATGACATCATATCCTCACCATGCTGCATGAGTGGGGTCTTGGGGGCCCACTTTCAATTTTTATTCAAAGTTTTCTGTCGCTATGTTCCTTCCGCGTGAAAGTTGGTCCCTCCCATAGTTCCTCCCGAGTCCAGGAGAATGGGGTTCCGCAAGACTCTGTCTTGAGTGTCTGCATCTTTTTAGTTGCTATCAATGGGCTAGTTGCAGCTGTTGGAATGTCTGTATCAGCTTATTTGTATGCTGGTGACTTTTGCCTGTACTATAGCTCCACTGGCATTGCAGTTGCTGAATGGCAGCTACAGGGCACTATCCACAAGGCACAGTCTTGGGTCATATTGCGCGGCTTCCAGTTTTCGGCCGTCAAGACTTGGGTCATGCATTTCTGCCGGCATTGCACTGTTCACCATGAGCCATGGCTTTATCTTGACGGCGCACCTCTTGCTGTGGTGGAGCTGCATCAGTTTTTGGGATTGCTTTTTGATGTCCAGTTGACTTGGCTCCCTCATATTCGGCAGCTTAAACAAACTTGCTGGCGGCATCTTAATGCTCTACGTTGCTCGAGTCACACCAGCTGGGGCGCCGGTTGGTCTACCCTTCTACGACTTTATCAGGCGTTGATTCAGTCCCGTCTCGATTATGGGAGCGTAGCTTATGGTTCGACATCGCCTTCTGTGTTGCGGTTGCTTGACCTCATACTTCACTGCGGGATTCGACTCACAACTGGAGCTTTCCGCACAAGCTCTGTAAACAGTGTACTTGTGGAGGCTGGTGTCCCTCCATTGCGGATCTAGCACCAACGACTACTGGCCGCTTATGCTGCACATGTTTGTAGCTTGCCCAGGCATCCAAATTACCATCTCCTGTTCCTAACTCGGTCATCCACCTTCCAGAACCGTGGCCCCGGTCAGGGTTTACGATCACAGTTCGCATCCGGGCTCTTCTCTCTGGGCTTGAGTTTTTCCCACTCCCAACTCTCTTCCAGGCCCATATACATATACCCCGTGGTGTGTGCCCTTCGGCTGGATTTGGCTCAGGGCCCGAAGGACTCAGTCCCTCCCGTGGCCCTCCGCTGCCGCTTTCTTTCTGTCCTTGTCGAATTTCACGGCTCTGTCATGGTCTATACCAACGATTCAGTGGTTGCTGGTCGAGTTGGTTATGCTCTTACTCTTGGAGATCATTCTGAACAATGCTCATTGCTGGTTGGCTGCAGTGTTTTCACTGCAGAGCTGGTCACCATCTCTCGCACCCTAGAGTATATCCACTCCTGCTCAGGTGACTCCTTCGTCATCTGTAGCGACTCCCAGAGTGGCTTATGAGCTATCGACCAGTGTTTTCCTCACTCCAATCTGGTGATGGCTATCCAGGAGTCCCTACATACTCTTGCCCGTTGCAGCTGCTCTGTGGTCTTTGTGTGGACCCCAGGTCATGTCGGCATCCTGGGTAATGAACAAGTTGACATGCTGGCTGTATAGGCTGTCAGTGCACTGGCCCTGTAGATTGGCCTTTCAGAGTATGATCTCCAGTCAGTTTTGCGGCAGAAGGTGCTTCGTACCTGGAGTGCTGAATGGCGCACCCTGCCTTCCCTCCAACGAACTTCGGGTCGTCAAGGAGACTACCGGTATGTGGTACTCCTCCTTGCAGGCCTCTCACAAGGACTCCGTTGTACTCTGTCGGTTACGCATTGGCCACACCTGGCTGACACATGGTTATTTATTGTGCTGCGATGACCCACCTCTCTGTCACTGTGGTTCAGTGTTGACAGTGGTCAACATTTTGTTGAACTGCCTGCTTTTAACTGCACTTAGGCAGATGACGCTCCAATGGTGGGTTAATTTTGAGTTTTATTCATGCAGGGGGCTTTTATCACTTGATCTGAGGGTTTGTGTCTCTCTCTCTTTTTTTGCAGTGGGTGTGGCCTTTGGCCTACGATTTTAGATTGGTGTTTTTAGTGAGTCTCTTGGTGGTTGGCTTTTCCTCTTTTTTGTTACCATGGTCGTCCAACCACTGTAAAACACTGTGTGTTTTTTAATTTCTCCTTTCTGGTCTTTGTCTATGTCTTTCTTGTTCTGTGTCGTCCCTTGTGGTCTGCGTTGCTTGTTTTTCTTCTTCTTTGTGGGTGTTTCTGGTCATGGGAAAAGGGACCAATGGCCTTTGTAGTCTGGTCCCTTCAACCCCCACAAACCAACCAACTGGTGGCGCATCACGCTTCTCCAACTTGGGCTGATAACTTTAAGGGACTGGTCCTTGAGTACCAGGGGAAACCTTGGAAAAATCGCCAGTTTTCTAAACAGTCTAACTCAGTGACGAAGATTTGGGAGTTCATATAATGCTTACCATCTTTTAAGACATGTTTCGGGAACGTATTTATTTATGAACCACAGCTTTATCTCTTTCATTTTTTATTGTATTTTTTGTTGCAAGTGAAATAAACCATGCTAATTATTTATGTACATCATAGGTACATAGGTACACATTACTCAAAATGCAAACAAAGTTGAAGTTTTATTTTTTTCCTGTAAAATATTTACACTGTTATCTTTAAAGAAGACTATTGAAAAGATGGTGCTGTCATAAATTGTGGTACAAAACAATTTTAAGTATAATTATCAAAACTATTGAAAATGAATTCAGGGTTTTTCTTCAAAAAAGCATTTTATTTTCAAAGTTAAGTCACAAGAGTAGTCTACTTTTTAGTTCAGCATGTTTTAAGACCTTATACAAAATTTCAGCTTTTTTAGCCAAAGGGTACCAGAATATGAGATAATTTAACTTTCGGGAAATTCAAGTTAAAGTTAAAACCTGCTTTTTCTATTAAAATTGCATGTGACTAATGCATCCCAGGTCCATATTCATCTTGTTTCCTGTGTTGTTCTTCCTCCCTTCTCTTCCCAGGTCCATATTCATCTTCTTTTCTGTGTTCTTCCTCCTTCTCTTTTTCACATTTCTTGTTCTCATTCTTGCTTCTTTGATGGCTTCCAAAACTTGTTTTTCTGCTTCAAAGAGTGACCTTTGGTCAATGGCTATTAGAGGTCTTTGCATATTTAGTCCACGAGGCACTCCAGTCAGTTCCATAACATTAAGACTTGGCACTGCGCCATCATTGAAACATAGGACAGCATCTAGCACACCTATTTTTGAAGTATTTAGCCCTAGTAGAACAGTTTTTCATATCCGTTCCCATATACAATTGTTGAAACTTTCATTTGGATTTTGAGCCCTACCATGTAAACATTTCTGTAACAATCTTATGTCACTAACATTCCTATATGTAGGTCTTTTAACTTCCATTACAGCAAATGGCAAAGAATGTTTATGGTTGTAGATATCTCCTTGAGTAACAGCCTTCTGGTAGCTACACCATAAATCACTGCCCGGTTGGCAGAGTGCATGACATGGGTTGTCATGTGTGGAGGATTTATGAAAGAAGGTAGCACATACTGCCTTTTTCATTCCCTCAAGGTCATTTCTATTTTGTCTTATGGCTTGTCAATAATAATAATGCATCCTGTGTATTTCTTCGCCTGTAAGCTGACCCGTCCACTAATGCACTTACCATCAGCTAATTTCTTTCCCTTCAAATTCCTCTTCAAGTTCCTCTGTCTTGTACCTAAACTTTTCTGGATGTGTCCATCACATTCCATTTTTTCGATTTTTGCATCAGCATAAGGTTTGGATTCACAAATTTTTGGTACCCTTTATAGCTCCCATCTCCTAGGTGAGATGTACAGGGTTATTACAAATGATTGAAGCGATTTCACAGCTCTACAATAACTTTATTATTTGAGATATTTTCACAATGCTTTGCACACACATACAAAAACTCAAAAAGTTTTTTTAGGCATTCACAAATGTTCGATATGTGCCCCTTTAGTGTTTTGGCAGACATCAAGCCGATAATCAACTTCCTCCCACACTCGGCGCAGCATGTCCCCATCAATGAGTTCGAAAGCATCGTTGATGCAAGCTCACAGTTCTGGCACGTTTCTTGGTAGAGGAGGTTTAAACACTGAATCTTTCACATAACCCCACAGAAAGAAATCGGATGGGGTTAAGTTGGGAGAGCGTGGAGACCATGACATGAATTGCTGATCATGATCTCCATCACGACCGATCCATCGGTTTTCCAATCTCCTGTTTAAGAAATTCCGAACATCATGATGGAAGTGCAGTGGAGCACCATCCTGTTGAAAGATGAAGTCGGCGCTGTCGGTCTCCAGTTGTGGCATGAGCCAATTTTTCAGCATGTCCAGATACAAGTGTCCTGTAACGTTTTTTTCGCAGAAGAAAAAGGGGCCGTAAACTTTAAACTGTGAGATTGCACAAAACACGTTAACTTTTGGTGAATTGCGAATTTGCGGCACGAATTCGTGAGGATTCTCTACTGCCCAGATTCGCACATTGTGTCTGTTCACTTCACCATTAATAAAAAAATGTTGCTTCATTACTGAAAACAAGTTTTGCACTGAACGCATCCTCTTCCATGAGCTGTTGCAACCGCGCCGAAAATTCAAAGCATTTGACTTTGTCATCGGGTGTCAGGGCTTGTAGCAATTGTAAATGGTATGGCTTCTGCTTTAGCCTTTTCCGTAAGATTTTCCAAACCGTCGGCTGTGGTACGTTTAGCTCCCTGCTTGCTTTATTCGTCGACTTCCGCGAGCTACGCGTGAAACTTGCCCGCACGCGTTCAACCGTTTCTTCGCTCACTGCAGGCCGACCCGTTGATTTCCCCTTACAGAGGCATCCAGAAGCTTTAAACTGCGCATACCATCGCTGAATGGAGTTAGCAGTTGGTGGATCTTTGTTGAACTTCGTCCTGAAGTGTCGTTGCACTGTTATGACTGACTGATGTCAGTGCATTTCAAGCACGACATACGCTTTCTCGGCTCCTGTTGCCATTTTGTCTCACTGCACTCTCGAGCAGAAACCTGAAGTGCGGCTTCAGCCGAACAAAACTTTATATGAGTTTTTCTACGTATCTGTAGTGTGTCGTGACCATATGTCAATGAATGGAGCTACAGTGAATTTATGAAATCGCTTCAATCATTCGTAATAGCCCTGTATATATCACACCATATTTCTCTGCAGACCTGTGGAAGATCTTCACATCACCTTCAGATTCCATCCCTCCACTATAACCACTACAATTAATCAAACATTTATGATTTTCAGTTCCACTAGTACAGCCATGGCAGTACTGGGTAATACATTCCATATCAGTGACTTTACTATTGTCCAAGGAGATAGCTGTCACTACACCATTTAGGGAACTATGGCGTCTTTGTTGCTAGGATGCATCCAGGGCTGCAGACATATGTGTATTGCTGTCATTCATGTCTACACTTTCTTGAACAGCATTTTTCATACTATCATTTGCTACTTCTTCTAAAGGCTGTATATAATTTTATTGTGTGTGTCAAACCTTGTAGGTGGAGGTAAGTCCATAAGTTTAATATTTGTGTTATACACTCTCTGTTTAGTTACGCCACAAATATAGTGACATTCGCTTCAATCACAACAATTACAATTCTTGATTATGATGCACAACCTCTTCTAGCACGTATCTCCTCAGCAGGTTAGCCATCTTAAGGGACTAAAAAATCACATACACAAAACAAATGAGAGCAAAACTTTACTTTTAACAGAGCTGATTGTGTGTCATAGGGACATTGTGGTGCGTGCAGCCACTTCTAAATTCCTCTAATTTTCATACTTTCTGTGGTCCATTTTCCTGAAAGTAAATTACAGAGAATTTTTTAAGACAAACATTTAAAAAATCGATTTTTTGACAGTTATTGACATACAAGTCCCTTTAAAAAGAAACGCAAAGCTCATTTACATACTATAGCTCATGGTCATAATATGATCGGCACTCCACATGGAAGACATTCAGCATCCCTCTGTACACTTGTCGCATGCAAAACAGATAGCAAAAATGCCTAAATGGCTTCATACTCTTAATTACTGATTCATTATACAATGTAGTCACTATTGTTCATCAGCAAAATATAATTATGGAATATGTTTTTATGCTCACATATCATAACATTTTTGAAGAATGTAAATCATCTCTGTCCAAATCAACATGGAACTGAAAAACAGAAATGAAACTTGGCTCTCTCGCTCTCTGATATCCACAATGTGTTAGACCTTTGCCTTCAGGTTGATGCCAAGTTCCTTGACTTCAGAAAGACATCTGATACAGACCTGCACTGTCGTTTACTGAAAACAGTTTGTGCCTACCAAGTATCGAACCAGTTTTTTGACTGGATTGAAGACTTCCCTGCAGGTAGAACACAACACATCACTTTAAACAGAACAAAACTGACATGTGTAAAGGTAATTTCAAAATTACCCCAATGAAGTGGGATAGTATGGTTACTGTTTACAGTATACATAAACAATCTAGTCTATAACATTAGAAGCTCCATCAGGGTGTTTATTGGTGATGTGGTTGCCTGTGAGAAGGCAGCAATATCGAAATATGGGTGTAGATATAGATTGGGGAAAGGGGCCATCTTATTATCAGTACAGAGTTCAGTGAACAGGAATCTCCATCCAGGGTTTTTTTAAAAATGCCAGCTAATATTCATAGTTTACTGATCTTTCTTTTACTTTCTGGTAAATGTTTGAGAACACTTCTTTCTGACCACGCTTCAAACTCTGAAAGTTATTCTGTACATTTGGCTTCACTGCACTGGTCATGGGAAATTCTGTGAATGTTTTGCTACTTGCTATGGAGATAAGATAGTAAAAATTAAAATATTGATATTACAGACAGTGAACCCACATGATAAAACTGAGGAAGGTTATTCTCATGTAAAATCTGAGAGTAATAGTGCCACATTTGATGAACTGTGAAAGAAATGACAAGGACTAAAAATTACTTTTCAGGCAACGAAAATTTAGTGATGAATTGGATGAACATAGGTAGTTCCAAAACAATATAAAAGTTGATCGTAAACAACAGCGATGTAACATATGCGCATTTTGAGCTTTTTTCTGAGGCCAGACAGAAGTAATTTCAAGTCAGTGATATCATTTTGCATGACTGGGCTTTAGGTGTTTCTAATGATATAGGAGGAAAGGAATGTATAGCATTTAAAATTTGAAGTATTCATTTAAAAAACCTGTGTAAAATCATATCTAGAATAATAGCAAAATTTCTATTGAAAAATATGTCGGAAAAGGGTATCAACAATGTAGGAAGAGACAGATTGCTACTTACTGTAAAGAAGACACGTCAAGTTGCTGGGAGAAAGGCACAAATAAAAAAAAAATTCACATAAAGCTTTTGGCTACAGCCCTCGTCAGTAAAACCACACACACACACACACACACACACACACACACACACACACACAACTGCCACTCCACCACTCCAGCATCTTGGGCTGGAATGCAGCACGCCATAGGATGCAAGCAACAATCTGGAGGGGATGAGGGAGGGGAAGGGAGAAATGCTGTATGGTGGAGTGTGCATGTACTAGACTGCGAACAGGTGCAATACCAGGAGGTTGTGGTGTAGGGAGGTGGGGGAAAAACGGAACAAAGAAGGAGAGGAGCGCAGATAAATGAGCGAATGCATTGGCAGAGGGCTGCAAATAAACAGGGTGGGAGATGAGAATGGGGAGGAGATAATAGGACAGAGGGGTTGGGAACTGTTGGGTGGAGGATGTGGGGACAGTATGTTACCATTTGTTGAGGCCAGGATAATTAGGGGAACAGAGAATGTATTGTAAGGATAACTCCCATCTGTGCAGTTCATAAAACTTGTTGGTGGAGGGGAGGATCAAGATGGCTCAGGTAGTGAAGCAGCCATTGAAATCAAGGGTGTCATGTTCAGCTACATGCTGTGCCACAGGGTTGTCTACTTAACTCTCTGCCACAGTTCGGCAGTGGCCGTTCATCCTGGTGGACAGCTGGTTGGTGATCATACCAATAATAAAAAGCTGTGCAATGGTTGCAGTGAAGCAGGTAAATGACATTGGCTCATGGCTGCTTTCACAGGTGCCCCAGTCCCTGTTGGGATAGGATAAACTTGTGACAGGACTGGAAAAGGAAATGCTGGGAGGGTGAATTGGGAAGGTTTTGCACCTGGCTTGGGATTGGGAATAGCATAGGGATGGACTAGGATGTTTGGTGGTTTGGTGGGTGATGGAACACCACTTTAGGAGGGGTGAGATTTCAGGCACAGTGATAGGTAATCGAAGTCCTGGTGGCAAATGTGGTTCAGTTGTTCCAATCTGGGGTGGTACTGGGTGATGAAGGGGACACTCCTTAGTGGCTGGTTCTTGGGGTGGCTGGAGGATTGGGGATGTGTGGGGAAATGGCATGGGAGATCTGTTTGCGGGCTAGGTCTGGGGGATTGTGACTGTCTGTGAAGGCCTTGGTGAGACCCTCAGTATACTGAGCGAGGAAGTTTTTGTCACAGCAAATATGCCGGCACCAGGTAGCCAGACTCTACGGGAGGGATTTTTTTGGTGTGAAAGGGATGTCAGCTCTCAGATTGCAGGTACTGTTGGTGTTGGTGGGTTTAATTTGGACAGGGGACAATCTCAACATGTAGGAAGGTGGCACGCCGGGTTGAGGAGGACCATGTGGAGTGGATGGGAGAGAATGTGTTGAGGTTGTGAAGGAACGAAGATAGGGTGTCTTGGCCCTGAGTTCATTGATGATATCTTCGTGATCTGGAAAGTAACAATCTGTCTCTTCCTACATTGTTGATATTCCTACATGGAGTTTCCAACATTTGGAAAAGGTTATTATTCAAAATGAACTGCTCTTAGCACAGAGCAAAGAATAATATCACTAGTTTTAGTGAATCTTGCATGTACAATGAAAATCAGTCTAGTTTTGAAAAAGTCAGGTGCACTAGCAGCAGCTTTTAATCCATTTGGATGTGCTTACTGTAGTGATACATTGATCTCTCTCTACAATTGTTAACTCTCTTCCCCCTCCCCACACACACACACACACACACACACACACACACACACACACACACACCGCTTCACTCCACTCCATTAACAAGCTGATCAGTCATTCCATTCTTTTAGTCAAAATGTGCCATAATTTTTTCCCCAGTATGACTCAGTGTGTCTTCATTAGTTACATGATCTCCCTATCTAATCTTGAACATTCTCGTGCAGAATCACATTTCAAAAAGCTTCTATTCTCTTCTTGTCTGAACTGTTTATATCCATATTGCACTTCCATACAAAGCTAGTCTCCAGACAAATACCATACTTAAATTTATTTTCAGTCTTCTTTTTCAGAAATGTTTTTATTACTAACACAACGTAACTGTTATTTCCCTGTGTCTCAGGCACTTATATAGAAAGTGCTTGTCTTACTACCATCACCATTCTCTGTTTCTTTTTCTGTTGTGTTCATTGCTGTTTGACAAATACCCCACCTCCATTTCCCATTTGCCTAAGTAGACAAGAAACTCAGATCCACATAGATGGAAACTAAAGCTGTATGTGAGATCGTTTAGGCAATACTCACTTTCAGGGGTGGGCATAAAATGCTAATTGGATCCTTCAGTTGCTCACCTGACTCATTTCCTGATGTAAACAAAAACTTCAGAGAAAATCACAGTTCACTTGTATGTAAGTTCCTCGATCATACTGTAATAATGAGTGGAGACTTTAATCATCCAAAATTTACAGAATTAGTTTTGTCGGTGGTGATTGTGTTAATACATCATGTGGAACACTACTAAATGCCCTGTCTGAAAGCTACCTAAAAATGGATAGTTAGGAACTGTAGTAACACTGTTCATGTTTACGTCGCACTTCACTTAGCGTAGACCGAGACTGTGCCCTAGGCATGCCCGATGTTAACTGACTGGGCACGGCCCGTGCTGCCTGAGTTGTTGTTGTTACGCCGGCAGAGGTCGCGTCCGAATTCTTGCGTGCCCTCTGGTGGACGGGACTCTACTTGCGGCAACTACGGTCCGTGACGCGCCGTGCCGATGTGTGCCTCCCGCGATCTTTCTGGTGGCTACTGCACTCCTCCTCCTTCGGGGGGGTAAAGACACTGTGATCCACTGTGTCGGAAGGTGGAGCGTCAGGCAGGAGCGATGACCTCCACATCCATTGGAAGGCCGGAGTCGAGGGGATCTGCCAACCCTCGAGCTGGAACCTTCGAATACGGCTGGAAGTGACCCACACGAAGAGGTCCCCACCGGAGCCCGGGACAGAACGGGCGACAAGCTGTTGAACTCCGGATCCTGTTCCACCTCGGGAGGGGCAAGACCCAGTGGCGGGGACGATGGGGAAGGGACGACCACAGGTGAACCAGCCTCCTGAGAAACCGGGTCTGCGAGGGGGGCCAGCTCTCGCTGGGGCATCTCGAACGATGGCGATGCCGGTGCTGGAGCAACTGGAGGCTGCCAAGGCTGAGAACCATCGCAGTGTGGCAGAGTCTCAGCGGGGAGAGGCGGTAACGTCCCCTGAGAAACCAACACGGGTGCCGGCAATGGGGAAGCCGGTGTCCGAGAGGTCGGAGGGTGGGTGCCCAAACGTGGACGTAGCTGATTTTGGTGACGACGTACCTCCTGGTCCCCTGCCTGCAAGGTATAGAGCCGGCGGCCATTTCGGCGCAGGACCACCGCCAGTATCCAACATGGATTACGACCAAACCCACGTGCCCAGACCGACATACCCAGTGGAAAGCCAGGTACTCCGTTTTGCGAAGACCGGCGAGGACCAGGCCGGAGGAGGTGCAGCAGAGTCCTAGGTTGGCGCCCATGGAGGAGCTCTGCGGGGCTGCGTTCTCCCATTGGAGTAGTCCGGTATGCCGTCAGGAAAAACGTCAGTGCCTCCTCCTCAAGAAATTCGTGCACATACTTTTTCATCTGCGTCTTAAATGTGTGCACCATGCGCTCGGCTTCCCCATTCGATTGTGGATGGAAGGGGGGAGAGCAAACGTGCCGAATACCGAAGCGCCTTCAAAAATCCTGGAAGGTCTGCGAAATGAACTGTGGTCCATTGTCCGAGACCAGGGTGATTGGCAGACCTTCCACAGAAAAGATTTTTGCTAGTGCCTGGATTGCAACTTCTGAAGTGGTTGAGGAGCAGCGAACCACATATGGGAATCGGGAATAAGGATCAATGACAATGAGCCATAAACCATTGAGAAACGGGCCCGCAAAATCGATGTGAACATGCTGCCCTGGGAGATGCCTGTTGGCTCGAACACTGGGAACTGGCGGCCACCAAGTGCTCAATTTCTCTGTCAATACCGGGCCAGTACACATGTCTGCGAGCCAAGGTTTTAGTACGGGAAACACCCCAGTGCCCCGCATGTAATAACGTGAGGAACTCCCTTCGTAAACTTGCAGGAACAACCACGCGAGGAACTGTATCCTCAGTAGCCAGAAGGAGAACTCCTTCCAAGACCGAGAGGCGGTCTCGTAGAATAAAATAATTATGAAGAGGGCCCAAGGCTCGGCCTGGAGGGCGGGATGACCACCCCTGCTGAATGAGGCGAACTACTTGCCAGAGAACTGGGTCAGCTGCCGTTTCCCTGGCAACTCGAGAACTAGTGATCAGGAAGCCATCAACCGCTTGGCGTGACGCCACATCCAAATGAAAACACATAATCTCCTCTTGATCGAACGTAGGATCCGGGCCCACTGGAAGACGGGAAAGAGCGTTGGCGTTGGCATGCTGTCCGGTAGGGCGAAAATGAATGTCATAATGGTACTTAGAGAGGAACAAGGCCCAGCGCTGTAGTCTGTGGGCCGCCCTATCCGGGATCTGAGAGGCAGGGCCAAATAACGATATTAACGGCTTATGGTCAGTGATTAACTGAAACTTCGTGCCATACAAGAAAGGGTGAAACCTGGTGACAGCGTAGACAATGGCCAAAGCCTCTTTTTCCACCTGAGAGTAATGGGCCTGTGCGGGACTAAGAGTTTGACGCAAACGCCAGTGGTTGCTCGGAACCATCTGTGTTGCGATGGGCCAGGACCGCCCCCACGCCATACTACGAAGCATCTGTAGCCAGGACCAACGGCTTATGGGGGTCAAAAGTAGCCAAACAAGGTGCTGACGTGAGGAGGCCCTTCAACGAGGTGAACGCTCGCTCGCATGCAGGCGACCAATCAAAAGGAACAGCCTGCGCAGAAGGCAGTACAAGGGGCGGGCTATGGTGGAAGCCCTGGGAATAAACCAGTGGTAATATGCTATCTTGCCTAAATAAGGTTGTAACTCTTTCAGCGAAGCGGGCCGAGGAAGGTCTACGATATCTTGGACCAAACTTCCTAGTGGCTGGACGCCGTGCCGAGAGATGGTGTAGCCCACATACTCAATGGACGATTGGAAGAAGTTTGACTTATCCAGGTTGCAACGCAAGCCCACAGATCTGAATTTGAGAAAGAGGGTGCGAAGGTTGTGCAGGTGTTCCTTCGTGCTGCGGCCTGTGACAATTATGTCATCCAGGTAATTAATACAATGAGGGATTGTCGATGTGACGTGCTCAAGATAACGTTGGAATATTGCCGGGGCACTGGATATTCTGAAGGCCAACCGCTGGTATTGGTAAAGGCCAAACGGGGTGTTGACGACCGCCAGCCGTTTGGAGTCCTCATCAAGTGGTATCTGATGATAAGCCTCCGAAAGATCAATTTTCGAAAAATATTGGCCTTCCACCATGGCGGAGAACAATTCATCAGCACGAGGCAAAGGATAGGTGTCCATCACCAATTGGGAATTAATGGTGGCCTTCAAATCGCCACAAAGACGTAATTTTCCGGAGGGCTTCCTTACAATAACGAGGGGCGAAGCCCACTCACTAGAAGAAATGGGAAGAACGACCCCTAGGGCTGTCAGCCGGTCTAGCTCTTCCTTTACCTGAGGGCGGAGAGCCAAGGGCATCTGCCTCGCGCGTAGAAAACGCGGGCAAGCCGATGCCTTCAACGTTAAGTGAGCTTCAAAATCTGAAACACGCCCCAGGCCCTCCTCAAAGATATCTGGAAAGTCTGAGATCAAAGATTCCAATGATTGATAGGGAACGTCTTCGGAGACCGACTGTATGGTGTCAGCGATAGAAAAGCCGAAAGCTTGAAAGGCATCCAGGCCAAAAAGGTTAGCGGAGCTTGCATCTCTGACAACAATAAAAGTAATAGGCCGAGTGACTGATTTGTAAGTCACGTCGGTAGTGAATTGACCCAGTAGGGGAATGAACTGTTTACCATAACCGCGTAGACGCCGGTAAACTGGCGCCAACGGGGGCGATCCAAGGTCGGAATAAGTTTGTGCATTCAACAACGAACCTGCTGCGCCCGTATCTACTTGCAGTTGTAACCGGCGCGACAGAACCGACACCTCAATAAAGAGTTTGCGTGCCGATGCGTCGGGAGCCTGGCCCGATGAAACTTCCTGAATGTCAACGTCCATGTCCTCTGTACCTGCTTCCTTCGATTCTTTTGAGGCTGAGTGGAAAACTTTAGCAATGTGACCTTTTTTATTACATTTGCGACAAACGGCCCAACGCTGGGGGCACTCTGACCGATCATGATGTATATAGCACGACGCACAGGACGGCAACGGGGGCCGGCGGCTGGCATTCTGTTTACGCGCCGTGCGGGAGGGGCCGTAACGGCCGGATTGTACCGCTCGCACGTCGTCCACCCCGGACACAGTGGACGCGGACACGCTGCCTTGAACCGCCGCGATGTCGCACCACGCTTCCAGCTGTTGACCTTTGGCGTGAGAGACTTCATACGATTGAGCAATGGACAGGACTTCCTCGAGGGAAGGGTCTTCTAACTGCAGGGCCCATTGCCAGACCTCCCTATAAAGGGCCGAACGAACAATGACGTCGCATACCATAACGTGGGCATACGACTCTCGCGACTGCTCCGTGACAAAATGACACTTGCGACTAAGACCGTGCAGGGTAGCGGCCCACGCCCGGTAAGACTGATGGGGCTGTTTCTTGCATTGATAGAACTCGACCCTAGCCGCCACAACATGCGTGCGGCGGCGATAATATGAAGACAGCAACGAACACAATGCGTCAAAAGACAAGGACGAGGGTTCCTGCAACGGCGCTAGCTGCCGCAAAACTTGATACAGCGAGGGAGATATCCAAGACAAGAAGAGAGCACGACATACCTCCGCATCGGCAACATGAAACGCCTGGAAATGCTGCCGAAGGCGATGGTCATATGCGTCCCAATCCTCCGCCGTCTCGTCATACGGGGGAAAGGGAGGAGGGAATGGCGCTGGAGCAGACTGCGTGGAGAGCAACGCCGGAAGCACTTGTTTCATGGTGGCCATGAGCTCCGTCTGCTGCTCAACCAAAACCCGCACTAAATCCTCCATGCTCTGGAGAAGCTGCGAAACCGGAACAACGACGCAACACGCGAAAGAACGACCCTGCTCGTCGCCAGTTGTGTAGTAACACTGTTCACGTTTACGTCGCACTTCACTTGGCGTAGACCACGACTGTGCCCTAGGCATGCCCGATGTTAACTGACTGGGCACGGCCCGTGCTGCCTGAGTTGTTGTTGTTACGCCGGCAGAGGTCGCGTCCGAATTCTTGCATGCCCTCTGGTGGACGGGACTCTACTTGCGGCAACTACGGTCCGTGACGCGCCGTGCCGATGTGTGCCTCCCACGATCTTTCTGGTGGCTACTGCAGGATCCCTACTCGTGATGGAAATATATTGGATCTACTGGCAACAAATATACCTGACCTCTTTGAGGATGACCACATTCAAACTGGTATCAGTGACAGTGATGCGGTTATAGCAGCAATGATTACCATAGTACAAAGGACAGTTAAAACAAGCAGGAAGATATATATGTTCAGTAAACTAGATAAAAAATCAATAGTATCATATCTCAATGAGGAATTTGAAACTTTCATCACAGGCAGGAAATGTGGAGGAACTGTGGCTCAAGTTTTAAGAGTATTTGACAATTCATTGGATAGATATGTATGTAATAGAGCAGTCCATAATTGGGGGGAACCTCCATGGTATACAGTCATTGTAAAGAAATTTCTAAAGAAACAGATATTACTATGTAATGTGTGTAAAACAAAATGTAGGGCTGTAAACAGAGAGATAGGGAATGAAACACATTTGACTGTCAAGAGAACAGTGCGTAATGCCTGCAGTGGCTGCCGCAACAAAATATTGTTAAATAATTTTTCACAAAACCCAAAGAAATTTGCAGGTCACTGTTTGCCACATTTTATTAGACTGTGTTTTATTTTTAGACCAGAGTGCAGTGACAGATTTGCCAACAGATCAGCCTCTATTTTAAGTGATTTTTAAACAAAAAATGGTTAGAGTTTTAAGGTATTGTGATTTGTCCGATGTGTTTCCTAACATTTTAGGGAGATGCTCTTGATGCGTTAACAAGGTGACTGGTTCACCCTTGTTTTTCCATAAGTGTCATTTCCTTGTGCCTTTCTTTTACCTCCTGTGCTGTCATTTTACTTATGTTTCAATCCCTGAAATAACAGCTTTCACCCTTTCTCCATTGTCTTAAGGTGTGTAATACAGAATGATTGTGCGAGTACACACACACACACACACACACACACACACACACACACACACACACACAGAGAGAGAGAGAGAGAGAGAGAGAGAGAGAGAGAGAGAGAGAGAGAGATTCATCAGTCACATTGTTGAACTTTGCTGTGGCATAACCTATAACGAGAGAAACATGAGAGTAACAGTGCACAGTACTGTAAGATCGCAAGAGTTGATAACACTGTCCAATTAAATACTAGTTAACAAACACACGTGAACCTGAGGTGTGACACAGCTAATACAGATACAGCATAGTTTTTACATGTGTAGCTTTAAACCCAAACTTTAGCATAAATGTTGTAATTGCATTAGACAGGCACAGACTTAAATGCAAATCTACATTATGATGTGACACTGAAGTTACCTGGGTGCAGACCTATACCAAAATCGACATAATTATAAAGGGTGAAAATTATTTAAACTGACTAACTCTCAGAGGTTACACGGGACACCAAAACAGATATTTTTATCTGACACCATATGTTTCTGTGAGGATGTTTTTTTAGGGGTAGAGGGAGTTTTCTCTGGTTGAAACTTAAAACAACAAACTCTGGGAGGTTGCAAGGGACACTGAAACACTTTTTCTTATATGAAACTTCCTGGCAGATTAATCCTGCCCTAAATCCCCAGCTGGTTCTGAATGACCAATTGCAACTGAGCAAATCACCATTCTTCAACTTTACAAAATACAGTAAACCTGATGCTAACCACAAGTGTCCCAATAGTAAACAAATTCACACCCAAATATAATGTAATATCCCTTGTGTGTTTACATTACTAACGGTAACTCAACTGTAACAATGTAATATTTGGTATTTATTAATGCACAATTTTTCTAATAACAAAATATAATCCCCAAAGAAAACATTGCTATTGTACAACCAACAATTTGTGTCCAGTGCAACTGTTTACAACAAACACAAAAAATTTGTAATTTTGTAATAATGTGTATTCTAAATAATTGTAATTGTTGTCCTACTTGGTACAGACAAACCAAAAAAATGTGATTTATTATGTTAAAGAACAGTTTTACAGAACAAAAAGTCAAAAGACCTGTTTGACAATTCCAAAGACAATACCACAACTAAAGATCATATGTAAGTGCATTGTATCGTAGTCCAGAATGTTACAAGCTCCTTGTAAACAATAGCCAGTAGTTATCTGAAGATGGACTAATAACCCGAAAACTAGTTCATACAAATAAAAACCAGTAGAACAAAAAACCGCCTACGTGTTATTCAACCCTCTATTTGGAAATGTTCTATCAAGAAACAAGGGAAGAATCCATAAATAAGGTTAAAAAATGTTTTGTACATCAGTCTCGCCTCACTGGTTGGAGAGCCCTGCGAATGTTTGCCAACTGAAGCTGTCAACAGAAAAAGCATGTGAAATTGTGTTTAAACTTTTAAATGAACATGTAATTAGTGCAGACTAATGGTTATAAACAACATAAACACTTCATATTGCAGACTGTTGACTCGCAGACAGTGCAAAAAATTGAAGAAAGTTGTAATCGTGAAGAATTTTTGAGTGGTAGTACCATTTTTAACTGTCAGTTATCTTTGAAAGAAATGCCAGGAACTAAAAATACTTTATCAGACGAAGAAAAAGCAATGGCAAATCAAAGTCTGGAGAAATGAGAATTAAAAATATCACGCCTTTTACTTGCTATGCTTCTCTTCCATTTTTGGGAACAAAAGTGATAAGAAACTCCTAAGTAAGAGTACTGTTCACAAGAAAGTTCACGTTTTTTTTTTTTTTTTTTTTTTTTTTTTTTTTTTTTTTTTTTTTTTTTTTTTTTTTTTTAAAAATGTGAATTGTAGGTGGAAAAAAAGTTTGCTTTCAGCAATGCCATCTTGCATGACTAGATTCTAGAGCCCAAAACTGTGTATAGAGAAACAGGTTATAAAATGATTTAAACTGAACTGATCGATAATTTTGCTACGGATGTAAAGCATAAGATTGCTAGTTTTAGTGAACCTTACATTTACAGTACATATCAGTCCATTTTTGAAGAAGAAACTGGAGCTAAAGGAACACTTCCACTCAGAGGGGAAAAACATACAGACACAACTATCCAGGTCTACCACTGCACTCACTTATTCATACACAATCATGTCTGTATCGGTCTGGATGATTTATTGGTACCTCTGCAGTATATTTGCCTGCAAGAATCGACTGGAAAAGATCAGTGTTCTATATAGAAAGTCCTGTGGTAGACTTATTGAGGTTTAGAAAAATGAGAAATGAAAACATATTTTGTGTGGCATTCTTCTCATTTGTTTTGTGGGAACAAATCAATATTCCTAGAGTCTTGATCTATCATTGAAGTTCTGAATCATTGTCATATTTTGAACTCACTCTGACAGAGAAGTAGAGTTACTTCAAATTAAACTTGGTATAACAAATTCACCTTCATATAGACATAGAACTGTTTCACCAGTGAAAGACTTTTTAAAGGAAAGGAAAATTATTGTGTACAGATCACAGCAGCTTCAATCCTTCCAATGTGACAATATTCTGTAGTTGTGTTCATCGGTAAACTGTCAGTTTTCCTCTTTCTGCCTTCAAAATCTGACTAAATACTGTAGTTGTGGTATTCCACAAAATGTAGTTATACTATGCTGCATATTCGTTCCCATCTAAAAAGGACTGTGAGCCACAATGCTGTCAAATTTCATCATTAAATGTATGTTGTGGTGGTCAAAAATATGTTAATTTGGAACACTGCATCAATATTTCACATTTTTGCAATAGTTAAAGGAATAAAATTAATGTTGACATACTTGAAACCTTGTACTGATTTGTTGTATACTCCACACCAGTTTGGTGGGAACTTCACAGATGAAATATAAGTTGTATTTCTCTACAGATATTTAATTATACGAGAGTGAAAAATTCTCAGAATCACCATGAGGGGTCAGAACTAGCGCAACAAGTTGTCCACGTGATATTCATTGGACTGTTGCCTGTAAACACGTGCCATGTCAGTGCTCTTGGAAGAGAGCTGTGGCGGTGACATGGCTCTTTAGTTGTTCCCACCTAGTGATTAGTGAAGGTGGAGAAAATCGAGATTCGAGCAATGTTTAAGTACTTCGTAAAGAAAGGTGTAAAAGCAAAGGACATTCATGCCGATTTCCAGAATACACTGGGGGTCTCTGTTCCTTCATATTCAACTGTTGTCAAGTGGACAAATCAATTTAAATTTGGTAGGGAGAGCTTAGATGACGATCCGTGCAGTGGTCGGCCAAGATGTGTCACTACTCCAGAAATCATTGCAAAAGTGCACAAAATGATCATGGAGGATCACCATTGAAAGTGTGTGAAATTGCTCATGCTTGCCAGATGTCATCTGAAAGGGTATATCACATTTTAATTGAAGAATTAGAAATGAAAAAATTATCTGCAAGATGGGTGCCGCGATAAGACAATGTGTGCTTGCACACACGAGCCATCGCCATGGCAAAATTACATGAACTTAGGTATGGGTTGTTGCCACACCCGCCTAATTCACCTAATATGGCTCTGTCAGACTTCCATCTCTCCCAAAAACTGAAAATTTTTCTTGGTGGACAAAGATTCACTTCAAACGAAGAATTGATAGCCGGAGTTGACAACTATTTTGCAGAGACCTGGAGGAAACTCATTTTCAAGATGGGATCAAGGCACTGGGACATCGTTGGATGAAGTGCATTAATCTACAAGGAGACTACATTGAAATATAAAAAAAAGTTTCAGTGATGTATGTACTGTTTTTCTATTCTGTTCCAAAAATTTTTCAAACCACCTTCGTGTTACATAGTTCTGTTCCGAGAATTTTTCAAACCACCATCGTATTACAATCACTTTAAACTAATGGTTTACTGCTTGCCTTGCAAGCCAATAGTAATGGTGACGAGCACACCACATGGCACAGTACAAGAATTCAAGGCTGTACACCAGAAAGTTTCGAGTGCAGAAACCACATGGAAAAATCTTTATGCAAATACTTATAAGAATATAACATTTACTGGAAATGATTATGGAGCTGGATAACTTGTCAGTTTGAAATTAAGAACTTCATTACTCACAAAGGCATATATGCTCAGTAATTAAAATACAATCTTTTGGATCAAGGATTGTAACTCTTTATTGGTCTCAAGGGAATTGCATTCATTTGCATTGTTTGATTACTTACTAACAAAATATTAGTGACAGATATGCTAAGAGTTTGGGTGCAAATATTAGTTCAGTCAGTGCATGTCTTCACACTGTACAGTAATGTTGTTTTTTTTTTTTTTATTTTAAAATACAAAAACACCAGTCGAACTTCTTTATTAAGTTTTGTTGCCTACTATTATTTGAGTCTGCTAAATTTTACTTGAAAATGTATTTCAGAAAATGTTTTGTCTTCAGTCATTAAAAGTATCCGTTGTTCCGAATAAAATAGGAAGTCAAGGAACGTGTTAAGAAAGGGAAGGTGCATGAATCACTCAGGACTCTAGATAAATTGGGGGTTTGTAATACTGACATTCATTCTTCAGATTTACCTGCTACACTGCTCAAATTTAGATAATATGACTCATATTCCTGTACAATAAATAACGTAACTTCTCCTCCTCCTCCTCCTACTTTTTCATCTTCTTCCTGTTGATACTTGCGGTTCGATAGTTAGTTCGCCTAAACAGATCATTCCAAAAGATTTACATCTGCTTAATCTCATGTTAGTAAACGATCGAAGTGTCTGTAGCAATGCCAATATTGTATTAGGTACTGAAAGCTGACTGAAACCAGACATAAAAAGCAGTGAAATTTTGAACTGTGATTGGACAATGTTTAGGAAGAATAGGACTGATGACTGATGCTATGGGAGGTGGTGTGTTCATTGCAGTTAAAAACTGTTTAAACACAGTTGAGATCGATACTGGGTCGGACTGTGAAATAGTCTGGATAAATCTGTCAATCAGACAAGGATTGACCGATGTTTTTATAGACCACCAGCATCTGCAACAAATGTCGTAGAATGTTTCAGGGAAAATCTTGAGTGCATAGGAAGTAAATATCCAAATTATCCATTAGTTATGGGTGGAGACTTTAATCTGGCATCCATTGACTGGGAAAATTACATGTTTATCACAGAAGGCAGAAGCAAAGATTCATGTGAAGTTATTCTAGGAGCGCTCTCAACATGCAACCTTGAGCAGTTGGTTAGAAAACCAACTCAAGATGGGAACATATTAGATACCTTGGCGACAAACGGACCTGATCTTTTTGAGGAAGTTAATCTAGAAGAAGGTATTAATGACCATAATGTTGTCGTGGCTTCTATGTCAATGGAAGTTGCAAAAAAACCAAAGAAACAACGTAGAGTTTTCTTGGTTGGGAAATCAAATAAAAGTGTCATTAATGAATATCTTCATAGTCGGCTCCAAACATTCACCACGGGACACAAAGATATTGAGCATCTTTGGTCGGAATTTAAAGGCATTGTCCACCATGTGCTAGAGAAGTATGTGCCTAGCAAAAATGTAGGAAGGGGGGGGGGGGGGGGGGGGGGGGGGGGGAGGATCCACCTTGGTACAACAAACATATTAGGAAATTGCTGATAAAGCAGAGAATTTTGCACAGTCGTTTTATTAAACGTAGTCACTGCCCCGCTGACAAACAGAAATTATGTGAAATGAAAGCAGCTGTCAGAAGGACAATGAGAGATTCTTTTAATGAATTTGAAAGCAATATTTTATCTGCAGATTCTAAAAATAACCCAAAAAATTTTGGTCATACGTAAAATCAATGAACACTACAAATAATTCAATACCTTCTGTTACTGACAGTACGGGTAATGTAACTGATGATAATAAACAGAAGAAGGAAATTCTAAACGTAGCTTTCAAAAACTCGTTTATGGTAGAGAACTGCAGCACCATTCCCCCTTTCAATTATCGAACAAGTGCAAGGATGGCTGACATAGTGTTTAGTGTATCTGGGATTGTAAAACAGTTAAAATCCTTAGACGCCAGTCAGGCATATGGCCCAGACGATACCCCGTAAGATTGTATGTTGACTATGCTACAAATGTAGCACCATCTATCAGAGATCATTGGAATGGCGGTACTGGAAGAAGACCCAGGTTATAGCAATCTATAAAAAGGGTAGAAAATCGGATGCACACAATTACCGGCCAATTTCATTGACATCGACTTGTTGTAGAATCATGAACATTGACCTTTCTAGAGTCTGAGAAGCTCATCTGCAGAAACCAGGATGGTTTTAGGAAATAGCAGTCATGCAAGACACAGCTGGCCCTCTTGGTGCATGATATACAACAGGCTCTAGATACCAGCTCCCACGTTGATGTCATATTCCTCGACTTTCGAAAGGCATTCGACTTAGTTCTGCACTGTTGCTTGCTCCAAAAAGTGTGCACTTACAGTCTGTCCGATGACATATGTGGTTGGATAGAAAGTTTTCTAACAGACAGGGATCAGTATGTCGTCCTGAACGGGGTAATGGGGTAACTTCAACAGAAACAAGCGTAATTTCAGGTGTGCCCCAGAGCAGCGTAATAGGTCCGCTGCTTTTTACGATTTACCTAAACGATCAGGTCGGTGGTATTGACAGCAGCATTAGACTGCTTGCTGATGATGCTGTAATGTACAGGAAAGTAGTATCGCACGAAAGTTGTGAACAAATCAATGAAGATTTGTAGAAAATAAATGTGTGGTGTAATGACTGGCAGTAGTAGGTGTAACCTACTGCATATAACAATGCGAACATCCTAATTAATGAACAAGTACAAAATAAATGCCCAGTCTTTGGAAGCGGTAACATCCGTCAAGTATCTGGGTATGATTATTCGAAATGATCTCAAATGGAATGATCAGATTACACAAGTAATGGGTAAGGCGAACTCTAGTTTGTGGTATGTTGGTAGAATCCTGAAGCAATGCAGTCCTTCAATAAAGGAAATAGCTTACAATATGTTAGTTCCTCCAGTCTTAGAGTATTGTTAGTCTGTATGGGACCCTTACCAGTTGGATCTGATTCAAGAGATTGAGAAAGTCGAAAGAAGAGCGGCAAGATTCGTGACTGTTACATTTAGCCATCACAAGAGCATTACTAATCTCATAGAAAGTTTGAAGTGGGACACACTTGCAGATAGACGGCGCGCTAAACCGAAGGGGCTGCTCACTAAACTCTGAAATCCGATCTTCACTGAGGATGTAGAGCATACGAGGTGTGGCTAGAATAAAACCGGACTATTACTGGTGAAACAATAAAACGAATGTAATAAGGCTGAAAGTCGCGTGGCCTGTCACGTGACTCTCGCTACGCCTGCTGCTAGAGTTTCATCTGCCTCCTGCACTCAGTCTGCCCGTGGCTTCTGTTTTAAGTAGTTGACGTTTTGTCTGTGCGTCGGAAAATGTTGAGTGTACAGAAAGAACAGCGTGTTAACATAAAAATTTTGTTTCACACTAGGAAAATCTGCAAGTGAAACGTTTGTAATGTTACAACAAGTGTACGGCGATGATTGTTTATCGCGAACACAAGTGTTTGAGTGGTTTAAACGATTTAAAGATGGCCGCGAAGACACCAGTGATGACACTCGTACTGGCAGACCATTGTCAGCAAAAACTGATGCAAACATTGAAAAAATCGGTAAACTTGTTCGACAAGATCGCGTTTAACAATCGGAGCAGTGTCTGAGTTAACAGGAGTTGACAAGGAAAGTGTTAGGCAGATTCTTCATGAAAGTTTCAACATGAACAAAGTGTGTTCAAAAATGGTTCCAAAGTGTCTCACAATTGAACAGAAGGAACGCCGAGAATGATTTGTTCTGACATCCTGGAAAACATTGAAAGTGATCCCACCTTCTTACAAAATGTTATTACTTGCGATGAATCGTGGTTTTTTTTACTTACGATCCCGAAACTAAACGCCAATTGATGCATTGGAAAACTCCTGGTTCTCCACGATAAAAAAAAAGCACGAATGTCAAAATCGAAATTCAAGGCAATGATGATTGTTTTTTTTGACTTCAAAGGGACTGTGCACATTGATTGGGTACCAGAGGGACAAACAGTGAATCAGCATTACTACATTAGCGTCCTGGCTACTACCCTACCGTGAGCGAGTACGGAGAAAACGGAATGATTTGTGGAGAAAAAAGTCATGGATCCTTCCACCAAGACAATGCCCCAGCTCACAGTGCCGTTGTCAGTGAAGACGTTTTTGGCAAAACACAACATTCCCATCTTAGATCATCCACCCTACCTCACCTGATTTTGGCCCCCTGTGACGTTTTTCTTTTCCCTAAAGTCAAGTCAGCTTTGAAAGGAACTAGATTTGAGACTGTTGAAGCAGTAAAAGAAAAAGCGACGGAAGTAATGTATGGACTTACCGAAAATGATCTGCAGGATTTGCTATGAACAGTGGAAAATTCGTATGGAGCGGTGTAGAGACCGAGGAGGAGAGTACATTGAAGGAGATAACATGAAATTGTAAATAAATGTAAATAAATGTTTTTTCCAGCATCAGTCTGGTTTTTTTCTCTAGCCGCACCTCGTATATTATTACCATCAACTTTCAAATCTCGCAATGATCACCCTTCAAAGATAAGGGAAATTAGAGCTCGTACTGAGGCATTCAGGCAGTCGTATTTCTCTCGTGCGATCCGTGAGTGGAACAGAGGGGGGGGGGGGGGGGGGGGGGCCGGAATATGAATTGGTGCGAATTGTGTCCTTCGCCACACACCTCTTGGTGGCTAGTGGTTTATGTATGTAGATATAGGTGTAGATGCAGTTCACAGTATCTTAAAACCTGTTTCCCCATTCGTGCTGCTGTTTCTTATTTGACTCACATTGTACTTACGCTGATAATCCCAAACTATGCGACCACCTACTTAACAGCATGTTGGTCCACCTTAGGAAACGATTTTTGCGTGAATGTACTTCAACAAGACTTTGGTGGTTCTTGGACGTATGTAGCACCAGGTCTATGTAAAAGTTATGTCATTCCTATAAATTACAGGCTGGTGATTGTGGACATAAGCTGGTGCCCAGCAGTGTCCCACATGGGTTCCATTTGGCCTAGACCAGATGATTTTTTTGGGAAAGATAACAATGTGAGTTCACTATCACTCTAGACCACTGTAGACAGATTCTGGCTTTGTGACTTTGACAGTTATCGTATTGAAGATGCCATTGCTGTCAGGGAGGACATCAAGCATGAAGGGATGTAGGTTGTCCGCAAAAATGTTCATGTAGTCCACAGCTGACATGGTTCCTACGATTACTACCACAGGTTGCATGGATACCCAGATGAATGTCCCCTTTAGCATAATATAGCCCCCACCGACCTGTGTTCCTGACGCACTGCATGTTTCGAGTAGCTGTTTGCAGGGATGATGGTGTATCCAAACATGAGCATCAACGTGATTCATCTAAACAGGTGACTCATTTCTTTCAATCTACCATCAATCTCTGTGATACTGTGCCCACTGCAACTGTAATTGATGACGTTGTTAGGGTCAACATGCGAACATGAAGGGGTCTTCTGCTGCGGGGCCCCCTAGTCAACAATATATGCTGGAACAGTGTGCTTTGAAACACTAGTACCTGCCCCAAAACGTACTCTCTTTTGAGATCTTATACAGATTACCACCTATCCTGCTTTGCAGAATGGCAAGCCTCTGACTTGTGTTGGCTCCTCTTTGTCTGTTCTTCAGTCAGGTTAGAAGAGAACTGTTGTAATGTGTAGGTAACAGCCTAAACGTGTCTGATGTAATAAGAACTCAATTCAGACACAGTTATAGTGGAATTCTGCATACTCATTGACATCTCCACTTATGAACAGCAACAGTAAGTGAGTAAATAAATTAGTTTTCCTAATTCATCACATAATTAATGGGTAAATTATTTCTTTTTCCATTATTTCATGCACATTATCTCTCAGTGTTCTCCTCTCCTTACAACCGAACTGCAATCATTGTTTTCATTCATAATTTTAACCATTGTTCTTGTTCAGATGCTCATTTCCTTATAAAGTAGCTTTTTTTTGTTTTTATGACGTGCTATCGCATCGCTGAATGATAATTGTCGTCCCCCCCCCCCCCCCCCCCCCCCCCCGCACACACACACACACACACACACACACACACACCACACACACACACACACACACACAAAGTAAATTCCAGGCCCAATAACTGATCTGTTTAAGTACTAATAATTTCTAGCAGTAATTCCACATTTTTATCCTGATCACATTGTATAGTGAAAGAAGAACTATAATACATTTGTCAAGAAAGCCTCACAGCATTTTCAGATATGCATGCCCTATGATTCTAAATCTTACCACTCTTCTGTCCAAGTACACCACAGTGGGCTCATGCGCGAAATAGCGATCAACGGCAGGCGACACCACAGTGGTGTTGTGAGCATAGTATCGTGCAGTGGCCAGCGACAGCACTTTAGTATCTTTTTGCATTCTGTTGGTGTTTTGTCGAGGTAACAAATAAGTTACACACGTCAACAAGTTTTTTGTTTTTTTACGTACTTGTGCCTTTTCATCATGACAGACGAAAGAGATGATACGATTATTTACGATGAAATCATAGAGCAAAACTTGGAGGTTGCCACTGCATCGCATATGTCTCATCATGATCCGTTGACAGACTTTCCGGTCACGTAAAGCAATACCAACTATCAGGCCTACGTATTTCCAAAAACCAATAAATGAAAATGAAGAAACTGCCATGTATGTTACAAAAACAAAAGAAAGAACAATAAACTTAATGTGCAAGTCTTGTGGAGTTGCATTACCTCTTGGAGACTGTTTTGCTGCATATCAAATGAAAGAGAAATATTAAGTACCAAAGACAATGCAAATAAACAAATATATGAAATAAACAAAATTTTGTATTTATTTACGTGTATATATCTTCGAAATTTCATGAAAGTAGGGGAACAGAGTGAGAAGTTCTGAGAACTAACCATGAGATTAGTAACAATTTATAATCTCCTGATAATGTCAAGAACGGCCGGCGACAAGTCAAGTAATCCGAATTAGCGCTGCCGGCGCCAAACGAATAAATTTGTACAAGACGTATGGATGGCAAAATGTTACAGCTTTGTTGTCCTGGCTGATTACCTTGCGCAGACCACGATGTAATGTAGAGGAGTGCATTGGGATGGGAGATAGAACAGCGGTAGACGGAAACTGGATAGAAGAGGGTGTGGGTGCAGGACAAGTGAAATTAGTGGTCATGAGGCTGGGAATGAGATGCGTGTTGGGCAGGGCATAATGGAGATTGAGGGCGGGATTATTAAGAGATCAAAAAAATTGTTGGAAGAGCTACTTCCACCTCCTTACACTTCGGAAAGACCAGTTGGAATATCAAAAGTATTATGAAAACAATAGATTGCTGCTCACTGTAAAGAGGACACAATGGGTTGGAGACAGGCACAATGAAAAGACTGTTGCACATTAAGCTTTTGTCCAAAGTCTTCTTCAGAAAGGAAAACACACACACACACACACACACACACACACACACACACACCACACACACACACACACACACACAAGGAAGCACACCTCAGTCACACGTGATCATGATCTCGAGCCTCCCCAACCAGAATCTTCTGGGTGGAGTGGCTGGAGATAGCAGTTATGTGTGTGTAATGTGGGATTGCTTGCGTGAATGTGGGTGTGTTTTCCTTTCCAAAGAGGGCTTTGGCTGAAAACTCAGTGTGTAACAGTCTTTTTGTTGCGGCTGTCTGCAAGACAACTTGTCATCTTTACAATGAGTAGCAATTTATCCTTTCCATAACATTCCATCTACTTAAATTCAGAGAAACTGGTGTTGTAAATACGGATCCAGATGACACAGTTGTGAATTAGCCTTTGAAATTGACCATGTTATGCTGAGTAGTGTGCCCTCCACAAGGTGGACTACTTTGATTTTGGGCAAAGGTTGGTGGGTGGAACCGGTAGTCATGCTCACATAAATGGCTGTGTAGAGAATACAGCAAAACTGCTGTGTGGTGAGGCTGCTTTCACAGGTAGTCTTGCCTCTGATTGGACACAAGGTTGTAGCCAAAGGCAGTGGGTCCAGGGTGTCCGGAGCCTACCCACCCCACCCCACGCCCTATCAGCTATCGTAGTGATTAAAGAATTTCTGTGTAAATTCTAGAACAAGTCAACCTTCTACTGTCTCGAGCACACAATATTCTGGATATGAGTGTGGGATGGTAGAATCCTACGTACTTCGTCACATGCTTGTGTATGCAGGTTTAAAATCAGTCGTGGGATGAAAGTAGACAGGGCAGATGAATGGCACCGAGAAGTACCCGCAGGCAATCCATAGATGTTTTAGTGAGTGTGTAAGAAAGAACCATGGAGTTTATATGCAGCTCTGTCATTGACTATTGTTATTAAAACAAAGACAGTTGAAAAAGAACTCTTGGAAACTCTTGATGTAACCTTGCTATAGGCAAGACTTATTTTCTGATTTATGTTAAGAAAAGTTATGGTATCAAAGCCAACTTTCTTTTAACTGTAATTTAATTTGTTTCTGATGTTTGACTGTACGAGGGACTTACCGGAAGTTATATATTTATGTTGAAAGTGAGAGTTTTATTGTGTATGAAAGTCAAATACATTGTTAATTGACGAAAAGCAAAGTTTGTATGTCTACTTATTTCATAAGTAGAAAGAGTGTAAAAATTCTTGTACCTAGGGTTATTCGATGGAGAAGAAGTCAGTAGTGTTTCCAGTTGGCGGATACCCAGTAAAGAAGCACTCCATTTTCAGGCCACGAGTGGTCTACCGGGACCATCCGACCGCCATGTCATCCTCAGTGGAGGATGCGGATAGGAGGGGTGTGGGGTTAGCACACTGCTCTCCCGTTGTTATGATGTTATTCTTGACTGAAGCCGCTACTATTCAGTCGAGTAGCTCCTCAATTGGCATCACGAGGCTGAGTGCACCTCGAAAAATGGCAACAGCACAAGGCGGCCTGGATGGTCACCCATCCATGTGCCGGCCATGACCAACAGCGCTAAACTTCGGTGATCTCACGGGAACTGGTGTATCCACTGCAGCAAGGCAAGTAAAGAAGAGTGGCTGCAAATTCCAAGTAAGTCACCTCGTAAAGAAGTGGAAGGTGGTTTGGGGGAATAAACCAAAATAACCCAGATTCACACTCACTTTTTAAGTTGGAAACATTAGAACGTGGTGACTTGTGTGAAAGGACTGAGAAAACAGGAATTTTAAGTCAAAAGCGAGAAAAGAAACTGTTACGTGTTGCCATAGCAACCAAACTTAATAAGACAAGGGAATTACTCTGAGAAATTGGAATATGTTCGAGTACTCAATGGAGAAAAAGTTTAATGGAAAAACAGTGAAGAAATGAAAAATTCACAATGATAAAAACAACAAAGAAGATTTTGACGTATTTGTCCAAGAAGAAATACGCATAGAATGTGTCAAGCAAGAAGATCCAGTGCGGGGTGTATACAGCTCTCACACACATCGCAGGGACGCAGACATACATTCAATGCTGCTGGCACCAGCTGCTGTTCACCAGTGCTGACCTGCCTCCTCCACATCCACTCAACTCTGCAACGCGAATTCTACGCCAGGTGAGCGTGAAAAAAAACTCGATTGCTTTAGTACAAAGTTGTAGAAGATACTATTGAGTGAACTTTTATTGGATCTAAGGCATATAAAAGTATGGAAAATATACAACAGGTTGGGGAAACTCAAGACCCAGCTATGGCCTTGAAAATTAGCAAAGAAGTGCCTGACTGGGCTGAGTTGATAAATTTAATTGAAGCTCAGAGTCTTGAGTTAAACTCATTAAATTCTCAATTAAATACCCAGAGTGAAGCTTTAAATGTTCAGAGGAAAACGCTAAATATTCAAACAACAAATTTAGGTTTGTTAAACGCCAAAGTCGACTCTCAAAGCAAAGAATTTAGTAATCTATGCAAAGGCGTGGGTGCTTCGAAGTCTGAGTTTGACACAATAAGAATTTAAAAGTAGGTTTAAAGAACGAGTTGACAATTTCTTTGACCACTCGTATAAATCATATGTTTACCGACCATAGTCAGAAACAGAGTAACACTTTTCAAGATTTATCGAAAATGTCCAGAACTTAACATTGAGAGCAGATGTAATAATGTAGAATCCGAAGTTACTGAAAAGTTAGGATCTTTTGAAAATGTGTACAATGTTAAGTATAATGATGTAAGGCAGGGGTTGAATCATTTGAAAAAGATTGTAGATAAGCATAATCAATTAATGCCAGTCATTCAGTTATAAATTACAAGTGTCAATACATGGGTAGATAATGTAGAAATAAATTTCAAAGAGAAAATGGCTAACTCTGATATTATAAATGTAATTAGTTTGGAAGAACAATTTGGAGAAATTGTAGATAGAAAGGTTACTGAGAGAATAACATCCGGAAACATATCGCCTATTCCTTCTTCTGAACTTAGTGGTACCAGGAACGGTATGGACGACCTGTGGAGAGAATTTAAGCATATCCAAGAGAAAGTTGAAAAAAGGGTAACTTCACCTAATGTTGTATTAACTGGTGAAGCGGTGACTAATTTGCAATGGATAGCTAATTCAGGGTTATCGAGACAGTTCCCTAAATTTAAGCTGGACAGAGATGTACATCCGACCCATTTCTTAAAAAGATTTAGCCAAGCTTTACCGAAAACTTGGAAGATTCCAAGAAGATCGAATTTGCTTTGGGGTACCTTCTAGGGAAAGCCTCAGAATGGGGAACAGTAAATATTGAGAATTTTTCCTCTTGGAGAGACTTTCAAAAGATATTTAAAGAGAAGTACTGGTCTGCCAGTGCTCAAGAAAAATTAATATCAGATCTATGGGACCCAAAATATTATAATACTTGGGGTGCTACAGGGAAATATTTCGATTGGCGTTTAACACGAGCAAAGTCTTTAGATAAGCCAATGGAAGAACAAGAAGGAATAGTACGTATTTTAATTAGACGATTGCCATTCTGTGCGAGAAAAGACTTTTGTGTAGTGGTTGGAAAATGATAAAAGAGTTGTTGTCTTTTGTTGACACACTTGATGCAATAAATAAGGACCGCAACGAAACTTTACACCAAAGTGAATGTTCAAACTATAAAATAAATAGCGGAAATAATTTTAAAAAACATGAGCCAAACTTAGCAAAAGTACACCAGCACAGTAAGAAAAGTTGTAATTACAATTATCAAAAGAAAGATCCACCTTCAAATTTAGATCCGTTAGCTTCTCAAGAATTTGTACCGAGTAACCATAAAACACAGAATGGGAATATAGTATCTCGTTTTGGTAACCAACTCAAAATTATAAAACACAGAATGGGAATGTAGTATCTCGTTTTGATAACCAACCCAAAATGAGTAGTAATGAGGAAAACGTTGTTCGACCTGGATCCAGGGCCAGGGCCCAGGTCGTGGAGATATATTAGAAGGCCTTATTCCATATAAGCATGTTAACTTTACACACAAAATACCCACAAAGGAATGGTTGCTACTTGAAGAACCAAGCTTAACTACTGATAACCTACGACCTATAATAGCAGGGACAGTGGAAACTTCAGAGATTAACACATTTATAGGTATGAGGAGAGGTATCACTCATCTCAAACGCATTTTTTAACTTGGTACAGGCTAAACAGCATTTACCGTTGTTGCCAGTGACTGGAATGTGTTTAATCGGGATAACGGGAACAAAAAGTAAACTTGTAAAATATGAAACTCAAGTGAACTGTAGTATTGGACATATGTTATTTCGTTAAACACTATTAATAGTAGAGAATATTAATAGAGATGGACAGTAGATGCTGGACACAATTTGTAACAAATAGCCACATTGGGGAACAAACAACTGAGTGTCAGTGTCTACGATTAACAGCTACAGCACAGTTATCACCAAAAATCGATAATGTGGATCAAGTAACACATCAAGCTGACATACAAGACAGAGTTAATGAATCCCTAATATTAACCATTCAATGAAGATGAGATTTGTATAAAATTTTAATGGAGTATGAAGTGTTGTTTTCTGATTGTCCAGGTAACATCAGCGACTGTATCTGTAAGTTCAAAATCAAAGGTGACACTCCATTCTTTTGCAAACCATATCCAATACCAGTGAGTTTGGAGGAAGCAAAGTTCCAGTGTAATGAATAATCCTCTGGTTGTGGTGAAGAAAGCTACAGGCAGGGTACAATTACTCTTAAGACGCTCGTACATTAAATTGACATATAGAAACGGAGAGGGATCGAGCGATTAATATTGACAAATTGTTATCCAAGTTTGAAAAGGTGCTACAAAGAGTAAGTAAGCATAACGAAAAGGCTGTAGAACCTCAGTACCAAGTCGATTACCTGGTTCTTATAAAACATCATCTTCACAACTCGACTCTGAAGAAAGAGACTCACAAGTTTTTCCAAAAATATGAGGGACTGTACCGCGTACAGATGGTGATCCATACTGAGACACTATTTTTAGTAGATCCCACAACTGGATTAGAGAAGGGGAGATACAATGTAAAAGATGTAAAATTGTATATCCCCCAGGGACGTTAACATTCTGAGTTAACGGGCGGAGTAACGACTGTCGGATCCCGAGTTGTCTTCGGTGTTTCATCCAAAATAATGTTCCTGCACTGAATTCCTTTGAAATCTAGAACTATCCTGTAATCTTATTGCTTAGAACACTGGGTATGACTATAAAATAGAGAACAACGAAAGAGAATCATAGAAAAAAGTGATATCTAGACGAAATAAACTGAATATAGTATTATATTTGTGGAAAATACAATATGATGTGACTAGCTTAGCAACTGTTATACCATAGTATATAGATTTTATATTTTGTATAGAGTATTTTATACCTTTTCTGAGATATGATATAGATGGGAGGGCTTGTATAAATTTTGAAAGGGGTGGGTATTGTAGCTAAAAGCATGATTTACAAGAACATATAAATCATGACTGATACAAACACACATCACACCTTTCAAACAACCCTCACAAACAAGTGTGCCTTATGTTTAATGATTTGCCGTTTCCATAGGATTGCTAGGATTTCCGTCGGGGACCTCAAAGGGTGAAAGTCGGAAGTCCGTTCTGTGGGGGATGATTTAACACCAGACCACCTCTGGCATCTCACTCAAGTACCTGAGGGTTAGGGATCCTAGGAAAGGGGGATTGAAAGGGTTTCCGGTCTTTGGAGCTATCTTCTTTCTCTTCTTCGATCCTAGCATCCACATCTATTTTTTCTTTTCTTGCCTCTCATTTGAGGACCTGTCTATTTTTCCCCTCTTTTCTCATTCACAAACTTCTAATCCTGAAGTCCTTCCTTCTTTCCGTGTTTACCAGAAACCTAAATCTTACCTTTAGATAAGAAGGCCGAAAAATCAGACGACATTCACACATATTCACTACACTTCTACACAAACATTAAATTACATAAGACAAAGCCTGTCATGATGTGAGAACCACCAGTTGTTGTAGGGGAAAATAGGTGTACATATGGAAATATGCACCCATATATAGACCGGTTGTACATCGAAAGTGCATAAGAAGAGGTGCACATAAACAAAGAACAGTGACAGTTCTAAATAGAGATTAAAATAGGCACAATGAACCCATGTGCAAAGAGAGACAAAAGCATATAAGTTTATGGAAGAAAAATGGTACATACGAACAACTATAAAGTAGTAATGAGTAATGGATAAATAAGAAAGAGGCGTGAGCAAAGAAAGAAAATGAAAGTAGGAAAGGAATTAGTCATATTGATCATTATGAAATGTCAGTGTAATAAATACTCTGATGAATTGAATGATAATGGGATGTAAATGGTATATGTAGACATAGTATCTATTGAAAATAGAGAAGTTGATAAGTAGAGGAAGACTCTAGGCAGTAAATGATATATTAAAGAATGAATGTGAAGCTTAAGATAGATTCATATCTTTACCAGAAGGTACTTAATTATGGTATACATAGAAATGTATACTAGGGTAATGAACCATGAGGCCTCCTCAGAAAGGATAAGGGGGACATACCCGGCATTCATTAAGTATAAAGGGCAGGCATACCTAAGGAATAGGTGCTGATCCTAGGAAAAGGGGACAGTATCATGACAAAAGTCACAAATTTTATAGGGATTATTCTGGGAAGTGTGAGTTCTATGAACAACTAGCATTATTATTTTTTTGGAAATAAATGAGTGTCAAAAGCACACTTTCATTTCATCCAGAGGTCCTCCAAACTACAAATAATGAAAATAGTGCACACTAGGAAATAGGTAGTACAAAAGATAGGACCAGAAAATAATTACTCATGTGTCATATACATCTGAAGTTTAGGATTGGGGCAAAAAAAGGAAATAAAGAAAAGAAAGAGTTCTCACAATTCCTAAATATTAGTAAAGCTGACTAAAACCACGAGTATATGCTCATGTCTTAATAACTAAGTAAAATAAGAAAAGGATAGAGAAACAGAAAGCGAAAGATTGTTCAAGAGAGGACAGAGAATTGTTATTGAAAGGAAATGTATGTATATAAACATATGTAAGAAATGTATACTGTTAATATATGAAATGTTGTTATGAGTGACATTATTTGCATAATGATTATGTATAAAATATTGCGTGTTCGATCTGAGGGGGGGGGGGATACGTAGTGATTTGAGAATTTCTGTGTAAATTCTAGAATCTCTCACCCTTCTGCCGTCTCCAACACACAATATTTTGATTATGAGTGAGGGATGGTAGAATCCTACCTAATGCGTGTCACATTTGTATGTGCAGGTTTAAAATCAGTCATGGAAAGAAAGTAGACAAGGCAGATGAATGGCACCGACAAGTATCTGTCGGGCAATCCATAGATGTTTTAGTGAGTGTGTAAGAAAGAACTATGGAGTTTATGTGCAGCTCTGCACGTATTGCATCACTGACTATTGTTACTAAAACAAAGACTGTTGAAAACGAACTCTTGAAAACTTTTGATGTAACCTTGCTATAGGCAAGATTTATTTTCTGTTTTATGTTAAGAAAAGTTATGGTATCAAAGCCATTAATTTGTTTCTGACGTTTGACTGTATGAGGGATTTACTAGAAGTTATATATTTATGTTGAAAGTGAGAGTTTTATTGTGTATGAAAGTCAAATACATTGTTAATTGGTGAAAAGCAAAGTTTGTACGTCTACTTTTTTCATAAGTAGAAAGAGTGTAAAACTTCCTGTACCTAACGTTATTAAACAGAGAAGAAGTCAAGAGGGTTTCCATCTGCCGGCTATCCAGTAAAGAAGAGTGGCTGGAAATTCCAAGTAAGTCACCTCGTAAAGAAGTGGAAGGTGATTTGGGGGAATAAACCGAAATAATCCAGATTCACACTAACACTTTAAGTCGGAAACGTTAGACTATCGCCCATCCCTGTTTTAGCCAAGACCAGTTGTTGTTCTTTCTTGAGCTCAGTTGTTTTATTAATCAGTTCAGTTCTTACTTGCAGTTGCATTTCATGTACGTGATATTGTTTATTGCCTTTGTTCTGCGTGCTGTCGTGATAGTTTCTAATTACGGATAAGTTTGTAACAAGAAAGAAGAAGAAAATCAGATTTTGATTCATCTGCTAACATTGTGACAAGTTAAAAATGTGTACGCACTACTATAATAGTCTAATTACCTATCTGTAGCTGTTTAAAGTTAGCACTGGACTTGTGGGTTTCTAAAAGATTTTTTTTCAGCGGGCTGCTTGAATTTTTCTGAGCCGACTGTGCTCTGCATTCCTCCTTCCCCGTTTCGTCCAAGATCTGTTGTCGTATTGTAATAACTGAAGCCAGCAGTTCAATGCACAATTGAATCTTAAAATATGTCAACATTCATGCACTAACAAATGATTGCACAGTTGAAGGAAAAACATTCAATGTCAGAATTCAATCATTTGTTGCGATCCATTTTATTTTCTTTTAAAACAGTGTACAACAACCAGTTTTTTCAAATTCTTCACCAACTTGGGGTAGCTCTGCAAGTTGGGCTGCTGAAAATGGTTTCCTGTGGTTTTCTTCCGAATATCTTTCTTTGTAGAAAGATTCCAATTCCATTAAAGATGTAGCCCCTCTCCTTAAATGAAAAGAGCTGCATTGAAGGCAAGCCGGGCATCTCTTTGGAGACTCCCAGTACTAAGACCCACATGATAAAGAAATAATAATCCAAATTATCCACATTTAGGCTCTTGTATTTGTCTGCTGGGACGTTCATTAATGCAAAAAATGCTCTTCCTTACATTGCGAGAAGTAAGGTTGAATTATTCTGGATCGTTTGCATTTTTGCCACCAAAAATTGTTCTAGCTTCTCTGTTGAACAGACATATTTTTATTCCAAAAGTCCTGTCATTAATAATCATGGAGTCCCAAAACATTAGCGCTCATCTGTTCCTGATCACTTCCTCAGTTCAAGTCCAGGCTGAAAGTAGATGAATGTGAAATGTCCTTGGAGGTTGAAGGGAGATTGGAGGTTGACCGCGTCTTAGTGGTATGTCAAAATACAGCACTCCTAAGAAATCAGATTATATCTCCGCTTCTTGAAAACTGGGGTCATTGTCAAGTAAAATAGTTAATCGTTCTTTATGGAAATTTCAAGAATAAATGAAAACGTGAGTCTTTTTTGAGGTCCTCTTTAACAAATCAGACCCCCATTTGACAAAATCCTGGCTATGTCCATGTAGAACAGGGCAGATCTGCAACAGAACTGGAGTAGGATGCCATGGTGGGTGTATCATACAGATCTTGCACCCAGTTCTCCACAGGGGTACGGGCCGTGTGGCAAGATGTTGGGAGTGGATGTGGCTTAAAGATAAACTAGGGCAGGTCCCTCTGCTCCCTGCATGGGTGGGTTTAGTTTGGATAGGCAACCCTTCAGGGAGCCCTGATAGGCTGTGGACCAGCTGCTTGTCTGCCCACATGTTAGCAGTTTCCCCACTCCTGCCCAACTGTGTCCTTGGGTACATGGCTGCCTGCTGGTTGTGGAAAATTTCTTTAGGAGAGGTGGGAAGGGTTTTCCTTATTTCCAGACTTGATAATTAGTTGAAGCTCTGACAAAGGAGATGGTTCAGTTGTTCCAGTCTTGGAAGATATTGGGTGATGGGAAAGATGCTCCTCTGCAACTGTTTGTGGTCAGACAATTAGTGGCAGATGTGGGTGTGGCATGGGAAAACTGTCTGCAGACTAGTTTTGGGATTAATCCCTGTCTGTAAAGGCTTTTCAATATACTACAGCAAAGGATTGTTCGTAACTGCAAATGCACTGTTCACTGGTGGCCAGACTATGTGGGAGTGACTTTTTGGTGTAGAGTGGATGGCAGCTATCAAAAAGCAGGTACAGTTGATGTTTAGTGGGCATTATATGGGTAAAGGTTTGGATGCGGACATTATGAGAGGTGAAAGTCAACAGTCAGACAGGTTGAGGGAGACCAGGTGAAGTGGGTGGGAGAGAAATTATTAAGGATTTGGAGGAATGTGGATAACAACTTGGTCCTGGTTCCAGATCATAAAGGAGATATCCATGAATCTGAACCAGACAAAGGTTTTGGTGTTTTGGGTGACTAGGATGGTTTCCTGTAGAACCCATAACAGTTTAACATAAGAGGGTACAACGTGAGTGCCCATGTTTGTGACACAGAGGTTTTTGTATATCTTCCTCTTAAGGGAGAAGTAGCTGTTTTTGATGGTGTAATTAGTAAGGTGTATAAGGAACGAGGTACTGGGATTGCAGCTGGAAGGGTGCTGAAAGAGGTAGCGTTTAATAGGGACAGGACCATCTGCGTGGGGGATGTTGGTGTATAGGTAGGTGGCATAAACAGTGATGATTAGGGACACAGGTGCATTTGCCTAAACTGTTCCATGAGCTGTTACTTTTACTCCCTAAATTATTTATATTCCACCAAGGACTTTCCATTACCATAAATATATATTTTTGTTATTAATGGCATGCTTGTTAATTATCTTCTAGGTATATATTGCTCCATCAACGCACGGCTCGCCATGAACTATTTACACCTTCAGCTGTTGGATCAAATGAGACACAGAAATTCACTTTAAGGCCTGTAGACTACTTCCTTAGCTCAAGCCGAAAAGTGGATGATGCTGTTGTAATGGGCTTACTGACACAGCTGAAAGAAGGAAAGTATTATCTGGAAGATACAACTGGAACTCTGCAGTTAGATTTGTCTGAAACTGTATCCTTTACTGATTGCTGTGAGACATGATAAATATAATAATAAATAATGCTCTACTTTAACTGTAGATGTTCTCTTGTTTTTAGTCTAAAATGTTTCATCTTTCTGACCAAGAGTAAATTTCTAAACATTTTCATTATCTCTGGTGTGCTACTTTCTGCATAATTTTAATCAGCACAGTGCTTTAGCGCCCATAAAAAATGTTGTTTTTTTCATTTATGGGTAAATGTCATTGACCACTGACTTTTGACAATAAGTTAAACAAAATTATGGCACAAGTATAAGCAATTAAGGGTTTTCAGCTTCTTTTATGTAGAAAAATTATAAGAACTGGAGTATTCTTGTAAGCATGTAATGTAACTGGGATTTTAACTTATGTTGACTTGCAACTGGAAAACACTGCAATTTTTCTTGACTGAAAGTGTGCCAGAGATATCATACTGGTTTACATGTAGAAGGCTGCTTTGTGCTGGCAGAAGGTTGGTATGAAGACAGAGTATTTCATGTAAATGGCATGGGGTTTCCACCACCAGAATCTTCTAGAATTAGCAGGTAATTATGAATGGAGTTTGTACTGAATCTTTAGGTTTCAGATGTGAGAAAAAAGGACCAGAGCAAGAAAATCACACAACTTACAAAGGAAATAAAGGAAAATAAACAGTGCACACAAATAGTGAGTAACTCTACATTTAGATAAAACATCTACACATAATAAAAACACTTGTGTATGCAAAGCTCTCAGATGATTGCTTGTATCGTCAAGGCAGATGAGCACAATTGAAGGAATTAGCAAAAGATTGTGGCAGTCTGCAATGTAGTAAGGATTAGTCTGCATATGTCATCTGTTGTACAATTGAATGCATCACAAGCTGGTAAAATATAATTCCACATGAACCACTAGAAAGAACAGTCTCTAGTTACATTTTTCAGTGGACTGACCCAAGGAAACTAAAATGCAAGAAAGTGTAAAATATAAGAAAGTATAGGCAACACTTTTTCTATCATTCAAAATGTCAAATGAAAACAATTTAAATTTTGCCTATTTTAAAAAATCTGAAGTAATTAATTGTTTTTGTTTCTTTCTAGCAGCAATTAGCTCTATTTTTCTCTCCAAAGTATACAAAGCATCAGTCACAAAGGCAGTGCTGAAACACGCAAACATTCGGGCTGGTTTCCCACTTTGTTGCAGTCGTGTAAATGCTCTAAATAAAACACGGTAGCAAAAGTCTTGTGTGAAACCACATTAAAAAGATATTCGTGTTCTAATGTGAGATTTATTATTGATAATCATTATAAAATTATGGTAAATAAAACTTGTAACACAATACTGGTTAGAACACTAAAGTTGGCAGTCTTTGTAAACCGAGAACAATAGGCAGGAAATCCACATGCTTGTTGCTACCAAAGTCACTTGGCTAAGGGAAGCCTTGGGTGAAAACCAGGGTGGCAATTGTCATCATGTTACGGAGTATCTTGAGGAGGAAAGTTAATGTCTAACGTCAGGTTGTACCAAAGTAAGATTGCATGCCTAGTATGGATTAGTGTATTTCGCGTGGAAGTAGCAGCGATTTGTGAAAACCCATTATAGAGATGGCTATCTTCAAAAGCAGTGTTTATTTGTATAAATGACTGTGAAATTAAATTAAAACAGTTATAATACAATGCAATGAGCAGAAGGAAGGTTACTACTAGAGTCACTGTCTTCAGATTGTGATTATCATTGAGACAGTGACTCAGTGTACTTTACCATTCTTCCAAATACTCCGAACTAACAATACAGGCAGCCGTGACCTAACACGCCAACAATGAAAATCTGGTTTACAGCACTAACGCTGCATTACATAATCAATAACTGACTTTGAGCAGGAATATGCTGCACTTTTGCAGAAATCTGTGTAAAAATCAATGTTAAAGGTATTGACAGCATCAAAGCAAACTTAAAATGCAGGAAACGTTGTAACACGGAATTGTTAATGATGGGATAGCATGGTGTTGAGAGAACAGGACTACCATTGGGACTGACAAAAACGATCTTAAAAGGCAGGAACAGAAAATTAATTTTACTGTAAAATGTTTTGTATGTTTGTGATGTCTTTGAATTTTAAAAAGCATATGACGTGCAACGAATCAAATTGCAATATAGCTCTATCTGTTTATTCATGCCTAGTTTTGTAACCTTAATTTTGATATTAATTGTCATGGCATAATTGTAAAACATCCTTCCTCTATGCATATTGAAAGTAATTTACTTTCCATGTAGAAAGAAATTTGTGATGTTTACCTTGAACATAATTATTTTAATAAATGGATGATGAAAAGTTTGGGTCACACACTGTCTGTCTTGTATGTATGTGTGTGTGTGTGTGTGTGTGTGTGTGTGTGTGTGTGTGTGTGTGTGTGTGAAGAAACATAGTCTTGAAAATGAAATGCTCACTTTTAGTAGACCAACAGCAGCAGAACAACTATGTCGTTAAAACTAAAAACTCGCAATTGGTCTGTATTCCCAGCTGACTAAGAATTATTCTCATCTACATGAATGCCTTAAGACAATATACTTACTCAACCTACGAAAACTTATTCAGGGAGTTAGTTTCACTTTAAATTAAGCAACATATAGTTGCAAAATGCATATATCCAGGATAGTTAACCTTCATCAAACAAGCAGTGTTGAATTTGCAAATCCTGATATAGAATAAAAGACGGTCAGCAGCTTTATTTAGGAACCAGTTAAAAGAAGATCCCTATGTATAAAATGTATTTTTATTTTATGAGGCTTTGTGTAAATGATAAGGTCAGTGAACATTTAATAAGATGGCAAGAATTAACTATGATGAAAAAGTGTTAGAAATTTGACTGTGAATTCAGAGTATGACAATAATATTAATAGATTGTAAAATAGGGCAATTAGGGATGATTCGTAAAGTTTTTTTGTAATAACTTTGCAACAATATTTTATTTAGTATTTGTATCCTATACTTTACAAAGACCTATTGTGAAGATAGTCGTTATGTATGGCAATTTTTGTCCACTACTCATAATAGAATTTGTATATTTTTTCATACCAATGTGTCTATTCATTCCCAGTAAAGGAGTCAACAGGGACAATGCCATTGTGGGCTTAATAGGAAGTAAATCAGGTCTTTAAAAGACAAATATAAATGAAATATTTTATTTCAACTAATAAAAATTACAGTAAATATTAAAAACTTATAAATACATTATGAAAAATACATACTTTTAGCAAGTGTTTTCACTGAACATATAATGCCCATTGTGGCACTTCAGATTTTGGAGAGTTGTTGCATCTGCTTTCTTGCATTCATACTAATCAGGTACGTTTGAGGGCGGAGTGAAAGGGGGGGGGGGATTTTAATCTGTTTTGTTAAGAAAAGTTCTAATGTACCTATCATCTGAAAATTTTCCCAAGACTTTTCATCTATGTGTTTTGATCTCTGTATTGTAATAAAAATTCACCTTGTCCCAGCTTGCTTCTAAGGAAAGACTTATTTATACCATTTGGTTCAGTATCTTCATCAGTGACATCATGGACACCATCAGTATCTTCCACTTCAGTATCAGAATATTCTTTGTAACTGCTCTTGAATTTGTCGAGCATAATACTTCGCCCAACAGGAACATTCAGCTTGTTTTATGGGACTTTTTGGCCATAATGTCTTCTTGATCATAACACATTTCTTTCAGAAGAATCCTTTTCATTGTCATTTTTGTCTTCAGGTTCAGGAGACAGCAAATCTAAGACTCTATTTCTGTTTAAAGGACATATGCCCACCTTATTAAATCGTGATTTTATATCGTGTTCTAGGGATTTGGGCATCATATGAAGTGCTCTTTTCGGAGGTGATGGAAAAATTCGTTCATCAGATGTATTAGCATTGGTTTGGGATTTTCAAGCACCTTACGCCAGTTCCATTTCATTGGCAGGAATAGTGCGATGTGTAATGGCCAAGTTGGGTGTGTGGAGTTCACTGGAAGACACACAAAAGTAATGTTGAGTTCTTCACATAGTTTTACCATGGCTGGAGACAAATATGAACTCAAATTATCACCTATAACAACATTTTTGCTCCTCAATTCTATGAGAAGAGGCTATAGCTCTTTGGAACCAGTCTAGAAAAATGCTTCTGTCCATCCAAACAGGTTTAATAAGGTTTTAGAAAGTTCCAGTTTTCACACCACAAGTCGTACAAATATGTAGTGATGTAAATGAAGTACGGAGGTAATAATTTTGCAGAGGCAGTAGCTGAAATTATTGCAAAATTATTACTGACACATTACTTTTACTTTGGTTCATTATTTGTTCTATGTACTAACAGTGTTTCTTTAAAATTAGTTCACATTGACCAATATAATCTCAAAGAGCTGTCTCATCCTAATTAATTATTGCACCTGATGAGCTGCCATTAACATATTTATCTGAGCTTAAAAAAGTAATATTCACAGTTTTTAGTGAAACGCCTCCCCAACTTCGCTTAATAAATTTGGCACATCCATTGTGACAGTTTTTCCTTCTGCCTGGTTTTTAAAACATTTTACAATTCTGCCGTCTTTTTCAAGGTAGTGTTTTACAAAATAACTTAAGTTAATAGCACTAAGTTGATATCCCCACTCATAGCACTTCACTAAACATCTAATAGCTTCATCTTCAGTAGCTATGGAAAGAACAGTTTGGGTGCCCTCCTTCTTAAAACTTATTTCACCTTGGTACCCATAATTTTTTGTTCATGTATCAAAAAAGCACTGATTTAGACATTTTGAACTGTTATCCATCTTTTCTTATGGTCATTCCTCTAGAAACAGCATCAGGAGCCTTCTTCATAGTGTCTTCATCAACAAGGTGATGACCTCCTTTTTTAATGCCTTAGCACTGTTTCATGTAGGTCTAACCTAAAGAGATGTATATTATCTAGGCCTCAGAATTATACAAGCATCAAGAAATGCTGTTTAAGTATATAGTATGCATGAGAATAAGAGTTCCTAAGGACAAAAATGGTACAGGAAATGACCTGACATTGTTTCCGAACCGTGTCCTTAATAACTCAATTTTCAAGTTATTAACATCCAGAAAAACCTTAAATATATATAAAAAATATGAATTTTAATACAAGTGCTATTAGTTTTTTAATGCCTTCACTCACCAAAAGATAGCAGTTCAGGAATTAAATGACTTCAGGCTGTAAACACAATCACTGCTTACTGTCACTGATATTTTAGAGATTCTAATTTTTAGAAGAAATGAACAACTGGCTAAACTATGTTGCCAGTGTAACATAAAAATTTTTGGACTAACGAATTCTTTTACAATGAGGATAACAGCGTACTTTGAAAGTAAGAGAAAGAAATTACATTGGAACTTTTTCCCAGGATTAGTCCCATTTCACGCTATTTTATACTACTGCTTGATAATTGACTTCATTTCACAATTTGTAATAAATGATGAGAAAAAGTATACCACAGCCTATAAGTGGGCATCATCCTAGCATTTATTGGAATAATTTGGCAGAACCCAAGTAAGGACGGATAAGGTTTCAAACTATAACATAGTAGTCATGTCCAGGTTCGCCGTTGGACTTTGTAGCACCATCAGATTATCCAAAAGAAATTGACAGTAAAAGCAAAAGATTTTTTACACTTTTAAGCATTCAGCTGGAATCAGCTTTCCCCTTCCAAGTTCTGTAGCTGGTCTAAGTGGACCTGCTCTGCATTGCCATAAGACTACTTCACATTCTGAAGAAGGTTCAGGACTGTAAGAGAGCTCTGAACTATGCAAGCTATTAAGTGAGGTAAATGTCTTTCAGTAACTCTTCTGTATTTTATAATATATTAGAATGTTTACAAATGTGGCTGGACAGGTCTGCTTTCAATCCACAATTTGCATAAATCGTTACATATAATAATTCCTGTACAGAATTTCAGAAAAGAATAATATTTTTGCTAAGCTGTATTCAACTGTTTCTGGGCCTTGTCATTATCGCCAGCACTTCTTGCTTTGTACCATCCAAGACATGGCCAAGCTGCGATGCCAAAGTGTCTCGACAACATTCTGTGCTCACACTTCTTTCACCACATCTGTACATACATCGTCAAACCACAGCGCACACTGTGGAAAGTTCTTTGCTCAAATATGCATAAACAATGTTTTTACATGCACAGCTTTCACCAGCTTGAGAGGAAGAAGTATAAGTGTAACATGCTATTCTGAATGAATGTGGTGTCGCACCACACCAAGTATTTAAAGGGTGTCGCACCACACCAAGTATTTAGAGGGTGCTACAGTTTTCATTTTCAGGTGCTATGAGCAATGGTCTCAGATGTGATTATAATGCTGTTGAAATCTAGACAACAGCGTGTTTATCTCCATTTGCTGTTACTTGTAACGGAGTTAATTCCCAATGCTGAGTGCTCCTTTATATGTGGTTGTTCATTTTCTCTGGGTTGCAGCATTCCATACTCTGCCTGTCTGCTTCCTCAAAACTCTCAACTCTGTTGGAGACAATGATTAGTAAGACTTTATTAAGTGGTTCTAGTTTGCTGCTTTGAAAAGACCACTTAATTGAAGATTCAGTTTGGTGTTTTGGTGAAGCTCTATACACCTTTCTTCAGCTGTCATAATGAACTGGCCACACCCAACATGCTGTACAAGCAAAGTATTTGGAGGCATAGTTTATCTTTTATTTTAAAAAGCTGACATTTTTGTTCTTGGGCATGATCCATATTGGACATCATGTTTATACTGGACTTGTACAAGTCAGGTCTGATCAAATGTAGTTATCAGAGTACCTACATCAGAATCAAGTCCTTGCATGGAAAGAACCCAATGGAAATTCACAACATATCAAGAGAGGTGTGTGCAGATAGTATAGTGGATAGTAGCACAGTATCACTGTGATCTGCTTGTTTCCATGAAGGTTGGGTAAGCACTGAGGACAATGCAAAAAGTGGAAGGCCATAAACTGCAACAGACAGTTTATTATTAAAGACATTTTGAGGGAGGTTCACCAAAAAATATGAAGAAATTGCATATGATGCCAAAATATCTGTCACTTCAGTTTAAAGAATTATAACTGAAAAGTTGCTGCAAAATGGATTCCACAGGATATGGGTGAAGAGCAGAAAGAAGGGCACAAAGGAATCACAGAAGAATTGCTTCATTGTTATCAAACAGAAGGAGCACAGTTTCTAAAATTTTATAAATAGGATTGTTGCCCTTGAGGAAATATAGATATGAGATTTCGAGCCGGAACTGAAGTCTCAGTTCCCTCCATAGAAAAGTTCCAACTCTCAATGCCTGAACTGATAATAATCTTGGTGTATTTCATGAATGGAGTCATAGCTGCAAATAGTGCCCCACGGGATCCATGTAACAGGCCCGTACTGCAGGTCGTTTCTACAAGAGAAGACCTGACACGCTTGCAGCCGCTGTCCTCTTTTTGCACAATAATGCAAGACAGCATATTGCCTTACCAGTGAGAGAAATGCTCAACAAATATGGATAGGAAATACTTCCCCACCCACCATACAGTCCTGATGTGAGCACACCAACTTTGATTTAATTCCCAAATCGAAGGAACAACTCCAATGGAGAACTTTTTGATAAAACTGATGAGTCATCCAGTGAGGTGACCCGAGTAATTAGACAGTTCAACAATGAAGGTGCCCTCTCCAGAATACGGAAGTTGCCAAACATTGAGAAGTTGTCATAAGCAAAAATGGAGATTATATAGAAGGTATTTTGCAAAATAAATTATTTTCTTCAGTTCTACCTTACAGGGTGCGAAACTTCTGAAATGATCCTTGTATATCAGCCCTTGATTATTTTTTTCTGCTCTTGTCTCTAACACAGCAAGAGTCGTTTGCTACACTGCCTCTCTTTTTGTGGCTCAGAGTGCTCATTACTTTGTAAAACAATTTTAGGCATTGTAATTCTTTAGTGTTGCTTTCTCTCTGTTTGCCATAATCCTTGTGCACCAGGGCATTCAGTGTGAAATCCCTCTGAATGGATGGTGAAGGTTTGATGTACAGAGCTGAAGTTACAGTCTCACCATTATCCAATAGAAACTGTAACTATTGGAGCTTCTGTTAAACAGCACATCGTGAAAAAGTAGGTGGTTCTCTTTCTGTAGTCCAATTGTTAACATTATACAATTATTAGGATGGAAGGAAGTGAGAAATTGCAAGATATACGAGGGTGGTGTGAAAAGTTCTCAGAATCACCATGAGAGGTCAGCACTAATGTAATGAGTTGTTCATGTGATATTCATTGGGCTGTTGCCTGTAAACACGTGCCACGTCAGTGCTCTTGGAAGAGAGCTGCGGTGGTGACGTGGCTCTGTTGTTTTACTCGCATAGTGATTTGTGAAGATGGAAAAAATCGAGATTCAAGCAGTGATTAAATACTTTGTAAAGAAAGGTACAAAAGCAAAGGACATTCATGCCGATTTCCAGAATACGCTAGGGGACTCTGCTCCTTCATATTCAACTGTTGCCAAGTGGACAAATGAATTTAAATTTGGTCGGGAGAGCTTAGATGATGATCCGCGTAGTGTCTCTACTCCAGAAATCATTGCAAAAGTGCACAAAATGGGCAAGGAGGATCGCCGATTAAAAGTGCATAAAGATGCTCGTGCTAGCCAGATGTCATTTGAAAGGGTATATCACATTTTAATTGAAGAATTAGAAATGAAAAAATTATCTGCAAGTTGAGTGCCATAACTCTTGACACTGGATCAAAAAAGCATGAGAATGGACATACTGGAACAATGTTTGGCCCGTTTTAGGAGAAACAAACAAGGTTTTTTTCCGCCGGTTTGTGACCACAGATGAAATTTGGGTGCACTACTATACCCCAGAGACAAAACAACAGTCAAAGCAGTGGAAACATGCTGATTCTCCGCCACCAAAGAAAGCAAAGACAATTCCTTTGGCAGGAAGGGTCATGGCTGGACCTTGAATTTTAGGTAATAACCTATGTTGTTCCTCATTAAATAAAGGCAATAAAAGTTTTACTTAAACGAATTACACAAATTTACGATCGAAAACGCTAGTTTTATAGCACCTAAAAATACCTAATTTCAGGTTAGTACCTGACTGTACCTAAATTTTAAAAAATACAATTAAATAAAATTTTTTATGACTAACATTCTCTCGTGGTCTTCCCAGCTAAGAATTACACAAATATTTTATTTAAAATCGTCATTTTATAGTACCTAAAATGCCTAATTTCATGTTAGAACCTGATTGTACCTCATTTTTTAAAATCCTAAAAATACCTAATTTCATGTTAGAACCTGAAAGTATCTAATTTTTAAAAATCCAGTCAAATAAAATTTGTATGACTAAAACTACTCTTCTGGTCTTATCATCTACTTAGAAAACAGTAATTGAATGATAACCGGTTTGTTTGCACACATAAACGCCAATCGTGAGTGAGACGAAGACAGCATACACAGCCCGCCCTGCTCCGCAGAGTGTTGTTGCTCACTGTGTATCGTCAAATGGGCCGGCAGGGCACTGAGGAGCCTTGTGATCTGCCTCTGGCGCCTCCATGCCCTGTTGGAACAGCCTGTTTAAAACACCTGCACTGTCTTCAGTCAGTCGGTCAGCGTGCTGCTTGGATGTAGTGAAATATTTCGCAGTGACAGTGTATTTGTGGAATGTGAAGCATGCCGAAAGTAGGCAACACCAAATCATCTCTGATTCGTCAGTGGTTACAAGAATTTCCTGATTTCTCTTCAGATGGAAGAGTTATTCCCTGTAATGTGTGCAACAAAGATGTAAGTAAAATGTTAACCTTTTATCTTCTATGCCCACTCAGAGAACAGTAATGCCACTGTTTTTCCCAAGTTCATTTTGACCAGTGACATGGGAATGCAAAAATATTGTTTCTAAACCCTTAATGTTGATTAATTTTGCCAAGCAGATCTCGTACATAAATTCTTCGACAAAGTATTTCTCATTTCTTTTTGTTTTAGGTACGTTCTGAACAGAGGTCGCATTTAAGTCAGCTTGTTTGCTGGAATTTAAAACCAGGGAAATTTAAAAAATAAATCAAACTTGAAACAAAAGTTTGTGACTAAACCAAAAGCGACAAACAAAAATGAACTTCATCTTGACCTGTGTCGAGCCATTGTTGCAGCAAACATACCATTAAATGCAGTTGAAAATAGCCAGTTCAAAAGTTTTCTAGAGAAATACTGTCACCGAAGTATTCCATCAGTATCCACACTGAGAAAGAGCTGTTTAAATACTTTATATGAAAATACATTGAGCAGGATAAGGGAAGATATAGGCGATTCATACATGTGGATCTCTCTGTCCATGAGACAACTGACAGACAAGGTCAATATGTGGTTACTTTGAATGTTGGAAGGTTAAATCCTGACACTCGCTCTGTACCTCATCTGATCAGTAGCAAGGAGCTAAAAAAGACTAACCAGGAAACAGTTCCTCACTTTCTTAATGAAGCCATCAAATAATCCTGATCTAATAGAGAGCGTCATGACGGATACAGGGATTAGTGAACACAGTCATTGTAGCAAGGCTCAAAACGATATCAACCAAAACCACTAAAAATAAACACAAAATATATGTATTTAAAACAGCAGATAAAAATTCGCTTGATGCCTTCCTAAGAGAGAGTCTCCATTCCTTGCAAGCTAATTATGTAAGTGTAGACCAGATATGGTTCAAATTCAAAGATACAATATCAACAGCAATAGATAGATTCATACCGCATAAGTTAATAAGAGACGGGACTGACCCACCATGGTACACAAAACACGTCAGAACACTGTTGCAGAAGCAACGAAAAAGCATGCCAAATCCAGAAGAATGCAAAATCCCCAAGACTGGCTAAGTATCATGGAAGCTCGAAATTTAGTGCAGATGTCAATGTGAGATGCATTTAATAGTTTCCACAATGAAATATTGTCTCAAAATATGGTAGAAAACCCAAAGAGATTCTGGTCGTATGTAAAGTACTCCAGTGGCAAAAAACAGTCAATACCGTCACTGTGCGATAGCGATGGAAATGTTACCGATGGTAGTGCCACTAAAGCGGAGTTACTAAATACAGTTTTATGTAATTCCTTCACGAAAGAACACGAAGTAAATATTCCAGAATTCGAAACCAGAACAGCTGTTAGCATGAGTGACATAAAAGTAGATATCTTAGGTGTTGTGAGACAACTCAAATCACTTAAGAAAGGCAAGTCTTCCGGTCCAGATGGTATACCAATCAGGTTCCTTTCAGAGTATGCAGACACAATAGCGCCTTTCTTAGCAGTCGTATACAATCGTTCACTTGACGAAGGGTCTGTTCCTAAAGACTGGAAAGTAGCACAGGTCACACCAATATTCAAGAAAGGAAATAGGAGTAACTCATTGAATTACAGACCCACGTCACTGACCTCAATTTGCAGTAGAATTTTGGAGCATATACTGTACTCGAACAATATGAATCACCTTGAAGAAAATGCCTTATTGATACATAACCAACACAGATTCAGAAAATATCATTCTTGTGCAACACAGCTAGTTCTTTATTCCCATGAAGTAATGAGTGCTGTCGACAAGGGATCTCCGATCGATTCCATATTCCTAGATTTGTTGATACCATTCCTCACAAGCAACTATTAATCAAATTGCATGCATATGGAGTATCGTCTCAGTTGTGTGACTGGATTCGTGATTTCCTCTCAGAAAAGTAACAGATTGTAGTGATAGATGGTAAATCATCACGTAGAACAGAAGTGATATCTGGCATTCCACAAGGTAGTGTCATAGGCCCTCTACTGTTCCTGATTTATATAAATGATCTAAGTGATAATCTGAGCAGCTCCCTTAGGTTGTTTGGAGATGATGCTGTAATTTACCATCTGGTACAATCATCATACAATCAATTCCAACACCCAGGACTGACCACCCTCTGCACAGTGGCTGACATCTTATTAGGTAAATCAACAGAACATGAGGGTGCACACCTAATGTCATCGTTTAAATATGCTCCGGTGACATCTGTTTGCGTGTATCGCTCATTCTCGGCATTTAAGATGTTATTAACAGACAGGAGATGCAGTTTCTCAATGGAAAATCTGGAGAAAGTGTTAGTTATTTACTGTGACTGTAATTATGGACATAGACAATAATATAATGTGGAGTTTTGTCAATCTATTTATCTTTCTGGACAATAAAGTGTCATATTTTGGTCACCTATTTTCTAATTTTTATAAACTATTTTGTAAGTGATAGAACCTATTTTAAGTACCTAATTTACAATTTTTAGAATCTGAAAGTCCAAGGTCTAGTCATGGCATCAGTGTTCTGAAATGCGAAGGGGATTCTAATTTGTAAATGATCTCCCCACTGGGCAAACAATTACTGGAGAATACTATGCTAACGTGGACAAATTGCAACAAAAAATAATGCGAAAGAAGGCCAGATTCAGCAAGGAAGAAAGTCATCACCCATCAAGACAATGCGCGCTCGCACACGTGCCGTCACTATGGCAAAATTACGTGAACTAAGGTATGAATTGTTGCCACACCCGCCTTATTCACCTGATATGACTCCGTCACACTTCCACCTCTTTCCAAAACTGGAAATTTTTCTTGGTGGACAAAGATTTACTTCAAATGAAGAACTGATAGCCAGAGTTGATAACTATTTTGCAGACCTGGTGGAAACTCATTTTCGAGATAGGATCAAGGTACTAGAACGTCAATCTACAAGAAGACTACATTGAAAAATAAAAAAAGTTTCAGTGATGTAAGTACTTTTTTCTATTCCATTCTGAGAACTTTCCAAACCACCCCCGTATTTTAGACCAATAAGACATGATGCACTAAAAAGATTTGGTTCTATTATTTAGGACCATATAACAAATATGTTGTTGCACATTGATACAGATATGTTTATTCGAAATGTTTCATGTATAAATTTCGTAACTGGTGAATAATGTCCATTGCTGACCAATAGGCTTTTCGAAAGTATTTTTCATTGAATAGGAAGTAAGTTGGCATGATGTTGCGAGTGTAGTTCAGGGAAATTTACAGCTGGCTTTACAAATTGGTACCAAGGAGTCACTTAAAGAGTAGCACATAAAAAATTACTGTAATATGTGTTCAGAACATTGTTCTGAAGATATTGAATGCGTAAGTGTGGTAACTCTGTTATAAGTAAGTACTTTAAAAGCTCATATAGCTGTGTTGGTAAAACTGCTCATGATCCAAAGCTTCTTTGTGCAGCCTGTCTGCCAACCAATTTTCCTACCTGTTTGTAGACAACATCATAACATTTATTGGCCCTTGGATGATCTTATAACCTTAGAACTGCTCTTGTCTGCTGATTGAATTTTCTTGGTTCTCTTAATGCTGATAATCGTTTCATTGATATGTTAAATTTCAGTATTCACATTTTGGGAGAACTTTGAGAACATTTTCAGCCACTTCCAGTGAGATCAAAGCTGGATGATACACTCTGCCATTAGTGTATTGTGGTGCAGACTTAGTTTGAAGAATAATACAATTTGGTACTTTGCTGCAATCAGGCATGTACAACATGCCTGAAGTCAGCTTTCATGTGTCAGTCAGAAAATGCTGAGCAAGTGAATCTTGAAAGTAACAAGATTGTGTCTTGGTCCTTGTCCTCTGTTTCAAGTATTTGGTATGAAAATGAGTGATAAACACCTTCATGGTGTGTCAAGATAAGTGTATAGTTGTTCATATTCCACCCACATGGAGAGGGATGAGTGTAACGTGTAAGGGCTTTCAAGACAAGCGAAATACAAGAGAAAGTTAAAAATATCTTCCACTGCTTATTCTTTGCAACTTTGTTGTGTTCTTACCACAGAGAAGATAATTTTAGTATGCTTCTGATTACTGGTGATGCATTAGTGGTACCATGTTGACCATTTCGTGGCAGTCTTGTATGAATAACATTCATTCAAATAGATTGTCACAATGCATTCTATCAGAGCTGCCTCTTGCTCAGTAAAGGAAGTGATGATTGTGTTAAAGGAACTTCAATAGCAGAAATTCAAAGTGTTCGGCAAATAATATACCTCGCTATTTCAAGAATTTTGAGGGTAGTGAAACTGTCTTGCAAGAATGTTGCAATAAGCGAATATGATGTTGCAGTAAGCGAATATGATGATCTGGTAGGTGTTAATCAGAAAGTTTTGTTGACTAGGCAAACAATGCTATGATGGTAGTTAAGGGTATAACTCATAAAAAGAAACTATCAAATTTCTTCTTCTCCTGTCTATTGTGCAATCTGCGTATGGTTGCTATCAGTATCAAATAAAGTTCTGAAGGTGAAGACAGTTGCTTCTCTTATATTTCACCCTAATTCCAAAAGAAACGTCAGAGCCAGAAAACTTTTATGTTAGCTGGCTCTAACTGTAGAAACTTTCGCTTTTATATTCAAGCGTTCTCTCTCTCTCCTAACCACCATGTTGGTAATAACTGATAAATATATGAGGTATCTATATCTGTACTGTGCAAACCACTGTGAAGTGATTGGCAGAGAGTACTTCCCATTGTACCATTATTAGGGCTTCTGCCAGATACATTCACATGTTGTGCACTCGAAGAGTGCATATGTTCCTGCTGTAATTAGGCTTATCTTGTCTTGGCATTTCCTACATGAGTGATACATAGTGGGTTGTAATCTACACTTGATAATTTTGACTGATTGTCTCTGGGTACTATCGGTCACATTTATACACTCCTGGAAATTGAAATAAGAACACCGTGAATTCATTGTCCCAGGAAGGGGAAACTTTATTGACACATTCCTGGGGTCAGATACATCACATGATCACACTGACAGAACGACAGGCACATAGACACAGGCAACAGAGCATGCACAATGTCGGCACTAGTACAGTGTATATCCACCTTTCGCAGCAATGCAGGCTGCTATTCTCCCATGGAGACGATCGTAGAGATGCTGGATGTAGTCCTGTGGAACGGCTTGCCATGCCATTTCCACCTGGCGCCTCAGTTGGACCAGCGTTCGTGCTGGACGTGCAGACCGCGTGAGGCGATGCTTCATCCAGTCCCAAACATGCTCAATGGGGGACAGATCCGGAGATCTTGCTGGCCAGGGTAGTTGACTTACACCTTCTAGAGCACGTTGGGTGGCACGGGATACATGCGGACGTGCATTGTCCTGTTGGAACAGCAAGTTCCCTTGCCGTTCTAGGAATGGTAGAACGATGGGTTCGATGACGGTTTGGATGTACCGTGCACTATTCAGTGTCCCCTCGACGATCACCAGTGGTGTACGGCCAGTGTAGGAGATCGCTCCCCACACCATGATGCCGGGTGTTGGCCCTGTGTGCCTCGGTCGTATGCAGTCCTGATTGTGGCGCTCACCTGCACAGCGCCAAACACGCATACGACCATCATTGGCACCAAGGCAGAAGCGACTCTCATCGCTGAAGACGACACGTCTCCATTCGTCCCTCCATTCACGCCTGTCGCGACACCACTGGAGGCGGGCTGCACGATGTTGGGGCGTGAGCGGAAGACGGCCTAACGGTGTGCGGGACCGTAGCCCAGCTTCATGGAGACGGTTGCGAATGGTCCTCGCCGATACCCCAGGAGCAACAGTGTCCCTAATTTGCTGGGAAGTGGCGGTGCGGTCCCCTACGGCACTGCGTAGGATCCTACGGTCTTGGCGTGCATCCGTGCGTCGCTGCGGTCCGGTCCCAGGTCGACGGGCACGTGCACCTTCTGCCGACCACTGGCGACAACATCGATGTACTGTGGAGACCTCACGCCCCACGTGTTGAGCAATTCGGCGGTACGTCCACCCGGCCTCCCGCATGCCCACTATACGCCCTCGCTCAAAGTCCGTCAACTGCACATACGGTTCACGTCCACGCTGTCGCGGCATGCTACCAGTGTTAAAGACTGCGATGGAGCTCCGTATGCCACGGCAAACTGGCTGACACTGACGGCGGCGGTGCACAAATGCTGCGCAGCTAGCGCCATTCGACGGCCAACACCGCGGTTCCTGGTGTGTCCGCTGTGCCGTGCGTGTGATCATTGCTTGTACAGCCCTCTCGCAGTGTCCGGAGCAAGTATGGTGGGTCTGACACACCGGTGTCAATGTGTTCTTTTTTCCATTTCCAGGAGTGTAATAGCATTTATGTAACACAGATGTATGTTTGACATTTTTCTCCAGTGATGCCTACATGTTTATAATGAATTCTATTTGCTGAAAATCAGCAATAATAAATACATTCCAAAGATAGTATAACTATAACTTTTTGTTTCTTGCACAAAGATATTTGTGTTGAGTATTCTGTTCTCTTTTATTTGTCTTGAAGTGAAACCAAAAACATAAAGTAAAAAAAAAAAAAAAAAAAAAATAGAAAATACAGTAAAAATTCTACGTAGGGTACCCAAAGAATGTTCTCGTACATCATGGAAGAACTGGAAATTTACACCCACACAAACGCACACCCAAATGAAATTTTAAATGAACAAACAGAACTAAAGTGTAAAAAATATCTATAAAACTTTATTTACACCCTAAAAGAAAAGGAAAACAATAAATTTTCAACACTTCCTGACACACAAGACAGTAGAGTACCCAACACAAATATCTTTGTAGGAAAAAGAAAAAGAAATATAGTTATTCTCTATTTGAATGTATTTATTATTGCTGATTTTCCCACAAATAAAATTCATTGTAAAGTTATAAGTATCGCTGGAGAAAACTGTCCAACATGTGTGTCCAACAAAAGTGCCGTATAAATGGAAAATGAGGATGCTACCATTGTATTTATTGCTGATGTTTGGCTAGACAATGTTAAGGTACTGAGGATTTCACACCTAACAATGTCTGCTGCAGTTGTATTACTAAAAAGCTGAAAACACACTTGCATGGTTTGTCACTCAAGAATGCCAATTTTGTTTTTCAGGTATTAGAAAAGCTTTCAACATTATTTCAGGGCTACTCAGAATGTCCACCAGTGGCATTTGTGCTGATGGGCAATTTCCTCTCATCACAGCATGGCAGTGCACATGCTATAAGCATGACCAGTAACCCCGTGAGACAGTCAAAAAGATGCTCCAGGATGCAATATGTGAGATACATAATAAAAGCTGAGACATAAACAAGCAACATAATTTTATCATACATTTTTATGAAAAATTTTCAACCACAACTTGTAAAGGCAAAAATGTTGAAACAAGCTCATCATGATAGATGTATATTGAGTTAATGAAGTGTTAATATATAAGTTGCAAAAACTTGGAGGAATTTACATATGCTGCTTTCAGTTTTATGGATCATTTAGATATCAGATATAGAAGTAACCTTGGGTGTGCTCCAGGGAAATGTGTTGAGTACTCTTGCTGTTCATATTGCATATTAATGATCTTGCACACAATATTAATATTAAAATCAGGATTGTGGTAGAGGATGCAGTTATCTATAATGAAGTACTACCTGAGAGAAGCTGCATAAATATTCAGACAAATCTTGATAAGATTTCAAAGTGGTGCAGAGATTGGTAACATGCTCTAAATGTTCAGAAATGTAAAATTTTGCATTTCGCAAAACGAAAAAAATGTGGTATCCTATGACTTAAAGATCAATGAGTCACAGTTGGAATTAACCATTCATACAAATACCTGGATGTGACACTTTGTAGGGATATGAAATGGAATGATGACATCAGTTCAATCATGGCTAAAGCAGGTGGTAGACTTTGGTTTATTGGTAGAAATATGGGGAAGTGCAATCAATCTGCGAAGGAGATTGCTTACAAATCACTTGTGCGACTGATTGTAGAATATTGCTCAAGTGTGTGGGCCTGTACCACATAGGACTAACAGGGGATATTGAATGTATACACAGAAGGACAGCACGAATGACCACAGGATTGTTTAATCTGTGGGAGTACTGAAGGGACTGAACTGGAAGACCCTTGAAGGTAAGAGGTAAACTATCCCGAGAAAGACCATTAACAAAGTTTCAAGAACCAACTTTAAATGATTACTGTGGGAATATACTACAGGCCCCTACATATCGCTGACATAGGGATTGTTGATGGTAAGATTAGAATAATTGCTGCCTGCACAGAGACTTCCAGACCTTTATTCTTTTTCATGCTTCACACATGAATGGAACAGGAAGAAACCCTAGTAACTGGGACAACGGGATATACCCTCTGCCTTGCATCTCATGGTGGTTTGCAGAGTGTGGATGTAGATGTAGAAACAATTATTGAAGAAAAGTAAAACTTGTTTTACCTCATTTCCTTCCACCATACTCTGCAAGCAGAATAATACTTTATCTCCACTTTCTAAGTAAGTCAAATTCAAAACTTGGAACTCAATGGAAGCACTACTCCCTTTCAAGTGATAAAGAGAAAAACTAAATCAAAAGCTGAAACATAAATAATAATAATAATAATAATAATAATAATAATAATAATAATAATAATAATAATTATAATTATTATTATTATTATATTATATATGACATATTTGTTTGTTTGTGGAGTTACTCAAAATTTGGTACCATATGACATAATATAGTAAAAGTAAGCAAAATGTACAAGTGTTTCTGTATTTATATCTCCATTGTCATCCATTCCAAGAAAATATTATGCAGTCATGCAGCTGAAATTTATTGCTACGATATCACCCTTAAAATTGTGATCAGATGTTGGTCACCTCCATTATAACCATGATGAAATGTGGATCACCCTAGTAGTTTGTGGTGAGCCACTCCGCACTACTCTGATAGGGTAAACTTAAACCGACTAGACGTACTGCCTTAGGTAAATTCAGCGACTGTATTTTAAATCTTCTATTATATATTTCAGTGTCAGGTCACTCAATGGAATCATTTCTGGGCTTGGATTTACTACCATGTTGTCATCAGATAATTGTATATACACTGAAGAACCAAAGAAACTGGTACACCAGCCTAATGTTGTGTAGGGGCACTGCAAGCATGCAGAAGTGCCACAACACAACATCGCATGGACTCGACTAATGTCTGAAGTAGTGCTGGAGGGAACTGACACCATGAATCCTGCAGGGCTGTCCATAAAGCCACAAGAGTACAAGGGGATGGAGATCTATTTAGAACAGCACACTGCAACATCCCTGATATGCTCCATAATGTTCATGTCTGGGGAGTTTGGTGGCCAGCAGGACGGTTTAAACTCAGAAGTGTGTTTCTGGAGCTGCTCTGCTGGAATTGTTACAGTCCATTGAAATGCACAATGGACATGAATGGACGCAGGTGATCAGACAGATGCTTACGTATGTGTCACCTGTCAGAGTCGTATATAGACGTATCAGGCATCGCATGTCACTCCACTACACATGCCCCACACCATCACAGAGCCTCCACCATCTTGAATAGTCAGTCCCCTGCTGACATCCAGGGTCCATGGATTCATGAGGTTGTCTCCATACCCGTACACGTCCACATCCATCCGCTTGATACAATTTGAAATCAGACTTGTCTGATCAAGCAACATGTTTCCAGTCATCAGTAGTCCAATGTCAGTGTTGACGGGGCCAGGCGAGGCGTATAGCTTTGTATCGTGCAATCATCAAGGGTACACGAGTGGGCCTTCAGTTCCAAAAGCTCATATTGATGACGTTTTGTTGACTGGTTCCCATGCTGACACTTGTTGATGGCCCAGCATTTAAATCTGCAGCAATTAATGGAAGGGTTGCACTTCTGTCACGTTGAATAATTCTCTTCAATCGTTGTTGATCCCTTTCTTTCAGGATCTTTTTCTGGCCCCAGAGATTTGATGTTTTACCGAATTCCTGATATTAACGGTACGCTCATGAAATGCATTGATATCGGCAGCAATCTGCGGAAGGGTTGCACTTTTGTCACGTTGAATGATTCTCTTCTGTCGTTGTTGGTCCCTTTCTTGCAAGATCTTTTTCTGGCCTCAGCGATGTCGGAGATTTAATGTTTTACCGGATTTCTGATATTAACAGCATGCTCGTGAAATGGTAGTACGGGAAAATCCACACTTTATCGCTACCTTGGAGATGCTGTGTCCCATTGCTCGTGCATAGACTACACCACCACGTTCAAACTCACTTAAATGTTGATAACCTCCCATTGTAGCAGCAGTAACAGGTCTAACTGCACCAGACACTTGTCGTCTTATATAGGTGTTGTCAACCACAGTGCCATATTCTGCCTGTTTACATCTCTCTGCATTTGAATAAACATGTCTATTTGGTGTTTCAGTGTATATTACATCGTAACTTTTTAACTGAACAGGTCCAGAGAGGTGCTCACAATATCTTGTACCTGTTAAGTTGATGAGTTACTACATATCATATTCAAAACATCTTATGATGGTAGGCAACGAGAACCTCATAACTCCATCTGTCTGCGAAATCTCTTAATTCCAGTAACTACGTAATCAAAGAGAGATTTGAAAGTGCATGGATTTCTGTAATCGGTCAATAACTAGGCTTGTACAATATACTCACATATGTAGCAACTTTGTGTACCTCTTTTTAAGCAACCTTTTTTGCTTGACATGCAAAATTTAACAAAATGAAGTTACGAGGTTTTCATATTTGTTATAATGTCATTGTAATAAGATTAAACTAGTATTGATACAGTTGAGTGGCCTGAAACTGGAATATGTAATAAAACAACTTTGTAAACTACAGAGTCATTGTATGAAACCTATATAACTTGATCTAAACCCTCTTACAAAATGTACCAGTTTTTGTGGTGTGGCTACACTGACATTTTAGGAAATCCGTTTTCTTTCTAAACATATGCTAGCCAGGAAGAATTTTATATTGTGCTTGGTTATTAGGCAGGATAAACACAAAGCTTTCAGATATAGAATAAGAAACACTTTTGATTTCCTGCTGTGTGTTTTTAGCATATTTCTGTAGCTGTTTGTTGATCAAATGGATAGCAAAATTAACACCAGTGAACGACCTCATTTATTCCAATTTTACAAACTTCTGGAAAGGATGCACAGGGGTGATTACCATAGCCAAAGAGGGCAACAGAAACAACTGCATAGGCTTTTAATTTGGGTATTTTAATCAATGACATGTCAGTTTGCTCCAAAATTGGAAATTTACACTTTGTGGTCTAGTGGTGAAGCAGTGCCTGGAAACAAAAAGGTCATGGGATTGAATCCCGGTTAGAATCTTTTAGCCTCTCGGGAACAACACATGGTTTGAATTCATGAAACACACACACACACACACACACACACACACACACACACACACACACAGTAGTGAGAAACATTCTGAAAATCTAACTTCAGTGTCAAATAACTCTGAAAGGCACAATGTATCAATTTTTTTCCTAACGATTGTTCCTCAGCTCACCCTCCTCAGCAACACCCTTTTCAGACCATTCCTGACCACCATACATACCACCATAGGCAAAATTGGAAGTAGTTGATGTACATTAACTAGCATGGTATGACTTAGTATAGCAGTCACTACATTTTATTTCAATACAGTTTGTAGAAACACTGAAAGATGGCGATGATCTAATTTAAATGGAAACAAGATTTCAGAATGGAAATAAATCTGATGGCAACAAATTGATGTTGTCCTGATTGGAATTACTCTCAGTGTGAGGCACTCTTAGCAACAATGTAAAGGGCAAGTAAAACAAATGAAGATGTGCGTGTTCAGTAAGCTAGATACAGATGGAACTGTCTCTCATGTCAAATAGGAAACATTTAGTTCTGGGCAGGACCATGCAGAGAAATTTTGGCTAAGTTTAGAAGAATAGTTGACCAAACATTAGAGGAACAGTTCTTCAGAGGAGGATCCTTCAATGATCTTTTCTGTAAAGAAGTTTGTAAAGATAAAGTGCACAATAGTCATAAAACAGATCGTAGGCTATTGCTAGTAAGATGCTGAGTGAAACACTTTTGCACAAAAGGGCATTGTGAGAAACCTAAAATGACTACCATAACAGAACCTCATTGAAATACCTCTCAAAAAGTGCAAAGATTGTCAGCTTGTCTTAAATATTAAAAAAATAGTGTATTTTCAAACTGCAAAACACATAGTAACCTAAGATTACGGTACCGCTGAGTCACAATTGAAATCAGTCAACTCATTGAAACATTAATACATGGGGGTAACAATTTGTGGGTACATGAAAAGAATAATCAAATACGTGGTTGGTTTGAAAAGTTCTCAGAATGGAACAGGAAAAAAGTACTTAAATCACTGAAACTTTTTTTATTTTTCAATATAGTCTCCTTGTAGATTAACACACTTGGTGCAATGATGTTCCAGTGCCTTGATCCCATTTCAAAACTGAATTTCCTCCGGGCCTGCATAATAGTTGTCAGCTCCGGTAATCAATTCTTCGTTTGAAGTAAATCTTCGTCCACCAAAAAAAAAAAAAAATAACGGTTTTGGGAAGAGCTGGAAGTCTGATGGAGCCATATCAGGTGAATAATGCGGGTGTGGCAACAATTCACACTTTAGTTCGTGTAATTTTGCCATGGCGACGCCATGTGTGCGGGCGTGCATGGTCTTGATGGAAGATGACTTTCTTCCTTGCTAAACCTGGCCTTTTTTCGCATATCTTTAGTTGCAATTTGTCCAGGGGGTTAACTTAGTATTCTCCAGTAATTGTTTGCCCAGTGGGGAGATAAAACTACTAACAGATTCCCCTTCATATCCCACAACACTGATGCCATGACATTTCCCACCAAAGGAATTGTCTGTGCTTTCTTTGGTGGCAGAGAATTAGCTTGTTTCCACTGTTTTGACTGTTGTTTTCTCTCTGGGGTATAGTAGCGCACCCAAGTTTCATCTGTGGTCACAAACCGGCGCAAAATATCTTCTTTATTTATCCTATAATGGGTCAAATATTATTCCTATATGTACATTCTCATGCATTTTTGATCCAGTGTCAAAGAGTCGCGGCACCCATCTTGCAGGTAATTTTCTCATTTCTAATTCTGCAGTTGAAATGTGATATACCCTTTCAGACAACATCTGGCAAGCACGAGCAATTTCACGCAGTTTCAATCGGCGATCCTCCTTGACCATTTTGTGCACTCTTTTGCAATGATTTCTGGAGTAGTGACACTGCACAGATCATCATCTAAGCTCTCCTGACGAAATTTAAATTCATTTGTCCACTTGGCAACAGTTGAATATGAAGGAGCAGCAGAGTCCCCCAGTGTATTCTGGAAATCGGTGTGAATGTCCTTTGCTTTCATACCTTTCTTTATGGAGTACTTAATCACCAGATAAAACCTAAGTGTTAATATGTGACCTTTCCTACAAGTTGTTTTGTTTTCCATGTAGTGTGATTTGAATGTAAATTGAAGCTGGAGGTGTGGAGAAAGGAAAGGAAAGGAATTACTGATGTCAGAATGCATATTCCCACCAAGTACCACCTATCCGCAGACCCTGTCCATTTCTTCCATGCTTGCTCAGATTCCCACAGCAGGTCGGATGTACTTGTGCATCCACATTGAGGAATACGGAACCAGTGCCCATCTAGGCGAATTATTACATGAATGTTTGGTGTCTGCTCTTTTCAACACGATGCACTCAAATGAACAGGTGGCGTTCAGTGGAAATGTGGATCGGCTGTGAGATGTGCCGAATAATCTGCACGGTTGTAATAATGCTCTGTCTTGGAGGTGCAATGGTTAATGCACCTGCCCAGTAAGCAGGGGATCCCATGTACGAATCCCAGTCCGGTACACATTTTCGATCGTCGCCACTGATGATTCCGCATAATGTTAATGCAGCTGACATCTGTAATCCTTGTCATTTCCTTTCTCCCCACCTCCACCTTCAATTTACACATGATATATCACAGCTTCAGATTCCGTATATTGTGTATTCTGTCAGACATATCCGAAAGAACAGATGCCACGCATTCATGTAGTGTAATGTAAACCAACCAATCGAAATTACAGCAGTTCCTTTCTTCTAATCTACACCCCCCCTCCCGAAAATGCATAATACAGAAAGAAAATTATTTCTTTTTCAGACCAGAGATGTAGTAAAAGGCACTTACCTTTTCTTACATAAAATTATATATTTCAGGCAAAAAGTAATGTAAGCTCATGTGTGTTCATTTGCTGGCATTATTTCCATATACAGTGGGGCTCTCTCATGCTGACAGTTACACCCTCTGTGGCTGTCATCAAGTGTTGAAGAGTTAATGAGACTGGAGATAAAATTTTTGTATCTTCTACCTTTTGCATGTCATTAACAGCAACAAGTTTTATTTTTGAGTGAATGTTGTGTAAATTATACTTACATCAATTTGCTCTGGATTAAAAAAAAGTATTTGTGCCATAGTTCTTTACAGTTTTCAGTTCTCCAGTGACCTACTTATTCTTTGTCAAACAGAGATTATTTTGGAAACATGAACACATTTGGAGGTCCTTCCAGCAAAAGTCTGAAGCTGTCAAAGAAGCTGCTTAAAATAGAAGAGGAAAATGAGGATGCTACCATTGTATTTATTGCTGATGTTTGGCTAGACAATGTTAAGGTACTGAGGATTTCACACCTAACAATGTCTGCTGCAGTTGTATTACTAAAAAGCTGAAAACACACTTGCATGGTTTGTCACTCAAGAATGCCAATTTTGTTTTTCAGGTATTAGAAAAGCTTTCAACATTATTTCAGGGCTACTCAGAATGTCCACCAGTGGCATTTGTGCTGATGGGCAATTTCCTCTCATCACAGCATGGCAGTGCACATGCTTATCTCCTTAAGGAAAAATTTAAAATTCTAGGGGATTTGATTGTTCAGTTTCCTAAATTAACAGCAAATAGCAAATTCATATTCATTCCTGGCCCTGTTGATCCTGCTTTTGCTAGCATTCTTCCCAGGTACGTTCAGATGAAAGCCACTTTGCTTTCAGTGTCAGTAGTCTAGTTTATGAGACAGAATTTCATGCTGTTATTAATCTGTAATAACTGCATAAAATTCTGGTTTATAGAAGATTAGTAGGTTTAAAGTTATTGAAGGGGATACATCATCATTGTTGCTGAGATTTTACAATTTTTGTGATACGTCACTGAGCACCTGTTTCGTGTATGTAGACTTATGTGAGTAAATGCATCCCATATTCATAGAGATATTTTTTTTTTTCCTGGACAGACCACCATTGCCAACTTTTGTCACAGAAGAGCTGAAAAAGAAACTTCCTTCAGCTATCTTCAGCACAAGTCCTTGCCGAATACAGTACTGCACCCAAGAAATAGTAGTAATACGGGAAGATCTGGTGACTAAAATGTGTCGGAATACTATTTATTTTCCTACCTCTGGTGATATACCACAGCATGTGAGTTCCAAGTATTGACAGAGACATTTGTATTACCGGTATTACAATTCTCTTATACTTGTCACTAATAATAATTTTTTCCTTGTTCGTAGTTTGCAAAGACAATAATAAGCCAAGCACACCTAGCACCACTGCCACTGGCTGTATGCCCTGTTTATTGGGGATTTGATTATGGGATGCAGCTTTATCCATTACCTGATCTAATCGTAACTGCTGATCAATTCAACGCATTCACCACATCCTACTCTGGATGCCAAGTGATAAACCCAGTAAGTATAAAATTAATTTATGAAGCAAGTTATATACCCTCACCCCCTTCCCTGAAGATGTTCGTGCAGAGAACAGATCTTTTTTCATATAAAAAGAGTAATAACATCTCTCTATGCACTGAGGGATGGTGCTTACAAAAAAGTTTAACTTTATTTCATAGTCATTCATTAAATAAATGTAAAGTTAATTAGCTGATAAATCATGAATCCTTACTTATTAGTATGATTTGTGGCTGCCTCGATATGACTGGGTGTATCATCACTGACTCACAAGTCGCCGAAGTGGCATCAGCTAAACAGGACTTGCAATTTCGGCGGCCGAACACCCCGCATGGGGTCTCCCGGCCATAATGCCGTATGATCATTTCATTTTTGTTATGTTTTGTGTTACCCAAGAGTTAGGGGAAAAACAATAATCCTGCCCCATGGAAAAAGAAACTACTCAAAATTGCCCGTGAGAAAGGGTATTTCCTCTAGGTGAGTAATATTGCTGGAAGTAATTATGCTACAACTGTCTATTTTTGTAATGAGAGTAATTACTCTAGTATACTTTACAATTGACATCTTGGAACTTCCTATAAGGGTAGACTACTTGACTTACTGCTGTACACCTAGAAGGAAAGTCTCAAGTAATACCTAAGGCTACTAATTGTAAATATCTCATATCTGTTTCATTAAGAAGTACAGTTCATAATGAGATGTATGAAGTGTTGATGTTCTTTCCTACATTGTGATTTCAGAGTTCTTTCCCAAGAAGCAATTATTCTTTTAAAGTGTACCTGCCAGCTTCACGCCAAATAGAAGACAGTCAAATTCCAAATGACTGATAATAGTTATTGTATTGTTTGTATATTACATATAATTACAATATTTATCATACATAAATGTCATAAAGCTGTAAATATATTTACATAATTTTAAAAGGTGACCTTTTTCTTTACAAAACACTAATATTTTGATTTCAAGAATTTCTAAATAATTTACACAGGTATTTGGTATTGAAAAATATCACTTCGTTGATTGTGATACGTAGTATGTTACAAGTACTGTTACAATTTTAACAACAATAAAAGAAGACTCCACTCAATGACTTCCAGGCAGCACTGCACCACTGTGAACAATTCTAATTGTTTTTTAGTAGATAAACCTTCTGCACATAAAAATGAGCAGAGGTACTGAGTACACTCTCACATGCAACAATACTTGCTTTTATACATCCTTCACATCAAAAGATAAAATTTATGAAGCATACTGATTTGTTGGATTCTGACTCACAACCTCTTAGCATCAGTTGCTTGTGACCTGTCGACTATGGTCTCCTGTCAAACAGAATGAAAATGTTAATAACTGCAAATTTTTACCGAAAACCAATGAAATAAAGAGCTTAACTTACTTTCTTTTTGATATCTTCTGCAGGCTTCTTCTCTTTCATTTGCATCAAAATACCACAGTGTAATAGCATATCTGAAAAGGTAAAGTACCTTGGTCTAAATGGACAACTTCTTGTCACAAGAGATGAACTTAAACAGGCACCATGGCAATAACAAGAATAAATCAATGCTAATTTTACCTTGTCTTGTATGCTGGCTGAACTTCGTGAGGGTTACGCCTATCAGACCAGAAAAAAAGAATTCTGTCAAACAGTGGTTCTATATCTGCTACTTTGTCTTGCCATCCAAAAGGGAAGATTCGTAAAAGGCCTCCGTTTTCCTATGAAGCGGTAAATTATGAGTGTTTCCTACTTATGTGTTAAATAGGAAGAGTCTTTAAGCATTATAAATTGTTACTACCCAACCACAATATTATTGCATTTGGCCTCCCATGACATTACAGTAATTAACACCACCACATTGCACTGTGAATGATTTCAAGACAGATGTGCACATACTATCAAGTTGTTCAGCATGTCCTCATAAAGTAACAATTAAAAACTCATGCTACGTTGATCAAAGTGCCTTTGCTCCCAGGTGCAGTAATATTGTGGTCGACTAATAATGAATGTCAAAATAAGACCACGAATATACTGATTATCTTAACTGTAAACATAAATCTTTTTAAGCCAATAATTAACAACAGAATTAGGGACTTTCCATTTCAGCGTGGAGGATGATACTACAACAGAAATACTTGTATTCAATACCAAATGGTTTTTCGTATGCCAAAAAGGGAAAAAAATTAGTTATAATGAAAGATTACTTTCAACATTGACGATTATTCTCTCACTATGTGTACTTATATATAATGTATTTTTATGGAAGAAATGGAGAAAAAGACATTATTTTCAGCAGGACACAGTAACACAAAGTGATATCACATATTTAAATTATTGCCCAATTCATTAAAAACTCAAATGAAAAACAAAGTTATTAGGAGGAATCAAGTATAGAGGCATCAGTAATTAGGGAACAAGCAGGTGGGTGAAAGTAACATATCTATACTCAAGATTTGACTAGGCGGATAGAAGCTCTTTCATTGTGTTGCAGGTGTGTTATGTGTACTATTCATTGGTGTACGAAGATTAAATGATATTTCCGATCTTTGACTCAAATCTGCACTGACTTTTGCCTGTGAATGTCAAAGTCTTAGACATTATCTATCACTAATATTTATAATATTTAATACCCCTCCCTCCCTCCCCCCCCCCCCCCCCCCCCCCCCAATGAACCATGGACCTTGCCGTTGGTGGGGAGGCTTGCGTGCCTCAACGATAATGATGGCGTCCTCTTGGGTAAAATATTCCGGAGGTAATATAGTCCCCCATTCAGATCTCCGGGCGGAGACTACTCAAGAGGACGTCATTATCAGGAGAAAGAAAACTGGCGTTCTACGGATCGGAGCGTGGAATGTCAGATCCCTTAATTGGGCAGGTAGGTTACAAAATTTAAAAAGGGAAATGGATAGGTTAAAGTTAGATATAGTGGGAATTAGTGAAGTTCGGTGGCAGGAGGAACAAGACTTCTGGTCAGGTGAATACAGGGTTATAAATACAAAATCAAATAGGGGTAATGCAGGAGTAGGTTTAATAATGAATAAAAAAATAGGAGTACGGGTAAGCTACTACAAACAGCATAGTGAACGCATTATTGTGGCCAAGATTGACATGAAGCCCACGCCTACTACAGTAGTACAGGTTTATATGCCAACTAGCTCTGCAGATAATGAAGAAATTGATGAAATGTATGATGAGATAAAAGAAACTATTCAGATAGTGAAGGGAGATGAAAATTTAATAGTCATGGGTGACTGGAATTCGACACTAGGAAAAGGAAGAGAAGGAAACGTAGTAGGTGAATATGGATTGGGGCCAAGAAATGAAAGAGGAAGCCGCCTGGTAGAATTTTGCACAGAGCATAACTTAATCATAGCTAATACTTGATTCAAGAATCATGAAAGAAGGTTGAATACATGGAAGAATCCTGGAGATACTAGAAGGTTACAGATAGATTATATAATGGTAAGACAGATTTAGGAACCAGATTTTAAATTGTAAGACATTTCCAGGGGCATATGTGGACTCTGACCACAATCTATTGGTTATGAACTGTAGATTGAAACTGCAAAAAGGTGGGAATTTAAGGAGATGGGACCTGGATAAATTGACTAAACCAGAGGTTGTACAGAGTTTCAGGGAGAGCACAAGGGAACAATTGACAGGAATGGGGGAAAGAAATACAGTAGAAGAAGAATGGGTAGCTTTGAGGAATGAAATAGTGAAGGCAGCAGAGGATCAAGTAGGTAAAAAGACGAGGGCTAGTAGAAATCCTTGGGTAACAGAAGAAATATTGAATTTAATTGATGAAAGGAGAAAATACAAAAATGCAGTAAATGAAACAGGCAAAAAGGAATACAAACGTCTCAAAAATGAGATCGACAGGAAGTGCAAAATGGCTAAGCAGGGATGGCTAGAGGACAAATGCAAGGATGTAGAGGCTTATCTCATGAGGGGTAAGATAGATACTGCTTACAGGAAAATTAAAGAGACCTTTGGAGAAGAGAGAGCCACTTGCAAGAATATCAAGAGCTCAGATGGAAACCCAGTTCTAAGCAAAGAAGGAAAAGCAGAAAAGTGGAAGGAGTATATAGAGGGTCTATACAGGGGGCGATGTTCTTGAGGACAATATTATGGAAATGGAAGAGGAGGTAGATGAAGATGAAATGGGAGATATGAAACTACGTGAGGAGTTTGACAGAGCACTGAAAGACCTAAGTCGAAACAAGGCCCTGGGAGTAGACAACATTCCATTAGAACTACTAACAGCCTTGGGAGAGCCAGTCCTGACAAAACTCTACCATCTGGTGAGCAAGATGTATGAGGCAGGCGAAATTCCCTCGGACTTCAAGGAGAATATAATAATTCCAATCCCAAAGAAAGCAGGTGTTGACAGATGTGAAAATTACCTAACTATCAGTTCAATGAGTCACAGCTGCAAAATACTAACGCGAATTCTTACAGACGAATGGAAAAACTGGTAGAAGCCGACCTCGGGGAAGATCAGTTTGGATTCCGTAGAAATGTTGGAACACGTGAGGCAAAACGAAGATAATGGAATGTAGTCGAATTAAGTTGGGTGATGCGGAGGGAATTAGATTAGGAAATGAGACACTTAAAGTAGTAAAGGAGTTTTGCTATTTGGGGAGCAAAATAACTGTTGATGGTCAGAGTAGAGAAGATATAAAATGTAGACTGGCAATGGCAAGGAAAGCGTTTCTGAAGAAGACAAATTTGTTAACGTCAAGTATAGATTTAAGTGTCAGGAAGTCGTTTCTGAAAGTATTTGTATGGAGTGTAGCCATGTATGGAAGTGAAACATGGACGATAAATAGTTTGGACAAGAAGAGAATAGAAGCTTTCGAAATGTGGTGCTACAGAAGAATACTGAAGATTAGATGGGTAGATCACATAACTAATGATGAAGTGTTGAACAGAGTTGGGGAGAACAGGAGTTTGTGGCACAACTTGACAAAAAGAAGGGACCAGTTAGTAGGACATGTTCTGAGGCATCAAGGGATCACAAATTTAGCATTGGAGGGCAGTGTGGAGGGTAAAAATCGTAGAGGGAGACCAAGAGATGAATACACTAAGCAGATTCAGAAGGATGTAGGCTGCAGTAGGTACTGGGAGATGAAGAAGCTTGCACAGGATAGAGAAATGAGCTTTTCAATTAGTGAGACAATGTAATATTTAATGGTATTAGTATGTGTTCAGACAATGTTTCTCGACTTTTGCTACTATACTATGCTGCCAACCTCCAATATTGTGTACAATAAACCTGCCAACTTTTGTTTGTTTGTAAAGCATACATCAACAAGCTTTTACCATTGATCTTTTTCAGGACCTACTGAATGCCGTTAAAAATGTGTGAGTTTATCTGATTTTAGCTGTCTCCCAATTTTATATTTACGAACAGCAATCCTGAGTTATATTATTTACAACTTTTACATGCTGCTACCAGATAAAAAACATTATTTCGGTATTTGAAAGACTCATTTGTAATTTTTTTAGTAGTGGTGACACATCTACAAGGAAAATTGAATAGATCACAGCTGTGCTTTCAAATATGGTGGTGGGCCGAGTCCAAAATTTAGTATGCAAAGCTGCCAGCTCAGGCGGCAATGATTGTGCCTAACTTAACTGGGCACTGAGTCAAAAGCTTGTATGGTAAATACAGGTATGTCATTAGATACTCTCCAACTCTATACTGGAGTTTATCATAGTGGCTGGTGACTGGGAAAGTGCCAGTCTTTTGGCAACACATGACCAGATATGGGCTTAATAAATCAGAAATGTAATGCCTGCTGTCCAAACAACCAGCTATGTGAATAGAGGCAATCATTTTGTGTACAAAACTGCTTCCATACCACCATGCCAGGTGATGGAGTACTTAGGAGGATGAAAAATGCAATCTGGTGTTTGCTTTCCACACTTGTATACATCCATTGTGATGCTGTACACAGAACCACGACTCATCTGAAATGTGATGTGGTGCTGCTAATGTGTCCAGTGTTATCATAGGACACACCTTCATTGGTGTACCGCTCTCTGCTGTCTCTTCAAGGGAAACTGCAACAAAGGTCACTGTGCTGATGGCCGGTTGTCGTACATAGATGTTGCTGCATTGTCCATGTGGATACTTCTGTATGATCAAAACGTAATGGGAATGCTTTTCCTACAGAATCTATTTATTCATCAACAACAACTTTCTTCCCTTCAAAGTAATCCACCTCAGACATATACATTTGTGCCAGTGCTTTTACCAACCTTGGAATCACTTCTGGAACTAACTTTTCATTATGGTGTTCAGCTCCTTTAGCCAATTCTGTTCTTATCTCATCAACGGTGGCAAAATGAAGTCCTCTCACAGTTCTCTTCAGCTACAAGAATAGTAAGAAGTCCAGTGGCTGAAACAACATAGCTGTTTTGTTTCCTGCCAAAAATCACGTACAAGCACAGACGTGAGCAGGAGCAATATCTTAATGCAATTTGTACAAATGGTTTTTCACGATTCTGGTCTTTTGTCAGACAGCACATAACTCCAGTGTAGCATTCATTAATGACCATAAGGCAGGAATTTATGACAAACTATACCATTGTAATTGAAGACAACAGTGAGAAGAACTTTCAGATGCGATCAATTTGGTAAAAACAATTTTTTTTTGGTCTTATCTCTTCAGGCAGTTTCCACTGGGACTAACGGATCTTGGTTTTGACGTCATATCCATATACCCGTCCATCATCATCTGTTGTAACCTTCTTTGAAAGTTCTGGACCGTTGTTGACTTCATTTAGAAATTCCCAAGTGATGTCTATACAATGTCACTTTTGTTCAAAATTCAACAATTTCAGAGCAAACTTTCCTGTTACATGTTTCATGGCCAAAACATCTGGAAAAACTGCTTGCCATGAGCCAATGGTTATGCTGGCATCATCACAACTTCTCTGCTGTTGATTCCACGATTTTCCAGAACCATTTTCTTTACTTCTTCCACAGTCATCAGTAGCTGATGTGCTAGGACGTCCATGGTAGTAATCATCTTCAAATTATTGTCGACTCTCTTTGAAACATTTATACCACTTGTAAACTCTTGTTTTACTCATAGTAGATTCGCCAAAAGCCACAATCAACATTTCGAACATGGTGTTGCACTTTATTTAATTTTTCAAGCAAAATCTTTGATCCACCTTTTTCAAAACTAAAAATGAAAGCATGTATATCCTTTTCAACTATCAACTAAATATTCAAAACGGTAAAAAAAAAAATTGAAAAATCAGACTTATTGCCCGTGAAATTAAAAACTTCCCATTACTTTTTGATCACACCTTGTATGATTCTGTTCACCAGAGTATACATCACGTGTCTCCCTGTGTACGAGTCACATGGTGCCGCCGTTTGGAGTATAATGTGAGCAGCAGCATCTCAGAATGATGAAACTCAATCTCAGTAGGCAACGGTCCTGCCACTGTCAAATTCCAAAATGTGCTGGTAGATATCTCTCTTTCTTACTCGAAGCACAGCATGATCTTCCCACAAACAGTCAACATTCAAAAAACGTGCTGGGTAAGCTTTCCTTATATACATAATGTAAGGCACCACTGGGACCTACTTTGTGGCACTAATCTATTATGGGATATACAACTGACCTATAGGCAGTCTCCTTTGACTGCATTTTCCCAGAATCCATGTGCCTTACCTACTACTGAACCTACGTGATCATTCCATGTCATGTTCTTACAAATTGTTCAGCTGGGTATTTGTGTGATTCGACTAATTCTGACTACCTGGTCGTGTTGTCATAGGTTTAATAGCTTTTTCTCAATGCCACTGATACTAACAGCTGTATGTTCATCTTTGCTGTGGTAGTACATCCTAAATCTTTTTTTAGGAAAGGAACAATTTAAAATAGAATTTTATAGAGGCAGCAAAGCTCAAAAAGATTTGCTGAGTCCATGCCACTATGCTACAATTTTTCATGGTGCATAATTTAATCATGGCTAACCCCTGATTTAAGAACCATGAAAGAAGGCTGTATGCATGGAGAACCTGGAGACATAGAGAGAGAGTGGCTAGTGTTGAGAGCTGCAACAAACCCAGTCTATAGGCTGAAATAGTAGTCGTCGTCCTCCACCACCACCACCACCACCAACAACAACAACAACAACAACACCAACACTAACATTGCAGGGAGTCTTCACATTGCTCCCTTCCTTCAATGGAATATGAATAGTATAAAAACTGAAAAGACATGAGTTCCATGATTTAGAAGTTTATGAATGTTTTGTAAAGGAAATCTTGATTAAGTCAAAAGATCATACTAATTTCAAAGCATTATAACTATTTTTTCAAAGCAAACAATTTCTTTCATTTGAGGTTGTATAATTGATGTAGCGTAGTCATAGTGGAGCACTGTCCTATTCGCAACAAACCTTGAATGAAGTAAACAAACCATTTGCTCTGAAACTAATACGCAAATAAATAAAATTCGGTAGCTGGATGATGATTTTTCCCCTTTTACAATGAAAAACACCACTATGTGTCCAAGACATGAAATGTAAAGAAGCCTCAAGTCAAATCACAACAAATTGCTTGAATTTTAGCACTCAATACAGTACCACCACTGGTGATCAATGCTCTACATACACTGAGGGAAAATCAGAGAGATAAACAATGTAATCAGTCATATTATTTTTTTCCCCTCGTTCTTTTCTTTTGACACATACAGATTTTTAATGTATGGTCAGAATACACATTTTTGAACAATATTAATGCGGCAGAACTCTTCATACGTCTGCCCGCTACTACTTACAGAGATAAACAGGTGAATATACAGAAATTAAAAATTTGGAGAGTGTATCTCTACTTGTTTTGTTTGCATACCAATATTATCGCTGGTACAAAATAACTTATTATATATACACCAGGGGCTCAAGGATGCACCAGTTTTGTCTATGTAAGTAATGATTTTGTTAAGAAGGCATTAGTCTTCGTGCAGGCGCTTGAGCAACAGAATTGGACCGCTCACACAGAAGATGCCACGTAACTATAGGAGGAGAAGGCATAGCTGCCTTACAATGTATAAAGCAACAGACAGTATTGCTATCGAGACTAAGAACTATGTAGGTGCACAAGTCATCCTGCATGGGCCATCAGTCCTTTGTGGTGCAGTTTTGAACTTTACCCTTAGCAACAGTGATGCCAATCAGCGACAATCTTGGTGTGCAAACAATATAAGTCGAGATACATTCTTCAAATTTTTAATTTCTGTATATTCTGTTTATCTCTGTAAGTGGTGGCTGGCAGATGTATGAAGAGTTCTGCCACATTAATATTGTTCAAAAATGTGTATTCTGACCGTACATTAAAGAAGTGTTATGGAAGTCATTAGCAAGATGAAGTTTCTTAATAACCCCATATGTTCATCATTTCGCCCATGCCGAGAATCCTATATCAAGAGGATCGAAGCAGACAAGAAGAATTTGCGTCAGCAGAGGTGGGGCGATCTGGAACCAGTATTGTCATACCAATCTCTATGCACAATAGTGGTAACAGGAAAAAGAGGTACTTAAATTTACGAAACATACAGTAGCCTTAAGAAGGAAGCAATGGATCGCAGAAAATGGAGAGGCAAAGGACCTGCTAATACAGCAGATAACTGATGATGATGATGAATCCAAAAATGTATCGATTTTAAAGGTCTGTTGGTATTAGTGCTACTTGAAGTTCACTCAGGATATGTGTAACGTACAATTTTTTTGATTATTCAAGTAGCAATTATTAACCAGTTTCCATTATCTATTATTTTTTATCCCTGCTCCCCCTTCTCCAGCCATGGAATTCAGTCATTCTTAGCAGAATTTTGTGCCAGACATCAACTCAACTAAACCACATTGTTTGTAGGCTGTACTTGTTCAATTTTGCTAACAGCGTGCCTTATACTGAACCGCATGCATTTGTTTCAAAAGCAAGGATTGATCATAAAAAACACTTTGCTGAATGGGTGTTACAATCATGGAACAAATAAAAAAAAAGCAGAACTGTATTTGAATCAGATTCGACATGACAATATCAAGGCCCTTGATCATACTAAAAAATCTGGGAGATTGTGTTACATAACTCATCTTGTTGTCTAACTGGAGGCTACTACCAGCTTTGAAGCCTGCATGTTCCCTCCTTTATAAAATCTTAACTAATGGGAATGTTTTGGGTTACAGTTTCATCTGCTATTAGATAGCTAACAAGAGAAATTATGTACACCAAATTCTGATAGAAATTTTGCATGTAATTTGCGGTTTCTTCAACATCACTATGCATGCAGAACAAAGTTGGCAGTTGTGGACACACATAAACAGGAATGCCCCAAATGAAATGGATTTTAGTTATCCACTGTGATAAGAGGTATTACTTTCAATGCTTGTGTTCCATGTGAAAGAAGTAACAAAAAACTGAAACTGAGTTGCTTCACCAGCAAATGTAACGGTAGCCTGCATGATTTCCTGGCAACAACCCAGAACATACTGGGCAATCACAGATCCCTATGCACAAATATGAAGTACTAGTCGATTCTTTGGAACATTGGTTTCTGTTCCACAGCCATTTAGAACATAGCTACACTCACTTTCACATTTCTCTGACATTTGCGAAATTATTCTTCACAATAAAACATACATTTACCTTCACATTCCAGTCACGATTAAGGTAATATATAGCAGTAACACATCTGCCATCTCGGTTAGGGTTGTCCACATGTTTTACATAACGTGAACCATAACCAGGGTAACAAGCAACCATTGCCTGTAACAAATGTGAACTACCTTAAATACTGCATCTGATACAAAACCTAACTACAATAAAAAATCTATGTATAATAATTAGGAGTTAGTAAATCAGCACTGAACTAAGCAAATGTGCATGTAATGAATGGTGGGGTAGTTTAAGTAAGGGAAGCATGAGTAAATGAAAGAGGAAGAAATAGTAGACCATACTTTCAGTATTATAGATGTTAACAACAGTTAATATTCCGTATAGAAATCATATCTCCAATTGATAAAATATCACTCATCATAAATTAAAGGGATACTGTAACTATGAGGGTATAAGAAAAAAATAATAAATGCTATTTACTTATATATGGATGACCATTACAATTACAAAATATACTACTGCAAGCACCACATTTAACATTTTATGATTATGATAATGTTCTCCAAGTATACCTAAATATGAGGGCTATCCAGAAAGCAACAGACATTTTGAAACAAAAAAAATAACAATATGAGAAAAAATCATCATGTTATATACATTTTAAAGGTACACTCTTAAGCTATTTTCTACATAAGAGCCAACTGAGGCATTTATCGTACCGTGACCCAAATTTTTCAACAACACCTCTGTAGAAATTTGCTGCCTGCAACTGCAACCACATATTTATACCAATATGCAGTTTTGTGTCATTATCTAAGTATTGTGTAGTGAGCTATGTCTTCATTGATAGGAAGAGGCGGTAGTCGCTCGGCACTGAATGTGGGCTGTATGATGGGGTGATTAAACATGAATTTTGTCGTTGATTTTCATTCGGTCTGTCAGTTACAAGGCTAGGCCTACCACTGTGGTTCTCATTCTGAACAGTGGTACGGCCATTTTTAAAATCAATGCACCACTGTCTCTCCCAACTTTCGCTCATTATTCCTTTTCCACATGCATTACAAAGGTTGAGAAAAAATTTAAATTGGTTTGCAGTTTTTGGTCCAAACAACCTAATCACAGAATGCACCTCAGAATTGATGGCATTTTCTACTGTAGTGCACATTTTAACATGTCACAGAAAGCAACATAGCAGGGACACAGGTCACCCACTGCCAGTGTAGGAATGTTAAGGCACCAAGATGGCGGCTGCAGCCCTGCCCACTGCCGCAATAAATCAAAACCTCTGTCATTGACTGTGCAGTCATCATAGATCAGTGATAAAAAATTCAAAACCAGTTCTATTTCAGATCATAATATTAGTGAATACAGTAACAGCAAAATCACACTGTCTGGGATTTGTGTCCATTGCTTAAGTACAGCAGTGAACAAACTAAATAGTTTTTGGAGAACAGATTAGTTGGAACCTATTTTGTGAAGATGTGCAAGTAATACATATACCAATTGTCTCCTAAAATAGGACTACTTTCATAATCATGCCAATAAAACTCTAAATTAGGAGCAGTGCCATTATGTGTTTTGCGGAGCAATGTTGACAGGGCTTCTACAGCTAAAACTATACTCTGCAAGCCAATTCAAAATGTGTGGTGAAGGGTACTTCGTGTACCACTGACACTTCCTGCTCTCCTGTTCCAGGCGTAAATGGTGCACAGGAATAACTGTTGGTAAGCCTCAATATGAGCTCAAACCTACGTTCAAGATCATTTTGGTATATATGAAGGAGAAATCAATGTGGTGGTTGACTCTTCTAGGAATGTAAACACTCTGAATTTTAACAGTAGACCACACCACAATGCACACCACCTCTCGTTTAGCACCTGCCACTGCAGTTGGATGAGCACATCTGTGTGGCTTTCGCATTTATTAAACAATACACAGTTTCTGAAGATTCTTCCACTGGATCTCATTTCTGGCATCTATTTTTCCTATGGTTTCTTTAATATTGTCATTTCACTTCAAATTGTTCCATATGCATTCTCCCAGATATTTAATAGATGTGACTATTACCATTTGATTGTTGAGCAACAGTGTAATTAAATTCACACAAGATCATTACTTGCAGAATTCATATTGATTCCTTCCAGTGAGGTGTGAGGGATGTAAGGAGGCATCTTAGTAGCTGGTTGTAAGTGTCCAACGAGGGAAGCTATCTTTCCTAGCAAACAGATGAAGCTGTAGCATAGCAACCACATAAGGGCATATAGTGTGAGTGTGAACCCGAGCAGTGTATTGCAGCAGCATTGAGGGCGGCAGTTGCTGAATGCTGTCACTAATTATTCAACAAGGAATGTGGCGAAGGCAGGTTAGCTTGCTCAAACAGCGAACTCAGCAGTACTGCATTGATTAGTGCATGCAACAAGGAGCAAGTTAGATTTCCATGGTCATTCTCTGAGTCTTGCAGCCCAACCGGGATGATGGGCTGTGCCAGATAGGGACTCCACATGCACTGCCAGCAGAAGTTACCAGTGGAAAGCCTTTGCAATACAACAGCTCTGTGCTCTCAGCCTCTACCTGGACTTATTGCCATGGCTCGGTTCCTGCCCAGATGGGACGGCTGGTTTCTTCCCACGCACATCAGCCGCCATCTGCCGCTGCCGGACAAGCATCTCAGTGTGTGTGTGTGTGTGTGTGTGTGGGGGGGGGGGGGGGCATCCCTCGCTACAACCCACAGGGTGGCAGGAGCCGTTGGGGCACAGTATGTCGAATCCGTGCAGATAGCTCATGCAACAAGGCCATCAGCATGGTGCAGTACCAGCAACACAGGGTGTGCAGGTAACCAGCCCAGCATAATTCACCTGTAAGCTGGCCACTGATCCAGTATATCAAGCAGAGCATGTGTGTCAATAAAAGAACTTGCTACATTTGTAGCAGCCTTACTCTGGAACCACCTGTGCCTCCTCCACCTGTTTGCAACATTCTGGCTTATAGCCGCCTCATCCTGCAACAGGGGACACTAAAATCTGGAGTCAGGATTTCGGGTGTCCGTCTTCAAACAGCACGGAGTCTTGACCACAACCTACAATGGATACAGTATGGTGAGTGATGAACTATTTGGTTACGTTTTGGAGAGTGTAATAGAAATGGAAGTGAGATGTGACTGTCATTTTAATTTTAAGGCTACCTTGTTTAGCCCAAAGAAGCCAACTGACTTATTTGAGTTTGAAAGTAAATGTAGAGAGCAGTCCTGCTATTCACAATAAAGTGCCTGGCAGAGGGTTCAATGAACCACTTTCAAGATTCTCTCTACCGTTCCGCTCTCCAACGGCACGCAGGAAAAACGAGCACTTAAATTTTTCTGTGCAAGCCCTGATTTCTCTTATTTTATTGCGATGATCATTTCTCCCTATGGTGGGTGCCAACAGTATGTTTTTGCATCAGAGGAGAAAACTGGTGATCGAAATTTCATGCGAAGATCCCGTCGCAAAACGAAAAATGCCTTTGTTTTAATGATTGCCACTTCAATTCACGAATCATGTCTGTGACACTATCTCCCCTATTTTGCGATAATACAAAATGAACTGCCCTTCTTTGTACTTTTTCGATGTCATCCGTCAGTCCCACCTGATGCGGATCCCACACCACACAGCAATACTCCAGAATCGGGCAGGCAAGCCGTGGTGTAAGCAGTCTGTTTAGTAGACCCGTTGCACCTTCTAAGTGTTCTGCCAATAAATCGCAGTCTTTGGTTTGCTCTACCCACAATATTATCTATGTGATCGTTACAATTTAGGTTATTTGTAATTGTAATCCATAAGTATTTAGTTGAATTTACAGCCTTCAGATTTGTGTGACTTTATCGCGTAATCAAAATTTAGCGGATTTCTTTTAGTACTCGTGAGTAACTTCACACTTCTCTTTATTCAGGGTCAATTGCCACTTTTCGCACCATACAGATATCTTATCTAAATCACTTTGCAAGTCGTTTTGATCATCAGATGACTTTACAAGACGGTAAATGACAGCATCATCTGCAAACAATCTAAGATGGCTATTCAGATTGTCTCCTATGTCATTAATATAGATCATGAACAATAGAGGGCCTATAACACTTCCTTGGGGAATGCCTGATATTACTTCTGTCTTACTCGATGACTTTCCGTCTATTACTATGAACTGTGACCTTTCTGACAGGAAATCACGAATCCTTTTACACAACTGAGGCAATACTCCGTAGGCACGCAGTTTGTTTAGAAGACGCTTGTGAGGAACAGTGTCATAAGTCTTCTGAAAATCTAAAAATATGGAATCAATTTGACATCCCCTGTCGATAGCACTTATTACTTCATGAGTATAAAGAGCTAGTTGTGTTTCACAAGAATGATATTAAACTTCCTGGCAGATTAAAACTGTGTGCCAGACCGAGACTCAAACTTGGGACCTTTGCCTTTCGCGGGCATGTGCTCTACCAACTGAGCTACCCAAGCACGACTCACGCCCTGTCCTCACAGCCTCACATTTGCCAGTACATCGTCTCCTACCTCCCAAACTTTGCAGAAGCTCTCCTGCGAACCTTGCAGAACTAGCACTCCTGAAAGAAAGGATACTGCGGAGACATGGCTTAGCCACAGCCTTGGGGATGTTTCCAGAATGCGATTTTCACTCTGCAGCAGAGTGTGCGCTGATATGAAACTTCCTGGCAGATTAAAACTGTGTGCCAGACCGAGACTCGAACTCAGGAGCTTTTGAAGTAAGGCTGTGAGGACGGGCCGTGAGTCGTGCTTGGGTAGCTCAGTTGGTAGAGCACATGCCCGCGAAAGGCAAAGGTCCCGAGTTCGAGTCTTAGTCTGGCACACAGTTTTAATCTGCCAGAAAGTTTCATATCAGCACACACTCCGAAAGAACGATATTTTCTGAAACCATGCCGACTATGTGTCAATAAATTGTTTTCTTCGAGGTACTTCATAATGTTCGAATACATTATGTGTTCCAAAACACTACTGAAAATCAACGTTAGTGATATAGGCCTGTAATTCATCGGATTACTCCTACTTCCCTTTTTGCGTATTGGTGTGACTTGAGCAATTTCCAGTCTTTAGGTACGGGCGATTGATTGTATATAATTGCTTAATATGGAGCTATTTTATCAGCATACTCTTGAGAGGAACCTGACTGGTATACAATCGGAACTGGAGGCCTTGCCTTCATTAAGTGATTTAAGCTGCTTCGTTACTCCAAGGATATCTACTTCTATGTTTCTCATCTTGGCAGTTGTTCTTGATTGGAATTCAGGAATATTTACTTTGTCTCCTTTGGTGAAGGAGTTTCGGGAAACCGTGTTTAATAACTCCGTTTTAGTGGCACTGTTATCGCACAGTGAAGGTATTGATTGCGTCTTGCCACTGCTGTGCTTTATGTATTATGTATGACCAGAATCTCTTTGGGTTTTTTGCCAGATTTCATTGTGGAAATTATTATAACCATCTTGCATTGAAGTACGCGCCATATTTCGAACTTCTGTAAAACCTCTCCAACCTTGGGGATTTTGTGTTCTTTTAAATTTGGCATGCTTCTGCAACAACGATCTGACCCGTTTTGTGTACCATGGGGGATCAGTAACATCATTTATTAATTTATGTGGTATATATCTCTCAATTACTGTCAATACTATCTCTTTGAAAACGTTCCACAGCTTTTCTACACTAACGTGATCAGATCGTTAAGAGCATTTTTATCAGCTTTTTTAAATAGATATACTTTGCGTTTCTTTTTGATGGTTCTAGGTGTTTCGGTATTCAGCCTAGCAGCAACTGCCATGTGGTCGCTAATCCCTGTATTCGTTGCTAAAAGGTCAAGTATGATTTCGCAACCATTTACACTTCGAGTGGGCTCATGAACTAATTGTTCAAAATAATTTTCTGAGAAAGCATGCAGTACAATTTCGGATGACGTTTTATGCCTGCCACCAGCTTTAAATGTATAATGTTAGAAAAGGTAGTATTGATGGTGGATAATATGCAGCTATGTGGACATTTGGCAGTTACAGAAGAACAGTTGGCAGTGCTTCAGGTACTGTAGCACGAGGTTGATTGCCCCTTTTTCTGGAAAATCATCTGAGACTGTGCGATAATTCTTAAGAGGATTTTAAAATGTCAGTAGAGATGGATGGTGGTATAAATAGTCACCTGCTATGGGTAGTAAAACTGCAACTAGTGGGAAAAGCAAAAACGTATGTGAGGTATATGGAAGCATTAAAGAATGCAGCAATCTTGGAACAATTGGGTCTTTTACAAAAGGTGTGACAAACAGAATAGAGCAAAGTATTTTTGGAAACAGTTGTGCACTATTGTGAAGAGGCATGGGGTATGAAGAGGCATGGGGAAATTAGAAAATCTTACAACTGGGACAAGGAAATGTAATTAAGACATGTATGAGTTAGAGCAAAGCAATGCAACACACAGTTTTGTTGCAAGCAGCTGAGCAAGAGGTGCTCAATGCTTTTCTGAGGAGACTGCTGTCGGAAATCTCAAGGAAGGTGCACGCAGGTGCACCGAAGAATCTGTATTCTGCTTTTAGGTTAGCTAAGGACATGAGAAGAAATTGGTAAGTCAACTGTGGTTCAAGGCAGACTTGGGATATTTTCCGCAAACAGTAAGTGTTACAGGTGTGGGCAAAGGGCAGTGCCAGCCTAATGGAAGTAGAGGAAATGAAAGACATCATGAGCAAAATTTTGATAATGGACATACGAGTGGATGAGGAGGAGATAATTAACCATCAAACACAAGAGGCTCCACCTACATGTGTTCCCATTAAAATTAGATGGCAACAACTACATAGCAGAGGTGGAATGTGCAGTATGAAGTGCTGTAGGAGGTGAAGCATATAAGTTTCTGTTACACACAGGGATGTGCATGTTAGTTGCCAATAGAGACTCAGTGGGTCGTAGGCAATGGAACCGACCATGCTATGGATTATATGAGGTCAGAGGTAACTACGTGAGAGTGTTGAGGGTCAGTGGACATAGATCTTAGTACAGAGGCCGTTCAGTTTAAGCAGTAAACCGTTCAGGTGAATGTGAAGCCGGGTCTAGCTGTGGGTGGTACATTGTGTGTTGTGTAGCATCAGAAGGAAAATGATATACAGGATCCAGCAAGTTGTTTTGTTAAGAAAATTGTTATATGTGTACAAGAGAGGTATGGTGAGAGAGTAGTACCTGTAAATATTAGACATTCCAGATGGGGAGAGGGGAGCATCTAAAAGGAATAGAAAGACGAAGAATTATTATTTGAATTTGAGGATTTATTTTTCCCATGGAGTCCGTTGTCAGCAACACCCTCGGTCTCTGTTGTCAGCAACACCCTTGGCCTGACACACAATACCACCAAGGAACAAAGCACTGGTATATTGGAAACCATACTGCATTCCTAGACATTTACAGCCTATTACAGGCAATTTTAATAACCAGCAGTTAGCTGATGAGATAACAGCAGACAGAAGTAGTCCAAGGGGTACAGCAATTGTGGTTGTATAAGAGAAGTCTATGGATGAATCTAGAAAAAAACCTTCTGCTGTGATTACCATCACCTGAACAAGACCATACCACATGCAGATACCATCCCAAACATTCTGAGACCATAGATAATTTAGAGCAATGTTGGTATTTGTCAACTACGGATTTGAGGAGTGGTTACCAGCAATTGTATGTTGTTCATACAGACTACTTGAAGACAGCATTTTTGGTACCACGGGGGCACTGTCAGTTCAAGAGAATGCAGTTTGATTTAATATATGTACCTGCAATGCTGGCTGGTATGCTGAGAGGTTTGAAACCACATCGGTGTCTAATTTACTTGGATGATATCATTGTATTTGCAAGACACATGGAGTACCCTAAACAACATCTCAAGGAAGTTTTTTAAGAGACTGAGGGCTGCACATCTGACGTTGAGCACAGGGAAGTATAGTTTTGCCTTAGAAGGGGTAGGGTATTTAGGCCACGTAATTAGTAAAGATGGAGTGAGGACAGACACTGGCACTAGTATAAGCTGTACAGGAACTCCAAGTACCTAAAACATTGCAGTCTTTTTCCGAGTTCTCAAATTCCTACAGAAAATTAGTGAAATAGATTGATGAAGTAGCACAACCGCTCACAGAGTTGCTAAGGAAAGATGTAAAATTCATATGGGGAGAGGTGTGTCAGGATGTGTTTGAAGAATTTAAGAGTGTTTTCACATCCAGCCCAGCTCTAGGACATCCTGACTTTCAGAAGGAGTTATTTTTTTATGTAACATATCTAATCATGCTTTGGGATTTGATTTAAGCCAGATTAACAGTAAAGAGCATCCTGTAGCCCTAGATGTAAAGGCAGGTGACTGCAACAGAGAACACTTATTCAATGACAAAGAAGGAAATGTGAGTAACCTTTATGGTGTCACGTATTTCAGATGCTTCTTAACGGGAAAAGACCTCATGTTGCGACCAGCCACACTGCTTTGAAGTGGTTATTAGGACTGAAAGATCCATCTAGCAGACTGACAAGATAACCCTTGAGACTTAGTGAATTTGACTATGAAGTAGTACAAAAGCCAGGAAAGAAGGATGGAATAGCAGCAATGTAGCAGTGATGAAAATTTTGAGCCACGGTCTTGCAGAGTGGAAGGTAGTGTACAGTGCCGTAGTGGCTGTAAACAGCACAGGACGTACATGGACTTCAGCACATGTGACTGTTATGCAAGATAACAAAGCTAGGGTCACACGTAGTAGTAACAACAGAGGAGATTTTAAAGGAAGCACATGGTCCCGTTATCTGATCACAGAGGTTGGAAAGCAACAAATTGGAGAATAGCCAAGAGATATCGGACAGGAAGGAAAACTGGTGTGGATCAGTACTTGAGGAATTACATACAGTGTGCACAGCAAGCTGACTTGAACCATAAGTGAGTACCATTGCAGAGGCTGCTACCAGAAGCATCGAAATTGTTTGAACGGCTTGAGATTTATGTTTTAAGGTCATTCAATTGTACGCCAGCAGGAAGCCAATTCATACTGACAGTAATAGATCACTTTTATTGGTATACAGGGATAGTTGCTATGCCGAACCAACACATAGTGATCACAAGTAGTTATTGAAAACTGATTGATGAAGTGTGAAGTACCAGATACAATAATTGCAGACCAGGGTATGAATTTCATGTTGGGCTTACTGAGGGTGCTGTGTTAGTTAACGCATGTGAAGAAGTTAAGAACTAGTCCTTTTCACCCACAGGCCAATGGTAGAAAGGAATGAATGAATGAATGAATGCATACAACAACTATGAAAATGTTAAGTTACTATGTGCATGCACATTATATGGTCTGAAATACATATCTAAGGTATGTCGTGTAGCATACAGTTCGAAAGTACACATGAATACTGGGTTGTCCCCAAATGAGGTGGTTATGGTCAGAATATGCCATTATCATTCGACTTAATAAAGGTAAAGCTGGAGAGTTGCTAAGCAATTTTGAAAAACAGTTCAATTAGTATGGAAACAAGTACAGAAGCAAATACGAAGGCCTCAGAGGAAAAAGAAAATCAGTGAGACATGTGGCATGTTTATTGCACTATAAGGTAGGACAATGGGTCATGCTATCCAGTCTTTACATGCTCAACGGGAAGATGAAGTTCATCACAAGGTATCAAGCATCTTACCAGGTGGTGGAGACTATTTCGTCAGTCGAAGCGAGCCTACAGTTAATAACAAAAACAATAATAGTGCTTGTTGGTGTCTATGACTTTTTCAAGGTAGTCCATAGACAATTCCTTGAATGTCAAGGATTGAGGCAGAGAAGAACGTGATGAGGATGAGGTGGAGGAAAAGACAAGAATCTGTGGTTGAGCCTGTATGCAAAGTGCAGTATGCATTAAGGTCAAGAAGGAGAGGGGTGTTTGCCATGGATTATTGTGAACAATTTACGTTAGTACAGAGTTTTTTTTCCTACTATTTTGTTGTTTGTAAAGTTTGTTAGTGGCAGTATCTTTCTCAGGAGGGAAGAAGGAAGGGTGGTATTTGTCCCTTCCTGTAGGTTGTAATATGATGAGGGCAAGAACGGAAAGACAAGTCATAGCAATACTGCATTTAGTTGCTTGGACTGGGACGGAGGTGTTGCAGAACCAGCACCGGAAAGGAGGAGTGCTTTTCTTGAGGCAAGATGATGTGATAGTCACCAGCCCATCAGTGGGCATTGAGGGTGGCTTTTAATGTATGGGAAATCAGGAAAGAGGCGAGTAGGTTGGAAGAAACATTTGATGAACATAGGTTAATTGCACAGAGCTTGAGGGTACTCAAGAAGTGTCAGGGGATGTGGTAAACTGCACAGATCCTATGAGAACAAATGAGACAAGTAGTGGAGGTTGTGCCACATACGTAGCAGAAGACAGGATGGTTGGATGCTGGGGGTAAAATTTTGAAACTTGTCATTTTATGGATGTCCATCTCATTGCACAAGGGGCTTCAGCTAATGACACATATGAGTAAAAGTACTGCCACAGTTGTATCTTGAGAATACATCTATTCTATCACTTGACTAGCTGATTGCAGACAACACAGCATTGAGTACAGACTCCTGATGAACACTTACCCATGTGTGCTAGAAAAAAGATCCCCCAGGAAATGTGCCAAGGAAATTAAATACTCTTTTGGCAGTGGTGAGAACTGAGGATGAGGGTACTGTACTGCTGAAACTAGTCGTGTGATACAATAAAGACATTCTCAAGATATAGCTGTTGTTGTACTTTTACTCATATTTGAAAATGGTGTTTGGAATGGAAGATGAGGGTGATATTAGAGACTTAAACAAAACTATGGAAGCAGGACACACAGGGAGTCCCATTTATCTTCACTACTCTAAATAACAGTTTGTCCAGATGCAAATTACAAAATGTTTCAAGCAAATGTTCTTTAGCCATCAGGGGGCCATCAATCAGCATGATGGCCTTCGTTGTAGCTCTGTTTCTTACAAAAATATGAACAGCAGTATGTCTCTTCTAAATGGCACCTTGTATTTTTTATTTGGTAATTCATATCCTCTCCTAAAGACCTATTCAAAAATGTATCACAGTGTACCATTCGCTGAAACACGTTATTAATTACATAACGCAACACTGACTTTGAGCCTGGGATCACAAACTTGTCCACTTGCTGGAATTGTCGGAAAACTAATGAAAACCAAGTAAAAACATAACAGAAAATTGACTGACTCTCCTGTACCATTGTCCAGGAGTAGAACATTCAAAGATGCTCAAAGTGGTGACCCTGGACACCGATACACTGGTGCACTTGTTGAATAAAAGAATTAGTTACTGGTTCCAGTGCTGCCTGTTGACAAGAATTACAAGCAAGCACAATACACTCCTGCATATCCTCTGGAGTTGTTGGAATATCGCAATACACAACATCTTGAATGCATCCCCAAAGTCCAGAGGATTTAAATCAGGAGACCTAGCAGACCAAATAACTGTTCCTCCTCAACCAACCCATCTGGCAGGATACCTTCCATTCAGAACATGATGTGCACACAAGGCATTATGTGCTGGACATCCATCGTGTTGATACCACATAAGCATTCTGGTTCTTAGTGGCACTTCATCCAGAAGAGGAGGAAGAATTCATCTGAGGAAGTTGGCATACGCTGTGCCATTTAGACTACCGTTGATGAAATAAGAGCCAATAATTATTGCACTAAGCATCCCACACCAGACGTTAATTCTCCATTGACCAATGTTCCACCTGTCTAAGCCATTGTGAGTTGTCACTGGACCAATAATGGTGTGTTCCTTGTATTTACCTGTCCTTTGTTTGAGAAGGAACATTCATCAGTAAATAGAACGTTGGAGGAGTAGTTCAGGTTAGCGAGGATTTGCTGCTGTGCCCACTGGCAGAACTGTACATGATTCTGGAAATCATTCCGTACAATTCTTGATGTAGCTGTACATTGCAAGCATGGAACCGGTGACGTGTAAGAATACAATATACACTGGTTTTAGGAATGCCAATCTCATGTTCAAGCTGTCGTGTGCTCACATGTGGATTCATAGCAACAGAAACGAGGACAGTAATTTCGGCAGCTTCGTCTGTGCAAGTGCTACGACGATTGCGTTGTCGTCGGTTGAAACTAACTGTTTTCTGAAGCGCTGCAACAAGACGAGAAAACATCAGTCTGGAAAGTAGGTTCTTGTCAGGATACTCGCTCTCTGTACAGTTCCGCTGCCTGCATAGCAGTTGCCTACCTTCAACAACAACAACAATAAAAGAAATGTTATGTTGATGCAATTTGTAGGAAGGACAGCCTTTACTGTTACTCTACACAACAGTATTTAAAAGGACTAAACTACTGTACTGAATGTACCCGTACATAAAAAGCAGTACTGAAATTACTGTTCTGCTAACTTATATTCGCCATAGACGAGGAGCATTTCTACCTTCTCTTCATTGGTGTACATTCTTCTCACACAACTCTTCAACTGACGATAGTTGACGGAATGATGGGTGCGCATTCTACTTATGTTTACATTTGTCCTCTGTCAACATCAGAATGTGGATGTGTTCCATTACCCCGAGTACCTGCACTAAGTGCTGGGAGTGTCAATGTCAATGTTGTGTTATGTAATTAATAATGTTGTGTTTCAGTGAATGGTACACTGTGATACATTTTTGAATGGGTTTTAGGAGAGGAAATGAATTACCAAATAAAAAATACAGGGTGCCATTTTAAAAAGTCATACTGCTGTTCATATCTTTGTAAAAAACAAAGCTACAACAAGGGCAATCATGCTGATCGATGTCCCTGTGATGGCTAAAGAACATTTGCTTGAAACATTTTGTAATTTGCATCGGGACAAACAGTTATGTAGGGTGGTCAAGATAAATGGGACACCCTGTATATGCTGGAGAGAAGTAAGTTATCAGAAGAATGGCATGTTACAGAAAACACGGTGCGATCTACTGCCCGAGTTGAACCATAATTATGGAACCCAGTAGGTAAAACCTACTCTTCTACCACCACCAAGTATACGCAAAAGGGAAAAGTGATTGAGCACAATTGTATGTTCGAATTTGGTTCCTGGTAACAGAAAGACTATTCGTATGTACCCAGTGAAATAGGGAGTTCCTGAAAAATTCATACAAGTGATGTTCCATGGAGTATTACTAATTTTGGAGATGGTAGTAGACTTGCAGTAATGATGGAGGAGGAGCTGAAACATTGTCGAAGAGAGAAGGTCGTGGTGTGTCCGACCAGCAGGACAGTATATTGCTGTGAGGCAAGTTAACTTGCTAAAACAGCAAACTTGTCAGTACTGCTCTGACTAATGCAGCAAGGGGCAAACAGTAATATTTTACGATACAGAACTGGTAGTGACATACTTAAACAAGTCCACTCCTGCAAACTGTAAGTACTGGTCTTTTTTTTTTTTTTTTTTGTAACACAATTGTTTCTACTCTCGCAGCCCAACTAGGATGACAGGGCTGTGCTGGGTGAGGATGCCACTTGGACCTGTCAGCAGAGGTCACCAGTTCAAGGCCGTGCCAGGGTGACAGTTCTGCAACAGTAAGTCCCTGCCTGGACTTAGCGCCACAGCACGGCTGACCACAACAGGTCATCCCCAACAGTATGGCCAACTCCTGCCTAGGTTACAGTGGGTCACTTCCCATGCACACCAGCCATACTGCCCCCACCAGACTGGCATTTCAACATGGTGGGCATCCCCTGCTGTGATGCCACCAGAGGCCGTAGCAGCCACAACAGTATTGAGTTTACACACTGCTGGTGTGGGGACCTAGCAACTGAATTATATAACGTGGCTGCTTATGTGGTTTAGTACCATGTCAGCAATGCGGGATGTACAGGCAGCCAGCCCAGCATAATTCAGTGCCCAGCTGACCCAGTGTATCAAGCAGCGCATATGCGTCAATGAAAGATTGGTTCAAATGGCTCTAAGCACTATGGGACTTAACATCCGAGGTCATCAGTCCCCTAGACTTAGAACTACTGAAACCTAACTAACCTAAGGACATCACACACATCCATGCCCGAGGCAGGATTCAAACCTGCGACCGTAGCAGCAGCGCGGTTCCAGACTGAAGCGCCTAGAACCGCTTGCACTGCGGCCGGCTTCAATGAAAGAACTTGTTACATTTGCAACTGCCTTTCTTTGGAGTCACTTGGACTCCCACCTCACCGCTTCCACCTGCTCGCACCATCCTTGTTCACAGCCACCCCATCCTGCACCAGGGGCACTAAAAAGCAACTGAGACAAATGCTAACATAAATGTTACAGCAGAATGAGCCATTTTTTCAGAAACACAGCAGACATCATTTCAAAAGTTCAAAGGAAATTCATCATGACCTAAACCATACCTGTGTGGCGCTCGAGATAGATGTGATGTCGTTACCTGAAATGTACAGTAACTGTAGTCAAGGTTTTTGTGATTACAATATCATTATCAGTAGCAAAGCTTTTTTTTAACCTTGATACTATCATTTGTTGGCATTACCAAGTCATGTTCAAAGCATCGCCTTCCAACCTAACCTTGACTTCAGTATAGTCACTCCTGCAGAAAGTGAAAATTGAAGGAAATCCTTCAAGAACCAAAATGACCACAATTTACCAGAGAAAAATACCATACAGTTTTCATTTTAGTGCTCCAAATACCCTCCTTTGCCGCCTACCACTGACTACCAAAAACTACTTCTGATTGTGTATGTGATAGATGCATAGCCAAACTATGCAAGTAGAAAGTGTTCCTGTTCTAGATGGTAGCAAATATACCCGCACACACTGCTGAAACAATATGACCAACTGCAGCTCCAGTGTGGCCACTCTACTGTAACACTGAGAGAAATTACATATGAATGTAATTCATGGGACAAATACTATTTACTTGTCAGTTTGATTCTCCATCTGACACCGCATTGGACATGTTAACTACAGCTGTTCGGAACTAGAAGTGTAAACTCTCTAATCCTTAATACTCTAATTTGCATCTACATATATGATAATGGATTTAAAATTGTATAAATGGCATATTCATTGGGGGTGAGGGAAATAAACCAGTTTGAAGTTATTATAGGAATAAAATGTGTTTGGGTGTTATGGATTTTTCTGAAAGTAGATAGAATGGACAACCTTTATCTTTAATTTCATTTGTACTATGATGGATAATGAAATGAAGATTGCCCACTTTGGAAAGAAAAGTTACAGGAATAGTGAACACTATGGAAATTACAAAGCTGATTTCTGGCTTTCCTTTACTTCAAAGAAATAAGTTTTATAACAGAATATTTGATAATTTGTAAAAATAAGGAAACTTAAGTGACAACATAGGTATTTTATGTTCCAGTTGCCGGCCGAAGTGGCCGTGCAGTTAAAGGCGCTGCAGTCTGGAACCGCAAGACCGCTACGGTCGCAGGTTCAAATCCTGCCTCGGGCATGGATGTTTGTGATGTCCTTAGGTTAGTTAGGTTTAAGTAGTTCTAAGTTCTAGGGGACTAATGACCTCAGCAGTTGAGTCCCATAGTGCTCAGAGCCATTTGAACCATTTTATGTTCCAGTTATTATGAATGTTATCATACTGACCATCAAATTGTTAAATTACAATCTGGACATATCTGAGAATAATTTATATGCAGACAAAAAGTAATGCTGGTTGCAATGCGTCAGTGTTTTATTATCTTTGATCCTGATAGTTACCAGAGCTAAAGTTATGTGAATCTAAAGAGAAATTTTGGCTGAAGCAAAATGTAGAATTTGTGCCCATATTCTGTCTAACCATCAATAAGAAAAACATGCAAATTGAGATATAACTTCGGAAAAGCAAGTTGTCCACAACGGGAATCTGTCTAGCTATTTTAATTGTGGTGTGATGAAATCTACCTAAGTCTGACATGCAACTGAGCTTACACAGTGGTCGTAGGCACACTTTGTGGCTGCTGCCCTAAGAAACAGGCATGCACAATAAGTTTTTCAAAAAGCTGATACCCATATTTTGCAGAACAATATTTAACACAACTGCAGGATTTTCAATTTCAACTCTTGCATCTATGCACATTTATATTTGGTGTAAAACGGAGGCACTGGCTAGTAAGACAACTCATGCATTGTACAGGACTTTCTGGTTGGCCTACAGATGACAATAATAAGAAATGCCATACCAAAAATATTACATGAATAACATCAAATAGTCTCTTAAGGAGAAATTAACAATATCTATAATACTAATTGTGGCCTAAATTATGCACACAATGTCTACATAAATATTTTTACTCTGCAATCCTTGACAGTTGGTAGCTCAAGTACAACTATCATTTTAATGGCAACCAATTCCATTCACAAATTTTGTGTGGGAAGCTAGCTGTCATTTATAGTCTGTGTAAGTCCAGATTAATTTGATTTCATTTCAGATGTATGTGGAAGGAATAACATGTTTGGCTCATTGTCAAAGTAGTTAGATGAGCATATTTTGACTTGTTGGTGCAGTGAAAAAATATTTGCTTCCAAAGTCTGAGTTATTGTTAATATTTGAAATATTTCTTTGTGATGGAGAACATCACACTGCAAAATCACAGGAAGTGTTTTAAAGTGAACAAGTGTGGCTGTCTAGCTCCTCACATTATATATGTGACATAAGCAAGCAAATACTTGAGAAACAAGTGTAAACTGTATTGAACACTCTGGTTATGAGTGGTGGGTAACTACTGAGTTTGATAATATAGCTTTTCATCATAAATGTGACAAATATATTACAAGTGCATATCTGAAGGACACGAGTTAAGATTTACAAACATAACTCCTCTCAAAACAGTTTGGAACAAACTAATAAGTACTTGAATCAGAGAACAGTTCTGGATAAAGCGAGCTCATGTCACATGTGAAACTCCACCTCTGTGTTTGTGCAGACACTGGGGCTATTCACATTTTGGGAAAATCACATTGATTTGCAGCAACAGATAAATGTGCCACAATGCAGCAAATCACCTGTCAGTTTAATGTTAGACATGAACAAGCTGCAAATAGCCACAACATCTGCTCATGTCACAGGGCAGAGATGCAAGCATCAACGCAGGAATGCACAATGGATGGGTCAAAGATGGAAAACACTGCCTGGACAGGTGAGTTGCAGTACATGTAAGTGCACAATTAATGGCAGGATGTGAGTTCATGGAACACCACCATTTAGGCAGTTTGCAAGAATATTACGGTGTGGAGGAAGTATACTCAGAATAAAAGAGACCCCACTCACTAGTAAATGTATAGGAACTTTCTGTCTTATTATGTGCAACCATTGTCCATTCCACTATTCTGTAGATGTCAATACCTTTGCAACTCCACTTTACTCAAAAGCAGTGTCACAATAGCTTCAGACACACATGCATATCGACGGTGTGGCTTCCGGGTCACAGAATCTCAATCCCACTGACCACATCCTAAATGTCTTTTAGCAAGAGGTGCATGCATCTGATTTATCTCCAACCAATACCCACGAGCTGTAGGCAGGGGTTGAGTGGACACGTATCAGGACGACTTCCCATTGTTTACACTGCCTCATGGAGTGGTGCCTCATTGAGTTTATACATTAATATGTGACCAGCATTAACAATTTGAGAACGTGTGCTACATGGTACTAGGCAGGAGGGGAAAAACAGAAGAAGAAGAAGACATCTTTACTTCATACTTGGTTTATAAGATCACATACTTCCATTTTTAATTCCATCACAGATGGTGAACAAGTGAAATTACCAATTAAAATTTCAATTTATCCTTCCATCAATCACAAAATTGGAAAGCGTAACTGCAAACAAATAAGGCTTCTGTTTATTATAATCCATCCCCCCCCCCCCCCACTTAGGACATATCACAGGTAGATAAGGACTTCAATAACTCTTCACAATTTGCGAAATGCGTAGTTGATAAAAATTACATTTTTTTTGTGAACAGCACATTCACTCCCAGCATAATGAACAAACTTATGAAAGTAAAAAAGATTTATCAAATTACTGTTCAGTGTAAATAGCCTTACATCTCAAACGGATGATTTAACGTTATGGACCTTTTCCTTTATTGTCAAAGAGGAGGCACATGACAATATATGATGGAATATGAATTACCAATCAAACAACAATAACATTTGAAAAGGGGGGAGGGAAGGGAGACGTAACCCAGGCATTTGCCTTTCGTAATTCATAGAAACCACAGAGATCTAAACCTTGATTGATGGGTTTTCATATTAGTTTTAAGGGAACCCTTGGGGATCACTTTGTTGTCCATCTATCTGCCGATTAAAAATCCTTTTCCTCAAGAACAGATAGGCCCCTACCTTGCTATCCATCCTCCTCCCCACACCACCTCCAGTACTGACAGATTGCTTCTCGCATCAGGCAAAGTTGCTGTACGCAGTCCAGTCTCAGTGGCCGAGGATGGTGATGGTGGTGGTGGTGGTGGTGGTGCGTGTACAAGAGTTGTGAATACGTGCGTGTTTTATACTTCAGAAGGCCTTTTGACCGAAAGCTAAAATGTATAGCATCTTTTTGTTGTGCCTGTCTCAACACATTCTCTACACACTGAGGAGCCTTCTATTCTTCTCAAAATACTGTCGTTATTCCATCCTGAATTTTCAATTATCAGCTTATGTTATACTGGTGATAATGATTCGTCATCAAAATGTACGTAGGCTACTTGGCTATTTGTATTTAATCATCTTACAGACAAATGCCACTACATTACTATGAAGCATAAGGCATTTTAACTTTCTGTAACCTTCACACTGCCTTACTACTAGCACATGCCTATTTGTTTTATTCCTCAATGTTAAATGAAACTTTGTATAACAACTAATCCATGGACAGAAACTGCAAACATGGGACAATGTCCTGCTTTTACTATTATATTAATGGTTTCATACCATTGTGATTTGACTTTAATGACAATGCTGGCACTGTGTTCACTCATTACCGTATCTGCACTATACATGTAATTACGCACTTTCAGCATGACAGAGCTTCCCATCATTGGAGCCACTTGAGGGATTCTTTCTCCAGTGCAGTGTGAAAGATTTATTATAGACACGTTTACCAGCATACTGTTTTGTAATTGGTAAATTGATAATGATGATTTCATTCATTGCACAAGATCTACAAGCCTGATGAAAAGCAACACTGCAATTATCCTAGAAAACCAACAACTTAAAGAGGTATTTAAGAAATTGTATTTCTGAAACCCACATTCTTTTAATTTTGCAAAATATTTGATAGTAGCTCACAAGCTAGAAATAAAACACAGTTTTGCAGTGTTTACATTCAATTAATTAAATGTCAAGAAGCAGAGAGAATAGGTAACATGTTTTTCATAACTTTTTAATGTAGGAAAAGAGAGATTGCAACTTACCATAAAGAAAACATTTTCTTTTAATTGTGCCTGTCTGCAACTTGACATGTCTTCTTTATTGTAAGTAGCAATCCATCTTTTCCTACATTATTGATATTCCTACCTGTAGTTTCCATTGTTTGCTTTGTTTACAACAGCCAGCAATTTTATCTCAAAGAATGGTGTTGCAAATGGTGCAGAATGTGAGGATAGAAACACTGACACACCATTACAGTAAACAAAACGAAAAAAGTGTAGTGTCCCCTAGTAGACATGAAGCACAAACAGTATAACCTAATCAAGAATGGAGCTTAATGATTATAATGGTCTAGTCACAGAAACATTCCCTGGTATCTTTTTTCAAGACAGAAAGCCCGAGAACCTCCCACAAACATTTCTGGTGTTGAACTTGTGGACTACCTCAATTTGTCATAAATTCAAAGGTATTTAGTGCACCATTAGTACTGGAAGTTAAAAAGTTTTTGATCTCAAATTCTGGTAGATAGTTTCTAAATCTACACTTTTACTTTGCAAGCCACCTGATTATGTGTGGCAGAGGTTACTTCTAGTACCATCATCTGACCCCAGCCATACCTGTTCCGTTTTGCGAATGGTGTGTGTGAAGAACAGCTGTCGGTAGACTCTCATATTAGCTGAAACTTCTCAAATATTTTTGTGGAAGTTTCATGAGACTTGTGGGAGAAAGCAATATTTTGTTCAACTCTTCCCAGAGCATACACTCTCAGAATTTCAATAGTAAAGCTCTCTGTGATGTACATCTATCTGTGGTGTCCGTCCCTGGAATTTGCTGAGTATCTTAGTCACATTCTCACACTGACTAAACAGTCCCATGACAAAACATGCTTTTCTGTACTGGATCTTATCCCCCCTCCCTCCTTTTAATTCAACCAGGTAAGGATGCCAAACTCGTGAGCAATACTCAAGACTCCATAGAGCAAATGTTTTTTAAGCCACTTCATTTGTGGATGAATTACATTTCCTTAAGATTCTTATTAATATCAGTCTGACATTGTTTTCCTACTATTTGCTTTGTGTGGGCATTCCACTTAAGGGTGCCCCATACTGTTATTCCTAGATATTTTATGGTAGGTACTGTTTCCAACAATTTGCCACCAATGGTGTAATTATACAGCAGCTGCACATGTTACATTTGTTTATATTCAGGGCCAAATGCACCATTCATCACTCCTCTGTGGGTCTTCCTGCAGTGCTCTAGTCTTCTGACATTGCCACCTTCTCACAGGCAACTACATCATCTGTAAATGGCCTCATGAAACTTCTGGCATTATCCACTAGATCATACATACGTTAAATATATTTTGTAAACAGGAACGGTCCCTATCATACTTCCTTGCGTTACTCCTGAAATTGGATTTATATCTGTTGATTTTTTTTTTCCATTTAGAGATATGTGCCGAGTTCAACCTGCAAAGAAGTCTTTAAATGAGGGTGCAGACTGTACCAAATGCCTTCCTGAAGCAAGGAGCACGGCATCAACCTGGGTGTCAATGTATACAGCACTGTGGATTTTATGGACGAACAGAGCAAGCTGAGTTTTGTATGATCTCTGTTTGCAGAAGACATGTTAATTTTTGTAAGGAGACTTTCGTTCTCCAAATACATCATAACACACAAACATAAAATATGGTTTACAGTTGTGCAACAGATGGACATCTGCAGTATATGTCTATAATTACATGCACCAGTCCTACGATACCTCTTGAAAACAGGAATGACCTGTGATTTTTTCCAGCCGCTAGGTACTCTTTGTTGCTTCAGTGGCCTATGAGAAACTGCTGCTATAGACCCAGATGCCTTTCCACTACTACTAAGTGACTGTAGCTGCTTTTCTACCCCGTGATAACTTATCTCAATATCCGCCACTTCGACACTCATGTGATGATTGAAAAGAGGGACTGTATTAAGATCTTAAGAAGTGAAACAGTTTTGGAAGACCGAATTCAGTATTTCAGCTGTCTGTGTCACTTTCTGTTTCAGTGCCAGTATTGTCACTGAGTGACTGAACAGCTGATTTCGATTCAATTTCCTGAGATTATTAGTCAAAACTTTACTTTCACATTCTCTCACTTTGCTCTCTTCATGCTCATTTTTGCTTCATTCAGCTGTTGTTTGTCAGCTGTGTTTTGAATTCACTTAGCTTTGTGATGAAGCTCTCTTAGTTTGTGTAGTAACTTTCCGTTATGGTTATTTAATAACAGTGGGTCTTTCCCATCCCTTAAAATTTTGTTCAGTTCATAAGTGGCTTATCCTTTGTGCTCCCCATCTTCCTGCTTAGCACTGAATATTTTGTTCAGTACCCAGATAATCTGCAATTTATATCCTTTCATTGTTGTTTAGCAAGAATATATTCCTATCCTTCTTAATAGTCCTAACACCCTGTAGTCATTGACGCTATCACAACCTTGGGTCAATCCAAATGAAGTGGTCCAATAAAAATTGAGTCGGTTGCTTGACCATTTTTAAATATTTTTATTTTTTTATATGTGATTACCCTATAACTGAGAAGTTCAAAACAGTTTTTAAAATAAAATTTACCTTTCACGTTTACTGAATGGCGGCCATTTTCGTTTGTAAGTGCGTGATGATGTTTCAATTTAGAGACATTAGCAAAAAAATGAATATCTCTGCACTGGGTTAAGTTACAACATTGCAATTGACATGATTGTCTACTGCACAAAATACCCTAAATTCAAAAATTACCTCCAAAGTTTGGTATCCAAATTTTCAAAAATCCACTTTTTAGGCCCAAAAATAACAAACAAGGAGTGATTTATGAGAGTCTATTTTTTTCCTATAGCTAGATATCATACATAGCATCGAACTAAGTTTTCTGCAACGCCAAGGAATTTGTGCGAATACCGTGTTCCTTTTATTACTACACAGTTTTCAAATCTGTTTTGAAGTGTTGTTTTCATATGCAGAACCACTTCTTTCTTGATCAGAAAATAGGTAATGCCTTTAATGTTATCCTTGCAAAAGACATACATGTCCTGTACTGTGAGAATTTGGTTTGTGGTTGGTCTTTGTAGGCTGGCTTTACTTAATGCACATTTTGTTCTACCTCCTACCCCATCACATGCACTTTTACCATGGCAAGATGCAAAAAAAGCGCCATTCAGCCTCCAACTCAAAGTCTACTTTGTGGTTGCACAGATTTGAAAAATTCTTTCTTTTCTTGTACTGACTACCACTTCTATCTGAAAAGTATATCAGCTTCTCAACCTGGGGAAAATTTTCTTTTATGTAATTTATTACATACTTTTGAAACACATGTACAGCCAAAGTGTTGTGCTCCAATTAGACACTTAGAACGCAAACTGAAGAACTGCTAACTTCATCTTTCCCATTTTTAAAGTAGATGGACGCACTATTGCCTGGTCATTGACCCAGTGGTACTCTTGTATTGCATCCTGAATCAAATGTAAAATTCTTTGCAAAATCAGCTAGCATTGTGCATTCAGTTTCAAGAAGTTGTGCGGTGCGGTTTTGTCCTTCAAAAACTAACTTTGGAATTTAGAAACATAGTGGTGACTTTTGAGTTTTTGTATGTTATCAATTAAAGATTCCAAGGACTTCTCCTGAGATTTAACCACTGTTATCATTTCTGCCCTGTCTGTTGTGACCAACTGTTTGATGGTAATACTGTCTGGCATTTCCTCATCATATTCGTTAAACAATTTGATAATGGTTTCCTTACCACAGCATTTATTACAAAAACTCATCATGCAGTCATAACTGTTAGTCACATACCATTAAATCTAGTAACTCTTTGTAGTTAGGATCACCGAGTTTTGCACCTGGAATCATCAGTTTGACATTTTGATGATATAAAGAAACACATATGGAGTGTGTCCCTGTGTATCCAGCCAAAATACACCACTTAGGGTGGAGGTCACACAATTTTGACCTTCCAATTTTGCATGAGAATATTTGAAAGCTACATAAAGTTCATTTAAATTTGTCAGCACTAGTCAGTTCTGCTAACTCCATTTATAACAACTCTTTGGCTATCTTTGCAACCTGGGCACATTCTACTGTTTTCATCATCTTCAAAAAAACTCTTTTTAATTGTTTCTTCACTTATACCTACTCCTTTCTTCTTTCCTGAAACTGGAAGAATGCCTTGCTCTTTCATTAATTTTCGGGTTAGTTTAACCAAACGATGAGAAACATTGAATACAAGAACTATTTTTTCTCTTGGCTGTGAGTCAGGGAGCAAACTTAAAATTTTAACTTTTTCCTCTTTAGATGTCACTGAACATTTAATTTTATTATTTAATATTAATTAAGCTCAAATATTCAGTGTCAGATGATGCTGGTGGCAGGTTTTCTTCTTCTTTAGAAATAATGCTGGTATCAGTATTATTAACCGTTAACTACTATGGTCATTCACAGGAACACAATTACTATGGAGGGGTCTCACAGACCGCAATTTTTATATTTTATATAGCAAACCAGAATTTTGCTGAACATACAGAGTGGTCCATCGATCGCGACGGGGCCAAATATCTCACGAAATAAGCGTCAAAAGAAAAAACTACAAAGAACGAAACTTGTCTAGCTTGAAGGGGGAAACCAGATGGCGCTATGGTTGGCCCGCTAGATGGCGCTGCCGTTTGTCAAACGGATATCAACTGCGTTTTTTGAAGCAGTAACCCCCATTTTTTATTACATATTCGTGTAGTACGTAAAGAAATATGAATGTTTTAGTTGGACCACTTTTTTCGCTTTGTGACAGATGGCACTGTAATAGTCAAATTAAAATACAGAACGTAGGTACGTTTGTACATTTTATTTCGGTTGTTCCAATGTGATACATGTACCTTTATGAACTTATCACTTCTGAGAACGCATGCTGTTACAGAGTGATTACCTGTAAATACGACATTGACGCAATAAATGCTCAAAATGATGTCCGTCAACCTCAATGCATTTGGTAATACGTGTAACGACATTCCTCTCAACAGCGAGTAGTTCGCCTTCCGTAATGTTCGCACACGCATTAACAATGCGCTTGCCCACAGAAAGAAATCCGGTGAACGTGCGGGCCATGGTACGGTGCTTAGAAAAACCAATCCACCTGTCATGAAATATGCTATTCAATACCGCTTCAACCGCACGCGAGCTATGTGCCGGGCAGTGAAACATCTTGTAGTAACATCGGTAGAACATTACGTAGGAAATCAGCATACATTGCACCATTTAGATTGCCATCGATAAAATGGTGGCCAATTATCCTTCCTCCCATAATGCCGCACCATACATTAACCCACCAAGGTCGCTGATGTTCCACTTGTCGCAGCCATCGTGGATTTTCCGTTACCCAATAGTGCGTATTATCCAGGTTTACGTAAACGCTGTTGGTGAATGACACTTTGTCGCTAAATAGAACGCGTGCAAAAAATCTGTCATCGTCCCGTAATTTCTCTTGTGCCCAGTGGTAGAACTGTACACGACGTTCAAAGTCGTCGCCCTGCAATTCCTGGTTCATAGAAATATGGTACGGGTGCAATCGATGTTGATGTAGCATTCTCAACACCGACGTTTTTGAGATTCCCGAGTCTCGCGCAATTTGTCTGCTACTGATGTGCAGATTAGTCGCGACAGCAGCAAAAACACCTACTTGGGCATCACCATTTGTTGCAGGTCATGGTTGACGTTTCACATGTGGCTAAACACTTCCATGTTTCCTTAAATAAAGTAACTATCCGGCGAACGGTCCGGACACTTGGATGATTTCGTCACGATACCGAGCAGCATACATAGCACCCACCCGTTGGGCATTTTGATCACAATAGCCCACGATATCGACCTTTTCCGCAATTGGTAAAACGGTCCATTTTAATACGGGTAATGTATCACGAAGCAAATACTGTCCGCACTGGCGGAATGTTACGTGATACCACGTAGCTATACGTTTGTGACTATTACAGCGCCATCTATCACAAAGCGAAAAAAATTGGTCGAACTAAAACATCCATATTTCTTTACGTACTACACGAATATGTAATAAAAAATAGGGGTTTCTATATTAAAAAAAACCCTCAGTTGATATCCGTTTGACCTATGGCAGCGCCATCTAGCTGGCCAACCATAGCGCCATCTGGTTTCCCCCTTCAAGCTAGACGAGTTTCGTTCTTTGTAGTTTTTTCGTTTGATGCTTATTTCGTGAGATATTTGGCCCGATCACTATCAATGGGCGACCCTGTATATAGTTTGATTTATTGTCGTTCATTACACTTCTTAGAGGCGCTCTTTGTAGAATTTTTTTTTTTTTAAACAATGCAGTATTTTAAACACCTCGACAATTAAAACAAAGCGAAATATTTTTATATTATGAGTTACGAAAAAAACAGCAAATAGTTACCTCTCTATTCACAGATTTTAATCAAAGGGATTATATAACTAATTGGCAATATAACCAGGTGCAAAAATCCAACTTGACTTGCGATAAATTGCGTGCGAAGTCAACTTTCAGTTTACGACTCATCTTTGCAATGTAGAGCGAATATTTCAGTCCACAAGTCTATGAATGGAGAAACTTAGCCACATTTTAGTACTTTAGTCAATATCCACCTGCAAACAATCGACGCAGACCGTCCTGGAACACTCCAAACAAATCGAACACCACACTGTTGACTTGGATATCTTGTTTTCCTCTTCAGACGAAGGCAAAGGGCACACGTTTTTCGATTTTCGAATTCTTCTTTCGGTGTCTGAGGCTCATCTTGTAAGTGAATTATTCTTCTGACGGTTTTACTCAACTTTCATGGCAAGCGTCCAATATAAATTCTACGCTTCATATGAGGTTCAACTAGGTCTCCTGCTAGAGTCTTCATGAAGGTCAATCTCGACATTACCTCTGCTTTGGATAAGCTTGATGTAACACACAACAATTTACACCACAAGAAACATCTACTAATGTGAAGAAAGTGGCCAAAGGCCATCATCTTGTCCGGCTACTTGACGAATAAGCTGCACACCTTTGGTCGAGACAGTCCACACCAGCATTTGTTGTGTTATAAAACAGGATGATCTCAGGTTTTCCTGATTCAGGATCATTGTTTACTGAACGGTGCATAGAAGAGATCAGTATTGCAGCTTTGGACTTCTTGGGCATGAAGGAAACCAGAGTCATGTCTTCTGTAAAACTGTAAACAGATGCCTTCACACCACGTTTCTTATTAGGTAAGAAGTTCTGTGGGATCACCTTTTTGTTTTCTTTTTTCAGCATACCAACGTATGTGAAACCTTTTTTTGACAGTTCATTGACTAGTTTTACTGATGAGTACCAGTTGTCACCTGTAACATTTCTCCTTGTGTTTTCAATAGGTTTCACCAATCGATGAACAGCTTGTGTGGGAACACTGACCTTTCTCATGGCTGGGAAGGGTGTGACCATCGCTGCCATTTCCAGAATAAATATATGGATTGTACAAGTAATTTGTACGAGCGTCAGTCAAACACTGAACTTTCAGGCCATACTCTGCCAGTTTGTTTGGCATGTACATTCTAAGCACACACGTTCCACGAAAAGGAACAAGCATTTCATCAACACACACTGTTGCACCTACAGAGTAGCAAAGTTGACTGTTTTCAATGAAACGCAAAAAGATTTGTGAAATTGCTGCTGATTTGTCTATTTTCTTTCTTTCCACCATCATCTGGATTGTCAAATCGTAATGCAGAGAATGAAAACAGAAATCTTTCTTTGCTAACGTAACATCTCTGGCTGTTCCATTAGTTGCAAACAAGCTGTAAACAGAATCGTTCCATGACCTGAAAATGGCTGAATACACTAATAGACCTATTAGAGCCTTTAATTCAATGATATCAACATCTTGTAGATAGGATAAGCGATCGTTAGCAAACTGTGCTCTAAGCTTAGATATTTTCAGATTTGTCCATCGAATGGTTTCGTCTAGAATGTCTGGTGTAAAGAACAGTTTCCATACCTTCAAAACAGCAGGGTTTTCTCCAAGACTTTTCGCCATCTGTCGCAGTCCAGGAAGCTGCAAGACGATGTTGTGTTGCCTTGTTCTTACGTTGGCTGGTGGCTGACTTTTTCTCCATCGAAAACATCTATTCTTACCGAAGAAGAAAGATCCATCGTCATCAGCTGTCACATCTTCATTACTTTGTTTCCTGCTCTGAATTAGTTCAAATGGTTCAAATGGCTCTGAGCACTATGGGACTCAACTGCTGAGGTCATTAGTCCCCTAGAACTTAGAACTAGTTAAACCTAACTAACCTAAGGACATCACAAACATCCATGCCCGAGGCAGGATTCGAACCTGCGACCGTAGCGGTCTTGCGGTTCCAGACTGCAGCGCCTTTAACCGCACGGCCACTTTGGCCGGCGCTCTGAATTAGTGTTGTGCTCACTAAATATCTCAAAATCAGGGTCATTAACGCTGTCATCAAAGTCTTCATCCAAAGATTCAATGGGAAGATCTTGAACATCCACATCTGCCTCATATAACACACGTTGCATAGAAGGCCCAGCTTTCCCCGCCATTTACCAGATATAGACTGGGACACTCAGATGTTTAGGACGGCTGGTAGGGACAGAGCATCGAGTGACATTATACTGAGTGCACTATCCGAAAATTACCTCGAGCAATTAAACAGAGAACCGACTCGTGGAGATAATATCTTGTACCTACTGATAACAAACAGACCCGAACTTTTCGACTCTGTAAATGCAGAACAGGGAATCAGCGACCATAATGCCATTGCAGCATCCCTGAATATGGAAGTAAATAGGAATATAAAAAAGGGAGGAAGGTTTATCTGTTTAGCGAGAGTAATAGAAGGCAGATTTCAGACTACCTAACAGATCAAAAAATTTCTGTTCCGACACTGACAATGTTGAGTGTTTATGGAAAAAGTTCAAGGCAATCGTAAAATGCGTTTTAGACAGGTACGTGCCGAGTAAAACTGTGAGGGACGGGAAACACAACACCGTGGTACAACAACAAAGTTAGGAAACTACTGTGAAAGCAAAGAGAGCTTCACTCCAAGTTTAAACACAGCCAAAACCTCTCAGACAAAAAAAAGCTAAACGATGTCAAAGTTAGCGCAAGGAGGGCTATGCGTGAAGCGTTCAGTGAATTCGAAAGTAAAATTCTATGTACCGACTTGACAGAAAATCCTAGGAAATTCTGGTCTTACGTTAAATCAGTAAGTGCATCCAAACAGCATATCAGACACTCTGGGATGACGATGGCATTGAAACAGAGGATGACACGCGTAAAGCTGAAATACTAAACACCTTTTTCCAAAGCTGTTTCACAGAGGAAGACCGCACTGCAGTTCCTTCTCTAAATCCTCGCACAAACGAAAAAATGGCTGACATCGAAATAAGTGTCCAAGGAATAGAAAAGCAACTGGAATCACTCAACAGAGGAAAGTCCACTGGGCCTGGCGGGATACCAATTCGATTCTACACAGAGTACGCGAAAGAACTTGTCCCCCTTCTAACAGCCGTGTACCGGAAGTCTCTAGAGGAACGGAAGGTTCCAAATGATTGGAAAAGGGCACAGGTAGTCCCAGTCTTCAAGAAGGGTCGTCGAGCAGATGCGCAAAACTATAGACCTATATCTCTGACGTCGATCTGTTGTAGAATTTTAGAACATGTTTTTTGCTCGAGTATCATGTCGTTTTTGGAAACCCAGAATCTACTCTGTGGGAATCAACATGGATTCCGGAAACAGCGATCGTGAGAGACCCAACTCGCTTTATTTGTTCATGAGACCCAGAAAATATTAGATACAGGCTCCCAGGTAGATGCTATTTTCCTTGACTTCCGGAAGGCGTTCGATACAGTTCCGCACTGTCGCCTGATAAAGTAAGAGCCTACGGATTATCAGACCAGCTGTGTGGCTGGATTGAAGAGGTTTTAGCAAACAGAACACAGCATGTTGTTATCAATGGAGAGACGTCTACAGACGTTAAAGTAACCTCTGGCGTGCCACAGGGGAGTGTTATGGGACCATTGCTTATATATATATATATATATATATATATATATATATATATATCACCTAGTAGATAGTGTCGGAAGTTCCATGCGGCTTTTCGCAGATGATGCTTTAGTATACAGAGAAGTTGCAGTATTAGAAAATTGTAGCGAAATGCAGGAAGATCTGCAGCGGATAGGCACTTGGTGCAGGGAGTGGCAACTGACCCTTAACATAGACAAATGTAATGTATTGCGAATACATAGAAAGAAGGATCCTTGATTGTATGATATATGATAGCGGAACAAACACTGGTAGCAGTTACTTCTGTAAAATATCTGGGGGTATGCGTGCTGAACGATTTGAAGTGGAATGATCATATACAATTAATTGTTGGTAAGGCGGGTACCAGGTTGAGATTCATTGGGAGAGTCCTTAGAAAATGTAGTCCATCAACAAAGGAGGTGGCTTACAAAACACTCGTTCGACTTATCCTTCAGTATTGCTCATCAGTGTGGGATCCGTACCAGATCGGGTTGACGGAGGAGATGGAGAAGATCCAAAGAAGAGCGGCGCGTTTCGTAACAAGGTTATTTGGTAACCGTGATAGCGTTACGGAGATGTTTAGCAAACTCAAGTGGCAGACTCTGCAAGAGAGGCGCTCTGCATCGCGGTGTAGCTTGCTCGCCAGGTTTCGAGAGGGTGCGTTGCGGGATGAGGTATCGAATATATTGCTTCCCCCTACTTATACCTCCCGAGGAGATCACGAATGTAAAATTAGAGAGATTCGAGCGCGCACGGAGGCTTTCAGACAGTCGTTCTTCCCGCGAACCATACGCGACTGGAACAGAGAAGGGAGGTAATGACAGTGGCACGTAAAGTGCCCTCCGCCACACACCGTAGGGTGGCTTGCGGAATATAAATGTAGATGTAGATGCATGGAGAAACAGTAGCATGCAACAAAAACGTGGCATGCAAACACTATGGTACGTCTGTGAGACCTCTCAAGGCTAATAATTACGAAACAAAGAGCTGCAACAATGCTGGCACGTGTAGCTTGAGAGCCAATAGGAAGGTAAGCAGAGGAGTTCATTTGGCTTTGCAGGGGTATGAGAAATATCTCAACACAAAAATTAGTAGCGGTCTGAGAGACGGTCTATAGTAGTGAAGGGTTAAAGCATGATTCCACGTCTTTTCTAATTTTGTCTGACATTTGTTGTACCTTATTTTCAATAGCTGCTTTTCTTTTTCTGGTATTTAATTTTATTATTTTCGAAACAGCTGATACATCTAAATATGTTAACAGCTTCCTCATTAGCAATATAAATGTCTTTAACAATGTTACATGATTCTGATTTTGGATTCACAACAAATATTTTCGAGTAACAATTTGGGCACAGGGAATTTCCAGGAATCACATTACATTTCAGTTGAGAAGCTGTTTCACATAACAAGGACAAATGTTCAAGTTTTATTTCCCTCAAACCTTTAGTAATAGGGTTTTTATGAACATTAAGTGAATCACAGCACTTTCTTCCAAAGATGTGGTTGTACTTCAGAATATATTTCTTCTAATGATACTCACACACTGATGTTACAGAAGAAGTTACTCAAAATTTAAACAAAGTTTGTCTAATTTCATCTAAGTCACTGACATTTTTCTAGTTTTTTAAAACTGAACCGTAAACTGTTTTGTGACACACTTCACTTGCTAATCTGTCCAAAAGAGCACTGTTCATCCATGTTATTGCATTCCAGTTAATCTCTCAAAATTTATTACAAATTATACACACACCAAAGCACATAACACATTCTACACTCTCAATGAAGTATGTACATCCACTCTAACAGAGGTTTCAGAACAGACTGACTACAACAATGCCACACCCAGCAATAATGTACTTCTTTATTGACAATAAACCTAAATGTAAATGGGCATTTTTATTACCATAGAACAAAAGCAAAAGTGCCTATTGTTTAATATTGCATTATTAAAAATAACTAAACTAAATGAATATTAGGTGATAGTGTTAACTAAATATATGTCAATTAAATTTTATTAAAATGAAACAAACCATTTAAATAGGCAACAGCCATAAGATCAGTTGTAGAATAATATGAATTATTTCCTCATTTTCAAAAATTCATATTTTTGTTCACAGTCGGGTATCAATGTTGAAATTTTTACGGTATGTTGCTATCATATAGGTGTACAAACTGTGCAAAAATCATATTTTTATACTCAGTCCCACCTGAGATAACCAAACCCAAACTTTACAAAAATAAAAATTATCAAACTTCAAAAATTCATAAAAAATTAAGGAAACATTTGTAAGTGTTCTTGCTCTATATGAGGCTAGTAGTGTATGATACCTAACTATAAGAAAAAAATAGACTCTCATAAATCACTCCTTGTTTGTTATTTTTGGTCCTAAAATGTGGATTTTTGAAAATTTGGATACCAAACTTTGGAGGTCATTTTGACTGGTTATTTTTTTAATTTAGGGTATTTTGTGTAATAGACAATGTTGTAGATGACACTCTTCTAAAAGCAATCATGTCAATTGCAATGTTCTAACTTCTCTAAACTGAAAAATCGTTACATATGAAAATGGCCGGTATTCAGTAAACATGAAAGATAAATTTTTTAAAAAATGGTTTTAAACTTTTCAAATATAGGGCAATCACATATAAAAAAATTAAAATATTTAAAATTGGTCAAGCAATGATCACTGGATCACTTCTCTGAAAAACAGTGTGCAAATCATAATATAATTCCACTTCTTCCTGTGGAGTCCCACAACAAAATTTACACACTTAATGCCAAATATGTTAGTGAGGAGACTCTGCACAGCTCGGATACTATCTGTCTATCTAATAGTTCAAATGCATACCAAAATTACATGAAGTACTCATTGTCTTCAATTGTTTTTCTATAACAATTTTTCATTTTTATATCCATTCTATTACACTTAAATTATCAACAAAAGTTTCTATTTTTTGTTCTATCCTTAATCATTTGTTGTTCACTGGATAACACTTTACTCTTCAGGAGTCTGGCATTACTATACTTTCATACCAATCTTGCTGGCAGTAGCTTAAATTACTAAAAATGTCCATTTGTTCTCAGGTAGCTGTTACAGATTGTTTCTTCTATGCAGTCTATTTAGCTAATTAATTTAATATGTGCTTTTGCTTACCTCTGCTTCATTTGTTTATATGAGCTTTAGTATTGCAACATTACAGAAAAAAACACAGCTAAAAGTGTCCTTTTTTAACTTCAAGTAAGTCTTCTGTTCCTTTGAAATACAAATTTAGTACTTCCATTCAGCAGCATTACAGGAAGTACTCTTGTTCTCATCTTTCTAATATTAACCATTTCTGACTGAGGAGTAAAGTATGTATATAAGCTGACTGAAACTGCTGCAACATTTATGAGTCACGTAGGCTAGTCAGCAAAACTATGGCATTAACATTCTGGTTGAATGTATAGTACCCGGATACAATTTTACTGCAGGAAGTTTAGCTTTAATTGATGAAATTTAGAGTGAGCAGAGCAGTAGTTTGTTTGTGCTTTTGTAAACACATGAAGTGTCATCCGACTGTTCACTGTGTCAGCTGTGCACACATCTTTGTGTCAACAATGGTAGCTGAAGCAAGGCACGTAGGTGTACGGGTCTTTGTCAAACTTAAGAAGACAAGTTATTTTTCAAAGACAATAGGTAGTAGGATGGAGTGTTCTGGATGGTTGAATGGCATCAAAGGTACTTAAAATAACTAACGTAAATAGTAATGTTGAGATCAAAGTATTTCTACCAAAACGGTGTACTAACACCACTCTCTCCTCCACCAGCTAGACAAAAACTGCAATCGAGAAACGTGCGTGAAAATAAGTGAGCTTTTCACCCAAACCTTACTGGACGGCATCTAATACTTAATAAATAAATAAATACGAAAATTCCAGTAACACGGCTTCATCGCCTATGTTCTATCAATTCATGTCTAGCGATGTGTATGACAGATAGCAACTGTGTGTGTGTGTGTGTGTGTGTGTGTGTGTGTGTGTGTGTGTGTGTGCGTGCATCTGCTGCCTTTTTTTCCCCTTCAGTTCAAGCATTTACACCCTAAAAATGACATCTCCATAGGCTAGCTTAACCGTCGTGTAGTTCAGCGCACTGTGGATACGTATTATCAATTTATTTTCATGGCGACGTATGTTGCGTGACGTGTCGTGAGACGAAGTGGGGCCGGGACGGGGTGATATATGGCTGGCTGTAGGTTGCTCGCCCGCCTGCAGCCTACGTGCCTCGGCGCACAGACGCACTGGGCCTCTCTTTACACACGACTCACTCCACCAGTCACTATGACGTAACGTGTATGTAGCTTGTTTGTGTGAAGCTCTGCCGCTTCAGTGCGGTCCCTATGTAATCAAGCTTCGCCGTACAGAACTTTGCCACCAGTATCTACTTCGACGTTCCTTTTACCGCTGTGTTTCCACACAAAGGAAACTACGTAATCTCCGGAGGATAGCCTACTGCCGTGAAATTCTGCACATCTATGGATGCATATTATTAATTTATGTTCAGTTTGACCAGTCTCATTCGCGGTAATCATATTTCATTACGCAATACTGAAGTGTGAAAATTACATTGTTTCACCGCCGTCTTCGTCACGCTTAGTAAGGAGGTGCCAAAGTGCAACTTCCATTTACAGTAAAGTTTTCTTCTTAGCCCTCAGAATCGAGTTCCTACAGGCGATACCGACAATGTACACACTTACCAACTGCTTTTTTTGCTTTACAGCGCAGTAGCATTAATAGCATTTTGGCTCATTTTGTACATATTAGAATTTATCGTGAGAGTAGTTAAAACGTAAGGACTGTGTAAATGCATAAATATGATAAATTATGGCCACCACAAAGAATAAAACAAAAAAATAACCATGAATCCTAATGTGCCTGATTCATTGCAAATATGGGTATAACAATATGCTTACACAAATATACACTTTAATTATCCAAAGAACGTCTCAAAATGAGTTAATGAGACAATGAAATGAAATCTGTTAACCTGATGGCATGATTAAATATTGCGTGCAACATTTTCACTAAACATGACCTTTACTCTCTGTTGACACTTTGTGGTGTGGATGAAATTACCTGATTAACACCTGTTCAAAAACGAGGGTACAATTTCCTTCTTGGCTTGTTTTACATTATCTTTGAAGATGGGGAAAATGTTGAGGTAAATTGTATTTTGAAGGTGGAACAATGAAGAAATTTACACTGTTTTACAAGGAACTGGATAATCCCTCATCTCAAATACAATGACAGATATATGTTACCCTGACCAAGCAAGCACCTTGTCATCTCCCTAAATAAAATAAATACATCCAACTGCGGGAACATCAATACCACAACACACAAGTGAATGTAAGCTACACACTATACAGGACCCAGCAAAAGCTTTAAATGAATGCATGCCAAATTTTCCACAAAATGGTAAATGAAGCATTTCTTTACTGAAGCTTACAGCAGCTAGTCGATATTCAGACATCACAATATGTTCTTTATTTTATTAATTAAACCCATACTAAGACAAAAAATCAAAATGAACTACATATATTCTTATCAGGAAATACAGGGTATCCCAGAAGGAATCGTCAGCATCGCGGATAGAAAGAAAGCAAAAGAGTCTAGTGCACCTGGACTCTGAAATACATACCTTAAGAGCCCATTCACTTGTTCAATAGAAGGGATGCATTTCACAACTGCGAAGATGAAAAAGTGCTCACAGGTCATAAGATATACATTTATTCCTGAATATTGACCATTCCTTATGGGACACACTGTATAGTAATAGAAACAAAATTCTCTCTTTCTATGTCAATAGAAAAAACAACTTTTCTGTATTACGAAGCTACAAACACCATATAATTAACTGTTCAGTTATTCTTAAGTCAACACTTGGGCCTGCTGATAATTATTTCAAGATGTCATTCAGTTGTATGTGATGTCAGTCTTCCTGTAGTCTTTCTTCATGCTCATTTAGGATGGAAAAGTGTTCTTTTTTTGTGGTTGGCACAGATATATTCAATAGCATTAACATCATGACTTTTGTGGAGACAATTCAATTGTTTTGGCATAGTTACACAGTAGCCTGACTTTCCCAGAATGAAATCTACGTGCTCTTACAATGTCTACTCCAGTTTGAGAGCATTAAGTTTCCATCTTCTAAGTCATTTCCTGACAATTTCTTCTGTTGGCTTCTTTAAGGAAATGACTTTTTTGTCTCTGATTTCAAGACTTCATATTAAATTATCTATTGTGCTCCTTGTGACATTACAATTAATCTTTGTCTGAATTGCTTCTCTTTCCACAAAGGCTGTGCGAGTGTAAGTTCAGAGTAAGATAAGGAGTCACTATATAACCTTCGAACCACAAATGTGCATGCAACATTTGGTGTTCAGAAAACACCACCAGCTACATCAACAAATGCAAGATGATGATGAAAAACCCAACTCACTGCTCCCAAAAAACATATACAGCTGAGAATTAAATGCAAGGAGCAAAACATATCAATTGTGCTTTTATTCATAAACTATTGCAGTTCTAGTATTGATATACAATATGTTAAGCTGCTACAACTATTATGGCTGATGCTCTGCAATCATCACCCCAAAAACTGAAGAAACTTGTCTCGAGCTCTATGAGGGCATTTGGCATACTAGTGCTCTACAAGCTAAAGTACAAACAGAAGATTATTTCTCTGTGTAATATACACACAAACAAGGTGTTCCTACTTTCCTGAAGTTTCGCTATACAGTCATCTGCAATAAACTGCCAAGTGATAATATATTTTCCAATTATGAAGGCCACAAGTTGTCAGCTTGTTGCTATACTTTTCAATGAGAAAGTGAAATATTATAATTGTAAAACAGAGCTTTTCCATATTGTAGCGAGAGGTTACAATTATGATCCATGGAACATGGAAATAACTAACTAATTATTCAAAATATAATGTGATTAGATAAAAAAATCTACTCATCCAGTGGTGGCAGGAGAACACACATATAAATATATTGAAATTTGCAAGCTTTCAGACCCAGTGGCTCCTCCTAGCAGACTGGTTGAAGGGGAAGGGAGAGGCATGAAGAAAAGGGACTGGTGTGGTTTAGGAAATTGAGGGAGTTCAGAAAAGACACCTAGAACATCAGGTCAGGCGAGACAGGATGAGAAAGGAAAACAGATTGTTGGAGTTGGCAACTGCCAAGATTTGAAAACCTAAGAGCTTAAAGGTGGAAGATAGGGTAATGTTCAAGAAAGAGATTACTGACAAAACATCATGCACGAGTTAGAGTGGAAAGCTAAGTGCACTGTATGTGGTAGCGATGGAGGGCGGTGAAAAATAGACAGGTCAGAAAGTAAAATATGTAGAAAACTAAGAGGGACTGAAGAAAGAAATAGTTATTTAGAAGAAATGCTGAGATCACAGATATTAACATAAATTCAGGCCAGTGGGTGGCCAGGTACCACCTGTGGAGTTCTGAGAAACTTGTGGCTGCGGAAAAAAATCCAGGTACCACATGTGATAAATCAGGCACTGAGAGTGTGCTCTGCAAAAGGAAACTGTGTTGCCAGTATACATCCTCTGTCTACTCATCCAAACTGATAACTTAGTGGTATCCATGCCAATGTAAAAGACTAAAAAAAAGTGTTTACAGAACATTTGATGCATGATGTATCATTTTACAGTTGGCTAGTATATGTCTTACCAATTATAGGCCTGGTATAATTGGTGGCAGGAGGGTGTGTAGGGTATGTCCTACAGCAAGGACAGCCACAGGGGTAGGAGCCATAGTGTTAACTAATTATTCACGTGGAAGTTAAAGCCAAACTGAAAGACCAAATACTGAATAGCACTAAAGATTGCCAAATATATTAAAGTCTACTAACAGATGAAGTTGAACTGCTCTTGCTAATCATGAGGGATGGAGTAGGGGGGGGGGGGGGGGGGAAATATTAGCACATCAGAAAAAAAAAAGTGTTCATGAAGACAATTTTCTTCAAGAGGTCAAACACATTTATGGGGGAAAAGTAACAAATTGAGGTAAACAATAATTACTGCATGTCATAACTTTTGAGAACCTTCACATTAAATAATGGAAGCACTGACAATGATATCACACACTTGTGTCATACAATTCACTGCTGTTTCAAAAGGCACCACTTGTAAGTTTTTAACATTGGCAAATAGTTTTCATGACAATAACACCATAATGAAAAATTTCCCTGTCCTGGCTCCATGTACACAAGGTTCAAACTTAAGTAAACTGTCACACCTCAAGTATCTTTCCCTTCACCTAGTGAACACAGCTGACCGGTTGTTTTCAGTTAAAACAACTAGACCACTGAAATTTTCTAGCAGATTCAAACTGTGTGCCAGAACAGGACTTAACGTGGGATCATTACCTGCCAGTGCTCTACCAACTGAGCTATCCAAGCATTACTCATGATCCTTCCTCACAACTTTACTTCTGCCAGTACCTCATCTCCTAACTTCATACTTTAAGGAAGGTCTCCCAAGAAACTTGCTAGACTAGCAGTCCTAGATGAGAGGCTACAGCGAAAACATGGTTTAGCAACACCCTGGGGGGGTGGGGGGGGGGGGGGGTGGGGTGGGGGGGGGGGGGGAGGGTTCCAGAGCTAATATTTCACTCTGAGGCATAGTGTGAGTTGATATGAAACTTCCTGGTAGATTAAAATGGTGTGCCAGACCAGGACTCAAACCTGAGACCTTTGCCTTTCATGGGAAAGTGCTCTACCAATTGAGCTACCCAAGCACAACTCACAACCCGAACTCACAGCTTTATTTACACCCTTACCTGATCGCGTACCCTCCAAACTTCACAGAAGTTTTTTTGCTGTGAGATCGAGTTGTAAATCGTGCTTGAGTAGCTCAGATGGTAGAGCATTTGTCCACAAAATGCAAAGGTCCCTGGTTCGAGTCATAATTCGACACACCATCTTAATCTGCCAAGAAGTTTCATATTAGTACACACTCCACTGCCGAGAGAAAAATCCATAATGGGAACTACATCACTGACTATAGACCGTCATCTGTTATCTGATATCTGTCATGCGCCACTACAATGTTGCCACAATTGATGTCACCTGTTTCTCAGTTAAAGAACTATATGTGAGATGTATTAAACATCTGACGAGTAATTGTTTTCTAAACCACTACTTTAACCCTATGCAAGCCGTTTCTATATCACAATCATTGGTTTTGCTAATTCATGCCTAAAACCTAATCCAGGCCTATTACAGTATGAATCAGTCTATAACAAGAACCAAAATCCCAAATGCATGCCTTCAGTACCACCTCACTGATCAAAGCCAATAGTACATACCAGAAACTAAAGTCAATACTTTTTTTAGCATACCCTATCTATGTAAGCAACTTTTGATGAACTATGATCCAGTACAGAAACACAAAGAGAGGAAGAAGGAATCAAAGGAACCTACTGGTCTGAAAGATAGGAGTCCTATGTCCTACTTTGCATGTAATACATGCAGTACTGGTAACTACACTTCTAGAAGGCCTCCACAGAAACTGTAATTTAAAAGGCCTAAAAATATCAGTAGCACAATATGACACTCTTTTACTATATTATCATTACTGTAACACTCCCATCAAGTACAACCATGTAGAATTTTTATGAATGACTTGTCTTCATGATCTATGCCTCTTATTTTTCAGTGTAGCACAATTAGAAATAAAGCTTTCTCGATGCATGCTCTGAAATATTTATAAACACCTACAAGGAACATTATTCTTCTTTACATCATCATAAATCTGTAATTAAATGTTCTGGATTTCGGTAATGGCAATTTCTGCACACACTGTGTACCCTCTATGTTGGTACGTAACAGTTGTGCCACTGTAAACTTTTTTGTGCCACCTGATTTTTGCAATTCATGTCAATTACTTTTACAGTTGGAAATGCTTCAAATATACACAATAGTGTAATTATATTTTAAATCTTCAAAGAAGAACAACTGTTCATACACCGACAGAGCCATTAAGCAAGTATACAAAATAAGGCAACTTCAATAATGATTCTCAAGTTTATTCTATTTCCATTCTATTATGTTCTAGGGGTTGAGAAAGCAAGTTATTTCAGTGTTTTGTTTATGTCACTAGCCTATTTGGAGGGACAAAAATGTACTGCTTGTTCACAAAGTTCTGAGCCAGGGCTCTTTACTTCTGGATAGGGAGAAGTGTGTCAACTTTGGCCCACCAAAGTTTTGTGTACAGCCACTGCCAACTCTTGTGGTCTAATAATACAGTACCTGTGTGTAACACAGCTGTTGCAAAGTGACACTCTTGCTGTACCACACCAGTAAGTGCATGTGTAACACCGGCATTGCACGACAAAAGTGACTTGTTCCTCACACTGCCTCATCCCCCTCGGCAGTCCCTGTGATAGGAACTGGTGGATGGCGCTCGCTTCCTCTGCTCCTCTGCCTGAGAATTTGATCAGGACATCGAGAACAAACTGTGGAATAGCAACTCAAAAATGATTATTCTTGGCAACTTTTAACAATAATGAGTTTTCACCTAGGAGATCGATGAAAGTTGGGATACCAACTGTCAGCTTTGATCCACGATATCATCCAGATGGTGGACACCCCTATTTCAAGCGTATTTAATACAGCAACTATATCATACATTACATCCATGAACAAACATCAACAACATGCGAACTATCAAACTCCAGCAACAGTATGAAACTAATGGGTGGTAGAGGATTTTGTGCAGGGACAAATTAATACAAAAGAATAACAATCACACCACCATTCTAAAACAAATATTAACCCAAAAATGGCGCACATGAAATCCTCAACAATCGACCCAACCAAAAAAAAGCACCATTGGTATTATTTATGTCACTTGACCTATTAACTCAAATTAAGACAGTGATACCAGGAAACCACACACAACTGAAAAGCCCAGTACTGCAAATTTCACTTTACCTATAAAGCTCAAATGAAGACAGCAATACCAATAATCCACATGCAATCAGTTCTGCAAATTTTGCTTGACCTATATAGCTCAAACAAAGCCCACGATTTCAAGAACTTCACACAATTTAAAAATATGCTGCAACAAATTTTGCTTAATCTGTATTGCTCAAACAAAGACAGTGATACTAGGATCCCACACACAAATCAAAAATCTGGCACCACAAATTTCGCTTGACCTTCGTACCTCAAACAAATCTCACGATACCAACAATATACAACCAGCCGAACTAACTATTATCAAAGACTAACAAAACCTAAATAATTTATACGCTCTCCACAATGGCCACAACTATAAACTACTAAATATGAATTTCAACTATCAACACAAACTGCAGAATCATTAAAAAGTGCTCCAATAAAAATTTCAACAATATTATGGAAGGGATTGATTGCTTCTCACCGTATAGAGGAGATGTTGAGTCAAAAAAACACCCCCATGTACCAACCCACCTGCTTGCACACACAAGCACTGTCTCTGGTCACTGAAGCTGGACTCAGTGGCCAGAGATAGTGATCATGAGAGTGAGAGTTGAGCTTGTGTGAACATACAAGTTTTTTCTACGAGTGTCATCCAATAATTAAAGAGACAAACTGGTCTGAGGAAAAAACTGTTAGTAGGGCAAGTTTGGTACTTTTATGGCTTTAAGTTGGCATCACTGGGATGAACTCTGATTGGCTGATGAATCAATATTGTTTTGTTTATAACCCCAAAAATACATCTCAAGATGGTGAGTTAGCTTGAAACATCCCCATCAGTTGAACAACATTCTGTTATTCGTTTTTTACTTGCTGAAGGCAGTGAACCAGTGAACATATATGGTAGAATGTCTAAAGTTTATGGTGAAGTTTGTATGAACTGTGCAAATTTTTACATGTGGGTAGAACAGTTCAAAAATAGTTGCCACTCAGTGACTGCCGAAGATCGTTCTGGACGACCAGTTGCAGTTTCAACTCGCTCACTCGAAAGTTGAATTGATGACATTATTTGTGCCGACCGCCATATGACTGTGGAAATGATAGTTGATAAGGTTCAAGTTAGTACTGGTACAGTTCAACACAATATCTGTAACAAGCTGAAGTACTGCAAAACACATCCTCATATTGCTCAATTAACCCGTGAAACCATCGACAAAATGGACTGGGAAGAACTACCTGATCCCCCTTTGAGTCCTAATTTTGCACCTAATGATTCCCATTTGTTTGGTGGACTGAAGAGGTTCTAGGACAACGAGGACATGAAAAAGTTTGTGGGAAATTGGTTCAAACATAAAGATAGAGTTCTTCGCAGTTGGAATAAAAAAACTTGTAGCCCGCTGGAACAAGAGTGTAAGTGTTCAAAGGGATTATGTTGGCTGTCTGTAACTCACGTTATTCCATCTTGGATTTTCCGTGATTTGATTTTATCCAACATAAACTTCAATACTCATGTCTTAAAGAAAATTATGAAACAAATCAACACTCTCATGTGCAGACATACATACACACACACACACACACACACACACACACACACACACACACACAAAACAAAAAACCACTACTGAAACATAATGAAAACACCATTTACACTCGTCCCTCATTTGAGAAACAAAAACTTTGTCAATTTAATAAAGTCTGATCACTGGTGATACTTCACACATTCTGCCATGAGGCCATAGAACTGGAAAGAATTAACTGCAGGTGCCATTTTGTCGCCTCTAGTAGCAACCAACCAACTACTAGTAAATTCCACTGTAAGATCCATACTTTGTACAAAAAAAACTTTCTAACAATTAACAACACACCAACTAACAATCTCATAACTGAAAACAAATCAGTAGGGAATGCATAATGACATTACAACTACTCATTGGCAATGCAGCAAAAACAAAATTCCCAAAACACTAGGTAATATGCAGCACTAAGCCCAATGCCACAATAACATCACTAAAAAATAATTTATAAATATAAACATCTCATACTAGAGTGCCTTACTCCAACATGTCATCTGCAAACGCAATCCATTTCACAAGCACATGCCTCAATGGCATCACACAGCAACAAAGTTACATCATGAGTCAAAGTGAACATGTGGTAGGATAGCTTGCGGTTGACCCTCACCCAGTAATACATAAGTATACTAAGGAATCAATGTTGTACGTACAATTGTTTGTAGGATTAACTGGTTCCAGAGGATGAGCAACATGATCAATTCAAAAATGAAATATGATGCAGACAACAGAAGGTTCCGAAATACAATTTCCCCATCAATAGCAGAATAGATTTATTCAAATCGATGTTTTTTCCTATGAAGAACCCCTCTAATGCCATGGATATTACTCCTTGGTGTCTTAACACATGATTCTCATTTTGTTCCTCCTCCTAGTCAATGTTGTGCCCCAGACATACATTTTCAGAAATTTATTTCTCAAATTACAATCTGTGTTTAATATTTGTTAACATTTTTTGCAAGGAGTAATTCCTATGGCTGCTTCTTATGTACTTGCTTCATCCATGCATTATTTTTCTTCCAAAGCAGCAGAATTCTTTCACTTTGTCTACTACATGGTCCTGAATTGTGACGTTCAGTTTTTCACTAAAGTGATTTCTGCTACTGCTCCAAATTTTTGTATGTTTTTTTTTTTCCCCCCCCTCATTTCATAATGTGTGGCCAGCATACTGTTTGTGCCATTCAACAGGTCTTTTAATTCTTTCCCCCCCTTTCATAGAGAATGTTAATGTCAGCATATCTTATTTTTTCTACCTTTCACCATAAATTTTAATCCCAATTCTGAATGCTATATTTCCATTGATATTACTTACAAAATATTTTCAAAAGCCCCGCTGTATCAACAAATGGCTGCTCTCTACGGATATATAATTGTATTGCAACATTACCCCAATACTGAGGTAGCCAGCCCGTATTTTATAGTGACATATTTTTTGTATTTGGTCACCAAATGAGGTAAAAGCCTTAGGTTATAATTACTTATTATCACACTGTGCACGTATCTTAATTTAAATTCTGAATCTCTCCTCAGTACGTTAAACTGAATGAGAAGTGCACTACTGTTCATGCTAATCAGTCCATTAATAGAACCTCAAGTTCAATGCTACACATACCATTCGCCTGAGAGTAGTATGCCAGATAAGGAGAAGGATGGTTACAATTGCTTTCAGGAAGGGAGTCTGAGGAAGGAAGCATCCTTCCACAGGCCTGCAGTGATTAAGGAGAAACTGAAGTTATGATGCGGTCAGTCCACATCAAATAAACGAAATGAATGTACTTCATCATGATGGACATTTATTTTTGTGTACGCCACCTGTGTACTTGAAGAATTAAGTTATTCACGAGTAGCTTCACATATTTGTAAAAATGGTATTAACAAAACGTCAATTTGGTTTTCAGAAAGGGTTTTGAACAGAAAATGCTTTCACTGATCAAATATTAAATGCTCTGAATAGCCTATCATCACCCATTCGGTTATTTTGTGATCCCTCAAAGGCTTCTGACGATGTGAATTATGAAATTCTTCTAGATAAGCTTAAGCACTGTGAGATAGTGCACAAATGGTTTAATTCATACTGACCTGTAAGAATGTCGAAGGCAGCAATTAACAGTACAGATAGTCCGCAAAACTCAGCAGAGTCCTCTAAATGGGGAGGTATCAAGAATGGTGTCCCGCTGGCTTCAGCCTTGGGTCCCTTATCGTACTTAATATACATTAATGATTTGCCACTCTATATTCTTGAAGGTGTAAAGCTAGTTCTTTTTGCTGATGGTATAAGTATAATAATCACACCCAACAAACAAGAATTAGCTGAGGCAACTGTAAATAATGTCTTACAGAAAATTATTAAGTGGTTCTCTGCAAATAGACTCACTAAATTTTGAAAAACACAGTATATACAATTCTGTATAGTAAATGGCAAAAACCATTGGTAAATATAGATATTCGACATTGGTGAGAAATTGAATTGGAAGAAACACTCTGATGACTGCTGAAGTGGTTACGTTTAGCTACTTATGCTATTAGGGTTATTGCAAATTTTGGTGATAAACATGTCAGTAAATTCGCCTAATGCCTATTTTCATTTACTGCTTTCATATGGCATCATATTTTGGGGCCCTTCAGCATTAAGAGAAAAGTGTTCATTGCACAAAAGCATGTAATAAGCATGTTTGCTGGAGCACACCGAAGATCACCTAGCAAACATTTATTTAAGGAAGTCTGAATATTCACAGTCCCTTCACAATATGTATATTCACTTATGAAATTTGTTATTAATAACCATCCCAATTCAAAAATAATAGCAAGTGCATAGCTACAACACTAGAAGAAAGGATGATCTTTACTATTCTGGGTTAAATCTGACTTTGCCACAGAGAGAAGTCAATTATGCTGCCACAAAAATCTTTTGTCAAGTCTGACAGACAGCCAACCAACATTTCAGAACAAATTAAAAGAATTTATAATTGACAACTCCTACACAACAGTTGAATTTTCAGATATGAAGTAATAAAAAAGGTAGTATACATATTTTTTGTGTAATGAGAAATTACGTTAAACTGACACATTCCACACTGCTATGAAATTTCATATCCATGATCTATGGATCAAATAGTAATGTAATATATATGTAACCACAGACTAAAGAAAAAAATTCATATGCTTTTGAAGCATCGATAATTTGTTTATTCAAATATCAAGAAATGGAGATAGCTCATATTTCTGAGTGCTTTGCTGAATATATATGGTTAGCATACATCAAGAACTATGGCTTAATTCAGATATTGGAATGAGAGTGCAGTACAAGACTCTTGGATGCCTTCTGCATTATTGAGTAAGGACAGTAATTTTGTTTCACTTTTCTAGTATTCCTCTGTCATACATAATTACAAAGATTAGTAAAATACATCTGCTTAATAAGGCACCTAAAACATTCTTCATTACTTGCAACACTGAGTAGTGGTTAATAATGAAAGGGGATAGGTACAACATCCTTCTACATCAGAGTACATGATCACAATATATTACTTTTATCAGAAAATTGTGTGCAATCAGCTGTAGTGCATGTTGGTAATGTGCTGTCATTATCCTGAGCTCAGCTCTTCACTCATCATGGGAAGATGCCAACACAATTTTTCAGGTAGACTGAGTGAAGGAGATGAAGACTTGTATAGGTCCTAAGTGCATGTTTACAGGCCTGGTGTCAGTTTCGGCGCGGGCTGGAGTTAGTGCAAGGGGAACAGCAACATATCTGTGGTCCAGCAGTCGCTACCAGATGCCTTTAGTGTGTGTACAATGAACTGCAAAATTATAATTTACATTGTAAGTCTCTGGCACAAACTGTGAATGAGTCAAAGAACACTGTACACTAGGGACCAACAAATGGAGACAGCGCAGTTGTTAAGGCACTGACCATATTTTTTGGAATTTGCTCTATCTGGGCATCTTATTTTCTGTAGGTTTCCTAAATCATTCCAGGCAAATATCATGATGGTTCCTTCAAAGCCATGGACGACTGTCTGTCCTATCCTCATAAAAGCATACTTACATATTCTTTGTGTGTGTATAATTTGAGGTATTTATTTTCCTGTATTATGCTGACAAATCCTTTATCACAGAGATGATCCAGAGATGAATAAGAAAACTGTACAGCAGCTTGTGAGTCATGATTTCAGTTACAAATGGCCTTCTCAAACTTTGTTTAGGAGTAAGTCTTGACAGTACCCCAAGTCCAATGCATGCACTTTTACCACACATTGTGGCAAAACAGTGCCATTCTTCATCAACATAGAAATCAATTTTGTGATTGTACATACTGACATCTTTTTGTGTGTGGCTTCGCTGGAAGCCTAGTGATATGACTAACTATTATCATTATGGACTGACGAGTAGTTTTTAGCAAAATCATAAGTTTTGAGACCTTGGGCCTCTTAAATTATCCAGAGAAATGCTTTGCCTCATCAACGGATGCTATGGTCAATTATTTTCAAAAGTAGCTTCAGTGACTACTTATTTTATGTTACCAGCAAGTACCTAAACGAATTAACAATGTTAAGAATATCTCTCCATTCATGATACATGCAATAATACCTATGAACACTACCAAATAAAAAACAGTAGAATACAAGCTACAATAACCATTCCTTGCAATATGAACCATTGACAAGGAACCCCTTGAGGAGTGTGAAGTCACAACAGGCTCCCCACGTATTGTCTACCCTGCAACCACAATGTTAGCTGCTAATGACAACAGGGGAAGGGACTGGAACTATCCAACGGTGAGCACAGCATCAGCGATGTACACGAGGAGTATGGCGACGACGCTGTCGAACAGGAAGAGACAAATTCAGTATCCAGTGAAATGTAGTAAAGGACAGTCATTGTAGAAGGAGAGAGAGTACTAAACATAATTACATGAATGGTAAATCACCTGCAGCACAGGAAAAGAAAAAAAAAAAATTATGAACAGATTTCAAGTAAGTCATAGCAATATGATCATTTAATGCATGAGAAAAACTACAGATGTTAAAGAAAAGACAAGGAGGTGTACTTGTTCAAAAACCGGTGTTTATGCATTTAAAGGATGCTCGATACAATTTACAGGATATACACGGTAGGGAGCTACTACATTATGCACATCAAACTGCATGTGAAATAGATTACAGTGATTTCAAGAGATGCTGTGGGTGGTTGCATAACTTCAAACAGTACTACAGAACTGGAAGGCATAAGATGACAATATTTCAAACAAATCATCAACTTGATGCACAACACATTGTGGAATCAGCCCAAAAATTTGTAGATGAGATAAACAAACTTATCCTATTGTTTGGTAAGGAATTTGTTTCCAGCTGCAGCAATCAGGATTTGAAGGGGAACTGTAGATGAAAGGAACCATGGAAATCAGACGTAGCAAGAGTGTTATATCAAGATCAACTAACATCAATGCAATAATGCATTCACATTCAATTATACTTACTTCTAATGTGGATGGTAAATTTGCTAGAAAGTTATTCACTGTGCTGCAAGAAGCTGGAGATGCTCTGCCCCCTAAGCGATTCGGGTCGACAGAAGTGTCCGATCCCACGCGTCGGCTTTGACCCGTGACGTAAGGGTGCTGTCGTGTGTGACGTCATGACGACGCGGAGTTTGGTTTGAGTGTGGTTGACTCCAGTTCTGTTTTATCTTATTTTATTTAATTTTCTGATCTGTTCGTTTTATCTCGTGAGATTTTTTTTAAAATTTAAAAACACTTATTACTTATTTTAATTATTTGTTTCCTCCAATTTCTGTTTTAGTTTATTATATTTATCTTTCTGATCTGTTCGTTCTATCCCGTGAGTTTTTTTTTTTTTAAAAGATAAAAAACACTAATCAGCAACTGAAGCATCTTTATCTTCTATGGGTTGCAAGGGTTACGACCCCTGGGGAGGTGGGTGGGTATTCATGCATGGCTATCTTCACTTACACGATGTAGCTACGCAAGGCGTCTAAATTTGTTTATATTTAGTTTGCCCCCCCACCCAAAACACCCCATTTCCCGCGCTTGTCCGGTTAGTGTCATTAGGCTTCTTATGGAAAGTGTGTGTGTTTGTTTTTGTTTCCGCCATATTTGTGACGTCATGGGTCAAAGCAGACGGGCGGGATCGGACGCTTCCGTATTTCCAGCGATTCTTTCTCTTCTATGTGATCTCGCAAGGGCAAAAGGGAATATTTACATCACAGGTGGCATAAGTGGGAAAATGGGTGTAAGAGAACTACAACTATGGTATGAGCACTGCTTCTGTCCAATAGCCACTCAAAATAATTTTTGATCGATTCATGGTCAATCCAGTCTTTTGATCAATTCCTGGTTTGTGTATAAAAATCATACTTGTTTAGAGTAAACAAAAGGTGTGTGACATTGCAGTTCATACTGCCTGGAATCATTGGCCGAATTCAGCCTCTGGATGTCTGCTTTTTCTGTAGTTATAAAACATTATCTCCAGCTACACCTTACAAGGTAGTCAGTTTCACAATAAGCACCACAGCAGACTTTTCATATTTTATTGCATGCCATCACATTCCACGTGTTCTCACCATCCTGTTAAACCAATATCATTCTATATGCATTCATTAAGTATGGATATCCAACTGAATGTCCTGCATGATTTATAACTCCCAAGGAGTTTGACTCTGATCTTGACAGTACAAACCTTTGTGATCACTGTGGGGTGCCATTTTTCCATTTGGTGTTTGTGGTGTAAGTTAATGGTTTGTTTTTAAGATTTCTTGAATGCTGACAATGTCCATTTTGTGAAATTTAACACATATGTCCCACAGAAGGTTGATCTCTGCATCCCCAGACACTCATTTTCTGTTGCTCTCCATATGCACACAGTGAATCACTGGCAGCTAATGATTTTCTGTCATAATTGTTAACACAACACTTTCAATGAGCCTTACTAAAGACTGAACTTGTAACCTCGCACTCAAGAGGATTTCCCGTAAGAAACATGTGGTACACTGTTGTAGGCCCTATTTACACATTTTTTCCCTTCACTCCACCCTTTCTCCATCCCCAAATTTTGTCAAGGCAAAGTAAACTATAAGAAACATATTTTCCCAAGGAAGAAAAACAGGATTTTTTGAGATTTTGAAAAACCAATTTCTTTGCAAGAGTCAATTTCACTGTAGTGTAATGGAGTACTTAATTAAATTACTGCACAGTTCAAGAACTTTAAGGACAATGAGTAAACTCAAAATTTTTAAAATTTGATAAATTTTCTTATTTTGAAACCCAGAAACAAAAAATTGGCAGGGTCAGAAGCCATTAGGGTATGCACAATTTGTTAACGGCGAAAGTAAAGCCAAATAATTTTAAAAATCAGAAATTTTGGACATCAAGGTCCAAATTAACCAAAATTGGCTGACCTGATGGACTGTTGGGAATTTGAGGTCAACTGTCCCAAATGATAATACCAGTGTCTTAAACACTGCCTTACATATGGCTAGGTGAAAGTTGGCTCCATTGTGAAGCATCCAGCTTTTCAAAATTCTCCACCGATTGGGGTACCTCTGCTCCTTGAGCAGCTGAACAAGCAGTCTATGGATTCGGAAGGCCAGGTAGTTCGAATCCATCCACCAGAAACCTTGCAAATGGTTTTCTGTGGTTCACTTTACAATTTAGGCAAATACCTTACTATAGGTCACAGCCAGTTCTATCCAAATTCTCTTCTTTCCTGACAGATTCCAATTCCATCAAAGATGCAGCAACTCTGCTTAAATGAAAAGAGCTGCACTGAAGGTGATCCAAACACTGTCTTTTTGTACTATGTGTGCAATGATGGTTCACTCTGGAACGATGATATATCATGTCTTCAAGTTTTATTACAAGAACGATGTTCTACTGTTAAATGTCTTCTTGGCAATTACTGAGGAACAGCAAGTCCAACCGTAACAACTCTAATGTGATTGTAAATAAACGTCATACATTCTAACATATAAAAAATAATGCACCACAAAGCAATTACTTGAATGGGACAAAAATCTGTAGATGTGATTCACATGTACAGACAAACAAATTACTACAATTTCAGAAGAATTGAATGATTTATTTAAGACAAAGACCTTCACGAACTGAGCAAGTCAGTAACGCATTGGTCCACCTCTGGCCCTTATGCAGACAGTAATTTAGCTTGGCTTTGACAGAGTTGTTGGATGTCTTCCAGAGCGATATCGTGTCAAATTTTGTCCAATTGTCATGTTAGATCAACAACATCCACAGCTGGTTGGAGTGCCCTGCCCACAATGCTTAAAATGTTCTCAATTGGAGAAAGATCTGGCAATCCTGCTGCCCAAGGCAGTAATTAATTTATATATCATGGGAAAGTGTGTGTGTTTGTTTTTGTTTCCGCCATATTTGTGACGTCATGGGTCAAAGCAGACGGGCGGGATCGGACGCTTCCGTATTTCCAGCGATTCTTTCTCTTCTATGTGATCTCGCAAGGGCAAAAGGGAATATTTACATCACAGGTGGCATAAGTGGGAAAATGGGTGTAAGAGAACTACAACTATGGTATGAGCACTGCTTCTGTCCAATAGCCACTCAAAATAATTTTTGATCGATTCATGGTCAATCCAGTCTTTTGATCAATTCCTGGTTTGTGTATAAAAATCATACTTGTTTAGAGTAAACAAAAGGTGTGTGACATTGCAGTTCATACTGCCTGGAATCATTGGCCGAATTCAGCCTCTGGATGTCTGCTTTTTCTGTAGTTATAAAACATTATCTCCAGCTACACCTTACAAGGTAGTCAGTTTCACAATAAGCACCACAGCAGACTTTTCATATTTTATTGCATGCCATCACATTCCACGTGTTCTCACCATCCTGTTAAACCAATATCATTCTATATGCATTCATTAAGTATGGATATCCAACTGAATGTCCTGCATGATTTATAACTCCCAAGGAGTTTGACTCTGATCTTGACAGTACAAACCTTTGTGATCACTGTGGGGTGCCATTTTTCCATTTGGTGTTTGTGGTGTAAGTTAATGGTTTGTTTTTAAGATTTCTTGAATGCTGACAATGTCCATTTTGTGAAATTTAACACATATGTCCCACAGAAGGTTGATCTCTGCATCCCCAGACACTCATTTTCTGTTGCTCTCCATATGCACACAGTGAATCACTGGCAGCTAATGATTTTCTGTCATAATTGTTAACACAACACTTTCAATGAGCCTTACTAAAGACTGAACTTGTAACCTCGCACTCAAGAGGATTTCCCGTAAGAAACATGTGGTACACTGTTGTAGGCCCTATTTACACATTTTTTCCCTTCACTCCACCCTTTCTCCATCCCCAAATTTTGTCAAGGCAAAGTAAACTATAAGAAACATATTTTCCCAAGGAAGAAAAACAGGATTTTTTGAGATTTTGAAAAACCAATTTCTTTGCAAGAGTCAATTTCACTGTAGTGTAATGGAGTACTTAATTAAATTACTGCACAGTTCAAGAACTTTAAGGACAATGAGTAAACTCAAAATTTTTAAAATTTGATAAATTTTCTTATTTTGAAACCCAGAAACAAAAAATTGGCAGGGTCAGAAGCCATTAGGGTATGCACAATTTGTTAACGGCGAAAGTAAAGCCAAATAATTTTAAAAATCAGAAATTTTGGACATCAAGGTCCAAATTAACCAAAATTGGCTGACCTGATGGACTGTTGGGAATTTGAGGTCAACTGTCCCAAATGATAATACCAGTGTCTTAAACACTGCCTTACATATGGCTAGGTGAAAGTTGGCTCCAACTGTCAGTTCAAGAAAAAAAAAAAAAAAAAAAAAAAAAAAAAAAAAAAAAAAAAAAAAAAAACAGAACAATATGTAAGAAATATTCCTTACAACCACCAATATGGTTGGTACACTTTTGTACAGTAATTAATTTATATATCATGGGAATGCATGGCAAACAATATAATAAGGACTTTGAGTAAAATTTGTAGTAGTCCCTACTCACTTGTCACCCACGCACATTTAACTACCCTTAAATCTCATCATGAGAGCCTTTAGGGATTTGGAAAGAGTCAAAACACTCATTCCATTATTACTTGCATGGATTCTCAAGGGCAAAGGCGAAGATGATGATGAAAAAAAAGTAGCTACTTGAAGAAATCTACAATTTTTTTTTTCAGTAACGGTCTATGTATTTGGTTTGAAATTTTATGTGTTTCAGCAAATAACTAGGATTATATGAATATCCATGAGAGTTAATCCTTACCTTTGTTCTCCCGTTGATAACGTAATGACCCATCTTCCCGTTATTGCTCATTTTATTTGCGAGCATTATAACAGCATCAACTTTACTTATAAGAGTTCCTATGTTTTTGCAGGAGCTTTCTTTGCCATCAATCCAAGTTATCTGGTCTCCACGAATAGTTTTTAAGTCATTTTTACCTTTGTTACTAACTAGCTGACCATCCTTAAACATTCCTGAACTATACATACCAATAACTTCTGACAAGACTGCCATTCCTAGCTCCTCTCCCAAAAAATTGTCCACAACACACACACCGTAAGCATCCATGTCTCTGATAACATTTCGCGACACCTCCTCGAGGATGCCCTGTTGATCTCTATTTGTTCTATGAAGAAACGGTGGGCCGTCAGTTAAACTAACTTCCGGAAAAGACCTATATCCATTAGTATTTGTTGAAGCTGCATACCCCGTGTCTTGAACTGGCATATTAGTTACACTGGCTAAGCTGTTATCCACAGAATTACTTGAAGAGGAGTCTTCAAAATCGAATGTAGGGCTTAAAATTTCAGTTCTGGCACTAAGAATTTCGGTTTCCGAGCTACCTTCGTACGTAATAGGACTCGTGTTCCAGCCTGCCAATGAATTATCTTCTCTACTCTCCCGTGCCCAGTTTCCAATTCCACTGCGAGGGATTTCTGCATTCGGCGATGAAATTATTCCATGATGTATCGCAGCTCCTGAATTGACAGCGCTGTTTTGAAGACAGAATGCCTTATGCTTTTTCCAGTGCTTGGTTTGATGATCCTTCGAGCAATAGTAAACACTTCTGCACCGTGAGCATCGGAGAACACGATCACTTGCCCCACAAAGCTCGCAGTTTGTGGATGTACTCATTTCTTCACTATCACACGCAAAATTTACGCCGACATGACTCTTCCCTTCATTTTTTCCCCTTTTTTTTAGGCTCGGACTACGCAGATAGATGTTCAGCTGGAAGTTCTTAGGTAAATGTTCAGCTGCACACGAATTGAACAATAATCACAATAAAATATTTAAACAGCACTAAAATATTTTTTGTCGCACAAAATAAAAAAAATACTCTATATTCTACAAAGAAACGAGTTTCTACTTTCACATCACATCACTCTCCACAGTGTCTAAGATCTATGCAATAAGCAGCGATGACACACCAAACATCATAAGTTATAGTTCGCCGGGGTGTAGAAACTTATATTTTTTCGCTAGAGGCTCCTCCTGCCTAATTTTGGGTTGGGATTCGAATTTAAAATTAATTTCACTTTAACGGGTACGTGTAATATTATTTTCAAATCGTTGTTTATCCTATATAATTATGGGGTAAAATATATACATCACTGTTCAATGGAGTATTAAATATTTATCATTAAAAAATTAATTAGCTGAGGCCGGGAGTACGCGATTTTGAATTCTAGGTTCCAGTGTTGTTAAAGTGTTGTCAACTAAATGGTGTCGTATCTTTGGTACCATCCACCCAAGGGGAAACTATGTGCAATTATCTCTGCCGTTGATTCGTGTTTAGTGATATCGACGCAGGAACTGCGGATAATAATAGTGTGAAAAGTATTTGCTGAGGAAAAATGGCTACTGATAACGAAAAAAGAAAGCTTGTAGATCTGCGTGTAGTAGATTTACGTTGTGAACTGGAAAAACGTGGGTTGGACAAGACCGGCGTGAAGTCGGTCCTGATTCAGAGATTGCAGAAGGTGAGTGAAGTATGGCGTCATTGGATTATTTCAAATTTTGTTGTGAACTTCCACTAATTCAGTTTTCACCTTTTTTTAATTTTAAGGTCCTTAAAGAGGAAGGACATGATCCAGAGGAATATACCTTTGAGTCAGAAAAGAAGACGCCTAAGAAGACATCTAGTAAGTATATATATGCGTGAATTTCCATACTGTGCGGCGTAAAATGGCGATCGTGTCCGTAGTAAATGTTACTAAATTAAAGTCAAGGATGGTTTGACTTCTTGCACTTGCAACCGAACATTTGCACCTATAGTTTTAAATAGTTGGCTTACTTGGCGTGTCCGATTGCATTACGTTCTGGTCGTGTTATCGGCGCGATAGTGGGCGACCACGCTCCCTTCTTTTCCCCAAATTCTTTGTTGAGACAGACGGAAATCTGGCATAGATCTTGGTCTGTTACGGTAACTGTAAGATCAGTATCATAGTCAGAAAGTTGTTTGTTACCAAAATTTGTAGCTTACATAATTCAGTTGTACTTATAAATGAATAAAACTGCAAGAAAAACTCAATGAGTACAGAAACAAGAATAATTTGGCACATATCAGGTTTGGTAAACGGAAATACGGAAGCGTCCGATCCCACTCGTCTGCTTTGACCCATGACGTCACAAATATGGCGGAAAAAAAACACACACACTCTTTCCACAAGAAGCCTAATGACATTAACGGGACAAGCGCGGGAAATGGGGTGTTTTGGGTGGCTGGCAAACTAAATATAAACAAATTTAGACGCCTTGCGTAGCTACAACGTGTAAGTGAAGACAGCCATGCATGAATACCCACCCACCTCCCCAGGGGTCGTAACCCCTGCAACCCATAGAAGATAAAGATGCTTCAGTAGCTGATTAGTGTTTTTTGTCTTTAAAAAAAAAATCTCACGGGATAGAACGAACAGATCAGAAAGATAAATATAATAAACTAAAACAGAAATTCGAGGAAACAGATAATTAAAATAAGTAATAAGTGTTTTTAAATTTAAAAAAAAAATCTCACGAGATAGAACGAACAGATCAGAAAAGTAAATAAAATAAGATAAAGCGGAACTGGAGACAGCCACACTCAAACCAAACTCCGCGCCGTCATGACGTCACACACGACACCCTTACGTCACGGGTCAAAGCCGACGTGTTGGATCGGACGCTTCTGTCGACCCTGGTAAACTCTTGGACCAAGGGGAAAATGTGTGTGTGTTTTCCTGGTTTGAAATCTGACAGTGATAAGGGTTAGTGGTGTGCTGACCACTCGCTCCATGTAACGTAACATTCCATGAAACCATTGGCAGGTCTTCATTGCAGCAAATAAATTTAAAGATGTTCCACATTTTGTGTTAAAATAATATTGCGAATTTCCATTAGGGCATGGCTGCTGGGAAGGAAAAAAATGTTACACAGCTCATATTAGAATATTGTGTATTCAGCTAAATCTGATTAGACCTACGTTAATCCAGATCTACTTTGTGTACAGAGTAACTACTAACAGGTTGCATCTAATAACAAAATTTTTTATTCGAATTCTATTGCGTAACAAGATAGTAAATCCTATATTTGAATGCTTATATTGGTGTAGTGCAATTTACGATTGAGGATGATAATAGTTCAGTAAAGGTATGTCCACCCAATGCCTCTTTCGTTGCGCACACGGGAATAAAAGGACATGCCCAAAAATTTAAAATTTGTGGGAAGAACGCATGTATGCATGGGTATTTTCATGTCCACATGTTGCCTCATTGTGAAGCAGTCTGCTGTGAATCCCCTTCTTTGCTTGGTAGCGTTTATTGTAATGAAAAGGCAACAGAAAAAGAAAATTTGGAAGTGACTATATGAAGAAATATAGAAACTACATAGGTATGAGAAATGCAAAAATGCTATCTTTTTGTCTGCAATTTTCAGAAGAAAGTCGCAACAAAATTTTAGATTTTCTCCTTGGGAGATTGTAGAGATAAGGCCAAAATTAAATTTTGTTGGCTAATTGTCGACTTGCATACTCGTTTCAATTATTTGGTCCTCAATTCAAAACAAAGCATTTCAACTGTATCAAATTTATAATTTGTAATGTGCAATAACTGTAATTTATTATTTGATTGTTTTATACCTCTTTTGACTGTGGGGAAAACCCCAAGCTTTTGATTATTAGAATATTTTGTTTCCATAGAATATTCAAATTAATATCTGTAAGCACTCTCCTCATATATAGGCCTAATTAAGATTCATTCCATATCCATGCAACCCTGTTGCATACTGGATCAGTGAAACACACACAAATAATTGAAAGTAAAAGTGATTTTCCTGAAACTGACAATTATGTGGAGGTTAATTTACTTTCAATGCATCATTTGCATTCAGTCATGAAATATGATACATAGATTAACATCCTCAGACTCGACAAATTTGGGAATATGATAAATGCCAGAATCCACTAGAATAGAGGTTGTGTTTTTCAGATTTGTGTTTTATGCATCATCGATGTGCTGCATTTTTATTTGTAGTGTTTGTTGAAGAGCTGCACATACCCATCATTTCTTTTGTTCAGATGTCAGGCTCCTCAGTTATTGTTCTTTTAAGTCACAATAGCATGAAATTTGTTCAGCATTCATATAAACTTTTCGTAAATTTTTTGATTACACTTCTCAGTTTTCTTGCTTCGAGGCTTATGGTGTCTTATTCTGTACAGAAATATGATCAGATACTTTTTATCTAATACATGATGCTCAGAGCAACACCTCATGCATTTTTAGTCTAATCTTGATAAGTGGGGTTTCACACAACTTTTTTCTGTGTCTGTAATCACCTATAAACTTCCGTATGCATCTTTTACAGTTAAGACATTATTGCATATAAATTGCCTTATAGCATCACCTCAACACATTACACAAACATATTCATAAGGGTGCTCTATGTACGGCCTCCATTTCCAGAAAATAATGCGGGCACAGATGCACGTGCATAGTTGCACTGTTGGAGTTTGTGCTTGTGCAAAGCTGAACACAAAAAGACATTCTGTGGGTGCACCTTAATTTTTGGTAATCAACAGCTCTAAATAAAGTAGTAAGGTCATTCCGTGTCAAGTGGACTGCTTTTCAGTGTCTCAGCTTGACCCTTTGTGAGTGTAATGAAATTTGAGTAAGTTCGACAATGCCTTGGGTGGAGGTGTATGAAATTTCAGATTTATCTCTAGATTTCATTTCTATCCATTTTCATAAATAGGGATTCAAAGTTCGCACCCCTTATGCACATGCTTAAATGTGAGCTTTGAATAACTTTCATGAAAAGTACTCCTCACTTGCAAGCATCTACTTTGTGTAGTTTAACAATTTTTGTGCTGAATGTTACTAATTAGATTTTTAAATACCCCTGGTGACAGCTGAACTACTTCAAAAAATGACAGATAATTTATTAACCAGCCAGGAATTTGTGATCCGACACTCAGTGCCGTGTTCTTGTACTTTTTGTTCTATAGCCTCTGTCCTCTATCTAGATCTATCCACAGTGAAGTGTGTGGCAGAGGGTGTGTCCCACTGTAAAAGTTATTAGGGTTTCTTCCCGTTCCATTAATTTATAGTGTGTGAGAAGAATGATTGTTCGAAAGTCTCTGTGCATGCTGTAATTATTGTAATCTTATTCTCATGATCCCTACACGAGTTCTACATAGGATGTTTCAGTATATTCCTAGCAGTATATTCCTAGAGCCATCATTTAAAGCTGGTTTCTGAAACATTAATAGACTTCCCTGGGATGGCTTATGTCTATCTTAAAGAGTCGTCCAGTTCAGTTTCTTCAATATCTCTGTGACACCCTCCCACTGAACAGGCATGTGACCATTCATGCCACCCTTTTCTGTATACACTCAATATCCCCTGATAGCCCTATGTGCTATGGGTCCCACACACTGGAGCAATATTCTAAAATCGGATGCACGAGTGATTTGTAGTCTGATAGCACTTCCCATGTATTCTACCAATAAACTGCAAGTCCACTACCTGCCTTACACATGATTGAGTCTATGTGATCATTACATTTTGTACTGCTACAAAGTGTTACACACAGGTATTTGTAAGAGTTGGTAGATTCCAACTGTGAATCACTGGTAATATAATCATAGGACACTGTTTTTAATTTAGTGATTTTCACAGATTCATATTGTACAGCAAGTTGTCAGTCTTGATACCATTTTGAAATCTTATCAAGATTGACTGAATATTTTTGCTGCTTGTTTCAGACAGTACTTCATCATAAATAATTGCTTCTTCTCCAAATTGTCTGAGGTTACTATTAATATTGCCGGCAAGGTCACTAATATAAAACATGAAGAGCAAAGGTCCCAACACACTTCCCTGGGGCACACCTGATGTTACTTATACTTCTGATGATGACTCTACATCAAAGATAACATGTTGTGTTCTCCCTACTTGAAAATCCTCAATCTAGTCACAAATTTCATTTGATACCCCATATGATTGTATTTTTGATAATAAGCATAGGTGTTGTACTGTGTCAAATTCTTTTTGGAAATCAGGAGATACTGCTGCTACTTGACAGACTGTCTTGATCCAAAGCTTTCGGTATGCCATACTAGAAAAGTGCAGGTTGTGTTTCACAAGATAGATATGCTTGGACTCCATGCAGGTTGGCATTGAGGTCATTATGTTTGAGCTTAGTGTGTATTTTAAGGTTCTGCAACAAATCATTGTCAAGGATATTGGACAGTAGTTTTGTGGATGTCTTCTACAACCCTCTTGTAAACAAGTGTGACCTGTGCTTTTTTTTCTCTCTCCAGGACACTGTGTTTTGTTCAGGGGATGTGTGATAGGTTATAGTTAGAAGAGGGGCTAACTCGAGTGCAAATTCAATATAGAATCTGATGGGGATTCATCGGGCCCTGGAGCTTTGTTTAGTTTTAACGATTTCAGATGTGTCTGAACACTACTGATACTTAACACTTACTTCACTCATCTTTTGAGTGTTACGAGGATTAAACGGGGCAATTCTCCAGGGTTTTCCTTTGTAAAGGAATGTTTGAAAACTGAAACAAGATTTCACTTTTGCTTTTGTACCTCAATGTGAGTTCCTATCTCATTAGCGATTTACGAGATGTAATTTGGTGCAGCTAACAACCTTTACGTATGAACAAAATTTCTTCTGGTTTTGTGAAAGGTTGTTTGACAGTATTCTATTACTGTAGTCACTGAAGGCTCCATATATTGCCCTCTTGACAGCCAAACTTGTTTCATTCGTCATCTATCTATGTTTTGTTTTACATCTATTATGTAGTAGTCTGTTTCTTTAGAAGTTTGCTTATAGTTTTCTTATATCATGGAGGATCCCTTCCATTATCAACTGTTCTACTGGGTTCATATCTATCCAGTGCATGGTCAATTATTCTTTAAAACTGGAGCCATAGTTCCTCTACATGCTCCTGCTCTATGCTCAAAGTTTCAAGTTCCTCTTCGAGATGTGACACTACTGTTTTTTAAATCTAGTCTACTGAATATGTAAATCTTTCTTCCTATTTTACGTACTCTTTGTACTTTGATAATCATTGTTGTCACAACTGCATCATTGTCACTGATACCAGTTTCGATGTGGACATCCTCAGATCAGGTCTATTTGTTGCCATTAAATCCAATATATTTCTGTCATGAGTGATGTTCTGAAATATCTGTGCTAGGGAAGTTCTCAGAGAAGGCATTTAGCAATGTTTCACAGTATATCTTACTACACCCATCACTAACAAAATTGTAATTTTCCCAATTGATTGTTGGATCATTAAAGTTCCTACCATTGATTACAGTATAATTGCGGAACTTACATGCAAGTGAACTGAGATTTCCTCTGAATTATATGGTTACATCAGGAGCTTTGTCTGGTGGGTGATAGAAGGAAGAAATTAACCATTTTTATGCCCACCCCTCGTGCTGAGTCTTACCATGTCAATTTCACATTCAGCTTCAATTTCTATCTTGCTAGATTTGAGTTTCTTGCCTAGTGTGTCAAATATGCCACCTCTATTTCTCATTTGCCTATCCAACAGTGGAAAATCTGGGATGGAATGTACAATATTATGTAAAGGAAAGTTGTCACTCATGATATAGCGAAGATACTGAGTTACAGATAGGCAAAACAAAAAGACTGTCACAAATAAATAAAGCTTTCGGTCAGTAAGGGTGTGTGTGTGTGTGTGTGTGTGTGTGTGTGTGTGTGTGTGTGTGTGTGCGTGCGTGCGTGCGTGCGCCCACCAGACAAAGCTCCTGATGTAACCATATAATTTAGAGGAAATCTCAGTTCACTTGTATGTAAGTTCCGCAATTATACTGTAATCAATGGTAGGAACTTTAATGATCCAACAATCAATTGGGAAAATTACAGTTTTGTTAGTGGTGGGTGTAGTAAGATACGCTGTGAAACATTACTAAATGCGCGTGCAAGACTGCAATCCCTGGCAGTGGAAACCACTCTTCACAGCCGCCATTCCACCATCACACCCAGTCTTTTTACTTCTCTCCTTTTCTGCTGCCCCCTCTCCCCTGCTCTCTGTCCAACCTGCAGCACTACGCTGTCTGCTACCCATACTGTACTCTCTCTCCCCAGCCAACTCCTTACCACCACCCAGTCGCCACTCCCATCACGCACTGCTACTGCTGCTCTCCGTGTGGTTCAGTTGCCTGATACTGGGGTTGTGTGTGTGAGTTGTGTTTGCACAATTTGTGACAAGTCTTTTTGTTGTGCCTATCTGCTTTTCTTTTCATAGTATCATTTGCCTGTCCTTTAGATATAGACTTGAATTTTCCCAAAAAATCTCACTGCCACCAGTTTCTGGTTTCAACCAACTTTCTGTATCAAGTATTATGTGAGGTTCACAGTTCTTCAGGAGTGCTTCAAACTCTGGCACTTCGTTGCCAATGCTTTGGCAGTTAACCATTAGGATTTTAATACTCTCGTGGGGGAGGCATTTCTTTTCGTCTCAGGCTGATACTTTTGGGTTTACTACAACTGTCGTTACCTGAATTTGATGAAGATTTGCCCAATCTAAAAGATCCACGTGTGCACACCACACAGAGTCAGCTATCTGAGTAGCAGTCTCTCATGTGTAGTGCACACCTTGCCCATTTAGGTGGGACCCTACTGTTCTAAACCCTATGGTGCAAGTCCAGGAAGTTACAGCCTTGCTGGTGGAAGAACCTTCGAAGTCTGTGGGTTCAATCTTTACACTCGACTCGGAACCAAAAGGCCGCAATCAGTTCTGGGAAGAATTGTAAATTGTGAGTGAGCTCCATTGAAACTCCATGTATAAGGCTGGTCTTCTCAACCTTCTCTGCCAGTTGCTGAAATGACCCACGTATGACCCCAGAGCTCAGACAACAGGCATCATATGTTCAAACATACTCCACAATCTGCAGTTAGGTGCATCCTGTTCCATGACTGGCTGCCAGAATAGCCTTTTCAGAATGTTGGATGAGGCCTCCAGGCTGTTAAGACTTCTGCACCACTTGTTGGCAGCAGACAGTGGCTGTCCCAAAGACTGAGACAGCGTGGAGTTTTACAATTATTTATTGAACTTTCTTTACAATTTCTCCTTCGTCAGTGCTGCTCAGCCCTGCAGATCCCTCCGCCTGGATGCTGCTGTGTAGATTCTCTGACAATGCGCGCAACACGTGCCGCTGATTACACTCGAGAACCTCAGGCCACCAGTGCTCCGCTGACGCCAGGATGCCCTGTGGTTAAGATGAACTTATCACCACTTGGCGCCCCAGTACGGGCATGCCTACACGGAGTCGTGTCACCATGAGGTCAGCTTCAAACGCCTGCTGCACCGGCTTCTGGGAAGCTGTCAGTCGTGAGGTCCCGTCATGGACAGACCACGCGCTGTGGAGCCGGGTTGCCGTGAAGTCTTGAATAAACTATGTCATCCAGATACACCTTCCTTTTTTTTGGTTTCAACCCGCGAAGGACTCCATCCAACAACCTCTGAAATGTTGCTGGAGCGGTTTTTAGTCCAAACAGCATTCTTTTATATTCGAAGTGACCACAATGCGTCATAATTGCTGTTTTTTGGCCTGTCCTCCGGACATACTTCAATCTGGTGAAATCCATAGTGGAGGAAAAATTTACACTGCCCTAGGTTGTCTAACGTTTCTGTGATATTCGGAATCGGAGATACGTTCCACCATTGTCCATTCATTCAAATGTCTGTAATCGCAACAAAAGCGTCCGGTGTCTTCTTTGGAACTAGGACCACGCTACTAGACCAAGAACTATTACTGTGCTGGATTATCCCATCTTCCAGTTGTTGCTCTATTAATTACTCTACTACTGGTTGTAATTGTTTCAGTAGTCTGTATGGCTTACGATACACCGGAGCGTGATTCCCTGTCGGAATACGATGCTGTGTTATCGGTGTAGCAGGTAATGTACCCTGTGCTTCAAACAATGCTTTATACTTTAGTAATAATGCTTCCATACTCGAACGATCATTTCCTCTCAAATGATTTACCTTGTCACAAAGTGCAGACGTGCTGACGATTTGCCTTACATCATAGTTTAGCCACGCACTATCGATGTCCTCTTCATCCATTAACTATATCATGGCTATTACTAATCCCTTCGGCAGATCGACATCATCCTGCCTAAAGTTACCTAAACTCACCGGAACCATAAACTGCCTGTTTATGTCCGTTACCCGTGATACACTCCTACGAATAAACCAATGCTTTTCATCTAAAACCTCATTACTAGGTAGTGGTTCTACCAAGAATAACCCCTGCTGTGGCACATCGACATCCACCGGTACCCAGATCAACTTCCATGTACCTGTTCGTACTTTGTCACACAAAATCACCTTTAATGCACTTGTACGCAGTTTAGTTGGTATCATCTTAGCTATTGGTGCAACTTGTGACTCTGAAACATTTGCAACGGCTGTACCCATTGAGAACAAGTTCCCATCGAGTCTCAGCGTATGTTGCGAAAGGTCAATTTTGGCGTGATGTTTAATCAGAAAGTCCAACCCAAGTATCGCTGAAAATCCCTGTCCCACAGTTGACACCACCTCCATTTGCTCCCGGAACCACACGTTCCCTATCTTAAACTTCAGCTGTGCTGTCCCTAGTGCATCTAATTTTTTATCGCCAAATGTGACTTAACCAAACGAAAGCGCTGGCAGGTTGATAGACACAAGCAAACACAAACATACACACAAAATTCAAGTATTCACGACCAACGGTTGCTTCATCAGGAAAGAGGGAAGGAGAGGGAAAGATGAAAGGATGTGGGTTTTAAGGGAGAGGGTAAGGAGTCTTTCCAATCCCGGGAGCGGAAAGACTTACCTTAGGGGGAAAAAAGGACAGGTATACACACACACACACACACACACACACACACACACACACACACACACACATATTTGTAAAGGCAAAGAGTTGCTGCCCAGCCCTGCGGATCCTCCACCTGGCTGCTGCTGTGTACATTCTCCGACAATGCGCGCAACGTGTGCCGCTGATCACACTCGAGAGCCTCAGGCCACCAGTGCTCCGCTGACACCAGGATGCCCTGTGGTTGAGATGAACTCGTCGCCGCTTGGCGCCCCAGTACGGGCACGCCCACGGAGTCGCGTCACCATGTGGTCAGCTTCCGACACCTGCTGCACCGGCGGCTGGGAAGCCGTCAGTTGCGAGGTCCCGTCATGGACGGACCATGCGACATGGGGCCGGGTTGCCGCGAAGTCTGGGTGTCTGTCCCCGGCGGTGCCTGTGACCAAGACCGCGCTGTGGCCGGTCCTGCTGGAAGTTCTCGCTGTAGTTAGTTAGTCATGGTGCCAACCGAACTCTGGCCGACCTTCAGAGCTGAAGTTGACCTTTGGCGGCGAACGGATGACTCCTGCGAGTTGGAACAGGCTTCCGGAATCGTCACCTACGAAGATTGAACATTCGGACACGGACCACGTCCGTCCTGAGATCCGAACTGCTTCCTGATCGCTTCTGTCTGTTGCTGCCTGCACTCCACTATTTATATCTGGCAGGAGGACGTTTTTTACCCTCGGTGGTAGCTTTTTGTTATTACTCCTGCAGTATATTGCACCGTAGCTTAGCGTGCTGGCCTCACTTCCCCTTACTCAGCACTCTCCAGGCTTCGCTTGGCACTCGGTCTGTGTGCATCCTTGCGTCAGCCTGTTGGTAGACTGCTGCTGTCAGCAAGGCTATCTGTGCTTGCCTACTGCACAATGCCTCGGTCGCCGGCGTGCCTCTGTTTTGCCATTCTTCAGTGTGTGAAGCAACACTTACTACATGTGGCCATGACAAGGCATACACATTGAGTGTGCCATGTGTCCTTTCTTGTCCCTTGCTGCCGTTTCTCTAGGAGGTACCCTCATTCGCTCTACATTTGAACTGCTGACAATTAATAGACCCTACTCTTCTGCATTTGCCATCTCTTGGCAGTGGACAAAATAGGTTTCCACAAAACAGGTGAAGTGAGTCCCACTGGTTGTGTTTGTATCAGCGAAAGACTTGTAACTCTTCAGGCTTTCCCAGCGATCTAATGACATCTTGGGTTGTCGGGTGTTCTGCCGGATATCTGCGTCGTACTTGCACGATATTTCGGTCATGTAGCTCGTGGCCTTCATCAGGTGCGACCTGAGACTGCTCCTCGAGTGGACCTGGTCCAGTATTTATGTCTATGGCCTTCCCCCTCCACCAACAGCTGCAGGCGCTTCCTCTGTGGTCCGCGCCCATTCCCTGCGACCTGCTGGAACGTTGCTGCTCCGTTTTCCATCCGCTGCGGTTCTAGGTGTTCCCTCTGCGGTCCGCGCCCACCAAACCCGCTCCTGGGGGTTTCATCTATGGTCTGGGGTACCATTCGATCCCCCTGCGGTCCGCGCCCGCTCACCACAACCTGTTGGAGCGTTGCCGCTCCGTTTTTCGTCCGCTGCGGCTCTGGATGTTCCCTCTGCGGTCCGTGCCCACCAGTCCCACTTCTGGGTGTTCCATCTTCGGTCTGGTGCGCCTGGCAGTCCGTCAGGGGCTCGTTTTCCATCTCCATGTCTCTGGTTCTTCTGTTTGTGTAGTGTTGCAGCTGGCACCGTTGCTCCTTTAACAATTCCAGAGCCGGACCCCAGGCTCTGCTTAGCTGGTACCCTGTGTCACAGTTCATAAGATCGTTAGCCATTTTAATTTGTATCGATTCTCTTATAACACTGTCCCAAAATCTGGGTGTTTGTGCTAGAATCTTGGTATCCTCATACTTCATGGTATGATCTAGTTCTAGACAGTGTTCAGCAATGGCTGCCTTAGTCACCTGTCTTAATCTAGTGTGCCTCTGATGTTCTTTGCACCTGATCTCCACAGTTCTTGTCGTCTGGCCAATGTAGGACATGCCACATTGACAAGGTATATTGTAAATACCTGGTTTTCGTAACTGCAGGTCGTCTTTGGCACTCCCCAGCAGTCCCCCGATCTTGTTAGATGGACAGAAAACACACTTGATATTGTGTTTACGGAGGATCCTACTTATTCTGGCAGAAATGGAGCCAACATAGGGCAGATATGCCACCTTCTTTGCTTCATCTTAGTCTTCTTCAGGAACCTGTGGTATAGTGGCTGGTTGGAATGCTCTCTCAATTTGTCTGTCCGTGTACCCATTCTTGGAGAAAACTGTTTTGAGACGTTCTATCTCCATAGGTAGATTCTCTTGGTCTGACAGGGCACGTGCTCTGTGGACCAAAGTCTCCAGAACCCCATTCTTCTGTGTAGGGTGGTGACAGCTGCTGGCCTGCAGATATAAATCAGTGTGTGTACACACTGTGGCCAATTGATCCATCTGCTTTCCTCTGTACTAGTACATCCAGAAATGGTAGCTGGCCATTCTTCTCCAGTTCCATGGTGAACTTGATATTAGGGTGGCATGAGTTAAGATGTTCAAGAAACTCATTGAGCCTGTCCATCCCATGTGGCCAGATCACGAAGGTGTCATCCACATACCTAAAGAAGCATGTGGGTTTAAATGTGGCTGTCTCCAGTGCCGTCTCCTCAAAACTCTCCATAAACATGTTGGCAACCACAGGGGACAGTGGGCTGCCCATAGCTACACCTTCAGTTTGCTCGTAATATTGGTTTCTGTACAGGAAATACGTGGATGTCAGTGTATGACTGAACAGCTCCAACAGAGCACCGTCAAATTTCTCTGCAATCAGTTCTAGTGAGTCCTTCAGTGGGACCCTGGTGAACAGCGATACCACATCAAAACTAACCATGATGTCCGAATCTGTGATGTGCAGTTGCTTGAGGCGTTGCAGGAAATCTTCTGAGTTGCGGATGTGGTGAATACATTTCCCCACATATGGAGACAGCTACGTGACCGAAATATCGTGCAAGTACGACGCTGGTATCCGGCAGAACACCCGACAACCCAAGATGTCAGCAAAAGACTTGTTGGGTAGGTGGAACACAACAGCATCCTGAGTCCTCCCTCGTCCCCGTCCTCTCTGTACAGAACACCTAACTCTGCCATTGAAATGCCACTTTCTGTCAAGTCGAGAAGTAATGACAGATTGCATACGTTCTGCAGAGGAGACACGGGAGCAGTTAGTACTTGAAGTACTACTGGTAAGCTACACGATTCTCAGGAGCTCTTTCAATATGACTTGCAGCAGCTGCCAATTGTTTCACAGTAGTCAGGACACAGGTTACTAATGCTGCTTACAAATGTCAGCCAACTCATCCCATGTTCAAGAACAGCATTAACAGTGGGGCTGCCTTTTAACTGGTGCAGTGTACTGCGTGTATATGCCGCAGAACAACCGGGAAATCCGGGAAAATCAGGAATTTTTACATCCGGGTAAAACCTGGTAATTTTTTGAGATTTCTGGAATGTTTTTGCTTTCAGTTAAATTTTTGTAATTTTTGCAAGTAGGAATGGATACTCCAAAGAAGAATTTTACTTTCAACCGCTACGACAGAATAATAGCTATAAAGCATAAATGAGAGAATGGCATTGAAATAAAACTTAGCTTTTGCAAAGAATGTGTGTCATTAAGAACAACAAAACAGTGTACATGCAAGCATCTGCCAGCCACAAACTGTGTCAAAGGGTTTAGGATGATAACTATGCCATACTTCACAAACTGCTTTCAATGAGTGTGACATCACAGTTGTTGAAATTTCTAACAGGTTGCAGGAAAATATTGCAGAGGCTGGTTTAAGAAGCATTACTTTCAGTGTAAATTTCCTGTTATGCAAGATAAATTGTGTGTGACAGTGTGTGATGAATTTCTTAGATCACAGAGCATTTGACTGTCATTCAAAACTTAACTCTTTGAAGACCACCCACTACAAAAAAATTTCGATCCCAGAAGACCAGCCGTTTAAACCATTGTGTAATATTTTGCTGGCAAATTAGTGTTTGCTCATGTATTGTAAAGGAAAACATGCACTAAAAAGATGGAGCTTCAAGGAAAGTTTTTCATGTTATAGGTCTTTGATAGATTTCAAATTATGCAATAATGATGGCGAAAAGTGTAATTATCCTTCAGAAAAAGGGTGATATGAGCTCAGCAGTTTTGCACATAATTGGCTTTTCTATAGATAAGTTGAAGTGCTCGACAGAATGTGTATTCATCCAGGCAACCCATGAAATGAAATGTCCGGTGCACAGCAGTGAAATTTGTAATTGTGCTTGTCAGAAATCTGCTATTTCAAGGCTTGACCCAAAGCTGATGTTGAACCCTCACTTCTCCATCCAGCCATAATCCACACCTACCCACTGCCCTAAGCCAGCCCCTGTTAACTGACCATCATTCCCCTAATCCCTCAGCATGAAAACCAACCCTACGTCTGCAGAAAGAATTGAAATTTACCACCTAAAAACTGTTCTGGGCCTTATAAGCCTACCTGCTGGCAAAGGCTCCACCGCTTAGGTTATGAACCTCTGGGATTAACTGGCAGAGGATCTCCACCAGCTGTCAGATTTGTCCACCTACAAATCCTGCCACAGCGACCTCATTCCTGAAACTCAGCAGTATCACAAATTACTTCTCAAATCTGTAGATCCGTCCCAGAACTTCTCTTAAGTCTACCACTCTCCTCACCTCATCACTCCCTGCACTGGTACCTTCTTCATGCTTCCGAAATTCCACAAATCAAATCATTCAAGATGTCCCTATTTGACTGGTTACTGTGCTCCCACAAGACACAATCTTTTCCTCTTTCGACTCTCGACAGTATCTATTTCTTTACCACCTAGCCCCCTGTTTGTGTGTCAGTGCCACCTCCCTCTATGGTAACATCCCCAACCTTGTCGCTATTGAAAACTACCTTTCTCAAAACCCAACTGACACCAAGCCTACAACCTCCTTGCTAATCACCATTACCAACCAATCCTCACCCACATTACTTATCCTTCGAAGGTATCGTCTACAAAAAAATACAACAAAGAGCACCCGCATGGCACCATCCAATGCCAACCTATTCATGGGCCATCTAGAGGAATATCCCAAATCCCTCACCTGGTTCAGATTCATTGATACATGTGTGGTCTGGACTGAACCAGACCTCCGCACCTTCCATCTGGTCCTCCTCAACCCAACAAGCCACTTTCTTCAATTTTGACTCAGGACTGGAGCACCTGAATCACATTCTCCACCAGGGGTTCCACTATCTCTTTGTCAGCCCTTGAAATGAGGAATATCCTACCTACCATTCTCCCCACCCCTCCCACAGTGGCATTCCGTTCCCCACTCAACCTACACAATTTCTTTGTTCATTCGTACTCCATCCCTCTCCTATTTCCTTACCTTGGGGCTCATATCCCTGCAACACATATAGATGCAAGACCTGTCCATATATCCTCCAATCACCTCCAGTCCAGCCACAGGCAGCACCTGTTGCTATCAAAGGCAGTGAAAGTAGCCGTGTGATATACGAACTAAGCTGGAAGTACTGAGCTGCTTTTTACGTGGGCATGGCAATGAACAAACTGTCCGCATTAATGACATCTGCCAGACTGGCTAAAGACAACTGGACCACCCAGTTGCTGAACAAGCTACTCCACGTAAAGAACTGCCTCACTGCCTGCACCATCTGAATTCTTCCTACTGACACCAGATTCCCTGAAGTGTGCAGGTGGTAATTCTTCTTACAATACATCCTTCAGTGTCTTAACCCCCTCTACTATTCCTTGTCTTCTGTTAGATGCAGGCACAGCCTGCTGTCTGACCTGAGCAGCTGTAGACATTTGCACTGTCTGTCTGTCTGTCTGTCTGTCTGTCTGTGTGAGTGTGAGAGAGAGAGAGAGAGAGAGAGAGAGAGAGAGAGAGAGAGAGAGAGAGAGAGAGAGAGAGAGAGACCAAAGGACATATCGAGCTGAAACTTTGTACATCTGTGCAAAACAATATTAAATCTACTCAAATTTCATCAGCTTTGGACATGTTAGTGGGAACTCCAGGCTCACTTCATATGTAATCATCCGTACCATAATGCCATGTTGATGACAGAATTTCAGGTTCTGTAAAACAGTTGCTGTAATACTTCTGGGGAAAAACAAAGTTGCCACTTCAGCTAGCTTGTTGGTAGTGGGAACTTGGGGAGGGGGGCAGCTCTCTAGGAGAGGCTGCAGAAATGAAACCAGAAGAGATATAGATATGATGGGACCTTACCATCAGATTTATTAGATTGCTGTGACCCCTGGTCCACTTCATATGGAATAATGTAGTAATTACTGTTAATCAGTACACAAGTTTTTGATGCCAGGGTAAATAACGATGATGCAGGAAATAACTGTCTGCAATGTATATCTTCCTCCAGATGGTGCAGTATCCCTGAATGAATGTTTTAGCTGCACTGATTGATCAACTCCCTAAACCTTTCCTATTTCTGGGAGATTTTAATGCCCATAACCCCTTGTGGGGTTGCACTATGATTACTGGCCAAGGCAGAGATGTCGAAACTTTACTGTCGCAATTCGACCTTTGCCTCTTAAATACTGGGACCACCATACATTTGTGTGGCTCATGGTAGTTAGACCATTGATTTATCAATTTGCAGCCCAGGACTGCTCCATCTATCCACTGGAGAGCACATGACGACCTGTGTGGTAGTCACCACTTTCCCAGCTACCTGTCACTGCCCCAGCATCAAGCGCACAGACGCTTGCCCAGATGGGCTTTGAACAAGGTGGACTGGGAAACTTTCACCTCTGCTGTCACCGCTGAATCTCCCCCACATGGTAACATCGATGTGATGGTTGAGCAAATGACTAGCACAGTTGTTTCTGCTGCAGAAAATGCAATCCCTCACTCTTTAGGGTGCCCAAGGCATAAGGCAGTCCCTTGGTGGTCACTGGAAGTCACTGAAGCAATTGAGGAGTGTTAGCGAGCTCTACAGCGGCATAAGCGGCACCCTTCCCTGGAGCACGTCACGGCCTTTAAACGGCCCTGTGCAAATGTTTGATACCTTATCAAACAACGGAAGGAGGATTATTGGGAGAGTGGGTACCAGGCCCCCCTACAGCTGTTCTTGGTGTTACATAAATGGCGAGTTATGTACCGACAAAAACACAAGTGCCGAGCACTTCGCTCGAGCCTCTGCATCGGAGAATTACCCCCCCCAGCCTTTCACAAACTCAAAAGGCGGCAGGAAGGGAATGTCCTCTCATTCACTACACGCTGCAGTGAATCCTATAACGCCTCATTTACAGAGTGGGACCTCCTCAGTGCCCTTGCACATTGCCCCGACACAGCTCCTGTGCCTGATTGTTTCCACAGACAGATGATAAAACATCTCTCATCTTACTACAAGCGACATCTTCTCATCATCTTCAACCGGATCTGCTGCGATGGCATCTTTCCATCACAATGGTGGGAGAGCACCATTATTCCGGTGCTCAAACCCGGCTAAAACCCACTTGATGTGGGTAACTATTGGCCCATCATCCTCACCAACCTTCTTTGTAAGCTGCTGTAACGTGAGATATGTCTGCATTTGAGTTGAGTCCTGGAGTCACGTGGCCTACTGGCCCCATGTCAGTGTGGCTTCCAACAGGGTCGCTCTACCACTGATAATGTTGTGTCCATCGAGTCTGCCATCCGAACAGCCTTCTCCAGACGGCAACACCTGATTGCTGTCTTTTTTTGACTTACGTAAAGCATACAACACGACTTGGCGATATCATATCCTTGCCACATTGTATGGTGGGGTCTCCGGGGACCACTCCAGATTTTTGTCCAAAACTTCCCGTACTTTCCGTGTCCAAGTTGGTGAGTCCCATAGTTCCATCCATATCCAGGAGGATGGAGTCCTGCAGGGCTCTGTATTGAGTGTCTCTCTATTTTTAGTGGCCATTAATGGTCTAGCAGCAACCTTCTCTGTATGCAGACGACTTCTGCATTTCGTACTGCTGCTCCAGTACTGTTGTTGCTGAGCGGCGCCTCCAGGGAGCCATCCACAAGGTGCAATCATGGGCTGTAGCCCAGGGCTTCCAGTTTTCAGCCACAAAGTCGTGTGTCATGCACTTCCATCAGCGTCGTGCCGTTCATCCTCTAACATCCCTACCACAACCAAGGTCAAAAATTTAATAATGATTGTGGTGTTGCTCAAGCTGCTAAATACTGCATTTTCGGGCAACATCACTCTTATTATGTGGTAGGTGTCATTAGAGCACAGTTAATAGTCATTTCATGTAATAATGAAAAAACTAGGCACTCATCTTTTTGTGTTTCCCACGCTGGTCTCGTATTATCATGGCTCAATTGTTGTAAATCTAAGTGATTATGATTCCAAGCTTGGATGCAAAGAGGCATAGGTTTTATTCTGCTATATTTACAAGTTTTGTAGATGCGCTTCTCAAACCATTCTTGGAGATTAAACCTTTCAAAGTTAGCACAATAGTGATGTAAAAAAAAAAAAAAAAAAAAAAAAAAAAAAAAAAAAAAATAATCAGCACTCCGAATTTAGGTTAATCTTCCTTGTAATTGCTTTTATTGCAATATCACTTAAGACACACAACATCACTTCACAATACAAAACATGCTTGAAAACCTCTTCCTCACAGTCACTGTTAAAGTTCACATTTTATAGGCCGACGACAATATTCGTCTTTCCAACATGATGTCCACGACTTGACTTTCTCAAGGTCCGACACTCTAACAAGTTAGCAACTAACTAACAATCGCTTACGCCCCCAAAACTCAGAGTTACAAGTACATCAAAGATCATAGTGACAAAAGAAAGAATACACATAAGAATAATATCATTGCAATATAAACATATAGATGTATCAAAAGTGAAATCAAATCTGAATGTTGTCTCAGAAATAAGTAGTTAACAGAAATACAGTAGAATATTACTGGTATCGAGAGGTTCAGATGAGGTACCATAATGGTTACGTAGTTCAAGTACCTTTACAATCCGGAACGCGCACTTTACCTTAATGACGATCCACCGACTGTAGTGGAGACATATCATTTCATATTACTGGTTTTCGATGCTCGATTGACTTGGCTCCCTCATCTTCATCAGCTTAAGCAGAAGTGCTGGCAGCACCTCAATTCCCTCCATTGGCTGAGCTACACCAGTTGAGGTGCAGATTTCTGTACGCTGCTGCAGCACTACAGAACCCTTGTACAATCCTGAATTGACTATGGGAGTGTGGCTTATGGTTCAGCAGCACCTTCAGCATTGCATTTACTCGTCCCTGTGCGCCACTGTGGTGTTCGATTAGTGACAGGAGCTTTTAGGACGAGTCCAGTGACCAGTGTACTGGTGGAGTCTGGTGTCCCTCCACCGCAGATCAGATCCGCGCAACTGCCTGCCAGCTACACAGCACACATTCATAGTTCCCCTGAGCATCCGAATTTGTCTGCTTTTCCCGCCCATGGCAGTCCATCTCCTGCATCGGCAGCCCAGATCGGGGCTAACGATTATGGTTCGTGTGCGGTCCCTTCTCTCCGAACTGGGTCCTTCCCTTCACCACGTGTACTTGCGGTCCGCACACGTACGCCTCCATGATGTACACCTCAGCCGCAGCTTTGCCTGGACCTTTTGTATGGCCCTAAGGACTCCCCGCTCTCCACTATCACTTCCTCTCGATTCTTGATGTTTTCCAGGGCTCTGAAGTGGTTTACAGCGACGACTCAATGGCTGATGGTTACGTAGGCTTCACATATGTTCATGGAGAAGACATATTGAGTAGCACTCCTTGCCAGTTGGCTGCAGTGTTTTCACTGCAGAGCTAGTGGGTATATGTCATGCTCTTGAGTACATCTGCTCATGCCCTGGTGAATCATTTCTCCTGTGTACTGACTCATTGAGCAGCCTACAAGCTATCGACCAGTGCTACTCTCGCCACTCCATTCAGGAGTCCATCTATGCCCTGGAACTGTCCCACCGTTCCGTGGTTTTTGTGTGGACCCTAGGACACGTCGGAATCCCTGCCAATGAACTTGCCGACAGGCTGGCCAAACAGGCGGTGCGTAAACTGCTTCTGGAGATAGGCGTCTCCAAAGCTGACCTGTGTTTCATCTTATATGCAGGGTTTTCTGGCTTTGGGAGACAGAATGGCATAACAGCACGCACAACAAACTGCGTGTCATTAAGGAGACTATGAATGTGTGGAAGTCTTTCATGCAGGCCCCTCACGGGGAATCAGTTGTCATCTGCCGCCTCCACATTGGCCATATGTGGCTAACGCATGGATACCTACTCTGTCGCGAGGACCCACCTCAGTGTCGCTGTGGCTCCCAAATGACAGTCGTCCATCTCTTGCTGGACTGCCCACTTTTAGCAGCTCTGTGGCAGACTTATAACTTTCTCAGCACCCTGCCTTCAGTGTTGGTCGACAATACCTCCACAGCGGCTTATTGGCTATCTACATCTGACTCATGATTTGTTGTGTTGACTTCATGTCATTCATTGTGTGAATGTTATGATCAGCAACACACAGTGGAAAAGCTGCTGGCACTGTTAGTGCACTTTTACCTTAAAGTTTTTAAGAGTTGACAACATGTCAAAATATAGTCGCTTTGCTTAACACAGTACCAGATGGTGAAAGTGAGCTGTCAGTTGCTACACATAGGCTCACCTGTAAGGTACTAACATTGATATTGGTATCCCCCCCCTGGGTCTCCAAATTCTTTCATGAGTACTTGCTTGGCACACATGGGTCCTGTGCCCTCGCAGTATTCTTTCCTTTTCCCTACCGCTTACCAATCCTCTTCCTACTCTTTCTCCCCACACTTGGGGGCCATGTCTTGTGTACAATCAGGAAACTGAAAGTTGTAAAAGTATTGGAAATTGAAACTTGTGAAAGTGTCTGAAGACTTGCGTGGGTTTCATTTTTGTCTTTCTCTCCTATCTTGTTCTGACTTTTCTCCTCCTTCCATGTTGGTGTTTTAGGTCCCCTTTTTTGTCTTTCTTCCTCCCTATGTCAAAAGACCAGTTCATGCATTTGACGCATAAAGGGAGACTGGGTAATGTGTAACTCCCAGCACCCAGGTCAACAGGTAGGGCTTGCATGTACACCCTAGTAAAGGCCGGGAGGGAGGGGTGATTGCCTGAACCGTTACCTTCCCAATTACTGAATGGTCCCGCTGTCTGGATTTTGGGAGGTGTGAACACTCACCTAAGGTGAGGGTGGTCCCCTCTGTGGGGGGCCTCAGAAGGAAGGAACATGCCATCAGAGATACTGGCAATCATGGGGACTCACCCGCTATGAGTAAAACTGCAGCAGCACAACCTCCATCTAATAAATGGAGAAAGAATATGGCCAAAGACACGACGAATCTTCAAATGGCACCCCACTACCTAATGGTACCAAGCACAGGAGGTATTCAGATCTTTTCTAAAGTGAACCCAGTCCTCAGTCGGAAAGTTGTGGATAACAGTTACAGGCACACTAAAGTCCTGCACTCGCTTATGCAATGGAACTCTGCTTCTTGAGATAGTGTTGTCCATACCCAAAAACTGCTTAAAGCTAACTCCTCCAAGGATGCCCTGTTCATGGAGAGACTCATCGAACACTGAATTCTTCATGTGGTGGCTTACACATCTGGCTGTTTGATGGTGTGACTGAGGGAGGGGAGATAAACAGTGCTATCTCTCTGATCAGGGTATAACTGCAGTCCATGTTACGAAGAGGGTTGATGCACTGGCAACCATGCTGCTTCATTCAATTTTATTTTATTTGATCCTGTAAGATTACATGGCGTACAGTGGATGTATATGCAATATGGGATATGTCAAAAAACAAAAACATTATCACAGACTTCGAAACTATTCTAACATCATTGATTATAATTAACAATATTTACAATTGTAATGTGAGCAGTACTCATCAATGCTGTAAAATTCCTTTTCTACCAGATAATCTTTTAGGTGCTTTGAAAATGTCATGTACGTGTTTTTTAGGCAGATTTCTAAGTAATTTGATACCAGAGTACTGGGGTCTTTTTTCAAGCATTGTCAATCTGGGGTATGCTTCGTATGCCGTTCTTCATCCTTGTGTTGTGGGTGTGAACACTAGCATTTGTAGTCCACTCTGCACTATCTTTTGTGGCATTTAGCATAGTGTTATATATGTACAAGAAGGAAAAAGTGAAGATGCCTCGTCTTTTGAAGCAGTTTCTGTATGTTTCCTAAGTCTTCCTTCTTAATATGATTCTGACTGCTTTTTTTAGTGAATACCCTTTTTATTTCTTGAATGTTAGAGTATTTCCACACTACCACTCCATACTGCAGGTATGATTCAAAGAGTACATGGTATACTGTGCACAGGAGCTGTTCGTCTGCATACTGTGTTAGCTGCCTCGTTATAAATGTGATGGAGATGAGATTCTTAAAGACAGAATTAATATGTTGTTTCCATTTCAGCTTGTTATCCACAGTAATACTGAAAAATCTAGTGGATTCTACTTCTTCTAGTCTCATTTCATCCACCTCCAAACCCATGTCCACAGCCTCTCTGTATTTCTGAACACTGCATATATAGTCTTTTTTAGGTTTATAGAAAGTCAATTTTCCAGGAGGCATTCAGTTGTAGTGGCTGCAGGTATGTAAGCTCTTCTCTCAATCTGTGCCACAGTTTGGTCATTGTTCAGTATTATCATGTCATCTGCATACAATATTTTCTTATCTTTCTCTTCAACACCTATATCATTAACAAACAGACTAAATAGCAATGGCCCCATTAATGATCCCTGCGGCACTCCACAAATGTCCTGTCTACATTCGTGAGTGAGCCGTTCAGGAGTTACGGATGAGGAAAAAAATACCCCTCAATGTATGTTGGTCGCAAAATGTTAGCTAGCCGAAAGTTGTGCATACCACTGTCTGGCAGTTACAGTAACGTTGGTGTTATGTTGTGACGCACAAAAGATGTGGCCACAGAGACCTGCAACCTCCAATTCAATGTTACGGTTGTAAAAGTACCTAATGTTAAGCTGAAGTATTCACCTACGCTCACTTCAGTTGCTCTACACACGAAAAAACTTTTACTGACACTGTGAAGTCACCTATGATGCAACCAGAACAGTGGAAATTCAAAACAGGATACTCCAGAGGTGACTGTTTGTGCACCTCAAGTCGGCATATATTGGGTCCACATCTGACAAACGCAAAGGTGCTAAGAAGTCAAAGAAAGACACATGTTCGTTTCCTTTTCCAGTTTGGAGATCTTCTAAAACAGTGACACTGCGTGACACCTCTATCTGGGCAACCACCATTCGACGGATGTGAATTACCAACAAATTCTCCACCCTGGAATCAGCTGACCAACCCAGGGAGATTATTAGTACCTGTGAAGAAATAATGGATCAGGATCCTCCAACCTCAGAACCATGTAGTAGAATGCTGCCAAAATCTGGTACTCAGCAGCCATTGAAGCGATTCCCCCTCATAAGAGAAATATGTCATCTAATATGGCTGTTCTCCAGTGGAACATTTGTGTTACCAGATCACACAGGGCAGACTTACAGCTACTATTGCAGTGGCGATGCCCAGTTGTTTTATGCCCCCAAGAAACAAAATTATGCCCTCAAGACTGCTTTAACCTATTAAATTTTTCTCTAGTACATTTCGACCTTTGTTCCGAACAAGAAACTCCAGCTCATGGGGGCATCGTGGTGCCATTCGGGATGATATCCATAGCCAACCTATTTCATTGAACACTCAGCTACTTTCTCTCCCCAATTAGACCTTTTTCTTTATAATATCTACATTCCTCTGTTATCTGATCTCGCCAGGGCAGACATACTGCAGTTGACCGTTCATCTCCCTCAACCTGTTTTCCTACTCGGCACTTCATCGCCCGCCCTCCCATTTGGGGTCACTCAGAGAACTTGTCAGAGAGGCTGTCTCCTGGTGTATATTCTCAGCCAGCTTACTCTTATTTCTCTCAACACAGGTGAACTTGCATGTCTTTCAAATTCAACACACACACTCAGACACTCTCTCTCTCTCTCTCTCTCTCTCTCTCTCTCTCTCTCTCTCTCTCTCTCTCTTTTTCTCACACCTGCTTCTCTTGTTCTATAATGCACAGCTTGCCCACAGTCGAGAGTGTTTCATCATCTCAGACAAATACTCAAGCAACCGTTTCCCATGTGTAATTCATCCGCTAACTCACTTCCCATCTGTACACAAGACCAACTGGCAGGCTTTCTAAAGCTGACTGGATGCTCTTTCAAGCAGTGACAACCTTCTACGAACATCATTTCCACAGCAGTGATGATCAGTTTGAGTACCTTATGAATGTTATCCTTACCGCTGAGGAATGTTCATCCATCGAGCCTCTTTCCTACAGTGATGTGTCCCAGTCCACTGGTGGTGTACGGTGACAAGATTCGCGCACACAATGTGCTCTCCATATCTTTGAATGACATCCCACAAAGGAGAACTGTATTGATTATAAACAGTTGTACACAGTGTCATGATACTATCAGAGATAGCATAAAAACTAGTTGGATATCTTTTATTAATTCTTTTAACAGTTTTACTCCCTTTTCTGTTGTTTGTGGTAACATACGTCAAATTTGTTGTTGTCGTTGTGGTCTTCAGTCCTGAGACTGGTTTGATGCAGATCTCCATGCCACTCTATCCTGTGCAAGCTTCATCATCTCCCAGTACCTACTGCAGCCTACATCCTTCTGAATCTGCTTAGTGTATTCATCTCTTGGTCTCCCTCTATGATTTTTACCCTCCACGCTGCCCTCCAATGCTAAATTTGTGATCCCTTGATGCCTGAGAACATGCCCTACCAACCGGTCCCTTCTTCTTGTCAAGTTGTGCCACAAACTCCTCTTCTCCCCTATTCTATTCGATACCTCCGCATTAGTTATGTGATCTTCAGCATTCTTCTGTAGCACCACATTTCAAAAGCTTCTATTCTCTTCTTGTCCAAACTATTTACCGTCCATGTTTCACTTCCATACATGGCTATACTCCATACAAATACTTTCAGAAACGACTTCCTGACACTTAAATCAATACTCGATGTTAACAAATTTCTCTTCTTCAGAAACGCTTTCCTTGCCATTGCCAGTCTACATTTTATATCCTCTCTACTTCGACCATCGTCAGTTATTGTGCTCCCCAAATAGCAAAACTCCTTCACTACTTCAAGCATCTCATTTCCTAATCTAATTCCCTCAGCATCGCCTGACTTAATTCGACTACATTCCATTATCCTCGTTTTGGTTTTGTTGATGCTCATCCTATACCCTCCTTTCAAGACACTGTCCATTCCGTTCAACTGCTGCTCGGAAGTCCTTTGCTGTCTCTGACAGAATTACAGTGTCATTGGCGAACCTCAAAGTTTTTATTTCTTCTCCATGGATTTTAATACCTACTCCGAAATTTTCTTTTGTTTCCTTTACTGCTTGCACAATATACAGATTGAATAGCATTGGGGAGAGGCTACAACCCTGTCTCACTCCCTTCCCAACCATTGCTTCCCTTTTGTGTCCCTCGACTCTTATAACTGCCGTCTGCTTTCTGTACAAATTGTAAATAGCCTTTCGCTCCCTGTATTTTACCCCTGCCACCTTCAGAATTTGAAAGAGGGTATTCCAGTCAACATAGTCAAAAGCTTTCTCTAAGTCTACAAATGCTAGAAACGTAGGTTTACCTTTCCTTAATCTTTCTTCTAAGATAAGTCGTAGGGTCAGTATTGCCTCACGTGTTCCAACATTTCTACGGAATCCAAACTGATCTTCCCCGAGGTCGGCTTCTACCAGTTTTTCCATTCATCTGTAAAGAATTCGCATTAGTATTTTGCAGCTGTGACTTATTAAACTGATAGTTCGGTAATTTTCACATCTGTCAACACCTGTTTTCTTTGGGGTTGGAATTATTATATTCTTCTTGAGGTCTGAGGGAATTTCGCCTATCTCACACATCTTGCTCACCAGATGATAGAGTTTTGTCAGGACTGGCTCTCCCAAGGCTATCAGTAGTTCTAATGCAATGGTGTCTACTCCCGGGGCCTTGTTTCGACTTAGGTCTTTCAGTGCTCTGTCGAACTCTTCACGCAGTATCGTATCTCCCATTTCATCTTCATTTACATCCTCTTCCATTTCCATAATGAAATGAAATGTCGTGTGGCTAGGGCCTCCCGTCGGGTAGACCGTTCGCCTGGTGCAGGTCTTTCAAGTTGACACCACTTCGGCGACCTGCACGTCGATGGGGATGAAATGATGGGTGATTAGGACAACACAACACCCAGTCCCTGAGCTGAGAAAATCTCGGACCCAGCTGGGAATCGAACCCGGGACCTTAGGATTGACATTCCGTCACGCTGGCCACTCAGCTACCGGGGCCGGACCATTTCCATAATATTGTCCTCAAGAACATCGCCCCCTGTATAGACCCTCTATATACTCCTTCCACCTTTTTGCTTTCCCTTCTTTGCTTAGAACTGGGTTTCCATCTGAGCTCTTGATATTCATGCAAGTGGTTCTCTTTTCTCCAAAGGTCTCTTTAATTTTCCTGTAGGCAGTATCTATCTTACCCCTAGTGAGATAAGCCTCTACATCCTTACATTTGTCCTCTAGCCGTCCCTGCTTAGCCATTTTGCACTTCCTGTCGATCTCATTTTTGAGACGTTTGTATTCCTTTTTGCCTGCTTCATTTACTGCATTTTTGAATTCTCCTCTCATCAATTAAATTCAGTATCTCTTCTGTTACCCATGGATTTCTACTAGCCCTCGTCTTTTTACCTACTTGATCCTCTGCTGCCTTCACTATTTCATCCCTCAAAGCTACCCATACTTCTTCTACTGTATTTCTTTCCCCCATTCCTGTCAGTTGTTCCCTTATGCTCTCCCTGAAAGTCTGTACAACCGCTGGTTCTTTCAGTTTATCCAGGTCCCTTCTCCTTAAATTCCCACCTTTTTGCAGTTTCTTCAGTTTTAATCTACAGTTCATAACCAACAGATTGTGGTCAGTCCACATCTGCCCCTGGAAATGTCTTACAAATTAAAACCTGGTTCCTAAATCTCTGTCTTACCATTATATAATCTATCTAATACCTTTTAGTATCTCCAGGGTTCTTCCATGTATACAACCTTCTTTCATGATTCTTGAACCAATTATGCTCTGTGCAAAATTCTACCTGCTGGCTTCCTCTTTCATTTCTTAGACCGAATCCATATTCACCTACTACGTTTCCTTCTCTTCCTTTTCCTACTGTCGAATTCCAGTTACCCATGACTATTAAATTTTTGTCTCCCTTCACTACCTGAATAATTTCTTTTATCTCATCGTACATTTCATCAATCTCTTCGTAATCTGCAGAGCTAGTTGGCTTATAAACTTGTACTACTGTAGTAGGCGTGGGCTTTGTGTCTACCTTGGCCACAATAATGCGTTATCTATGCTGTTTGTGATAGCTTACCCGCACTCCTATTTTCATTATTAAAGCTACTCCTGCATTACCCCTATTTGATTTTGTTTTTATAACCCTGTATTCACCTGACCATAAGTCTTTTTCCTCCTGCCATCGAACTTCACTAATTCGCACTATATCTAACTTTAAACCTATCCATTTCCCTTTTTAAATTTTCTGACCTACCTGCCCAATTAAGGGATCTGACATTTCACGTTCCGATCTGTAGAACGCCAGTTTTCTTTCTCCTGATAACATCGTCGTCCTGAGTAGTCCCTGCCCGGAGATCCGAATGGGGGACTATTTTACCTCGGAAACATTTTACCCAAGAGGACGCCATCATCGTTTAATCATACAGTAAAGCTGCATGCCCTCGGGAAAAATGACGGCTGTAGTTTCCCCTTGCTTTCAGCCGTTCGCAGTACCAGAACAGCAAGGCCATTTTGGTTAGTGTTGCAAGGCCAGATCAGTCAATCATCCAGACTGTTGCCCCTGCAACTACTGAAAAGGCTGCTGCCCCTCCTCAGGAACCACACATTTGTCTGGCCTCTCAGCAGATACCCCTCCATTGTGGTTACACCTACGGTACGGCTATCTGTCGTTGAGGCACGCAAGCCTCCCCACCAACGGCAAGGTCCATGGTTCATTGGGGGGGGGGGGGGATGTCAATCTCCAGATTCCTGGCCTGACAGTAGCGAATAATGCTATTATCGGACCCTATAGATTTTCAAGCACCTTGGGTCAATGCTTTGCAGAGATCTGAAGCCCCGCCCATTACCATCTCATTTCATATCTTAAAAAGGGCCAGAGGAGGTTCGGGAGATGTCTTTCCCCCTCAAAATTGTGAATACAGTAATACTGTTTCTACTATGAAGGACCTGGAACATGCCCCCCGCTCGTCATAATTCTCTGCACAAAGACTGGATGATATTCATATTGAGATGTTGGAGCACCTATCTCTTGACAGCAAGCACTTTCTCCTTTGTATGTATAATCATATCTGGATGGACGGTGCTTTTGCCACATGGTGTGAAGCCACTGTGATCCACATACCCAAACCTGTTAAGGAAAAACATCTTTCATCCAGCTACTGCTCAAGTGTCTGCAAGGTGATGGAACACATGTTCAGTGGTCAGCTGGTATGGTGGCTTCAGTCTCTGAATTTTGCTAAAAAATGCACAGAGTGTATTTTGTAAGCACTGCTCTGCTGTTGATTATCTTGTCTTGCTGTCTGTCCATACTATGAACAATTTTCTGTGGAAATGCCAGACAAGCTGTGTTTTTGATTTGGAGAAGGGTACAATACTTGCTGGAGATGAGCATCATCTGTACAATGCACATGTATGGCTTCCGAGGCTGCCTGTCTCATATTATTTGGAAGCTTTTTAAAAGACCGAGTTTTGTAGTTGTTTGTGGATGTGGCTTTGTCAAACATTTGTATGTGTGAGGACAAGTTGCCTCAGGGCTTTATGTTGAGTGTAGCGCAATTTACTATAACAGTTAGCCCTATCACGGACTCTCTCCCGCCAGGCACCTCATGCTTTCTTTTCGTTGATTGCTTTGCAATCTACTACAGTTCCGTTTACTTGAGCGACGACTTCAGTGATGTCTCAACGGTCTTCGCTTGTGGAGCAACTGTCTGAACCTTTGGCAGCGCAGAGTGTTTCTACCACTGTCCTGACATCTTAGTCATGTACCTCTTCCATTTACCGAAACTACGAAATTCTTGGGGCTCACGCTTGATAGGAAACTCTTTTGGTTCTCCCACATATCTTATCTGGCAGCACGTTGTACCCAATTTCTAAATATCTTACATATTTTAAACAAAACTCCATGTGGAGGAGATTGGAAAAATCCTCCACTGACACGAATTCCTTTTCCAATCAAAAACGGACTGTGGATGTCTCGTTAACCCATCTCCATGACTGTCTATTGTATGCCAGCTCAACACAATCCACAATTGTGGCATACATTTGGCCATGGAGCTTTCTGCACTAGCTCGGTTGTTAGTCTTTATGCAGATGCTGCCAAACTACCACTGTCATACTGATGTGATGTCCTCCTCAGCAGATATGTGTGCCGGCTCTCTTCTGTGTTCAACTATCCAGTCTATGCACCCTTTTCTGATGACTCCCTTGACTGCTGGGGTAAGTGCAACTTCTTTGTTGCATCCCATAGTTTACTTTCGTATACTGCTTTGGAAGCTTAACTATACCTTACCATGTTCCCGATGGGTGACAGCTGTTCACTGTCTTGGCTCTGTGCATAGGTCTGGAATTAGTTTGCTATGCAAAATTCAATCTATCACTGAGTTTCTCCAACTTTTCATGCAAGTTGGAGACAGCATCTTCATCTACACTGATGGCTCTAGGACAGAACATGGTGTCGGATGCACCTTTGCCATTGGCAACAAACATTGTAGGTAGTGCCTTTTCTAAAAAGTGCTTGATATTTACTGCAGCGTGCCCCCATCTCTCAGACCACCCAGTACATTCGACACAGGCTTCAGTTGTATGTTATGTTCTGATTTGCGTAGTGCCCTTGAGAGTGCCTGTGTGCTATGCACATACCACCCCTTAGTTCAATGAATCCTAGAGTGCCTCCACTCGCGCAGTGATGATGGAACCATATGTGATGTTCACATGGGTATCTGGTCATGTCTGAATGTGGGGTAATGAAACTGCCAATTCTGCTGCCGAGGCTGCAGTCAGACTATCTAGGCCTTATAGTTATTCTGTCCCTTCAGATGAACTTTGTATTGCTTCACGTAGGAACATTGTGTCACTCTGGCATGAACACTGGTCTTCTTTATGGGAAAATACTCAGGGAAATTAAACACCTCCCAACAGCTGGGACAACTTCCTCCTCTTGTGAGTGTATACTTTCAGCTATGCTGTAGAATGGGCACTGTCGTTTCAGTCATTGTCATTTGTTGAGAGGGGACCCCGCACGACTCTGTGCTTACTGCAACCAACCATTGACAGTGTCCCATTTTCTGACTCAATGCCAGTTTTATAACAGCTTACATTTTAATGTGTGTGTGTGTCGTCTGAATTATCAGATATTTTAGCGTATACAGCACAAGCTGTAGATCCTGTTGCCTTTTTATTCATCTTACTAATAAGGTGAAGGAAATTCAGTTTTCAACAGTTCGAGCACCCTCATCAAAGGGATAGTGACCATTTTTAGCTATCCCTGTACTCCAGTCACATTGGCTCTTGAGGATGTAGCTGTCCCTCTACTCCAGTCACATTGACTCTTGAGAATGATTGACTTTAATCTCATTTGGTAATTGACTATTTTAAGTTATGAAACGGATGTCTATGATATCAGTTGTTTTACGCCCTAAGCAATAACAACAATTAATATATTAAAGGAACAAAACAAAACAAAGCTGCTCCTGCTGGTCCGGGGTTTAGAATGGGCCCGAGGTATTCCTGCCTGTCGTAAGAGGCGACTAAAAGGAGTGTCTCACATTTCGGCCTTCATGTGATGGTCCCCTGTAGGGTTTGACCTCCATTTTTCAAAATTTACCCAAACAGCGAGCCAATTGGGTAAGGGTGCCTTACATGGTGCATTGTGTCCATCGTGCATTGAGCTGTTCAGCCCACTTTCTCGTTGTCACATTGCAGTCCCACCCATTCTCAATCTCTTCGGCGAGAACACCTTCCTTGGTGCGTTTTCCATCATGCACTAAGCGGTTTCAATTTCTGTGCCGACGATGACCATGGACTCTTTTGCACCTGATATCCAGCATGGTAGCCAGTCTGTTGTGGTGGGGCTGCTACATACCCTGTTGGTTGTAGCGCCCGACAACACAGGGATCGCTCTGCTGATGACTGCACTGTTAGCTCCCCGCATATGCCAAGAAGTAGGTGCCCGTTACCCTGAGCCATTGGGACTCCCAGCAATGCCAGACGGCCTTTGACGCAGCTGGGTGGCACCCGTGGGGAGGGCTCCTGGTCAGAGTGGGTGGCATCAGGGCGGATGACATGCCATGAAGCGTAGTACATCATCTCTTGCTGGTGGTCCGCCGTGAGCAGTCACTAAGCAGGCAAAGTCTAACTACAATGGTAAGAAATATAGCCCCAAGTCATTTCCCTTCCTTGACCGCACCATGGGAGAACGCCAGGCTAAGAATGGCAGTGAAGCTTATTCGCCCCTGTACCTCATATGTATGAGAGTTGATGGACCAACTAACCTACAGTGAGGCTAAGAGGAAATTTGAGTGCTTACATCCTGTGCCTATGACCACCTCATATGCTGCCGCTACGAGAACTGTTGTTGCCCCATCAGTTCCTCGAATTCCTGTCACCTATCAGAACTGGGACATTGCACTGCCCCCATGATGGTGGGGTGGGGGGCACTTCCCTCCCTGTTGCTCCTGCACCACCTACTTCTGGAGCAACACTCTTCAACCATCGGGGATTGTAGGCCCCACTTCTGAGCCAGAGAAGCATAAGGCTTCTTCGACTCCTCTAGCTAGGAAGAGGTCCCTTGGGTCACTCCCTTCCCAGGTTTCTGCTAGTGGGAAAGATGATACCCAGCAGTGCCTTGAAGAGCCCAAATGCAGCTGGTTGTAGGGCTCATCCTCAGTTTCAGAGGCTGATTTAGTTAAGTCCTCGCAGCCATGGAAACCCAAGGAACAGTGCGAGAAATTAAAAAAGAAACCCCCCAAGAACATGGTACTTGGGGTGGCACTCGAAGCACCGCTACCTAAAAGCTCTACGTTAGAGGATGGGGTGGAGATTCTGGCGTCCGCTGAGGACCTGATCTTGCCGGACCTACAGACACAATGGATAGAGACTGCTCAGGCAAAAAGTCGGTGGCAGCAGGTGACCATGAGGCGTAAACTGCCTCATTGAATGTTCCATGCCTTCCCAGTCTCACGATGATGTCATCCTCCAGTATAATTGTGGTTTTTTCCATTACACCTGCTTTCTGCATTGCCCTCCAGGAAACCTGGTTCCCGGCAATGCGGACCCCTGCCCTCCACTGCTATAAGGGATGCTACAGGAACCGTAGTGACTATAATAGTGTCAGGTGGAGTTTGCGTAAATGTCCTAAACTCAGTCTGTAGTGGAACTGTGTCCCTTCAAACCCCTCTTGTAGCTGTGGCTGTCAGGAGGAGGATGACACAGGAAATAACTGTCTGCAATGTGTATATTACTCCAGATGGTGCAGTATCCTTGAACGCATTGGCTGCACTGATTGATCAACTCCCTAAACCTTTCGTACTTAAGGCAGATTTTAACGCTCATAACCCCTTGTGGGATGGCACCGTGCTTACTGGCAGAGGCAGAGATGACGAAACTTTACTGTCTTAGTTCGACCTCTGCCTCTTAACTACTGGGGCCACCACTCATTTCATTGTGGCTTGAAGCAGTTACTCGGCCGTTGATTCAGGAATTTGCAGCCCAGGACTTTGCCCATCTATCCACTTCTCCAGTGGACCTGTGCGGTAGTGACCACTTCCCCATCTTCCTGTCACTGGCTTGGAATCAGGCCCATGGACGCTTGCCCAGATGGGTTTTAAACAAGGCAGACTGGAAAACTTTCGCATCTGATGTCACCATTGAATCTACCCACACGGTAACATCGATGTGATGGTTGAGCAGGTGACTAGCACAATTGTTTCTGTGGTAGAAAACGTGTTCCCTCACTCATTAGGGTGCCCCTGGCGAAAGGGAGTCCCTTTTAGGTCACCGGAAGTCACTGAGGCAATTACAGAGCATCGGCAAGCTCTACAGGGACATAAGCGCCACCCTTTTCTAGACCATCTGATAGCCTTTAAGCGGCTCTGTGCCCATGTACGCCAGCTTATAAAACAACGGAAACAGAAGTGTTGGGAGTGGTATGTGTCGACCATTGGGTGCCATACGTCACCTTCCCAAGTCTGGACGATCAGATGTCTTTTTGTGTACCAGACTCCCAACTGGTGTCCCTGGCATTACCATCAATGGCGTTCTATGTACCGACGCAAACGCGATTGCCGAGCACTATGCTCGAGCCTCTGTGTCGGACAACTACCCCCAAGCCATTAGCACCCTCAAATGGTGGAAAGGCCTTCCATTCACTACGTGCCACAGTGAACCCTATAACGCCCCATTTACGGAGTGGGAGCTCCTCAGTGCACTTGCACATTGCACCGACACAGCTCCTGGGCCAGATCGGATCCTCAGTCAGATGATTAAACATCTCTCGTCTGACTACAAGTGTCATCTCCTCGTCATCTTCAACTGGATCTGGTGCGATGGTGTCTTTCCATCGCAGTGGCAGGAGAGCACCATCGTTCCAGTGCTCAAACTTGGTAAAAACCTGCTGGATATGGATAGCTATTGGCTCATCAGCCTCACCAATGTCATTTGTAAGCTGCTGGAATGTATGGTGTGTCGTCGGTTTAGTTGGGTCCTGGAGTCACGTGGCCTACTGGCTCCATGTGAGGATGGCTTCCATCAGGGTCGCCCTACACCACTGATAATCTTGTTTCCCTTGAGTCTGCCATCTGAACACCTTTTTCCAAATGCCAACACCTTGTTGCATTTTTTTTTTATCCACGCAAAGAGTATGGCACTACCCGGCGACATCATATCCTTGCCACATTATATGAGTGGAGTCTCCGAGGCTCACTCTAGATTTTTATCCAGAATATCCTCTCACTCCGTACTTTCTGTGTCTAAGTTGGTGCCTCCCATAGTCCAGTTCCCCCCATATCCAGGAGAATGGGGTCCTGCTGGGCTCTGTATTGAGTCTCTCTCTATTTTTAGTAGCCATTAATGGTCTAGCAGCAGCTGTATGGCTGTCCGTTTCACCTTCTCTGTATGCAGACGAATTCTGCATTTTTGTACTGCTGTTGCTGAGCAGCACCTACAGGGAGCCATCCACAAGGCGCAGTCATGGGCTCTCGGTACCCCCCCCCCCCCCCCTCCCCCCCCGGCTTCCAGTTATGGCCACTAAGACGTGTGTTATGCACTTCTGTCGACGTCATACCGTTCATCCAGAACCAGAACTTTACCGTCATGATGATCCACTCACTGTAGTGGAGACATATCGATTCTTAGGACTGGTTTTCGATGCCCGATTGTCTTGGCTATCTCACTTTCGTCAGCTTAAGTGGAAGTACTGGTAGCACCTTGGTACACTCCACCGCCTGATCAACACGAACTGGTGTGCGGATCACACTACTCTGCTGCAGCTCTACAAAGCCCTTGTTCAATCCCACTTTGACTATGGGAGTGTAGTTTATGGTCCAGCAGTGCTCTGTGTTGCGTGTACTCGACCCAGTGCACCATTGCAATGTTCGCCTGGCGACGGAGGCTTTTAGAATGAGTCCAGTGACAAGTGTCCTGGTGGAGACCGGAGTCCCTCCATTGCATATCCAACCTGCACAACTGCTCGGCAGTTACTTTGCACACTTTTGTAGTTCTTCTGAGCATCCGAATTACCATCTCCTTTTTCCACCCGTGGCAGTTAAGCTCCCGCATCGGCGGCCCAGGTCAGGGTTAACAATTGCAGTTCGCATGTGGTCCCTTCTGTCTGATCTGGAGTCCTTCTATTTACCACCTTCCATCCAGGTCCATCCGCATATATCTCCATGGTGTACACCTAGGCCACAGATTCTTCTGGACCTTTCACATGACCCTTAGGACTCAGTTACTCCTGCCACTGTCTACTATCACCTACTGTCAATTCGTGACGTATTCCAGGCCTCTGAAGTGGTTTACACTGACGGCTCGATGGCTGATTGTCATGTTGGCTTAGCCTACATCCACAGAGGCAATTTTGAACAGCATTCCTTGCCCTGTGGCTGCAGTGTATTCACTGCAGAGCTGGTGGCTATCTCTCGTGCACTTCGGTATATCCGTTCATGCTCCGGGGAATTGTTTCTTCTGTGTACTGACTCCTTGAGCAGCCTACAAGTTATTGACCAGTTCTACCCTCGCCATCCTTTAGTAGCATCCATCCAGGAGTCCATCGTGCCCTGGACCGGTCCTGTTGTTCAGTGATGTTTGTCTGGACCCCAGGGCATGTTGGCATCCCAGGCAACGAACTTGCTGACACACTTACCAAACAGGCTATGTGGAAACCGCTTCTGGAGATGGTCATCTCTGAACCTGACCTGCGTTCTGACTTAGGCCATAGGGTTTTTCGGCTTTAGGAGACTGAATGGCATAACAGTACACAAACAAACTGCATGTCATTAAGGAGACTATGAATGTGGAAGACTTCCATGCGTGCCTCTCGTGGGGAATCAGCTGTCCTCTGACGGCTCCGCGTTGGCCACCCTTGGGCGACCCATGGTTACCTCTTGTGCTGTGAAGATCCACCTGAGTGTCAGTGCGGTGCCCAGCTGATAGTGGCCCATATTATGGTGCACTGTCCCACTTTGACTGCCCAGCAATGAAATCTTGGGTCACCGGACTCGTTGCCTTCCCCCTCTTTTAATCCAACCAACCAACCAAAATTCAGAGCAGATGTTGTTGGTTAAGTTTGACCACTGCTGTGAAGTGGGAGAAAGTCTGCCGTCCAAACATTTCAAAACATTAGTTGCTTGACAAAATACATACTGATGACATATAAGCGCATCATGGTGTATTTATTATGCAGTGCATAGTGCCATAGCTTTAGTCATAGTATTTGTTCTCATTCTCACAAAAAAGTAATGAAAGAAAAATATATTCTTCAGTGTTGATTAACATTGTTATTTGTGCACAGTGTAGGTCTTGGCTTTAACCAGGTGTTGCAACCAGTTGCCTTTTATGATGCTTCAATTTTTATTTACCATGAATTTACCCCCTCTCCCCGTCCCCCTCTCCCCGTCCCCCTCTCCCCGTCCCCCTCTCCCCGTCCCCCTCTCCCCGTCCCCCTCTCCCCCGTCCCCCTCTCCCGTCCCCCTCTCCCCGTCCCCCTCGTCCCCGTCCCCCTCTCCCCGTCCCCCTCTCCCGTCCCCCTCTCCCCGTCCCCCTCTCCCCGTCCCCCTCTCCCCGTCCCCCTCTCCCCGTCCCCCTCTCCCCGGTCCCCCTCTCCCCGTCCCCCTCTCCCCGTCCCCCTCTCCCGGCCCCCTCTCCCCGTCCCCTCTCCCCGTCCCCTCTCCCCGTCCCCCTCTCCCGTCCCCCTCTCCCCGTCCCCCTCTCCCCGTCCCCCTCTCCCCGTCCCCCTCTCCCCGTCCCCCTCTCCCCGGTCCCCCTCTCCCCGTCCCCCTCTCCCCGTCCCCTCTCCCCGTCCCCCTCTCCCCGTCCCCCTCTCCCCGTCCCCCTCTCCCGTCCCCCTCTCCCCGTCCCCCTCTCCCGTCCCCCTCTCCCCGTCCCCCTCTCCCCGTCCCCCTCTCCCCGTCCCCCTCTCCCCGTCCCCCTCTCCCCGTCCCCCTCTCCCGTCCCCTCTCCCCGTCCCCCTCTCCCCGTCCCCCTCTCCCCGTCCCCCTCTCCCGTCCCCTCTCCCCGTCCCCCTCTCCCCGTCCCCCTCTCCCCGTCCCCCTCTCCCCGTCCCCCTCTCCCCGTCCCCCTCTCCCCGTCCCCCTCTCCCCGTCCCCCTCTCCCCGTCCCCCTCTCCCCGTCCCCCTCTCCCCCGTCCCCCTCTCCCCGTCCCCCTCTCCCCGTCCCCCCTCTCCCCCGTCCCCCTCTCCCCGTCCCCCTCTCCCCGACCCCCGTCCCCTCCTCTCTCTCTCTCTCCCTCTCTCTCTCCCCCTCTCCCACCCCCCCTCTCTCTCTCTCCCCCTCTCTCTCTCCCCCTCTCCCACCCCCCCCACCCCCTCTCTCTCTCTCTCTCTCTCTCCCACCCCCTCTCTCTCTCTCTCTCTCTCTCTCTCCCACCCCCTCTCTCTCTCTCTCTCTCTCTCTCTCCCACCCCCTCTCTCTCTCTCTCTCTCTCACACACACACACACACACACACACACACACACACACTCCGTTTCAAATGCCTGCGCTTTGGGCATGGGACGTAAGGGTGAAGCCACTTGTAGCAGATGTGTAGCAAAGTCCCCTTGACAGAGTTGCTTGCTTCTCTCCTCTGAAGTGTGTAAATTGCTCAGGGGATCACCCTGTCTGCAGTAGGGATTGCAGTGTCTTCCTTGAAGAACGGAAGGTACATGAAATTAAAATAATGAAATTCACCCTGTATAGTGACACTAGCAATATCAAGAAGGCCATGCAGCCTCCCACATTCACTACAGCTTTAATTTTGGCTTTTAAAAAGCCTCTTTCGACACCCAACACTTCTGCATAAACAGAGGTTGCTAATGTCAGCACTGCATTTGTCATGCTGCAGTTGTTTCCGAGCCCATAGCCCTCCCAAGAATATCGGATAAACCCACAGTTGCCATCATTGCAGATTTCCTGGTATCTCCAAAGGCAGAGTCTGGTAAAAAATCCAGCACTGTCTGCACTGATGCTGCAGTACCTCCTACAAAGCCCTCACGGACCAAAATAGCAAATAGAAAGCCTCACCACAGGCGAAAACAGGTGATACATGACCAGACCATATCGATGTCATTGCATTTCATGGTTCTACTGCTTCTGAGCAGATGGAATGTGAAGCCTGGCAGAGGCAACCATCTTGCCTCAAGGCTGAACTTCCACCTTTCGCGGGCTCAACTTCCTGGCGGAAAGGCAGGAGGAAACTGCAACCCTCGTGGTAAATGGCCCCCATACTACAGTGGAACATAAACTGGTTCAGGACTCGTGTGGATGAACTGAAACTCGTGGCACAGGCACACCCCCTTTCCCTGTTTTTACAAGAAGCATGTTTCAAAGCCACAGATACCCTTGTACTATAAGGCTATAACCTCCACCAAAAGGGTGACCCGACTGGGGGAAGATCCAAGGACTGAGTTGCTGTGTTTGTCAATAAAACACACCGCTCCCCTGCTCTCTCCTTGGTTAATGACCTACAAACAGTAGCCATTGCTGTTCATATGGTTCGGATCATCACTATCTGCTCCCTGTATTTAACACTGCAGGATGCGATAGACTCTTGAAGCTTTCGCAGATCTTATTGGACAACTCCCCTGCCAATTTTTCCTACTGGGTGATTTCAGTGCCCATAGTGTTGTATGGGGCTTGGGCTATATTGAGTCTAGGAGAACCCCAAATTTTCTCAGGAGCTGTACATCTTCAACACAGGGAGTCCAACTCAGTTTCTTGGCTGCTACTGGGTTGTCCTCAGCCATTCACCTCTTTCTGCTCTCCAGACCTTGCAGACTCAGCACAGTGGGAAGCAGCTAATGACCTTCATTCCAGTGCCCACTTCCCACTGTGGATCCACCTACTGGGTCGAGGATTGTTTTAACAGAAGCCACCAAAATGGTCAGCAGGGCTTAACTGGATGCTGTTCAGACAGCTGGCTGTGCATGAACACCGTGACAGCATTTAGAATGGGTGGATCACATCACTAGTGGTCCATCATGCTGCTGGCTTATCCATCCGTAAGTCTTTTGGTCATCCTACAAAGCAACCTCTACCTTGGTGCACTGATGAATGTTGTTCAGAGATCCAGGACAGACGTGAAGCTTTTAGACAGTTTAAATTTCACCCAGCAGCGTACAACCGTACAGTTTTTAGAGTCACAATAGCCAAGGCTTGATACTTAATTACGGAGAGTAAGAAAAAGCCATGGCAAGCTATCCTAGACACCATAAACTGTACACTTGAAACTTGACGAGTGGCCTTCAAGCTGTCGCCTGGTGTTTTTCCTTCCACCCTTTGGTCTCTGCAATCTGTTATCTCACCCATCTTGGCTGTACTGCTTGTTCGGTTGATTTCTTTCAGGTTCCTAGCCATGTTGGGACTCCCCCAGTCTCTATGACTCCTCTGGGTCAGATTTGCAGCTTCACATCAAATCCTTCGTTCAGTTGTGAGCTGACTCTTGGGAGGGCCAACCCCCTGTCTAATAAACTTTGTGCAATGTATGGGACTCCCACCATGTGGTGTTCATCCTTCTTGCTCTTGCTGTGGGCTTCTACCATCATCTGCCATCTTCATATTGGCCATACCAGGTAGATTAATAGTTTTCTTTTACTCTGTATTGAGCTGCCTCCTTTGTAGTTGTGGGGCACCTGTTCATGGTGGTACATATTTTGCTGGAGTGGCCCAGCCTTTGGTCCTTAACACTAAATACACCCTCCCACTCTCCTCGCCACAGGTGTTAGCATGACTAACACCTTGTTTTGGTTTTCTTCAGGAATGTGGTTGTCTTTCTGGAATTGGAGTACCTTGGTTAACATTGTCATTGGTTTGGGAGGCCTTCGGCTTTGCCTCCCTGTGCCGGCGAGGTTTCCTCTCCCCCTTTCCCATTTCTCCACATTTTGTGTGGTATTTTGCCCCCCCCCCCCCCCCCCCCCCCCCCGCCCCATCTTCTCCATCTGGTGGTATCCTCGGTTCCTCGTTGTCGCGAACATAGTATACTGTGGGAACTAGGATGGGTTGCTGTCAGTGCCAGCACCCTGTAGCACCTTTGGGGTGCTCCTTGCCCTCGCCCCTCATCCTGCCCCTCTTGTTCTTCACTCTTCTTGCTGTCTTGGCATTCCTTCTACCTTTGTGTTCACCCGTTTTCCATTTAATAGACTGTGCTGCTGCTGTTCTTCCTCCCTTAGTTTCTGCCTTGTTTGAATGTGGGACTGATGACTTCACTCTTTAGTCCACCAACCAACTAATCTCTGCCTCCAGAGTCAGTTATAACAGTGTGACAACATGGATTGTGAAGCTATGATTTTTTTTAGATCCTGCAGTGTCTGTGAGTGAATATTTGTCAGCATTTAACAGTCCTAAAGTGCTCAGTTAAGTTTTACTCATCACAAATCACTTAAGCTGGCTTTCCAACAGTATAAAAAAAAATGAGAGTTCTAGTACGCCTCTCAGAGGTTTTGGGAATAATGGAAGATGTAGTTTGGAAGGTCATTGTTGTAGCAGGTGAAATGGATGGTGTACTTTCCAGTAAACACAATTTGTGCTGAATAAAAACCCTGGATTCTCAAATCTTATTTTCTCTTGCCTACTTAAAGTTGAAATTGTAGAAACCCCTCAGAATATTATTCCTATCTCAATCCCTTTGTATAAGTAAGCACCATTGACTTCTTGAAAAGTTAAATGCTCTTTCTCTATTTATAAAAAATGTTGTCAGGCAGCAGACCATTTGCAAAAGTAATTTATAATATTAGAAGCCAAGGTTGAAATACTTTTTCGTGACCAGTTTCGACAGTAGCTGTAACCTCAGATTCTGAGATCTGTACAGATAGAATATCAATGTAGTAATCTGCATGATCGTACAACAGTTATAGTCAAGGAACCGTATTATGTGAATAATAAACATTATATACCTCCTAGAAATACAGGGTGTACATAAAGTCCGGGAACACTTTCAATTATTTGTTGCACAAGAACCAAACATTGTACAAATATCATACGTATGTCGTTGCAATTTTGAAGAGAAACATTGAAAGTTTTCTATAATAGACAAAAGGCTGCTTTGGTGGATTGTTTTTGGTTAAGCTGAGATGTTACAATTAAATCACCTCAACTCTTAGTCCTGTTCACAATGAATTATTAAACAATCAGTTGACTACTTCATATTGAAAGGCAACTTTAAATAGGTGTCATAAATTTTAATGCCCAAGAAACATTTCATCGTCTTACCTTCCACCGTTCCTAGGTTTTTTGTATGTTGTGTTTAATGATCTGCTGTTTCCAAGAACTCATCTTTTATCCCCATGCTTAACGTCACAAAAGCGATGAATTGTTTTCCCACAATTCCAGACATATTTTGCATAGTGCTCTTCCAAACAGTGGGTAACGTCAAGGTAATACTCTTTGTCGACTGCGTGACCTTGAGGCAAAAATCCATGCTGCACTACGCCATGGTAATTGGAAAAAAAAGCAAAACTTCTACATTTTATCGAACTTGGAATGCTTTTTTCGGTTTTTGCTCTCCGGGATGCTTCCATTGGGATGATTAGGCTTTGTTTTCGACATCATAACTGTAAACCCACGTTTTGTCACCAGTTATGACCCTTCTGAGAAAATCAGGTTCATCATTGACTTCATTCAAGAGCTCCTGAGCGATGCTCGTGTGATTTCTTCTTAGGGTGTGGAAAAATTTCCACTACCAGTCACAATAAAAGATTATATATTCGTCGCACAGCTGGTTTTGGGCTTGTGCCCATCCTCAGTTGTTCATACATTCATGTACAAGTTTATACTGCTGGAGATCACTGTATAAATACAAAAAAATTATTTACTGGTGACTGTATTTATAGTGATCTCCAGCAGTATAAACATGTAAATAAATGTATAAACGCATGAGGATGGGCACAAGCCAGAAACCGGTCGTGTGACGAATAAATGTTTATTGTGACTGGTAGTCGAAATTTTTTTCCTTCCTATAGAGGAACAGTCACGGAGTTCAACAGCATCCACTATGGATAAAATTCACTGACTGTTCATCTGGTCAAAATTGAAAATTTTTGGAACAAACTTCGCTGACGTACGTCTCGTGCCCAAAACATCAGAAAAAATTGCACAACGAGAACCGACCAATATGCCAACATCCTCAGCAACTTCTCTTACAGTAATTCAACAATTTTCTTCACAGATTTGACATTATCATTTGTTGTTGATGTGTTGGGGCTTCCAGAGTAAGGTTTGTCATTGCCATCTTCTCAGCCGTCCTGGAAGAGCTTGTGCAATTGTAAACTTTTTTGTAGAGCAGACTCGCAGTTTGCCACTGTCAACATTTCAAATCTTTTAGAGCACTTGATTCCATTTTCCACACACAGTTTGATGCAAATTCTTTGCTCCATTTTTATAATATTCGAGAATCATCGAGCATACTAACATACATCTGACCTTTCTATCTGTTGAAAACAAAGTATGCATGCTGTACACTTGAAACTGTGAACATATATTTGGAACATGTGTGCCAGCATAACAAAAAAAAAAAAAAAAAAAAATCGATAATCTAATGTATGTTGCCCGCAGTATTTGAAAAGTCACCTTACTTTTTGAATAGCCCACATACATGTACCACCTGTAAATAGTGATGAATATGTACTAAAAACTATTTGATCCTATATCTTGTTGTGTACTTGTTTTGTGCTTTGAACTCAACCAAGCTTCAAACAATTTGACATGTGCTCTGATGCACATTGGCTCAGACTTCCTGAGTTGTTATCGATGTATCATCTTTAATGATGTGGCTGCTTTTGCTCCTCTACTACTTATTGGTGCTATAGAAATTTGATTTAAAAAGTTTTGTATATTTGACAAACCATAGCGAAGTTATATTATTATAACTGGATCGTGTTTTCAGTGTGTCAGTCTCATTTGAAGTAACATTTCTAGAGTAGTATTATGTATTACTACTTGAGATTGCCCCAAAAACATGCATAAATTATATTGGGAAAAAGAATTAATAACTGATTGTTCATCCCGTTCCACTGTGTCTTAAATACTTGAATAGGAGACCCTTGTACTTCAGCAATTTGCCACAGAAATGACCTGATTGTGAATTAACAAAGGTATTTGACTGGCTACCAGTGAATTTATATTTACTAGCAGAAAAGATTTTACATATCTTCTTTTCATACTTATTTAGGTATTTCACAATTTTCAGTTATATAGTTATGTACATTTTTCTTAATTTGATTTTATATAATATCTGGTCTCAAGTTATGAGGTACCTCCATTCTGCCTAACTTAGTACCCACAAACTTCGCTCAATAGATAACCACCATTCACTTTTCCCCTTGCAGTCCCAAGGGCGCCTTACGTGGTGCATCGTGTACATAGTGCATTGAGATCTTTAGCCCACTTTCTCGTCGTCACATTGCAGTCCCGCCCATTCGTCATCTCTTGGTCGAGGACACCTTCCTGGGTGCGTTTTCCACCATGCACTATGCAGTGTCATTTTCTGTGCCGACGATGACCATGGACTTCCTTGTACCTGATATCCAGCATGGTAGCCAGTCTGTTGTGGTGGGGCCGCTATGTACCCTGTTGGTTGTAGCTCCCAAAAACACAGGGATCACTCTGCTGATGCCTGTGCCTTTGGCTACCTGCGTGTGCCAAGGAGTAGGTGCCTGTCACCCTGAGGCATCAGGACTCCCGGCAATGGCCATCCTGCCAGATGGCCTTTGCTGTGGTTGGGTGGCACCCTTGGGGAGGGCTCCTGGTCGGAGTGAGTGGCATCAGGGCGGATGACACGCCATGAAGCGTAGTACGTCATCTCTTGCTGGTGGTCCGCTGCCAGCAGTCTCTAAGCGGGCAAAGTCTAACTACAATGCTAAGAAATATGACCCCAAGTCGTTGCCTTCCCTGGCCACACCATGGGGAAAATGCCAGGGTAAGGATAGCAGTGAAGCTTATTCGCCCCAGTACCTCATATGTAAGAGAATTGATGGGGAATCTTTCATGTCCGTGAAGCCTATGTTTTTTATGGAGCATTTATAGGACAAGTTTGGGGAGGTGGTGGGCTTGTCCAAAATGCGCTGTGGGTCAAACTTGATAAAAACAGCATCCTCTGCCCAGTCACAGACATTACTCACTTGTGAAAAGTTGGCGGATGTTTCTGTTAACATCAAGCCCCATAAGAACATAAATATGGTCCAGGGTATTATATTCCACAGGGACCTTCTTTTGCAGTCTGACGAATAGCTGTCCGCAAATTTAGAGCGGCGACTCGTACATTTCGTCCGGCGTGTCCACAGAGGTCTGAGGGATAAGCAGGTTGCCACCAGTACCTTTATCTTGGCCTTCGAGGCTGGCACATTGCCTGAGAAGGTCAATGTGATGGTCTACCGCTGTGATGTCAAGCCACATCTCTCTCTCGATGTGGTGCTTTAAGTGCAGGAAGTTCAGCCGTATGTCTTCCCACTGGACTTCCAGCATCACATGTCGAGATTGTGGATGTCCATCACATCCCAATACTTCATGTGCCCCGCCTCCCATATGTGTCTGCTGTGGAGAGCATCATACACGTTGCTCGCCCGACTGCAGGATTTTACAGAAAGAGAGGGAAATAATGGAATATTAGATGCTGGACCGACAGACCCACACTGAGGCTAAGAGGAAATTTGAGCGCCTACATCCTGTGACTGTGACTTCTCTTTCACTGCTGCTAAGGGAACAGTTGTCGTCGTATCAGTTCCTCGCATTACTGTCGCCTCTTGGAATGAGAAGAAGACTACAGCTGCCCTCTTAATGGTGGTGGTGGTGGTGGTGGTGGTGGTGGTGGTGGTGGTGGTGGTGGTGGTGGTGGGGGGGGGGGGGGGGGGGGAGGGGGGGGAACTTCTCTCCCTGTTGCCCGCACCACCTACTTCGGGAGCAACACCTCCCCCCTGCCCCCCCTCCCCCCCCAACCATTGGGGATATCAGTCCCCATTTCTGAGCTCCACTTCAGCTCCTCTCGCTAGGAACTGGTTTCTTGGGTCACTCCCTTCCCAGGTTTCTGCTAGTGGGAAAGGTGACACCCGTCAGTGGCTGAAGAGCCCAAAAGCAGTTGGTCGTAGGGCTTCACGCTCATCCTCAGTCCCGGAGACAGAATCAGTGAAGTCCTCCCAGCCAGGGAAACCCAAGGAGCAGCGAGAGAAATCCAAAAAGAAGGTCCCCAAGACCAAGGCACCCACACCACTGTTACCTACAAGCTCTGCATCTGTGGATGAGGTGGAAATTCTGGCCGACCCTCAGACACAATGGACGTAGACTGCTGAGGCAAAGAGTTAGTGGCAGCAGGTGACCCTGACGCGTAAAATGCCTCATTGAATGTTCCATGCCTTCCCAGTCTCACGATGACATCATCCTCCAGTGGAATTGTGGTGGTTTTTCCACCACCTGGCTGAGCTACGTCAACCGTTAAGGTTTACTCCTGCTTTCTGCAGTGCCCTCCAGGAAACCTGGTTCCCGGCAAGGCGGACCCCTGCCGTCCACTGTTATAAGGGATACTACAGCAACTGTAGTGAATATAATAGTGTGTAAGGTGGAGTTTGTGTTTTCTCCTAAACTCAGTCTGTAGTGAAATTGTGCCCCTTCAAACCCCTCTTGAAGTTGTGGCTGTTAGAATAAGGAAGTAACTATCTGCAATGTATATCTTCCTCCAGATGGTGCAGTATCACTGAATGTATTAACTGCACTGATTGACCAACTCCCTAAACCTTCCCTTCTTTTGGGAGATTTTAATGCCCGTAACCCCTTGTGGAGTGGCACCATACTTACTGGCCAAGGCAGAGATGTCCAAACTTAGTCTCAGTTTGACCTCTGCCTCTTAAATACTGGGGCTGCCACACATTTCAGAGTGGCTCCTGGTAGCTACTCAACCATTGATTTATTAATTTGCAGCCCATGACTTCTCCCATCTATCCACTGTAAAGCACGTGATGACCTGTGTGATCACATGACAACCTGTGTAGTAGTGACCACTTCCCCCATCTTCCTGTCACTGCCCCAGCGTCAGGTGCACGGACGCCTGCCCATATGGGCTTTGAACAAGGCGGACTGGGAAATTTCACCTCTGCTGTCTTCGCTGTATCTCCCCCACACGGTAACATCAATGTGATGGATGAGCAGGTGACAACAATTGTTTCTGTGGCAGAAAACACGATCCCTCACTCTTAAGGGTGCCCCCGGCGAAAAGTAGTCCCTTGGTGGTTGTCTGAAGTCACTGACGCAATTAAGGAGTGTCGGTGAGCTCTACAGCGGCGTAAGCGGCACCCTTCCCTTTAGCACCTCATAGCCTTTAGATGGGTCCATGCCCGGATTCACCAACTTATCAAACGACAGAAGCAGTAGTGTTGGGAGAGATATGTATCGACCATTGGGTGCCGTATGTCACTTTCCCAAGTCTGGACAAAGATCAGACATCTTTTTGGGTACCAGACCCCAACAGGTCTCCCAGGCATTAACACCAATGGCCTGTTACCTACCGACGCAATCGTGATTGCTGAGCACTTTGCTCGAGCCTCTGTGTCAAAGAACTACCCCCCAGCCTTTCGCACCGTCAAACGACGGATGGAAAGAAATGTTCTCTCATTCTCTATGTGCCACAGTGAACCCTATAATGCCCCATTTGCGGAGTGGGAGCTTCTCAGTGCCCTTGCACATTGCCCCAACACAGCTCCTGGGCCAGATCGGATCCACAGTCAGATGATAAAACATCTCTCGTCTGACTAAAAGTGACATCTCCTCGTCATCTTCAACCGGATCTGGCACGATGGCGTCTTTCCATCGTAGTGGCGGGAGAACACGAAAATTTCAGTGTAATCCCGGTAAAAACCCGCTTTATGTGGGTAACTATTGGCCCGTCAGCCTCACCAACGTAGTTTGTAAAGTTGTGTGTCGGCGGTTTGATAGGGTCCTGTAGTTATGTGGCTTACTGGCTACATGTAAGGGTGGCTTCCACCAGGTTCGCTCTAGCTCTGATAATCCTGTGTTCCTCGAGTCTGCGATCCGAACAGACTTTTCCAGATGCCAACACCTAGTTGCCGTTCTTTTTTTATTTATGAAAAGCGTATGACATGACCTGGTGACACCATATCCTTGCCACATTATTTGAGTGGGCTATCCGAGGCTTGCTCCAGATTTTTATCCATAATTTCCTGTCACTTCATTCTTTTCGTGTCTTAAGTTGGTGCCTCCCATTGTTCCCCATCCAGGAGAATGGCGTCCCGCTGGGCTCCATATTGAGTGTATCTCTATTTTTAGTAGCCATAAATTGTCTAGCAGCAGCTGTAGGGCCATCCGTCTCACCTTCTATATATGCAGACAACTTCCGCATTTCGTACTGCTCAATCAGTACTGGTGTTGCTGAGCGGCACCTACAGGGATCCATCCACAAGGCACAGTCATGGGCTCTAGCCCACTGTTTCCAGTTTTTGGCCGCAAAATCATGTGTTATGCGCTTCTGTTCGCATCATACCATTCATCCAGAACCAGAACTTTACCTTAATGACAATCCACTCCCTATAGTGGAGACTTATCGATTTTTAGGACTGGTTTTTGATGCCCGATTGACTTGGCTACCTCACCATAGTCAGCTTAAACTGAAGTGCTGACAGCTTCTCAGTGCGCTCTGCTGCCTGAGCAACACCAACTGGGGTGCAGATCACTCTATGCTGCTGCAGCTCTACAGAGCCTTTGTTCAATCCTGCCTTGGCTACGGGAGTCTGGTTTATTGTTCGGCAGCACCCTCAGCGTTGCGTTTACTCGACCCATTACACCACTGTGGCGTTCGCCTAATGACAGGAAGTTGTAGGACAAGTTTGGTGACCAGCGTCCTTGTTGAGGCCAGAGGCCCTCCATTGCAGTTTAGGCGTACACAACTGCTGGTCAGTTACTTCGCAGTCGTTAATAGTTCTCCTGCGCATCCGAATCACCGTCTCCTTTTCCCACCCATGGCAGTTCATCTCCCGCATTAGCGGCCTAGGTCAGGGGTTCCAATTGCAGTTCGTGTCTGATTCCTTCTTTCCGAACTGGAGCCCTTGCCATTATCACCTATACTCGAGGTCCATTCGGGTACACCTCCATGTTGTACATCTAGGCAGCGGCTTTTCCTAGACCTTTCACATGGCCCTAAGGACTCAGTTAACCCCGCGGCTCTCTGCTGCCACTTCCTCTCGATTCTTGACATGTACCAAGGCCACGAAGTGGTTTACACTGATGGCTTGACAGCTGATGCTCACGTAGGCTTCACGTATGTCCATGGAGGACATTGAACAGCATTCCTTGCTTGATGGCTGCAGTGTTTTCAGTGCCGAGGTAGTGGCTATGTCTCGTCCTCTGGGGAGTCATTTCTTCTATGTACTGACTCCTTGAGCAGCCTACAAGCTGTCGACTAGGGCTACCGTCATGCTTTGGTAGCGACCATCCAGGAGTCCATCTATGCCCAGGAACGGTCCAGTAGTTCAGTGGTGTTTGTCTGGACCCTAGGTCATGTCGGAATCCCAGGCAACTAACTTGCCGACAGGCTACACGGGAACTGCTTATGGAGATCAGCTTCTCTGCAACTGGCCTGTGTTCAGTAGTACGCCGCAAGGTTTTGCGACTTTGGGAGATGAAATGGTGTAACCTCAGTACATACAACGAACTGCGTGCCTTTAAGGAGACTACGAATGTGGAGCAGTCCGCCATTCAGGCTTCTCGCAGGGACTCTGTGGTTCTCTGCCGGCTGTGCGTTGGCCACACTTAAGTGACACACGGCTACCTCCTGTGTCGTGATGACCCACCTTAGTGTTGGTGAGGCGCCTTGCTGACAGTGACCTATATCTTGTTGAGCTGTCCTTTGGCTGCCCTGTTATGGACTCTTCAGTTACCAGACTTGTTGCCATTAATTTTAGCTGACAACACCTCATTGACTAATTTAGTTTTATGTTTTATACGTGATGTTGGGTTTTACCATTCTATATAAGTTTTAGCGCATGTCCTTTGTCCCTTTGTGTTCTGCACTCTACTGCTTTTAGGGTGGATCTTTTAATGTGCTGCAGAGTGGCTGGCTTTTCCTCTTTATTCTCGTGGTCGGCCAGTCACGGTCATCTGCTCTCGTTTTTACCCCATCTACCTGTTTCTTGCTTCTCTCTGTGGTTTCTTTTCCTATTTTGTCCCGTAGTAGCGTTGGTTGTCCTCCTGTCATTTTGCTGGTTCTTCCTTTCTCCTGTTATTGTGCTTCACATCTCCTATCTTTTCTTCTTTCCTTTGTGTAATCATTTTACAGGGAACAAGGGACCGATGATGCAGTTTGGTACCTTCCTACCATCCCCCCCCCCCCCCCCCCCCCTCCCTGCCCTCTCTCCCTTTTAAACCAACCCTCAACCCTCACTCTTCTCACACGCCATGCTGAACCAATGAATCGAGGTCTTCAGAAGAATGCAGTATTTCTTAACATCCAGTATATATGACTTACCAGGGAACTGCCCAATCTAAATGTTGAAACCTGGCCATGATTTTTTATTTTATTTTATTTTATTTTATTTTTTATTTCACAGGGAGGATACACTGAAAGAAACACATCGAAAATTTTGCTACTATGACACATTGGAAGTGTGTGTGTGTGTGTGTGTGTGTGTGTGTGTGTGTGTGTGTTTATTTTTTAAATGATGAAATTTGTTAAATTCCTAGCCAGCCGGGTGGTTAAAGAAATGTGCAGCTTGCTGTAGTTACAGCAAGCAGCACGTAAGCAACACTTTGGACCATATCCGTTTTTTGATGGCACATCAGTAATTAGATAGCACAGCACAATGCGTTTGTAATTTGTGAAGCAAATTTCAGTGTCTGTTGATTGTTTCTGAGACAGTTGTTCTGTTCCTACTCACTTGACTTTGCGACTTATTTGATATCCATAATATTTAGCAGTTGCCTTTGCAGTCTACTTATGTGTTAACAAGTGAGGTAAAACTGAATTAATTTTTCTTTCATGTCTTGGTATATACTTGGCATCAGTCTTATGAAGGTTCTAGAGTTTCACAGTTATGTGGAATCCAATTGATGTTTTCAACCTTGCGAAGATGAAATATGAAGAGCATGGTATGCAATCGAAGTGCACCTTTTTGCCTGATGACAAACATACTTGTTATTTATTAGTTCATTTCTTGGAGATATTCAAATGACATTTTGTTAGAAAATGTAGAAACTTTGAAAGAAATGGGAAATTACTTGGACACATCTGTGAACTGTGGTTTGAACGATATTGTTGTGATTATTAAAGTCCAGGACAAAAATAGAGTACTTCACAAGCCCAAAGAAAAATGTGCAGTTATAGCTTTCAGTGAGAAAGGCTACACATTTTTTTCGGTGAAACATAGGAGGAAGAAAACACTAATATATAAGCAGTGTGCACAGCTGGTTTTGTTTCGTATTATCTGAACATGGATTGTGTACGTGGAATAAAAGTTTGTACATAGTATAAAATTTGCGCCAAAATTAAACTCGTCAATGTGTAAAAGAAAAATTATGCAAAATATAGAACTGCATGTAAAGTGCACTCACCATGACTGAGGGAGATGAATAAGACTATACGCTCTGAATTGCAAGTGAGACGAAAATTTCTGATTTCCAGGCTGCTTCGATTTGGTTAAACAGATTCAGGAAATTATGCGGAAAAGAAAGTTGCAGAATTACGAAGTTAACCTCAAGTAAACATGTAGAGATTATTTCATTAATAGGTAATACTAGAGAGATATTCGTTGTTGATGTGAAGGCGAAACTTCATGTTATCCCCCTAAAATGTGTGTAAAGCCAGTCAGGTTTTATGAAAACCACACTTCATCATTTCAAACAAGAAAAGACAGTCAGTTATGCAGTTGATGTATGCTGTGACATGTAACAATGCCAGGGATAAGTATCTGTGGATTACTGTTTCCACGTCTTTCTCTCTACCTCTCTTGAGGAACAGTGTTTATTTATTGTTGTTACATGTAGGCACTATTAATCTCTGAAGATCGTCGGTTGTCATTACAAAACTACAAGAGTTCACTTCATTGTGTTGTTGGTTGTGCTTTGATGGTTTTGATGTATTATCTAGGATTATTGTACTTCTGAGATATTTTGAATAATAGTTTTGTTTAAAATGGCATTTGACATTCTGTTAACGTGCTAACAGATGTACAAGGTTGGTAAAGTTTTCAGGAAGTGTTACCATTGTAGCCAATTTTGCTGACAACACTATATTATAGAAGTGCGAAAGAAGACACAGTGGCAAGTGAAGGACGACAAATTCAAAAATTCACTGGTTATAAAAATTGGAGAACCTGTAGAACCATAAAGAGAACTGTTTAAGTGTGTGATGCAGTTCTTGACATTGTAAACGGTGAGCTTATAAAGCCAGATTCAAGTGTGAAAAATTAAGGAAACACTCTTGCTAAATGCACAAAGGTTAATGCAAATGCAAGGAAATGGCTTATTCTACCACTTGACACAAAGCCTTTACTTAGTGTTGACAGTTAGAGGGCCAGAGAGATTTCAGATAAGATGATGATAATCACTCAGCTGAAGAAATGGATCTGTTTAACCACAAATTTCTTAACACTGTTTGGGAAGCATCAAGCCATCAAACCAAATTTGGTGAAGTACAGACTTAACTTAGACAAACGGATTGATGACAGTGACCTTTGCTCATTGGTTTTGCAAACTTTGCCCCAAAAGTTTGATTACATTTATATTACATGGCATGATTGAATGAAGATTAACACCCAGTGACAAGGGTGCAAATAAACTTCTTCAGAAGCTAGAATACGTTTCTCATGTTCACTTTATAGGAAGTACCAAAAATTAGTTTTATGCAGTGACTTAAATATTAATTTTGTATGTGATTGTGCAAGAGGAAAGATGTTGGAAGATCTCCTAAATTCATATGAACAGATGCAGACTGCTGGGTGTAGGGGAACAGTAGCGTAGCCATAGACAATATTTTTATTCATACTTCATTACTAGATGGGCATTCTGTTAGTAAAAGAATGACTGGCCTTTCAGAACACAATGCACAAATTTTAACACTAAAAGATTCTTGTACTGAAACATATTATGTACATAATTATAAACTATGTAGATAAGCTAATCTGACAGCAATAGAGTTTCTTAAATCTCATTAAGGAGCACAAGTGGCAGGATGTTTATAGCACTGATAACATAAATGAAACATGTATTGCTTTACTTAATGCATTTCTCATGCTCTTTGAAAGTTGCTTTCCATTAGAACATTCTAAACAGGGTACTAGCAGTAAAAGGCAGCCTGGTTGGATGACTAGTGGGATAAGGATATCATGTAGAACAAAGTGGGAATAACACCAAAATGTTAGTAGTCACAATCGAGCTACAGTAGTCCATTACAAACAATATTGTAAGGTGCTTAAAAATTATACGGAAGGCAAAGAGTATGTGGTACGAGCTAATTCACAGGATAAAATTAAAATTTATGGTCAGCAGCACAAGGTCGACGATATAGTCAGTTAAAAGTAAAAATATATCTAGCCATCAAACCAAATTTGATGAAGTACAAACTCAACTTAGACAAACAGGTTGATGACAGTGACCTTTGCACATCAGTTTTTCAAACTTTGCCCCAGAAGTTTGATTACATTTATATGAGACAGATGTATGTACAATGTTTGACAATCATTTTCTTAGCATTGCTGGTGAATTAAATTAAAACTTCAGGGAAAATGCCTTTCTGAGATTATTGTCTGAAATATTCCTCTGTGATACTGACAAGGGTGAGAGTGAGTCAGTAATTAAATCACTGAAGACCAAGGACTCATGGATGTGATGGAGTGCCTAGCAGAATACTAAAGTACTGTGCTGCACAGGTTAGCCCTGTACTTCGTTGTATTTGTAATTTTACCTTTAAGAATAGTCAGTTTCCTGAATAACATACTCAGTAGTAACGCTGCTTTATAAAAACGGTGAAAGGGATAATGTAGACAATTTTAGACATCCTTGTATGCCATCAGTGTTTGCTAAAGTTATTGAAAAGGGTGTGTGTGTAAGGATAATTGATCATTTTATTTCACATAATTTGCTTTCAAATGTACAGTTTGGTTTTAGAAGTGGTTTAACAACTGAAAATGCTATATTCTGTTTTTCTGTGTGGGATACTGGATGGATAAAAAAGGTTTTGAATGCTAAGCGTCTTTTTTAATTTAAATAAGGCATTTGATTGTGTTGATCACAAAATATTTCTCCAGAAGTTGGACCATTATGGAATACGTGTAGTAGTTCACAGTTGGTTTATCTCTTTAACAGATGGAAAAAGGTCGTTATCCACAGTGTTAAAAAATGGCTATGCTGTGGGCCCTGATTGAGGCATGATCAGATGGGGGTGCCCCAGGGATCAATGCTGGGGCTACTTCTATTCCTTGTGTTACAAGTGGATCTGAAATATTTCTTTTTGCTAATGACACTAGCTTGTTAGTAAAGATGTTGTGTGCAACGTGACACTGTTTCAAATAGTGCAGTTCATGACACAAGTTCAAAGTTTGTAGAAAATAAACTAATTCTAAATTATAGGAAGACTCAATTTTACAGTTTCTGACACACAATTCAACAAAACTCGACGTTTTAATTTCACAGAATGGGCATATGATTAGTGAAACTGAATAGTTCAAATTTCTAGATGTTCAGATAGTAAACTGTTGTGGAAAGCCCACATTCAGTATCTTTGTTCAAAAACTTAATGATGCAATTTTTACTATTTGAACAGTATCGGAAGTAAGTGACAGTTCAACACAAAAAGTAGTCTACTTTGATTATTTTCATTCGCTTATAACATATGGTATTACAATTCACAGTAACTCTTCCCATAGTGAAAGGATATTTTTGGCTCAGAAATGAACAGTTCATGAACCTCTTGTCGACCTCTGTTCATTAGTCTGGGTATTCTGACAATGGCCTCTCAATATGTATATTGTTTCTTTACTGTCATTTCTTGTTATCAATATCAGCTTATTCCCAAGAATTAGCAACTTTCACTCAGTTAATACCAGCCAGAAATCCAGTGTGCATTTGGAGGACCTCACTTCCTTGACACTCGAGCAGAATTCTACCAATAAAATGAAGTCTTACATCCTGCATTACCCATAACTGAACCAATGTGATCATCCATTTCATATCCCTACAAAGTGTTACATCTTGGTATTCATGTAAGTTTGGTGATTGCAACAATGACTCACTGATATTGCAGTCATAAGATAATGCGTTCTTTCATTTAGTGAAGTGAAGTGCACAGTTTTACATTTCTGCATATGTAAAGCAAGTTGCCAATCTGAAAACAAATCATTGTAAAGGCTGTTGGCTGGTAGTTTTGTGGATCACTTCTATTTTAAATGGCTTTTTTAAATTTTTTCTTTCATTGACCTGCAATCTGTTTGTTAGGGTATCATATGAAAGAAAATTACACACTTAAGACCTTTATGATGTTGAACTTCAGTATAAATTTCAACTTTGGGCTTGCGAGAATTTATGGAAACACAATCAAAAATATGTTTCTTAATATTTTCAGTATCTGGACTAATGGAATAAACTATATCACTTATATAATGTAAACACACAAAAGCATGCTATTAAAGTAATGAACAATTATTTGTTGAAACATTCCTCTGCAGAAAGTTTCGTTAGGCTGGCAGACAGCACTCAAAAGTCTGTACAGGCTCACAGAAAAGGTTATAAAGTTTATGTGTGTTGTCTTTACCATTCCACTGATATCTACTCATTCACACTCGATTATCAATGAGCTCTTGAAGTGTGCAGTTTAACAAAGGAGTCTCTCTGTCCTATTGGTGTTCTTATTAATGAAGCTTGCCATAAAAGTTTGTACGGAATGCTTCCTAAAGTTACTACCAATTTCTTGAAGTTGAGCAAAGGTTAGTGATGAATTCAGTGTATTGGAATGTTTGGTTAAATTAACAAGGCAGTTAGTAAAAGAGCAGGGAATTTTACCTGCATTACAAAAGAAAAATTCATCTAATTTCATAGATGAAAACACAATCAAAAAGGTTAGTAGTTTTTATGAAGATGACTATAACATTTGGCACATGGCAAAAAAGATTGTTTTTCTGTGAAAGAAAATGATACTAAGGTTCGCAGTTAGAAAAAGTTAATAGTGTCTAATTTAAATGAACTGTTCACTGAATTCAAAAAAGAAAATCCTGACTTTAAAATTAGGAGGTCAAAACTTTGTAAGTTGAGTCAGCAGTGGTGTAGTGTTGTAGGGGCATCTGTCACCCATAAGGTTTGCATTTTTTCATATCACCAGAATGTGAAGTTGATGATAGATGGATCCAATCAGAGTTGACTGTAAAGACTTTTTGGAAGTTCTGGTTTGCAATATTGACACTTACAGTTGTATTATCATGGGAAAATGTCAAGACTGTCCAGACAAACAAGCTTAATGTGACATGTTTGAAGAATCGGAAGATGATGATTTGATGCCTGAGGACATAGAATACAAACAGTGGGTTACACTAGACAGAATGTTGGTAGCTAACCTTGAAAACCCGAAAATCCATAATTTTGCTGCTGAAACTTGGGGTAAATTTCTGAAAGACAAAAATCAAACCTTGGCAGTTGATTCTTACTTAGTTCTCCCCAACATTTCTGAAAACTATTACTTTGTTGTTAAAGATGAAGTACAAGGGCGTCACTGGATAAACAAACAGGCCACATGTCATCCAGTTGTGTTCTGTTGTAAAGATAAACTTGAGTCCCAGTTTTTGAGTCATAAGTGACCATCATGAACACAACACCACAGCTGATCATGCTTTTCAACTGCAATTAACAACCTACATAAAACAGCACCACTCTTCCATGAACAAACTGATCTACGTCTCTGATGGTGCTGCAAGCAATTTTATCAACATTTCCTTTCACAAAGACTGTGGACTAGAAGCAGAAACACACTTTTTGCATCATACCTTGGGAAGAGTGCGTGTGAAGGTGTTGGGGGTGCAACAAAGTGAGCTGTCATAAAAGCCAGTCTGCAGTGGACCTACGAGAATCAGATCTTGACACCTCAAGAAATCTTTAAATTCTGTAAAGAACAGGTAAAATGGATTACCTACGTTTTTGTAAAATATGAGGAAATCTAAGAACTCTATGCCAGTGTCTTGGAGAAAAGATTCAACACTTCTCAGAAGATTAAACGCAATCAATCTTCTTATTGTTTTTCACCTCAATTGCACAACTTGGTCTATTGTAATTTCACATCAACACCCCCAATAGTGAACTTCATCATTGCGGAAAACTTGTACGACTGATGCTTCATGTTTATGGTGAACATTGGTGGATTACCAAAGTTGATAATATTGATTGTCAAAACTGAGATGTGCATATTACATTTTACCCCCACCAGGACCAAGGACCTCGTTTGAAAGGGATCAACTCTGAATGCCATTTAAAAATGTACTGAAACAGCTTTGTCCTCTGGAATTTACAACTGCGACTGGGTGAGCTTTCAACCTAACGTCCAAACTGAGTGAAGAAACTTTTCTGTTCAATGAACAATATAGTAAAAACCAATAAGGTGAGAACAAGTTAATGCAATTAATTCTACATCTACAGCTATACTCCGCAAAACACTATGACGTGCATGGCAGAGGGTACGTCACATTGTACAAGTTGTTAGGGTTTCTTCTTGTTCCATTCACGTATTGAGTGCAGGAAGGAAGATGGTTTGAATGCCCCTGTGCATGTAGTAATTATTCTGATCGTGTCCTTTCAATCCCTGTGTGAACGATACCAGGTTGTAGTATTTCCCTAGTGTTCATTTAAAGCTGGTTCTTGAAACACCGTTGGCTCATTTTTTTAAAAAGTGGGCAGATATATGTTAAAATTTAACGGGTGCACTTGATCCATTAAGTCCTGATATTGCAGATATTAAGAAAGGTATTTATGACTCATATTCATAATTTCTTTTCTTAACTTCCCATTGAATCGCATAATTGAAATTTACACTGAAGTTTGATATTTTGGCAGTTTCCGGTGATTAAGGGTGGGAGTGTGGTACTGGTGTGTAAGACTCTCACTCCCCCTTGGCTATCAAACTTACTTGGAGTTGCTTTGCAAATCTTATTTTCAGGATAGCCGGCTGCGATATCTTGCACATCATCATCTCCGAAGATAAGATGCTACTTTGGAGTAATTTTTTTATACTTTTAAAATAACTCTGTACAGTTGAGAATACTTTGAACTCAATACCACTGTACTTTCATCGTACATAAGTTTTCATACAATTAAAACATTTCTCGTAATCTCGACACCTTCCGGTCTGTCAGAAACTGTCACATTCATTTTCCCATAAATACTGTCTTACAAATATCTCGGAGTTTAACAAAACAACTGTCTGGACTTTACGAAAGTAAGTGAAAGAATGAATAAGTAATTGTCTCTGCTCTTCTTTCAACAACGTTCAAATGTTAACACAACAATGTTTGACATCGCACGGAGTATTGCGCGTTTATACCTTGAGCTGGACATGTAACTTCTAAGGCGGGCTCGGCGACTACCTGCCCGCGTCAGCCATCCTTCAGATACACGTCCGTCCTGCACACACATAATTGTGGTGCAGTAGACACAGTTTTACTTTACCACACTCATCTCTAAAATAACGCATGTTTGAGATGGTGGAAATACGAGGGTCTCTAGAATTTACCCCAAAATTCTCAAGGCACTAAATATCCCTCTCCTTACCTTGAACACACAGTATTTTATACATGTTCATTATGCACATAAATATTGTATTCATATAATAATACTTTACGTTTCAATCAATTTATATAACATTTTTGTAACTATCTTGTACTCATGTATAGCTCTCTTTCCTTTTCCATGTTAGTACCATTATAATCATAGACCTTTTGATCAATGTAAACTTTGTGAGGACAAGAATCTTTCTGTTCATTTTCCCCATTGTAAATTCCAAGTTAGCATTACACAAAAATAGCTATGCGAGTGGAAACGAGAATTCAAACTTACCAAAATAATCTCCACAAAATGTATGACTTTTGTCACGATACTGCCCTTTTCCTTTAGGCACAGTACCTATACCTCATATACGGGTTGATACTATGAAAGCACTTCCTCCTCCTGTTTTGGTAGGTACGCCCCTTTAAACAAATTCCTAATTTACAATGGTACAGGTCGATCCCCTTCTTGGTGCCCCTGCTCGCACAGTACAGATCATCCTTTCTTGGATCTGCCTACCTGCCCTTTTCCATGCAATCAATACTGGGGGCGCCCTCCTCCTCCTCCTCCTCCTTCAGAGTAGGCTTCATAGTCCATTGCCCTAGCATACATATTTATGAACCCTAGAATTCGAATACCTATTAAAGAAATTAACATCCTGCTTCACTCCTTACACTCGCTTCTCAATACTTTCTGTAACCCTTTGAGTCCTCCATTACTCTTCCACCCCTTTGTTCTCAATAGACACCACACTTGGAAATAATATTTAATATATATAAATATATACTCGTACTCTACTTGCCCCATTATCCTACAATTCATCAGAATAGTTGTTAGACTGACACCAATTCTGTCTACTTAAGTATATGACATAGCATAACAAACCGCAATATGTTCCTCCTCCTCTCATGTACACGTACTAGTGTAATACCGTCATCATAACCATAAATACTCTTAGCTCTTACATATGTAAATGTATCCCTATACACACCATTATGTGATGTGGAACAATCACCTCACATAACCGAGTGTCCATACCTATCACTGTGTGCACACTTCTGTCCCTCTAACACATGACGCTTTCCACATTATCTTAAACTGTACTCTTCCTGTTTGTGTCGTTTCATTGTGTGTATGCATATGGGTAGTTGTGTAGCCTGATGCTTTAGCCAGCTTATGGAAAATAAGTTGAAGGTTATAGAAAACCACGGAAATTGAGGACTTCAGTGATAGAAGTGTATGCAGAGGGAAAGATAGATGGGTACTCAAAAGAGAAGTAAGAAAGGAAAAAGTAGAAATGGTTGCTAACATCGAAGAAGAGAAAGGAGATAGCCCCAAAGACTGGAAACCCTTCCCACCCCCCTTTCCCAGGATTCCCACTTCCCCTGTACTTGAGTGAGAAGCCGGAGGAGGTATGATGGTAAACGTCTCCTGCGGAATGGACATTCTCACCTTCACCTTTGAAGTCCCCGAAGGAAGATCTTAGCAACTCCTATGCAATGGCAAATGGTGAAGAATCAGTCACACTTGTCTGCGAGGGTTGTGTGTGTGTGTGTGTGTGTGTGTGTGTGTGTGTGTGTGTGTGTGTGTGTGTACCTACACTATCCACCCCTTTGAAAATCGATAAAAACCCTCTCTATTCATATGATATCTCACCAAAGGGTACAAAATAATCTGTAACACTAGAAAATAATAATAATAATAATATTCATTTTGTGTCATTGAGATAGCACTCTGCTTACCACCAGATTATTATTCTGGTCGATCCATACTATGTCTACAGATCAGTGGTTATTCATGATTCCCTAAATTAGTCACAATCATGTAATCATGTTCGATCACTGAAATACTAATATGATAGGATAGTTGAAGATTTGAAGGGAATTCGGTGTAGGAAAACTAATGTGGAAGTAACACTGAACCCAACTCATGAACTGACGGTCGTCACTCTGCCCGTTAACGCAGAATGTTAACGTCCGTGGGGTGTATACCATTTTATATCCTTAACATTATATCCCCCCCCCTTTTTTTCTCCAGTTGTAGGGTCCACTAAAAATAAGGTTTTTGGGTGGATCACTGATTGTACTCGGTAAGGCCCCAAGTACTTTTGAAAGAATTTATGCTTTTATTTCTTCAGGGCAGAGCTCTGAAGATGTTGTGTTACTAAAACTAAGTCAGCGACCTTTTATTAAGGTTCTATAGCCTTCTCATTGTGCTTGCTTACTCGTTGTTCTGCTCTCTTAACTAAGTTCTTAGCAACTATCGTTTGATTCAGTTGGTAATCGGTAGTAGGTCGTTCTGGCCAAGTAAAACATTTAATAAGTGAGTCACCTACAAAGTGTTTACCTAACACTTCCAAGGGTGTTAGTCCAGTTGATAAATGTGGTAACTCATTTAAAATAAGCTCGAAATGTTCAATTTTTTGTCGCCCATGATGCATGGTTTTCATGGCAGTAAGTGCGGCATAATTTCCCAATCTCCATAACTCTTTCACACGGGTTAGAAGATGGATTATAATTGGATATTAATACTTGACGAATCCCTCCCCATGCTCAAAATTCTTTAAACTCGTTACTAGTAAACTGTGGTCCATTTTCAGAAAGAAATCATCTTGGTTTGCCTACTTCAGGAAAGTATTACTGTTGGTGTGTTTGCTTTTTTAATGGGGTAGAATTTAACTTACTACTTCGACCAACACTCTATGGCTACAAAAATGTAGGCCACTCCTCCTCTTCCCTATGGAATTGGTCCAAAGAAATCTTCAGCTATCAGATTGTGTAACGCTTTGGGAATAATTGGATACATTTTATATTTAACATGAGAGTTATCCTCTTTTACTTTCTGACAAATCTCAAAAGTCTTACTGACTGATGCTACTTTATGTCCTAGCTTTTTAAAGTAATAGAACTTATTAATATGTGTAATGCATTTCTTTATACCGAAATGCCCATACCCCACGTTAACGTACCACATTAACTTGTCTTCTACTAAATTCAGTATACATAAATGTCAATGATGTGCTGTTTTACTGTCTCTCCAGAACAGATTATGCCCTACAATCTACCACCTTCCCTCTTTGACCAGTCGGTAGCGATTTCCTAACACGCATAGCAAAGATGTCTGTAAAATAAGGGTCATGTTGGATGTTCTCTTATTTTCTGAGCCATCTCTTGCACCTTGTTGCGTGGGTATTCTAATGTCAGAAAATTAATCGCAAAGATTACGCCAGGTCCTTCCGAACGCTTTATGCCTACTGGTAGCCGAGACAAAGCGTTTGGTACAATGTTCTCCAAACCCTTAACATACTGGATCTTAATGTCATACCCTTGAAGAAACATCCACCGCATCAATCTACTATGTAGTAATCGACTAGTCATTAGAAATGACAGAGCTTGGTGATCTGTATAGACATACATTTCAGACCCCCATATCAGTGTTTGGAATTTTTGTATACCCCATACTGTGGCCAATAATTCCTTTTTGGTTGACGTAGAATTTAATTCATGTTTGTTGAGACTGGCTAGTGAAAGATATTGACCTATGGCCTATACTGTCTAACCCCCATTCACCTTGGAAAAGCTCTGCGGCTATATCGTAGTCTGATGCATCGGTTGAAATCTTAAATGGTTCTCCCATCACCGGGTGGTGTAGTAACGGTGATTCTGATAGAGCCCGCTTTACATTTTCAAAAGCATCATATGCCTCTTGATCCCAATGACATGGTTTTCCCTTTCGTAATAAACACAAAAGTCATGGGTCGTTCAACTCTTGATTTTGTACATATCGCCTGCTATTCCAAGAAGTCCCTTCAATTTTCTTACGTTTCTAGGTGGTGGACACTCCTTAATAGCCTTTATACGTTCTGGGTAGGGCTTAATTCTTTGTACACCTACAATATGTCCCAAGATTTTTAGTTCTTGCCTGGCAAAGTGTGATTAGACAATTTTACTGTAATACCTTTTTCTTTAAATTTTTTCAGGGTTTTCCTCAAGGTTAGGCAATGCTCTTTCCAGGTGGGTGATATTATCAACATATCATCTACATATATAATTAAATCTTTTAGTAACTGTCTCCCTGTCACTTCGTCCAGTGCGCTTATAAGCACTAACACCGAGATATTTAGCCCAAATGGTAACACATCAAAATGATAGGATTTTTCCACAAAAAGGAATGCTGTATATTTCCTTGAATCTGGATGTAACCGGATCTGCCAGTGTCCAGCAGTCAGGTCCATTGAACTAAAGTACTGTGCTTTCTCAAATTTGGATAACAACTCGTCGATATTAACGGGTCTATCCCCTTCGGTTTCTATATGTTCATTCAGGGAGCATGCATCGAGTACGAGCCACGCACCGCCTGTAGCTTTTTTTTCACTACTGCCAAGGGATTATTTATAATGCTTGTACTGCGTTCTATTGTTTTATTATCTACCATTTTATCTATCCCCTTCGTAACCGCTTCTTTTAAACTCACTGGTATCAGGTACAGTTTACAGAACAATGGTGTCTTATCTTTGATCTTAAATTTACATACGTAGTAACTAATACTTTCTGGACTATCTGAAAATACCATTTCATATTCTAATAGAATTTCGGCTAAATCTGTTTTCTGGTTGTTGGTTAATATTGGGGATTCATTTACTTTATTTTGTATGTCAGCTCGTTGTGATGCATCTCTGGTGACAATTGCACTGTCGCGGTTAATTGTAAACTCTGGTGTTCAGTTTGTTTATCGACATAACTATTAGAAACTTAACACAATATTTATTTTCCCAGAGTCCAAAATAAAGGCAGCTCTCTTCAAAATTCAATATAATGTTAAACTCTGAAGCCCAATAACATCTCTCTGTTAATATTTTCTAGTACCAGCAGTGTTTGCCGGAACGTGATCTCACCGATGTTACAATTTACTTGGGTTTCTTATTTGACAATCTTGCTTTTAGTTCCAGTTTTAGCTCTTATATATACTCTCGTTACTGGTAAGATAGGTAAGTTATTGTTAGTTCATAATGTATTAAAGAATACTTCATTACCAGAATCAATAAATATGTCCACTTTGGAATCCTCTGCTTTTCCAACTATAATCGGTTGTGGATTAATTGTAGCTGGGCAATGTTCTTCTAGCAGCAACCATTCTTTTGTTGCTATTTTATGCATTAAGGAAACATACTTATTATGAGGTAAGCCTCTTAATGTCTCTCTATGACCTGGGTTCCGGCCCTGGGTCCAGATCACCCTACGTTTTCCTCACTATTTGTAACCACTGGCTGGTTACCAAACCTAGGTATGACATTTCCATTTCGAACTCTATTATTGCCAGGTACAAATTCTTGTGTAGTTATGTGGTCTATATTCGAAGGTGGATGTCCTTTTTGATAATTTTCATTACCCCTATTCAGATTATATCGGTGTACTCTAGCCAAATTTGTCTAGTGTCTTTTGAAATTACCAGAGCTATTATTATTATTATTATTATTATTATTATTATTACTCGTTCTGTGGTTTTGATTCTCATTTCGGTCTTTATTTATCACATCAAGTGCATCTACAAAGGATGATAGTTCTTCTACTGCCTTCCACCTGCCACATAATGTGTCTTTCCTAGCGTTAGTGGGTAATCGCCTTATCAAAATCCATGCCAGTCCCTCATCCTCCATTGGTTTATCTAAATATTTGGCTCTTGTTAAATGACATTCAAAATATTTTCTTGTTGTACCCCACATAATTTGGGTCCCATAAATCAGATATTAACTTCTCCTGCGCACAAGATGACCACTATTTCTCCTTAGACTTTCTCTGAAAGTCCGCCCAAGACGAGAAATTTTCTATATTCACTGTGCCCCATTCGGAAGCCTCCCCTAAAAGGTAACCTACAGCAAATTCTATCTTTTTTGCATCTTCCCAATTTTTAGGTAAGGCTTGATTAAATCTTTTTAAGAAGTGGGTTGGGTGCATGTCTCCATCTGCTCTAAATTTGGGCAGTTGTCCGGCTATTCCAGAATTTGCTCCCCATTGTAAATCTGTTGCTACTTCACTAGTCAACACTACATTCTGTGAAGTTACCCCCTTCTGTCTTATTATGGATAAGTTAAATACCTTCCACAAATCGTCTGTCTTTTTTAGTATCATCTAGTTCCGATGCTAAACTTGGTGGAACGTTGTCTGTGTTTACTCTCTCAGCAACTTACCGGTCGATTAATTCCTCTACTTTTCCTCCAGACCGCTTAAATTTATGGTGTCTGAGGTAGCTAGCTTTTCATTAAAATTTCTCTCTACCGCATCTACAATTGTGTTAACCCCTGCAATTTGCGATTAGACAATAGGGATCAGTTTGTCTTGGCTTTCAATGGTATCTTTTAAGGTATGTGATCTCTGTTTCATTGTGTGTTGAATGTAACATTACACACACTTTGAAATGACCCTAACTTCTCATTAAATTCAGACACTATATTGGTACACTTGTCCTCAATATCAAATTGTAATTTCTGGGTCAACTCCTGAAATTGATCATCCTCTTTTTGTTAAAGTCTATAAACTTTTTATTCATTTGTAGATAAACAATTACGTAATTCATTCTTCAAATGTACTTGTAAATTTTCCACTTCATCATTTAACACCTCAAATTTAGAATCTAAAGCTTCACCCTGTGCTTATAGTTTTTCATTTAAAGAAACATTTTGATCACTTATTTCATTCCTCAAAGAGGAAATTTGAGCAGTTGAAGTTACACTCTGTGCTTCTAACTTTAAGTGAAAAGTAGTACTTATTTCATTTCCCAAGGAGTCAATTTGAGCAGTGGTGGCTACACTTTGCCCATCTATTTTTTCACTTAACGAACCATTCTGAGCATCTAATTTGGTATTTAACTGAAGTTTTAGGATACTTTGAACTCAGTATCACTGTATTTTCATCGTACATAAGTTTTTATACAACTGAAACATTTCTCATAAGCTTGACACCTTCTGGTCTGTCAGAAATTGTCACATTCATTTTCCCATAAATACAGTCTACAAATATCTCTGAGTTTAGCAAAACAGCTGTCTGGACCTTACGAAAGTAGAAGCGAAAGAATGAATAAGTAATTGTCTCTTCTCTTCTTTCAACAACGTTCAAATGTTAACACAACAATGTTTGACATCGCACGGAGTATGGCGTGTTTATTCCTTGAGCTGAACGTGTAACTTCTGATGCGGGCTCGGCGACTACCTGCCCGCGCCGACCATCCTTCAGGTACATGTCCATCCTGCACTCACACACACAATTGTGGTGCAGTACATACAGTTCCACTTTTCCACACTCCTCTCTAAAATAACGCGATTGAGACGGTGGAAATACAAGAGTCTCTAGAGTTTTCCCCAAAATTGTCGAGGCACTACAGTATCATAAAGATCTATTAAGTGTGTAATTTTCAGATTTTAATCTGGTCTCCTAACAAAGATATTGCAGGCCACAAAATGAAAAAATTAAAGAAATCCATTTTTAAAATATTTTAAGTCTAACTATATTCTATAAAGAGTAGCTATACTGTGCAGTGTAACAGCACAAAAAAAGCTAAGGTTGAGAAATTGCTCCTTCTTTGAAAAAATAGTTTTCAGAAACTGAGTTTTTAATTTGTGACCAGTAATTTCGAGCTATTAAAAATACATTAAAGGATGTATTCAGATATGTGATAATGGTTGTAATTTATAGTTCAGTATGTTCTGATTTGAGAAATCTCAGGCAGCCCATTACTGAATAATTTAAAAAACCACAGATGCTTCTTAATGTGAAAGAATGTTTGTGGCCTGAAACAAAAATGGCTGCTGTTTCTAAATGTTAACAAATAAACAAATTTTAAAAACATTCTTGAGTCCATCATCAAACATAAGAGAATTCACGCAGAAGATATTAGGTTGTTGTTGTTGGTCCCCCCCCCCCCCCCTTCTGAGATGGTGAAGTAACCAGTGCTGGACCACTTGGTTTGGATTGACCCAGGGGCAACATGAAGCAGCAATATTTTTTGATATAGAAATAGGGTGGAACACTACCTCATAATGAAATGATAGTCAGTAATTGTACTAAAAGATGATGGGTCAGGTGGGCACAACACAGCTTAGGCTCCTACCCAGTTAGCTGACTGTGTGTGGGGTGCACACAAGAGTTTTTTTAGATTAGGTGACTCTTCGTGCAATCCAAATAACAATAGTTGTAGGAAACCCCCCAAGAATCTGTGTAAGAACAAAAGAAACACCTCCCACAGTGAGTGTGCTATTAAAATCCCAGTGGTTAACTTCTGAAGCATTTGCCAACAAGTTGCCAAAGTTCAAAGTGCCCCTGAAAAGCAACGAAGTTCACATAGTAATAGGTACAGGAAGCTGGTTGAAACCAGAAATTGATAGCTGTGAGATTTTTGTTGAAAATTTAAGTGTATATCAAAAGGATAGGCTAATGGGAAATGGATGTGGTGTGTTTGCTGCAGTAAACAAAAAAATTTGAATCCACCCAAATATAAATTGCAGCTACGTTCGAGATTGTTTGGGTAGCTCGCAGTATCAGGGATGGGTACAAAATAGTAATTGGATCCTTCTATTGCCTGCCAGAATCATGTCATATTGTAACTGTAAACGTTAGAGAAAATCTCAGCTTGTACATGAGTTCCGCAGTCATACAGTTATTGTTGGTGGAGACTTTGATTATCCAACAATCAATTGAGAAAATTACAGTTTTGGTAGTGGTGGATGAGATAAGACATCCTGTAAAACAATACAAAATGCCTTCTCTGAAAACTATCAAGAATAGATAGGTAGGAACCCCACTCATGATGGAAGTATATTGAATCTAATGGTAACAAATAGACTGACCCCTTCGAGGGTGTCCACATTGAAACTGTTATCAGTGACCATGATGTGACTGTGGGAACAATGGTTACCAAAGTACAGAGGACAACTGAAACAAGCAGGAAGTTACATATGTTCAGTAAACTAGATAATTAGGAGTGTCATATCTCAGTGAGAAACTTTACACTTTCAGCACAGAGCAGCAGCATGTAGAGGAACTATGGCTCAGGTTTAAAAGAATAGTTGACCATGCACTGAATAGATAGGAACCCAGAGAACTGTAAAGAAACTTCTGAAGAAACAGATATTATTACATAATGGGTGTAAAACAAAGCATATGGCAGTATAAAAAGATGCTGAATGAAACAAGTTTGGCTGTCAAGAGGACAATGTGTGGAACCTTCAGTGGCTACCATAGCATTATATTGTCAAATGATTTTTCACAAAACCCAGAGAAATTCTGGTCGTATGTAAAGGCTATTAGTGGCATAAATGTTAGTGTCCAGTCCCCAGTGATTGAGATAGGAACTGAAATTGAATATAGCAGAGCAAAAGTTGAAATGTCTCTCTGTTTTCAAATGTTCCCTTTACCAAAAAAACCCAGGAGAATTTCCCCAATTTAATCCTCATACCACTGAAAAGATGAGTGAAATAACTGTTAGTGTCGGTGGTATTCAGGAATGGTTGAAAACATTGAAATTGAACACAGCTCTAGGGCCCAATGGAATCACTGTGAAATTCTAAATTATGGAGGAAGGGCGCATAGACTTCATTGGTAAGGAGGACACAGAATGTTATCTTGCATGGAGAGTGTCAGATGTAGAAGTAACTTTGGGTGTGCCCCAGAGAAATTTTCCAGACGGTGCAGTTACCTGTAATGAAATTCTGTGTGAAAGAAGCTGCATAAATATTAGTCAGAACTTACGATTTCAGAGTGGTGCAAAGATTAGCAACTTTCTGTAAATGTTCAAAAATGTAAAATTATGCACTTTCACAAAATGAAAATACATGGTATCCTATGACTGTAACATCAATGTGTAACAGGTGGAATCAGCAAACTCACAAATACCTCGGTGAAGCACTTTGCAGGGATATGAGATGGGATGATCATAAAGGAGTAAAGCAGATGTTAGACTTAGTTTCTTTGATAGAATACTGGTGAAATGCAGTCAGTCCATAAAGGAGATTGCTTAAAAATCATTCGTGTGACTGGTTCTGGAATATTGCTGAAGTGTGTGGGCCCATAGAAAATGGGACTAACAGGGGATCTTGAATGTATACAGACAAGGGCAGCACAAATTGTCAAAGATTTGTTTGGCCTCTGGGAGAACGTTACAGTGATGCTACAGAAACTGAACTGGCAGACTCTTGAAGACAGACCTAAACTCTCTCGAGAAAGTCTACTAACAAACTTTCTAGAACCAGCTCTAAATGATGATTCTAAGAGTATCTGTATCAATCATATAAGGATGAGAAATACAAGGTTAAAATAATTACTGTATGCACAGAAGTACAAGCAATCATTCTTCTCGCACTCCAAACATGACTGTAACAAAGAAACCTTAATAAGTGGGCCCGATGGGACGTACACTCTGCCGTGCACTTCGCAGTGGTTTCCAGAATACAGATGTGGATGTATGTGTAAAACGTGGTCCCACACAGCCACCCTTCATTGCCTAATATAGCTAAGGAACTTTTGAATTGATACCAGGAAATGGACCCCCCAGGGGCTCAGCATTCATTTGCTGAGTACGGACTTGGCGACCCTGGGGTCCTGAGCTGGGAACTGGTCAGCGCCGCCAGTCTCCTGTCACCGTAACCCCTGAACATGCTTCAGCGACCACCGTATGGCGCGGCGGTGGAATGTTGTGTGCTGTGGGGAGTGGTAATCTTGGCTTGACCGCCGGGATTGCGAGGAAGGCCAACCTCTATAAAAACCCCTCAATCTTACGGTGTGCTCCGCACCTATAAGATGCATGGCTGGGTGGAACAGTTGCAAGCGGGCAACCTCTGGGGCACCTGCCACATCCAAGTTGTATTAGGCTTACTCAGGCACGCGGGGCTCTGTCTGAGTGGACCTTTAGTTCCCTAGCTGCTTGTGGGACCGCAATGGACCCTTCGACCTCTACATTTCCCCCTACCAGTGGATTGGGTGGGCCACTGGTAGGAACACACACCCCATCGAAAAAGCGACTTCGTGCTGTGAGTCCTCCAGCGCCTGGTGTTGCTAGAGATTTATCAGACTGTCGTAACAGAGCACATGCTGATAACCAGAATGTGTTTTTGATTATTAAACGGAAGGAGGGTAGCTTTGAGAGGGTTTCTCCCTTTTACATCCACAAGGGTCTTCAGGGAATTGCAGGAACACTGAAATCTGTGAAGCGACTGCGCAATGGGACTGTTAGTTGAGACTTCTAGTTCCCGTCAAGTCGCTTCTCTTCGGAAAGCAACCTGCCTCGGAGAGTACGCTATCGAGACCGAGCTCCACTCCACTTTGAACTGTAGTAAGGGTGTTGTGACATGTAGGGACTTGGTGGCTATCCCCACAGACGAGTTAAAATCTGAGTGGGTTGACGAAGGTATTGTTGACGTGCAGCATATTGTGAAACGAGTCGATGGGGACCTAGTCAAATCAGACTCGTTTATTCTCACGTTCAGTTGCCCGAGACTCCCAGAGCATGTTAAAGCGGGGTTCTTACGTTTGCCAGTACGTCCATATTTCCCCAACCCAATGCGGTTTTAAATGTCAGCGCTTTGGGCATACTACGTTGGGGTGTTGGGATAGCCACTTGTGGTAAATGTGGTCAGCCTGCCCATGAAGGAGCCGGTTGTTCCATCGCCTGTGAAGTGTGTGCATTGCTCTGGGAGTCACCCTGTCTGGAGCCGGGTCTGCCCCATCTATCTCGAAGAACGGAAGATACAGGAGATTAAAACATCTAAGCGCATCCCCTATGGTGAGGCCAAGAAGCTCTTTAAGGCCATGCAGCCTCCTGTGTTTACAACATCTTTCGCTTCCGCTCTGAAAAAACCGGTGCAGTTGGCCACTGTTGCTACGCAAACGGAGGTTGCTAGTGTTAGCACTAATACCTGCGTTTGCCAGTGCACTTGTGCTGCTGCGGTTGTTTTGAAACCTGCAGCTCTCCCCCACTACGTCGGACAAGGCTGTGGTTGCTGACATTGGCGTACTTCCTGCCTCTCCCCATATGGCGCCTTCTGCCCAGGCGAGTAAAGCTCCAACTGTTGACAAGGCTCTGCATTCTAAGCCCCCCAAGACAAAGACGCCGAAGATGAAGGTTTTGCCACCTGAGGAGACTAGTCAGGGTCGGTCCGATGACGAGGCCATCGCACTGTCTGACATCTCCCTTGGGTCGTCATCGGAGCTGATGGACATTGATGTCGACTGGGGGCGATCTTCTCGCCCCAGGAATAAATCTCTGGCCAGTACAGGCTCTCCTCCAAAGCACAGAGGCAGGGTGAAAGTTCAGCCACACTGATCACTGGCTCCCATATTACAGTGGAACCTGAATGGGTTCAGGACGCATGTGGCCGAATTACAACTCCTTGTACGAGAGTGCCCTTTGTGCTTATGTCTCCAAGAGACACATTTTCGGGCCACTGATGCTCCATCTTTACGGGGCTATACCGTATATCGAATAGATGATCTGACGGGGGAAAGGGCAAAGGGTGGTGTTGCAGTTTTTGTCCGTGACATGCACCCCTCATCTGAGCTCCCTCTCTTTACAGACTTGCAAGCAGTTGCAGTTGACCTTCTTGTGGGTCGGAGGCTCACAGTCTGTTCAGTTTACTTACCGCCTCAGGATGCAATAGACTCTGAGGCTCTCACAGACCTTATTAGCCAACTCCCCCGCCCGTTTCTTCTTCTGGGGGACTTCAATACCCATAATGTCTTATGGGGCTCTCCGACTACTTGCCCCAGGGGTCGCGTTCTGGAAAGCCTCATGATGTCTGAAGAACTGTGCATCCTCAACTCTGGTGCTCCCACTCATTTCTGTACTGCTTCCGGGTCGTCATCAGCTATTGACCTTTCCTTTTGCTCTCCAGCACTTGCGGATTCTGCTCTGTAGGAGGTTGCTGCTGGCCTCCATTCTAGTGACCACTTCCCCCTTTGGATTCGCCTCCTGGATGAGGCTGTGGCATTACCAGTGCCGCCCCGGTGACACCTCTGCAGAGCTGACTGGACACTTTTCAGCCAACTGGCTGTTTTGGAACGCCGTGCCAGCGTCCACAAATGGGTCGTCCATGTTACAGCCGTGATCTCCCATGCTGCTGAATTGTCAATCCCATGGTCATCCCAAGAGGCGTCCTGCCCCTTGGTGGACCACTGAGTGCCGCTCAGTCATCCGGGCCCGCCGTGCAGCTCTGCGCCACTTCAAGTGCCGTCCCTCAGCTGACAATCTTGCGGCCTTTGGGGCGGCAAGGGCCAAGGCGCAGTGAGTGATTAAAGAGAGCAAACGACGGTCATGGCAATCGTTCTTGAACTCAATCTCCCGCTCCACTAGTTCTACGAAAGTATGGGAAGCCATCAGGAGGATTTCCGGGAAACTCAGCCAACTACCTGTCATGGCATTGCTGCATCAGGGATGTCTCCTCATGGCACCGAGAGACATTGCCCAATCACTGGCCAAGCATTTTGCGGAATCTACCTCCACTATTAACTGTGATCCAGGTTTCTGCCGCTACCCCACTGCCATCGAGAGGGGTCACTTGGACTTCCGGTCTCCAAATTCTGAACCCTACAACTGCCTCTTCACAATGTGGGAACTGGATTCGGCGCTGTCTGTGGCTCATGATACTGCGCCTGGTCATGATCAAATCCGGTACAGCATGCTGCAGCACTTGTTGCTGCCATCCAAGGAAGTTCTCCTGAATTGTTTTAATATGATACGGTTATCCGGCATGTTCCCTGACTCGTGGAGGGAGGCGATTTTGATTCCCCTCCTCAAACCGGGGAAGGACCAAAAGCATCCCAATAGTTATCGAAGTACTGCTTTGACGAGCTGTGTCGGGAAGACGTTGGAACGCATGGTCGACCGTCGCCTGGTTTGGCTGCTCGAGACCAGGCAGCTCCTTAGCCCCTCTCAGTGTGGCTTTCGGAGATGTCGTTCAACTATAGACAACTTGACCCTGCTTGAGGCGACCATCCAGCAGGCCTTCCTGCGTAATCAGCATTGTCTAGGTGTATTCTTTGACATTAATAAGGCGTATGACACTACTTGGCGCCACCTTATCCTCAATCAACTCCATCAGTGGGGCTTTCATGGCCGTCTCCCCATCTTCATTCGGTCCTTTCTTTCCCACTGCCTCTTTCGATATCGGGTTGGTAATGTGCTACCTGAATTGTACGTGCAGGAGAGTGGTGTTCCTCAGGGAAGCGTTTTAAGTGTCACCCTCTTTGCCGTCGCCATTAACAGTATCACGTCCACTATCTGGAATCCTGCACAATGCTCCTTGTTTGTGGACGATTTTGCTGTTTTCTGTTCTTCCTCCAGTCTTGTCACTGCTAGTCGGGCAGTTGCAGCTTACGATAAAGCAATTAGAGGCATGGACTGCGAAGATGGGTTTTACCTTTTCTACAGACAAATGTATGTGTGTTCATTTTAATCGTTCTCGATGTCTTTTTACCTCCCCCGAATTCCGTCTGAGGGACACCATTCTTCCTTTTAGAGGCACTGTGAGGTTCCTGTGCCTCACTTTTGATTCCAAGTTGTCATGGTTGCCTCACCTTAAAGACCTCAAGGTGCGCACCCTGAAGGCACTGAATATTTTGAAGTGTCTGAGCCATCGGTCCTGGGGAGCAGATCAGGCGCGTCTGTTGCAGTTTTATAGGGCTTTCGTCCGATCGCGTCTTGACTATGGTTGCACTGTGTATGGGTCAGGAAAGCCTTCGTATCTGAAGATTCTTGACGCAGCACACCGTGAGGGTATCAGGCTGGCCACTGGTGCCTTCCGTACCAGTCCCATCCCCAGCCTGTGTGCTGAGGCAGGGGAACTGCCGCTCGCCATCTGGCGGAAACTCCTCATGGTGCAACGGGTGTGTCAATTCCTTACCTGTCCTACCTCCCCTGCGTACCCTACCGTTGCCGAACCGCCTATGAACGTCTCTCTTCCAGTCGTCCCAGGGCAACGAGACCATTTGGGATTCGTGCCAAGCATTTGCTTGAGTCCCTTGGTGTGAAGCGTGTGGCCCCCCAATGCCAAGGTTTTACCCGCCTGCCTCCCTGGTTGCTCCAGAGGCCCACCGTCCTTTTAGACTTGTCGGAGTACCGGAGGAGCTGCACTCCTGCGTTTATTTTTACCTCCTTATTTTCCGATATTTTACACCAGCATCCAGACCATGTACCAGTATTTACAGATGGCTCTAAACAGGGGGACTCTGTTGGTTGTGCTGTTGTTTTCCCTGATCAAGTCGTCAAGTTAAGGCTTCCTGCGGCGTTTACCATCTTTGATGCCGAATTGTTTGCGATCTTGCGGGCATTGGAGCAGATGAGATGTGTTCCCAGTCTTAAGTTTCTCATCTGTTCTGACTCCCTGAGTGCCCTTCAGACCATGCAACACTTATACCTAGCGGATACGGTCGTCCAGAACATCCATGATGCCTTACTCCACCTGCAACGGCAGGGGAAGGTGGTTTCTTTCTGCTGGGTGCCGGGGCACGTGGGTATTAGGGGAAACGAACTGGCGGATGTGCCTGCCAAAGATGCATGTTCCCTCCCTCACATTGTTGAATGTGCCGTCCCCCTCCATGCTGTTACCTCCCTCCTGCGTTTTCGTGTTATGCGTCAATGGGAAGAGGAGTGGCTGGCAGTCGGTGAAAATAAGCTGCGTCTGGTCAAGGCCACCACGCGGCCATGGCGTACGTCCTACCAGTAATGCAGGTGGGATGAGGTTCTCCTCACTCGCCTCCACATCGGGCACAGTCCCTTAACGCATGGTTTTTTACTCCGGCGGGAGGACCCCTCGAATCTGCAGTGCTTGTGGCGTCCAGATTACTGTCCGCCACATTTTACTTGACTGTCTTTTATTCTCTGACTAGAGGGCGGTGGTTTCTTTGCCACCAGATTTGCCCTCTATTTTGCAAGACGACGCAACGACTGTGGTGAAGGTCTTACGGTTTTGTCCTAAGTTGTTGCCTCGGATTTTAGGGAGAGGGTTTTAATGTGCTGCTGGGTGACTGGCTCACCCAGGTTTTAGGTAAGAGGTCCGCCAGTCACGATTACCTCGTTTCCCTTCGGTTTCTGTTCTCTTTTCCTTGTGTTTCCTTTCCTTTTTTAGTGCGTTTTTTTCTCCTCTTGTTTTGCCTCTGTATGTGAGGATTTGGAACTGCGTCAGGTCTGTGTCTTTTAGCTGTTCTCCTTGTTCACTGTCCGTCTTAGTCCCTTCACTGCATGTGTTCCTGTTTTTATGCGTTTGGGTGCTGATGACCACACAGAAAATGGAGTCCTGTAAAGGAGAGTTCTTAAATGTCACCCTTATTTCAGTAGCCACTAAGAATATTGTCTGATCTCGAATGCTGTCCAATGCTTCCTGCTCATGTGAACAGTTTCCAGTCTTCTGCTATTTCCCTAGTCTTGGAATTACTGCTTGACAGTTACAGGCTTGAAGTAATGTTTAAAATCATAGACTACAGACTTTCTGTGGGTAAATGTTTGTGCTAATTTACATCAACCCCAGTATTATGTGAACTGCAGGACTAACACATCTCCAATAGGTCTTACTTAAACAATAGTTCGTCATTGACTAGTAGTCAACCAATCAGTTATATTTATCCTATTGACCAATTGTACTTGCTCCATATAGCATGTGGGTTTTTTTAGCAGTGAAAAGTATGGCACATTCTCCTCCTCTTAGTATGTTAAATTTTATCTGATTTTTCTTGTATTTTTCTGTACAGTTATGAAATTGTTTCTTTCAGGGAAATTGCTAAAACCAGAGGATGTGTTTATGTATCTTAATTGTCAGTTCGTTAGGTCGCAGAAGGAAGACAAAACTGGTTTAATTACAAATCTGTTCTTTACAGAACGTGGTGAACAAGATGCTGAATCTCAGGATGGAAACAGTGCTGATTTGGATGATGATGTAAAAGATAAAGATGAAGAGGACGATGATGAAGAAGATGGAGATGCAGATGCTCAAGAAACAGAAAGTGCAGAGAAGGAAGTTACAAACACATCATCAAAAGGAGAACCATCTGTGACTGATAATGCAGAAAGTGCAGGGGAGGGAAATGGCAAAGAGACAGAATTAGAAGAAAAACCCAGTGGAAAAGCGAATGGTGAGACTACGGAAGGAGTCACCGTACATTCTGGAGGAGGAGTGAGAGGAGGGGGAGAAGAAGAAGACAAAACAAAACCATGTAAATTGGCAGAAAAGGAACCTGTTAGTATGACACGTTGGCTGTTGTATTTTATTTCTCATGTGTACAGAGGATTGGAGCAGTCCACTATAGTTAAAATTTTCTTTATTAGGAGGTGAATGTTTCGCAGCATTCTGAACATGAAAAGCAGGTGCCTGAAGCTAACTCGGCTGATAATGAAGATTCAATAAATCTGACGATAGGAGAAGATGAAGAGAAGCTTTTGGCTGAAGAGGTAAGAAGTTATTACTGTGATTTTTAGTTCCTGTGCTGCCTGCAGGAGAGAATATCCAGTATAGTTGCAGTTTGATTTTGACAGGAGTTAAGAGCTCATCTCTCCCCCACCCTCTCCCACCTCATTTCTAAGTGTAGTGTGGTGTACCGTTGCACATGCTATAATATGGAGGTCATTGATTAAAATTACATTTATCAATTGGCATTTATCATCATTTTGCCATATGTTTGCAGTTCTGTTGGTTTAAAGGTCTCTTCATGAGAGTGTACTTAAAAATAGTGCAGTGATACTAGAGTGGCCAGAATGGAATTGGAGCATTCCACTAGTGAAGAGTATGTAAAATGCTGATTTGAGAGCTCATTGTCTGCAGGATCTATGCGTTTAGTGTTTCCTCTAAACAAAAATTGCAGCTCATTATCTTCTGTTGATAATTGTAATCCAAATATCTCGATTTTTTTTTTTTTATGTTCCTTTAGCTTTTAGATACCAGCTCTGTGATGAAATCTTTTACTCCATTGTTGATGTGCCTGAAGGCTGCCCATAGCTCTCATAGTTCATAAGGTTCTGGGCCCAGAGCTGTGTTGAATTGCAGGACATGTAATTTTTTTGTACAGTATAAGGTCAATCAAATGAAAACAAGACCTGTGAGAAAAACGTAAAAGAACTGTTTATTTCAAAAGTAATTCCCATAACTCTTAATAGATTTATGCAATAAAAAGAAACACCCGCAGCATACATTTTGATGTTATTTTATTACATTGCCACTAGTTTTGGTGACTCATACATCATCTTCAGGCCTTAACTGACACTGAGGGGGTGAATATCAATCGTATATGTGATTCCATTGGTGGCCAACATCTATGAGCTGACTTCCTTAGAATACTGTAAAAATCATGTTGTCTGCAGCCATCAGCTAGCGACTGCATTGACTGGAGCTACTGAGCTATGTCGCGCTACAGGCGATGTTGACGTGCGCATCATGATGCCAGTTTCCGAGAACATTATTATATAGAAATGGAGAGTGGCACTGGAGTAAGTGTGACTAAAAATAAACTGAAAGAAGTTGCATCTACCTCTATTCTTGACGGGCCATGTGTGTCTGCAGGCTGTAACTTCAAAGATGATACATCGCTTTTACAGTATTCTACAAAATCCAGCTGATATACGTTGGCCACTGATGGAATCATTTATAGGATTGGAGTTTATCCCCTCAGGAACAGTTAAGGCCTGAAGATGATGTATTGAGTCAATGAATGTGGCTGCAGGTATTTCATTTTGTTACATAAGTGAACGGCTGAAGTCATATTAAACATAACTCACAAAGATAGATACACAAAAAGTTAACATTTATCCCACTGTGAGACAAGATGTCCAGTGGTCTCATAGGATAATGTTTGCAGCTGCCTGTGGAGCCATGGAGGTGTTTCTTCAGGGCTTCAAAAACATGGACATCGCATGGGGAATGGAGGATGTGTAAGGGATTTCCAGCGAAATTTCAGCACTGTACTCGAAACAACTTTGGCAAGATGGGGGTACAATCGTGGTTTCTTAGGCAACTGCAAACATTTTTCCACGAGGGTTTTGACTGATTGTCTTTCTGTGGGTTAATGTATTAACAGGTATGGAGTTTACTTACCTTTGAAGTGATAAACAGTTTATTTACTTTCTTTCCATCTGTCTCATTTTCATTTGGTTGACCGTTATACAAAGGATGCAATGTCAGCGTTGTTGATTGTGGATGAGTCAGAGAAATAAAAATGTCCACTGTTTGATGAACAAATTTTATTGATTGGAAATTTTTAGTTGGGGTACTGTTAATTGAGGTGGATCTGCAGGAATTTATTCAGATTCATTGTTATGAAATAATTGTATATGAAGAGAATGATTCAGCAAAAATATGTGCAACTAGCACCTTTGAAGAAATGCAACAACAAATGTTTCAGACAATACAGAGAATCGAGGATAATTATCTGGCGTATGCCAAAGACAAAACTACCTCTGTGGCTGTCACTGTGTAATGTTTTCAAGTGAAGAGAAATTGAAAGTCAGTTTTTAAGTTGGAAAGCTATGCTTATGATGAAAGGCGAGTCAACAAATAACTTGCTTATTGGTTATTTTCACAATTCAACAAATGAGAGTGTGGAAAATCATGTGGAGCGAGATTAGAAGAAACGGTTGTTGATCATATCAGTTGTTGACAGTCCCGCTGGATTATGACTGTCTAGTCACAGTGCTAGAAACATTTGTCACGAGATATTTTGATTTTAGATTTCTTAAAGAATCTACTTTTGAATGAAGAGACAAAGAGGAAAGATGTCAGGAAAGACCACATGAAGTCAACATTGTTTTTGTTGTAGTCAGGACAATATTAAATCGGCTAACAGAGGTATTGATTTTTTATTTTTTGGTGTTGGAAAGATACAAAATGTCATTGTTTTAAGCCGAAGAAAAGCAAACCACAGAAACTAAAACAAAATTCTGCAGGAGCAGCCACTGATGAAAAAGAATAATTACTGCAGCTACTTACAAAAATTCGACATCATCAATTGAAATTGAATGTTACTTGGATTCCAGAGTTACAGAATATTTAATAAATAGTAATGTACAGTTGAGAAATGTGAAAAGGTTACCAGAACCAATTGAAATTAATATTGCAAAGTCTGGAATACTTCTACATGCTAAGTTTTCTGGATATTGTGACATTAAGAACTATGTAAAGGACAAAAAATTACAATTTCTGATTACCTGTATTTTATCAGTTCTAACCCTTAGCTTTAACCTGTTGTCACTATGTTGTGAAAACTGAATCACCATGTACTCTGCAATAGTTGTTGAACTCCTGACTCAATGAAATCTTTATAGATCTTGATTTAAAACCAGTGTTTACTAAATTAATGTTCTGACAACTTGGAGTTGTAATTGGAATTTATTGTATTGACTATAATCAGACACGATTAGTCATTAGCATGTGTCGTTATTTGAAACTGACATTCAGTTCAGACCCTTGATATTTAATCAATTGAGCTAAAAGAATTTTGAAAAGATTCAGTATATTGACTGTATTGTAGTATATTGTGTTAAGAGTTTTGATATTCCTTGAAACCACAAACAGCCCATAAGTCTCTTTGCAGTACTTAGAATGGAGTTGAGTTGATGTGAAATGAAGTGCTACAGCTCTCCTCTATGCGCAGAGTCCATCGAGAATAACTTGAACAAATAAATAGAACAACGGAATGTATTTCACAATAAATCTTTGTACAGAAGAGTGAGTTCTAATCCTTGAGGTGACCTTCTTACTCCGCTCTACCTAAATGCACAGCTATGTATGCTTATTCATTTATACATCAAGCTCTACTTGGTTCGTCATAAGAATAAACCTGATATAAGCAAACAAAAATGTGATGATTGGTCAGAAGCCATAGCACATATACACTGGTGGTGTTACGCTCTTAGAAGTAGGTCCTACTTAGAAATTAGGTATGTTATTACTAGGTTGTGTTAAAAAAACTTCAAGTTACTGAAATGTGTTAGCAGCCATCAGCATTTCCTTAATCGCACTTTAGCTATGTAGTTTTTATTTAAAAAGTTGTGTACAGTCAGAGCCTCAGCACTGCTGTACTCTGATATTTGCTCTGTTCATTCACAGTATGAAAATGGCTGAGGCTGTCTCCTGTTCCAAAATGAAACGTGTATGGAACACCGTTAAAAAGTGCGGAGAAATTATTTGTTCCTAAAGTTTTTCGTAATTTTAGAGAGATAGTCTGTTTTGGATTTTTCTGACAGACTGTATTAGATTCAGTTGAGAGACAAATATCAGAACGTGGAGCGGAACTGATAATTTAATTGACTTAAAATCTATTACATCACATTTTGTCCATTCTCATTTCATCTTAGTCATTGATTTTTCGTGTTCATTTTGAAATACCTACAATACTGGCCATTAAAATTGCTACACCAAGAAGAAATGCAGATGATAAACGGGTATTCATTGGACAAATATATTATACTAGAACTGACAAGTGATACATTTCCACACAATTTGGGTGCATAGATCCTGAGAAATCACTGCCCAGAAGAACCACCTCTGGCCGTAATAACGCCCTTGATAAGCCTGGGCATTGAGTCAAACAGAGCTTGGATGGCGTGTACAGGTACAGCTACCCATGCAGCTTCAACACGATACCACTGTTCAAGAGTAGTGACTGGCATATTGTGACGAGCCAGTTGTTAGGCCACCATTGACCAGACATTTTCAGTTGTTGAGAGATCTGGAGAATGTGCTGGCCGGGGCAGCAGTCGAACATTTTCTGTATCCAGAAAGGCCCGTACAGGACCTGCAACATGCGGTCGTGCATTATCCTGCTGAAATGTAGGGTTTCGCAGGGATCGAATGAAGGGTAGAGCCACGGGTCATAACACATCTGAAATGTAACGTCCACTGTTCCAAGTGCCGTCAATGCGAACAAGAGGTGACGGAGACGTCTAACCAATGGCACCCCATACAATCACGCCGGGTGATACGCCCATATGGCGATGACGAATACACACTTCCAATGTGTGTTCACCGCGATGTCACCAAACATGGATGCGACCATTATGATGCTGCAAACAGAACCTGCATTTGTCCGAAAAAATGACGTTTTGTCATTCGTGCACCCAGGTTTGTCGTTGAGTACACCATCGCAGGCGCTCCTGTCTGTGATGCAGCATCAAGGGTAACCGCAGCCATGGTCTCCGAGCTGATAGTCCATGCTGCTGCAAACGTCGTCGAACTGTTCGTGCAGATTGTTGTCGTCCTGCAAACGTCCCCATCTGTTGACTCGGGTCGAGACGTGGCTGCACAATCAGTTACGGCCATGCAGGTAAGATGCCTGTCATCTCGACTGCTAGTGATACGAGGCCGTTGGGATCCAGCATGTCGTTCCGTATTATCTTTCTGAACCCACCGATTCCATATTCTGCTAACAGTCATTGGATCTCGACCAACGCTAGCAGCAATGTCGCGATACGATAAACCACAGTCGCGATAGGCTACAATCCGACCTTTATCAAAGTCGGAAACGTGATGGTACGCATTTCTCCTCCTTACACGAGGCATCACAACAATGTTTCACCAGGCAACGCCGGTTAACTGCTGTTTGTGTGTGAGAAATCGGTTGGAAACTTTCCTCATGTCAGCACGTTGTAGGTGTCGCCACCGGCGCCAACCTTGTGTGAATGCTCTGAAAAGCTAATAATTTGCATATTACAGCATCTTCTTCCTGTCGGTAAAATTTCGCGTCTGTAGCACGTCATCTTCGTGATGTTGCAATTTTAATGGCCAGTGGTGTACATCTCGTCATTGTACAATTCATCATTATTTTTTGTGAATAATCCCCCATCTTCTTGTTTCTAGTTACATATTGCACACAATTTTCCTGTTTTGTTAATTGGCTCATTTTCAACATAGCAGGTGACATTTCCAGAAGGGAAATGTATTTCTCTGATTCAGATAAGGATGAAGATAAAAGATTTCCAGACAACTGGCTGTAATTAATATACCTTTAGTGGCTTCAGTATTCAACAGTAAACGGTGAAATCCCTGGAGTATGCTTTTGTATCACACACTGCTCATTCAAAGAAATTACCCTATGTTTAAGTTTGAAATTTTCTGTTAGAATACGTCAGGTGTACTGTAGTGCTGGAGTTTTGCTGAATTTCATTTTATTCTCTTTAGAAATAAAATGACATCCGAAGCTTTATTGTTTCTCTGCTTGTCTGTTTATATGTCTGAACTGCAACTGCTCACATCATTACAGGTTAGTCAGACTGCTGGCTGGGCAGTGCTGTCCCAAGTGTAATAGACCGGTAAAGCTGTTGTCCGCATTCACTCGGTCTGTACGCATGTAACACAGCAAAAAACACATCCTTATGATCGTACTTGACTACTGGTCTGAGCTCGGCTTCCACTCAACATGAAACGAAATCCAGTGAGATTCAAGCAAACGTGGAAGAATACATGTAATGTTCTCATCAGGTTTATTCAGTACATTTTCCGTCTAATCGAATTTTTTCATTGAAATTCTTACCAATAAAATGTGGAAAATGTCATACCCTTTTACTGCCGCCCCCATATAAACGAACAAGCATCAGGCTACATAACCAATTTTAATAAGTAATAAATTAATGTGAAAATAGGTTGTTATTTAAATAACAACTGTTTTGACTGTTGTCCAGTTTTTTAAATCTTTTAGATCAACATATGTCTGTATGTTTTACATACAAGAATGTGTTGTTTCCCTCTGCAAGAGGGATCAGACAGATGGCTTGTTTGCCTCATGAATTGTAGCAGTTCCGTATAATACTCAATAATATGCTTGTCGAATTCATCTTTGGGGGATTTATAATGGTTATTAAAATGTTTAGCACCATTCTTAAAATGTCTGCATTGAGATTTGTACAATAAATTAAAATGTATCTTCACTGTCGTATTGCATTGTGTGTATGCTCCTGAGAAAACACCAGAATTTTTCGGAATTCTGGGAATTTTTCGGAATTCTGGGAATTTTTCGGAATTCTGGGAATTTTTCGGAATTCTGGGAATTTTTCGGAATTCTGGGAATTTTTCGGAATTCTGGGAATTTTTCGGAATTCTGGGAATTTTTCGGAATATTTGAAACGGCAATAAAAACTAAACAAGCAGCGATAGAAATACACCGTTTGTTGCAATATGCTTGGGACAACAGTACATTTTCAGGCAGACAAACTTTCGAAATTACAGTAGTTACAATTTTCAACAACAGATGGCGTTGCGGTCTGGGAAACTCTGTAGTACGATATTTTCCACATATCCACCATGCGTAGCAATAATATGGCGTAGACTCTGAATGAAATTACCCGAAACCTTTGACAACGTGTCTGGCGGAATGGTTTCACATGCAGATGAGATGTACTGCTTCAGCTGTTCAATTGTTTCTGGATTCTGGCGGTACACCTGGTCTTTCAAGTGTCCCCACAAAAAGAAGTCACAGGGGTTCATGTCTGGCGAATAGGGAGGCCAATCCACGCCGCCTCCTGTATGTTTCTGATAGCCTAAAGCAATCACACGATCATCGAAATATTCATTCAGGAAATTAAAGACGTCGGCCGTGTGATGTGGCCGGGCACCATCTTGCATAAACCACGAGGTGTTCGCAGTGTCGTCTAAGGCAGTTTGTACCGTCACAAATTCACGAAGAATGTCCAGATAGCGTGATGCAGTAATCATTTCGGATCTGAAAAATGGGCCAATGATTCCTTTGGAAGAAATGGCGGCCCAGACCAGTACTTTTTGAGGATGCAGGGACGATGGGACTGCAACATGGAGCTTTTCGGTTCCCCATATGCGCCAGTTCTGTTTATTGACGAAGCCGTCCAGGTAAAAATAAGCTTCGTCAGTAAACCAAATGCTGCCCACATGCCTATCGCCGTCATCAATCCTGTGCACTATATCGTTAGCGAATGTCTCTCGTGCAGCAATGGTAGCGGCGCTGAGGGGTTGCCGCGTTTGAATTTTGTATGGATAGAGGTGTAAACTCTGGCGCATGAGACAATACGTGGACGTTGGCGTCATTTGGACCGCAACTGCAACACGGCGAACGGAAACCCGAGGCCGCTGTTGGATCACCTGCTGCACTCGCTGCGCGTTGCCCTCTGTGGTTGCCGTACGTGGTCGCCCTACCTTTCCAGCACGTTCATCCGTCACGTTCCCAGTCCGTTGAAATTTTTCAAACAGATCCTTTATTGTATCGCTTTTCGGTCCTTTGGTTACATTAAACCTCCGTTGAAAACTTCGTCTTGTTGCAACAACACTGTGTTCTAGGCGGTGGAATTCCAACACCAGAAAAATCCTCTGTTCTAAGGAATAAACCATGTTGTCTACAGCACACTTGCGCGTTGTGAACAGCACACGCTTACAGCAGAAAGACGACGTACAGAATGGCATACCCACAGACTGCGTTGTCTTCTATATCTTTCACATCACTTGCAGCGCCATCTCTTGTTGAAAATTGTAACTACTGTAATTTCGAAAGTTTGTCCGCCTGAAAATGTACTGTTGTTCCAAGCATATTGCAACAAACGGTGTATTTCTATCGGTGCTCGTTTAGTTTTTATTGCCGTTTCAAATATACCGGTCATTTTTGAAACACCCTGTATGATAAAGAATATTACCGTACCCCGCCACTGCAGAATGATAATAATGCAATAATAAAACATAAATGAGAGAAAAACCCGAAATAAAACTTCAGCTACAAGGGAAATGTGCCATTTAAACAACAAAACACCATGTGCACACAAGCATCTCCCAGCAGCAAAATGTTCCAAAGGCCTTAGGACGGAGACTGTGCAATACTTCGTAACAACAAACTGCTTATGATGAGTGAGATGTCAAAACTGTTTACAGTACGTTTGTTTGAGCAATTTCCAGTGGGTGCATGCGCAAGTGAGTCGCGTATGAGCGGTACTTTGTATGGCCTCGGCTGCTTAAGTGTGATTGTTAGCAGTATCAGCAGTAGCAGCAAGCAGCCAGATGCTAATTGGAAAAAGTTTTCTGGCATGCCCTAGCTGCCAGATTTGCCCATGCAGAGCAGTCAGAGCTACCGTGATTACGGGGCAATCTCCTTGTGATCCTTGTTTACATTTATTGTTTTTATTGTTTCCTCTTCATTCACAGCTCTCACGTCAAACGAAAATAAAATGATTTCTTTGGCTCGGAGCTCTCAAGTGAAATAAAATACATTCACATAATTACGGAATGCTAAAATATATTATTAGGTTGCTTTCTGATTTTATTTCCATGTTTTTCCAATCACCATTAATCGCCTTGCAGAACAGTGAAGTTAATTTTGTTAGTTTGTGAAAGAAATTAGGCTTTTATTGCTCTTTCCCGCTGAGACAGCGTATTTGTTTGATATGAAGTGCTTCATTCCACAGTAATGGCCAGCTCCAACTCTTTTCAGAATTTCAAGTGCACATTTTCACCTTGTGGCACATATGCCGTTATGCCATAGTGAAATAGTACAGTGCAGATACTTGAAGATATTTTACATCTCGAAAACTGCACTGAAAAGCTTATTATGAGGTTTGACCTACTTGATTATGAATCTGGACATACGAATATCCACTTCAAGCCAAATTATGCATTTTAGTACGGCTTACAAAATTATGATGGTCTTGGAGCATCCTCTGAGTGTCTGTTTCTTTTATGATGTAATGTAAGATACCTATGAACGGGCTTCTTACGTCATCGTAGCTTCACTTGCGCAGTAACGCATGTTTTCCAGCGTGCTCTAGCAACTGCTGAAATGAACCCATTTCTAACGGGTCTTGGGAAAATATTGTGAGAGGTGGTTTAAGAAGTGTCACTTTCAGAGTAAAATTCCTTTTGTGCAAGGTGAATTATGTTGGTGTGAGAACGTTTGATGCATTTCTTAAATAACAGTGTTTGACTGTCGCTTAAAACGTAAAACTTAACACTTTGAAGACCAGCCACTTACAAGAATTTCGAGCCCAGAAGACTAGACATTTCTCATTTTAAATTCCAGTGGCACATGTGTGTGATGTATCTTACAGTGTAACACATACACACACACACACACACACACACACACACACACACACACACACACACAAAAGACCGATATTATATGTGAAAGCTTAGCGTTTCTTGTAGCCACATTATGTACACTAATTTAAACCATTAACTTTTCCTATTTATGTGTTCGTGCTACTGAAGCTATGTTGCTATTGGCTGACTAAATCACTTGCCCTATGGTTTGAATATCTGCCGTTGTGGGCTGGTGAGATCACGTGACATGGTCTATGATTGGCTTACAAAAGGGTGTTGCTATTTAGATTTCAATGCTTCGGAAACTAATGTACTGTGTTTGGTGGAATTCGGATGTATACATTCATAACACGAAAATATGCAACGTATCATAATGCGAAAATATGCAGCAGACACGTTGCTGCACATAAGTTCTTTCCAAATATATTATTATTATTATTATTTATTTTCATTTTTGTCTGTGTGTTGTTTTCTAAAGTGCCAGGCATATCTGCCCCAGGCGTACTAAACATTTGATATTGGTAGTTTGTGGCATAATCCTTACCACTTCAGGCATGGGGGTTACCTTCATAGTCTCGGATGTTATTGAATTTAGCATATGTTAAAATTCAGAAGTAAGAAAGAAACACATAATCTTTCTTTCCTCCAAAAAATAGCTGCCCCGAGATACAGGCCTCCAAAGATGACAATGCGAACACTATTTTGAAGATGCGAATTTCGGTAAAATTTTTAAAATGCCGTTTCTCTGTAACAGTTCTCGTTGTTTTGTTAGTTGCAAGATAATTGCTCTGTGATTATAATGGTATCCTACATTTGACAGATATGTCCATAGTTCTTTTACTGTCTCCTTTTGAATTTTTTTAATAATTTGCAGAAAACAACCTTTTTCAAAGATGCCAATCCAGAAAAATTAATTATTTTCTGTTTATTAGTACCATGTAGTACTATATTCTCTGTAAAGGAGAACTTCCCTTTCGAAGGTGAACAGGTTTTATTTTTAAAAAATCATTTTTTTAATTTTCAAGGGTAATGTATATCTTCACTGAAATTGTTTCTTACTAATGCCTTTGTTACAATGTTTATTTCTAATGTCTTTGTTGCAGTTATTTCTTAACACTTTCTTTGTTGCAGATACTTCTTACTTCTTGTTGTAGTCTCTTGTCAGTTTCTTTGTTTTGGTTGTTCACTGCAGGTTTCTGTATTGTAGTTGTTCAGTGCTAATTTGTTTTCTGAAGGGGCTTCTAAGAAATATGAGATCATCCACTGAGTTGTGTGCTCTTGTGAGGAATTTGCCAGTTGACAAAGTTGCAGTGTGTTTTGTGAAAAGGACTGTTTGAAATTTCTTCTGACTGGAGCCACAGGAGAGTGAAGAGTGCTGACTATTTGCATATCCATATAAGAGGATATGTTGTTGGTGATGGTGGTGGCGGTCTTCAGTCCTGAGACTGGTTTGATGCAGCTCTCCATGCTACTCTATCCTGTGCAAGCTTCATCATCTCCCAGTACTTACTGCAGCCTACATCCTTCTGAATCTGCTTAGTGTATTCATCTCTTGGTCTCCCTCTACGATTTTTGCCCTCCACTAATAAATTGGTGATCCCTTGATACCTTAGAACATGTCCTACCAACTGATCCCTTCTTCTAGTCAAGTTGTGCCACAAACTCCTCTTCTCCCCATTTCTATTCAATACCTTCTCATTAGTTATGTGATCTACCCATCTAATCTTCAGCATTCTTCTGTAGCACCAAATTTCAAAAGCTTCTATTCTCTTCTTGTCCAAACTATTTACCGTCCATGTTTCGTTTCCATACATGGCTACACTCCATACAAATACTTTCAGAAACGACTTCCTAACACTTAAATCTATACTCGATGTTAGCAAATTTCTCTTCTTCAGAAACGCTTTCCTTGCCATTGCCAGTCTACATTTTATATCCTCTTTACTTCGACCATCATCAGTTATTTTGCTCCCCAAATAGCAAACCTCCTTTACTACTTTAAGTGTCTCATTTTCTAATCTAATTCCATCAGCATCACCCGAATTAATTCGACTACATTCCATTATCCTCGTTTTGTGTTTGTTGATGATCATCTTATGTCCTCCTTTCAAGACACTGTCCATTCCATTCAACTGCTCTTCCAAGTCCTTTGCTGTCTCTGACAGAATTACAATGTCATCGGCGAACCTCAAAGTTTTTATTTCTTCTCCATGGAATTTAATACCTACTCCGAACTTTTCTTTTGTTTCCTTTACTGCTTGCTCAATATACAAATTAATTAGCATCGGGGAGAGGCTACAATCCTGTCTCACTCCCTTCCCAACCACTGCTTCCCTTTCATGTCCCTTGACTCTTATAACTGCCATCTGGTTTCTGTACAAATTGTAAATAGCCCTTTGCTCCCTGTATTTTACCCCTGCCACCTTCAGAATTTGAAAGAGTATTCCAGTCAACATTGCCAAACGCTTTCTCTAAGTCTACAAATGCTAGAAACGTAGGTTTGCCTTTCCTTAATCTTTCTTGTAAGATAAGTCGTAGGGCACACAAGCCTCCCCACCAACGGCAAGTTTCATGGGTGGGGGGAGATGATGATAAGAGGTTATGAGACAAACAAAAACAGACTTTGTTGAGGTTGGTATTAAGTGTTCTCATTTGAAGACTCTGTTTCAAAGTGAAGATGTTTCCAGTGACAACTTTTTGTGTCCTAAATGTTTTGACAAAATAACAACAATGATAGTATCTGAACTAGGTGAAGCCTCCCATGGTGCAGAAGATACAGTAGAGGAAGAATTAAATACCCTGGAGCAGTCATCTACATAGGTAGGTGTTAGTCCTGTTAAGAAACCGTGATGTAGTCATAAGCTCTATGAATCAAGAAAGTGCGGAGAAATTACTAAAGCTATGGATGAATACCCTACAGCAAAACTGACCACACCCTTCAAAGCAGAAATTCCATCTTCAGAAGAAAATAAGCCAAAGCACTCTTGCACCTCTTGCCAGGAGTTTTTCACAAATATCAATTCAGCTGTTGAATATCCTACAGTGGAAAGGTGCAAGTTTTAACTGTTATTCCAGAGACATTTTCAAAGAAAGCTTCAAATAGTGGAAGATCAAAATTTTGTGCACTACAGCCTAAGTGGGTGGTTCCACACCCGCCTTAAGATGCCTCTTTGTGTGTACTGCACGAATTTTGAACTTAGTAACTTTGAAGAACTTCCTGGAGCACGTGACATATGACACCTTGGTTGGGCGTGTAAAGTCGTTAGTAGCCTGTGATGTAAAGTGAGAGACTTGTTTGTTTCAAGAATGTGGTGATTGCTCTGGAAGATGTCGCACATACCTCTACAGACATGACATATGTGATATGGGAGGAAAATAAACTAATTAAGAATACTGTTGCCTTTGACAGTTTCATTGATGTACTTGGTAAATGGTCAGTGAAAGCAGTAACACACCAGCATCTGAAGAAATTGCAACACCACATTGCAGAAGTGAAAGGATGTGTATTGGCTGAAGAACTATGTTTAGTGCTTCACTGTGATTTTGCTGGGAACTGGTCTGTAATTCTCCCACAAGAAGTAAAAGGGTGTCATTGGAGTAATGCCCAGGTTTCAATTTTTACCGGAGTGATGTTTTCAAAACAAGACCACAAGTGTTGTAGTTATGTGATGACACAGGACATAACTCTGCACATGCTTGGCTAACAATGCGCTAAATTCTTCAACTGTAAATAGGGGCAGAAAGGTCATCATTATTTTCGATGGTGCTCCTAGTCATTTTAAAAATCGTTACCAGCTGTTTGAATTGAGTATGTTGCTTGTGCCAACTGACTGGGTATACAGTGCTCAGGGTGTATACAACCCGGGAGATCCGGGAAAATCCTGGGAATTTTTTTCGTCCGGCAGAAAACCAGGAAAAATTCGCGAATTTTTTAGAATTCTGGGAATTTTTCATTGTTTTAGTTTTCAGTTAAATTTTTGTAATCTTGACTGGGAAGAACCGATACTCTGAGGATGTTACTGTATCCCACTACTGCAGAATAATACTGCAGCAATAAAACATGAACGAGAGAAAAAACAAAAATAAAACTTAAATTGCAAAGTAAATACGCCATATGCAGCAAGAAAACGCAATGCTGATAAGTGTCTGCCAACAGAAAAATATGTCAAAGGCTTTAGGAAGACTGTGCAATGCTTCATAACAACAAATTTTATCAACCTTTTCCACTGAGGCAGTCAATGTATTTGAAACGAAGTGTTTAATTCCACACTATTAGCTAGTTTCAACTGCTCACTGCATTACAAGTGCACATTTTCATCTTCAAGCACTAATGGCATTACGCTGTAATAAAGAACCAGACATGAGATAAGAGTGCTGGTACTAGAAGAAAATTTACATCCCGAAAACCACATTGAAAAGCTTAGTATCAGGTCAAGGCCTACTGCATTGGGACTCCGGACATACGAATGTGCACTTAAAGTATGCACTTTAAATGTACACATTTTAGTATGGTTCATGAAATTCCGATGCTCTTGGAGTATCCTCTGATATCTTGTTTCTTTTTGACATAATGTAAGATCTCTTAATCGTTAACACATACGAACATATAAGCTTCCTGCGTCATCGCAGCTGCGTAAACGCGGTGGCACCTGTTATCTGGCACTCACTGACAACTGCTAAAATGAACCTATTTCTAACAGGTTGTGGGAAAATATAGTGAATGGTTGTTTGAAAAACATTGCTTTCAAAGAAAAGTTCCTTTTACGCAAGGTGAACTATGTGCGAGAATGTACGATGAATTTCTTAAATCAAAGAGCGTTTGACACTCATTTAAAAATCAACTCTTTGATGATGAGCCATTTAAAAGAATTTAGAGCCCAGAAGATCAGACATTTATGTCGTTATTATGAGCAAATTGATGTAGTGATAAGGGAAGCCCTCTCTCCTCTCTGGTAGCTAATTTATTTGTGGAAAATTTCGAGGACAAGTCACTGGACTCAGCTAAAAATTTTATTGACACATTGGGTGATATATCTTAAAATGTAACACATACAAAAAAAGATCAACATTACATGCGAAAGCTTAGCGTCTTTAGCAGCTTATTAATGTTAGAGACCAGTCTTGTGTGTGAAAGCTTTTATTTTCTCATAGCAACACCATGTATGTTAATTTAAACCATTAACTTTTCCTATTTTGTGTTCGCGCTACTTATCAGTGATATTGCTACTGGCCAACTACATCACATGTTCTATACCCTGAATCCCCGCTATCGTCGGTTGACAAGAACACGTGACATGACCTATGACTAGCTTACAAAAGCACATCGCAATGTCGATTTCAGTGGTTCGTAAAGTAGCATGCGGTGTTCTGTGGAATTTGAATTTATACTTTCATAATACGAAAATATGCAGCATACTTGTTACTGCACATCAAAGGTCTTTCCAAAGCTCATTTTCTAAAGTGCCAGGAAATTATACACTGGTGTATAAAACCATAACCATTCAGAAGGGTTGATAAGTTTTACAGTTGCAACGGATAGTATACTGTCACTTAATATGGAGATACGGACCCCCCCTCCCCCACTTGTCCGTGCATACATCTTGTTCATAAAGAATGTAGTTACCAATCAAAATTTACACCATTAGTGTCGGAAACCTTCCGGGGTTGCACTGGGATGCTAGAACTATTTCTTCAAAAGTAATAATGGGAAAGACTTGGTTTCAGTCAAAGCACATTCTTCTTGCACATCTTCGTCTGTTATCAGCAGTGACAATTTTAAACACCGAATCAAAGTGTGTTAATACCAAAATGATTGATACATTAGGCTTTACCAGCATTTTTTGAATACTCAAGAAGCCCACAATGTGTTTCTGATTATAGCCAACGACAGCTTCAAGATTTTAAAATTAGACAGACAAAACGTAAACCCATCAGATTCTTTTAGTGGCATGAACAACTACGAAAAGGAAACTTCAAATGCCCAAAAAAAACTAGTATCAGTTCCTAAGAAAGCCTTACGAGTATTCAAAATGTATCCTACTTAATTGCAGAATCCATATCACCCAGCATTATTGGCAAGAAATTAGTTATGGTGGAGAAAGGTTTGGTGAGAGTCTGATGTCGATACCACTCTCAGATGGTACTGTCGAATAGTATTGATGCAATAGCCTCAGATGTCAAAAATCAGTTGCTAACACATCTTCATGACAGCCCAAAATAAGCCCTATAAATTGACAGTACTGCTACTGAAAAACTTTTCCAGCTTCTTGTTGGTTTTTTCGCATGAGAACTTTCTATTTTGTAAAGGTATGGAAGGAAGGACTGCAGATGAAGATATTGTCTGTCTTGTAAATTCCTTGTCGGTGGCAACAATCTGCTGCATATAAATTGTTGGTACATTTACCGATGCAGTGGCAGCATTATATTGGAACTAAACGGAGGTTAAAGGGAGTGTGCTGTTTCTTCTTCTGTAAAATTTGTGCATTGCAAGGTACACAGGGAGGCATTGACTTATAAAATAGTGCAATCGGAATTAAATAAAATGCTCTGTGGTGCAGTGATTGTTGTAAATTGTGGGAAAGCGCAAGCTTTAAGCTGTAGGCCATTTTCCGTTCTTTGTGAGGAATTAGGCTCTACCCGTGGTTCCCTTCAGTTGGCCATGGTTGCATCATGGTCAAGTTCTTTGTAGAATTGTAGATTTGAAGGGTGAACTGCCTTTCCTATTGAACAGCATTTGTACGGTTGTGGCTCTTTCTAGATGACAAATTTTGATTCTTGGCCGATGTTCTTGGGGAAACTGAATGATGTTAACGTACCACTTCAAGGTTGAAATAGTAACATCACCTTTCTAAGCAAGACAATACTTGCATTTAAGAGATGACTTGGACTTTGAAAAAAATACAGATGTAGAAGGGTAACTGAGGGACGTTATTTTGTCCGAATGATTTTGTGATGGGAATTGAGTTGTGTGTAGGCCAAAGTAGTAGGATTGGTCTAGTACATCTTGGAAGCCTTCACCAGCAACTCGAGAATACCTTTCCAGAAGGTTCATGCGATTATGACTGGATCCACAACCTGTTCGATACTATAGTAGTGGTTTACTAATCAGACCCTTGTTGATAGTCAAACATGAGGAGATAACAGAACTCTCAAGTGATGATTTACATAGAAGTGTCCTGAATATATCTGGGTGCAGACTCAGAATCATTATCCCAATTTGGAAAGGTGGACAGTGGATGTGTTATTACCCTTCGCATCAACTTCTGAGAGTCAACATTTTCTCCCATGCTGTTCACAAAGACAAAATATCAGTTGCAACTGCAGCTGGAAGCGGATTTGCGAGTTGCTGTTCTGGAGGTACAAGAGAGACTGGATCTGCTTTCTTCACAAACTCAAACACACACATCTCACTAAATGTACAAACGTTGGGAAATTTCCAACAGTTGAACCGTGTGCATTTTTACTATTGTTTTATTTCCTTTTTTAATGATCAGTTTAAGTATAAGTTTTTAAAGTGACCTCTAAATGTCAGCCATTGCTCTGTTGTATGCCAGGATCTTTGAAAGATTAAATGTTGTAAATGAATTAGAAACAGTATAAACGGATACAGTTATGCTTTAACTAATTTGTAAAACAGTGTAGTGAGATACACATTTGCTTTTTCCAGTAATTGCCCTCACACAGCCTTGGTTATATACAGGGTGTACATAAAAGTCCGGGAACACTTTCAATTATTTACTGCACAAGAACTAAACATTGTACAGATGTCATACATATTGCATTTTGAAGATAAACTGTGAAAGTTTTTTTACGGACATTCAATAATGTGTGTCATGAGTGACTTGGCAGATGTCAATACAGTAATCGAATTCTTTCCATACCTGTCCCAGCATGGCATCGTTGACTGTGGCAGTCGCTTCCCGTATTCCCTCCCAGAGTCCTGTTACATCACATTATGGAGGCAGTACATACATCAGATGTTTAATGTGTCCTCACAGTAAAAGGTAACATGGAGTGAGATCTGGTGATCGGGGAGGCAATTTCATGAAACAGCTGTCCCCTTCTGTAGCACAGCCAACCCATCAATGCACCTGACTATCCTGTTTGTGACTAGCGCTGACTATCGGGTAATTACCGAACTACACTGTGGCGGTATACATAAAGAAAGAAAGAAAAAAGAAAAACAAAACAACTACTTTGAGGGTTATTATATGTAGATATAATTGCTTCAAGTAACTATTGAAATCAACAAGATTAAGAGGGCATTGGAAATTTAATTTGTATTTTGAGATATTGGAGAACTTAATCATTTTTGGGCACTAGTTTCAAAAGGCCACATGACTGGATGATATAGGGTGATTGCAATTAGAGTTACAGTTTCAAAATACTGTAAAATGAGAACCACTGCTCAGAAATATATCCAGTTCGAACAGCATAGTATTGACACAGGGAGAAACATCATGGGGGGAAAAAAAATTAATGTAAACTTTACTAATGGGTGGTGCTTTAAGCATCTCGAGCTATGTGGAGTTGGCTACATGTGGCAGACGAATTGCAATACTTCAGCTATGGTTTCAGTTGCATATTACTGCATCGATACTATTACATGTGAATGGCAGCACAAGTTCAGCTGTCAACAGTTGTGGCACCATTAGTTAGGTAAACCCTTCCACCAAGCAAGGTCGCACTACATAAGATGGTCCTGCGGCCAAAAACTGCATAGAAACATAATGAGAATGCTTTTTGATTGCCCTGGAACCAGAAACATCTTAAAAAGTAAGATGACATCTGTTTCTAATTGTAATGACCCTGGGGCAAGAGTATGCTGTCCATTTTCTGCCAAAAGTTGACATCGAAAAATAGCATGTCTCACAACAGATTGTGGTGTGTCAGCGTTCACATTCAGAATGTGTTGGGCTGTACTTGCCTTCAGCTCAGCTGTTTTTAATTGGAACACTAAACACATCATCTTTCAGGTAACTAGACAGCCAGAAGTCACACGGATTGACATCAGATAATCTGGATGACCAGGTTGTAGAGAAATGATGACTGATAATTCTAACATTCTCAAAATGCCTCTGCAGCTGCTGCTTCACTGGCTGTTCAATGTGAGGAGCAGTTCCGACGTGTGTAAAAATGATCCTACCCACCCATAATTCATTCTATTCAAGGGTTGGAATGACATTGGTGTGCATTAGACTCTCGTATTGTTTACCAATGACAGTACAGATAACAGGACCCACAGGAGTTTCCTCCTCAAAATACTGCAGTCAACCTGCGGCACATAGCCACCTTTGCAGAATGAAAATGGTATTGATTGATGAGCATACAGATTTTCTATTGCCCGTATTCTGCATATTGCCATGTCCTTGGAGAAGGCAAATGGGCTTCATCTGTCCACAGAATGTTCATTGGCCATTCATTGTCCAACTCCATACGAGCAAGAAATTCCAGAGTGAACGTTTGTGTTGCTGGCAGGTCAGCAGGAAGCAACTCCTGAACACAGGTGATTTTATATGGATAACAATGCAGGATGTTTTATAGGATTTTCTGCGATGTGCTGACAGGAATGTCCAACATTCAGTCAATTCCCCATGCACTGCATGTTTTCACACCATGCTTGACCCCTCCTGCAATGCTGTGGCCACATCTTAAGCGGACATCAGATAACTACTTGCCCCCCTCTGCCTCATCACACTTCAAAAGAACACTCTCTTTTGAATTTTGTAATCATTTTCTCCAAATTCTTAGCAGACTTCGGACCATTGACCTTTTTTTTCATACTATTGAGTGTTAGGAACTTCTGCTGGGCTACACATTCCTTTTTGGAGATAGTAATATTGGGCATCTCAGATGCGAACTGGGGAACAGCTGTGTGTGCGCACCCCTCCTCAAATATTGTTTTGCCCTATGTCAATAATATGCTGTTCAGATTTGACCTAATTCTGAGCAGTTGTTCTCTTTCTAAAGAATTTTGAAACTGGAACTTTAATTATGGATTATGGATACCCCTGATTTGCGAAAACTACCAAAATGTTTGAACATAAACAACTGCAACCTGGCTAAGATGCCAGTGGAGACGAAATGCACGATGGAAAGTAGACCAGAGCTTGAATAATAGTAAAGATTATATATGTCAATACAAACCACTTTGTTAATTGATGCGTTGATGAGTTATGAACACGTCAGATGTGTTGCAAGATTTTGAATGTCTTCTAATTTATATGATACCATAAACACTGTGATATATGTGAAAAAAATTCAGCACCTAGCAGGAAGTTTTGATACATGCAGTCCATGACCAGAACTGGAGGGTGAAACTTTGACAATTTCAGTCACTCGTTCTGACGAAAAGTCTGAAAATCATAAAAGGCACGTAGGGTGAAGAACCCAAGACAGAAGCCAACAGGCAATTTTTGAATACATTAGTTGTTTACTATGAAGACAGCAACCGCAATGTCAACTTAAGGAACAGGGTACTTAAAAATGGTGGAAAAATCAAATTTTTTATGACTTAAGAAAGTCTATAGACTCTCTGATTACATTGATATATACATTATGGGGTTTCAAAGAAAAATGACCAGTATACAGGGTATACAGGGTGTCCCATCTATCTTGACCACCGTAAATAATTGCTGGTCCAGGTGCAAATTACAAAATGTTTCAAGCAAATGTTCTTTACCCATCAGGGGGACATCAATCAGCACGATTGCCTAAGTTATAGCTATGTTTTTTACAAAAGATATGAACAGTGGTATGACTTTTTAAGTGGCACCCTGTATTTTTTATTTGGTAATTCTTTTCTTCTGCTAAAGACCTATTCAAAAACATATCACAGTGTACCATTCACTGAAACACAGCGTTATTAATTTCAGAACACAACATTGATGTTGACACTCCCAGTGCTTAGTGCAGGTACTCAGGGTAATGGAACACATCCAAGTGCTGACGTTGACAGAGGACAAATGTAAACATAAGTGAAATGCACACCTGCCATTCTGTCAACCGTTGTCAGTTGAAGAGTTGCGTGAGTAGAATGTACACCAATGAAGAGAAGGTAGAAATGCTACTCATTTATGGCAAATGTAAGTTAGCAGAGCAGTAATTGCAATACGGTTTTCTTATGTACGGGTACATTTAGTACAGTAGTTCAGTCCTTTCAAATACTGTTGTGTAGACTAGGCATACAGTAAAGGTAGAGTAGGCATACAGTAAAGGCTGTCCTTCCTACAAACTGCATCAACATAACATTTCTTTTATTATTGTTGTTGTTGAAGGTAGGTGAAATGCTACACAGCCAGCAGAACTGTACAGAGCGATATCCTGACAAGAACCCAGCTTTCAGACTGACGTTTTCTCGTCTAGTTGCGATCCCTCAGAAAATGGGAAGTTTCAACTGACGACAAAGCAATTGTAGCAGTCACACAGATGAAGCTGCTGAAGTTACTGTTCTTGCTTCCATTGCTATGAACCCACATGTGAGCACACAACAGCTTGAACACAAGATTGGCATTCCTGAAACCAGTGTACATCGTATTCTTACTCATCACCTGTTCCATCCTTACCATGTACACCTACATCCAGAATTGCATGGGAATTATTTCCAGAATCTTGTACAGTTCTGTCAGTGGGCACAGCAGCAAAACTTCGCCAACCTGAACTACTTCTCCAATGTTCTATTTATCGATGAATGTTCCTTCTCAAACAAAGGACAGGTAAATACAAGGAACATGCATTATTGGCCCAGTGTTAATGGAGAGTTAACATCTGGTGTGGGATGCTTGGTACAGTAATTATTGGGCCTAATTTCATCAATGGTAGTTTAAACGGCACAGCATATGCCAACTTCCTCATACGAAGTCTTCTTCCTCTTCTGGATGAAGTGCCGCTAAGAACCAGAATGTTTATGTGGTATCAACTCGATGGATGTCCAGCACATAATGCCTTGTGTGCACGTCATGTTCTGAACCGAAGGTACCCTGCCAGATGGATTGGTCAAGGAGGCACAGTTATTTGGCCTGCTAGGTCTCCTGATTTAAATCCTCTGGATTTTTTTCTTTGGGGATGCATTTAAGATGTCGTCTATTGCAGTATTCCAACAACTCCAGAGGACACGCAGGAATGTGTTGTGCATGCTTATAATTCTCTTCAGCAGGCAACACTGGAAGCAGTAAATAATTTTTTCATTCGAGTGCACCAGTGTTTCAGTGTCCAGGGACACCACTTTGAGCATCTTTGAATGTTCTACTCCTGGACAATGGTACAGGAGAGTCAGTCAATTTTGTGTTATGTTTTTACTTTGTTTTCATTTGTTTTCTGACAACTCCAGCAAGTGGACGAGTTTGTGATCCCAGGCTCAGTCAGTGTTGTGTTATGTAATTAATAACATTGTGTTTCAGCGAATGGTACACTGTGATAAATTTTTGAATGTGTCTTTAGAAGACGAAATGAATTACTGAATAAAAAATACAGAGTGCCATTTAAAGAAGTCATACCGCTGTTCATATCGTTGTAAAAAACAAAGCTACAATGAAGGCTATCATGCTGATTGATGTGCCCCTGACGGCTAAAGAACATTTGCTTGAAACATTTTGTAATTTGCATCTGAACAAACAGTTGTTTAGGGTGGTTAAGATAAATGGTACACCCTGTATACCACATTTTTAAGTTATGGTCATGTGTGCTGCCAGGCCCACTTTATTTCTGTTACAGAAACCTGTATTATTTTGAAAAGAACTGTGAACTTTGTTTCCAGTGATTATCTGTATGATACATTGTATATGTTGGTAACCGTGCAGGTTTCTAGTCTCTGTAAATTATCTTTGCTAGTATTTACTTTTGTTTTGCTGAAGCAGTTTGTTCACGAGTTACTGAATGTTTGTTGCACAAGTGCTACATATGTTTGTGGAAGTTATATTCTTTAGTGTGCAACAAATATGAACTATGGCATGCTTCAAGAAATTCAGTAAAAGGAAATTCCGTGGCAACTAATACACAAACAAAGCAAGCCACACTGTTGAAAGTAACCTATGTATCAGTTCTTCAGGGAAGAAACTCCCACATGGTACGCCTCCTGGCGATTGATTTTTGTGTTAACATTGATGCTGTTTGCAATGGATTTGTTGTTGTAGATGTGGGCATCTTATTTTCTTTGATAAAGGAAATTGCAAAATGTAAACAATGTGATAGTATAGGCTGTCTGGAAATAACTGAACAACAAAGTAGCAGGAAGTGTTTAGCATCAAAATTAGTTGTTCTTTGTAGATCCTGCAATAACTCTACCTCGAAAATTACTTCGAACATTGTGCATAATTCATATGATGTGAATTTGAAGTTAGTGTATGCAATGCTTGCAATAGGAAAAGGAAAGAAGGCTGTTCAGACATTTTGTGGTTTGATGGATCCTCCTCCTCCTCCTCCTCGTAGGTTCAGCAAGTACACAGAAATACTTTTAGGTGCCTTGACAAGAGTGTCTAAATCATCTATGAAATGTGCAGTAGAAGAAACTGTAAATATTAGTGGAACCAGGGTCATTGGTGTTGCACTTGATGGGACATGGCAATGTCGAGGACGTTGTTCCTTAAATGATGTTATAATTGTTACCTCTCTGGGAATGGAAAAGTTGTTGATCTTGAGTGTGTACCTAAGTACTGCCACACCTGCCATAGTAACATTGAAGGACATACTGAACATCAGTCTTCTAAGAAGCTTTCAATAAAATTAATGAGTTCAGTGTTTATGGTGATCCCTTCATAACGAAACTAGTGTGTTGTGGACATGTGCAAAAGAGGATGGGTGCTAGATTGAAGTGGCTACGAAGAGAAAGGAAAGGAAAGCTAACCTGCTGTCTGATGGAAAATCTGTATGGCCAAGGCAGATTGACAGAAACTGAAATAGACCTTCAGAGTTATCATGGATTGGAAATTAGACGAACTGCACTGCAGAATGATGTTATAGCAATGAAAAAAGCTGTATGGGCCATGTACTTTCATAAGTTGTCCACAGATGACCACCCTGTTCTTGGACTTTGCCCTAAAGGAGCAGATTCTTGGTGAGGTTACCAAAAAGCAAAAGAAAATGGTCAAATATACCACCATAAGCATTCTCTTCCTGAACCTGTTATGAATGAAATAAAACCAATTTTTAGAGACCTGAGTGACCTTGTTTTGCTTAGTAAATGTCTTCATGGGGGCACTCAGAATAAAAATGAAAGTTTCAACCATTTCATATGGGAAACATTACCCAAGAATGTTTTTGTAGAACTAAATACATTAAAAGTTGGTGCACTAGATGCAGTGAAATGTTTCAGTGATGAAATTATAGGAAGGTTGGAAGTCCTGAGAAATTTAGGCATAAAATGTGGCTCTAAGGTGGAAGATCAATTGAATGCATGTGACAGACAACGGGTGCATGAAGCTGAAAGATTTGCTCTTCAAGTTACCAAGGAAGCAAGAAGTGCTAAAAGGAATTCCAAGAGGAAGCTTGAAGATGAAGAAATGCTACAGGATGAAGACTATGCTTCAGTAATGTTCTGAGGCACAGTTTAATTTGACTCCATTCACAATTTCCCGCAAGTTGTATTTTTCAGAATTCAGGTACAAATATTTCCTAAAGTTTATAAAGCATTGCTCTAATTTTTTTCTGTAACTTGCAATAGTCCCATACTTATGTAGTAGACCTAAGCTTTATTGCAGAATCAACTAAATTATAGAAAAAATAACATTTTTATTAGGGGAAAAAATTATAAAAATTAAAATGTAATATGTGATAATTTTTATTCTTGTAATATACATAATAAGTGGAATTAAATAGGTCTAGTACCTCAGCCATCATATCATGCGTATCTGGTAAAAATTTGGTCTCCTTCAAATGTACAACATTGGATTAAATGGTACCTCAATTTGAGGAAGCATTCTGGGAAAAAAATTGCATAAATTCTTTGTCATTTTTTATTAACCCTACGCAGGTTCAAAAATATTCAAAATACTTCTAATTTGTTTAGAACGCGTGCTGCATTACCGGATATCAACAAAAAATCTGTAAAACGTATACATCATAGACAGTGCCTGAAAGAAATAGGTGTTGATTTTTGCATAATATTGCGCCAGAAAAGTACCCTGTATCCTTAAGGAAATCTCTTGACACATTGTAGCACTTTTGACAGGTTTCATCTGCATAGTGGAAATGGATGTAGGCGAAAATGATAGGCATCGACAGAACTACAGAGAGGAGTTACCATAGAGATGTTTACCAAATCACGTTGTAGACATACAAAGCAGCTGGGCCCAGCATACAGAAACTTTCCAGGATCTCACTCCTTAATTTGGATAGTATACTTATTCATTGGTACTTCGTGCTTATTTCTTTGCACAACTGTGTCATAATAAAGGTCTTCTCTTGAATACAAAAAAATGAAATTTTTTCAATACCCAGTTCATTTGTTTTCGTTTATAATGGGAAATTAGTGAAATTAATAGTCAGGAAGTGCTGGGTTTGTCACTGTGTGTGCCCGCGCCAGTGCGTGTTTGTGTGAAAGGCTGACATAAACTTCTCAGCTGCCTTGCTTTTTTGGTAATCAGTCATGACGTGTCTTTTCACTGTGTGGTAAAATTCTGCCGTAGTTTCTTATGTTTGCTAGTTGCTATGTACTCATCATCGTGGCCAGATATGTAATAAGGAAAAAGAAACCCTTAGACATAGACAGCTTTTCTACATCTGTGGAGAGTGGAGGTGAACATAATATTATTTGAAAGAGGAAAAGAAGTTGTGCCCTCTTCATCTACTAACCAGAAAAACATAATACCAGGATGGAAACAAAGTCCAACATAACTGCCACTATAAGAAGTACATAAATTTCAGATTTACGTGGGCAGGTGATGAGGACAAGCACTAGACCATAATGTTTGGTGTACAGTACAGTGTTATCAAATGATTTTACTGGCATGTAAAGAAATTGTTGCATCCATGTTTGGACCAAATTTCAAAAGTATCTGCTTCAAATTATACGGTTCATTGGCATATTGTGTGTTGTGTATTATTAGCTGAATTGTTTCCTGAATATGTATGCAAAAATTCCTGCTGAGTAATGCAATAAGCTAGCTGTAGGTTAGGATGCTAATTTCAAAATGCTTTTCTCTTTTACTTGCACCTTGGCATGAAAAGTAACTCTCTCTCTCTATCTATCTATCTATCTATCTATCTATCTATCTTAACAGACTACTACTCTGCATACTACTAAATGAGATAATTTTCTTCTTCCATAAACCACATACAATTCATTTAAATGCTTAGGAAACAGTTTCAAACAATTGTCTGCTTGACAAGTTAACTTCAAATAAATCCGCCCTGATCAGTACTACAGTTCAAAATAGACTCTCCTAACTCATTTATTTTGTTCTGTTACTTTCATGTATTGTCATGCCGTTATCTTCCATGGAGGCCAACACAACTCGAGGACTGGGATCTACTGCACAGAGAAAACATTAAGAACAGAAAGTCTCGCCAAATGCAAGCTGCCACCAGTGTTGCCCCGTCCAGTAGCAATACGATCTGTTGCCATTCAGTCAACATGCTCATAAAGACACACACTGTACTGTACTCAACACCCATGTCCCACTTTCCAAACTACATTAAATTTTCTTCAGCAGTCAACAATCATCATTCACCAGTCCTAAATGCCCTGAGCAACACATCACTTCAATGAAGAGATATGTTACACTATAAAGTTGTTATTAAAAGTAATTTTCTAGAAAACTTAACACACAGTTTGCCTTACAGTTAGATGAAAGCACTGACATTTCCAAAAAAGCACAATGTCACCTTTTGTGAGATTATTTTTGTAGATCAGAAATTAAGCAGTAAATGTTCTCTCTGAGAAATTGAAACAGTCACTGGAGATAAGATATTTGCCGCTGTCGAATTTTTCACGATAAGGGACAGAAGTGGACAGATTGCATTGCTATATGAGCTGATGGCACTGCTGCAGTGACAAGAAATATTAAAGGGTTTCTAACTTCTGTGCAGAATATAAACGTATCAGTCATAACTACTCACCACTTTTTTCATAGGTAGGATTTAACGATGAATACTGTGGACAGAAAAACCTGGCTGACATCATTTAGTGATCAACTATGCAAAAACTTGTCCTGTAGAATCAACTGTGTTTGAGAAACTCTGTAAAGAAATTTGTGAGGATCATAAAGGGTTGTTAGTCACAGCAAAATCTGTTGGATTTCCAAAGAGAAAAATACCAAAGTTCTACAACTTTGAGACGACGTACTTGCATTTTGAAACTAATGATGATAAGATTGATTACTGTGAATGTCTTAAGTCATGTTTAGTGTGCTGAACTGGAATACCATTCTAGCATTTTCAACAAACTAATTCTTTGAATTCAGGTATGCAGGAAACTGCTCTGAAAAGAGCAACTTATCAAAATCTCATCAAATAAAGTTCTGAGATCAACATTTAAAGAAAATGCTCCCGATGTTTATCTCCAAGTGAATATCGAGATATCACAGGTAAATCAACCTCTCTTTTACTGCTCATGTCAACATTCTACTTGTGCAAGTGGGGAGTCTCTAGATTGAAGAATGTAAAAATATGACAACAGGTCTCGCCTCTTTAATACAAATGGCGGGATGGGTTGTATATGTCAAGAGTTCGCCCATGTACAAGTCCACCTTGCAGATATCGCCAGGGGCAAGTAACTCACTAGTTTTGAATTTTCCGTGTCTATATTTCTGATGTTAATGTTCATTTTTTTCCTGCTTAAGAGTCATAAGTTTCTTTTGTGTTCATAAGTTCCTCCTTAAGGGGATACGGAATCGCCTATCCCTCCAATGTTAAAATATGCATACTATAGGGAACATTTCCTCACAAACTACTCGAGACAGACAGATAAAATTTTTACTGTTTGAGCATTGATATTTGATAACAATACTGAAACAACAGTTAATTGTCAAAGTATTTTTCATACAGAGATATTTTACATTTATTTTTAAGTAAATTTTTTCCTTCACTTATTACTAAATTATCACCACTAAGTCTTTTGTAAATCAAGTAATTAAAAAATCGTTGTTCCAGTGTGTAAAAGAAATCCATGGACGGTCATAAAAATTTCAGACTCCTTACCTGAGACAATGTTTCTAGAACAAGTGAAAAGCAAACTTACGGAAACGGAGGAAAAAAGATTAAAACATTCCTGATCCGTAGTTGATACCCCCTTCACAGTCTTCATAATCATCTTCAAGTCTTCTTTTGGCACCTCTCTGCACCTGTCTTGCTTTTTTCACTAATGTCTTGATTATATGTTCCCAGCATGCCTTAGTCTGTGCTGATCTAAAGTCAACATAGCATGTGCTGTGCGGGAACCATCACACAAACCCAACTTTTGAAGGACCTGGCATTTAGTTATATTCACAAGATTGAAGGTTGTCACAACATCATACACACCAAAATGTAGTGTATTAATTCCAAAAAACGCTGTTTTTGGGAGACGATGCCATATCACACTATTCAAGCACTCATTGGGGTTCTGCGTTTCCCATGAAGACAGTTCTTCAGAAGACTTCTGTCAGCCAGATCTCTGAAAATGGGCTTTATTTCTTCCGTGATGGCTAATGGTAGACTGTGGTGAATGTATTTCTATCCAGTTGTTAGTCCCCTATTGTATTTACACCAGTTCTTTTCACCTTTGGGGCACAAACCTTGTTCTGGATGCTCATCTGTGGATGCAGTGTGCAAATACAAAGCCCATATTACTTTCCTAATTTCTTCAAGATTGCCTGTGTTTTGCCTGATTGCAAGGCCATAGCAATTCTGAATTTGCTCTATTATGGAATCAGTCTATCTTCCTTTGCCATGCAAGGTTTTCCTATCATCTAGTCCTGGCACCATTTTCTTCTGCACATGTCCTATGCATTTAAGTTTGCTTATATTTACACTGTTCCCATATGGTTTGCTTTCCAGAACTTCTTTGAATGCTTTAGAGTCACCATCTCCCACATACTTGACACAGCAAACATTATACCACTCTGAAGAGCAATAAAAAAATTTTTTTCACTCCAGCAACCTCCATGCCACCACTACTGCCATAGTAATTTGCAACACAGTCATCACTATGTTCATTTTTCAGCCTATCTATGCATCTACAGTATTTAAACATTATTGCAACATCAATAACCTTGCCAGTGCCAGCTCTAGTTGCTGTTACAACACCATTGTTGGAGGTGTGACCCCTTTTTAGCCATGTGCCATCAAAAGCTACTGTGAGGTCGCGACTGCCATGATTTTCTTTCACTGGTTCTTCCACAGCTACCTGCATTGACTTCGTGCTACATTTTCAACTGCAGATCCTGGTACATAGTTGTAAGCATAAAACTTTGAAGGTACATTGGAAGATTTAGAACACCACATAGCATATCACCAGCTGCTTTGCCCTTACCAATTGCTCGCAATCCATAAACTAACCTAATATTTACACTATTAAGTTCAGTTTTCTTGCATCCATTATTTACAGTTACTGCACAGAACTTGGAAACTTACACCAGTACTTACAGACACTGCATATTAAATTAAACTGGGCAGCCAGGCCAACATGGGATTCTACTTTCAGAGAAACATTTCCTTGTCATTTTTTGCAGCACACACTGTTTTCAAGAGCTTCACACAATATACTTGTATCAGTGAGTTCAAAAACTTCTTTCCCTTTATCAAGTAAATTGTATTTCTCTTCCAAATCTCTTGGTTTTTTTTGTTTTGTTTTGTTTTTGTGAGAAGCACTGTTTTCATTTGGAGTAAGTTCGTTTGGCAAATCAGCAGTAAGTGGACTCACATTTTCCAACAGTGATGATGAAGAACTGCTTTGCTTTGCTAATGAATCATTTCTTTTCTTTTACGACTTCACGCGCTATTTAAGCACTTTTGCTCTAGCTCTAGGCATTTTCACTGCAGAAAATGAAGTACTAAATACAAAATAACTTGACAACTACTGCTTTCATATAGCACACTGTTTACAAACAATCCCGTCACAGTCAAAGACTAACTTGAGGAAACCAGAGGGTAAACATTTTCGGACAAATAGTGTACAAAGAGTTGCTGGAAATCGGGATATTTGAATTCATGTCACATAAATGTACTGCCAAAAAGTTTATGGTCAGCCATGAGAGACGTGTATAACTAAAGCACAATACCCAATCTCACAAATCTATAAAAATAAAAGAGTTATAATTCTAGTAGAGCTATGTATGATATGTCATTTTAAATGATGAAACTTGGCTGAAAATAATACGTCAATAAAACGAAAATCAGATTTTTTTATCCCAAAATCTGATTCTGTATCCCCTTAAGAATATGTTTCTTGTTGTTGCACACCTTATTTTTGTGTTTTGTGTTCATATGTTCTTATTAAAGAATCTTACATAATAAATTTTGTCATGTTTGTATTTATTGTAATAAAGTACATAGAATAAATTTTTTGTGTGTTTGCTTTTGTGCATCACAATCACATATAGCTGTGTCGTGAAAGTTTGAAATGTACTTTGATGTGTGTGTCCCAAAGGAAAAAAAGGCTGTGAAATGTGGGTTTGGTGTACCTTGTGTTTAAATTACCAGACCTGGTTGTAGTAGTAAATTATTTTGGCAGATACAAAGGGAGAGACACTGGGAGGAACTTAAGAGTACTAGATATGCCAAAGAAGCATTAGATTTTGGTTTTTGCTATGGAAGAAGAGAAACTGAGTTGGAGAAGTTAGGAAGTGTAGGTCAGCATTCTCTTTGCAAGTACACGGATACGCTGTTTGCTGAACACCGAAACACCAAAGATTTACATGTCCCTATCTTCACTTGAAGCTGAATATGTAGCATTGGCTGCAGTGGCAGCTGAACTTCATTGACTAATTCAACTGTTGACTTGACATGGGTCTTGAGGTCAGCCATTAAGGATTGTAGAAGACAATTATTGTTCTATGCATTTGCTTGGAAGGTGGGAGTATCGAGGAATGAGGCACGTAGATATTGAATACAGTGCTGTCAGGCTTTGCGCATAGGAATTATTATTGTTTGTTATATAAGCACAAAGGAACAACTGGCTGACCTGTTAACTAAGCTGTATCCAGTGAACAATTTGAAAAGTTGAGATATGGTTTAAATGTTCTCAGAGGAGCTCTAAATATTGTCAGAAGTTCATCAAATATTTAGTTGTTGTTACAAGTTAACTTATTTTTGTGCCCGAGGAATGCCCACAACTATCTAAATTTATCTTCTTCGTATTGCCAGGATTGGAAACATTGTACCAGTGTGAGATAAGCTACTTAAGATCAATGAGGTATGTCAGCTTAACTCATTTGTCATGTGGATTTTATGGAATTCTCCTGCATTATTTCTTCTATATTCTTTAAGGGTCTCTTCATCTTCTGGTGGGGGAGCTAAAATTATCTGTATGCTAAATTAGAGGTGTTCAGTGCATGCATCAAGCTTGGTCATTACTAATGACCTTAGTAGTTGTTTGGTAGTAGGGTAATGAGAAACATGTGGCTCAAGCACAAATACTCAAGAGTAAGGCAACTCGGTCGTACTCATAGTAGAAAGGATATTAACGAAGTGATAATGAATAAAATGCAATTAAAGCTGTGTGCATTACAAGCAACAAGCACAATACTCAGTATATGGAAGGAAAGAAGGTAGGCAGACAGTTAGGTTAGAGTTGAAGGCACATTCAACATCAGAGCAGTAAAAAATTATCTTTGGTATTTTAATGAAAAATAAAATTTAAAATATAAGATAACTGAGTTATAGAATAGTGTCATCACTAGGGCCACCCATGTTTGTATATATCTCAAGTTCGAATGTACATTTAGAAGCTGATGAGTGTCAGTTCAAGAATTTCTTTATAGGGGAGGGGGGGGGGGGGTACTTTTTTGTTCTTCCTCCTCGACTAGGCTGTGTCACTCGAACATAATTTGTGATACATTTTTTCAGTCTTTTTCTCACGGAGGGCTTGAATTCCTTGAAAGGAGGTTGAACACATGTAAGCTTGTAATGGGAATCCTGTAGCTCGTTAATGACTTTGCTTTTTAGGATGGTATGTGTATGTCCTTTCAACAATTTAAGTATTTCATTTTCATCTTCACTTCGAAATCTGGTATATTAGATGCCCACAGCAGTTGAAAAGTGTCAGCCTCCAGGCCATCTTGGCTTCTTGAAAGGTTCCAAAATTTTGCCATCCATTATATCAAGCTGATATGCAGATATAATTGCCTTGTTGCTCTTATGTAACAGCAAATTCTCAATCATCCCCCCCCCCCCCCCCTCCCCACAGCTCCTGAATGAATTGAATTTAGCATGTAGTCTACCATTGAAATTTATATTCCATTTTAACAAATTTCTCTTTATCAAAAATATTCACCTTATTACTGCCAGTCAGCATTTTATCTTTTCTGCTTCAGCCATTGGCACCTGTTGTCTGCTGACAATGACCTTGATTTACAGGTACTCATTATATTATGTTCTTATACCTTTTGATGGTGCCTGTCTCGGTGGCTGCATGATCTTTTGTACTAGTTTAGACTAACATATCTGATAATGATAGATGGGAGTTTACAAGAAAAGAAATTTTTGTGATCCAAAGACTGTTTTACCTTCTTCTTTGGCATGTGTCAAATATTTGGTGCGGCGGTACAGGTGAGCTTTCTTATTAAAAGACGGAGCTCCAAGTGTAGTCTAGTAATGACCGATAGTGTCCATTGTTCCCTTAAACAGGCTGTGGTATTTTCCTCTAAGTACCGATAAAAGCTTGTAATTCCCCACAATTGTTTGCATTCACAAGTTCTTCCTATTGCGTGATCCAAATGTAGTCATCCATTGTAAAATCAACAGATTTTCATAGTTGTTTGTATCTTTAACTAGTCTCTTTATTTAAATGTAAGCCTACCATTCATCATCAGTAAATTGTGATCTGCTCCAGGGTATGCTTTATAATCCAATATCTGATTTCAGACTCTCTGCCTGACCATGATGTAATCTAACTGGAATCTTCCATATCTCCCGGCATTTTCCAACTATACCACCTCCTCTTGAATTCTTGAACATTATTTTTCCATTTATGTAGTATAGATAATAGTTGTGATCAAAAATTAATGGGAATTTTTTAATTTCGCAGGCTTTATGCATCAGAGTTTCAATTTTTTTTATCTTGTTGGTGCACATGTTCCAGCTGTATTTATGCATTCTCACCTGTTTTGAATATTTAGTTTATTGTTGACAGTCAAAAATGTTACGTGTTTCAGATCACTCATCGAATTTTTCCTCTCGAAAAAGATGGATCAAAGAACTAGCATTAAATTTTTGTTTAAAAATGGAACAAAATGCAGCACCACATCCAAAATGTTGTTGTGGGTTTTGGTGAATCTACTATGAGTAAAAAGTGTTTACAAATGATATAAATGTTTCAAAGAGGGTCGAGGAAACGTTGCTGACAACAAAGACCGCCTTGAACGCTCTAGCACGTCAGTTGCTACGACAGTGTGGAAGAAGTAAAGAAAATGATTCTTGAAAGTCACTGAATCAACATCAGAGGGGTTTCTGATGATGTTGGCATATGCCAAGTAATTTTTTGGAGTGTTTAGGGCATGAAACGTGTAGCAGCAAAGTTTTTTCCACAGTTGTTGTAAAGTCTTCGTGTAGACAACATTCAGGAATTGCTGAATGAATTTGACAATGATCCAGACCTTGTAAAGACGGTTATAGCAAGTGACAAAACTTGGGTATATGTGTATGACATCTAAACCAAGACCCAGTTGTCTCAGTGGAAACCGACCAAAGAGCCAAGAAAAAAAAAGAAAAAAAAGATATAACATTCAATCACATGTGAAGGTTCCTCTGTTTTCTTAGAATACAGTGGGATGGTGCATCATAAGCTTCTGCCTTTGGTTGTACGGTTAATAAGGAATACTAACTGGAAGTTATGTGCTGTTCATGTGAAGCAATCTGAAGAAAACGACCAGAATTGTGGCAAAATGGGACATGAAAATTGCATGACGATAATGATCGTGTTGACACCTCGAAGTTCGTTTGTGATTTTTTAATATATAAAAAACACTGTTGTATCCTCAGCTGCTGTATTTGCTGGACATGGCACCCTGTGACTACTTTCTGTTTCTGTGGCTGAAGAGAAAAATGAAAGTACTGTGGGGGTTCTGCTACCATTGGAGAGATACAATGAGAATTTCTGAAGGAGCTGAAAACCATAGTGAAAAGTGAGTTCCAGAAATGCTTCCGAGACTGGAAAAAGCACTGGCACAAGTGTGCTATATCTGAGGGGGGATTACTTTGAAGGGGAGAAAGTTGATGTTGATGACTAAATAAATAAACTTAAAGTAAATCAGTCAAGAACTTTCCAGCGTTAACCTTTTCCATATATGTGCATTAAAAAGCTGTAGCCCACGGTCGTCTGAACATTTACTAGCGCATTGTGTAAAAATTTAAAGTAAATTGTTCAAAAACTTCGAGATTTTTGGTAACAACTTTAAACTCATACTTGTCTTTATATCCTAATATAGATGTTTGAAATCAGAACACTTGTTTTACATTATTTGCAGAAATACAGTGTGTGTGTGTTGTTGAATAACGTATTATTTTGAAAATACCTGTAGTAGACTAAGCAGATAAAAGTACATGGACAATAAAGCCAAGTGTGACTACCTAAAGAAGCTGTCTGGTGGAATGAGTTATTAAGAAAGTTGTTCAGAATGGGAATTTCATGAAGGAGATTTGCATCAAACAATTCTGGGGAAGCCAAATTAGATGTAACTGTCTAATCATAGACGGAGAGGGGGCGGTGAAGTGTCAAAACTAAAAATGCAGGTTAAACAATTTTTTGAGTATAGGGAGGGGCAAAATAACAGTTCAGAAAAACAGTCTAATCGTAAGTAGAAGAAAAAAGAAAAATACAGGGCAAACAGTTGGTTTAGTTGTGGAGTTGAAGTGCCAAGTATGGTTGAGTTAAAGAATAAAAAAAAAAATTTGAATAACATTTCTCAGAACAAAACAAATGGTTATGAATATATGCAGTTATATAATGTCATTTTCAACTAATATGGCAAGATGAGAATCACATGCTAAACTAGATCTCTGGTGCTAATGATTTATGGCACTGGGTCAAAAATTTCAGAATAAATGGGGCAACAAGTTTTTGTGTTGAAGAAATTCTCCAGCAGGTGACCTAAGAACTGTAAATGAGGAATAGATTGTGAACAACTTCCCAGTGATCAGCTAGCTTTGGTTATACCACACAGAAAGAGGCTGATAACAATATACAAAAAGCTTCCAAACGTTTATTTTGTAAATATAGTGACATAAAGGATTGAAGGTGGGAACAGGACTAGCAGAGTGTGTTCTCAAGACAACATAAGAGTTTTTCCATTCCTGCCTACAAAAAGCTAAAAGAAATTTTCAAAAAAAAAAAAAAGTCAAATATACTTAGATTTAAATGTTACCAGGGAGACCGATCAATATGCCTGGGAGAAGCAGATGTTTAAGGACCACAAAATTAAATCAGTAATCCCAGATTTGTAAACAAAAAAGAAACTGGGAACTGATTGTAGTGTAGCAGCATTCATCACACAGATAAATGACTGTATTATTCTCTTCCATGTTTACAGCCTGTTATTAGTGGGGAAATGGTGGGGGAGCTGCAGTCTAGATCAGTGGCGTGAGTTCTTGAAAATGTGGATCTTAGCATTATATGAAATCACGTTTAAAAAGTTTGTCGGAATGAGAGGTGTAGAGAAGTACTAGTTCATCATTTGCAGTGGTGTTGTTATCGTCCGCTGCTCGTGGTCGTGCGGTAGCGTTCTCGCTTCCCGCGCCCAGGTTCCCGTGTTCGATTCCCGGCGGGGTCAGGGATTTTCTCTGCCTCGTGATGACTGGGTGTTGTGTGATGTCCTTAGGTTAGTTAGGTTTAAGTAGTTCTAAGTTCTAGGGGACTGATGACCATAGATGTTAAGTCCCATAGTGCTCAGAGCCATTGGAACCATTTTTTTGTTGTTATCGTTTTTGTTGTCTGTTCATGTGTGTGCACCAAATAGGTAATTCTTAGTCTCCTTTTCTACATCAGAAGATGATGTAGTTAATTCACGGGTGTGCGCGTGCGTGCGTGTGTAATGAGTAAGACATGTAGACAGAATTTAAGTTTTCATCTGTTGTTGTAGAAATGCTGCTTTTCAGAGCTGTTAATGTTTTTTTGTTCTGTTTTCCAGGAGGACAGCACCCATGAAAAGGATTCAAAAGGCAAGTTACATTGCTTTTTTTATTTTTTAATTTTTTAAAGTATACCCATAAAGCATTAATTCTTCTCATGTTCCTCCTACTTACAAGCAAACATACCCCTCCCCCCCCCCCCCCCCCTACACACACGCACGCACACGCACACGCGCGCGCGTGTACGTGTATAGAGGGTGTAACAAAAAGACACGGCCAAACTTACACAGAACATTCCACATGTTATAGGGACATGGGTTCAGAAACACTTCATTTCCATGTTAGTGCTTAGTCACTAAAACTCTTCAACAACATCATCGACAACATAACGAAAGCTCATTTGTGGTCAGAAGCACATATGCAGTAAAGAGCAATTTTTAAATAACCACTTACAGAAGTGTATCTGTACAGGAAAATAAGCTGAAGATATTGCTTGCACACACTGTTCATGGTATGGAAACAGAAGGTTCTACATCTACATGAATACTCTGCAATTCACAGTTAGTGGTTTACAAACAATTTACTTAACCACCTTCAAACTATTTCTGTACTGTTCTGCTCAAATAGTGCACTTGAAAAACGAACACTTCAGTCTTTCCTTGCCAGCTCCGATTTTTTTCTGATTTATTTGAAATGATTATCTGTCCCTATATAGATGGACACCAACAGAATATTTTCACATTTGGGGAAGAAAGTTGGTGATTGAAATCTCATGAAACGATCCTGATGCAATAAAAAAAAGTTTGTTTTAATTATGTCACTCCACCTTGCATATCCTATCACAGATACGATATGCAAGTTACACAATAATACAAAATTAACTGCCCTTCCTTGAACTACTTTGATGTCCTCCATCAGTCCTGTCTGAAGCAGACCTCTAGAAAAGGATAGACAAGCATAGTACAGGAAGTCTCGTCAGTACACTTACTAACAGTCTGCAAAAATGCAGTAGTAGATGTAGTGGCCATATTGCACTCACGACTTCAAATTGTCGTAGCTGTACCGTTTATTGAATAGCTGCCTTGCGTGTTTGGATTATAATTTTCAAAGGCTGTTAGGAAAATATACACAGTATCATTAGTAAAACAAAGGGTTACATTGAATCCACAGAAGAACTGTAGCATCATGGAGGGCTTGCATGTATAAAAGCCATTTATATTAAAAACACAGGATATACTAAATGTACGATTATGTAGTACCTAATAGTCTGTTGTGAGAAACAGTCTAGTGGTAACTAATTCCTGGTACTGCGTGTGGTATTTAAGTGAAGTATGCTACTGAGGGTGTTACAGTAGCACTATGTCAACCATTTACGCATAGTAACTTAACAGATATGTGTATTGAAGTAAAATTAATGTGTGTATTAAAGTAAAACTAATAGACAGTCCTATTACAATTGTTCAAGCAACTAACTGCACTGTTAAACATACATGTGCCATAAACTTAACAGCAAGATAGATGGCATTGCTTATGAAAAAAGTATTCCAGCATACCTACAGTTCACAAGCGTGTCTCCTAGGCTGCATTATTGTGTCCAGGTTTTGTGGCTTTACAGTTGTAATTTGTTTAAACAACGGAAAATCTAGGATGGAATGCAACAATATTATGTAAAGGATAGTTGCTACACACAATATAGTGGAGTGCATTTGCATCAAAACGTGAGCATATGGCCAACAAGCCGCAGCCCCACCCCCCCACGCTCCAGTGTGCGCACACATATGCGCGCGCGCACACATATGCGCGCTCACACACATGCGAACGCGCGCGCGCGCGCCCACACACACACACACACACACACACACACACACACACACACACACACACACACACACATGAACGCGGGCGTGCGCGCGCGCGCGCACACACACACACACACACACACACACACACACACACACACACACACACACACACATATGAACGCGGGCGTGCGCGCGCGCGCGCGCACACACACACACCTGAACGCGGGCGTACGCTCGCGCACACACACACATGAACGCGGGCGCGCACACACATGAACGCGGGCGCGCGCGCGCGCGCACACACATGAACGCGGGCGCGCGCGCACACACATGAACGCGGGCGCGCGCGCACACACATGAACGCGGGCGCGCGCGCACACACATGAACGCGGGCGCGCGCGCACACACATGAACGCGGGCGCGCGCGCACACACATGAACGCGGGCGCGCGCGCACACACATGAACGCGGGCGCGCGCGCGCACACACACACATGAACGCGGGCGCGCGCGCTCACACACACACACACACACACACACACACACACACACACACACACATGAACGCGGGCGCGCGCGCGCTCACACACACACACACACACACACATGCACGCGCGCCCGCACACACATGCACGCGCGCCCGCACACACATGCACGCGCGCCCGCACACACATGCACGCGCGCCCGCACACACATGCACGCGCGCCCGCACACACATGCACGCGCGCCCGCACACACATGCACGCGCGCCCGCACACACATGCACGCGCGCCCGCACACACATGCACGCGCGCCCGCACACACATGCACGCGCGCCCGCACACACATGCACGCGCGCCCGCACACACATGCACGCGCGCCCGCACACACATGCACGCGCGCCCGCACACACATGCACGCGCGCCCGCACACACATGCACGCGCGCCCGCACACACATGCACGCGCGCCCGCACACACATGCACGCGCGCCCGCACACACATGCACGCGCGCCCGCACACACATGCACACGCGCCCGCACACACATGCACGCGCGCCCGCACACACACACATATGCGCGTGTGCGCCCGCACACACGCGCGCACACGCACACACCACAGTCTCAGTGGCCGAGGCTGTGGTCACGTGAGCAAGTTCTGCAAGTGGTTTGCCCCTCCCTCATGTCACTGACAATGGCTGAGACTGGTTGTGCGTGCATCTTACTTTCCGAAATCTTTTTATTTTGCCTATCTACAACTCAGCATCTCCACTATGTGGTGAGTAGCAACTGTCCTTTTCATGATACTGCCTGGTCTATTTTATTATTTCATATATGTTGTCCTTTTATTATCTGTCATGCACGTTTGTGGATGTATTTCGAATATGTATAAATTCAGAATGTATTCATGAGCTGTTCTAAATCATACGCATGTTGAAAATATTTTTCGTATGCAACATTGTCTATTTTGCTTTGAAGTATAGCATTTATGTGTTTAACAGTGTAGTTATTGTTTGGACAGTTGTAAAATGACAATCTATTATTATTATTATTATTATTATTACTCTATTTTTAATTTCGGTGTAATTTATTATACATTTCTATAAATATACTGTATGTAAATGGTTGACATATTGCTATCTAGCACCCCCTTGTAGCTGACTTTAAAACAGCCTTTGAAAATGATGTAGAATCTAAACGCGTAATGCAGCTATTCAGTGCAGTGTGGCTAAAACAGTTTGAAATTTTTAGTAGGCCTGCTGCATCTTCCAAGTGTTCTGCCATTAAATTACTGTCTGGCCAGCTTTGCCTGAAACATTATCTATTTGATCATTCCAATTTGTTGTTCATAATCACAATCCATAAGTATTTAGTTGAATTCACAGCCTTTAGATTTGTGTGATTAACAAAAATGTGGTGGATTCCTTTCAACAGTTAGGTGGACAACTTAACACGTTTCATTATTTAGAGTCAGTTGCCACTGACCAACCTTTTCATGGAAAGGTACGCAGAGGAGGCACTTGCATCAGCCACTTACCAACCCAAGTGCGTTCTTAGGTATGTTGATGACACTCTTGTCATTTGGCCCCATGGTAGGGAGAAGCTAGATGACTTTTTGGAACATCTAAATTCACGCCACCCAAGTATAAAATTTACTATGGAGCTAGAGAAAGATGGACAACTCCCATTCCTGGATGTCCTGGTTAAGAGGAAGGCAGATGGCACTTTGGGGCACAGTGTGTATCGTAAGCCCACCCACACTGACTTATACCTTCAAGCCAGTAGCTGCCACCACCCGGCAAAGAAGAATGGAGTCTTGAAAACATTAGTTCACAGGGCTCGAGCTCTGTCAGATACGGAAAGTCTGGCCACAGAGATAGAACATCTACAGCTGGTGTTCAGCAGAAACGGATACTCCTCCACGGACATCCAAAGGGCACTTTGTACTACCAGTCAACCACAGGGTACACAAGAGGAGCTAGAGGAGGCTAAGAAGGTGGCATACCTGCCATATGCTGGACCTATTTCTGCAAAGATCAGCAGAATTCTTTCAAAATATGATATAAAGAGTATCTTCTGTCCACCCTCCAAAATTGGGACCATGCTAGGGAGTGTGAAGGACAACCTGGGGCTACGTAAACCAGGCATTTACAACATCCCATACCAGTGTGGAAAGTCATACATTGGCCAGACAACCAGGACGGTGGACGTCGGGTGCAAAGAACACCGGAGGCACACCACTCGGACAGGCAACAAAATCTGCCATAGTGGAGCACTGTCTGGAGCTTGGCCACTCAATGGACTATAACAACAACAAAATTGTGACACAGACGCCAAGATTTTGGGACAGTGTCATAAAGGAGGCCATACAGATCAAGGTCACAGACAACCTAATAAACCGAGACAGCGGTTACCAGCTCAGCTCGGCGTGGAGTCCGGCTCTGGAGCTTGGGGCTCGACGAAATGAACCAACAAACTCCTCAAGAAGTAGTAACAGTGCAGGAGTAGGGCCAGGTGGGTGCAGACCGCGAATGCAACTCCTGACGCAGGACGAGCCTCTGACAGCCGCCACGACCGCAGATGATGGATGAGCCGAGCACAGACGACCGTCGGAGCACCAGGGAAGTGCCAACACCGCAGGATTAGCGCCAGGCGGGCGCGGACCACGAACGGAACGCCACATGTGGGTCCGGCCCCGGACAACTGCCACAACCACAGATGGTGGACGAGCCGAGCGCGGACGTCCGTGTGAGCAACAGGGAGGGGTAAAAACCTCAGGAGCAGAACCTGGTCGGCGCGGACCGCGAATGGAACGCCCGACACATGACAGGCCTCAGAGAGCTGCCACAGATGGCGCCAAAGTCGGGCGCAGACGTCCGAGGGAACACCGGGGAAGAGACAACACCTTACAAGCAGCGCCAGGCAGGCGCAGACGGCAGAGAGAACACCCAGCGCCCTCTGGGCATAAATACTGGACAAGATCCTCCAACACGGCAGTCTCAGGCAGCACCTGAAGAAGGCAACGAGTTACATGGGCGAAATATTGTGTCAGAGCGACACAAACATCTGGCAGTAGACCCGATTACTCCACATGTCACCATACATATATCTTGTCCAAATCATTCTGAAATCGTTTTTATCATCTGAATGATGGTAAATGACAGCATCATATGCAAACAATGTAAGATAACTGCTCAAATTGTCTCGTAATTCATGTATATAGGTCAGGAACAGATGATGGGCTGTAACACTTCTGGGGATTGCCAGACATCATTTCTGTTTGACTAAATGTCTCTCGATCAGTTACAGCAAACTGTGATCGTTCTGGAAATCGTAGATCCAGTCTCACACAATTAGAAGTCACTTATGAGGAATGGTGTCAAAAGCCTTATGGAAATCTAAAAATACAGAATCAATTTGAGGTCCCCTGTCAATAGCACAAGAACAATATTTTCCAAATCTGTGCTGGCTGTGTGGCAATAGATTGTTTTCCTAGAGTCAATGCATAGTGTTTGAACATAGTATATGTTCCAAAATCCTTACTGCAAGTTGATGCTAGCAATACGAGTCTGTAATGTAGTGGATTACTCATATCTCCTCTCTTGAGTATTGGTGTGACCTTGGGCAACTTTCCAATCTGTTGATACAAATCTTTCATTGAGTGAGTGGTTTTATGATAGCCAAGTATGGATCTACTATATCAACATACTCCAAAAGGAACCTAATTGATGTAAATTTTGGACCAGAGGACGTGCCTTTATTAAAAGATTTAAGTTGCTTCGTTACTCTTCATTCGAATTCTGGAACATTTAATTGGTCTTCTTTGGTGAGGTAATATTGGAAAGCCGTGTTCAGTAACTCCGCTTAAGTGGCACTGTCATTGCTAACATTACCATTGCTATCACACAGTGAATATAGTGTGTGTGTTCTGTCGCTGATGTACTTTACATATGATTCAATAACTATCACAAGCATCTCACATTGAAGTCTGCACTAAATTTTGAGCTTCAGGAAAATGTCTACAATGTTGGAGATTTTGTGTTCTTTTAAATTTATTTCTTTTTCTGTTGCTTCCACAACAGTGTTCCCACCTGTTTTGTGTGCCATGGGGCATACCATATGTTGTTAATGTATTTGGTATATATCTCTCTTGCTGTTGATACAATTTCTTTGAATTTAAGCCACATATACTCTGTCCTTACATAGTCAGTTTGAAAGGAGTAGAGACACACTCTTAGGCAGATGTCAAGTAGAATTTTTATTTACTTTTCTAAATAGATATATTTTGCAATTATGTTACAATATTCACTCTAATTAAAATGACCTTGTGGTCACTAATCCCTGTATGTCAGGATGCTCCTTATTTGCTCCGGATTATTTGTTTCCAGGAGGTAGTATTTTTTGCAACCATTTACACTTCAACCGGCTGTGTGAACTAATTGTTCAAAATATTTTTTGGAGAAAGCATTCAGTAAAATTTCTGGCAATCATTTGTGCCTACCACCAGCTTTGAACATGAATTTTCGCAGAGGTATTGAGGGTATGTTGAAGTCACCGCCCATTATAATTGTGAGTAGCGTACTATTTGGAATGAGGCTGAAGTTTTCTCTGAACTTCTCAGCAGCTTTATCATATGAGCTGGTGGTCGCTAAAAGGAACCAATCAGTAACTTATTCCAGTTGTCAAGTGTATCCTCTACCTATACTAACTCCAAGGAACTATCAACTTCAATTTCACGAAAAGGTAAAATACTTTTGACAGCACTAAACATTCCATCACCAGCTGTATTTAATCTATCCTTTCTGAACACTGTAGGGCCTTTGCAAAAGTTTCAGCTGAACTTATCTCTCGCTTTAGCCAGCTTTCAGTACCAATGATGATTTGAGCTTCACTGCTTTCTACTGGCACCTGGAACTTGGGCTCTTTCCCACCAGCTATGACAGTTTACAACAATAATGCAAATTGTTGCTAAAAACAAAGGGCAAAGTCCCCTCCACGCAGGCCCTGTTTACGTGTGTTGCTGCATCCTGTGTGTGGTGGACTGTAGGATCTGCAGTTTACACAGTGACAGAACTGTCTGAGCTTCTGATTCAGACCCTCCACTCAGTTCTGCCCAAAACCAGAGAAAATCTCATCCAGTCCAAAGTGACACACATTGTTATTACCAACATTAGCCACCCCCTTCAGTTTGTTGCACATTGTCCTCTTTTTGGTGTTTAGAACCCCCTGTTCCACATCTGGGACGACTCCCCCCTCCAGCAGGCACACAGAGTGCAACTGGTCTTCTTCCCTTCCTTGGCAGCCATATCCCTAATCCCTCGGGAACCATCACTAGCTCCCAATTACCAGTAATTCCATCCTCAGAGACTGCCCAGATCTTATAGGTCCAAAGGTTTCCCTTGAAACAGTGCAAGCAACTGCATCTGGCGCAGTTCCTTGTCAGACACAGTAGTGCCTGAAACCTCTTCATGAAATGATCCGAGGGGCCCTTTAATTGGCCTCCCAGGAAGTCTTTCATTGACACACCTTGGAATGACCTCCCACTTGACCACAGGTGAAGGGTCACCCTCAGTGCAAGCAGTAACTGTTTGGTGGACAAGTGATCGTTCTGGACATCCCTTGGATCACCACATGTGCGCCCCCCCCCCCCCACCTCCATCCCACCGCCTTCACCCCCCTCCTCACACACAAAGATGCTTATTGGCCTCAAGCTGTGTGAGCATAGGCAGCACCACCTGGAGCTGTGAGCAAAGGGTGACCAATTCAGCTCGCATCTGAATACTGCAATCAGTCCCTACCCATACTAAAGACAGTGGAAGTCTACACTACAAGATTATTAAAATGCAGAACTTGACCGATAAATATACAAACATGCAAGAAATTTAAGAATTTAGACTAAAAAGGACACATGAAGATCAAAATAAATCACTTCTTATGAAAAGCTGTGTCATCTCAGAAGCAGATTGGTGGACTCTGATGCATTGCTGCGATAGAAGCTCCCACCTTACTGCCGTGTAGCTCTCTCCAGATGGCCATGTAGTGAACACTACTTACTGCATTTAGATACTATGGTTGTCATACATGACAAGAAGTACTTCCTCTTCTACTTTAGGTGTCCTCGTCTTGGGCCTCTTCTAGTTGTGACTTGTAAGCTTGAATGTCCCATGTCTTCTAAGTTGGGAAACAGTTGCTTCAAACTTCTTCCAGCCAGGACCTTGTCGTTCGGGAAATATCTCCCGATAGAAATGTTGCCACATGCTAATCCATTCAGCAAATAGACATACCAACTCCTTATTTGAGTAAATGTCCACCACACTGGAGTAGAACCCAAGTGTTTGAGCAACACTGAACAGTTAATGCTAGATGCTTGGTGCCAATAGAGTAGTGTAGTTGGGGGACATGTCAACACAAGCAATGAAGTTAGTCACATGTTAACGTAACTTTGTTCAGTTGAAACAACACACACAGGCGATGAAACTAAGAATTACAACTTACTGTGAACTCTAACCAAACCTAATCAAGCAGGCATTATGAACATTTCATGTAAGGATATGTAATGTGCATTTGTGCGTTTTTCAAGATTAGTGTAATTATGAAGATAAATAAAAAAACGAGCTGTTACATGGAAATAAGCGTTTCTGGATCCATGTCCATCCAACAGATTTTACCCCTTCTGTGTTTGAGGAATGTTTTCTGAAAGTAAGGTAAATATGAGTATTCTATCAGAGACAACATTACAAAGAACATAGAATACTAGAATAAGGCATTGTGTTCATCCACCCAGCACTTCCTTCTCCAGTCATATCAAAGCCTTACCCCACCCCGCCAGACATCTGGCTACGTGGAAAAGCAACCAAGCCATACGCCAACTCTGTTGCAATCACTGCAAAATGTTTTATGTCACTGCAACAACCAACCAGCTGTCCATCAGAATGAAAGGCACCTCCCAAACTGTGGCCAAGATCAAAGTAGAGCTCCCGGTGGCACAAAATGCAGCTCAACACAGCCGTCAGGAGATTTCCCTCCATCACAACTTCTTTGATCTCCAGAGATGGGAATTATCCTCGCAACACGTCCTCTGCTCCTGGAACCATCCTGGCCTCAGTTTGCATTAATGGAAAGTCCACACACGCTCCACCCAATAATTTGCCCTTCCCTTCTCCCTCTCCCCTCTTTCTCCCTCCCTCTCCCCTCCCCTCTTTCTCCCTCCCTCTCCCCTCTCCCTCCCTCTCCCCTCTCCCTCCCTCTCCCCTCCCTCTCCCCTCTTTCTCCCTCCCTCTCCCCTCTTTCTCCCTCCCTCTCCCCTCTTTCTCCCTCCCTCTCCCCTCTTTCTCCCTCCCTCTCCCCTCTTTCTCCCTCCCTCTCCCCTCTTTCTCCCTCCCTCTCCCCTCTTTCTCCCTCCCTCTCCCCTCTTTCTCCCTCCCTCTCCCCTCTTTCTCCCTCCCTCTCCCTCTACTTCTCCCTCCCTCTCCCTCTACTTCTCCCTCCCTCTCCCTCTCTTTCTCCCTCCCTCTCGCCACCCCCTCTTTCTCCCCTCCCTCTCCCCACCCCCTCTTTCTCCCCTCCCTCTCCCCACCCCCTCTTTCTCCCCTCCCTCTCCCCACCCCCTCTTTCTCCCCTCCCTCTCCCCACCCCCTCTTTCTCCCCTCCCTCTCCCCACCCCCTCTTTCTCCCCTCCCTCTCCCTCTCTTTCTCCCTCCCTCTCCCCACCCCCTCTTTCTCCCCTCCCTCTCCCCACCCCCTCTTTCTCCCCTCCCTCTCCCCACCCCCTCTTTCTCCCCTCCCTCTCCCCACCCCCTCTTTCTCCTTTATCCCCTCTTTCTCCTTTATCCCCTCTTTCTCCCCTCTTTCTCCTTTATCCCCTCTTTCTCCCCTCTTTCTCCTTTATCCCCTCTTTCTCCCCTCTTTCTCCTTTATCCCCTCTTTCTCCCCTCTTTCTCCTTTATCCCCTCTTTCTCCCCTCTTTCTCCTTTATCCCCTCTTTTTACCTCCGCACTTTCTCTCCATCTTGCACTGCCTATTTCACCCCCTCGGTCCTCCCTCTTCTTTCTCTCCCCTCTATCTTCCACCTCTCCCTCTCTCAATTGAATGATTTTAATAACTTTAGTGTCATTGTGGTGCAAAGTTAAGTGTGGTCTGTTTTATTTAGCAATTTAGTATGCAATCTTAATTTTTTAGGAGGAAATAGTTCCAGTTTTTTCATACAAAAAGGAAGATATTCTTAGAAAGTCACGAAGAACATGATACCCAAGGGGTTCAGCCATGCATCTTCGGATTTTATACTGAAAGTCTGTCATAGAGACAAATCTTGAAAAAAATTTGTCATGAATAAATAAAACAGAAGCCAGTTACAAAGTTTACTATAGAATGATAAAATACCACCCGACTTTAGTCAGTTTGCTAAATTTTCTTTTCTAAATGTTCAGTCAGTATTACGAATTTGAATAAAATGTTTCAAGACACTGGTTATTCCTGTTTAGTTGTCATGGTCATGGTCACAACAGTAAATTTAAATAAATATGATGGTATAAGTTACATTCTGTGAAGTTCAAACAATAGTTTCTTCGCCAAAATCCCAGTTTCCATGCTTATAAAATTTATTGTGGTTTGTTTCTGATTAAGGATAGATTGCTACGTGCCATATAGAAACTGTGCCCTCAAAAGAAAAAGCACACACACACACACACACACACACACACACACACACACACACACACACACAGAGACAGAGACAGAGACAGAGAGAGAGATAGAGAGAGAGAGAGAGAGAGAGAGTATGTCATCTCGGGGAGCTGTCCCCACTCCATCTTGGATTTTACATTGTTTGTTTTATTTCTGATTAATGTAGCCTATAAGATATGTTTAGTAGCTACTGTCTGTTGTTGTTAGGGGTTAGCATCCCTAAAATATTTAATAAGGCTTCTCTTTTTAATAGAGGCTACCACAGCCTACAATCGTGAAAATGCTTCTGCAGTAGAAGAGAGAAAATTGGAATCCCATAATGAAGAGTCTAAAAAGCCCGTTACAGCTGAGGAAAAGAAGAAATCTGATGTTGAACAAAAGAAAGAGAAAGCAGAGAAACTTAAAAGGTACTGTTTCACTTTTCATGAAATGAAGACGGTGTCTTGATGAAAAATTGACATCAGTGAATGTGGTCAAAGCTCCAAAAGTAATCCCTGATAAGGAACTGTCTAATGTATGGGAATTTCAGACATGTAAAATGGGGTGAATCTGATTGAACTTGTTACTGACATAAATTTCTGTTATAATGTCAGATGTCATAACAAAAAGTGGTCTCATGTACAAGGTTCTGTGATTTCAAAGTATTTGTAACACATTTGAAGTCTTCATTCTTAACTGGAGGTACATGAGCTATACTCCATTATGGTTCATGTTTATTTTTTGAAAGTACTGGGTTCTCTTGATCAACCAAGCTGTCCTATAAACCATAAATTTTAGTAGTGACATGTCAAAATTAAATGGGGTGAAATACTGTTCAATTTATTTTTTTTACTTTGGAAATGCTCACCTATGACAAACTGTTGCTCCTGGGGCAGTATAATGATTCCTCACGACAGCTAAACTAACATGTCACTGATTTTAATTGTGCAATATGTATCACTTTGTAAGTGATCAGCCCCAACTGTTTTCTCTTGGCACTGTAATTTTCCTTTAAAATTATTTGGGGCAATTATGAAGTGGTAGTGCAATATAGGAAATGTTTGGAATCACAGTGCCGGCCGCGGTGGTCTAGCGGTTCTAGGCGCTCAGTCCGGAACCGCACGACTGCTACGGTCGCAGGTTCGAATCCTGCCTTGGGCATGGATGTTTGTGATGTCCTTAGGTTAGTTAGGTTTAAATAGTTCTAAGTTCTAGGGGACTGATGACCACAGATGTTAAGTCCCATAGTGCTCAGAACCATTTGAACCATTTGGAATCACAGTCATAACATGCATGGAAACGTTTTTACACGCCCCTCCCCTCATGGGCATTTCTGGGAAACACTACAGAAATATGAAAATGAACAGTTGATAAATGGTCCTTAAATCAAGATAATTTTGAATGTTGAAGTTTGTTGTATCAAGACTTAATTATGTTAATGGAAAAATAATTCAAGGGGTAAAGGTAAGAGTTCACCGGGTAGTAGATGACGAGTTGTTAAGAGGCACATAAACAGAACAGAGGGAATACCTTGCCTCTAACTTCAACTTGTGACGTTACCATTTGTTTTCTGCTGAGTAGTTGCTCTCACTAGCATTCCATATGAGCAAAACAGTTGTGACTTTACCCGATGTTGCTCATATGAGAAATTGGACAAAGCACAGGTGTGTGTGTCTAAAAAACGAATAGGTCGATGTAGACATAGGTTCAAGCCATACATGTCTGGTTTCATGCCCAGCAGCTAACTTGCTGCAAGTAATAATCTGTAGCTGTGATCCAGTGTCAGATAGTCTGTGCATTGGCTAGAATAGCGAATTAATAAAATACACTGATATAAAACATAAAAGATAACTGTATAATGTAATTAAAAGGGTTCTATTCTAACATCTGTAATTGATGTAGATGACAGAAAATTACGTTGAATAATGGTTATTTAAGATAACGCATCTCAAAGAAATGGAAAGTGGGTCCTACAATATCCAATTAAAATACTAGCAGAAAATGACCAAATCAAATGCAGTGAAGTTACATTGAGAGTAGCAGATTCCTGAAGCTAAATAGTCTTCCAAGATACACGAAAGCTAATTCATTTCATGATCACAATAGTTGCAATAGTTACAAGTTCAAAATAGTTCGTGATTCGCATATTAACTTGATACAAAGAATGTTAACTCATGCTGTCTGTTCTCAGTTCCATAATGCAAACAGAAAAAGTTATGTGTATCCTACACTGGATCACTTTCTGACTTCTCAAAATATAAAGTCCCTTCAGAAGTGGCAGTTATTTGCCACCTAGAATCAATCGTGTAAATGATCGAATAACACCCACCACCACAAGCAGGTCTGCCTTCTTCCAGAACACGTGTAAAAGTGTCTGGAATAGCTTCCTTGATTTGTTCCCTCGAAAAGAGTGTGTCTGTCCACTTGACTCCAGTGATGGTCCGCCACTTCTTGTTCAGAAGTTTAGACATGATTTGATCACTTCCCACCCTAAATTAATATATTACAACATTATTTAAATCAAGAAATGTTATAAAAATCCAGTCATACTCAGATCACGTACAGAAAATATAAATAAAGGTTTGCTCACAAATAAATAAGATACTCTTGTTGCAAATGTGCACTCACATTAAAACACTAAAGATTGTTGTTAAATATTATTTAAACATTTATTTAGGCTTGCGTGACAGAAGGGTCTTGTGGCACTCTTTTACAGTGGTGGAGTCAGGTAACACATGTGATAGACCACTTCTTACATCACCACGATTTTCTATTAGCGGTTGTAGTGTGACACAATAGGAATAAAGTCATTATTTAAATAAAAACATGGTCATTAAATAAATTCACAAGTATGACACGATATGAAGTACTCATTCTGCATTCATTGTGTTATTGTTGAGAATACAGTATTCTGACAAACATTTCCAAATTAAAAATTTGAGTCAATAAGTAATATAAAAATGAGTGGCTTTTAGGAATGATAGCTATAGTGCAGTGCTACCATATGAAGTGCTTAAAAGTTGTTAATTCAGAGATTCATTGTGAAAGTATTTAGTCATTGAGGAATATTAACGTCTGTAAATTTTAAGGTATTGAATGGGCCTCATTTTTCTAGGATCGCTTATGTATTCAGATTTTCTTTAATATTTGTCTGGCAATTATTGTAGAATTTCAAAGAGCTGTAAGAAGCTATTATTTCAGTATTTCTGACAATACACCATTGCTGGAGCACAGCTGACCCTCTTAAGCGTTTGGCACAGTGTCCAAATTCCCTGTACTGGGATTTTCCCAAATTCCAGGCATGCTGCTCATCTTCGTATCCAGCCAGCCTGTACTGGTTGCTGCAGCTTGCCGGGCTGTGGCACTTCGGCTGAGGCAGCCACACCATACTCTGAGCCCCAGGCCCACACAAGCAAATTCACCTTACCTCCTACCAACTCGGGGCAACCGAATTACTCGCCCACATGCACTCCTTTCCCAGGAATACAAACTTCTGCCAGAAGGAAACAACAGCAATCCTGCACAAAAGGCTGCAAAACTGTCATGACGACTAGCAGTGATCGCCTGACAAGGCATATGCCAGCATTCTCTGCCATAGGGATTCTATCCCAGAAATCCAGAATAACCTCAGATCCCTACCCAAATCTCGAGGCCAATCCCAGAATGTCTCTCCTGAACCCATCTCGTCCTCACTCCAGCAACTCCATATACGTAGCTGTCTTCTACAGGTGCTAGATGACCCATTGTAACTGGTTCTGTGTTCTCACTGAAGAAATGTAGACTCTCGTTGACCGATGCCAGTCAACCACTTGTCTGAAACATAGTCTCTCACAGCAAAGGATGAACCATTTCTTCCAGTGACTTTCAACCATCCTCTTCCTATTACCATCTGGATCCCAATACACCAGCATTCCCCATGCCCACGGCCTTGACACTATCGACTGCTCTCTCCCCCATTGTCCTTCTGATTCGAAACAACCATCTCATAACTTCTACAGCTAACTTCAGCATAGTTATAGCTACTACTCTTTAAATGGGATGGTGTACAAGCCATCCTTTACCAGCGTGTTAATGGGTTATCTAGACAAAACGTCTGTTGCCACCCAAAATCCCAAACATCTTGTCTCGTTCCTTCACAATCAAGACCCAGGGCAAAGACGTATTCTCATTCCTCCTCTTACCAGTTTCACCCAATCCTCCACAAGCAAATGTGCTACCTTCCCGGACGTTGACCTGCACCTCTCTATCTCAATCGAAAAACCTGCCCGTATCTAGCCTCTTAACTTATTTTAGCTGTCGTCCCTTTCGCAATTAATATCATGTATTCAGTCATCTTGTGGACAGCACATCTGCGGTTATGAGCAGTCCTTCGCACAATATATTGAAGGGCTTACTAAGCCCTTCATGGATGGGCATTATATCCCCCCCCCCCCCCCCACACACACACACACACACACACACACACACCTCTACCTTCTATCAGCTGTAAGTACCAGTGGCAAAAGTTAAATTCCTATCACTCTATATCAACCAAGGCTGGAACAACTGAACCATCTGAACCATTTCCCTTGCCAGGACCTAGACAGTTAATCATTGTGCACAGAAATGAACATTCTATCTACAATCCTTTCCACCTCTCCCAAAGTGATTTCTGCTGCTCAGTCAATCTATGCAACAACCTGGTCTATCCTTAAGCCACATGCAGTCTCAATCCCTGACCACATGGGGAATACCCCTGTGGATAACAAAGGTGCAAGACCTATCTGATGTACCCACTGAGCACATTCTACTCCAGTCCTGTCGTGGGCTTTTCTGTTCTGTCGGAGAATGAATAGCCCCACCAAACAATCGCTAAGAGCTGAGTTGACTACCCATTGATTGAACAGACTACAGAGAATTAACTTGCTAGATTTCAGCAGTTGCTTCCCAACTGTGCAGTCTGGATTCCTATCCGTAATATCAGCTTCTCTGAATTACATATGACAAAATGCCCCCCAATACTGTAGTCATCCTGGTGATGATCTCAGTTAGACCTCACCCCACATCTACCTGAATCCCTGTCCCAGGACCTTGATTTCACTCATCCTGCTCCCACCCCATTTTCCTCTCTCTGCCCTTCCTCTGTTCTATCCACCCCTCCCATGCCATTCCCCGTGCCTGCTGCCATAACAAGCTCGCCATTGCTGCATTCTTATCCCATTCACCTGCTGCCTTTCCCAGTCATTCCTTCCCTGCTCTTCACCCTCTAGAGTGTGCATTCTAAACTATGGAAAGGATTCATCCATAGGCTTCATTAATATGTCACATCAACAATGAAAATCTTAGACTAGTAGCAGTTGATTTTTATGAAGGAAACTGAAATAAATTGAGATGATGGTATTGGAGTCATTTTGGGATTTATTGAATGATCTGAAAATCATAAGTCTCAATGGTTTAACATTATGAACTTGTACTATGTGGGAGGTTTGTTCAACTTTTGTGTTCATGACATTGTGAGTAAAATTGGTTTTAATGTGAGTAAAATTGGTTTTAAGTTTGTGGCATTATGGGATTGTTACATACTAGGATGTCAACATTCAAAGAAAATTTGCAGTTGTATAAAAAGCTCCTGTTTCCCATATCATAAGATTTTGTGTCTGCTAGTTGGCAGGTAATGCTAGTAACATTTAAGAAAAGACCTTGGTTGTGCTGGCTGTTTCAGCATGTGAAAAATTAATAAAAACAAGAATTCTCTCTGTAGGGAGGTAGGCAAAGTAAATCTGAAAGATTTCTTGCAGTTGTGAGTATGCAGAGAACAGATGGTCGGTCATGGCAACTAAAAACACATAGTGGCATGTCTTCAGCTTTCAGTAGATAATTTTATATTACCAAAATTAAAATGAATAAATGAATTGCTTTCTTATTCAATTTCAAAGATGAACGATATAATGACTGCAAGTTTATTGTCAGCACTTTTTTTATAAAGTGGGGTACGTAGTTCATTTTTGTAGGTGTCTCTCATTCTCATCCCTTTAGCAAGATATGTGATATTAGGCTTATCTTTGACAATTGTATTTTTTTCTGTTTTATCTAATGCAGTATTTACTTCACATGTTCTGAGTGCAGTTACTTGTGAGCTGTTTTGGTTTGTTACAGCAGTGCCACCACCGGGAGTGATCAGAAGCAGACTAAAGATGACAAAGGTTTGTCCATCAGTTTTCTATGGCTTGATGAAATATGTTTGTTTACAAAACCATCAAATAATTCTTTCCACAGGCTCCATTAATATCATAACACCTTAGTAAAGGTTAGATTTTTAAGCTTTGTTCAATTGATATGTGTTCTACCCAGTAACCCCCACCCCCCCCTCTCTCTCTCTCTCTCTCTCTCTCTCTCTCTCTCTCTCTCTCTCTCTCTCTCTCTCTCTCTCTCTCTCTCTTTCTCTCTCTCGCTGGGTACAGTGATGGACTTATCTTATGGGGTGAGTGGTGCGAAAATGTAATGCACTCAGAACAATGAGTAACATGATTGTTTTGGTGGTGCCGGAGTTATGATTTGGAGAAAGATAATGTTACATGGATGTACTGCCGTACAGCTCTTTGAACATGATACACTCACCAGTCAACTTTGTGATCCTGTGCTCCTTCCCCCCTGCGGGTTCGGGGGTAAGAATAGGCCCGCGGTATTCCTGCCTGTCGTACGAGGCGACTAAAAGGAGTCTCAAACGTTTCAGCCTTATGTGATGGTCCCCTGTCGGGTTTGACCTCCATATCTCAAAATTTTTCCGAAGAGTGAGCCGATTGGGGAAGGGCGCCTTACTTGGTGCATTGTGTCCATCTTGTGTTGAGAACTTTCGCCAGCTTATTCGTCGTTGCATTGCAGTCCTGCCCGCTCTCCATCTCTTGGACATGGATACACTCCTGCGTGCAATTTCTGCCAAGCAATGTGCAGGGCCACTTTCTGCACTGACGACGACCGTGGACCACATGTCACCTAACATCCAGCATGGTAGCCAGTCCGTTGTGGTGGGGCCGCCATGTACCCTGTTGGTTGTGGCCCCCTGACAACACAGGGATCGCTCTACTGATGCCTGCGCCGTTAACTCCCCACGTATGCCAAGGAGTAGATGTCCATCTCCCTGGGGCATTGGGACTCCCGGCAATGGCCATCCTGCCAGGTGGCCTTTGCTGTGGCTGGGTGACGCCTGTGGGGAGGGCTCTCGGTCGGAGTAGGTGGCATCAGGGTGGATGACACGCGATGAAGTGTGGAACATCTTCTCTTGCTGGTGGCCAGCCACCAGCAGTCTCTAAGCGTTCGAGGGCCCATTTTAAAGGTAACGTTTATGACCCCAAATCGTTCCCCTCCCTCGCCACTCCATGGGAGGAACGAAAGGCATTGAATGAAAGTGAGACGTATTTGCCCAGGTATCTTGTCTGTACCAGAGCTGATGGTGAATCCTTTATTTCTGTGAAACCTCAGTTCTTTGTAGAGCATTTAGAGGACAAGTTTGGGGAGGTGGAGGGCTTGTCCAAAATGCGGTCCGGATCGGTGTTGATAAAAATGGCATCCTCCGCCCAGTTGCGGGCCTTGCTCGCTTGTAATAAGCTGGGGGATGTCTCCGTTACTATCACGCCCCATGAAAGTTTGAATATGGTCCAGGACATTATCTTCCAGAGGGATCTCCTTTTACAGTCCGATGACGAGCTGCGCGCCAACTTAGAGCGCCGAGGTGTCCATTTTGTCCAGCGCGTCCACCGGGGTCCGAGGGATCATCAAGTTGCCACCGGTGCCTTCATCTTGGCCTTCGAGGGTGACACATTACCTGAGAAGGTCAAGGTGATGGTGTACCGTTGTGATGTCGAGCCACATATCCCTCCCCCGTGCGGTGCTTCAAGTGTTGGAAGTTCGGCCATATGTCTTCACGCTGTGCTTCCAGCCTCGTATGTCGCGATTGTGGTCGACCATCCCATTCTGATACTCCCTGTGCCCCGCCTCCCATCTGTGTCAACTGCGGAGAGCACCATCCGCCTTGCTCGCCGGACTGTCCGATTCTGCAGAAGGAACAGAAAATCATGGAAATCAAGACCCTGGACCGACTGACGTACACTGAGGCTAAGCGGAAATATGATCGGCTTAATCCAGTGCGTATGACATCTTCTTATGCTGTAACTGTCACTCCTGCTACAGTTCCATCAGCTCCAGTTAGCTCTCAGAGTCGAAGAATCACACCTGCCCCCTTGATGGTGGGGGACACTAAACTCCCTGTTGCTCCTGCTCCATCTACTTCAGAAGCAACGCCCCTCAACCATTGGGGACATCAGTTCCCCCTTCCCAGCCGGAGAAGCGTAAGACTTCTTCGGCTCCTCTCACCAGGAAGGGGTCCCTTGGTGACCTCCATTCGCAAGTTCCAACCGGTACACAAGCGGACACCCGCAAGTGGCTCAAACACCCACCGGTCCCTGGTCCCTGGTCGTAGGGCCTCACAGTCATCGTCCGTCCCTGAGACTGACCCAGTGAAGCCCTCCCAGCCTGAACCACTGAAGGCACAGCGAGATAAGCTCAAAAAGAAAAAGATACCCAAGAATCCCGACATTGCGGTGGCACCTGTCCCACCGCTTCCTACAAGCTCAGCGTCTGAGGACGAGGTCGAGATTCTGGTGTCTGCTGAAGACCTGGATCTTGCCGGTCCCTCAGACGCCATGGATGTCACTCGCACGGGTACTGAATCGGTGGTAGCGAGTGAACAAGCGGCGTAAATTGCCTTCCCAGTCCCTTCATGCCTATCTCAGCCATGGCCAATTTCATCCTCCAGTGGAACTGCAGCAGTTTCTTCCACCATCTAGCTGAGCTCCGACAACTTATCAGCCATCACCCTTTCTTCTGCATTGCTCTTCAGGAAACTTGGTTTCCAGCAATGCGAACCCTCGCCCTCCGTGGCTATCGCGGTTATGATAAGAACCGGGCTGCTTATGAAAGGGTGTCTGGTGGCATCTGCCTCTTTGTCCTTCACTCTCTGCACAGCGAGTCTGTCCCTCTCCAAACACCTTTAAAGGCTGTCGCTGTTCGGGTGTGGATGCCACTGGCTGTTACCGTCTGCAGTCTTTACCTTCCACCAGATGGTGATGTTGCGCAGCATGTCCTGGCTGCGCTGATAGCCCAATTGCCACCACCTTTCTTTTTACTGGGCGACTTCAATGCCCGTAACCCTCTGTGGGGTGGATCAGTGGCAACAGGTCGAGGCGCCACCTTCGAGCATTTATTGGCGCAGCTCGATCTTTCCATTTTAAATGATGGTGCCTTCACACACTTCTGTGTGGTGCATGGCACATACTCCGCCATCGACCTTTCGATCTGCAGCCCTAGCCTCTTACCGTCTGTCCAATGGAGAGTGCATGACGACCTGTGTGGTAGTGACCACTTTCCGATCTTTCTGTCACTACCACAGCGTCACTCTTCTGGGCGCCCTGGCAGATGGGCTATGAATAAGGCTGACAGGGACTTGTTTTCCTCCACTGCCGCTATTGAGCCTCTCTCTAATGATGACATTGATGCAGTGGTTCAGACGGTCACCACGAGCATCGTTACTGCCGCAGAATCTTCAGTTCCCTGTTCTTCTGGGTCCCCTCTGAGGAGGGCTGTGCCTTGGTGGTCGCCTGAGATCGCTGAGGCGATTAAAGATCGCCGGCGAGCACTACAGCGTCACAAGTGACATCCCTGCCTTGAACACCTTATCGCCTTCAAACAGCTGTGTGCGTGAGCCCGCCGCCTTATCCGCCAATGCAAGCAGGCATGCTGGGAGCGGTATGTGTCCACCATTGGCCTCCATGTCACTCCATCGCAGGTCTGGGCCAAGATTCGACGCGTCTACGGCTTTCAGACCCCTGTCAGCGTCCCTGCGCTCTCACTGAATGGAACAGTTTGTACTGACTCCGATGTCATTGCAAACCGCTTGGCAGAGCATTTTGCTATGAGTTCCACTTCGGCGAATTACCCCCTGGCCTTCCGCTCCATTAAAGAGCGGATGGAACGTCGGAGCCTTTCGTTTCGCACCCACCGTCCAGAATCGTACAATGCTCCATTCAGTGAGTGGGAATTTCACAGTGCCCTTGCCGCTTGCCCTGATACCGCTTCCGGGCCAGATAGCATCCACTGTCAGATGCTGAAACACCTTTCAGTGGACTGCAAGCGACGCCTCCTCGACCTGTACAACCGTCTCTGGGTTGAGGGTGAGTTTCCATCGCAATGGCAGGAGAGCATTGTCATCCCCGTTTTGAAAACAGGCAAGAACCCTTTGGAGGTGGACAGCTACCGGCCCATTAGCCTCACCTACGTTCTTTGCAAGTTGCTTGAACGGATGGTGAGCCAGCGCTTGAATTGGGTTCTGGAGTCTCGAGGCCTTCTGGCTCCGTCTCAGGGTGGGTTCCGTAAAGGCCGCTCCGCCACCGACAATCTGGTGAGCCAGGAGTCGGCCATCCGTACTGCCTTTGCCTGCCGTCAGCACCTGGTCGGTGTCTTTTTTCGACATGCGGAAGGCGTACGATAGGACATGGCGTCATCACATCCTTTCTACGCTTCATGGATGGGGTCTTCGGGGACACTCTGCTGATCTTTATCCGCAATTTTCTGTCGTATCATACCTTCCGCGTGCAAGTTGCAGCCTCCCACAGTTCCTCCCGAGTCCAGGAGAACGGGGTACCGCAGGGATCTGTCCTCAGTGTCTGCCTGTTTTTAATTGCAATAAACGGGCTCACTGCAGCGGTGGGAAATTCTGTCTCCGCTTCCCTGTATGCTGACGACTTCTGCCTTTACTATAGCTGTATTGGCATTGCAGCTGCTGAATGTCAGCTACAGGGCGCAATCTGCAAGGCGCAGTCTTGGGCTGTAGCGCATGGTTTTCAGTTTTCGGCTGCCAAGACCCACGTTATGCATTTCTGCTGGTGCCGAACGGTCCATCCTGAGCCGCGCCTTTATCTTGACGGCAAACTTCTAGCTGTGGTGGAGACCCACAGGTTTTTGGGTGTACTTTTTGATGTCCGGTTGACTTGACTGCCTCATATTCAGCAGCTTAAACAGGCGTGTTGGCGGCATCTAAATGCTCTGCGATGCTTGAGCTACACCAGCTGGGGCGCTGACCGATCTACCCTGTTACGGCTCTACCAGGCATTAATCCAGTCTCGTCTGGATTATGGGAGCCTGACTTATGGCTCAGCATCCCCGTCTGCGTTGCGGGTGCTGGACCCAATCTTACACAGCGGAATACGACTTGCCACTGGTGCCTTCCGGACCAGCCCTATGGACAGCATACTAGTGGAGGCAAGTGTCCCTCCCCTGCCGTTACGGCCTGTTCCCGCAATCGGTCGTCAATCTGCCAGAATATCGGCCCCGGTCAGGTTGTACGATCGCGGTCCGGGTCAAAGAGCTTCTCTCCGGGCTTAGGGTTTTCACTGTTCCACCTCCTTTCCGGGCCACTTTGCGTACACCCCCATGGTGTGTTCCTCGCCCTTGCCTTCGGCTCGACTTGGCACAGGGCCCAAAGGACTCAGTCCCTCCAGATGCCTTCCGCCGCCGCTTTTATTCCATCCTGGCCACGTATCAGGGCTCTGGCGTTGTATACACTGACGGTTCGATGGTTGCTGGTCGTGTTGGTTATGCGCTAACTCTAGGGGACCATTCCGAACAACATTCCTTGCCGGATGGCTGCAGCGTTTACACTGCTGAGCTGGTCACCATCTTTCGTGCCCTAGAGTATATCCGCTCCTGCTCAGGTGAGTCCTTCGTTATCTGTAGCGATTCCCTGAGCGGTTTACGAGCTCTCGACCAGTGTTTCCCTCGTTCTCGTCTGGTGATGGCTATCCATGCGTCCCTGCATACTCTTGCCCGTTGCAGCCGCTCTGTGATCTTTGTGTGGACCCCCGGTCATGTCGGTATCCCGGGCAATGAACATGTTGACCATTTCTGGAGATTGGCCTCCTGGCGACTGATTTGCGGGCACTATTACGCCGCAAAGTTTTCGATTTATGGGGCACTGAATGGCGCAACCTGCCCGTGACAAACAAACTCCGTCGTATCAAGGAGACGACGACTGTTGGGCGGTCATCCATGCGAGCCAACCGCAGGGACGCAGTCGTCCTTTGTCGGCTCCGCATTGGCCACACCTGACTTACGCACAGTTATTTACTGTGTCGTTGTGGGTCGTCCTTGACGGTGGTCCATATTCTGTTGGAGTGCGCCCTTTTAACTGTGCTCAGGCAGACTTCTGCGCTGCCTGATACGCTCCCTGCGCTTTTAACTGACGACTGTGCCATAGCGGACTTAGTTTTGCGTTTTATTCGGGCAGGGGGATTTTATTGCTTAATGTGTGTGTGTGTGTGTGTGTGTGTGTGTGTGTGTGTGTGTGTTGATTCTGGCCTATGGCCTACAATTTTAGTCTGATTTTTTTTAATGTGTTTCTTGGTGGTTGGCTTTTCCTTTTTGTTTCTATGGTCGGCCAACCACCGTCACACTCGGTGTGATTTTAATTTGTTTTGTTTGTTCTCTGTCAGAGTATTTCTTGCCCTGTGTCGTCTGCCGTCTTTCCTGTTGTTCATTTTTTATTCCCTTTGGGTGGTTTTAGTTTTTTGGAAAAAGGGACCGATGACTGTAGCAGTCTGGTCCCTTTAATCCCACAAACCAACCAACCAACCTGTGCTCCTTCCCCGTTTGCATCTTTTCAAGAGTGCATTGAGCCATGACTTCATTTTTATGGATGACAAGGCATGGCCACATTGAAAAGCACAGGTGGAGCAGCTCTTGCAATGCAAGGATATTTGGCAAGTGGACTGGCCTGCCCATTCCGCTGACTTGAATGCCGTCGAGCAGGTGTGGGATGTGATAGAGATATGAACTGCAGCACATCCACAAGCACCAATGACCATCCAGTAGTTCTCAACTACACTGGTAGAGAAGTGGAATGCCACGCCACATGAACTCCTTACCAACCTTCAAGGCACCATGGGAGCACTTTGCTGAACATGCGCTGCCGCCCTTAGTGACTACTCACCCTGTTACGAACAGTGTCCCACCTTTTGTAATGTCCACTGCACGCCGACTACTCATGACAGGTTACAAAAATACCAAATCACCACCTCGCGGCTGGACAAATCCCCCTGACATTGAATGCTAAAAACTGACTCTGGTGTCCTCAACAGCGAAGAGGATGACAGCACAGTGTGATCAAGATTGACATATTATTGCAGTCCTGAAAAAAATGTATCTATTTTTTTGGCAAAATAAGAATATGTTTAATAGTTACATGTATAAATTTAAGTTTTCCCTACTACAAGCCTTGAAGACTAAATCTATCACAAAACTAAAAGTTATTGCAGATAATATAATAATAAAAAAGAATACATTGTTCATTTCTCTGTAATAAGAGCCTCTTGAGTGGCTTATTTGCTTCTGCAAAAACTTTTCTACAGTTTTTCCTAAATAGTCTTTGCTTTTTTCTTCTTTTGGCTATTTTAAAGCTTTCAGGAAATGATAGTTTCTGTCGAGAAGCAGCGGCCCTTTCTTTTTTCTTTCTTTCCTATTTTTCCCCCTCTCCCGCGAATGAACAATGCTTCTCTTCATTAAGGTCTCAACATCTTTCTTTTCCCAAAGGGTTTGATTATTACGAATCTGCAGAATACTGACATAGCATTATGCTTGACTTTCATGGGCCATGTGAACCAAACTTCACAAGTGCTACAGATAGAACTGACAAGGTATTTGGCGACATCATAAACAAGTTAGTCCAGGCCCAACCTCTGCTGGTATATTACGCAATCATACACTTCTGGAGACCATTCAACATTCCGCTGTTTCATGTGGGACCAGAGCGTAACTTAAGTGTTCACTGATTGACTGTTGTGTTCGTCCGTAGGTGTGCTCTTCATTTAGCTGAAGCATTCTTTCACAATCACTTTCCAGTAACTAAAAATTGTTTTATAGTTATAAACAGCAAATGAAGTTAATTCAAACTCTCTTTTAAAATAGTTCATCTGGATACAGTTTGCTGCAAAATAATATTTATTATTTAAATTTGCTTTTTAATATTTTGAGGCAGAATTTGTGTCTGTATTTGTGTTTACTGTAAAAGTAAGTTTTTCAGTTCCCTATGTATTACAAAAGTATTTTTGCCACTTTCAAAGTTTCTTACTGTGGTAGTTCGTTACGTAAAGGTGTTTTTTGTTCCAATTTCAATTATTGTCTAATAACTGTAATAAACAAATACATAGTTCCCTTTACATTTTATGCAAGATGCCTTTTCCTGTCATGGCGTTGTTCTTTATGATGTCCACATCTAAGACTTCCGAAGTATTAACTTTCTTACGTTTGTTCAGTCCATCTTGTAAATTCCTTGTTTGTTCAGAAAATGTGTTCTCTGCATTCTGTACGGAGGGCAGCTTTTGTTATTGCTGTACTTCTCACTAAATGCTTTTGTCTGTGCTGAGTGATAGCATTCCAGCTGATATGAAACACTTACCATCCAATTTTTCAAGAACTATTGGGTGAAAAAATTTGATTTTTCCACAACTTACAATCTGATGTCGTAGCTCGGTAAAGGACTGAATTTCTTCTCCATACATGTCGTAGTTATTGTGTCGCACCAAATCAAGTACAACATTACGTGAAATTTTAAAGATTTTGCAGAGGTAAAAGCACATTAACTTGGCATATGTTTGATTTTAGCTCATACGTTGCAGTGAATGAAACGCAAGTATGGTATTGAAATTTAATTTAAAATTGAGAGCAGAAAGATCGTTGATTCCATAATTGTGTAGGCTGCTGCGGCAAGAGTCGGTTGACAAACGCTTTGAGTATCATAACGCATAAAAGTGTACTAGAGAAACCAATGTTTTGGCCATGGCTACAATGGTCTTCTTTTCGGTATACTTATCGGTAGACTTAGGAGGAGGAGGCCACTATAACTGTAGCTGAAACATTGATTTCTCCAGTATAGTTCTTTACATTATGATGTGGTACGACACTAAGGAAAGTTTTATGTTGGATATTTCATTCATGAGGGTTTTATATATATCCAACAGGCGGTCGCAAGTGACACACCCATTTACATTTGATGTGCATTGTGGATCATTTGGTCATAACAATCATTATATCTCATAAACCATTCAAGATACCGGAACAAAATGTTTTGCCAGTGATAGCACACAGTGAGGCACATATGTTGCATATGAAGACTCAAAACTTTTTTTTATTCACCAAGACATGAAAATAACTTGTCCGCAACAGTGAGGGCAGCTCAGGACGCATACAAACAACCACAGCACTGTAGGGAAACCAAAACAGCACACATATACATGTCCACAGCACCTGGAGAATGGCATAGCAGAATGTTTATACACATACATAGCACCGAAATGATTAAAGGTCTAAGATATATGAATTTCTCTTTCCAGATTTATTTGTGTTACCCTTTATGTGAAGAGCAAATATCTTAAATATGGGAGTTCTTTGAGAAGAAACATATCATTTTATATTATCTGTGGCATGAACATCTTGGACCTCTTCAAAACAACAAAAGTAAATAGGGAAGATCACCTTCATATTTTACCTTCATGCGAGGACAGTCAAAAACACACAAATGTGAATGCATGTAGCAGTTAATGGGCTTTCATGTAACATGTCTCTTGCCCTTGCATTAGTGAAAATAAGTCTGTGAACTTTACAAATCAAACCACAAGTGTGTGGGTGATGGAGGCACTCTCTCTCTCTCTCTCTCTCTCTCTCTCTCTCTCTCTCTCTCTCTCTCTCTCTCTTTATTTTTTTAGTAAGCGCCTATCATACTGTGAGCAGTGTGAGGAATGTTGTTGAGATTTGTACAAACAACAAAGTAAGAAATCGTCCTTTAAAACTGAGTAATGTTTTCTTTTACCTTAAATCTTCTATTATTTAAGGGGATTCTGTCGTGAGCTTGTTTACTTCAATTGACAGCACTAACATTGGTGTATATCACTCAAAAACTACTTATTTAAATCAAACCAAATTTGAAACGTGCATAAGTTGCCATATTCTTCAAAGTATGTTACTTATGTGGCAATAGTGACAATATTATGAAAAGGGTAGAGTGCTACTCACCAAATAGAGGAGACATTCAGTTGCAGACAGGCACATTGATAAAACTTGTATACATTTAAGCTTTTCACCAAAGGCAAGGATCATGTATGGGTGTTGGGTTTGCCTGAATGTGTGTTTTTTCTTTCCTACTTTGGAAGAAGGCCTTTTGGCTGAAAGCTTAAATATTAGTCTTATCACTGTGCTAGTCTGTGACTCAACATCTCCCCTGTATAGGTGAGTATCAGATGTATCCTTTACATAATATTGTTATTTCATCCTGAACTTTCCGTATATGACAGTAGCATTGTTATCACAGAAAAGTATGTGACCTTAAAAACTGGCATTAAAAAATGTGTTTGATTGCAGTAATTCTAATACATCTTAATGATAGTGATGAATTAATTTTTGTCCCAACTTTCAGTGACATAGATGTATTAGTTTCAGAGAGAGTAGCACCTAAAGCTAAAAATTTTATGACATTTGAATTTGACTCACCAGGTCTACAGCTGCTATTGTTGAAGATTTCTGTATCCTCCAACTTATATGTGGAGGCCGTATTTTGAATTCAGGACTCTTGTCTTTTGTAGGATTCTTTTCTCAGCCTCCCGCACCCTCAGTTGGTCAATTGGCAGAAGTGTATTCTTTGTGTTCATCCCAGGTTCTACGCCCTTATAACCGAAAACTTTCAGCTTGATGATGGATTTTGAGGTCCACAAATACTGATTTAGATGCCCTCCTGCACACAAGTTATTGAAACTTTTAATGAAACTTGTTGGGGTTCTCCAATGGATGCATTTAGCAAGCATTTGCTAGATTTAAATAGATAGGATTTGTAACACCTGTTGTTTGCATTGTTAGGGGTTAGTTCTAAATCATTATTACTTCTCAGTAGTACTTTGTCCGTACTTAAAGTCTATACGGATAAAATAATGGGTCTATCAGAAAGGACTTAATGACTTTGAAAACCCATAGATTTATTCAATTAACCGACAGACATGATTTTGGTGTCCATTTTGTAGGAAAATGTTTTAGTTTATTCTCACAGATTTTCAGTGCGACTTCCATAGGCAAACTTGATGCAGCATGTCACATGTGACTTGTTGAGTTGCGAGGTAGATTGGAGCTCTAAGGTCTGACAGAGACGCCAGTAAGGGTGAAGCAAACAAAGTACCTTCATGATTCCCCATAAGAAAAAGTCAGAAGCCATCAGGTCAGGTGAATGTGAGAGCCATGCAATTGCCACACCTTGGCTCACCCACCTACCTGGAAAGCATACATTTAAGAAATATCAGAAATCCTGGACTTTGGAGAGATAGTGTGGCAGTGCACCTTCTTGAATAAACTGTACACTGTGTTCTTGATCATCATCAGTAGGAAGACCAAAAAGTTTTCCAGGGTATCTTGTACGAGGTGCATTCAAGTTCTAAGGTCTCCGATTTTTTTTCTAATTAATTACTCACCCGAAATCGATGAAACTGGCGTTACTTCTCGATGTAATCGCCCTGCAGACATACACATTTTTCACAACGCTGATGCCATGATTCCATGGCAGCGGCAAAGGCTTCTTTAGGAGTGTTTTGACCACTGGAAAATCGCTGAGGCAATAGCAGCACGGCTGGTGAATGTGCGGCCACGGAGAGTGTCTTTCATTGTTGGAAAAAGCCAAAAGTCACTAGGAGCCACGTCAGGTGAGTAGGGAGCATGAGGAATCACTTCAAAGTTGTTATCATGAAGAAACTTGCGTAACGTTTGGTCGATGTGCGGGTGTGTTGTCTTGGTGAAACAGCACACGCCCAGCCCTTCCCGGACGTTTTTGTTGCAGTGCAGGAAGGAATTTGTTCTTCAAAACATTTTCGTAGGATGCACCTGTTACCGTAGTGCCCTTTGGAACGCAATGGGTAAGGATTGCGCCCTCGCTGTCCCAGAATATGGACACCATCATTTTTTCAGCACTCGCGGTTACCCGAAATTTTTTTGGTGGCGGTGAATCTGTGTGCTTCCATTGAGCTGACTGGCGCTTTGTTTCTGGATTGAAAAATGGCATCCACATCTCATCCATTGTCACAACCGACGAAAAGAAAGTCCCATTCATGCTGTCGTTGCGCGTCAACATTGCTTGGCAACATGCCACATGGGCAGCCATGTGGTCGTCCGTCAGCATTCGTGGCACCCACCTGGATGACACTATTCGCATTTTCAGGTCGTCGTGCAGGATTGTGTGCACAGAACCCACAGAAATGCCAACTCTGGAGGCGATCCGTTCAACAGTCATTCGGCGTTCCCCCAAAACAATTCTCTCCACTTTCTCGATCATGTCGTCAGACCGGCTTGTGCAAGCCCGAGGTTGTTTCGGTTTGTTGTCACACGATGTTCTGCCTTCATTAAACTGTCGCTCCCACCAATGCACTTTCGACACATCCACAATTCCATCACCACGTCTCCTTCAACTGTCGATGAATTTTAATTGGTTTCACACCACGCAAATTCAGAAAACGAATGATTGCACGCTGTTCAAGTAAGGAAAACGTCGCCATTTTAAGTATTTAAAACAGTTCTCATTCTCGCCGCTGGCGGTAAAATTCCATCTGCCGTACGGTGCTGCTATCTCTGGGACGTATTGACCATGAACGCGGCCTCATTTTAAAACAATGCGCATGTTTCTATCTCTTTCCAGTCCGGAGAAAAAAAATCGGAGGCCTTAGAACTTGAACGCACCTCGTACTTTATTCTGTTGTTAGGTTTTTTGGAGACAGGAAGGTCTCAGTACGAAAACATATCAAGTTTTGGGCCGCATGCCCATGTTCCAGTGATTTTTGTGGATTTTCACTTTCCCAAATCTGATGGTTGTGTTTATTAACTTCACAATGTAAGTGAGCAGTCAGCTTGTCACTAAAGATAACCTTTCCAATGAAAACTGCATCTAACCAATGTAAGATCTTCATACAAAAGTCCTTAGATATAATCCTGTCACTGTCTTTTAGTTTTTGCACCATTGTAGACTTGATTTGAGATTTAATCATTTTCTTAATACATCGTAAACTGTCGTATGTGGGATGCATAGTTCTTGAGAAGCACGCTAGGGCATTTTTGTAGGAACATTCACAAAGTTTTGCCTAACTAGTTCGATGACATCATCAGATGCACGGGGATGACCTGAGGATTTGTTGTGTGTTACTAAACATAGAGTTTCGGTAAAATACTTGTGCCACTTATAAACAGTAGGCCTGCTGGAAGGGTCTTTACCATAATCTGTACAAAAATTATACTGCACAGTTGTCTCAGATTTACTATCTTCAAATCAAGCCCCACACTGAGTACCCTCAAGGCTGATAGTCTTTGCTGCAGCTGCTGCTAGAACTTGCAATGGTACTGTTCTGTACTACTGAACCACGAGTCGAAACTTGATATATCTTCCTTCAAGGTGACATCCAAGACTAAGTCTGTAAGTCATATGAATAAGTGTGTACAAATTTTTCAGAGTTACCGAGTCCTTTTAGATAAACACTGTATAACTATAAAGACAATAAGATTACTTCTTGAAATTAAGCTTATCCTTCAAATCACTATGATGAGTAAAACTTAGGGAATTCTGAATTGATGTTAAATTGTTACATATACTTGCTTAGCTCTGGGGAGACCAATTTGAAAAGCAGTGGTCAAAGAAAAAGTAGAGTAAAGGCAGAGAAAGTCTGCTGCAGCTGTGATAAACACAGCTGAATTGCCAACAGGGGGGACATGGTCTTGTTTAAAAAATGCTATCTTTCCTATCATTATATTCCAAACATACAAAAGCTTACATACTCTTCTTCAGAAAGGACTGGGGTATAACTTAACACAATGAAAAAGTCATTACTTTGACGGATTTTCACTTCCTATTTGCCTTAATGTGATTCATGCATGGTTGGTCTGTGGAATAATCAGTTAATTGTATTTTTTGCATCTGTTGCTCACAATCCTTTGATTCGGCTTTTTTTTTCCCCCCAGGATATGATTGATTGCACTGTGTGCTGAGTTAAGAAATACACAAATGATGATTTTTTTTTCTTCTTTTGTTACAGAAAGGAAAAAGGGGACTCCTGGTACTAGCACTACCAGAAATTTATGGGTTAGTGGTTTATCATCGTCAACAAGAGCAACAGACCTGAAGCATGTATTTGCTAAGTACGGAAAAGTAAGTTCACCTTGCATTTACCTGCCACCAAAGCACATTTCCAAGCTAGATACTTACTTCTGCTTTGTTTGTAGGTGGTAGGTGCAAAGGTTGTAACAAATGCTAAGACACCTGGAGCTCGATGCTATGGCTATGTTACAATGGCAACGAGCGACGATGCTACAAAATGTATTCAGCATTTACACAGAACTGAGTTACATGGGAGAATGATATCAATTGAACGGGTACAGCATTTGAGTTGGTAATTTCCATTTGTATGTTGTCACAATATTTGTTATTAACTAAACAGACATATTTTTAGGCAAATGCAGATGCTGGAGGCCCCCCTAAGAAAACTGATGCAAAAGTCCCTGTAACACCTAAAAAGTTGGATGAGAAAAAGAAGCAAGAAAGGAAAGAGGGAGATAAGAAGTTGGCAGATACTTTAAGCAAAGGTAGGTTGCATTTAACATATCATGTTAAATGTTAGCATGTTGGAGGGCTTATGATTCAAATAATTTGTATGCTTTGAATGGCTCACTGGCTGTCACCCCCTTACCATAACTGAACACATCTAAAAAACAAGGTGAAGGTTAAATTTAAGGTCTGTAAATCGAAGTATTTGAAGCATTTAAAGAGTGCTGAAAGAATGAAAATCCCATCTCATTGCTGACCAGTGAGCTTTGTAAAAATATCAAACCTACTCCTCAGTCAGAAAGAGATTTATGTTAATTAAACTTGATGGATTATGGTTGAAAGCTCTCAGAACGAAGTTAAAGTGTATGTTGGAATTGGTACTTCCACCTTGTCTGTCTGAATCATGGCTGTACAGGATGGCTAGATATTTGCGTTCTGGAATGCCCATGGCATAAAATGACTCTGTATGCGTCATTTATTTTCCTAAAGTTTTTTAAAAGAGGAATGAATAGGAGGAGGCTGGGGGAGAGTATTTGTACTTTATCATGGTTGTCGGAGTTTACAAGTCTTCAGGCACAGACATTTTTATTACTTACTTTCGAGCAATTCTAACATAAATTGTTGTTACAGATAATAGTAATTCTATTTTCCAAATACTGAATTATAGCATGCTGTGCATAATCCACAAATTCAAAACAATCATCGGTAAATAGTACATACAATAGTCCAGTCAGTCAGGATACACAGAAGTAAGAGCAGGTTTATTTCCTTACACAGATTTAATGAAAACATACATTGGCAACTCGCAGTATGATGATGATCCCCTTATCTCACCTCGGCAACAATTTTGCAGATGTTTAAGACAAATAATAACAAAAATGTATGTAAATTTATGTTCAAGTATTCAGTACCTAATTTGATGATACAACCTACTATTTTTAATTTAAGTTTATTTTGAAATATGTTGGGAAGAGGGAATTTCAAACTATGGACAGTCTAGGATGAAATAATAATAGTATTATGTAACGAATAGATTGCTGTCTCTCTATAGAGGAGATGTTGAATAGCAGATAGGCATCATGAAAAGACTGTTATACGTTTAAGCTTTTGGTCTAAATGCCTTCTTCTGAAGTAGCACGCGTGCACCCTTGTAAGAGCACATGGCAACCGGCCACAGCAGCCAGAGACAGGTGGTAGTGTGAGTGAGATGTGTGAGTGAGATGTGTGTGTGTGTGTGTGTGTGTGTGTGTGTGTGTGTGTGTGTGTGTGTCTTTTCTACTTCAGAAAGAGGTCGTTACACCAAAAGCTTAAATGTACAGCCTTTTCACTAAAAGCTTAAATGTATGTTTTATAGTTCTGCCTGTCAGTGGCCCAGTATCTCCTCTGCATGGTGAGTAGCAATCTGTCCTTTCTATAATATTGTTGTTAAAGAGAGAACTTAATAAGTTATGGATTTTTTGTTTCAAAAATGTGTACATGATTCAGAGTTGAATCTTATTGTTCAGTTATTAGTGTTAGTTGGAAATGCTTCACCTACTCCAGGTTCGAATTTAAAGGATTGGTACACACTATACAAACTATGATCAAAAATACATTTTTACCGCCTATTTCCCTCAGATATTCAATTAAAATGTACTGAAATGCAAAAGAAGCATGCTTAAATATTTTTATAAGTGTATTGCAGGAAAATGCATTCTGCAGATCACTAAATGTAGCAAAGTTGAAAATAAGTCCACATCGTAGATTTGAACATACTGTAGTGCAGTCTGAATTTGCTGTATTAGTAGGTCAGATTCTGAGACAGTGAATAACGTCCAGTGTCTGTGAAATCACCATCCTCCACAATGAGTATTTCAGCAGGCTATATCCGTAAGTCAAGAGACCGCATAAAAATTGCCAGGTTTAGCGACATCTGACATGACTGATGAGTTGCCATGAAAGTTGAAGGAATCTGCACCATGAAATATTGCCCTTTAGTGTACTCGTCTCGGAAATAAATTGCTGTGAGTGTGGCGGCGGGGTGAGGGGAATTGTTGCTTTTTATCGGTACATTCTTCTTCTTCATGAGGACATAAAACAACTGTCATTAACTTTACAAGAAGAAATTCTCAGTTGGAAAAGTTGTTCGTGGTTCTGTTTTATAGCCTTCGTTCAGTCTTTCTAATAAGTCTTCAATACATTATACTTGCGTTATTTGCAACTGCTCTTGCTTCAGAAGTGCCTCACTAGAGAACTAAAAGTTGATCACTTCCACATGCAGTGAATGTGTCAATTCACTATGCTTGTACTTCCCTCCAATGCACAGACGCAACACATATGGTTGCATCTCCAAGCAGCTTAAATGATTTTTATGTTTCATTCATGACTATCCCTTTATCATTAAAATAGCACTATCAGACATGCACGACTTCCAAAGCCTATTACATGCTCTCTAGTCACCATAACTTTCCAAACAACAATCATCACACTTCAAAACTAATCTTTGTCAGTGGCCACACAAATATCAATCTTTCATGTTCAGTGATGTGCAGAATGGTTGGTTGTTGGTTGTTGTTGTTGTTTTTTTTTTTTTCCCCCCCCATTAAAAATTTGAAACATGAATATTAAATATGCCTTTCAATTAATCTTGTAGAAGGCAATTTTTTTATTTTAAGTTGTTATTCTTCAGGATTTAGTAATGAAGCAATAAATTACTACTGGTGGCCACATCTTAAATTTGCACCTACCAGTATCTAAGTGTTATATGTTACCACACAGCCCATAAAACGACAGTAGTAATAACTGTGTATCAAAATACTCCTAAAAGTAGCTCATAATCTGCAAAAATTGTTTGCAGAATGTGATGGACTCTTACAAACACATTAAAATAAGTATGGAATTGGTATGAAATTTCTGTGAGGCTGAAGTAATGTGGCATAATCAGAATTCTATTTTTATTCTTACTTGATAGAAGAAAAACCTTCCTTTCGGAGCATTGTGCAGCAGCTTTTTTGCTCTTTTAATGCCATTGAAAAAACTGGCTCTTAGGCAGTAATAAGATATTGGGATACTTCATGTTTCACAGTTGAAAACTGGAAAGCCATAACATTTTTAAACGGAACCAAAGAAACTTTATGAAAAAGTAATTATGTGAACCACAGCTAGTGCGTTTGCAGGTTGGTGATAAAATCTGGCACTCCTTTTGTTTCATATTACTACTTCGTGCACAGTGTTTCATGTATCTTGAAAAGTTATTTTATTTGTGGGTGACATGGCCTTTTGGTGAATTTGATGGTAACTAGGATTCAACACTAAATGGATCAGCGAACAGTTATAATTAACTGCTTTAATCAACCAATTACTGTCACTTACAAAATACAGAGAGACCGTACTTTACATCCCTCTGAGGCACCATGTGATTTCTCTCAATATAGAGAACAGCTGAGTGTCATGATCATAAAGTAACATGGCATTTTATATGACACAATTGGAGATTTGAATGAAACTTCATACACACTACTTCCTGTACCAACTGTAATGAAGTGACTTATCAAATTGGCAGAGCATTTCACAAATCAAGAGAAAGAAAATGTCAACAGATAAAGGTTTCTTCTGATAAAGGACAGTAAATCTAAATTGGAAAAATAATGATGTAATGAAAACTGATCCCAGTTATAAAAAGTGCCATGACAAGCGATATGAACTCCAGATACAATTTATAATTGTATAACCTCTGTGCATGAAAACAAATCATGCACAGTGTACGAAGATACTACATTCCAGGATTAGCGCACACAAATGCCACTTACATAACATGAGCAGCTACGTGCAGTCTCTTCCCAAAATTTGCGTTAGGCTTCGAAAGGACCACATCCGCACAACAGTTGTGCCAACAATAAGTGGCATGTTGTGCTTCTGTAGATACTAAAAAAGAAGCAGAGGATGGCCAAGAGAAGAAAGCGGAGGAAGGTGCCGACGACGAAGAGAACGAGAATGTTGTGAAGGCAGCAGACAGCAGTGAGCGGAATGGGCGACCCGAGAAGCTGCGCAGCCGCCAGGTGTCGCGGGAACGGCGCGGCTTATCAGGAGGACGCAGCGAGTTTCCAAAGCAGTGGCGGGAGCGACATCGCAGTGCTGGTAGCAGCCATCACTCGACCCATCTGTCCAGTCGCGGTCGTCTGCACAGTCGCAGCCCTCTGCACAGTCGCAGCCCTCGTCATCGTTCGTATCGGCGTGCGTCACCAGTCCACAAGCCTGGAGTTCTCACCTTCACTCAGATCCGGGTAAGCGGACAAGACCTCACAAATGTGTGGAGAACCTCATGCCAGAAACAGTGGGTGCTGAACGTGGCAACCATCTACATTTTGTAACATCTCTTGGAATAATGTGTGACTGATTCGTGTCCTTTAGCAGCATGTTTTAGCCCAAAGGTTCTTCAGATCATGTGGTTTCATCTTGTTCGTTATACCGTAAGAGATTTTAGAGAATCATTTTGTGACACTCTTTGGTTTATAATGCATATATACTTTGTAAGCATTTTGTTTAGTATATGTTCTCGAATTCTCGCCTAAAAGCACTGAGCTTCTCTGAATAATGATTTGCGACTTCTCTGTTAATGTTTTTATATTATTTATCTTTGATATCTGATTTTCCAACTTTGTTGTTTCACGGTGTTGTTGTATTGGGAACATAAAGAATAGCTGTTTATTAATGCACTACAGTATTAACGGTAAAGTTACAGGGTGTATACGCCCTGGGACAGCCGATAAATTCAGGAAAAACCTGATAATTTTTTCCATCTGGGAAAATTCCAGGAAAAACGTGGGAATTTTCTAGAATTGTGGGAAATTTTTATTGTTTTAGTTCTCAGTTAATTCTTTTTAATTTTCACTGGTAAGAACTGATATGCAAAAAAATAATTTTGTTTTAGCCCGCTCCTGCAGAACAATACTGCAGCAATAAAGCAAAAAACAAGAGAATAACACCAAAGTAAAAAATTACAAAGAAAATGTGCTGTTTACAACAACAAAAAACAGTGCACACAAAAGCATCTTGAGGCTGCTGCGAAATGTGTCTTAGGCCTTAGGACAAAGACAGTGCAATACTTCATAACAACAAAGTGACAATCGTTTACATATCTACCAAGTTCCTGAAAAAATATTGTGAATGGTAGTTTTCAGAGCATTGCTTTCAAAGTAAATTTCCTTTAAAAAAAAATGAATCATGGAGCATTTTACTCTCATTCAAAATTTTACACTTTGAGGACCAGCGACTTACAAAAATTACAGGCCCAAAAGACCTGCCATTTATGGAATTATTTAAAGTTTTAGTCTTGCATTTGTGTTTGATATATCTTGAAGATGCGAGGTGAGCTCTCGAACATGATTGGTTTTTCTGTGGTAATGTCGAAGTGTTCGATGGAAAATTTATTCAGCCGGGTAACACATGAGGTGTTCAGTGCACAGGAATGAAATTTATAATTCTGCTTGTCAGAAATATTCAGCTGCTGCAATTAACGCTACACGCTCAGGATTCTGCCTAACAACACCCTATGACGCTGTATTTGATGGAATTGGTACTTATGCTTTTGTAATACAGAAATATGTGGTGTACATGTTGCTGCGCATGAATGAGTTTTCCAAAACTCATTGTTTCTCAGTTTCGTTTCATGAAGTGCTAGGAAGTTCTATACTGGTGTAAAAGTCCTCCTTCACCATTCAAAGTATTGGTAAGCCATACAGCTTAGATAGAAAGTATTTTGTTCTTAACATAGAAGAAAGGTACTTACACCTGGGGAAAAAATGTATTTTTAACCGAGGAATCTGTGAAAATATCAGAATTGTGTCGTCCCCCCCCCCCCCCCCCCCCCCCTGCCTGCATATACACCCTGATTTATTACCATTTGTCTCGATATTTGAATCATGTTAACAACCTGAGTAATTATAGCTTCTACGTCTGGTTTGTCCTTCCCGTAAGAAATGTTTTGAATAGTCTTATGACTATTGTATCGAGATAATTATGCTCACTTGTGAGTAACTCCCATGATCTCTACTGACGTTTTTAATTATTTGAGGTTTCTGTCCTAAATATAATTATGTTACGTATGGTGATTCTATAGGATTTATTGAAACATCATTGAAAATTTTCTATAAATTATGTTGATTTTAAAAATTGGTTTCTGTGATGTGGCCCTCACAGTAATGCTGCAAAGCAAACTTAAGGAAAACTTCATTTGAAAACATAGTGTTGAAGCATTGATGGTGAATGTAGGAGTGCCACAATAATTTTGTGTGTGAAGGAATTAACGAGATTTGAGAAAGACTGTTTCTCATACATGGTGAAGTGTAAAATAATTTTAGTAGTCTAACTCTTCTGTTGATGGATCTTTGTATGAGCACTGTAATGGCCATACAATTGGCACATTGCTGGAGAATTTCAAAATTTGGTTCCTACTGCATGTTTGAAGAAACACAGATTCCAAACTGATGAGAACAAATTTTGAATGTCTAGTCAGATATCACTCTAGCGACAGATATCACTCTAGCGACATTTCTCAAAAATATGAAATACTTCACAAATTTATTTCATGGAAAGAGGCATGGAAAAGATGTGACAGATGGGCAATGCATTGAGTTGATGGTGACTAATGGATTAAAATAACTACAGTGATAAAACTCACTGTGTCATTAGCCAACATGTCTGAATGTAACTGTTAGATTTTGTCTGCTGTTACCTTTTTTTCTAAACTGATAGTGTTGAGGGCAATTAGTTTAATTATAAAACAGATCTTAAAGTTACAGCATTGTGACTAGAATGTGTGCTTTCTTCTCGGTTGTTTAGTTCCTCCAATTGGTTTCCATCCTGTCAACCCATTTACTTACTGCACTTCTTGCAATAAAAGCTACTATGTGATTAGCATTATAGTTACCACATTATAATCGTAGTTACCACACACTTTTGTTCTCACATGCACATAATTATTTACAAATTGTGAACAAATGTACTTGTTCTAAGCAGCTACAGTTCCGCAAATGTTCCTATGTAGTTCATTTGTTCGTGGTACACCACGAAGTATTCGTCCATATGATTGGCAACTTTATAGCTGCCATATTTAAAACATGACTTTGTTGTTCACAATAAAAACATACCTTATATATTCTAGGAGGAGTGATTTTCTTCTCAGTTTTCATTACTTTGACTCGAAAAATGTTCCTAACTGCTACCTATCTTAGCTTGGTTGTCCCTTAGAGCCCGTCAGGCTGAGCCATATACTTTTAACAGCTGGTATGTCTAATTGGGCCGAACTTGTTGTTGCTGCTGCTGCTGCTGCTGCTGCTGCTGCTGTCTTCAGTCCAAAGACTGGTTTGATGCAGCTCTCCCTAAACCCCTTGACATATCTTTCCATGAGAGAATGTGAGCATATACATTGATTGTATATGTCAACTTCATTCATTCTGTGATTGTAATTAGTAAAATAGTTGGATTTAAGCTTTGTTCTTCCAGTTTCATACATCTCCACATACTCTGGCCCACTATAACAGATTGATAGGTGAACGTTTCTTCATCAGTCCATGTTACAGAAATAATATTATTGGGTGATATAAATGTTAGTTCTCTCTTCTTTGGGGTAGTTCCAATGAAACAATATGGCATTTCTGTCACAACTGCAGGAGCGCACCTGTCTAGTAATTCCCTGAGAAAGTTAGCAGAACTATATCAATTGTCTGTGTAAATATTTCTCGGCATCCAAAACGGTACACATGTTTTGAGCACATTCTTTTCTCTGGCAAGAAATTTCAATCCCATCACCACTCCTCCTTTCCAGTCTGTATCTTTGTTGGAAAGTTTTTTGTGAAACAAATTCTCTGTAATTGTTCCGCAACTGCAGGTGGAGTGATCTTCCATTCCCCAGTTTATAACAGTATTTTTGGTTAATCAGCAGCGGAATGCAAACACCTAGACATAGCTGTCTCAGTGGTATCATTTCAGAGAAAATTCAGACTAAATTATTTTTCTTTTTGATCTGATGTAAGGAGTAGAGATAAGTGTCCCTTCATTTTAGGATCCGTTAAGGAAAGCAGCTTGTGTTGTTGTTTGAATCAGAAGCTGATGTTTTGGCTGCTTAATAGTGTCTCTTGCAATTAACTCTTTTTGTAAAAGTTCATTGAAGTTATTTAGGATTTTGCCACAATGTAGTAGAACTGTATACTTCAGATCAGACACCGCAAACTAGTACTGTGTTAGTGTAATTTGCTATATTGTCTCAGTTCATCTTTAAACAGGTAGTAGGATGCTTTGTTGTGTACATTCAGTTTCTCTGTCATCTAGAATGCTACTGTTTTCATAGCTTTCAGGTTTTATCACTAGTGTCATTGTCTTCACAAACACTTGAATGATGAAAACAAGTTTCTGTGAAAAAATGACAAATTCTGACTTTATTCATTGTTTGTCTCAAGTACACTGTTACTCATTAAATGAATACTAAATGCATGAGAACCAGATTTCTGAACTCATTTTCACAAAAACTGAAATCCTAAATGCTGTGCATCAGATATTTGTAGTACCAGGATGTGCAGCCAGAGGGACCTCTCCTGAGTCATTCCACCAGGCAACATCACCTGATGGTGACTAGGGTGGCGTTGACAGCTCTGTGAATGTGCGTACATTGCAGACGTGCCACGAGAAAATGGTTATTTCTTACGAACTATGTGTAGCTGTGAAATGTTGTTTTTTACTTGGCAAGAACTCAGTGGAAACTGTTGTGATGAAGCAAACAGCTAACAGAGAATATGCTCTGAGTAAAAATAGTGTATGACTGAGAAATTGCCTTTGAAGATCAGCTTCGTTCTGATTGATGTTTTGACTGTTGAATAGTGGCAGCAAAGTTTGTGCGGAGACTTCTCAACAGCGATCAGAGGGATCGTCATGTTCATGGCTGTCATGGAATGAAGGACGCATTCAAAGACGATACAAATTTTTTTAACAAAATCATCATGGTGATGAATCGTGGCAACAACAGTCAACTCAGTGGAAGTCAACTGGCTCACCTTGTCCAAAAAAAGTTCTGCAGGTGAAATTGAATGTGAAGATGATGGTGATCTATTAGTATATTGTTGTTATTATTATTATTATTATTATTATTATTATTATTATTATTATTATTATTATTGTGATATATTGGAGGGATCATACACTCACGATTTTTTTCCCACAAAACCGACGATAACAAACAATTCTATTTGGAGCTTATGAAAAGGCTGCGCTAAAGTTTGGTGCAAAAATATCTGGCTTTGTAGAATTCCAGTGAGTGGTTGCTGCATAATGATAATGTTCCTGTGCAAACAGCTCTGTTTTCACCAGTTTTTTATCCTTAACGAATACGACTACCTTGGCCCATGTATCCTATTCACCAGATTTAGCACCCTCAGATTTCTTCCTGTTCCACATGATGAAATGAGACTTGGAAGTGAAGCGTTTTGCTGATGTTGAAAACATAAAACGTGATTTCACAAAGGTGCTAGCAGGTATCAAAGAGGATGAATTTAAAAGGTGCTTCCAACACTGGAATGAATGTTTGAAGCAGTGAAGTAAATGCTTTCTACAAAGAAATTCTGGTTATGTTTGGGTACCCCCTTATATAATACTACTGCTGCCCCTACCAACACAAACGCCAAACTCTACCTGTATGGCCACAGTTTGCAACAGAAAGCAGTTAGCTGAAACTTGTATTCTTATTTACACAGTATTACAATAACTTTCAGGCATAAACCATCTTTTAATAAATTTGTTGAGTTCTGCATTAATTATTAACCTGCGATATACAGTGTCCGTTCTAAAAGTTCAGAGATTGATTTTATTCCTGATGTGTAAGTGATGTTAGCAAAGTGACTGCACTGGCAGCTTGAACTAACAACTGTCAACAGATATGCATTCAACAAAATATATGTGAGCAGGCAGTGTTAAGTAGTCAACATGAAGCTGTAGTGTGTCTACATTCTTGTGTCATAAATCACAATGGAGCAACATGTTAAACCATTCTCCCAAATCTTTTGAAGAAGAGATAAGTGTGTGCAAAGTTTGCTCCACATACCTCACAAAATCATCACAGGTTGTGTTTTTCAACACGAACCTATCACAAAATGACAAACTGCCGATATTTGCACAAAGGATCAGAACTTCGACAACATAACCGACTCAAAGGAGGTTTTTTTCTGACTATTTCACATAGTCGCGTGAATGTTTGGTGTTTGGTAGACAGTGGGGGGAAGGGGGCGACCATTTAGAACACCTGAAGAATTTAAAAATAATCATCTTAATGTTTTTTTATTTTTTATTATTAATCTGGTCCCCAAAACTTCTTGAACTGAGAGAGCATCACAGTTATTTTTTTGCACTTACTTTTGTAACTGTTGATAATTGTTAAAAGTTCCTTTCACAAATTGACTGTGTAATCGAAGATTCATTAGAATTTGACCAGCCTGGGATAATTTGGACTCCAAAAATTTATGTAGCAGTGATGTAATTTTTGCGATACATTATGTACTCTCCTTGTAACAGGCAACTCAAGAAAAAGGGAGGAGGTGAGGAAAGAAATCTTACTTCAGCTCTTGCATCATCTATCTATTGTATTTAACCCATTGTGAAGAAACTTCAACATCTATATCATATGAATGAATACCATATTTGTATAAGCAATCAAAAAGTTTCTCGTTGACATGTTTTTGCTTGCAATGATGTGGTATTTATGTTGGCGTAAGTTTCAGTTAATATGCAGTACACATCTGAGATTAAAAATTAAAGTTGATTTCCGGGTGTGATTGCAGAGTGTTGTTTTATATTTTTGCTCTCTACTTGATAGGTTCATTGGAAAAATTATTTTGGTGTAGAAACTTCTGTAATCAATTCCTCATTTTTGCATTGTCCATTGTCTTTATGGAGTTGGCATTTTAGTTCAGTTTTGGCATTGTTAATGGTAGATAGTGGCTGGATGCCCTTCCTGACACCGCCACTTTCTCCCTGGGACAGAATTTGTGTTCGCTATCAGTTCATGTCAAGAACAGCTCATGTTAAGTGTGAGAATGTTTTCTGAATGTTTGTGCAGTGTATGAGTGAAGTGGGACATGGCTGCCATGCTTGATACTCTCCTAGTTGGCTGTGGGGAAATTGCCTAAAATCCCCATCTGGGCTGGCCAGCAATGCATACCTTGCCATTAATATGCCAGGCGGATTTGATCAAAGGTCAGCATGCCTTTCTGTGTTCCAGGAGTGGGTGCTTCAATACATTCAGCTATCTGGGAGGTCACTTTATTCTATTCTTACTCTGAGTCATATCAAGAGTTAAGTGAAGTTTAGATTTTATATTGTTATGTGTTCAAATACCAACCACCTGATCACAGAAGGAAGGTCAAAAGAACGAATGTGATCAAATGGTGGTGATCAAATACTTGGTTAGTGCATAACTAGTGATAAAAGAAGGCAAAGTTACAAGGAAACTGAACGGGTGGCAAGGGGGAAAAACATTAAAAGTACTTCCCATAGACCACTTTTTAATTGGGCCTGGGGGGGGGGGGGGGATGTCTATGTTCAGAACTTGGAATTTCTTTAATACTGTTTTCTCAATCGAATTAATATTTTTTTTTAATGGAGACACTGTAAAGAAACATTTTGTGTGTCACCTTTAAGCACTTTAACTTGGGATTCCTTGAGCTCTTTCGGGCAATTTTTGATTTGGGGTATTGTGATATTAAGTGAGCTGTTAAGTTCACTTTTCGGTTTTTGTAACTTGGTATACAAATTGCTTGTGTGCAGAGATACATTTCTCAGTGTGTAGTGAGGGAGGGGATGTAATATGTAATGAGTTTCCTAATCACCTATACTGATTATAGTGATAAGTTCATTCAAGATGCCTTACTTGTGTACCTACATATCTCGTGTTCTCCATAGTAAATTGTGAGCAGCAGATACTCGCTATTAAAATCTGGAGGACATATGAGAAACAACTAATAACTCTTACACTGTACACAATTCAAAACAACCCGTACGTATTACTAAAACAACCACTGCTCTGATACTGCTTGCTTTCACCTGTGTAGCATGCTAGAAACTGTAACTGCCACGTTATTGGAGCATCTGTACATCGCAGTGCTTCACTTCTTGGTATTAAGAGTGCGAGTCATTAATGTATTTGTTCTCTGCCTATATATTGTGAATATTCTCCAAGTGACTATAAAGAGTCTGATAGTGTACTTCTCACCACACCATATTAAGGTTTTACTCAGTTTCATTCACAGGTAAGGTATGGGATGAAAGATTGCTGATATATTTTTGCAATTATAGTATGACCCCACTTTTACATTCCCAGAATGAAATTTTTCCCATTGTTTGTCATCAGTCTCTTCGAACTTTGTGTTCATGATGTTATTGCCCATCCTCTTTCATGTTATTATAAATTTACAGTCATTTTCACTTAATGAAACATGTAATTGGTACATAATGATGTAAATTAGTTTCACGTAGTGTTTACATCATGATGCAATAAACTCTGATCTCTGGGCTCCCTAATTCTGAAACTGTAGAAATCATTAAAAGTGGGAACAATTTGTGCTGCTAATTGTTTCTCCTAACATTGCCAACCTAACAGTAACAATATTGTATGTAATATTGTGGGAAGTTGCATCATCGGTTGAAGTTCTGGATTGTGCTAAGTGTTCAATATTAGTCCAAACTGAAGTGAAGTTGGCAGTTAAAAATAAGAGATATGGTGATAGCTCATCCGGTTAATACACGGGCTAGCTTCAAACCATCGCAGGTGCCTGTTAAACTTTTGATTTTCAAGGCTTTAGGAAAGGTAAAGGTACCATAGAGGCAATTCTGACATTGTGGTTGACAATAGCAGCAAGACTGCAGAAAAATCAAGACACATTAACAGGATTTTGGTCAACCTGGGAAAAGCACTCCCCGCTATCAAATGGTGCAAGAGGTTTGTAATTCTGAGAAAAGTAGGGGTCAACTGAAGAGAAAGACAGGCAGTGTAAAATATGTAAAATAGCCAAGAGGGAACAATAAGAGTGGAAGACCAAAACAAAGAATTTGGATTATAAAGAGGCCTTTCATCCCTACTGTTCAGTATATTCTTTTTAAGAAGCGGTGATGGAAATAAGACGAAAGTGGAATTAAAATTAAAGGTGAAAGGCTATCAATGATAATATTTGCTGATGATATTTCTATTCTAATTGAAAGTGAAGAATCATTACAGAATCTGCTGGATGGAATGAACAGTCTAATGAATACAAAATATAAGTTGAGAGTAAATTGAAGAAAAAGAAAGGAATGCGAAGTAACAGAAATGAGAAAAGCAAGGAATGTATCTAAATTGAGATGACTAAGTAGATGAATTAGAAAGTTCTGCTACCTATGCAGCAGAATAACCCATTATGGACAGAGCAAGGAGGACATAAAAAAGCAGATTGGCACTGGTGAAAAGGGCATTCCTGCCGAAGAAAGTCTACTAGTATCAAACGTAGCTCTTAATCTGAGGAAGAAATTTTTGAGAATGTATGTTTGGAGTGTGGTGCTGCAGAAGAGTGTCGAAAACTAGGTGGACTGGTACGGTAAGGACCGAGGTGATTCTCTGCAGAGTCAGTAAGGAAAGGAATATATGTTAAGACATCGGGGATTAGTTTCCATGGTAATAGAGGGAGTTGTAGAGGGTAAAAACTGTAAAGGAAGAAAGAGATTGGAATAATTGAAGATGTATGTTGCAGGTGCTACTCTGAGATGATGAAGTTTGCCCAGGAGAGTAATTGGTGGTGGGTCACATCAAACCAGTCAGGAAACTGATATCTCTCTTTTTAACAGGGGATGTACTGTGCACATCGCCACCCCAACCACCCAGCCCCGTCTTCCCTCCTAGAATATCAGATGATGTATCAATTATTCAAATACAGTCATAATTGTCAAACTATTGGCACAAATTTTAAAATATGTCTCAATTTCTAAAGAGTTAACGTGGCACCCATCAGAACATCTGAAATTAACAATATTGGCCTGCAGAATTCATTATGCTACCAAATATCTATATACGTTTAACATTGTAATGACATTTGTAGAACACAAGTATCTCTTTGCATCCACAATCTTATGGAATTAGCCAACCGCATATTGCTAACTACACTGTGTTCTACATTTTTCTTTCAAAACACATTTTTAGCATACTATATAGCAAGTTGTATAACTGGAAGCTAGATAAATAGCTTATTTACAATTAGATATGATCTAGATATATAGCGTGAGCATAAAGTTTTTACCTGACAACAAAAGTTTATTTTGAAGGAACCGAGCTAGAGACAGCTGTGCAGTTTGATGCAAATGGTAGCTTAACTCAAGAGGATTTTTTATGGATACATTTCCACGCTTCTGTGTGGTTTTTCAAAAAGTAGTGTGGCTCATGAAGTTTTTATCTGTACACTAATATACATGCTCTGACGGCATCTTATTTTTCTCTCTTCCTCAGCCATGGGTAGTCTTTCAAGAAGTTGGTGCTGCATCATGCTTGGGGTTTATTTGTTAGCTAGTTCTTGGATGAAACTGGACAGATGGGACTGTAGAAAGACAGACATAATGACCAACAGATTAAAAAAAAATCACTAGGAGAAACTAAAACAAATTTAATTTTTTCATCAATAATAAGTGCTTAAAAAGTAATTTCCCACTATTTATATTTTTCTTCAATTCACACCATTCCTGTAAAGGGTCAAGTCTATGTGAAATCAACCAATGGTCTGGTTCTTGACGTGTCAGATTTAGATATTTTGTAGTAGTAGTAGTTTGCATGAAAAATTCCAAATTAAAAATATTTTGGACATTTCATTTTGAAACTTCAAAATTATGCAATTTGTTTATGATATGAACCTTGAAATCACCATATCTCAAACAATTTGACTTACAGACCTCAAATTCAAACCATTTTATTCGTTTTCTGACAAGCTTTGAAAATATGTCCTAGTTGACAATGATCATAATTATGTTCAATTTTCTCAGATTAAGTTAGTTTTTAATTTTGAAAATTTCAAAATCAGATTTGTTTGTTTTGAAAGGAAAAATGTGAATGGAACATTATTTGTTAACGCGGGTGCCAAATTTCATGATCGTGTGTCAGAGGGAACATATTTTAATAACATTTATTTTGAAACTTCCTGGCAGATTAAGGCTGTGTGCTGAACAGACTTGAACTCGGGACCTTTGCCATTTCGGGTAAGTGCTTACACTTGTTCATGAAAGGCAAAGGTCCTGAGTTTGTCTCTCTGTTGGGTACACAGCTTTAACCCAACAGGAAGTTTCGTATCAGAGCACACTCTGCTGGAGAATGAAAATTTCATTCTCATAACACCCCTCAGGCTGTGACCAAGCTATGTCTCCACAGTATCTTTTCTTCCAGGAATGCTAGTTGTGCAAGTTTTGCAGGAGAGCTTCTGTGAAGTGTGAAAGGTAAAAGATGAGGTATTGCCTGAATTACGGTTGTGAGGATGGGTTGAGAGTCATACTTAGGTAGCTCAGTCAGAACACCACTTGCCCGCAAAAGGCAAAGGCAAATTTTTTATTTCCTGTTAGGTAGTAGAAATCCACATTTGGTTGGCATTCGTGTCCCCCCCCCCCCCCCCCCCCTCCCCTCCCCTCCTCCTCTAAAATTTAGAACATATTTCCAGTGGAAAGTAGGCCTTCTGTTATGTTTGCAACTGTTATTTGAGTTTCTCATTGAACTGGGGCTAAAGAATCAGGTTTTTCAATGATTTGCTCTTACTCGGGCACTCTGTAAACTAATCAGTCGTCAGCTCCTGATTATGTGAATTCAGCAGTTCGTGAATGTCGTCATCGTCGTCATCTACCTCAAAATTTGTCTGGCAAGATCCACCTTCTCTTCAATCACATTATCAGGTTGCTCAAGATCCCCATGGGACACAGATATTTCCAGGCACCATGCAAAGTTTTTTTGTGAAATTTCATTCGAAGATTGTGCAACAGATCTCACAGCATCTAAAACACTAAATTGCTTCCAAAAGTCTTTGAGAGTTTGTTTTGTCTCATAGCTTAGTGTAGATGTGCAAACGATCGTGTCTTGCTGTAAGCTGTAAATGTTTTAATGACTCCCTGGTCCATCGGTTCAAGCAAGCGGGTTGTATTCAGTAGCATAAATACACCTTTCACATGTGGATCAAAATTAAAGTAACAGGACAATGAACTTTGGTGTTGTCGATTAATAGCATCACTTTAAATTGATGTGTTTTAATTGGCAATAACATTAGACTATGGATGTCAAGTGATAACCAGACCAGTTCTCAATAGGACAGCTGTCACCCAAGCTGTAGCATTTGACTTCCAAATCACAGGCAACCTAGCTTTAGATGTAGCTTTTAAGCTCGTGTATTTTCTGAGCAATAAACTAAGAGGTTTTAATTTACAATCACCAGCTGCATTCGCACCAACCATCACTGTCAATTGATCTTCGTTGCCGCTAAATTTGGAAATGTTTTCTCTTCAGCATGGTAGAAGTTCTTTTAGGCGTCTTCATCCAGAGCAGACCAGTTTAAGTATGTTGAATACGTTATGTCGGACATAACTATCTCCTGTCAGTGCCCTGAGTTTGTCTGGTAGTGTGAAAGTCTCTTTAGCAATGCTTGCCACCTCTCCACTTTCTGCGATGTTATGCAAATTATGACAACTTTCGAATCAGCTTGCCCAACTGTTACTAGCTTTAAACATTCCTTGTTTGTCCACTTCCTCAGTGTCTTTCGATCTCTTAAAAATCAGCTTAGCTTGAGAGCACACTGTGTTCTGATCAACATGACGATTTTTCACTCTTACATTATCACACTGTAATTGTAGCATTGTTTCCATCTGAGCAATAATACCATGGCATTGACGAACAATACTTGAATTCAAAGATTACGCATGTTTCACGAATTCAGGAATGTTTTCTTTACCTTCTATAAATGTCTTAACTGTCAATTCTATTAGATCAAGCTTCTTTGCCAGTTCACAACTTCTAGATTTTACTTCAAAGTCTTTGATAATATTACCTTTACCGTACAGAGCTAATGATTTTCTTTTCTTGTTCGATGCAAATTAATCAGTTCTGCTTTCTTTTGGATGACATAGTGGATAAAACAAATCCATTTGAAACACGTCCAGACTTGTCAGAAGACTTGTCGGTGGAGTGAGGGACGAAACCCGTAATTCTAGATTTGCATAAAATGGTGTTGTATAAGTTGGGAAAGGACATATAAATAAAGTGTTTACTTCTCTTTTTTCATCTCTTGGTAGCGCACAAGCCATCCACAATTTGTCGTCACACACACATGCACAAGCAACAAGTCCTGTAATCTATTCAAAAGCATGCAGCATCGGAAAATCAAAAATCCTTAAAGTCGGAAACAGTTTTTGCTTTACCTTTGCTCTAAGAATAAATGCATGATACTTGGAGTCCATGTTCCTGCTATGGCTTTATAAAATCTTTTTGCCAAGCTGCTTTCTTGTGCTGCATGCTCATCATTTGTCATTTAGAAGTAACTGATAGCATATATGCTTTACCCCAAACAGTTGGAAGTAAGTAAATATTTGATAATACTGTGCTTCCACAACTAATAGAAATGTTAAGAAAACCAGTATGACTTTCATTTTATGTGCATTTATGGAGCCACTGCGTCCTCATGTGACAAAGTGCCCAACTGAGCCAGTGACATGATTTAAAAATGCCTAATTTCCCAATAAGGTGCTGAACTGCACATGTTGGAATATAAGTACAGTATTCCACTTGGCTATGCTTGGTACTTGATCATATTCCAACATGTGCTTTTCAACATTTTATTAGGTAATAAGCATTTTAAATTGTGACACCAGTACTTTCCTGCCACTTTATCACCTGAGCACATGTGCTTAATGAGTTAATGTATACAGCAGCCTGGTCCAGTTTTCTCCCACAGTGCTTTGGTGATTCCTTTATTGAAGTGAATTACTGTCAACAGAAATTTGTTTTGCTACATTATGTAAATTAAAAATGCATATTATCCTAACAGTATTGTTGTTATATGCCATAGCTAAGTAGAATTTTAAAAGGATAAAGCAAAGTGTGCTAAATTAATACTCAGTAATTTCATTTCAACAATAGTTTTATGAACCAGCTTGCAAACATAGTGTAGAATAATTGTTGCCTGTACAAATGGCAGTAAAATGAAATTTATTTTCACATCTTCCCTATAGAATACTGTCATGAAATTTGACACACACATTAAAGCCTAGTTTACACGATGACACTAGGTTGCAGGCAACTATGCTACCGGCCACTGCACATGCGCGCGTTTGTGCAACTAGTTGGTGAATCTAAACACTTTCGGCGTGTTCCATCTTTGGCGACACTAGTAGCAAGAATTTTGAGGTTGTGTGTGTTCGTAGAGTGTAGACAAACTGAAATATGAAGTGGGGGACAGAGAATAATGTTCGCTTTTGGATATCTATGCTTTGCATAGGTGTTTATGGCATTTCGGTGATGCTGATTACAAAAATACGCAACATATTGCTGCTCCTGAGACCATCATGTGCGATCAGAACATAGATGGTTTGACAGTATCTGAACTGCAGGGCAAAATTTATTCGGTTAGGAGCACATACACAACTGAATTAAGAAAAATACAAGTGAGTAATTCTATACGTGCTCTTTTCTAAAAGGCTAAAATCCCATCGTTTGAGGTGGCTGATTCTTTGTTAAGGAATACTGTTGACAGGAGGGAAGGCTACACAAATCGAGAAGCTGCATTCTTTATTTAATATTCATCTATTTAAAACGTAGCAGCAGTGATCCCCATTCACATGTTATAATTTTGAAGTATTGCAACTGTACAGATCTGTCTTCAAGATAATAGTTTGCAAACCATTCTTTGCTTAATGTGGCCTACTTTGAATTATTATTGCTGTTAATGTTAATAATTATTACTGTTAATGTTAATAATTATTGGTGTTAATGAAAAAGTGCCATCACCAACTAAAACCGCATCTTATAACACGCCGAGTGTTCTCGATCGTAATGCATGCAATATAATAAGTAATTTCAGTTCTGGCAACAGTACTTCGTGCATTGCAGTATCTTTACTCCTTTTCACGTGCTAACTCTACTTAGAAGAAACGTGAACAGTTCTGGTGACATTCTAAGATATCTGAAAGAGCTTCTTGGGTCTTCCATTATAAATTATTTCAGCAAGGATGCTGAGCAACCGACCTGATGTCTGTTCTTCATCCAGTCATGAATTGAAATACGTTTCTTATTATTTTTCTTATGCAGTGATTGTACGCAGCTAGATTTCTCTCCATTACAACTCGTGCGATGTGCAGCTGCCAAAACTTTCATTTCAGACACGACTCAGAGACCCTCAAAATGACGAAACTGAAGTGTATGCTGGTGGCGCCGTGCCTACAGTCAAATATGAAACCATTTGCGTGCAACTCATTTCTTCCAACGAGTGGCACAACCCAATGTCGTCGTCTAAACTAGGCTTAACAAATAGTGTAAGATTGCCCTGCACTTACTTCAAAATAAAATATTTTTAAATTTTCAAAATTTAAAGTAGTTGTGGTTTGGGAAAATTTACCAATTTGATGAAGTTGGTCGAACAGCAATATATTTAAAACCTATAATAAATGGAAGAGAATGATATAAATTTTAGGTCTTTGAGATATGGATAGCTGCTACTCATCATTTAGGAGAGATACTGAGTCGCATCCAAGATTTTGAATTGTTTGTTTCCTTTGAGATATGGCCATTTTAAGGTTTTGAAACGTGGCAAAAATTGCACAATTTTGGAAACTTTTAAAATCAATAACTTGGAAACGAAATGTCTGGAAAACGTTCAATTTTGGATTTTATCTAATGACAAATTACAAAATTCTAAAAAATAAACATTCTCTCTCTCTCTCTCTCACACACACACACACACACACACACCTCATCTCCTGCCCTCTCGCCCACACCTCTCTCATCTCCTGTCCTCTCGCCCACATCTCTCTCATCTCCCGCCCTCTCGCCCACAAAACTCTCATCTCTCCCCCCCCCCCCCCCCCTCTCGCCCGCACGTCTCTCATCTCACCCCCCCTCTCGCCTGCACGTCTCTCATCTCACCCCCCCCTCTCGCCCGCACGTCTCTCATCTCGCCCCCGCACGTCTCTCATCTCGCCCCCTCGCGCTCTCTCATCTCGCCCCCTCGCGCTCTCTCATCTCGCCCCCTCGCGCTCTCTCATCTCGCCCCCTCGCGCTCTCTCATCTCGCCCCCCTCGCGCTCTCTCATCTCGCCCCCTCGCGCTCTCTCATCTCGCCCCCTCGCGCTCTCTCATCTCGACCACCGCGCCCTCTCTTCTCGCCCCCCTCCCCCACCTCATCCCGACACCCCTCCTCTCCCGGCCCCTGCATCCCGGCACCCCTCCTCTCCCGGCCCCTGCATCCCGGCACCCCTCCTCTCCCGGCCCCTGCATCCCGGCACCCCTCCTCTCCCGGCCCCTGCATCCCGGCACCCCTCCTCTCCCGGCCCCTGCATCCCGGCACCCCTCCTCTCCCGGCCCCTGCATCCCGGCACCCCTCCTCTCGCGGCCCCTGCATCCCGGCACCCCTCCTCTCCCGGCCCCTGCATCCCGGCACCCCTCCTCTCCCGGCCCCTGCATCCCGGCACCCCTCCTCTCCCGGCCCCTGCATCCCGGCACCCCTCCTCTCCCGGCCCCTGCAGCCCGACACCCCTCCTCTCCCGGCCCCTGCAGCCCGACACCCCTCCTCTCCCGGCCCCTGCAGCCCGACACCCCTCCTCTCCCGGCCCCTGCAGCCCGACACCCCTCCTCTCCCGGCCCCTGCAGCCCGACACCCCTCCTCTCCCGGCCCCTGCAGCCCGACACCCCTCCTCTCCCGGCCCCTGCAGCCCGACACCCCCTCCTCTCCCGGCCCCTGCAGCCCGACACCCCTCCTCTCCCGGCCCCTGCAGCCCGACACCCCTCCTCTCCCGGCCCCTGCAGCCCGACACCCCTCCTCTCCCGGCCCCTGCAGCCCGACACCCCTCCTCTCCCGGCCCCTGCAGCCCGACACCCCTCCTCTCCCGGCCCCTGCAGCCCGACACCCCTCCTCTCCCGGCCCCTGCAGCCCGACACCCCTCCTCTCCCGGCCCCTGCAGCCCGACACCCCTCCTCTCCCGGCCCCTGCAGCCCGACACCCCTCCTCTCCCGGCCCCTGCAGCCCGACACCCCTCCTCTCCCGGCCCCTGCAGCCCGACAACCCTCCTCTCCCGGCCCCTGCAGCCCGACACCCCTCCTCTCCCGGCCCCTGCAGCCCGACACCCCTCCTCTCCCGGCCCCTGCAGCCCGACACCCCTCCTCTCCCCCTTAAATGATGACTCAACTAAAACATTATAACCCTCCATGTATCGCTCACATATATATACATGAAGACAAGTGTATCACAAGAGCCAAATAAATGTTGAGAAGCCACCATAGTTTAAAATCCATGAGTATAACATCAATGAGTGTAAAGAGAGGAGCTTAACGTCTAACTTTTTCGACATTCCACGTCTCTATCACTGCAAATCAGCACATGATCTGTGGGATCTGCCTGCAGTCATGAATATCGATCGCTATATGCTTAAACGCTAGTGATGTGATGTCTTCTGACCTAAACTACACATCCAGAGCAAAAGAATAAAAATGTGAAAGAAAGATAGAAGACAAATGACGTATTCACAAATAATTAGACAGCTCGACATTAGAATGTATTGTTTTTATTTATTGGTATGAGAATATTTGGACGGTGCACATCTAATGAGACAAAAAAAGTCAATCAGTTCATTTCTCCATTGTCATCACAACCAGATAAACTATAACATAATAGTAATATCCATTGATTTAGGGAATACATCTGTTGAATGTCACTTTCGAAACCCACTATTTTCCTGATTGTCTGGCAATCATATTCTGAGGCCAAATGTTGGTTGTCAGTTCTTTCTACCATAATTTTAATGTAACAAGCAAACCTCGGCCTTTAGGAAGAAGTAATGATCCAATTTTTACTATAAATAACTAGCAGTTTTGATATTAATAAACTAATTTCCGTAGAATTATGCCCCCCCCCCTCTCCCGTGGGGATAGGGAAAATGCCAAAAGCTACGCTGTGTTGGTTGGGCTAATGTGCTTATATTTTAATAAAACATTTCCATTTCTCCTCAAGCTTTTCTCCAATATCGGCCCATCGATACAGCGAAAAAAAATATTGATATTACAGAACAAATATCGACATAGAGGCCTATGAAAAGGTTCCCTGCACGATGCCAATATACTGCCGGTTTTAGAGCTGTAAATTTAAGCATTGATTTATTATTAAATATTCTGTACATCAACAAGCTAGGAGCCTGTTTACACCCCTTAGAGCAAGAATTGAAAGGAGAACAATGCATGATCATGCTTGGCGAAACCTCTTTGCTAACAATGGTAACTGCATGTAAATGGCACAATAAAAGGTGTCAGACAAGTCCATCATTTGGTTTAGTCGCATTGGATTTGTCCGGAACACTTGATGTCAACATTCCTGTTTTTTCATATCTGCGAATGCTAGCAATTTAGATTTGTGGTGTCAAAACTGTGTTGCAGTTTCTGTTGGTAGCACCAGGCACCAATTAAAACAACATTTTCCCTCAAACATCTCAGCCCACTGCAAAGACCAATCTTGTCATTCAGATTTTTGTTCATCATTTTCAGAAACTATTTTTGATAAATGGTGGCACTAGTTGTGTTAAATATTTTATTTTTATTTTTAATGCAATTGGTGTGCTATTTCTTCACATCAGAAATCTTGTTATTCCACTTGGACAGCCCCCCCCCTCCCCAATGCAGTTGGACTACTTCTTAGTGCCACCTATACTTGCTTTACACTGTCAAAGAGAGAGACTGAACATGGTGAAAGCTCAAAAAGTAGGAAGACCCCTTTATGTTCTACTACAATTTCAAAACAACAATATCAAATACTTATTAAAAATAGTGAGAAAAATAGAATATAAAATAAAAATATCTGCACTTGATATTGTCATTTCATTATCAGTGTATCAGTATATGGGGAAAAAATATCTCAGATACATTAGATATATTTTGGAAAAAATATTGATATATTGATGTTTATCAACAGCCCTACTGCTGAAATCTTAAAGCAACATGATTGGGAGGCAAGGAAGCAAGTGGTAACTTACTTAGCAGTTCAGTAAAAATGTGGAATTTCACTGATAATTCCTGTAATTTCAAAGGCGAAGGAAATTGTTGGTGTAAATATTTGCCACCCCCCTCCTCCCCCACCAATCCCACACCCTTCTCTCTTTAGTCACTGTACCACTTTTTTCTTTGTAACATTGTATCAGAACATGGTTTCTTTTGTGGAATCTTGTAATGTGCTGACTGTTGTCACAGCCTCTGTAACTGTGAAAACAGAATAACAGCACCAGCTATAAGTATTAGTAGGAAGTTTCTGTATGTGTAATACTGTTTTAATACTTGCGATTTGGGAGCAGGTATTTCTTTTAGCAGATTATACATAACTCTGGTTGTCAGGATACCTAGATAATATGAGAATTTTTGTGTCACTATATTCAATTGAAAACTAAATACTAATGTTACATTAGAGGTAAGATTGCCCATTTAACATCAATCAGATTTTAAATTAGCCTATAGAGAATAACATTTATGGTCATATGTACTTGCCATATAAGCCCAAAATTAATTATGAATTCTTGCATAGTTTTTTTTTTCTGCTAGTTTAAATTATGTTTGGTATTTGTAAGAGGTGGAGTTTTATTTTTGCTTGTAACTGCTTCCAAAAAACCTTGCTAGAATTGTGATTAGCTTGCAACAGTTACTCTAATCATGCGCCTCTAAAAACAACTTAAGGTGATTTACATTTGTGTAGGAGGAACGTGAGAGACAGAGGTTACGGGAACGGGAACGAGAACTGCGAGAGGAAGAACGTCGCCGAACTGAAGAAGCTGCACGGCAGCGTGAGATAGAGAGGCAACAACGGGAGTTGGCAATAAAGCTTGAAAGGTATAAAACATCTTTATAAAACTTGATCATCAAGATTTTTTATTAATATTCGCAGTTACAGTACAGAATATTATTTTATAGTGCGAATTTTCAAATCTTCCCAGTGAATTGAATGTTCAAACAAATTTCGCCCTTGTAGCTGGTCGTTGTTTCGTTCATCCCATATTTCGACTGGGCACCTGCCAGTCTTCTACAGGTGATCTGTCAACGACTTTGATCAGCTGCAAGTCTGAATTTGTCGGAATATTATTGTAAGATTGTCTTCCAGGGAGAAGGAGAAGTTGCGTTTGGAATGGGAGCGCGTGGAACGGGAACGTGCTGAAGTACTGCGCTTAGAACGAGAACGTCAGCGTCGTGAACGTGAGAATTTGGAAAGAGAACGGGAGGAGTTACTAAGACAGCAAATAAGGTACTACGCTGTTTCCTTCTGACTCTTTCTTGAATTGGAATTTTCTAGTGATGGAAATCATTAAGTGAATGAATTGTTTCTCCAGAATTATGTACTAGATCTTTCAGGATTTCAGCACATTTGAATAAGATTCTGGTGCACCACAGTATTTAGAATAATACTTCAGCTTACTTATTTGGATTAAGGGCTCTTTGTAAGCTGTTCTGTTGCTACTGAACATTTTTGTCCATTTCTTCTGGATCATATATTTGTATTAAATAATTTTAAATTGGAACTGCTCTTGAATATATAAAAAAAGTTAAATCATTGACTTTTAAGAACGGAAGCTCAAAAATAGGATTACTATTAAGGGTGTTGGAATCTTTTAACTCTTTAGTAGTTGTTGTTGTGATGGTGGTGGTGGTGGTGGTGGTGGTGGTGGTGGGGGGTGGTGGTCTCCAGTCCTGAGACTGGTTTGATGCAGCTCTCCATGCTACTCTGTCCTGGGCAAGCTTCATCATCTCCCAGTACCTGCTGTAACCTACATCCTTCTGAATCTGCTTAGTGTTTTCATATCTTGGTCTCCCTCTGATTTTTACCCTCCACACTGCCCTCCAGTACTAAATTGGTGATCCCTTGATGCCTCAGAACATGTCCTACAGACCAATCCCTTCTTCTAGTCAAGTTGTGCCACAAATTTCTCTTCTCCCCAATTCTTTTCAATAACTTGTCTTTAGTTGTGTGATCTAACCATCTAATCTTCAGCATTCTTCTGTAGCACCACATTTCAAAAGCTTCTATTCTCTTCTTGTCCAAACTATTTATCGTCCATGTTTCACTTCCATATATGGCTACACTCCATACAAATACTTTCAAAAACGACTTCCTGACATTTAAATCTATACTCAATGTTAACAAATTTCTCTTCTTCAGAAATGCTTTCCTTGCCATTGCCAGTCTTCATTTTATATCCTCTCCACTTCGACCATCATCAGTTATTTTGAATAGCAAAACTCCTTTACTACTTTAAGTGTCTCATTTCCTAATCTAATTCCCTCAGCATCACCCGATTTAATTCGACTACATTCCATTATCCTCGTTTTGTGTTTGTTGATGATCATCTTATGTCCTCCTTTCAAGACAATGTCCATTCTGTTCAGCTGCTCTTCCAAGTCCTTTGCTGTCTCTGACAGAATTACAATGTCATCGGCGAACCTTAAAGCTTTAATTTCTTCTCCATGATTGTAATACCTACTCCGAACTTTTCTTTTGTTTCCTTTATTGCTTGCTCAATATACAGATTGAATCACATCGGGGACAGGCTACAACCCCGTCTCACTCCCTTCCCAACCACTGCTTCCCTTTCGTGCCCTTCGGCTCTTATAACTGCCATCTGCTTTCTGTACAAATTGTAAATAGCCTTACACTCCCTGTATTTTACTCCTGACGCCTTCAGAATTTGAAAGAGAGTATTTCAGTCAAGATTTTCAAAAGCTTTCTCTAAGTCTACAAATAATAGAAGCGTCGGTTTTGCATTTCCTTAATCTATCTTCTGAGATAAGTCGTAGGGTCAGTATTGCATCACGTGTTCCAACATTTCTACGAAATCCAAACTGATATTCCCCGAGGTCAGCTTCTACCAGCTTTTCCATTCGATTGTAAAGAATTCGTGTTAGTACTTTGCAGCCGTGGCTTATTGAACTGATAGTTAGGTAATTTTCACATCTGTCAACACCTGCTCTCTTTGGGATTGGAATTATTATATTGTTCTTGAAGTCTGAGGGTATTTCGCCTGTCTCATACATCTTGCTCACTAGATGGTAGAGTTTTGTCAGGGCTGGCTCTCCCAAGGCTATCAGTAGTTCTAATGGAATGTTGTCTACTCTCGAGGCCTTGTTTCGACTTAGATATTTCAGTGCTCTGTCAAACTCTTCGCACAATATTGTATCTCGCATTTCGTCTCCACCTACATCCTCTTCCATTTCCATTATACAAGGGGGGACCCAAAAGTAACCAGAATCGTAATGCTGCACATCATGTACTTGTAGTAGCAGGTTGCGCCTCCAGAGGGTTGTAGTAGGAGCGCTGCTGAGTCTTTCTGCCACGCAGCGTCACCCAATAGTGAGAAGTGTGGTTTCTTTGGCAGTTCTTTGAGTGTGTGTACAGTGCAGACGTGACACGAACAATGTGCAGTTGTGAAGTTTTGTTTCTTGCTTGGCAAGAACGCAGCAGAAACAGTTGCGATGATTCAGACAGCCTACAAAGACCGTGCTCTTTGTTAAACGCAAGTGTGCGAATGGTTTTCTCGATTTAAAAAGGGCGAAATGGTGGCTGAAGATCAGCCACGTTCCGGTCGACCTTCAGCTGCTTGAAGCGAAGACAGCATTGACAAAATCCTTAATCTCATCAGTGAAGATCGACGCAGGCAATCGACCAACTCGAGAACTTGTCCAGGTTGTCCTGGAGCTCAATTCAGCACATCTTGACAATCGATTTGGGGATGCGAAGAGTGGCAGCAAAATTCGCGCCAAAGCTTCTTACCAGAGATAAGGGATCGTCGCGTTCAAGCCTGTCTCGAAATGAAGGACGCATTCAAAGATGATCCACATTTTTTCAACAAAATCATTGCAGATGATGAGTCATGGTGCTGTGGGTACGATCCAGATAATAAACAACAGTCATCACAATGAGTCACCTGGCTCACCTCAACCAAAAAAAGCTCGACAAGTGAAATCTAATGTTAAAACGATATTTAACTGTTTCTTTAACATCAAAGGGATCGTACACTCTGAATTTGTCCCTGAAAACCAGACAGTAAACCAACAATTTTATTTGGAGGTTATGAAACAGCTTTGCAGAAGTTTGTCGCGAAAATGTCAGACTATGTGGGATTCTGGCGTGTGGTTCCTGCATCACGACAACGCTCCTACGCACACGGCTCTCAGCGTTCACCAGTTTTTGGCCTCAACAAAGACGACTGCTTTGACCCACGCACACTATTCGCCGGATTTAGTACCCTCGGACTTCTTCCTATTCCCGAGGATGAAGAGACACTTGAGACGGAAGCGTTTTGCGCATGTGGAAGACGTAAAACGCAATGTCATGAAAGTGCCAGCAGGTATCCAAGAGGACAAATTTAAAAGGTGCTTCGAACACTGGAATGAACATTTGGACAAGTGTATTAATGCTAATGGAGAGCACTTCGAAGGAGACTACGGTTGTATTTGAAAACAATAAAGTATATGTTTTCTAAAAAGAAATTCCGGTTATTTTTGGGCCCCCCTCGTATTTTCCTCAAGTACATCGCCATTGTATAGACCCTCTATATGCTCCTTCCACCTTTCTATTTTCCCTTATTTGCTTAGAACTGGGTTTCCATCTGAGCTCGTGATATTCATGCAAGTGGTTCTCTTTTCTCCAAAGGTCTCTTTAATTTTCCTGTAGGCAGTATCTATGTAACCCTAGTGAGATAAGCTTTTACATCCTTACATTTGCCCCTAGCCATCCCTGCTTAGCCATTTTAACTTCCTGTCGATCCCATTTTTGAGTCATTTGTATTCGTTTTTACCTGCTTCATTTACTGCATTTTTGTATTTTCTCCTTTCATGAATTAAATTCAGTATATCTTCTGTTGCCCAGGGATTTCTACTAGCCCTCTTTATATATAGGGGTATTAAAATTGTGTGTAAATGAAAAATAACATGCAGTTGGCAATTTTCCTGAACTGTTACTCCCTTTTTTTCCTCGTTCTGTGAAAAATGTAAATCCGAAAGTTACATAATGGATCTTGACTCTCTCTCAAAGCCTGAGATTCTTATATGAACTTAAAAATTCCCTCTTAGAGAACTCGTGCCCTAGACGTCAAGTCTGATTAAAAATACTCTCCTTCCATCAAACTGTATAGTCATTCCATGTCAGATCAACACACCTCTTTTACCTCACCATTTTAGGTTTTGCTAAAATTTAGTGTACTTATAGTGGGTGCTGAGACTAAGAATAATTCCAAATTTAAATTTTTTTATCTCAAACCATTCCTGAAATATGGCTATGTAAACTTTCCAAAAACCAGCCATAAATGTTTGAATGGACTTTTTTTTCCTTTAATTGCCCTAGGAGCTGCTCTAATTGAGCTAGAGAACTGGGAGAGGTGTCATTTTGCATGCTTTGTCCAGGGATATACAACAAAACATAGCCTCTAATTAATAACCTTTTTCAAAATACTAATTAATATTTTGATTTAATTTTTTTAGAGAAGTACATAATTGAAAATTTTCAAAATATTTCAACAACTGCTTCATACTGTTGTAAATCACATGGTAAAATATAAATGTGGGATGATGATGGGTTTATTGTTTTGGGGGGGAAAAAAAAAATTCCGGACTCTTGTTTTTCACCAACAGCCATAGTTTGACTAAATTGACCTTTAACAAACAGGAATTTCATTAAAATATACTGAAAGGCAACTAAAAAAGTATTAGAAACATCAAAACATCACCTGATTAAAACAAAACTTATCAGCATATTTTATAATTGATTGCTTATTTTAATTTCATACAACTTAACGAACAGTGTATTACCTGATAAAACAAAAAATTTTGAGCATTTAAGTGCAAACTGAAATAACGTATGAAAAAGTACAAGTTTTTACATAATACACTCCTGGAAATTGAAATAAGAACACCGTGAATTCATTGTCCCAGGAAGGGGAAACTTTATTGACACATTCCTGGGGTCAGATACATCACATGATCACACTGACAGAACCACAGGCACATAGACACAGGCAACAGAGCATGCACAATGTCGGCACTAGTACAGTGTATATCCACCTTTCGCAGCAACACAGGCTGCTATTCTCCCATGGAGACGATCGTAGAGATGCTGGATGTAGTCCTGTGGAACGGCTTGCCATGCCATTTCCACCTGGCGCCTCAGTTGGACCAGCGTTCGTGCTGGACGTGCAGACCACGTGAGACGACGCTTCATCCAGTCCCAAACATGCTCAATGGGGGACAGATCCGGAGATCTTGCTGGCCTTGGTAGTTTACTTACACCTTCTAGAGCACGTTGGGTGGCACGGGATACATGCGGACGTGCATTGTCCTGTTGGAACAGCAAGTTCCCTTGCCGGCCTAGCAATGGTAGAACGATGGGTTCGATGACGGTTTGGATGTACCGTGCACTATTCAGTGTCCCCTCGACGATCACCAGTGGTGTACGGCCAGTGTAGGAGATCGCTCCCCACACCATGATGCCGGGTGTTGGCCCTGTGTGCCTCGGTCGTATGCAGTCCTGATTGTGGCGCTCACCTGCACGGCGCCAAACACGCATACGACCATCATTGGCACCAAGGCAGAAGCGACTCTCATCGCTGAAGACGACACGTCTCCATTCGTCCCTCCATTCACGCCTGTCGCGACACCACTGGAGGCGGGCTGCACGATGTTGGGGCGTGAGCGGAAGACGGCCTAACGGTGTGCGGGACCGTAGCCCAGCTTCATGGAGACGGTTGCGAATGGTCCTCGCCGATACCCCAGGAGCAACAGTGTCCCTAATTTGCTGGGAAGTGGCGGTGCGGTCCCCTACGGCACTGCGTAGGATCCTACGGTCTTGGCGTGCATCCGTGCGTCGCTGCGGTCCGGTCCCAGGTCGACGGGCACGTGCACCTTCCGCCGACCACTGGCGACAACATCGATGTACTGTGGAGACCTCACGCCCCACGTGTTGAGCAATTCGGCGGTACGTCCACCCGGCCTCCCGCATGCCCACTATAGGCCCTCGCTCAAAGTCCGTCAACTGCACATACGGTTCACGTCCACGCTGTCGCGGCATGCTACCAGTGTTAAAGATTGCGATGGAGCTCCGTATGCCACGGCAAACTGGCTGACACTGACGGCGGCGGTGCACAAATGCTGCGCAGCTAGCGCCATTCGACGGCCAACACCGCGGTTCCTGGTGTGTCCGCTGTGCCGTGCGTGTGATCATTGCTTGTACAGCCCTCTCGCAGTGTCCGGAGCAAGTATGGTGGGTCTGACACACCGGTGTCAATGTGTTCTTTTTTCCATTTCCAGGAGTGTAGTTCTGGTCCATGATGTTTGGAATAAAACTATTAAAAAATTAAATACACAATGCTTGTTTTTGAGTAACAGGTATTTATACATAGCTAAATTAACATAATAGGTACCAACAGTAATTTTGAAACAACTTTTTATTAAGTATACATTAACACTAACCTGAGACAAAAATTAAGTTTTGAGTTGAAAGCAGTTTCCCAATAAATTGTCTTGGAACTTCACAGATTATGTTTTAATAAAGCCGACTGGGCTTGGTTTACATTACTCTCATTAAGAATGCATGTTCTCCTTGTCTGAGTAAATGGATTTACTTTTGTGAAAACATCCACAACTGACACGCACAGGACATCTGCATGTGCAGGATAGGAGAATGACTTAGCTGGTCCACATGGAAGAAGAAAAGTTATTTTCATTTCATCAAGTTCGTTGTCGTGTCTCCCCCCCCCCCCCCCCCCCCCCCCCCAAAAAAATGAAAAATGTAACCAAGCCACCAGTTTCTGCCATATACAGTGGTGACATTGCCTGATACATGTTGTAACTTTAGTTTGTCAGGTGATGTAGTTACTTCCCCCTCCCAACTCTGCGTATCACCTGAAAAGTGTTAAACTATTAATTTTGATGTAATGTTGTGAATGAAAGTGTGATATTGCTGTGTTCCTTTGATTGTCTATGCCTCTTCAAGCTGGCTTCTTAATAATATTTCTGAAGCAGCATAGTCTTCTTGATTGGAATACACAAAATGAACATTTGTGATATTATCTACTGCCTACGCAAATGGATCTCGTGTGGTTTGAATATTATTTTCGTATGGCCTTTGCAAACTTGCACGAGCTGCCTGTCTCTTAACTGAACCCCCTACTCCATCACGAGGCCCTTTCCCATGTTCTTTGGCTGAAAAGTGCCACTCAGCTTTTATGTTGAAGTCTTCCTCAAGGTTCAGGAAGTTTTTCTTATTTTTGTACTGAGCAGCTGAACTGTCAGAATATAGTATAAGCTTTTGAAATTTGTTGGATAAGAAATAAGCTTCTTTTGAAAGGTGTAAACTGCAACTAGATTGTGCTCCAGGCAATCAGAAACAATGACAAAGCTCATACGCTCAATTTTGTCTTCCTGTTTGTAATATATAACAAAAGGATGAATGGTAATCTGTTGTCTTGTCCAGTGGTAACTCTGAGCTTCATCCTGTAGAACTAAACTATAAATTTCCAAAAAATCACATATGACAACAAATACAGATTCCTGCATAAGATTTTCTCTTGTGAAGTTAAGGAATGTTCATTGTTGCTTGGCGATGAAGTTATGCTGAATCAAAGTAGACATCTTACTACAAAATAAATCTATGAATTCTTGAGAAGTCTTCTGAACAATTTCCAGATTACAGCTGTCAACTGACATCTGCTGTCTGAACTGAACTCGTTCAATTAAGTTTTCATCAAAAGAGTCTTGTAAAATTTTACGTATGACAGTTTCTCCTGGGCAATATTCAGTTTCCTATGTTGTAATCCATTGATGATGGGTTGCAAAGCATTTTTGCAATGCACTGTGTATAATTGTTTAATTGCTGTTTGTGACAGTATTTAGTGTGGCATTTTCTATCATTAATTTTATGTTTTGGTGAGTCCAAACTCAAAACCAAGAAAGTGTTTACCAACAGAAACTGTCAAAACTGTACATTCATTTTATGAAAATGATGAAGTTAGGGCTTAAATAGGTTTCTCTAAATTTGCTAAGTTGAGACCGAAACATTGTGTATTTGCTGCCTGGAGTGACACACACACACACACACACACACACACACACACACACACACACACAAAACAATGTTTCGGTCTCAACTTAATTGATACAAAAACCACTTATAAACTCGCCTTCAATTTATAGATTTACTTCTAAATGAACTATTAAATATGCTAGACACAAACTGGTCAACACAGAGGTAACAATTGATTTGCAGTAAAACGACAGTGCACAATAATGCTGTAGGCACACTAAGCCTTGGAAGGTAACAGTCATATATCCTCTCAACAATGGCTCCCGTCTCTGAATGATTGTACAGACATAAGCAGTGTGCTTGTTTCAACTTGTTCACAGCCTGCTGCGTACATAGACAGGAACACGAGCATGCTCAGCCTTCATACAGTGGCTAAAGTCTGTGCTGATGAAATGTGCATTTTTGGACCAGAAGTATTACATCGATAGTCTGCTTACAAGTTTTTCACACCTTATTTAAATCTTAGCTATAGGTCCCACACTCAACATCTCGTTTTGCCAGTTCATAGACTGTTAGTTTAAACTGTAAGAAACTAAAAAAATAAGCAATCAGTTATAGAATGTGTTGTTTAGTTTTGTTTCAAGGTGATATTTTGATATCTCTAGTACTTTTTTACTTACCTTTCAGTAAATTTTAATGAAATTCCTGTTTGTTAAAGGTCAGTTTGATCAAACTACGGCTGTTGGTAAAAAAACAAGTGCCCGGAATAATTTTTTAACAATGAACCCATCATAATCCCACATTTATAATTTGCTTTGTGATTTACAACAGTATGAAGTAGTTATGGAAATATTTTGAGAATTTTCAATGATGCACTTCTGTAATGAAAATTAAATCAAAATATTAATTGGTATTTTGAAAAAGGTTATTAATTAGAAGCTTTGTTTTGTTGTATATTATTGGAAAGAGCATGAAAAATGCTACCTTTCCCAGCTTCTAGTTCAGTTAGGGTAGCTCCTAGGGCAATTTTAAAAAAAGTCCGTTCACACATTCTTGGCCGGTTTTTGAAAAATTTACATGACCATATATCAGGAATGGTTTGAGGAAAAAATTGAAATTTGGTATTTTTCTTAGTTTCGGCACCCACTATAAGTATACCAACTATCAGCAAAATCTAAGAGGGTGAGGTCAAATTTTTATTTAAAGTGTGTTGATTTGATAGGGAATGACCCATTCAGGTAAGTTTTTATTGCCAACATATTATTCCCTGACGCTTTTGCAAAACCAATTGTACCAAGAATGACATGTTTTGGGGCAATCTTACACTGTTGTATATGTGCAAGAAGAAATATGAAAATTATTAAAACTGCATGTTTGTTTCACAAATTCATATTTGAGTATAGTGCTTACTGCATTTGCTTTCATCAGGCAGTCCAATTCAAGATATGTGGTGTCGCAATCATCACTGTCATCACCTGTGATGGATGGAAGGATTTAAATGATACTGCAGAAGTGTTATGACATTCTCTCGGGAATCACATTCATTAACTTTGCCAAGTTTCAGCAAAATTACTGATTTTTAACCTAAGCTAGATCTTGGTTATGCTACAGATCAGTCTTGTCACCATAAGCATCATTCACTAAATTGTAATTATTTTATTATATATATATATATATATATATATATATATATATATATATATATATATATCTAAAAAGAAAGATGATGAAACTTACCAAACAAAAGCGCTGGCAGGTCGATAGACACACAAACAAACACAAACATACACACAAAATTCTAGCTTTCGCAACCAATGGTTGCCTCGTCAGGAAAGAGGGAAGGAGAAGGAAAGACAAAAGGATATGGGTTTTAAGGGAGAGGGTAAGGAGTCATTCCAATCCCGGGAGCGGAAAGACTTACCTTAGGGGGAAAAAAGGACAGGTATACACTCGCGCACACACACACACACACATATCCATCCACACATACACAGACACAAGCAGACATTTGTAAAGGCAAAGAGTTTGGGCAGAGATGTCAGTCGGGGCAGATGTACAGAGGCAAAGATGAAGTTGAAAGACAGGTGAGGTATGAGCGGCGGCAAATTGAAATTAGAAATTAGCGGAGATTGAGGCCTGGCGGATAGCGAGAAGAAAGGATATGCTGAAGGGCAAGTTCCCATCTCCGGAGTTCTGACAGGTTGGTGTTAGTGGGAAGTATCCAGATAACCCGGACGGTGTAACACTGTGCCAAGATGTGCTGGCCGTGCACCAAGGCATGTTTAGCCACAGGGTGATCCTCATTACCAACAAACACTGTCTGCCTGTGTCCATTCATGCGAATGGACAGTTTGTTGCTGGTCATTCCCACATAGAACGCTTCACAGTGTAGGCAGGTCAGTTGGTAAATCACGTGGGTGCTTTCACACGTGGCTCTGCCTTTGATCGTGTACACCTTCCGGGTTACAGGACTGGAATAGGTGGTGGTGGGAGGGTGCATGGGACAGGTTTTACACCGGGGGCGGTTACAGGGGTAGGAGCCAGAGGGTAGGGAAGGTGGTTTGGGGATTTCATAGGGATGAACTAAGAGGTTGCGAAGGTTAGGTGGACGGCGGAAAGACACTCTTGGTGGAGTGGGGAGGATTTCATGAAGGATGGATCTCATTTCAGGGCAGGATTTGAGGAAGTCGTATCCCTGCTGGAGAGCCACATTCAGAATCTGATCCAGTCCCGGAAAGTATCCCGTCACAAGTGGGGCACTTTTGGGGTTCTTCTGTGGAAGGTTCCGGGTTTGAGGAGATGAGGATGTGGCTCTGGTTATTTGCTTCTGTACCAGGTCGGGAGGGTAGTTACGGGATGCAAAAGCTGTTTTCAGGTTGTTGGTGTAATGGTTCAAGGATTCCGGACTGGAGCAGATTCGTTTGCCACGAAGACCAAGGCTGTAGGGAAGGGACCGTTTGATGTGGAATGGGTGGCAGCTGTCATAATGGAGGTACTGTTGCTTGTTGGTGGGTTTAATGTGGACGGACGTGTGAAGCTGGCCGTTGGACAGGTGGAGGTCAACGTCAAGGAAAGTGGCATGGGATTTGGAGTAGGACCAGGTGAATCTGATGGAACCAAAGGAGTTAAGGTTGGAGAGGAAATTCTGGAGTTGTTCTTCACTGTGAGTCCAGATCACGAAAATGTCATCAATAAATCTGTACCAAACTTCGGGTTGGCAGGCCTGGGTAACCAGGAAGGCTTCCTCTAAGCGACCCATGAATAGGTTGGCATACGAGGGGGCCATCCTGGTACCCATGGCTGTTCCCTTTAATTGTTGGTATGTCTGGCCTTCAAAAGTGAAGAAGTTGTGGGTCAGGATGAAGCTGGCTAAGGTAATGAGGAAAGAGGTTTTAGGTAGGGCGGCAGGTGATCGGCGTGAAAGGAAGTGCTCCATCGCAGCGAGGCCCTGGACATGCGGAATATTTGTGTATAAGGAAGTGGCATCAATGGTTACAAGGATGGTTTCCGGAGGTAACAGACTGGGTAGGGATTCCAGGCGTTTGAGAAAGTGGTTGGTGTCTTTGATGAAGGATGGGAGACTGCATGTAATGGGTTGAAGGTGTTGATCTACGTAGGCAGAGATGCGTTCGGTGGGGCTTGGTAACCAGCTACAATGGGACGGCCGGGATGATTGGGTTTGTGAATTTTGGGAAGAAGGTAGAAGGTAGGGGTGCGGGGTGTTGGTGGGGTCAGGAGGTTGATGGAGTCGGGTGAAAGGTTTTGTAGGGGGCCTAAGGTTCTGAGGATTCCTTGAAGCTCCGCCTGGACATCAGGAATGGGATTGCCTTGGCAAACTTTGTAAGTAGTGTTGTCTGAAAGCTGACGCAGTCCCTCAGCCACATACTCCCGACGATCAAGTACCACAGTTGTGGAACCCTTGTCCGCCGGAAGAATGACGATGGATCGGTCAGCCTTCAGATCACGGATAGCCTGGGCTTCAGCAGTGGTGATGTTGGGAGTAGGATTAAGGTTTTTTAAGAAGGATTGAGAGGCAAGGCTGGAAGTCAGAAATTCCTGGAAGGTTAGGAGAGGGTGATTTTGAGGAAGAGGAGGTGGGTCCCGCTGTGACGGAGGACGGAACTGTTCCAGGCATGGTTCAATTTGGATAGTGTCTTGGGGAATTGGATCATTAGGAGTGTCCCCAAGACACTATCCAAATTGAACCATGCCTGGAACAGTTCCGTCCTCCGTCACAGCGGGACCCACCTCCTCTTCCTCAAAATCACCCTCTCCTAACCTTCCAGGAATTTCTGACTTCCAGCCTTGCCTCTCAATCCTTCTTAAAAAACCTTAATCCTACTCCCAACATCACCACTGCTGAAGCCCAGGCTATCCGTGATCTGAAGGCTGACCGATCCATCGTCATTCTTCCGGCGGACAAGGGTTCCACAACTGTGGTACTTGATCGTCGGGAGTATGTGGCTGAGGGACTGCGTCAGCTTTCAGACAACACTACTTACAAAGTTTGCCAAGGCAATCCCATTTCTGATGTCCAGGCGGAGCTTCAAGGAATCCTCAGAACCTTAGGCCCCCTACAAAACCTTTCACCCGACTCCATCAACCTCCTGACCCCACCAACACCCCGCACCCCTACCTTCTACCTTCTTCCCAAAATTCACAAACCCAATCATCCCGGCCGTCCCATTGTAGCTGGTTACCAAGCCCCCACCGAACGCATCTCTGCCTACGTAGATCAACACCTTCAACCCATTACATGCAGTCTCCCATCCTTCATCAAAGACACCAACCACTTTCTCAAACGCCTGGAATCCCTACCCAGTCTGTTACCTCCGGAAACCATCCTTGTAACCATTGATGCCACTTCCTTATACACAAATATTCCGCATGTCCAGGGCCTCGCTGCGATGGAGCACTTCCTTTCACGCCGATCACCTGCCGCCCTACCTAAAACCTCTTTCCTCATTACCTTAGCCAGCTTCATCCTGACCCACAACTTCTTCACTTTTGAAGGCCAGACATACCAACAATTAAAGGGAACAGCCATGGGTACCAGGATGGCCCCCTCGTATGCCAACCTATTCATGGGTCGCTTAGAGGAAGCCTTCCTGGTTACCCAGGCCTGCCAACCCGAAGTTTGGTACAGATTTATTGATGACATCTTCATGATCTGGACTCACAGTGAAGAACAACTCCAGAATTTCCTCTCCAACCTTAACTCCTTTGGTTCCATCAGATTCACCTGGTCCTACTCCAAATCCCATGCCACTTTCCTTGACGTTGACCTCCACCTGTCCAATGGCCAGCTTCACACGTCCGTCCACATTAAACCCACCAATAAGCAACAGTACCTCCATTATGACAGCTGCCACCCATTCCACATCAAACGGTCCCTTCCCTACAGCCTTGGTCTTCGTGGCAAACGAATCTGCTCCAGTCCGGAATCCTTGAACCATTACACCAACAACCTGAAAACAGCTTTTGCATCCCGTAACTACCCTCCCGACCTGGTACAGAAGCAAATAACCAGAGCCACATCCTCATCTCCTCAAACCCGGAACCTTCCACAGAAGAACCCCAAAAGTGCCCCACTTGTGACGGGATACTTTCCGGGACTGGATCAGATTCTGAATGTGGCTCTCCAGCAGGGATACGACTTCCTCAAATCCTGCCCTGAAATGAGATCCATCCTTCATGAAATCCTCCCCACTCCACCAAGAGTGTCTTTCCGCCGTCCACCTAACCTTCGCAACCTCTTAGTTCATCCCTATGAAATCCCCAAACCACCTTCCCTACCCTCTGGCTCCTACCCCTGTAACCGCCCCCGGTGTAAAACCTGTCCCATGCACCCTCCCACCACCACCTATTCCAGTCCTGTAACCCGGAAGGTGTACACGATCAAAGGCAGAGCCACGTGTGAAAGCACCCACGTGATTTACCAACTGACCTGCCTACACTGTGAAGCGTTCTATGTGGGAATGACCAGCAACAAACTGTCCATTCGCATGAATGGACACAGGCAGACAGTGTTTGTTGGTAATGAGGATCACCCAGTGGCTAAACATGCCTCGGTGCACGGCCAGCACATCTTGGCACAGTGTTGCACTGTCAGGGTTATCTGGATACTTCCCACTAACACCAACCTGTCAGAACTCCGGAGATGGGAACTTGCCCTTCAGCATATCCTTTCTTCTCGCTATCCGCCAGGCCTCAATCTCCGCTAATTTCTAATTTCAATTTGCCGCCGCTCATACCTCACCTGTCTTTCAACTTCATCTTTGCCTCTGTACATCTGCCCCGACTGACATCTCTGCCCAAACTCTTTGCCTTTACAAATGTCTGCTTGTGTCTGTGTATGTGTGGATGGATATGTGTGTGTGTGCGAGTGTATACCTGTCCTTTTTTCCCCCTAAGGTAAGTCTTTCCGCTCCCGGGATTGGAATGACTCCTTACCCTCTCCTTTAAAACCCACATCCTTTCGTCTTTCCCTCTCCTTCCCTCTTTCCTGATGAGGCAACAGTTTGTTGCGAAAGCTTGAATGTTGTGTGTATGTTTGTTTGTGTGTCTGTCGACCTGCCAGCACTTTCATTTGGTAAGTCAAATCATCTTTGTTTTTATATATATATAAACTTTGAAGTAAAATATTTTCAGTGTTCTGTTGTGTTAAGACTTCCTTTGCACGCTGTGTGGTTCTTTAGTGGCTACACGACCAAGGAACAGATGCCATTCATGAACAGAGAATTCAGATTATTAATTTATTCTGCATGTAATATCAAATAGTATGAGCAATGTATAACTTTGTTGCTGAAGTTGCAGCGTCAGTTGCTAACAGTAGATTTGAATGTAGAAATACATACAGGTATAACAAATTTATAAATCTGTCACTCTTCAGTACAGTGTCTATTCAGATTATGTCAAGCCCTGGCCATTATGACAATCTGAGAATGTTAGCCAAGTGGCAGACTCAAAATCAGGTCAAGGCATGAATGTTCAAACTTGAGTGCACCTGCCACTGGCGCTCTGGGGAGGGATGCTTCCATCTGATTAGTAGCGGCACAGTCATTCATGGCAGTGTCCTCGTGTTGCAGTGACTACAGAAAATGCAGCAGCATAAATGACAGCATGCTTATTTGAAAGTGTGGCGGATACCACATGTATCATTTGGATGCTGTTGTATCCTGTGCTTTGATTGGCTGATGGGAGGAAGCTGAGCTGGCACAATGTTGATGTAAGCGTTCATGAAGCTTAAATTCCCATTGTGGTGCTCTTCATAATTGAACAGGTATATTAGGAAAATATGCAGTTTAATTGATGTACTGCATTAAAGATCTCTTGAAAACACATTATTTTTGTTAAAATTTGTTCTGCAAATCTATCAGAAAATGTGATATTGTCAGATAAAACTGTTCCCTCTGTTCCATGTTAAGCGTTTGAAGATGGATTCATTATTTTGAGAAAACGAAATTTTGTGTGTTGAAACCAGCAAGCTTCTAAAACAAGTAAGACAAATAATTCAGTCAGAGGTGAAGTAAACTTTGAAATGCAATGGATTGCACATTCAAACGAGGCTAACAACTCTTGCGGCTACAGACCCATTGAAGTTTGTGTTTTCAGTCCAAGGTTTTAGTTGCAACCACAGGATGATAACATGGCAAAGAGTCTGGATGTATGCCTTGAAAGTCATGTCTCAGCTTCGTAAATATTGCAAAGGACAGCTCGATTGGGATGTGGTAGGAGTGGATTGTCAGGGCAGATGAGTCGTGAAATGAAAGAAAATGTTTGGTGATTATTGCAGTTAAGGGTTACAAAGGATCCTCCATGCAGAATCCCTCACCAATCCATCTTCCATTGCCACCCCCCCCCCCCCCCCCCCCCCTCTGCCTCCCTGTTCATCACCCCTCTCCCTGCCTTCGTAGTTTGGCTGGCCCGAGACATCTTCGGTTACTGGACTCGTTATCAGTAATTTTAGCAGACAATGCCTCATCAACTGATTTGGTTTTACGTTTTATGTGTGAGGGTGGGTTTTATCATTTGATTTAAGTTTTAGTGCGTCCCTGAGTGTCCTCCACCCTAGTGCTTTTAGGGTAGAGGCTTTAATGTGTTGCAGAGTGGCTCGCTTATCCTTCTATTTTTGTGGTCAGCCAACCAAGGTAATCTGCTCTCCTGTTTTAATCTCTTCTACCTGTTTCTTGCGTCTCTGTGTTTTTCTTGTCCTATTTTGTTCCTTGTAGTGGTCATTGTTTTTCTGTGGTTCTTGTGGATTTTTCTTCCACTCGGCATTGTGCCGTATGTCTAGTTTGTTTTATTCTTTCCCTTGTGGAATTGTTGCAGTATCTACCTCCCTACCTCCCTGCCCGCGGCGATGTACCTTATGTATATAAACCCACTGTACTTTCCGGTGTACAGTGAATCCACTCGAACTATTGTTAACTAAAGTGGATTTAAATGTTATTGTGTAGATTAGAAGAAGCAAGACGCAGTGCTAAACGTCCAGCAGATGATCGGAGGGATGCATATCCAGATGAAAGAAAGAGAGTTGCTACTGAACGTCACTTTGACACTCCATCTGGACGCTATGAAGATACTTCAAGGTTTGTGTGTATATTTAGTTTATATTTAGCCAATCATATTACCTGGTTTGTCAATAATGCATGACATGCAAAGTGGCCCCTTTTTTCTTCCAAAATGTTCATTGTTTAATATTGAGATATGATCTGTCTCATGTTTGATCTTAGTATTTGGAATTATTTTGGCATGCACATACTAATCACAGTAAAAATCTGTAATTTATTTCATGTTGTAGGTTTGAAAGACCTGCAAACTACAGAATACGTGAGGATCGCCGCCTAGAATCAGATCGGCCAAAAGCAGATGTGCGCCATAATGTGCGTGAACGTTATTCTGAATCAGGGAAACGTAAGTATGTCCCAGAATTAAGGTTGTCACAAAATCAAATAATAATCTCAATATACCTTAATCTTTCCTAGACAGTTTTACTGCTCCAAATGTGAGGCTTTTCATTTCCAACATTGCTTCATTCCGTACTGTACATTTGATTATACACCTCCATTTTCCCCAGATATAATCAGGCATGATTCAGTAAGATAAATTGCAAGCTGGGAGTCAACAGACTTTACCACAGTGAGTTATATGCTGTAGCTTTTCTCAAGACATTCCAGTTGATAAAAATTCTTTTTGACAGCATTATGAAAAGGATAGTGGCTACTCACTATGTAACGGGGATGTAGAGTTGCAAATAGGCACAACAAAAAGACACTCAAACAAGTAAGCTTTCAACCAAAAAGGACTTCGTCAGATTCAGACACAAACTGCACTTGCACACAAAACCGTAGTCTGGCCTTGGCAGGCAGAGCTGGTGTGTGCGTGCGCACGTGCCTCTAATTCAGATGAAGGCCTTTTTTCTGAAAGCTTACTTGTTCGACAGTGTTTTTATTGTGCCTATTTGCAACTCAGTGACCCCACTATATGGTGAGTAGCAAATATTCTTTCCATAATATTGTCATTATTCCATCCTGGAAGGATTTTCCACAGTGTGATTTTGCCTAACTCTTTTTCTTTGTTATTTAGTTTCAGATACAGTCTAAACATTAAGAAAAATTTCTGCAAGATTTTCCATGTACAATAAGTGATAGTATTGCTGTGTGTTTTATACTTAAAATGAAGTAAAAGGTTCATTGTAAAATGTGCACCAGAAAATAAAATAAGTATGAAATCATTCTGCAAGTAGTGGTGATAGTTAAGTATTTTTTAATAGACAGAAGTTGTAACGCAGTTGTGTTTGTATGGCAGTATGAATAAGTTATTTCCATAACAAAATTCCCATAATGTGGCAAAGAACTAATAAGAATTTGGTTCTTTTGCAAGTTGTTGTGCCACCCCAACCCAAACAAAAACAAAATATGTATGCTCAACATACTCATGTCTAAAACTGTTTTTCAGTCTTCGTTTGTGTAACTAATGGTTTCGACTACAGAGTGCCCATTCTTCCATATCCTTTTATAGTTCAGTAGTATTTCACAAGAGCCAACTGTCTTGTGGCAATTCTCATTAGTTGTAGCAAGAAGTCATCTAGGTCAGGAGGGGCTGAGACATATATCAGAGTTTTCATTTATTTCCTGTCTTTCTATTGCATCACAATTCAGATGTGGAGATGCCTTCACACCTGTTTTGATGCAGTTCACATCTAAATTGTTTTGTTTCTGTATGACAAGATATACAAATGTACAGTGTTGTCACACAGCTTGTCTGAAGAAGTAGCTTTAATGATTGGAGGGCTTTTTGACTGAAATGTTTGCTTTTGTAAAAACGTAGTTTTTTTGTGAAGTGGTCTTTGCTTGCCCTTTTTTTTTTTCCTTTTGGCTCTGCTTAAGTTTTCAACAAATAATTGTTTCTGTTGAGTGAGCATTCATAACCATTTGATATATACTTGACACTGCTGCAAATAGAACTGACCAGATACCTAGCATCAAAGTAGAACTGAAGATAACTGTTGCACAAAGGGGAAGACGTTCAATGTGGTCAAAATATGTAGACAGATTTTGTTTGCTGTTCCTATTGGGGTGAGTAATTACACTACAAACTTGCTGTTGGTCATTGAACTGGCACTCTGAATACCAGAGGAGATGGATGGTGCAGAGAAGCAAGCTGTGCCTTCCTCTTGCTGGGCAACCAGTCTACACTCATGCTCAGAGTTTCTGCAAAAGCAGAACAGACATGCAGTCATAGAGATCACTTCTGGTTTTGTGAGGATCGTAGTTGAACTCTGTCACAGATCGGGATAACTCTCTTCACTCATTATGAAATAAGAAAAAACACACAGCATTCAGTGGCAGCACACTGCAATTGCTTGCTGAGGTTAGCAGTGTGTGTCATAAATTAGGTAGCGTAGGCCCAACTTCACTGGTATTTCATACAGTGACAGTTAAAAATACCTGTCACATTATGGTACACATGACAGTAACGTTGAACTTCAGCTACCGGCAGATGTACAGGTTGCTTTATTCTAAGATGCTGGGTCCCATGGTTAAGCCCTACGTAGCATTACATGGCACATATTTTATACAAATCATTCAACCACCCATAGTTGACATGGCACACATTCTTACATACATTATATTTCCAAATTAGACTTCACCAGATGATGTGCCATACGAGTAACTAAAAACTGGTTACATTTTTTTTATATTTATATGCTGAAAATAAAACTATTTCAAACTACTGCTGATGAAATAGTTCAGTTAATTTTACATTTTGGGTCAACATTCCCATTTATCACAAATGTTAATTTTTCTCTTACGTATACATATTAAGAGGGTGATGTGGCTGGCTGAAGTTCGTATCTCTTTCAGTTCTCATTTTCCAGTTTTCAACATTCCCACTCAAAATGTAAAGTGGTAGATGTGGTTATGGGATAGTGAGTAAGATTTTCTGCTGTGGTACATTAGTTACTCAGGTCAATATCTAGATTTTTAAGATTAGGCTAAATTTACACTGCCCGCGATGCGATGCGATGCCGAGCCGAGCCGAGCGATGAAGCGCTGAAATCGCGTGACAATGGGCAGGCTTGGTTTAACAGTGGCAACAGAGCGGTGCCCATTTAGACTGCAGGCTGGGCCGAGCGATGTGATGCGGTGCGATGCGATGACTTCGGTGTAGTCGCAACAGAGTTTGCGTTTCGCGCGAGTGTTTGGAGCGATTGCTGGTTTGCGCTTGCGTCTGAAGTAATTGCTTGCTTGCAATGGACATCGAAAGACTAATTAACAGTGTGCGTGAACGCCCCGTGTTGTGGGACCAGAAAAATAAATATTACCACAATAGGGATTTTGTTCCTCAAGAATGGAATGAAATAGCTGAAGATTGTGGAACAGACAGTAAGTTCAAAAAAGTAAAATCAATAGCTACAAGACTCCAAGAAATAAGTAACACAAATAACTTTGTTTATTTTCTAATTTTAATTGTGTATAGACACTATTACAGTATTTTGATAATGAAGTGACGTTCACAATAGTTACAGTATTTGATAATTTCGACATGAAATATATTTGCGTTAATGACTGTTGACATAGTTTTTGAAGGCCTCTCTGATACTCCTCGCTCTTCTTGAAGCACTGCTGTTTGCTCTGTCATTTTGGAATTTCGCGTCTATATTTCAGGCGAGGTACTGAAGAATAAATGGAAGAACCTGCGTGACACTTTCCGCTCTGAACTCAAAAAAACTCGTGCTGAACGTTCAAGAGACGAAGGTGGCATGCCGCCTTTTCCAGTCCAATTGGCTGTGGTACGAGCTAATGACCTTCCTGATTGGCATAATGACGCCACGGAAGACGAAGACTAATGTTTATCACAGTAAAAGAACAGCATTGCAGCACGACGACGCACACGACAACTACCATTTTCACCAGCTCTTACAGAGAGAGAGAGTGTTTCACCTGATGAAACCAACCAAGCCAGCTCTTCAAGACTGTCTGTAAGTTCAGAGGGTAGCGTTTCGATGCCTCCTCCCTCACCCACCCTACACACAAACCAAAACAAGAGATCCAAGAAATCGACAAACTCTGAGTTGCTAAATATAGAGAAGCAAAAGTTGAAGCTAATTGAGCAACAAATGTTGAAATCAGAAACGCAAGATGACAGCTATCATTTTGTAGCGAGTTTGCTGTCAGCAATGCGAAAACTATCACCAGCAGCTCAGTTGAGAGCCAGGATAAAAATTCAGCAGGTTCTTTTGGAAGAATTGGAACAATCAACCACTTCCACTGCACATTCGTTGATGTCACCCTATGCACCTGAAAATCCAGTTGAAATCGTAATTGCTGGAAATCCGCAGAATGAAATAGTCATTTCTGAAATTCAACCTGATGACATTGTTATTTCAAGCCCCCAAGATTCTGAAAACTTTGATACTTAAGTGAGTGAACTGTGATGTATTTTACTTCTCATTGTCAACTATGTCAAAATTTATTAAAAGAAAGTTTGAATCTATCACAATTCGTAAATTTTTCATAATAAAATGATTGCTGTAAACTTAATATTGTTTACTTACTTGATGGTGATCATAGCTTTCTCTTCAGGGGTAATAGCCATTCTGAAATTTGTGTTTTGCTTCTGTAATCTATTTGAAACAGACGACACTATATAATCAAATGTCTCTGTACTCATTCTGAAATAACTCCAAAATTTATCCTCATCTTTTCTCAAGTCACTGTACAAATGATGAAATTCTCCTAAAGCCCTCCTCTCCTTGTTGATTTCATGCAACCATTCACGACTGCATTGAATTCTCAGAGCACTGTTTTCTAATAAAAAAGAATTTACTGGGTCGAGGAAACACGACATCGTGCCGAGGCCTCTCAATTGCTGGGCAGATCGCGCGCGCGCTCTGTATCGTGTGCAATGTGAACGCTCCATCGCATTGCATCACTTTGGCCATAATTCCTCGCATCGCATCGCAGGCAGTGTAAACGTACACTTATTGTTGAGCTGATCCCTATAGATCTTCAGAGGTGGAGCACCATGACGCCTGTATTTGTGCTCACTTCAAAATACAAAATTTGTCAAGCAAGTCTGTAGTTTATCTGCTGGAGCTTACCAATCCATCTCAGTTGGTGACTAGTTGGGGGGACTTCTTTACTGTTTATTTTCACCTTCTCAGGGACAGTAAGTTGATGTAAAGTCATCACATTTTATGTTAATTATGTTTCTAAACTGAAAATATCAGAGATAGCTAATGTGAAGATTATTTCTGCACACGTTAGGGCCTCCAGACAGTTTTACATATGCCCAGTGTTGTTAACCAGTGTACTGTTTAATCACTGTATTTTCATTTCATTGTTGTCGTGAAATAACAGATACGAGATATGCAGATCGCTCAGGCGATATGTGGCATTCTGGTACCAGTACACCTACTGTAAAGCAGTTACTTCCAATGGATGGAGGAAGTGGCATGCATGGGCGGGACACATGGCAAGGATCTGGTGATAGAAAGGGAGATGCTGGACCGTCATGGCGTACTGTGGATATGCCTAGATCGGAGAGGTTGGTATTGAAATAAACTAATTTAGGCCTAATGTAACCGTGTACTTGAAACATTATAATACAGGAAATTATTTGGTGACGTAAGAGAATCTGGTAACATGCGTTTCCTTATAATGAGGAAAATATTTAGTTTTAAATTCTTTTTTTGCAATGTTTTGCATTGATTCAGTACCTCCATGTTTATTTTGTGTGTGTGTGTGTGTGTGTGTGTGTGTGTGTGTGTGTGTGTGTGTGTGTGTGTGTGTGTGTGTGTGTCCAGGAAACTCATACACTATTACCACATTTAAATTTTTTTCTTTCAGCAATCCTATTAGGTGACATGCAGTCTGTTCCAAACCCTGTCTGTTTCGCAACCCATGTCATGTGGATGAACCTCCTCCAGTACCAGCTCCTCTGAATTACGTGACTAGGAATTGTCCTTACAATACATCCTGCGATGCCTCCAAATCCTCCTGGGCTTTAGTCTCCAGTAGCCACTGTTCAAATGGCTCTGAGCACTATGGGACTTAACATCTGAGGTCATCAGTCCCCTAGAACTTGGAACTTCTTAAACCTAACTAACCTAAGGACATCACATACATCCATGCCCGAGGCAAGATTCGAACCTGCGACCGTAGTAGCCACTGTTTGACACATGCTACCACCACTTTTCCCCTTATGTGCCCCACTTTATTTGTTCTATTCTCCTTCTATGTTATCTCCCTGTCTCGGTTCACTGCTCCATGTCATTATGTGTCACATGTAACTTATCTGCATGTACCAGAATAAAATCGCCAGTACCAAATCCCTATCCTGTTGCCTCTCGCCCAGTTATTGGTCATCATTCTTCCCAACCACATGCGCACGCATTACATTAGTGGAACATATGTTAGTTTGATGTTCTATGGATCATTTGTACAATTAATGATAATGATATGGAATGAGTCATTTTACATTCATTGTGTACGTTCGTATCTAAATATGGCTACATGCTGACCATTTAAAAGGTATACTCTTTTCCATTTTTGTTCTTTTTAAAAAATAATTTGAGTAGGTGATCAAAAATTTTGATGGCAGCATTGTGCACTTTTTTGGCCTAAAGTCAACTTTAACGTGGAGTAACAAATGTAATTTTTTCTTCTGGTATTGTAATTATGTTCTTCACAATTCCTTTTAAACTGTAGTGGGTCGTTTACAACCAGTTTCATCAGAGAATGCATACATGGTGAAGCAGTATTCTGAAAGCCTAACTCCTTTAACAGGTGTATATAAGAGGACCACATTATTCTTATTGTATGTTTTTGAGCTATGAGAACTTTCTTTCATAAAGATGAGTCACCTCAGAACATTACCATATTTACTCGATTATAAGATGAAGTTTTCCCAAATTCGTCATTCAAAAATACGGGGTCATCATGTATTTGCAGATTAAACTATTGCTGCTGAAGTAAACACTTTTACAGTGTATTATATATAAAAACAAAGATGAGGTGACTTACCGAACAAAAGCGCTGGCAGGTCGATAGACACACAAACAAACACAAACATACACACAAAATTCAAGCTTTCGCAACAAACTGTTGCCTCATCAGGAAAGAGGGAAGGAGAGGGGAAGACGAAAGGAAGTGGGTTTTAAAGGAGAGGGTAAGGAGTCATTCCAATCCCGGGAGCGGAAAGACTTACCTTAGGGGGAAAAAAGGACAGGTATACACTCGCACACACGCACATATCCATCCACACATACAGACACAAGCAGACATATTTTACAGTGTATGATAGATTAATGTAAGGGTAACTTCAGACTTTTATTACAATTGAACAGATGTGCAGTAAATGATGTACCTGAATATAATAGAGGGAAACATTCCACGTGGGAAAAATATATCTAAAAACACAGATGATGTGACTTCCTACAGGCCAATCGCAAATTAGAACAGCATGCCACCCTCCACCTCAAAAAACTATCCAATCTCCTGGTTTTTCACCTCCGGAAAGGCAACTCACTCACCCTTCACAACCTTTCCAGCAAACCTCAACCTCCTCTCATTGCACACAGACCCAGTCTCTCCCATCTACTCAATCTCCCACTTCCAGCTCCGCTCCCCCCAAAACCTCAAAATTCCAATCAACACAATCTGGAACCACAACATCCTAATTCAGTAGTTAACGTTTCCTCCAAACCTCTCTCCCAGTCCGAAACCTCTGTCCTATCCAAAGGCCTCACCTTCAGCCCCACTCCTAGATTCAACCAAAAAGCCCTTGTCAAAGATTTACTGTCCTACACCCGTACTCTCTGCTGGAAATATCACTTTGCCATGAAGAAAAATGATCCTAATCCTACTCCTAATGGTCCAACTCCCCAAGACACTATCCAAATTGAACCCAGCCTGGAACAGTTCCGTCCTCCGTCACAGCGGGACCCACCTCCTCTTCCTCAAAATCACCCTCTCCAAACTTTCCAGGAATTTCTGACTTCCAGCCTTGCATCTCAATCCTTCTTAAAAAACCTTAATCCTACTCCCAACATCATCACTTCTGAAGCCCAGGCTATCTGTGATCTGAAGGCTGACCGATCCATCGTCATTCTTCCGGCGGAAAGGGTTCCACAATCATGGTACTTGATCGTCGGGAGTATGTGGCTGAGGGACTGCGTCAGCTTTCAGACAACACTACATACAAAGTATGCCAAGGTAATCCCATTCCTGATGTCCAGGCGGAGCTTCAAGGAATCCTCAGAACCTTAGGCGGCCTACAAAACCTTTCACCCGACTCCATCAACCTCTTGACCCCACCAACACCCCGCACCCCTACCTTCTACCTTCTTCCTAAAATTCACAAACCCAATCATCCCGGCCGTCCCATTGTAGCTGGCTACCAAGCCCCCACAGAACGTATCTCTGCCTACGTAGATCAAAACCTTCAACCCATTACATGCAGTCTCCCATCCTTCATCAAAGACACCAACCACTTTCTCGAACGCCTGGAATCCCTACCCAGTCTGTTACCCCCGGAAACCATCCTTGTAACCATTGATGCCACTTCCTTATACACAAATATTCCACACGTCCAGGGCCTCGCTGCGATGGAGCACTTCCTTTCACGCCGATCACCTGCCACCCTACCAAAAACCTCATTCCTCATTACCTTAGCCAGCTTCATCCTGACCCACAACTTCTTCACTTTCGAAGACCAGACATACCAACAATTAAAGGGAACAGCCATGGGCACCAGGATGGCCCCCTCGTACGCCAACCGATTCATGGGTCGCCTAGAGGAAGCCTTCTTGGTTACCCAGGCCTGCCAACCCAAAGTTTGGTACAGATTTATTGATGACATCTTCATGATCTGGACTCACAGTGAAGAACAACTCCAGAATTTCCTCTCCAACCTCAACTCCTTTGGTTCCATCAGATTCACCTAGTCCTACTCCAAATCCCATGCCACTTTTCTTTACGTTGACCTCCACCTGTCCAATGGCCAGCTTCACACGTCCGTCCACATCAAACCCACCAACAAGCAACAGTACGTCCATTATGACAGCTGCCACCCATTCCACATCAAATGGTCCCTTCCCTACAGCCTAGGTCTTCGTGGCAAACGAATCTGCTCCAGTCCTGAATCCCTGAACCATTACACCAACAACCGGAAAACAGCTTCGCATACCGCAACTACCCTCCCGACCTGGTACAGAAGCAAATAACCAGAGCCACTTCCTCATCTCCTCATCTCCTCAAACCCAGAACCTCCCACAGAAGAACCCCAAAAGTGCCCCACTTGTGACAGGATACTTTCCGGGACTGGATCAGACTCTGAATGTGGCTCTCCAGCAGGGATACGACTTCCTCAAATCCTGCCCTGAAATGAGATCCATTCTTCATGAAATCCTCCCCACTCCACCAAGAGTGTCTTTCCGCCGTCCACCTTACCTTCGTAACCTCTTAGTTCATCCCTATGAAATCCCCAAACCACCTTCCCTACCCTCTGGCTCCTACCCTTGTAACCGCCCCCGGTGTAAAACCTGTCCCATGCACCCTCCCACCACCACCTACTCCAGTCCTGTAACCCGGAAGGTGTACATGATCAAAGGCAGAGCCACGTTTGAAAGCACCCACGTGATTTACCAACTGACCTGCCTACACTGTCAAGCTTTCTATGTGGGAATGACCAGCAACAAACTGTCCATTCGCATGAATGGACACAGGCAGACAGTGTTTGTTGGTAATGAGGATCACCCTGTGGCTAAACATGCCTTGGTGCACGGCCAGCACATCTTGGCACAGTGTTACACCGTCCGGGTTATCTGAATACTTCCCATTAACACCAACCTGTCAGAACTCCGGAGATGGGAACTTGCCCTTCAGTATATCCTCTCTTCTCGTTACCCGCCAGGCCTCAATCTCCGCTAATTTCGATTTGCCGCCGCTGATACCTCACCTGTCTTTCAACATCATCTATGCCTCTGTACTTCCGCCTCGACTGACATCTTTGCCCAAACTCTTTGCCTTTACAAATGTCTGCTTGTGTCTGTGTATGTGCAGATGGATGTGTGTGTGTGTGTGTGTGTGTGTGTGTGTGTGTGTGTGTGTGTGTGTGTGTGTATGTGTGTGCGCGCGAATGTATACCCCTTTTTTCCCCCTAAGGTAAGTCTTTCCGCTCCCGGGATTGGAATGACTCCTTACCCTCTCCCTTAAAACCCACATCCTTTCGTCTTTCCCTCTCCTTCCGTCTTTTCTGATGAGGCAACAGTTTGTTGCGAAAGCTTGAATTTCATGTGTATGTTTGTGTGTCTATCGACCTGCCAGCACAAATGTTGTACATGTATAGATAACATACATACATACAGTTATAGTGCTTTTTAAGCAAAGGTAATATTCGAAGATGAAAATCTTGTCCTTTAAGAACCATTTTTTGATTTTGAACCAAATTCAATCTTAAATTTGGTTATGAGAAAATGATTTGTGAAATGGGTTGCAAATGATAAATTCAGCCACTGTCTACAAATTACAATACTGGGGAGAAACGGTACCAGCATTTAATCAGCTTAGAACAAGATGGATACCTTTAGATGAAACGAGAGAGAGAATTAAACCAGAGTTAAATGTCTTAATAAATCACATTAAACTGATTGCGATTACTATCACAAGAATAAATTATGGTGGGAAGTCCCATTGCGGAGATAGTATCAACAGAAGTCAGTTGAAACGCGACGAGTAGAAGTTTGAGGATTGGGCTGAATTGTGATTGTGATCTTTTATATTTATATTAGTTCTGTTGTTACAGTTAAATATTACCCGCACCCTAGAAGATATTGTATCTGTGTTTCGCTGTTGCGCAAGCACTGCACTATGGAAGACCGGGTGGGAACTGTGACACTGGCTTTGCAGAGTACAATAATGAGTGAGTGTGGGGAGGGATGTGGTGAGCTGGCAGCAAATTTTGACTTCCTTCAACCGTGGGACTGTGTACTTTGGCTTGTTATGAACATCTGCAGTTTGCCTGACTCCATCTGTAATCAGAATTGAACCAACTTTTAAACTGGACAAATACTCAACAATAGCCTACATTTCTGCAGGAGATGCTAACAGTATAGATTGGTGCCACTGGCATACTTCGTTTTTCTTGAAGTGGTGTTGTTGATGCTCACAGTTCTGCACAACCAGTGAGAGAACTGTGAGCAGACAATATGTTTTTGTAGCTAAAGACATTGTAACATTCTCATGTCAGTATAGAAATAAAGTCCACTGCCTGTTCAGAAGAAAACAAGAAATGTGACATATTTGGAAGAAACAGCCGAGTATTTGTGACAACAAAGATAAAAGTTTCACAGCTGCTCTTGTTAGGATGGTGATGGTGATGATTAAAAATAGAGGACAGGCTAAAAAAACAGAAGATAAAAATTAATGTAAACAATTTTTTACTATATGTCTCTTTGCCTTACCAAAACATAGATTGTGGATAAAAGGTACAAGTTTAGAATAGGTGCAATGCTAACTTTTTAGGCAGATGGTTTACATCAATAAGAGTTTATCATTTTGATTTGTCATACGTTAAAAAATAATTTTTTCTCAAGGAGCCTCTTACAAAAAATAAAGAGGGAGAGTTATCTCACATTCAGGATGTCTCATAGTCTGGTAAATACGGAATTCCATAACACATATTGGAATTGAAATTCATAAAATATGTCAACTTACCAATTTATATTTCACTGAGATTTGCTATGATTTGAAGTGCAAATATGACTGAACTGGGTTGTGTTGTAACAGGTCCTTCCTCCCCCCCCCCCCCCCCCCCCTCCCCACTTTAAATTCGTGTCAGTGTAGACACCCAAATTTTTATAAATTTTCGTCCTAGTTATTATTTCTTCACCAAGTGTTCCATTTGTCATCAGTGTGATACCTCTAGATGTGCTGAACTGAATACATTGTATTTTGGATATTGAAATTGAGAGTGAGGGCATTTGCAGAAAACCCATTCAATAATAATTTTTAAGAACATTATTTATCATTTCTACTGTTTCTGTGTGTGTTCTTGGTTGCAGCGGTAGTCTCACCTGCAAAAAGAACTAATGCTTATTGTATATTTGATGGAAAATTATTTGTGTACGAGAAATAATAATACACGTAAGATTGGGTCTTGTGGAACTCTATAAATATCTTATCATATCTGTGATGCCCCGCTTACATTAGTTGGATTATTAAGTACAACTTTCTGCATTCTTTTGCTTGGGTAAGACAACCATTGCTCTGCTGTGCTATCAGTTTCATAAAAATGCAGTTTTATTTTGGATATTGGGATTCACGCAGTCGGAAGCATTACAGAATATACCAACCATTGCTGCTTTGTTATCTAAGGAAAGGAAAACATACGTCAATAGTTTTTTTCCCATTTAATCACACATTTAATGAAACCAATATGAGTGTGTCTCCTAAAATGTACCATTCAGTTTTAGTGCTTTAAGGGGGAGGAAAGCAGCTAAGTACCTAAATATAGCATGTTGGCACATGGACCCACTTTCTTGTGGTTATTTCCTTAAATAAATCCTCATTCTCCACTAATTAAATACGATTTCTATACTTGGGTGATTGGAGAGAGAAGGGGAGAGATGATGACCATAGCCGTAACAGCAGTGATAAAACTAAAAGAAAGATGAGAGTTTAACATCCTGTCGACACAGAGGTCATTAGAGATGGAGCGCAAGCTCAAATTGCATCAAGGATAGGGAAAGCAGTCAGCCGTACCCTTTCAAAGGAACTATCCCGGCATGTACCTGGAGTGATTTAGGGGAATCATGGAAAACATAAATCTGGATCATTGACATGAGTTTAAACCATCATCTTCGCGAATGAGTCCAGTGTGCTAACCACTGCCACCACTATGCTCAGTAGCAATGATAAAACTAAAAGAAATAGAGGAAGTGTAGAACTTACATAAGTTTATCAAACAAGACATTAATCTTTAATCATTTCAGTATCTTTTAAACTGATACATTAATTATGTGCACCAGTTTTTTGTTTGAATATATTGAAAATGTTCTGTTGAAGTTTGCTTTTTGCCTGGTTAATTCTGTGTGCCCAACTTTGACTAGAACATAGTCCCTGCCTTTTGAAAGCTCCGCACTTCAAATTGTACTATTAGGCACATCTCAGGAATTTATTGAATTGGAGAAGTTTCTTTGTGTATTTCTCATCCTTCATGGTATATATATATATATAAAAATAGAGGGAAACATTCCGCGTAGGAAATATATATCTAAAAACAAAGATGATGTGACTTACCAAATGAAAGTGCTGGCAGGTCGACAAACACACACACACACACACACACACACACACACACACACAAAATTCAAGCTTTCACAACAAACTGTTGCCTCATCAGGAAAGAGGGAAGGAGAGGGAAAGACGAAAGGATGTGGGTTTTAAAGGAGAGGGTAAGGAGTCATTCCAATCCCGGGAGCGGAAAGACTTACCTTAGGGGGAAAAAAGGACGGGTATACACTCGCACGCGCGCGCACACACACACACACACACACACACACACACACACACATCCATCCACACATATACAGACACAAGCAGACATATTTAAAGTTTAACTCTTTGTCTTTAAATATGTCTGCTTGTGTGTGTATATGCGTGGATGGATATATGTGTGTGAGCGAGTGTATACCCGTCCTTTTTTCCCCCTAAGGTAAGTCTTTCCGCTCCCGGGATTGGAATGACTCCTTAGCCTCTCCCTTAAAACCCACATCCTTTCGTCTTTCCCTCTCCTTCCCTCTTTCCTGATGAGGCGACAGTTTGTTGCGAAAGCTTGAATTTTGTGTGTCTGTTTGTGTTCGTTTGTGTGTCTGTCGACCTGCCAGCACTTTCATTTGGTAAGTCAAATCATCTTTGTTTTTATATATATATATATATATATATATATATATATATATAAAAAATCAAAAATGAGGTGACTTACCGAATGAAAGCGCTGGCAGGTCGATAGACACACAAACATACACACAAAATTCAAGCTTTCGCAACAAACTGTTGCCTCATCAGGAAAGAGGGAAGGAGAGGGGAAGACGAAAGGAAGTGGGTTTTAAGGGAGAGGGTAAGGAGTCATTCCAATCCCGGGAGCGGAAAGACTTACCTTAGGGGGAAAAAAGGACAGGTATACACTCGCACACACGCACATATCCATCCACACATACAGACACCTAAATTTTTATTTTGTGTTGCCGCCAAAGCACGTTAAAGGACGGAGAAATTCGGGAAAATTTCGAAAAAACTGCGTGTAGTATATTAAAAGGAGTGGTATTGTGGTGGCAGATTATGAAAATGAGGCTAACAATTGTCTGACGAAGAAATAATGACGTTAAAACCTGTGGGAAGCGCTAAAAATTTTAAGTGATGTGGGAAAAACGGAAATGGAAATAAAGCGAAAGTTATTAGAACTGGCCAAAATGGTTGTTTAAAAGGTGAAAGGAGCTGTTTGTGAACTAGAAACGGTGGATATTATAGCGGCGGTAGTGCTGAAAGCGGCAAAAAAAATTTTTGGTTATGGTTTGGAAGTGGGTTACGTATTATTGAGTATATATATAGACGGGATAAAATAGTATAGCAGATTACGGTGAAAAGGAGAAGGTGAATACAAAGTGAAACTACTGGTAAAAACAGAAAGAGGAAAATAAGACGACAGAAAAGATTTCGAAATGCAACAGTGACAATAACAAACGTAATTGTTGGATTCAAATTAATGATATCAATATAATAGAAGGAAACATTCCACGTGGGAAAAATTATATATAAAATCAAAGATGAGGTGACTTACCGAATGAAAGCGCTGGCAGGTCGATAGACACACAAACATACACACAAAATTCAAGCTTTCGCAACAAACTGTTGCCTCATCAGGAAAGAGGGAAGGAGAGGGGAAGACGAAAGGAAGTGGGTTTTAAGGGAGAGGGTAAGGAGTCATTCCAATCCCGGGAGCGGAAAGACTTACCTTAGGGGGAAAAAAGGACAGGTATACACTCGCACACACGCACATAATGCGAGTGTATACCTGTCCTTTTTTCCCCCTAAGGTAAGTCTTTCCGCTCCCGGGATTGGAATGACTCCTTACCCTCTCCCTTAAAACCCACTTCCTTTCGTCTTCCCCTCTCCTTCCCTCTTTCCTGATGAGGCAACAGTTTGTTGCGAAAGCTTGAATTTTGTGTGTATGTTTGTGTTTGTTTGTGTGTCTATCGACCTGCCAGCGCTTTCATTCGGTAAGTCACCTCATCTTTGATTTTATATATAATTTTTCCCACGTGGAATGTTTCCTTCTATTATATATATATATATATATATATATATATATATATATATATATATATATATATATATATATATATATATATATATATTTGCACACACTCTTTTATCTAAAGTTCAAGAAATAGATTAACAAAAGAACATAGGTCGAACAAAAGCTATTTCTTCAATTTTGTCAATACTATTTTGGCTATATGTAGTTGCTGCCTTTCATAAATGAATGACATAAAATATGCAGGGTCAGGATCATTATACTTTATTAATTTTCCATCTGGTTGCTTTATATTTTATTAACTATACATCTTAATGCCCTTAAGCTTTTGCTCTCATCAGTCACATTAAAAGTACATTGATACTTGTAAAAAAGACTTCTATTTGATCTTATATTTGATTGTCTTGTTGCACCGGCCGAAGTGGCCGTGCGGTTAAAGGCGCTGCAGTCGGGAACCGCAAGACCGCTACGGTCGCAGGTTCGAATCCTGCCTCGGGCATGGATGTTTGTCATGTCCTTAGGTTAGTTAGGTTTAACTAGTTCTAAGTTCTAGGGGACTAATGACCTCAGCAGTTGAGTCCCATAGTGCTCAGAGCCATTTGAACCATTTGTCTTGTTGCAGCATGGTTTGAATAACAGTTAAGAGAACATTCAGCTACCCCAATGCATCAAAGCTCAGTCCTGCACAAGATGATTCTCCATAATTTGCATGGGCTTGTCTGTGCTTAGTCCACAGCTCGTGGTATCGCGGGCCACGTTCTCGCTTCCCGAGCATGGGGTTCCACGTTTGATTCCCGGCGGGATCAGAAATTTTCACCTGCCTCGAGATGATGGGGCTTTTGTGTTGTCCTCGTCATTTCATCATCATTCTTGAAAATTGTGGGATTGGACTGAGCAAAGGTTGTGAACGTGTACAGTTGATAACCGTGCAGTTGAGCACCCCACAAACCAATCATCATCATCATCATCATTTGTCTGTGCTTCTTATAGGAAACTACTCCTTGGGTAATCATACAGTGACAGTAGTCACTCACTAACCACTTTCACAATCTTGCCTCTAACAAACATTCATTATTGTTAGCCCTTGTTAGCATTTCAAATGTTTCTGATGCGAGTTTTCCTACCTGAAGAAACCTGTCTACTCAACATGCCTCCCTTCTCCAACAGTTAGGAATGTAACATGCATGGGAGAAGAAATAATGCCTACTCTTGCTGCTACACTTCAGATCACAAATGACTTAAAAAAGGCGGTTGGTGAGACATCAAATACGTAGCAGCTACATACAAGTAATGGCATTGGTGGATCTTCATTGGTACTGTCTGTACAGGATGAGTGTTAAGAGAGATTTCTCCAACAAGAATTACAGACCATTAATGCAGTAACAGTGAATACTATAACACCATCGTAAATAAATAATCCAGCTATCTCAGAAGATACAGATTCACAGCAGTGTAAAATGTTCTGCCATATAACCTGGGATAATTTCCTGAAAGATCACCACCTTCAGGAATCCAATATTTATGTAGCGTTTCTAATAGTGACAGGCTTGGGCAACAGGTAACATACAAAATAATGGTGCTGAGGTAAAAATAATGCAACTATGGAGAGTGTGATGTTTTGTGAGAAAATCTTGCCTTTTACATTTAAGAGAAACATTAAACAATTCCAGAAAAAAATTGGGAACAATGTATCTTTCATTGTTTCTCCTATTATGCTTATTTGTTTCATGACGTATGCTCATTGTAGGCAAAACCTTGTAAAATAAAAATTGGAAAATTTTGCAAAATTGATTAAACCACACACTTCTGGAACAGGGGACAGTAATTCAAAATGAATAATATATGACGGAATGTATTTTGAAGTAGTAACAATACATCCACCAAAACATGAAAGATGTTGTGAGATAACATTTTTATAATGTTACTTATAGTCTGTTCAAAATTACTTTAGTGCTGACACCCGATGGAACACAGTGAAGCACAGAGCAGAGTTGTCATGTCTTGCACAGACCAAACACATAGTGTACATTTAATTCAACTTGTTCAAGCTCGAACTATTTGATGTACATAGATGGAATTGGCATTACTGTTTTCCAGTGGAGCCGCAGTATGTTAATAAAGTTTTATGTGCAATAATGAACTACCAAGGTGATATATCCAAAGTTTACAAATGTTTTATTTCTTGATGAGATTTTCAAGTTTGACATGACAGAAATTTTTTGTCATTGAATTTTAGTGAACACATTTTGCAAATTAAATCTTAAGAGTAGATTTGCTCCAAAGTGGGACACTGTCGAGATTTGTAATATGAGGTAGTTTGGAGTTATATGTGGTGTGTAGTGCTGCCCATGTGTATGAAAACCTCAGCTGTCCTCTGTTCGGTTTCATTCCAAGAAACCGAATGCTAAGTTTATAATCAGCCTGTTACTGTGTTTTTTTGAACAAACTTTCTGTGTATTTGAAACATAAGAAAAAGAAATCCTTTGTGCTTATTAATCAAGATGAGGAAACTAAGTGATTGGAAGAAGGAATAGTGATACAAAATGTACTGCCATAGTATTACAACAGTTATAATTAAAGTAGTAAGGAGGATTTCTTTTGTGCGGTGTAGACTTTGTTCCTGAGACAAGCTTCATTCTGACGCATTTGTTAAGCCATTATAAGTCAGAGTCTTCATCCTGCCATGCTGCATTTGATTGACAGCTTTCTACTAATCTGCAGAGGCAGTTTCCTAACAGTTTTGTTGCTGAGTGCAGATAGTACTATTTGTTTCATTATTGTTGGTAACATAAACTTTTATTTGGGTCCATATCCGTTCTGTTGGGTTGAAACGGCAGTGTTGCCTAATGACTAAGTTTCTGAAAGCTTGCAGATCCGTTTGTGACAGTTTGCAGATCCTCGCGCTCCAGCTTTTTCAATTTATCAATTCGATGATGAAGGCAATCATTTCCTCCTCCCTCTTTGCCACTGTAGGTGTCTTGTCAGAGTGGTTGGTAGCATTGTCAAGGCACTTAACATACAAGCCATTTCTCTAGACTCGCTCAATACGGCAATCCCCCGACCTCAGAGAGGACCATCAAAACATTCCTACTGAGTAACATTTGACAGCTTGCTTCAGACATTGTTCAGTCTCACACAACATACAACAAATCAATTGTTCCTGCAGCTACTGTTCATGTGTGATTGGCTGAATGTGGACCATGCCTTCCTCAGATGTCTCACCCCACAACTAACTTTGTAACCATAAGTCAGAAAGTGATTTCGATGAAAATAAAAGTCCGAGACATTACATCTTAAACTGTGTCTTAGGGGTACTGCATTTTAGAGCTTATGAAGGAGTGACTTGCTTTAATATTACATCTAGTGCTTTAAGACTTTTGGCCACTCAGTGTACACTGCTGTGCAAGCTTTAAAGGGACCTGCATATCATGAGAGCCCAAAAACTGAAACTTTTTTATTTAATAAAATTCTGTGATTCTTACCAATACTAAAAATGTATACTGTATGTATAAGTACCTCATCACTTTGTGTTTGAATGGCTTTCCAAAGTGAATGCAATGAACAAATGCGTGGCCGTCACACTGCAGTCAAAGACAAAATCTTGCCTACAACGTCTTCTTACTCAATTTTGGTGCAGCTATTTCCATAGCAACTCCTTTGTCTAATATCCTTGAACATATGGACTGTACTATGAGCAGAGGTTTATTGAAATCAATCTTTCTGTCAATCAGGTAGATTATTTGAATTTACTTACGTTTTTTGCTTGTGTTCGTGTTGTAAACTTGTTGTTACGAGAGTGTATTTCAACCATTCTACGTTGTAAAATGCCAAAACGAAGAAGTTTAGTTGCAGTTGTAAATTTTATGGCAATCAACACAATCATGATGAGCATCCACAGCATGGCCTCTGCCCAAAATGAAACACTTTATGGTGCAAGTACACAGAAGAGACAAGGAAACTGGTACACCTGCCTAATATTGTTTAAGGCCCCAACGAGCATGCAGAAGTGCTGCAGCATGATGTGACATGGACTCGGCTAATGTCTGAAATAGTGCTGGAGGGAACGGACACCATGAATCCTGCGGAGTGTCCATAAATTCATAAGAGTAAGAGGGGGTCGAGATCTCTTCTGAACAGTAAATGGCAAGGCATCCCAGATATGCTCAGTAATGTTCATGTCTGGGGAGTTTGGTGATCGGTGGAAGTGTTTAAACTCAAAAGTTCCTGGAGCCACTCTCACAGTTGTGGTCGTGTGGGGTGTCTTATTGTCCTGCTGGAATTGCCCAATAGACGTATCTGGTCCCACATCACTCACTCCAATTGCACACACTCCACACCATTACAGAGCGTCTACCAGCTTGAACAGTCCCTTGCTGACATGCAGGGTCCATGGATTCATGAGGTTGTCTCCATACCCGTACACGTCCATCTTCTCAATACAAATTGAAACGAGACTTGTCCAACCAGGCAACACGTTCCCAGTCATCGTTGGTCCAGTGTCAGTGTTAATGGACCCAGGCAAGGTGTAAAGCTTTGTGCCTTGCAGTCATCAAGGGTACACGAGTGGGCCTTTGGTTCCGAAAGCCCATATTGATGATGTTTCGTTGGATGATTTGCATGCTGACACTTGTTGATGACCCAGCATTATGTCGGAGATTGGATGTTTTACCGGATTCCTGATATTCACAGTAGACTTGTGAAAGGGTCATACAGGAAGATCTTCACTTCATAGCTACCTCAGAGACAGTGTGTCCCATCACTCATGCGCCAACTGTAACACTACGTTCAAACTCACTTAAATCTTGATAATGACCGCAGCACCATATTCTGCTTGTTTTCATATGTTTGTATTTGAATTAGCATGCCTATACCAGTTTCTTTGGTGCTACAGTGTATTTTAGGTGTGAAGCAAATACACAAAAACACACACATGTGCTCTCCATGCCAAAAACTGTATTTTAGAACTAACACCAATATACGAGATCTGTAAGATTCTGAACTTCTGGAAAATTTTTACATGGCTGAACACAGAATCCAAATGAAAGCTTGAGTAGTTGCATTTGGAAAGACTTGCCAAAAACTGTTTTTGTTGGTATGTCAGTTTTTCAGATTGTTGTAATAGGTGCAATAATATGTTTTCATGATGGAGTAACAAGCAGATTGGGCTTCAAAGGTGGGGCTAACATAAAAAGTGGGCTGACAATATGTTGCTGAAGCTGAAAAATCTGCCAAAAGCATAACAAAGAAAAGAAAGAAAACGAAAAAAGATGAAAAGGACACTCAGAACCAACATTATGGAGCTGGAATGTTTCGATGTGTTATCATCGAGAGCAATATGACATGCACATCTGAAGTTTCAAATCCCTGCAATCAACAGTTTTGCATACTTAAGTTTCATTATCTCATCCAGTATTAAAGCTACAGGACCAAAATTTTGCTTGAATAATATAGTGTTTGCCTACACAGTGAACCACATTGTTCAACAGCATATAAATGATTTAAGCTGTAGGATGTCATATGTTCTCAAATTTTTAGGAGAAAAAATTGTTCTACATCTACATACATACTCCGCAATCCACCATACTGTGCGTGGCGGAGGGCACCTCGCACCATAACTAGCATCTTCTCTCCCTGTTCCACTCCCAAACAGAACGAGGGAAAAATGACTGCCTATATGCCTCTTTACGAGCCCTAATCTCTCTTTTCTTATCTTTGTGGTCTTTGTGCGAAATGTGAGTTGGCGGCAGTAAAATTGTACTGCAGTCAGCCTCAAATGCTGGTTCTCTAAATTTCCTCAGTAGCGATTCACGAAAAGAACACGTCCTTTCCTCTAGAGACTCCCACCCGAGTTCCTGAAGCATTTCTGTAACACTACCAGTAACAAATCTAGCAGCCCGCCTCTGAATTGCTTCTGTCCTCCTCAATCCGACCTGATAGCGATCCCAAAAGCTCAAGCTATAGTTCTAAAAATATGTTTTTTAAAAACAACAGAAAACAAAAATTGGTAAATGTTCTTGGTTTATTGTTTCAACAAGTTAATTGCAGGAAGAATAATATTTGTTTTTGAGCTTATATTCTGAATAGTGTGGAACTAGAGTATACTTAAAATAAAATTTCACATAGGGATCAAAGTATGCAAATTATTTGGTCCTAATTTCATTCTAATTTATCTACTGAAGTTTTTGAGTTATTAAATTTCAAAATACTAGTAAAAACTGTAGGCCATAAAGTCCAGATCTCCATCAGGCTGGAGTAACTTTTGCATAATGTGTCGTCGTCAAGTAATATACCTCAATGAAACTTGAAAACTACATACAAGGGTCATTTTTAAAGTAAGAACTCTTAGCACGTGTCCGCACATCCTGTCACATGACATCATTTCACGGTCAGCAACTCTTGGCCAGTCTTTCAGTGCACTGCCGTTATATGTCCCGTCTCTGCTGGTGTTGGTTGTATAGTTATACTGCTTCATTTGTCACTGTGTCAATCAATAATCCTACTGATTGTGAAGTGCACTCAGTTATTAGGTTCCTAAATGCAAAAAAGGTTATTCTGCTGAAATTCACCAGTAGTGTGTTGAAGTTTATGGTGCAGGTCTAATAAATGATGGAAATGTGCATAAATGGTGCAGGCTGTTTAATGAAGCACAGACAAGTTCATGATGGAGAACAATTTGGACAGCCTGCTTCCATGAATGAAGATTTGACACAAAATTGATGAGGCAGTTGGCCAAAACAGATGCTTCACTATTGACAAGCCACACTGGAAATTTCCACGGGTTTCAATATCAGTAGTTTTTCACTTAGTTACTGACAAACTTAACTACAAAAAAAATGTGTGCAAGATGGGTGCCAAAAATGTTGACAGAACAAAAAATAAAGCAAACAGCACTTTCTTTGTCTGTTTTGGAGTGCTACCTCAAGGATGGTGATGAGTTTTTGAGTCATGTTGTGAGCAGTGATGAAACATGGATTCCGCACTACACTCCAAAGAATAAACATCAGTACGGCGAGTGGCGTCACTTAAATGCCTCGACAAAACCCCAAATTTTAAACAAGAACCTTCAACGTGGAAGATCTTGGCCATGGTTTTGGAACTAAAAGGCAGTCTTCTGTTAGACTTTTTGCCAAGAGGAATGACGACAAATTCAGAGGGGTACTGTGAAACATTATTAAAGTTGAGGGATGCTATTTAAAGTTAACAGCGGGAACTGCTCTCCAGCGGCAGCGTTTTACTTCAAATCTAGGATAGGCCTCACATTGCAGCAAGAATAAAGATGCAACTGGATATGTTTCATTGGGAATCACTGGATCATCCACCATACATTCCTGACTTAGCACCATCAGACTTACATCTGTTTCCAAAATTGAAGGAATTTCTTGGTGGAAAGCACTTGGAAAATGATGAAAGAAACTGTTACTAGTTTAGTGGTCAAGCGGCAGAGTTTTTTGATGCTGGGATCCAAAAGTTGTTGCTGCAAATTGACAAATGTTTAAATGTTTATGGTAACTATATTCAGAAGTGAAAAAAATATGCATGTTGCTGTTTTTGATAAAATTTATGTTTATAAAGTAAGTTTATCTTACTCTGTTACAAATCTGTTCTTACTAAAAATCGCCCTCATAGAAAGAACTGCTAACAGTGTATTGCAGAATAAAACTGAAAGAAATACACAATGAGGTGAACAGAAATGACAGTTTTGTTAAAGATAATAATTAAACTGCAGTCATTGTGATTCAAGATGGTCCCCTGGGCATTACAGAAGGTGAGAGGGAGAGAGCAATGATTAGTAGCCATCTACTTGTGGCACCCTTCCCGGCCAGTTTCTCAAATGTGCTAACCTACCTCTCTGTATGGTACAATTAGGTTATAAACGCACTCCATGTAGTAGTAAGTATGTCCAAGTTTATCAAGTAATTCCCATAATTTTTCTATGAACCTTTCTCTGCATACGCAATGTATGTACTCCAGAATCAGCTGACTGGTGTTTGGTGGATAGTTCTTAATACCAATAATGTCTTGTCCCATTCTGGTTGCTTATGGAGTATAAGAAAATTGCTACCTAACTGTCCTGGTATCTTCACAATCACTTTCCTTACTATCATGGTCCCAATTTGCAGTATATGGTGGTGGCACATAATTGTTGAACTGTTCTTCCAATAGTGGTTCTCTCATTTTACAAGCATAGTTTTGAAAGAACATCTGTCATACTCTCTTTTTCTGATCAGATGTTACGATCGTACATGTGTGTGCCTATGCACTTGGGGAGGGTGGGGGGTGGTGATAACTTTTATGCCAGTTATAAAGGGTCAGAACACAGCAGTATGCTAGAACTGGTTGTACTGCATCTACTTGAAACATTGTAACTAACACCTGAATGGGCAAGAGTCATAGGAAAGCACTAGATGTTACATTAATAGCAAGTTGCTCCTTTGCATGCTCTCTAAACTGCTGTAACACACAGTGTGAACTCTACAAGGTGTTGGGCAGCTTATGCTACCCACAATTAATCTTGCATATTTGGTGATGGGTTCTTAGAGCATACACAGGTATCAATCGGGTGATGTGGGAAGGTGCAGCGCCAAGCTATGACAATTCATTCATGGAAGTGTTAATACAGTGACTTGGCTAAAAGCTATGAGATCATACTGTCCTGTTGAAACATAGCTACTTCACCAGGGTACTGGTACACTGATACCAGAAATGGATGAAAATGATCTGCAAGAATTTCCACATACTGTGTATCTGTAGTTACTCCCTGCAGCCACACGATGGGGCCACATTGTGACCACTTGAACAGAGCCTAGAGCATAACTGAGCCACATCCTACCTGGGTACACCCTTGCAGAAACACAGGATTTTATAGCTGCTTCAAGCATATGTCACATTCATATACCTGTCAGCTAAGTACAACTGAAACCAGGGTTCATTGAGTTAAGCTACATGCCACCGTTGTTCCAGGCCAATCGTTGAGCACTGTATAGGTGCCTAGAAAGAGACAAGCCTTGGAAATCCTAATTTTTATGTAATTTGTGATTTGATATGATTTGTACATCTTTCCCTCATTATAATTTTATGTTCAAAGTTGATTAACTTACTGAATTCTGCCTCAGGCTGCAGATATTTTCTGTACTTTCGCGACACACGACATCTAAGTGCAATATTATGCTGTTTTACACCATACACTTCGAATTGGACAACCCTTCCCTTAACAATTGGACCCTCAGTTTGTCTTCCATTCACATTCCTTACTCTTGATTTCAAGAGTTAGTCATTTTTTGTGTTGCTTTGAAATATTTCCCCTAAATTTCTAATACTCTGGTATTTTACAGCTAATTGTGTAACTGTATGTTACTTGCTTTTCTCTCATCACTATGGGAATTACTTCACATTTATCCACACTTAACAACTGTTCAGTGGAAATATTGTCTGCCTGCATTTTCGTATCATCTAGGGATAGTACTTTACCTGTAAGCATCATTAGTGAATTACATGAGAGTACAGCTAACTCTGCCTTGTTAATCCAGCTTATCTTGGTAACACTGCATTACTGAGTAAACATAAGTGATAACCGAATTAATTATAGGAAATTTTGTGCAAGAACTGTAAAATCACTTTATTCAAAGAATAAAAAGTTGACATAACTACAACATTAAAAACGTGGTACACTCTTAAAGAAGCAGTAACACAAAATGCAACAGCGAGGCAGATCTTGAGACATTTCTCCCAACTTGATGTAGTGAAATTTTGACACACACTTTAAATTTTGATTTTTTTTCAAGCTTATGAAGTTCAGTGTAGAAAAAGTGATTTTGAGACAAACATACATCTTCACACAATTCTTAAAAGTTTTGTTTCATATTCTCAACAAACTGTATTTAATCATCGTTGATAGGGGCACATGTAACATAACATTAATTACGAGGGCTATCCACAAAGTACATTAAGTTTTGGAATTAAAAATAAATAAAGTATTGGAAATTTTTTTTTATTATATACAGATGAAAGCCCCATTTAAATTACGGCACTTATCATAGCGATGGACGAGCTTGGAAATTCCTTCGTCGTAAAATTCGGTAGCCTGCGCCTTCAACCATGTGGTTACCCCTTCTTGAAGCTGTGCGTCATCATCAAAACGCTGCATAGCCAACCACTTCTTCATTGCTGGGAATAAGTGGAAGTCGCTCGGTGCCAGGTCGGGACTGTATGGCGGATGAGAAAACAACTCCCACTTAAAAGATTCGAGAACTTCACAAGTGGCATTTGCCGTGTGGGCCCGGGCGTTGGCGTGAATTGGCAAGATCTTTGAGTCCAACTTTCCCCTGCGCTTGTTTTGTATTGCTCTTCTGAGGTTGTGCAGAGTTTGGCGATACCTTTGAGAGTTTATTGTAGTGCCTCTTTCAGGAAATCCGCAAAAATCACATCTTTTCTGTTCCAAAAGAAGAGGTAACCACGTGGTTGAAGGCGCAGGCGGCCGAATTTTACGACGAAGGAATTTCGAAGCTCGTCCATCGCTACGATAAGTGCCTTAATTTAAATGGCAACTATGTAGAAAAATAGTATTTAAGTGTGGCTTTCATCTGTATATAATAAAAAAAAATTTCCAATGCTTTATTTATTTTTAATTTCAAAACGTAATGTACTTTGTGGATAGCCCTCGTATATTGGTTACGCCATACATGTGCAGATATGAGAAATATTTAGTATGCTGTCCATGTTTGCACAATTCTGTGTATACCCTTTTTATTTTTTACATATGTGACTAGTCAAAATTACAGTGTGTTTTGTTGGTATTAGTATCTGCCTAAAAAGGTTATATGTATTCTAAATGTATGCTATGTATTGATTGCCCAAATTTTGGTAATACAAGAAGGAATAAAATAAAGAATTGTTTTACATCAATTTTGTCTTCACTTCCTTTCTTGTTTACCATGTAGTCTGTGGTAGTATTTTTAATTTTCATCATCTTCACTGGCAAGCTTACTGTTACTTTTTTTTAATCCATTCCTTATATTTTCAGTCGAGACTCTTCCACTGGCCCAGCATAAGATATTTACGAATTGTTTAGTAAGGGCATGGTCTTTTTGTAAAAGACACTCCCTTAAAAAGTTACAACATCCATTATTTGTAGTTGTGAGGTCATGCCACCATAAATTACTATGTCTGTCTTTGAAAACAGATTCTTAATGTCGTGGGTCAGATGTCCCCTGAGAGAATCTAGCACCGCAATTTTCGTTCTGTTAAAGAAAAAGCCTGGTATTCTGTTGTCCAAACAACTGTCACTAATCTAGTGTGAGGAAGCTTCCTTTGTTCTGCTGACACCCCAGTTTTATTCTTATTCTGGCCTTTTCACTTCCTGAGCTTTGTATAGGAACACTTTTAATGCCCTTCACCTCAACAGTACAGTTCTGATACTTTATTGTGGCTGTTGCCCACAATGTAACAAATCATAACTTGGTCTGCCCAAACAGAGAGGAACGAGCTTTCCTGCCCACACAGGGCTGGCAGTCTTCATACATGTTGTGTTTTCCTAGGAAAGCTGAACTGACTGAATGTTGGTTATGGTGGTATTAGAATTGTACTCGAATCTCATAATGAACCAGGATTAGTATCTTCATTGATTGCAAAAAGAAAAAAACTATGAGTAAAACAGAAATATCATAATGTTTGTTGAAGTTTGCAGTGTCGTAAATGTGGTGGTTTTGGCCTATCATCTACCCATGTCTTAAGCAACCATAGATCAAAACACCCTCCATCTAAACCTTCCACAGTCAAGTTTCAGCACAACATTTGATAGCATATCCAAATAAACTACCAGGCTTTTGATGATGGGTGTGCTGACATGGCGGAGAAAATAACTGTGCAGTTTTCTTGGTTTTATTATATGATGCTGGTAGTTTCCTGTCAAATACCATGGGAAGTCACTGAGATAAGAGTTCTGCATTGTAATGTAAGCCCCTTCCTCATCGCCATCCTCATGTACATGCCAATACTTGGAATCTTGTGATGAATGCAATTGGAAAATTTATCCTCAACACCTCCACTCAGATAACTTCTCAATTAACTGATAAGTCTTCATTGTGTTTGTTTAGTGCGTATTGCGTAACCTACTGCACCAATTCATGAAATCATTCTTGCGTTGCCACTGACTGTTTGTTTGGTGTGTAGAATTGGGCATTCCATTTATTCTTCACCCAATACCACCTTCACATTTGTTTGTGACCTATTCTTCATGAATCACCATCAACTTAGAATTAGTGTCATATTGTTTGCGTGAACCAACTTTCGCCAGTCTTGAAATACAAAGGTGCTGTAGAGCAATAGTTTGTGTCATCAAAGCTCATCTTTAGTTGGTTGTGCCGCATTTCACGTATTTTGTGTGAACGTATTTTTGTTAGCATTTGTTTGTATCTTGTAGAAACTTATACTGTTGCTGAGTATTTGCCCAGTTTGAAATGGACTGACACTAAAACAAAAATTGGATGCAGGTGAACAAAGGTTCAAGGACGATAGATGTTCACTGAAGCCAAGGTACATAGTATACATTTCCATGGTTAGCAGCATGACAAAATTTGCCCACATGCCATTCCCCTTCTAAATTATTCAAAGTAAATCTGCTTTGAAAGAAAATCTCATCTCGTAGGGTAAATGTGGTATAAGCGGTACTTGGTGTACTTTAACTATTTTAGATTGAAAGGTAAACACTATAATTCTCTGTATTAAAACCTTTCTAAACAAGTTCTTACTATGACTGCCCTTTTCACAAATTTGGTCTGCATGCACTCATACAAAACATCCGCATGGCATATCACTATTAAATGTTTGTATTTGCTTATCAACCAATAAGTTTAGATAATTAAATTTTTGTCTTTTCTTTGCCTTTCTTCTATTCTGTCTTTGCTCCATGCTCCCCTATACTGTCTTCATAATCTTGTTTCATCCCTCTTCAGCATTTGTAATTACCTAGTAGTCAGTCTTGTTATTGCCAATTTGGCAAAATTTGTGGTTCCAAATGCTAGTGGCCATGTGACTGCCGGCACATGATAATTAAAATGTTTTGTTTTATAATAGGTGGGTGAGTGGCAGCAGTGGCACTACAGGTGTCGTAGCACGAGGCTCAAGTCTAAGTGTACCAGCATCATTATATGACCAGCAAGGTGTTTCACAAGCAGCAGCTTCATCTGTGGCCATGAGCAGTGGAGGCCCTTACGGCGGCAGTGAGCGTTTCGATACCTACAAGCAGTCAATGGGATCTATGCGTAAATATTAAGTGTATGACAAGATTTGGACATTAATATTATTCTAAGTCAAGTGTTAAAAAGTGAGTTCTGAATACGTGGTGGAAAACCACTGAAGAGTTTTCAGTGTAGCTTCTATAAAAATGACAGATCCACTTACTTGTAGGGGAAGTATAATGCTTTACACATTCCTTTTAGCATTTTCTTAGTTCAGGATAAATTCTGGAAAGGTTGTTTAAAAAAAATTTTCATACACTTTGCTGTGAAGCATATTTATATATGTCCTGTATACAGTCACTACTTTCCAGTTATATATTTCTCCCCAGTTGTTTATGGGGCAAAGTCATTACACACATCACTTGTATTTGACAATTAGTGCAAAAACTAATGCTGTAATGTTTGAGTCATAACAATGGTTGTTATGTTGAAAACACTTTTGTAAAATTCCTGAACTGTTTTAATATATTTTGTAATCCTGAATAAAAGTGTGTAAACGTACTTCAAGTGAGCATGTACAAGATTTGCTTGAAAAGATCTTCCTAGTATGTACCAAAAATGTAGAAACATTTTTAAAAAGTCAAGTGACAGGTGTAATTATGAGTCAAGTTTCACCCAAAACAGTTCTTTATTTTTAGTCCCATCTTTTTCTTAAGCTTAAATCTAAATTTTATTTGAATAAACTGTGACTAGGCTACATCAGAATAACGAAAGCATTTTGTATTCGTACAAATTGATTGAGTCTCTAGTATCAGAATATCCAATACCACAGTCACAGCATTTTATAATCAGATAGCTTGCTTAAAAGTTAAACATTTCTGCATTCTAAGAAAGGATAGTAAGATGAGTACTGCACAAAACTGATAATTGAAGACCTTTCCTCAGTTGAAAATACATAAGCAACAACTTCGTCAAAATTGATATGCAAATAAAATTTGAAGTAACATTGTTGAACCAAGTCCTAGGTCATGAATGAGTGGAGGCTCTGAATTGAAGGTGGCTGTACCAGAGACCGAGAAAACAGTGGACTTGTACTGGTAGCATATACTGCTGTGTAGATTCCCCTTCCCAATGATTTCCACATTAACCTGTCCCACAACAGAGGCCAGATTGCATTTGCTATTGTACCATAATGTGCATTATGGAGAAGCCATAAGAAAGCTGAGATACAGTATGCAAAAAAGATACTGTTTCTAATTAAGACAATCCCACCCATGCCACATTTCAGTGAAGAATTTTCTAGTTGTGCCCAAAGAAAAATAACCTGGTTTTTATGTTGCACTCAAATATCTTGTGGAGGGAGATTCCCCAGAAACATGTATCCAAGCTTGCTTTGATTTCATGCTGTTACTGCAGCACAGTGGATTTCAAAATTAGTGTGTACATTACTGTAATATTAACTCTGCAGTATTAAGTTCATTTCAGAGCGTTCAAGTGTAGAATCATTTTTAATGGATTTCGTTAGGGTGTGCAGAACAACATTTGATACAGTAACAAATACGTAGCTTCAGTGACTTAAGCCTGAAAAGTTTTCTGTCTTATTTACCCTGTTCTTACACAACATTATGAAAAGCTTCTGCTTTTGGGTGGAAAGAAATTAATTCTTCCTCACTCTGGTATGATAATAATTCAAATTAGGTTCTGTGAGCATTTACTTTCTTGTTATAGAACTTAATGCAGCTGTAAGAGTATTCTTATTCATGCTTCTTTTCATCTGTAACTAGCGTCCCATCCACACGAGTTTTGTCTACTGGATATAGCCTGAAAATAAGACATTTTAATTATATATATATGAGCTAGAGAAAAGCTCCAGTGAAATCTATATTTCATAATGGACAAATAAGTTTATATTGGGTGTTTAGTGAAGTAAATAGAAAAATTAAAGAAAGGTATTCACTACACTTCGTATTTAAGATTATACCATGGTGCACAAATAACATTAAAAACAGAAGACATACTATCTTAATAAATTTATATCAATCAAGGAGTACACCAGGGCTGTAATGTCTCCATCATAGTTACTTAGATGAAAGCAGCAGCAGACGACAGATTGTATTTAAGTACTCTAAAATCCAAAGAACATTATCACGAAAAAAACATGGTTGTTACCCTCAAACACACTCTCTCTCTCTCTCTCTCTGTGTGTGTGTCTGAAAGAAGCACCTGTAGTATGTATGTTCATTCTTACGCCAAATCATAAATTACATCAGACACAAAACGAAAAAACAATTCTTATATAAGATAAGAGTTTAATGATTGCGAAGTTGATTACAGGACTAATGTTTCCTGCTCTACAGGTGACATATCAGCACAATCAGTTAGTCTTTTCCAATACTGCCCCATAGGGCACTCCAGACTGCTACTTGCCAAGTGACCCTAATACACATTTTCTGTGTATGCATAAGACAATTGCCTACCAGAGTTCAAACTGCCTGTATTGTAAATGCTTAGGTGATGGTCATAACTATCATCAACAGATTAGCTGACACACACTGCTCACCAACGAAGAGCAATTACAGACATTCTTATTTTTCAGTTTTGTATTTACAGCAGAGATGAACTTAAAAGGTCAAAGTTTAAAACTAGAAGTACTTGATGTAAATATAGAAGAAAACCAACATCTTCATAATGTGGTATGGATTGTTTGGGGATGTGGGCAGAAGTTTCAACTGAATATCTTTGTTTGCCTTTACTACTGTTAGCTTTTCTCCCCTCTTTGCTTTTGAAGAACTAAAATTAGGCCCATTTATAAAGTGCCTTTCTCACTGTAAAGGTTATAGCGAAACATCAGGAATGGACGCTCTAACACATGCCTTAAGAGCTAGGAGCACTTGTTCATCTTTGCTACTGAACAAGATATCATTGCACTTGCAGTCTACTTTTTTAAGGCCAATTTTTTTCTTGTTATTGTGAAAAGCAAAGAGCTTGCAGTAGAAAATATTTTTTTTTTTTTTTTTCACAGTATCAAAGATGAAAAGGTGCTCATAGCTCTTAAGGCAAGCATTTTAGAGCCCATATTTACGACGACTTTTTCCTTCTTGTTAAATGAAGAATCCATTCCTCAAGTTTGCCATTTAGTTTTGAAATGCCCTGTATACCCATTGCTCCCAAACTTTTAGAGACATTATCCCAGGATGCAGAATCAGTTAATTACACCCCTCACCCAACACACACGTCATAGAATTTTCTTTGAATATTTTTATTTTTAAATGATGAAAGAATGATATTTAGGTTTTGTAGGTGTTTTGTTAGACCACAAACTAATGAGTCAGTGAGGCAATTTGTGCTTGTTTATTTCTAACAACTTTTTTTTAATAGAATGATGAAGCAATTCTCAGTGCACTGAGAGTGCTGCATACAAGTCCTTCTCGGAAAAGAAAGCTAACTACGAACATTACAAAACATATTTCCTTCACCTACACCCCCATTTAAAATCATGTGCTGATGATGATGATGATGATGATGATGATATAGTAATAGAGGAGTGTATTATTCATTACATAGTTACTGTGTTGGGCTGTCATTTATGTTTTGTTAAGTAAATAACAGAGCAATTTCTTGTGCAGTGTGGGAACTATCTACAACTCTTGAGAAGGCGTTTTAATGAGATATTCAAGCATATGTGATGTATGTCTCTTAATTTTACTGTCCTAAATACATGGTACACAGTATCTATGTAATGAATGGACTATGTATGGAAGATGATGGTCTCACGCCGTAACCTTTGCCGCACTGTTACGAGTTAATGTCAGGAAGGAATTTCAGAAAGAATGTAATTTTTGGTGACTTATGTTCTCAGTACTATAGTCATACTAAATAGAGATAGTAATGATATTTTAAAAATAATTTAGTTTCATGAAAGAACCACAACTGAATCATTTTGTTGTAACCCCTTAGAAAATTTCATTTTATCTGGGTTGGGAACAACTGATATATACAATGTGGCTTTTACTACTACTGCTGTCATTATTCACCTTGCTTACCATTAAGCATATATGGAAAAATTAGTTGAATTTCTGCCCTCTTGTCTCTAAGAATTCAAAATAGTGAATAAAGATTGCACTGTACTTCGTGCTCTAGGTATAACTTTCAGGCGAATTAGTGTTGGCTAGTTGGAAGAATGAGCCTATCAATTTCTGGAGTTGACTGGAAAATGTGCAGCAGACTATTTGAATATCTCAATCCAAATTCAGGCCCAGTATCTGAACTACAATCCACCTGCACTAAGATTTTCTAAGAGCACTGCACTTTGATATATTGGCTGCCATTTCTAAACTAACTTTTTCATAGTTCCCAAGTGACTTAATAACATTATACACAATGTTATATTTTATTAGTATCCTTTGACAGCAGTGGCACCAGCTGTGAACTATGGTGGGAATTCCTTTTATTTTTAACATATTTTGGTGCTGTTGAGTAATAGTGTTTCTTAAGAAGTACATTAAATCAAATTTTACTCATTTTTGTGATGCAGGGTTATGCATTTCTGAATATTAGTGAATTAAAGATATTTAGAAAACCATGTGGTGCCTTACCATCTTTGATATAAATACACGAGGAAGACGATATCATCTCTGAAACAGGCAACTCGATGAGCTGTTGGCATCGTTATGATAAATGCAAATAGGTCATCAATAAATGTGTTGAATGCCTGAGGAGAAAAAGAGTTTTAGTTGATTGTAGCTTACCATGTTGACACCATCAATTTTTTTTTTTTTTTTTTTTTTTTTCCGGTGAGACTACAGAACATACCTTGTACATGAAGGCTCTCCATGGCAGGTGTGCAACGGATTTCAGTTTATAATTAACAAACAACTGAGGCAGCATAAATAGAAATCCAAAGACGTACACACCATTCACAAGACTATGAATACTCCAGGAATACCAACTGAAATAAATTAACAAGTAATTATTTGCTGATAAAACCAGATTTACAATGAGAACAAAGCACTCCGTTTCAGCCACTGTTAATGTTAACAATTTTTGGGCCTCTATGACAATTGTAATGTTTTCTGCTAACCCTCTTTGATGTGTCTCTTTGTTAGCTTCCCATTAGAAGTGGAAAGGAAGAGTCATATAGTTTAACACCCATCTATATCATTAACGATTGAATACAACCTCAAAGTGACATTTGTGTGAATTTTGACTGCCAAATGAATGAAACTACTTAACAGTGGCACTGTTGTGCACATTTTGCATAGGCTCAATCTGCCACTTGTCTATAAAGTGTACATTGTGTGAAATTAAATATACAGACCAGAGGCAAGGATTCTTAAAATATAATTCAAGGAGCATAAATGTGCCATCAGACTGAACGTCTTTGACAGATCAGAAGTAACCTTCCATGTTCATTATGTTTAACACCCACCAACTGATCTGAATCCAAGTATCACTTGCACTTCAACAAGGGAAGAAACTCAACCTGTTCTAAAAATGGGAAATATTTCTGCATAATAACATGAGCAAAAATATTTTATATTATCAAGTCACGAGTGGCTCAGGTGTTTCCTTTAGAAGCATTGCAAGGATACAACAATAAACTCACTCACACCTTGAAAATTTAAGAATAAGTGCAATACAGGAACAAAAAGGTGACTTTGCTAAACCGGTCATTCAATTACCACCTGCAGACAGGATTGATGTACAAAACCCACCCTTCTGGAATATGCACATGAGTGTTAGCGACTTAATTTTTACATCACAGCTGACTCTTGACATGAGTGCATTAGAAATCCTACTCACATGACCCACTAAACATGAGATGCAGGATGATTGTGCCAGACAATGGAAGAAGGATGTTTGAGAGTTGGCTCTCAAGATGTGTCGTGTGATTTCTGATAGTATCAAGAATTTTAAGTGGTTGCACCATGTTTTATAGTTTCATAATGTGCCCACTAGTAGGCAGATGGGAGTACAGGCCAACAGGTTGACCCTTTCATGCCAGCACCATGATTGTTGCGTCATGCACTGAACGAGCGCCAGTCTGCCGTGCCCACTGTAAGGCGCATTTTCGTGCTCCCCACGGCACTACTCTGCCCTGCTTTCACACTCTTAATGCTATCTCAATTATTGGACTTGATACTGTATATTTATACAAATCACACATATTGGATATTGTCTGTGTCTGTGCACCAGGTATGTTAATGGAACAGCTGGAGTAGCACGTGTACCTGATGTAGAAGCAGCTACAAAATGTGTTTCATGTTCATCGTCAGATTCAGATGATTATTCGCTTTCATCTTTAAAGTCACTACCCAGTATGAAAGAGCTTCCTTCACAGTATAGCACCTATCTGCCACGTCACTTCTAGTAGAAACTGAGGTTAACAACACGTCACTTCAGATTAGAAAGAAGGCGGGAAATGAACAGTGCAACTCAATCGAAACAAACGCTTTGAAACTGAATGGAACTGCATCTAGTGACTGTTGTTAACTACAAACTTTGAACAAAGCCATTAGATGGTGCATAGGTCAAGCTTCCATACAAGCCGAGCGTAGTGAAGCGGAGAAATACGACGCAATGTGGAACTGCTACAGCAGTCCACCGGCTGGGTGGCACATTCGCTCCCGACTTCTACAGAAGTTCACCGTAGTGAAAGGGTTAATGGTCAAAATAGATCCATATACTGAACTACAATGTATGGGGGGAACTATTATTGATTTTATCTAGATAAAGTTCTAAAAATAGAAGTTGCAGTAAGTTGCCTTTGCCAGTAGTCTTAAAATACAGAGAGGGTTGCGAGTGTTAAAAATCAGCCAATAGGAGGAAAGGTGAGAAATCAAGTCAGTTAGTTCATGTAATCTTTGCTTTCAGAGGGAGCTAGATATTGCAAAGAGTGAAGCTTATATCTGCCTGCATGCATATGAGCATTGCTTCCAACATGATATTAAGTTGTACTTTTGCACTAAAGGTGAGGAAAAACATGGAAATCCTATCTGACGCTCTTTTTGGGTCAGCTTGACTCTTATAATAAGCTTGGTAGTTACAATAAATGATTGAAAGTATTGTAGGGATGGGAATATCATTTTTTTTTTTTGTACCATCTGTCGAATGGGGTCAGGCAGGCGAATTCATTGTAACTGGTTACCATATCTGCCTTTATCTCTGGTCTATTAATTGTGTGTCTCTGTGTGTTTTTTTAGCTTGGGTTGGAAAGAATCGAGCAAGAACCTTACGGCCACTGTTCACACCTCCCACCATCTGTTGGCTATCATTACTGTGCCAGGCTACAAAAATATGAGTAGTTGAACCAGTGGTGGGGAGGGGACATATCAGTTGAGTGGAGCTCCATCCTCTTTGGGGAAGTGCCAAAATCCCCTGGGGCAAATAGAGAGAGGGGAGGGGGATTGGGGAAGTTTGCTTCCTCGTATGAAGTGATAAACTCAAATCTCACAAAATACAGGTGGAAAGGTGTATGAAGAAAGAAAAACAACACTTACACAGGTGAGCTTATGCATTGGGATCTCCTGGTCAGTCCCAACATACATGATTCCACTTCTTGCCAGAAATTATAGTTCCTCCAAGCTCACACCAATCATTTTTGTCTTAACTTGCAGTGAAGTAAATGAAATGTGTTTGCAGTTGTGAATACGAACAACAACTATTAGCTGTATAATGAAAATTTATGCTGGGCTAGGACTCGAACCTGGATTTCCTTCTCATCATGAGCTGTGTACATCTACATCAATACTCTGCAATCCACCTTAAAGCACTAGCCATTTTCTTCCTGGTTCCACTTGCAAATAGAATGAGAGAAAAAATGACGGTCTATATGCCTATGTATGAGCCCTAATTTATTTTATCTTATTTTCATAGTCCTCGTTCACAATGTATGTTGGAGACTACAGAATCATTCTGCAGTCAATTTCAAATCAGTCTAGATTTTCTCAATAGCATTCCTTGAAAAGAATGTCACCTTCCCTCCAGAGAATCTCCTTTGAGTTTCTAAAGCATCTCCGTAACACTTGCATGTCGTTCAAACCTATCGGGAACAAATCTAGCAACCCATCTCTGAATTGCACCAACGTCTTCTTTTAATCTGGCCTGGTACAGATCCCGTGCACTAGCATCCTATATGCCGCTGCCTCAGAGAAATCACACTTTCCTAAAATTCTTCCAGTAAGCTGAAGTTGACCATTTGCCTTTCCTGCCACAATCCTCAAACGTGCTTTCTATTTCATATAATTTTGTAACAGTGCACCCAGATATTTAAACATGACTGTGTCAATGAGGACACTATTAATGATGTATCAAAACATTATGGATTTGTTTTTCCTACTCATCCACATGATTTTACATTTTTCTACTTTTATCACACCAACTAGAAATTTTGTCTGCATCATCTTGTATACTCCTACAGTCACTCAACTTTGCGCGCGCGCGCGCGCGCACACACACACACACACACACACACACACACACACACACACACACACAATGACTCCATAGCCATCCCAATCTATACTCAGCATGTAGTCACCTCCAACTACTAGTATTGCATGATCTGGGTATTTACATGCTACTGACCATAAATCTTCTTTAAATGACTAGAAGAGTCGTAACAGAATTGGGTGGCCAGTAAAAACATCCAGCAATTAACTTAGCTTTACCTACACCTGTCATACATGACCGGATGACTTCACTCAACTTTGACCTCACAGGACACAATTTTGTCAACTGCAATGAACATTACCCCTTCTATGTCCTCTAATGTGTCTTTCTGATACATGTTCCATCACTCGCTGAGTATCTTGGAGCTTTCCACTTCAGGTCCCACAAGGATACTCTGAGCATGAGAACGTTCCAAATTTTCTCAACAGTGTTTCTTGAAAAGTACATCACCTTTCCTCCAGGGATTATCACTTGAGTTCCCGAAGCATCTCCGTAATACTTAGGTGTTATTCGAACCTATCAGTAACAACTCTCATCACCTGCCTCTGATTTGCTTCGATATCTTCCTTCTATCCGACATGGAATGGATCCCAAACTCTCAAGCAGTACTCAAGAACAGGTCGCACCAGCATCCTATATCCCGTCTCCTTTACAAATGAACCACACTTTCCTAGAATTCTCCCAATAAACCGAAGTCGGCAATTTGCCTACCCTACCACAGTTTTCACATGTCATTTCACCTTGTATCAGTTTGCAACGTACTGTGTCTAGCCAGAACTCTAGTAATACCGTATTCGAATGTTAAAGGTTTGTTCTTCCCACTCATCTGCATTAACTTACATTTTTCCACATTTAGGGATAGCTGTCATTCATCACACCAACAGGAAATATTGACAAAGTCATCTTGTATCTTCCTACAGTCACTCACTGACACCATCAGTAAACAACAGCAGATTGCTACCCATCCTGTCCGCCAAATCATTTATGTATATAGAGAACAACATCAGTCTTATACACTTCTCTGGGGCGCTCCTAACGACACCCTTGTCTCTGATGAATACCCCCCATCAAGGACAACATACTGGGATATGTTAATTAAGAAGTCTTCAACTCACTCATATCTGTGAACTTATTCCATATGCTTGTACCTTCATTAACAGACTGCAAAGGGGCACCGTGTCAAATGCTTTCTGGAAATCCAGAAATATGGAATCAGCCTGTTGCCTTTCATCCATAGCCCTCAGAATATCATGCGAGAAAAGGGCAAGCTGAGTTTCGCACAAGCAATGCTTTCTAAAACCATGCTGATTAATGGACATAAGCTTCATAGTCTCAAGAACATTTATTATATTCGGACTGAGAATATGTTCAAGGATTCTGCAGCAAACAGAAGTTAGGGATATTGGTCTGTAATTTCGCGGGTTCATTCTTTTACCTTTCTTATATACTGGAGTCACCTGTGCTTTTTTGCAGTCCCTTGGGACTTTGTGCTTGGGTGAGAGATCCGTGATAAACGATGCAAGGTAGGTAAGGGGGCCAGTGCCACAGGGTACTCTTTGAAAAATAGAACTGGGATTCCATCCCGACCTGGTGCTTTATTTGTTTTCAAATATCTCTGTTGTTTCTCTACACCCAGTATGCTTATTTCTATGTCGCCCATATAGGAGTCTGCCCGATGGTCACATGATGGTATGTCTGTACAGTTTTCTTGTGAACAGTTTCTTGAACGTGAAATTTAAAACATCGGCTTTCATTTTGCTATCTTCAACTGCCACACCAGACTGGTCAACAAGGAACTGAATGGAAGCCTTAGACCCTTTTAGTGATTTTTACATACGACCAGAATTTTCTCGTGTTCTCTGCCAGATCTTTTCACAGATACATCTTAACCATTGCTTGTCATTTGTGCATCCCCTGCTTCCTCAGCATCCGCCATATTTTGTTATTAAACCGTTGTGGGTCTTTTATATCCTTTATCCACTTACTAGGCACGTAGCTCTCCAACCATGATTTACAATCTGCTTAAACTTCACCCGTAATTCCTCTACATCCATCTTATTACAACTAAGTGATGCCAATTCATTGTCTAAGTGAGACGTTAATAACTGCTTATCTGCTCTATGTAGCAGAAACACTCTCCTAGCCTTCTTGACAGGTTTATTAACTTTCATAATCATAGTTGCTGTAATGACATCATAATCGCTAATTCCTGCTTCCATACTGACATTGTTGATACGGTCCAGCTTATTTGTAGCTACAAGGTCTAAGATATTTCCATTGCATGCAGGCTGCCGAGCTAGCTGCTCAAAATATTTCACATGACAATCTGTATGTACGCCTCTGCAATGAATCCATAGACATCACAGCCTATACTCGGTAGGTTAAAGTAGCCTCCAATTAGTATTGCATGTTCTGGGTATTTACGCAATATTTCTTTGAATGGCTCTTAGAACAGTCACAGCAGAATTGGGTAGCCAGTAAAATTAACTTAGTTTCACCTACACCTGTTCTATGCGACAAGATGACTTCACTGTCACACTCAACTCTGACCTCAATAGAGAGAATAATTTTGTCAAGTGCAATGAACACTCCCACTCCTATGGCCTCTAATCTGTCTTTCTGATATACGTTCCATGACTCACTAAATATCTCAAAGGTTTCCACTTTGGCCTGCAGCCAGCTCTTGGTCCCAAGAATAATTTGAGCATGAAAACTTTCCTGGAGGGCAGTAAATTCAGGAACTTTTATTACAGAAACTGCGATAGTCTACTGATAAAATTGTGATGCTGTTTGACTTCCCGTGCTGCATATCAACTGACGAGTGTTCATCAGAGCACGTCAAGCTACTGTGTAGCCTAAAAAACCCTCATATGCACTCCACAAGTAGTCTCCTATGCGAGTAGCCACTTCCTTTGTGTAGTGCACCCCTGACCTATCAAAGGGAGTCCTAAAAATGCCCACATGAAATTGCAGATCTAAAAATCTGCAGTCAAAACCGTCACAGAGTCAACGAAGCCTTTGGTTGAGACCCTCCACTTGGCTCCAAACCAAAGGACACTGATCAACTCTGGGAGCAATGCTGCAAATTATGAGCAGTCGTCACCACCCCTGCCAGCCGCCTATTCGAACTCAGGATCGCCTCAGAACCCATGTGACAGGCATCATTGGTGCCAATGTGAGCAACAACTTGCAGACAACTGCACCCTGCAAGCTCGATTGCCATAGGAAAGGCTACCTCCACATCTTGGATGAGCTCATTCTGTAGAGGTGTTTCAAATGAGAGCTCGAGCCCAACCATTTAGTTATCAGAGCACGTCTCGTGGGCAGTCCCAAACTTCCAAAGGAACAGGCACTGTGGCAGCTACAGCCGTTTTGTAAGCTAATGCATGTGAGATGGAAAAACAATCCTGTAGTAATGTTCGAATTCAGTATTAGTTCCGTTCTGCTTGACACTGTCACATCAATTAAATATCTAGTCATAATGTTGCAAAGCGATATGAAATGGAAGGAAGGCAAACGGCTGACTTTGGTTTATTGAAAGGGAATGTGTACCTCACTTATAAAGGAGATCCTGAATACAACAGTTGTGCTACTCATTCTTGAGTACTGCTAGAGCGTTTAGGATCCCCATTAGGTCGAATTAAAGGGATAAACAAGAGCATGTGATACCAACTGTCATATTTAACTGACGAATCAGCTCTAGTGTGAGATGCTACACAATTTCTAAATGGCAACCAATAACATTACTCAATGTCATGACACAAAAATATGAACATCAAATAAATGATCGTACAAATTGTTAATTGTAAATATTGAAGCATACATGACAAACACAAAAAAGGGGCTTTGGGTGGAGGCAAACTAAAATAATAACAACAAAATCATGATAATAGTAAAACATTCAAAACATAACAACCAGAGAAATATGATACATTAGTTAAAGAGAGAGAGCGAAATAGTGAAACTAAAGAAAGCTGGTGTCACAAAATAGCTGATGAGCTGTTCCGATGTTCTGTCCCTGCAAATGTACAGTGCCGCATAAATGTAATTTTTCTTTGGTTTATTTTCTGTTTGTTATTCCATACTTTACATTGTGCATGCATTCATGTTTGTACAACTGTAAGCTGTTATCGAGTAAGTATATGTGAAAATAAATACCCTGTTGTCTCTGGCAGCCACATATTTGATGACCCCAACCAACTATGACACATAGGCACCAGCTTCGGCTTCAGTGCTTCGCGCAGTTTTGCAACATTGACACTAGCAACTTCTGTGCCAGTCGTCGTACTTATTCCCACGTGAGAATTAATGAACCAGCAGCCATCAGTGCAGTTAACAGGGTGGTGATAAAACTGCCTCCATTTTGGCAACATAATCCTGTGTTATGGTTTGCCCAGCTAGAAAGTCAGTTCATCCTCACACAAATATCAGTGAAAATTGACACTGCGAGAAGAAAATGTGTTCACAGTGACACTAGCCTCCCTGATCACAATTGGCAGCATTGACCACGCAGGTAGCTGCATTACAAGTAACACACAACTGCTGACAGTCACGAGGTACTACTCAATCACCATCAGCACAGAATTTATGTTGGTACCACAGGAAGTTTGATGCTGATGCACAAAAGTGTACGCCACCTTGCAAGTGGATGCACGAATCAGATACCATAGCAGCTACAACAACTTCTATTGCACAGAAGTGCCAACTTTTTTTGATGGACCACTATACAAAACTAAAATACCTGGTCAATAGAGGGGCAGAAGAAGCCATGCCAGAGCTGGGATGATCGCCATCTGTTCGCAGCTAATGACTCCAAGGTTAGAACATACGGTCAAGTAACATTATTTCTTAGCCCGGGGCTACATCGTGTGTTTGAATGGCAATTTATAGTGGCAGATATATCACAATCTATTATCAGAGCAGATTTTTTTGTTCTTGTACAACTTACTGCCAGATCTCATGTCAGAAACTAACAGATTTGACTACTAATCTGCATACACCAGGGAAAGTCCATTGTTTCACTCCACTAGTGGTACACACAGTCACAGGCAGAACACCTTCAGATCATTCAGCAGTTGTCTACCCAACTGTTCACCACTTTTTGACCACACCAGGGCGGCCAACTGATGCTCAGCCAAGATGTTTGATGCCTGAAAAGCTAAAAGTGGTGAAACAGCAGGAAATTCACATTATGCTATCACAGTATCTGTAGAGTTTCTAATAACAGCCCTGATTCTCGTCGTGCCTAAAAAGAAAAATCATGCAATGACTACTGCCCGCTCAACGGAAGGACCACCCCAGTCCCACTCCTAGAAGACTTTTCTGCAGATGTTTACAATAAGATGATATTTTCTACCACAGACCTATTCCAAGCATAATACCACCCCCTGTAGCTACAGAAGACTCCCAAAACAGCGGTGACTATTCCATTTGGCCTATCTGAGTTCACCAGGATGCCATACAGACTGTGAATGCAGCCCAGCCCCTCCAGCACTTTATGGACTAGGTGACAAAACATTTAGATTTTTGCTATGTGTACGTCGATGACATGCTGGTCATGTCCGCATCAGAAGAGGAGCACTTATGACATCTGACAAAAGTGTTCGACCGCCTACACACACAGTGAATATTAATTAATCCTGCCAAGTGTGTTTTTGGTGAGAAAGAAGTGGACTTCTAGGATCTTTGGTGAATGCACAGGGTATGTGATCCCTACAGCAAAAAGTAGAGGCCATAAGCAAATACCTCCAGCCTGTCACAGGTAACGACAACTGTTCCTAGGACTAGTAAATTTCTAGAAACAGTTCATTCGCAATCATGTGCTGATAACCAAACCATTGAACTAACTTATTAATGATGCACTGAAGCTTAACCACAGATTGCATTGGACTGTCAAGGCAAGCACTGCATTTCAGGCTGTGAAAACCTATAGCAGAGGCCGCCCAGTTGGCATACCTGGTCGCCACACACAACTTGCACTCATGGTTTATACTTCGTCCACTGCCACTGGTGCTGCATTTCGGCAACATATGACTGAGCTGTATGCCACTTACGCTGTACTCAAAAAAAATTCAGACACGCATTAGAAGGATGAAAATTCGCCATCGATATGAATTGTAAGCCACTTACCTATGACATTATAGTAAAGCATAACCTGAGCAGCTGTGAAACTTGGATCTTATCAGCCAGTTCATAACCAGCATTTTGTATGTGGAAGGGAAGCTAAATGTTCCAGCTGATGCACTTCTATGTGTAGAAACAATGAATGCAGTAGCAGGTGACACCGTGTGAGTGGAAGCAGTGGCAAATGCCACTGATTACGGCGCTGTTGTGCATGTGCAACAAATTGATATCGAGTTGCATGATTTTTTGCAGCAATCAAAAGTACTTTTACAACTTGTGACATTGCCTGAAGCAAATGTAAAGTTATACTGTGATGTAGCAGATGGAAAGATATGCTCATATGTGCCATACAATTCAGAGCGCAGGCAATGGACTCAGTGCACAATATGGTATACTAAGGAGTAAGGGCACTGTCAGATTAGTCAAACAGAACTTTGCATCACCAGATATGCATACAAACTGCTGAACATTTGTAAGATGTTCGGCATGCCAGAGGAATAATAATCACATTACCTCCACCAAATCAGTGTTTTGAGCAAGCCAATGTAGTAAGCCCACTCAGCACTGGAAGGCTGCAGTTATTGTCTCACTGCGGTAGACAGGATCACCAGGTGGCCCGAGGCTTTTCCCATTAAGGACATCATGGCAGAAACTGTCGCACAAACATTTTTTCATAACTGGATTGCCCTGGTCTGAGCCCCGCTGAAAATTACCACTGATCTGGGACATCAATTTGTAGCCTATGTCTCCACAACATTGGCCACAGTATTACGTACAAAGCACGTACACATCACAGCATACCACCCCACATCAAGAGGCAGCTTCATCAGTAGTTAAAAGCAGCACTGAGATGGCACGCAACACTGAACTGGACAGAGACACTGCTTGTCATGCCTTTATGTCTTTGAACATCATTTAAGAGTGCTCTGAAGAACACAACAGCGGAACTGGTAAATGGACAAATGTTACATCTACCTGGAGAGTTTTTGCACAGCATGGCAGATGACACAATCACTGCCTCAGATTAAGAGAACACACACACCAGCTAAGAATGACAATGCCTAGAAACCAGTTGAAAAGACACACTTTTAATTTCACGAACTTGACAAGAGAATGCATATGTTCTTATGCAATGATACAGTGCATAAGCCATTGCAACCACCATACAGTGGACTGTATCCAGTAGACAGTAGGGGCAGCAATACTCTCCTCATAATGATCAATGGTACGCCCATCACAATCTCAATGGATTGGATCAAGCCAGCATTTATGGATTCAACAGACATTACAACAACCACAGAAAGCAAACTAGAGATGACAGAGGAATCAGCAGCAAGAGGTGTTCCTGTAACCCACATGCACCACACAACACAAGGCACTGTGATGCTGAGACCGATGTCAAGAATTACTGTCCCACTCCCTATTAGAACCACCGACTCATGTGGCGCACCACCCAGTTTCAAGAAAGTAGTTACGAGGGTTGGACTATCATTAGCATTAAAGGGGGAGTCATGAAGTGACCAGTTGTTTCCAGGTCACCACTTCAGTCATCAAGTGTTTCTTGTTAGTTTCATTCCAACTTGGGATATCTTGTCTGCAGTAGTCCTTAGTGATTGCCTTGTTTGCTGCATGTATTCCAACAAGCTCTCATAGTTATTTGCCTGGGTAAATCCATCCAAGATGTTTGTCACACTTTTTAGCAAGTACATCCCACTTTGCTTTCCTATTGGTTACTTTCAATTTTGATCAAGACTGGATGGTGTTTGCTGTGTAGGAAGGCTTGTAATAGAAATTGGGAACTCTGAAGAGAGAGTTTCTCATTACTTGTTGCAGAGCATAGTTCAATATTATACTGCTGTCCCCAAGCTGCCATTACAAGAGTTCCTTTACCCTTTGCATCAAATACCAAAAATACGTTATTGTATTCTGGCCAGTTCACAATGACTTTACCATTTTCATAATTCTATTTAATGTAGTGACTTTTAAAACCTCCACGATATATGGCAGTATGTTGTGATACTGGAATGGTCTGTGGAGATACAGAGATAGCTGGAGGTTTGGATATATTAACTACTGCTAGTTCTCCAATTTTTACTTGTCATAGATGTCAGATACAAGGCATGAGGGTATGAGATTTTCCAGATATTCTGCAGCCAAGGTTTAGAAATAAATAATTTCATTGAGTGGAAGTGAAAATACTAATTTTGAATATAAATGAACAAGCTTTATTTGTAGAATTATATGTATTTTTGTTATCCAGAATAATTGTTCGGAATATAAAGTTTTAATTATTATTTAGGAAGATTTATTAGGGGATAAGTCATTTTTTGTGTATTTTATTATTTGCATGAGGTATTCCACCTAATCTCTGTGCCATTCCAAGAGAATTGAAAATGGACTTGGGAGTCTTGATGGGCAAGTAGTCAAAGGCGGCAAAGAGTCTTCTGCGCCAGCCACACTGTCAATGAATACCAATGACCAGAAGTTTATATTTATAATGTATATATGCAAGTATTGACACACACACACACACACACACACACACACACGAGACTGCAGTTTAAGGCAACTGTAGCCACACACATTTTTGACAAAGGCCTTACAGGCCAAGAGCTTTATTTGGAACAGTCTTTTTGTTGTGCCTATCTGTGACTCAGCATGTCTGCTATATGGTGAGTGGCAACTTTCCTTTTCATAATACTGTTACATTCCATCCTGGATTTTCCATTGTTTGGTTATTGAAAAAAAATGCTTGTTATTCATAACCTACAAGGTCTCCTGTAACAAGATATGTGTGTTGTTTTTACAGGTGCAATAAAAGCCTTAAAAGATCAGAGTTGCCAAGTCCTGGTTTTTAGTAAAAATTAAGTTATTCTACAGATAAGAAGAATATTTACCAAGCCGGGGGTTCGTAGATTACTCCGAGCTGAAGATCACAACAAGGTTAATTTAAAATATGAACAAACCCTCGCAAAAGCATAGATGTGCATTCTTGGTTGCTGATCATATGTGAGTTGCCCCTCTATAAGCATGATGGTGCTTCATGTAAGCCAAAGGCAGGAATTTTTCCTCACTGATTCATTTGTTGTTCATTTTCAGTATGAGTTTCCTGAACAATGACAATGTCTATGTTTTGATAAATCTTCTAAAAGACTTTGCATATTGTTTTACTTACGCCTTCAATAATGATTCCAGAAATAATAATAATAATTAATAGCCACTGCCACCCATTCCTATTTCACTTAAAAGCCAGGGGCTATACATTTTCCCTATTATTTTCACAAACCCCTGGAAAATACAAAAACCCATGGGAACATTTGTCAAGATGAGCCTGCATGATCGAAAAGACCTTTTTTCCCCCCTCCCTACAACAGATTTCACAGACTCCCAGTATGCCTTAACAGCATTCATACTGGCCCCAGTCTCATAACCTATGTTCCAGTTTGTGGTTGTAATATGCTTCCTACCCAACCCTGTTTATGAAGCAAAACCATCTTACATTATCATAGACCCTTCTGCAACACATTCTTCTTGAAGAGAAACCAAAATCCGCTTAGCACAATTATGAACCAGCTGAAAAATAACATCAGAAGAATCCCCACCCAAAATAACACCACCCCAAACACAAAGACCCACAATATCATGCCCCCTCCCACCCTCCTCCTTATCAAAATATGATTTTCAGTTTCCACTACCACTCATTGGCACCTACAGATCCTTGCTATTTTATAAATTCACCACATACTTTCCTGGAAAAAGGAAACTCATCTATTCCTGTCCCTTCACAAACAATAGTTTTTTGCTTGGCATATCATACAGAGGACTCATAACAGTAATAATAAGTTAACAACATTACAAGAAAGAGACAGAGTCTCTCTCTCTCTCTCTCTCTCTCTCTCTCTCTCTCTCTCTCTCTCTCTCTCTCTCTCTCTCTCAAATCATGTACCCTACCTGATTGACCACCCCAAATTATCTCAACACCACCTCCACATGTACCCGTCGGATGACCTGAAACTAAACCTTTGTAAAAACTCATATAAACCACATTCCTGACATCTGAAAAACTCTGTTTACACCTAACTTTTGTAAAAATCTGAGTCATCAGTCTTCTGACTGGTTTGATGTGACCCACCACAGATTCCCCTCCTACATCAACTTTTCGTCTCATAGTAGCAATTGCAACCTATGTCCTTAATTATTTGCTTCTCTTTCTCTAAAGATTTTTATCCTCTCCACACCCTCTAGTATCACGAAAGTCATTCCCAGATGTCCCATCATACTGTCCCTTGTTCTTGTCAGTGTCTTCCATATATTCCTTTCCTCGCCGATTCTGTGGAGAACCACCTCAATTCTTACCTTATTAATCAACCTACTTTTCAGTATTCTTCTGTAGCACCACATCTCATATGCTTCAATTCTTTTCTGTTCCATTTTTCCGCAGTCCATGTTTCACAATACCCTATAATGCTGTATTCCGTACATTCTCAAAAGTTTCTTCCTCAAATTTAAGGCCTATGTTTGACATTAGTAGACTTCTCTTCTCCAGGAATTCCCTTTTCGTCTGTGCTAGTTCCCTTTTTATAACCACCTTGCTCTGTCCATTGTGGGTTATTTTGGTGCCTAGGTAGCAGAATTCCTTAACTTCGTCTACTTTATGACCCAAATTCTGATGTTAAGTTTCTTGCTGTTCTCATGTCTGCTACTTCACATTACTTTCATCTTTCTTCAGTTAAGTCTTCATCTATATTCTGTACTCATCAGACTGTTCATTCAATTCAGCAAATCCTGTATTCTTCACTTTCAATGAGGGCAGCAATGTCATTATTGATATCCTTTCACCTTGAATTTTTATCTCACTCTTGAATCTTTCCTTTATTTTTGTAATTGCTTCTTTGATGTACAGACTGAAATGTCGGGGTGAAAGACTACAACCTTGCCTTACTCCCTTTCTAATCCGAGTGTTTCATTCTTGGTCTTTCACAATTATCGATCCCTCTTGGTTCTCATACATATTGTATATTACCCATCTTTCCCTATAGACTACTCTTATTTTTCTCAGAATAAAGAACAAGTTGAATCATTTTATATTGTTGAACACTTTTTCCAGGTTGAGAAATCCTATGAACATGTTTGGTTCCTTTATCAACCGTAGTATCACACCCACCTCTCTGGTGCCTTTACTTTTCCTGAAGTCAAACTGACTGTCATCTGACAGATCCTCAGTTTTCTTTCCCATTCTTCTGTGTATTATTCTTGTCAGCAATTTGGATGCACGAGCTGTTAAGCTAATTGTGCAAAATTTATCATACTTTTTTGTTCTTGCTATCTTCTGAATTGTGTGGATGATGTTTTCCCAAAGGTCTGATGGTGTATCGCTGTCTCATACATTCTATAAACCAAAGTGATTAGTCATTTTGTTGCCACTGCCCCCCAATGATTTTAGAAGTTCCAATGGAATGTTATCTATTGCTTCTGCCTTGTTGGATGTTGGTCTTCCATAGCTCTTTAAATTCTGACTCTAATACTGGCTCCCCTATCTCTTCCCGGACAACTCCTGTTTCCTCTTCTGTCACATAATCAAACATGTCCTCTTCCCACACAGAGACCTTCAATGTACTCTTTGCCACTACCTGCTCTCTCCTCTACACTTAACAATGGAATTCAGATTGCACTCTTAATCTTACCACCATTGCTTTAAATTTCACTGAAGGTTGTTTTGACTTTTCTATAAGCTGAGTCAGTCCTTCCAACAATAATATCTTTTTCGATTTCTTCACATTTTTCATGTAGACATTTTGCCTTAGCTTCCCTGCACTTCCTATTTATTGCACTCCTAACTGGCTTTCACTTCTGTGTTCCTGAATTTGCCTCTGTACTTCCTTCTTTCATTGACCAACTGAAGTATTTCATCTTTTAGCCATGGTTTCTTCACAGTTGCCTTCCTTGTACATACAGTTTTCTTATCAACATCTGTGATTGCCCTTTTAGAGATGTCCATTCCTCCTAAACTGAACTGCCTACTCAGCTTATTTATTATTGCAGTATCCATAGCATCAAGGAACTTTGCACCCTGTCCCTTCTTGACTAGTCTCTTAAACTTCAACCTACCCTTCGTCATTACTAAATTGTAACCTGAGCCTACATCTGCTCCTGGATACGCCTTACAATCCAACATATGTTTTCGGAATCTCTGCCTAACCATGATGTAATCTAACTGGAATCTTCCTGTATCTCCAAGCCTTTTCCAAGTATACCACCTCCTCTTGTGATTCTTGAACAGGGATTTGCTATTTCTGGCTGAAAATTATTGCAGAACTCAATTACTCTTTCTCCTCTCTCATTCTTATTCCCAAGCCCATTTTCTCCCGTAACCCTTCCTTTTACTGCTTCGCCTACAACTGCATTCCAATCCTTCCTCCATCACTATTAGATTTTCATCTCCCTTTACATACTGAATTATTTGTTCAATATCCTCATATACTTTCTCCACCTCTTTGTCTTCTGCTTGTGACAAGGGCATGTATACCTGAACCATTGTTGTTGATGTTGGTTTGCTGGTGATTCTTACAACAATATGACTATCAAATATTAATTTTGGATCCATTACTGCAAAAATTACAATGTGAGATCAGTAACCAATAAAACATAATAACGAAAAAATGGAATAAAAGAAAGGATTAATAGGTAACATAACTCTAAGATATAAAATGAGACACTATCTCTGAAATGAATCAGCACGCTGAGCAAATATTTTATTTTGAAAGGAATATGAGTTCACATAAATTGTAATCACTATTTTCAATCATTACTAGGAAAATCAAAGATAATATTCAATCTCTGGATGCTTAGAAGCTTCGCCTCAGTAACGAACTAAGAAAAAATATTAAATTTGTTTTTGCAGGGTGTCCACCTTGAGCGAAACACAATTTTATCTTATCTTCTACATGAAGGAATATTAGATTTTAATATCCCATGATATCACCTATCATGTCATGACCCCCAAAAAATGCAACAGGCAGTGGCAATTGCCCAGGTGGACACCAATTCAGAGGTGTGCTGTTAGATTTATTACTGGTAGGTTTGATCAACAAGTGAGTATCAGAGAAATGCTCCATGAACTCAAAATGGAAGGAAGACAATGTTCTCTTTACTAAACACTATCCAGAATGTTTACAAAACTCACGTTTACAGCTGTCTGCAGAATGACTCTACTCACAGTACACAATGCGTAAGGACTATGAAGACAAGATAAGAGTGCCATATAGGCAATCGCTTTTTCGTCACTCCAGTTGAAAATAGGAGAGAAGAGCACTGTCAAAAGGTACCCTCCACCATGCACCATATGGTGGTTTGCGGAGTATGTATGCAGATACATATTACATGTCCTTAGAAATTCATCTATGGAGCAGGAGTTGTAAAGAAGAATGATTTCAATTTGTTTTTAAATTTTCATTCTCTGTCAGCACCTTTAACTCACAAACCAGGTGATCAAATATTTTTATGGCTACAATTTGTCTCCTTACTGTACAAGCATAAAGTTGGGCTGTGGATAGAGGAGTCTATTTTTGTTCTTATGAAACTGTGTTTGATTCTTACCTGAAAATGTGTGTGTTTGTGTTTGTGGGTGTGTGTGTGTGTGTGTGTGTGTGTTTTGATGTTACGGGTACTCAACATTGAGGTCATCAATCCCCTTACAATTATCAAAACAAATGATTGTGGAAACACTCTAAAATTGTTGCACACTCATTCACTCAAAATGATCACACAGTCACACTATCTCACATGCGCTGAACCAAATTATAAAGAGAGAAAGTAGCTACACATGAAATTAAAACACAGAGAAATGAAAGATAGCAGAACTAAAAGAAAAAAGCACAGGGAACCATGGCTGGCTGACCACCTACTAAAAACTTCGGTGAGCCAGTCACCCTGTTAACACATTAGAAACATCTCTCTAAAATCTTGTTAAAAATGTTAACCACATTCATTTGAACCCACTTAAAATAGTTGGCAGACCCTTTGGCCCACTGGTTGTAAAATAAAACACAATCCAAGAAAATCTGGCAAACTGTTATCTGTACACCATAAGCACTACAAATTGGTGTATTCTCTCGCCAGAGTAAGAAGCCATGCGTCGTAGGGTTGTGGCCTATGCAAAGATGAGTAAGAAGGACATCGCCCTTTCTGCATAGTCGGAAGGAAGTACACCACGGCCGAGTTGTGGGTTTTACTACATGGAGCTTATTGTCATTCCCTTCCAGTCACTTGTCTTTCCCTTGGAGCAAGACTTTGTATCTCAACACTGAGGTAATAGCGCCATTCTAGTTGGAGAGAAGGGCATCCTGGATAGTCTTGATGACTTTTTCTGCTGAGTACAAACAATGGAGAGAGCGAAGGGTGCTCAGAGAATCTGAAAAGACAAGAAATTTTTGTACTGGAAAAATGTCTCATCTGCTCCAGTACCTGCAAGATCGCATATAATACAGTGTTGAAGACAGTAAATTCCTGAGGGAGTTGGACCTCGAGGACACAATTAGGGAAAATGACAGAGCAACCAACAGAGACCCCCTGTTTCTACCCATCTGTAAAGACAGCTATATAGTTGTGGTGGTCATGTAAAATGTTAGAGCATATCACATTAAAAACAGAAGCAGGAGTGCAATCCCTCGTGTACAGCACTAAATCTAAAATTACGCTGAGCCTCTGTAGTAGACAGGGAGGTAAATGGTTAAAACCATGGATTTGTGGTTGTACTTACCCCACATGTAGTGAGTCCAGCACACGCTGCATGCAGATCCCAAATAGTATTGTGGTTTGTGGATGGTTGAAGAAAAGGCATTCCAGAGGTGGATGAGCAACAGTATGGTATGTGGGTGAAGTCAGAGCTGCAAGGAACTGATGCACCATGAGGAACTGCTGCCGGATGGTGAGTGGCAGTCCCCCAGCCTCAGCAAAGAGACTGGGTATGGGACTGGTCCTATATGCAATCATGGCCAGCTGAATCCCCTCATGGTGGACAGTGTCAATGATCTTCAAATAAAAAGGCCTTACCGATCCATACATGTTGCACCCATAGTCCAGCCGAGAATGCATTAAAGCCCTATAAAACTGGAGCAGAAGTGCTCCCCAAGACCTGTGGCTAAAGCACGTTATGATGTTCAATGCCTTCAGGGTTCTGGCTTTCAGGTCTCGCAAGTGGGGCAACCATGACAATCTGCAGTCAAAAATGAGGCCTGGGAGCCTCGCTGAGTCTCTAAAATGTAGGATGGTATCCCTCATAAGCAAGACAGCTAAATTAAAAATCCGACAAGAACAATTAAAATGAATATACACACAATTATCTGAAGAAAACTGAAAACCTGTCTTTGAAGCCCACTCTAACCTGCGCAGTATAAGCTGCAACTCGTGGCTCGCTGTTGCAAAACTGGAGGTAGGACAGAAAAAAAGCAAAATCATCCACAAACAAGGAGCACTGTACATGACTCCTTACAATAGATGTGATACTGTTTATGCCTAAGGCAAAGATGGTAACGCTTACAACACTGCCCTGAGGGACATCATGCTCCTGCTCAAAATGATCTGACAGCGAGTCACCAACTTAGGTCCTAAAAAACTACTGAGACAGGAAAGACCAGTTGAAGATGGGGAGGTGGCCACAAAAAGCCCCCCCCCCCCCCTCCCCCATTGATGCAGTTGTTTGAGAAAACAGTGTCTCCAAGCAGTATCATACATCTTGCTGATATCAAAGAATATGCCGGGACAGTGAAGTTTATGGAGGAAAGCCTGCTGAATAGCCACCTCTAGTAGGGTCAGGTTGTTGACAGGACCAAAATCTGTGTAATCCACACTGAGAGCAGCTTAGTAGTTGCTTGGTCTCTAATGAACAGACCAGGTGATAGTTAATCATTCACTCCAGGGTCTTTCCTACACAGCTCATTAAGGCAATACTCCAATAACTACTGGAACATGTGGACCTTGGTCCTGGCTTGAGGAGGGGTATCAACAGTGCCTCTCTCCACGAGTTGGGGAAGGTACCTGTCTGCCATATAAGATTAAAACATGCAAGGAGGATTTCCTTTATATCCGAGCAAATGTCTAAGCATCCAGTACCAGATTTGATTGTGACCAGGTGCAGTATCACAAATCTCAGACAGAGCTGATTCCAGCTCCCACATAGAGAAAGGGTAATCTTAAGTCACAGAATTCTTGGATCTAAAGTCCAGTTTTCTCCACACTACAGTCACATGGTAGCGACAAAATGCCAGATCCTGGCTGGCACTGGCAGTTGTTCATGCAAAATTCTCTACCAGTGTCTGAGCGATGTCTTTGGGCACTGTTTGGAAACATCCCTGTTTCATCACTGCTGCTATTGGTAAATGACTGCATTTACCGGAAATCCTCTTGATGGCTTCCCGTACTCAGGTAGTACAAGTGGAATGATTGATGGAGTCCAGGAACACTTGCCATGACGTTTTCTTGCTCTCTTTAATTATGCGTCAGGCCTTGGTTCTTGCTACCTGAAATGCTGTGAGGTTCTCTGCTGTTGGGCGGTACTTAAACCATTGATGGACCGCAGGCTTGGCCAAAATTGCTGACTGGTACTCACCGGTCCACCAAGGTACAGGTTGCCTCCGAAGGTGACCTGAGGACTTCGGAAAAAATTACACAAAAAGACAATTACAAGATGAAAAAAGAATCCAGAATATCGCAATAAGCTGTAGGCTTGCCACTGTTCTGGCCACACAATCTCATACTGTGGCTCCCTCAAATGGTGGTAAGTTTTCATTATGCACGATTATTGTGATTCAACAATGGTTTCCTTGATACTGAGCCAACTAGGCCATCAATATTCTGCACTGCTGGTGCAAGAATTTTGTATGAAGCTAAAGACTGAGCTCACCTGAAGAGTATCTGCTTCGCAAGAAGACCACATCCAACAAGTACTAACCCAAGAAGACATCAGGGATTGTAAGCCATCCCAGTACCTCTCTGGAGCTCGCAGAGCAAAATGGACATGGTACTGTTCCTGAAAACCTGTTACATACAATATGAAACAACTGCCTACTACCACAAGTTAAGGCAGTCATAGCATCCCAAACAGATACATCACTGAACACCATGGTGGAACTTGTGGACCACAACCAAGAGGCTATCACTCCAGCACAAAGTGGTACAACGGCAGTAGGGCCAGCAGCAGTTGCACGCACTGATTATGATTCGCTGGTGGCGAAGGTAGACGTTCTATGCTTGCAGCTCAGCAAACTACTCTCTTAACAAGGTTCAAGAAAGGACTGAAGACATTATTGTCACAGATCCAAAGCCAACCTTCAAATAACACCTCATTTTCTGATTCAGAACAGTCTGTATGCTGCTATCATCAAAAGTCTGGTGAACAAGTGCACAAGTTAGTGCTCTTTCCCAAAAGCCAATGGCAGTCAATCTTAGGCACAGCTAACTGCCAGGCATGATCACAGCACCTATTTATTAGTGACAGGATATCTGGGCTAAAATATCTAGTAGATACAGGTGCCGATTTGGGCATACTGCCACGGACCTCAGTGCATTGCTGTCTGCCACCAACCACATTCTGCTTGTCAACTACTAACTCTAAGTACCCTTCTATATTACACCAGTTTCCAGCTCTGACTAGGTCCCTTGGACCTCAAACAGGTACAGCAAAATACTATGAATTTTATTAAAACCACAGGCAGCCATCCACAGTATCACGTAGGCCTAGACTTTGGCACCAGACCGCCTGGCTGTAGCTAAGGCCAAGTTTTCCATCATGTTAAAAGAAGGCATTATCTGACCATCAGTCATCTCTGCAGTGCCTGGTTCCTAAGAAGAGTGGAGTATGCCACAACATGCAGCTAAAACAAGGGCTAACAGCTGGACAGATAGCTCACAGTAATTGCTAGCCTTTTATTCTCATAAACCATTGCTGTCACAAGAAAAGTGGGGTACTTATGACCAAGAACTTGCCAATTATGAAGCCATCAAATATTTCCATGGATAGAAGTGAGCAATTTCACTACCTATATAAACTGTTAACTGTTAATGTATGCATTCAGATTGCACCAGTATGGTCATCTGGAATTTATTGCACAGTTTACCACCAACATCAGGCACATCTCTGGTATGGACAATACAGTAGCCAGAGTTTTGAAGCCCACTGACTTCAACACACTCGCCCAGGTGCAACGGACTGACCAAGAGCTTCATACTTTCCTGAATGATGCCAAATTAGCATTACCGCTGCAACTAGTCAGTGTACCTAACACAGATGTTAAAATATATTGTGAGGTCTTGCAAAGGAAGACCCCAACTGTTACTGCCTGCTCAATTTCTCAAGCAAGCCTTACACAATTTACACAGCTTGTCTCATCCTGACATTCTGTCTGATGTTGAAGTTCTTTGGCCGGAAATGGAAAAGGACTGCCATGAGCAGTTGCACAAATGATGCCATGCCAACACAGAAAAGTATCTCACCACATAAATGCACCTGTGGGCAAATTCCCTAACATCACCCCAAGTTTTGCACACGTACATCTCACCGTCATGGGTCCATTACCTCCATCAGATGGTCAGCAATACCTACTGACTATCACAGATTGTTTCACTCACTGGTTGCAGGCAGCACCATTGGACAACATGCCTGTGAAAAAATTAGCCTCTGCCTTTGTGTCCTCAAACAACAGATTACAACAGCCAATTTGAATCGACCTATTTGCCAAGCTTGCAATTTTTTGCAGGTATGTCCACCATAAAACCACAAATTACCACCCAGAAAGCAACGGTCTGATAGAGTAATGGCACTGTTCGCTCAAAGGTGCTGCATGTGCCACGACATGACTCTGACGACTGCTTTACCAATTGCCATGACATGACTCTGACAACTGCTTTACCAATTTTGTTACTTGGTCTAAGAAAGGCTTACAAACTGGACATAGATGCTTCATCAACAGAATAGGTTTTTGGTAAAGCAATATGTTTTCTGGACAAATTCATCAACACCAATTCTCTGCAGTCCACTGCACAAGATCAGCTGGATTTTCTACTTCACTTGCACGAGTTCATTGCTTGTTTTCATATGCATCAAGGTTCCAGACATGGCACACCACCCTGTTACATTTATTGTAACTTGGCCAGCTGTTCACACATAATGCTATGCACAGCCAGTGTGAAATTTTCTCTACAAGTTTCGTACACAGGCCCAAACCATCTGTTACAACGACGTGCGTGGATGTTAGATATTAATGTCAATGGCAAGACCATGAGTCTCTGTTGACCAGGGCAAAATTGCATGCATCTTTCACGACGCATTGCCCACTGATGTTTCAAGAGGACAGCTTCATCTATCTGTGCCAGCACTGCATCCGCGATCTTAAACTGAACTCCTGGAGAGACTGTACATAGTTGAATATAGCTTGACTACTGATTCACCATTAATTGTTTCAGCCTTTTAAAGGGACAATTCTAAACTCATGTAAAACATCTCGCTGCTGTTCAAAATTGAGCTGAATGCAATTGTTCACTGTTCTAATAAATGAGGTTACTGTTCCACATAATTCAGAGAGTGGATTATTTACATGTTCTAGCAGGCTTGGAAGATACATACCGAACAAAGTGGAGCAGTCCTAATCACAGTTGCACCAACACTGCTCTTGGCTTTGACTCTTATGTGGAAGTTTTATTTACACACAATGGAACTCATGTCAGATTGCATAATAAAGTCATAACACCATTTCAACTCCACTAGCTTCCCACTCTTCAGGTTTGTCACATCCATCAATACACAGATGAACTGCCCATCTTGGAATACCCCCTAACAAGTTGCTGAGCACACCCTGCTGGCTATGTGAATCCTCCCAAACAGCCACTATTTCCATGAACTAGTAGAGATCTCAAAGAAGATATGACAACAAGTGGAAGCAGGCCTGAGGAATGAGTGAAAGCAAATAGGGTTAGCATCAAAATTACACCTCTTTGGAATGAAAATCCCAAAATTTGGTTCTATCAAGCAGAGGCACAGTTCAGCATTTGAAAAATTGTTATAGAAGAGACTAAATTTAAACATGTAGTGTCACAATTGCAGGGCACTTTCCCTGCATTACATCCTATGTTCCCATAACCCTCCTGGCCTCAACCTTCGTAAGCCCCTGTTTTCACCCATCCAGCCCCCTCCCTGTTCCCATTCCGGCACTACACAGCCATCATTTCACCATCACACCCAGTCTTTTAATTTCTTTCTATTTCTCTCCTTTCCACTACTTACCCCCCCCCCCCCCTTTTCTACTGCCCTCCATGTAAAATGCAGCATTTCCCTGTCCACCACCCCACTCCCTACCCCAGCCTCCTCCTTACCCCCACCCAGTCACCAATCCCATCACGCACTGGTGCTACGGCTCGCAGTGTGGCTTCAATTGTCTGAGACTGCAGACGTGTGTGTGTGTGTGTGTGTGTGTGTGTGTGTGTGTGTGTGTGTGTGTGTGTGTGTGTGTGTGTGTGTGTGTGTGCGCGCGTGCCTATTGCGACTCAGCATCTCTGTTATATGGTGAGTAGCAACTTTCCTTCTCTAATATTGTTACATTCCATCCTGGATTTTCCATAGTTTGAATGCTAAATGGGAAGAAGCTAAAGATGGCACAGGGAGTGCAGGAAGGCAAGGGGTAGGCTCACTTAAGTGTAAAAAGGGATATGAGCATTTGCTTCATATGTGGTAGTACAGAACAACTGGTAAGGGATTGTAAAATTTCCCACAGAGCAGTCAGCACAAATAGCTGAAGGGGCTTCTGGAAATAGGAAGTTACTGCGTGGTTCCAATAGGGTTTGTGTACCTAAACACAGAGTAGTTGCCATCTGTGTACACGAACTTGGGAAGGGAACGAGTACTATCTCCATTACTGATTATAAGTGGTAGAGCGCTAATGGAAGTATGGCTGGGATATGGAAGGTACAACCAGGAAGTGAAGGTTGTTGCAATATACCCAGAGACTCACTGTGAGTGGTCAGTCAGGTACAATGCAAGCATGGCATTGGTGCATTTACCTGGCCGATGAGGTTCTGGGTTGTAAGGAAGTTAACAGTTAGGGTTTTGTTAGGATGTGACTTCGTAGAGTGGTCCCAGTGCATACTGGATTATGCTAGTCGGTGTTTGCACTTTAAATTTTGCAAGGCCAAAGGCATTAAGTTTTGTCAACATCAAGAGAATTTGGGTGTGACTGGTGGAGCAAAAGGTCTGGGGTTTCGAGGCTGATCATCTAGAAGAAAATGAAAGATAACAGCTATTAGAAGTCTTGGATCGGTTTCTGGAGGTTGGGAGTTACAAACTAGATCAAATACAAGATTAAATTAACTGATCAGGTTCTGGTAAGGCATGCTCCGAACAGACTCTCACCACCCAAGATGCAGGAAATGTGCAAACTCATAAATAAACTATTACAGGATGGTGTGATTCACCCCTTTGTGTCCTCATATGCCTTCCCCATGTTCATAGTAACTAAGCCTAATGAGGGCGGAAATCATCCGGTAGTGGATTACAGCTTGCGTCATCAAAAGGTCACTTTAGTCAGTACCTCTAACAGATTAACACAATTGTTTTTTCTGGTTTTCTAAGGTACACATCTTTACCGTATTAGATTTTAATCAGGCATACCATCAGGTACCCTTGGCTTAGGAATCCAATGCAGTGGCAGCCTTGGTACTTACTGCAACCTTTTTTGAGTTTAATAAGTAACCTTTGGGTCGGAAACAGTAGCAGCTATCCTGTCACGGCTATAGTGTAATGTCTTGGGGGATTTAAAATTTCAGTGCATATATAATAATTTGGACAATGTAGTTATTCATATCCCCAGTCTTAAAGAACATTTTAATCATCTGGATAAGGTATTAACTTGATTGAAGGAAGTGGGACTGAGCATTAAAGCTAGCTAGGTGACATGGCCAGACGTGAGACATCATTTCTCAGGCGCACGGTGTCGAGCAAGGGCGTTTAAATTGATCAATCACGAACTTGAGCCATTTATAGATTTCCTTTTCCCCAAAGTAAGAAAGAGGTTGCGTGTTCTATTAGAATGGCTTGTTTCTTCCATAAATTTGTCCCCAATTTTGTCAGTTTGTCAGCTCCCCTAAACCAGTTTTGATGGAGGGAGAGAGATTATTCTGGGGAGAGAACCAGGGAGTACCTATTTTCAATCCTCCTTTCATAGTAACAAACCAATGCTTCATGCGGGAGCAATCACAGCTCATTCTTTTGTAGGAGCAGGAGGGAAACTGTAGACCGTTGGCTTATGCATCAAGGGCTCTGGCTGGTCTGGAATTGCACTACTCTGTATATGAGCAAGAGCCTCAGCTCAGTGGGCTGTCTGAACATCTGCTTTTCAATTTGAGATAGCTCGTATTGGGGCAGGTGAAAACAAGACAGCCAATGAATTATGTGGGATGTTTCAAATGACAAAATGAGGAAGAGACCAAGAATAAAGAAGCAGAGGTTGTCTCTACAGCAGGTGACAATGAGGAGGTGTCCAGAGCCCAATTAGTCGCTGGGGTTGTTTAGACAAAAATTCTTAAGCTGCTTCTGACTAGAGCCTGAATAAGAGAACAATCCTGAGTTGTACAGGCTTCATGCAGAGGTTAAAGGAGGTGGCTACAACAAGTGCTACTCCATGAAGAAGGGAATTCTCTGTTATAGAACAAAGCAGAATGATAAAAAGAAGACCTCTTTATCCAGTAGTCTAGTCCCAGCTGTGTTCACCTATTTTCACAAATCCTTATGTGGAGGGCATTTAGGCATTAATAAAATCTCCGATAAGATTAGCAAACAGGTCACCTAGAAAGCAGTGAAATGTGACATTCATAATTTGGTAGGACAATGTGAAGACTGTAAAAAGGGGAAGTCTGACAGCACAAAAAAGGGTTTTTACATTTGACCCGGGAATTCTATACCCTCACTAAACCTTTCATTGATTATTTAGGTCTCCTGTCATGCACTAAAGATGGAAACCCATTTAGTGTTCGTGGCAGTCAATGTCTTTGCTCCTTTCGTATGGCTAGTTCTGAGGTGGGGCACCACAACAGAAATCACGATTAATCATTTGGGCACCACCTTTGTGAGTTTTGGTCCACCTCACGAGTAAAGATGATCGAGACATTTGCTGAAAATGCTGCTCAAGGAGACATGTCCATGAACAGCAATAGATCGAAAGGTCATCGACGGAGAGAGAGAGACAGAGATGCCTGGTGGGAGACAGGCCATAATAGGGTTAATGGCTATAGCAAATAGGACAATGCTCAGGACGGAGCCCTGAGGCATCCTGTTTTCCTGAATAAAGGTGTCCAATGAGGCCGAACCTTGAAAACTATGCCTTTTAAAAATTCCTGAATGAAATGGGGCAGCCAGCCTCAGAAGCCTTATGTGTATAGAGTACAGAGTCCTCCAGAAAGTGTCATAGGCTTTCCACAAAACCAAAAAACACAGCCACACTCTACTATTTCCGCAGAAAACTGTTCACGACATGGGTTGACAAAGTGACGAAATGGTCTACTGCAAAATCCACACTGTGCAGTAGTTAGGAGACTGTGTGATTTGAGTCACCATACCAGCTGCCCATGAATCATACATTCCATCACCTTGAAAACAAAGTTGGTGAGAGAAATGGGGTGGTAGCTAGAAGGAAGGTGTCTGTTCTTACTGGGATTGGGTATGGGTATGACAGAGGCCGCATGCCAGTATCTGGGAAACATACCATCTGCCCAAATACAACTGTACATATGAAGGAGAAAGTGCTTGCTTGCAAAAGAAAGGTGCTGCAACATCTGAATGTGACAGTCATCTGACCCACAAGTGGAAGATTAGGATGAAGTAAGAGCATGATCTAGTTCCCATGTGGTAAAGGCAGCATTGTAGCATTCACAATTCTGAGAGGAGAAGGTTATCACCCAAGCCTCCTTTTCTCATTTCCGATGGACAAAGGTGGGGTGATGCTCGGTGGAGCTCGAAATCTCCAAAAAATAGTAGCCTAAGGTGTTGGAGACAGCAATAGGGCACACAATGACATCATCTGCTATGGTCAGGGGGAAATTGGGGAATAGACCTTGGTCCCAGAGAGCCATCAGAGGTTGCCCCACACTATGGAAGGAGTGAACTGTTCAAAGAATTAGTACATGAAATCCAGCAAGCTATTTTGCTATCCTGAAGAATGCGATGAAATTGCAATGCAACTTTTTATAACATCTACAGGTCACCATCATAGGATGGTGCTTAAAAACACAGAGAGCATGTTTCCACACACGAACTGCATCGTGGCATGCCTCAGTCCACCAAGGAACTGGAACACGGCACAGTAAAGATGATGTATGAGGTATGGAATATTCCGCAGTGGTACGGATAACATTTGCAAGGTACTCTACCTGGTCATCACATCTGGGGAAATGTTGTTCATCGATCAACAGAGATGAGTGAAGCCTCCAGTCAGTCTAAGAGAGCCGCCAATTGGATTTGCACATAGGTGAAGTAGTATTCAGCAAACAGACAGCACATGAAAAATGGTCACTTGAGTATGTTTCTCATAGAATGGACCACTCAAGACAATGGGCATGCTGGACAGTGCAGAATGCAAGAGCCAAATGGAAATATGTATGCTTGGAGTCTGGACGTAAGTGTTCTAGTATTAAGACAAATGAGGTTGAGCTGATTGAGAAGGTCAGCCAGGAGAGAACCTCTCAAGGCAGGTTCTGGAAGAGCATCAAAGGGGATGGTGTGCATTTAAGTCACCAAGTAGCAAGAGAGGGTGAGAGAGTTGACCAATAAGCTGGAGGAAATCTGCCCTGGTGACATTGAATGACTGACTGCAGCAGCTTGTAACTTAAGTGTTCAGTGAGGTGCTTTGGCTATGAATGTCATCCCGGATGAACAGCATGACTCCCCAATGAGATGGAATGCCATCCTCTGGGAGAAGGTCAAATCAGACTGCAAGGAATTGTGTGAGATCAAAGCGACTGCAAGGATGCAATTTAGTTTCTTGGCAGAAAACAACCAAATGCTGTGATTCCAGAGCAGTCTTGATTCCTCCTTGTTGGATAATGCCACAAAATTTCCTCACAAGGAGAGCCATGGCGGGGAAAGGGGGGGAGGGGGGAAGGAATAAATGAATTGTTGTCACCTTGACGGCTGCCGAGTGCCAGCCTTCAAAGACTCGATGTTACAGGAGACAGAGCTGAAGGATCCTATTCCATGAAATCTACAGAGGTGTCATCATTCTCTCTGGGTCATCCTGTGAATTAGAGGGCAGAAAAATGATAGGCAGTGCACACCAGTGAAATGGAAGTTGGCCGTGTGAGAGTAGCACTTGGTGTCACCATTGAAGAGGATCTCTGAGTTAGGGAAGAAGAAGACTATTTGTCTTCATTTAATTTCTTAGAGCCTTTGCAGTTGGCAGTTGAAGACTCAGATGTTTGTTGGCTGGAGGGATGTAAGAAGTCTTCACTAAAGTGTTCCTTTTGTCCTTTCCAGCCTGCCAGTTGCGAAGCAGGGCGAGGGCGAAGATTTGGTGGTTTGGCTTGTTACGCAGCTCGAGGAGGTGGAGATGGGGATGCTCATATGATACTGGGCGATTTTACAACTGCAGTGTTGAATTTGGGATCATAAGTCTGCACAGCTATGTCCTTGGTGAAGCAAGGTGTAGCACGGACGGTACTTTAAGTGCCAGGTGGTAAAACGCAGGGCTTGTGACTACCCAACAAATCGTGAGCAACAGGGTAAGGTACTTTCCCCTTCACCTGGATCCTATGTAAACAAGAGCACGATTTCACAGGGCCTGCAATTGCATCAACACCTTTCTGAATACTAAATGGATTAACTATAGCAATGGACTGTCCTCATTCAGTACACGATACCATGAGGAACCAAGGCACAGCTGCGAGATTCTTTGAATCTTTAGCATCAGTCTGTTTATGTTTAGTAGATATAGGCTGAGATAGTGACTGACTCATGGCAAAAAAATCCCCAATGATTGCGAGTCTCTGATGGCGCTCCTTCTAACTGGGGGCCACACCTCAGAGGGGCACTTACCTGTCTTAGGCCACTATTCACACCTCAGGTCACACATCCCAAACTCTTGACAGAGAGACCAATTGGTAATTTGGGAAGGTAACACCTCTCTCTCGACCTGGCCTGTACCAGGGGGTATGTGCAAACTGTACCTGTCAACCTGGGGCTGGGAATTACATTTTACCCTGTCTCCTGTTATGTGTCAAACACATGGGCAGGCCTTCAGGAGTACACAGGGAGGAAGAAGAAACATGGAGGAACCTCATATGCTGAAGCAGAGGAAGGGCGGGAGATGGAGAATGAAGAAAGGAACAAAAAACACATGAGGGGCAGTTCTAATGTCTGGCTATTAAAACCTCAGAACACAGACCCAAAAATATCCCAGACATGTTTCCAAAAGGAGGGGAAAAAGAATACCAGAGAGACAGACATGCAGCATGGAAAGGGACAAGTGTTGCAAAGGTTGAGGCCCCGTGGTAGCCGAAACAAGAACTCAACAATGAGTGGCCAGCCCCCAGGGCTGCAGTGAAGTAGTCCCCATAAATTTCACTTTGGGGAATGTTTTTAAAATAACTGTTGTTCAGTGACAAACTGTTTGTACCTTCATTTGTGACAAAATTATTGTTCTAAAAGTCCAGTAGCTTTCACTCTAGAACGCCATGTCCTAGCTTACAAGTTCTAAGGTACTTCCGTCTTTTCACCCTGCATGCAAAGATGGTACGAGTTCTGTATTGAAACAACTGGAGAAGCGAAAATGGAAACTGGCTGCATGCTTTTCACACAAACTGAGTCAGTGCACAGACCTAAACCAGCCTCTCTTTTTCAGAAAGAAATGCGAAGCAGAAAAACATCTTCCAAACTTTTCTGAGGGCATCAAACCACAACATTCCCAATAGGAACCACCACCAAACAATCAGAGTAGCAAAGTTAGGAAGGACTATAAGGCTTCCATCTTGATTTCTGGAGTAAGTCGTCTCTGCGCAGAATTAATGAACTATCACATCAGACACCGTAAACACTTTCTTGTAACAAAGTTGTATCTTTATCACATTCATAGCATTTTAACTTGATGTTTCTGTACTTTTTCTTTGTCATTCCAATATGCTTATATTTGTTTTGTTTTAATGTGATGTTGACCTTTTGTAAGAAATGGTCTTTACCACCGTGTGTTAATTCGTAACTCTGTTACTGATGGGGGAGAAGTGTAGAGATAACAATAATAGAAATCAGAACAGAACATTTAAGATTCATGAAATTGGCACGACCAACAAAACAACAGAGGATGTTTGAGAACAAAATAAAGAACAAAAGTGAGAGGGGGATGACATTTTGTGATTAGCAGTTTATATTAGAAACCATTAACAAATACTGTTAAGCAACATTTTTTGTGCTCCATAAACTGTATGACATTACAGCTGTTGTAAACTCTAGCTCATTCACCAACATATCCTGCCACCTTCTTGGACTCTGTTTACATCAGCCTATGCCTGGAAAAATGTTTTAAGTGCAATAATAATGTTATGAAGCCACAGACAGTTATTTTGCAGAAATTAAAGAACTGCACTTCAGCAATGAAATCTAGCCATTCAAAAAATACAAACTATTGAAACTCCAATAGGGATTTCACCATGTAGGAAAAGACAGGCTGCTACTTACTGTAAAGAAAGGCATGTTAAAGTTGCAGACAGCCACAATTAAAAGGCACTTACATATAGCTTTCGGCCACAGCCTTTATCAGTAGAACACACACACACACACACACACACACACACACACACACACACACACACACACACACACACACCTTTCATACACACGAGCAAGCACATCTCATGCACACACGACCACTAACTCTAGCATCTCAGGCCAGAATGCAACTATCATATGGGACGTAAGCAGCAATCTGGATGGGGCAGGTAAGGGGAAAGGAAAGTAGTGTTCAGTTGGGGAGAGAGACAAACACTGTCTGGTGCAGCAGTTACTAGAATGCCAACAGGTGCAGTGCCGGAGGCTGTGGGGCAGGGAACTGGGGAAAAATGGGTGGATGTGTCGACAGAGCCCCTTCCCCAAACATTTCCCCTGAGTCAATCTTCCTAATCAACCCTATGACTCCCCACACACTCACCTATATGCTCCCCAAAATCCACAACCCAACAATCCTAGACACTCACTATGGCAGGTTGTTGTGCCCCCACTGAAAGAATTTCGGCCCTCATTGAACAACACGTCCAACAAATTGCCCGTAATCTAGCCTCCAATGTCAAAGACACCAACCATTTCCTTCAGTGACTCTCCACCATACCCACACCTTTACCTCCTCAATCCCTACTTGTCACTGTTAACACCACTTACCTATACGCCAACACCCCTCATGCCCTTGGTCTTACTGCTATTGAACCCTACCTTTCCCAATGTCCTTCAGACTCCGTACCCACTACCTCATTCCTCATACACCTTACTAACTTTATCCTAGTCCACAACCACTTCTCTTCTTAAGGGAAGATACATAAACAAATCTGCGGCACAGCCGTGGGCACCCACATGGCACCCTCCTATGCCAATCTTTTTATGGGCTATCTAGAGGAAACATTTCTAGCCTCCCAAAACACCAAACCCTTAGTCCGGTTTAAGTTCACTGATGATATCTTCATGATCTGAAATCAGTGCCAAGACACCTTATCTTTGTTCCTTCACAACCTCAACACCTTCTCTCCCGTCCACTTCACATGGTCCTCCTCAACCTAGTGTGCCACCTTCCTAGATGTTGACCTCCTCCTCTCTGATGGCTCCAGCCACACCTCTATTCGCATTATACCAACCAATCACTAACAGTACCTGCATTTTGACAGCTGTCATCCCTTTCACACCAAAAATCCCTCCCATACAGCCTGGCCAACCGTAGTGACAAAAACTCCTTTGCTTAATATGCTGAGGGTCTCACCAAGGTCTTCACAGACAAGCACTATCCTCCAGACCTAGTCTGCAAACAGATCTCCCATGCCATTTCCCCTCACACCCCGCAATCCACCCGCCACACCAAGAACCAGCCACTACGGACTGTCCCCTTCATCACCGCTAAACCACATCCTTTGCCAGGGCTTTGATTACCCATCATCATGCCCTAAAATTGGGAACATCCTACCTGAGATATTCCCGCACCCCTCCTAAAGTGGTGTTCTGTCACCTGCCCAACCTCCATAACGTCCTAGTCCATCCCTAAGCCATCCCAATCCCAACCCCTTGCACAAAGATCATATCCTGGTGGAAGACACAGGTGCAAAGCCTGCTCAATCCAACCACCCAGCATTTCCTATTCCAGTCCTGTCACAGGTTTATCCTACCCCATCAGGTGCTCGGCCACCTGTGAAAGTAGCCATGTCATTTACCAGCTCTGCTGCAATCATTACACAGGTTTTTAGATTGGTATGACTACCAACCAGATGTCCATCAGGATGAACAGCCATCACCAAACTGGGGGCCAAGAGCAAACTAGACCACCCCGTGGCACAGCATGCAGCTGAACATAACACGTTTTATTTCAATGGGGTCTTCACCAGGCGAGCCATCAGGATCCTTCCCTACCACCAGCTTTTCTGAACTGTACAGATGGGAGTCATTCTTACAACACATTATTTTTTCCCCTACCTCTCTGCCCCACAACCTCCTGACATTGCACCTGTTGGCATTCTGGTCCCTGCACGTTCCACCAGACAGCGTTCATCTCTCTCCCCACCTGTACACTGCTATCCCTTCCCTTTCCCCCATCCCATCCCATCCCATCCCTTCCAGACTGCTGCTTGCATCCCACATGATAGTTGCATTCCAGCCCACGATGCTGGAGTCAGCCATCATGTGTGCATGAGGAGTGCTTCTGTTTCTGTATGAATGGTGTGAGTGTCTCTCTTTCATTGATGAAGACTGTGGCTGAAAGCTATATGTATGTTGTTGTTGTTGTTGTCTTCAGTCCTGAGACTGGTTTGATGCAGCTCTCCATGCTACTCTATCCTGTGCAAGCTTCTTCATCTCCCAGTACCTACTGCAACCTACATCCTTCTGAATCTGCTTAGTGTACTGATCTCTTGGTCTCCCTCTACGATTTTTACCCTCCGCGCTGCCCTCCAATGCTAAATTTGTGATCCCTTGATGCCTCAAAACATGTCCTACCAACCGATCCCTTCTTCTAGTCAAGTTGTGCCACAAACTTCTCTTCTCCCCAATCCTATTCAATACCTCCTCATTAGTTACGTGATCTACCCACCTTATCTTCAGCATTCTTCTGTAGCATCACATTTCGAAAGCTTATATTCTCTTCTTGTCCAAAATGGTTATCGTCCATGTTTCACTTCCATACATGGCTACACTCCATACAAATACTTTCAGAAACAACTTCCTGACACTTAAATCTATACTCGATGTCAGCAAATTTCTCTTCTTCAGAAACGATTTCCTTGCCATTGCCAGTCTACATTTTATATCCTCTCTACTTCGACCATCATCAGTTATTTTACTCCCTAAATAGCAAAACTCCTTTACTACTTTAAGTGTCTCATTTCCTAATCTAATCCACTCAGCATCACCCGATTTAATTTGACTACATTCCATTATCCTCGTTTTAGTTTTGTTGATGTTCATCTTATATCCTCCTTTCAAGACACTGTCCATTCCGTTCAACTGCTCTTCCAAGTCCTTTGCTGTCTCTGACAGAATTACAATGTCATCGGCGAACCTCAAAGTTTTTATTCCTTCTCCATGGATTTTAATACCTACTCCGAATTTTTCTTTTGTTTCCTTTACTGCTTGCTCAATATACAGATTGAATAACATCAGGGAGAGGCTACAACCCTGTCTCACTCCTTTCCCAACCACTGCTTCCCTTTCATGCCCCTCGACTCTTATAACTGCCATCTGGTTTCTGTACAAATTGTAAATAGCCTTTCGCTCCCTGTATTTTACCCCTGCCACCTTCAGAATTTGAAAGAGAGTATTCCTGTTAACATTGTCAAAAGCTTTCTCTAAGTCTACAAATGCTAGAAATGTAGGTTTGCCTTTTCTTAATCTTTCTTCTAAGATAAGTCGTAAGGTTAGTATTGCCTCACGTGTTCCAATATTTCTACGGAATCCAAACTGATCTTCGCCAAGGTCGGCTTCTACCAGTTTTTCCATTCGTCTGTAAAGAATTCGCGGTAGTATTTTGCAGCTGTGACTTATTAAACTGATAGTTCGGTAATTTTCACATCTGTCAACACCTGCTTTCTTTGGGATTGGAATTATTATATTCTTCTTGAAGTCTGTGGGTATTTCGCCTGTCTCATACATCTTGCTCACCAGATGGTAGAGTTTTGTCATGACTGGCTCTCCCAAGGCCATCAGTAGTTCTAATGGAATGTTGTCTTCTCCCGAGGCCTTGTTTCGACTCACGTCTTTCCGTGCTCTGTCAAACTCTTCACGCAGTATCATATCTACCATTTCATTTTCATCTACCTCCTCTTCCATTTCCATAATATTGTCCTCAAGTACATCACCCTTGTATAAACCCTCTATATACTCCTTCCACCTTTCTGCCTTCCCTTCTTTGCTTAGAACTGGGTTGCCATCTGAGCTCTTGATATTCATACAAGTGGTTCTCTTCTCTCCAAAGGTCTCTTTAATTTTCCTGTAGGCAGTATCTACCTTACCCCTAGTGAGATAAGCCTCTACATCCTTACATTTGTCTTCTAGCCATCCCTGCTTAGCCATTTTGCACTTCCTGTCGATCTCATTTTTGAGACGTTTGTATTCCTTTTTGCCTGCTTCATTTACTGCATTTTTATATTTTCTCCTTTCATCAATTAAATTCAATATTTCTTCTGTTACCCAAGGATTTCTATTAGCCCTCGTCTTTTTACCTACTTGATCCTCTGCTGCCTTCAGTACTTCATCCCTCAGAGCTACCCATTCTTCTTCTACTGTATTTCTTTCCCCCATTCCTGTCAATTGTTCCCTTATGCTCTCCCTGAAACACTGTACAACCTCTGGTTCTTTCAGTTATCCAGGTCCCATCTTCTTAAATTCCCACCTTTTTGCAGTTTCTTCAGTTTCAATCTGCAGTTCATAACCAATAGATTGTGGTCAGAATCCACATCTGCCCCTGGAAATGTCTTACAATTTAAAACCTGGTTCCTAAATCTCTGTCTTACCATTATATAATCTATCTGAAACCTTTTAGTATCTCCAGGGTTCTTCCATGTATACAACATTCTTTCATGATTCTTAAACCAAGTATTAGCTATGATTAAGTTATGCTCTGTGCAAAATTCTACAAGGCGGCTTCCTCTTTCATTTCTTCCCCCCAATCCATATTCACCTACTATGTTTCCTTCTCCCCCTTTTCCCACTGACGAATTCCAGTCACCCATGACTATCAAATTTTCATCTCCCTTCACTACCTGAATAATTTCTTTTATCTCGTCATACATTTCATCAATTTCTTCATCATCTGCAGAGCTAGTAGGCATGGGCTTTGTGTCTATCTTGGCCACAATAATGCGTTCACTATGCTGTTTGTAGTAGCTTACCCGCATTCCTATTTTCCTATTCATTATTAAACCTACTCCTGCATTACCCCTATTTGATTTTGTAAGCGTCTTTAATTGTGCCTGTCTGCAATTTACCTTGTCTTCTTTACAGCAAGTACCAATCTGTCTTTTCCTACATTGTTGACTCTCAAAAAATACTTCAGGCAACTGCAGTCAGCTTAAAAAAAAGTTTTAAAAAAGTAGGTGCATTTTTGTGGTAATAAGAGTCATTTTATGTCAGGCTGAGAGTTTTGAATGTTTTGCTCAGTGGTAGTGTTGCTATTTAAATGAACTGAGTCAATTGAAACACTACCTGGTAATTTAGTATTTTTATTTCCTGATCTTTTACTGTTACTGAGACAGGCTTGGATTATCCTGCAGCTTTCCTGCAGGCATTGTCCAAATATACTTCCTCTTTTTTTCTGTTCAAGGATGTCTCAAAACAATCACCATTCACTCCATATTGCTTCTAATATTGCTTCATCTCAGTTAATATGTGAAAGTGTCTGCACCAAACAAATGAATCAAGAAAATTTATTATTTTTATTATGCTGACCTAACCATCAATTACTGACCAAGCATTGTTTGTTTAGATGTCTGTATTATTAACAATACACAGCTTGGCAAGCAAGTGGATAAATATCAAATGAAAGATCCATAGGTCTCAAAGTTCAGTCCTCAAATCATCCTAGTATTTGTGTAACTTATCTCTCGTTTCATCTCTGACAATGGTTTCTTCATGTGAAAAATGCCAAGTTAAACTGTGGTCTTGCAACCAAAGTTTAAGACCCCATTTGCAATAGGACGACACCTAGTAAAAGCACTGTGCTGTTCAAACCAACCTCATTGTTGACTTTGCAAAACAAGCTATGAAGTTAATGTACAGATAAACAGCCACAGGCCATGTATTGTTTGACTAGTGTAACTCATCAGACAAGAGCATCCTTTGATATTCACTGCCCTAGTGGCAATGCATTAGAAGATTTAAAGCACCACTCGACACCCTCATCAGCACAATGTCAACGTCATTGGCATCAGGGCAATGAATACCTGAGAATGCTTACATATGATAAATGAAACTAGTAAAATAAATCAAATAATACGCAACCTGTACCTGTTTATCTGTACATTAATTACAATGGTGACAGTGTCCCCCGCAAGTGATACCTGTGTCTGCTAAAACTGTAAAGTGTTTCACAATGTCTGTGGTTGTTTCATTTGGAAGAAGTGGCTGAACTTGAATTTTAATCATGAAGAAGATCACAAAAACAACAACATTTGATACGTACCTTTTGTGTGGCACATACAGCAATGAATATATTGCTCCTAGAATGCAGCAGGGATACAATATGTATGATAAATATCTCATAATTTCTGCATCAAATTCTTGGGTCTTCTGTTCAGCAGCAGATGACCCTTTTGACGTGAACCTCAAGCAAGGTAAATGTAACTGACTAAATGTTACTTCCACATAAATAACCTTCTGTGCTTTCCATAGCTGCAATCATTTCATTAAATTAAAGGTGGGTATATATAAATGAAGCATAAAATACAAAGTTACATGTTCATTAAAGTCTACATTAGTACCTCAATTACTGTTGCAATGCCAGAAGGAATCAGGACTAGTAATGATGTCTTTTCATCCATCATGTATAGGAACACAATAATGTGGCTGAAAGCTCGCCAAACTACTGTTCTAACTGACAAGCCAGCAAAGTTTTGTTTGTGGCGCCAAAATGTGACATCATTTTTGAAAGCTAAAAAGTCAAACAACAGCTGCAAAGAATTTATAGTTTTCTTGAACATCTTTACCACACCATACATATATATATATATATATATATATATATAAATATATGAAAAAATGCATGTATTGGTTTTACTCACATGAACAGCAGCCACAAACACAGTAATGCAGAGAAGGTACATATTTGTATCGGCAAATATTCCTTTTACCTCATCTACATCCTTTTCATTAAAACCAAAAGACATTAATGACCGTAAAGCAGTTTCAATGTGCTGCATCACTCTATAAAATGAGAATAATTGCAGAATCACAGTAATGAATGTCAGAATTATGTATCCAGTGTCAGAATTTCTATCATTTAAGAATTCAAACGTACCTCAATAATGCCCAGTTCAAGAACTTACATGGTTATAACTTTAGAAGATCTGCAATACTTAAATTGACTTGCTGGAATCATAACTGTTAAACATGAAAGCTGAACCAAATATTTGAAACAATCCCTTCTGTAGGCTTTTCTTAATTATTTGTTTATAGAGTGGCAGCAGTAGGCACAATATAACACATTCAAAATTGCTTGCAACTGTGCATTTTGTCTCCCTACAGTTGAGCATTCATTAACAATGGCAGTGAGGGAATGCAATGTACAAGTGTCAAGTCACCCAATTTATTCATTAACCTAAGATGTAAAGCTAACAACAAAGCATTAATTTTATTTAGATTTTATGTAATTTTGAAAGTATCTATATCCATAGTCCAACTCATAACAGAAAATGAATAATTTAGAACTAAAGAACTTATGAAAGTCAGGCAAACGTCTGAAATACAAGGAGCATTCAATAAGTAATGTAACACATTTCTTTCATGGCCAATTTTAGTTGAAAACATACAGAATTTGTTGTGGGACATCTTGGTATTTATTCCTGCTTCAGCCCCTATAGTTTCATGAAGTTTTGATAGCTGGCGGCTCTAACCATACACTTCAGCATGATGTCCGTAAAAGATGTGTGTTTCAAGCACACAGCTGCCACTGACTTTCTTTTGGTTGAAAACCAAAGCACTGCAGATACTTATAGGCATTTGCAGAATGTTTACAGAGACCTGGCAGTGGACAAAAGCATGGTGATCAACTTAGGACAGTAGAATGCTCACAATGACTGTTGTTGTTGTTGTTGTTGTTGTTGTTGTTGTCTTCAGTCCTGAGACTGGTTCGATGCAGCTCTCCATGCTACTCTATCCTGTGCAAGCTGCTTCATCTCCCAGTCCATACTGCAGCCTACATCCTTCTGAAGCTGCTTAGTGTACTCATCTCTAGGTCTCCCTCTACGATTTTTACCCTCCACGCTGCCCTCTAATATTAAATTGGTGATCCCTTGATGCCCCAGAACATGTCCTACCAACCAATCCCTTCTTCTAGGCAAGTTGGGCCACAAACTCCTCTTCTCCCCAATTCTATTCAATACCTCCTCATTAGTTATGTGATTTACCCATCTAATCTTCAGCACTCTTCTGTAGCACCACATATCGAAAGCTTCTATTCCCTTCTTGTCTAAACTATTTGTCGTCCACGTTTCACTTCCATACATGGCTACACTCTATACAAATACTTTCAGAAACGACTTCCTGACACTTAAATCTATACTCGATGTTAACAAATTTCTCTTCTTCAGAAACGCTTTCCTTGCCATTGCCAGTCTACATTTTATATCCTCTCTACTTCGACCATCATCAGTTATTTTTCTCCTCATAGAAAAACTCCTTTGCTACTTTAAGTGTCTCATTTTCTAATCTACTTCCCTCAGCATCACCTGATTTAATTCGACTACATTCCATTATCCTCGTTTTGGTTTTGTTGATGCTCATCCTATACCCTCCTTTCAAGACACTGTCCATTCCGTTCAACTGCTCTTCCAAGTCCTGTGCTGTCTCTGACAGAATTACAATGTCGATTTTAATACCTACTCCGAATTTTTCTTTTGTTTCCTTTACTGCTTGCTCAATATACAGATTGAATAACATTGGGGATAGGCTACAACCCTGTCTCACTCCCTTCCCAACCACTGCTTCCCTTTTGTGTCCCTCGACTCTTATAACTGCCATCTGGTTTCTGTACAAATTGTAAATAGCCTTTCGCTCCCTGTATTTTACCCCTGCCACCTTCAGAATTTGAAAGAGAGTATTCCAGTCAACAATGTCAAAAGCTTTCTCTAAGTCTACAAATGCTATAAATGTAGGTTTGCCTTTTCTTAATCTAGTTTCTAAGATAAGTCGTAGGGTCAGTATTGCCTCACGTGTTCCAATATTTCTACGGAATCCAAACTGATCTTCGCCAAGGTCGGCTTCTACCAGTTTTTCCATTCGTCTGTAAAGAATTTGCATTAGTATTTTGCAGCCGTGACTTATTAAACTGATAGTTCGGTAATTTTCACATCCTGCTTTCTTTGGGATTGGAATTATTATATTCTTCTTGAAATCTGAGGGTATTTCGCCTGTCTCATACATTTTGCTCACTAGATGGTAGAGTTTTGTCAGGACTGGCTCTCCCAAGGCTGTCAGTAGCGCTAATGGAATGTTGTCTACTCCTGGGGCCTTGTTTCGACTTAGGTCTTTCAGTGCTCCATCAAACTCTTCGCCCAGTATCATATCTCCCATTTCATCTTCATCTACATCCTCTTCCATATCCAGAATATTGCCCTGAAGTACATCGCCCTTGTATAGACCCTCTATATACTCCTTCCACCTTTCTGCTTTCCCTTCTTTGCTTAGAAATGGGTTTCCATCAGAGCTCTTGATATTCATGCAAGTGGTTCTCTTTTCTCCAAACATCTCTTTAATTATCCTGTAGGCAGTATCTATCTAACCCCTAGTGAGATAAGCCTCTACATCCTTACATTTGTCCTCTAGCCATCCCTGCTTAGCCATTTTGCACTTCCTGATTTTTGAGACATTTGTATTCCTTTTTGCCTGCTTCATTTACTGCATTTTTATATTTTCTTCTTTCATCAATTAAATTCAATATTTCTTCTGTCACCCAAGGATTTATTCTAGCCCTCGTATTTTTACCTACTTGATCCTCTGCTGCCTTCACTACTTCATCCCTCAAAGCTACCCATTCTTTTTCTACTGCATTTCTTTCCCCCATTCTTGTCAATTGTTCCCCTATTCTCTCCCTGAAACTCTGTAAACCTCTGGTTTAGTCAGTTTATCCAGGTCCAATCTCCTTAAATTCCCACCTTTTTGCAGTTTCTTCAGTTTTAATCTACAGTTCATAAGCAATAGATTGTGGTCAGAGCCCACATCTGCCCCTGGAAATGTCTTACAATTTAAAACCTGGTTCCTAAATCTCTGTCTTACCATTATATAATCTATCTGGAACCTGTCAGTATCTCCAGGCTTCTTCCATGTATACAATCTTCTTTTATGATTCTTGAACCAAGTGTTAGCTATGCTTAAGTTATGCTCTGTGCAAAATTCTACCAGGGGGCTTCCTCTTTCATTTCTTCCCCCCAATCCATATTCACCTACTATGTTTCCTTTCTCATCCTTTTCCTACTATCGAATTCCAGTCACCCATGACTATTAAATTTTCATCTCCCTTCACTATCTGAATAGTCTCTTTTATCTCATCATACATTTCTTCAATTTCTTCGTCATCTGCAGAACGAGTTGGCATATAAACTTGTACTACTGTAGTAGGCGTGTGCTTCGCGTCTATCTTGGCCACAATAATGCATTCGCTATGCTGTTTGTAGTAGCTTAACCGCACTCCTATTTTTTTATTCATTATTAAACCTACTCCTGCATTACCCCTATTTGATTTTGTATTTATAACCCTGTATTCACCTGACCAAAAGTCTTGTTCCTCCTGCCACCAAACTTCACTAATTCCCACTATGTCTATCTTTAACCTATCCATTTCCCTTTTTAAATTTTCTGACCTACCTGCCCGATTAAGGGATCTGACATTCCACGCTCCGATCCGTAGAACGCCAGTTTTCTTTCTCCTGATAACGACGTCCTCTTGAGGGTCTATGGTCTTCATCCCAGTCCAGCTTTATCAATGCATATCCAGATTTCAGTTGGACTCACTCAACTGCGACAGGTGTAGACATATCAGGGCGTGTATAACAACTCTGAAATACTGCGCTGATAGTTGCACTTACTAGCCAACATCTGGATCCGCATATAAAAGGTCATTGTAGAACTTTCATCTAATGTTTCTTCCAGTTTCTGTGAGGGGTGTCTTAAAACAACACAAACGCATCATATTTTCTTTATTCATTAAAGTTGTCACAAAAATGCAAATGAAACTCTCCTTCTCCATGGCAATGCAAGGCTTCACAGACATTTGCGTGCCCGACAGCAGCTCACAAAACTTCGATGGATTGTTCCTCCTCATTCACCCAACATGCAGTATCTTGCACCTTCTGACTTCCATCTGTTTCATCCAATAAAGTATGCACTTTGGGAAGCAGAACGTGGGCAATATGGAGGTTATCGATGCAGCAAGACACTGGCTCCGATGGTGACCAGAGGAGGGCTATCATGCTGACTTGAAGGCACCTCTAGTAAGGTGACATAAGCCATTACACTGGATGGAGATCATATTGAAAATAGGATTTTGTAACAAAAGAGTGAGTAATAATATGGTGTATTGGAATCCTGAATAAAATCAACCTGCTTTCAGAAAAAAATGTGTTGCATTCCTTACTGAACCTCCCTCATAATTTATGGAAGTGTGGAGAAAACTATCAGTAAGGAATTGTAATGTTTGAGAAAACCATCACCAAGGAATTTTAGTGATGGAAAAATTATGACAAGTTTAAAATCAAACAAAAGGAAAGTTAGAGTTTGAGATCAATACCGTCTAATGCATACATCAAAATGGTTAATATTGATTAAAAGCTTTTGGACATGTTACGAATTATGTCACACAACAAACAGCATTGAAAAGCTGAAACAGCTCGAGAGAAGAATCAATGTATGTTTTTACTTTTACAATGTTTTCATGCTTGTATTTTGAAATACTGAACAGTGGCAATCCACCTGTATTAGCATCTTTCCTACCATAGCGATCTGAGATACCGACAAAAAACTTCTGATACATCTTTAGGCATACTTTGGTACTTTTAAGAAAGTCTCCAAGTTTTAGACAACATTTCAACTCACAATTTATTGATGCTCCAGCTCAAGACATGTCACACCTCTACATAACATAACTTCAAGAGCTGCCATGGATAATTTCTGAAGTGTCTGCCTCCAATTGCCATTTTTTCCAGCTTAGGAAAACTTTATAGTATTGGATATTTTGTAGTAATTAATACAAGACTTTCAAGTGCAATTAGTATCTTACAGATCTACTGCTGCTGAAGTTTTTACTCCACTTTCTTCAATAAACTAACATTCCTTTCTAAGAAAATTACATTTTTTACACATGTGCAAAATACACGCAAGGCCTCTCTGAGCAAATACATTATGTATTTATGCACCTTATAAGTGTCCTTACAACTACAGATGTTCATACCTCAGTTTTCCAGTAGATACAGGAGCATATGCTAGTGTAGTCATCATAATAGTATCATTCTTGCCGATGACAACTAGATCACGTAAGCGATTGTTGAGGAAATCATACTGAATTATTGGAAGGAATTCTCCCCGAGAGTTCAAACTGTAAAAAATAAAAAGGTATAGAATGTAATAACTGTAAGAACATCATATAAAATTGAATGCATTGGGAGTGAGTTAGCTCTTCCTAGGATGGGACTGAAAGCTACTGATCAAAAATTTCACAAGAGACAAATGCAGAAAAATGCTGCTAAAAAAGTGAACCAATTAATGACACAAGTCATAAAGAATTATTAAGTGAAAGTTGATTCCTCCAGCCGGTTTCATTTAAATCACACATCATCCAGTGTAAGATAACAACAGAGCACCTATATGCCTCAAGTGCCAGGATCTAAGGAGAAATCATGTGTCCAACATCACAGACAAGTCACTGTCATCTGTCAGTAAATATATGGAACTTCTGGTATGTGTGCAAAGATGAATCAAGGCAAGCTATTCTAGGAAACGCATGATAAGAATTATCCCTCTACTCTAAGATATTCCAAGTACCAACAGCCTAGTTGCTTAACTGCGGAAAGTTCATAAATCAGACATAAACTCAATGTCAAGCTCTAAAATCTAAGAGAGACTGTGCAGCTAGTGTAGCTCAAGTATGTAATATAGTGTTACAGAAAAATTTCCTTACAGACAGCGTCCAACAAAATAACTGTGATTTATACTCGAAAACATTGTACAGTTTCGTCCATAGGTGTGGAACGACTCTTCTAAAACAAAAACAGGTTGCTAAATAGGAACTAAAAGTCAAGTTCTGTGAGATGGGAAAGAGGGAAAAATCTATGTTGCTATGCTACCAACATAACAGCCTTTTCAGAAGCCATTGTCTTGGACGAAACTCATAATTTTCAAAGTGACAAGATTCATATGACATATGAAACAGATGGAGAAATACACAAGAAAAAACACTGATACCTTTCATTTCAGCATAGCTTTATTCATTCCCAAGTTATGTCGTGTTTTTTACGTAACAAGGCAATGCTGGTGAAAACAAATAAAGGCAATAGGGCGTAAAAATCATATAGTTGATGTTCCTGAGATATACTGAGTCTCACTTTTATCTATGATAATGATGCAGGATGAAGCAATGTGTTAAGATCTGTAGCACTGCCAGAATTCAAACCCAAGTTCCCACTCCCTAGACAGATGCGTTACCCACTGTGCCACACTGGTACTGCAGCTACCATAGCTGCACTTATTACCTAGTACATCTCCCTCCCAGATACAAATTCTTCATCCCCCAGTCCGTACTGGACTACCTCTGCAATACTCATGCAAGTATAGAAGGGGAATATCAATGGGCTGAAGTGTAAATTGGAATTTGTATCAGGGAGGGAGACATACTAGCGTAATCCATGCAGCTATGGTAGCCGGAGTCCAAGTGTGGCACAGCAGTTTGCATATCTGCCTAGAAAGCAGGAGACCCACTTCAAATTCCGGTGCTAGTACAAATTTTAATTCATTGCTTCAGCCCATATCATTATCGCAATAGGAGATGTTTGTCATGTCCAGCGGTCTCTAAGGTGGTACTTATCTGCTTCACCCATTTCTCATGGAATTTAACCAAAGTATGTATCCAAATGCAAGCACAAGAAACAACAGTCTCTTCTGAGATCCGCAAGTTCTTTGATCTTCACTGCATACACAACTATCTTCATATTTTTACACTATCAGAAATCCAATGGACTTAATTTTGAGGTATATGATGGCCAGTTCACCTGACGCCTAATACCTATCCACCTCCTGGAAAACTAGATATCCAGATATGCCAGAAGAGAAAGCATACAATGAGATAAGGCAACATTGTGCTGAAAGAAAGATGGAACTGTCCTGTCTTGAGACAACATCAAATATTCTTGTAACAACTGCAAATAATGGGCTGTTACATGAAGAAGGACCCAACAATAGAAAAACCCCATATTCCATCACTTTCGATGTGCCAGTTATCTTCTATGGACACATTCAGTGAGGATTGACACCTGACCAGTGACTGTGATTTTGTCATTTATATATATGTTATCTGTTCTTTTGGACATGTCTGAAAAAACAGACACTATTTTTGATCCTGCAGTCACTATGAAACAAGACACAAAGGAATTAAAGACTTCAGCCACCAGTGAGCACTGATTTAAATCAATGTGGAAAGTTACAAATTTATGCCAGACTGGGATTCAAACCCAGGTTTCCTGCTTATTAGGCAAACATGCTGACCACTATACCATCTGGACACAGTGGTCATTGCAAATGCACGGACTACCCTATCATATCTCCTGCCAGACACAAATTTTCAATTTATCGACACATCACAACTGCATGGACTATCCTAGCATGTCTTCTGCCAGACCCAAATCCTCAACTTATCCACACATTACTAATGTAGTGTCCCTTGCCCATTATCCTCAATTAAGAGGCAGGAGACTAGGGCTCGAGTCCCTGTCTGGTACAAAATTTAAACTTTCCCCATCAATTTAAATCAATGCCCACTAGCAGCTAATATTTATAATTCCTTTGTGTCTTGATCATAGTGTCTGCAGGATCAAAAACTGTGTCTGTTATTTCAGCCATGTCCACAAGAACAGATACCACTTAAATAATTAAGGGGCAGATGATATCTTCATTGCAGATGCACACCAAGCTCAATCTCTTATGGGCATCAGCAAAATTCTGCAAGTAATGAGGATAATGGGCCAAGCGCACTACGTAAGTAATGTGCAGATAAGTTGAGAATTTGGTTCTGACAGGGGATATGCTAGAATGATCCATGCAGTTGTGATGGTCACTGTGTACGGATGGCGCAGTGGTTAATGCATTTGCCTAGTAAGCACGAGACCTGGGTTCGAATCCCAGTCCGGCACAAATTTTCAACTTTCCCCATTGATTTAAATCAATGCCACTGACAGCTAAGGCCTATTACTTCCTTTGTGTTCTGTTTAGTTTTGTTTCTCAGTTCACATATAAATTGTCTTTTTCTGTAAACAGTATGTCATAGGACAAACAATGGATTTCATCCAGCTCGTGTGTCACCTATTCTGCAAACTGAACAATCTGGATTATCCTTGGTGAGATCATGTAATATTTACATTTTATACAGATGCCATGTATGAGTGGCCATTGTTTGTGTGCGGAAGATACCAGTTTCTTGTGAGATGCGAAGAGTACTGAACTCTGGACTCTTACTGAAAAATGCATGAACAGCTGTTGATAACCATTTTTGATCATCCAGCTTTCTGTTTGTCTGTGGTAGAGGCAGTTTCATGGAATTTCGCAAATGGTTAACCACTGTGCTTTGAGTAATGGGTGCTCTGTTTGGGTGCCATTGGATAAAATCCTCTGCACTAGCATACATGCTTCTACCTCCTGATATCAACAGAATCTCAGTGTGATCGCTTCTGTTAATGCCATCAGCTTTCATGTCACCTGTAACGAAGAAACCCTGATCACAACTGGAGAACAGAAAATGTTATGCTCAAACAAAATGCACCATTGTTTGTCTCGAGTAATTCTCTATTTGTTTGACAAGTCAGGTGCCCCTCTTTCCACTTGAAAATTACAAGTTGTTTCTAAAATGAGCATCACTGTTTCTCTATTATTCTTTCTTTCTTTTCTTTATTGTCATTTGTCTATGAACTGTGTTAGTTAACATAGCCTCACAGACCTTCCCTCTCTCTCTTCTCACAATGACTGACTCCAAATGTCTGTTTTTCCAAATGTTTTGTTAGAAGGGTGGGCCCACACTTATGAAACACCTTTTATTAGAGTTTTTCACCTTGCTTTCAACAGTGATCCAACAGAAGCAGTATCAACATTCTTCCATCTATCTACCAGTTAGTCAGTCATCATTTTCCACTGCTCCATAACATTCATCAGTTAGAATTAGAGTAGGCTATGCAGTGGCCTCTTCACTCATCAGGACAGCATCAGGTGAAGTGCAGTGGTGAGGATCTGTCAGACACCCACAAGCATTCGTGAAATATTACTGCCAGTTTACGCGTTTATTAACAAGTACAGTGTTTCCTTCCCCGTATCATTGGCAAGCAGGCAAACCAGCAGAGCATTTGTCAGGCAGTATTTGCTGACACAGGTGTGCCTCATAGTGTTGATGTGATCGTTAACATAGCAGATGTTACATCATGAATTGTTGTTGACTAAAAAGTGCTGCAGATATAGCCCAGTGGGCTGCAGCTCCGCTAACTGATTTCCAGGGTGTTCTTGTGGAAGTCAGAGACAATGCCCAGGAAAGGTGCCCAACAACCCTGCACAAAGTATGCATATTCATGAAAAATTATGTCATGGCCTCTGTGGAAGAGAACGCCCATCAGTGAGGTCTGCAGGGGCTTGGTGTTGGGAGGCACCCACGTCTCCCAATTGTATCTTCCCCAAACATTGTCCTATCCCTTTCCAATGCTTAAAAGCTTTTGTGTCTGCACATTTTACTTTTTGCCAAACACCTCACAACCTTTACAAAAAAACTTTTTCACTGATTAACAGTTATTAGCTTCCGTTTTATCCGTTTGAAAGGCAAAGGCTTTTTCCTATTATATATTACCTTAGACAGCAAAAGGCCAGTAGCTGTGTACACTTTGGAATGACATGCAGCAGTGATGTACTAAAGGTACACATCCCAGTTGTGATTACTATTCACATAATAACCTAACTTCTCAGAAATATTGCAACGAACTGTTTCTGTTCTCCCATACACTGAACTCTTACCACTCTCCCACTGGGGTTTGAGGGCTGAAAGGGCTTGCTCTGAATTTGCAATTATGAAGCAAGTGGCACAGCTGTCTCATCAGATGAGACATAAAATCAGTGCCCTGACCTGTAATTAAAGTGTATGGAACACTAAATGGCAGCAACCAATTACCATTGCTTGTGCTGATCAGGAATTTCAGTCATTGCTATGAACTATCAGAAATGGTCTGTAATGGTCAACACGTACCAATAACCTGCTAGCGTTCAATTAAATTTATCTAAAATATCTTGTTTTATCATATGCGGTGGTTTTGATGTTTCTGGTAATCTTTGTAATGGAACTGGTTGGTGACTGAGGTCAGCCTGTTGCTCACAAGATACACAGTTCCTAACATATTACTTGACATCCTGTTCCCTAGCTCTTCAAGAAAATTTTTCAGCCACCATCAGTCACAACTGTTCTGAGTGCCATGACATATGGTCATGTGCTTGTTTCAAAACTTCATCCCAGAATGACGCAGATACCACCAGCTCTAGTCTGCACTTTGTCACACAATGGCTTATTGTGGAGAACAACAAACTGTGGCTGTGATCTGAATGCCTGACAGTCAGCATCAGCTGTCTGTGCTCTTTGTCACTTGGCAACACGGTTGTCCATTACTTGCAGAACTGCAATTTTCCTTTTTGAACTGTCGGCGTTACAATGCTTTTTCTCTGGATTGTGCACCATGAACACAGTGTGATCCATCGCTTCCTAAAATTTTTGGCTTTATAAATAACAACAAAAGTAAGAAACATTTCCTTCTCCGCAGTGGAATAATTTCACTCTGCTTTGTTCAGTTGTCTGGATGCGTACACTACTGGTTGTTCCTTATTATCTATACTCTGAAACTACATCACAGGCCAAATTGAATTTCTTTTCAAAGTTGGGTAATACTAAATCTGGATTCAACATCAGCACCTGTTTCGAGGGCGTCAAACATTATCTCACAGTCAGTGGACAATTCAAGTTTCGCTCCTTTTCTGAATAAACAGTTCAAAGGCTCAGCAATCTCATTAAAATTCTTTATAAATTTTTGATTATAATTACAAAGGCCTAAGAATGATAGCAACTGTTTCGTTGCCTGAGGAAGCAAGAAATCACAAACCACTGACACCAACCACAGATCAGTTTTTACACCTTGCTGCCTGGTCACATGAAGATAATTTAATTTTGTTGCTGGAAAGTGACATTTATCAATAATCAGTGTCAGACAAGCTGTTCTAATTCTCTTCTTAATATATCTTCCAGTTGACACACATGTTCCTCTATGTCTTTCATCTGCAGCTCGTGGCCTAGTGGCTAGCACTGCTGCGTCTGGATCACAGGGTTTGATTCCCAGCTGGGTTGGGGATTTTCTCTACCCGAGGATTGGGTGTTTGTGTTGTCGTCATCATCATCATCATCATCATCATCATCATTCGTGACAGTGGCTAGATTGGACTGTGGAAAAAATTGGAATGTGTAAAAATTGGGGCTTTGCACAGGCAATGGTGAGCACACAGTTGAGTGCCCCACAAACTAATCATCATCATCACCATCATCATCATCATCATCATCATCATCATCATCATCATCATCATCATCATCATCATCATCATCTATGTCTTTCAAAAACACTTTGAAGTCATCCAGATAGAAGACGAATCGATTTGGCTTTAAATCTCCAAGAAATTCATACGACAGTCTTTAAAAAGTTGCCAGTGCATTTTTTAGTCCAAAATGCTTTTAACAATACTTGTGACGGCCCCAGGATATGGTAAAAAGTGGTCTTTGGTTGATCCTATAGTGCCACTTCTAATTGATAGTATCCGTTCTTCAAATCCATTAGCAAAAAATATTTGCACTGATGCAACTTAGCCAGAGTCTCTGTTATGTATGGTATGGGATTTGCATCAGTGTGTGGAATATGCATCAGTGGTAGCTCTTGCATTAATGTACCAGTAATCACAGGAAAATCTGTATTTCATAGTGGCATCTGGTGATTTCTTCAGGACAAGGACCATGGATGCACCTCATGGGCATCACTGTGTTCAATAATCCCATTCGCTAGCTGCTGGGCAATAAATTCTCTCCTAACTGGTTGCGTACATCTTGGGTCCATGTACGGTTTCCTTTATAGGGAATTTTGTTCCCCATTAGTGTACTGTGCTGCGTGACTGGCACTGTTAGTAATGGGGCAGTTGGATTAAATAAATCTGTAACCTGCAGTGATGAGCCTTCCATTGCTTTCTTATCATTTCCTTTTAAGTGCTTTACTTTCTCATGTAATGTAGACGTGTTGATAGTGCACTTGCGGCAAATGTCCTGTTCTTCAGTTGTTGTTCTACTAAGCGGAAATTTGTTAGCAGGGTTGCAGGCCCCTGGGCAATGCTGGCTTTGTATATGTAACTACTGGGTCAACAGCCATTTGTGATGTAGCAAGTGTTATATGAGGTGCCACTGCTGCACTAACACTCTGGAGGAAACTCCGGCCTGATGAACGCTCCGCTGGCTTGCCTGGCTGCTGGGATCTGGGGAAGATGTCACTATACTTATCATTAAGAAATGTGTAAACTGGCAATAATGTTTCATTAATCAGGCAGTCATGTGTCATTACTCACGATCTGAATGATCCTCACCATTGCATTCCATATGACGTTACCTGATGACTGTACAGGCCATTGTCCGGCCCCCAACATCTGGTGTCAGCAAGTGGCACAGATGTCTTAACTCTGACGGCCACACTTTTACATCTACAGCATCAGCACCTGACACCATTTGTTTGGCTCCTCCTTGAGATTGACTGCTACAGATTGCATTTGTAGCTGTCTTTTGGGTAAGTCGGTTGGGATCATTAATATAACAGGTACAGGAGAGACCTCTCCAGCTGCTGGATCCACGAGGATAGTAACTTCGATGACAATATTTCCCACAGTTTTAATCTGTGAATGGGTAGGATTGCAAAGTTTTGGATGATGAAGATTCCATAGTAGTACTATAATCATAAGTTGCAAAGTTATAAATAAAACATTCCTCTTTCCTCTTAAAACTGACTATGATGAAGGGAAAAAAAACGAACTCTGTTGTGTATGCAATATTTGTTTAAAATTATATACAAGGAGAAAGAATATACACCATGTGATCAAAAGTATCCAGACAACCCCAAAAACATACGTTTTTCACATTAGGTGCATTGTGCTGCCACCTACTGCCAGGTACTTTATATCAGCAACCTCAGTAGTCATTAAAAATCATGAGAGTAGAATGGGGCGTTCCACATAACTCACGGACTTCGAACGTGCTCAGGTAATTGGGTTTCACTTGTATCATACATCTGTACAGGAGTTTTCCACACTCCTGAACATCCCTAGGTCCACTGTTTCCAATGTCATAGTGCAGTGGAAATGAGAAGGGACACATACAGCACAAAAGCGTACAGGCCGACCTCGTCTATTGACTGACAGAGACCACCGACAGTTGAAGAGGGTCGTAATGTGTAATAGGCAGACATCTACCCAGACCATCACAGAGGAATTCCAAGGTGCCTCAGCATCCACTGCAAGTACTATGATAGTTAGGCAGGTGACACAACTTGGATTTCATGGTCGACCGGCTGCTCATAAGCCACACATCATGCTGGTAAATGCCAATAGACGCCTAGCTTGGTTTAAGGAGCGTAAACATTGGATGATTGAACAGTGGAAAAACATTATGTGGAGTGACGAATCACAGTACACAACATGGCGATACGATGGCAGGTGGACATCATCTGCCCAGTGGACATCATCTGCCAGCGTCTGTAGTGCCAACAGCAAAATTCGGAGGCGGCGGTGTTATGGTGGTTTTAAACACCTTCTTGCTTACCACTGTTGAAGAGCAGCAATTCAGGGGTGGCGATTGCATCTTTTAACACAATCAAGCACCTATTCATAATTCGCAGCCTGTGGCAGAGTGGTTACACAACAATAACATCCCTGTACTGGACTGGCCTGCACAGAGTCCTGACCTGAATTCTATAGAACATCTTTGGGATGTTTTGGAACTTCAACTTCATGCCAGGCCTCACCAACCAACATCGATACCTCTCCTCAGTACAGCAGCCCATGAAGAATGGGCTGCCATTCCCCAAGAAATCTTCCAGCACCTGATTGAACATATGCCTGTGAGAGTGGAAGCTGTTATCAAGGCTAAGGGTGGGCCAACACCATACTGAATTCCAGCATTACCGATGAAGGATGCCACAAACTTGTATGTGGAAGTAGTAAATTGTCTAACACTTTAAATGTCACCACATCCAAGTTAAAACTGATTGCGAGAAAGAAAACAAAACCATACGTTTTCACAGCACAGTATTTTCTTTGTTGCAGTTGGTTTAAACAGAAAAAAATATGTTGCTGTTTGAATTTCAGTAGGGTATCATGTAACAATTTGAAGTAAAATGGTCAAGAACCTTATGAGATTTTTGCTATTAACGTTCCCCTTTATATTTTAAATACATATTTATACATCACATATCTTACAAAAGTATAAATCCAGTCACCATCCAAATGTTTATTATAGCATCGTGTAAAAATTTGAAATAAATACGTCAAAAACTTCTAGAAAATTTTGCTAATAACATTTCTCTTTTAAGTATTAAATTTATATTTATTTACCATATATATTTAAAAATATGTAGCCTATGTTTGCCCAAACGTTTATTAAAGCATTGTTTAAAAATCTGAAGTAAATAAGTCAAAAACTTTATGAATTTCTTACTAAAAATGTTTCCTCTTTATGTACTATACAGGGTGTTACAAAAAGGTACAGCCAAACTTTCAGGAAACATTCCTCACACACAAACAAAGAAAAGATGTTATGTGGACATGTGCCCGGAAACGCTTAATTTCCATGTTAGAGCTCATTTTAGTTTCGTCAGTATGTACTGTACTTCCTCGATTCACCGCCAGTTGGCCCAATTGAAGGAAGGTAATGTTGACTTTGGTGCTTGTGTTGACATGCGACTCATTGCTCTACAGTACTAACATCAAGCACATCAGTACGTAGCATCAACAGGTTAGTGTACATCATGAACGTGGTTTTGCAGTCAGTGCAATGTTTACAAATGCGGAGTTGGCAGATGCCCATTTGATGTATGGATTAGCACGGGGGAATAGCCGTGGCACGGTTCGTTTGTATCGAGACAGATTTCCAGAACGAAGGTGTCCCGACAGGAAGACGTTCAAAGCAATTGATCGGCATCTTAGGGAGCACGGAACATTCCAGCCTATGACTCGTGACTGGGGAAGACCTAGAGCGACGAGGACACCTGCAATGGATGAGGCAATTCTTCGTGCAGTTGACGATAACCCTAATGTCAGCATCAGAGAAGTTGCTGCTGTACAAGGTAACGTTGACCACGTCACTGTATGGAGAGTGCTACGGGAGGACCAGTTGTTTGCGTACCATGTACAGCATGTGCAGGCACTATCAGCAGCTGATTGGCCTCCACAGGTACACTTCTGCGAATGGTTCATCCAACAATGTGCCAATCCCCATTTCAGTGCAAATGTTCTCTTTACGGATGAGGCTTCATTCCAACATGATCAAATTGTAAATTTTCACAATCAATATGTGTGGGCTGACGAGAATCCGCACGCAATTGTGCAATCACGTCATTAACACAGATTTTCTGTGAACGTTTGGGCAGGCATTGTTGGTGATGTCTTGATTGGGCCCCATGTTCTTCCACCTACGCTCAATGGACCACGTTATCATGATTTCATACGGGATACTCTAACTGTGCTGCTAGAACATGTGCCTTTACAAGTACGGCACAACATGTGATTCATGCACGATGGAGCTCCTGCACATTTCAGTCGAAGTGTTCGTACGCTTCTCAACAACAGATTCGGTGACCGATGGATTGGTAGAGGCAGACCAATTCCATGGCCTCCACGCTCTCCTGACCTCAACCCTCTTGACTTTCATTTATTGGGGCATTTGAAAGCTCTTGTCTACGCAACCCCGGTACCAAATGTAGAGACTCTTCGTGCTCGTATTGTGGACGGCTGTGATACAATACGCCATTCTCCAGGGCTGCATCAGCGCATCAGGGATTTCATGCGACGATAGAGGGTGGATGCATGTATCCTCGCTAACGGAGGGCATTTTGAACATTTCCTGTAACAAAGTGTTTGAAGTCACGCTGGTACGTTCTGTTGCTGTGTGTTTCCATTCCATGATTAATGTGATTTGAAGAGAAGTAATAAAATGAGCTCTAACACGAAAAGTAAGCGTTTCCGGACACATGTCCACATAACGTATTTTCTTTCTTTGTGTCTGAGGAATGTTTCCTGAAAGTTTAGCCGTACCTTTTTGTAACACCCTGTATATACATTTATATACCACATATGTAAAGAAATATGTGGCCTATGTCCATCCAAACATATCAAGTAAACATTTGAATTAAATTGGTGAAGAACGTTTCAGGTTTGCTAAAATATATATAATACGTAGCCTAGGTCCATCCAAACCCTTATTAGAGTATCTTATACACTTATTAGAGTATCTTATAAAATGTAAAGTAAATCAGTCAAGAAGTTTTCAAGATGTTTGATAACATTAAATGACAAGAGAATAGACTGAATATTCTAGAATATACAAACATTACAAACTTAAAAAATGCTGCTGAGAATCTTCTAGAAATGATGAATACTAAATATTTGCTGGATTTGAACTGACAACCTGTACCATGACAACCAGGGATGCTAATGACAACTCCATACAGTTCGAGACAATTTGCACTCATTAACTTTTCCTGCATGTTTTCTGGTATCACTTACCCATCTTCTCATTATATCATAATCTCAACTTTACCCATTCTTTGAGTCTAGTACAGAGCTTCTTTAGTCCAACTATCATTCATTTACCTGACTACATGTCCTGCCTGCACATCTCAATTTTGTTTACACTACAATCATAAAATTACATCTTCCACTTCAGCCTGTTCCCCAATCCATTTGATTGATTTCCTCCCCTCCCTCCCCCCCCCCCCCCCCCTCTCTCTCTCTCTCTCTCTCTCTCTCTCTCTCTCTCTCTCTCTCTCTCTCTCTCTCTCTCTCTCTCTCCCTCCCTCCCTCCCTCCCCTTACATAGTCTGTTCAATCATTGTCTTCAACTGTTCTTAATATAAAAACTCATTCACTGGTTCAACAATTTCACACTTAATGTTACCATTTTCTTTTCAATGTGTTATCTTAGTATTATTATAATTCATTTTCATACTTGCTCAATTAAGTTCTGCAATAATTTTTCAATTTTATCTGCACTACATACGAAAGATGGTGATTGACGTATATTACATTACCTTCTGTTCATTGGTAGTTTTCCCAGTTTTAGAATTTAAATCATCTCTCCTGGGTGCTGGGAATAGCTTTGGTGATTGAAAAGCTCATTATTTCACTCCTCTTTCAATTTCGAATTTCTCACTATTATGATTACACATAATGGAAACTGTATCACTGATGAAGGAAGCATTTCAAATTTTCGTGACTTTGTATGCTGGATCACATATCAAATTCAGGATGTCTACTTTTTGCAGGCGGTGGGATACCTGCTACAGTATCCACAAATGGTTCTTCAAATTCAAGCCCTTGAACGGAACAGTACTGCAGTGTTGTTCACTGATTAAATTTATTTATTGTGAGGGTTATTTCAACTGCCACAGTAAAAACTAAATGGAAGTATATTTATACGAGCCCAGTTGCTGGTCTGATTGTATGACAGGCAACAAGGATATTTGAGAAAGTGTGGCATGCTTGCACTGTGACTGGTGGTCACCACTTTGACAGATGATACAAACTTAAGCTGTTGCTACAAAACCTAAGTTATTAAAATACACTGTTTAACATCATTTAGCAGCTGTGCCGTTTGATCCGTAAGTGGTGGGTAACACTATAAAACGTGCCCCCCACCCCCACAAAAAAATCCATAAATAGCTGTTTATTCATAAATGTGATATTCACAAACTACAATTCCTACAACTGATTCTTTCCTTGTTTATTAGCTCACTATACGCATGATATTAATGACTTATATGAGATAAAAATCAGGGACCGAAAAGCAAAGATGCAAATTATAATTGAAAATTAAACCTATGATACAAGTGAATAATAACAAGATAAAATTTTTACAAAAATGGAGTTCATTAAGAAAATATATTGGCCACACATATTTATTTGGATCTGTTAAATTTATGAAACAAAGAAGAGACTCAACATACACTAGAAGCTGTGCAATTTCCGGTGGCAAGTTCTTCACAGGAAATTTGATGTCATCAGTTAATATATTAAATGTTATTCTTGATTTTAGATGAGCCACAGGTCTAATAGATTTTCCACTGATGTTTTCGTCAATCTTGTTTTCCTACATACAAAAGGAAAGCCCACATAAAAACCCATACAATTTCCAATTCTTCTTTACAACAGAAACTTATTTTAAAAGCCTTTATTATTCTCACAATCTGAACAAACGTATCAAGAAGACCTTGCACAAGAATGGTGCTAAATTTGCAATGAAGGCACATTTCAAAATAGACACTGACTCTTAAGAATTGAGAAACTAGAGATCAGAAACAAGCAGCAAGGATATGAAGTGTAAAGAGACTTATAACACAAAATAAGTGAAGCCTTTGGAATTACAAACAGAAATGAATGAATAAATAAATGAAAAAATAAACTGCTAGTAAAAACACATATCAATGCCAAAACAATGTCATGAAGTAACATATGAACTGTGATCACAGAAGAGAAAGAAGAAGCAGAAAGGAACAAGGATGAAGAGGGAAAGTGAAGGACAACAATTGGGAAAGATATGCAGGGAAGAGGAGTATAAACAGACACACATTTTACCATTTTGAAAATTAGAAAAATCTTAACTCAGAGGAAACAGAATAAGAATGAGGATGAGAGAGGGATAAAGTAAATTAGTCCAGCTAAAAATCAAATGGCTTCTGAGAAGCTATTATCTACTCCATGTTCAGTTCTGTCTTATTTGCTGGAAAATATGACCATGTTTTCCTTAAGTGGCAACATTAAATGAAAAACATCATTAACAAATGTAGCACTGAACAGTGTGGGTATACTGCATGTTCTACATCAGTATCACCCACAGATACAAGACAAAAGAACTGAGTAGAATACTGCTGCTCATGTTAACAATCTGGAACAAAAGAGGTTAACAGAAAGACAGAAACCAAATGCCATTTAACTTGAGAATGCTATTCAACACATTTCAAGTCAGTAGTTATTGTAACAATACACAATTGTTTATGTCATAATACGAAAACACTCTTAACACTTTGAGTGCCAATCTAATCAACTGACAGGACATAAAAATTTCGGTAGCCTGTCAATCCCCTCATTTGATGGGGTACAATTTCTCCTGCTTTTAAATACGAAATCATGTACATTGATGGGGATGATCAGTATTCACTGCTGGCTAGTCTTCTTAATAAATATTGAAAAACCACAAAAATGGTCAACTTTCTAAGAAGCAGTGAGGTTTATGTGGCTGACAGTCAAAGTCTTAAGAAATTTTACGAATCTATTGAAGGGCTGTATGCCAACACAGAACCACTTAAAAAAGCCTAAACTGTGTGAGAGAAGATCTTTGATACTTTAGAAATAGCTCAAACGTGTGAATGTAGATTTCCTTGCAGTTGCTTTCAACATAAACATACATCCATATAAATATCGATAAATATATATATCCCAAATCATTGTAATTAATAAACAAACATATATAGGTACTAGGCAATGTGTTATGGTGCTCCGGTGCCTGCACTGCTAATTATATAATTAAATTAATGTTGAGTAAGACACTGGTTTACAGAGGATAGGTGATGTATTTGTAAGATGTAAATGATTGTGGCTTGAACACCAACAATAGATAATCACTTGTGGGGGATGCACCATTATTTTGAATCATATTTTTGAGAATTAATTTACTTAGTCTAAGCAGTGATGAAGTAAAAATATTACAAACAGCGAGAGAAGAGAAAACATGACTGAAGAAAAGCAGAAGATGAGAGGGTGAATAGATATATTCCAAAGCTAAACTATGCAGCAAATCAAAGAAATTGAAACCTTGCTAATATAGTTTGACAGAGCATTTAAAGCTTTACTGATAAACATGTTGAAAATTAAATTAACCTGCAAACTGGTATAAAAATAATTGTCAGAAAAAGGTCACCTTATTTCTAACCAATAGAACACTTTTTTACTGTGTTTTCTTCAAAAGCTACTATGCAATCTTCCAGAAAACTTATTTTCACATAAAATAAGCTTAAGTTCATCAATTTTCATATGCAACTTGAAGTTAATAGTATTTTGTTGTACACACATTGTTTCATAGCTTTTATTTCAGCTAATCATACTCATACTTAATTCAGATTGGTTGTTGAAACATTTTCCACCAAAATTATTCATGTCAGTTTTTCTAATGGTGGATTCTTAATTTTCAATTTTTATTATTGCATACTTTAAATAAACAATGACAACAAATTTAAGATAAAATATAATAACAAGATGTATGCTTTTCAGTAGTTTATTATCTGTTGCATGAATCATCCAGCTTGCAATAAAAATAGTAAGCATTTAAGTAAGTTTATGTATGTAATATGATTGTGTCATAAGTTTATCTACATAATACAAACTATTTACAACCATTGTTTTTATACACTTCGCTTAGTATATAATATTTCATTCAGTATCATATTTATGTTTGCTGTTATTTTGTGCATTTTACTAAGTATTTATGGTTATCTTTCATATGTTTGTGTATACAGTATCTTGCATATATGAATAAAATGTGTGTAACTGTAAAACAAAAAGTTAAAAACACAATTAAAAAATTAAACATTTTTAAAAATTAAACATTTAAAAAAATTAAAAAACAGAAGAGAAAATAAAAAACATTAAACAAAAATTAAAACACAAATAAGTAAGACAAAAACCCTTCCACAGGCATGTTACCTTGACCTGTTGGTGAGGCTTGTGTGCTCTGAGGAGACAGTAGGCTGCACTGGGCAGGTTCAACTATATCAGGCATGTAATTGTAGAGGAGCCAGACTAATGCTGCCCAACTCAAACAATATGGTTCAACAGATAATAAAAAAAAGAAGTATACCAGATAAGTCATTGTCAGAGACAACAAAAATCTACATCAGTTGCTAAGCTAAGGCAGTCTATGGTCAAAATTATGGTAGAATAAAAGTTAGGAATGAGAATGAAAAATGCTCCTACCACAGCATAAAAAAGGCAGATATGACCTGGGCAAAGTGAGGGATGTAAAAGAAGGGAAGTAGCTTTTGACATATCTGACAGCTTCAAAAACATTTAGATCAAATCTTTTGATAGAATCACATTTTTTTACAAGATATCCTTACATTCCCAGCACAGTGAGCTCTGTTAGCTGCAATGTGTTGGTAGACCAGCATCTTGCAATTTATAAGATAAGGTCCCTGATCCTGTGCCCACAACCCAGAAGATTCACCAGCCATAGTACAGTAAACAATATGTAATATCATATGGCTGAAGAGCATACATATAATAGCTAAAAAAGTTTTTCTGGTCAAATAAAATTCCTGGGGGTGGATTTGCTCCTGGGCAGACACTGAAGCATTTTTTTAATTTCTGGGTTGGGGGGGGGGGGGGGGGGGGATGTATCCTGAGTGGCCCATTTCTCTCCCAAACTCACACCCTGGTACGTTTATGGTGAGTGGTGTAAGAACACATAAACAGAAATTTATGTGCTTCTAGAGAGTGGGGTGCATCTACAACAGGAAGGATCTGAAAGTGGGGGTGCATCTATAACAGGAAATATCTCAGAGTGGGGATGCTCACACACTAAACTTTAGTGCCATGTTGTATCATATTGCACGACATGACAAATGCCGTTTTGGATGACTTGATGGGATGTGTCATATTATACAACTTGCATCATATATCAGTGTTGATTTACTTGACATGATGCATTATATCACATGACATAGGTAATACTGCTAATAAATAAAAAAGTGCAAATATGTCAAGATGTTTTGATTTAAATGTCGTTCAAGCTGTCATGTAAGTCAAAAAGCTAGTTCCTTTCTTTTTCCTTTCTAACTCTACCCAGGGCATATTTACATATTTTTGTGGTACGATTGGAGCATTTTTCAGTCTGGTTCCATAGTATGTGTGTCCACTGAATTTTAACATCCTTTTTTGATACCACAACTCAAACGCTTCCAGCTTCTTTCATTCTAGTTCTTCCAGTTTCCTACAGTTAACTTTCCTGGAGCAATGTGCTCAAAACATACAGTTTCAGTGATTTAATTCTCATACCTAATCTTACAGTTCATACTAGTATATTTTCGTTGAAAACTTTCCCAACTGGTGACAGATCACACTATAAATTTTCTTCAGTGGAACCATGTTTGATTATCTTGCATCCTAGATAGCCTATTTCTATCCAAATTTAGATATGTTGAGCCAATTTTCAACAGGTTCAATTGAGTTAGCCACTTAATATTTTATTTGCAAATGTTTATTTACTTTGAAAGCTCAGTTCTGTATTTAATGATCTGTTTATGCCATTTAGCAGTCCAGCTAAATTTTACTTTCATTTAGAAGAGCAAAATCATCTGTAAACCTCAGCTTTTGTCTGTCCCATTTAATTTTTAAACTTGTTCTGGAGCATTGTTCAACTTTCTCAAATATGTCTCCATGAAATGACAATGATGATGATGATGATGATGATGATGATGGCAGAATTGTTTGGGCACATGACTGAGGTCCTTAGTGCACATATGATATTTGTTGTATGAGGGTGGTTTGAAAAGTTCTCGGAACAGAATAGGAAAAAAGTACTTACATAACGGAAACTTTTTTAGTTTTCAATGTAGTCTCCTTCCCCCCATGAACCATGGACCTTGCCGTTGGTGGGGAGGCTTGCGTGCCTCAATGATACAGATAGCCGTACCGTAGGTGCAACCACAACGGAGGGGTATCTGTTGAGAGGCCAGACAAACTTGTGGTTCCTGAAGAGGAGCAGCAGCCTTTTCAGTAGTTGCAGGGGCAACAGTCTGGATGATTGACTGATCTGGCCTAGCAACACTAACCAAAATGGCCTTGCTGTTCTGGTACTGCGAACGGCTGAAAGCAAGGGGAAACTACAGCCGTAATTTTTACCGAGGGCATGCAGCTTTACTGTATAATTAAATGAGGATGGTGTCCTCTTGGGTAAAATATTCCGGAGGTAAAATAGTCCCCCATTCGGATCTCCGGGCGGGGACTACTCAAGAGGACCTCGTTATCAAGAGAAAGAAAACTGGCGTTCCAAGGATCGGAGCGTGGAATGTCAGGTCCCTTAATCGGGCAGGTAGGTTAGAAAATTTAAAAAGGGAAATGGATGGGTTAAAGTTAGATATAGTGGGAATTAGTGAAGTTCGGTGGCAGGACGAACAAGACTTATGGTCAGGTGAATACAGGGTTATAAATACAAAATCAAATAGGGGTAATGCAGGAGTAGGTTTAATAATGAATAAAAAAATAGGTGTACGGGTAAGCTACTACAAACAGCATAGTGAACGCATTATTGTGGCCAAGATAGACACGAAGCCCACGCCTACTACAGTAGTACAACTAGCTCTGCAGATGACGAAGAGATTGATGAAATGTATGATGAGATAAAAGAAATTATTCAGATAGTGAAGGGAGACGAAAATTTAATAGTCATGGGTGACTGGAATTCGTCAGTAGGAAAAGGGAGAGAAGGAAACATAGTAGGTGAATATGGATTGGGGCTAAGAAATGAAAGAGGAAGTCGCCTGGTAGAATTTTGCACAGAGCATAACTTAATCATAGCTAATACTTGATTTAAGAATCATCAAAGAATGTTGTATACATGGAAGAACCCCGGAGATACTAAAAGGTATCAGATAGATTATATAATGGTAAGACAGAGATTTAGGAACCAGGTTTTAAATTGTAAGACATTTCCAGGGGCAGATGTGGACTCTGACCACAATCTATTGGTTATGAACTGTACATTAAAACTGAAGAAACTGCAAAAAGGTGGGAATTTAAGGAGATGGGACCTGGATAAACTGAAAGAACCAGATGTTGTACGGAGTTTCACGGAGAGCATAAGGGAACAACTGACAGGAATGGGGGAAAGAAATACAGTAGAAGAAGAATGGGTAGCTTTGAGGGATGAAATAGTGAAGGCAGCAGAGGATCAAATAGGTAAAAAGACGAGGGCTAGTAGAAACCCTTGGGTAACAGAAGAAATATTGAATTTAATTGATGAAAGGAGAAAGTATAAAAATGCAGTAAATGAAGCAGGCAAAAAGGAATACAAACGTCTCAAAAATGATATCGACAGGAAGTGCAAAATGGCTAAGCAGGGATGGCTAGAGGATAAATGTAAGGACGTAGAGGCTTATCTCACTAGGGGTAAGGTAGATACTGCCTACAGGAAAATTAGAAGGACCTTTGGAGAAAAGAGAACCACTTGCATGAATATCAAGAGCTTTGATGGAAACCCAGTTCTAAGCAAAGAAGGGAAAGCAGAAAGGTGGAAGGAGTATATAGAGGCCCTATACAAGGGCGATGTACTTGAGGACAATATTATGGAAATGGAAGAGGATGTAGATAAAGATGAAATGGGAGATACAATACTGCATGAAGAGTTTGACAGAGCACTGAAAGACCTGAGTCGAAACAAGGCCCCGGGAGAAGACAACATTCCATTAGAACTACTGACGGCCTTCGGAGAACCAGTCATGACAAAACTCTACCATCTGGTGAGCAAGATGTATGAGACAGGCGAAATACCCACAGACTTCAAGAAGAATATAATAATTCCAATCCCAAAGAAAGCAGGTGTTGACAGATGTGAAATTTACCGAACTATCAGTTTAATAAGTCACAGCTGCAAAATACTAACAGACGAATGGAAAAAGTGATAGAAGCCGACCTCGGGGAAGATCAGTTTGGACTCCGTAGAAATGTTGGAACACGTGAGGCAATACTGACCCTACGACTTATCTTAGAAGAAAGATTAAGAAAAGGCAAACCTATGTTTCTAGCATTTGTAGACTTAGAGAAAACTTTTGACAATGTTGATTGGACTACTTTCTTTACTCAATGTTAACAAATTTTTCTTCTTCAGAAACGCTTTCCTTGCCATTGCCAGTCTACATTTTATATCCTCTCTACTTCGACCATCATTACTTATTTTGCTCCCCACATAGCAAAACTCCTTTACTACTTTAAGTGTCTCGTTTCCTAATCTAATTCCCTCAGCATCACCCGATTTAATTTGACTACATTCCATTATCCTCGTTTTGCTTTTGTTGATGTTCATCCTATATCCTCCTTTCAAGACACTGTCCATTCCATTCAACTGCTCTTCCAAGTCCTTTGCTGTCTCTGACAGAATTACAATGTCATCGGCGAACCTCAAAGTTTTTATTTCTTCTCCATGGAATTTAATACCTACTCCGAATTTTTCTATTGTTTCCTTTACTGCTTGCTCAATATACAGATTGAATAACATCGGGGAGAGGCTACAACCCTGTCTTACTCCCTTCCCAACCACTGCTTCTCTTTCATGCCCCTCGACTCTTATAACTGCCATCTGATTTCTGTACAAATTGTAAATAGCCTTTCACTCCCTGTATTTTATACCCGCCACCTTCAGAATTTGAAAGAGAGTATTCCAGTTAACATTGTCAAAAGCTTTCTCTAAGTCTACAAATGCTAGAAACGTAGGTTTGCCTTTTCTTAATCTTTCTTCTAAGATAAGTCGTAAGGTTAGTATTGCCTCACGTGTTCCAACATTTCTACGGAATCCAAACTGGTCTTCCCTGAGGTCCGCTTCTACTAGTTTTTCCATTCGTCTGTAAATAATTCGTGTTAGTATTTTGCAGCTGTGACTTATTAAACTGATAGTTCGGTAAATCTGTCAACACCTGCTTTCTTTGGGATTGGAATTATTATATTCTTCTTGAAGTCTGAGGGTATTTCGCCTGTCTCATACACCTTGCTCACCAGATGGTAGAGTTTTGTCAGGACTGGCTCTCCCAAGGCCATCAGTAGTTCTAATGGAATGTTGTCTACTCCCGGGGCCTTGTTTCGACTCAGGTCTTTCAGTCTCTGTCAAACTCTTCACGCAGTGGCATGCTCAAATTCCCACCACAGTATCTTTGGTCCGCAGCTCACATCTCATCACATTCTAATCTAAGCTTCAGTCTTAGTCATGTAAGATAATCTCCTTATGCTTCATATTTCTTTGGGGTACTTCTTTCATATCTTTTTGTTCCCTTTTATGTAAGCTGTCGTCTTCCTATTTTTATTGAGAAGGCCATTTTAGCTGACTTTTCTTGGGCTTCATTCATTAGCTACATAACTGTGCTCTATATTTCTTCTAATTTACCTGGCTTTTCCAGTTCTGCAGTCTCCTCACATAGAATTCTTATCTATTCCACTCTAGCCTGACAAGGCAAACTGAATAGTTCATTGTTTATTATTCCTCTCCTATAGAATGTTCATTGTTTCATTTCCCTGTTTATCCATTTTATCAAAAATACCTGATACATCCACGCATTCTGATTCTTTTCCTTATTTTCCCAATATGTTCTTCTTAAGTTTCAAAACTATATTTTTAATCATCTTCCATTCTTTTGATACAGTCATATTCTCCACTCAATTTTCCAGTATTTCTTCAATGATTTGAGTGGAGGATTTAGATCCTCCAGTGGTCAAGATTGTACCAGAATAAAAACAAGCAAACAAACAAGTCTTCTCATATGTCAGTCCTTAAAAAAAAGAGCTTAGAAAATATGACAGAGCTCAAAGAAGAAATACATAAAAATACATGCAGCTCTCTGATCACTACACTAAAAATAAATGAGTCAGCCACTCTGCAACACACTGAAACCTCCATGCTAGAAATTTAGTCTGGAGTCTGGGCAACTCAGAAAATTTTACAATGTGTATCACACTTTCCTCACTGACAGCCAAAATTGATGCTAATTCCCCATGTAAATTCTCTCCTGCCCTCTAATCAGGATATAAATCACACATTGGCAAAAAATGGTGTACTGATATGGATACTCCACAAACTGGTGGGTCCTCCACCAGAACAGAGCACCATCAATCAGATTGGATGGCGTATTTCCATTCCCAGGCACTAGATTTCAATCTCCAAAACTTATTTTCTGCCACTTCCAATTAGATTTCCTCTCACTCACTTATGATCTTCTGACACATAAAAGAGGAAATGACTTCAGAAGAGCAGCATATTTTTCTGCAATACATCCCTGACAACTGTCCTTGTCTGCTATGTCAGCTGCTTCATTTGTCTTGATCCTGTTGTGCCCTGGTACCCAGCAGAATACTAAATCCTGGCCATGTAGTAGAATAGGGATGTCCTGGACCACCCTAATCATATTCTCTGCTTGGTACAAGGGGCATTCGTTACGTAATAACACTGTTTTTTCTAAAGGCACATTAGTTTTATCCAGGGTTTCAATACAACATATTATTCTCCACTCTTTTGGCTACGAAACTCTGTTTTCAACATAATCTCCATTCAATGTAATGGCCTTATGCCACCTTACCCAGATGGGCTGTAAGCTCACATGGAACTACACTTCTGATAGATGTTGTAGCCAATGTCCTGCTGCATCAACAACCTCCCCAATCATCTGCCTACGACTTCCTGAGAAGTGCATCCATCACTGGGCCAAACAGATGGAAGTCAGAAGGCGAGAGATATGGACTGTAGCATGGGTTAGGAAGAACAGTCCAATGAGATTTTGTGAGCTGCTCTTTGATGTACAGGCTTATGTGAGGCCTTGCATTGTCAGGGAGAAGGAGAAGTTCATTTGCATTTTTGTAGCAACAAAAATGCTGAAGTCATTTCTTCACTTTCCAGAAGATAGCACATTACATTTCAGAGTTGACCGTTGCACTATGAGGGTTGACATCAAACAGAATAACCCCTTCAGAGTCACAAAAGACTGTACCCATGACTTTACCAGCTGAGGGTGCAGCTTTGAACTTTTTACTCATAGGAGAGTTGGTGTGGCACCAGTCCATGGATTGCTGTTTTGTTTCCAGTTCAAAGTGATGAATCCATGTTTCATCACCTGTGATGATATTCAACAAACAGTTGTCACAATCAGTCTCATAATATGCAGGTAGTTCTGCACAGATAGTCCCTTGTTGCTGCTTATGGTCTACTGTTAGATGGCGAGGGACCCAAAGGGCACACACATTTGAGTAGCCCAATTGTTGGACAAGTGTCAGCACTACCATGAGAGGCATCCAGTTGTGCAGTGAAGTGTCTGCTTGTGATCCGTCGATCATCTCCAATGACAATGTCTACACATTCCAACATTGCAGGGGTCATACCTGTGTCCAGCCGGCTGGCATGCAAGAGACTGGACAGGTTTGCACAACCTTGCTGACGGACACCTTGCCCAATGACTCACCATGCTTTTGTATACTGCTAGGTCTCCGTAGATATTTTGCAAGTGCCTGGTCTGGTTTTCCTTCAAAAGAAACTCAATTACAGCCCTCTGCTTGGAACACACCTCCACTGTAGACACCAATTTGAAAGCTACCTATAGTACTGCGATCTATCAGAACTTCATGAAACTATAGGGGCTGCAGTAGGAATATTTCATGATGTCCCACAACATATTCCGCATATTTTCAAATGAAGTTGGCTGAGAAAAAAAAAAGTGTTACAATATTTTCTGAATGCACTCTTATATCGGAGAAATCATTTAGAGGGCACTAAGGCAACTAGCAAATGATAAACTTTTCTCCATCACACTGATCTGGTGCAGTGCCTATTTCATGTAGTTTTGCAAGTAGTTGAGTCAGTCCACCTACATAGACTGTGGAATAAAATTTTGGGAACTGTGTAAATTATTGTACAAAAATTAACTGTAAACATTGCTAGAAGTGCCATCTTCCTTAGAAATTGTCATATCTAAAATTACTCTGAGCCTGGTGCAAAATATTAGTATTTACCACAATAATTCCTAAAAGATAGTTAATTTGCACAAATCTGAAAGGGCCAAACTGCTAACAAATGGTTATTAAGAAGCTAATCCATTGATGGGTGAGCAGCTGTATGGTATATGGTGTATAGATGATTGTTGTAGGGACTATGTCTTCTTATATGCTTGCCACACCAGAATCAGTTGTCACCTGATATAAAATGGTGGCTCATCAGTCTTAGTACAGAGGTTCAGAATGAGGCTGTTCCTAAACGCCTCTGTAACCAGCACGATTCCCAAATAGTGAACCATATTGAGGATCTTCAAGTAAGAATGTCGAACTGACCCACAGACTCCATAACCATAATCAAGCATGGATAAAAGTGGAGTAGATGAAGTCACTGTTTCCCATGTCTTATGGGGTGCAATGCTTTTAGGTCCTTTAGGTGTGGTAACCAACCAAGTTTTTCATCAAAAATGAGGCCTTCGATTCTCACCTTTTTTTAAATGGTGTCCCTCATTTTAATTTCTGAAAGTTTAAAAACACAGGGTGAGAAAATTAAAAACCAGTATTGTTCACTCATTTCTCCAGCCTGTTAAAAGTTAGTTGCAACTGCTTTGTGGTAGCTGGGAAACTGTAAGAAGAGCAAACATTGAAAATCATCTTCAAATCAGGAGTACCATACAGGGCTCCTTACCATGGGCAGAATGTCATTAATGGTACTTAAAACACTACCTTATATAAAGTGATTTGATTGGAAATTACTTACCCTATATCCAGAATAACATAGAGACAAGAAGGAAAAAACAGCACAATTCAAAGACGAAAGCTCCACACATGAAGCTGCTTAAGCTTGGCACATGAAGTTGCTTAAGGATATTATGCCTCAAATGAGTGTAGTAGGCTCTCTCAAGATTGAAGAAGGCATGTGTTAGGTTATGGCTGCACAAGGACAGGTGCTAGCCACTTTCAACAAGAGCAGATTATCGATGGTAGATGGGTCTCAAGCTCTGTGGACCCAGATGAGGCACTGCTTGATCATGCTTTACAATCTTATCTGTAAAAGTGGTGAGGACAGTACCGTGATAACTACTTAGGCATGTACATCCTTCACAAGTTTGAGGGAAAAATTGGAACACCATCTTTCCATGAGTTTGGGAATTGTCCTAATTCAAAATGAAACCAAACACATCAAGTAGGGTTGTTTTAGTGTTTGGACTGAGATTCAGTAACATGCTGTAATGAAGGCTGTCATTGGCTAAGTGATGTATCAAATGCAACAGGCAATACTGAATCCAACTTTTTACTGAGAAAGGGCAAGTAACACACTCCACCATTAGTAGAACTGAGCCAAACCACCCCCTCTATACTATCATTCAATATTGAAGGATAGCTTGATGCTGACCTGGCAACAACAGTTACGCAAATAAAATACTCCACAACAGCCTGGAAAATACCCTCTTCACCAGTCTGAAGAATACCATTCTTCATTTCAGCAGCAATTACACACCTTTGTCTGAAATCCTCCTAATGGTCTCTGATACAATCAATAGCTTTGTAAAATCATTTAAGGAATAAGATGCCATTTTGCTCTCATGGCTTTGAAGATGAGGTTCTCAACTGATAGTCTCTCCTTGAACCTCTGCAGTGCCATACGTTTGTCTCTGATAGTGGGGCAATACTGCTGAAACCATGAGGCAACAGACTGTGTGTTAGTTGTCCTGAATATTATAGTACAGATATATCAGTGGTGTGAGAGATTGTGCTAGTGAGGAACTGTACATTCCTGGACACTGTTACTACATTCAAACACAGTCAACTGGCTGTACAGCATCTTAGTTTGCCTTGTTGGGCATCCATCTATGTGGCTTTCTTTCATCCACTGCTCTCCATAACAAAAAGGGTGATGGTGGAGAAAGGCTCTATGGAAGTGCTAAAGTGCACACTAATCATCTGCTAACAAGAGGCTCTCAACAACTCGACCCTTGGAGCAAATGGTACAAGAGCCCCATACCACATGATGTGCATTAAAATCCTCATAGAGGAAAAAATCCAGGGGAGGTTTGTGATAAGGATACTCAGTCTCTCTTGCTCAACTGGTTCATAGGGATATCAGCAGGAGGAAAATGCAGCAACTCTCCACAGCACACACCATGTAATAGAAACTGCTTTTAGACACAGGTTTACAATGACACACAAAGAAGGATATATGTCATCTGCAAAGATGGCTACTACTCCATCTATAGCTCTCATTCCACTTAGATCACCCCTTCTGTGAAAGTTACAATCCCATAGCACAGGATGTCAGGTAATGTAAAATGTAAAATGTATTTCTTGAAAAAATCTCAAATGATGACTCTGTGCTAGTAATCTGGCTTCCTCCTGTATTTTTCAAACACAGTTTATTTTTTGGTATGATGATACACAATATCAATAAGAAATTACCAGTTTTGGCCCTCACCATTCCCCTTCAGATCATAAGAATGATGATCTGAACATGGCCACTGATGGACAAATCTCCTTTGCCTGACAAAAAAAGGCAACCGCCCAAAAAAGGAGGAGGACATAAAATGAAAACTCACTCAATGAGAGAGTATGATATGTTATTTCAGTGATCATAAAATAAAGACAAATTTACAAAGAACTTGGCAGTATGAGATCACTTATCACCACAATGTTGCAGCCACTCCAGCCTGAATGCTTTGACTGATTCAGTTGGGAAGGGTGTCACAAATCTATTGTATCTTCTACTGAGGCAAGCCGGCATGCAACTGTTTTAACCGGTCTTTGATATCCTGGATACTGTCATTGGGACAGTCATGGGGATTTTTCTGACCATGGGTGTAACTCAACATCATGCAGGAAGTTCACGGAGATATGTGCCATGTTATTGGAATACATTGCCCTGTTGAAAAATGACACCATGATACTGTTGCACAAGATGAAACAATAAGGCTGCAGCATGTGAGCGATGTACCACTTGTGACGAAGCAAGCTGGGATATTTTTCCTTCCCCTCTTGTTTTGTCATCTGCCTAATTAAATTCGTTTTTTCATTTTTGAACTAATTACCATTAACATACATGAGTATTATCTGTATTTTCATAAAAGAGAAAGGTTGGCCCTCAGTTTTAAAGAATATTTTAACTAGTCCTAGTTAGTATCTTTTGTCATAGGGTGAAATCAGTAATTGTTTCGTAACTTAAATTCTACTGTTGACATATAAACAAATACAAAATCTGTACTAGTTATAAATATTTGGAGGAACAAATAACAGTATTCTTCAAGTATTTATTTGGCTCTATTCAAAAACATGTTAGCAAAGCCAGACCTTAATTAATTCCAAAGTATTTAACAGTTTTGTGAAAAGAATTGTTTACATTACTGTATTTGTTAATTTCATGACATAGTTCAGCTTAACCCTTGTAGTAGAAGAAACCAGTTTTTTTTATGTAATCAGTTAATTTAATGTGTTAAGTTTTAATTGTAATTTCTGTACATTTAACTTTGAACAATGTGTAGTTTCAGCACCTATTATTGTGATGATATATAAGGGCCCGATTTTTGGTCATCGCACAGACAGTCCATGGCCGAGTTTCAGATGAGGAACCTGTGTTGGTTAGAAAGACAACAATGCATCAACTTAACAGTGAAATAAGTGTTACACCAATAGGCCGTGTGTTAAAGCAATGACAGTGTCTGTTCAATTCATTTGAAAGACTGAACTGTATGGTTAAGCTTTTACTGCTTGTTGATGTTCAATAGGAACCTATTGCAGCAGTATGTGGATGTTTGCCTGCTAACTATTAATGAGACTTATGGGAAGTTAGAACAATAGTGCACTGGCCATATTAAATGTGTATATGGGGAGGGGGGGTTGTGAAAAGTGAAAGTAAACTGCTGTGAAACACAACTGTGCCTCTGTCGGCTACATTGTTTACAGTAGAAAGTACTTGCACTTACACCCCCTAATTTTTCAGCCAGTATGTCGACACTGAGGACAATCAACGAATAAATAAAGCAGGGCGAGCCATCGCACAGTACGCTGTCTAACTTCCCTCAGTCACTACCAGGTGTGACATCAAAAGTAACACTGCTGTGCCTCTCCAAAACCTTGGAAGATGGGGAAGTCTTCCCAGGTCACCGCAATACTTGTCATCAATGGCCATACAAGGTAGTACAGAACTGGGATTTATTGCTAAAAACAGTACAATGCCATTAGTCTGCAGTCCATGCTTCCCAGTTATGGCATCACTCCAAATGCAGCCACTTGTATTGTGGTGTTAATGACACCCTATGCATGGGATGCCAGTTCTCTAGACTGGCTGCTGCTAGTCTCTGATCAATGGTGTGGGGTGATACAGAATGTTGCAGGGAGAACACTACCGCATTACTTGTTCTTAAACGGCAGGGACAGACGCGAAGGGTTACAGTATGCTCAGTGCACAATACAATGACCCAAATTTGTGGCAGTCGGTCCAGTCAGCCTTGGTGGACTAGAACCTTGATGACATCAACATGCAACCTGTTATCAGGCCACCGTCAAATCCAAATGCCCCACAAATTATGGACACGGCACGACTTGACCTGCTGGCCATGTGGAGATCCACAATGAGACCTGTTCAGACTCTCTCAGGTGCAAATAATGCTGTCTCACATGAGCATGCGGCATCTCTGTATTCTCCATGGTGATTGTTCAACATCTGACACTGTTCATGCTCCCTTACATATTCTACCAGCCTTGTAACACCACTAAACATGAACAGCATTAATGTAATCTGCAGCCAGCCTACCTGTCATAGACAACTGAAACTCTAATTATTTACACATCTACCATTGGTGCATAGGTGTATAAAGTTATATTGATATCCGACAATGTCTCCTGGGGACTGAAATTGTGTGGGATTGTGCCAAAAAATAAACTATTTTCAAAACAAGCATTTCAACAATCACTTATATCTCCAGTATGAACAAAATGTCAATCTTTCCTCTTGTATGTCCTGAACTCATTTATATTCCACTGTAAAATGGAGGCCATCTTACAGTGAGGTTTTGAATTTTCTTTTCACCTATCTTTCCATCAGGATAAGTATGCTGCGACAGGAAAGGATTTTTGGATGGGCTTGTTAGTTGTCTTGGGAAGATTTCAATGATCATAGTGTTTGTATTTGTATCTGCATCAGATTCAATTCTTAAGCCAAGTGCAGCATGGTTTAATGCTTTGTGCTATTTCTTTTCATTCTCAACCCCCTCAATATAGCTTTCTCGTTCAATGAAAATGATAATGGCTTAAGCATTGTGAACACACTGATTAATTTTGGCCTATATGACAGTAAGGATGAATTTCTGTCTTGAGAGGTAAGTCTGTCTGCAAACTTTGATGGTTGTGTAGGGGAGAGATGATAATTCGTTTTATGGAAACTCCAGTATTGCAATTCCATTTCCATGTGCAGGTATTTGTGGCAGCTATAGTTGGCAAAGTATACATTGAGGAATCACTTTCATGCATTGTTGGTATGGTCAATTACATTACAAATCTAGACTGTCCCTGACACACACACACACACACACACACACACACACACACACACACACACACATATATATATATATATATATATATATATATAAAAAGAAAGATGATGAAACTTACCAAACAAAAGCGCTGGCAGGTCGATAGACACACAAACAAACACAAACATACACACAAAATTCTAGCTTTCGCAACCAATGGTTGCCTCGTCAGGAAAGAGGGAAGGAGAAGGAAAGACAAAAGGATATGGGTTTTAAGGGAGAGGGTAAGGAGTCATTCCAATCCCGGGAGCGGAAAGACTTACCTTAGGGGGACAAAAGGACAGGTATACACTCGCACACACACACATATCCATCCACACATACACAGACACAAGCAGACATTTGTAAAGGCAAAGAGTTTGGGCAGAGATGTCAGTCGGGGCAGATGTACAGAGGCAAAGATGAAGTTGAAAGACAGGTGAGGTATGAGCGGCGGCAAATTGAAATTAGAAATTAGCGGAGATTGAGGCCTGGCGGATAGCGAGAAGAAAGGATATGCTGAAGGGCAAGTTCCCATCTCCGGAGTTCTGACAGGTTGGTGTTATGGGAAGTATCCAGATAACCCGGACGGTGTAACACTGTGCCAAGATGTGCTGGCCGTGCACCAAGGCATGTTTAGCCACAGGGTGATCCTCATTACCAACAAACACTGTCTGCCTGTGTCCATTCATGCGAATGGACAGTTTGTTGCTGGTCATTCCCACATAGAACGCTTCACAGTGTAGGCAGGTCAGTTGGTAAATCACGTGGGTGCTTTCACACGTGGCTCTGCCTTTGATCGTGTACACCTTCCGGGTTACAGGACTGGAATAGGTGGTGGTGGGAGGGTGCATGGGACAGGTTTTACACCGGGGGCGGTTACAGGGGTAGGAGCCAGAGGGTAGGGAAGGTGGTTTGGGGATTTCATAGGGATGAACTAAGAGGTTGCGAAGGTTAGGTGGACGGCGGAAAGACACTCTTGGTGGAGTGGGGAGGATTTCATGAAGGATGGATCTCATTTCAGGGCAGGATTTGAGGAAGTCGTATCCCTGCTGGAGAGCCACATTCAGAATCTGATCCAGTCCCGGAAAGTATCCCGTCACAAGTGGGGCACTTTTGGGGTTCTTCTGTGGAAGGTTCCGGAGAACTTGCCCTTCAGCATATCCTTTCTTCTCGCTATCCGCCAGGCCTCAATCTCCGCTAATTTCTAATTTCAATTTGCCGCCGCTCATACCTCACCTGTCTTTCAACTTCATCTTTGCCTCTGTACATCTGCCCCGACTGACATCTCTGCCCAAACTCTTTGCCTTTACAAATGTCTGCTTGTGTCTGTGTATGTGTGGATGGATATGTGTGTGTGTGCGAGTGTATACCTGTCCTTTTGTCCCCCTAAGGTAAGTCTTTCCGCTCCCGGGATTGGAATGACTCCTTACCCTCTCCCTTAAAACCCATATCCTTTTGTCTTTCCTTCTCCTTCCCTCTTTCCTGACGAGGCAACCATTGGTTGCGAAAGCTAGAATTTTGTGTGTATGTTTGTGTTTGTTTGTGTGTCTATCGACCTGCCAGCGCTTTTGTTTGGTAAGTTTCATCATCTTTCTTTTTAGATATATTTTTCCCACGTGGAATGTTTCCCTCTATTATATATATATATATATATATATATATATATATATATATATATATATATAAACAAAGATGATGTGACTTACCAAATGAAAGTGCTGGCAGGTCGACAGACACACAAACAAACACAAACATACACACAAAATTCAAGCTTTCGCAACAAACTGTTGCCTCATCAGGAAAGAGGGAAGGACAGGGAAAGACGAAAGGAAGTGGGTTTTAAGGGAGAGGGTAAGGAGTTATTCCAATCCCGGGAGCGGAAAGACTTACCTTAGGGGGAAAAAAGGACGGGTATACACTCGCACACACACACATATCCATCCACACATATACATGAGGCAACAGTTTGTTGCGAAAGCTTGAATTTTGTGTGTATGTTTGTGTTTGTTTGTGTGTCTATCGACCTGCCAGCGCTTTTGTTCGGTAAGTCACCTCATCTTTGTTTTTATATATATATATATATATATATATATATATATATATATATATATATATATATATATATATATATATATACCTTTACAAATGTCTGCTTGTGTCTGTGTATGTGCGGATGGATATGAGTGTGTGTGCGAGTGTATACCTGTCCTTTTTTCCCCCTAAGGTAAGTCTTTCCGCTCCCAGGATTGGAATGACTCCTTACCCTCTCCCTTAAAACCCACATCCTTTCGTCTTTCCCTCTCCTTCCCTCTTTCCTGATGAGGCAACAGTTTGTTGCGAAAGCTTAAATTTTGTGTGTATGTTTGTGTGTCTGTTGACGTGCCAGCGCTTTCGTTTGGTAAGTCACATCATCTTTGTTTTTAGGTATATATATATATATATATATATATATATATATATATATATATATATATATATATTTGCTTCTAAATATGGCATCCTCCTTGTGTCTCTATTCTCTTGATTGTCCTTTTCATCCGGAGACACTTAACAGTCACAGCTCCAAAGAGCACAGTTACCTTCACAATTCATACAGAATACAAGAGCTTAAGAAGAGTCCCTATCTTCACGAGCAGTGTATCTAATTTTTCTCACAGTGTACATGCTGCTAACCTTGAAACAATACAATGTGTTAGGAACATATTGTCTCACGTTCATGCAAATGACCCATCTGTTATTTGCTGAGGCAATGTTCAAAAACTGGAAGTCACAACAAATCCAGGTGTCTTCCCTGGTCAACACACTCTAGCTTAATTATATTTTCAACTTCCATCATGCCAACATATTCTCACTCTTCCTTCAGTTCCTGCAAATTTACATTCATTAGGTCTTTGCATGATGCACATGCTAGAATTTAGAGTGTTGTGTAGTTCAGTCACAACCATATAATCACCTAACACTTTTGCTTTTGCACCTATTCAACTTAATGTGATGTACCAATTTCCACCATTAGTGTTCCATTCCTCAAGTGCTTGAAAGATTTCAGTGTACCTGCTAAGTGTGACAATTTTTCAAAATTTACTTCTTATCTTTTAATAATAAAAACACACTATGAGAGATGTAAAGTTCCTTGTTGCTCATTGGCCATCTTTTCTGAGCTGATCCTAACAGTGGGGTTTTCTGAAGTCCTTTTTCTCGAGTGGGTTTTACGGTTTCCAGATAGTATACCCATCCCAATGAGAACGTGTTTGTACATTGAACTGGATACCGTAGTACTCCCGCGAGCAGCTGGAGATAGGTTAATTCAGACAGAACCCTATAAATTTGACAAATTTTACATAACTGACGACACGTCGCATGATGGACACTGAAACACGCACAGCGCTTACACTTACATTTGGCTTGGGGTGCTCACCACTCCCCAGGTAAGAAACTACAGGTTCACCACACCTCATCTCAACCAACAAAGACTGAGGCCCCTGAAGTACTCACCATTTGGAACAATGCAAGAAGTATAAGTGACTTATCGAATGCCAAACTCATAACAAGCAATGCCTCCCCTTCTCCCCCCAAAGCGCTTTCATCATTTGAGGAGAACACTAATAGTGAAAAACTGTAGCTCCATTACACAACCCTTTCTATCCTAATTTTCAATTTTATTTTTATTTTTTGTAGAACATTTTCCTCTCCACAATTCTGAATATCTTACATTATTTTACTCAACAAGCTTCCTAGGTTCATAAACGCAATAAAGGTAACCTGATGTTTCTTTTCTTCCTGCTATTGATTAGCATAATGTTAGAAATGCTTCTGAGGTACTTTTATCTTCTCTAAAAACAAATTGATTTTGATCCAGAAGCACTGAATTCTTTTTCCTATCTTCTCAACAATTTTAAAATACGAGGTGTTGAACTATAAAAAAAACACACAGATAGCTTGGAGGAAGGGGGATACTGAAGGGGTACTGGTCTGAATCGATGAGAAAAGGAATTTATGGTACAACTTAACTAAAAGGAGCTTATAATGGTAGAACACTTTCTGAAGCACCATGGAACTTGGTAATGAAGGGAAATGGAGGGCGGGAGGGGGTGAAAACTGTAGGAGGAGGCCAAACTCTAACTACAGGGAGCAGTATCAGTTGGATGAGGTCGTACTAGTGACACAGAGCTGTAAAGACTTGCACAGGATCGACAGGTGGAGAGCTGCATTAAACCAGTCTTCAAGCTAAAAACCATAATAACTGCTCATGCTTTCTTCAGTTTGCAAGAAACCTGATAATTTGTCTCCTATTCAGAGATTCTGAACATCAGATCCTTCTCAACTTTAAACCCTTCATCTCTCAGACATCTCAAAGGCACATGATGCAGTAACTTACATTTTCTATTGCTCTACCAAAATTCTAAGCATCATCCTTTTTGTTCATACCAGTCTTGCTATCTTCTTCTGTCATACTCTTGCACGGTTATTTCCTTTGAACAGTCACTCAGTGAACTCCTTCCATGGTCTGATGTTTCCTTTGGAATTATGAATGTTTTTTGCATCTGTTAAATTTTAAATCTTTTCTTCTCATTTCCCTGAAATTATGTGGTACTGATTTTTTATAATTTGTTGTAATTCATAAATAATAGCTTTCAAATATCAGTCACAATCAGAAAAAGAGGAAAGTGGGGGTGAAAATATCAGCAATCTCTGTAAACGACCAGCAAGATTTCCCCACAAATCAGAACTGTGCTATCTGTCCATAGAGAAAGAGAGTGATCCCAGCTTTGAACAGCAACTGATTCAAAGATAATAAAAGGAAATGTTTATGTTTTTCAGGACAGACCCTTCAATCACAATGTAACAGGTCAGAAACAGATGTGTACGGTACCTTTTCAAGACTACTATTTTGGGATATGGAGGGAGTGAGGGGTTGGGGTGGGGGTGGGGAAATGGTACCATACATACTAAGTTTTTAATGACATTTATTTAAAGCTCAGCCTGAAAACTCTAATACCATGTTATGGTAGTACATATAGATAGCGTATAATGCCTGCTACTGTCAGGAATTTGCTTTACTTTTGGGAACTATACAATCATTTAAATTACAAATTGCACACATTTTCCTGCATTTTATAATACAGTGGAAACCATTCATACTGTTTATGAAGCATCTGTAATATAAAAGATGGACCATAAATATCTATTGTAGATGCAATCATTGTTAAGAAGAGATATGCACACATGCAGACTGCATAAGTAGAAAGTAGGTCAATGACTATCATGGCACGGTGCTGTTTGCGCTCGGATGCTGGGCTTGCTACTTTAGGCACCAAGAAATTGGAAAAAGAAGACTTAAATGCTTTTGAATTTGCAGATAACTTCATCATTTGGGCTGAAACCAACATTAAGTTACAGAGGAGATTGGATCTGTGGGACCACAAAGTTCAAAGTGTTTGAGTTAACTGTGAGCAAAAGCAAAACAGTGGCAATGCAAATAAGTAAAGCACCAACTTCATGTAATCTAGTTTCTCCTTCTAAAATAATCGATGTTTCAACCCCTCTGCTAGGATCTTCTTCACAATGTTATGGTGTCCACTACTGCAGTATTCTAGCAAAAGTGGACACCATAACATCCTGACAAAAATCCCAGCAGAGGGGTCAAAATGTTGACTATTTTAGAAGGAAATATGACAGGGCCTAAAAGTGTTCAAGAATTTATAAATAAATGGAGATTATGATTAAAAGCAACAGCCATTTGTTGTTGCAACACCTTGGACCTGTTAATCGGAAATCAGAAACAGGAACGAAGAAGATACCCTAGACAATGAGACAGCCATAGTGAGACAAGTAACATTTACCTGCTATTCTAATGTTTATTCCCTTCAAAAATTACTGAAACATTAACAAAACTAGAACAGTCAATTCAAATTAGTAAATTTTGCTTCTGTGTATCCATGAACATTTTTGGCGGAGAGGGAGTTACCATTTCAAAATAAATTTGTGAAGTTCTGTGTTAAATAGGACTACTTCTGTCTCCTAAACAACACGGAAATGTCAACACTGACCAACCAGTAACCAGTAATTGTTTTTGTCTACTTTCAATCTTCCAACTGTATGCCACAGTAGTTTATCACAAAGATTGTCTTGGTAGCCAGTTAGACTACTTTCTGTTACAAATATATTACACGAGCAGTATAACACAGTTGTTGGCTGGGTTACCTCTCACAGAAAGGACTGCAAAACCTAACAGCCTAATATGAACGAAGTGCACTAATGTAGTAAATAGTTGTGTGGGAAGTCTTTCACATGGAAATTCTATGCCTTATTTTATGTTTGCTTTTTTTAAAAATGTTTTCAACTGTACAGGGGGGCATCACCGAATTCATGCAAATTTAAATTTCCAGCCAAATTATTCTGCAGTTATGGATTGTCACTGGTGCTTCTGTGAAGAAGAAATGGTGTGTGTGTATGTGTGTGTGTGTGTGTGTTTTTTTTTCTTTTTTTTACAGTGTTTGTAAAAGACTCCTCCTAGTGCTTCCCTTGCCAATCGCTTGAGCGAAATGCGACACTGCATAGCCACAGCAGTGAATTCATTAACATCAGACATGCTTGCAAATGAACGTGACAGGTTTGAATATCACCAGGATATTTGTCATGCATCTAGTGAAGGACATACTAAACAATTGTGAAAGGTAAATGAAAACTTTTATCCTAAGTGTATAAAAGTACCCTAAAATTGAATGTGCATGCCTATGAAATATATATCCTTCTAAAATCAGATTATTCTTTTGAAAATAAATCTTTTTCGTCCTACACGCAATTTAATATTTACTCCAAGTTTCTACCATCATTCATTTAGAAGATATATTCTTGTGAAATCACAGGAACCTTTTTGAAATATCATGTACTTAATATTTTGCAAATATAATTTTGTTTACACCTTAGAGACTGACGCACAGTATTATAACACCAGTACAGTGGAAGCTCACATAGTGGGCATACTACGTTCCAGAATCTTACTCATAGTGCAAAACACTTGTTAAGCAAAAAAATTTGTCTCATGTAAATTAATGTAAAATACAATGATGCATTCCATGCAGAAAGAAATTTTGTAGTAATCGTAGCAACTGCTTCATTGGGATGACGATTTTCAGTCTACAGTGCAACTGATTCTCATGCTTTCAGCATTTCTCTTATTGCACCAGAAGATTGCAGCCCTTTGCTGTTACCATTTCCTGCTCTTCCTCCCCCTCCTCCTTCTCCTCTGAAGAAATCCTCTCCACAGCTTCCTGTTGTGAAACACACTGCAACTCCATAAGCTCTTTGGTGGTCATTTCTTGGCTGTGATCGTTCACAAGCTCATTGGTAGCACTGTTATCTACTTCTATTCCCATACTCTTGGCCAAAGACACAATCTCATTGACTACAGGCTCCACAGATACTGACTCAAATGCATCAAGGGCCACATTCGACAATGCACTCCAGCCAAAGCTTCTTCCTAGCAGAAGTGAGAGTTCTCTTGGTAACCCCTTCCCACGCCATTTTGATCATCTTGATGCAGGCAAATGATGTTTAAGTGGTATTTCCAAAACTATCTGAGAGCAAGATCAGTAGCTTCAGTCAACTGAAAGCAATGGTTGAAGAGCGTTTTAGTGTAAAACTCCTCGTCCATATGCTGGAGTAACGGAGTGGTGTTGGGAGGCAGAAATTATATCTTGATGAATTGAAATTCTTCAAGGAGGTGGTCTTGCAGACCTGGAGAATGGGCAAGAGCATTGTCCATAACAAGCAAGACATGGAGTGGCAGATTCATCTCAAGCAAATATTTTTTCACCAAATGACCAAACACTTCATTGATCCAGTCACCAACAAGATTGTGTGTCACCCAAGCCTTATTGCTGGACCTCCACATCACATTTACCCTGCTCTTCTGGACTTTACACTTCTTGAAGACTTGTGAGGTTTCTGAATGGTAAACGAGCAGTGGTTTAATTTTCAAATTGCCACTTGTATTGGTACAGAATAGCAGTGTGAGATGTCTTTCATTGGCTTGTAACTAGACAATGCATTCTCCTCTGCTGTTAAAAGGTACACTTCCGCATCTTTTTCCAGAACAGACCCATCTCACCACAATTGAATACCTGTTGTGGTAGATAACCCTCAGAATCTATGAGCATCTTGAAGTTGCTGATGAAGTTCTCTGCTGCCTTTGTGCCAGAGCTGGCTGCTTTGCCATGCCTCACAATGCTGTGGATGCCGGCTGTTCTCTTTAACTTCTCAAATCACCCACTGCTTCCACTTCTTGGGCTGCTGATGATCCCTGTGTCATTTTAATGAGGTTGGCAATAATCATTCTCACCTTCTCACAAATAGTGTCACCTTCCAACTGCTTTTCATTTATCCACTTAAGAAGCAAACTTTCAACATCATCCAGAATACTAAACCTTTGTTTAGAGACTCCTGTCACTCCCATTGAAGCATCCATCTCCTTAACGTTGTCCTTGTTCTTGAGGATAGTGCAAATAGTTGATGTAGACCAATGTTAAGTGTGCGCTACATCAGCAATGCTCACACCATGTTTGCACTTTTCAGTGACTTCACGTTTCATTTCAAGGCCATTTTCTTTCTCTTTTGGTCGTCTCCTTGTGGCTGTGATGTCACACTAAATCACCACCACTCATTATGCGAAACATCGCTCATTAAGGGGGTCATTTTTTTACAATTTGTCTTGCTCAATATGCAGATTGCACATTATGGGAGGTGCTTGTTAAGCAAGATTCCGTGGTACTGGTGTGGGGTGTTGGAAACACATCAAGGTTTGAATTCCTCATAATGTCACATTGTGAAAAAATATCTATGTTGCAATATTGTTCTATTAAAGTCTTGAACTCTTTCAAGGTTCATAGACTTTCTACACATTGGTAATATTAATGTAAACATTAACACTACAAACAGCAATAAAAAAATAGAAATATTTCATTCTTTTCATGTTCAGTTGATGTATATCTATTAGTTCTGCCAAGTTCAATATTTTCTACATTATTTTATGTTTCATTCTGAATCAGAAATATGTTATTTATTGAAAAAGTCTTTTCATATTGTAACGATATGACTTAGACACAGTTTTTGTAGCTTTCACACAGAAAATTTTTGTTTTCACTTCTTTACTACTTGGGCACTTTGTACATTTTCCCTTCTTGTTTTTTTTCATCATCCACATTTATGTTTGCAAGTCCTGGTCTTTCTGCTGAAAGAGCTTAGTTTTTCATCTTCTTGTGTTGTCATCTTGGACAGTTACTGTTCAATGGATTTGGGTAGGGATGTCGTCACTGCTCTGTTGTGCGTAAGTGATTGTGAACTCTTCTCCTAGTTCTCACATATCTTCTGGCCATATTCCTTGTAAATATTAGCTAAATATTTATTTCAGGAATATCCAGGATATGGAAAAGTGTTGCAGCGTCTTGTTTTTCCTGATGTTGACTAGATGGCACACCATTCATCAAATGTATTGCCTCCTGTTTCTGCGGAATTTTACATTGTGATAACTCCAGGCTTCTTTTGCACTCCTATGCTATTATCTATTTCATTGTCAAAAAGCATAGATGAAAGAAGTATTACGTTCTTGTTCTTTTGTGGCACATACAAAACAACTGCCAAATGCTTTCGAAATCCAAATACGCTACTGTTTACTTCAAATTGCTTCATATTCATAAATACAGAGGGAAGTTCAGTCACAGTAATAAATTCAGAAGGAAATTCAGGTGCTACAGTGGATAGACAATTAGTCGCTTCCAAAGAAAAGTGTAGTTTTTCCCATGTGTAGTTCTTTTTACAGTTAGCCTGGAACAGTTCTAATAGTTCCCGATTTGGTGCAAGTTTATCTATTTTCTTTTTCCCTTGCCTGACTTTAATGCCATAAAGCTATGAATCAGAACAGCAACCAGTACAAACTCTTTATAGTGTGAAATGTCTCAGTTACAAAACCACATGTGGGCAGATTTCCTCTAGATGCTACTTATGTACACATTAGTACAGCCAAATATTTTTTCAAACATCCCTTCATCAAAAAACAAAAGGAACTACTCTAAATTTGGTTTTGTAATTCTGGCTGCACCTCTCGACCTGGCAGATGAATAATAGTATTTTGAGGTTATGTCCTTACATTCTTGGTGGAGGGTTCTTCATTCATTTTGTTGTTCCATCTTTTCCCATGTAGGAATTGTTCTTTTCAAAGCTTATTTCATTTTCACTACCACCTGCTGTCTCTGTATCAGTTCCATGCTCAGTTCTTCGGACTAACCAGATGTTTCCAAATTTTAATTTATAATACATTTCTAACTATTTCAACTTCAAGTAATCCCTGTATTCCTTTCTCATTTTTTCATATGTACACATACTGTAGACTTAGTTGTTAACATGGAGTGACAGAAAGCAAACTGACTCCAAGACTTAATTCACTTGGAAAGCAGCTATAATTGAGGTACTAAATAACAATGTGTCCATTTAATGTAACATGAAATGTGATGAAAATGAAATGACTGTAAAAATTAAAAAAAAAAAAAAACTGACACTTGGGATTATTCTGATTTTTGTTATATCGCGGTTGTTGCAGAGTGTCCTGAACACCCCAGTGTACGTTTCTGGCAACGAACAACAATGATTAATGAAATTTAGCATATTCTAATTTAATTATTTACCTAACTGTTAGAAAACTAACAGGAGTTTTAGAGAATTACGAAAATTTAAACTAATAATATGAGCAGTTTTTAGTGTGTGGGATGTTCACAGCACCCCCTGCTAACACTAAGGGTTAAAGAAACTTAAATTGGTGAAGATTTTCACGATGCACTGTACGCAAGAATTACTTTCAGTTTTTTTAATTTCTGGCATGCAGTGCATGTAACTTCGAAAATAATCAGTGTATAGTTTCTCAAATGAAAGAGTGTTAAATCCCTTACTAAAACACAACCACTTCTGATAGAATAGGATATTTATAGATACTATCCACAGACCTTTACTTTAGACAGCAAAGAAGCTTTTGTTCACATTGCAAGCGCTGCAAATTTAGCATGCTCTCGTATTGTAAACCATTCAACTATTGTGACATTAATGTTTACCTTACTCCCTAGAAGCTGAAATGTCGCTGCTTCAGGCACATGATACTGTGTTAGTCGAATTTTTGTGTAGACTGTTGTTGGAGTCTGGTGTAACTTAAAAAAATTATCATGTTCTTTTTCTTGAGTTAGCAGCAGATGCAGGTACATAGATCCATTCTGCCGAGTGCTCAATGGTATGGTTAAATTCAATTCCCTGAAAAAAATAAATGGAAATAATTAGGTAAATACTATATCAAATTAAATCAAGCACTTTAAAAGAAAAATTCAAAATAAGTGTCTAAGAATGGTAGTTCCAATAGGGTCATTCCATATCAAATCACCCAATAAAAAATAAATTTTACACCCACCTCCTTAGATTTTCATGAAATTTGGCTCAAATGGTTGTAATACCATCCTGACAACACCTGCAAATTTTTTTATCTCTTACAGTTTTTTTTTTATAAATTTTTAAAGTTTTTATGTTTTGCGTTTTCTGAACCTTCGGAAATGGTCAGTTTATTTTGTATTCAAAACTTTAAATTTGCTTATCTTAAAAACTCTTTTAGATAACATCACGAATTTTTGCAGCAAGTTTATTTATTATACATATTTGAAGATAAAAATGATGCTATTAAAATATATTAATATTTTCTATGAAAAAAAATATATATATATATATGTATTTTTTTTCTTTTTTTTTAACAAATGTTTTGTTCTATAAGAATTGCAATATCTCGAGTCTCAGACCTGATAGAATGCTCAAATTTGTTTTAATTTACTCTTAAACATATAGGCTACTTGATAAAACAAAAATAATGATGGCTTTTTAACATGTTTATTAATTATAGTAGATTACATTAGAATTATGTACAAAGATAGTTTACTTATGGCACTTATGTATAGCCCAACTGATTGCTTGAAACATTGAATTTTTTGAGTAATTTTGTCTTTTTAATAAACATTAATGCTGATTCAAACTGTTTTTCCACTTCATCCAAGAGCTTTCAGTTCTTTTGATACAGTCTTTTTTGAAGTAATACATTCTCCCAGTGCCGCTTGATTGAGGTGTGTCTACTACACAGACTATGTGCTCCAAAGGCACTATGCAGGAATCATCTCTTTCAGGCCAATAAAATGCTGCAGCGGGTCCTGAAGGATGTAGAAATAGAATTTCTGCATCTTCTTCATCATTGAATATTGTTTTTACCAGTCCGAAGTACCAGTTACCATCATAATTTGCAGCCACATAGCAATTTATGGATGGTTCAACACGAACCCAATCAGAAGAAGAATGGAAAGAAAAGACTAAGGAGGGTTTTACACTATCTGTAGTCCTTCTAATTTCAAGGTTGTTTGTTGGAAGTGGTTTGAAGTTATGAAAACTTCTAGTTCCAGGAATGGTTCGGGTTGCTGAAAAACGTTTTTCTAGTTTTAACCGTAGCTAATCAGCTTCTTTTTTGTCAATAAAGTGAAAATGAATGTTTTCAATATTTTTTTCACAAAACTTATACACATCGATTGCTGTCATTATTTGTTCTTTGTCTGAAAGCTGTAAACTGGCTTTCCTTAAAATTCTTTTAATAGTTCCTCCTAGGCCATCACAAATTGACTTCCCATGACTTGTTGCAAAAAAAGAGTGTTGAGCCTTCAAATTAAAGTCTCTTGAGTGTTCAGTCAAATTTTTTAAACTGTTTCTATTTTTGTACTGCCCAGCACAACCATCTGTAAAGTAGTGAACTGAGTCAATGTCAGTATGATGTAATGACAGCCACTTTGTAATTTCTTTTTGTACAAAGTTAACAAAACCAGTGTCATGTTCTTGGTCATCACTAATAAAACATTGGTTGGAAACAAAAACATTGTTTTCCTCATTTCTTAGAAAAACTCCAACTGGGTGTAGAGTACAACCACCTCTATTCCAGTGGTAACTTTGGATCTCATTTTGTATAACAAAGGAATAATTTTCACTGAAATCCATCACAATAATTGCTGTTTTGGGTGGTGGGTCTTCTTTCAATGTTTTAAAGGCTGCTGATTGGGATTTTGCTATAAATGAGTGCAGGGTGATCTTTTCCAATGACCTAACCAATAAAGAAATGTAGTCTTCAACACTGATAGACTGTTTGATCATTTCTGCCCTGTCTGTGTTAACCCACTGACTGATTACAATTCCTTCTTCTAAATCATAATCTTCACTTAGTTTTTCAGTTAAGCACTCTGTTAGTGCAGTATTTGCAGGACAGCTGTTGCAATGATGTAGCATGCAGTTTTGGTTTTCTGTGTTGCACACAAGCATCTTAATTAGGTCTTTATAAGATTCTTCAATTTTCACAGCATCCAGTAATAGTTTAACATTCTGGTGGATACTGCATACACACACAGTGTGTGTGCCTGCAGCACCAGCAAGGATACACCATTTAGGTCTCAAGAAACAAAATTTTGAAAATCCTACTTCTACCTCGGGATTCTCCCATTTGAAAGAATAATAGCGTTCTCTCAAGTTACACAAAATGAGTCTCTTTTGCATGTACACATTTTTTTGAACACTTACTTTGTCTTTTGTTCCAGGTAGCACTCTGGAACTTTCATCCTTTTCATAAAAATCTGTTACAAGTCTTACTGTATTTTCAGAAAGAGTTTTACCTTTTTTTGGACCAGGAGTTTCCAAAATACCCTTTTCAGATTTTAGCTTTCTAGCTTGTCGCACTATGTACTCACTTACATTAAATTCTTTCATCACTTTATTTCGAGTCCAAGAATCTGGAGCCAAGGTCAGAATCTGGATTTTTCTAGACCTCCCAACAGATGAAATCTTCTCTTTCATAAGAGAAATCATTACATCAAAATCCTTTGCTTTCTCAACCACACTTTTATCTTCTTCGTCATCATCAGAACTTGGTGCATCATATTTTAATGCTTTTGAAACTGCCTTTTTTGCAGTCTTTTCAATACTGCGAGCCTTCCTTTTAAAATAAGACCCTTTACTTTGTTCTGACAAGCCATGAAGCTTTATTGGTGTTAAACCTAAATAATCAAGAGCAATGTTTGTTTGTACGAGGGATTCATTTCTGGATTCCAATGATTCTAATTCAACCATGACTTCATCATCTGTTTCACTTTCATTGACTTCAACTCTTAATTTTTCCTCACAAAAGTTACGGCATGTTGAGCAAAGCTTTTGTCCAGGTTTTATGCTAATATTTTTTGTCAGTAATTGTTTAGAAAGATCCAAGCCTACACTTCTCAACGATTTCTTGATGGGCTTTTTGTGTTTTTTTAGTGGGTCTACATATGTTGTTTGATACTTTTCAAAAAAAAGTAGTAGCTGTGGTGTGAACATATATTCTTAAATTCACACAGATTAATTCCAGATCGTAAGTGGATCAAATCTTTTTCTTCCTCACTCAATTCTGATACCGGTTGTAACTTTTTTGAAGGTGTGTAGGTTGTTTGGAAACAGTCAGATTTTTTAAATAACCCTACACTACAGGTTTGAATATCTGACATACTGATTTCACTTTTGGTCTGATTACTGTTCTGGTTACTTTTGTAGGATATTGGAAAAGAATCTCTGTAAACTAAGCAACAGTACTTACTGAGAGTTCGAATAAACTTAATAAAATACTATCCAAGCACTATTTAGCACTGTAATAATTTTTTACTTCAAAACACGGGAGTAACAATACAAAATCCAAGTGTACAGTCGTGGACAAAACGAGCGAGACCCCTCGCCTTTTCGTTATGCTGATCCGCACAGCTTTAAAGTCTGCTACACAGCATAACAGGCAAGGCGACGAAGTGCTACCAACATACTATGCAAGTTCGCTCAGCTGATGTGCTGAGATAGCTAGCACTGGAGAAACTCGCGCTTCGAAGACACCACAGCATCGTCTGCCACCACTTCGTGAAAAACGAAATACCTCAAGTATAAGCCAATGTGTTGTATTCGCATATCTGTGACTATGACTTGGATCTAAATTGTGGTTATGGATAGTACATACGCTCAGATTGCAAATCTAACATCATGAATAAAGACAAGGGGAAATAAATTAGGCGTCCTTCCTCTTCCGTAACATCATATTTTAGTTATTCTTTCTTAAAAGAACTGTGCAGAAAATCATTCACCAGAAGCGAATAATTTTTTAGTAACACGAGATGATATTAACAGCTTGCCGGCGCGGGTTAGTTCAACGGCGTGAAATCGCGGATCGAGTGGCTCCTTGCGCCGTCAGTTCGAATCCTTCCCCGTGCATGGATTTGTGTTAGGTCTAGGGGACTGATGACCTAAGCAGTTTGGTGGCATAGTGCTTAGAGTCATGTTCTGACCTTTCGCGTAAATTTTCTTTACATAAACGGCCGATCTTTAGATTGCGTTGACATAGCTCACTTTTTTACACCACCAAGGGACCGTATACCGCAGGAAGTGCGATACATTTCCGCTTATTATGTCCACCCGTACTCGAGGTAAATGGGCTTTAAGGGTTGGGTAGACAGATAGACGGTTAAGAAAGTGAGACTAGTAGGGTTCCATTTTTACTGATTCACGTGACGAAATCCTAACAACGAAAATAGCTATCACAGTTACTGAAGATGAGCGCCGCATAATAATTTCCCCTACTCTTTATTCGAAATGCTCCAGTTGCAGTCGATACATCAGCATGTTAATCGTAGATAAGCTTTCGATTCAAATCACGTTTACAGCAATGCAAATAAAATCCATTTGCCTATACATGTAGTAATTCAGATCCCACTATTAATGCCACCGCGTTTTAGTTGTGCGAGCATTCCCATTGCTAGCTACCTTAAGGATCACCTCGGCTAATGAACGTTTTCTGGCTGTGGCGCGTCTAATGGAGAATTCGAAACATTGTAGAATACGTTTGGCAGCTACGTCGCCGTTTATTCCCTGGGTTGGTGCAGATTTATCCTACTAAATTTACTGGCTAATAACAGTTTTTTGTTATTTCCATAAACATCCCGAATGATTGTCACATAAGCGGTGACATAAAGGTAGACAATTCATGTTTTTGAGTCCAGAAAGCTCTGTGTAACAGAAACTGCAGATAATTTTGCCATTTTCATTGCGAAATTGCCGGTTTATTCATGTCTGGGGTAATAATAGACGGATGTTTGCCTGGGTTGTCTGCTAGCGTAGTGAAAGGTGTTTGCTTCTGCAAGGGAGGTCTGGTTTGTTTTTGGTTCTAATCTCGATGGAGGCAGACAGGCTATCAGTAAAGGAATTTTAAGAAATTCTCGCACCCCCAATACGTTTTATTGCTACCTTTATTCTGTACCGGCGCCCCAAGGATGTCGAATGAAACTCTTGTAGAATTTCATACTTGTTACTACCTACTTTTTCCGCTTCTGTCAATAACTGAATTGACTTAAGTGTGGCACTGAATGATTTTTAACTGAATTTCGTTATGAATCTTCACGCAATGCTAAATTTGCACATTTTCATGGTAGGTCAACAACGGTAACCCAGTATGACTGGTCTGAACGTTGACACGGACCATTTCGCGGCCGAATGTGCATAATATTTTGATAATTCGTAACGATCTGGGATACTTTGTCTTACTAAAACAGTTATGTTATCTAGATAAGCTGAAATTCATTTTTATTAGTACAGTTCACACTAATTAGTGTTTCTTCTTTCATTTATATCTTATATTTAGGTGTTGTGGTTAAGACACTAATCAGCATTGATATATTCTTACGCATAATTGAAAATAGTCTGACAAATTTCTGATATTTCCAGAATGAGATTTTCACTCTGCAGCGGAGTGTGCGCTGATATGAAACTTCCTGGCAGATTAAAACTGTGTGCCGGACCGAGACTCGAACTCGGGACCTTTGCCTTTCGCGGGCAAGTGCTCTACCAACTGAGCTACCCAATCACGCGTGAGGACGGGGCGTGAGTCGCGCCTGGGTAGCTCAGTTGGTAGAGCACTTGCCTGCGAAAGGTAAAGGTCCCGAGTTCGAGTCTCGGTCCGGCACATAGTTTTAATCTGCCAGGAAGCTTCAAATTTCGGATAGTTTTTCAATTTCACGCCTATGCATAGTATGTTGGTAGCACTTCATCTCCTTGCCTGTTATGCTGTGTAGCAGACTTTAAAGCTGTGCGGATCAGCATAATGAAAAGGCGAGGGGTCTCGCTCGTTTTGTCCACGACTGTACATTGTTACTCCAAGAAGACAAAAACTTATTTTCGGTGTCTAAGTCACTTGGCATTTTTTATTTTTAAAACATAATTAATATTATTTTAAAAATTAGATAACTATTAAACAGGTTAAAAAGCCAACATAATTTTTCTTTTATCTAATAGCCTATACAATTAAGAGTATTTTAAAACAAATTTGAGCTTTCTATTAGGTCTGAGACTCTAGATATTGCAGTTTTTGTAAAACTAAACATCCGTTAGCTAAATAAATAAATAAAAAAAAAACTTATAAATTTTTTTTCATTTGGAAGAATTTAATATATCTTTATGGTAATTTTTTTTTTAGCATTTAGATATAATACACAAACTTATTCCAAAATTTCATACTGATATCTTGAGTATTCTTTAATATACAAATTTTTTTAGTTGTGAGGACACGTTTAAGTTACAATTTTCGACTGCTGAAACAAAGCCAAATCTAAAAACTTTAAAAATTTATAAAAAAAAACTATAAGAGATAGAGCAAAAAAATTTTACAAGTGCTTTCAGGATGATAAAAGAAGTAATTGTACCAAGTTTCATCACCCAATAGAAAATATGATCAATACTCTTACAGTGACAGAGAATGCTACAAAAACAGTACATTTAAATGATAAAAAGGATAATGAAATAAATCATAAAATATACCATAAAAACATTCTAAAACATAAAATAGAAGATAGATACACTGATTACACATGGAATGAACTGTTTGCCATAGCAAGCGGTTTATTAATTTGTTAGCAGCTGTAACTTAATATCAATGGGTGTCAAAGAGAGACAGCACAATTAAAATTTAACATCTCATTCATTGGAGGTCACTAAAAACAAAGCTAAAACAAATTAAGAGTGTGGTGGAAATTTTAAAAAGAAGGAACTCAGTTTTCACCATAAAGGAAACCACATAAAACCTAAATCCAGATGTCTGGACAAGGATTTTAAGCACCTTCTCTAGACCTGATCAAACGTGAATCTGGAGTCTTCACCACTGTGTCATTTCATTTCTGAAGTACATTATCAACCGACTGTTAAACAACACAGTGCAAAATTTCATATCGTTAACTATTAATTACAGAGAATTCACTTCACCATTATATCTTCTGTTACATCTGCTACAATATAGAAAGTATTTCTTCCTATAACAGCTATATTATGTCTTCTGTTACAGTCGATGATACAAGGAAATACCATATCTACTACGAATGTTCATACATTCGATATGGGATTACATAAATTCAATCTGACAGTACTAACAACCGTTCTGTACGAATCTCAAAGATAGAATGAATTTTCTTTTTTCTTCCTTGGCATAAACACCACTGTATGGCATACCTATTTTCTCTGAGCTAGGATGTCATAGCACAGAATAACTGCCCTTGTGTACCAGAAACTATCATCACCATTCTGCCTTGGAGACACATGGCATTCATCCAGGCCAGAATACATGTGCAAACAATAACAACTTCCAAACTATTTAAATTTCTAAACTAAGTAGCTAACATTTATCTTCACTGTGCTGATGACCATTTGTTGGCTAAGTAGATTTCAGGTAACACATCACTTTACCAAATGTGATACGTTACACTACATATCCCTGCCCTTTGATGATTATGTCATCACAACTATATTACATAAATAAATAATATTTGTAGTTATGAAAACCTTATAACATTAAAATAGTGACATACATCTCTTTTATTTTATCGACTCTAAGCTTCTTGAACTGGAAGCTATTTACGCATAGCATCTGTATGGAACACCAAATTAATATATGTAAACTTTAAAAGCCTTTAAGCATGTTGTTGTTGTTGTTGTTGTTGTTGTCGTCGTCGTCTTCAGTCCAGAGACTGGTTTGACGCAGCTCTCCATGCTACTCTATCCCGTGTAAGCTTCTTCATCTCACAGTACCTACTGCAACCTACATCCTTCTGAATCTGCTTAGTGTATTCATCTCTTGGTCTCCCTCTACGATTTTTACCCTCCGCACTGCCCTCCAATACTAAATTTGTGTTCCCTTGATGTCTCAGAATATGCCCTACCAACCGATCCCTTCTTCTAGTCAAGTTGTGCCACAAATTTCTCTTCTCCCCAATTCTATTCAATACCTCCTCATTAGTTATGTGACCTACACATCTAATCTTCAGCATCCTTCTGTAGCACCACATTTCAAAAGCTTCTATTCTCTTTTTGTCTCAACTATTTATTGTCCACATTTCACTTCCATACATGGCTACACTCCATACAAATACCTTCAGAAAAAACTTCCTAACACCTAAATCTATACTCAATGTTAACAAATTTCTCTTCTTCAGAAATGCCTTCCTTGCCACTGCCAGTCTACATTTTATATCCTCTCTACTTCGACCATCATCAGTTATTTTGCTCCCCAAATAGCAAAACTCATTTACTACTTTAAGTGTCTCATATCCTAATCTAATACTCTCAGCTTCACCCGATTTAATTCGACTACATTCCATTACCCTCGTTTTGCTTTTGTTGATGTTCGTCTTATATCCTCCTTTCAAGACACTGTCCATTCCGTTCAGCTGCTCTTCCAGGTCTATTGCTGTCTCTGACACAATTACAATGTCATCGGCGAACCTCACAGTTTTTATTTCTTCTCCATGGATTTTGATTTCCTACTCCAAATTTTTCTTTTGTTTCCTTTACTGCTTGCTCAATATACAGATTTAATAACATCGGGGATAGGCTACAACCCTGTCTCACCCCCTTCCCAACCACTGCTTCCCTTTCATGTCCCGTGACTCTTATAACTGCCATCTGGTTTCTGTACAAATTGTAAATAGCCTTTCGCTCCCTGTATTTTACCCCTGCCACCTTTAGAATTTGGAAGAGAGTATTCCAATCAACATTGTCAAAAGCTTTCTCTAAGTCTACAAATGCTATAAATGTAGGTTTGCCTTTCCTTAATCTTTCTTCTAAGATAAGTCATAGGGTCAGGATTGCCTCATATGTTCCAACACTTCTACGGAATCCAAACTGATCTTCCCCAAGGTCGTCTTCTACCAGTTTTTCCATTTGTCTGTAAAGAATTTGTGTTAGTATTTTGCAACCATGGCTAATTAAACTGATAGTTCGGTAATTTTCACATCTGTCATTCCCTGCTTTCTTTTGGATTTGAATTATTATGTTCTTCTTGAAGTCTGAGGGTATTTCGCCTGTCTCATACATCTTGCTCACCAGATAGTAGAGTTTTGTCATGGCTATCAGTAGTTCTAATGGAATGTTGTCTACTCCCGGAGCCTTGTTTCGACTTAGGTCTTTCAGTGCTCTGTCAAACTCTTTACGCAGTATCCCCATTTCATCTTCATCTACATCCTCTTCCATTTCCATAATATTGTCCTCAGGTACATTGCCTTTGTATGGACCCTCTATATACTCCTTCCACCTTTCTGCTTTCCCTTCTTTGCTTAGAACTGGGTTTCCATCAGAGCTCTTGATATTCATGCAAGTGGTTTTCTTTTCTCCAAAGGTCTCTTTAATTTTTCTGTAGGCAGTATCTATCTTACCCCTAGTGATATATGCCTCTACATCTTTACATTTGTCATCTAGCCATCCGTACTTAACCATTTTGCACTTCCTGTCGATCTCATTTTAGAGACGTTTGTATTCCCTTTTGCCTGCTTCATTTACTGCATTTTTGTATTTTCTTCTTTCATCAATTAAATGCGCTATCTCTTCTGTTACCCAAGGATTTCTATTAGCCCTCGTCTTTTTACCTACTTGATCCTCTGCTGCCTTCACTACTTCACCCCTCAAAGCTACCCATTCTTCTTCTACTGTATTTCTTTCCCCCATTCTTGTCAATTGTTCGGTAATACTCTCCCTGAAACTATCTACCACCTCTGGTTCTGTCAGTTTATCCAGGTCCCATCTCCTTAAATTCCCATCTTTTTGCAGTTTCTTTAGTTTTAGTCTACAGTTCATAACCAATAGATTGTGGTCAGAGCCTACATCTGCCCCTGGAAATGTCTTACAATTTAAAACCTGGTTCCTAAATCTCTGTCTTACCATTATATAATCTATCTGACACCCGTCAGTATCTCCAAGCTTCTTCCATGTATACAACCTTCTTTTATGATTCTTGAACCAAGTGTTAGCTACGATTAAGTTATGCTCTGTGCACAATTCTACCAGGGGGCTTCCTCTTTCATTCCTTACTCCCATTCCATATTCACCTAATAAGTTTCCTTCTCTTCCTTTTCCTACTATCAAATTCCAATCACCTGTGACTATTAAATTTTCGTCTCCCTTCACTATCTCAGTAATTACTTTTATCTCATCATACATTTCATCAATCTCTTCGTCATCTGCAGAGCTAGTCGGCATATAAACTTGTACTACTGTGGTAGGTGTGGACTTTGTACCTATCGTGGCCACAATAACGCGTTCACTATGCTGTTTGTAGTAGCTTACTTGCATTCTTATTTTTTTATTCATTATTAAACCTACTCCTGCATTACCCCTATTTGATTTTGTATTTATAACCCTGTATTCACCTGACCAGAAGTCTTGTTGCTCCTGGCACTGAACTTCACTAATTCCCACTATATCTAACTTTACCCTATCCATTTCCCTTTTTAAATTTTCTAACCTACCTGCCCGATTAAGGGATCTGATATTCCATGCTCCAACCCGTAGAACACCAGTTTTCTTTCTCCTGTTAACTATGTCCTCCTGAATAGTACCCACCCAGAGATCTGAATGGGAGACTATTTTACCTCCAGAATATTTTATCCAAGAGGACACCATCATCATTTAACCATACAGTAAAGCTGCATGCCCTCGGGAAAAATGACGGCTGTAGTTTCCCCTTGCTTTCAGCCGTTCGCAGTACCAGCTCAGCAAGGCCATTTTGGTTAGTGTTACAGGGCCAGATCAGTCAATCATCCAGACTGTTGCCCCTGCAACTACTGAAAAGGCTGCTGCCCCTCTTCAGGAACCATACATTTGTATGGCCTCTCAACAGATACCCCTCCATTGTGGGTGCACCTACTGTACAGCTATCTGTATCGTTGAGGCACGCAAGCCTCCCCACCAACGGCAAGGTCCATGGTTCATTGGGGGGGGGGGGGGGGGGGGGGGGCTTTAAGCATAACATAGCTGTAATGTGACTTAAACAAAACCTACGTATACCTTGTCTCAGTTTATTTGTACCATTTGACTACCAAAAATAAGAGGGCTGGTAAACGAGTTACACCTCCAATTCTTCCTCCAATTCATTTAACATCCTATAGACATCAAGACTGTTAGAGATGGAGCACAAGCTCAGATTGTTGCAGGGATAGGGAAGGAAATCAGCCGTGTCCTTCCAAAGGAACCATCTGGGCAAAACCTAAATCAGAATGGTGGATGCAGATTTGAACCTTTGCCCTGCTGTATGAGAGTCCCGTGTGCTAAGCACTCCACCATCTCACTTGGTGAAACTAATGGGATAAACCTGTCAGCATAAAGGGTGTTCAGAAATTTCTGTTAAAAAATTCTAGGAATTTTAGACAGGAGTGAGTACATAATATTTTGAATAGCAACCTGTATCTGGAAACATACCATTTCCATTGTACGATGGTTTTAGTTCAGATGTGTAATGCATCCACATCTGCGTATAAGTACATGGTATCACGTAACATTCCGCTAGTGCGGACAGAATTTGCTTCGTGATATATTACCCCTGTTAAAATGGACCGTTTACCAATTGCGGAAAAGGTTGATATCGTGTTGATGTAAGGCTATTGTGTTCAAAATGCCCAACAGGCGTGTGCTATGTATGCTGCTCGGTATCCTGGACGACATCATCCAAGTGTCCAGACCGTTCGCCGGAAAGTTATGTTATTCAAGGAAACAGGAAGTGTTCAGCCACATGTGAAATGGCAACCACAACCTGCAACAAATGATGATGCCCAAGTAGTGTTTTAGCTGCTGTCACAGCTAATCTGCACATCAGTAGCAGACAAATTGCGTGAGAATCGGGAATCTCAAAAACGTCGGTGTTGAGAATGTTACATCAACATCGATTGCACCCGCACCATATTTCTATGCAGCAGGAATTGCATGGTGACAACTCTGAACATCGTGTACAGTTCTGCCAATGGGCACAAGAGAAATTACGGGACGATGACAGATTTTTTGCACGCATTCTATTTAGCGACAAAGCGTCATTCACCAACAGCGGTAACATAAACCGGCATAATATGCACTAATAGGCAACAGAAAATCCACGATGGCTGCGACAAGTGGAACATGAGAGACCTTGACGGGTTAATGTATGGTGCGGCCATTTTATCAATGGCAATCTAAATGGTGCAATGTATGCTGATTTCCTACATAATGTTCTACCGATGTTACTACAAGATCTTTCACTGCATGACAGAATGGCAATGTACTTCCAACATGATGGATGTCTGGCACATAGATCGCATGCGGTTGAAGCAGTATTGAATAGCATATGTCATGACAGCTGGATTGGTTGTCAAAGCACCATACCATGGCCCACACATTCACAGGATCTGACGGCCCCAGATTTCTTTCTGTGGGGGAAGTTGAAGGATATTTGCTATCGTGATCCACCGACAATGCCTGACAACATGCGTCAGCGCATTGTCAATGCATGTGCGAACATTACGGAAGACAAACTCCTCGCTGTTGAGAGGAATCTCGTTACACGTATTGTCAAATGGATTGAGGTTGACCGACATCATTTTGAGCATTTATTGCATTACTGTGGTATTTACAGGTAAACATACTGTAACAGCATGCGTTCTCAGAGATGATAAGTTCACAAAGGTACATGTATCACAATGGAACAACCAAAATAAAATGTTCAAACGTACCTGCGTTCTGTATTTTAATTTAAAAAACCTACCTGTCACCAACTGTTCATCTAAAATTTTGAGTAATATGTTTGTGACTATTACGCGCCATCTATCACAAAGCAAAAAAATTGGTCCAACTAAAACATTCATATTTCTTTACGTACTACACGAACATGTAATAAAAAATGGGGGTTCCTATTTTAAAAAATGCAGTTGATCTATGGCAGTGCCATCTAGCGGGCCAACCATAGCGCCATCTGGTTTTCCCCTTCAAGCTATACAAGTTTCGTTCTATGTAGTTTTTTTGTTTGATGCTTATTTCATGAGAGATTTGGCCCGGTCACGATCAATGGACCACCCTGTATATTTGACACACACGAGATTATTCATTTTACTGTAGATGTGATGGAATTAGGTACATAAAGTGTGATGAAGTCATCTGATATTCTCACAGGAGATTAGTTACATGTTTGTTATCGGTGATAAGAATGTCCTCTTATGATACATTTAACTTGGGTTCTGCTTTTGCTGAGAATACATCACACATATTCTTTCGGAGACAATGTCATCTTGCATGAAATACATAAGATTAATAAGAATCAGTCTAGTTCATTTGTACGAGGGCTGGAACTTAGATAGTGGCAACTATTTATTCACAATCAATACAATAGAGTTACATGTTGGCTTCTGTTACTGTCCTTCAAAATAGTCACCAGCATTGTGTAGAACCCATTGCCAGCAATGTGGAATGCGTAGTATATCATTAGCAGAGCCTGTTCTGTTGATGGTGCAAACAGAGCAGTCTACTACCTGTCGAATCGCTGAAGCAGTTCTGAAGCGAATGCCACAAAGTGGATCCTTCATCTTTGGAATCTAATCAAAGTCACAAGGACTTACGTCTGGGGAGAATGGTGGATGGTACAGTACTTCCCAGTCCCATCGACTGAACAGAGCAGCCACAGCTTGTGCTGTATGTGCCCGCACATTGTCATGCAAAATGATGGGTGGGTTGCGCAGAAAGTGTCACTGTTTCTTTCACAAAGCTGGTCGCAGATGACTCCCCAAAAATGAACAGTAATATTGAGCATTGATGGTGTGCCGTGTTGGAACATAATGCGTTAGGATAACATTATCACAGTCATAAACAAGAATCGCCATAACTTTCACCATACTGGGGCTCTGACGCACTTTCAACTTTCGCAACGACCCATAATGATGCCATTCGTTGGATTGGTGTTTCAGTGGCCCAGTGGCTCATATGATGTGGCCCATGTCTCATCCAGTGTTACGATATGGCGTAAGAAAGCCTCTCCTTTGTGCTCTTAGTGTTCCAAGTACCCTCAAGCGCTGTAACGCACCCATTTCTGCATTTCTGTCAAGTAATGCGGAACCCATCGTGATGCAATTTTTCGCATGCCCAGGCGTTCCTTCAGGATGCAAAGCACAGTCGTATGCACTAATCCGGTTTCATGGGCAAGCTCACAAATCGTATGGTGTCAATCACTGTCCACTAACGTGGCAACAGCATGCACTTTTTCTTCAGAGACGCTAGGACGACCTACCCGATGCATGTCTGCCACAGTTTGCTGACGTTCATTGAAGGCTTTTACCCAACGTGCCACTGTTCTGTACAGCAATGCCGATTCCCCGCATGCCTCTTGAAGACCTTGATGACACTGTCGTGCTCTACAGCCTCTGGCATATTCAATCTTGATCCAACTCCGTTGTCCCTGTTCTGAAAACATAGTGACACCGTTACGTTAGACCATTCGCTCACAAGTGACTGTGTTCCCCTCGACTGTACGCACGCCAGTGACATGGGACGCGTAACTCCATTTGCTTGGAGGTAGGTCAACAACGTGTGCTATCAGCGACAATAGTAGATTCCATTGCATAGTGTCTCCACAGCAGTGTTGCCACTATTTAATTTCCAACCTATGTATTTACTAAGACACCGTCAAGTGGTCATATATGCACTCGAAAGACAACTGAAATTAGTCAGCTGTAAGTCAGAAGAATAATTATATAGCTTCATACAACTTCCATACAATCTGTACATGTTAGCAATGTCAGGTTGGGGAGAGGGAGATTATAAGGGGAAAAGTATGGAATTTAGATTATATCAACGAAAATATTCAATTTTTTAAAATGTAATGTAACTGGATAGATAAAAAACTACTCACTAAACTGCGGCAGGAGAACACACACAAGAAAGGTATTATGTACGCAAGCTTTTGGAACCAGTGGCTCCTTCTTCTGGTAGAACGGTACAAGGGGAAGGAAGAAGGGTGAAGGTAAACGACAGTTGAAGTTTTAGGAAAAGGGGAAGAGTTCGGAAAAGCCATCCAGAACCCCAGGTCTGGGGAGAGTTACTGGACAGGATGAGAAGGAAAGACTGACTGTTGGGGACTACACTGGACGATATCTGAAAACCTGAGAGATTAAAGGTGGAAGAAAGAGTAAAATGCAAGACAGAGATTACTGCTAAAACATTGTGCAAGAGTGAATAAGAGTGAAAACCTAAGTGCATTGTACTTTATAGAGGTGGGAGGGGACGGCGAAAAAATGCTGAGCTGGTCTCGGCATTTCTTCACAGTAACTATTCCTCTCTTCATTCCATTTTAATTTTCTGCATCTTTGATTTCTGATCTTTCTATTTTTCACTGTACCCTTCCCACCTCTATGCACTTAAGCTTTTTGCTCTTATTAACTCATGGACAATGTTTTAGCAGTAATCTCTGTCTTGCATATTACCCTATCTTCCACCTTTAAGCACTCAGGTTTTCAAATCTTGTCCAGTGCAGTTCCCAAACAATCACTCTTTCCTTCTCATCTCGTCCGGTAAGTCTCCCATGACCAGGGGTTCTGGGTGACTTCTCTGAACTCTACCCCTTTTCCTAAGCCTTACCTGTCCTCTTCCTTCCCCTTCAACCCTTCTGCCAGGAGGAGGAGCCACTGGCTCCGAAAGCTTGCATGTGTAACGCCTTTTTTGTGTGTTCTCCAGCTGGAACTTGGTGAGTAGATTTTTCATTTATCCAATTACACTGAATTAAGTTTATGGTTGATGACGTGCCAACATCCAAATTAAAGCCAAAATTTACTGTGAATATCCATAATCACATAAGTTGGCATTGATTTGGATAACCTAATATAAGTTTGTAATAAGTATTTTAATGTCAATAAATAATAACAATGAGATACTGTTAAGTCAGATTGCTGACATAAATGGAGTAGAGGAACAATTGGGAAACACAATGAAAGAAAACTAGGCCTCACATATGGGTTCACAATAAGGTAGGAGTAAGCTCATATGAATACAAGCGGGTACAGAGAAGAGACACATAAAGTTATGAGTAGGATGACGTACCTTCACATACGAGGTATGGAATGAATGGAATTTGTGTATCAAGGAAGGGGGACCTAATCCTGTGGCCAGGAAAAAGAAAAATATGTATATAGGGACATAATCACTGTGACAAATGTTGTACGAGATGTGAGACATCTTTCTGGGGAAAGGTGTGTTATATGAGTATAGTTTCTATAGAGGTAGAACCCTAAAGATTTTGGGGCTTAGTCCAAATTTATGTACTACAGGAATGTACCCGAGCTGCAGTGGTCTAATATGTATACTAAATTAAGAAATTATTAAGATGAGATAAATGTCAGAGTTTTGCATGCTGGCTATAAACAAAGTTTACAAGAGGGAAGAATTGTATGTACAAAATTCAAAAGTTACTGGACACTCAAAATTTAACTCCATATAGTGATCAAACGAGATAAAATTATTATACTTTAATACAATGTTATCTGATACCCATGTGGGGACAATTATAGCTGTAGTTGGATATTTACTGTTATTTTTACAATGAGACACAATGAGTGTAATACATTTTTGTTTCAGTTTGGCATTCAGTACGATTTATTTTTGCTAGAAACATTTATTGGAATGTGTTCTCATATTCATTATTCAAAAAAACCTTTGAACAAACTATCAACTATGTATTCTGTTAGTTGGGGGAAAAGATTATACTTCTTTTTAACTACAGCAGAACTAATAAGCAGCATAGAATAGTAATGGCTCTTCAATATGCTGAAAACTGCCCTAGCAATATCTCTGCTTCAGAGATATTTAATCATAGACTGTTGAGCAAAAGTAATAATTTCTTCCCCCTCCCCAAAAAAAGAAAAATTTAAAAACAGCTTTAACTTGTATTTCTAAATTGATACACATACTCTAACATAATTGCTTGGCATATTATTGTTTAAATATTATTGCTACTTTCATGTATGTATGTGGCCTTTAAAACTGCAAAAAAAGTAGCATGAGGTATAACTTCCTCCACCTACAATTATGAAGAAAGTTGTGTGAGACAAATGGTGCTTTACTCATCACAATTTATTCATTGGCCAATTTATACACAGTCCAACTGCTTCGTTACTATCTGCACAGTAACTTTATTCATTAAAAAATAAATAAATAAAAAACAAAAATCATAACTAGTAATTTTTGGCACTGCAATAGTCTTACAAAAAAAAGGAGGAAGGAAGGAAGGAAGAGGAGGAGGAGGAAGGAAGGAAGGAAGGAAGGAAGGAAGGAAGGAAGAGGAAGGAAGGGAGACTTTTCCTCTTCAGCCGTTGCCACCTATCATGCAACATCTCCTAATGTGATACTATCCAAGATTTTGTTAGTTGTACTCACTCGTCACATCTAATCTGATTATTAAAATACATTCCCTTCAATATCTTTCATGTTTTGAAAAGGAAGGAGACAATCTTGTGAATTGTCAAATTTCCAAATCAGGCTACAACTTCATACAGAAAATAAAAACAAGTATAGACTATTTTCTAGGGTACCTAGCAAGTGAAAAGGTGCACGTCATTTCCATTTTCAAGAAGGGTCATAGGACAGAGGCACATAATTATAGTCCTGTATCACTGACAATGAAACTGGAGAAACTCCAAAAAGGTACAAACTGAAGGAGATGGGGACTGGATAGACAGAAAGCACCAAAGATTGTAGGGAGTTTCAGAGAGAGTATTAGGGAACGATTGACAAGAACAGGGGAAAGAAATACAGTAGAAGAAGAATGGGTAGCTTTGAGATATGAAACAGTGAAAGCAGCAGATGATCAAGTAGATAAAAAGACAAGGCTAGTAGAAATCCTTGGGTAACAGAAGAGATATTGAATTTAATTGATGAAAGGAGAAAATATAAAAATGCAGTAAATGAAGCAGGCGAAAAGGAATACAAACGCCTCAAAAATGAAATTGACAGGAAGTGCAAAATGGCTAAGCAGGGATGGCTAGAGGACAAATATAAGGATGTAGAAGCATGTATCACTAGGGGTAAGATAGATACTGCCTACAGGAAAATTAGAAGGACCTTTGGAGAAAAGAGAACCACTTGCATGAATATCAAGAGCTCAGATGGAAACCCAGTTCTAAGCAAAGAAGGGAAAGCAGAAAGGTGGATGGAGTATATAGAGTGTCTCTACAAGGGCGATGTACGTGAAGGCAATATTATGGAAATGGAAGAGGACGTAGATGAAGATCAAATGGGAGATATAATACTGCGTGAAGAGTTTGAGAGAGCACTCAAAGACCTAAGTTGAAACAAGGCCCCAGGAATAGACAACATCCCATTAGAACTACTGATACCCTTGTGAGAGCCAGGCATGACAAAACTCTTCCATCTGGTGAGCAAGATGTGTGAGATACGTGAAATACCCTCAGACTTCAAGAAGAATATAATAATTCCAGTTCCAAAGAAACCAAGTGCTGACAGATGTGAAAATTACCGAACTATCAGTTTAATAAGCCATGGCTGCAAAATACTAACATGAAGTCTTTACAGATGAATGGAAAAACTGGTAGAAGCTAACAGCGGGGAAGATCAGTTTGGATTCTGTAAAAATGTTGGAACACTGAGGCAATACTGACCCTAAGACTTATCTTAGAAGATAGGTCAAGTAAAGGCAACTTATGTTTATAGCATTTGTAGCCTTAGAGAACGCTTTTGCCAATGTTGACTGGAATACTCTCTTTCAAATTCTACAGGTGGCAGGGGTAAAATACAGAGAGCAAAAGGCTATTTGAAAATTGTACAGAAAATAGATGTCAGTTATTAGAGTCGAGGGACACGAAAGGGAAGCAATGGTTGAGAACGGAGTGACATAGGGTTGCAGCCTATCTCCAATGTTATTCAATCTGTATATTGAGCAAGTAGTAAAGGAAACAAAAGAAAAATTTGGAGTAGGAATTAAAATCCATGAAGAAGAAATAAAAACTCTGAGGTTTGCCGATGACATCGTAATTCTGCCAGAGACAGCAAAGGACCTGGAAGAGCAGCTGAATGGAATGGACAGTGTCTTGAGAGGAGGATATACAATGAACATAAATAAAAGCAAAAGAAGGATAATGGAATGTAGTCAAATTAAACCAGGTGATGCAGAGGGTATTTGATTAGGAAATTAGACACTTAAAGTAGTAAATGATTTTAGCTTTTTGGCAAGCAAAATAACTGACGAGGGCCAAAGCAGAGTGTATATAAAATGTAGCCTGGTTGTGGCAAGGAAAGTGTTTCTGAAGAAGAGAAATTTATTAACATCGAGTATAGTATTAGGAAATATTTTCTGAAAATGGAAGTGAAACATGGACGATAAATCGTTTGGACAAGAGAACAAAAAACCAGTTGTTCTGACCCAGGTTTCCAGCCTCCTAATGGTCAGCTGTAGCTACCTCATCATCCTTGTAAGATCAGAGCAAGAGTAGAAAATTGAAAAATCATCCACCAACAAAGAGCATTTGACAGGGCTTCTAACTGCGGAGGAAATGCCATTGATAGTGATGGCAAACAATGTGACACTGAGAACACTGCCTCAGGGGACCACATTATCTTGAACATAGCAGTCAGACAAGGCATTGCCAACATATCAAAAATGCTGGTCCTCAAGAAATGATTGGATAAGAAGTGGCAGACATCCATGAAGTCCCCATTCCTGAAGTTAGCAAAGGATGTTGTACCTCTGAGTAGTGTCACATGCTTTTTTTTTTAGGTCAAAAACACACAAACCAAATGGTTTTGGTGTAGGAAGGACTACTGTATCGCTGTCTCCAGTAGAATTAAATTGTTAAGGGTGGAACTGTAGTGACTGAAACCACACTGGGAGCGGCTTGGGTGACCTCTGGATTCGAGCAGCCAGACGAGGCAGAGGTTGAGATTGAGCATGCGTTCAAGAGTCTTCCCCATACAACAGATAAGGCCTACACTCCAGGAAATGTTCGGGGCTCTATGGTCCTTGCCTAGTTTCCTGAATGGAATTAATATTGCCTCCTTCCAAGTCGTGTGGTACTGTCCATCAAACCAGATCTGACAAACAGGAGAGGATCTGCCCTATCACTCCAGGGCATAGGTGACAAAGCAAGACACAATGGATCTCAAACTCCTGGAGCAGTGTCTGTGGTGGCAGACAAAGCTGATTCCATTTCCCACATGGAGAACAGAAGGTTCTAGACATCCTTATTATGTGAGAAGAAATTGAGCTTCCTCATCTCCGCAGTCCTATGGAACCCCTGAAAAGCAGGAGCTTGTCTGGATGACTTAGTGACAGTAGAAAAGTATTCAGCTAAAACCTGAGCTATGTCTTCTGGCATATCCAACAAGGCCCCATTACTTGATAAGGTTGTAATGGGAAAGGTACTGCCCTTGCCTGAAATCCACCTTATTGAGTCCCAAACTTGCGCAATGGAAGTGGACCGATTAATGGAAGTCATGAATTCCTTTCAGGAAGCCCTCTTCCATTCTTTTATCACTCACCTCACATGTGCTCTTGCAGATCTGACGGCATGAAGGTCTTCTGTAATTGCACGGTGTTTGAAGTTCCACAGAGCTGTTCGTCTGGCCCTGATTGCCAATCGACAGTCATCATTCCACCTACGTACAGGCTATCATTTCAGGTGGTTACTAAACTGCAGAAGCCCATTAGATCTCAAAAGTGCAATGGGCCATGATCTCCTGTGCACAATCCTTTTGTTCAAAAATAGCCTGTCGACTGCACTGCACCAAATTTGCCCTTTGTATCAACAACCTTCGTGGTCTCCTGTCAGCCACCATCCAAGTTAGAAGACGGATCCACACCGGGAAGTGGTCTCTAGAATGTAACTCTGTAGCCACTTCCAAGTGAACAGAGTCTGAAATAGCTAGGGAACAAAAACAAAGGTCAATGGCTCAAAAAGACCCTGTAGCTGTGGAAAAGTGTGTCATCTGACCTGTGTTCAGAAGGAAAATATTCTCAGACTGGACAAGTCGCTCGATCATCCAACCCCTATAGCAAGTGGTAGCCGAGCCCCACAGCACACTGTGTGCACTGAAGTCCCCCACAAGGAGGAATGGGCATCGGAGTGCCCCAAAGTATTCTGTATTCACAAGAATACTTCTGCTGCATCTGCAGCATCATTAGGTGGAAGATACAAAGAAAACACAGTAATGGTAAAGAGTGCTAGAACTTTCACAGCAATTGCTTGTAAGGTCGTGGTAAGAGGGACAGGAGACGAGTGGCCTCTGTCATCAACGGAAAAAGGCACTCCACCTTTAGCCCTGTCTCCAGTAATATCGTCCTTCCTGTAGGGGTGGTAACCCTATAATGCAGGTGTGTTGGTGACTTTAAAATGTGTTTCTTGTAAGCAGATGCAGAACAGTTTCTCCAGGACCAAGAGTTTTAAATCTTCCAAATGTGAGTGATATCCATTTAAATTCTACTGCAACACAGAAGTCCCTTGGACTTGTTTAGTGATGGTTGGTCTTTTATTTCTCCCTCAGAGGCGATGATTTACCACGGGTGTCAGGGAGAATGTTAGCTGGAGCTTACTCCCCATAAGAGAGGAAAAGAGCTTGCTGATCCGAAGGTTTAACTACCATTTTCTTCGACTTGGAACTACTTTTCAAAGGACTTTTTCTTTACTTATGAGAGGAATTGGTTCTTTGGGTTGAGAAGATGGCTTAGTAGGCTTCCGATGGTGGGCAGCGGTATGCGGCTTAGGCAATAAGCCCATCGCTGATGGCTTCAGAATGACTTCTGTTTCAAGTGTACTGTTTCCCTCACAGGTTCACTGATGAGTGTGTGTGCTCGTATTTGAATCTGTGGTATGAGTTTGTGTGGAGGCATCACACTTAGCGACTGGCATCTTAAGAGCTGATGCAAAAGTAGTAGCAAAATCCAGAGGTTACATAGCTTTGAAAGTGTTCTTAGTTTCACCATATGGTATGTGTCTCTTGGCTTTCAACTCCTGAATTTTCTTTTCCTGGTTGTAAACCTCACACTTTCTGCTCCACATTGGGTGATCCCAGAGCAGTTTATACATTTTGGAGGAAGTGTACAGGAATTGCCAGATTCATGAGCTGAGCCTCTACAATTGCCACACGTAGGCCTGCCATTGCATCCCATAGTGCTATGGCCAAATCTGACATTTGAAACATTACATTGGGTTAGGAAAAAACTGGTGAGCCTTAAGATGGATACAGCCTGCAAGGATGTGTTCAGGTAATTCTGGAGTACTAAACATTAGAATTAACGTTGAAGATTTTTACAATTTGCCATTGACTCTCCTCATATAGTTCTGCACTTCTACGACACACAAATTTTTCATTCTCCAAGGGGTCCACCTCCATTATCTCGGAAAAGGTAACCACGCCCTAACTAAAGTTAAGGGTGTTATGCGACTCAGCCTCGACTGGGTAGTCACCTAAGGCCTTACATCCCAGAAGCTTAGATACTAGGTTTGAATTAGCAGTTTCAACTTGAAGTGTTCCATTGAAAAGTCGTTTGATGCTTTTTAGGGACCCAGCAATACCTTCCAAAGCCTTATGACTACAGAAAGGGGAGACCTTCTCCAAGTTTCCACCTGTTCTCTTGATTATAATGAAAGTGTTATCCCACACTAATGCCCTGTTACTACGATTATGAGACTTCTCCTTGGGAGGACTGATCAATCAAGCTCTCTTCGATGAGTGGGTGTAGGTACTACCTGGTGGTACACCCATCCCATCAGGAGTAATAGTTTGATGAGATCATGCCATAGGGATCCCATGAGATGCTAGGGAAACAACAATCAATCCTGGCAGAGCCCTGCATGCCTAAGCAAGCCTTGTATTACTGGGGAGTGGCAGGTACCCCAGAAGTTGCCCGCTACAGACTGTTTTACCTCAACAGCCATTAGGGACCCAGCAATACCTTCCAAAGCCTTGTGACTACAGAAAGGGGAGACCTTCTCCAAGTTTCCACCTGTTCTCTTGATTATAATGAAAGTGTTATCCCACACTAATGCCCTGTTACTACGATTATGAGACTTCTCCTTGGGAGGACTGATCAATCAAGCTCTCTTCGATGAGTGGGTGTAGGTACTACCTGGTGGTACACCCATCCCATCAGCATGTAGCACATGTTGAGGTTGAGGGTTTTTTTTAATATAGGTGTGTACCTTCCTCGTGGTCCAGGCAGTGAAGCCAAGGCCCTCATTCTCCGAAACACACAACATTCCACCACTGTGCTGCACAGTGTTCACTGAAGCATGCACGGAGCTTACGGTACCAGAGGACTCGCGGAGCTTACCAGTCCCAAGCTCAGGAACCCAGGGTTGCCTAGCCCGTACCCAGAAATCAAGTGCTAAGCCCCTGAGGGGGCAATGACTTGGATCCTCATGTTTAAATGCACATACTCGCAAAAGAATTTGGAGTCTCATAGGGGTGATCTTTTCAAGAGCCAGACTGAACAATATTAGTAACCCGTAAATTTCTCTGCCTCAGCATTCCATAAAAACTCTATGTGACTTTGTTCCAGAGATTCACTGTGTCTTTTGAATCAGTGAGGCAAACCCTTAACTAGGCTGACGAGTTTCTTAGGTATTTCAGACTTGGTTAGGCAGTTCATCGGGTTCTCCCAGTGGAATTTGTCATACGGCTTCTTAAAATCTAAGGAGAGCATATGAAGGACTTCACCATACTCCCACATCTTCTCAGTGAGCTATTGCAGCACATATATCTTGTCCACTGTTGAATGGTCTTTTCTGAAACCCCCGATATTCACTAATAACTTCTCTTGCACATGACTTGATTCTATTCAGTGTACAGTAAGACAGGATCTTACAGTATACATTCAGGAAGGCAATTCCTCTGTAGCTGGTGCAGTCCATATTATCATGTTTCTTGTGTATAGGTCAGGTAACCACTGTCTTCAATCTTTGGGGATCTTATCCACAATCCAAATCCTATTGATTGGTTGGGGAATTGTCTTGTTGAGCCCCTCTCCTAAAGCTTGAATGACTTCCACCTAGATTTCATCTACTCCTGGAATTTTGTTCTTCTTCAGCCTTATTGTATGATTCTTTATTTCCTCCAGCATAGGTGGTGTATAGTCTAATTTTACACATCTAGGGGGTGGGATTCAAGAAGATCTCTAAGTACACCACAGCTGCCTTAAAGTACTGTTTCCATCTTTCAGAAATGGTGACCTCATTATTCTCCTTGACAAACTCCTGGAGGCTCTGATATCACTTCTTAAAGAAGTTAACTTCATGGTAAATTTTTCAACACTCTTTTCTCGAGAAATCTTGTTGAGCCTCCTCTATCATTTCTTTGGCATATCTTCTTTTGCTATCACCCATTGTTAGATATCTTTTTATTGGTTTATTGGTTAAGTAATTCAGAATTGCATACCGTTCATGAATTTATTTGTTATTTGTGCATGAACTGGTTTGAATGGACACAGTATATCTGCAAGTTGGGACAACAGCAACAGTTTTACTGTGCTTCATGGTATCTGCTGGTTCGGCACTTTATTCTGTGCTGCAGGGTTCTTGCTTTGAGATTCTCCACATGCCATAGAACAGGAATACTGTGACAATGAGCCTCGCATCAAGGAATAAAATCATGTTTAGTTTGAGAGTTTTGTAGAGAGCAGCAATGACTGAACATCTTACATCATAATCGAGTTTAGTTTGAGAGTTTTGCACAGAGTGACAATGACTGAACATCTTACAGCATAAATGTCAGGTTGTGACGTAACGAGGTGGGATCTCTTTATTTTCTCTCTTGTTTTGCTATCTGCCTCCTTAAATTCATTTTTTCCATTTGTGACTAATTGCCATTAACATACATGAGTATAATCTGCATTTTCGTAAAAGAGAAAGGTTGACCGTCAGTCTTTAGAAATATAGCACCAGATCTAATTTTGTTCTTAGTTTAGTGTATGTAATTAATCTCCTAATTAATTTGACCATTCCTAGTTAATATATTTTGTTATAGCATGAAATCAGCAATTGTTCCGTGTCTTAGATTCTATTGTTGACTTATAAACAAATATAAATTCTGTACTAATTATAAACATTTGACTCTATTCAAGAACATGTTAGCAAAGCCAGCCCTTATTTAATTACAAAATAATTACCAGATTTGTCAAAAGCATTGTTTGTGTAAGTATATCTGTTAATTTCATGATTTAAACAAATAATTTGGCCTAACCCTTGTAGTAGAAGAAACTGTTAAAAAGAAGGAATTTTTCTATATATTCAGTTAATTGACTGAGTTATGTTATAATTGTAATTTCTGTAACTTAAACGTTGAACAATGTATAGTTTCAGTAGCTATTATTGTGAGGATATATAAAGGCTCAATTTTTCGTTCCGAGTCAGTTAGTCCACGACCGATTTTCCAGTCAGTCCATGGTCGATTTTCCAACGAGAAACCTGTATTGGTTAGATCAACAACAATGCATCAAATTAATCATGAAATAAGTGTACCACAAATAGGACGTGTGTTAGAACAATGAAAGTGTCTGCTCAATAGTGTCACACGTACCGTATAATTTTGCAAGAACTGTGTGGTTAGGTTTTTACTGCTCACAGATGTTCAATGGTAAACTATTCTAGCAGTGTGCTGACATTTGACAGCAAACTATTAATGAGGCTTATCAAAAGTTAACCAATAGTGAACTGGGCATATTAACTGTGTAAAATTGGGGGGTTGTGAACAGTGAAAGTAAATAACGGTGAAATGCAATGTGCAACTGTCAGCTACATCATTTACAGTAGTCAGTGTTGAACTTCCACTCCCCATTTTTCAGCCAGTATAACAACGCATTACATCGACACCGAATACTATCAACGAGGAAATAAAGCAGGCGAATGTCACAAGGTATATGTATGTTTACACACTGAATGTGAAGTGATTCCCCATTGTAAATCAATGATCATTATATGCATATTTAAGAAGAAGAGCTCCTATCATTTAACAGATAGTTGTAATTCAAGAAACATTTCAGCACAAGAGATATTGCAATGGAGAAGTAGTCCACTTTAGAGAAGAATAAAATGGTTTGAATCCTTAATCTAAACACATCACACCAGAAATACAACTGTGATTGTAATCTAAACATAATGTCTCACAGATGTTAAAACACTTCAAACGTTAGTTCAGCCTGTAGTGAAGTAAGAAGCCTGTGCAAAGTGGAGTTTTGCAGTTAGAAATGCAGTTAAAAATTTGTTTAGCATACCTAACCCCCTCACGTGTATACGATTACATTGCAACACAAGATATAAAAATGATTCCCACATATAATTTATATCTTTGTTGAAATTCAGTTTGGAGACTTACGTATCACTGCAAAAGGATTCCAAGGCATGGGAAGATGACGATTTTCATTTTCAGTTAGGGATGTTGGACAAATTAACATAATTGTAGGACTATATCATTGAATATAATCTGTTGTAGGATTACAGAACATGATTTATGTTATTTTTAATCATCATTTTACATGCAATTAGCAATTATAATAGCGTGCTTTGTTATTTCTATCCTTCTGCTAGTCATTACAGAGTTCAAAAATATTTTATTGTTGTTGTTATCTTTTGTCCAAAGACTACTTTAATGAAGCTCTTCCCGATACTCTATCCTGTGCAGGCCTCTTCATCTCTGAATAAATGGCTCCAAGCACTATGGGACTTAACATCTGAGGTCATCAACCCCTAGACTTAGAACTACTTAAACCTAACTAACCTAAGGACATCATACACATCCATGGCCGAGGCAGGATTCGAACCTGTGAGTGTAGCAGTAGCACAGTTCCAGACTGAAGCGCCTAGAGCCGCTCGGCCACAGCGGCTGGCTCATCTCTGAATAACTTCTGCAACCTGCATCTAGCTGGACCTGCTTACTGTATTCATCTCTTAGCCTCTATCTATAATTTTTACCCCACACTTCCCCCCAATACTACATTTATTATTCCTTGACGTCTCAGAATGTGTCCTGTCAACCAACCCCTTCCTTTAATTAAGTTGTGTAACAAGTTTCTTTGTTCCCCCAATTCTATTCAGTACCTCCTCATTAGTTATGCTATCTACATATCTAGTCTTCAGCATTCTTCTGTAGCATCACTTTTGTCTGAATTACTTAGCATCCACATTTCACTCCTGTACAAAGCTACATACCAGACAAATATACTCATGTTCACAAAAACAGAAGACCTGGAATGACTAGAGATAGGACGTTCATATTCACAGGACATGTACATTAGTATGTTCTCCAGAAATGAATAGCATTTCAGTCACCTCAGTTCAGTAAGTGTCTTGCTGCCTAGTAGGCACATGGTCTGCCAGGGGCCCTGGTAACTTGTTTCACGCATGATGGCATCGTCCTATATAAGGCACAATGATGTCCTGTGGTATAGCCATCAATGCTGCATTCACCTGCTTCCAATGTTCATCTGTTGTGACTGGCTTTGGATCACAGCACTGCACCCGTCGTTTCACCATATCTCATACATTTTTGATTGGCAACAACTCTGGTGATCTGGTGGGCCAGGGAAAAAGGCTGACATCCAGTGGCACCAAGAAGGCACATGGGGACGTGCATTGTCATGCTGAAAAATGGCATCTGGGGTGTTGTGAAGGGTTGCAACATGTCATTCACATAGGCCACACTGGTCACAGTGCCCTGGACTATCACCGATTGTGATTTGTGGTTGTACCCAATAGCGTCCCACACCATAAGGCCTTGAGTTGGTGCTGTACATTTTGTGCGAATGCATTCATCATGATGCTGCTCCTCCTGTCAGCGGCAAACCAAAATGCAGCCATCATTTTCAAACAAACAGAACCTGGATTTGTCTGGAAACACCATCTGACACCATTCCTGTCCCCGGTGACGTTCCATACACCATTGCTGTCTAGCATCTTTCTGCACATTCGTGAAAGGTAGGTGGAGAAGTGGTCAATGTGCTCGTAACCCATGCCATAATAAACAGCGACAGACTGTCACCCCTGATAGTGTACGATGGTTTACACTGTTCCACTGTTGTGCCAGAGATAAGGACACAGATCTGTCTTGCAATGCCATTAGGATGAGATATGTCTTCTCGGAGGGTGAGCTGGATGGTGTGACCTGACCTATCTTGTCATGTCCTACAGCCTTCCATGAACCATTTTGCACACACCTGTTGCACTATCAAAACACTTTGTCCCACATGAGCAGCAGTTTCCCAGATGGATGCATCACATTCTCTCATGCAGAATAATGCGTCCTCTTTCAAACTCACCAATTTGACAATACAGTCATGCATACGTCTTCGAGGCATCTTGCATATCTGCTCAAGCCACACTGGTCCATTACCTTCAATTTACAGAGACAACAAGAGGCCCAGGCACATTATACCAGTAGGTGGTGTTGCACACCAATATCAATGTTGACCTCTAACTCGTGGGCTGAAATGGTTCAAATGCTAATCATTTCTGCAGAACATACTAATGTACGTGTCCTGTGAATATGAATGTCCTATCTCTACTCATTCTAGGTGTTCTTACTTTTTCTGAACATGAGTGTACCTTCAGAACAGACTTCCAAACACTTAAATTTATAATTGATGTTTGATTTCTCTTCTTCAGAAACATTTTTGGCCATACCCTATCTATATTTTATATCCTCTCTACTTTGGCTGTAATTAGTTATTTTGCTGCACAAATAGCAAAACTCACGAACTGCTTTTAGTGTCTCATTTCCTAATCTAATTCCCTCAACATCACCTGATTTAATCTCAGTATATTCTATTACCCTTATTTTGCTTTTGTTTTTGGTCATCTTAAATCCTTCTTTCATGACACTGTCCATTCCGTTCACCTGATCTTCCAAGTTCTTTGCTGCCTCTGACAGAATTATGCCATCATAGGCAAAGCTCAAAGGCTTTATTTCTTCTCCTTGAACTTTAATTGCTTCTCCAAATTTTTCTTCGGTCTCCTTTACTGCTTGCTCACTGTACTCATTGAATAACATCAAGGATAAATTGCAGGCCTGTTTCACCACCTCCTCAGCTACAGGTTCCTTTTCATGCCCTTTGATTCTCATAACTACTATCTGGGTCCTGTACTAGTTGTAAATAACTTTCACTCACCTGTATTATACCCCTAAAACTTCCATAATTTCAAATAGTGTGTTCTAGTTAACATTATCAAATGCTATAAGCAAAGATTTTCCTTTCTTCAACCTTTTTTGCAAGTTATAAGATGAGTACTGACTCGTGTATTCATACATTCCTCCTGAACACACGCTGACCTCCACCAAGGGTGCCTTTTACCAGTTTTTCTTTTCACATATACACAATTCATATTAATATTTTGCAACTATGACTGTTTAAACATATAATTTGGTAATATTCACACCTGTCAGCCCTTGCTTTCTTTGGAACTGGATTCTTACACTCTTCTTGAAGTCTGAGGGCATTTTGCGCATCTCACCCATCCTGCACACTAAGTGGAATAGTTTTGTCATGGCTGGCTCTCCCAAGGATATCAGTAGTTCTGGTTTTCATTTAGTTCTTTCAGCACTCTGTCAAATTCTTCTCACAGTATCACATCTCCCATCTCATCTTCGTCTACACCCTCTTCCCTTTCTATGATATTGCCTTCAAGTTCACTTCCCATGAATAGCTCACCTATATACTCTTTCTATGTAGGCTTTTCTTTGTTTCATTGTGGTAACACTTATTTGTTAAGGGCCAAATTGCTGTCATTTACAAATAAAGTCCTTTCCACGCCATTTCATTCAGTAATAAAAATATTTACTGGCAAAATCGTTATCTAGCAGCTGCACTGTTCTCAAAGATTTTATCTTAGTTTTGCAACATTCGATTTGTAATAATAAATTTATCTTAGCTGTTGAATGCTCAAGATCTCACAAACAAGGACTTCGGGAAAAAATAAGTTTCTCTGAAATGTTATCACTGAAGGCGTATTTATTGAAAAGAAGCTTGTTCACACAGTACTTATTATCTAGCACAAAAGATATACCTGTGAAACAATGTCTGATCAAATTTCATAAAAAACTCAAGTTACTGTTTCCTATAAACAATAGTGCATAGCAGTTGCTAATAAATAGCATACGGAAGAGCTGCTGCTCTTTGGTCAGCATTGCAACCTGATGATGGAGCCACGGAATTCTAGGATCATTGATATGAAACAAGGTATTGGCATTACATTATCAAAATAATCACAATATCAAAGATGATTACTTCCTCTCTAATGACTGGTTTGCCTATATCACGAAAGAGCAGTTTCAGTGTATTTGAAAAACAGAATGCTAAGCTTCCTAGTACCACTCTGACAACTGAAATGTTATAGTAATATGGAAAGAAGAGGCACTGAGTCACAGATGAACACAATGAAAAAGAATGCTACATATATTCAGCTATCAGACTAAGTCCTCCCTGAATATATGTAGCATTCTTTTTCATTGTGCCTGTCTGTGACTCAACACCCCCTTTATGTGGTGAGTAGCAATCTATCCTTTCCATATTGTTGTTATTCCATTCTGAATTGTCTATTTTTAGAAGACTTGTAATTATAGCTAAAGCAACTAACAATCTTATACTAGGCACAAAAGTTACAACAATGAAACTTAGGAGCAGTAATATTTAGAAAGACTACGTGCAAGGAGACAGATCTGAACCTAATTTCACTCCACAATATCTGCAGTCAACACATCAAATAAATTTAAATTGGCTCATAAAATTCTTAAATACACTTCCTGGCCTCAGCAGCCGGAGACTGTGGCCGTGTGTGTGTGTGTGTGTGTGTGTGTGTGTGTGTGTGTGTGTCAGCATCTCCACCATATGGTGAGTAGCAACTATCCTTTTCATAATACTGTTAAATATACTTAATATAGATATTTAAAATGATCACTCTTTAACAGTCACCATTAACTAGATTAACAGTATTTAATGTTCACAAATTATACATATAACCACACAAATAAACAGAAAATTTATTACATAGAGTAAACTGTCTTACTTTGCCTTTGGAAAAGTGTAATTGAAGTCACGCCATGATTCAACGAATTTCACATCTTTTAAACTTGGGTGAGGTTTCACTGATGTGAACAATGCCAGCTGTAAAACACATAAAACTTTTTTCAGATTCAACATGACATGTAACAGTCAAATAATTACATTAGTGGAATCATCATCTGCTAAATAATGACATGCAAACTGCTAAATGACACATTTATCCCAAGCATGAAATACTGATGTATAGCAGTTCCTTTTTACAAGAGGAAAGAAAAAAAGAACATTTAATTACAAACTAAAACAGACCTAAGGAAGATTAGGGCTTAGCATCCTAGTCTCAATGATGTTATCAGAGATTAAGCAGCACCACTGATTGGATATGGGTAGAAACTGAAATCAGCCTTGCCCTTTTCAAAGGAACCATCCCAGTATTTGTCTTCAGCAATTTAGTGAAGCCGTGAAAAATCTAGGTCTGGAGGGTGAACCGGAATTTAAACCCTACTACTTCTGTATTTGAATCCAGTGCCTTAACAACTGCTCCACTTTGATTAGTACTGAAACTGAATCATAGCTGTAGCATAAAAATATAAACTGTGATAGAAAGCAAGACCAATGCACTAAAATAGAATAATATTAATCTCTCATCTAACCAGGACATTTAATAAAGGCTAAAAATGTTTCCCATAAATATACATACACCATACAAGAATACATTGTCACTAAACTGAAAAACTGGAATTTAAGGTTGTACAAAGGGGAGATATTGAGTCTGTGCAGATCAATATGTGCAATCACAGTTCTGGTCAATAATGGAAAATTTGATATTTTAAATATATGATGTTCAAGATAACAAACCAATTACCCATTTAAAATTATATCTGAAAAGGTCAACTCACTTCTAATCCACACTTCAAATATATACTTCCCATTGCCTTAGAGACAATATTGCAAAATGAGTTGCAGTTAATTTTTCACAGGTTATGAAGCCACGAATTACTGTTGACATCAAAATAATCAATTACAGAAAAAGAGGGTTATACACTGAATTACAAGCTTCAAACAATCAAGAAAAAATCAATATGTACAAAAACTCCTTTAAAGTTCTAAACAAACTGACTGAAAAAGTAGCACACACACACACACACACACACACACACACACACACACACACACACACACACAACAACACATTCATTCATTTGATGGGCAAAAGTAAGAAGTGGGCAACCAAATTCAGAAGTATGTGGAATGCAATGACAATGAGAAGTGATATAGGCATGGATGATAACCAGGGATTGTAGAGATTTTTAATGAACATTTGTAGCTGTAGTGTTTCATACACAATACAAATGAGCAGTCATGTTGAGCCATTTTTTAATTTTCTGAAATTGTTTTCTCTTTAGTTGGTAAATTTTATTATTATAATTTTCTGAAATTGTTCTCTCTTTAGTCGGTAAATTTTATTATTACTTCATTTGTGCTGTCCTGTTCCATTTTGCAGTAATAAAAATTCTACTCTCTGATATCTTATATGATTTCAATCTCGTAGGGGTTGGAAAACTATAGATGTGAGAAGTTTGTGTGTAATTCCAGTCACTGTGCTAAAGGACACAATGCTATAATTTTAATTTAACTGATGTCGAATAGTTCAGCACAAATGCAGTAATTAAAATTGTCCAGCCTGAAGATAGTGATTTCTCTCCAGAAATCATTGTGTGACTAGTAAGATGGTTGTATTGTGAACAAAATTTATAAAGTTACAGGCCTGCCTATTACAGTTACGTTTAAGGTAGGATGCAGGTTGACTCTTGCTAAGGCAATAGATATTCTTAAAGAACTATTTTCCACTTTCTGTCATAAAATTATTGTTTTTCCTTGATGAGAATCCTGACGGTAATTCTCTTGCCAACTGTAAATGGAATGTTAGCTACTCTCGATTTCCCGTGACTGTGTGCATGCGTAATAAATGCATTCACAATGGCAGCATCAACCAGAAAAAAAATTCTGTACCATCATTTTAGCAATTGCCATCCACCTTCATACCATTCTCGTTTCTGGTCGAAGAGATCCCCACCACCCATTACACTGTTGTACAAACTTATGGCACTTGGACAGCAATGCTACATATGGAACCACCTCTTTTGTTTCTGGAAATGAATGTTACACCCTTGGGAGATGTTGCTGTAGACAAAACTGTTATTGTTCTTGTGTCTTGCCACCTTATCACAATGGCTGAGTCTTTTATCTGCACCTTGAACTCACCTTGTGAAAGTCTGTCATTTTTCTTCATCATTTCTGTAAGACCTTTTCTGTTGACTCTGACAGTACCAACAGAATATATTCCACTATCCAGAAGTGTTTTCATTATGGTATACGAAAGTGAAATAGTTGTCAAATGCGACAATAAATCTACTGTTTTTCAAAGACAAACACAATGCAAGTACAGCCCTATCACCAAGAAGAATATTAGCAATATTGTCTTCCTCTTTTCCACACTAGATCTGGAACTTCAGTAGATAGCCTGTCTTAGCATCAGCCAGGCGCCAGACCTTGAAACATCTTTTTATAGGCTTCATGGGCATACATTGTTTTATGCTCAATCTTCCCTTGAAAGGTAACAAGGCTTCATCAATAGATTATCTGCCTGAATGATTATATATATGCCTCTAAGAAGTTAACATTTAGGGCATCAGTCAAGGGCCTCACTTTATTTAGTTTCATATCCATGAGCACCCTTCCCCACTGCCTTCGAATTATCATTCAGATGAAGGTTTTCTAAAACTTTTTGAACTTTTTAGAGTCATCACTTTCGACACTGATTCAACATGCAGAAAGGTATCTGAACTCCAGTAATTTGATAAGTGTGGCAATTTGTGGATGTCCATAATGATAAGCAACCCGATAAATGCTTTTATTTCAGAGGATGTCGTGTCCACCCAGTTCTTTGTTCTTACAGGTGTTTCAGAGCTCAGTTGAAAATTGTGTCACTCTTAGGATGCACACAAGTTTGTTTGTTCAACAATATTCTGAATGATATTTTCATTGAAGATCTCAAGAAAATACTCATATGGATGATTCATTTTAGAGAATGCTTTCTCTAATAGATTCTATGTCTAAACACTTAGGTAGTGTTTCATCCCAATCAGTTTCAGCACTCTCATCACTATCACTCAAAGCTGGAATTTTTTTGGACTCTGTGGGAGAACCTGCAAAGACTGAACACATTCCAAGGACTGAAACGTAGTCTCCTACTGAAGGCACTTGTTTCTGAAAAGTAGCAGGAGATTGTGGGTGGATGCTCAGTATATTACTGTCCTCATCTGTTGGAACATCGTCTGATTCAATGTCAGAAGCTGACTCATTTTCAGGAAGTGAGAAGAGAGATTCTAGCACGTCTTCCTTTCTAGTAAAGTAATTCTGTAATGCGTAATACCAAAGCTAAGTGAATATGTGTAGTAACACATCAGTAAACAGACCTATTGTCTACACTAAAAGTTTGAAATTGTGGCAGACGTATGGCCAACTTGAGCCTTGGGAGCAAATATTCCCACATGTTTACAACATATTTTTGACATGTTAGAATTGACTGGAAAATTTCTTTCATGCCTCAACATGAAGAAAATTGCATAAAATATTGAATAAGTACTGTGGAGTTACTTACAAATGCCATTATCCGCAGATATACACACAAAATCACGAAATTACATAAAACTGAGTCCACTTGCCAAGAGATTGAGTACAGCAGACATATAATACTCTGTCAATTGTTGCCAGAGTGACTGCTGGTGGCAGCTGGAATTGTCATGTGTTTCTAATTCTAGTCTACAGATGGCAGCACCGGCTAAATGTGGAAATGTCAAATCCTTTGGCCCCTGGAGGACATTAAACTATGAGGGAAGATGTCTTCCCATTGCCCATGAAAGGGTTAATGCAGTAATGTAACAGGACACATTTCCCCGACAGAAGCAAATACGTTTACATAAAACTTCTTCCCAAAAAAATTGGGCCTCCAAATATTGTGAGCTACACAGATCAGTATCACCTGTGATTGTATTTTCAGCAATATTAAACAAATACTGCATGCTGCTGTGAAGTGTCTCAACGGCTCACATTATTAATAAAATAGTCTCTGTTCTGCAAAAGAACATATTGACAGACTAGGGAAATTTCACATTTGTGGATCACATTCTACAAATCACTTACCAAGAAAGTTTTGCAATGAGTGTCTTCCGTGATGTAACTTAAGTCTTTGGTTGCCGTCTTCTGCACTGCTAATGGTTCAGCCACAGCCACTGCCCTGTCACTTTGCTCTCCCTCACTAGCTGACACTGTCCTTTGTGATTTTCACTCTAATGACCATTTTCTGCATTTTCTTGCTAACAATCTGTCCACTGTTTTAAATAGCAATGACAATAAAGTGGAAAATGTTTTAAGACAGCACACAGGAGAGCAGCAGGAAGTTCTGCAGTGAATTCCATATATATGTCTCTCTCTCTCTCTCTCTCTCTCTCTCTCTCTCTCTCTCTCTCTCTCTCCTCACTTCTATTTCCTCAAATTCCAATGTTCAAGTGTACCCAACAGAATTACTCTTCTCCCTGACTCTGAGGGTGGAGTAGCAGTCCTGGATAGCCTGTACTTGCTTGTCTACTGAGTAAAATTGCTAAACCAGTTGCCAGACAGTTGAAAAGTCAAAGCAGATGAGATACATTCAATCTATGATAGTCTTCATCTGCTCTAGTGCCATCACGATCGCACAAACCTACAAAAGTGGATTGATTTGAGGAGTGAATCCTTAAGGACAGATTCAGGGAATATCACAGAACAACAAATGGATGATGATGTCGATACTGATTTCAGAGCACTCAAAACATGGATGTCAGGGCTCTCTCAAAAAGTGAACTAAACACTTCGTGTGGTTAAAGTCTCCTCATAAGCAATCTTCTGTTGACAATGGCCTATGGAAACATATTAGTGTGTTGGATGACTGTCTGAGAATATATTAAAATGGATAACAAAAATCATGTACAGAAACATGCACGTCTACAAGCATATTCTTGTCTTTTTCTCATATGTAAATAAAACTTTACAATATGGGCATAACAAAACATTAAATACAACAAAAATCAGCTGAAAAAGTTGCCAAAAGTTGTTTCCAGGTACACATCGCTGGATGACTACTATTAAAAATAGGGAAAGTGCCAACCACTGTTAGAACAAGTGAATGCTAGGTACCAGTTCCATACACAGCTGTTAAAAGTGCTTGAATAAAAACTAGAGTCTCAGTTTAAATCAGCATCTTCACAACTATTCTGCAATTTACACTTAAGTGCTTAGTCGAGGGTTAACAGAACCTCTTTCAGGCTATTTCTCAACCATTACAATCTCTAATAGTGTGGGGGGAAAATGAACACTTAAATCTTTCAGTGAAAGATTATATTTCTCTTACTTTATTATGATTCTCTATTTTTCTTATATAGGTACGAGTCAACAAAATATCTTTGCATTCCGAGTTGATGACTGAAATTTTTTGAAGAGACCTTGCTGCAACACACCTGTGTATTAATTATTCCCATTCCAACTCGCTTTATCAAATCTGTGGCATTCTCTCCCCTACTTCACAATAACACAAAACAGGCTGCCCCTCTTTGAACTTTTAGGATGTCCTCTGGCGGTCCTGTATTATGATGATCCCAAAATGCACAGCAGTGCTAACCACGATCCCTAGGCACATAGTTGACTCGACAGCCTTTTACATTATGTGATTTATTGTGTAACCAAAATATAATGGATTTTTTTAGTATTCATGTAGAGAATCTTAGTTTTTACTGCTTAAGGTCACCCACTACTGTTTGGACAGTAAATATAAAGATATATATTAAAAGAGAAATGGACACACAGTCAAAATTTCAAATCTGATTCATCTAATTGTGGATGGTTTAATCACTCAGTAACAAAAGGATGAACCAGCCACTCTGAGGTACATTAAAGTAAGCTACCCAATAATTTGGACTTGAGTAGAGACAGTGCATCCTCATGTATTCTATCTTATATCACACTTCCTGTGGATGGCAGAGCGTTTAAACACAGGGTTGCCAATAGGTTTGAAATGTATCTCTTGTATGCACAGGCACAAGATCTCTCTTGTGCTAAAAGCTTCACTTTTCCCAAATGTATTCTTAAACCATTCACATTCCATTACATTACAGCAGATATTAGTCAATGCTGGATTTTCTTTTATCCTCTCTCTCAATTTTTTGGTGACATGTTGGACAGAGAAAGCTTCATCAACAAATACATCCAAATCCATTTCAGATTTACCTTATATTAAGCTCCTATCTGCTGGTTGCATGCCAGATTTCTTTGGATTTTGACTGGTTTTGGTGTGTAATTCACCTTTTGTTGTTGTTATGCAGACATTTGCATATCTGCATGTATATCCATACTTAACAAATCACTGTGAAGTGTATTCCAGAGAGTATTTCCTATTGTACCTGTTATTAGGGCTGCTTCCTATTCCAATTACATCAGTGCAGGAAGAAAGACTGTTTAAACATCTCTATACAAGCCGTTATCAAGTCCTCATGATTCCTACAGGAGCGATACCTAAGAGGTTGTTGTATATACTTAGATCAATCACTTAAATCTGGTTGTTGAAACTATGTAAGTAGCCTTCCTTGGGACAGTCTGCCTCTACTTACAAGAATCTGCCAGTTCAGTTTCTTTAGCATCTCCATGATATTCTCTCATTGATCAAAGAAACTTGTCACCATTTGTGCTGCCCTTCTTTGTATAAAATCAATATATTTTGTTAAACAATGAAAAATCCAGGATGGAATGTAACGATATTATGTGAAGGAAAGTTGCTATTCACCGTATAGTGGAGATACTGAGTCACAGATAGGCACAACAAAAAGACTCAAAATTATAGCTTTTGGCCATTAGGGCCTTTGTCAACAATTGACACACACACACACACACACACACACACACACACACACACACACACACACACACAAGCAGTCTCAGGCAACCAGTTTCAGTTGCCTGAGGCCGCAGTCGTGTGTGTGAGTTGCATTTGCCTCAGTGAGTGAGTCTTTTTGTTGTGCCTATCTGTCACTCAGCATCTCCGCTATATGGTGAGTAGCAACTTTCCTTCTCATAATAATATACCTTGTTAATATTATTTGGCATGGATTACACATAGTCAAGCAAAATTCTAGGATGGGTCACACATTTTGTAAGCAATCTCCCTTGTAGACTGACTGCATTTCCCTAGTTTTCTACCAATGAACTGAAGTCTGTCAACTGCCTTACCAACTGCTGAGCCTGAGAGACCATTACATTTCATACGCCCACAAAATATTACACCTACATATGTGATTTGAACAATTCCAACTGTGGCTCACTGATACTCTAGTTAAAGGATACCACTCTTTTCCTTTATTTTGTGAAACACACAATGTCACATTTCTGAACCTTTAAATGTAGTTGCCAACCTTTCTACCACATTGAAATTTTATCAAGATCCAACAACATTTATGCAGATTTTTTCCAGACAGTGCTCCATTATATATAACCACATCATAGTCATTAATATACAGGATGAACAGCAAGGATTGTAAAATGCTTTCTTGGGGCACACCTAAAGTAACTCCTACATCTGTGGATGACCCTTCATCCAATGTAATACATTGCATGCTCCCTGCCAAGAAATCCTCAATTCAGTCACAAATATCAATTGATACCACATATGATTGTACATTCAACAATAAGCATAGATGTGGTACTGAGTCAAACACTTTTTGGATATCAAGAAATCGTGCATCTACCTGCCTACCTTGATTCATGACTTTCAGGATTCATGTGTGAAGAAGAGTATGCTGGTAATATAATTTAATTGGATGGATAAAAAAAATCTACACATCATGCGATGGCAGAACACACACATAAAAGACTGTTGTGACTGGCAAGCTCTCGGAGCCAGTGGCTCCTCCTCCAGGTTGAAGGGAAAGGAAGAAGGTTGAAGGAAAAGGACTGGAGAAGTCTAGGAAAAGGGGTAGATTTTGGGAAAGTCAGCCAGAACCATGGGTCAGGGCAAACTTACCATACGGGATGAGAAGCAAAGACTGCTTCTCATCCCGTATGGTAAGTCTCCCCTGACTTGAACTGGCAAATGTTATGAACTGTGATCATTCCACTGTACTGTGATATTTGCATGCAATAAGGAGGATTAAAAAATCGGGTGTAGTGGTATCACATGCTCTAAGCTAAAATCACAAAAATCAGCAGGTGGCCATATATGCATCTCTCTGCTTGCTAGTCATCAACTGACTCATGAACAACACTGACCATTCCTATCCTGTATCATTACTGGTGATGAGAAAGGGAAAGAAAGGGATGGTTGAGCCCAAACAAAGCAGCAATTCCCCATAAAAAGACCTGTAAGCCTCTACAAAAACTAATGTTATGCATCTGGTGAAGCAGCGATGGTGTCGTGTACTACAAATTGCTCTGCCGAGGTGTAATCATCAGTGTTAATGTTTATTGTTAACATCTGAAATGTCTGGCAGATGCAGTCAGAGAACATTGACCAGGAACACTGCATGAAGTGACACTACTCCTTGATAACGCCCGCTCACATTCTGCTAGACTGACAAAAAACACTATACATACCACACCCACCCTATTGTTGTCTGACCTTGCACCCTCAGATTTTCAACTTTTCCACTCTATCAAACAACATTAGAGAGACTTCCTTTACAGATGAAAATGCACTCCAAAAATGGCTCAAGTCCTTCACCTAAAAATCATGTGATTTCTACAGTTGCAAAATCAAAAACTTACCCCAGCGTTGACCGACTGCTGTAAACAGTCAGACAACTAAAGTCTCTCTTACGTGTATCCATTGTGTTCATTAAACTTATGGATAAATGCTATGAACTTATGCACCAACCCATTAGAATGGTAATGTGGCACATGGAGTAGATGCATAAATTAACCCAGTTAGCAAACTAATGTACCACAACTGTGTATTCACAAAAAACTGAAACTTATCCTGGCAGAAACAAACAAAAGAAAAACTGGCATTATCAAGCGTGCAATATCATAAGTGTTTCAAACTTACATCGCTATGTACTGAAAGCAGCGAGAGAACTTATGATGGAGAGGTCTCCTTAATTTTTTCCTTCTTCAGGGTTGCCACAAGTTTCCCCAAGTGAAACTCCCTGATACTTCCTTGATTTCCAGGCAAGTTTTAGCATTTTCCATAACAAATTTTGAGATCTCAAGGGTAAGTTAAGCTACGATACAAACAACAATAGTGCAAATGAGGAAATATCTAAAAAAAAAAAAAAATTTGCAAGCAGATGGCATTTCCTGATGTGAGCAAAATATCTAAAAAAAACACACTTACAAGCAGATAATGTTTCTTGATGTGAGCAAAAATCTATAAGTACTAACATCAACATTTTTTGTAATGAACTGTTTTTAGATGGAAAAGGCAAGCCAGATGATCTATGATTTTCATTAAAACCAATGATGTTATTTTATTTCAATAAAACGAAACACATTTGGTGACAAAAATATGCATTTCCTTGGAGTCACGAGGCAGATGTAAAATACTTTCACTGAGTTCAGAAATAACCACAGAAAAACATAGGCCTCTTGAAAGAAGTGTACAAGGTGGGGAAGAATTGTGTAAAGCAACACTGTAGGTGACCACCAATAAAGTGTCGGTCTACTATGTTCATTATTGTCGGTTATTACCCACTGTTATATATCAACATTCCATCCTGGATTTTTTTATGTATGTCTGGGTCCACGGATAAACCATGAAAATCTGTTGCATTACGCCACACACAAACAGACCCAGCCTGCAGGCAGATCAGTGAGACTAGATCTGAAGAGCAGGGCCTGCACATTAGTGGGAACTGAATGGCTTCAAATCAGCAGGCCCGATCTATTACAGATACCAGCAGAAACCGCCTGCGGATTTGGCCCATCGCGGAAATCTACTCGTGTCGCCAGCTATTCACGAGCCACAGACAACATGTTGTTGAAATGAGACCATGGTGATCAATCCATGCAACAGATAACTTGTTCAAATACTCGGAATCAATAATAATGAGGATAGGTAGTAACTCACCATAAAGATGATTGCTGAGCGGCAGACAGGGACATAGAAAAGAATCTCACTCTCACAACTAATTTTTCGGCCATAGCTTTTGTCAAAAAATGAGCACACACACACATTCACACAATCACTGCTCACGCACACATGACCTCCATCTCTGGCCATTGCAGCTACAGTCTCTGTGAATTAGATCCAAACAAACCTCTCCTCATGCTGCCCTGCCTCATGTCGACAGCTGTTAGGGTAGTGGCAAGAAATGGTGGCAGCACTGACTGCAAGCTGGGGGCAGTGGTAGGAAGGAGAGAAGCAATAGTAATGGTGGAGTAGGGAATTGGTGCACATACTCAGTTGCACACAGCCAGTGACGATGCATGAGATCTCAGTAAACAAACCGCTTCATCTACTGAGGAAAAATGAGATTTTTCAGTGTTTTTTTTTTTTTTTTTTTTTCCCCAACTCTCCCTAATATTTCCCTGATTTCTGTGATGTGTTTGAAATTCCCTGATATTCCCTAATTTCTAGAACCTGTGGCAACCCTGTTCTTTGCCTGAAACTCATCACAAAACAGATAAAAAGTCTGTCTCCAGCAAGAGTGGAACTGAGAAATAATGCAGTCTTCACTTTATAGTGCAAATGCATTACATCTCAACTAGAAAAGAACTGTGCTTCTCTCTCTCTCTCTCTCTCTCTCTCTCTCTCTCTCTCTCTCTATCCTAGTGATGGACTGGAATGGTTTGATGGAGTTAAAGGGACCAATCTACGAGGACATTAGTCCCTTAATACTATATGTATCAAGCAGGAAAGAGTCCTCAGAGAGGAAGGACACAGAAGACAAATTCTGACGAACTTGACTGTAAGCGAGAATAAACAAAACCAAGAGTAACAAGTAGAAATGAGAGGGGGGTAAGGGTGAAAGTGGGCAAGTTGCCCTGCACAGAAAGTAGTCCAGAGGACCCCAGGATATGTTATGCAATGGGAGATGTACCCTCTACATCCAGTGTTTCCTCACCCTCCATTATCACAAAAAAACTAGTAATGTGGATAAATTGATAAAGTCTCAAGAGAGAGAACATCTATGACGAGGCAGTTAACCAACAACAGATGTAAAAGAACAAGAAGAATTAAAAAGGTGGGAATGGCAGGAGTCAGGCCAGGCCGCTGAGCAAGGGCAACCATGGCCAACCTCGATCAGAGCAGGTGGCAGGGTACCCTTCCAACCCCTCAAGCAGCTGTTGAGGCCAATGTGCCCTACTACACAGTGAGGAGTAGGAACAACTTTCACGAATAAAATATAAAACCAGATCAGACACTTTGATATTAGCCACTGTCACCAAAGGCAGCTTGTGAGCAAGTTAAAGGGTTTGTCATAATGTGGTAAAATTGGGCAGACCAGTAAGATGTGGGCCACTGTCAGACAGGCACCACATCAACAATGTGGTAGATCCTCACGTCATAGACTGTGACCATTGGTCATCCAAGCATGCCCAATACGAAGCCGACAATGAACGACAGATTCCCTGTGAGAAACATTGAGGGAAGACTGCCACATGGCCACAGTCCACTTCATTGCTTGCAGATGGTTTGGATTTGTCTGGAGATATCAGGTCACAGCAATCCGTGGTCCAAGCTTTCAACAGCTGATGGCATAGAGGCAACCGAAGGTCTTATTTTGGTACCCCATCCCCAAAGTCAGCATCCCACTAGCCAACTTAGCCAACTGGTCACCACATTCATTTGCTGGAATCACAATGTGACTTCGGGGTCAGACAAAGGCAACCAATCATCCATGTCGACAGAGAGCAGCAAGGAGATCCTGCATAGTCGCAACCCATTGGTGTCAAGAGTAGCAATGGCCACTAGCTTAAAGACTTTGATTAAGAACGTCTCACTGGTGCAAGAACGAATGTGACTACGGGCTCGAGTGATGGACACTGCACTCATTCACCAGGGAGTGTAGTTCACTGTACCTTGCGTGTCTGTAGGCAAACCCGGTTTTCCCATCGACTGTAGAACTGCTGGTGTATACCACTTCTGAACCCAAAAATGCATCAAAGAAGGGAGAAGTTGGAGTCCAGAGCAGAGACACTGCATGCTAACTGCGATTGTGACTAGTCCTGGGCCACTGTGTGGGAGACAGATCTCCCTACCGGAAAAAACGACACAATAGTTTGGATTCTAAGGGGAGCAGCAAATGTGCATTACATAGCTGAGCAGCAGTTATTGGTGCCTGATCTGTAGTGGAGGGACCTCAGCCTCTGCAAGTAGGCTATTCACAGGGCTGGTCCAAAAAGAACGGTCACAAGTTGGCCCTACAATGGTGTATCAGGTCAAGCATTCGAAATGGTGAAGGCAATGCCGAGCTATATCCCAGACACCAATAATCAAGACAAGACAGGATCAGAGCTCTGTAAAGCCACCAAAGTATACAGCGGAATGCACATAAGCTGGTCTTACTGAGACAGCACATTCATTCAAGTTGGCAAAGATGGGAAAGCTATGCAACTGGGCATTAAAGACCAGTCCTAAGCAGTAAGACCCCATCACACTGAGCAGTTCGCCATCGAGGAAGAGTTCTGGTCATGGATGGAGAGTATGATGGCAATGAAAGTAACACACATGTCTTGGTGGCTGAAAACCAAAATCCACAGATGAGAGGTCAGAACTATGGCTTCTGAACAGCACCCTGCAGTCGACATTCAGCAACACCCACAGTGAAGCAGCAAAAGTAAATGCAAAATTCATCAGCATCAGGGAGGGTGACACTGTAGACCCCACAGCAGCAGCTACATCACTGTTACCCCCTAGAAAAACGGGCACTCAATAAAGAACCCCATTGGACCCCATTCTCTTGTATATGAGGGGTGACAAGAAGTTCCAGACATGGATTGGGAGTTTGGCTCTGAGCACTATGGGACTCAACTGCTGAGGTCATTAGTCCCCTAGAACTTAGAACTAGTTAAACCTAACTAACCTAAGGACATCACAAACATCCATGCCTGAGGCAGGATTCGAACCTGCGACCGTAGCGGTCTTGGGTTCCAGACTGCAGCGCCTTTAACGGCACGGCCACTTCGGCCGGCCATTGGGAGTTTGCCCTGGATATCCAGCTCATGTAGGGTAACGAGGATATGATGACACCATGTGGTGTCACAAGCCTTTTTGCAAGTCAAAGAAGACAGCAGTAAGGTGTTGATGCCAGGAAAATCTGATCAGATAGCAGACTCCAGGCAGATCAAATTGTTGGCAGTAGAATGGCCTTGATGAAAACCAAGCTGGGACAAAGCCAAAAGACCCCATGACTCAAGGTACCAACACAGCCACTAGCTCACCATATGTTTGAGCAACTTGCAGAGAATATTAGTGAGACTAACTGAGCAATCACTATCCATCTCAAGGGGGTAGTTACCTGGTTTCAGTACTGAGACAATCACGATTTCTTGTCACCGAGATGTGAACTCACCCTCATCCCTGATACAGCTGAAAATGGCAAGAACGACATTGGCAATCCATTATTAGTATTTGAGCATTTAGCTGTGGATGCAGACTGGTCTTGGAGTCACGTCACAGCAAAGGTCTTGGACACCGAGGAATCCCCATTCACTGAATGGAACACTATATGGCTCCAGGCGACATGTAGTGAAAGGTAAGTGAATTCACTCCACCTGTTCTTTGGGGACACTAAATGCAGCTGATAACAGCTAGAGGCTCTAGCAAAACACATAGTAAAATGTTTGGTGGCAGCATCTGGGTCAGTGAACATAACAACATTCAGGGAGACACCAGGCACATCTGTGGGAGACTGTGTCCACAGAGCTTGGTTGGTTGGTTGGTTGGTTGGTTGGTTTGTGGAATTAAAGGGACCAGACTGCAAAGGTCATTGGTCCCTTATTCCAAAAAAATTAAAACCGCCCAAAGAGAATAAAAAACAAACACCAGGAAAGACGTCAGACGACACAGGACGAGAAAGACTCCGACAGAGATCAGACAAAACAAATTTAAACAAACAGACGGTGACGGTGGTTGGCTGACCATAGAGAAAAAAAGAGGAAAAGCCAACCACCAAGAACACATTAAAAACTCAGTTTAACAGCAGAGGCTAAAAGCCAGAATCAACACTAAAAAACATAAACACTCAGATTAAACCATAAAAACCCCCCTGCCTGAATAAAAGGCAAAACTAAGTCCACCATGGCAGAGTCATTTAGTAAAAGGGCAGGGAGCGTATGAGGCAGCGCAAATGTCTGCCTGAGCACAGTTAAAAGCAGACAAGTTAATAAAATGTGCACCACCGTCAAAACCGCCCCACAGCGACAGAGTGGCGGGTCCGCATGACGCAATAAATAACTGTGAGATAGTTGGGTGTGGCCAATGCGGAGCCGACAAAGAACAACTGAATCTCTGCGAGCGACTCGCACGGATGACTGCCACACACGCGTCGTCGCCTTGAGAGAACGGAGTTTGTTTGGCATGGGCAGATTGCGCCATTCAGTGTCCCAAAGCAAGAGAACTGCGCGGCGGAAGACTGCCCGCAAATCAGTCTCCGGGAAGCCAACGTCCAGGGTGGGTTCACTGGTGGCCTGTTTGGCCAGGCGGTCAACACGTTCATTGCCCAGGATGCCGACGTGACCGGGGGTCCACACAAAGACCACAGAGCGGCCGCAACGCGCAAGAGTATGCAGGGACTCATGGATAGCCATCACCAGACGAGAACGAGGAAAACACTGGTCAAGAGCTCGTAAACCACTCAGGGAATCGCTACAGATAACGAAGGACTCACCTGAGCAGGAGCGGATATACTCTAGGGCACGAAAGATGGCGACCAGCTCAGCAGTGTAAACACTGCAGCCATCCGGCAAGGAACGTTGTTCAGAATGGTCCCCTAGAGTTAGCGCATACCCGACATGACCAGCAACCATCGAACCGTCAGTGTAGACAATTCCAGAGCCCTGATACGTGGCCAGGATGGAATAAAAGCGACGGCGGAAGGCTTCACGAGGGACTGAGTCCTTCGAGCCCTGTGCCAAGTCGAACCGAAGGCAAGGGCGAGGAATACACCACGGGGGTGTACGCAGAGGTGCCCGGAAAGGAGGTAGAACAGGAAAAAACCCAAGCCTGGAGAGAAGCTCCTTGACGCGTACGGCAATCGGACAACCCGACCGGGGCCGACGGACTGGCAGATGGACGACTGACTGCGGGAACAGGACACGGTAATTTGGATGCCCGGGCAAGCTAAAAACATGGGCAGCATAAGCAGCCAGTAATTGTTGGCGTCGTAACCGCAGTGGAGGGACACCTGCCTCCACTAGTATGCTGTCCACAGGGCTGGTGCGGAAAGCACCAGTGGCAAGGTGTATCCCGCTGTGGAGAATTGGGTCCAGCACCCGCAACGCAGATGGGGATGCTGAGCCATAAGCCAGGCTCCCAAAATCCAGACGGGACTGGATTAACGCCTGGTAGAGCCGCAACAGGGTAGATCGGTCGGCGCCCCAGTGGGTGTGGCTCAAGCATCTCAGAGCGTTTAGATGCCGCCAACACGCCTGTTTAAGCTGCCGGATATGAGGCAGCCAAGTCAACCGGGCATCGAAAACCACCCCTAAAAACCTGTGTGATTCCACCACTGAAAGAAGTTCGCCGTCAAGATAAAGCCGCGGCTCCGGGTGGACAGTATGTCGCCGGCAGAAATGCGTAACGCAGGTCTTGGCTGCCGAAAACTGGAACCCATGAGCTACAGCCCAAGACTGCGCCTTGCGGATAGCGCCCTGTAGCTGACGTTCAACAGCTGCAGTGCCAGTAGAGCTGTAGTAAAGGCAGAAGTCGTCAGCATACAGGGAAGCGGAGACAGAATTTCCCATGGCCGCAGCGATCCCGTTAATGGCTATTAAAAACAGGCAGACACTTAAAACAGAACCCTGTGGCACACCGGTCTCCTGGACGTGGGAGGAACTAGATGAGGCCGCGACTTGCACGCGGAAGGTACGATACGACAGAAAATTCCTGATAAAGATCGGCAGAGGGCCCCGAAGACCCCGTCCATGAAGCGTAGAAAGGATGTGATGACGCCATGTCCTATCGTACGCCTTCCGCATGTCGAAAAAGACAGTGACCAGGTGCTGACGGCGGGCAAAGGCAGTACGGATGGCCGACTCCAGGCTCACCAGATTGTCGGCGGCAGAGCGACCTTTACGGAACCCACCCTGAGACAGAGCCAGAAGGCCCCGAGACTCCAGTACCCAATTCAAGCGCCGGCTCACCATTCATTCGAGAAGCTTGCAAAGAACGTTGGTGAGGCTAATGGGGCGGTAGCTGTCCACCTCCAAAGGGTTCTTGCCCGGTTTCAAAATGGGGATGACAATGCTCTCCCGCCATTGCGACGGAAACTCACCCTCGACCCAGAGACGGTTGTACAGGTCGAGGAGGCGTCGCTTGCAGTCCACTGAAAGGTGTTTCAGCATCTGACAGTGGATGCTATCTGGCCCAGAAGCGGTATCAGGGCAAGCGGCAAGGGCACTGTGAAATTCCCACTCACTGAATGGAGCATTGTAGGATTCAGAAGTGTGGGTGCGAAAAGAAAGGCTCCGACGTTCCATCCGTTCTTTAATGGAGTGGAAGGCCTGGGGGTAATGCGCAGAAGCGGAACTCATAGCAAAATGCTCTGCTAAGCGGTTTGCAATGACGCCGGAGTCGGTACAAACTGCTCCATTCAGGAAGAGCGCAGGGACACCGACAGGAGTCCGATAGCCATATAGGCGTCGGATCTTGGCCCAGACCTGCGATGGAGAGACATGGAGGCCAATGGTGGACACATACCGCTCCCAGCACTCCTGCTTGCTTTGGCGGATAAGGCGGCGGGCCCGCGCTCGCAGCCGTTTGAAGGTGATGAGGTGTTCAATGCAGGGATGTCGCTTGTGACGCTGTAGCGCCCACTGGCGATCTTTAATCGCTGCAGCTATCTCAGGCAACCACCAAGGCACAGTCCGCCGCCGAGGGGACCCAGAGGAACGGGGAATGGCAGATTCGGCGGCAGTGACGATGCCGGTGGTGACCGATTGAACCACCGCATCAATGTCATCATTAGAGAGAGGCTCAATAGCGGCAGTGGAGGAGAACAAGTCCCAGTCAGCCTTATTCATAGCCCATCTGCTAGGGCGCCCAGAAGAGTGACGCTTTGGTAGTGACAGAAAGATCGGAAAGTGGTCACTACCACACAGGTCGTCATGCACACTCCATTGGACAGACGGTAAGAGGCTAGGGCTACAGATTGAAAGGTCAATGGCGGAGTATGTGCCATGCGCCACACTGATGTGTGTGAAGGCACCATCATTTAAAACCGAGAGATCGAGCTGCAACAATAAATGCTCAACGGTGGCGCCTCAACCTGTTTCCACTGACCCACCCCACAGAGGGTTATGGGTGTTGAAGTCGCCCAATAGCAAGAAAGGTGGCGGCAATTGCGCTATCAGCGCAGCCAGGACATGCTGCGAGACATCACCATCCGGTGGAAGGTAAAGACTGCAGACGGTAACAGCCTGTGGCGTCCACACCCGAACAGCGACAGCCTCTAAAGGTGTGTGGAGAGGGACAGACTCGCTGTGCAGAGAGTGAAGGACATAGAGGCAGACGCCACGAGACACCCTTTCATATGCTGCCCGGTTCTTATAATAACCCCGATAGCCACGGAGGGCGGGGGTTCGCATTGCTGGAAACCAAGTTTCCTGAAGAGCAATCCAGAAGAAAGGGTGAAGGCTGATAAGTTGGCGGAGCTCAGCTAGACGGTGGAAGAAACCGCTGCAGTTCCACTGGAGGATGGTATTGTCCATGGTGGAGAAAGGCGTGACGGGACTCGGAAGGCAGATTACGCCGCTGGGTCACCTGCTGCCTCCGATGGAGCACCCGTGCAAGTGCTATCCATTGCGTCTGAGGGACCGGCGAGATCGAGGTCCTCAGCGGACGCAAGGATCTCCACCTCATCGTCAGACGCAGAGCTTTTAGGTAGCGGTGGAGTAGGTGCCACCGCAGGGGTCTTGGTCTTTCGGGTCTTCAAAGTCATTTTCTCTCGCTGTTCCTTTGGTTGCCCTTGTTGAGAGGGCTTATTGGAGTCAGTCTCCAGGACCGAAGAGGATCACAAAGCCTGTCGACCAGTGACCTGTGGCTTCTTCAGCCACGGGTTGGTTTCTGCTGTGCCGCTGGTAGGAACCTGGGAAGGGAGTGACCCAAGGGATCCCTTCCGAGCGAGAGAAGCCGAAGAAGACTTACGCTTCTCCGGCTTAGAAGTGGGGACTGGTGTCCCCAGCGGTTTAGTGGGAGCCGCTCCCAAGGTAGATGGTGTGGGAGCAACAGCGAGAGAAGGGGTCCCCATCGTCAAGGGGGCAGGTGGGGTCCTCCGACTCTGAGAGCTGACGGTATGACTTGCAGCTGAAGGAGCTGGAGCAGGAGTGACAGTGGACGCATAAGATGACATCAAATTTCCGCTTAGCCTCTGTGTAGGTCAGTCGGTCCAGGGTCTTATATTCCATGATCTTGCGTTCTTTCTGGAAGATTCTGCAGTCTGGCGAGCAAGGTGAATGGTGCTCCCCGCAGTTGACACAGATGGGAGGCGGGGCACATGGAGTATCGGGATGAGATGGGTGTCCACAATCTCGACATGTGAGGCTAGAAGTACAGCGAGAGGACATGTGACCGAACTTCCAGCACTTAAAGCACCGCATCGGGGGAGGGATATAGGGTTTGACATCACATCGGTAGACCATCACCTTGACCTTCTCTGGTAATGTATCACCTTCGAAGGCCAAGATGAAGGCACCGGTAGCTACCCGATTGTCCCTCGGACCCCGATGAACGCGCCGGACGAAATGTACACCACGGCGCTCTAAATTGGCGCGCAGCTCGTCATCAGACTGCAAAAGTAAGTCCCGATGGAAAATAATACCCTGGACCATATTTAAACTCTTATGTGGGGTGATGGTAACATTAACATCCTCCAACTTGTCACAAGCAAGTAACCTGCGTGACTGGGCAGAGGATGCCGTTTTTATCAAAACTGACCCAGAGCGCATTTTGGACAAGCCCTCCACCTCCCCAAACTTGTCCTCTAAATGCTCTACAAAGAACTGAGGCTTCACGGATAGAAACGAGTCACCATCAGCTCTGGTACAGACGAGATACCTGGGCGAATACACGTCACTGTCATTCATTGCCTTTCGTTCCTCCCATGGTGTGGCCAGGGAGGGGAACGATTTGGGGTCATAAACGTTAGCTTTAAAATAAGCCCTCGAACGCTTAGAGACTGCTGGTGGCTGGCCGCCAGCGAGAGATGATGTACCACGCTTCATTGCGGGTCATCCGCCCTGATGCCACCTACTCCGACCAAGGGCCCTCCCCACGGGCGCCACCCAGCCGCAGCAATAGCCACCTGGCAGGATGGCCATTGCCGGGAGTCCTGATGCCCCAGGGAGATGGGCATCTACCCCTTGGCATACGTGGGGAGTTAACAGCGCAGGCATCAGTAGAGCGATCCCTGTGTTGTCAGGGGGCTACAACCAACAGGGTACATGGCGGCCCCACCACAACGGACTGGCTACCGTGCTGGATCTTAGGTGCAAAAATGTCCAAGGTCGTCGTCGCAGTTAAAAGCAACACTGCAGAGTGCAGCGTGGGAATCGCACCCAGGGACGAATCCTCGCCCAAGAGATGGAAAACGAGCGGGACACCATTGCAACGACAAAAAAGCCGGCTAAAGGTCTCAAAGCGCGATGGATACAGTGCACCATGTAAGGCGCCCTTCCCCAATTGGCTCGCTCTTCGGAATAATTTAGAAAGATGGAGGTCAAACCCGAGAGGGGACCATCACGTAAGGCCGAAACATGTGAGACTCCTTTTAGTCGCCTCTTACGACAGGCAGGAATACCGCGGGCCTATTCTAACCCCCGAACCCGCAGGGGGGTGTCCGCAGAGGTGTCACACCTTTGCCCACATCTGCAAAGGGGGAGTTAGCAGTCCAATGGTAGTAATATACAATTCCCAGCACTCTTTTTGTCATTTTTTTTAGGTGGTCAACCCATACATGAAGCTGTTTAAAGGCAGTGAGGTGTTCCATACATGGATGTCACTTATGGCATTGAGAGCCCATCAGTGATCTCTAATAGCCACAGGGATTTCTGAAGTCCACCAAGGTACCATCTTCCAATGGAGATTCTGGGGAATAGGGGATTGCTATGTCTGCTGCAAATAGAATGGTTGTAGTTCTACTATGGACAGCCACCTCGATACCTCAACTTGGGTATGCTGAGGGCAATGACTGATGCAAAGGCATTCCAGTCAGTGCTGCTGAGAGCTCATCTGCATGGACATCCAGGCGAGCGACTCTGAGGAAGGCACAGGACGGTCGGAAAATGATCACTGTCACGCAAGTCATCATGGACTTTCCCATGGATGTAGGGGGAAAGACCAGGGTAGCAAATGGAAAGATCAATGGCCGAATAAGATCTAAATGCTACACTGAAGTGTAAGGGGTACCGGTATTCAACAGACAAAGATTGAGCACATGGCTTTACCATGGTCAGTGGTTGTCGTTCCACATTTCATTAGGCTGTGGGCATTGAAGTCACCCACAGTGAGGAAAGGAGGGGGAGGGAGGGAGGGAGTGGGAGCTGAGAAATCAGTGCAGACAACACATTCTGAGACACTTCGCCATTGGCACTGGGAGGAAGGTACACATCACAGATGGTAAAATCCAGAAAGATCCTCAAACTAAGAGCCACAGCCTTCGAAGTCATACTGAGTTTCATATGTTCACAGACTCCAGAAATTAAATGCAAACTCCACCTGACACCCTGTGTGAGTCAGCTCAATTAAAAATAGTCCTGATAGGCATGCTGGGAACCAAGTTTTCTGAAAGGTAATACAGAAGGTAGGGGAAACACATAAGAGACAGCAGAGGTCAGGCAAATGGTGGAAAACTACTTCAGCTCGAATGGAGGATGATGTATGGATGTGAAGGGACCAAGGAGGCAGGTCATGGTCCAGCATAGACTGCTGCCACTGGTTGCAAGGATACAACATCAACATACATCAGTACCAAAGCATGTTGTGTAGGAGGATCAGGTAGTACAGGTACCACCAGGAAGTTTGCCTCAGGTGTAGAGTCAGAACATGGGGTCTGGTGGCACTGAGACCACCAGAACCTCCATCTTCAAGGTCTCCTTTTTGTCCCTCTTCTCCTTGGATGATTCTGATGTTCGCGAGGGCTTGTCTGACCTAGTTTCAGGAACAGAGGACGAACACGAAGCCCTACAACCAGCAACCTGGCACTTTCAGCTACAGGCTGATATCTGATTGCAGATCAGCAGAATCCTGAGAGAGGAGTACTCTGAGGGATCCTTTCCTGGTGAAAGATGCCAGAGGAGGGTGTTGCTTGGAGACTGACGTCCAGAGTGAGTGGGGATTCAAAACTACCGAATAGTTTGTTAGGGAAACAGTGGGAGAATGGCCCCTAACAACCAGGAAACCAGGTACAGTCAAGGGGCCCCAAGGGCCCAATGTCGAAGGCCTGAAGGCAAGGATATTGTTACCTTTTTTTTTTAAGAACGATGTCATCAAAGCCATAGCAAATGTTATAGTCATATGGACAGGTTGCAAATAATCATATTTTTTTCTTGGCCGCCTTATGCATGAATTGGTCAACAGTCTTGTATTCTTGGATTTTCTTTTCTCTTTGGAAGATGGTGCAGTCCAGTGAACAGTGGGATTCCCTGCTCTTGACACAGATGAGGGTGGGGGTGGGGGTGGGGGGGGGGGGGCATATGTAGCTTTCATGTGCATCTGACAGTTACAATCTCTACAGATGGGTCTGGCATTACAACACAAGGACATGTGCCCAAATCTTATACATTTGAAGTACCACATGGAAGGGAAGACATAGGGTTTCATACTGCATCAATACACATACACGTTGACCTTTTCAGGCAGGTTCATTCTACGTCAAAGGAACCAATACTAAAAAGTGTCCCCACTCAACCATCTCCAAATCTAATTAAATTTGGTATGAAGGTTCTACATGGTCTTTGGTGGTTATATACCAAATTTGAGTTCAGTATCTTCAGTGGTTGAATTCTTAGGAGATTTTAAAGAGAAGCTACTCACCTCTGCATCATGTACGAAAGCACAAATGTGCCAACTTTGCTAGGCTTTTTTAAAAGTTCTAGCAAACATTTGGTCATTTGCTTTAGTATAAATAGACAAATTTTTATGCTGAATCACACCATGGCAAAAATTATGGTTTTAGCCATACCTAAATATAGAGACAAGCCTCTAAAGTGGCTAAAAAATTTGTTGCACTATTCTGAGAGCCATGATTTGACCGACCACTGCTACTTCTCGTATGAGCCAATCGTGCCAAAACTTCAGATGGCTATTCCTACCTATGATGTCTATATATCAATCAAATTTAATTAGTACTGGATGCCCAGGTGAAAAGATAAGCATCTGAAAAGCTGGCCAAAATTTTCTACTTGCTAATTTCAGGGTATTTTGAGGGGGGGGGGGGGGGGGGGGCAATATCTCAACTGTGTCTTCTTCAACCCTTTTTTTCTTGCCACAGCTGGATAGAGCTTTCAAAGCTATATTGTTTAATTTCTGGATCTTGCATATTGACAATTTTCACAGTGTCAGTCTTTTGTGCGGTGTAATCTTTGATGTTGACACTGTACTATCTTAGTGCTGAGCACTACGTGTTTGAATAATTAGTAATTATTGTTGTAGCTGAAGATAAACACTAAAACAATATGTTTTAATAGCCTAATTTGTATATTTTATATAAAAACAACACTGAATATTGTCTGAAGTCATCACCATTCTATCACGGCAAAAGGGAACTACAGTCAGTTAAGGAAATGTCACCAATTGACAAGGACATTCTTCAGTGTAGGTCTGGGCTTAGTTTTACTGAAGATGCCCAAATTTGTTCAAACCAGAATGTCTGCAACACATGTGGTAAAGAAAGACATATAACCAAGAAGGCCTGAACACCAGTAAACACAGCAATGTCTGATAGGCTGAAGTTATTGACTAATGAAGTTTTTAAACCTGGTCAGAAAATGTGTACCAAATGTAGAAACGAAATGCCCAAAAAGAAACATCCCATCAGGCTAAGCAAGAATCACAATCTACTGAAGACATGGGTGGTGTTGATGCTTGCTTTACTGCTAACACTTCATTATCATCACTTGGAGAATCACTACTAAAGCTTCAACAGATCAGCGAAAGGGATTCAATGGGATACATAAAGTGCAAAGTTCTGAAAGCCCAAGGTAATATTACTAAGGTAATTGCCACAGCTGCTGGTGTGAGCCAAGTAGTTATTGCTCAGATACAAATGGAAGAGTGCCATAAATGTAAAGCAATGGACATCTTAATTAAATAACTTAAAATTAAACTTCAGACTTCAAGCAATAGCAGTACAGTTCAAATTTTGGCCCTAGCCCCAAACAGCTACACTACTGAAAAAATGGGTAAATAGTTTGGTGTTTCAACTAAGATGGTGAAGAAGGCTAGGAAACTAAAGACGGAAGATGGGATTTTGGCAACAACTGCAAACTGAAAAGGGGAAAAAAGCTCATTGATGAAATAAAACAAAACGTCCTCCCTTTCTTTGAAGATGACGAGTTTTATCGTTAATCCCCAGGCAAAAAGGATTCTGTTGCAGTAAGAATATATGGGGAAAGATTCACAAGGAGAAATGCCTGCTCCTTTTTAACCTTAAAAAACTTTCACTGGTCATTATAAGCAATACGGAAATGAACTAAGCCTCCCAAAATTTTGCGAGCTCATGCCGAAACGGTGTAGTACAGCTGGTGCTTCTGTACCACATTCAGTATGTGTACATGCAATTTTCATCAAAATGTCAGATTAATGTTGGCTTCAGCAACATTCATTTAAGATGACTACAAGGATTTGATGAAAAAAAAACTGAGTGCAGTTTGGAATCAAAAAATAGTATGCTCCAACATGGTGAGGAATGTCCAGGAAAAATGCTACTAGAGGCTTTTCTTGAAGACTCTTCTACAGACTGTGATCCTGAAGAAACACTGGAATACAATCAATGGGTCCATGCTGGCAGACACACATTGGAGACTTGCCAGAGAACTGTTGAAGATTTGATGGAGGCACTGATTTTGAAAATTATCGCTTTAAGAAGACATCACTTTGTGTCAAAACACCAAAGTTTATATCTTAAGCAGCTAAAAAGGAATCTTGCAAAAAATGAATTAAATATATTTATAGATTTTGCTGAGAATATTAATTTGTTGTTCAGGATACTGTGCAAGGATTCCATTGTGAGAATAGTCTGGCCACATTTCATCCATCTGATGTCTATTTTGATGGCAAAGAATGTCAGCATATGAGCATTCGTATGGTCAGCAACTGTCCTGTCATAATACCATTGCTGTCTATGCCTTTCAAATAAAGTTGATAGCATATTTCAAGGCAAAGACTCAAAACATTAAGAACATTTACTACTTTAGTGATTATTCAGCTGCTCAAAATAAGAATTTCAAAAATTTCATCAATTTATACCTGTATGAAACGGATTTTAGCATCACTGCCAAATGGAATATTTTTGGAACAAGCCATTGGTAAATTGCCTTGTGACGGCATTGGGGGAACAGCAAAAGGACTTGCAGCCTGTGCTAGTCTGCAGAGGGCCTTAGCTAACCAAATATTGGCTCCATATGATTTATTCAAATTCTGTGATGATAGTATTCCAGGTGTAAAGCTTTTTTATGTACCAAAAGAAGAAATTGAAAAAATCCTCCAAGATCAAGAAACAAGGTTTACCATGGGACATACAGAATCTGGAAGAAGAGAAAATCAATTAATTGTAATCAGCTCAGAGTAAGCGCAGTTTCCAATGATGCTACAGCATTCACAGTTAACACCTTCAAAGCAGGTGAAGAAATTCCAGCAGTCTCAATTCCAAGTATTGTATGTATGGGTTGAAAATGTGAAGTTTCACATGAACAAAAAGACGTCCTCATCACCTTTATGCACCCACACAGTCATGCTAGTTCCTTCCACTGGCCGACTGCTAAAGATACCTGCTGGATTCCTGAGCAACATATCTTCGTAACTTTAGAAACCCCATCAACATCATCACTAGGAAGACAATACAGTTATCCACAATCTGTCATTGACAAAATTGTAGAAGTGCTTAATGAAAAATGGAACTGACTCTTTAGTATTTTTGTTCTGCAAATTTGCTGTGTTTTGTACTATACTTGTTTTTATGTCATGTGTTAAATTAATGTTTGAAACTGACTTATACAGTCGAATAAAAATAATTAATTGTGGGACTTAATGAGCAAAATATTTGACTTTTAAATCTTCTCCAAGTGCTAAAATAATAACTTTTGAAATGTGTTCTTACTCATCAGACTCAAAGATACAGAAATTAAACAATATTTCTTTGAAAGCTTAAAGCATGCTTTATCCAGCTGTAGCAAGAAAAAGAGGATTGAAGAAGAAACAGTTGAGATATTGCCCCCCAAAAATACTCTAAAATTTGCAAGTAGAAAATTTTGGCCACCTTTGCAGATGCATATCTTCTCGTCTGGGCATCCAAAGTTAATTAAATTTGGTCAATATATAGACATCATGGATATGAACAACCCTCCGAAGTTTTGGTGTGATTGGTTCATATGAAAAGTAGCAATGATGAGACAAACCATGGCTCTCAGAACAGTGCAAAGAATTTTTTAGCCACTTTAGAGGCTTGTCTCTATATTTAGGTAAGGCTAAATTCCTAATTTCTGCCATGGTGTGATTCAGACTAAAAAGTTGTCTGCGTATATTAAAGCAACTGACCAAATTTTTGCTAGAACTTTTAAAAAAGCTTAGCAAAGTTGGCACATTTGCACTTTCATACATGATGCGGAGGTGAGTAGCCTCTCTTTAAAGTGCTCTAAGAATTCAGCCACTGAAGAAACTGAACTGAAATTTGGTATGTAGCCACCACAGACCGTATAGAACCTCCACACCAAATTTCATTAGATTTGGAGATGGCAGAGTCAACACCATTCTCCTGTTGTTCCCACTGAACACAATGGACAAAATGCATCCCCCATCACACCAAATTGCCACTTAACTTGTTAACGGTCTACAAAAGGAGGTCACACTGGAAGATGATACCCGGTACCATAATGAGACTGTCATGGAGGATGACTGTTACAGGCTTATGTGGTGAGTTTCCAGTGCAGGCATCATCAGTGCGAATCCTGGATGGTCAGCGGGCTACCACGCACACCACCCTCACAATGGGATGGCTTTGTTACAGGCAAGCAGTGCCCACGACTGAGCAGAGGATGCTGTTTTAATCAGAACCAAACCACTTTCCATTTATAAGTCACTGCTACCTCTCCAAACCTGTCTTCAAGGCATGCAACAAAGGGTAATGATTTTGTGGCCAGAAAGGAATCTTCATCACTCCTAGAGCATACTTAGTATTCTGGGGAGTATTTCTCCCCCTTGTTTCTTAGCCCTACATTCGTCCCAAAGTGTAGCCAGGTGGGGTCACATCTCTCTGCATTGTAGTAATCTTTTCCTTCAAAAGAGACTGCAGGGGCCATACAACCACCATCAGAAGAAAGTTTGCACTGCTTCATTTGTAAGTCATCCTCCTTGGTGCCACCCACTCTGAATGGGGGCTCTCTCCACATGTGCCACCCAGCCACAGCAACGGCTACCTGGTCTGGTAACCATTGCTCGGACTCCCCATGCCCCAGCCACTTTGGACACAAACTCCTTGGCATATGTGGGGATTTCCAGTGTGATCTCTGGATGGTCAGGAAGCTACCACCCCCACCACCCCCCACAATTGGATGGCTACCATATTAGTTTTGTATGTATCACTTTTGCCAGAAAAGAATACTAGAAAGACAGAAAGGCACAGAGGGTAGAATGTACACCAAGTTAAGTGTCCTTCCCTGCATGATCCATCCTTATGTAAAATTTGGCAGAGGAATGGTAGGTAAAACCCAACAATGGTGACATTGTAATGAAGGGTGAAAAGATGTATAAAGTGCCAAAAGAGAAAAAGATGAGTGCCTAAAATCATAAACCAAATTTAAGTATGGATGGCACCAACAAGACAATTTGATGGAAAGGCAGAGAGGAAAAAAGAATAGTAGGACAGATCTGTAGCAGAAGTAGTGCCACAAGTGACAGGGCCCCATGTTGGCCAGGGGCCCAATGGTGGGTTAGGCAGACAATCTGCAATGTAAAGTACAAAATAAGTTGTAGTTACTGTGTGTAACGATGTTCCTAGAGACACAACTGTAAACTGACAACCTGACGTCACACCTTAAGTGAAAACCACTCAGATAATTCAATAGAAATGACAAGAAAACGTCAAGTGAATTAAGCAGGATATTTCTGTGCCATCTAGGAGGTAACTCAAAGACCAGAGTTGACAAATATATTCTGTGTTGTTACCATGTCTAGGTTATACTAGTGACAAGAGGAACACATTTCCATAGCTCATTTGTTTCTTGAGTGGGCTCTGAAGTGAGTAGTACAGCTTGTGTCTCGAGGACGTGGCCACTAAGGGCCAGAATAGTGAAAGCATTAGCCAATGAGTTTTATTCCCAACTCTGTAATTAGGCCTACTGGCTAGAGCATAGTTTCCAACAGTACACAAATGCACTTGCTGCAAATTAGACACCATAAATCAATAACTGTCACTATCATTTCTGTTTTTCTCTTGAGCATACTGCAAACTGAAAAGCTGATTCACCAGATGTGGTTCACTTTTTCAGATCATCTCCAATGGTTATGCTGTAAACATTACAATACGTAACAAATATTTCGATCATTATAAACTTAAAAAAGATTTGTTTTGTGAATGCTGTGGCTGGCACTAAACCCAAAGCAAACACAAATAAAATGCGCAACACACACATCATTGATTGCAAAATATGGGTATCTACAGGGAACAGCTGAGTGGATGGCAGATGGCGTCAGGTTGTCAATGGCTGCTGCATGCCAAGAGCCTCTGGGAAAGAAATTGTTTTGATGTTGATGGAGCCATGAGCTTATTTGTGACGTACTTCTTGAAAGGTTCGTTATTACTGATGGGTTAGAAAGTGTACCAAATTATGTTTGAAGTTGCATTGGGGTGATGTTTGTAGCAGATAAATGAACTTACAGTTTTGAAACTAAGAAAGGGTAGTTTGCAAGGAAACCACTTTACTTGACTGAAAAAGTTGTCTAAAAAATCTGTGTGAAAATAAAAGAAGCAAGTGTGCGCAGATTACATTCAATTCCAGCATCTGCTAACATGACAGGAGAAGTAGTTTTCATCAGAATGCGGAAAAAGAAACACAAAAAATTCTGGCAGTAATGTTTAGAATATGTTGTCCTTAAGGAAAACTGTCATTCAGTCTATAAAAACCAAAAGAACTAAAACTATCAACTACCTGAATACTTTCAATGTTGTATAAAGTGTCTAATGAATGAACATTTCAATTTGCGGTACACTTACGATGGAAGAAACCAAAGTAACAATAAGAATTACCTTGCAGTATCATCACGATTAAAATTTGTCTAAAAAAAATGAGTTGGTGTACTAGTTCATAACATTTATGTTTGTTTTGGTGGTGCATATGTTTCTGTGAGTGTATCTACAACTGCCATTTTTTATATGACCTACTAGCTTTTCTTCTTGTGTTTACATATTGGATTTTGTACATCAGAATCTTATGAGTGCTGCTTCAGTCTTATGAAATAGAGACTCAAATGGAAAAAGAACTAACATTTGTGCCACATTGTGTGATTGGGATTTAATAGAGAGATGAAGGCAGCAGTGGCAATTTGAAAATTTTTTGAGTGCGACGTGCGTCATTGTAGAAATCACATCATAAAACTTTTTTTTTCCTTAATTTCAAGAAGGATCATTCTGACAGGAATGGACATTCAGGAAGACCTAATGATTTTAATGAAGGTGTACCACATTGCAATCACTAGAGTGGATGATGGCTGGCATCAGGTGACTGATTACCACTGCATGGCAAAGAAACTCTCAAGTATAAATTTTTCTGATCTCGATGGAGCCATGAGCTTATTTATAGAAATGCTTCTGGAAGGGTTTGTTATTACTGATCTTTTAAAAAGTGCACCAAATTATCTGTGAAGCTGCATCAGAGTGATACTTTTAGCAGGCAAATCAACTGTAACTGAAAAAATTATGAGCAAAATCAGCAAAACAACAACTCAAGCTGAAGACAACACTTCCCTCAGAAACCTCCATTTCCTACAATGCTGTCACATCATGTAGATGGCCAAACTACGAATTACGAATAGCGCTTAGTTTTATTGTTGCCTTAAATGAATGACTCAGACTTAGTCTGTACACCATCTACCTAGGTTTTGTGTCAAAGACCACACATATCTATCAAGCACAACTTGAGCCACAGTTTCCCAGTTTCTCTCCAGAGTTAAACATTTCCATTTCCTCACTGAGATATGATACTACTGGTTCTTCCTTTAATTTGTTGAACATATAAATCATTCTACTTGTTTTTGTTGTCCTTTGTACAATTGTAACCATTGTTGCTTCAACTGCTTCGTGGTCGCTGATATCAGTTTCATTGTGGATATCCTCAATGAGTTCAGTTCTATTTATCACCATTAGAACTAATACATTTCATGACTGGGCTTTCAAAATACCTGATCTAGGTAGTTTTCAGTGTCGCATCAAGGCACAGGTCACACAACCAATTTGGACAAAGGTGTGGCCTGTGTTACACAATCAGGACATTGATGCCAATGCGGACTGAGGTCTATTAAGTTACCATTTGCAGTGCGAGAGGGAGGAAGTCTCTTAGGATGCTTAGCACAGGCAATTTTTGGAATGGAGAGGAGAAGTAGTTGGCTTCGTGGTAGCAAATAAAGGTGCAAAGACTTAAGAATTTGATTTCTGAACAATTTATTTGCCAATAATTCAGCCTTATTCACAAAGGTTTCTTACAGTGACTTTATGTCTTTGTAAAGTAGTGAGTACACCCTACCACTCTGTCCTTTCTAGCAAAACTCTGTTGACAACTTCTATCTTTCAGTATCAGAAATGAGAACTCTGCTTGCAACTCATTCCAACAAAACACAATAAAATGTTTTAATCAGAATGGGAGACAAGTTCCTCTTTATACTCTCACACAAAAAAATATCAGCCATTACTCATTGTGACTATACACACGGATTCAAAACATGAGACAAGTGCAAGCTACTGCTTCTTCCTCTATTCTGACAAATAGAAAATTTCAACTATTACTCACCGCTACTACAAGAGACTCTACAGAGTCTGTTCTCTACTAAAATTAGAAAACTGAAGATAACAACTGGTGTTGGATATTTATTGGAAAATCAGTTGTGCTCCCTCAAATGTGTTCAGTCTTGCCATAGTTCACTGCAGCAGCATCAAAGGGTCACTCTATAGAGACTCCAAGACTCAGCTGCAGCACTGCTGCTTCTTACGAGGTGCATTCAAGTTCTAAGGCCTCCGTTTTTTTTTCTTCAGACTGGAAAGAGATAGAAACATGCGCATTGTTTTAAAATGAGGCCGCGTTCATTGTCAATACGTCCCAGAGATGGCAGCACCGTACGGCAGATGGAATTTTACAGCCAGCGGCGAGAATGAGAACTGTTTTAAATACTTAAAATGGCGACGTTTTCCTTACTTGAACAGTGTGCAATCATTCGTTTTCTGAATTTGCATGGCGTGAAACCAATTGAAATTCATCGACAGCTGAAGGAGACATGTGGTGATGGAGTTATGGATGTGTCGAAAGTGCGTTCGTGGGTGCGACAGTTTAATGAAGGCAGAACATCGTGTGACAACAAACCGAAACAACCTCGGGCTCGCACAAGCCGGTCTGACGACATGATCGAGAAAGTGGAGAGAATTGTTTTGGGGGATCGCCGAATGACTGTTGAACAGATCGCCTCCAGCGTTGGCATTTCTGTGGGTTCTGTGCACACAATCCTGCATGATGACCTGAAAATGCGAAAAGTGTCATCCAGGTGGATGCCATGAATACTGACGGACGACCACATGGCTGCCCGTGTGGCATGTTGTCAAGCAATGTTGACACGCAACGACAGCGTGAATGGGACTTTCTTTTCGTCGGTTGTGACAATGGATGAGACGTGGACGCCAATTTTCAATCCAGAAACAAAGCGCCAGTCAGCTCAATGGAAGCACACAGATTCACCGCCACCAAAAAAATTTCGGGTAACCGCCAGTGCTGAAAAAATGATGGTGTCCATGTTATGGGACAGCGAGGGCGTAATCCTTACCCATTGCGTTCCAAAGGGCACTACGGAACAGGTGCATCCTACGAAAATGTTTTGAAGAACAAATTCCTTCCTGCACTGCAACAAAAACGTCTGGGAAGGGCTGCGCGTGTGCTGTTTCACCAAGACAACACACCCACACATTGAGCTAACGTTACGCAACAGTTTCTTCATGATAACAACTTTGAAGTGATTCCTCATGATCCCTACTCACCTGACGTGGCTCCTAGTGACTTTTGGCTTTTTCCACCAATGAAAGACACTCTCCGTGGCCGCACATTCACCAGGCGTCCTGCTATTGCCTCAGCGACTTTCGAGAGGTCAAAACAGACTCCTAAAGAAGCCTTCGCCGCTGCCATGGAATCATGGCGTCAGTGTTGTGAAAAATATGTACGTCTGCAGGGCGATTACGTCGAGAAGTAACGCCAGTTTCATCGATTTCGGGTGAGTAGTTAATTAGAAAAAAAATTGGAGGCCTTAGAACTTGAATGCACCTCGTATTTACTTCATGTGTCTAGGTTACCAATTATAATGCAAATTTTCAATAACCAGCCATAAGGATGGCTTTGTCATTTGCTATGATAAGGTCCACCATTTTGCAAGATTTGCCTATTTTTGGGCATATTATTAGATGTTGATGACCTTGTATTGCAGCAAACTCACAGGAATCACTCTCTTTACACCCCCATTTTCACAAGTTGATACTGCACCACTTCACACCAGTTCTTAAGTAACCTCCATGTCTGAAATAGTAGATTACTTCCATTAGCCAGCTGTTCTTTAGACTTTATTAGTGTGTGATTAATACAGTTTTGCCATAAATTTTCTATTACATTTCAGGCAATTTTGCCATAAATTTTCAATTGTATTGCAGGCAGTTTGTCTAAAGGGCTGGTCATTTGCATAAAACTTTCTTGGACTTTAATCGGCTGTGGTTTCTTTGGTAGCCATATAATGGATGCCTATGACCATCAGCCTGTTTTCTCCTTTCGGACTCAGCTGCAACTTGCCTTCCGATTGCAGGTGGCGCTATGACAACAAAGGAGTAAATTTGTTGGATTGGCATTAGTTTTAGGCAGCCAGAAACTATGCACATCATCTCATCAATTGGCAAAATGACATATTTGACATGTGCGTAGTTGTGTGAGAGTGGTGCTGCACTCTGCTGCAGAGCAACAGTGTGAGAACCAATGTTCTCAGAATTTGAGCTTTAGTTCCCCATTCCGTGCTGGTGGATTTTAAGATGATGGTATTCCTTGCACATACCTTTTCCCTTCACATTTTGACACTGCTTCCCAAATTTCAGAGCCCTGTCAAGTCGGACACCCAAATATTTCGGTAAGTCATCATGGTTCAACTCCTGACCTTGCCACATCGCTTTCAATTGTCTATGAGCATCTTTATTTCTAATGTGAAAGGCACACATCTGAGTTTTGGAGGGATTTGGATTAAGGAAATTCTCTCTGTAGTAGACGGCTAAGTCTCCACCCCGCATCAGTTTCCCTTCCACTTTCTCACATGATTTTCCTGGTGCAGCTATGGCAGTATAATCATCATGTATAGACTGTCTCATCTCAGTGTTTACAGGTGGGTCATTTGTGCAGATAGTTTATATAAAATTGGTGACAGGACACTACCTTGGGGTAGGCCATTCTTTTGCCTTCTCCAGCAGCTCTTCCTCTCCTGCAGCATCACACAAAGATGTCTATTTTGAAGGAGATATTCCACTAATTTGTCTTTCAAAAGTCCTTAGTCATGTTATAAAATTTAATTAGCAGTATTTACGGTTGATGTATCACAGGCAGCCAAGAGATCTATAAAGGTGACTCCAGTTATCTGCTTCTGTTTGAAGCCATCCAATGTGTATTGGGTGAAATTTAGTATTTTGGCATGCATAAATACTGCTTGTTATGATATGATTTTGGTCTTTATTGTTCCAAAAAATTCTGTCAACAACCATTCTTTCAAGCGCCAGAAGTGACACAGGTCTGAAGTGTTGTGGATTCTATCAACGGTTTTAACAGAGCCACTGCCTTGGTTATACTCCAGAGTTTCAGAATGTGCATGGTAGTGCTACAACTATTCGTTAACTGTACAATCCATTTTAGGGCTGCAGGCTCAAAATTCTTTATTTGTTCAATGTGAATATCATTCAAGCCAGCAGCTTTGTCTCCTCCATTTAGCCTGATTGAATACTGAATGGCATGGCAGAAGCATCCACTTCATTACCCATATCACATTGGATTTTCACTCTTTTTTTTACTTTAAATGGTATTTTCCCATTTACTAGAGGGCAGTGAGCTATCCCATCAGGAGTTGTTCCAAATAGATAAGGTGCCGGAGTTGTAGAGACTTTTTGCTAACTTCCACAATCACCTGCTGTTTTGCTTCATGTAAAGATTTGTTACCAGTTTGGACCAAATTTCACTTGGCACTTTGATACTGCTTCTAGAACCTCTTTGCCTGCTTGAATACTGTTTTCTGAGAAAGGATCGTCATGATTCACTGATTCATATTGCTCCAGAAGTTCATTAGAGCCTCCCTCCAAGCCCATAACGTATTCAGTTCTACAGCCCCTCGGCATGTACTTCCTGGTCCTGGACTTTTTTTAAATAACAGAACAAAGTTGTCATAAGAACTGATATATGATTCCAATTGCATGATTTCTCCATTCAATTCTTCTGTAAAATCAAGCCATTCTGCTCTCTCTCTCTCTCGTCGAATTAAAATGTCCTTTAAACGGAACTACATTGAGTCTGATAGCCACAATGATTAATGAAAGTTGGTTTGTGTTGTTCTCTTAGTATCGGGTTTCCCATAATTTTTTATGTTTGGGCACTGATTCTGTCACTTACAAGTATATTTTCTAGGTCGTATCCTCTGTGTTAACTTCCAGCAGGCTGTTTTGCATCGTGTATTACTTTTAAATTCACTCCTCCTGTTCGCTCTTCTCATCTCTCACTATTTGTATCTGTTTCACAGTAACCTTTGGCCACGCTATGAGAGTGGAATTTTTTTGGCTCCTTGAAGACGAAGTCTAAGGATTTTAATACTCTCACCTGTAATGAGCATTTCTTTGGATCTTACACTGATATTTCCAGGTCTCCTACAGCTGTAATTATCTGGAATGGATGGAGTCATCTAATGTAAAAAAAAATAACCTTATGTGCATGCCACACACATTCAGCTACTGGGGTAGCAGCCTCTGATGTGCAGTGCATATTTGACCCAATTCGGGAGGGGGGGGGGGGGGACCCTGCAATTATCAGCCCAATGGCGCAAGTCTAGGAAGTCACAACCTAACTTGTCACAGAAACTTCAAAGTCTCCAGTTCAAGCTTTCCACTCGACTAAGAACCAGACTGCCATGATCAGTTCTAAAGAAATGCTGCAAATAGTTCTCTCCACCAAACCTCTGATCAAGTCTGGTCCTGCCAGTCACTGGAATGATTCAAGTATGACATCTGTGCCCTCACGACAGGTATTGTTTGTTCCAATATGCTCCAAAGTTTGCAGTTAGCTACACCCAATTCCTACATGTTGGAGGTGGCTGCCATTTATACACACTGAGTGCACCTGGTGTCTCTTTCCATCCCTTAATGACATTTCCCTACGGAGTACCATTATTTGCCATTTGTTTCAACTGCTGATGATTTACAGATCCCTGCTGTTTTGCATTCGCCTCCCCTTGAGATGGGACACCGCAGGTTTTCCAACAGTGGAAGGAAGTCTCAGTTTCAGCGATAGACGGCACCCCAAATTTGTTTATTGGGGGATCAGTATAACACCATTAGTTCTCCATGGTTCCTGTGTACCCTGTACAGAATGCCTAGCCCTACCACTGAAACGTCACCCCCAATTAAGCAGAAAAGCAGTGATAGATTTCATAGTCCTTGTAGACAAGAGAGGATTCACGGGAAGCAATAATAGCATTTAAGGTATTTTTGGTAACTCTGGCACATGATTCATGGTAACCCTCTCAAAACAACCATTTGCAACAGCTTCCAATTGCTTGAGAGTACTCATGATGATTTCCAGCTGCTTACCAACATCAACTAACAGTAGACAGCATTCTCTGGCTCACTTTAATTTTTTTGAATTTTCTTTCCTACTAAAAATGCTGTTCCAAGATGGTTGATTACCTGAGCAGTCTACAAAGCACTTTAGTTTGGAGCCTGATAACACTCTCTGTTTCCCATTATTTTTGCAGTTTAGCAGTGGACATGTCCTCGATATCTCTACAACGTACCACACACTTACTGAAGTTGAATGTATTATGCTTTTCTACAGCAACAGTATACTAATCAAAATTCTTCCAGTTCAGAAAGGTGATAGTGTGCCAATATGTAGCAGTTTCAACCAAATACGCTTGAATTGTGTTTGACTGACTTTACTGTTCCAGCAATACTTCTCAGTGTTTTGCTGATGTGGAAGGGGGATTCTTCCTGAAAGGCTCATCTTCTCTCTCTACCAAAGTAAAGACATTCTAACATTGTTGTGCCCTGTTACAATTACCAAGGTTCAATTTTCCTAATGAAATTCCAGGGGGATTATTATGTTAAACCTTCTTTGTTGTGTGAATGTTTGTGATCTCCAACAGTTCACCCATACTATTAACAGATTTGTTTTTTAGTTTGTTAGGTTCCACGAGATCTACAAAGTCCACCGGAGCATAGCTGCTTGCCTTGGTAAGCCTTACATAACTGTGCTGCAGAAGGTTCTCCAAATGTTAAGACTTGCAGAAGATGAATGTAAATAGTACCATAAATGCTCAGAGCCACATGTTGACTAGAGGATTGTAAGCATCCTGGGGGGCAGCAGCCAATGGAGTCACCTCGTTTGTACCCATCCGCAGATGCTAGAACACAATCATAGCGCTCAACTAAAGTATTACAAAACAGTGGCATGTTGATTTAGGTTTCAGCTTGTTGTGGTAATGGATGAATGTGTGTATTAACTATATTTTGTTTCATATTTGATTGGAGTGGACTAACGTTTTTAATAGATAGACTTCACAAGCTAAAAGTAAGGTAAGTGAGCAAAGATCAACAAGATACCAAAGGATAAATCTACTAATTAAGAAACATACTAGCAAGAAAAAGGGAGAGGGGGTGATAGGTACCACAGTTGTGAGGAGTTGTTAAATGGCCTCATACTATAAACCAATCTTCGAGTGGAACAATACCAAATCAAAACCTTGCAAATAATGGGGAAAACCAAGGTGATAAAAACAATATTGGCACAAGCCTAAATATGCCAGGAGTCTCAAGCCACGCAGTAAAACCTGTGACCCACAACACGAGCTTCGATATGTTATGGGCTACTGTTGTGTGCTACAAGTTTTACTGTGTGGCTTGAGACTCCTAGCATGTTTACGCGTATACCACCAATACATTGCCTGTTTTATCACCATGGTTATCTCCATCATTTGCAAGGTTTTGATTTAGTACTGTTCTACTTTGTGACTGGTTTATAGCATGAGGCCATTTAACAACTAATTTTTTCAATCAACTGTTGCCTCCCCCCTTTTTTTGTATCTGTATGTTCCTTAGTTCATGGGCTTACTGGGTGCCTTGTTGGTCTTTGCTCACTTACCTCACTTTTAGTTTGTTCCACTCCTACACTATCAAAGTTGCTATATATAAGTTCCTATTTGTGTGGGATCGTCATCTTATAGAAAGGTTGATAGCATGATACCTTATATTCCCAGGGTAGTAGTATTACATTGTCAGCTGAGATTTCAGAGGCCTCCCCTTAGTTAATATGGATTTGAGGTCTTTGTTTGTTCCGCCCTAGTATTTGCCTGCCTTTTAACTGATGTAAGGGACACAAAGTCATATCTTTTTATTTTTGATTTTGTATATAACACACGTTCTAGAGCTATTTTATGACTATTTCTCACATGTTTTTATGCATACTGTGATTCATTTAATAAGATGTCAGCCATTGGGTTTTGCATTTAGTTGCATTTTTTGATGTTGTGGCAACTAATTTTGATATATCATCAATTGTGATAATACTTAGGGGATGGATACACACACTATCATGTATTTCATAAGTTACATCACAATGTTTAACTTTGAATGAGGGTGGGTCTTCATAAGAACTAGGGTGTTTCTCATCTATAAGAATTATGTGCTTCTGATTGTATATTGTATATTTATTGTCTTTTGTAATGCTTGGCATGTTCTGTTCTAATTCTGTGATGTTAAAATAGTTTCAACACTAACCAGCATGTGTACATTACTTTTTTACGCTGTATGCGCACAGGTACTTGTCTTAAAGTTGCTAATTGCATTTTGTAGATTTTAAGTACTTTTATTATTACACTGCTTTTCTGTAAGGTCCACTGTGGTATACCTTGATATACATACTCGTTCTAATTTGTTGGGGCCTGAATGTCATGTACTGAAATTATGAAACTGCCTGTCAAAACAAAATAAAATAACTTCACAAAATGTAGAGCTGTCTGGCAATTTTCCTGGTAAAAGGATACAATGCAGGTTAATGCTGGGAAATGTAACTTTTGTGATTGCTACACTTCAGAAGTCCCCGTGGATAAATGGGAAATAGCCTAATTATGAAAAATTTTGATGGTTTGTTGTGTTGTGCATCACAGAAAGAAGGTACTATGAATTTGTGGTGAGTTTAATGTAACCTCTTGAAGGAATCTGACACGAAAAATGATCTGGAAGTTCTGTTAGCCACTTATAATTTAGTACCATAATTAATTTCCCAACCTGAGTTACTCAAGACAGTAGTACCCTAATATATAATGTATTCAAACAAAATGTGGAAGTTACAGAAATACATTTCTATCTTGTGAAAAACAGACTCTCATATCATGAAGCACAGTTAGTAACATTACATAACTCTGACCCCTGTACAGTAAAAAAACCTATAACGACAAAACAACTGAAAATTTTAAAGGAAGCTTCATTTACACTGGCTGGGTGAAGTGTACACTGAGCTTAATGCTAGCTCTTAATACAACATATTTCTTAACGAGTATCTATCCAGTTTTAAGAGCTGTTTTCCTAAAACAATAAATAATGCAACACTGGGAGGCCATTAAAGAAATCTTAGATTACCATAGCTATCAGTTTATCCTCACAAAAAAAAATTAAATATCCAAAACAAGTAACGACAGAGAAATACTTTCACATTATAAACAGTACTGCAACATAATAAGAAAAAAAAAAGGTTGTGGGTTTTACAGTCACCTATTGATGTACTGCCTGTTGGCTTTTGTCTTAGGATCTTTGCCCAACATTTGTTCATTGATTTTTCTGCTGTTTCACCAACACTAGTGGCTGTCATTGTCAAAGGTTCACCCTCCACTGCCGGCAGTGGGCTGGAGTTGAGCCCCTCCAGAGATTATATGTACTTATCGCACCAACATCTGAGGTGCTTTCCATAGACATTGCTGTCGTGGTTCTCCTCTAGTTAACTGCAATGGTCATTCACAGCAGCAAATAAATGCAAGTTCCATTTAAATTGAGGCTTCCTTCTTTCTTGCTAACACTACTAACACGACAACAGTTTTAACAAGAAAGCAGAAAGCCTCAGGGTAAACAGATCCTGGATTCCCATGCTGCTGTGAACAACCATTGCAGGTAACAAGGAGTGAACCACAGCTCAAATGACCAGGAAAAGACTCTCAGATATGTTGGCACAACAGGTACACACAACCACCAGTTGCAGGTTCAGCTCCAGTCCTCCACCAGCAATGGATGATGGATCTTTGACAACATCAGTCACTTGTGCTGGTGAAATACCAGAAAAATTGTGAAACAAGTGTTGACCAGACACTCCAAGATAAAAGCTAACAAGCAATACATCATATTAAGGGAAGTTGTAAAAACACACATGTGTACCAGATTTGAAACTTCATCCTGAATTCTGATATTACAGACCTCTTGCTTACCATGAGCTATATCTGGGGTCGACAGAAGCGTCCAATCCCACGCGTCGGCTTTGACCTGTGACGTAAGGGTGTTGTCGTGTGTGACGTCATGACGGCGCGGAGTTTGGTTTGAGTGTGGCTGTCTCCACTTCAGTTTTATCTTATTTTATTTACTTTTCTGATCTGTTCGTTCTATCCCGTGAGATTTTTTTTTTAAAAAAAGACAAAAAACACTAATCAGCTACTGAAGCATCTTTATCTTCTATGGGTTGCAGGGGTTACGACCCCTGGGGAGGTGGGTGGGTATTCATGCATGGCTGTCTTCACTTACACGTTATAGCTACGCAAGGCACCTAAATTTGTTTATATTTAGTTTGCCCCCCACCCAAAATACCCCATTTCCCGCGCTTGTCCCGTTAGTGTCATTAGGCTTCTTGTGGAAAGTGTGTGTGTTTGTTTTTGTTTCTGCCATATTTGTGACGTCATGGGTCAAAGCAGACGGGTGGGATCGGACGCTTCCGTATTTCCCTATATCTGTTGCAAACAATGGGGTAGGTGAGATCCTGTTATTTTCCGTATGCCTCTTTGGTTCCTTCTTTGCATGTGAATATCATTTAGCTTTCAGTTTTTGTTTCTTTGTACTTTCTAATAAAACATAATTGTATAGGGCAATATAGTTTGTCATGACAGTGGCTATAATTTTTCACTGGCCGATGGTAATAGAGAATGAAACAAATAAAATGCTGCCAGAACACTTAAAAGTCAGCTTCATAAGCAGATAAAGAGTATGTATGAGGTACATACATATCATGCCAGGGTTTACTGACACATGACAATCTTTATATCTAGGAATTGTTTACCAGCAACTTCTTCTTCATTACTTATTATTTGTGTAGTACATGCTTGCCCTGTTTGTCTATACAATGAACACATCTACCACTTTTCCGTCTGATTAGTAAGGACATATGCCCATTAAATGCACACAGTGCCATGAAAGTGCCTCTTACCCACAACATGATATGTCCAATTTTCATCTTTCAATAATACACCCTTATCACACTCCGATGAGATGGATTTATTCTACAGTAACTCATTTTTACATGTTGTAAAGACATTATTATTATTTAGTCTTTTTTTGTAGTAGGCCTACTAGCTAAATTGCTATTTCGCTAACAATTATGTGCTTATTTAACGAATTGGAATGTCATTGAATTTTGTCAAACTCGTGTCAACAAATAAATATGCACACATAAATATAAACCTCAAACCAGAAGACACTCTGAAGACATTATTTCAGTAGATCTACGTGGCACTGATTTACTACTACACACGTGCACTGCATTTTACAGCAGTGCACACTACCATCTGGTAAACCACACATACGTGACCAAGACGCACCGTATCTACAATAAAGGCAAAATAATTTCCTACCACGAAATGACCAACAGTCATCATTATGACAATAGCTTTCACCGTAGTTCGGGAAATGTAGACAAATTTAAACTCGCTCCGGTTTTCCAGACATATACATCCGTGAACCTGGATTACAAATCCATAAACATAATTTCTCTGACATTTTTGTTTCATTGTTAGCATACTTACATGTAATTTAGGTTTACTTCTTAGAAATGACGGAATGCAACGTTCGCCTTTACCACATGCCGGTGGCACAAACAACTGCGCTAATGACCACACTGAATATGAAATATATCCCAGGAAAACACCAGATAGTATAAGTGAAAACGATGGCCAACGCATATTAGCTCCTCTGGTACGGAAAAACTAGGATGTTACAGTTTTGGTATCGCTGTCATTCACTAGCGTCATTCAATGTTTACAACACTCTGTCGCAGATGTATGCGTGCTACACTTGACAATTATCCTTGGTATCTAACAGGTGAGACAGTCAAAGATCCAATGCTCATGCGTCAACGAACAACCTTATTGGTACGGACTAATTACAATTTAACATTTGAAATGAAAAATACAGTGACTCCCGTAAAAAGTAAAACTTTTCAGTGGGTATTAAAACAAAACTCACATGCGTCATTTCCTAAATTAATGCCTCTCTCTTCCATATAAACTACAATATTACAATTTTATGCTAACAAGGGAACCTCCCCATCGCACCCCCCTCAGATTTAGTTATAAGTTGGCACAGTGGATAGGCCTTGAAAAACTGAACACAGATCAATTGAGAAAACAGGAAGAAGTTATGTGGAACTGTGAAAAAACAACCAAAAATACAAACTGAGTAGTTCATGGGAAGATATGCAACTTCAAGGACGTTGGAAACGCAGGAGCGCCGTGGTCTCGTGAGCAGCTGCGGAACGAAAAGTCCTTGGTCAAATCTTCCATCGAGTGAAAAGTTTAATTTTTTATTTTCAGTTTATGTAACAAACTCTTATGTTTTCATCACTTTTTTGGGAGCGATTATCACATTCACAAGAAAACCTAAATCGGGCAAGGTAGAAGAATCTTTTTACCCATTCGCCAAGTGTACAAGTTAGGTGGGTCGACAACATATTCCTGTCATGTGACGCACATGCCGTCACCAGTGTCGTATAGAATATATCAGATGAGTTTTCCTGTGGAGGAATTGGTTGACCTATGACCTTACGATCAAATGTTTTCGGTTCCCATTGGAGAGGCACGTCCTTTCGTCTACTAATCGCACGGTTTTGCGATGCGTCGCAAAACACAGACACTAAACTTATTACAGTGAACAGAGACGTCAATGAACGAACGGACAGATAATAACTATGCAAAAATAAAGAAAGTAAAATTTTCACTCGATGGGAAGTCTTGAACCAAGGACCTCTCCTTCTGCAGGTGCTCACGCTACCACGAGACCACGGCGCTCGTGAGCTAACTGTCTCCATGATATTGCCTATGTCGCCCATGGGCTACTCAGTTTGTATATTTTGCTTATTTTTTCACAGTTCCACACAACTTCTTCCTGTTTTCTCAATTGATCTGTGTTCAGTTTATCAAGGCCTATCCACTGTGCCAACTTATAACTAAATCTGAGGGGGGTGCGATGGGGAGGTTCCCTTGTAAGAAAGTACGATAATATTTTCATTCACGCCTTTACCTGCGTTTGAGATCACATACTTTGAAAAAAGACACTTGATTCTATTTATAAAAATTGCCAGTTAGTGTTTCCATTGACACATTCAGGAAAACTACAAAATATTAGGATGTATGGTTTGTCTTCGTTCAGTATGATTAAAAATGGTTCAAATGGCTCTAAGCACTATGGTACTTAATATCTGAAGTATGATTAAATCAACATTCATTAATTTATCGAACTTCCATTACAACGAGCTCCATGAATCCCAAAATGAACGAGAACCTAAGGACACAGTCTAAGTTGTAATACTGTAATATATAATAATAGTAATAAAATAATACACTGTGACTCGGAGAACAAGATATAATTAAGGAGCAACAGAGGCAGGTAAAACACCGTCCGTTAACATTTATTGTTATGCATTCATTCATTATGCTTCAAAATTCTATAACCAAAATAACATAATTACCGTAACATCTGACACTTTCTACCAAACGCTCAATTCTCAATGATACTGAGTACTTCCAGTTTATTTATTTCTTGAGTTTGAAGCTAGATGTTGCTACAACCACTATAGTTAATCAAATACAGTACTCTTCCTAATTCTTTATGGAGTTGGGTAATCATAATAAAAAATAAAACTTTTTATATTTCAAGTGGCATTAAAATGATTTTTGAAATGTAATACCCTGAAACAATGTAATATCGTTGTGCTTGGCAGTCTACAGTGTACACTGTTGTGTAAAACTGAAGGATGAAAGTAACTTTCCCATGTCATATCATTGCCAAGTAACATAGATGGAACATGGACCAGACATAGTATGATGTAGTGCATACATTACATTACCTCACAATACAGAAAGTAATTGAAAGCGATGTGCAATGAGATTAACAGAAATGACACTTTTATTCAAAGACTATAATTACACTGAAATCGCTGTGATTCATAATGAACCCCTGTACTTACAAAAGGCAGGACGGTTCTTAATAAGGTGTGTGATCTCAAGACAGCAGTGCATGCTCTACAATGTGCTCCCACGCTGGCCACATGGTTAGTAAGCATTTTTGTGGTAGAATAGTCCATTTCTTCGCCAGCGTGATGGACAGGTGTTGGATGGTCGTTGGGACTTGTGGACATGTTGCAATACATCTCCCTAACACATCCCATACGTGCTCGATGAGACTGAAGTCGGGAATATGTCCAGGCCAGTCGATCTGTCGAATATCCTCTCATTCCAGGCGCTCCTCCACCTGCGCAATTCGACCTGATCGCACATTTTTATCCACAAAAATGAAGTCAGGTCGAATGCATCTCTGAACAGGTGCACATGGTAAAGGAGTATAGTTCACAAAACGTTGACCAGTGTGTGTACCATGTTGAAATATTTGGAGGTCAGTACACCCATGCAACCTTATGCCTCCCCACACCATAACACCTGGACCACCAAAACGATGATATTTGAGAATGCAGTATATACCCTCATCTGAGGAGAGGTGGAAACACGTAATGCACCCAGTAACATTGTTGAACATAGTCGTTTTTGTGGTCCTGATGTTGTGCTTTGGGATTCTACACTAAACCTTAGGTCACCTGTCCCTAGTAGGATTACTTGGTGGATGATAGACATGCACGTTGCTGAAGTGGCCTCCAATAGAGACACTTGTACCAGGTCATTGAGCTATAGAGATTTATTAAATTATTATCTCTATTAGAAAGTACTGTAGAGTATATCAAACATTTTAATTCCATAGATAGTTGGTCAACGAGATTTATAACCGTGTGTTTCACTTCTTTCCAAGCCAAAATTGGATTTCCTAGAGCAGTGGCTGCCAACATGGGGTTAATTAAAAACAAGATGGAGCTGATTTTATTTTAACCAGAACATTAAATTATTTTTTAATATAACGACTCTTATTACTATTTTGTTGTACACTAATATTCATTATATTATCACCATCATTATAAGTCATTTGACTTCTGCATCTATGCTACATAAGTCATCTTAGTGTGTGGAAACTATCACATTTCCCCTTCTCTGTTCCATTCACGAATGGTGCACAATAAGAACGAATAGCGATAAATTTTCTTACAAGCCGTAATTTCTCTGACGTGTTTGTTGTGGTCATTTCATGGGACATAATTGGGATGAAGTAATGTGTTGTCTGACTCTTCTTCAAGGACATATTCTCGGAATTTTAACTGTAACATTCTGAATGACACAGTAAGCCTCTCTTGCAGCGACTCTCACCAGAGTTTTGTGAGGTTCCTACATCCACCCATATCGATATATTTACTGTATTTCGAGACATTATTTGTAAGCTTGTTGCTTGGTGTTATCACAGAGTATGTTATATTACGACAGCTTTTGCTGGTTTAACCATGTGCAGCATTTAACAGCAATCTTTGCCCAGTGACAAGGCTTTTTGAAAGTGTGACTGTCGCTTCAAGCATATGCTTGGTATAGCACTGTTGTAATAAACAGATAGAGTTGATCTTTGTTGGTCTGCCACGCTTCCTAAAATATTCAGTGGGGATATTCATGTCACAAATCCGTGACCTTAAAGTTCCAGTGAGAAGTGATTAATGTTGTCTTGTGGTGTACACGATGTTGCTGAAATTGAATGTAGTTAAACTGATCTGAAATAAATTACAACTTCAGTAATGACTCGTACAGTCTCAAACCCACCAGTAACTTATCAGGTGAACTTTTCATTGTCTACTTCCTAAAAATTACTAGCAAAGAAAGCATATAACGAGAAATTTGTAGTGAAAAGCAGTTTTCACGACGTCTGTTAATGTGACACACCTGCTGGTTATATTATACATGGAGAAAAGTGACACACACATCACATCATGCAAAAATCTTTCAATATGGAGCCCAATAACCAGCAGCAATGTATGATGAGTGAATTTGAAATTATCAGCAGCAAATCGATTTTCAGGCACTGTTGGGCAAAAAAGGTACAGACAGTGTACTATTATATTAGTTATAAATCATGTGTGCAACTTAGATATTTAAAGAACAATGACTGGTCAAAATGAGAACCATGGCATAATTAGTGAGGGGAAGAACGTTGATCAGAATAGTTTTGACATGGGTGTTATTAATGGATTGAAATTGTTGTTGTTGTTGTGGTCTTCAGTCCAGAGACTGGTTTGATGCAGCTCTCCATGCTACTCAATCCTGTGCAAGCTTCTTCATCTCCCAGTACCTACTGCAACCTACATCCTTCTGAATATGTTTAGTGTATTCATCTCTTGGTCTCCCTCTACGATTTTTACCCTCCACACCCCCCCTCCAATACTAAATTGGTGGTCCCTTGATGCCTCAGAATATGCCCTACAAACTGATCCCTCCTTCTGGTCAAGTTGAGCCACAAATTTCTCTTCTCTCCAATTCTGTTCCATACTTCCTCATTAGTTATGTGATCTACCCATTTGATCTTCAGCATTCTTCTGTAGACCACATTTCGAAAGCTTCGTTTGTCTTCTTGTCTAAACTATTTGTTGTCCACATTTCACTTCCATACATGACTACACTCCATACAAATACTTTCTGAAACGACTTCAGGCAATTAAGTCTATACTCGATGTTAACAAATATCTCTTCTTCAGAAACGCTTTCCTTGCCATTGCCAGTCTACATTTTATACCCTCTCTACTTCGATCATCATCAGTTATTTTGAATAGCAAAACTCATTTACTACTTTAAGGGTCTCATTTCCTAATCTAATGCCTGCAGCATCACCCGATTTAATTCGACTACATTCCATTATCCTTGTTTTGCTTTTGTTGGTGTTCATCTTATATCCTCATTTCAAGACACTATCCACTCCGTTCAGCTGCTCTTCCAGGTCATTTGCTGTCTCTGACACAATTACAATGTCATCGGCAAACCTAAAGCAGGTATTGACAGATGTGAAAATTACTGGACTATCAGTTTAATATTTATTATTATTTTTATTTCTTCTCCATGGATTTTAATTTCTACTCCAATTTTTTCTTTTGTTTCTTTTACTGCTTGCTCAATATACAGATTGAATAACATCAGGGAAAGGCAACAACTCTTTCCAACTCCCTTCCCAACCACTGTTTCCCTTTCATGCCCCTCGAATCTTATAACTGTCATCTGGTTTCTGTACAAGTTGTAAATAGCCTTTCGCTCCCTGTATTTCACCCCTGCCGCCTTCAGAATTTGAAAGAGTGTACTCCAGTCAACATTGTCAAAAGCTTTCATTAAGTCTCCAAATGCTAGAAACGTGGGTCTGCCTTTCCTTAATCCATTTTCTAAGATAAGTCGTAGGATCAGTATTGCTTCATGTGTTCCAACATTTCTACGGAATCCAAACTGATCTTTCCCGAGTTCGGCTTTTATCAGTTTTTCCATTCGTCTGTAAAGAATTAGTATTAGTATTTTATTTTACAGCTGTGGCTTATTAAACTGATAGTCCAGTAATTTGCACATCTGTCAACAACTGCTTTCATTGGGATTGGAATTTTTTTATTCTTCTTGAAGTCTGAGGGTATTTCGCCTGTCCCATACAACGTGCTCACTAGATGGTAGAGTTTTGTTAGGTCTGGCTCTCCCAAGGCTGTCAGTAGATCTAATGGAATGTTATCTACTCCGTGGGCCTTGTTTCGACTTAGGTCTTTCAGTGCTCTGTCAAACTCTTCACGCAGTATCATATCTCCTATTTCATTTTCATCTACATTCTCTACCGTTTCTATAATATTGCCCTCAAGAACATCCCCCTTGTACAGACCCTCTATGTACACCTTTCTGCTTTCCCTTCTTTGCTTAGAACTGGGTTTCCATCTGAGCTCTTGATATTCGTGCAAGTGGTTGTCTTTTCTCCAAAGGTCTCTTTAATTTTCCTGCATGCAGTATCTATCTTACCCCTAGTGAGATAAGCCTCTACATCCTTACATTTGTCCTCTAGCCATCCCTGCTCAACCATTTTGCACTTCCTGTCGATCTCATTTTTGAGACGTTTGTATTCATTTTTGCTTGCTTCACTTACTGCATTTTTATATTTTCTCCTTTCATCAATTAAATTCAATATCTCTTCTGTTACCCAAGGATTTCTATTAGCCCTCGTCTTTTTACCTACTTGATCCTCTGCTACCTTCACTATTTCGTCTTCAAAGCTACCCATTCTTCTTCTATTGTATTGCTTTCCCTCATTCTTGTCAATCGTTCCCTAACGCTCTCCCTGAAGCTCTCTACAACCTCTGGTTCTTTCAGTTTATCCAGGTCCCATCTCCTCAAATTCCCAGCTTTTTGTAGTTTCTACAGTTTAATCTACAGTTCATAACCAATAGATTGTGGTCAGAGTCCACATCTGCCCCTGGAAATGTCTTACAATTTGAAACCTGGTTCCTGAATCTCTGTCTTACCATTATATAATCTATCTGAGACCTTCCAGTATCTCCAGGTTTCTTCCATGTATACAACCTTCTTCTATGATTCTTGAACCAAGTGTTAGCTATGATTAAGTTATGCTCTGTGCAAAATACTAACAGGCGGCTTCCTCATTCATTCCTTAATCCCATTCCATATTCACCTACTACGTTTCCTTCTCTTCCTTTTCCTACTATCAAGTTCAAGTCAGCCAAAAAAAAAACTTGTTTGCTGTGTGCATTTCTTGTACATTTGACACATTCCACATCATTATGGTTTTCCATGCTATTGATCGATGGAACACGGATATCCGTGGTATTTGTTACTTGGTGGATAAAATCGCGACCGGTGCGGATATCCGCGGGTCATCTGAGGGTAATGAGCAAGGCATCTGCCCAGTACGTATGTTGCAATGTTAGTTGAAAACTTCAAGTCTGTTAACATTCTTGGAATCTTGCAGAGCCATGGTAGAGCGGATGTCTGTTGTCCTCAGCCCCTGGCTGCGACCGACATAGCTGTACCCAAGAGACCTGCGCCTAATCCGTTTCCGCGACTGTGTCTTTTGTGTGGCCTGTGAAGTGCTCTCTGTGTGGCAAACCTGCCCACTGTCTACCAGACAGGTGCCCGTTGCAATTTTCCGCTGCCTTCAGTTAGCGCTTTGTAGTGACCGAGTGACAACGTGCATCGTAGCAAATATCAGTGAGAGTTCTTTCTTCAAATGAACACCATATCGATGGATACAATTTCGTGTAAGGTGAAAAAAGGTGATTTTACATTAGTGGAGGAAAACAAATTGAAATCGCCAATTTAGAAAAAATTCGGATACGTATTTGATGGCAACGAAAAGATAAAAGATATAGTGGCTTGTTTTGCATGTAAAAAAGAATATTCCTACACTGGACACAAAAGTGGAACTTCAAATTTGCTAAAACATTCGTTTGAGGCTGGACAAAGTAGCATAATTGCTTATTTAAATACCAAGAGAGACGTGAAAGTTCCTGAAGTTCCGCCAAATTTGAAGACAGCCGCGACAGAAAAACTTATCAATCTTGTCAGCAAAGACATTTTACCATCCGAAGTTGCGTGCGGATCTGGGTTTCTCGAGACGTCACAGTTTCTTATTGATGTGGGGGCCAAGTACGGTGCAGTGAGTGCTAAGGAACTGCTACCTCACCCAACCACCATATCCAGAAATTTGAAGGAAAAGGCCGATCGTCTGTGTGAAATTATCTCCACAGAAGTGAAGAATCTATTCAGAGATATAGGTAAGGCACTAACTGTCGACTTATGGACTGATTCGTACCGTAAAATAAACTGTATGGGAGTGACTGCACATTATGTTAATTATGAAGAAGTGAAACTTGAGGATCGAGTGTTGTGCACCAGAAATTTTGAGAGTGAGATTAAAAAAACAGGAGAAAACATTAAACTTGAATTAATTAAGATACTACGGTCGTTCGATTTATTCAGTGCTGTGAATAAGATCGTGTTCGTTACGGATAGAAGTCCAAATATTGTGGCAGCACTTCGCCAATACAAGAGGTTCTCATGCTCAGCACACATTCTTAATACTGTGCTGGAGCACACGACTCGAAGAGACGCAAATGATGAGAAGAGTGACATGCAGCGACTAATAAATTCCAGTCGAGCAGTAACAACTTTCTTTAAAATATCTGGTCTTCAGAATCACCTTCAGAAGTCATTGAAAGGAGATATAGACACACGATGGAACAGTAAATTGGATATGTTTGAATCTATTAATTCACAGTGGTTTGAAGTTCTGTCAATTTTGTCAGAGAAAAATCAAGATAATTTGATTGATTCTATAGACAAGAGGATGTTGGAAGATATAATAACCTTTTTGATAACATTTAAAATAGCTTCTTGTGATCTCGAAACCTCCAAAACCCCTACGCTTTATTTATGTGTGTTGTGGAAGTTAAAACTTCTCTCCTTCCTTAAAAAAAATGATGGCGACTGCCCATTTCTGATAGATTTAAAGATTACAGCCAAATCTATTTGAATCAGCAAATGGGAGATAACAATAGCCCATAAACTTGCAACGTTTTTGAATCCAAAATATAAAAACCTAAAATTTCTTAGCAGTGCCGAAAAAGATGAAGTTGCAAAGGAAGCGAAAAGTTATGTTGCGGGAAATTGTCCACAGTTAAAAGATAAGAAGGAAACAACACCTGGAATTCCTGCAAAAAAAAAAAAAAGAAAAGAAAACAGAAGCCTGACATACTTTGTAATGAATTTGAAGAATCCTCAGAAGATGAATCGACGAGAGATCTTGACTTTGCGTCAGATGAAATTCTCAGATATACGAATGATAAAGGCCAATTTTCGGAAGGCATCGACCTGATAGCTTGGTGGCATGGACGTGAAAACGTCTATCCGCGTCTTTCCAAACTCACATACTTCGTGCACTGCATTCCAGCGTCCAGCGCGTCATCTGAGAGAAGCTTCTCTACTGCGGGACAAATAATGCAGGACCGACGCACGTCTTTGAAGCCACAGACGATTGATGACATCATATTCCTGCATAGTAATCTTCCAAGGTAGTAAGGTACTTACTTGTACAGCTTCTCTTACTTCACTGTATTTTTTTGGGCTTATCTGAATTAGTTACAATTTTTTTTCATCTGATTCTTTCTTTTACATAATTTGAATCAGAAGCAAGCAGAAGATGAAACTATTTAATCTGAAGCCTGTGAGTTTTTATTGTAATATTTATAGTAAAGAATTTCCTCGACATATTGTTAGTATTTTTACTATCCCCAATAAGAACATTTAAGTAGCATTGGGTAAAAGGAGGAAATATTTAACAAGCAATATGTTTTGTTGTAATTTTCATATTAAGGAGCACAATTTTAAGTTTTTACTCTTCGTAACAAGAACATTCAATAGCTAACACGTCAATATTATTAAACTAGGTAATGATGATCTCATAAGTGCCTACCTAAATTTTAATGTGCACTGCAGTAACATTTGTAGCCGCCGAGCATTGCCGCTCTTTGTGAACAGTGAAACACCCCAGCCGGAGCGGTAGCACGGCGGGCCTTGTAATTAATTACAAGTGGGACTTCAAACTACGGCTCACGACCACCAACAAGCTGTGACTGTGATAGCCCGTGAAAGATTATTCTGATCACATTGAAAACTTACAACATATTGAAATCATCCAAAATAATAATGTGTCTTTTAATTTACCAGACAATTAGTAAAGATAAGGGCTGAAATTCGTAACAAAATTGAAAATTTTAACTGTAACTCGGTATTGCTTAACAGGGAACAGTGCCTAACATTTGAAGATACGGGACAATGGTTTTTATATAGACATCTTGAAATCGTTTGCAGTTCCATTGAACTCCGAAAAAAAATTATTTTTTAACATTGAAAGTATTAACTGCGAAATCCACTGCAAATTTTGTCTTAGTAATTTAGACCAAGGTTGAGGATGTTTTGAAGTGTGAAAAACTTTGTTTGGTTGAGAATGAAACAGACATTTCATTTATCACTAGGTTTTAATTCGATAAATCAGCCAAAAGGTGAGTTTCGAGATTTCAATCGTATTTTTAGCTAAAGCTAAATGGACTCCTAATTTCTATAACCACTGACTTTGTTATCACTCTTCGGAAGACGAGTTGTTTCTTCCAGACAACGTCAATTATTGCTGGCAGTTTAACTTTTTCACAGGTGCGCCAGTGTTTTCCAGTGTAGGCCTAATACTGTAAATATTTTCACCTGGAAATGACGAGGACTGAACGCGTAAGCTATAATGTAATCATCAGCTGACATGAATGGCTTCAAAATTTGCCACATCCAAGCAGTGAGTACAAAAAAACTGTCGGCAAATGATGTAATGTGCTAGTAACAGTTTAAAACCATCGTCATTTTCAGCTGCCTTGGCACAAGAGCAGCGAAATATAATTGTTTCTATGCACGTATTTTCATCATTTAATACTATTACATTGAATTTTATTTTTTTAAATAGCGTTTCCAATCTCACGAGATCCGAGCCTCCATTGTGTGCGCTCCGGAGCGCCAATGCTTTCCGGTTTGGAATGGTCTGCTTTAGAATAGGTATAGAGCATTTCCTGTGATTTAAGAAGTCAAAAGTAGTTAAGTTCTCGCAGAAATGGCAGCATAACAATAACTATGTCATTACATACCTTAATTCTAAGTATTACTGTCTATTACTATTAATTACTCATTCAAAACTTAAATATATGCGGATGCAAATAAGGAACTTGCGGATGCGGATTAACTGCTGCGGATGCAGATGTGGTTGCGGATTAGGACCTTGCGGATGCAGTGCGGATGCGGATTGCACTTTTCTAATCCGTGCAGACCTCTACCCATTACTATTAAATTTTCGTCTCCCTTCACTACCTGAATAATTTCTTTTATCTCATCATACATTTCATCAGTCTCTTCGCCATCTGTGGAGCTAGTTGGTATATAAACTTGTACTACTGTGATAGGCGTGGGCTTCGTATCTATCTTGGCCGCAATAATGCGTTCACTATGCTGTTTGCAGTACCTTACCCACATTCCTATTTTCCTATTCTTTATTAAACCTACTCCTGCATTACCCCTATTTGATTTTGTATTTATAACCCTGTATTCACCTGAACAGAAGTCTTGTTTCTCCTGCCACCGAACTTCACTAATTCCCACTATATCTATCTTTAACCTATCCATTTCCCTTTTTAAATTTTCTAACCTACCTGCCCGATTAAGGGATCCGACATTCCATGCTCCGATCCGTAGAACGCCAGTTTTCTTTCTCCCAATAAAAACTTCCTCCTGAGTAGTCCCTGCCTGGAGATCCGAATGGGGAACTATTTTATCTCCAGAATATTTTATCCATGAGGACGCCATCATCACTTAACCATACAGTAAAGCTGCATGCCCTCAGGAAAAATTATGGCTGTAGTTTCCCCTTGTTTTCAGCCGTTTGCAATACTAGCACAGCAGGGCCGTTTTGGTTAGCGTTACAAGGCCAGGTCAATCAATCATCCAGACTGTTGCCCCTGCAGCTACTGAAAAGGCTGCTGCCCCCCTTCAGGAACCACACACTTGTCTGGCCTCCCAACAAATATCCCTCCATTGTGATTGCACCTACGGTACAGCTATCTGTATTGCTGAGGCACGCAAGCCTCCCCACCAACAGCATGGTCGAAGGTTCATGAGGGGCAGATTGAAATTAACTAGCACAAATCAAAAGTTCAAATTTTAAAACATACACTGAACTGTGATATTCGGGAATAGACAACAATCATGTTGACAGTGTAGGAAGGGAGGATATATGAACACAGTTGTTACATAAACTCATGGAAAATAATCAAAATTAGAATAATATACTGGGTAATAATAAGCTGGAATTAAAAGCAGATAGTCAAAATTAAGTACAGATTTGAAGAAAATATTAGATTAAAGAGTAACAGATATTTGTAATGAGAACCAGGACCACTTCAATAAACTTAGAAGGAAAGTAGTGAATCGCTAGCTGCACAACAGTCTGATTTCTGGCAAAAGGTTAAGACACATCGTTAGCAACAGAAGGAGATTTAACTAAAATACAGGCCCAAGCAAACTCACAACAGGAAATCGTGAAATAATATCTGACAGACACTCCCACACCAAAGACGAGGGTCATTCGACAAGTAGTGACCCACATTTTAATCTCAGAATATATTTATTGTTAAGAGTCAGAATTTGGTGACAATATACATCAACATGTTGTGTTCATGTCCTATTTTTCTACGCAGTCTCCATCATTTTCTACAGCCTCACGCCAACGTTGTGGAAGAGGACGTATTCCATACTGGTAAAAGCTCTTGTCCTGTTGGCATAGTCATATTTTCACTGCATGACTGACACTCTCGTCATTTTCAACTTGTGTTCCCTGAAGAGAATCTATAAGCGGCCCAATGAGATGGAAGTCTGAGGGTGCCAGCTCTGGACTGTAAGGTGGATGAGGCAATGAGTCCAGCCCAATTTGGCGATGAGTTCCCAGGTTGTGAGACTTGTGTGTGGGTGTGCATTATCGTGTTGGAGCAAGATGTCTGTTGGATTCTTGTCCAATCGAACACGCCAGTAACGGTTCTTGAGTTTATTCACAGTCTTCACGTATGCCTTTGAATTGACACTCTTGGCGTCATATCCACCAGAATGACACCATCACAATCCCAGAAGACTGTCACCACGACTTTGCTGTCACTATTACGTTTTTTTCTCAAATCTGATTAACTGATGTCTCATCTTGACTCTTTCATTGAAGATGAAATGGCGTACACAACTAGTTCCTTAAATTTTAATTGCATTAAATTATATGACCAAATGAGGTTCGTGCCTTAACTTAATCAAATCTCAATGCCACACATTAACTTCGAACACTGCCCCCCCCCCCCACACACACACACTTATATGTTGGTCGTATTTTCTTTTTCTTAAAATACCGATTGCCTCTTGGCATAGTTTTTATCAACTTTTAGTGGATTTGTTTATAATTTTTGTTTTTTTTAAAGACTGTTTGTGAATGTTCTAGCATTGCAAAGACTTTCACTGCAGAGTCTTCATAACTGGTCATGGGGATTATGAAAGGTCTCTCGAAATGTCCCCTTAGAAAAATTATACAAGACTGTGCTTAAACAGACACACAATATTTTTTTAGCGCAATGCAATCTGACTTTCAGAAATCCCTACAAAAGAATGGCCATGACTAACATTAACCTATACGTTTCACAAATCACTTACCTCACAAAAATCTTGGTTACTCGAACTACTGCAATACAGCAAGTGCCACTACTGCCAGCTAAATAAAATATTCAAACTACTGATAGGTATAATTAGCAAATGAAAGATTTTAATAGAGAACAAACAATATATTTACCGTAATAGTCATCAAAAATCATAATATATATAGCAGTTCATGACATCCAGTCTTACAAATTTCAAAACTCGGCCATTTCTCTCCCCACATCCACCACTGCTGGCGGCTCACCTCCAACTGCGCAACGCTACGCGCTGTTCACATCCAGCTGCCCAACACTACAATGGCAGACAACAATGCAAACTAGCCACAGACTGCACACAGCACAGCTAGTGATTTTCATACAGAGCGCTACGTAACATTGCCAATATGAAAACATAAACAGCCTACTTACATAGCCCCCATGCTCCCCACAAAAATTTTACAAATTGTTTTGGGCACTGGCCAATACATAATTTGTTAAAAAATTTTCGCAATTATAATTACAAAGAAATCAAATGCACACAGTTATTGATACAATGTTGGTCAAAAGCTAAAATTTTCTCACAGTCCATAAAGACAGTCGTGATCATTCATCACAGTAGAAGTGCAGTGTTTTTCTGAAAGTCTGAGCAGTAAAAGAAAATGCACACTGAAGTAGTGGATTTCCATGCAGTCTTGAAGAAGTAGTGTTGTCCTTCCAACGGAAAGACAGTGCTGACTCTCGACATGCAGACAAGTAATGGGTCACAACAGAGCAAACCCACAGCAGAGTCATTCGAAGTTTTGAAGAATATTGGTAGGCAGGTCATCACAGAATAGACCCACTGTAGTCCTGGTAGAGATTACGGTATTGGTGGGCCACCAGAGGTGCAGACCCACTGTAGTCCTGGTAGAGATTGTGGTATTGGTGGGCCACCAGAGGTGCAGACCCACTGCAGTCCTTGTAGAAATAATGGTATTGATGGGTCATCAAAGATGCATACCCACTATAGTCCTTGTAGAGATGGCCAGCAGCCATCTGTTGTGACTGTGCAGGTGCACAATCACCATTGAAGAGTCTTGCAGATAATATAGCAAGTCCATAACCACCACTTGTGCACTCACAAAGTTTTTGGAATTGTCCTTAGAACCAGCAATGTTGTTATCCAGTCCCTTGCTGAATTATTAACACACGTGCAAACACTAACAGTCATCTTTTTTTTCACATATTGTGCATATACTATGACCAACAGAAATGTGTGCAGTGAAATGAATGCTTACAAGTTACTTAATTTGATGAACTGGTGTCCATTACAATTTTATAACATGAGAATACAATTACAAAGGTACAAAATACATCATTAAAGAACATAACAGTACAGATAACATTTGTAGTAATACGGGCTTTACAAAAGAATCGAAATAACATATACATCATTGTTACAGGAATTATGACATAAGTACATACATAAAAGATCAGAATATCTTTTGAAACATCAACTTTACTCATGAGCATTAAAACAAAACAGAATAAATAATGTCTAAACATCCTTACAAAGTAAGTAACATATCATCAGAAAAATTCTACAACCTAACTCTCATCAGATAAACACATAAAGACAGGAAGAACACAAATACCCAATGGTACAGAAACACATAGTGGGATAAGACAAGGAAAGGACAGGGTTTGTTTTCAGTGTAACATTTGGTACTGCAGTCCAACCCAAAACTTCATTCCATAGATCTTTTGTCTTATTTCAACATTTGTTTCCACCAAAAAAATCTCATCCAAGCATGCTTTCTGTATTTATATGTTCTCATATTTCTTACCTCATTATTTATTTTCCATTATCTTACCTCGTCATTTATTTCCAGGAAAATCCTACCTATACCCGCTTTGTGTACTTTCTTCGTATAACTTCTTAATGCATTTCTTCCAATTCATCGCAACTCATTCTCTTATATAGTCTACCCCCTCTTAAGCTAACTTAAATCTACTGAGCTCAGATGCTAAACTAAGGGACGAGGCAATGCAGCAGCACAAAACAATTAATACAAACAGCAATGAAGCAAAAAATTCAAATTGGCAAAGCAAGCAGCAGTAAAATAAACTAGCAGAGCAATTGCAATATGACAACTAATATAAGGCAATGTGCAGCAAACAATAACAATAAATCAGTGGTAAAACTGGCTTAACAGAGTAATACAAAGTCAAATTCAGCAACACTATGCCTGGCAAACAGCAGCAGCAAATGAAATAACTTATACCTAAACATGACAAAGCTCAAGCAAAAAAAAAAAAAATATCACAATAAAAATGGCCATGTTTAATACCTATGTCACATCTTAACACTAGAGTGATGCATCACAAAAACTTACTCTGCAAGAAAGTTACCAAGTCATTAAAAAATTATTTATGGAATTCCTGCGAAGGGAAATGTCTATTAGTGCTCTATTTTCTAAGAAAGCATATCATAAACGTATTCTTTACTGGGTCTGTAGACAGAAAATAGTGGTATTAGTACATCTATTAAATTTTATAATAACCAATGCTGCAGTGCAGCTAGAAACTAGATATTAAAGAAAATGAGCAAATATGTACAAAGGAAGGCATGAAGCATCATTCATTAGCCATATGGCATTTCATAAGGTAGTAAAAAAAAAATCTCTCAGCTAGAAAGACTGTAGTCATAATCAGGTGTATAGACATAAAAATATTTCTCGTCATTTCATTAAGCATTTCAGTAAATATCATAAATTAAGAGCTCCACAGTGTTATCATATGTTTTCAAGTTTGAGCGTGTCGTATTTGTGATGCTTTCTACAAAGGAATTTCAATAGCGAGGATAATTGCCTCTTTTTTTTCCACCTGTGCCTCTGAAAGGCCCACACTAATGGCTTTTTTCCAGGCGACTGTCACACAGCTGGATGCTTATCGTTCATTACGTCAAGGTGACCTACCTTCCTTATCGAAATATTTATGACAGCAGTTTCTGCTACAGTGGCAGTGTCATATAAAATTTCACAGGTCGATAATTTGCTTTAAAAATGTGTAGAAACAAAATCCTTTGAATATAATAGTGTCCAAAAAATTTTCGGCGGCATTGTGATACATTCACGCATTTAGACACATTTCATAACTCTTTAAAAGTACGATACTCGGTTTCCAACATCCTTTTTCACAAACCAGAGTCCCTAACCACTACTCATTATTCCTTGCTTTATTACACATATACATATTCGTAGATACTTCTTCAACATTTCATCATAATAAATATGTAGCATAATCAAATTCCTCATATAGCATCAGCTTATTGATCATAAACATACCGCAACAGCGTAATACCCATCGTCATCATAACATCATAAAACCTCAGCCAAATCTCAAAATCGTCGTAGCTTCCTCCAGTAATATCAAAACCTAAAAAAAATCTCTGCCACTTCAATAGTGTCATCTACCTCAAACGTACTTTAAAAATCATGATCCCATACCAAATACATCATTCTAGGCTCTCATAGCATCACAATGGTTCCGAAAAAATATGAACAGTTCACAAAGTACAGACAAAGTACAATTTCATAAGTGTGAAGTTATCCAACTGTGTAATTACGTAAACATGTGTCACTGATGTAGTAAAAAAAATGTTTATCTCTCAGTTAAATGATCAGATAGCTGTCTTATTTGTGTGTTGGAGAAATATGGTACCGATGTGTAAAGTTGTATAAGCAAATACCATATTAGCTAGGGCTCCTTGTGCTTGCCAAACACACGGTACACAAAGTAAGCGTGTACCCACCTGAGGATTAATGTAATTATACCCTCACGTGTTACAGATTACAGCAATGGAATGAAATGTATCACAGAAAAGTTTCTTTGTAACTGAAAAATCTTGAAAATAAATGGTTTAAGTACAAAATTAATCACTCAAATGCGTGTCCTGTAGCGCTAAATGTGCATCTTGCTGTAAGATAATTCTGTGGAAGTGTCGTAGTTATCGTCCTCTGTAAGCAAAGTTCTGCTGAAGACAATGTACTTACCTCATCATAAACGAAAGTGAACTGCCTTGCGTATAGATATCGTAGTTATTACATACCTTACCGTGATCAAGAAAGTACTATAATGTAACGTATTGTTGTGCTACAGAAAAGGCTGTCTCATTGTAGCTATACCACAAAAGTTACTACTAAAATATGTTTTACTTTCCAGAATAATACATAAAACTGTGCAGACATAAAACAGAAACACCGCAAAAGCAACATTGTAAATTGTCACTCATTAGTAGCGTAGTGATAAAATCGTGTAGCTGTCACATAAACTAACCACTGTCTCATCTGGTATCTCACAGAAAGTACTTTAAATCCAGAATGTATTTTCAAGTAAACCAAAATGTTGCATTAAAATCTCATTAGCAGTACCAGTATATGTTCTAAGTATGTAAGCCTTATAGTCGTTACGTAATCGTGTAACTAACAAGCAAGAATGTACACACACAATAACAATGTGTCCTCTGTTCACTATAACAATGCATTCGTAATTAATTGTCTAAATAAGTTCCCTAGGTTCTTCACTGGATAGTTAACTTTAAAACATAGTTGCATGTTAACAGTTTCTAAGTGTGACAAAGAGTACTAGTAACGTGAAGTGAAACATTTTATAGCAAAGACTAAGTTAAAAAACAGATTACCTCTCAATAAACGGTTTTACATGTGAAGTAGGGTGTAAAGCTTTACTCTTCCTAGTACGCAGAGCTTCAACTTGAATGCAATTATCATGCAGTATACGTCGGTAAAGAATGCTGGAATTTTTCTCAAGGTTAGCGTCTATGTTATTTTTCTCTGAGCCAGCCGGCGCACGTGGCTGCCTGCAGTGTGAGTCATTGTCTGTCTCTTTGTTGGCCTTCGTCGTTATTAGGATTAGGAGACCTAACTTCTACGAATTCGCCTTGTCGAGAGTGCCCTGCTCTCTTTGAATCTCACCAGTTCTGATGAAATTCAGGTCTGTCGTTATGATTATATCGTCTGTCGTCATGTCGGTAATTTCTGTAATTAATTTCTTGTCGGTCACGTGGTGGAGAACTTCTCCCTGAGTCGTAACTGGACCGTTGTGTCTGAAGTTATTCTGTCTTCCTTGATAATAATTATTTTGGTTCCCATATTGTCTGTTTCTATGGTTGTCTCTGTTATAGTCATTACCACGGAGAGGTGATCTTTCCCTGTGATTATTATTACTCTGCAAGTGGTTGTCATATGGGTGGTGTCTGTTTTGGTCACGATTTGCGTTGTAAGAATAGCCTTGTCGTGTCCAGTTACTGGTTCTTTCGTCGCGGACTTGTGACAGATGTGACCCGTAATGATTGTTTTCCTGTTTTCGCATTCAACGACTGCCTGTGTCAACTTCTAATTCTTGTAAGAGTCCCCGAAAAGCTTCAATGTCGTCTTTGCATCGTCCTGCCAAAATAATATGTCGTAAATGTTCAGGCAATTTGATTAAGCAAATGCGGATGAGTTCTGTGGGGCTGTATGGGTTTGACAGGTACTGATTCTTGTGCAACATGTCTTCAAAATATTTCACAAGACTGGAGAATTCAGATTGTTCGAAATGTTTCATCATTATGATGCTATGTTTTACTCGGACTTGTGTAGCTTGAGACCATAATGCTGAGAGGAAGGCATGATAAAATTCTCCTTCACTGTGGCAATTGTGAATACCCGATCGCATTCTTACAGGTGGTACATTCTCTAAATAGCCACACATAAATTCTAATCTGTGCTCTAATGACGAGTTGGGAGGAAAACAATGAGAGAATTGATGAAGCCATGCTTGTGGATGAATGTCGTTGTCAGAATTCTTAAATGTTTTGAATTTACGTGTAGTAATGAACAGCTTATAGTCAAAACCATCATGTCGGCGAGTCGCATATCGGTCATTGTTACGTCGTGTCGGCGGTTCCATCTCAAAATTCGGTGCACCTTGCCAATTTCTTTCATAATTTCCGAAATGCCCTGTGTTATTATTTTGTGACTTTTCCGCATTTCTAAGTTCCCCTTCCCGTGTTGGAGCGCGAGTGTCCTCTGAAATATGTAATTCTTGTATTACTTGTGCCAACTGATCTTGTACTTCCCGGATTTCTCTTTTGTACTGTGTATTGATTTGATTTTGATTTTGTTTGAATTTTCTAATTTGTTCATACTCTTCAGTGTCAGTGAAGGCTACAGGTCTTGTGTCATTCAGATCATCATCTACCTTTGTAGATAAGTTAGTGAACTGATCTGAAAGTTAGGCTACTTTATCTGTTAGTGAAATTATTTCCTCTGTGTGTTTTTCTGATCCAAGTTTCAAAGTGTCCATTTGTGTTGAAATCGTATCTACTGTGTCCTTTAAGTTTTCCTGAGTTTTCGCAAGTTGCGTAACCGAATCGGTAGATGCAACTGAGTCAGTTTTAGCTTGCAAGGCGTCATGATTTTCATGAACAATAGTTTGCAGTTCTTTTATGGCTGCTTCGTGATTCTGTAATGCATTTTCATGACGCGAAAAAATAGGTTGGAAATGCTCACAAATTTGTGTTTTTACGACATTACAGACTTTTTGACATTTCGATTCAATGTTATGTAACTCAGTAGTTAAATCTTCACGTGTTTGTTCAAGCGTGGTGTCTAACTTCCGAAGATTTTGTTCCATTGTGTCTAACTTTTGAAGCTTTTGTCCCATTTGTAGCATTAATTGTAATAACAATGCACTGGTGTCTGAAACATGTTCCTCAGTGCTTTTCGGCAGTGAATTTGCACCGGCAACATTCACATTTTGACAAGCGGAAAATGTGTCTTGACTCATTTGAGAAAACGGTGAGAACCCAAAACCTGAGTCTACAGTATTTGCAATATTGTGTTCTGTCATTCCCGATTCGTGTGGCGAGCTGTTGCCGACCGATCGATCGATAATGCTTCCCTGTTCACTACCTGTTTCACTGTCTACACCATTATTTGACGCCCGCTCCATTTCCCTATGCACAGTTACCAAATTACTACTTTGAATGTCTGTTAATTCATTACACAGTGGTGCTGGTAAGCTACGCTCGTCGTCACTATTATTTCCCATTTGACTTTGGAGCCTAGTGTTACGTTTTTCACACGCCATTATTGTCACAATATTTCACACGATAACACAGAAAAGCACAATTTGAAGAGCAAAAATAAGAGAACACATTAACATAGCACTGAAAATAATATCTCGTTAATTGCAAGCGCAGCTGCGAAATACTTGGTGCAAATCTACATGCATGCCACAACTGTTTTACTGTACAACAGTGAAAGCCTGCAACTACAAAGGAGATTCTCTCTACAATTACGCGCTAGCAATAAACAAAAGCTACACTAATTACACAAACTACAAGAAAAAATCAGAAGATTCCAGTGAGGTATCCTCGGCTAAGGGTCGACATATGAAACGTCCCCTTAGAAAAATTATACAAGACTGTGCTTAAACTGACACACAATATTTTTTTAGCGCAATGCAATCTGACTTTCAGAAATTCATACAAAAGAATAGCCCTGACTAACATTAACCTATACGTTTCACAAATCACTTACCTCACAAAAATCTTGGTTACTCGAACTACTGCAATAGAGCAAGCGCCACTACTACCGGCTAAATAAAAGATTCAAACTATGGAAGGCACTAACTACTGATAGGCATAGTTAGCAAATGAAAGATTTTAGTAGAGAACAGACAATGTATTTACCTTAATAGTCATCAAAAGTCATAATATATATAGCAGTTCATGACATCCAGTCTTACAAATTTCAAAAATCCGCCATTTCTCTCCCCATATCCACCACTGCTGGCGGCTCACCTCCAACTGCGCAACGCTACGCGCTGTTCACATCCAGCTGCCCAACACTACAATGGCAGACAACAATGCAAACTAGCCACAGACTGCACACAGCACAGCCAGTGATTTTCATACAGAGCACTACGACCTAAACAGCCGACTTACACTCTGTGTACTGCATCACAATAAAAGTACTTAAATTACCTAATTGATCACATGCAAGCCCTCAGTTAGATTTATATTGAATATATTTTATGCTCCTAGATTTCCATACTTCTCATTACTGTCGGTATAAAAGTGCATGTGAAGGTATTTTTCGTGTTTCGATTGGTAGCTAGTAGTAAGGAACTTGCTGTCTGCTGGGGTCAGTCTGGCCAATTTTGGGTGTTCAGTCAAAGCAAAGCGGTTTGTGCCTTCTAAGTCGTCTTTATATCGACAGTGGGTAGGTATGTACCAGAAGCAACCCTTTGGTCTGCGGAGATTTGTTGTTCTCGGGGGTGCTTCAGCACTGGACGCTGTGCAGTCGCTGAGTGTGATCGGTAGCTTAAGAATGAGCTCAGAGTGAGATGTGTAACTCTTCAGGCTACTTGGAGTATTATAGTTCACCTTTTATTACAGCGATAGGTTCATTATATGATCCACAGTTATCGCTGGATAGGCCTTGGGGCAATTTACCCATTTTAATAAGTGTCTTCTGGTACTTTTTTTGTGCTACCAAAAGTTCTAGTGTGCAAAGGCTTCGCATGTAGTGATGCTGACATTGTTACAGTAGATTTTCCTAAGTGTGTAAGCATGAATGGTTACATTCTCGTGTGAATGTTTTCAATTATTATTGCAGTTTGAATTCCTTCGATTTCACATGTTATTTGATAAATTTGACTTTATGCTTCGAACCACACAGCGCGAACTTGCCTTCTGTGTTGCTCAGCAGTAATCGAATTCCCTTGAGTGAATTTAGGTTGTGTTGAATTTTCTGTGTAATTAATGGATTTTAGTCTATTTTACCACGTGAAATTTCAAATCGTTACCATGCTTCCTTTGTTAGCCTGAACTAGGTGCTTGGATGAAACAGTTGAGCCCTCAGCACTCTGTGTCCATCGAGGGATAAATTTCTTGCAGTTCATTTTACCTCTCTTTACGCATCGAGCAAGTAATTTAGCCATTTTGTGAAAATACTCAGGCACCTGGTAAATGTGCTACCTGTTTTTAAATCTAGTATCCACGTGGACCCCCCCCCCCCCCGCCCTTCCATCTTGCATCGGCTTTATTTATGTGAGAATATTTTAAGCAATTGCATTTGTTGAAAGATTACTACTTCAGAAGACACGAATCTCTTTCCCTGTCTCTTTGGTGAATGCGTGATGTGTCTTGAGCTTTGTTGTTTAGTTTGGATCTTGCATAAGCATGTGCATTTATCCTATCCTGTTCCTAGAATTTTCATATATATTCCCCTTTATGTGGTCCGTCAGCAGTCGACCATTTGAAACAGTGTTACATTTAACTCAGGCAACGGTAAGCATTATTGCAATGTTTTGTCCGCCCCCAGTAGCTGAGTGGTCAGTGCGACAGACTGTAGTCCTAAGGGCCCGGGTTCGATTCCCGGCTGGGTCGGAGACTTTCTCCGCTCAGGTACTGGGTGTTGTGTTGTCCTAATCATCATCATATCATCCCCATCGACGCGCAAGTCGCCGAAGTGGCGTCAAATATAAAGACTTGCAACAGGCGAGCTGTCCACCTGGCGGGAGGCCCTCGTCACACGCAATTATTATTATTGCAATCTGTTTATTGTATAGTATTTAACCTGTGTTTTTGTTAAATATAAACTGTGTTTATACTGCATGAGTGCCCATCAACACAGCCACCCCTTCCGAAATCGATCTTAGTACATCCAACTTGTACTTACCAAAGTGCAGTGTTCATGCAGGCCCAAATTCTGAATTTTAATTAGATTCTAAAGAATTATGTTTCAATGTAACTAACTGCTTTCATTCAGTATGATCACGCTTTTGAGTAAATTAATTTCAGTGCTCATTTGGTGAGAGTACTGATATCTTAATGGTTACCTTGCAACAAGTAAATTTCTGTAATTAATTGTAATTACTTTATTCCCAATTCAGTTAGGTGGTGACACTAAATAATTTACTATTAAAGAAAATATCAGAGCACTTATTTGCATTAGCATTTAGTAGTCCAGTAACTTTAAAAAGCCACGCATCCCGTTTCTTTCTTTACCCATCACACACATCACATACATTTGAACATTTTTGTTCACTACAGTTTCTTTTTCTGTACAGAAGAATTCAATAACAGCATGCTGATTTTAACGTGAGTCGTATGAAGACGCCATTTTGACGCTGTACTACGGCCCTATCTGCTAGAACGGTTCGAAACTTCACTGGCCCAGAGAACAAACATCAAATGGGGAAGCACCAACAAAGACGTATGTCAATGAATGTTAATGGCTTCTTAAAAAAATGTGAGGCATTACTTATTGATTGACCCTCGTACAGTAATGAGGCAGTCCATGCAAGAAATGCATATGAAATAAACGAAAATTTTGTCATTAAAGTGTGCAACAACAGTACGCCATGTCAGAATTGAAAGGAAAGGAATCGAAAAAAACAATGAAGGATGTAAACATTTGCAGCATGCCAGTAGATAAGAATTTAATCCTACAATAGCAATTACCAGATAAGAAATGACAACTATGAGAGCAACAGCAGCTATGTTTTAGTTTCAAGTGGTAATATTCATTACAATAACAACACCTGTTTTAACTGGTGGCAGTTGGTATTGTATAAACTTTCCATCTATTCTAGGCTCTAAACTGAATAAACTGAATCTTTAAAATTGACATGTGCAATAGGTTCATTGGCAAATCACTATTTTAGATTATATTCGTTTTCTTTCTTAAATAATTCAGTGATGAGGACTCTAAATGATGCAAACACATATAGTTAATATCACAATATCTCATCCTTTAATTCACTGGAAACTTACATTACCGGACAATCATTCCACAAAGCTGTATTCTCAATAATGAATTAATCTTTTGCTCTAATACATTTTTCAAGATATGTTTTAATTGATCAACTCAGTAGGTTCTGAAGTTGAAGTAAAGCAAGGTTTCTGCAGGTACTGTTGCATCTCCCCACTTTGCACTTTTTGATTTTATATGCAGTTTAAGGCATATAACATTTTAATTAACAGTATATTGCTTATTGTTGTGAGCACAAAAATAACATGCAATTCTCACTATTAGTTGAAAAACTTTATCTTTGTGCACCTTGACTTATTATGTGGTGATACACACAACACTAAACGATGTCCTGCTGTGAATGTGTGATCTTTAATTTGCAAACTATTTTCACATAACCCTGATCTGGCCTGTAGAAACGGAACACGGAATCATTACTGTAACTAATCATGAAATTAATCATGTCCTTCTCTATTTTCATCTCTTATTTACATGTACAGAAGTTACAGTATGCTGTGTTAGCTAAACATAAAAGCTGCAGTGGATTTTTTAACATATGAACACTATTGATTGCCACGACTAACACAAGAGCATGAAACAAAAAATGAAATTTGATTTTAATATTACTATTAGCCAGAACAGGTTTCAGCACATCAGTCTTTGATATCACACAAGTACAGTTTTACCGCTCTGATTTATGTAAATTATTTACATGACTGGGATTTTAATAGCAGTTGCCCATGTCCACCCAATAAAATCCTCAATTCTCCTCTGAGGTCTCCAAGAAGCTGAAAGAAATAATTTTAATGTACCATTACCCGTCTGCTTAATTGTGGGATAATTGCGCTCATTGAACTAAAATTTGAATTTGCTGTGGCAGCGGCTCCCGCGATTGCGGCCCAGCTCTGCTTCATGAGAAATTCTAAATATGCTGAAAACGGCTAAAAATGTGGAATGAAATACTGGGCAAGCTAGCAATAAATTATTGCAAGTATTTTTAACAATTTCTATATTCAAAAATCAACATAAATTCAAAGTACACACCTGTTTTATACATCAATATCCAATGGCGTCTTTCTTGAAGAAAGAACAAAAGAAAGATAGCCAAGCATTCAAGTGTCACAGGCTCTTAGAACTTTAAGGGCTACTAGAAGACAGAGAGAGTAACATTTAATCCTCCACTATTTATAATCAATTCAGTACGCTAATAAATATCTTTGTTAATTTTTTTCAGTTATCATTATATGCTTCGATTTCCACACTCGCCGACCACAGACGTTATTTGCAAAATACAGATACACAAATATCGCACAAACACAAAACTAAAAATGATTATTTCCTTTTTTACAGATTCTACATAATAGACAACAGTTGTTACAGAAGTGAAATAATAATAATACAGATAAATGTTTCTTTTTTCACATATATTACACCGAGTTTGCAAATGTCTTGCCAGGAGACGTCACAGCATGAATTTCTTACATGAGTGTGCACTCACCACCACTTGTGTAAGTCAACTTACATGTGGAAATAACCTACTTGTACATTGTCCTACCCACTTGCACACAGGTGACAAAAGTTGAAAGGGCTCCTACTTTCTTGCACAATAGTGCTTCCTCCACTAACCCCTAAGAGCTTCAGCAGCTACCGATACATGGATCTACTCTGATTTTGATCTGGTCTTTTCGACTGAACTGATCTAGAATCGTTTCCTTGTGCATATGCATGGTTAGTGTCATGCCAAACCTTTGTTCTTAAGGCCATTTCACACTGGCCATCACAACACTGTCACGTCATGGCTCTGTCACATCAAGTTGTACTCACACTGTCTGTCACGTCATGGTACATCAAGTCAATTGAAGTCACATGATCTGAACTCACAGGGCTGTCCGTAGCTGTTTTTTCATGGGGACTGTGATCTTCGCAAGATTATTTTCAACTGTTCATACGTGTAAAGTGCACATATATGGTGTGGTAGCTTATGTAAGTGGACGCTGGAGCCATGTTTTTATGAAAATGACATTTATTGGGCTCGAATTATTTGCAGATTGCAAGGATAACTTGTGTATTAGAGAAGGAAGACATAAGTGTTCAACAACGCGAAAAAGTGTTGGTCCAAAAATGTCAATATGGGTACAGATGCGGAATTTCACACACCATACAAGAAGTTCAAGGAAGATGAAACTGCATTTTATAAATATTTTAGAAAGTAGTGAATCAATAATGGTACGGGCATGGATAACGGCCAAAGGCTGTGGACTCTTGTGGAACTGGAAGGAAAACTGGATGAGTGCAACTATACTTCGTTTCTGGAGAGTATTATATTGCCTTCTGTTACCTACAGATTTCACAACGATCAGATCATGCTCCAACAGGATCGATCGTCCTCTCATATGTCACTTGTGGTTAAGAGGTGGTTCGACGATCACAGAATTATTACGGTTTTCGAATGGCCACCTAAAGAAACTGCCATAACAGCTGAGAATATTTGTGCATAAATGGTTAAAATTATAAAGAAAAAGGAACATTCACTGTCCACTCGCCGAAAGCTTTCTGACGCTATTCATGGTGCTTGGAAAGAGCTACTTTAATGTCCAAGTTATGTCGAGTTGTGGGTTCAAAGCCCAAAAGATTCCGAGTTATCGTGGAAGCAGAAGGCAGATATATGCGGTACTGAGCAACATTAACTGAGATATTATTTTTTGTTAACCAATCAGTTTCAGAAGATGTGCCTAATTCATTTTTTGTGAAATGTAATCTCATGACTTTTTAAGGAAATGCTGCAAGTTTAAACTGGACGACCAAATTAATTTTCAACAGAGTACATACTATTTAATTTGCCAAGAGAAGAAGTGCTCATTTGCTATACCCATCCAATCACTAAACATACATGGATATGCGAAACAGGAGACGTCGGCAGTAATTAAAAAAAACTGCGGAGAAGCTCGGTGATGAAGAAGCAACTGAAATGCGAAAGTCCGTCTAGGAGGAGGTAAGGAGACCTAGAAAAAAAGAAAGAAAAATACCGAATAGACTTTGAGTCACCTTGAACACAGAAGGGGGCTATACGCGATTCTGAGCAGCATTAGCAGAAAAGTTTTATTTATTTAGTTAGCTATTTACTTATACGGCTTTATTTTTTATGGCTGAACAATACTACTTCATAAGACTCAACATTTGTTTACCATAGGCAACATCGCAACTGTGTCAAATATTTTGAGTGTACCAAGGTTCTCTGGAAGAGTAACAAATTTTCCAAAAGGAAATGTCATTATTTTCAGTTTATTTCATTTAAACAGTTTGCAGTGTGCTTTGACAATCTAATCTAAATTTTATTGTTACATGTTATTTCAATGAAAGAGGACAGTATTAAATTTCAAGATATAAGAATTAATTGGCAGTTTTTAATTTAGAGAACACACTATTTAAAAAATTATATGTTGAACAGATCTCTAGTTATAATATAGATGAAAGAAGTTGGAAAACACGTTGTGAAAAGAGCAGGCTGGTCTGTAAAGAGTGATGTAGGTCAAATAACAAATAGAAAACACAGTTGGTAAGAACTACTGTTGATGATGAGAAGCTGTAGTCGACATGCCACTTTTTCCCATTATGAGTTTTTCTGAAATTTTTTGTTATCCCTTGGACTGAAACTGATATGCTGTTGTATTGGAGGAATATAACAGCCAATGAATTCCACGCAGCCACTCAGAATTTCAATGCATCATATACAGATTAGGAACCTATTAATAATATCTTTATTTTTTTCTTACTGATGACAGTGAAAAGAATAACATAACTGTCAAAATCTAAATAGTCAATATGGATTCCCAGAGGACCCAAAAGTTATCTGTAATACCAACTAATTGCTTTCATTTAGTTTGCTGCGTGGGGTAGTTGGGTGATCTGAGGCACCTTGTCACAGTCAGCGTGGCTCCCCCCCCCCCCCCCGTCGGAGTTTCAAGTCCTCCCTAGGGCTTGGGTGTGTGTTGTCCTTAGCATAAGTTAGTTTAAGTTAGATTAACTAGTGCGTAAGCTTAGGGACCGATGACCTTAGCAGTTAGGTCCTATAAGACCTCACCACGAATTTACCTTCAGTTAGTTTTTCATGCCTAGGTTTTCTATGTCAGCCAATGTTTGAAGCTAACACAAGTCAGGTTAAGCATTTTCCGTAAATGATAAAAATTAAAAGTAGAATAGTACATTACGGAAACTGTTCAGATGCCAATTGTTGTTTAGCAGGTCTGCGAGAAAAAAAAATAGAGTAGAACATTTTCACAGCAACAAATCTTGGGAAGTTCTTGACCAATTGATTTGAAATTTTGACCCAACGTTGCTGGAAAACATCTGTGATTTTAGATACTTTTTTAATACATCTGTAAAAAGGGTTTGCGAATAGCTTTAGTAGTGAAGAAGTAAAGAAACATAACGTCATGCCTGACGCAGCAGTTCTTCACACATCTCAATGTTAATGAAGTCATTCCTCCAGAACCTATTCTTCGTTCATCTAAGTACCAAACGAAACGGGAAAAACTGCACAAGCACTCAACAACCTTCTTAGTGAGCTTTATCTATGTTAGATCTGGCGGACATATGAGAATGCGCAATTGCAGAATAGTAGCGAAGTGGTAGTAAAACAGGACATCAAGTCAGACGCAGCAGCTTTTTACGCATCTCAGAGTTTATAACGTCATATCTCCTGAGTCTACGCCTCACTGATCTCAGTATCAAACATGCGGGCTTGTGAATCCAGAATTTTATTTATTACTCCGTCACGCAGTTATATTAGTCTTTTACCTGCAATATCTTCACGTTTTAGTGGTATTCCTGAAATTCTACACACATCAAAAAATGTTGTGCATCACCTCGGTTCCGAGAGTTCCGGAACCCGTAAAAAAAATTAGAATAGAGATCAACATAAACATCATTTCTGCCCTTTTTATTGCTCATGAAAACCATACATTGTATGTTGTACCACCATACAGCGAGACCTTCAGAGGTGGTGGTATAGATTGCTGTACACACTGGTACCTCTAATACCCTGTAGACGTCCTCTTGCATTGATGCATACCTTTATACGTCGTGGAATGCTATCCACAAGTTCATCACCGTATCGTTGGTCCAGATTTTCCTACTTCTCAAAGGCGATTGAGTGTAGATCCCTCAGAGTGGTTGGTGGTTCACATCGTCCATAAACAGGCCATTTCCATCCATCCCAGGTATGTTTGATAGGGTTCATGTCTGGAGAACACGTTGGCCACTGAGTGATGTAGTTATCCTGAATGAAGTCATTCACAAGATGTGCACGATGGGGGCGTCCATGAAGACGAATGCCTCACCAATATGCTGCCGATATGGTTGCACTATCGGTCAGAGGTTGGCATTCACGTATTGTACCGCCGTTACGGCGCCTTCCATGACCACCAGTGGCCACCAGTGGCCCCACATAATGCCACCCCAAAACATCAGTGAACCTCCACCTTGCTGCACTCGCTGGACAGTGTGTCTAAGGCGTTCAGCCTGACCGGGTTGCCTCCAAACACGTCTCCGACGATTGTCTGGTTGAAGGCATATGTGACACTCATCGGTGAAGAGAACATGATGCCAATCCTGAGCAGTCCATTCGGCATGTTGTTGGGCCCATGTGAGTGCGCTGCATGGCGTCGTGGTTGCAAAGAAGGACCTCACTATAGACGTCGGGAGTGAAGTTGTGCATTATGCAGCCTATTGCGCAAAGTTTCAGTCGTAACATGACGTCCTGTGGCTGCATGAAAAGCATTATTCAACATGGTGGTGTTGCCGTCAGGGTTCCTCCGAGTCATAATCCGTAGCTAGCAGTCATCCACTGGAGTAGTAACCCTTGGGCGGCCTGAGCAAAGCATGTCGTCAACAGTTCCTGTCTCTCTGTATCTCCTCCACGTCCGAACATAACTACTTTCGTTTATTCCAAGATGCTTGGACACTTCCCTTGTTGAGAGCCCTGCCTGGTACAAAGTAGCAATGTGGACGTGATTGAACTGCGGTATTGACCATCTAGGCATGGTTGAACTACAAGTGAAAAGAACCGTGTACCTCCTTCCTGGTGGACTCTCTCCATCAGACCCTCTCCGTCTAATAGGCACTACCCATGCATGGTTGTTTATATCTTTGGGAGGGTTTAGTGACATATTTGAACAGTCAAAGGGACTGTGTCTGTGATACAATATCCGCAGTCAACATATATCTTCAGGAGTTCTGGGAACTGGAGTGATGCACAACTTTCTTTTGTTGTGAGTAGTTATATACAGGAGTGATACATGACAAGACGTAATACATACCATTTGAAGACAACACTACAAGGTATCTTATGTTTTCTTTATACTTTGGACAAGGTCGTTTTACACTGAATTTTAGTTTTTTTTTTTTTAAATAAGCTTTTGTCGCAAATCGAGAAGCATAAGTGTGCAATTCAGTTGTATTTTTCAGTGGTGTAATCTGCCGTTGGTTTGCAGCTTTTCGTTATACCAGCTCATTATGCAGACACATCAGAACATCCATCCTCTAGCTTTTTTGGTCTTTCATCTTGGAGTTTGAACTCAGCCACCAGTCAGGAACTCAGCTGTTAACACCATCTGCAGCAGCGAGTCTTAGACCAGTGTCTGGTAGCGCAGCTCTCCTGAGGGCTGTCTGAAGCAGGCTGCCGGTAATAGTCAGGACAGTCACGACGTTGCTAGAAGTTCTTCCCAGGGCTAGTGCAGTAGCGATGTGGCATTACTGTTGAGGATGTTTGGCATTTCTATAATTCTTCACTTCCTTTTGGGATTTTTGCCGAGTGATCCTGCTAAATTCTCATAATATTCTTTCCATTTGATGAAGTAATCTAATTAGTCACTATTGCTGATTTAATCATCGTGAGAGAACAGAAACTGTATTGATATTTAAAACAAGCGTGATATATTCTTCAGTTTCAGTGGCACAATCTTCAAAAATGTGCAGTTATGGCTGGAGAACAAATGAGAATTGTTTTATATCTCTCATGAAGGTCACTGCACGCTTCTGTTGCAACTGAATCTTTATTTCCTATTATGACTTGTCTGCATTAACTACCAACAGAGCAGTGGAAGAAGGAGGAAGCATCAGCATCATATTAGCTCCATGGCACCAAGCTCTTCCTGTTATCTAATACAAGAGTAGTGGCTAGTTTTCATCTCATTAAGACTACCTATATACATTGCATCAGTTTTCTCTCTTGTTTGCAAATGTCAAGAACGAGGACATCTTTGCTTTGCGCCAACTGAACGATCAGTCTATTTTTATCTTTAATTATCAACCTTCTTCTCAAACGCAATAAACTTAATTCATTATTGATTTGTTAATGTTCACATTGCTATTGTTAGTCCTTCAGTCGCAGGAGATTTCGTATCCCTATTTTGTCACTGCACATGACTAGTGATTCTGGAAGTATGGAACGTTGGATGTTTCGCCATGCATAATATACGCATTTTAGCTCCACGTCTTGTTTTCAGGGCAATAGAAAAAGCCCAATGAGAATAAACGACACAGGCAGAACACTGCAACATTTTTTTGATTTCATACTGTGATGTCAGATAAATTCCCATCGCAGTGTGTTACTCAACAATCGAAATGCAGCATGGACTCTGCGACTGCTACGGATTCCTGGGGATTTGTGATCATGACCATGGTTTACCCTTGGCTCAGCTACAGGTCATAGCGTGTTATAGCGTACCAACTCTGAATGGAAAACTGGATTTGAATATTTTATTGTGCTGTTATTTGAGTGAGTTATGGCAGTGCACAAATTAGAGTTTCTTCTTGCTCTTATTTACACAAAAAAATGTCTCTGAGCACTATGGGACTTAACATCTATGGTCATTAGTCCCCTCTTATTTACACAACTAACTAAAGTATTATTTAAATTCCAGGAAATCATGTGCTTCTTTCACTTGTGACATTCGAATTCGAACAGGCCCAGAACTAGGGGGGCGGGTTGCAAAACCAGGGTGTGTGCCCCAGGCGGCAATTTCAGTGGGCGCCAAATTAATATTGTTGAGGAAAAAAAAATTGATTCACGAAGAGTTTAACGTCCAACGCACGTCAGTCTTTCGTTTATTCATATGATTTTGAAATGCATATCTTGTTGTCTTTGAACATGTTTGAACACATCGTAAGTTGATTTCTGAACGAAATTTTTAAATGCATGTGCAATGTATGTTATGTTTCTACTAGGGAATCCCTTTCACATCTAGAAATACAAATCTCTCTTGCAGGCACAAAACGGTACAGGGCTGCAAGAGCTGAGCCCAATAAACGCGAATGGGTGAATGCCAATCGCTGTTTGCTTATGTGGTTGATTGGGTGTGCAAATGATCCGCATGGTTGTAATTATTAGTGAAATCCATAGATTCAGACTACACATCGTAAATAAACGACCATCAGGAATAACAGGTAAGAAATATTACACATTTTCTTCTTCGTATATCCAAGAAAATCAAATTCTGACAGAATTTTTTTTAGTCAGATGCTACACTACTGAGGCCCCATTGTACAGTCCCTGGTTAGCAGCCACTTAAGTTCTGTTCTCAGAATAGCGCGTTGTATGAACGTGTAATAACGTCTAACCAGAACTAAAAGCAGGGTAACTAAACAGGTGATTCTGGCAGGGTTCGTGTAGTTAACCGGAGAATAGGTTTTGACAATGGTGGGAATAGTCACAGAACTAGTGATAACAATATTGTTTGTTAGAACGAGGAAGGAGAAGAAACGGGGACATCTTACAAATTATTTGGAAGAATATGACTATTCCACATTGATATAAAAATTTCGTACCATACTATTACTTTTCGATCTCATACTTGAGAAGCTGGAGCATGTGAATGAAATGTGAAACTATTTTCTAACACAAAACTTTTTGCATGTAGTAGGCCAAATTGGCGTTTGATATTGATGCATCGTGAATTTATTTCATCGGGTTATTTATGTAAATGAGCATAGATAAAAATGACAATTTGTGCCAAAACAGTCTCCCTTATTTCGTTTTATCTAGCAGACAGTGACAAAGTAGATGTAATCAAATCGAGAAACTACACCAGTTTGGGATACTGTTTGTACTAGCAGCTTTTTCAGTACTAGACAACGACACTCTGATTTTTCGTGTAGCAGAACTTTTGACAAACTTTGATGGGGTAATAGATTCTATCGCAGAAAGGAAAGCATGCCGTGCATAGCTGTAGCAAGATTAAAGAGAAAATGCTGCAACCTAAGGATTGAAGAAATGTGTACTGTTTTGATTGTCTCTTGTCCTTACTGGTTTTATGTTTCCTATATTTAATTTTAAGTCACCCAAAAGAGTAAGTTATTAGCTAACAGACAATAATGTGTGCAAATTCTCTGACGATTTCTTATTCTCCCATTTACAAATAACCCCAACCAGTATTAATGGAGAGCTTTTTTTTAAGGGGGTAGGATGTCGAAACGGCCAACTGGGAGCAGGAGAGACACCACTGTCCTGAATATAGGTTTGATGGCTTCTATTACAAAATATGCATGTTTGAATCCCACAGAGTGAAATACAGTGACGTGTGATGGAAGAATGTTGTGTGAAGAGGTGTGGCACTGCACTTTGGCACACTGAAGGTCACATAACATGCCTTACATTTCGTCAAACATCTATATTTTATATAGCAAACGCTTCAGAAAGATGTGCGCTACAAAATGAACATATTTCTGAAAAATCGATCGTTTTGAGTTTTTGACGTATCTCAAACGCTCGAGGGGAAGGGGGGGGCCACTATCAAGTTTTTGCCCCTGTTCAGACATTCGTAGATTCGGGGCTGATTTCGAATGCCGTTAGTAAGTCTTCCAGCCATCTTGACCCAATACTTTGGGAGCAGGTATGATGTTGTTCTTCCCAAAAACCAAGCAACAACATGGAAGAAAACATTGCTGCAACGATTCAGGAAACCATTAGTAACTTGGATTTGGATTCTTTTTAAAATTCATGGACCAAACAAGGTGAGATATATTAAGAAAGCAATGAACAGACTATTTAGTGTACATTAAATGTATATTCCTACAAGTAAAAAAAAAAAAAAAAAAAAAAACAGAAAAAAAGACGCTGAATTGGACATTTCCCTCATTTTCACTTTAGTTTCAACATTAATGAACATATTTTTCAGTTTCTTCCCTTCTAAGACCTCAAAAGTATTGATTACTGCATAGCATTACAAAATTAGTTAATTGTGTTTGTTATTGCTTCCATTCCCACTAACATATATGAGACATAGACATTCTATTTAGAGGAGCAAGTATTTGGTAGGGGAGAGTGGGACAAAACTGACCTGTTAACATTGTATCTCGAAAATCTTTCTTTTTCATAAAATTATGTTTTTAACATTATGTGGATATTAAAGATGTATGATATTCATGTATAACACATTAGTGATTAGTGGTTTAATTTTTGTGAATTTTTTTCCTGACATTGACAAAATGCCCTATAGGCGGGGTAAAACAGAAACCCATAATACACTCCTGGAAATTGAAATAAGAACACCGTGAATTCATTGTCCCTGGAAGGGGAAACTTTATTGACACATTCCTGGGGTCAGATACATCACATGATCACACTGACAGAACCACAGGCACATAGACACAGGCAACAGAGCATGCACAATGTCGGCACTAGTACAGTGTATATCCACCTTTCGCAGCAATGCAGGCTGCTATTCTCCCATGGAGACGATCATAGAGATGCTGGATGTAGTCCTGTGGAACGGCTTGCCATGCCATTTCCACCTGGCGCCTCAGTTGGACCAGCATTCGTGCTGGACGTGCAGACCGCGTGAGGCGACGCTTCATCCAGTCCCAAACATGCTCAATGGGGGACAGATCTGGAGATCTTGCTGGCCAGGGTAGTTGACTTACACCTTCTAGAGCACGTTGGGTGGCACGGGATACATGCGGACGTGCATTGTCCTGTTGGAACAGCAAGTTCCCTTGCCGGTCTAGGAATGGTAGAACGATGGGTTCGATGACGGTTTGGATGTACCGTGCACTATTCAGTGTCCCCTCGACGATCACCAGTGGTGTACGGCCAGTGTAGGAGATCGCTCCCCACACCATGATGCCGGGTGTTGGCCCTGTGTGCCTCGGTCGTATGCAGTCCTGATTGTGGCGCTCACCTGCACGGCGCCAAACACGCATACGACCATCATTGGCACCAAGGCAGAAGCGACTCTCATCGCTGAAGACGACACGTCTCCATTCGTCCCTCCATTCACGCCTGTCGCGACACCACTGGAGGCGGGCTGCACGATGTTGGGGCGTGAGCAGAAGATGGCCTAATGGTGTGCGGGACCGTAGCCCAGCTTCATGGAGACGGTTGCGAATGGTCCTCGCCGATACCCCAGGAGCAACAGTGTCCCTAATTTGCTGGGAAGTGGCGGTGCAGTCCCCTACGGCACTGCGTGGGGTCCTACAGTCTTGGCGTGCATCCGTGCGTCGCTGCGGTCCGGTCCCAGGTCGACGGGCAGGTGCACCTTCCGCCGACCACTGGCGACAACATCGATGTACTGTGGAGACCTCACGCCCCACGTGTTGAGCAATTCGGTGGTACGTCCACCCGGCCTCCCGCATGCCCACTATACGCCCTCGCTCAAAGTCCGTCAACTGCACATACGGTTCACGTCCACGCTGTCGCGGCATGCTACCAGTGTTAAAGACTGCGATGGAGCTCCGTATGCCACGGCAAACTGGCTGACACTGACGGCGGCGGTGCACAAAAGCTGCGCAGCTAGCGCCATTCGACGGCCAACACCGCGGTTCCTGGTGTGTCCGCTGTGCCGTGCGTGTGATCATTGCTTGTACAGCCCTCTCGCAGTGTCCGGAGCAAGTATGGTGGGTCTGACACACCGGTGTCAATGTGTTCTTTTTTCCATTTCCAGGAGTGTATTTTAATCTAAAAAAGTTTGTTCCAAAATATACATAGAAACTACACAACTGAATTTATCGAAAGTATGAATATGAAATAAGAATTTAACACTGTATGAGGATACATTTAAGTTTTAAGAATAAAATTCACAAACGATATTATGATCTGTTTCACAATTTGTACAAGTCCTGTGGGCCTATCACTTACAATTCAGACACTGATTCCAACCCTCAATGTTCTTTGGGTTAGAATATAATTCACTGCAGAATTTTCAAGCCGCTTCTTCATTCAAGTCATTTTCATCTTCATCGATATTTATTTTCACTTCCTTTTGTTTTATTTTGCTATTTTCATATTTTATCAGAGCTTAGATTGAAAAGAACACTATATCTTGCGATACATTTTATTTTTAGTATCTTTGCCCAATGCTCCATTGTTTTTAACTTCCATTTCTTCTTCTTTAAATTTTATTTTTTATTCTCCTCTGTCTCCAGCTTTGATTTGTAAGGTGAGGATGACTGTCTTTCCTTTTTTCCTTCCATTTTTCTTGTGAGTTCTCTCCTTTCTTTGTGGGGTTGGTATTAGTAATTAAGGTGATATTAGAAAGGCACATGTTCCCAATGGTACTTTTTGCAGGCCTACTGGACTTGGCCCTGATAATGTGTGTGGTTAACTTAATGCTCCAGAAATGGAAGGCTGGTTCCATCCTTCATTTCGTGCTTCAGAAGTTGAAGGACAAAAACACATATCGCTAGGTATTAAAGATGTAGGTGACTGAGGGCGATTGTCAGCAGGTTTTCTAGAATCCTGGTTCAGGAGGGTTGCAGAGCCCTGGGACTGTGCTGCACTTGGTGCACCAGAACCTAAATTCTGACAATGTGCTCTGCTTCGATGCTTCTGTATAAGTTGGTGGCTGACAGTTTGTAGAATCTGATTCATCTGGCATAGCAGTAGTTTCAGATCGAGTTTACAGGTGATCAGAGAAACTATATCTACTAATTGGGTGTATTCTAGTCTTCTTGAAGCCCTTTATGGAAGTTTGCATAAGAGCAACTCTTGTAAAAACCCTATTCACAAGCTTTCCTGATTTGGTAGATGGTGATCCAACGCCCAGGATGCTCAATTAACCACATCCTAGCTTCATGCTCATCGTATGCACACAAAGGGGCCGTAAAAGAAACATCAAGGGGGCTGAAGGCGGTGTGCTGCATGCATTGAAATATGCACTAGAATGACATTGCATTTCTGAGCTAGGTCAATAAGGCCCAAACTATTAATATATGATTCATGCCCATCAAAAATGAGCCAAACTGGTTTTTCCAGTGAAAGGTTAGAAAACTCGAATTTCTTAAACCAAATTAGAAAAGTGTCCTTATCAATCCTCCCCAATTCATGGTAACAGGTCAAGGATCCTGGGGGCGCATTATTCATTAACAATGGATTCTCCTTCTTTGTGGGAAATACAAACACTGGCGGCATAAAGTTCGCTGGTGCACTCATGCATGTTTCTACAGTGAGCACACCAAGTTTTGCAGAAGATAAACATCTAACTTGTTTTTTCCCCCACAGAGGGCTAACGCCTTTGAAGGTTGTTTTGCGACTTTGAGAATCCCTGTCCCATCCACACTGTACACATTGTTTGGTTTAATGTTGTACTTTGTGTAAATTGACTCCAAGAGATCAAAAAAGTTCCCAACAGCAATTCTATTAAAATCTTTTACTCAAGCTAAACATGTTTGCTCCTGTGACCTTAGTTTTAATTCAGGATGTCAGCTAACGAAACCATAATACCATTCTTTACCTGCCATTTTTCGACACTCTTGAAGGTATGGTTTATGATGTTTTTCTTTCTGCTAAATCAAATCCAGTGGGTGTAGATCAGAAACTGTATAAGGCCAAAGAGTCTTTCTTCCATAAATAATATGTACACAACTATTTCCTTTTCTTGAGCTACAGAAAATGCAAAATCACAGTGACCTAATCGATTTTCAGAAGCCAGTTCAGGTGTAAGTTCATTTTTTCCTGTTTTTTTTTCCCTGTCAATCAAGGTTGTTCTAGGTATGTTGAAAGATTCAGACGCTGCAGTGTATCCAATCCATCTTTCAAGAACCACATTGACTACCTTCTTCGTGTTAGCAACTCTGCCTAGTCGTCTTTCACAAGTAGTTCCTCACCATACCTGAAAAATTGTAGGTGCATTAGTTTTAGGAACATAAAAAAATTACACATAACATTGTTTGCTGTGAGTATTAAAAATTAAAGAGCTTTTATTAATTTGAAGAGAATATTTTACTTGAAACAGAAACTTAGGCCCTATTAAAAATACCAATTTCATACAGCTTTAAGTTTTTTTGTGTAACAAGCACAACAACTTTCGTGTTAAGTAAAAAAATTCGCCAAAGCCCTTTTATTTCATATTAACTTCCATCATCATTTAGAATAAATTTAAAGGAACACTTAAAATTACTAATTCAGAGTTCTAATTATTTTAAAAAGTATAATCGAACACTGAATTCAGTCGTTTTAAAATTCTGGGGAAAAACCAAGCTTCATTGGTTTTGCCCAACCACTGACTGACGGACTTGCCCCATAGTACACAACAAAACAAAATTGGCGATTTCACATTATCGAGCAACAGTTGCTAGGCTATGTATATTACAAAAATACAATTAAACACAATGAACAATCATACTTACACACTGATTGTAAATCAGATAGGTGTACTAATTTTCAAAATCATAAACTTCGTGCAACTTGGAAAAGAAACTTTAAAGCTTCAAAAATTCGAACAATCCAAACAATGGCCAGTGATAGAGTATGCCCTGATGGAGGTGCCACGTCAGCTGCAACACAATGACTGAAAATGTGATGGATGCTGCGGCTGGTCTACCCCTGACAGCCACAGCTGGAACAGATGCCACCTTCCTGACGGATATGCCGATCCAACAATACTGACTAGCGACTCTCAAAATCATAACATCCATGCACACCATAAAATGATTATGTTACAAGATTCACTGAATGTGGTGGATATAGACAATGTTGAGAATGTCATTGGGGCTTTCGGGTAGAGTGCTCACGTCTCACACGCATCTGCCACTAGCAGTGGCATGGAAATCCTTCTGCATGATCACCAAAGACGTCGCTTTCCTCGCTGACGTGAGACATAGCGCTCACTCTGCATGATGTCAGAATCATTAATATTTATGAGCCCTCCAGATCGGGACAACGCCATGAAAGGTCTGCTTTCTTCAAAGATGCACTCGTGCCCCTCTTTATGGGATGCCAGGATGCCCAAATTTTCGGTGGCGATTTTAACTTAACCCAGGTGCCAAAGGACCAACTGCCACACTATGTTCCGTGTCTGGTGCTTCGACTCATGGACACATGGCAGTATGTACTGGCAATAGGTTGGTTTCACACACTATACCAGTCACTCCTCCAGCCATATAGAGTGCGTATCTCTTGCGCACCATTGTTTGGAGCACACGGGCAGCTGAAATATGCCCCTTTGCTTTTTCAACCATCTGGCCTATACATGCACAGCCACCTTGTGCCACCAGATGGTACAGCATGGGTTAGGCCCCTCGCGCCAAACCTACATTCGCCTGTATGCTGACAGTTCATGGATGCAAAGTGGGCATCACGCACCAGTTGGTGAGGGGCTTGCCTGACCGCACTCGATGGTCACTGCTATGCACTAAGCCAGCTCTTAGGAAGGCATTGATCGGTCACAGCAGGGATATCGCTACCTGGAGGCAGCACACACTTGATTTTTACCACTGCATTATGTGTGATTGTTCTGCAATGCCGCACTCACCTGCCCATCAGAAGCACTAACGAGGCAGCACTTCAAAGGGACAATTCTTCGTGTGCACATCATGGACAGAATGGACCATGAAGGGCTGTTGATGTATCACATCATTGCGGAATGCAGGTGTCAGCAACGGGCGCTGATCCACGCTGTAACCTTAGCCAATGGTCGCTGTCACAACAAAGGTGAGATCGGAAATTCTCTCTACACCCACTATAGTCAGTTGTTCACGGACCATCATCCCTCATATGTGATTGAGGACGCCCTACATATGGCACACTACGATGGTACCCGCAGATGGCATTACTTGAAGATGTATTGAGGGGGAGGAAGTCACTGCAGCTATACTGGCCAGTGCGTCTTACAAGTCGCCAGGATCCGACAGCCTTCCATTTGAGTTTTACAGGATCTACTGCCAATTACTGATGCCTGCCTGGACAGACATATGCCACATCTTGATGTCCCCTGGTGTCTTCCTCAAAGGATTGCTTGTTCCTGTCCATAAACCAAACACTGCAACCTCTGTCAGTGACTATCCCCCCAATCCTCCTGAACTGTGATATGGAGATCTTTACCCAGCTTTTGCCAGCACCTCTCAGGAAGGTCGCCCGATACATGGTGTCCCATGCTCAGGCCTCTTTAGGAAGCGATCACAACATGCGGACTGCCTTATGTCAATACCACGACTTCCTGGATAGGTGTCACACAAAAATTAACCTTCCACACCACACAGTTGAACCTAGTGTGAATTTGTTTCTAATGAGTCCAATAGCCATAAAGATTTCAACGTTGCACATTACACTGATTGCTACGGTGTCACCAACTGAACTGCACATACATAGATTAAAGGTAATTACACATGACGAAGTACCTGCTTGCATAGGGAGGTTGATTTGGGCACCTGTAGCTGCCAATGTGCCACTGCAGAGAGTATGTATGGTTGAGCCACTGCAGGACAATGAAGCATTACACGAAAAGCTTTGTTTTATACAAATAAGAATTCCACACATAACCAACATTAATGGGAAACTGATGCTTCTGGTAAGTTTTATAACTTTGGGACAAACAAAGTGAATGTCCCAAAAGGATTAAACGTAATGAGTTTCGAGATACTCAATCATGGAAGATTGATGGATCATGAGGTGATCAAAGCATCAAACAAACCATTAAGACTCATCACTTGCGAAGGTAATTCTGATAGGAAAAGTGAACTAAAAGTGTTATTAACAACATATAACTTAGAATCAGTGATCAATTTCCCTACGTGTATAGCTCAAGACAGTAGCACGCTGATAGATAATGTATTTGTACAGAAAGAGGATGTAAAACAAACACATGCTTTCCCTGTGGAAAATGGATTGTCAGACCATGATAAACAACTGATTAACTTACAAAACCTAACAGGGTGTACAGTTTGGAAACCATTATGTAAAAGTGTGAGGTCACTCAACCCGGTATCTGTAGAGCAATTCGGAGAAAGTTTAAGAAATGTATATAATGAGACAAATGGTAATGATAAATGCAACGTATTTCTTGATAAAATGTATATCCCTTTTTGAACATTGTTTTCCAAAGAAAATTACTTTGGATTACCACAGGTATTAATAAAGTGTCTTCAGGAAGAAAAAAAACTGTAGGGGAGAGTGGGGCACATTGAACCATAAAAAGTATTTCTTCTTGTTACTCATGCAATAATTTTATTACAGAGTTGTGATTTACAGATGTTACAGTTTAATCATTCAAGTATCAAATGGCCTTGTATGACTGCATTGTCATTAATTGTTTTTTAGCTGCACGCCTTTGAAGAAAATTTGGTAAATGGTTCATTGAGCCCCACATGTGGGGTACAATGAACCACTTTCATTGAAAGAACCTATTTAGCATACAAAGTAAGTGTAAATGTACTTTAAACGTAATGTTTACATATATTCCATGTGTGAATCATATAATTAAATCTGTAGGCACACAGCCATGTAACTTATTTTGGATTTACCGAACATCCATGGACTCCAACCTGATTCCAAATTTGAAATATGATTTTTATCTCTTTGTCACACCATCAGTAGCAGGTCATGGGAGCATGTAAAGTATGTTGCTAGCTGGAACAAAAGATTCATCTTGTACCTGAGGAAACTAAAACTTCACTCTCATCTTTTCACTTTTTCTCAAAAATGATACCTGATAGTCTCCTGTGTCATCCTTCGGTTTCAAAACCTTCCCCACATATTAAACTGGTGTTTTGTTTTTCACTTCAAATTTGGTCAAAACGAAATCATCTGTTTCTGGTAATTTGTCCAAGTCTTCAAAGTTGTGCTCACATTCACCAGACACATCCACATTGGCATCACTCTCTTCATAATGTGCCTCACTAATGTCGTCACCTGATTCGTGCTCATAAAGCTTCTGGTTGACCTTTTTATTGGGATGTTTTGTGGCTTGCAACAAATCTTTCTCCAGTGTATCAGTTGCAATTAAACTTCGTCCTCTCTTACATTTATTGCTCTTCTTTCTGTTCTCTGCTTTTGGATATCCTCAAATTATTTCAGGAGAAACTCGATTAGGAAAAGCTGTTTGGTTGTTAAGTACTGCAGGTGGTCCTGCTCGCTGCACTTCTTGTGGCTGGCTGACATGACTGAGGCTTGTCTTGCAGATCGTGCATCCTCGATATGATGGAGAGAATTAACATCTGAAGTTGATCTGTTTGCCTCCACGACCCTGTCTGTTACTTCACTTGTGGATGAAATGTTTCACAACATCCACAAAAAGTTCACTATTCAGCCAGCCACTCTTTATTGCTAGCCCTAGGGTGCCTGTTGGTGCATTACTTATCATATATTGTTTAAAATGTACTCGAGGAAATATCATTGCTGGGGGCAGGGGAAAGTACCACCTGCACTAATTATGCAACAGGTGGTCACTAAGACACCACGTTCTCCACTAGTAACTTGAGAAATCTGTTTACTTCCCTTTTGTGCCACTACCTTTGGAAGCCTATCTCGTACAGTTGAGGTACTTGCTTCATCCAGATTGAAAACCCTTGTACCATCAGCGAAAGTGGGGTATCTCTGGTAAAGGTCTTTCAAGTTTTTGAAGAAATTCGAAACAGTATATCGATTAAAGGATGTTGCTCTGGATAAGCTGCAGCCCTCTGGAGTTCAGATACTTAAAATGTGATTTCGTTTCATGAACCCATAGAACCAGTCTACACCAGCCATTCCCTCTGTCGAGTTCTCAGGATATTTCAGACCATTTTTCACAGCCAGCTCACTTGCTAAGCGCCTTCTTGTTTTAGTGTCAACACCAAAGCATATCTTAGAAGAATGCAACAAATACTCTACTAATTCTTTCTCCTGCTCCACAGAAAATACCTTTCGATTTTCATACTTTGGTGTCAATCTTGAACCACATTTAATGTTTTGAACATATCATTGAAGAGTAGGGTAAGGTGTTGAATGAGATTTAGCTGCTTGGCGAACCGCCATACCCTTATTAAGAACATCCTGTACAGCTTCTTGCATATCATCATGGTCAGTTTTACCTCTGTTCGTCTTCCTGCAGTACAAACAAACCATCTTCAAATGTGATAATATAAAACAGGACTGCTTAACATCTGTAATTTCAAAGCCTTAAATACCTACCCATATGTATTTACCCATACTAAGGAAACAAAGTACAGAGTGCTTGTATTGGACAATTAAAATATTCCTGGGGCACAATGGACCGCCTCGGGGCACAACAAACCATGGCTCATTGTGCCTTGAGAGAGATTGGTTCAGTGTGCCCCAACAGTACATATTTCAAACAACGCTCATTTGAGGTTATGTATGAACATTGTTAATATTTGCAGATCTATATCATTAAAATAAAGTGTTGATATTTTTACAATGACCTACTTTCTCTAAAATTTAGTGACAAAGGATTGAACAAAATTCAATCTACCTACATCTCCAAAAATTACTTCACTGTCACGAAACTAACGTATCACCAGTACAACACTAATGGCGGGAACTAGATCCTGCAGAAAACAAATGGCAGTGTGCAGAGCAGTACTGACAACATAAGCACACAGGAAAACTTAATTTACCACCTTGCACTAAAATTATGCTACCTGATTCATTGTGCCCTGTGGTTCAGAGTGCCCCACTCTCCCCTATGAGACAGCAAAAACTAGTAAAGATCCAGAAGTAGTTTTACACCATAAAAATTACTGTAACACTGAGAAAAGCTGTCAGGAAATCAAGAAGCAATAAAAATCAAATCAGTATGTAATGTTGTTATAAAGGAGATAGAAAAAGTAACCACTGGGGTAGGTAGTATTACTATTGAAGAGAATGAGACCATCCTAACTAACAGTACACAAGTAGCTAATGTATTTAACAACCATTTCGTAAGTGAAGGAGAAAAAATTGGTGAGAACAGTTCAAAAGAAAAAGTCAGGAAGTTCACAGAAGAGTCAGTTTTGAAAAATTCTAGTCAGATTAAGTTTCACCTAATAACCTTTTGTGAAACAAGTAAAATTATTAAATCTTTGAAAAATAAATGTTCTGTTGGAGTAGATGACATCTGTAATAAGATATTAAAAGAATGTGGAGGAATTACAGCTGATGTTTTGAGTCAGATATGTAAAGCATCACTAACTCGAGGTATTTTCCCACACAGGTTAAAATATGCCATTGTCAGGCCTGTCTACAAAAAGGGGGACACCACAGATGTCAATAATTATTGGCCAGTATCCTTGGTTTCAGCATTTTCAAAAATCTTTGAGAAAGTAATGAACTGAAGCGCAGTCAGCAATCTCAACAGTAATGGGATACTTAGTAAACCACATTTTGGATTTCAAAAATGCTGTTCCACTAAGACAGCAATATACAATTTCACTGTCCACATAACAGTCTTTAAATAGTAAAATGTCACCAATAGGAATTTTCTGTGACTTGTCCAAAGCATTTGATCGTGTGAACCATGACATTATGTTACATATACTACAATTCTATGGTATAAATGGAATAGCATATGAGTGGTTTAAGTCATACCTACAGAACAGGAAACAAAAAGTTTCTTTATATGGGTCAGGTGATTTAACTAAGTTTGCCACTTCATCTAACTGGGGTGAAATTACATTAGGTGTTCCACAGGGTTCAATCGTAGGGGCCCTTCTGTTAGTGATATATGTGAACGGCCTCCCTTCTTATCTGAAACAAGAAACTGAACTGACACTGCTTGCTGATGATATAAGCATCATTATTAATCCAGTAAAAGAAACTCCAATTGAAAATCATACAAATGAGATCTTAGGAAAAGTCATTAATTGGTTTTTTGCAGCATGGGCTTGCTTTAAACTTTGAAAAAACCCAGTACATCCAATTTCCTGCTGCAAAAAGTATAGTTCCTTCAATAAATATAACACATCAACAGAAGTCAGTAGACAGGGTAGAGCATACTGAGTTTCTGGGTGTATATATGTATGAGAATCTTGATCAGAAAATTCATATTTTGGATCTTCTAAAGCGACTAGTTCAGCAACTTTTGCGATCAGAATAATTGCCAATTTTGAGGATATAGAATTAGTAAGCTAACATACTTTGCGTACTTTCTCTCTCTGATGTCATACGGAATAATATTTTGGGATAACTCAACATTTAGACAAAAAATTTTTTACTGCTCAAAACAAAGTGGAACAAACAAGAAGCCATTGAAACTTTGTTGTTTGGATATTCAGTTCAGATGGTCCACTATAAACAACTCCAATTATGCAACAATGCAAAACAACAGGTGATAATCCACCAGTGTATAGCAAATCATACAGAATAGCAAAACACCTACAACCACTAGTAAGCAAATTTATACATCAAAAATTATATGAGGGTATTATTGAGGATAGCAACAGTACATGGTCAGCAAATATTATTATACCTATAAAATCAGTTGACGATTTTGTTGTGGACTACTGTTGCTTGAATGCATGAACCACAACAGATTCATATCTGATCCTGAACATCACAGATATATTAGACAACTTAGGAAGATGTAAATACTTGTCAATGACTTGTATTAGAAGTTTTAACAATTCATGTGAATGTTACTTAACTTATGTTTCTTCTGCCTGGTCCATTGATGAATGAATGCGAAATTTTCATGCTTCACAAAATGTACTCACATGAATTGACATCCAAACTGCACACTCCTCATGTAAACAAAACACAGACAGACTTCACTGATCTCTTTGACTTCCAAAAGTAACTTCAAAACTGACTAGTCACAGCATTACTTTATATAGAATTTTAACAATAACTTCCAAAATAAAGCATTATTAATTTTGTACAATTTTGATGTTACAATTAAAATTTACAAACTGTAAAGAAACTGATGTTACAGCCAAATAATGTATAAAATGCAATATTGAATAACAATCTTTTATAGTAATATCTTTAGTTTTCCATAATAAAATCATTCTGAACTTTAATTACAATAATGCCTATTGTATTATTTTAGTCACATAATTAATTACAGTTTGGATTTAGTTACTAACATTCAATGGTAGTACAGAGCTCGTGCTTTAGATTTGATTTATTTCGTGTTCCATAGGTCCAACTGTGTTGGATTCACAAGGACATGGAACGAGTCAGTTTTTTACAAATAGAATCTGATAATCTTACAGCATATACAGAAATTTGAGTACATAATTATATACAGTAAATTATTTGGGCAGCAGTACAGAAAAAGAAAAAACAATATTTTCTTAGAATCATTAAAGCACTACAGAAAACAGATACAGAGCACATACAGATACAGAGATCAGGTTAAATAACATTCTTAGTGGCATTATGTCAACTTGTCTTATATGTATTAAAATTGTACAATTTATTTAGTTATAAATTCATATAGACTGTAAAAAGCTTTTTCTAGCAGAAATAGTCTTAGTGCTTTCTTAAACTTACTCTTGTTACGAATCTCTGCCTTTATTTCAGGAGGAAGAACATTGAAGAGTTTTGCTCCAGTATAGTAGACACCCTTTGCACCAAGCTCAAATTTCTGTGCTCACTGTGTATGTCATTCTTCCTCCGTGTTATGCTCATGATAATTACTGTTTGGCTGAAATATCTCTATATTTTTACAAACAAAATACATGAGAGAAAAAATATATTGGCATGTAGTTGTGTATATTTTAAGTTTTCGAAAGCTATTTCTACACGAGTCTCTTGGGCGCAATCCACATATAATTCTTAAAGCTCGCTCGCTTCTGTGCAATTAACACTTTCCTTGATAATGGCTGGTTGCCCCAAAAACTAATCCCGTATTCAATGAGAGAGTGAAAATAGCCATAATATGCCACTTTTGCAGTGTTAGGTTCACCACATGTAGTGACAACACGTAAAGCATAGGTAGCAGAGCTAAGCCTCTTAGAGTAGGGTGTCCATTCGTCCCGTTTTTCCTGAGACAGTCCCGTTTTTTACCAAAATGTCCCGCTGTCCCGAAAGTTTTTTCGGGGACGCTCAAATGTCCCGTTTTTTTATGATCCGCTTGGCTAGAGTATTTTACGTTACTGGTTGTTTGACTTGCTATTAACTGCGCAATTATTTACGCTAGGATGACTTTCAGCATACCCCAAACATGTACCGAACTGTCAAAAATCGCAAGTAATTTTAAACGCACTATAGGTTATGAATAACAACGAAGATTCTTCTTTTCTAAATCGACCCACTGAATACGTCCTTTCTGTCCAGAGATATACACCACTGATACTTGCTCCCTGGCTTTCGTCATCACACTGTTAATGTTTTGCACTGTGCAATCACTGTTTTGTTATGCCAAACCGAAAGTGTAATTTTAACAGCAGTATAAAAAGCGAGTTTCCTTTTATCACTGGTAGTGGAGAAACTGTAGAATGTACGTTGTGCAGATCAAAATTTGCTATTGGTCATGGTGGAAGGTCTGACATTGTGAATCACATTAAGACGAAGAAACATCGCATCAGTGATCAAACGAAAAGAGCAAACAAATGCGTGAGTGACTATTATGTAAACTTAAAATCAGTAACAGAAATGGATAGGCAGTTGACAGCACAAGAAGCTATCGTGTACTGACTTTTATGATACCATTTCAGACGAAAATACACTTTTTGATAAAGTACATAAAAGTGTAAAGTACGGTGATATTGTGGCAGAATAATTGTAAAAAGTTGTTTGGGATCATCTAAGTGCACGTTGTAAAGGTAAACTTGTATGTATATTAAATTTAGTCAATACAATATTTATGTCCCGTTTTTTTCTTCTTCATTGTCCCAGGTTTTTCTCTAATTTATTTTAAATGTACCCTTTTTGAATGAAAATGAAATGGACACCCTATCTTACAGAGGTCAATAATATGTGAAGACAAGTTCATTTTCTTGTCAATGTGCACTCCAAGAAATTTTGTTGTTTCCATTTTTTCTATTGCTTGATTACCACATGTCACACTTGTCTCTCTCTCTTTTTCTGTTTTTGTACAGAATTGAATAAAGCTGGTCTTACTGGGATTTAATGAGAGACCATTCACCTTGAACCAATTAAGCACATCTGAGAGTATGTGATTAATGAGATTGTTGTCTGTTCTACTGCTCATAAAAATTGTGGTATCATCAGCAAATAATGTAAATTTACACAGCAGGCTTGTACATGATGGTAGATCATTTACAAAAAATCAGGAATAATAGTGGCCCAAGAATTGAGCCCTGTGGCACTCCACATGTAATGGAGCTCCATTCAGAATCTGAGGAAGCGTCACATGCTCCACCCAAACTATTCAAGACAACTTTTTGTTTTCTGTCTTGGAGGTATGACTGTAGCCAATTGCCTGCAACACCACTTATTTCTGCTAATTTTGCTTTTTGCAAGAGAATCTGGTGATCAACAAACGCTTTGGATAAATCACAGAAGACACCAACTCCTAGCATTTTTTCATTAAGGGTTTCTAGGACTTCATTTGAAAGTGCATAGACTGCCTCTTTTGTTGGACGGCCCTTTTGAAAGCTAAATTGGCTCTTGCTGAGAACTCCATTCTTCATGAGACGATCAGTAATTCTTACATGTGTTAGCTTTTCTAGAATTTTGGAGAAAGCTGTTAGCAAAGAGATAGGTCGATAGTTAGTTAGTTCAGCTTTATAGCCCTTTTTGTACAGGGGCTTCACAATGGTATACTTAAGTCTACTGGGAACAACACCTTTCTGAAGGGAAGCATTGAAAATATGACAGAGAATGTCCTTTATCCACGCACAAGAATATTTCAATAAATTACTAGATATATTATCAACCGCTGCAGAGTTCTTACTTTTTAGAGACATGATGATTTTTTGAATTTGTTCTACAGTGACAGAATTAAGGTGCATTTCTGAAATTGTGTTTGAATATACTGCTTGACAAAGAGTTACAGCTTCGTCAACATTTATCCGATTACATACATAAAATGCACAAATAAGGCCTCAAATTCTGTAAATTGGAAAACTGTGAGATGTAAACAGTTGGAGAGTTAATTAGAAATGTAATTACACTGAACATTAATTACAGAGGAAGGCATAAAAATAAATAACAAATGAAAATACATTATTTGGTAATAACTTTTAAGCTGTCTCTCAAGATTGTGAGGTCTTCTGTTACTGGATTTTTAGATTACCATTTTGTTAATTAGAAGCATTGATTTTTCAGGCTAATGTCTCTGCAGTCTCTAGTTATTTATTGCTATAGTTCAATTCTTTTATCTTGGCAGTTTGCGCATGCCTGTCCAGACGCAGGAGATTGCTGCATTGCCAGTTGCACACGACGCATGAGTCAAGAGAAACAGCGCCATGGTATAGCATAGTTCGCAAGCTTACATTTAGGGGGGAGCGCGCAGTTCATGAAGTAAAGCCACCAAGGCCGCATTAACCCTTTCGCTGTTACAAAGACGTGCTGCCCGCATTCCGTGCTGTGCGCGATTTTGTCACTGCACTGCTCGCCTGTGCAGACACAGGGTGTTCCGACTGCTTTGACACTCTTATCATTCGATTCCACTAAAACTATTTGGCCCAAAAATTTGATTTTTACACATCTTCTTGACTGATACCTTCCCCCCATAAATGACTTAATTTTGTTTCGATGTTAAATGCAGTTATTATGCAGCATTAAATATAGTAAACCATTGCACGAAATTTTGAAGAGTTTGCAGAGGTAAAAGTCCATAGAGTATACTTTCCGTATGGTCGATTTTATTTGCCACAATGTTCAGAATTAAATGTGGACAAGCTACCTAAATTTCATATACAATTTACTGTATAACAATATCTCATTTAATCTAAGTACCACATACAGAGTGTTTCAAAAATGACCGGTATATTTGAAACGGCAATAAAAACTAAACGAGCAGCGATAGAAATACACCGTTTGTTGCAATATGCTTGGGACAACAGTACATTTTCAGGCAGACAAACTTTCGAAATTACAGTAGTTACAATTTTCAACAACAGATGGTGCTGCGGTCTGGGAAACTCTATAGTACGATATTTTCCACATATCCACCATGCGTAGCAATAATATGCCGTAGTCTCTGAATGAAATTACCCGAAACCTTTGACAACGTGTCTGGCAGAATGGCTTCACATGTAGATGAGATGTACTGCTTCAGCTGTTCAATTGTTTCTGGATTCTGGCGGTACACCTGGTCTTTCAAGTGTCCCCACAGAAAGAAGTCACAGGGGTTCATATCCGGCGAATAGGGAGGCCAATCCACGCCGCCTCCTGTATGTTTCGGATAGCCCAAAGCAATCACACGATCATCGAAATATTCATTCAGAAAATTAAAGACGTCGGCCGTGCGATGTGGCTGGGCACCATCTTGCATAAACCACGAGGTGTTCGCAGTGTCGTCTAAGGCAGTTTGTACCGCCACAAATTCACGAAGAATGTCCAGATACCGTGATGCAGTAATCGTTTCGGATCTGAAAAATGGGCCAATGATTCCTTTGGAAGAAATGGCGGCCCAGACCAGTACTTTTTGAGAATGCATGGACGATGGGACTGCAACATGGGGCTTTTCGGTTCCCCATATGCGCCAGTTCTGTTTATTGACGAAGCCGTCCAGGTAAAAATAAGCTTCGTCAGTAAACCAAATGCTGCCCACATGCATATCGCCGTCATCAATCCTGTGCACTACATCGTTAGCGAATGTCTCTCGTGCAGCAATGGTAGCGGCGCTGAGGGGTTGCTGCGTTTGAATATTGTATGGATAGAGGTGTAAGCTCTGGCGCATGAGACGATACGTGGACGTTGGCGTCATTTGGACCGCAGCTGCAACACGGCGAACGGAAACCCGAGGCCGCTGTTGGATCACCTGTTGCACTAGCTGCGCATTGCCCTCTGTGGTTGCCGTACGCGGTCGCCCTACCTTTCCAGCACGTTCATCCGTCACGTTCCCAGTCCGTTGAAATTTTTCAAACAGATCCTTTATTGTATCGCTTTTCGGTCCTTTGGTTACATTAAACCTCCGTTGAAAACTTCGTCTTGTTGCAACAACACTGTGTTCTAGGCGGTGGAATTCCAACACCAGAAAAATCCTCTGTTCTAAGGAATAAACCATGTTGTCTACAGCACACTTGCACGTTGTGAACAGCACACGCTTACAGCAGAAAGACGACGTACAGAATGGCGCACCCACAGACTGCGTTGTCTTCTATATCTTTCACATCACTTGCAGCGCCATCTCTTGTTGAAAATTGTAACTACTGTAATTTCGAAAGTTTGTCTGTCTGAAAATGTACTGTTGTCCCAAGCATATTGCAACAAATGGTGTATTTCTATCGCTGCTCGTTTAGTTTTTATTGCCGTTTCAAATATACCAGTCATTTTTGAAACACCCTGTAGGTGTCATATGTAATATTGAGAAATATTCCATCTTTCGGGACTGTAACAAAAGTTTTATTTACACCAGGCGCGTTTGGCTTTATTTTAAAGCACTTCAATCAATCAAAAGGAAGTAGACAAAATACATTAAACAAAACTGTGGACTTACAAAAACATTAGGACTTGAATATACCGTCTATCAGTGAAGTGCTCTGAGCTATGTCAAATATAGTTTTTGTGTGTGGGACACGAAAACAGCATTTATTTGCTAAAACACTGATCAGCCGACACAAACATTGAATATTGTGTTACCGCAGCACAAAACTACGAAAGGTGACTTGGCAATGGAGGAGACAAAATACTGTCCACTGAAGATGCTTCAAAAGAGAGAAACGCGTCTGGTCTAAATAAGCCGCTTATTACAGTTGCAGAAGAGGAATATATTTCAATACCATTGGTAAAACCGCGACTGTGGAACAAAAACAAGAAAGAGAACATGAGTACCATTGTGTATGTGCCATACCTTTCATGGATTGAAGTGCTTTAAAATAAAGTCACACGCGCCCGGAGCAAATAAAACTTTTATTGCAGTCGCGAAAGACGGAATATTTCTCAATATTACATACGATACCTATGTGGTACTTAAATTAAATGAGATATTGTTATACAGTAAATTTTATATGAAATTTAGGTATCTTGTCCACATTTCATTCTCAACATTGTGGCAACTAAAATCTACCATACGGAAAGTATACGCTATGGAATTTTACCTCTGCAAACCCTTCAAAATTTCGTGCAATGATTTACTACGTTTAATGCTGCACAATAACTGCGGTGAACATCGAAACAAAATTTAGTCATTTATGGGGGGAAGGTATCAGTCAAGAAGATGTGTAAAAATCAAATTTCTGGGCTAAATAGTTTTTGTGAAACCGAATGATAAGTGTGTCAAAGCCGTGGGAACACTATGTGTCTGCACAGGCGAGCAGTGCAGTGATGACAAAATCGCGTACAGCGCGGAATGCGGGGAGCACGTGTCTACAGCAGCGAAAGGGTCAATGTAGAGACATAGCACTAGATATTTCAAAAAACTGCATTCCAACGAATAAAATTCGTGAAGTAAGACACTTCGATATTGTTTTTAGATAAAGAAAGTATTATGCACTGCACAAGGTTTGAACTCATAACCTTTCGCTTTGTAGCCCAACATCTTAACTGTTACGCTAACGTTGCTCGTCGGTCGGTAATATTCCATGTGGACTGTAATGTCACGCAAAATACTGGCAAACACTGTTTGTATGACTATCAATTACTCATGCTTCGTCGAAGTACAATAGGAAATAAACGATTACCGCTGTTTTTTTATTGCGAAAAAGCGGTTCGTGAGATTGATACAAATACCTTTCCTTGCTATCGCCTGGGTTAGGAGTCTTATTGCTTGTTTGGTTTAAAGCCCGGTCCACACGCAACGATCTGTCTGCGCAGACATCGGCGCAGGTGTCTGTACATGCAAAAGATCGCTGCAAATGTGGTGTGTTCACACGACACAAACCCCAATCTACTACTCGCCCGCCATCTGTCGGTATAGAAAAGAAATATCAGTGGCAAGCGACTACGCTCCCCGTGAATGTCAAAAATTTAATTCAGTTATTCTGAAATATAGAAACGGAGGAAGTTCTGTTGTGGTCCGTGTTCGCAACTTATGTTGCAAAAAACATCCAGACCAACCGCAGGAAACAGAGAAAGCGGTCAAAATGGTGTAGGCAGTGGCTGCTAAAGCGAAAGCAGTTTTCTCACGTAAATTTACTGCGGGAGTTGCAGGGCGAACCTAGCGACTGGCGAAATTATTTGCGGATGGATGTCGAAACTTATAATTATCTCTTAAAGCTTGTAACCCCTCATATTATGAGAAAAAATACTTGTATAGAGAAGGGCAATTTCTCCTCATGAACGGCTGGCGGTAACATTAAGATTCCTAGCAACAGGAAGGAGCTACAAGGATTTGGAATTTTCAACTGCAATATCGAAACAAGAGTTGAGTGAAATAATACCCGCAATTTTTCAATTAGAGCACTGTATGCTGCTGTCTTTTTGCCTGTGTCACTATATTCTTTACTTTAATCTTCCACAAACATGGGTGGTTTCTATATATTTCAATGAATTCACTTACAAACTCTCGAGAACACTGACGAGTATCAGCCATTTTACTGCCCTGTACGCACAAATACAAACACTAGACTAAGCAAACAGCTGTTTCGCGCCAGATTTGCGGCGATCTCCTGTCCACACGCTCCAACTTGTCTGCGCAGATGTGATTTGAACCCACAGATTTGAGAGGTTTCGCTCAAACCTCCAACTCCAACTTCCAGGTTTGCACACATCTCAGGTTGGTGCACACATCTTCTGTCCACACGCAACGATCTGTCTGCGCAGATGTGATGTGCGCAGACAGATCGTTGCGTGTGGACGGGCCTTAAGTAATTAATAGAATATGAAGCAATTGGTATAAAGAATGCTTTTTCCAAACTTCTTATAAAAGGAAGTCTGCTATCAAGATTGGTTGGTTGGTTTGGGGGATTAAAGGGACCAGACTGCCATGGTCATCGGTCCCTTTTTCCAAAGACAAAGAACACCCACAGAGAATAAAAACAAGGAACAGAAGAGATCACAGACGATACAGAACAAGAGATACTGAGACAAAGACAAGACAAAACAAACTAAAACCACACAGAGTGTGACGGTGGTTGGCCGACCAAAGACATAAAAAGGGAAAGGCCAACCACGTAGAAACACATTAAAAAATCAGTGTAAAACCATAGGCCAAAGGCCAGAATCAACACAAAACAATACAATAAAACAGAAACACTCAGAGTAAATGATAAAATCCCCCTGCCCGAATAAAACGTAAAACTAAGTCAGCCATAGTGGAGTCGTCTGTTAAAAGGGCAGGGAGCGTAGCAGGCAGTGCAAATGTCTGCCTGACCACTGCTAAAAGGGGGCAGGCCAGCAAAATGTGGGCCACTGTCAAAGCTGCCCCACAGCGACATAGAGGAGGGTCCTCCCGGCGCAGTAAATAACTGTGTGTCAGCCGGGAGTGGCCAATGCGGAGCCGGCAAAGAACTACTGAGTCCCTGCGAGTGGCTCGCAGGGATGACCGCCACACAGCCGTCGTCTCCTTGACAGCACGGAGTTTATTGCGCATTGGCAGTTCGCGCCATTCATCGTCCCATAGCGCCAAGATTTTGCGGCGGAAGACTGCCCGCAAATCAGTCTCTGGGAGGCCAACGTCCAGAGATGGCTTACTGGTGGCCTCTTTCGCCAGGCGGTCAACATGTTCGTTACCCGGGATACCGACATGACCGGGGGTCCACACAAAGACCACAGAGCGGCCGCAACAGGCGAGAGTATGCAGAGACTCGTGGATAGCCATCACCAAACGAGAACGAGGGAAACACTGGTCGAGAGCTCGTAAACCGCTCAGGGAATCGCTACAGATAACGAAGGACTCACCTGAGCAGGAGCGGATACACTCTAGGGCACGAAAGATGGCGACCAGTTCAGCAGTGTAAACGCTGCAGCCATCCGGCAAGGAACGTTGTTCGGAAAGGTCCCCTAGAGTGAGCGCATATCCGACACGACCAGCAACCATCGAACCGTCAGTGTAAACAACACCAGAGCCCTGATACGTGGCCAGGATGGAATAAAAGCGGCGGCGGAAGGCCTCTTGAGGGACTGAGTCCTTAGGGCCCTGTACCAAGTCGAGCCGAAGGCTAGGGCGACGAACACACCATGGGGGTGTATGCAAAGTAGCCCGGAAAGGAGGTGGAACAGTGAAACCCTGGAGCCCAGAGAGAAGCTCCTTGACGCGGACCGCTATTGTACAACCAGACTGGGGCCGACGTTCTGGCATACGGACGACCGACCGCGGGAACAGGAGACGATAGTTTGGATGCCCGGGCGAGCTTAGAACATGGGCAGCATAAGCGGCCAGCAAACGTTGGCGTCGGAACCGCAGTGGAGGTACACCTGCCTCCACTAGTACGCTGTCCACAGGGCTGGTGCGGAAAGCACCAGTGGCAAGGCGTATCCCGCTGTGGAGAATCGGGTCCAGCACCCGTAACGCAGATGGGGATGCTGAGCCATAAGCCAGGCTCCCATAATCCAGACGGGACTGGATTAACACCTGGTAAAGCCGCAACAATGTAGAGCGGTCGGCGCCCCAGTGGGTGTTGCTCAAGCATCTCAGAGCGTTTAGATGCCGCCAACACGTCTGTTTCAGCTGCCGGATACGAGGCAGCCAAGTCAACCGGGCATCGAAAACCACCCCCAAAAACCTGTGGGTCTCCACCACAGCAAGGAGTTCGTCGGCAAGATAAAGCCGCGGCTCAGGATGGACTGTTCGGCACCGGCAGAAATGCATAACGCAGGTCTTGGCTGCCGAAAACTGAAACCCATGCGCTACAGCCCAAGACTGCGCCTTACGGATAGCGCCCTGTAGCTGACGTTCAACAGCTGCAATGCCAGTAGAGCTGTAATAAAGGCAGAAGTCGTCAGCATACAGGGAAGCGGAGACAGAATTTCCCACGGCCGCAGCAAGCCCGTTAATGGCTATTAAAAACATACAGACACTTAAAACAGAGCCCTGTGGCACACCGTTCTCCTGGACGTGGGAGGAACTATACGAGGCCGCGACTTGCACGCGGAAGGTACGATACGACAGAAAATTGCGGATAAAAATCGGCAGAGGACCCCGAAGACCCCATCCATGGAGCGTAGAAAGAATGTGATGACGTCACGTCGTATCGTACGCCCTCCGCACGTCGAAAAAGACAGCGACCAGGTGCCGACGGCGGGAAAACGCAGTACGGATGGCCGACTCCAGGCTCACCAGATTGTCGGCGGCGGAGCGGCCTTTACGGAACCCACCCTGAGATGGAGCCAGAAGGCCCCGAGACTCCAGTACCCAATGCAAGCGCCGGCTCACCATCCGTTCAAGCAACTTGCAAAGAACGTTGGTGAGGCTAATGGGTCGGTAGCTGTCCACCTCCAGAGGGTTCTTTCCAGGTTTCAAAACGGGGATGACAATGCCTTCCCGCCATTGCGACGGAAACTCCCCCTCGACCCAAAGACGGTTGTAAAGATCGAGAAGGCGCCGCTGGCAGTCCACTGAAAGGTGTTTCAGCATCTGACAGTGGATGCCATCTGGCCCAGGAGCGGTATCAGGGCAAGCAGCGAGGGCACTGCGAAATTCCCACTCACTAAATGGAGCATTGTAAGATTCTGGGTGGTTGGTGCGAAACGAAAGGCTCCGACGTTCCATCCGCTCTTTAATGGAGCGGAAGGCCTGGGGGTAATTCGCAGAAGCGGAGCTCATAGCAAAATGCTCTGCTAAGCGATTGGCAATGACGTCGGAGTCAGTACAAACTGCTCCATTCAGTGAGAGCGCAGGGACGCTGGCAGGTGGCCGATAGCCGTAGATGCGTCGAATCTTGGCCCAGACCTGCGAGGGAGTGACATGGAGGCCAATGGTGGACACATACCGCTCCCAGCATTCCTTCTTGCCTTGGCGGATAAGGAGGCGGGCCCGCGCACGCAGCCGTTTGAAGGCGATAAGGTGGTCGAGGGAGGGGTGTCGCTTGTGACGCTGGAGCGCCCGCCGGCGATCTTTAATCGCTTCAGCGATCTCAGGCGACCACCAAGGCACAGCCTTCCGCCGAGGGGACCCACAGGAATGGGGAATGGCAGATTCGGCGGCAGTAACGATGCCGGTGGTGACCGATTGAACCACCGCATCAATGTCATCGGTAGAGAGAGGCTCAAAAGCGGCAGTGGAGGAGAACAAGTCCCAGTCAGCCTTATTCAGAGCCCATCTGCTAGGGCGCCCAGAACAGTGGCGCTGTGGTAGTGACAAAAAGATCGGAAAGTGGTCACTAACACACAGGTCGTCATGCACACTCCATTGGACAGACGGTAAGAGGCTATGGCTACAGATGGAAAGGTCAATGGCGGAGTAGGTGCCATGCGCCACACTGAAGTGTGTGAAGGCACCATCATTTAACAGCGAGAGATCGAGCTGCGACAATAAATGCTCAACGATGGCGCCTCGACCTGTTGCCACTGACCCACCCCACAGAGGGTGATGGGCGTTGAAGTCGCCCAATAGCAAGAAAGGTGGCGGCAATTGGGCGACCAGTGCAGCCAGGACATGCTGCGAGACATCACCATCCAGTGGAATGTAAAGACTGCAGACGGTAACAGCCTGTGGCGTCCACACGCGTACAGCGACAGCCTCTAAAGGCGTCTGGAGAGGGACAGACTCGCTGTGCAGAGTGTGAAGGACATATATGCAGACGCCACCAGACACCCTTTCATAAGCTGCTCGGTTCTTATAATAACCCCGATAGCCACGGAGGGCGGGGGTTCGCATTGCTGGAAACCAAGTTTCCTGGAGAGCAATGCAGAAGAAAGGGTGAAGGCTGATAAGTTGGCGGAGCTCAGCGAGATGGTGGAAGAAACCGCTGCAGTTCCACTGGAGGATGGTATTGTCCATGGCTGAGAAAGGCGTGACGGGACTCGGAAGGCAGATTACGCCGCTGGGTCACCTGCTGCCTCCGATTGAGCACCCGTGCTAGTGTTATTCATGGCGTCTGAGGGACCGGCGAGTTCTAGGTCCTCAGCGGACGCCAGGATCTCCACCTCGTCCTCAGACGCAGAGCTGTAAGGTGGCGGTGGGGTGGCTGCCACCGCGAGTTCCTTGGGCTTAGAGCTCTTCTTCTTTGATTTCTCACTCTGCTCCTTGGGTTTAACTGGCTGGGAGGGCTTCACCGATTCAGTCTCCGGGACTGAGGAGGATCGTGAAGCCTGTCGACCAGCTGATTGCGGGCACTTACGCCACTGGCGGTCGTCAGCCTTCCCACTGGTGGAAACCTGGGAAGGGAGGGACCCGAGGGACCCCTTGCGAGCGTGAGAAGCCGAAGAAGTTGGACACTTCTCCGGCTTAGAAGCAGGGACGGACGTCCCTGATGGGGGGGATGGTGTTGCCCCTGAGGTAGGTGGCGCAGGAGCAACCCGGTGGGTAGAGCCCCCCACTGGCAAGGGGGCAGGAGGAGTCTTACTGGTTATCGAGCTGGCTGGAAGTCGTGAAACTGATGGGGCGAGCACAGGTGTTGTAGCGGCGGCGTAGGATGACGTCATTCGCACGGGATGTAATCGGTCGTATTTCCGCTTGGCCTCAGTATAAGTCAGTCGGTCCAGGGTCTTATATTCCATGATTTTGCGTTCTTTCTGGAAGATTCTGCAGTCTGGCGAGCAAGGTGAATGGCGCTCCCCGCAGTTGACACAGATGGGAGGCGGGGCACATGGAGTATCGGGATGAGACGGGCGTCCGCAATCTCGACATGTGAGGCTGGAAGTGCAGCGGGAAGACATATGGCCAAACTTCCAGCACTTGAAGCACCGCATCGGGGGAGGAATATAGGGCCTGACGTCACATCGGTAGACCATCACCTTGACCTTTTCCGGTAACGTATCACCCTCGAAGGCCAAGATGAAGGCACCGGTAGCTATCTGATTTTCCTTCGGACCCCGATGAACGCGCCGGACGAAATGTACACCTCTGCGCTCTAAGTTGGCGCGCAGCTCGTCATCAGACTGCAAAAGAAGGTCCTTATGGTAAATAACTCCCTGGACCATATTTAAACTCTTATGCGGTGTGATCGTAACAGCAACATCCCCCAACTTATCACAAGCAAGGAACCGTCGTGACTGGGCAGAGGATGCCGTTTGGATCAGGACCGATCCAGAGCGCATTTTTGACAAGCCCTCCACCTCCCCAAACTTGTCCTCTAAATGCTCGACGAAGAACTGAGGCTTTGTTGAGAGAAAAGACTCCCCATCAGCTCTCGTACAAACTAAGAATCGGGGCGAATAAGTGCTACAGCGATCCTGAGATTTACGTTCCTCCCACGGCGTGGCCAGAGAGGGGAACGTTTTCGGATTGTACTTTTCAGCATTAAATTGAGCCCGAGAACGCTTAGAGACTGCTGGCGGCTGGCCGCCAGCGAGAGATGATGTACCACGCTTCATTGCGGGTCATCCGCCCTGATGCCACCTACTCCGACCAAGGGCCCTCCCCACGGGCGCCACCCAGCCGCAGCAATAGCCACCTGGCAGGACGGCCATTGCCGGGAGTCCTGATGCCCCAAGGAGATGGGCATCTACTCCTTGGCATACGTGGGGAGTTAACGCCGCAGGCATCAGTAGAGCGATCCCTGTGTTGTCAGGGGGCTACAACCAAGAGGGTACATGGCGACCCCACCACAACGGACTGGCTACCGTGCTGGATCTTAGGTGCAAAAATGGCCAAGGTCGTCGTCACAGTTAAAAGAAACACTGCAGAGTGCAGCGTGGTAATCGCCCAAGAGATCGAAAACGAGCGGGACACCATTGCAACGACGAGAAAGACGGCTATAAGTATAATTGCACGAAGGATACAGTGCACCATGTAAGGTGCCCTTCCCCAATTGGCTCGTTCTTCGGAATAATTTAGATAGATGGAGGTCAAACCCGAGAGGGGACCATCACATAAGGCCGAAACGTTTGAGACTCCTTTTAGTCGCCTCTTACGACAGGCAGGAATACCGCGGGCCTATTCTAACCCCCGAACCCACAGGGGGGTCTGCTATCAAGACATTGCTTTTGTTCTATTACTTTATTTATGACTGGACGTTTCTAAAACTGGATACACTCGTCTGTGCTCTGCACTGCAGTCGAGATCTGGCAACGTCGTTCTCTGTTCATTGGCTGACTGTGTTTTGTGACGACAGATGCGCAGATCGAACCTCAACTCGGCCGCCAACAAATGACGCGCACTTTAGGGACTTATTACTTCAATTTCTTGATTAGTTACTTAATTTAGTGTATGTACATAATTTTATTAATGACAACAATCCACCAGAACATGAGTATCAAGTTTTTTTTTATCAAATAGGACAGAATGATATGTGCAGATTAAAGTCAATGAAACAAAAATGAATTATATATGTATCGTTTCTGTTTGATTAATATTTCAGTACATTCCACTATACAGTACATTTGACCCCCCCAGATCTCATTTAACTCTTTATCATATCAAACAAACTCACAGACTGCTCATCATCGCACCATCTTATAATAACAAACTTTTCACAAAATGTCTTGTCACATTGCAACTTGTTCTTTTAGTAATGCATGTACATCTCTTGTCCTTTTTTTCGTTTCATTAGGAAATTCATAAAATCATGACCATGCCTGTAATTCTCAAAGAAGCACCCACAAATCAAATACATGCTCTACAGGGTATAACTACAATATTTGGACAATCACTATAGTAGGAGAGTCAAATTTAGTACATAGTTTACATTTTCAAATATTCCTCAAATAATGTCACTCAATAGTTATATTACATACAGAAAACTTATACTACAGAGAATGGATAGTATTTTCAGTGAGAGATTATTTCATTACAGGTTTATAGATGAGTAAAAGATGTAGCATCCAAAACCGAAAAGAAGAAAACAGAACCCTACATAGCTCGGAGACCTACTGCTCACCACACACTTGATATAAAGATGTGTCCTCCTGAGGGCTTTTACATCAGTCTTATTTTTTCTTGGTGTTTGACACTTCCTAATAGGGTTTCAGTTCAGTTACGTTACGTAGACCAAATAACCTCCCAGACCTTGGATACACTAACCTGTATGCATTTGGGTGTGGCATAGACTGATTTTGAATGGACCAATATAGATGTCAAAGAATTTCTTAATTCATTACTTATAGCCTTGGATTTTTCATGTGTTTTCATCAGGACCAGATCGTCGATTTTAAAATTTGTAGGTTTCGACTTCTTATCATGTTTGTTTTTTCTCAGTTTCCCCTTTGTTCCATTACTTTCTTGACTATTTCTTGTCTTTCCTGTGGACTCATAGCCTTACATGCTGGGAATTAAATTAAGTCGTTGATCACATTTGGTGGTTTCTCATGATACATTATTTCATATGGGCAGAACCCAGTAGACAAATGTTGTAAGCTGTCTACATACTCTATCCAACTTAAATGATTTTTGTTGCAATAAGTTCTAAATAATCTCACTATTTCTCTCACATAACAATCAGCCGGATTGCTTGACGGGTGATAAGCAGATATTAGAAAATGGTTTATATTCTCATCCACAACAAATGTTTTCCTCGTGCTCCATTGTCAGAAAGTATGCTCTTCGGTTTTCCTACCTCTGTGAGTCTCTTCTAATTTTCAAAATGACGTTCTTACTTGTTGCTTTCTTCAACGGATATAGTTTAATGAATTTTGAAAAAAGATTCACCATGATAAATATGAAACAAAATCCTCCTTTAGCCTTAAGCAATGATCCATGAAGATCAGCAGCTCCAAGTTTTAGAAGTTTTTTTGGCAAGATGTTTAGCATATATCCTTTGCAGGTTTGATTACTAACTTTTACCCTTTGGCACCTGTCGCATGTAGATAATTGCTTTCTCACCCTCCTGACAATATTGTAAAAGTATACATTTTCTTCAAACTTTTGAATACTTTCAGTGTCCCACAATGTCCAAAACTCTCATGTACATTCTTTATGAATACTACAATATACTGCTCTGGCCAACACAATCTCTGAATATCACTGTCTGCACAGTATGTTCTGGCAAGTATACCCTTGTGCACTTTGTTATACTGCTCTACTTTCTCATATCCTCTCTTACCCAGATAGCTTTTAACTAACTTCCAGTTGGAATCATGGTTCTGATATCTAAGGATGTCATTACAAATTTTCCTGATTTCATTCTCATCTTTCACTCCTTTTAGATACATAATCCGAAATTCCCTTTCACATTCATCACTGTTATTTTCACCTTCTCCCATTGGCAATCTTGGTACAGCATCAACACTTAGATTTTCTTCACATTTTATATACTTTACTGTATAGTTGAAATGCTGGAGGAATAGTGCCCACCTCGTTATCCTGTTCTGATACAAAGAACGCTCTTGTACATAGATCAAAGCCTTATGGTCTGTGCATACTACTACTTGATGTCCTGATACGTAGTTCTTGAACTTGGTGAAAGCCCAATAGACCACTAACAATTCTTTTTCGGTGACAGTATACGATTTCTCATGTTTTTACAAAGTTCTACTGGCAAAAGCTATTGATCTATGCTGCATCACACCATCTACAATCTGTCTTGGAACAAATGAGCTCCCAGTCCGTAGTCACTGCTATCGGTCATAATGCAAAATGGCTCTTTAAGATCAGGTCTGTATAACATTTTACTACTGCACATCCGTTTCTTCATGCTGTCGAATGCTTCCTGACAATCCTTGTCCCATACCCAAATGGTGGTGTTCTTCAACAAGTTGTTCAAACATGGTGCATTTAAAGCTTGATTGCCGACAAACTTCCGGTAGTAGCCACAAATTCCATAGAATGATTTAACCCTGTGGTGCATGAATTTCACTGCAGTGGACAACTTTTAATTGTCAATTCTCTGGCGTTTCCAATCAGTCATGAGGCTGCAAATGCATGCAGGACACCACACCAGTAGGGAGTGCCCACTGCAGTGAACTGTGCACATTTGCCACTTAGAACTGATCGAAAATGCCAAGGAAGCAGCCATTAACAGCTGTCCACTGTAGTGGACGCTATGCGCCACAAGGTCAAGTTGTTTCTTAGTCTTGGGTGCAGGAAAGTTTGCAGTGGCTTCAAGTTTTTCTTCATCAGGCAAGATTCCTTCTTCTGAGATGGTATGGCCTAAACATTTGATCTGTTTAACTCCGAATTTGCACTTCTCTCATTTTAATGACATCCGTCCCTGTCTCAATCTGTAACATACTTCACCCAACAAACGTATATATTCTTCCAAACTCTTTCCTGTTATGAGTATGTAATCAACATAAAGAATTAGCTTACTTAACAGTTCTTTTCCTAGAACAAAATCCAATGATCAGCTAAATTCTGCAACTGATACATTAAGGCCAAATGGTACAACACAATAGCAATAACATCTTCCTCCATACAAAAATGTGGTATATTTTCTAGACTGAATCTCGAATGGTACCTGATGGAGACCAGCTGTTAAGTTTAAACTAGACATGTACTTCATATGTTCAAACTTATGTAATAGCTCATCTATGTTCTCAGGGTGATCAGTTTCCCTCTCAAGGTATTTGTTTAAATGGCTTGAATCAAGCACAAGTCTTATTTCACCAACATGTTTGGAAACTGCCACCAACGGGTTATTGTATGCACTATTGCACCTTTCAATTACTTCCCACTTTTCCATCTTTTGTAGTTCTTCCTCCACAGCTTTTCTTTTTGAGATGGGTACTCCTTATGGTTTGATTAAAAATGGTTCGTGAGGTGTTAGTTTAAGTCTGCATTCATAGTTTTTCATTTTCCCAGGTTTCTTACTAAACACATCTTTGTATTCCCACAACATACTACCTAACTAATCTGTCTGTTCTTTATCTAGACTTTCAGCTTCTTTTAGTTTGGTGGCCACTAATTCAGCATACTTGTCTTCTCTGCATTCTTCTTCACTGTGTTCCTTGTTAACATCAATCTTTTCGGCACAGTTTTAATCTGCCAGGAAGTTTCATATCAGTGTACACTCCGCTGTAGAGTGAAAATTTCATTCTATCAATCTTTTCATTTGCACAAATCACTCTTTTAATTTGAAAATTGTTCTCTAGGCAATTTTGTATGATTAGTTCAGTCACATGTGTTACATTTGTCTTTGGGTTGGTAAGCCTTAACCTTTTGTTATTCCAGTCAAAATCTGCATTTACTCCTTGTATCCAATTCATTCCAAACAAACTATTTTCAATGAGGTCAGGTACTACAAAACATCCTTGGTTATATTGTACATCATTTATGGTGAAAGATATTAAGGCTTGCCTGTTTAAAACGTTGCTGTGCCTACCAGCTGCTCCCTTAGTTTTGATTCTAATAACAGGATATTCTTCAGAGGCAGCACTATGTCTTATCTGGTCTCTAAATTTTTCAGAAATGGCACAGAGAGGACCTGTGTCTAAGAGGCAAACTCCTTCATAATTAGCAACTTTTATATGTATATACGGGCAACCCAAAACTTTTTTCTTCCTGCTTTCCTCATCTTCATGCAACAAATTATCCTTAATCTCACTAAAGTCCAAGTCATTTATACTATTTTTTCTGCACAATTTCACTTTCTTGTCTGAATTTTGCTTAGTGCTACATTAGATGATTGCTTGATGTAATGTTCCTCTTTTACACACTGCCTACTTTCCCTGGAACTGATCTCATTGTAAACCTGCTGACTGGTTGTACCTTCTAAGTTGGAATGCAATTCTTCACAAATGATCTTGATGACTCTTTTTACCCTGTAGCTGTCACTATAACCCTTGCAAGTAACACAAAAAGTTTCTAGCATCACATCTAAATCATGTCTGTCCACATGTTCCTTATCTGATGATACCTTCCCAGTTTCAATTGGTACAATTTGGTTCTTGTATTCTTCACAAATAATACTGACATCATCATCTTCACTATTAATTAAATCTTCTTTAACCTTCATACACCATGACATCTAATTCTTCCTACCATTCATCATTACTATTGTCACTTTCACTATCAACATCGTCACACATGCTATCATCTCCAATACTAGGCACTTCAACATCTTTACAATGATCATCAGAATTGTTGACTAGTACTCTAGTACAAGTATCATCACTTAAGCACTTAACTGTGATAGATTCTTCCTCCATTAATTTACTTAATCCAAACTCATCAAGATTACCAACAGAACCAACATTTTCTTCACAAACTTCTTCGCCACGCTAATTATATAGGCTTGAAATAGTTTCCTCCTCTAACGGAATTACTTCAACATTCTTACAGATGCTAATACTGCTATCTTCCACACTTTCATTCATACTTTTCCAGAATATACTGTCAAACTGTTATTTCCTAATCTGATGTGCTCTTCTTACATTAGTTCTGTCATTTCCACTCCAATATTTTTGATTACTCTGTCTTATGTGATTATTTTAGATGTTTCTAGGCTGGTGGTGTTTGGCCTGATTTCGGTACTTATTTCTTGCCCCAAACTGACAGGCTCCCAATGGCCCGTCAGTTTAAATTGCCTGGTCTTGATTGGTGATTATCCACTTCTCTGTTATTATTCTCCCATTCCCATTTCTATGGTTGATCCATCTATTATCACTTCTATTGTAACCACTATTATTATTCTGATTTTCAGTTTCACTCCTATCTTGATTCCACCCCCCAGATGATCGATTGCCAAATCTGCCATTACTTAACCTCTCATTTCTCTCAAAGACTCTACCCAGCTTATCTACATACCTCAAGAACTGATCTACAGAGTCGTCTGGTCCATAAATCTGCTCCCACTGTACTCTTTTCCGTAATCTCCTTTTTAAGGCATCTATTTGTATTAATTCGTCAAAAGGCTTGTCTAAATGTACTGATTTCCTCAATTGGTTTTCACAAAAACACTTCAAGCTGCCATCACCTTACCTATACATTCGACCACTCAGAAACTCACTTTTAATCCTAGCTTGCTCAAATTCTGACCAAAACTTATTTAACAACTTTCTTTCAAATTCATCATATGGCATGGTAGAATTACCATTCCAACTCGCCCATGAGATTCATTCTCCTTCCAAAAATCACTTAACAAATTTAATCGTAGCATTGTCTGTCATGTCATTAGTAAAATTATCCCAGCAATGCTGTAAAAATTCAACAGGATGCAATTTCCCATCTCCTGGAAAGCATTTTAAAGGTATGCCACCCCATAAAAAATTAATTTTGTTATCAAAATTTCTTTGAGCTACACCCTCTTGTAATTCTAAACCTTTCTTACTTAAATCTATAACATTATTTTTACACAAATCTATTTTTTATCACACTTCAGTTCTACATTACGTATTTAATTGGTAATGTCTGTAAATTTTAACCCAGAGTTCCTTTTGTAAGTTTCTACTTTTTCTTCTAAGATTTTCCTTGTCTGAACAAATCTCTACTTTATGTTTAGAATTTTCTATTTCTACAAGCTTATCTAGTTTTTCGAATCTCTCCTCGTTTTTTGAAAACTCTTGTGTGAAATTAGTTTCTAATATTTCCAACCTCCCTTCTACTGCTCCTACATGAGTACTGAGTTCACCCTGCCCAGTCTCAACGTAATTTTTAGTGCTGCCAAACCATCCTGGATTTTCCTTATCTTACTAGTATCCTGTCTAATATGTCCTATCTGTTCCTTCACTTCTTGCCTAATCTGTCCCATCTGTTCCTTCACTTCTTTCCTCATCTATCTCATCCGTTTCTTCGCTTCTTTCATATGCTGCATCAATAACATTAACAAATCATCTCTGCCAACTCTTTCCTGTGCAATTGGAGTACTCGTGGCGACATTTTCACTGGAACCCTCTCCACCAAAGCTTCGATCTACACTTTGATTACTCCTGGGCAATAGTTCACTGCTACTTGAGCCTTGGTCCGAATAGTTTTCCATTGGTTCGCTGCTTACAAGTTTTTCCTCATTCACTTTTACCTTGTTGTTATCGGCCATGGTAAATTTGCAAAATATAAAAACTTCCCACACAAATGTTTGTCACTGTCACAAAACTATTTAATTAAAAAGATAAACTGTTACTCATCTGAGGTTGATGGTGCTGTCCGAGAATTTGGTCCCTTTTTATCCACACCAACTCTTTCGATGCAGCAACATCCATTCGTTCAGTGCGACCACAACACAAAAATTTCTATGCTACATTTGGATATTTTAAGACCTTTTAATGGAAGACAAGTGTGTAATAAATCGGTCCTTATGATTTTAGATCATTTTCATGATATTTAGGTATGGTAGCCATCACAGAAGAGAAGATAAGTATTTTACACAGACAACTGGAAACAATTGGTTACTGAAAGTTGCCATGTCAGAAACATTTATTAAAAGCCAGGAAACTAGCTTTGTATATGAACTAATGAAACAGTGTGTCATTTATTGAAGGTTAAGAAATTACATACCGGCCTGTTCCATCATCAAATGAATTAATGGACAGACCGAGTTTACTGTACTTTATCCAAAACATTAAGCCATTACATAAATTCACAGTATTCAGATTGGGACCTATATTTAAGATGGGGGAAGGAAAGTGGCACGATGAAATTAAAGTGACTTTAACTTTTGTGGCATGGCTAAAAATGGATTCATCCAAGTGGCGGCACAGGAATTTGGGTTTTCCATAACCAAGTTTGGTGATGTCACTTGAGTGGTGGCCAAGTGGCATCACTTGTGAAAACCAGGCTTAATGCATTAATAGATGACCAACCACACAACATGATGACTGCTTTAGGAATGACAACAGTAGGGAAATTGATTTTGAAAGACAGAACCAACAAGCAGCAGACGATTTTGGGATTATTTTCTCTCCAAAATACAGACAGCAGATACTGACAAAATGAGCGGACATTGGTAAGCTACATGTAGCTTTGGATGAGACTCACTCTGGAACAAATGAACAATTTAACGGACCCTCTCCGAGGATACATTTACATGTGATATGGAAGATATTAAGACTGATTTTCCCACTCGGGTGGTAAAGGATAGCAGCTCACTGATAGATAACTTCTTTATAGACCAAGATAAGTTTAACCAGATAAATGCTCAGCCTGTTGAGAATGGTCTTTCTGATCATGGTGCACAGCTAGTTACAATATATGACATAGCTCCATTCAGCAATACTAAACAGTCCTCCAAAGCAGTACGTTCAGTCAACGATTTAACAATTGCAAATTTCAGGGAAAGCCTACAGCAGTTAGACTGGGATGAGGTGTACCGTGAACCTGATGCCAATTTAAAATATAATTCATTTCATGACATTTTTGTAAATGCATTTGAAAACTGCTTCCCCAAGAAAATAGTTAAATATACTCATAAGAAACCTTGTAACAAACCATGGCTTACTAAGGGTATAAAAATATCTTGTAACCAGAAAAGGGAAATGTATCTGACAGCAAGAAAGAGTAGTGACCCAGAAACTATGAAATATTATAAAAACTACTGTGTTATATTAAGAAAAGTTATTAAAAAATCCAGAAGTATATGTATCATGTCTGAAATCAGCAACTCTGATAATAAAATTAAAACAATTTGGAATATTATTAAAAGAGAAACAGGTCAACCAAGAGCAGAGGAAGACAGTATTACCATCAAATTGAATGAAAACTTTACGAACAAAAAGTCAGAAGTTGAAAATATTTTTAATAATCATTTTCTAAATGTTGTGGATATAGTAGGATCCAGGTGTTCATTAGAAGATGCTAAGCTGTTAATGGAAGAGGCCATACCTATGCAATTTGATACAATTGAAATCTCACCCACTTCTTCCTCTGAAATTAGGAAAATAATAAACTTGCTTAAAAGCAAAAACTCACATGGAATTGATGGCATTTCCAGCAAAATACTAAAAGCTTGTTCTCAACAGATAAGTAAGATTCTCAGCCACCTGTGTAATAGCTCTCTGCAACAGGGCATTTTCCCTGATAGACTGAAATATGCTATTGTTATACCTTTGCATAAAAAGGGGGATAGATCTGATGTCAACAATTACCGTCCAATCTCCCTTCTAACAGCTTTATCCAAAATTTTTGAGAAAGTAATGTATTCAAGAGTAGCTTCACATATCTGTAAAAATGAAGTACTAACAAAATGTCAGTTTGGTTTCCAGAAAGGTTTTTCAGCAGAAAATGCCATATATGCTTTCACCAGTCAAATTTTGAATGATCTGAATAACCGAACACCACCCATTGGGATTTTTTGTGATCTCTCAAAGGCTTTTGATTGTGTAAATCATGAAATTCTGCTACACAAGCTCAAGTATTGTGGCATGAGTGGGACAGTGCACAAATGGTTTAATTCGTACCTAACTGGAAGAGTGCAGAAAGTTGAAATAAGTAGTTCTCGTAACATGCAAAGATCAGCACATTCCTCAAACTGGGGAACTATCAAGAATGGGGTTCCACAAGGGTCAGTCTTGGGTCCTTTGTTGTTCTTAATATATATTAATGACTTGCCATTCTATATCCATGAAGAGGCAAAGTTAGTTCTCTTTGCTGATGATACAAGTATAGTAATCACACCTGACAAACAAGAATTAACTGATGAAATTGTCAATACTGTCTTTCAGAAAATTACTAAGTGGTTCCTTGTAAATGGACTCTCACTGAATTTTGATAAGACACAGTACATACAGTTCCGTACAGTGAATGGTATGACGCCATTAATAAATATAGACCTTAATCAGAAGCATATAGCTAAGGCAGAATATTCCAAATTTTTAGGTGTGTCCATTGATGAGCAATTAAATTGGAAGAAACACATTGATGATCTGCTGAAACGTTTGAGTTCAGCTACTTATGCAATAAGGGACATTGCAAATTTTGGTGATAAACTTCTTAGTAAATTAACTTACTACGCCTATTTTCACTCATTGCTTTCATATGGCATCATATTTTGGGGTAATTCATCACTGAGGAATAAAGTATTTATTGCACAAAAGCGTGTAATCAGAATAATAGCTGGAGTCCATCCAAGATCATCCTGCAGACATTTATTTAAGGATCTAGGGATATTCACAGTAGCTTCTCAGTATATATACTCTCTTATGAAATTTGTTATTAACAACCAAACCCAATTCAAAAGTAATAGCAGTGTGCATAACTACAGTACTAGGAGAAAGGATGATCTTCACTATTCAAGATTAAATCTAACTTTGGCACAGAAAGGGGTGAATTGTACTGGCACTAAAGTCTTTGGTCACTTACCAAATAGTATCAAAAGTCTGACAGATAACCAACAAGTATTTAAGAAGAAATTAAAAGAATTTCTGAATGACAACTCCTTCTACTCCATAGAGGAATTTTTAGATATAAATTAAGAAAAAAGAAAAAAAAACACAAAAAAATATTAAAAAAAAAAATAAATAAAAAAAATAAATAAAAACACAAAAAATAAAAAAGTTGTTATATTAACTTAAGTATGTTGTTAAATTAACTTAATTATGTCATGTATTGGAAAATTTGATCGTTCCACATCATTACGAAATATCGTATTCATGATCCATGGAACTAGTATTAATCTAATCTAATCTGAATTCTGACACTAAAGCTGAACTTTTAATGGACGAAATACAAACTGCAGATGGTGCTTTCATCCTAGTGATTGGACTTAATATAAATGGTTATAAAGCTGCAGCCATCCCAGATTCTGTACATGATGCTACCACAATATCCAGGAATTAGTATGAACAGCTTTGCGAAACAGAAGAGATGATTGAATTTTCAGGAAATATTGTGCGCATATATGCCAGCTATTGGTCATAACAGTCATGCTGACGCTTTGCAAACACTCATTAGATGTAAGGTTTTAGAAAGATACTTTGAGATAACTGTATTCATTACAGAATCTTTAACTGTGGATTAGATTTTTTGTAATGATTATTCGATCAAAAGAACATGCAAAAATAGTTATGGAAGAGGATGTTTACGCATTTATGACAAGAATGAAGAATTCATTGGAGAAGAAAGGGAAGTTTCTGCAGGTTTAGGAGTCAGAATTATTAAGAAGATAGATGATGGGATAGGATTGTGTGTCCAAGATATGGGAAGAAGGAAATATGAAAATGATGTCAAAAGTTCAGGAAAAGATCGATAATTTCATTATCAATGGGCAGTTTCATAAGATTGTATTTTTGACAATAAGCGTAGGTATGGTACCGAGTCACATGATTTTCGGACATCAAGAAATACTGCATCTACCTTGTTACAAACCTTTCAGTATGTCATGTGAGAAGAGTGAGAGTTGGGTTTCACATGATCCATGTTTTCGAAATCCATGCTGACTGACACTGAGGAGGTCATTCTGTTCAAGGTATCTCATTATGTTTGAGCTCAGAATATGTTCTAAGATTCTACAAGAAATTGATGTCAAGGATGTTGGATAGCAGTTTTTTTGGATCACTCCTACTACCCTTCTTATTCTTTTGTTTTTTGAGGGATCTACGATAGATTATAGTTAGAAGTGGAGCTAATTCAGCCACAAGTACAGTATAGAATCTGGCAGTGATTCCATTGGGACCTGGAGCTTCGTTCAATTTTAACGATTTCAGCTGTTTCTCAACATCACTGACACTAACACTTATTTCACTCATATTTTCAGTGGTACGAGGATGAAATTGGGGCAATTCTCCTCGACTTTTCTTTGTAAAGGAACATTTGGAAACAGAGTTAAGCATTTCAGCTTTTGCTTTGCTACCCTCAATTTCAGTTCCTGTCTCATTCGCTAGGGACTGGACACTGCCATTGCTTTTCACAAGTGCTTCAAACTCTGGCACTTTGTTGAAAATGCTTCAGCAGTTTACCATTAGGATTTAAATAGTCTCACCTGTCGTAGGCATTTCTTTTGATCTTACACTGTTAGCTCTGGGTGTCCTACAGCATCTGGATTGGATGGAGAGTCACCTAATCTAACAAACCCTTGTGTGCACCACACACACAGTCAGTTACCTTAATAGCAGCCTCTGATGTGTAGTGCACAACTGACCTATTTAGGAGAACCCTACAATTTCCAACCATATGGCACAAGTTACGGAAGTCACAGCCTAGCTTGTCACAGAACCTTCTAAGTCTCTGGTTGAGTTCTTCCACTCAACTCAGAACCAAAGCGCCACGATCAGTTCTGGGGACAATGCTGCAAACTGTGAACTTTGTTGAAACTCCACATGCAAGGCTGGTCTTCTCAGCCTTCTCTATCAGTCACTGGTATGATCAAAGAATGACCTAAGGGCCCAGACGACAAGCATAATTTGTTCCAATGTGTGTCACAATCTGCAGTTGGTTGCACTCTGTTGCCTCAATGGTTGCCAGAATAGCCTCTTCAACATGCTGAATGAGGTGCCCAGGCATACATACTGAGTGAGCCCTTGTGTCCTTTCCTGTTCCCTACTACCATTTCCCAAAGGGGTACCATGAATGTCAATCAACTCATCCTGTGTTTGAGAACAGCATACACAGTGGGGCTGCGTTTTGGCACCTCATCTATTGCTGTATTAGCCTGAAGGCGGAACTCAAGTACTGTTGATACAGTGCATAATACCGTTTCTAACCGCACACTGATAAGAGTCTAAACCTTAGTATGTCACACAAGGGGTTGAAATGCATTCATTGTGGAGGAGTAAACGAGGCAGATAAGGCTGTACTGAACTGCATTATTTAGCACTGCCTAGGGTCATGTGGTGTGGTGTTGGCAGGCTGCGGCAACCAGGTGTCACCATCCTATTGGGATGTGGGTGCATGGGGCACTGCCGTGTTGTTGCGTGACAGCCCCTGGATGCCGTCGTACACGAGTGTGAGGTACGTTTCATGATTCCATCAGTGCAGGTCATCACTTTCAGAACGTAACCACTGTGAGTTGACACAGGTCTTGTACAACTGATCCTCAACAGTGTCAATTGCTTGCAGCATGGTAACACACACAGTAGTAGACCACTGTCAGCAAAGGCTGTGACATGGGTCGTCTGTGAGGGTGAACTAGAATTTTCAGCCCATGATGAAATCGGAGCAAAAAGCCCAAGGAAGGGCAGTTGTGAGGCATAATAGTATAAAGCAGGATGGTAGAGGTCAGGTGAGAGGTTGTACTCATCGAGAAAGTCTACTCGTATCACCTGCTCAATAAGGTAGAATGTCCATTCAAAAAACAGTTCATTGGAAAAGTATTCTGTGAGAGTTTTTGAGCATCATGTACGTGAGTGACTGCATCACTAGCCACATGCAGCTACAATCCTATATTTGCAGTATGTGGTTCCAATAGTAAGCGAGGCACAGTGCACACATCTGACCCTATGGCAGTGAGAAGGCAGGGATTAGTGTCAAACTCTTGAACATAGATGCATCTGTCGTCCAAAGTCTCTGAGGATGGGGGGAGGCGATTCGTTGATATAATGCAAGTCAGTGTGCCTATTTCATAATATGGCTGTCATTTTGGTATCTGCAAGGCTGATGAAAAATGTGTGCTGATGCGCCATATTGTGTATGATACCATCAGTGTTGCAGGAGAGAGGGGGTCTGGTCAGCTTGTGTGGTGGCCTTTGCTATTGCTGTGAGCAGGCAGCAACTCAGTGCTTGGAGGAGAGCTTGTGACATCAGCTTCATGCGAGGTTGGGTGGCATTGGGATTGTTTGGAGGGTGAGAAAGCCAGCCAAGCAGTGGAGGCAGGGTATCCAAATTGATTTTTTGCCTATGCTGCATGACTGAATATATCTTGTCCACTAGGGCTAACTTCCTGTCCAGCAGTTCTGCCTAATGCACAATCATTATGAGCTGTAGTTGAGACAGAAGTTTCACAGTCCATAATGTCGACAGAAATGTTTCTGGCATTAGCGAAAGGTCCATTAGTGAACATAGATGGGGTCAAAATATTGAGAATGTTCCCTCAGTGAGCTGTTTGTCAAAAATGACCTGTTACATCTGTTGTCCAGGGGTATGGGTGATGCAATGTATTATGGCTATTTTTACTTTGTCATATTTGTTGAGCAGCAGAGGGGAAAGAATGATGAAATTTAGTAATTCTGATTATTTTGCAAGGTAGCAGATGAGTTTTACAAACTTTGAATTGTCGTTAACAATACGTAATGTGGTGAAAACACACTCAGCTGTTATGAACTACAAAGATACTTCTTCAGGTCGGAATTGTGGGAGCTTCACTTGTGATTTAGCAGAAAGCTGTTCTGTGGATCCTGATATCTGATGTACTGCCAAAATTGAATAGTACTGTATGACTGATGCTGACTCAATCGATTGCAGTGCAATTGAATGGGTGAACATGGTGTCAGTGTTGCACAAAGGTTGTGCGTATGAGATGGTTGCATCGAGTGTTGGTGATCGCACTGCAGCAGACACAATCAGCACCATGCTGTTCTCATGAAAACAACGCAGAATTGTCACATAAGAAGCCTGGCATGGGTTCTGCCCACCAGTCCATTAAAAAAAGACTCTGATGGCAGCCATTGTTGATTCACGTATTTTGTGAGATGCCACTTGTACATACTCGTTGCCTCATATCCCACACAGTTTGTTGCCTGAGGCAATGAGCGCTCTGCATTGTGTTCGTTGTGGATAGATTTGTAGCCATAGAGCTGCTTAGATCAGCGAACAGTTCAAACTTGACACTCACAGTTAATGCAAAATAGTGTGGCACACAACATTATTTCCCACATAACACTGTGTGCACTGCTTGTCAGGGTCAGAAATGTGGGAGTACACCTCTGTACAGTAATAAATGATACAATAATAAACTAGTAACACCATTATATGTGGATTAACATTTATTCGGCACATGAGAATACAAGAGGTGACTTCTATTTACAATTGGTCCAAACTGGCGTCTTGGTTACAGAGGTTCCACAGTGCCACTCTGCAGCACTGGTAAGCTATTCTCTTTGTATTAATATCCCCATAGCACAGTCAGTCAGTCAGTCAGGATTGTGTGAAAGAGCTGCATGCCACAGGTAACCATAAGGAGTCAGCATGTTTATCAACAAGTCTGCATAACTGCCTTGACAACTTGAGACTTCACTTGCATGTGACGAACTAAGTGCTGGTCAGGTTCTTTACAAAGCAAAGTACCCACAAGTGGAGTGAATGATTAAACTGAAACTGTGTGACATTAAATGTGTTCACGTCTGAATATTCGAAGGTCACACCAGTATTAACCTGCAAATATGTCTTTGCTTGTGTAAACTTGTGCAATAAATCTATGTCTCCTCCCTTCCAAGTTTCTTTCTTAATTTCTGAACTTACAAACTACTGACATTTATGTTATTAAATTTGAAATATAATGTATCTTCTGTCTACACTTTATACATGACATGATTACTTTTGTTTGTTAGCATTACTGCAGTGTATGTGTTAGATTACAGCAGCTACTGTTCTTTTAGCTTTGTAAACATAAATAATATCTGCTGTTAACGTAAGGTGGGTCTGCATGCTGGTAAAAACCAGGCATGGTGTCATTATAATGTGTACACGCTGTATCAAAGATGACAGAATTACAATACCAGAAGGAAAAATGACATTCATTATTTCACATTATGGCTGTCTCTACCACAGAAAGGTGTAAACAATGGTGCAACAAAAGTTTTTGATCACTTACCCAGTAATATAAAATGTCTGACAGACAGGAAAGTAAAATTTCAGTACAAACTTAGGAAATTTCTACTTGCAACTTCTTTTACTCCACAGAAGACTTTCTATTACTGTAATATGTAGAAGTTGGTGGGTAGGAACTACTAATTCACATCTGTGTATCTTTTGTTGAGCATGCAACCATATGTACAAATTAATTTGCAATGTGAATGTAAAATGACTCATTCCTCATCATTACAATTTATAGTGCAAAACAATAGATGGAAACATGAAACTAACTTACTAATTAATTAAGTAAACAAATAATTAACTGATTGTTTAAGATGCTTAACCGTGGTAATCATTCTTGCAGATAAATTAAAAGAACAGTTCATTACATCTTCAATAGGTGTATTTACTCCAATTCTGGAAGTTATTAATGTTTTTATTTTCTTTGAAAATGTGAACCTGCCAACTTTTGGGAAAAGACCTATGACTCAGTTGGTTAAACGCAGTTTTATGGAGACAGAGATCCCTTGTTTGAAACTGCCCAGAGTCTGATTTCTTCTTAATGCAAAAATTGCTGCTAAGTAACAGCGTGATATGGAGTCCATGCTAAACGTGATGCAAGCAGGAAATTACCTTCAGAAATGACTAATTTGTTAAAATTAAAGACTGGAATATCTAACAACAAAGCAAAATTTGGCAGATACCCTCCAGTCTGTCAACCAGTTACACATATCATTAGTGGAAAACATCAGTGTGTCTGTAGTTTATTAGTAAGGATTATAGAATCTTACCTCCAAACACACTTTGTAGATTTTCAGTCTTACCAGGGAGAAAGACGAATGCCAGTCTGACTTATTTGCATTGAGACATCAGGAACGTCATTAGTCACCTCTAATGCTAAATTCAACTTCTTATTTTGTTTCTGTGTACATAATGGTTACAGAATTTTTGCTGAAAATAGGTGACCACAGAGATTTTTGTTCAAATGCCAGTTTCAAGTGACTGTACTGAGCTGACAATATCTGCAAATGGCTTTTTATACCAGTAAAATGGAAAGTTTCTTTAAGATTACTCACCACAATCCTAAAAACTTAGGGCATGGCAAATGATAATGTATGTTAGCAAAGTAGTCTGCAAGTGACAGACAGAATATAACATGCTGCTATTACACTTAGAAGCACATAGCATGTCACAGATTATTTAACTAGATAGTTTAATATCCTTGTCCATTTTAGTCAATGTCTACATGTGCAAAAGTCTTCAATTCATCGTCTTCATCATTTGAAAACTGCAATGAAATTATTGTTGCAAATTTTAAAATATGCAGTCAGATGACTAATGTTAACAAAACTTTGGATTTTATTAATATAAAGAGCTATTTGCAAACATTGTCAGCTCAGTACAGACACTTACAACAGGTATTTGAGATAAAAGGTCTTTGGTCATTTATTTTCAGCAAAAATGCTTTACCAATCATTAAACAGAAATAAAATGAGGAGTTGAATTTAGCATTAGATGTGACTAATGACATCCCTGATGTCGTAATGCATATAATCCTGACTGGCACCTGACTTCTCCCTGGTGAGATTTAAAATCTCCAAAGTGTGTCTGAAGGTCAGATTCTCTAATCCTTATTAATAAACCACCAGAACAACTATAGACACACTGATGCAGTTCTTCAGCGATGTGTGTAACTGGTTGACAGACTGGAGGATATCTATCAAATTATGCTTTGGCATTATAAATTTCACTCTTTAATTTTAACAGCTGAATCATTTCTCAAGGCAATTCCCTACCTGTGTCAAGTTTAACGTGGTCTCTGACTTCACGCTGATACTTAGCAGCAATTTTCACATGGAAAAAAAATGGTACTTTTGGTAGTTTTGAACACCTTATTTCTGCCCATAAATAACTGTATTTAACTTTCTGAGCCATGGTGACATTCCTTCCAAACCTGCCAATTTTACCATTTAGATACGATATGGTGAGGTAATTTTTTCCAAAAGTTGGCAGGTTCACACTTCCTAAGAAAATAAAGGTATCAATCGCTTCCAATATACCAAATGAAGATATAATGGGCTGCTCCTTTACTTCGTTTGCAAATATCTTTGCCACAGTTTAGTGACTCTGATGATCACAAAGGTCGATACATGACCTCTGTCATCTTTCATACAGTGTGTAAACACCATAATGACATCATCCGTGACTTTGCCAACATGCAACCAGACTCTTTTTAACATAAGGCCATAGTTAGTGTGAGCGCATTGTTTCTGTAATAGGTTGGCAACATGAGCTGGTTGCTGCTTGAATAAAAATATGAAGTCCGTCATTTTATGTAGTTAAAAAGAGTGCATTATGGGACTTGAAAATAAAATATAATGTTTCCGGAAAAGGACCTTGGCAGATACAATACTGGCAATATCAAGAAACTTGGAAAAAAAGAAAAGAAATAAATGAGTAAAAATAAGAAGATGCACCAGCAAAACACTATATTTTGAAAACCACAGATATTATTGTTAAAACACATGCCCTTACCTGTGAAACATGTAAAGTAACTTATGATACATTTACAAAAGTATATCAGAAGAATACAAACCAAAAGAAGATTCAGTTACTTGTAGAGTTCTACAACTTCGAATATGACAGAAACCTAGTTATCATGTCCACTATTGCTCAAGTATAAATCTTAGAATTCAGATTGAACCTGCTCTGGCAGAATACTGATGAAACAGCATTGATGACAGGAATAAGAACAACATTAGCTCATAAATATAAACATTTTGGAAGCTTGGAACTCTACCAGTAAGGAGAAGAAGTCAGTGGAAAACCTGAAATCAAGACTTCAGTCTGAAGAAGATAAAATGAAGAAAAATTAAGCAGAAATATGTGTTGAATTCAAAGGTACAGCCTACAAGAAGGAAGATTAGAATTAAAAAGGCGGCAAAAACAGTGAAAGTGCTTTGGATGTAGACGTTCAGGTGGGTGTGAAAAGAAACTTAGTGGTAAAAACAACAAAACACAATGCTCTAAATGTGGTAAGTAAGGTAACTGTCTCATGTAAGTACCACAAATTATCCAACTGAATAATATCACTAAAAAAAAAAAAAAAAAAAAAAAAAAAAAAAAAAAAAAAAAAAAAAAAAAAAAAAAAACATGAGGAGACAAATTAAGCACTAAAGGCAGTTTTCCTTTCAGAAGTACTAGCGACAGAACGCAAGAACAGAAGATTGATAAAATACCTACCAACTTTGTTGTAGACAGTGGTAGTATTGAACAAATATCACATGAGAGGAAAATTATGTTAAATGTGAAGAGCTGTGAAGATGCAAAAAGTAAGATTGCGAATGGAAAATTCACGTGTTTTAATCTTGTTGTGCAGTTGAATCGCGACAACAGTTGTTGACAAACACATCGCATGTCATTGACCTGTCAAGGAATTTATTGGCATTAAATGCCTTTATAAATGTGGTTCATGGTGTGGGTTCTTGTTGTCATGTCCTCGTTCATGAACCACGGGCAACGTATGAGTGGCCAAGTAAGTGGTCCTGACAGTCGGGATACCAGTTACTTTGGAATAAGGCTGGGCATCTCGGACATATTCTGAGTCGTGGTCACATTTGTGCTCAGACGGCAAAGACTACCAAATCCACCGGTTAGTCCCTCAACCATTAGGGGAAAAACTCAATGGGACCCAGGGCAAGCAAGGCTAGCAACCTGCTTCCCTGGTACTTTAAATATGATGCTGGCAACGATCAGAGCAAAATGCCTCAGACCTTTGGAGGTGACGGAGCCCCACCTCTAACTGACAAACCAGGGACTCCTAAGATGCGACTCGGCAAACAAATGGTAACGATATGGGGAGCTATTAATATCAATGGGGGCTACTCTGGGAAGAAGGTAGAGCTGGCAGAGGCTGCAAGTAAGATAGGGTTGGACGTTTTAGTTGTTAGTGACATTCGGGTAAGGGGTGAGAAAGAAGAGGAAGTGGCAGAATACAAGGTCTACCTGTCAGGAGTCGAAGCAGGAATAGCACAATGGGGTGCAGGGCTTCACATCAGGAAAGAAATGGAACCCAGCATAGTTGCAATAAGGTATGTAAATGAATGACTGATGTGGATAGATTTGACAGTGTCTAGCAAGAAAATTGTCAGTATATTCGCATTGTGAAAGGACAGATCAAGATAAGATGGATAGTTTTTATGACGCACTCAGTGATGTAGTTGTTAAAGTAAAGGACAAGGACAGTGTTCTGCTCATGGGTGATTTTAATGCCAGGATTGGAAATCGAACAAAGGGGTACGAAAAGGTTATGGGTAAATTTGGAGAGGATATGGAGGCAAACAGGAAGGGGAAACAACTCTTGGATTTCTGTGCCAGTATGGGCTTAGTAATCACAAACTCCTTCCTTAAACATAAGAACATTCACTGGTACACTTGGGAAGACAGGGGAACCAGATTTGTCATTGACTATATAATTACAGATCAGGAATTCAGAAAGGCTGTGAGGGACACACGTGTATTCAGGGGATTCTTTGATGACACTGATCACTATTTAATCTGCAGTGAAATTTGTATTGTGAGGCCAAAAGTGCAGGAGGTCAGGTCTATATGTAGGAGGATAAGAGTGGAGAAACTTCAGGATAAGGAAATCAGGCACAAGTACATAACAGTGATCTAAAGGTACCAGTTAGTTGCATGTAGTCAATTACAGTCATTGGAAAAGGAATGGACAAGGTACAGGGACACAGTACCAGAAGTGGCTAAAGAATGTCTTGGAACAGTAGTGTGTGAAGGTAGGATGAAGCAAACAGCTTGGTGGAAAGACACAGTCAAGGCAGCCTGTATAAGGAAAAAGAAGGCGTATCAAAAATGGCTACATACTAGAACTCAGGTAGACAGAGAAAGTTATGTTGAAGAAAGAAACAAAGCCAAACAGATAATTGCAGCATCCAAGAAGAAATCTTGGGAAGATTTTGGAAACAGGTTGGAGACTTTGGGTCAAGCTGCTGGGAAACCATTCTGGAGTGTAATTAGCAGTCTTCGAAAGGGAGGTAAGAAGGAAATGACAAGTATTTTGGACAGGTCAGGAAAACTGCTGGTGAATCCTGTTGATGCCTTGGGCAGATGGAGGGAATATTTTGAAGAGTTGCTCAATGTAGGTGAAAATACGATCAGTAATGTTTCAGATTTCGATGTACAATGGGATAGGAACGATGATGGAAATAGGATCACATTTGAGGAAGTGGAGAAAATGGTCAATAGATTGCAGTGGAATAAAGCGGCTGGGGTGGATGAAACTAAGTCGGAACTCATCATATACAGTGGAATGTCAGGTCTTAAATGGTTACACAGGATAATTGAAATGGCGTGGGAGTCGGGACAGGTTCCATCAGACTGGACAAAAGCAGTAACCACACCAATCTTTAAACATGGAAACAGAAAAGATTGTAACCACTACAAAGGTATCTCTTTACTCAGCGTTGTGGGTAAAATCTTCTCAGGTATTGTTGAAAGGAAAGTGCGAGTATTAATTGAGGACAAATTGGATGAAAATCAGTGTGGGTTTAGGCCTATTAGAGGTTGTCAGGACCAGATCTTTAGCTTGCGGCTAATAATGGAGAAGTGTTATGAGTGGAACAGGGAAGTTTATCAATGCTTTATAGATCTAGAAATGGCATATGACCGGGTTCCTAGGAGGAAGTTATTGTCTTTTCTACGAGATTATGGAATAGGAGGCAAACTTCTGCAAGCAATTACAGGCCTTTACATAGATAGGCAGCAGTTAGAGTTGATGGTAAATTGAGTTCATGGTTCAGAGTAGTTTCAGGGGTAAGACAAGGCTGCAACCTGTCTCCACTGTTGTTCATATTGTTTATGGATAATATGTTGAAAACAAAAGACTGGCTGGGTGAGACTAAGATATGTGAACACAAAATAAGCAGTCTCGCATATGTGGATGACTTAGTTGTGATGGCAGATTCGATTGAAAGTTTGCAAAGTAATATTTCAGAGCTAGATCAGAAATGTGAGGACTATGGTATGAAGATTAGAATCTCCAAAACGAAAGTAATGTCAGTGGGAAAGAGAGATAAACGGATTGACTGCCAAATAGGAGGAACAGAGTTAGAACAGGTGGACAGAAACTAATTAGCATACGAGAATCAAACTTGGTAGCATTAATGTCCAAGAGTATGGGGTGCAGGATTTCCATGTGCCACAGTGCCACCGTCCAGTTCCAAATATGGCAACCCGGTGCCGTGATCAGCCATTGTGATTCATAGTTTCACACACCTGACCAGTTGCAGTGCACTTGTAGATGTTTCAACGTGAGTCTGGACAAAAGGAGCAGCGCATTATTGGCGGAGCTCTATTATCAAAACAACACTAATGCTGCAGCTGCACTTTGAGTGCAGCTAGAACTTGCTAGTTCTGCAAGGTTCCCAGGAGAGCTTCTGTAAAGTTTGGAAGGTAGGAGACGAGATGAGATACTGGCAGAAGTAAAGCTGTGAGAACCGGGCGTGAGTCGTGCTTCGGTAGCTCAGATGGTAGAGCACTTGCCCGCGAAAGGTAAAGGTCCCGAGTTCAGAGTCTCGGTCGGGCACACAGTTTTAATCTGCCAGGAAGTTTCATATCAGCGCACACTCTGCTGCAGAGTGAAAATCTTATTCTGGAAACATCCCCCAGGCTGTGGCTAAGCCATGTCTCCGCAGTATCCTTTCTTTCAGGAGTGCTAGTTCTGCAAGGTTAGCAGGAGAGCTTCTGTAAAGTTTGGAAGGTAGGAGACAAGATACTGGCAGAAGTAAAGCTGTGAGCACCGGGCGTGAGTCGTGCTTCGCTAGCTCAGATGGTAGAGCACTTGCCCGCGAAAGGCAACAGTCCTGAATTCGAGTCTCGGTCGGGCACATAGTTTTAATCTGCCAGGAAGTTTCATATCAGCGCACACTCCGCTGCAGAGTGAAAATCTCATTCTGGAAACATCCCCCAGGCTGTGGCCACGCCATGTCTCCACAGTATCCTTTCTTTCAGGAGTGCTAGGAAGGAAGGGTTAGTGTTTAACGTCCCGTCGACAACAAGGTCATTAGAGACGGAGCGCAAGCTCAGGTTAGGGAAGGATGGGAAAGGAAATCAGCCGTGCCCTTTCAAAGGAACCATTCCGGCATTTGCCTGAAACGATTTAGGGAAATCATGGAAAACCTAAATCAGGATGGCTGGAGACGGGATTGAACCATCGTCCTTCCGAATGCGAGTCCAGTGTGCTAACCACTGCAGGAGTGCTAGTTCTGCAAGGTTCACAGGAGAGCTTCTGTAAAGTTTGGAAGGTAGGAGACGAGATACTGGCAGAAGTAAAGCTGTGAGTACCGGGCGTGAGTCGTGCTTCGGCAGCTGAGATGGTAGAGCACTTGCCCGCGAAAGGCAAAGGTCCCGAGTTCAAGTCTCGGTCGGGCACACAGTTTTAATCTGCCAGGAAGTTTCATATCAGCGCACACTCCGCTGCAGAGTGAAAATCTCATTCTGGAAACATCACCCAGGCTGTGGCTAAGCCATGTCTCCGCAGTATCCTTTCTTTCAGGAGTGCTAGTTCTGCAAGGTTAGCCAGAGAGCTTCTGTAAAGTTTGGAAGGTAGGAGACGAGATACTGGCAGAAGTAAAGCTGTGAATACCGGGCGTGAGTCGTGCTTCGGTAGCTCAGATGTTAGAGCACTTGCCCGCGAAAGGCAAAGGTCCAGAGTTCGAGTCTCGGTCGGTCACACAGTTTTAATCTGCCAGGAAGTTTCATATCAGCGCACACTCTGCTGCAGAGTGAAAATCTTATTCTGGAAACATCCCCCAGGCTGTGGCTAAGCCATGTCTCCGCAGTATCCTTTCTTTCAGGAGTGCTAGTTCTGCAAGGTTAGCAGGAGAGCTTCTGTAAAGTTTGGAAGGTAGGAGACAAGATACTGGCAGAAGTAAAGCTGTGAGCACCGGGCGTGAGTCGTGCTTCGCTAGCTCAGATGGTAGAGCACTTGCCCGCGAAAGGCAACAGTCCTGAATTCGAGTCTCGGTCGGGCACATAGTTTTAATCTGCCAGGAAGTTTCATATCAGCGCACACTCTGCTGCAGAGTGAAAATCTTATTCTGGAAACATCCCCCAGGCTGTGGCTAAGCCATGTCTCCGCAGTATCCTTTCTTTCAGGAGTGCTAGTTCTGCAAGGTTAGCAGGAGAGCTTCTGTAAAGTTTGGAAGGTAGGAGACAAGATACTGGCAGAAGTAAAGCTGTGAGCACCGGGCGTGAGTCGTGCTTCGCTAGCTCAGATGGTAGAGCACTTGCCCGCGAAAGGCAACAGTCCTGAATTCGAGTCTCGGTCGGGCACATAGTTTTAATCTGCCAGGAAGTTTCATATCAGCGCACACTCCGCTGCAGAGTGAAAATCTCATTCTGGAAACATCCCCCAGGCTGTGGCCACGCCATGTCTCCACAGTATCCTTTCTTTCAGGAGTGCTAGGAAGGAAGGGTTAGTGTTTAACGTCCCGTCGACAACAAGGTCATTAGAGACGGAGCGCAAGCTCAGGTTAGGGAAGGATGGGAAAGGAAATCAGCCGTGCCCTTTCAAAGGAACCATTCCGGCATTTGCCTGAAACGATTTAGGGAAATCACGGAAAACCTAAATCAGGATGGCTGGAGACGGGATTGAACCATCGTCCTTCCGAATGCGAGTCCAGTGTGCTAACCACTGCAGGAGTGCTAGTTCTGCAAGGTTCACAGGAGAGCTTCTGTAAAGTTTGGAAGGTAGGAGACGAGATACTGGCAGAAGTAAAGCTGTGAGTACCGGGCGTGAGTCGTGCTTCGGCAGCTGAGATGGTAGAGCACTTGCCCGCGAAAGGCAAAGGTCCCGAGTTCAAGTCTCGGTCGGGCACACAGTTTTAATCTGCCAGGAAGTTTCATATCAGCGCACACTCCGCTGCAGAGTGAAAATCTCATTCTGGAAACATCACCCAGGCTGTGGCTAAGCCATGTCTCCGCAGTATCCTTTCTTTCAGGAGTGGTAGTTCTGCAAGGTTAGCCAGAGAGCTTCTGTAAAGTTTGGAAGGTAGGAGACGAGATACTGGCAGAAGTAAAGCTGTGAATACCGGGCGTGAGTCGTGCTTCGTTAGCTCAGATGTTAGAGCACTTGCCCGCGAAAGGCAAAGGTCCAGAGTTCGAGTCTCGGTCGGTCACACAGTTTTAATCTGCCAGGAAGTTTCATATCAGCGCACACTCCGCTGCAGAGTGAAAATCTCATTCTCTATAATTAACGATGTTGTAACATCCAGGCTATGTCTTAATGAAGATGGTGTATCAGTATTTGAATTTACAGCATTGCAACACCTGGAGGAGCACTCTTGAGGAGTTGTAGTGGATGTGCAATTTCAAGATTTAGAAGTGAGTTCCAGATCCCAAAAGTAGTAGGATACATAAAATGGACAGTAAACAGACACTTCATATGGCACAGGATAATGACTTTATACATCTGTGTGGTAAGAGAAATGCGGGATGGACCAAAAGGATGGCCTGTACCGAAAGGGGAGTGAGGGAAGGAACACGAGTACATCACCTCAATGAGAATTTTATACAGAGTGTTTTCCTGCAATGTTCAAGTGTTTACAAGGGTAGTACTACTCCAAGCCAGCAAAGCAAACAAACTCACTAGTATTCTGTAGCCCTGACGAAATTAGATGCAAAAGGAGACAGGGATCTGAGCTTTGTTATCCAGTCATGGCATATACAGCTTAAGTATACCGGTAGCAGTAAAAGCAATTGACGCTTGAAACTACCCTTCAGCATGTGACTCCTCTGAGCTGAGAATAAGGCCACGATGGAACTGATGTTACATATGTAACTGTATGTTGCAGAGCATACCCCAAGAATCTTTTGGGGACAAACCTACCTCAATAATAAAGAATTAGTAAGAATTTTTATGCAGTGTGGAGAATATATATTTTTTTGTTGGTAGACTATCTGTTATAAGGAGATTAGCTGCTTGCAGCTCGTTAATTTTGTAGTTTTGTGGAATATAAGAAGTATCTGGTGGGGCTTATAAGCACTTTTCTCCGGGGAGGTTTGTCTTAACTTAGGATAAGTTATCTATGTATTTTCTTAAGAAAACTGCTAAACAAAATAAACACAGTAATAACAGAATGACCAATAGATATACTTACCAGTTTATTGAGTGAGACAGACAGAAATATGAAGATGGACCAGATGCCAGAAAGGCAGTGATGACAAAGTGAAGGTTGTAAATAATGGAATGGTTGTTTTGGTGTCAATGATGTAATAAAAGGACTTTGTGAAGAAGAGACAGACATAAACAGAAAGATATGGAAAAAAAAATGGTTCAAATGGCTCTAAGCACTATGGGACTTAACATCTGAGGTCATGAGTCCCCTAGAACTTATAACTACTTAAACCTAACTAACCTAAGGACATCACACACATCCATGCCCAAGGCAGGATTCGAACCTGTGACCGTAGCAGTCGCGCGGTTCTGGTCTGAAGCCCCTAGAACCGCTCGGCCAAATACTGAGTAATTACTAAGACTTGCAACTTCCAAAGATTGACATACAGATAAAAGGGTACGAGATTTAGCGTAACCTATATTCTCATTTTGAAATGAGCTCAAAAACACAATAATGACATACTGCACATTTAAAAAAAAAAAAAAAAAAATACTTGAAAGTAATGCACAAGAAAGAATTATTGTCTATGTTTGCCTTGGAATCACTCGTAAATTAGTTCATAAATATTATTATTTGTTTATGTACTTGAGTTGTCATGACAACGTTCATTTAAGTGCGGGATATGAGGAGTAAAATATTGCTTTGGAGAAAGATGTCTCATCCCCTGTGTCTCTACCAACGAAGGACAGTCGTGACCTTCAGCAAGCATCTCGTTCTTGAACGCAGTGTATCTGCAAGGCATGGACAATGAGCAACTGGATTCCTGCACTTTGGGACACAGGCTGGTTGGGGCAGTTATTCCATGAAAACTCTGTCCCACCATGAAGATTCACTGCAAATCACAGAACCTCACTGTGCAAGACAATTGTCGTGACGTCACTTGCCAAGAGAAATTCAGAGACGATCTACTGAACAAAATGAAAAAGGTTGATAGTAATATGTATTGTGAGCTTTGTTAAGGCCATATGCTGTAATGTGTAATATATATAACGGAGGTGAAATACATGTGCAATAAAGAAGTTCATGAGTTTATTTTGCAGTGACTGATGTTTTGGGATTTTCCAACATGCATGGACTTGGCATTCTTGACAAAGGAGTCTGCTGCCTCAGGATATAGCTACATGATCAAGTTAAACAATTAATATGGATGAGTGAAGGCGACCACAACAAAACTACATTATCCACCACCATAAGATGCCTGAAAAATGACAGGCACGATACATTCCAGTGCCTTGTCATGACAGATAATTTTTAGGTTTTAAAATGTCCTAAAGCACATTTACACAAGTGTGCTAAACTTAAGGATGAAAATAACTTGTGTGTGATGCGTCACTGCCGAGCAACACAGCTCGAAACTTGGAGCAGGCATAGAAAGGACTACTGCAGTGTAGTACAGAAAGAAATTTACAATGAGATGTGAATTCTTACCCACGAAAGGCAAAGGCCCCGAGTTCGGTCTCTGTCCGGCACACAGTTTTAATCAGGCAGGAAGTTTCATATCAGCGCACACTCTGATGCAGAGTGAAAATCTCATTCTCGAAGTCTGTTTGGTGTTTACAGCACAGCAACTTGTATAATTATTGCATTCCAGGATGTCATAAACATTTATCATTTCTTATTATGTATTTTCTTAAATTTTTTGTGCCTTAGATATTACTGACTTTTTCCTTTCTATAGTACTACTGTCATTTTGTTTTGTATACAAAGATTTGCTTTTCTACTCTTGGATTAGTGTTTTTTATGTTACAGTACTATTTTTTGAAAAAGTGTTGAAATGTGTGCTGACTATGATTAGGCTTTGTGAAATGTTGCTTGGTGAGGGGGAATAGATAACTCCTTTAGAGCTGAGAACAAAATTCCACTGCTTAGGGCTGTGTATTTATTCATTACTTCTTTTCCTTTCACTATGGCTTTTTGTATATGATAACTTTCTTTTATTATAAGTTTCTGTGGAGAGATATTGCTGCATTTAAGAATTTTTTAGTCTGTATTTATATTTGTTGGTCTGTATTCCTTGTCCGTGAGACGATCTGCAAATGTCGAATGATTGTTATTACTCATAAGTGCCCTTCTTGTTCAGTGTATCTGATATTGAAATTTCTAATTTATTGTCTAATATAAATTGAGCTGCAGCACTGACATGTGAGTTGGTAGATCCCAGATCTGTTGCGTTAGTAGCACTTAGTTTCCTTTGTGCAGAGTTGTCTGTTCTGCAGGCAGTCTTCAGTGCTTGTTATATACTGCCTATTCTGTTAGCTGCTTTGTTGTTGTTGATGATGTAGGTGAGTACATGACATTTTGTTATTGTTGTTGTTGTGGATATGTTGTGTGTGCCCGTGGTTATGTATTGATCTATTTGCTGCTGTGTGCACTTTTCATTTTTGGTTCAATTTTTTTTAAGTTCAGCTTGTCTATCATGTTGTCTTGTGTACATTTTCAACTGCTATTTGTAGCTCCTATTTGTAGTTGTCCTCACTGAGTGTGTAGCATGTGTCGGACTCGGTTTCCTTGATGGATTGATTTATTGTTGAAGTGTGGTTGTGCTGGTGCTTGTGCATTTTCTAAATATGGAAAATTGTTATTGGTTATTGTGTTTGTGTATTGTGATGCCTAAGAAATTTTGTTTTTTGTTTTTTTTCTGAGTCTGAGGTGAATTTTGTCTGTGGTTGAACTATGTTTATATTATTTTGGAGTTGTGTATGTGGTGGTGTGTTTCATCTGGAAGGCATGTCACGTGGCTAAGATTATGCTGGAGAATTAAGATCTGAGCTACATTTAAGTGTGATGATATAAATAGAAACTGTCCACACAAACTTATCACAAATACAAAACATTTTAATTGTGAAACTGGACAAAGCCCGAAAATAGGCAAACAGTTAATAATTAGAAGCTTTGGTTTTAAACATTACTTTTCTTCAGTAAATCTACCAAGTCTTCTGGGAAAATTTGAGAAGTGGCTGGTATTGTGGAAGAAAAAAAAGAATCATCTTTTAGCAAGGCAGTTCCCTTCCTCACAAAGTTGGCAGTGCGTGTAGTGCAGAAAACTTGGAATTTCAGCTTTTAGAACATCTACCCTATTCACCATATTTGGCACCTTCCACATTCCACCTAGTGTCAAAGTCACAACTAAAGAAATTCATAGCTGGAATACATCCTTAGGACCCATAGATGGATATTTTCTAGAATCTGCACTTTACTGATAGTGTCTACTCATTGGAAATCATTGAACAAAGGGCATTGACATGGAAGAGGATTATTTTGGAAAATGGGTGCCTTTTTAACATAACACACACATCTTGAGATACTAGAACAAAAATATTTCATAGTTTCTATGCACACAATCTTGATGCTCTCAAGCACTATGGATGCATTACATATATCAAAAAATTTACTGAAAACCGAAGTCACACTAACAAAATGTTTACAATTCACAACCTGCATTAACACTAGGTTCAGCTAACATCTGCAACTTTAATGCCAACCGGAATGCCTCATAGTCCATATTGTTGCTCTATGTTCTGCTGTGCCATGTTCTTACCTGCTTCCAGCTATCCCTTACAAATAGCAGCATTGGCACAAGTTTCCCCAAGTGAAATTCCCTGATTTCCAGAGAGGTTTTAGGATTTTTCCCTAATAAATTTTGAGATCTCAAGGATAAGTTAAGACATAAGTTGACACTCTGTCTTTGCAGCTATGGTACAGGAAACAATAGTGGAAACAAGAAAATATCTAAAAAAAAATTGCAAGCAGATGATGGTTCCTGATGTGAGCAAAAATCTTAAGTACTAACATCAATATCTTTTGTAATGAACTGTTTTTACATGGAGAAAGCAAGCCAAATGGTATATGTACTTCATTAAGACCACTGACGTCATTTTATTTCACTAAAAGGAAACACATTTGGTGACAAATACACATTACCTTGGAGTCACAAGACAGATTTAAAATACCATCACTGATTTCAGAAATAACCTCAGAGAAAAATACGCCTGTTGAAAGAAGTGTATAAGGTGGAGAAGAACTGAGTAAACCAACACTGTAGGTGACTGCCAATAAAATATTAGTTCTGCTATGTCCATTTTTATCAGTTTTTACCCACTGTGTTATATCCATGATTTTACAGGTACTATGTGATTTTTCTTTCAAGAAATATATGAGTACATAGCATCCAAACTGCCAGCAACTGACACAATTTTCTTCTTCTTATCGTCCATATTTTCTAACATTTAACTACTTTTGAAGTGCCAAAATTTACTAGAACAAATAAAATGTCTACAAATCCACACTGTACTATGTACTTGCAGTGAGACAGTCACAATTCCTGAAAGCTATCGCCTGTGCCCTCTGAGGAGCACTGCAGTCCTGGGCCCATGGATAAACCACAAAATCCTCTGAATTACGCCTCACACAAACTTACATAGACTGTAGGCAGATCGGTGAGACTAGATCTAGCGGGCAGGGCCGGTCCATTACAGATACTCACAGAAACTGTCTGCATTCTTGGCCCGTCACGGAAATCCACCCATGTGGCCAGCTAGTCATGACCCACAGACAGCATGTTGACGAAATGAGACCATGGTGATCAATCCAAGCAACTGATAAATTGTTCAAATACTCTGAGAATCAATAATAATGAGGATAGTTAGCAACTCATTGTATAGATGATTGCTGAGCTGCAGACAGGCATATAGGAAAGACAATCACACTGTCAACTAAATTTTCAGCCATAGTTTTTGCCATAAAATGAGAGCACTCACACATTCGCACAATCATTCAGACACAACTCAAGCGCACACAACCTCTGTTTCTGGTCACTGTGTTTACAGTCTCTGAGCATCAGACCCAAATAAACCACTCCTCATGCCTCCCTGCCTCTCGTCGGCAGCTGCTAGGCTAGTGGCAACACTGGCTGCACCCAGCCAGCAATGATGCATGGCACCTCAGTTAACAAAGCATTTCATCTACTAATACAAAAATGAGATTTTTCCACTGTTTGTTTTTTTTTTTTTCAAATTTCCCTGACGAGTTTGAAATTTCTTGATTTCCGGCAACCCTGAAATAAGTGCTATCCTCTACTACTTACCTGGGTATGCAACTCTCTCACAACACCAGGAAGCAATTCTTTTACAAAGTGTGGGCTGTAAAAGCTACATTAAATAAATAAATATATATAAAAAAGAAAATGCACAGGCTAATGTACTGATTAAGATGATATCAAGACCCTGTTAACTAGTCTGAGTACTCTGACATTGGTCTCTAAATATGCATATTGTTTACTTTCGTTTCTTGGTAACAATATCAGCATATTCTCAAGAATTAGCAGCTTTCACTCAGTTAATACTAAACAAAAATACAATCTGCATTTGGTTCGCGCTTCCTTGGCTCTTGCGCAGAAAGGTGTGCAGCATACTGCTGCATCCATTTTCAATAAGCTACCACAAGAATTAAAAAATCTTAGCAGTAATCCACGCAATATCAAATCGAAACTGAAGAGTTTCCTCATGGGTCACTCCTCCGATTCTGTCAAGGGATTCCTAGAAAAATTAAGCCCATTCCTGTTATATTATTGTTTGTGTTTACTTAAACTTACGGCTTTTTATTGGGTTCATAAACATTTTATTTTTCTCAAAATCAGCCATCTTCTTATGATTAACTCGAATGTTCCCACTTTCACAGCATTGTTGAAACGGGTCAAACAGAGTTTCTGGCTCAGGACTTGCACGTGATTTCTTTAGTTGAAAAGTATGGTGCAAAAAGCTATTTAAGGATGGGAAAAGGAGGCAGAACAGTTGGGCCTTAGAGTAAACAACACAGAAACACAGTATCTCTTTGCTTCCAGGAAAAATACTGTTGTTAAAGAGAAATATATTAAGTTGAACAGAAGCAATTATGAGAGATGTGAGAAGTTCCCATACCTGTGAGTGCCGGTTATGGAGGATAGCAAAATAAGAGAAGAAATAAAATCTAGGATTGCTGCAGGAAATAGAGCTTACTGGGCCGTGATCAAAATCCTTCAGTCACGTAGCCTGAGCAGAAAATCGAAGGTGACTGTCTATCGAACAGTCATAAGACTGGGGGTAATGTATGGCTCAGAAGTATGGACAATGACTGTAGCAGAAGAAGAGCCCTAGAGGAGATGGGAGAGGAAAACATTAAGAAAGATTTTTGGAGCCGTGTATGAGGCAAGGCAATGGAGGATAAGAAGAAACAAGGAATTGGAAAAACTGTATAGAAATCCTGACTTGGTGACTGAAATTAAGTGTAACAGATTGAGATGGCTGGGCCATGTAGAGTGAATGTCAGAGGATCGAGCTGAGAAAAAGGTTTACACAGGAAATCCAGGTGGCAAAAGGATCAAAGGGAGACCCTGGAAACAATAGCAGGAGGATGTGGAAAATGATTTGAGAAAGATTGGTGTCGGGAGATGGAGGAAATGAGCTGAAAATTGTCAGGATTGGGCTGTGATCATCAGAGAGGCCAACGCCCTACATGGGCTGTAGTGCCAAGGAGTAGGTAGGTAAGTAAGTAAGCAAGTAAGTAAGCTCATACAATCCCAATGTGTTTCCGTGAGTATTGGAACTACTGAAATGATGTTTGTGTAAAGGACTGTTTTAGGCATCTTGTTACAGCACAGGAGCAAGATTAATTGAAAAGACGTTGTTTTTTGTATACATATTTCCACCATTGGTTGAAGTCAAGGATTTCATATCCTTGTACTATAACTACTGACTTGATCTGTTTGTTTATAGTAGATTTTATGGACACATACCCCTCAAGGACATAAACCCTACCATTTTTTTATAGCACATTTTATTATGCAAAATGTTTTCCCATAATCAAGAAACGAATACCATCTGACAGGAAAACAATGAGCAATATCTTTAAAGTTTCCAGATGTGAGTCCCAAACAGAAACGTATGATTCCTGTTTAGGCCAGGGAACAGATGTTAAGTTTTGGTCCTTGTAGTTTTCAGTATAATAGCAAAGGAATGTACACATTTCATTAGATCCTTTCGTATCATCTCCTTTGGTATACAATAACAGAATTGTTGTTCTTCAGATTTGTTGCACAAAAAAACTAACACAGATACTTGTCTCAAGTAAATTACTTCTTGCACTGTGAGGCATGGCACACACAAGTTCTGCACAAAGTCGAACATGAGCCCACACACTGAGTTGACCCTGGCAGTTCGTCCTTCTTCGTTTGTGAATGTCCTGTTCAATCTATGTCAGCCATTTAACAGAATTGGACAGGTGAGGTAATTTCAGTTTGATCTACAGTTCTTCACACATGCTGCAGACATCAATTTGTGATCTCCCAAACTTTAATTTAAAATTGTTATCGAAATAAGCTATGTTTAACTCTTGTTCTGGGGTGAGACTTTTAAAGAGTTTGTACATTGTCTTCGCTTTTAATTCTAAATTCCAATATTTTATTCCTTTTCCTCCACACAGAGTGACATTTTAACAGGGTTTGAACTTATGGGATAATAAATATTGTTGCAGATATTTCCTGGAAGCACATGGGACTTATTTTTGAAATTCCTGTCATCTTGTGGTTTGGAGTCTGAAATTAAACATTAACCTAGCTGAATACCCTGTTCTGTGCTATGAAAGCTTGTCTTCAAATTTCTATGAGGTTTGAGTTATGCAGCACACATACCTTACAGCTTGCTCTTCTTTGTTTTGAATGTTCAGCATGATCAGAACATTGCTTAATGTCAAAACAGGGTGTCTACGTGGACAAGGAAAAAAAAAAAAAAAAAAAAAAAAAAAAAAAAAAATTCCCGGATTTCCCGGTTAAAAATACACTTTCTCCCGGAATACTTTTTCCGTGTTAAGTGACCGTATACTATTAGTTGGCACTGTAAAACTCATCAATCCTTTGCATTTTTTATGGTTTTATATACCGACGTAGAATTTCCCGCCACTTTAGAAAACGAAACTCAGGGGGTGGGGGGTGAAAGACGTTTTGAAACACCTTTGATGTGCAGCAATATGTAGGCTGCATATTTTCGTATTACGAAGGTATAAATTCGAATTCCACCAAATACCGCATGTTACTTTTCAAAGCATTGAAATCGAGATTGCGATGAGCTTTTGTAAGCCACTCTTAACTCATGTCACGTGATCTCGCCAGCTGATGACAGCACAGGACACGTGATGTAGTCAGCCAATAGCAAGATCACTCTTCAGTAGCGCGAAAACACAAATAAGAAAAGTTAATGGTTTAAATTAATATACATAGCATTCACATATAATATTGGTCTCCACGATTAAAAAGCTGGAAGAGAAGCTAAGCTTCCACATATAATGTTGATCTCTTCTGCGCGATACACTTTAAAATACATCGCACAAATGTGCCAGTAAAATTTTTAATAACGACATAAATGAGTGATCTTCTGAGCTCGGAATTCTTCTAAATGGCCGTCCTCAAAGAGTTGATTTTTAAATGAGAGTCAAACGCATTGTTATTTAAGAAATTCATCATACATTCTCGCACATAGTTCATCTCGCGTAAAAGGAAATTTGCTTTTAATGCATGTAACGCTTTACAAACCACCGTTCGCAATATTTTCCCGCTACCTGTTAGAAATAGGTTCATTTCAGCAGTTGCAAGAGAGCGCCAGATAACAGTCGTCACCGCGCGATGACGCAGGAAGGCCATTATGTTCGTACGTGTAAAACATTTAAAAGATCTTACATCATGTCATAAAAGAAACAAGATATCAAAGGATACTTCAAGAGCATCGGAATTTTGTGAACCATACTAAAATGCATAATTCGGCTTAAAGTGCACATTCGTATGTCCAGATTCGGATGTAAATTTTCTTGGAGTACCAGTATTGTACTGTCTCATGTTTGGTTCTTTATTATGGCATAATGTCATACGTGCACTTGAAATTAGCGAACTGTTGAAACCAGCCAACAGTTGAAACCAGCCAACAATGTGAAATTAAACGGTTCGTTTCAAATAAACTGACTACCTCAGCAGAAAAGATAAATAAAAGCCAAATCTCTTTAGCAAACCGACAAAGATAACTTCATTGTTCTGCAAGGTGATTAATGCTTGACTGTCAGAAAGGTGGAAATAAAATTTGAAACTAATGACATATTTTGGCCATCTGTAATTATGCAAACGTATTTTAATTCATTTGATATCTCCCGGTCACGAAAATCCGTTTTATCATTTAACGTGAGAGCAATAAACGAAGAGGAAACAACAAAATCTCTGAACGTAAACACAGGTCACGTGGAGACGACCCACCTCCCCACCACAACTCAGACTGCTCTGTGCATCAGGCCCGGATTTACTATATTTCCGAACCGGGGCAATATTAGGTAATGGCGCCAAGCCACACTTCTGTGACACCAAGCGGGAGAAGGTACTCCTCATACGCGACTCAACTACGCATGCACAAGAGCCCACCCGCAACTGCTCAAAGGAATCTAATTTAAACAGTTGTCACGTCACGCTCATCGGAGGCAATTTGTTGTTATGAAGCATTGCATAATCTTCCAAAAGCCTTTGACACATTTTGCTGTTGGCAGACGCTTGTATGAGCACTGTGTTTTGTTGTTGTATACGGCGCATTTCCTTTGCAACTTGTGTTTTTTTTCTTTTTTTCGTTCATGTTTCGTTGCTGCAGTGTTATTCTGCAGTAGCGGGGTACAGTAATATCCTTTGTTAGAGTATTGGTTCTTACCACTCAAAATCACAAAAATTTAACTGAAAACTAAAACAATGAAAAATTCCTGGAATTGTAAACTATTCCCGGGTTTTTACCGGATCTCCCGGGTCGTATACACCCTGCAAAAGTTTCCATGAGCCATTGTAACCGAAGGTTTTCTTCATTTTTGTTGTTAAAATCATAAATTTTTGATAGAATCTCTCTTTGATTATTTCCTGTGAACTTCAGATATCATTTCCAGAGTTTGCACTCACATAATGGAATAATGATCTTTTTCTCACGAATTACTTTTCCTGGACAACTAATGTAGGTCTGCCCTTTCACAGACTTTTCTTTCCTAATACTACACCTCCACATTGAAGGTCTTATCTTTCACTTCTTTTCTTCTTCTACAAAATTTAGCTCATCCAGTGCTTGTTCTAACTCCAAAGTTTTGCTACATAATGCCACCAAACCTTGTACATTATTATTTCATACACAATAAACTCTGTGGAATGGGAAATGTGCAGATAGATATTGGTATTTCTTTTGTCACAAACTTCAGTATTCTGCTATGGGACCTATCACATCATGTGTTGTAACATTTGGAACTGAACAGAACTAAATGCAGCAGCTAGTTCCTTTCATCACCAACTATAAAGAATAGGTTCTGGATCACATATATTCACAGCTGCTGGAGCTAGTTTCCTTCAGTCATTACCAATTGATTGATCCCACAGGAAAAGAACACTAGCCAATGTATAACTTATTTTACCCAACAATGTCAGTTAATGTCTTTCAATTCTGACCAACTCAAATTAAAACCTGCGTTATTACTATGCATGGATTCTACTCCCCACTTTTGTGTGTGTGTGTGGCTATCATGACTCTACAAGCAATTAAAAATACACACAGTTCGTTAGAAGTGTAATGTATCTGACGGCTACTTGGGTGAGTGTACTACTGGTATATCTATGCCATCTGATAGAGCTTTATGTAGTGGTCAACAGAGTATCAATGAATGGCACTTTACAGTTTTTGTTTGGCAAATACCTAATTTGTACATCACTACAAAATTAATATTGTAAAACAAGAACAGCTCTGAAAGTCTTAATTGGTTCAATAAACCCTTCCACCACATATTTTTTCTTGTAGTTTTCTTTTCACCGGTGTCATTGGTTTTTATAGGTAAACTGGCAGTATTCATTCATACAAATTCTGAATATTGCTAATTTTCTGTCCTCCTCAGCATGCAATATAGAAAACCACTATTACACTTGTGCTAACTGACGGTCCTAGATCCCTTGCTCATCACACAGCTCTCTTTTATTGTCCTGTACAGACCAGACAGCATCTAAGATGGCTTCTTCTCATGCTGTCCCACTTACAGCTGAGCATCACAGACACAGATGGCCATCTTAACAGCTAGTTATAATCATTCTGTTAAGCTTTATATGGCATACCACATAATTTGATGTGCCTAGAGTTTCAAACCCTAAATACCTTCATGATTATGAAGCCACTGTCTTGACCAACAGTGGCATTTAAAAGTTCTTTGACTTCTTTCAGAGAGCTTCCGAACCTTTGTGAAAGGAGGTCTGTTCTATGAAGGTCCATTTTCTCTTTCAGTTACTAATAACAAATTATATAAAATTTGTACCCTGTTGATTTCTAAACATAAATCTTTTGAATTATTTGGAGGAATGCCAACCCGAGCTCTCTGCTAGCCCAGTGTTACTACTCCCTGAAGGCCCACCCATTACGTCAGCAGTATGAGGATTTCAGGAGTACAAACAATTGCCTTTCCACAAGAAATTACAGAACAGATGGGTGGTTCTGGTGGAGTCATGCATATATTGCTGTGTTTCCTCCCAAATGTGTGCAGCAACTTGGCTGTAACACCACAAGTAGGGAACACTGTGTGGCAGATCGGTCAGTGTGATGTAGTCTAAATTACTTTGGACAATTCTTCTTCCAACAGAGTCACCTTTTAGTTATGTTATCGTGGCCCGATTACTCCATACCACAGCCATGTGTAAAGTTATTCCTCTTGACTTCACATCCAAGCAGGGTGGTGCTGTAAGAGAGCACCACTACTTCCAACTACTAAATGATGAACACCTCTTCAACGATAATCTTCTGTGTTATTCCAACGGTTCACATCAGTTGTGTAGACAGATCCAAATATCAGTAACTCAAACTGAAACACATCAATCAATATGTTTCGACAACATCAAACTTGACTTAAGATCTAAAATTTACAATGATCATTTGTCTTGAGCCTTTACATTGTAACATGTCCATTTTATCTGAGGTATTCTTGACACCTTCAAGGGGTGTCACCAAAGCATAAACGCTCATGTACAGCAAGTGCTATTACACTCAACAAGCCGTGTGTTGCTCCTGCTTGTTATGTCACTTTATACGCACCAGCTGTGCAGATCACAGATTAGGGAGAAAACAGTGGACTGTTTCTAATACATAAAATGTTTATAGGAGACTCAGTCATCTTTCACAATTGTGAGCATCCTCAGTGGAACAAAAGTTGTTCCCATGAATAAATCATGTTACACTACAGATTACCCCACAGAGATGAAAGATGTTATGCAAAACTCCTTTAAGTCACTCTTCACAATTAAATGTAACATATTTGGTATCATATTACAATTTGGTATCTGTTTCATTTATCCTTCTTTAACATTCATGCACGATTATTTATTAGGTCTCAAATAGTTAGCATAGGAGGTGTCTCTAGTAATTAAGCAAGCCATGGTGTTCAAGCTCGGTCATTACAATTCCATAACATTAATTGTGCTTTTAACTTACAAGAGCACGGGAACTGTTTCCTTCATTTAAAATGGAATACATAGTCAGGTAACAGCAGTGGTTTAGCATTAGCAATACACTTAATTTCATCCTTAAATCTCAGATTTGAAAAGTCAATGTACAAAGAATGCAGATTACCACCAACTGGTTCTTGGGGTAAATATGTTTGCCCCTAATTGTTTGGATATTGTGGAAACAAATGTTGTGTTGGCAGAAGAGCCAACACCGTGTTACTAGTGGGGGCCGAAATGCACGCGTTTTAGCTCACACAGGCTGGCGTGAGGAGGGAAGGACTATACTGACGTGAGGTCTGGAACATGACAAGGAATTTAAATTCAGAAAGCAGACGTAATTAGTTTGATACTTAACTTTAATCCATTAATGATGAACGTCGCTCTTGACGGTACATGATTCACAATATTATCTGTTCATGATACATTCTAGTAACTGAATATGGCGCCTTGTTAGGTCGTAGCAAACGACGTAACTGAAGGTTATGCTAAACTGTCGTCTCGGCAAATGAGAGCGTATGTAGACAGTGAACCATCGCTAGCAAAGTCGGCTGTACAACTGGGGCGAGTGCTAGGGAGTCTCTCTAGACTAGACCTGCCGTGTGGCGGCACTCGGTCTGCAATCACTGATAGCGGCGACACGCGGGTCTGACGTATACTAACGGACCGCGGCCGATTTAAAGGCTACCACCTAGCAAGTGTGGTGTCTGGCGGTGACACCACAACAAAGTGACCAATTGTCACTCAATATGACTTCTCCAACCTTAATAAATGAATACAGCCCTTTCTATGGGCAAATACTGTACAACTATTCTTCTTTTCAGATGAAAGTGACCACTATTTATTCCCTACCAAAAACAGTTTGAGTTATCCCTCTATGGATTCACCTAACCAAAAGACTAGACCCCTCTATTTGGTATACTTATCTTCAAACTCCTCTACACAAAATGTGGTACACGCCATTTCTTTCTTGAAAGTGTCTGACCTACGGAGTAGGGGAGCCTCTCTATAGGTCTGCCTACCCATTGCAACTCACCTAAAGCAGGGTACATTTCACATATAAAATCTGTCTGCAACCGTACCTCAATTTCATTTCCCACATCATGACAGGAAGGGGTTCCTTCACTTCTGGCATGTCGATACCCCAGTTTTAATGCACACCGCATTGCATTATATACATGTTGCTGTATGAAAACCCATGTGTGTTAGAGCGTAACTTTGGGTAACAATATTCCCATGTTCATTTCCATTCCTTGACATCATTTAGATCCGCTACTATGTTGGTATTTAAAATTATCCAAGCCAACACACAATTATCATTAAAAATTCCACAAGACATAACAAACCAAGAACTAAAATTGCCATTTTCATCCTCGGAAGACTCAATGGACTTTATATTCGTGACAAAACCTATTACCATAATTAAGATAACGATCTTCTTTTCTCCATTGGCACTTATTTTATAAAAAAACTTAAACTGTAATATATATCTGGATGACTAACTATTGCTTGTATCTTCTCACACTGATGTTACTTAAATATAGCCTAACTTTTGTATCTGCTACTACTGTTCCTTGTGTAGCACTTTCTCTCTATTTAAAACTAATAATACAATCTTGTTTTATTGCTCACATACCTGTACTATCAATTATTTGATTTCTCACTAGATGGCACTGCTATTTTCTATTCATTACCCTCATGTTAGCATGTTGTTTTTCAGACTGTTGCATTGCATACACAGGTTTCCCCCTATTATCTTCCCTCACAACATGTGAAAGGCAGTGTATTGTGTAATACACGGTAATATGTGTATGGCATGAAAATAACATCCATTTGTCCAAGTCATAGCATCACAAGTGTGTTGCTCTCCTTGGCCATCCTATGAAAAAAGGTTGTGATAGAAACATGTGTAAAAGAGAAAGGTTTCACTGGTGGAAACTTATGAATATGGACAGTGGGAAAAATTAAAGTGTTACTCTGTCCAGTCACCTGATTATCAAACATCTTGTTAATTTTGTCCTATACCATAGATCTTAAATTAAAGGCACAATGTAAGGTTTGCATAAGAATGGGTTACTGTTCTTGATCTTAAATTGACAAATATAATCTCCTACAATTCTTGGTTTATCAGAGAACGCATATATGTAATTCAATAGAATATGATACAATGCAATTTTCTGACTGTCCATTAACAGCTTACGACTCGTAAGCTTTAGAAGATGTACAACATCATTTAGATTTTGTGCCTATGTATCTGATTCTTCCTCTCTTAGTACTCTTACATTTGCAACTAACCTTATACTCTGTATGACCATAATATCCATAACAACTTCATAATTTATTTTGAAAGTTACTAATATATGTTTATCATCAACTTCACGTGACAGACTAGCCATATAAAAATCTAGTCACTTTGTATTTTAGCAGTCAGTTTATCCCCAAGAATATGTTTCAGTCAATATTTGAAACAGCCAATAAAGATTGTACGCATTGAAGATGGCACAATTTTATAAAGGTTCTTGTCTCAGACTTAACTGAGTCACCTTTTCTTCTGGTAATACCTACAATATACACACCGGTAACTGGTAGTACAGAAACTAATTGTTTCTGTTTTATACTTTGTAATAATTCTTCCAATATCAACGATACTTCATTACCTGAATCGAAGTATGCATCTACCTTATGGCTGTATACTTCTCCTAACAGAATAGGTTTTTGCGGTATACCCTCGGTTTCACCTTCCTCCTCTTCTAGTAACAGTTCTTTAGTTGGAATTGTATGGGCATAGGTCACTAATCTTTGCATACTGGGCCGACCATAAATCTGTCACATCTAGGATTCTGGCCCTCGACCCAGGACATTTTCAGTTTTTTATTATTATTACTATCAGATAACTGCCTGTTAAGTAAAGATGTAACAAAGGCAGTCTTTGAAGTATTACCAGCATTATTATTCACAGTTATTAATACCTGTGACTATATTATATTATTGCTAGCTGCACTTGGCTTATTACATCTGTTATTGACATAACAGAAGTTTGAAAATTGTCTATTGTATTTATCTTCCGAGTTTGATTAGAATCATTAACATTTTCATTACGTTCCTTGTTAGGGTATCTAATCCCTCTAATAAGTGGGTAAATCATTCACAGTTGTCCAGCCTCAATACCAAACTTCATTACGCACATAATGTGGCAATCAACATATTAACCCATTGGCTAATTGTGATTCCTCTAATGGGTTACCTATACATTTCAATCTCGTTAGACGCCACTCTATGTACTTCTTATAACTATCCCAAGAACTATTACAATATCTGAAAATGGTGAAGCACAGCAATCAGACATCCTTTTCTTTCAGCAAATCTAGATCTCTGCTAGAGTACATATACTGAAACTATGAAATAGTGCATTGATAATGGCTAGACACTAGCCAAAATCTAGATTTGCTTTAACAAAACCTGAAAGAAAAGGATGACCAACTGCTGTGGTCCATCATTTTGAAAGTCATATCACAGTTGTTGAGTGCATCCACGTTCGTAATGGAAGGTAACTTGACTGTTATAATACTCTGGGTCAAGTAATTGTAATATTAACTTTTTTGTGTGCTGAAAGACCAATATTTCCTCTTAAAATTTTTCTGAATATCTTCCCAGCACTTGAAATCTTCAGAATGGGTATTCCCCCATTCTGCTCCAACACCGACTAAATAACTAAGTGCAAAATCCTTTCTGGAGTCCTCATCTTTTTGGTAATGACCTAGAGAACACCCTTAAAAAAGTACTGGGTGCACCTCCCCATCCAGTTTGAACTTTGCAAACTGTTTAGAAAAAAGTATTCAATTTCCCAATCTCTCTTCAAAACTAGTCAAGGTTGCTTGGGAACTCACAATTTCATTCAATAATTTTCACTGCTCTAACATTTCAACCTGCTCCTGTGTGGATGAGATCTGGCTGTCTTAAGATTTTTCCTTTACTATGAACTACTCTCAAACAATCGTGTACTTCATGTCTCACAAAATCACACTGTGCATTAACGTCTGTCTGTATTTTGCTAGGCAAATCATTTAATTCTTTCTTCATATCAGCAATGTTATTTACCTGTGCTTTAACTATAGCTATTAATCCCTCTGAACTCTTTTGCCTGTGGTTATTTAAGAGCCACCAACTCGGTAGTGGTAGCCCGCAACTTTGGGTTGATACTTTCTTCTGACTTCTTAAGGGTAGCATTCCCTTGAGCCTTGATGGTAGCTTCCAATTTTGGATTAAGGTCTTCTAATTTTCTGTTAAGGTAACCATCGAATTTCAGACTACTTTTGTCTTGTGCTTTAATAGCTTCCTGTCTTCTTTATCAGTACTTAAATTCATTAATATCATCCCCATGTGCTTTAAGGGCTGTATTTATATTAGAGTCCAATTCAACTTTTAGGGGTTCCCGCAAGTTCCTGAATGTTTATTTTAATTTCTTGTTAAATGCTTTACTGTTTTCCTCCATATTTTCAATGTTATGTTCCACAAATAACCTAAATGATTCCGGTGCCATTTTTCTAGTCAAAACAGGTATACACTACTAATTAAATTCACTACTAATTAGTTAAAAAAGTACTCACCCGATGCGTAAAACAGTGAATCAGTGATGCTGCTGTTGATTGTACAGGCGAAGCTGGTGTGTCGTTTGAGAAGCTGTGGTGGGTGGCTGCTACTCCAATGATGAGATACTGAAGTTACGTGCCGCAACGACTCGTGCTGCTGTAGGCAGTTTGTTGAGTTGAACTGTTGTCATCTGGGTCACCTGCTGCTATCTCATCATTACTCTTCCTCAGAAAACCTGCCACAAACTCTTCCGTGTCAGAACTGATACATCCATGGGTGTTGATTGAGTAATGCTTTGTAAACAAGCACAATGGTTGCCTCAATTAGTGCAGACAACAGTGTTTATTTACCTTCTTGTTGTGAAAATTTCTTCTTGTTATCCAGATTATTAACTTGTTTTTGTTAGATTGCCTTTGGGGCACTATACAGCATGTGCTCACTCATATAAGTTCTGATGATGATCTTGAGTTGCTCCTGGGAACCAAGTATTTCTTCGAAATTATTCCAAAAAGTTTACCAAATACTTTCCTTTCCAGCACCAAAGTTTTCTTATTCTTCAGTAAGGTTTCCAAATGCTGTGTTTGCTCCTGCCTGTGTGCAGTGACACCATGATTAGGGAACGCTGTGTGGTGGATCTGTCAGTGTGACATGATCTAGCTTACCTTTCAGTTCCAGTCTTGCGGCCAGGCTTCTCTGTATCACAACCTTGCATGAATTTATTGCTCTTGACTTCACACACAGGCAGGGTGATGCTGTAAGAGTGCTTTACTACTTCCAACTACTAAATGATAAAGATGTCTTCGACAGTAATCTTCTGTATTGTTAGGACCATTTACACCAAATGCTAGACAGATCCACATATCAGTAACTCATAAATTCAAACACATTGATCAATACGTCCAACCACTTAGAACTTGACCTAAGATCTAACATTTTCAGTGTTCTTTTGTCTAGAGCATTTACATTGTAGAATGTTTTTTTCCGAGGCATTCATGACACCTTCAAGGCATAAACACCAATGTCTAGCAAGTGCTACCGTACTCACCACACCACGTGTTGCACCTGCTATGTTAGGTTACTCCATACGAACCATCTACAGAGATCGCAGATCGGGGTGCGCACAGTGGATTGTTCCCAGCAAATAAAATGTTTATGAGAGAGACAGCCGTCTTTCACCAGTGGGTGTTCTCATTCGAACATAGGTCATTCTCATGGATAACCCATATTACACTATGATATGGACAAACTTTACACAACTAGGCTGCAGCCGTTGTCAACTAATGATTACTTTTACCTCAACAAATACCCCATTAGCTCGCAAATGTTGAAGATTTTCTTAACCCATCCTTGAAATCCAGGTGCTTAAGCTAGGACTGTCATTCTCCCAGACGAACAACAGTACTCTGCCACACAAAATGAGGGTCATTGAAGAATATTAGAAGTTTACAGTACTCCAACACTTGCAGCACCAACTAGGCTCCACCTTTGGAACCTTAGGTTTACCAATCCTGTGCCACCTGCCATTGTTGATTTAGATCCTTCTGGAGAACTCTTATTCAGTTCTCTAGTCTGTTTGTTAATAGACACACAGCCGAACAACACTTTTATTGTAGTTGTATGTATGAATTTGAGTTTCTGTGATAATAGGATGGTCTGAGTTTTTTGCTTTGAAGGAATTTGCCCATATGATTGGTAGTGATTTTCTTTCGCTGTGTAACAACTTGGTTAACTGCGGAGGTTCAGCAGTTCCCTCTGCACCCTTTGCAAAATGTGGATACTCTGTTGAATATGATCAGTTTTTTCAGAAAACATGCATTATCATCTATTTGTTTACTGTGTTACTATTTCTTGCCTGAAAATGTAGTTCTGGGAGGGCTGTCTGTAGAGATCTTTTCTTGTAGTGGATATTACCACCCTCCACCAGCACAAGTCTGCTACTGATGGTTCATTGATTAGTGTGGTTCTACAGCACTATTACCATGTAAACTCCCCAGCCACTGCACAGGGTCTGGTGGCGAGAACATTGGGAGCCATTTTGAATCTGAATATTAATTGCGGATCTAGTGGTCAACCTGTGTTTGGTGGATGGGGTAGAGAGGGTAGTAAATGTTGGACTTAAGTTATTTAATTGCATACAAGTCGTAATTGTGTGAGATTTGATTCTGATCACAGTGTCAACACCATCTATGATTCAGCCAACAACAGCAATTTGTGGGAAACCAAGGAATACAACTATGACAAGGAAAGGTGGTGGTGACTGGTGGTGGTGGGTGAGGAGGAGGAGGAGGAGGATGAGGATTTGGTGCACTTAACAGCATGGTCATCAGAGCCCTTACTGGGTGTTAGCTTGCAAATCTCATGGGGAGGTACAATGTCTGTCTTCAAAGGCAAAGTTTCTCACAATGTATCAAAATCCACCCACCAAAAACTGCCTTTACAATACACTAAACTATAACACTTATACTCTGTGAATAAAAATGCTAAACTACCTGGTTGAGCTATCCACTCCCAAACACTTCAGGGATGAGGCCTGTCATTTCACAGAATTTTCAAATACATGTTACACTGCTGTCAGTGCCAGTGAGGATGGTGGACAGTCAAACTGAGAGTTGTCTTTCTGCCAGCATGTAAAATACACATAATTAAAACATGCTGGACCAAAAGTAGTATAGTACAAACTCCACATACTGGTAGAGCTTCACACTGGCAGAGGAAGCCATCTGTTAATGAACAGTGAGCTATTTTTGGCATGGTGAGCAGCACTTCCACCGATGTGGTTGCCTTGTCAGCCATGCTTGGGCAGTCGATTTAAGTTACTGCAGTTCCTTGTTTGCCACTTCCAATCATTCATTATGCTGTTGATGCACGTCTCTTCAGTAAGAAAATAAGATAATGGTGTGCTGGGGAACAATGCACCAAATTACACCATCATCTCTACATGCTTCTTTGGCTGCTTTGTCAGCTGCATCACTTCTTCATATCCTTGTGTCTCCCGGTACCCAGCATAAAAGATATCCCCTTGCCTAGGTTTTGGATCCACTGTAAGGTGTCATGGATGGTCTGAATCATTTTCTCTACTGCATACATCGGTTGCATCGCTTATAGAGCACTGAGCAAATCGGGCTCCAGTGCCTGCAGCACTCCACATATTGCCACATCATAATTTTTTTTTATTGTTGTGGAAGGTCAACTCTGAAAACCATATCAGGAAAAACTGCTGAGCAGCTGAGTGCATTCCTTGCATAGATCCATTTATGTATATAATGAAAAATCTTCATACATTCTTGAAATTGAAGAAAAAATACTTTCAAACAAAAACATAATGTAGACTACAAATTTTACACACATTATAAAGGTTAAAATCATTTCGGGACCCTGAAGTTTTTTGCACCTATGGCTGCTTATTCAGAGGTCCAACACACCCATACCAGTCTAAAGTGCAATTTCATATGGATTGGTCGCATATGACTGAATCCTGAAAAGCCACTCAAAGTTTGGCTAACCCATCACACTACATACCAGTGACTGGATTGGATTGATGGGGTTAAAAGGGACCAAACTACAAGGTCATCAGCCCCTCCATCCTATATGCGTCAAGCCGAGAAGAATCCTCAGAAAGGAATGACAAAGAAGACAAATGCTGATAAACCAGACTAACAGAGAATCAATAAAACCAATAGACAGAAGCAAGTAGAAATGAGAGAGGGATACGAGGGTGAGTTGCTCCACTCAGAAAGCAGCTGGAGTCCACCAGCACATGTTGTGATGGAGACACACCCTCTGCATCCGGCCAATGTTTCCTCATCCTCCATTACCACAAGAAATCCAGTAACGTGTGAAAGTTAGTAAAATCTCAGGAAATAGAACAACAAAACGATAGTAAACCAGAAACAAATGTAAAAGAATAAGAAGAACAACAAAGATGGGAAGGGCAGGAATCAGGTCCAAGCACTGTGCAATGGCAGCCATGGACCCATTGGGTCCGAGCATGCGATGGAGTGCCCTTCCAATCCCGCAAGCAGCTGATAAGGCCTTACTTAACAGAGAGAAGTGGAAACCATCTTCATGGGTAACATGTAAAACCAGGTAAACCACTTTGGCATCATCCGCTAGCAACAGAGGCAGTGTGTCCGCACGTTTTAAGTTTTCACCATAAGGTGGCCAAATTACGGCAGCCCAATTGGATGTGCACCACCATCGGACAGGCACCAGAGTGTGATGCATCCTCGTGTTGTACAATGTGACCATGGGCCAGCCAGATGTGGCCAGTGTGAAGCCAAGAGAAGGTCTAATTCCCATATTTCCAGATCTGAAGTCGGCTTCCTGGTAACCAACTTGCCAGCCAGTCGGCATGTTTGTTCCCTGGGATCCAGACAAAGATGACTGAACGTCCAGCTTGTTGGAGGTCAGAAAGGAGATCCTGGATATTGACAACCAGGGGGTGTTGTGGGTGCACTGGACGATAGCCTGAAGATTACTTGGAGAGTCACTGCCAATTAAGAATGTCTTTCCGGTGCAAGATCAAAGGTGACAGAATGCTTGAACAATGGCCACCAACCCTGCACAGAATACACTGCATCTGGTTCGCCAGGGAGCATAGTCCACTGTACCCTCCAAGTGCATATCCAAAACCGATTTATCTTTTGACCACAGAGGCATCAGTGTATATGTATACTGAACCTGAAAATGCATCAACGACGGCCAGGAACAGGGAGTGAAAAATCAAGGGGTTAACAATCTTTCGGTCCAAAGGCCAATGACTGAGGCAATGCTAATATAACCATGGCCTGTCTAGCCATAAGTGAGCACTATTTTTGGAGTGTTGTTCACCAGCCTCTGCACACATGCTTTGAACTGGACTGGTCTGACAGGCTCTAGTTAATATCAGAATACCCTCATGGTTGACACTGGGCAACAAAAATGGCTCTGAGCACTATGGGACTCAACTGCTGAGATCATTAGTCCTCTAGAACTTAGAACTAGTTAAACCTAACTAACCTAAGGACATCACAAACATCCATGCCCGAGGCAGGATTCGAACCTGCGACCGTAGCGGTCTTGCGGTTCCAGACTGCAGCGCCTTTAACCGCACGGCCACTTCGGCCGGCACACTGGGCAACATCTCAAGATAGGAGGCACATGTTGATTGATAAACCAAGTGGTCATAATCTAGTTGGGATCTAACAAATAACTTAGAAAACTGCAGTACATGGGACATGTTGGCAACACATGCCTTTCTGCTAAGGCCTTTTGACCTATTTCATTGGTCATCGGACTTTCAGGGGCAGTAGCCAGGTTAATTTCACATAAAATTTTAGGTTCATATGGCATACATTTTCCTTAAAATTTAACATATTGTTCCTCGTTGTTCTCTGGTTGGTTAAAACTTCATCACAAATGGTTAACACTTTCCATTTCAACGGCGAGTGGCGCTCAACATTGCAAATTTTGATTTCCACTCCAAAGTCGAGTCTAACTTGACACGATATTTGGTAGCTCACACCTGCTTCATTCTTGAATCTGGCTGTACTAGGCATTAATGCTGCATAGAACTACCATCTGGGGAAGCATGTGTTAACTCTGTGCCGAACTGTAACATTTGTGTTGAGAGAAAGGTTGTAATTATTCAGTTCAAGTTGGTAAGTGTGAAACGGCTAGTTCTTCATGTACAGTCCTTTCTGAGAAAGAGGTTGTGGAACTTGTAGAGGAATTTCTAAGTGAGAATGATTTTGATGGTTACAGTGATTCATTTGTAAAGAATTCGAGTGAAATGACTATGGGAATAGTTTATCTTGAAGAGTTTCAAAATATTAACACAATGAAAAGTTTTGTATAGTGATGCTTATATAAATTAAGGCTTGAAGCAAACAGGAATCCAAGTGCAATTCTTTCGAAAAGTGTAGTTGTACCAAAAATGGGATCTATGTGCCAATGCAAACAATGAAAAAGGCAATTTAAGTTCTTATTAGTTACAGCAATCGATAACAGAATGCGCTGTGTGTATGTGCCAGGATCTAACTCTGACTCTGCCAGTGACATGCCTTGTGTTTGTAAGTCTTGTTGTATTATGTTGCAGCTTGTTGTCTTTGTAGTGTGTTGTGAGTGACTAGGTCCTATCTTTAGAAGGCTTACTAGTGTTATTCAGTGTAAACTATGGCAGATGAGGGTGTTAATATGCGAAGGAAGAAATGAGAAGGAAGACTATCGAAAGAAAATAAAAAGCTTAGAAATGCTGGCAAGGCCTATATTACAGCTACTAACACTAGTGAAGGCGAAGGATGCTCCATGCCAACAAACTGTATGTAAGTGCAAATAAAAGTCAAAATTTATGTATTACGACCAAAAATTTTTACTCTTTGACAAGTTTTGTAAGTTAGACCACTGTAAGCAGCAAAACCATCTTCTAGGCATACTACAAATTAAGCGTGTTCCAAGAGGCAGGCATGGTACATATGGAGATCCTGCATCAAGCAGGCATCAAACAACGGTGATGTACACCATTCCAGATGGCGGAGGGGAAATTGTGCTAGTTTGTAAGAATACTTTCTGCAACATTTATGCTATCTCCAGTAAAAGGTGCCAGCTTTTGGTAAAAATTGAGCAGACTGATAACTCAGTGTATGTTGAAAAAAGGGGAATATGAAAACTGATCAAAAATATAGTCATGATGACAAAGCTCTTGTCTGTGAGCGTATACAATCATTCCCAAGAGATGTAAACCACTACAGGAGGCAGGATTCAGGGAAGGAAATCTTTCACAGGATTTGGACATACCCATTTGTATGAGGCTTTTAAGAAACAATATCCTGGCAGCATTGTGTTGTGCTGTTTTTATTATCTGATCTTTAATAAGCATTTCAAAACTAAACTATCTGTCAAACAATCTAGAACAGACATGTGTACAACATGTGGTATGTTAGCTCGTAAAATCGCAACATCGTCTGGTATAGCTAAAACAGATTTCAGAAATAAAGTAAAACTTCATCATATGAAAGCTGAAAAAGCAAGAAAATAAATGATAAAAGATTTTAACGAATCTCATATTCCTAGTACCTGAGAAATTTGCATTTAATTTATAAAAAGTACTATCCTTATTGAATTTAATTCATACAAACATGTACTACCTAAGGCAACTTTCAAATTTCAACTTTCGTACCCATTTCCACAGTAACATCAGTGTGATGAATATGTGGCTTGAAGGAATATCAGTTGGGGGAGGGAATGAAGTAGCATTCTGTGTCTTTTAAGCCCTCAAAGAAATTGAATCTACAGATGTACTCACAGTGTATAGTGATAATTGCTGTGGGAAGAATAAAAAAAAGATGATATTTTTGTGGGTGTATTTAGCTTGTGTTGAAATGTACACAGGCATAAACCAGAAGTTCTTAGTCAGCGGTCACTCCTTTCTTAACTGTGACCACAATTTTGCCACTATTGAAAAGCAGAAAAGACTTACTAAACACAATGTCCCAGAAGACTTTAAACCTACATAGAAAATGTTAAAGTGACGCATCCATTTAAAGTAAACATGTTAAGCAACCTCATTTTTTTTTTATTTAAAAAATGCAGCAAGAGCTTATTAACACTGCGAACATCAACTTTACAAAACTTTCATAGATAAAAGTTACTTGTTGCAATCTTGGCAAAATCCTGGTTAAAATGACATTCATTGAACTCTAACAGGGGGCTGCAATTAATGTTTTCAAATAAGGTGTCACCAAAAAGAAAGTAGCAGAAGCAGCATTGCCTATGTTGTTGTGCAAATCACGTCACAGAAGATAAGACCGATTTGAAAAGTGACTGAATTTTTGGTAAAACCTGAAGACAAACTGTTTTATAAAAGCATCACATCTTAAAATTCAAGCCTTGTTCAGAATGTTTTTATTATTCCAATATGATTGTAATAACAAATTTCAATAGTGTGGTATTAATAAAGTTGAATAGTACTTAAAAAGATTTAAGTTTTGGTATTACAGTACCAGTTTCTTTCTGTTATCATCACAGGCAGGAATAGGGTACCAATACTCTATGATTAGGCATTAACTGATAAAATCTTTGTATAAAGGGATGTAATTGCCTCAGGCATTTACATCCTATTTCAGGTCAAATACTTTGGACATAGGACTGCCTGCATGTTTTGACTTTTGAATTTTTTTTACTGTTCTTGATTAATTTCTGTTCTTTTAACAATTGAGCACAGTGTAATATGGCTTCAGTTAATTTTGAATTAGAAAATTAAAAGTAAGTACTAACCAAAGAAAAAACACATTTCCTGCTAAATGCTGAGAATGGCACTCAGATCCCCAGTTACTTCAAGCCTTCAAGTACATTTGACTGAAAGTGTTTTAAGGTACACTCTAATTGTTGGTCTGCAGCCTCACTGTTTCCACATAGGGACTCTTACACTTCTCTGTGGTGTGCCTGCCGCCTGGGTGGTGGCGATTTAAATAAGAGCACATGGAGATGCCTTCTATCAGCATTATGGTGTGTAAAAGGTTAAAATTTACACAAATAGCTTTCTCTGGTGAAAACCAGTTTTATTGACCCCTTTTCCAGCCTCCTGGTGTTCATCTGCAGTTGCCTCGTTGTTGTAAGATTACACAAATAATAGAAAATCGTAAAGCCATCCACAAACAACAAACTTAACAGGGCCTCTGACTGCCATTGATAGCTATGGCAAACAATGTTACAGTGAACGCACTGCCTTGGGGGACGCCACTCTCCTAAATGAAGCAATCGGACAGGGCATCCCCAACACAATAGTTGAAGTACCTCACCCAAAGAAATGACAGAGTAAGAAGTGGCAGATGCTCTTGAAGTAGCCACTCAAAACTTGCGAAGGAAGTCGTATCTCGAAGACATGTTGTAGACTTTTTCGAAGTAAGAAAAAACATGCCAAACAAATGGTTTTGATGTAACAACAGCTTTTGTATTGCAGTTTCCAGTAGGATTTAGTTCTCAAGGGTGGAATGATATCACCTGAAATTGCACTGGGAGCAGCACAGGAGGTTTTGGGATTAGATTAACCATAGGAGGTGGCGATTCAGCAATCGCTTGAGTGTCTTACCCATACAGCTGGAAACAGCTACATACCGTTAACTGTTAGGGATAGTGCCATCCTTGCCTGGTTTTAATAAAGCAATTAATACTGCCTCCTTAGAAGTGTCAAGGTATTGTCCATCAAACCAGATCTTACTGAAACAATATATGGGTTGACTTTGGCTTCAGAGCACAGATGACGTAGCAGGGCATAATGAATCTTATCTGATCCTAGAGCTGTGTCTCTGCCTGCAGACAGGGCTGATTCCAATTCCTAAAGGGAGAATGGATTATTGTTAGTCTCCTCATTACACAAGGTGGAGGCTTCTCCTCTAAAGTTCTGCAGATTGCCTGAAACTCGGGAGTTTGTCTGCTTGTGCAGTGATGTTAAAAAAAGTGTTCCGCCATAACTTGAACCATATCTCTAGGCAAGCCTACTAATACCCCATTCCTCAATGAAACAGAAAGAAAAGGTATACTGCCCTAGCTTGAAAGCCTCCTTATTCACTCCCAAACTTCAGTAATTGATCAATTAATGGAATTCACAAATTGCTTCTGGAAGTTTCTTTAACTATCTTTTATCACTTTCGACACTCCTACTCTCAGAATCCTTAAGGCACTAAGAGTTACTGTTGTTGGATGGCATTTCAATTTCCACATAGCTGTGCACCTGGCTCCAATTACCAAGTGACATTCTTTGTTCCACCAAGCGGACAGTAATCTTCTGAGATGTTGCTCGAGTTTTGATTTCTTCGGCAGCTCAGTGTGTATATGATCCTCCATCTCCTGGGCACTTTCTTTTGTTTGAGTACAGCCTTCTGGCTGTATCCTCTCAAAACTGCCCTTGATCCACATAGAAAAATGATCAGTGGAATACAAATCTGTGTCCAATTCCCACTGAACAGAGTCTACATGAGCTGGAGAGCAGAAGCAAAGATTAATTGCTGAGGACAGTCATGTACCTGCAGAATAATGTGTCGTGTGACTGGAATTCAGATTACATATATCCTCTAAATGAACGAGTCTCTCAGTGACGTTGCCCCTGGGGCATTTGGTACCTGAATGCAACAGCATATTGTGTGCATTGAAGTCTCCCATCACGGAGAATTGGTGGGGGAGTTCCCTAAAAAGCGGTTTCAGTGCATCCTCAGCCTGTGGATGATGTGGTGGAAGGTATGAAGAACACATTTTGATCATAAAAGTTGTGAGAACTTCCACTGCAACTGCTTGCACTTGTATGGTAACAGGTATTGGAGAGGAGTGATACTTGTTGCTGATGCAGCCTCCCCACCCTCAGACCTTTATTTGCTAAGATTGTCTATCCGGTACAGGCTGTTGTCCCTTAGCACAGGTGTGTCAGTGATTTTGAAACAAGTTTCTTGTAGGCAGATACAGATTGGTTTCTTCTGTGCCAAGAGCTGAAATTCTTCCAAGTGAGATCTGAATACATTTACATTCTGCTGCAACACAGATGTCCCCATGTAAGCCATTGATTATTGAGAATTTCCCTTCCCTTTCCCTTCTTTCGGTGGCAGTGATTGCCAGAACAGATTTGGAGGGTAGTGTTATACAGAGCTGGGCTACACGGTTCCTCCATGGCGGTATCAGCGTCCTCAATATTAAAATCACAAATGGAAAGAGAGAATGCTCACTGATCTGCTGGTTTAACTGCCACCTTCTTTGGTTTTGATTGAATTTTTGTTGGGCATTTTTCCTTACTTATTAGAGCTGTTGAATGTATGGATAAAGTTGATGGCTTATTAGGCCTCTGATGAATTTTTATGTGGTAAGTTTTAATGCTTTTCCTTGACCACTTCATAATCGTTTTGGGGAGAGGTGCAGTTTCTCAACAGGTACACTAACAAATGCAGATATTTGTATTCAATCTGATGCCTTGAGTTGTACTGAGTTGTCACTTTCGGTGACTGGTTTCTTAATAGGTGATGCAAAAGTAGTAACAAATACTGGAGGCTGTATTGGTTTCAAAGCTTGTTTACCTTCGTAATGGGGGTTCTTGTCACCTCCAGCTCCTGAATGTTTCTCTTCTCTGTATAAAAACTGCACTTTCAGCTCCACACCGGGAGATCACCAGAGCAGTTTATATATTTCGGAGGAAGTGTACAAGATTAAACTGATTCGTGGGCTGGGCCTCAACAAATCCTGCACGTAGCTCTATCATTACATGCCACAATGGCATGGTCAAATTTTTGGCAATTAAAGCATCACATTAAATTTGGGACATGTGGTCAAACTTTAAGACAGATCAGCAAGAACATTTTCAGGTAACTCTCATGTACTGAAAGCTGAAGTAATTTTTTTCCCCCTGAATGTGCCATTTACTTTTCTTATACAGTTTTTTGCATCCAAGACAAGCATGTTCTTAGATTATTTTCATAATTCTTTGGGGTCTGTCTTCTTTGTATCTGACTAGGTAACTATGCCTTTGGTGAAATTAAGTGTGTTATGCATTTCACTTAAAACAGGGTATCTACCTAATTTTCTTACAACCTAAAGACTTAGACATGTGGTGTGATGTGGCTGTCTCTACTAGTAGCATACCACTATGAGGTTGTTTCACGTTTTTTAAAGAATCAGCAATACTCTCCAAACTTTGTGAATACAGAAAGAGGAGATTCCATCTTCTCCCTTAATAACCATGATGGTTTTATGGGAGACCAACACCCAGTTAATATCTTTCAGATACTACTTCCATAGTTGATGCAGTCTGACAGAGGAGGTGAAGGTAACAACAGAGGCATACAACTGCCAGTTGTTTTTCAAAGAACTCACTGTGGTAGTCAGTCAGTCTGGTAAAGGTAAGGGGGGCACAGGATCACCAGAAATTCGTCATTATCACAAAGATCATCATTTAGTGAGCAATGTAGTGAAGCCATGAGACTGGGGGAAGTGATCATTAGATCAATAGCTGAAAAGGTGTCACAGTCATGTGAGCATACAAGCTGTGGTGGGAGTTGAGAGCGGCAGTTTCCCGCCGCAGAGCACGTGGCTGGCGATTGCTATCGAGCTGTGGCGAGCGACTAGTGTTTACGCAGCCTTGGAAAAACCCGAGCACTCGGCAGCGGTGCGTATGGCCATGTTTGCACGCTTGGAGAAATTGATATGCCAGAGAAAAGTTGATAAAATTAAGAGCGACACGAAGGTGCGAGTTGGCACTCATGGACAGGAAAATATGGAAAGCTAAATTATGTAGACGTTCCACAAAAATATATAACAGTTTAAAAGTTACTGTTGTTTTAAAAATTGTAAAGTTATGGAAGTTCAAAAGCTAATATCTCAGCAATGCTTTGGCCGAGTAATAAGAACAAAGTGTCTACGGATGCGGCTAGTAGAGCTGCATAGAGCAATCATAGCCGATTTAGCATAGTGTGTACCATTTTTGAATGAGAGGTAGGAATATGGGATTCAACAGAGAGAAACCATGTTCTTGGTAGAAAATAAATTTAAAGTGACAAAACTAGCGGCACCGGAGGATCTGCACGTGCACACACAGTGTAAGATACAAAAAATTGGACTTTATATTGTTATTTCCATATTTTTCAATATATCATATATGTTTTGTGTTTAGTTTTAGAATATTCATAATTTTTGTCAAACACTGTTTTGAGTTATGCAGTTGTTTCAAGGGTGGATAGAGCCGCCATCTTTGAGGGAGTTGGTTTTGAGCTACGCTAAGAGCCTGACATGCCACGCATCTGGTGGTGGTAATGGGTTGGCAGCCACGTTCGAAAGCGATCAAGTGGAGCAGACAAGAGTGTATTTTGTGAGTTATGAACAAACTGTCGAGTGCCATGATCACGACATATGAATTTTATAGTGAAGTGTTGTAGCATCAGTTGTTAACGGCCGCTCTTACGTAAGAGCCCCTCAGACAGCATTTTAAGTGTTTAGTGAATATATTGAAGAAAAATAAACTACTTGTTCAAATTATACATCAATGTGAGTGATGCAATATTTTAAATTTCACTGTAATGCCTGCCGGCATTGTTTTGTTATATTTTATTTAAGCTTAAAAATTGAGTTTATGACAGGTGTGAGCTGGCACCCTATGACGAAAAACGGAACCAAACATTGAGACCAGCCACATCTCTGGGCCACTCAATTAAGCTGAGTGTAACAAATATATATATTTTCATGCCATAGTATGTGGGGGCTTGAGCCAAACTATTCAAACTTCAATGTGTAGTGCCCAGTACCATCACAGGCAGCACAGAAGAGGGTATAAGTACCATAATTGAGCAGACAGATCATGGTCAGCAAGAAGTTGGTCAAGTAGGTGGCACCTACCAGATGGAGTGGTACTCCCCCACAGGGAGGAGGGGGGGGGGCAGGGTGCGCATTGTATCCTCAAGTAGGAGAAAATGGGGGAAACTGTTGGGTGAAGGTGGTCAACTCAATTGGAGTCGGTGGCCTATCTGTAGGTATGCAAAAATCGTAAATGGTGATCACTGATGTCTTTTGCACTCACACTGCTTCTGCTTCGAACATGGTATGGAGGGGAATGCACTCTCTGACTACATCTGTGCAAACCAATGTGCAGACCCCTCCAGATGACCTCTCAGGGCCAGCATGAATCTGACAGAATGCACAACAGCCATGAAATGTTGGGGAATGGTTATCAGTGAAATGCCTTTCTTGTAGAGGAATGAAAATTGCAGAAAAGGTGGGAATAAGGTGATGTGAGTTGATGGTAATAGCCATTACAGTTCCATTCAATGGTCACAGTATGGGTGTCCACATTAGGTGTGAAGGGGCCAGGTGGATTGGTCACACTCCAGGATCACAGCCTGTCATAGGCCTGGAAACACATCAATATGCCCGAAGGTGTGGGACAATCTGGTGCCTCCAGTGTAACCAGAGTAGTCTTGTCCCATTTCTTCTACTCCTACTCCTACTTCTCAGCCTTTTGTGGTCAAGATTCTTGTGAGGGCTTAGCCTCAATTAGCGTGGTGACAAAGATCAGGCAGCCCTGGGACCCACAGGTTGCAGTTCCTTCAGCCATTGGCTGGTGTCGAGCCTCTGATCTGTGGGTTTTTGGGAAAAGGGATCCTAAGAGGCAGCCCTGTTATGGGTAGTTGTTGGAGGAGGAAGCTGCTCCTCTGGCTGGGTGTGGGAAATGGTCCTTGAAGATTATGCAGCAGGAACCACAAGAGAGGAGGGCGGTGGGACAACTGGTTTCGTAAAAACTGAGGAGTGGCAGCAACAGCTATAACTTTTGCATAATTGTATGTCATATCACCAAGATGTAGGTGTTTATATTTTGACATGCCTCAGTATACGAGAAGCAGTCAACAGATTTATATTCATGTATTTTCTGTTTTCTTGAAGACTGGTCACACTGGTGAATGTGGAGGATGGTCTTGCATGAATTAACACACAAAGGTGGTTGTTCACAAGGACTATCTTTGTGGACTGACCATCCGGTTACCACGCTTTGGGTCCACCATGCAGCAGATGACAGATGCTAAAGTGCAAGTTTCGGAAGCACCTCATGGGCAGTGGGACATAACGATTCATGTCACAACTGTACATCAGGATTTTAAATTTTTCTGGGAGGATATTCTCTTCAAAGGCTAAGACAAAGGCATCTGTATTTAATATTTTATCGTTGGGACCTTTTTGGACGTGTTGGGCAGTATGTACACCTTACTGCTCCAGATAAGCCTGTACCTCCTTGTCTGTTTGGAGTGTAAGGTCTCAATGGAAGGTGGTTCCTTGAATCATACTCAAAGTTTCGTGTGGTGCAATAGTCGTGGGTATGTTCCCATGTCTGAAGAGCTGTAGATTGTGCAGCAGAAGAGACTAATCAATAGTGATCGATGGTGTGTTTTTCCTAATGACTCGAAGTCTCCAAAAAAAAGAAAAAACGGGCTGTGTTACAGTAAAAGTATCCCCACTAGGTTTGAGTACATTCTACTTATTGAATACATTGTTTTGCCCCTAGGTGTCTGACTTGTCCGTCTTCCCACGGATAGCCAGGGTAGGGAAAGCAATAGGATTTGAACTGGCTACATTAAAGTTTAAGTTCTTGTCTGAATAGACAACCGAATCAGAATGCCCATTATTCTGGTGTAATTTAGTATGATTCATGTGCGCAATGTCCACCATGATGCCAACCTGGTCTGATTAGGGGCTTTCCCCATGGGTGCCACCCATCCACAACAGAGGCCATCTGCCAAGATGGCCATTGCTGGGAGTCCTGATGCCCGCGGAAGATGGGCACCTACTCCTTGGCCTGCATGGTGAGCTAGTGGCGCAGGCATCAGCAGTGTGATCCCTGTGTTGTCAAAGGGCTCAACTGAAACAGTACATAATGACCCCATTTAATCGGACTGGCTACCATGTTGCCTTTTGAGCACATGTAAGAGTCTACACAGACATTATGTGCTGACGATCTTTAACATTGCATTAAGTAGGCACTGTTTGAGGTGTTCTTCCCCAGTTGGTCCACACTCCAGAAAAATGAAGGCGACCACAATTTAGTTCACTAAAAAGTTCCAGCGGAATCCCATGACCAAGCGAGGAAGTAAAAGTTAACTTAGGCAGAATCCTGCTTATCCGAGCAAGCCTTATACTACAGGGTGACAACAGATGCCCATAGATTTCCACTTGTGACTATTGTACATAAACAGCTATCCACCCCATATGGGCACCTCTCTCTCTCTCTCTCTCTCTCTCTCTCTCAACTGGCAATGCTGACCGGACCCAGACTGGAAAATCTGGATCTGTCATTCCATTGTCCATTCATTGCTGGCAGAAGTGGGAGGCAGGGGACACACATCCCTCCCTTCCATAAGGTGTTAGACATACTTCGCCAGGCCCCTCTGATGAGTTCTGTCGGGCTTGTATGGCACTACGACTAGCTACACTACCACCAGCATAGCCCTCAGCACCTTTCAGGCTTGTAAATACTTCTGCTTGGCACTGCAAGACTTACGATAAGGCAGAGTCCCCCGAGAGGAACAAGGAGAGGTCTTCCTTGAAACTTTCAGTTAGCTGTTTGTTGGTATGTGGCTTGGCATACCTCTCTAAGTCACAGACTGTCCAGTTAGACATGGAGTTGATTTCTGAAGAACAATTGCAACAGAGTAGCACAGATTCACCAGACCCCATCAGAAAATGAAGAGACAAAAGAACCTGGCCACCTTAGAAGGAATTTTCCCATAGCCAGAAGTATATGGTTGCCAAACGTGACCATTCTAACTGTAACAGGTTTAAAGAATGGCATTGTGGTAGATTGTATTGCGTCTGTTGTGGTTGAGGCTTACGGATGTCGACTATTTAAAGGTTTTTTGGTTACTGTTGCTTGTCTATATTACCTGCCTGACTACGTTGAGGCAGCAGACTCCTTTCTTGAAGATGCAAAGTCCGCACCAGCTGGAACTCTCAAACACCAATTACGACACAATAAATTCACATGCTGCTTCTTTATCGCACATGTATTTCACCTCTATTATATACATTCCACTTTATATTTTACTACACCATACAACTTTAACAAAGCTCACGATACAGATTAGCCCTTGTCATTTGCGCTCTGTACATCCCCTCTGGTTTTCCTTCAATACGTGATGTCATGACAATTGTCATGTATGGCAAGGCTCTGTGGTCCGTAGATGGAAGGGCGTTTTCATAGAATAACTGTCCTGAGGAGTAGGTGTCTCCAAGACCAAGAATCCAGGTGTCCATCAGCCCTGACCTGCAGGTATGCAGTGTCAACTTTCGCTCTCATGACATGCACAGAAGAAACAGAAAATTACCTCCACAAAATGTGGCCCAAAACACACACACACACACACACACACACACACACACACACACACACACTAAAATAACAAGATACTTGCTCAAGGTCACTGACTATCCTTTGTCAGTTAGAGTGACAGTGGGAATAACACATCACTCTCCAGAGTGACAGGTTACCCTCTCATCTTCTGCCACTTAGATGGAGGGTGTCGCAGCAACTTAATTATCTACACAACTAAACAACATCTTTAACTATTTTACAAGTGACTTTGCACTTAACTCAGTGAACAAGACAATAAATCTTCCTTGCGCAGTCCTTACAACTACTTTCAAAAAATAAATGTACAATACACCATTTTATAGTGTTTTCAAAGTGAGAAAATAGCTTACACTAAATCTCGGCCCATTATATTTGTATTTCAGTCCATGTAAGTTGCAAATCTTAGCAATAACTCAATATTTTCATATTTTCCTGTTTATGGGTGATTTTTTTCACAAGGCCCTTTTTTTTTTAACAAAAAATGGTTCAAATGGCTCTGAGCACTATGGGATTTAACTGCTGAGGTCATCAGTCCCCTAGAACTCACAACTACTTAAACCTAACTAACCTAAGGACATCACACACATCCATGCCCGAGCCAGGATTCGAACTTGCGACCAAAGCGGTCGCGCGGTTCCAGACTGTAGCGCCTAGAACCGCTTGGCCACTCTGGCTGGCTTTTTTTAACAGTACTTGCCAGAACAGTGCTTTGTACACTATATCAGTCTGTATTAACCTTATCCTAATCTGCATGGACTAGTGCCCAAAACAACCATTCCATATTTATCTCTCCCACTTAGTCATTACTACCTTTCAGGCGTCAGGTCTATCTTCATTTCCATCCAGTCACTCAACAAACTGGTAAAAGTACTTATCACCTATTCTCTTATTCCTGTGTTCATTTTGTTCAGCAACTTACTTAAAAACATAGATAACTTATCCTATGTTAAAACTAGCCTCTCCTGAGAAAAGTACTTTAACACCATCAGGTACTGCTTATATTCCACAAAACTATAAAATTTCCCAGGTAGAACCAACTAGTCCCCTTTTAACAGTTTGTCTACCAAATCAAACATATGTTTCCTCCACAATCCATAAAACAAAATTTGGTAATTCTTCACTGAGATGGGTTTATCCCCAGATGATTCTTGGGATGTACTCTGCAACATATAGTAGCATGAAATTTGTTATTGCCTTATTCTTAGCCCACAGGAATCACATGCTGAAAGGTATTTTCAAATTTCAATTACTTTTACTGTTGCCAATATACTTATGCTATCTACACCATGATTGGATAACTAAGCTCAGACTCCTCTCTCCTTTTTCATTTAATTTTATCATGATAACAGAATACCAGTGAGTTCGTTTACTCTGCAAGCTTAGAGTAAGCGAAAAAAATTAAAAACAATGCACTACTATTATAAACACTAGCAAGTTCACCATTTACCGCAGGAAAACACTCCCTATTTACTTGTAATTCTCTACTGAGATAGTGTCCCATTATTCCTTCTTCACTTCGCTTTTGACATGGGTTGTCCTTTTAGACCAATACATGTAACAGTTACATGATATATTACGTGTCTATCAGCATCCCATACTATGTAACCAACTCGTTTTGGCATCTTGAAATTGCACATCCACTATGGCTGTTCAAGAGGGCTCCTCCAAGTGTTGTGACACTGTAAGCTCAGGTATTCATACCCAATCTTCAGTGGGATACAGCCTGGCTGTTACCACATCATTATCTAAGGTACATGGTTATCTGGGCCAGGCTAATCCTTCTCTCGCTTTATGTGAGTTTGGTAACATTCATGTTTTTCCAGTTCCCTGTGAATGCATAGAAAAAAACGCACATTACTAGCTAAGCGCCCACTGCTTCTTTCCTGTACACTGTACGGTCTGCATAGATTTTTGCTTTTTTGTTTTTCTTTAATCGAATTTGTATATGGTTATGCCCAGTGTTCATGTGTAAATCTATCGTGTCGTGAGTGACCATTAATTTGCATAGTAATTGCAATGAAACTAATTTTATAAACATATATCAGTTCTACTGAAAGATTAACCTATTAAAGGTCCATTTTTTCCCCCCTATGCATTCTCATAAAGCCAATTTAGCATGGTGTCTGCTAAATAGCTTTCTTTTATTTAGTTCACTAACTGCAACACCTAAATTTTTCATGCTAATTAAGGTCCTGGCAGCATAGTGTTTTCCAAATGTACTTCTGACCAAGAAGCAATTCTGGTAGCACAAGTTAGAGGGTTTTGTTAACCCTTCCTTTTGAGTTCTTGTGGTGCTATTTCCTTGGAAACTTTCATCCTCTGACAAATATTTCTTTATTCCGGATGAGAAGTCAAATACCAATTATCAGACATTCAGCTTTAAAAATGTTTTAATATAACTAAGTATTTTCATAAAAATTCTCATCCACTTAGGGATTGAATTTCGAAAAACACTGAAATACATATTTTCTTTATTTCTAACTGAGAATGCAGGTACCAATTTTCATGAATGTGGCTTTAAAAATGCTTTAGAAGTTCTTTAATATTGATTTATTTTGAAAATAAACTTTCATTCCTATTTAACTCCCATAGAGTTTGAATCTCTGAAACTACTGAAACACAAGCAATGCAATATTGTATTTATCTGCTGATACCGGACAGCGACTTTCAATTAAAATGTCCTCCCCTGATTGGGAATTACATAAAGTGTGTACGAGTACAGATTATGATGTAGGAGTGTGGCATATGGAAGTTTACGTCTGGCCATGAGTCGTGCACTGATAGCCAAAGCAGTTAACATGAATTCTCACATAAAGTGTAAAATCCACATTCAAGTCCCAATCCCACATAAATCCGCATTATTGTCATTCCCTTGTACAGCAACTGTGAATCCATTTTATATATGTTACATTTTTTTTTATTTCTGACCGAGAAAAAAAATACCAAGTTTTATAGTTCTAGATTCAAAATTGGCTTATTAGCAACATATTTTCAAAAAACTTTTCATCCCTATGTTACCCTCTTATGGGATGAAATATTAAAAACCATACATTTTGTATTTCTAACTGAGAAACCAAATACCACTTTTCATAGTTGTGACTTGAAAATTGCCTTAATAGCAACCTATTTTCAAAAAAACCTTTCATCACTTATTTCACTCCCTTATGGTTGACATTTCAAAAAATCCCTTTGCCTATAGTATAAGATCAACACCTTCTCCAAATTTCAAGTGTCTGTCCTTAGTGGTTTGGGCTGCGTGGTATGAGTTAGTCAGAAAATTTCCTTTATATGGGATTTAATTCTTAACTTAACTATGTGTCTCATGTACAGCGGTAGGATTATATTTTGTATTGTTAATATGTAACTCAATATCACATACTTTCTTAATGAAATTGATTAACAGAGTTCATTTGCAATGGCTGAGAGATTAGCTCATTATTGTTAATTAATTCATCTCTTTCTTGTTTTCATTGCTTCATGGTCTAACTGTAGGAAATCTGAAGTAATTTTATTTGTAGAACAGGTCGAGAAAACAATACTATTTTTACACCAGTAGTTTAGTTTTCCCAGGCAGTAGTCATTTCCAGGAAATTTATGTTAAATTACACAATTTTTTTACCATGTCTACATTATTGAGTTCCTTCTCTTAACCTGTAGAGGGATCTATCAAAAGTAAGGTCTTTGGACTGGAATGTCAGTTATCTCATATGGACACTTGTAGCCAATGAAAAAACTTGCTGGTCTCTTTTTTTCAGGCTACAGCTATGACGACGCGCTTTTACTAGCACTCTCTCACCTATAGTAAAGTAAACTCATGTGTAATAGCTTTTTGATTATGTTTCCTCATTCTATAATCAGCATGCTGTCTTTATTGTTTTCCAATCTGTTCATCTATCAACTGATTACTTACTTTTTTTATTTTTATTTCAGCCATGCAAAACATTTCTGCAAGGTTCTCCAATGAACTTTTTATTCATAATCACTGCTGGTGAAAGCCAAGTAGTTAGGTGCGGTAACTCACTAAAAATTATTTGAAAGTCTGGGATCATTGAAGTCTAAGTGGTGTGTATAGAAGAACAGTAAGTTCTACATAGTCTACTAATTTCCTTCATTATCTGTTAAGATGGATTGGACTTACGGTGATATTTTGAAATGGTTACATTTTTAACTCCTTCCCGGGCTAGTAACACCCAGAAGTACTGCTCGTAAGTTGTCATCCCTTGTTTGTGAGTACCCTGTGGGACTTCCTCACATCACCAAAATAATATTTTAAACAATTTATTATGATAATGGTATTTGCTAATTTTACTAGATGCAACTTAACATATTTTGACCAACACTCTAGTAGCTCTAAAATGTAAGTAACTCAATAATGATGGAAGGTGTGGATCATTCATTGCTTGGCCCTTGATAAACTGCCTATAAAATCAGGACAGATCTAGGAATGAATGAAACTACTTCATATTTTGCAGCTCAGGGCAATCATTTATCACTCTTATTTATTCAGGGTCAGGTTCCTCCCTGTAATTCCCATCTTGTAACCTAAAAACTGAGTTAATTTAGTTGCAAATGGGATTTAGATAACTTTGTTATGCACTTTTCTTGCAATCTTTTCAGAATCTCTATCAACAGGGCACAATGCTCTTCCAGGTGTTATCATCATCATCCACATAAATAATAACTTTTGCAGTTGATCATCCCTTAACGCTTAATCTAGTGTACTATGAAAACCTTCACCGATATATTTAACCCAAAAGGGTGCATCTTAAATTGATAAGACTTCCCTCCAAATAAGGAGGCTGTATAATGTCTCAAATCTTTATGCAATTGGACCTGCCAATAACCTATCAGGTTCCTGGAGCTAAAGAATTTAACTTGTTTGCATTTTGCTAGCAACTCTTCATAGCTCAATGGCTGGTCTCTTTCAGTCTCTATGTGTTTATTTAACCCAGGTATCCCTGATGTCCTTCTGGAAGGACGGCGTCACTCACTGTTGAAATTATTTATTTTTGCAAATAACGCATTGTTGCAACGGACTGTGACGCATTGTTATATGAAGTAGGCAGAGTCAGGTGCGCGCTGCGACAGTCAGTTTGGTGCTGTTGTTCATAGTGAGTGAGAAACTGTGTCTTGAAAATAGGGCAGATTTTAGCATGGATGAACTGACTGACCTTGTCATCGATGGGCATGTATATTTTCTTTCATATTGCGTCAATAATTCTGGAACTTGTCATATAATATCTTAAAGAATTAACCTATATTATTTACGGGTTAATATTACGATTGAAAGTTTTCGTCAGCTGTAATTCAACAATGTTTTCAACCGTCCTTCCAGAAGGACGTCAGGGTAATATGTTGTCATTTTGTATTCACAGAAAATTATGTACACTGATGGAACTTTTGGACATGTTAGAATCAAAAGTTGAGGAAATACCTAATACTGGTGTAAATGTAACATTACACCCTCCTCTAAATTCAACTGGTGACGTAACAGATAAAGATTCAGGTGCTGAAGAAAATCCAAGTGTAGATAAATTACCAGCAAGTCAGCTCAATGCTATTGCGCTTTGTGATTTGGCCATTTCTACCAATGGTAATGCTTTGAATGCAACAAGAAAACAATCCTTTACCTCTGATGTTGTTCCAGGAACCTCCAGCAGTACAAAAACAGCAACAATAACAACCACAACAAACCAGCAAGACTGTTGAAGAATAAAGTTCTAAACCTCAAGAAATATAACTGGAAAAGTGGTGAAATAGTTAATCCAACACCTGTGTGGCCTCTAATGTTCACAGTTGCAATGAAGAAAGGGCAAACACCGCTTTAATATTGCTAACAGGTTTTTGATAACTAAGTGCTTCAAATGATGGTCACTTACACAAATCAGTACGCAGCCAAGCGAAATAGACTAGGTGATTGTTCAGAAGATGAGATGTTGGTGTTTATTGCAATACTTCTGCTAAGTGGATATGTAACAGTGTCATGCAGAAAGATGTACTGGCAATCAGATAAAGACAGTCACAACAACCTCGTAACAAATGCCATGTCCAGAGATCGATTTGACTTTATCTTTTCCAATTTGCATGAATGCAACAATGACAATTTAGATACTGTGTATGCTGAATGATAGATTCAAACAATTTGCACCTCACGTGCGGCATCAGTCTATCAATGAATCGATGGTCCCATACTTCGGAAGTCACGGGTGCAAAGAATTCATAAAAGGGAAACCAATCTGATGCGGATTCAAATTTTGGTGTGGAGGCACAAGTGGTGGATATATGATTTGGCTCAAACCCTACCAAGGAGCTGGCATGTGTAGTAAGGATTATGACACAAAAGGTATGGGGTACGGTGTGGTAATGACTTATGTTGACCAGTTACTTCCAAATGTTCCATATCGAATATACTTTGATAACCTCTTTACCAGCATTGAACTACCACATGACCTAAAAGAGAGGGGCGTGGAAGCAACAGCAACAATAAGAGGAAACAGAGTTAAGAATTGTACTCTATCATCTGTAGATAAAATGATAAAAGAAAATAGAGGATCATATGAAGTTTGTTCTGACTCAGCATCGGGGATTTCCATTGTATGTTGGAATGACAACAATGTAGTTACTGTATCCACCAGCTTTGACAGAGTGCAACCATTACGCTCTGTAGCAAGATTTTCCAGGGAACAAAAGAAAGGGATTAGCATGCCTAAACCTATTGCTCTCCTACAATACTCATATGGGAGGCATAGATCGAGCTGACCAAAATCTATCCCTATATAGATGCTCTATAAGAGGGAAAAAGTGGTATTTCCCGAACATTGCACATTTTATAGACATTGCAGAGTAAAATGCCTGGGATCTTTACAAGCACAACGAAGAACCCGTAGATCATCTGACATTTAGTCGCCGAATTGTCACTTCTTGAAAGTAACAAAAGAGTCACTACCAGCAGAGGATGTTCTAGTAAGAGGGCAAAACTAGATTCTAGATTTGATGGAAGAGAACATTATGTTGCTGAATTACCAACGGGTGAGATAATAAAAAAGAAGAAGCAGCTGAAATGTCAAAGTTGCCACAGAAAAACTACTACTATGTGCGTAAAATGTGACAAACCACTTCATGTTTGTTGCTTTTTGTCTTATCATACTAGTGCATAAAATGTGTATAGGTTATTTTCTTTGTTTTTTGTATTTATTAGCCGTTTTAGCCCATAATTAAAATTTATTTATGTTTCTTTGAAAGTATAACAGCGAAAACAAGTTAATTGAGCAATGTCATATACTTTAAAAACATGTTCCCTTATTGTCCTGACGTCCTTCTGGAAGGACGCCCATTTTTGGAAATACTAAATAAAAATAAATACTCAAAATTGTTTTTACTTTCTTCCTTACACCCTTGTGAATGAATGTGGATAAGATACAAATCAATTTTGAAAAACAAATAATTCAGGACTATCTCGGTTAAAGTCCTGACATCCAATATCAGGCATACTCCTCCAGACGGTTTTCTTACCACCAACAATAGGCCGTGGTATATACTTCGACTGTGATCCACAACCCCATTTGCTACCATCTTTTGAACTACTACTTGTCCTGCTGACCATACACTCTTAGGGATCAGAGATGGTTTGCACAAGAATGGTGTGTTACCATTTACTTTAAACTTACTTACATACTCCCCTATTACACCTGGTTTACCAGAGAACACATCCTTATATTTAAGTATAACAACATATGTGTTCTATTTCTGGTTCCTAGTTAAAGTACTGGATTCCCAAGACTTCACCTGTATTTGTTCTGTAAGTTCATTTACCTCTTTTGTTGTGCTATCCTTCATCACAGCCATAGTAGCAGCTCTGAAATGAATATGATCTACCTGTAACTCTTGCAAAAATGCAACTGAATTATTTAGAATGGAACTTCCCATGTGCGGTTTTCATTTGTCCAGCATAATGTATTGGTCTTAAAAATTTAAGGATACCTGGTGGGCTAACAGACAGTTCAAGCCCAGTAGTATATCTGATGTTAAATTAGGTACTATCAGTGTCCATGAAAAGGTAGAGTGTCTTACCACTATAAGTAATCTAGAGTCTTCTTTAACCAATTTCCATTTACATCCACTTCTGCCTACTTCATAAATACCAGTCACTGGTAGTATATATCAACTACATTTATGTCAAAAAGTAGATACTAATTCCTGACATATAACTGAAATGTCATTTCCTGAATCTAGGTGAATGTCTAAACCTGTCCCAAAAATTTCACCAACTATTGGCCTAACGTGTTCTTCTATTTGCTGTTCCGTGTAGGTACTTTCTGTGCAAATGCTACTATTTCTCCCCATAGGTCTCTGTAGTCACAACCTGAGGCCTGGACCTTGGCCCAGAATGTTCAGTGTTTCCCAGCAAGGAACTCGAAAACGGCCAGTCTGAAGAAACCTGGTTATCCGTGTAATGAGGACTGTAGGAACTTTTTTCCTCCTGTGGAGGTGTGGCAGTGGGAAAATTTTTTTTCTTCTGGGGAGGTGTGGTGGTGGAGGGGGTGTTTCAGTTCTGTTCAAGTACAGATGTTCATTCACAGAACCAGTATTGCAAAATATCAGCTGCTGAACTTTCATAAACCGTTTCAACATTCAGAACTGGAATGTCAGTTGCACATATTCTGATACTATGGTGGTAGTTTGGAATATCACACTGACAAATCAAAATCAAGAGACCCCTCACAGGTAACCATACAGTACAATATACTGCTTATAATGGTCTCAAAACTTGGCCATTAAAAGAAAATACAGAAATCTATCAAACTGAATTCTCACACTAGCCATTTGCCAATGTCAAAGTTAAAATACCCCAAAAACCTCAGATCTGTGGCACCATTCACATTTGCCTTTTTTAAAAACAAATACATAACATGCATTAGTATTTCAAATCCCGTTGGATCCTTTTTACTATCACAGATGGGTTTACAGATAACACTGCCACTGCCATTCAAATGGCGGCATAAGTGAACATGGAGCTGTTACATCAGTAATGTACAATTACAGAACACAATCATCTTTAAACTTGTCTGTAGTGAAGTTTATAGGATGTCTGTAACCAACAACACCCTTGCAAGCCCAAAATGTAATACATTTGATTTCCATTTCATGGAAGCCAAACTGAGTTGGTTGTGTGTATTGAACCGGGGACCTAGAAACAACAGAGAGGCTTCTCACCACCATAGCCCTCAGTGGTTCACAACCCTACAACAGGACACAGCAGTCCACCCACCCCACCGCTGCCCCACACCAAACCCAGGGTTATTGTGCAGTTCGGCCCTCAGTGGAACCCCCCTTGGGAACGTCTCATACCAGAGGAGAGTAACCCCAAATGTTTGTGGGATAGAGTCATTATTGTGTAAGCATACGTGGAGATAGTGTTTGCACAGCAATCGCCAACATAGTGTAACAGAGGCAGAATAAGGGGAATCAGCCCGCATTCACCGAGGCAGGTGGAAAACTGCCTTAAAAACCATCCACAAGCTGGCTGGCACACCAAACCTAGACACTAATCCGCCTGACGGATTCATGCTGGGGACCAGCACGCCTTCCCACTCGGGAAGCAGCGCGTTAGACCGCACGGCTAGCTAGGCAGCCAACTAAGTTGATACTAACCCAAGGTAATATGCCAGTGACAGATCTGGCAGGTAAGTGCAACTCATCAACCAGTCGACGCAAATGGCACGCTCTATCTATCAGCCTCTGGTGCAAAGACAGACAATGTTTTCTTGCTGATCACTCAACAGGGAAGACCAAACATGGAAAGCTGTTAGATCACTGAAAAAACAGCGATAAACATAAGAAGTCTTAGAAGTTGTCACGAACTTCACCAACTTGTACCGATAACAAGTGAGAAGCCGAAGATCAACTTAGTATTGACAACTTGTAGACATCATGCCACTTCTCGCTGCTGCAAAACTTTGGAAGAAGTAGAGCTGTGAGGACGGGGCGTGAGTCGTGCTTGGGTAGCTCAGTCGGTAGAGCAATTGCCCGCGAAAGGCAAAGGTCCCGAGTTCAAGTCTCAGTCCGGCACACAGTTTTAATCTGCCAGGAAGTTTCACTGATAGTTCTTTTGAAATGTTGGCAGGGTTGTGACATGGAAGTATCACAGACTATGTTAATGGCAGCAGCAGCAGCAGCAGCTGCAGCAGTGAATACTGGACCCAATACTGGGTTTATTTATTAGTCTACGTCAACGTTATCTTCTTCAAAGTATATTACATATTATATTACAAAGTACATATTACAAAGTATATTACATATTATAACTTATGCCAGTGCTTTTTTCAATTTCAAAAACACTTCTGGAACTTTTTTGGGATAGCTTTTCGCTCTCTCAGTGATTCGTTTTTAATCTAATTTACGTTTGTGAAAGACTGCACTTTAAGGTTTTGTTCATTTTTGGGTGCATAAAGTCACACGGGGCGAACATGGGGGCTAGGGCATCAGTATAGTTTTTTTTTGGCCAAAAATTCACAAACATGCAACGAAGTGTGTGCAGGTGCTTTATAAAGGTGCAGAATTCATGAATCTTTCCACCACAAATCAGCTTTTGTATTTCAGTAGTATTAACTAATTTATCTAAAAATAATTGCTGCCCAAACATATATGAGCACTTTGTCACCACCAATTTAAAGTGTGCACCTTGGAAGGACCAGTACAACATTCTGAAGCAACCTGTAGAAGCACCGGGGCTCTTGTGAATGCACCTATGACATCAGACTAGTCGCTTTGTCTGCCAAACTTTAAACTCATGTGAAATCATTACTTGCTCCCTACCAGAGACAGCTCCTAGCGCTCACAAGACCTGCAGTGCCATGTGCTGTGATGAACGCACCACAGCTGTCTTTCTTGTAGGCCTTGTAGAAGCTCCATGTCTCATAACTGGGTGGGCAGCATTGGGACTCCCTAACTCACTCACGAGTTTACCAACAGACTGTAGCTTATAGCTGATGTGTGGAATTTTCTTCCCTCGCATGGACTTATTATTTGCTGCTTTAATGGAATTGCTGTTGGGAGATTCTGCAGTTTCTCCCTCAACAGATTTACTTTCTGTAGCAGTTATTCATTTGCAGCACAAGTAACAGTTTATACACTGCTGAAAACCAGAGTGGTTTCCCTCGTTGCAAGAGACAACGTTTTGTTCTGGTGACACTTTTCCTCTTTGACGTTTTAGTTTTGTTTTAAATCAAACTTATTTCTTTTTCCTCAATTAAATCACTCTGTTCATTGGCACAGACATGTACAGACCGTCCAGTTTCAAAGGCATCTGCTATTGTTCAGGTGCTGTAAGGCTATCGACTATGTAAAGTTTTTTAATTTTCTATATTACCTGTCTGACCATGTTGCTATATTATGAGACATAATCCTTCCTCCAAGATGAAAAGTCCATACCAGTTGGAAATCTCCAACACAAACTATGACACAATTAATTCACATGCTACTGCTTTATTGCATGTGTATTTCAGCTCTGTTATATGTATTACATGCTACTACATAATACAATTTTAATAATGTTCACAATACAGATTAGCCTTTACCACTTGCACACACTGTGCACCTTCTCTGGGTTTTCCTTGACAAGTGACATGATGACCATTGTAATGCCCGGCGAGGTCTGTTGGTCTGCGAGGTGAGGCAAAATTTTAACTGCACTGACAACCAGATGTTTCCAAAAACAGGAAAGCAGGCTCTTCCACGTCCCCTGATGGTTGTTTTGTCTTGAAATGTTGGTGTGATTTCATGAACATGGCAGGATTCTTTCTTGAGGCTCATTGTATGCTCTGTAGCGAGATACTGACTGGATGCCATAACGGGTAAAAAAGAGGCCAATTGGACCATTGAGACCTCTAAAGGCCAGCAAGCTAACTTAACATCATGTCTTAAGTTGTATATGTTGGCTGCTATTATTTCTTTTGCAGATCTTACATTTTTAGGATCCGTTTTAAATCGCATTTAGTCATGGTTTTTACTGTAATAACTCATTCTAGTTCTAAAAGGCACTGTGATGAGCATGTAATACATATTTTCTGTAACATGACTTTTACTTGCCATTAATTCCTGCTAAAAATCAAAATAGTTCAGATTTTAGTTTATGAACTGTAGGTGACAGTTAATGAGTTCTTCTGTCATTTTACTTTCACATCTCCATTTTATATTTACCTAGTTGTCCTAAATTACGTAGACCGAGAATGCTTGTCTGCCATCTACTTTATCTCACTATTGAAGTCTAGGAGATACAAATGGTGGTAGAATTGGTCTTCACAGTGGGAAATTTTCACCAGAAGAGAAAATCAACAGCAGCAATAACACAGTTTCATAAGAGAAACTTTATGAAAAAATACGTCGAATATTTAACTTTGAATTCACAGACATGTAACTTTTATTTAACATATGAAGGGTGACAAGAACCTTTCTGCAATTTTATGCCATTGTTGAGACAGTTTGATCTGCGTGTACAACTGCTTCATTTCCACATTTATCTTTCACATAGTATAACATCTGGCTTGACTGCAGTCTCTATAGATTATAAAGAAAAGTCAGCATACCTTTAATTTCACATTGCTTGCCTATGAAATCATGCAAAATCAGTTAGCAAAGGAGCACATAAGAGAAAATTTATGAAAAAATACTTTGAATATATAACTTGGAATTCACAGACACATTACTTTTATTTAACATATAAAGGGTGACAAGAACTTTTCAGCAATTTATGCCATTGTTGAGACAGCCTGATCTGCATCTACAACTGCTTGTTTTCCACATTTATCTTCCAGCTTACCATCCAGTCAAATTACTGCCGCAATACCCTTTTCTACAATTTTATTGCACTGATGAGGCTGTCTTATCTGCATCTGCTTCAGCTTCTGCAACAAGTGAATCACCAAGTTTCTCTTTCATTCCACCACCCAGTCGATCTACCTTCATATTTAGTTCGTCGTACACCTGAAACAAAGAAGTAAGATTCCATGATTTTTGTACTCATTTAATTTTGTGTTCAGTTACCTGGCTCACTGTCAGCAGTCTGTTAATCTTAATGTTAATCTGAATGCCATACTAAATAACTTATGAAAGTAACTGTTCATTGTTTATAATGTTATGTTGATAACTGGAATTTGAAGTGAACACACAAAATGTTTTGAAGCATTTTTTCTCAGATATTTTGGAAGATTCGTTGTTTCAATTTTGCAGTACGTAAGCAGAGTCCAGCCAAATAAAAAAAGGCTGGAGTGTTTTATTAGATGGCCATGGTTAAAGAGAAACATGATTTTAGTTCTCACTGCAAACAAAATCTTGTTTTGAAAGAAATTTTAGATTCCCAGTCAAAACATCACCCTCAAATTAGTCTATGTGATATTCAGTTCCAGGACATACTGCAAAGTGCAAAGTACAAAGTCTTCATAGTCCCAACAAACGGCAGTCATACTGGGTTGCTCCTCAAAATATTGATTACTCTCTGTATTTTCATATCACTGTCAACAAATTTCAAAGTTTCACTTAAAGGATTATTTCTCAAGACAATTTTGAGTCTTGTATTAACTGTGACGTAAAATCACGCATTAAACAGGTCTTCGCATGAAATACATGCATAAAACATGAGAAAAATCAAACAATGGAAAATCCAGGAGGGATTAATATTGTTACATAAAACATGACACAGAGATTAAAACTAATTTTCAAAGGGGAAAGAGAAATACAAACATAGTAAGTGTGTGTGGTGGGAGGGGTAGGGCTGGAAGATTGCTTCGTATATCTACAACTACATCTATACTCTGCAAACCACTGAAGAGCATGGCATCATTCTTTTAGGTTCTCTTCAAGATACATGAAACCGAAGGGACATATGCACTAAAATGTGTCCTGGCAACATTGTGAAACATGTCACTCATATGGATACAATGTATTTAAAAAAAACTGCCATGGGCTGTGCATCAGCACTATAGTACGGCTCCCCACACTGTAGACAAGACTGTCCAGCACAGCTTGCAGAAATACCTTCACCACAGGACTAATGTCCTATGGGTGTCTGAGGCGGTCAATGGCAGAGGCATTAGGGCTGCAGTCCTTCACCCTGGAACATCCTCTGCACATCCAAAAGGATTTAAATGGGGCAACTGAGCTAGCCATGTTATGGTATGGCATGATCTTTCATTAGATGGAACCAGGTGAAAATGCACTACAAAAAAGAGGCACAGGTGCTCCTCTGGTTGGATGTCTTTGGTTCCTTAATGTGAAACAACAATTCTGGCACAAGACTGTAACCAATGGTTGACAAAAAGTATGCTACAGGCAATATTCAACATGTAAGTTAAATCCTTATATACTGCACCCATCACAGTACTCGTATGGAACATAAGCAATGGTGTATGGTTTCCTAACACGACATTAACTCCAAATAATGAAACAGGCCATAGTGTTCCACAGTACTGTATTGGTAGGAAATACTTGTTCAAAGTGCGTTTCACACACACACAGACAGATGGCTAGGAAGCAGGCTGTAATACAAATCAGCCATAAGAGAAAACTGTCCTATTCACAGTGGGTAGGACACCACATTCATTGAATGACATGTAGCCTTTCGATGAGGGCTGCTTCCCTGCAACCCCTCAAAGCTAACACACAGTTATGTCTGGCGTGTGACCTAGCAGCTGCTGGTATGTCTTGCACTGTTGCAGGTGCTCTTCTGGTTGGGTATCTTTGGTATCGTAAGGTGAAACCACAATTCAGACATTAAGCTGCCACATGTGGTTGACACTGAAATGATACTAAAGACATTACTCAACTCGTGACCCACCTTACAGTGTCTAGCCAGTGCGATTCACTTCACCTGTTCTGGGGAAACCTGTTTTGTCTGGTGTCAGGAGGAGGCAAATGCGAAAGGGTAATCGGCCTATTAATCATCAGCAGTTCAAATATATGACGAATGATAGTAACCCTTACGGAAACAGCAACAGGGGACAGGAAAGGACACCACATGCACTCGTTTGTATGCCTGGGCAACTCATTAAACATGTTGAAGAGGCTATTCCGGCAGCCATTGAGGAAACAGGGTGCAACCAACTGCAGAATGTGGCGCACATTGGAACAAATCATACCTGTCATCTGGACTCTGACTGATTGATTGATTAATTAATTAACTGAAGGGCAGCATGGGACTAAACAGCAGGGTCATCAGACCTGCAATTCAAAACAAACATGTGCAAGATGAAGCGTCCGTGAAAAGTGGGTGGATCCAAACATATGTGTTAAACTAAAACACGAATAAGCCAAAAACACACACAGTAGAAGGCATAAATACATACGTCAAATCTAAAAACTGGAAAAACAGAGGAATAAAAGAGCGATCCTTGCATGGGAGTGGACATGGGTCCCAGACCCAGGAAACACGAAGAGAGGCCCCAACCACAACCACCCTGCCCCTGCTCCAGGAGGAAAGCAAAACCTTATAACTTTCACGAAGGAAACTGAGGACCAGTTCAGCCATTGTGAATCATCTGCTGATATTAAAGACAAGGAATTTGAAAGGCCATACTTAATACGAAGGTCCACAAGAAGGTGCCATTCCACCAATGTATGGAACAGCGTCAGCCTGACTCCACAACCACACTGTGGGGGGTGGCTCATTATGCAAGAGAAAACAACAGGTTAGCCTAGTACGAGCAATGCATACACTGCATAAGACAGTGGACTCCTTCCGAGAGGAGCAGATGAATTTTTTGATTGTGGACAGTTAACTACTGAGAGCAGTAGCACACCAGATGTCACTTCACTTTTGGGCAAAAAAAGATTTGACGGGAATCTGCATACCTGCACCTGGAATCACGAAAACGAATGTGGGCAAGTATCTGCTTCTGGCCAAACGATCAGCCAGTTCATTCCTTGGGATGCCCACATGACTTGGGATCCAGAGAAAGACAACTGAGCAAGCAGCATGGCCAAGGGCAGAGAAAAGGTCATGGATAGCAGAGACCAAAGGGTGATGAGAATGGCATCAGTCTATTGCCTGCAGACTGCTCATTGGGTGGAGGGAGGCCCGAGTAAGAAAATGGAGGGGCCTGTTAATGGCTAGCAGCTCTGCTGTGATTACACTACATGATCCAAGCAATGAATGGTGTCCCATGCCAGTAGGATGCATAAAAGCGTATCCTGTCTCATCTATCATTTTAGAACCATCAATGTACAAGATGGCAGCACCTGGGAACTCCTCAAGGATGGAATGTACAAGTTGCTGGTATGTCATAGGGGTGACAGACCTTAGGACGGCCCACACAGAAGCGCGTAGATGTTGCCTAGGAACTGGCATTCAGCAGAAGCTACTGATGTGTCACGAAAAGTACAGGTGTGGATTTGGGGAATTCTTGTAAATTTTGTGTAGCTAAGGCTGGAAGGCAGTAGTTAAGGGATCAACTCGCACTTCAGATGGCAAGCACTAGCAATGTTGATATTCTGCAAACAAGTTTGCGAAATAGGTTTACGACGCCGCTTGCAGGCTAGGAGGCATGGCCCAGTGGGCATTCTATACAAATTTTAAGTAATCACGGCATCCACATGCTGTGAAGAACCCATACCTTGCAGTTACTGCATGGATGTGTCATTGCTGTGGTGGGGTGTGCCACACTGGCACGAGAAGCGAGAGGGCTGCTAGCCTTTGCTCTTTGGGCGGAATCATCTGGCAGACTGCAAGCTGGAATCCACAGGGGCAGGGCCAGAGTGCGAACATGAGGCCTCCTGGGTGCAGAGCTGTCTGTGGGCACTGAACAAGATGCCCTGGGCGGATGGCCAGGGCTGCTAAGGCTCACTATAATGACGGCAGTCAGCTACTTCCCTTCAGCGCTCTACATGGGGTACACAAGTTGTGATTGAGGGAGCAGTCAGCCGTGTTCTGGGCCATGGGCACAGTTAATGCAATCAGCGGCCACTTAGCCGTGGCATGAGTGGATCGCTACATCCGCAAGTCTGAGCAAACGGATGCTGATGCTGCAGATTCAGACATTCACGTTGGTGTTAATGCACACACGATGCGCAATGTCATCGCCAAGTTCAGTAGAAGGCCCACTGTGTATCTTCGATGTAATAAAATTAATGACTCACTTGCCTGTGTTTCTCTGCACATTTTGGCATGAGTCATCCCTCTCTCCCTTAGCTCAGGGGTTGTAATAATTTGGTGTCAGAAAGCAGTCACTTTGCTTTCCAACACAATATTTTGTGTCAGAATGTGTATGTCCATGTCCAATACTACATTTTGGTGAGAGAGTTGCTTTTTGTGAGTGGTGAGTGAAGCAGTGGCACTCGATGTATGTACCAGCTCAGCACAATTTGGTGTAGTTAGTCTAAGTTCTATTTACATTATTTTTTATGTTTGCTCTTGTTGTCAGAGTTAGTTGTGTGAGCTAAGGTTCAAGATGTTTAGAGTTTACTTTTGTGAAGGCACAGGAACCTGTGGACTTATCTTTGTTTAGAGGCAATGGTGGATGGGATAATAGTACCAGTAAGGTGCCTATTTTGCAATTTGTTGGGGCACGAGTTGCCATGTACCAGAGCTGTAGCCGCTGGTTGTTCAGCATGTAGACATACTGGTCATCTGTCTAGTAATTATGAGTGTAGATGAGCAATGACTCGCTGGAGGAAATAATTTTTGTTTACATTTTTTGGGTAGAGTTGAATGGGAGTTAACATTTTGCCTTGTTAAAAAAAGAAAAAAGAAAAAAAGATTGCATTGAAGTGGAAGTAGAATAAGCAAAATGATGGAAACAAGTGCTACAACCCCAGATACAGTTTGAGAGCATAAAGGGGAAAATTTTTTAACTTAATCATGGGTCAAAGGCTTGTAAGGAGAGTCATGATCAGTTGTGATCAGAGTCTTGGGAAAGTAAGTCTGGATTGAGCGTGCCTTCTGTTCTGTATGACCCAGCAGTGGGGCACTGATTAATCCCTTCTCAGACAAGGCAATGGAGGACGTGACAGTTTTCATTAAGGATGCACATTTGGGGGGGGGGGGGGGGGGCGGGGTCAGATGAAGTAACCCTGTATGTTGCTAATATATGTTTGACAGAGAACACCAAAGCATATGTTGTCTACCACGAGGCACTGAGTAAATCACATACATTCCAGAAGTGGGCTGCAGGATTGTGCCAGCAGTACCAAAAGCAGAACAGTGTGTGGTTTTTTCGGGGGAAATTAAGTACATTGCAGATGCAGCACAAAGAATCTGTGGAAGCATTCTCGGATAGAATCTGTAAGCTAAACGCAAAGACATATGTACAGACGCAGAATGCAGAAGCTAATTGGGTACTGTTACAGGAGGCAGAAAATGGAGCGGTGGATGCTTTTTGCGTGGTGTATCTACTGAAACATCACAGACCGTACAGACAGAGAACCCAGAGGACTTAGGGTCAGCTCTTAAGATCGCAACACTTGTAAATGAGGTGGGCATGGCCACAAAACAGAATGGACCATCACATGTATGTTGGGAGTCACCGGGTATTTGAGTGTAGAGGCTGGAAGAGTAGAAAGCACTGGCAAGGGAAGCAAGCTTTGAACTAAAACGGAATTGCTTCAGCCGTTGGAAGGCAATCACGACTGACCATAACACGGCACAAGTTAGTGCATAGATGGAATGTAGTTTAGTGGGCTTAGTGGGTGGCAGGAAAGAGAGACTTTTTGGTAGACACAGGTGCAAATGTGTCCTTTATCAGTCTGGACCTCATGGGAAAGAGGATTTGTTGGTTATTTTAAAAGAGGGAGGGGAAACTGCTAGGTCATCGGTCCCTCATTCTGATTAAAGTAAATCCACAAGGGTGGGAGTAAAATAATCGAGTCATACAAAACACAGCTGGGAGAAAGGAGAAAACCACAAGAATGACAGAAGGGCAATAAACACTAAAATGGACAAAATTGGACAAGAAAACCTCAGAGACACGCAAGAAACATGAAGAGATCAAAACAAGAGAGCAGATTACCATGGCTGGCTGACCATGAGAATAAAAAGGAGAGGCCAGCCACTCTGCAACACATTAAAACCTTCACCCTAAAAGCACTAGGGTGGAGGACACAGAAGAACAAAGGACATCCGCTAAAACTTGGATCAAATGATAAAACCCACCATCACAAATAAAGCATAAAATTAAAGCTGCTGTTGAGGCATTGTCGCCTAACACCGAAGGTAAGGCATTGTCGCCTAACACCGAAGGTAAGGCATTGTCGTCTAACACCGAAGGTAGGGTGCTGGGAAAGTTAAAAGTCTGCCGCAGAGTGGCTAAAGGTGGGCAGTTCAGCAAGAGGTGGATGACCGTCATTTATGAGCCACAGCAACATGGAGGTGTGTCCGCATGACGGAGGAGGTAACCATGCGCTAGCCACATATGGCCAATGCAGTGTCGGCAGAGGGCAACTGATTCCCTGTGAGTGACCTGCATTGAAGACTTCCACACATTCATAGTCTCCTTAATGACACGCAGTTTGTTGTGTGTACTGTTATGCAATTCCATCTCCCAAAGCTGAAAAACCCTGTGGCGTAAGACAGAACACAGGTCAGTTTCGGAGGTCCCCATCTCAAGAAGCAGTTTCCGCATAGCCTGCTTGGCCAGTCTGTTGGCAAGTTCGTTGCCGGGGATTCCGATGTGTCCTGGGGTGCACACTAACACCACTGAACTACGGACCCCTGAATGGACCCTACCAAAGGATAGTGAGGGTAGCTCTGGTCAATAGCATGTAGGCTGCTCAAGGAGTCAGTACACAGGAGAAACGACTCGCCAGGGCATGAGCGGACATGCTGAACAGCACGAGATATGGCAGCCAACTCCGCAGTGAAAAAACCGCAGCCATCTAGCAAGGAGTGCTATTCAATACATCCTCCATGAACACACGCAAAACCTACGTGACCATCAGCCGTTGAGCCATCGGTGTAAACCATTTCATGGCCCCGGTACATGTCGAGAATCAAGAGAAAGTGATAGCGAAGAGCTGCAGGGTTAACAGAATCCTTAGGGCCATGCGAAAGGTCCAGAAGAATCTGCGGCCTATGTGTACATCATGGAGGTGTACGTGAATGGACCTGAAGGAGAGGTGGTAACGGGAAGGACTCCAGTTCAGACAGACGGGACTGGACACGAACTGCAGCAGTCGTAAGCCCTGACCTGCGCCACCGATGCGGGAGATGAACCGGCATGGTTGGGAAAAAGGAAATGGTAATTTGGATACGCAGGAGACCTATGGACATGTCCAATGTAACTGGCGAGCGGTTGGGCACGCCTAACCTTCAATTGAGGGACTCAGGCCTCCAATGGGACACAGGTCACCATACTCATTCTAAAAGCTCCTGTCACTAGGCAAATGCCACAGTGGTGCACTGGGTCGAGTAAATGCAATGCTGAGGTTGCCGCAGTAAATCAGACTCCATTGTGAAAGCGGGATTGGACAAGGGCTCCGTAGAGCTGCAGCGGCGTAGAGTGATCTGCACCCCAGTTGGTGTTGCTCAGGCAGCGGAAGGCATTGAGGTTCTGCCAGCACTTCTGCGTAAGCTGACGTAGGTGAGGTAGCCAAGTCAATCGGGCATTGAAAACCAGTCCTAACAATCGATATGTCTCCACTACAGTGAGTGGATCATCATTAAGGTAAAGTGTTGGTTTTGGATGAACGGTGTGACGCCCCCAGAATTGCATGACACACGACTTCAACTGATAACTTGAAGCCATGGGCTAGAGCCTAAGACTGCGCCTTGTGAATGGCTCCCTGCAGGTGCTGCTAAGCAACACCCGTACTAGAGGAGCAATTCAAAATGCAGAAGTTATCTGCAAACAGAGAAGGTGAGATCGACGGCACTACAGCCGCTTCTAGACATTAATGGCTACTAAAAATAGAGAGACACAAATACAGAGCCCTGTAGGACCCCATTCTTCTGAATACAGGGGAAGAACTATGGGAGGCACCAACTTGCACACGGAACGTACAGCGTGACAGGAAATTTTGGATTAAAATTCGGGAGCAGGTCCTGGAGACCTCACTAATACAATGTGGCAAGGATATGATGTCACCAGGTCGTATCACATGCTTTACTTAAGTCAAAAAAGACATCAACCAGATGGTGGCATCTGGAAAAGGCTGTTCGGATGGCAGACTCAATGGACACAAGATTATCAGTGGTAGAGCGACCCTCGTGGAAGCCATCCTGGCATGGAGCCAGTAGGCCAAGTGACTCTAGGACCCAACCCAAACACCGACACACCGTACGTTCCAGCAGCTTACAAAGAAAGTTGGAAAGGCTGATGGGCCCGTAGCTATCCACATCAAGCGGGTTTTGACCGAGATTGAGCACCAAAATGATGAGACTCTCCCACCATTGCGATGGAAAGACACCATCGCACCTCACGCCAGATCCGATTGAAGGTGATGAGGAGATGTTGCTTGTAGTCAGATGGGAGATGTTTAATCATCTGACTGGATCCGATCCGGCCCAGGAGCTGTGTCCAAGGGCGCTGAGGAGCTCCCACTCTGTAAATGGGGCATTATAGGGTTCACTGTAGTGTCTAGTGAACGAGAGGACTTTCCTTTCCATCTGCCATTTGAGGATGCGAAACGCTCGGGGGTAGTTCTCCGACGCAGAGGCTCGAGCATACTGGTCAGTAAAGTGATCGGCAATCGCATTTGTGTTGGTAGATAACACGCTGTTGACGTTAATGCCAGGGACATCTGTTGGGGTCTGGTACCCAAAAAAGACACCTGATTTTCGTCCAGACTTGAGAAGGGGATGTATGGCACCCAATGGTCGACACATACCTCTGCCAACACTCCTGTTCCCACTGTTCTATAGGCTGGCAAATGCGGGCACGAAGCCGCTTAAAGACTATTAGGTGCTCTGGGGAACGGTGCCGCTTATATCGCTGTAGAGCTCGCCAACGCTCTAATTGCCTCAGTGACTTCCGGTGACCACCAGGGGACAGTCTTTCACCAGGGTCACCCTAAAGAACGAGGGATCGTGTTTTCCACCGCGGAAATGATCGTTGCAGTGACCTGCTCAATGACAACATCAATGGCACCATGTGAGGGAGATTCAGTGGTGACAGCAGATGTGAAGGCTTCCCAGTCTGCCTTGTTCAAGGCCCATCTGGGTAGGAGTTCATGGGCATGATGCTGGGGGGGGGGGGGGGGGGGGGAGTGACAGGAAGATGGGGAAGTGGTCACTACCACACAGGTCATCATGTACTCTACAGTGGATAAATGGGAGAAGGCCAGGGCTGCAAACCGAGAGATCAATGGCCGAATATGTGCCATGTGCCACAATGAAATGTGTGGGGGCACCTGTATTTACGAGGCAGAGTTCGAGTTGTGACAGTAAATTTTCGAACTCCCTACCTCGGCCAGTAAGCATGGCCACCCCTTAAGAGGTTATGCGCATTAAAATCTCCCGAAAGTAAGAAAGGTTTAGAGAGTTGACCAACCAGTGCAGCCAATACGTTCAGGGGTACTGCACCATCTGGAGGAAGATATACATTGCAGACAGTTATTTCCTGTGTCATCCTTATTCTGACAGCCACAGCTTCAAGAGGGGTTTGAAGGGGCAGAGGTTCACTACAGACTGAGTTTAGGACATAACTCAAACTCCACCTGACACTATTATAGTCACTACGGTTCCTGTAGCATCCCTTATAGCAGTGGAGGGCAGGGGTCCGCATTGCGAGGAACAAGGTTTCCTGGAGGGCAATGCAGAAATCAGGTGTAAAGCTCAACAGTTGCCATAGGTCAGCCAGGTGATGGAAAAAACCACCACAATTCCACTGGAAGACTACGCAATCGTGAGACTGGTTGGTTGGTTTAAGAGAGGGGGAAAGTGACCAAACTACGAGGTTATCGGTCCCTTTTTCCTAATAAAAAAATGCCCCAAGTGTGAGAATAAAACAAAAGAGACATATAACACAAAAAGGAAAGAAAGGAAAAACCACAAGATCGAAGGAAAGGCAATGAACACTGAAAGGAACAAAAGAGGACAAGAAAACAACAGAGATGCTATAAACAGAAGAGAGTAAAACAAAAAAGCAGATTACAGTGGCTGGCCGACCACGAGAATAAAAAGGAGAAATGAGCCAAGCTGCAACACATTAAAACCTCCACCCCAAAAACTCTAGGGTGGAGGACACAGAGGGACAAAGGGCATGAGCTAAAACTTAGGTCAAATGATAAAACCCACCCTCACGAATAAAACGTAAAACTAAATCAGCCAATGATGCGTTGTCAGTTAAAGTGAGCAGCAACGAGTCTGGAAACCCGAGATTTCATCGCTGGGCAGTCAAAATGGGACAGAGCACTAGAATAAGGGGCAAAACCGGGCACCGCACCGACACTGAGGCGGGTCTTCATGGCGCAGGAGGTAACTGTGGGTCGACCAAGTGTGGCCAATGCGGAGCCAGCAGAGGACAACTGAGGTCCTGTGAGAAGCCCACATTGAAGACTTCCACACATTCGTAGTCTCCTTAATGACACACAGTTTGTTGTGCACACTGTTATGCCATTCCGCCTCCCAAAGCCAAAAAACCCTATGGCGTAAGTCAGAACGCAGGTCAGGTTCAGAGATGACCATCTCAAAAGCAGTTTCTGCGTAGCCTGTTTGGCCAGCCTGTCGGCATGTTCATTGCCTGGGATTCCAACATGACCTGGGGTCCACACATACACCACTGATCGACTCGACAGTTCCAGGGCATACATGGACTCCTGGATGGTCGCCATCAAAGGATGACGAGGGTAGCACTGGTCGAGATCTTGTAGGCTGCTCAAGGAGTCAGTACACAGAAGAAACACCTAACCAAGGCATGAACAGATGTGCTCAAGAGCATGAGATATAGCCACCAGCTCAGCAGTGAAAACACTGCAGCCATCAGGCAAGGAATGCTGTTCAATATATCCTCCATGAACAACGCGAAGCCGACGTGAGCATCAGCCATTGAGCCATCAGTCCAAACCAATTCATGGCCTCGGTACTTGTCAAGAATTGACAGGTATGGCAGCGGAGAGCTGCGGGGTTAACTGAGTCCTTAGGGCCACGTGAAAGGTCCAGGCAAAGCTGCAGCCTAGATGTACGTGAATGGACCTTAAGTGTAGGTGGTAAAGGCGAGGACTCCAGATCACAAAGACGGCTTCAGATACAAACTGCAATTGGAAGCCCTGACCTGGGCCGCCGATGTGGGTGGAAAAAGGAGACGGTGATTCGGATGCGCAGAAGAACTACGAACATGTGCTATGTAACTGGCCAGCAGTTGTGCACACCTAACCTGCAATGGAGGCACTCTGGCTTCCACAAGGATACTGGTCACCAGACTCATCCTAAAAGCTCCTGTCTTTAGGTCACGCCACAATGATGCACTGGGTCAAGTAAATGCAACGCTGAGGGTGCTGCTGAACCATAAACCAAACTCCATAGTCAAGGCAGGATTGAAAAAGGGCTCTGTAGAGCTGCAGCAGTGTAGAGCGATCTACACCCCAGTTGGTGTTGCTCAGGCAGTGGAGGGTACTGAGGTACTGCCAGCACTTCCACTTAAGCTGACGAAGGAGAGGAAGCCAAGTCAATTGGACTTCGAAAACCAGTCCTAAGAATCGATACGTCTCCACTACAGTGAGTGGATCGTCGTTAAGGTAAAGTTCTGGTTCTACATGAACAGTACGACACCAACAGAGTGCATAACACATGACTTTGCGGCCGAAAATTGGAAACCTTAGGCTAGAGCCCATGACTGCACCTTGTGGATGGCTCCCTGTAGGCACCGCTCAGCAACATCAGTACTGGTGGAGCAGTACAGAATGCAAAAGTCGTCTACATACAGAGAAGGTGAGACGGATGGCCCTACAGCTGCTGTTAGGCCATTAATGGCTACTAAAAATTGAGAGAGAGACATTCAATACAGAGTCCTGCAGGACCCCGTTCTCCTAATACAGGGGGAACTATGGGCGACACCAACTTGGACATGGAAAGTACGAAGCGACAGGAAATTCTGGATAAAAATCGGGAGTGGGTCTCTGAGACCCCACTCGTATAATGCAGCAAGGATATGATGTCACCAGGTCGTGTCATAAGCTTTTCATAAAACAAAAAAGATGGCAACCAAATGTTAGCGTCTGGAAAAGGCTGTTCAGATGGCAGACTTGAGGGAAACTAGATTATCAATGGTAGAGCGACCCTGGCAGAAACCACCCTGGCATGGAGCCAATAGGCCATGTGACTCCAGGACCCAACCCAAATGCCGACACACCATATGTTCCAGCAGCTTACAGAGAACATTGGAGAGGCTGATGGGCCGATAACTATCCACATAAAGAGGGTTTTTACTGGGTTTGAGCACAGGAATCACGGTGCTCTCCCACCATTCTGATGGAAAGCCGCCATTGCACCAGATCCGGTTGAAGATGACTAAGAGATGTCGCTTGTAGTCATATGAGAGATTTTTAACCAGCAGACTGTGGATCCACTCTGGTCCACGAGCCGTATCAGGGCAATGTGCAAAGGCACTGATGAGCTCCCACTCTGTAAATGGGGTATGTAGTAAACAAGAGGACTTTCGCTTCCAGCCGCCGTTTGAGAGTGTGAAAGGCCGCGGGGTAACTCTCCAACGCAGAAGCTCGAGCATAGTGCTAAGCAAAGTGCTCGGCTATCGCGTTTGCGTTGGTAGATAACACGCCATTTATGTTAACGCCGGGAACACCTGTTGGGGTCTGGTGCGCGAAAACACGTTTGATCTTTGCCCAGACGTGGGAAGGTGACATATAGCACCCAATGGTCGAGACATCTCTCTCCCAACACCCGTCCTTCCGTCGTTTGATAAGTTGGCAAACATGAGCACAGATCCATTTAAAGGCTATGAGGTGCTCTAGGAAAGGGTGACGCTTATGCCGCTGTAGAGCTAGCTCACACTCCTTAATTGGTTCAGTGACTTCCAGCGACCACCAAGGGACTGCCTTTTGCTGGGGGCACCCTAAAGTGCGAAGGATCGTACTTTCTGCCACAGAAACAATTGTTCTAGTCACATGCTCAACCATTACATTGATGTTCCCGTGTGGGGGAGATTCAAAGGTTACAGCAGAGGTGAAAGTTTTTGAGTCTGCCTTGTTTAAACCCCATCTGGGCAGGTGTGCATGGGCTTGTTGCTGAGGCAGTGACAGGAAGATGGGGAAGTGGTCACTGCCACACAGGTCATCATGTGCTCTCCAGTGGGTGGATGGGATAAGTTCTGGGCTGCAAATTGATAAATCAATGGCCGAGTAACTACCTCGAGGCTCACTGAAATGTGTGGTGGCCCCAGTATTTAAGAGGCAGAGGTCGAATTGCACAGTAAAGTTTCGACATCTCTGCCTCAGTCAGTAAGCAAGGTACTACCCCACAAGGGGTTATGGGCATTAAAATCTCCCAGAAGTAGGAAAGGTTCAGGGAGTTGATCAATCAGTGCAACTAATACATTCAGTGGTACTGTACCATCTGGAGGAAGATATACATTGCAGACAGTTATTTCCTGCGTCATCCTTATTCTGACAGCCACAGCTTCAAGAGGGGTTTGAAGGGGCACAGGTTCACTGCAGACTGAGTTTAGGAGAAAACACAAACTCCACCTGACACTATTATAGTCACTACGGTTCATGTAGCATCCCTTATAGCAGTGGTGGGCAGGGGTCCGCATTACCAGGAACCAGATTTCCTGGAGGGCAATGCAGAAAGCAGGTGTAAAAACAGTTGCCATAGCTCAGCCAGGCGGTGGAAAAAACAGCCACAATTCCACTGGAGGATGATGTCATCGTGAGACTGGGAAGGCATGGAACATTCAATGAGGCAGTTTACACCTCAGCGTCACCTGCTGTCACCGACTTTTTGCCTGAGCAGTCTATATCCATTTTGTATGAGGGTCCAGCGAGATCTAGGTCCTCAGCAGACGCCAGACTTTCCACCTCATCCGCAGACACAGGGCTTGGAGGTAGCAGTGATGTGGGTGCCACCACAATTCTCTTGGTCTTGGGGACCTTCTTTTTGGATTTCTCTCGCTGTTCCTTTGGTTTCCCTGGCTGGGAGGACTTCACTGATTCAGTCTCAGGGATGGAGGATGAGCATGAAGCCCTGCGACCAGCTGCTTTTGGGCTCTTGAGCCACTCGTGGGTGTCATCTTTCCCCCTATCAGAAACCTGGGGAGTGAGTGAGGTAGGGAGGGTGTTTGGGGGAGGGGGTTGCTCCTGAAGTTGGTGGTGCAGGAGCAACAGGGAGGGAAGTGCTCCCCCACCATCAAGGGGGCAGATGTAGTTTTCTGGCTCTGAGAGGTGACTGGGGTTGGCGGAGCTGATGGGGCTAGGACTGTTGTAGCAGCGGCGTAAGATGATGTCGTATACAGGATGTAGACGTTCAAATTTCCTCTTAGCCTCAGTGTAGGTCAGTCAGTCCAGGGTCTTGTACTCTATAATTTTCCTTTCTTTCTGGAGAATCCTGCAGTCTGGATAGGAAGGCTAATGGTGTGTTCCACAGCTGACACAGATGGGAGGCAGGGCACATTAAGTATTGGGATATGAAGGGCGTCCGCAATCTCGACATGTGACATTGGAAGTACAGTGGGAAGAAATATGACCGAAATTCCAACATTTAATTGGGGGAGGGGTATAGGGTTTTACATCACAGCGGTAGAACATCACCTTGACCTTCTCGGGTAATGTATCATCCTTGAAGGCCAAGATGAAGGCGTCGGTGGTAACCTGATTACCCCTTGGACCCAGATGGACACGCCGAACGAAATGCATACCTCGCCGTTCTAAATTGCACTGTAAAAGACAGTCCCTGTGAAATATGACAACTTGGGCCACATTTAAGATGTTATGGGGTGTGATGGTTACAGAAACATACCTCAGCTTGCGAGCAACACCCCTGACTGGGCAGAGGATGCTGTTTTGATCAAGACTGACCCAGAGTGCATTTTGGACAAACCGTCCGCCTCCCGAAACTTGTCCTCTAAATGCTCAACAAAAAACTGAGGCTTCATCGTCATGAAAGATTCCCCATCAGCTCTCGAACACAGAAGGTACCGAGGCAAATAAGAGCCACTGCCATCCTTAGCCCGACTTTCCTCTCATGGTGTGGCCAGGGAGTGGAACGATTTGGGGTCATACTTCTGTGCACTGAATTGAGCCCGTGAATGCTTAGAGACTGCTGATGTTTGACCACCAGCAAGGTGGATGTACTACACTTCATCGCGTGTCATCCACCCTGATGCCACCCACTCCGACCAGGGGCTCTCCCAGGGAGTCCTGATGCCCCAGGGGGATGAAAGTCTACCCATTGGCATACGTGGGGAGTTAAGGGCGCAGCCATCAGCAGAGTGATCCCTGTGTGGTTAGGGGGCTACAACCAACAGGGTACATGGCAGCCCCACCACAACGGACTGGCTACCGTGCTGGATATCAGGTGCAACCAAGCAAACAAGTCCATTATCATCCTCAGCATAGAAAACGATACTGCACAGTTGATGGAAAAATATGCACCCAGGAGGGTGACCTCACCCAACAATTGGAGAATGAGCAGAAGTGCAGATCCACGTCGACGAAGGATGCAATAGGTCTCAGCACACGATGGACACTATGCACCATGTAAGGCGCCCTTCGCCAATTGGCTCACTCTTAAGGAAAATTTTGAAAAATGGACGTCAAACCCTACAGGGGTCGAACACATAAAGGCCAAAACATGTGAAACTCCTTTTAGTCACCTCTTACTACAACCAGGACTACATTGGGCGTATTCTAAACCCCGGACCCGCAGGGGAAGACTGGGGCCACCATAGTATAGGCTACGTAGGGTTGACAATAATAGGGTGGAATTATTGTGTAGCATTACACGGGCAATCGTCCGTGTAGCCCTCAAAATCTTTAAGAGATAATTTTGTGGGAATGTCCATTACAGTCGGATAGACCTTGTGTCACGCGAGAGTAAGAGAGTCAAAACAGGTAGTAACCCATGACGTCATCTCAAGTCAAGATTTTTTTGTTGTGAAATCTTTGGTGAATGATTAACAAAGTATAAATTTTAATCATTTCTAAATTTTATTAGTTATTTAAGGAGTAAAGAATTTAATTAAGTACAATATGTTTTAGGATCAATAGGTAATAAGTCTTTATGAGATAGATATAAATTTGTTTTGACATAGCAGATCACACTGCTGCGTTATGCTTGATATTTTTTCTCTTTGAGAAGGATGATACCTTCCGAGATGCTTGAGTGTGCGGACAAGTCGTAATCGAGTGTGGGTCCTCTGTAATTTTTTTTCATGGATGGACAAAGAATAGATAATTGACAAACCGGAGTTGGTTTGGAAAATATTCTACAGAATGACAGCCAAACTTTGTTACAAACAAATTGCACGCAGGCGTTGGACTATCGACGAGAAGTTTGTGATACGCGGTAGGCTATCGCGCCTTATAGTTGCGTGAAGGATTAAGTGACACTGACCATGATTTATTAACATTAACTTAATAATAATTATCAAAGAATTATCGGAAGGGATAGTAAGCATTCTTGCTGCTTAAAGCAAGTGTGAGTTGATTTTACTGTTTGAATACGACAGATATTAATCACAGAATAGTCAGCTAGTTGCTACACTGCTTAGCAACCCATAAACAGATGGTGATAGAATTACAGAAAAAACCATTTCAGTCATTAGTGACCACTACACACACACACACACACACACACACACACCAGAAAACTAACTATCCTGTGATATAGCAGCGGTACGACGAAGGAAGAAGGAAGAGGAGAAAAGAAGAAGAAAGGAGAGAGGTGCGAGAGGAGAGAAAACACAAAAGAAAAGAGAGAAGAAAAGAAAGAGAGGGGAGGTCACATCTGGCGCCCAACGTGGGCCACCAGATATGACCTCCCCCTTTCTCCCTCTCTGTGTTGAAAACGTGAGATATATTGTAGTATGACAAAGGAAAAAGGTAGAAGGAAGAGGAGGAGAGAGAGAAGAAAAGAAAGAGAAAGCCAAAGAGGGGAGGTCACAACTGAATATAGCAGTACTGGAGTTTTCAGTTGGGAAAACAGTTAAGCAAACGCACGGAGGTGTTACCATGCATAGGCGAAAGTTATTCAGAGATTATCGGGCTAGATTTCCTAGACAAATATCATGCTAAGACTAATCTTTTGCAATGCACAGTGGAATTCAGTGGGACTGTTTCAACTGGGGAAACAATTGCAACTGAGACAATGGTTCATTGTGAAATGTGTTTTATTCATCTTGTAACATACACAATTTCAGAACATATGTCTGATGTACAGGAGACATGTCAAGGTTACAATTTGCTTATTTAAAATTTGGTCACACTTACAATAGTGCTTTGTGGAGAGTTTACTTACTTGAAATTTATCAAACTTACAGTATTTACATCTACTATAACTATCATAAATTTTTATTCCATTTTAGGGGTCCAGCTCAAAGTACCATTTGTCCTTCATGAAATCTTCCACAGATTAGTAGCATCGTTGTGTCAGAATATCATGTAACTTACTTTTTAAAATATTTATCTTCACATTCATTATGTGACACCCTTTTATAGTGTTGTGAATTTTCATGGCTACATACTGAGGAGTCTGAGCACGTAGTTTCAAGCGATGGGAGGTGAGCATAAGGTTCTCTTTATGACTTGTGTCACATGAGGATTCAAAATGATTTTTTTTTTAATAGATCAGCTCTGCTGTGTAGGAAAAGAACCACCTCAAAGATGGATAAAGAGGGGACAGTAAATATTTTTAGGTCTTTAAATAATGGTCGACATGATGCCCTTAGCTGTGCAGAGCACATGTTGCGAATGATTCTTCTTTTGCAACTTTAAATTTCGTGAAACATTTCCCGAGTTTTCCCAAAAAATTATGCTATATCGAATAACCAATTCAAAATAGCCATAATATGCTATTTTCCTGGTGCCCATATCAGTGGCACAGGCTAAAATTTCCATTGTAAATGCAAGGCTGTTTAATTTATTTGCTACATATTCTATATGAGAATTCCAACTCAAAGTTCTGTCTAAGTTTATTCCCAGGAACGTGAATGAGTCAGTTTCTTCCATTTTTTGACTTTTGTGAGGGACACAGACTTCTTCAGTTTTTGAATGTTTGGTTTTAAAACTCATCATGTAGGTTTTTGAAATGTTTAGCCTTCAGCCATTTTGACTGAACCATATTTCCAGGTTACTTAACGTATTCATGATACTCTGTGGTACATTGTCAGAGCTTTCATTTTTAATTAGGGCAGAAGTATCATCTGCAAACAAAGTTAAATTAGTATTTATACTGAGGGGCAAGTCATTTACATAGAACAGGAATAAAACGGGTCCAAGGATTGAGTGTTGAGGAACACCTTGTGACACACCCAGTTTTCCACTCGGAGAAGTGATCTGCTCCATTTGATGTGATTACTACCCTTTGTTTCCTCTCCAAGAGATATGATTCAAACCATTTCAAAGCAATATCCCTTATTCCATACCTGTTGAGTTTGAAAAGCCCCAGGGCATGGTTTACGGAGTCGAATGTTTTTGTAAGATCACTGAATATTCCTGCGACCTTAGCTTTCCTATCTAGTGATGAAGTAATTTTTTTTCAATAAACTCATTTATTGCATCTACTGTCTTTTTGCCTTGTTGGAAGCCAAATTGGTTATATGAAATGATATCATTCTGTGTGATGAAGCTTTGTATCTGTAAAGCAGAAATTTTTTCAAATATTTTTGATATGACAGGGAGTATAGAGATGGGGCGATAATTTCCCATGTCATATTTTGAACCTTTTTTAAACAACAGTTTTACTTCTGCGTATTTCAAGAGATCAGGGAAATAACCTCCTTCAAAGGATTTGTTTATTATGAGAGGGGATGATCTACTATGTTGTAAGCTTTTTTAATTATTTTGGTGGGTATCCCATCCAAGCCAGCAGAGTTTTTGTATTTTGAGGAGAGTATGACATTTTCAACTAATTTTGCTGAGACTGTGTTGAATTTTTTGAGACATTCACTGGTATTATTTTTGAACCCAAAACTATTTACTTTCTGCTCATAATTTGCTGTGTCTAAATCAGATTTTGCAACATTTATCAAAAACTCATTGAAGCACTCCGATATTTGAGCTGGATTTACAACCGATTTTTTCCTCAAGTTTGATTTCTGAAATGCCTTGTTTATAATTTCGGACACCTAATTCAGACTTAACTAGAGACCATATTGCTCTTGTTTTATTTTTCTGCCCTAGAATAAATTTGTTATTTGCCATTTGTTTTGAAGCTTTCACAACTTTTTTGAAAATAGTTTTATAGTTTCTAACATATTTTACAAAATCAGGATCTTTGTTGTACTTCAGTTGATTGTGTAGCTTCCTTTTCCTCTCACTCGATATTTTTATTCCTGGTGTGATTCACCTCATCTTACTTGATGTTTTGTTGCAATATGATCTTGGCGTGAAAGTTTCATTAAATACTTCAAGAAAAATGTTTAAGAATGTACTAAAGTTTTCATTTGTTGAATCAGCATTCCCAAAACACCACTTGACTTTACTTACTTTCTCATACAATATTTCAATATTTGTTTTATAGAAACTTCTTCTGATATATGTTTTTCTTATGTTTATCAATTTTTGGCAATGAGATAAATAAGGCTGACTGATCAGGGAGTCCCAAGTCTAGACAGAATTTATGTACATTATCAAAGTAGTAATCTGTTACAATGTTGTCAATGCATGTTGCTGAGTGAATATTTTCTCTGGTGAACTTCGAAAAATTTAAATGATTGGAGATGAGACCAACTAAACTGCATACGTTTTCAGTAAAGATCAAACAGCAGGATATAATAACAGCAGGTACAGAGAAGACAGTGTGGGTTTCAGTGTATAATCATTTGCCAAGAAAAACACTGGGTCAATCCAAATGAAGTGGTCCAATAAAAATTAAGTTGGTTGCTTGACCATTTTTAAATATTTTAATTTTTTTATATGTGATTACCCGTTAATTGAGAAGTTCAAAACAGTTTTTAAAAAATATTTCCTTTCATCTTTACTGAATGGTGGCCATTTTCGTTTGTAAGCATGCAATGATGTTTTAGTTTAGAGACATTAGCAAAAATATGAATATCTCTTCACTGGGTTAAGTTACAAAATTGCAATTGACATGATTGTTTTTAGAAAAGTGTCCTCTCCAACATTGTCTAGTACACAAAATACTGTAAATTCAAAAATAACCAGTCAAAATTACCTCCAAAGTTTGGTATCCAAATTTTCAAAAATCCACTTTTTAGGCCCAAAAATAACAAAAAAGGAGTTATTTATGAGAGTATATTTTTTCCTATAGTTAGATATCATGCACTACTAGCCTCATGTTGAGTAAAAACACTTACAAATGTTTCCTTAATTTGTAAAGTTTGGGGTTAATTATTTCAGGTGGGACTGAATATAAAAATGATTTTTGCACAGTTTGTACACCTATATGACAACAACGTACTGCAAAAAATTTCAAATTTGATATCTGACTGTGAACAAAGATATGAATTTTTGAAACTGAGGAGATAATTCACATTACTCTACAACTGATCTTATGGCTGTTACCTATTTATGTGTGATATTGGTGGGATATAATCAATTATTATTGAAGTAAGGTACTGAATTATATACAAAAAGTGAGACCATCACTGAAATTAACATTTATATTATTTTGACATACTTAAAATAAATATTTTCAATTAACATCCTTCGAGCTGCGACTATTCCTAAACCTGGTGGTGAATGTTAAGAACACTTATTTCTTCAGACAGCTTCTGTGATATAGAATACAACCTCTCAGTTGCTGTGGTAAGTTCAAGCACTGAAAGTTTCCTTAAAACATTTTTCATTGGTATCCAACCTTTGTCACTAGTAGATTTCTTGAATTATGTTCTTGGGCCAGCAGGGTGGTAAAAATGCACAAAAACATCATTGTTTTCCAAACTTATTCTCACAACCTCTGCAAACCACCATTTTAACAAGGTTACGTGATCAAGGTTCTGGATTCACAACAAATATTTTCGAGTAACAATTTAGGTACAAGGAATTTCCAGGAATCACATTACGTTTGATTGGGAAGCTGTTTCACTCTCACATAACAAGGGCAAATGCTCAAGTTTTATTTCCCTCAAACCTTTAGTAATAGGCTTTTTGTGAACTTTAAGTGGATCACAGCACTTTAGAATATATTTCTGTCATGATACACACACACTGATGTTACAGAAGGACTTGCTTGAAATTTAAACAAAGTTTGTCTAACTTCATCATAGTCATAGAATTTTTCAAGTTTTTTGAAACTGAACCGTAAACTGTTTTGTGACACACTTCACTTGCTATCTGTCCAACAGAGCACTGTTCATCCACGTTATTGCATTCCAGTTAATCCCTCAAAATTAATTACAAATTACACACAGAACAAAGCACATAACACATTCTACACTCTCACTCTCAAAGTATGTACATCCACTCTAGCAGAGGTTTCCGAACAGACTGACAACAACAATGCCACACCGAGCAATAATGTACTTCTACAATGCCACACCGAGCAATAATGTACTTCTTTATTGACAATAAACCTAAATGTATATGTGCATTTTTATTACCATAGAACAAAAGTGAAAGCACCTATTGTTTAATACTGGATTATTAAAAATAAATAAACTAAATGAATATTGGGTGATAGTGTTAACTAAATATATGTCACAATTAAATTTTATTAAAATGAAACAATAAACCATTCTATAGGCAATAGCCATAAGATCAGTTGTAGAGTAATGTGAATTATTTCCTCATTTTCAAAAATTCATATCTTTGTTCACAGTCAGATATCACTCTTGAAATTTAAATTCATATCTTTGTTTACAGTCAGATATCACTGTTGAAATTTTTACAGTACGTGCTATCATATACGTGTACAAAAATCATATTTTTATATTCAGTCCCACTTGAGATAACTAACCCCAAACTTAACAAAAATGAAAATTTTCAAATTTCAAAAATTCATAAAAAATTAAGGAAACATTTGTAAGTGTTCTTGGTCTATATGAAGCTAGTAGTGTATGATATCTAAGTATAGGAAAAAACAGACTCTCATAAATCATTCCTTGTTTGTTATTTTTGGGCCTAAAAAGTAAATTTTTGAAAATTTGGATACCAAACTTTGGAGGTCATTTTGACTGGTTACTTTTGAATTTAGGGTATTTTGTGTACTAGACAATGTTGTAGAGGACACTTTTCTAAAAACAATCACGTCAATTGCAATATTGTAACTTAACCCAGTGCAGATATATTCAAACTGTACTCCATGTTAGGGGCGGCTACCAAAGGCGTCTGTGTCCCCATGTCAGGGGCTGCCTAACACATCTTCTGGGGCTAACAATTTCAGTCATATAACTGGATGGACAAGAGCCGTCCCACGAAAAAAAAATTTTTTTAGCTCATGGAATGAATCACACTATGGAATCTAGATTACCCCAGGGGGACAATCCCCCGTTGACCAAGGGCGACGCAAGCAGGCATTCGCATTCTGGGGGACCTGCCAAAAAGTGCATAAGGGAAGAGTCGGAGCTCCCAAGAACCTCAAAGAAGATTAAAACTAAAAAGACTTTCAGAATTGGAACCATAAATGTACAGACAACGATTAAGACTGGTAAACTTAAACAGGTAATAGATGAGATGAAAGAGAGAAGCATTGGAATATTAGCGATGCAAGAAACAAGATACACTGATGAAGATACCGTGGAGTCAGAAGGCTTCATTATATTGGAAGGGAAACCAGGAGTTAGAGTGGGAATGGAAAGACATGCACCTAGATGCTTTGGTACGGGGTTCATACTAGACAAGAGATACAAGGATGGCGTAACTGAAATGAAGAGCAGGTCAGAAAGGATATCAACACTGACATTTCAAGTAATGAAAAAAAGTATACAATAATAAATGACAACAACAACAGGAAAGACAAGAAAGTTGCAGACAGTTTCTGGGAAGAGCTACATGATACACTGATAAAACATGCCATATAGACATTTTAAAAAATACTTGTAGGAGATTATAATGCACAGATTGGAAGAGAGACGCAATATACAGGAGTAGTGGGCGAGTAATCTGCACACCAGCGGACAAACAAAAATGGAGAAAGACTAATTGAACTGTGTCGAGAACACAAAATGAGATTGATGACAACACACTTCAGAGCCAAAAAGAGTAAGAAAAAGACATGGGCAAACCCATGCAACCGCCTTGGAGATTTCCAAATTGACCACATAGCAATTAGCTGGACAAATGCTAAAGAGATCATGAACACAAAAGTCAGGAAGAACACAAGAATAGAATTGGATCACTATCTTACAGAAGTTAAGTGCCTTTGGATTCCAAACAGGGACAGACTGCCACAGACGAATAGAAGAACAGAAAACAAAGGTAGACAGAGACACATTAAGACACAATCGATCCAGATATCAGGAAGGAATTGAATCATTCAATGAATGGGAAGACATGAAGCGAAATATAGCAAAACAAGCTGAGCTATGGGGAAAAGAAGCAGAAGCACTGGTGGTGGAACAAGGAATGTGAGGAAGGGGTAGAGACTCGCAGGAAAGCCTGGAGAGACTGGAGCAGCAAGAAGGACCCAGAAAAATGGGAAGTTTTTTTTAGAAGCAAGAAAGGAAGCGGCCTGAACAATAAGATGGACCAAAAGACAGAAGATGAAGCAGGAACTGGACAAGATTGAGACCAACTTCAGGAAAACAACAGCAGACACTTTTTCGAGAAATGCAAAAAGAGTCTAATTGGATACAAGGGTAAAGAACTGTTTATAAGAGATAAGAAAGGGGAGCTGGCTGTTAGTGCGAAGGAGAACTGTTGGATTTTTGCAGAGTACATTCACCACCTGCTGAACTGTGAACCACCTGAAGACGAGCTGGAACTGGGGACTGACACAGAAGAGAAGAGTCACGCCCTCCAACCAGGGATGACGTCGCACATGCCACAAGCAATCTAAAGAATAATAAGGCAACTGGAGAAGATGGTATAGCAGCCGAGATGATAAAGTGGGGAGGCAAAAAAGCAATAGACAACACGACCAACATAATCCACCAGATCTGGAGAACAAAGAAGTTGCCAGAAGTATGGAAGAATGCAATTGTGGTACCAATACATAAGAAGGGGGACAAGAGAGATGCAAACAATTACAGTGGAATATCACTACTAGAGGTCAGATACGAGGTGCTTTGTCAAAACTATTGCTCAAGGGAGTAGAAGAACAGGTAGAAAGTACAGCTGGTGACTACCAAGCGGGATTCGGGAAGAGAAGAGATTGTATACAACAGATATCTCTTGTAAGGATCCTGAAGAACAGAGGACTTGATGAAACTACACGAGAAGAGGTCCAGTGATGGTTGCTTGACCATTTTTAAATATTTTAATTTTTTTTATATGTGATTCCCCCATATTTGAGAATTTTAAAACAGTTTTTTAAAATAATTTATCTTTCACCTTTACTGGATGGTGGCCATTTTTATTTGTAAGCAAGTGACGATTTTTCAGTCTGGAGACATTAGCGAAAATTTGAATGTCTTCTTCTTCTTGTAGGGCCACGGGTAGCCTCTTCGTGGACTGCATTTTACTCTTCTCCCAGAACCTCTTCATTCTTTCTCTTCTTCTCTCCCGCTCTTCTTCCGAGATCTGCAGTGTCCTTTTCTCTTGTCGGCTCCACTGGTGACACTCTAATCTATTCCTGTATTCTGACAGACACAAAAGCAAGGGTGAGATTCAGATGAGCACTGTCAGAAGAATTTGAGATCAAGACTGGTGTTAAACAGGGAGATGGATTCAGAATGAGATTTTCACTCTGTAGCGGAGTGTGCGCTGATATGAAACTTCCTGGCAGATTAAAACTGTGTGCCCGACCGAGACTCGAACTCGGGACCTTTGCCTTTTGCGGGCAAGTGCTCGGTAGCTCAGTTGAGAAATTAAATACCACTGCAGACTGGGAAACACCGGAAGGCACTGTGCAAATGGCGGACAAATTTAAATACCTGGGAGAATTTATAACAGGAAGAAACAGAAGCAAGGTGGGAATAACAGAGAGGATAAAGAAGATGAGGTCAGCCCTCTGTATGACGAGAGAGATATACAATAAAAAGAATATATCCACAGAGGCAAAAATAAGTCGCTATAAGGCAACAATGAGGAATGCATTATTACGAGGTGCATTCTAGTTCTAAGGCCTCCAATTTTTTATCTCCGGACTGGAAAGAGATAGAAACATGCGCATTGTTTTAAAATGAGGCCGCGTTCATTGTCAATACGTCCCAGAGATGGCAGCACCGTACGGCAGATGGAATTTTACCGCCAGCGGCAAGAATGAGAACTGTTTTAAATACTTGAAATGGCGACGTTTTCCTTACTTGAACAGCGTGCAATCATTCGTTTTCTGAATTTGTGTGGTGTGAAACCAATTGAAATTCATCGACAGTTGAAGGAGACATGTGGTGATGGAGTTACGGATGTGTCGAAAGTGCGTTCGTGGGTGCGACAGTTTAATGAAGGCAGAACATCGTGTGACAACAAACCGAAACAACCTCGGGCTCGCACAAGCCGGTCTGACGACATGATCGAGAAAGTGGAGAGAATTGTTTTGGGGGATCGCCGAATGACTATTGAACAGATCGCCTCCAGAGTTGGCATTTCTGTGGGTTCTGTGCACACAATCCTGCATGATGACCTGAAAATGCGAAAAGTGTCATCCAGGTGGGTGCCACGAATGCTGACGGATGACCACATGGCTGCCCGTGTGGCATGTTGCCAAGCAATGTTGACGCACAACGACAGCATGAATGGGACTTTCTTTTCGTCGATTGTGACAATGGATGAGACGTGGATGCCAATTTTCAATCCAGAAACAAAGCGCCAGTCAGCTCAATGGAAGCACACAGATTCACCGCCACCAAAAAAATTTCGGGTAACCGCCAGTGCTGAAAAAATGATGGTGTCCATGTTCTGGGACAGCGAGGGCGTAATCCTTACCCATTGCGTTCCAAAGGGCACCACGGTAACAGGTGCATCCTACGAAAATGTTTTGAAGAACAAATTCCTTCCTGCACTGCAACAAAAACGTCTGGGAAGGGCTGGGCGTGTGCTGTTTCACCAAGACAACGCACCCGCACATCGAGCTAATGTTACGCAACAGTTTCTTCGTGATAACAACTTTGAAGTGATCCCTCATGCTCCCTACTCACCTGACGTGGCTCCTAGTGACTTTTGGCTTTTTCCAACAATGAAAGACACTCTCTGTGGCCGCACACTCACCAGCCGTGCTGCTATTGCCTCAGCGATTTTCCAGTGGTCAAAACAGACTCCTAAAGAAGCCTTTGCCGCTGCCATGGGATCATGGCGTCAGCGTTGTGAAAAATGTGTACGTCTGCAGGGCAATTACGTCGAGAAGTTATGCCAGTTTCATCGATTTCGGGTGAGTAGTTAATTAGAAAAAAAATCGGAGGCCTTAGAACTTGAATGCACCTCGTAAATGCTGCTGAGACGATGACACTAGGAAGAAATGGGGCAGAACAACTAGAGAAAGAAGAGAGAAAAATACAGGGTCCAAAAACAGGTGGAGAGAGGTGGATGCAAACACCTAGGGAAGAATTGTACCGCAACATGAGAACAATATCCGGGGAAATCAGACTCAAAAGGGCAAGGGTTGCTGGACATGTAGTTCGAATGAGTATGGACAGAACGACAAAGAGAGTGTGGGAAACAACAGAGAGGACAAGGGGAAAAGACAAGAACCTCGTCACTTGCTTACAAATAAAAATGGCCACCATCCAGTAAAGGTGCAAGATAAATTATTTTAAAAAACTGTTTTTAACTTCTCAAACATAGGGGAATCACATATAAAAAAATCAAAATATTTAAAAATGGTCAAGCAAGCATCACTGGACCTCTTCATATGGATTGACCCCATTATATGTGGTTGGACTGCTCTTAAGCCATGAAGAGTTAGATAGTGCGCACTGTCTTATCCACAGGAGTTTAGCACATGCGAGTGATTCCAGTTAATGGGGATAATTTTCACAGAGGGAAAGCGACTCTGACAAAGGGTGCAATAATAGCCACTCTGGAAGTCTTGGAAGATAAGGACTTCGATATGTTGAGCCTAGAGGAAAGTCACAATCAAACCATTGATATGGAAGTGTTACGAGGGAATGCAGATCATTTAAAGGGCAGTGATCATAAAGGGCAGTGATTGAATGACTATGGAGAACTTGTTGTTGATGTCTAAGGATTTATTTCGTGTGAATGGAAAGTTACCAACAACCCGACTGATGCAACATCACATACTGACAGGGGATAGTGCACCAATTTATACAAAGCCATACCATATAGCAAAGCAGCTGCAACCACTGGTAGAAGAATTTACTGACCAACAACTACGGGGTGGGATCATTGAACCGAGTGATAGTCCCTGAAGTGCAAATATTGTCATCATGCCAAATAAGTCGATGGGCAGGTTACGGAAACACAGATTTTGCTGTGACTACAGATACCTAAGTCTGCGAACCATTTCAGATGCTTATCCAATCCCAAACATCACGGAAACTTTGGATAACCAGGTTGAGTATTGGTTCTTTACAACTGTGGACCTCAGGAGTAGATACCATCATCAACTGGAGGCGGCACCTGAAGATAGGCCGAAAACAGGGTTTACCATCCAAGACATTTTCACTACAAACACTTGCCATTTTGACTAAAGATTTCACTGGAAACTTTTCAGTGGTTGTTGGTGTTGTGACTCACCGATCTTTCAAAGTGCCGCCGCGCAGTTATGCGCGTCCTCTACATGCGGCGCTGTCTGCCAGCCATGCAGCAGCAGCGCCACCTAAGCGGCCAGCCAGCCAGCCAGCGGCTGCTAGACTCGGACTCAGTTATGATTTGACTGTTAAAGTGTACACACGTCTTACTCTGTTTACTTGATCTGTGACTTTCATGTATTGCGTCTTCCTTGAAATATATTTGTTCAACTTGAAGTTATAACAATTGGCAACGAGGTAGTGAATTTTCTTTTCCATCGTTGACCCACATGTTTCCATGGCTACTGTAGAGCAACTATTGCTAGGTCTCACAGAACAGCAAATGCTTCTCACAAATGCAATTCGTGATTTCGCCGCGGCATCAAATATGGGGAGTCTCTCGTCGTTGTCTCTGCCTCCTTTTCCTCCTTACGACGAGATGGCGGAAGACTGGTCTGATTACGAAAAAAGTCTTCGACAGCACTTCTTGGCATTTCATGTCGCGGACGAACAAACATGTAAGTCTCTGTTCCTTTCATGGATTTCACCTCAAATGTATCGGTTGTTGTTGCCATTGGCTCCTTTGAAAGATCCTGCGTCTTTGTCCTTTGCTGAAATGTGCTCACTTCTGTCCGTCTATTTTCAAAAGCAAACGCATGTGGTAGCTTCTCGTGTTGCCTTTTATCGTTGTCAAAAACAACCAAATCAATCCTGTCGCGCTTGGGCTGCTGAACTTCACGGCCTCAGTAGAAAGTATCAATTTGTTACTGAAGTTCACAAAGAATCCTACGCCGATTCCATGGTACGGGATGCTATTATCCGATCGGCACCCGACAAAGAAGTTAGGCAACGTGCCCTTCAGTTGGCAAATCCGACTCTAGATGAAGTCCTATCTATCGTTTAGTCTTTCGAAATTTCTCACGCCGCTGGAGTGCAAATAGAGGCATGGGGCGACGTGCACAATCTCTGTGCGATGTTGACGAAGCGTGTGGCGTGTCCCCGCCGGCCGACGTGGCCGCAGTACGCTCCCACGCGCAGCCTCGGCCTAACCGTAAACAAACCTCTAAGAAACTGCAGCAAAACCCACGGCAACTTCCTTCATGTCCACGGTGTTTTACGAAACATTCACGAGAAGATTGTCCACAATGTTGGGCCGTGTGTCACAAATGCAAAAAAAAAAAAAAAAAGGGTCATGTGTCATCCGTTTGCAAATCCGACCGCATACATGATGTTCATGAACATGATGCTGATTCTGATTCTGTGTTGTCTGTCAATTGTACTTCTTCCCTTTCAGGGAAGTTATCCCTCACTGTCCAAATATTTGGTCGAGATGTTCACATGCAGGTGGATACTGGTTCTGCTGCCACTATCATCAGTTCTCAGACATATCTTCAGTTGGGTTCTCCACACCTGTCACCTGCCACTAGCCAATTAAGGACTTACAATAAACAGAAGATTTCTCTCTTGGGACAATTTGATGCTGAGGTATCTTACAAGTCTGTCATTCACACTGTTCCCATATTTGTGGTCGACCATAGTAACGCAGAGAATCTTTTTGGTTTCGATGCCTTTCGCGTTTTTGGGTTCTCCATAGATGACTGTCAATATCATCTTTGATGCTATTCCTTATGCTCAATTGGATTCCTTGTCGACGACATTTTCGTCCCTTTTTCCTCCTGGGTTAGGCCATGCAAATGACTTTGAAGCTCATATCACGCTCAAACCCACTGCTAGGCCTAATTGGGCTCGGCCCATTCCTGCGGCCCTTTGTGATCAGGTCAAACGGGAGCTGGATTGTCTCACTGTTTCAGGGGTCTTGCTTCCTGTCACTTCCAGTGAGTGGTCCTCTCCTGTTGTTGTTGCTAAGCCAAATGGTGATATTTGTCTCTGTGGCGATTTCAAAGCCACTGTAAATGCTCAATGCCTTATCAACACTTACCCTATGCCTCGACCTGAAGAATTGTTCACTAAACTTGCTAGAGGCCAGTATTTTTCTAAACTTGACCTGTCAGAAGCTTATCATCAACTTCCTCTCGATACTGCTTCCCGGCATTTTCTGGTCCTTAACACGCCTTTCGGCCTCTATCAATACCAATGATTGCCATTCGGGGTTGCCAACACCCCTGCTCTCTTTCAGCGATTCTTGGAACAATTATTGCTCACTGCCCCTGGGTGTATAAATTACCAAGACGACATTGTTGTCACTGGCTCCACCACTGATGAACATCTTCAAAATCTCCGCGCACTTTTTCATGTCTTACAGACTGCCGGTCTTAAGTGTAATCTTCAGAAATCAAAATTTTTTCAGGCATCTATCACGTACTTGGGGTTTCCACTCCCTCGGGATGGTATTCGTCCGCTTCAGCAAACTCGCTGTGATCAATGCCCTTCCTCGGCCTACATCTGTTAAGGAACTACAGGCCTTCTTGGGGAAAACAGCATACTATCACAGGCTTAGAGTACTCGTGGTCTAGGGGTTGCGTCTTTGATTCATAATCAAAACGTCTTCGGTCCTGGGTTCGATCCCCGCCACTGCCTAAATTTTGATAAATAATCAGCATTGGCGGCTGAAGACTTCCGGCATAAGAAGTCAGCCTCATTCTGCCAACGGCCTTGTCAAAGAGCGCGGAGGAGTGGATAGAGGTTCAGGGCACCCTCTTGTCCTAGGGGTGGGAAATTGCCCCTAAAGGCGGAATAATCAGCAATGATCAACGACATGAGGATGCAGAAGGCAATGGAAACCACTGCATTATAGACACATAACGTGTATCCACAGGACATGTGGCCTGTAATTGAAGAAGCGTCGTGATGATCTCTCCATTGGCAAAAGATTCCGGAATAGTCCCCCATTCGGATCTCCGGGAGGGGACTGCCAAGGGGGAGGTTACCATGAGAAAAAGATTGAATAATCAACGAAAGGATAACGTTCTACGAGTCGGGGCGTGGAATGTCAGAAGCTTGAACGTGGTAGGGAAACTAGAAAATCTGAAAAGGGAAATGCAAAGGCTCAATCTAGATATAGTAGGGGTCAGTGAAGTGAAGTGGAAGGAAGACAAGGATTTCTGGTCAGATGAGTATCGGGTAATATCAACAGCAGCAGAAAATGGTATAACAGGTGTAGGATTCGTTACGAATAGGAAGGTAGGGCAGAGGGTGTGTTACTGTGAACAGTTCAGTGACCGGGTTGTTCTAATCAAAATCGACAGCAGACCAACACCGACAACGATAGTTCAGGTATACATGCCGACGTCGCAAGCTGAAGATGAACAGATAGAGAAAGTGTACGAGGATATTGAAAGGCTAATGCAGTATGTAAAGGGGGACGAAAATCTAGTAGTCATGGGCGACTGGAATGCAGTTGTAGGGGAAGGAGTAGAAGAAAAGGTTACAGGAGAATATGGGCTTGGGACGAGGAATGAAAGAGGAGAAAGACTAATTGAGTTCTGTAACAAGTTTCAGCTGGTAATAGCGAATACCCTGTTCACGAATCACAAGAGGAGGAGGTATACTTGGAAAAGGCCAGGAGATACGGGAAGATTTCAATTAGATTACATCATGGTCAGACAGAGATTCCGAAATCAGATACTGGATTGTAAGGTGTACCCAGGAGCAGATATAGACTCAGATCACAATATAGTAGTGATGAAGAGTAGGCTGAAGTTCAAGACATTAGTCAGGAAAAATCAATACACAAAGAAGTAGGATACGGAAGTACTAAGGAATGACAAGATACATTTGAAGTTCTCTAACACTATAGATATAGCAATAAGGAATAGCGCAGTAGGCAGTACAGTTGAAGAGGAATGGACATCTCTAAAAAGGGCCATCACAGAAGTTGGGAAGGAAAACATAGGTACAAAGAAGGTAGCTGCGAAGAAACCATGGGTAACAGAAGAAATACTTCAGTTGATTGATGAAAGGAGGAAGTACAAACATGTTCTGGGAAAATCAGGAATACAGAAATACAAGTCGCTGAGGAATGAAATAAATAGGAAGTGCAGGGAAGCTAATACGAAATGGCTGCAGGAAAAATGTGAAGACATCGAAAAAGATATGATTGTCGGAAGGACAGACTCAGCATACAGGAAAGTCAAAACAACCTTTGGTGACATTGAAAGCAACGGAGGTAACATTAAGAGTGCAACGGGAATTCCACTGTTAAATGCTGAGGAGAGAGCAGATAGGTGGAAAGAATACATTGAAAGCCTCTATGAGGGTGAAGATTTGTCTGATGTGATAAAAGAAGAAACAGGAGTCGATTTAGAAGAGATAGGGGATCCAGTATTAGAATCGGAATTTAAAAGAGCTTTGGAGGACTTACGGTCAAATAAGGCAGAAGGGATAGATAACATGCCATCAGAATTTCTAAAATCATTGGGGGAAGTGGAAACAAAACTACTATTCACGTTGGTGTGTAGAATATATGAGTCTGGCGATATACCATCTGACTTTCGGAAAAGCATCATCCACACAATTCCGAAGACGGCAAGAGCTGACAAGTGCGAGAATTATCGCACAATCAGCTAAACAGCTCATGCATCGAAGCTGCTTACAAGAATAATATACAGAAGGATGGAAAAGAAAATTGAGAATGCGCTAGGTGACGATCAGTTTGGCTTTAGGAAAAGTAAAGGGACGAGAGAGGCAATTCTGACGTTACGGCTAATAATGGAAGCAAGGCTAAAAAAAAATCAAGACACTTTCATAGGATTTGTCGACCTGGAAAAAGCATTCGACAATATAAAATGGTGCAAGCTGTTCGAGATTCTGAAAAAAGTAGGGGTAAGCTATAGGGAGAGACGGGTCATATACAATATGTACAACAACCAAGAGGGAATAATAAGAGTGGACGATCAAGAACGAAGTGCTCGTATTAAGAAGGGTGTAAGACAAGGCTGTAGCCTTTCGCCCCTACTCTTCAATCTGTACATCGAGGAAGCAATGATGGAAATAAAAGAAATGTTCAGGAGTGGAATTAAAATACAAGGTGAAAGGATATCAATGATACGATTCGCTGATGACGTTGCTATCCTGAGTGAAAGTGCAGAAGAATTAAATGATCTGCTGGATGTACAGTATGAGTACTAATGAGTACACAATATGGGTTGAGAGTAAATCAGAGAAAGACGAAGGTAATGAGAAGTAGTAGAAATGAGAACAGCAAGAAACTTATCAGGATTGATGGTCACGAAGTCAATGAAGTTAAGGAATTCTGCTACCTAGGCAGTAAAATAACCAATGACGGACGGAGCAAGGAGGACATCAAAAGCAGACTCGCTATGCCAAAAAAGGCATTTCTGGCCAAGAGAAGTTTACTAATATCAAATACCGGCCTTAATTTGAGGAAGAAATTTCTGAGGATGTACGTCTGGAGTACAGCATTGCACGGTAGTGAAACATGGACTGTGGGAAAACCGGAACAGAAGAGAATCGAAGCATTTGAGATGTGGTGCTATAGACGAATGTTGAAAATTAGGTGGACTGATAAGGTAAGGAATGAGGAGGTTCTACGCAGAATCGGAGAGGAAATAAATATGTGGAAAACACTGATAAGGAGAAGGGACAGGATGATAGGACATCTGCTAAGACATGAGGGAATGATTTCCATGGTACTAGAGGGAGCTGTAGAGGGCAAAAACTGTAGAGAAAGACAGAGATTGGAATACATCAAGCAAATAATTGAGGACGTAGGTTGCATGTGCTACTCTGAGATGAAGAGGTTAGCACAGGAAAGGAATTCGTGGCGGGCCGCATCAAACCAGTCAGTAGACTGATGAAAAAAAAAAGTCACGGCTTTTACTGTCTGTTGCTTTGATGGCTCAGCTGTTGCATCGCCTGTTGCATAAAAACGTGCCTTTTCACTGGTCCGCGTCATGCGATGCGGCTTTCCAGAAATGGAAGACTATGCTGAAACAGGCGCCATGCCTGGCTACTTATCGAGCTGGCCAACATCTTGTTCTTGCCACAGACGCCTCTCAATACAGGGTCGGTGCAGTCCTTACGCACTGTTTTCCTGACGGTTCTGAACAACCCATTGCTTATGCCTCCAAAACGCTCACGGATGCCCAACAAAAGTATTCTCAAATTGAAAAAGAAGCTTTGGCCATTATTTATGCTCTTCATAAGTTTGGTGCTTTTCTCTATGGATCCAAATTTCATCTTCTTACGGATCACAAACCACTTGTTTCCTTGTTTCATCCATCCACGTCACTTCCCGACAAGGCTGCACACCACCCCAGCGTTGGGCTCTTTACTTGTCTCGTTTCAATTATGAGATTCATTTCTGGCCGACAGCTCAACATGAAAATGCTGATGCACTGTCTCGCCTTCCCATGGGTCCCGATCTGGCATTTGATAGGGACGAACTTTTGTGTTTCCACCTGAATGTTGCCGAGCAGCGGGTTGTGGCTGGGTTCCCCATCACCAGGGACCGGCTGGCGGCTGCTACGAGTTCTGACCCTACCCTCTCCCGGGTTTTACGCTGTATTCAGAAGGGTTGGCCGGATCGTCCATCCGCTAAGACTTCTGATCCGTTGCGGAACTACTACGCTTTGTGTTACCGCCTCATGGCTAGGGGTGGTGTTATCCTCCTTTCCACCAAAAATGCTTCGACGTGTGTTGTGGTACCTGCGTCTTGGCGTGCTTCGGTCTTGCGCCTCCTTCACCAACGGCACTGGGGTGTCTCTTGCACAAAATCTCTGGTACGCCATCATGTGTACTGGCCCGGCATCGACTCTGAAATCGCACACATGGTCGCTGCCAGCAGCCCTTGTGCGTCACAGGCCGCCACCCCAAAGTCAACTTTGTCACCGTGGCCTTCGCCTGAGAAGCCCTGGGAGCGTATTCATGCTGACTTCACAGGACCTTTTTAAGGTACTTATTGGCCTCTCGTTATTGACGCCTACTCTAACTTTCCTTTTATTGTCCGTTGCACGTCGCCTACTACTGCGGCAACCACCAATGCTCTAGCTCGTATTTTCTCTTTGGAAGGCCTTCCCTCTACTCTTGTTACTGATAATGGTCTGCAATTTGCCTCTTCTGATTTTGTGGATTTTTGTGCCCGTCACGGCGTCATGCATGTCACGGCCCCTCCGTTCCATCCACAGTCAAACAATGAGACTGAACGACTGGTCCGCACATTTAAGGCTCAGATGAGGAAACTTCTGGCTTCTTCTGCTGCTGGTGATGCGGTTCTCCAATTTCTGGCTTCTTACCGTTTCACCCCCATGGGTGACCACAGCCCGGCTGAGCTCTTACATGGCAGCCCCGCACGCTACTTCATCTTATGCGACCTTCCACCTCACAGCCGCGGGCGCCTTCACTTGGCCAGTTCACCAATGATGACCTTGTATGGGTATGGGGATATGGCAGGCAGCCAAAATGGAGTCCTGGCCGCATCTTACGACACCGTGGTCAACACCTGTATGAAATCCAGATGGACACGGGTGCTGCAGTGCGTCATTCGGACCAGCTTCGGCCTCGTGTGCTGGCAACGCCTGTTCCGGATGCCGCTACACCACCTTCGGCTCTACCTGACGCTCGGGATACTGGAATCTCTCATTACTCACAACGCAGTCATCTCACCATCATATCGGTGCCAGCACAAGAACTGACACTACCAGGAGACGTGCCCATGCAGGAACCAGATGACCATCATCTGTCGGAGCAACTCTACTCGCCTCCTTCTCCTACGGATGTGGACACATCGGCCCTGTCTCCTGTTATAACAACCGGACTTGCTGCAATGGGCGGATTGGTGCACGGGGCCCCAGCAGATTCGACCCCCACGTCTCCTGTCATCTCAACCCCTTATCATTGGGGACACTTCTGTCCGTACGGGAAGCCTCCTTCTCGAGACTTTGTGGCCAGTCAAACAACACCTATGGACGTTAGCAATCTACAGGCCACCTCCATCAAGACCTGTACAAAAACTTCAAAGGGGGGAAAAGTATTGTGACTCGCCGATCTTTCAGAGTGCCACCATGCAGTTACACACATCCTCTACATGCGGCGCTGCCTGCCAGCCATGCAGCAGCAACGCCACCTAAGCAGCCAGCCAGTCAGCGGCCGCTAGACTCGGACTCAGTTATGATTTGACTGTTAAAGTGTACACACGTCTTACTCTGTTAACTTGATCTGTGACTTTCATGTATTGTGTCTTCCTTGAAATATATTTGTTCAACTTGAAGTTATAACAGTTGGATGCATGAGAGGTCTAAGGAAAAAACTTGTCTAGTCTATCTCAATGATAATACTGTCTATTCAAAGGATTTTCCGGAGCATGTGAGATATTTGGAGGATGTCTTTAGTAGACTACATCCAGTGCTTTTAATGTTAAACTCCCTGGGGCACGTGATTAGTGAGCTCGGTATACATACCAATCCTCGTCTTATAGACACAGTTCAAAACTTTCTGATAACACAAACAACTAAGCAGGTATAGCTATTCATTGGCCTCTGAAATTTAATGACGGTTCGTGAAAGTCTGTGAAAACAGCTGGACCCATGAACAAGCTACTGAAGAAGGGGACAAAATTCCATTGGTTCCAAGAACGCCAGGAAGCATTTGAAAAATCGAAAAAAATATTAGTTTCAGACCCAGTATGGGTTTTTCCGGATTTTGAGAAAGAGTTTATCCTTTCATGTGATGCTTCAAATGAGGCAGTCGGCTGTGTTTTAGGACAGATGGTAGATGGTCAGCGCATCAAGGCAGTTAAGCAAAGCAGAGTGTAACTACTTAACAAAGGAGAAAGAGATGTTATCGGTCATATATGGTATTACATATTTTTGTTGTTATCAGTATGGTAGGAAGTTTAAGGTTTTGACACATCATGCCTCATTCAAATGGTTGCTTGGTTTGAAAGATCCATCTAGCTAAACTCGGTGGTCACTTAAGCTTCATGAATTTGAGTATGATGTAATCCATAAATCAGGGAGATCAAACACAAATGCAAATACTTTAAGCCAGGGGGTAGCAATGTTAAGTACGCTAGGGAAGAGCATTGAATGGCAGCAGGCACAGCACAGGCAAGTGATAAGGAGTGCCAGGCATCCAAGTCACAGCCGCATTTCATTATGTGTGAGGTTCTGTTGTGTAGAATGATGAGGTGTGGACCACGTGTGGTCGTGGTGGGCGACGTGCGATGGACAGATGTGCAGCAGAGCAGTTTTGGTGGTGGAACAGGAAGTGTGATGTGGAGCAGTATGTTAAGGACTGTGTGCCATGCACGCAGAGGGCCGACATTACACATCAGAAAGTGCTGTTGTGAAGGTTACCAGGGGAGTCCAGTCTATTTTCTATGTTGGGGTTGGATGTCCTTGGGCCACTTAATAAAACACCTGCAAGAAATAGGTATGTTCTCATGATCATTGATCATTTTTCTCGATTTCTGGCAATAGTGCTTATGCGAGACCAATGGGCTAGTACTGTAGTGCAAGCATTAGTAAACAACTGGATATTAAAGTTTGGGGTGTCTGAGACCATAATTATGGACCAAGGTACAAATTTTCTCTTGGATTTAATGAAGCAGCTATGCCGTATGCTGCATTTAAAAAAGTTATGGATGAGTCTGTTTTGTCCGGAGACCAATGGGAGAACAGAATATGTGCACAAGACAATTGCAAAGATGTTCAGCTATTACGTAGGTTTCAGACATGACGATTGGGACACCTATTTGACATATGTACTGTGTATATATAACTCGAAGGTTCATACTGCTATGGGCTTGTCGCCATTTGAGGTTGTGTACGACAGGAAAATACCACCTCCCTTTGACTTTTGGTTCCTAAATTAGGACCAGATGGTGAGTCGGTGAGGAAGTTTGCCAGAAGAATTAAGGAAGTTTGGTGGAAGATGCAAAAGGCAAACACGAAGGGACAAGAATGCACGAAACAACCAAACAGGTGTGTTTTAGTGGCACCTTATCAGTTAGAGGGCCAACACAACACACAGGCAAGGTGGGCTGCCGACCTCCCTTCAAGAGTTCGTATCAAAACATCCTCAGCAAATGTAAACGCCAACAGACTTTCCACTTAAACACAGAACTAATTCGTGAAAAGCCATGTGATAGAGACCCACCAATTGGAAGTAATGTGACTAAGTGTAGCACCCCGCAGAATCAGTGTTATAAGGACGTCAGCAGAGTCAGACCAGCAGTGTGTACCTACATCTAGGACAGCTCCAGCCAGTACTTATGCCGGCTCTAGCCCAGTAGACACTCACCATAGTCTTCTGTAGAAATCTGTATCTTGTTGGGCGTAATGCCACTATGGGATTGTGGAGTGCAGTATTTTGGTTGTTGTTATTTCTTTTCATTGTTTTTAAACTTTTATCTGGTTTTTGCCACCACAAGAATTATTTTGTTCCTTGTTGTTCCTGAGCTTGGAAATTAGTGCATCCAAAGAAGGCATTTTAGTTAAATAAAGTGTTTTCAAACTTGGTCATTAGTTCTTTCCTGCCGAATGGAGGACAGTACAGTTATTGGTGATGTGGATAAAATTTTCATTTTCTGTCGACATGGCTACCTTAGAAAAATTTCTTCAGTCCTTGACAGAAACTCTATAGCATATTCAGGCAGCACTCACAAAGTCAGAACATTGCCCCACTCCCCAGAGTTGCAAGATGTCGCTCATAGAGTTGATTCCATTGCGAGTAAATTGAACACTTTGCACATGACTCCACCAATGTTTCTGACTTTCTTTTCTTGTTGCAAGTCCCCAGGTCAGACTTATCGGGAATGGATTACGACGCTGCAGGGTCTCTCCCAAGATTGCAAATTCCGATGCACCAACGTTGCCTGCAAGCAGTCTTATGCCTCTTCATTGATTCACAGTATGATGACATTTCACGCACCAGACGAGAGTCTTTTGGGTGATATTATGAAGTTACAAGACCTGTCCCTAGACACTTGTCTGCCAATCATTCGTGCGTTTGAACAGTCTCACCGGCTCCAATCCCCGCATCTGGATCCTGCTGTTTTTGTGGCTCACCAGTTGTCTAGCGCCGAGCAAGAGTCTTGTCGGCCCGTTGGTACAATCCATAACAAAGTTTTTTGCACGTTTTCCATCATGTCTGGACTGCTTCCAGACTCACCAACAGTCGGAGTGCCCCCAATGGCAAGGAAGGTGCACGGCTTGCATCTGAACGGGCCATGTCACCATTGTATGTCAGGCTTTGCAGAAACATCGTGTCAATGCCACGCTTCCTGCGGACACACAGGCTTATCACAAATCATCACGGCAGGACCTGGAAGCCTCACATGTCATTCATAAACAAGTATTCTCCATCATTCCTCTGTTGGGAGCCTGTTTTCTCCTTACCTTGGAGGTCACGCATATTCCTGTGATTTTCCAAACTGACACGTCATCTTCCATTTCCATCGTGGATGGTGCCACATACCAATGTTTGGGCTCTCCAGCTTTGTCGCAGTACACTCACATCTTGTGTAGTTTCAGTAATCACCATATATCAGTTGACGGTGTTTTTTCAACACAAATCTCCTACAACAGTCGTTCCTTAACCACTCAGTTTTTGGAGGTCAGCTCCCCCAATGCTACTAATCTTCTGGGTTTGTCAGTGCAGGATGAGGTACAGGCGGTTTCGATCCCCTCCTCGGATACCCTCCTCGCCTCGTTGCTCAGCAAATACAAAACGTTGTTCTCATCCTCCACACCAGGTGTGAAGGAATTCACCACATGTTAAGCTTCTTCCCTCTGCTATCACTCCTTCCCCCCCCCCTGCTCTCCAAGACGGGCTCCAGGCGGAACTTCGCAACTTACAAGATGAAGGCATCCTTTCTCCCATCACACACAGTTGCTGGGCGACACCTATCGTGTTAGTCAGGAAGCCGAACGGTGCTTTACATATCTGTGGCAATTTTAAGGCCACGGTAAATTCTCAGTCCATCATTGATGCATATCCTGTCCCATCAGTGGATGACATACTCGCACATCTTGCGGACTCAACCGCTTTTGCCAAAACTGATTGGCGCGATGCTTATTTGCAGCTGCCGTTGGACAAGGAATCGCAGCAGAGCCTAGTCATCAACACCCGTGTGGACTTTTCCAGTACAACCCCCTCCCGTTTGCCACTGCCAGTGCCCCCACCATTTTCCAACATTATTTGGAACACCTCACATGTCAGGGGCACGGTGTGGCAAATTATCTAGATGATATCATCGGTGGCTCGTCCGCTGTGAACCTCACGGGCAAGCTGGATATGCTATTTCTGGATTTTCTGAGGCTAACCTGTGTTGCCGGAAAGAAAAGTGTGACTTTTTTTTGCACATGAGGCCAGTTATCTCTGGTTCATGATTGATGCCCACGGCCTACACGGCTCTAAAGAGTACGTCAAGGTGATTCCAAACCTGCCTCCTCCCACCAACATGAAGCAAATGCAATCTGTCCTCGATCAGATTAACTAATATTGGTGTTTTATACCCCATGCTGCCGAGATTTCGGCGCCCCTGATGTTTGGGACGCAGCATGTGAGCAGACTTTCACAAGTCTCAAGTCGGCTCTCTCCCGACCTCCTCGTCTGGCCGCTTACGACCCTTCCCTACCCCTCATCGTCGCTGCCGATGCATCGGACTATGGCCTGGGTGCAGTCCTCTCGCAAGTGGTAAATGGCGCTGAAAGGCTGGTGGCCTTCACATTCAAAAACACTGACTGATGCTCAAACCAAATACAGTCAAATTGAAAAGGAAGCTTCGGTTTTCACCGTAAGGAAATTCTACAATTTCATGTATGGTTGTCATTTCACTCTGCCTTTGGTTTCTTTGTTCACCAGGGTGCCGCAGTGCCCATACGGACAGCACGCCGCCTCCGGCGTTGGGAGCTCCTCCTGGCGACGTTCGATTTTGATATTGTCTATCGCACCTCTGAAAGGCATGCAAATGCCGATTTCCTTTCCTGGCTGCCTGCCGGAGCGGACTTTTAGTTTGACACTTCCCCCTTGGTTTGTTTCTATGAGGATCCGATCGTGGACACAGCTCTGGACGCACTTCCATTGGATGCTGATGCGGTCCAGCGGGCCACCGCTCAGACACTGCAAGCTCCCCACCGTCAAATCTTGGCCGAACAGCCATCATAACATCCGTGATGTGGAAGTCCAGCATTTTTGGGATCATTGGCACAGTCTCTTATCTGCAGTGGCGTCATAGTGATTCAAACATTTCCTGGGTGGTCATACCATATGCATTGTGCCTGTGCCCTCAACCTTCTCCACACTGGCCATTAGGGAATTGTCCTCACCGAACAGCTGGCCCGCCGACACCTTTTTTGGCAAGGACTGAATAACTATACTTCCTCCCTCTCTTCGCCCTGCACCACATGCCAAACACGTCAGGCAGCACCTGCGCACCAGTCTTTTTCGTGGCCAGATGCAGCTGCTCTGTGGGAACGTCCCCACTTGGATTTCGTAGGGCCATTTCATGGATCCCAGGGGTCATCCTGATCAACTCCAGGTCGGGATACCCTTACGTATCCCGCACGACAAACACCATTTCTGCTCAGACTATCAAAATTCTCCAGCACCTCTTTGCTGTCGAGGGACTCCCCAAAACGATTGTTACAGATAATGGTCTACAGTTTACTTCGACCGAGTTTAAGCAATTTTGTGCTGACAATGGGATTTTCCTCTTCCACACCGCCCCACTTCATCCTGCATCAAAGGGCTGGGGCAGAACATTTTGTGAGCCATCATCCACCGGAGGAGGCTGTGCTTTTTTTTTTTTTTTTTTGGCTACCTACCACAGCGCTCCGCTTGCCTGTAAAAGTCCAGTGAAGATACTTCACGGTCGCCCATTCTGTTCTCTCTTATCCGTCCTTGTTCCCAAGACTTCTCATCTGCCCACACTCCGAAACACTCCTGCCACGTTGTGCAGAAGGTCTGGGCATGGATCTTCTTTCATCCTGCGAAACAAGCTATTACCTCATCAAAGTTCGTTAAATGTTTTGCTACATGAAAAATCGAAATGTCGTCATCTAATACTGAAAAAGCTGTTAATACAAATAATACCCAAGACTGGTGTTTCCGGAGCTGATTGCGTATATTTTGTCACTGTCTGCTAGATAAAACAAAATAGGCCTTTCTAATACTGCGGCAATTTTGTAACACACACCAAATAAACAAGACTGTTTTGGCACAAATAGTCATTTTTATAACACGACAGAATATAATTCACAAAGTACCAATATCAGATGCCTACAAGGCCTACTACAAGCAAAAAGCCTTGTTAGGAAATAGTTTCACATTTCATTCACATGCACCAGTTTCTTAAGCACAAGATCTTAGAAGAAAGATTAAGGAAAGCCAAACCTACGTTTCTAGCATTTGTAGACTTAGAGAAAGCTTTTGACAATGTTGACTGGAATACTCTCTTTCAAATTCTAAAGGTGGCAGGGGTAAAATACAGGGAGCAAAAGGCTATTTACAATTTGTACAGAAACCAGATGGCAGTTGTAAGAGTCGAGGGACATGAAAGGGAAGCAGTGGTTGGGAAGGGAGTAAGACAGGGTTGTAGCCTCTCCCCGATGTTGTTCAATCTGTATATTGAGCAAGCAGTAAAGGAAACAAAATAAAAATTCGGAGTAGGTATTAAAATTCATGGAGAAGAAACAAAAACTTTGAGGTTCGCCAATGACATTGTAATTCTGTCAGAGACAGCAAAGGACTTGGAAGAGCAGTTGAATGGAATGGACAGTGTCTTGAAAGGAGGATATAAGATGAACCTCAACAAAAGCAAAACAAGGATAATGGAATGTAGTCTAATTAAGTCGGGTGATGCTGAGGGAATTAGATTAGGAAATGAGGCACTTAAAGTAGTAAAGGAGTTTTGCTATTTGGGGAGCAAAATAACTGATGATGGTCGAAGTAGAGAGGATATAAAATGTAGGCTGGCAATGGCAAGGAAAGCGTTTCTGAAGAAGAGAAATTTGTTAACATCGTGTATAGATTTAAGTGTCGGGAAGTCATTTCTGAAAGTATTTGTATGGAGTGTAGCCATGTATGGAAGTGAAACATGGATGATAAATAGTTTGGACAAGAAAAGAATAGAAGCTTTCGAAATGTGGTGCTACAGAAGAATGCTGAAGATTAGATGGGTAGATCACATAACTAATGAGGAAGTATTGAATAGGATTGGGGAGAAGAGAAGTTTGTGGCACAACTTGACCAGAAGAAGGGATCGGTTGGTAGGACATGTTCTGAAGCATCAAGGGATCACCAGTTTAGTATTGGAGGGCAGCATGGAGGGTAAAAATCGTAGAGGGAGACCAAGAGATGAATACACTAAGCAGATTCAGAAGGATGTAGGTTGCAGTAGGTACTGGGAGATGAAGAAGCTTGCACAGGATAGGGTAACATGGAGAGCTGCATCAAACCAGTCTCAGGACTGAAGACCACCACAACAACAACAAGATCGAAAAGTAGTATAACAAAATTTTTACATAAATTTGGAATCGTCTTATTCTTCCATAATTTGTGTGATGCCCCTGTTTCTTCTCCTTCCTCATTCTAACAATCTTGTCATCAAGAATTCTGTAGCTATTCTGCCATTGTCAAAATTTGTTCGCCAATTAACTTCACAAACCCTGCCAGAATCACAGGTTTAGTTATCCCGCAATTATTCTCTGGTTAGGCGTTGTTACATATTCGTACACGTTTTCCGCGTTACTTCCAGAATAGAACTTAAGCAGCTACTAGCTGGGGACTCTACAACTGGTCCTTACTAGTGTAGCAATCTGTCCAAAAATCTTCTGTCAAAATTTCATTTTCTTCGATACACTGACAAGATAATACGTAATCTTTGTCACCTGTTATTCCTGTTAGTCATTTATTTCCACTCTGGCAATCTGAATCTATGGATTTCGCTAGTAATTATAACAACGCTGAACATTTGCAAACCCAATCAACCACATAATCAGACAGCAATTGGCGTCCCCTTTTGTCTGCAGAAAGTTTATTTCTAGATGCGACGAGGATTCTCCTGAGAGACATCACGTACACTACGCACGCATTCAATAATCAACTTATGATTCATTTGGAAATCAACTTAAAATGTGTTCAAAAATGTTCAAAAACCTACAAGGATTTGTTTCAAAATAATATGAATAATCGACAGACCAACGTGTGCTGGATGCTAGGCACTTTGTGAAACAAGTTTTTCCCCTCAAGAATATGAATTTGGCGCCATCTTTTCCCAGTAGCATCTAGCTGCTTGCTGTGACCACTTGCACAGCCAACAACCACATTCCTGTAGCCAGAAGCGTGAGAATCTACTACTCAAATGCGACTCAATTGCGACTCAATTGCGCATGCGCATGAGCCCGCTCGTAACTGCTCAAACGAATGTAATGTAAACAATTGACTTCACGCTCATCAAAGGCAATTTATTGTTATGAAGCATTGCATGGTCTTCCTAAAGCCGTTGACCCATTTTTATGTTGGCAGACACTTGCATGAGCACTGTGTGTCATTGTTGTATATGGCGCATTTCCTTTGCAATTTATTTTCTTTTTTTCTCTGGTTTATGTTTTATTGTTGAAGTATTAGTCTGCAGTATGGGGATACAGTAATATCCTTTGGCAGAGTATCGGTCCTTACCAGTCAAAAGTACAAAAATTTAACTGAAAACTAAAATAATGAAAAATTCCTGGAATTCTAAAAAAAAATCCCGGGTTTTCCCCGGTTTTCTCCTGGATGAAAAAATTCCCGGGTTTTTCTCAGATCTCCCGGTTGTCCCAGGTCGTATACACCCTGTTGTAAAACTATTGAGTGGGAGGGGCATCAGATGCAAAAATCGTCGACGAAGAGGCCTAACAGAAGGTACAAGCCCATTGACAGCAATGAGAAAGGGTGTGACACTTGACATGATCCCTTTGGGATACCATTCTCCTGGGTCCAAGGGGTGCTGAGTGAAGTGTCAACCAGAACCCGGATGAACCAGTGTGATAAAAACTCACAAATAAAATCTGGAAGGGGGCTGCACAAGCACCAGTCATGGAGGATAACTAAAATGTGATAGAGCCAAGTGGTGTGGTATGCCTTGTGTAGGTGAAAGACTACCACGACAATGTGTCGGAGGTTAGTAAAAGCCTGTCGGATTGGTGTTTCGAAAGTGAGTAAATGGTCAGTTTTAGATATTCCTTCCCCACACTGATTCGGGAATAAAAGGTCCTGAGATTTTGAGTACCCCACATAATTGGAAGCTAACCATCCTCTCGAGCAGTTTACAAAACAAGTTTATCAGGCTAATCAGTCGGTACCTGTACGAAGATGTTGGGTTCTTTCTGGGCTTAAGGATGGGGATAACTATGCTTTCTCACGAAGACCTGTGAGCCAAATGTGGTTGAAGGCCCTGAGTGGATGTAGCTTCTGGTAACATCCAAGTGTTGGATCATCTGGTTGTGGATGGAATCCCAGCCTGGGGTCACGTCATATGAAGAGGTAAGAGCCTGCACAAATTCCCTTTCAGGGAACGGTTCATTATAAGCTTCAGCTTGGTGGGGATTGAAACAGAAGGGATTTCTTCAACTCGTCATTTCTGCTGGCAAAAGGTAGCAGGATAGGAAAAAGATGTCGATGGTGTCACGAAGTGTGTCATGGGGTGTTCTGCAAGGACCAATGGATCATTACACAGAGCATGCTGTACGATAAGTCCCCGGACAGCTGACTGTCACTGGCAGAACAGAAGGCTACAGAGCTTGGACCAAACATGCGATTAAGAGGTGTACATCCCCAGGGAGGAAAAACAGTACTCACAGCATTCCGTTTTACTCTGCTTAACAAGGTAGCGGGTCTTTGCATGGAGACACTTAAAAGTGATGAGGTTGATCTGTGAAGTACGTCGTTTAAATAGCTGCAGTCCTGTCAGCAGTCCTGGATAGCGACTGTGACATCCTTGGTCCACCATGGTACTGGTTGACAAAAATATGGTACTGGTTGACAACAAGGAGGACCTGCGAATATGGGGATAGTGGGGGAGTGTTTCGTCCCAAGATGGTGAACCTGGCTTTCCTATCAGGGTGCAGCCAAGGAAGGGAAGACTGCAGGGTCATATAAAGCAGCAATCAATGAACATTTACGACTAAGAGCGACAGCCTTTTGAGAATGGCCAGATTTCTGCAGGTTGAACACTTCATGCACCAAGCATCCACCCTGATACCACCCACTCCGATCCGAGGCTCTCCCATGGACAACACCCAGCCACAACATGGGCTGCCTGGCATGATAACTGTTGTCGAGAGTTCCGATGCTCCAGGATGACAAGCCACCAATCCTTGGCACATGTGGAGAGACAACAGATCAGAAAGTGTGATCCCTGTGTTGTCAGGAGGCTTAGTCAGGTGGGTACCTAACAGCCCCACCACATGGACTGGCAGCAGGAGTTGGTGATCTAGTGGGGTGGAAGGGGCTATGACAGGGAAGGATGAGGAGAAGGAAGGGGAGGAGAAAAACCAACGCCATAAGACACTAGGAAGGAAGTTCTTCCCCAAATGGCTCACACTGAAAACAGAAAATTTAGAAGTGGAATTCAAACTGGGGGGGGGGGTGGGGGGGGGGGGGGAGGGGGCAAAATGCCAAAAAGGATGGAAGACAGCAGGCAAGAGGAACAAAATAGCAACGAATACAGGGAAATAGGTGGATAGCCAGATTTACATAAATTAGAACACCGAAAGGGGGAAAAGAGGGGGCAGTGGGGAAGGAGCAAGGACAGGGAGGGAGGGGCATGGTGAAGGAAATGCAGCCACTGAAAGAAGCATGGGCTGCAATAGCTCTGGGCCCCATGTGCGCCACGTACAAACTCATGAAAGAATCATGAGCCCCCTGGGCAGTGTCTAGGCTCTGCGGTCATTCTTAGTTCATTCCAGCGTCTGGCAGAGAAGGTTGATCCCCATGTGAGGCACTTAACTGTGCAGTTATCAGCACCCATACAAATTCTCTTTACACAGTCCAATCCTGCCATTTTCATGAATGATAATGAAATGATTAAGACTACAAAAACACCCAGTTCCTAGGTGGAGAAAATCCAGAGAAGGAAGACCAGTCTTGCATGTGGAGTTTCAACAAAGATCACAATTTGCAGCACTTTCCCCAGAACTGATTGTGGCACTTTGGTTCTGAGTCGCGTGGAAGGACTGAACCTAACACATTGAAGGTTCTGTGACAAGCTAGGCTGCAACTTCCTGGACTTGTGCCACAGGGTTGAGAACTGTAGGGTCCCCCTAAGTAGGTCGGTGTGCACTTCACATCAGAAGCTGCTACTCAGGTAGCTGACTGCGTGTGGGGTGTAGACAAGGGTTTCTTAGATTAGGTGACTTCATCCAATCCAGATAACGATAGCTATAGGACACACAGATCTAATAATGGAAGATTGAAAGAAATACCTCCCATGGGTGAGAGTATTAAAATCCAAATGGTAAACTGCTGAAGCATTTGCAACAAAGCGCCAGATTTTGAAATACTTGTGAAAAGCAGTGAAGCTCACATAATACTAGGTACAGAAAGTTGGTTGAGACCTGAAATTGATAGCTGTGAGATTCTGGGGGAAAATTTAAGTGAACATTGAAAGGATAGGCAAATGGGAAATGCAGGTAGGGTATTTGTCACAGTAGACAAGAAACTCAGATTGACTGAGATAGAAATTGAAGCTGCATGTGAGACTGTTTGGGCAAGACTCAGTATCAGGGGTAGGCATAAAATGATAATTAGATCCTTCTATCGCCCACCAGGCTGATCTCCTGACAGAAAATTTCAGTCCACTCCAATGTAAGTTCTCCAATCATAATGTAGTCATTAGTGGAGACTTTAATCAACCAACAATTAATTGGGAAAATTAGTTTTGTTAACTGTGGACTTGTTAAGACATCCTGTGAAACTTTACTGAATGCCTTCTCTGAAAACTACTTAGAACAGAGAGTTTGGAATCCCACTCATGATGGAAATATATTGCATCCAATGGCAACATACAGACCTGACCTCTTTGACAATGTCCACATCAAAACTGGTTGTCAGTCACCATGACATGGCTGTGGCAACAATCATTACAAAAGTACAAAGGACAACTAAACCAAGCAGACAGATATATAGGGTGATACATGAAGATACACAAATATTATAATACGTTATTCTACAAGTAAAACTAAAGAAAAAAGTTCATAGAAACATAGGTCCGCAAATGTTTAGTTACAGAGTTACGACTAATAAAATAATTTGCCTGAAATTTAGCAACTTCGCTAATATGAAGGCATCGTAAAACTGTATGAGGTTAAAGTAAAGCAAGATTTCCATTTATTTTGTTGTTATTGATCTGGTGAATCTAATAAAACAAGCCCTCGACATGTATCTGCAGTTTTCCAGAACATCCACATTGTATATTAATGACATAGCAGACAATATTAATAGTAAAATCAGGCTTTTTGCAGATAATGCAGTTGCCTACAGAACGATTATAATTAAAGTTAAACTTCCAAAATGCTGTAGAAATAACACCACTGGTCAGAATGACGTCAAATTGCAACAGATTATTATTGGAGAAAAGGGAAAACATATGAGAGAAGAAGAAAAAAACAGTGGGGCAATTGATCAATTGATGGCACTGTATGCGTCAGAATAGGTAAATGAAAACACCTGTCATGCGCACGACCCACTGAAGTGGGTATAAACATGCCGGGTACACAACTTTTCCTTTTTTCGCATCTGCGACGTTCGCCATGACTGTCTCAATGCAAGACCCCTCTCTGCTTGTAAAGCTGTATTACAAGAATGACGACAGTGCACATGTCGCTCTGCAGAAGGTCTGGACACAGAAGGGTTTGAAAAAAAGTGTTAGTCCAATGACTGACACGGGTCAGGAGAAAATGATTAGAAAATTCAAAAAGACGGGTTCTTTTGATGTACAACCTAGTAGAGAGAAGAAACGAATTGGTTCGAAGTTGGTGGAAGCAGTGGCCACAGAAATGCAGGAGGAGACGAGTGGTTGTGTGTGAACGTTTATTGCATAGAGAATTGCCCGAATGTTGGTCATAGCCATGAGCACGGTGCGTAAAATCCTACGAAACGTCTTTCTTTGCTATCCATTCAAAATTATCCATGTGCATGAGAGGCTTCATGTTGACCTAACAGCTAGAGAGACCTTTGCTTTAGAATTTCTTGCTCACATAGAAGTGGACAATGATTGGCCCTGGAAGATTTTGTGGACAGGCGAAGCCCACTTCCACCTGACAGGATATGTCAGTACCCAGAATTGTTGAATATGGGCAATGGAAAATGCACATGCAAATCAACCAGTACCACTTCATCCTGAAAAGGTCACTTTGTGGTGCCGGTTTATGGCGTCATTTATCATAGGGCCATATTTTTTTCAAAGAGGAAGGTGCTTCCAGTTCTGTTACCTGTACCGCCACTGGTAAGTGCTATGAGTGTCTTGCACAACAACGTCATTCCAGCTTTCCAACAGCGTGGATGGGATCATTATTATGCAAGATGGCACACCTCTGCACATTGCAAATCCAGTTAAGCAGCTGCTGAAGCGCCACTTCAGAAATGCTAGAATTATCAGCCACTATTTCCCTACAGCCTGGCCGTCTCGATCACCTGATCTTAATCCGTGTGACTTCTGGCTGTGAGACTATCTGAAAGGTGATGTCTTCAGTGTTCTGATTGCAAACTTAGTTGCATTGAAGGCATGCATTGCGCAACACATTCTTAATGTGACCCCAGAAACACTTCATTCAGTTGTGGAACATGCTGTTTCTCGATTTCAACTCGTTGCAAAAACAGTGGACAACATGTAGAATGTATTTTGCACCAGTTACTCAGAAATTAATAATCCGATTTGATTTTGACCGATGCTTTTTATGCAGTATTTGGACTCAGGACAACTAAAACCGATGTGTTTGATGCTTTTGATATGGTTTCTGACCTCAAGACAATTAAAAACCGATGTGAATTATGCTTTTTATGCAGTTTTTGGACTCCGGGCAATTAAAAATTGATTTTTCCTATCCGATGTGATATGACCTTGCTGTGGTGGATGGGCTTACACAACTAACAGTATCACATCTGTACACCCATGCACATTGAGTATTACAGTTTGTTCTATGTCAAACATACACCTTAGGCATTGTTGTACAATTCGTTTGTCATTTGTAGTCGACCACTATTAAATTATGATGCTTACAGCGCCATCTATTGCTACGTTTTGTAACTATTTATTTTTCTTCTTCCACATGTTTTCCCCCCTTTCCCGTTAATATTCCATTGCAATTTGATGTCATTATGACCAGAGATGTTATTTCTACAGTGGTTTGAAAGTTTAACTTTAATTATAACCACGCTGTAGAATGAAGTACTACCAGAGTGAAGCTGCATAAATGTCCACTCAGATCTGGATATGTTTTCAACATGATACAGCGATTGGCAACTTGTTCTAAATGTTCAGAAATGTAAAATTATGAACTTTACAAAAATGAAAAAAATGTCATATCCTACGACTATAATATCAATGCATCACTGTTGGAATCTGCCAACGCATACAAATACCTGTGTAACACTTTGTTGGGATATGAAATGGAATGATCACATAGGTTCAGTCATGGGTAAAGCAGGTGGTGGATTTCGGTTTATTGGTGGAACATTGGGGAAGTGCGATCAGTCTACAAAAGAGATTGCTTACAAATCACTTGTGGGACTGCTTCCAGAATATTGCTCAAGTGTGAGGGACCCAAACAAGACAGGACTAACAGGGGACATTGAACATATATAGAGATGGGCAGATAGTGAAGGAGCTGAATTGGCAGACTCTTGTAGACACACATAAACTATCCCAAGAAAGTCTATTTACAAAGTTCCATGAACTGACTTTAAATGATTACCCTAGGGATTTACCACAACCCCCTACGAATCACTCACAAAGGGATTGTGAGTATAAGATTAGAATAATTACTGCAAGCACAGAGGCATTCAAACAATCATTACTGCCACACTCCATACAAGAATGGAATAGGAAGAAACCACAATACCTGGTAGAATGGGACGCGCCCTCTGCCGTGCACATCATGGCGGTTAGCAGAGGACAGATATAGATGTAGATGTAGTCTGCCAATGATCTAACCACCCATCTTACCTACAACCAAGACCCAAAACTTCTACCGCTACAGATTGTTGCTGGGATACTGAGCATTCTCATACTGGTACGGCATGTGTATCACGAGTTTCTGTGTTGCCCCACTATTGTTTGGTTGATTGTGTTATGCCAGCACTACTGAAATGTTTGTGATTATGAAGCATGCATAACATGTACGGCCTCTGGAAATGTATTGTACAAGTTAGTAACAAAATGTATAAATAACTATTTTGCAAGATGTAAAAAGAGGAAAAATTGAATGTATACAATCTGACTGCATCAGCATACAACGTATCTAAGAGTTCCTGAGTGTTCATAAATAATGTTAAGATGCCACGAGACTTTCAGCAGGTATACGGGAAATGTTTCTTTAATTATAATTGATGGACTCATTGATGTCTCCAATATTATAAGAGACATATTTAATTACTTATTTGTTAATTTGGTGAAAAATGACCCCACTATGCATGCTGTTGTTGCGGCCTTCAGTCGTGAGACTGGTTTGAGGCAGCGCTCCATGCTACTCTATCCTGTGCAAGCTTCTTCATCTCCCAGTACCTAATGCAGCCCACATCCTTCTGAATCTGCTTAGTGTATTCATCTCTTGGTCTCCCTCTACGATTTTTACCCTCCACGCTGCCCTCCAGTACTAAATTGGTGATCCCTTGATGCCTCAGAACATGTCCTACCAACCGATCCCTTCTTCTAGTCAAGTTGTGCCACAAACGCCTCTTCTCCCCAATTCTATTCAATATCTCATCATTAGTTATGTGATCTACCCATCTAATCTTCAGCATTCTTCTGTAGAACCACATTTCGAAAGCTTCTATTCTCTTCTTGTCCAAACTATTTATCGTCCATGTTTCACTTCCATACATGGCTACACTCCATACAAATACGTTCAGAAATGACTTCCTCACACTTAAATCAATACTCAATGTTAACAAATTTCTCTTCTTCAGAAACGCTTTCCTTGCCATTGCCAGTCTACATTTTATATCCTCTCTACTTCGACCATCAACAGTTATTTTGCTCCCCAAATAGCAAAACTCCTTTACTACTTTAAGTGTCTCATTTCCTAATCTAATTCCCTCAGCATCACCCGACTTAATTCGACTACATTCCATTATCCTCGTTTTGCTTTTGTTGACGTTCATCTTAAACACTCCTTTCAAGACACTGTCCATTCCATTCAACTGCTCTTCCAAGTCCTTTGCTGTCTCTGACACAATTACAATGTCATCGGCAAACCTCAAAGTTTTTATTTCTTCTCCACGGATTTTAATACCTACTCCAAACTTTTCTTTTGTGTCCTTTACTGCTTGCTCAATATACAGATTGAATAGCATCGGGGATAGGCTACAACCCTGTCTCACTCCCTTCCCAACCACTGCTTCCCTTTCATGTCCCTCGACTCTTATAACTTACATCTGATTTCTGTACAAATTGTAAATAGCCTTTCGCTCCCTGTATTTTACCCCTGCCACCTTCAGAATTTGAAAGAGAGTATTCCAGTCAACATTGTCAAAAGCTTTCCCTTAGTCTACAAATGCTAGAAACGTATATTTGCCTTTCCTTAATCTTTCTTCTAAGATAAGTCGTAGGGTCAGTATTGCCTCACGTGTTCTAACATTTCTACGGAATCCAAACTGATCTTCCCCGAGGTCGGCTTCTCCCAGTTTTTCCATTCATCTATAAAGAATTCGCGTTAGTATTTTGCAGCTGTGACTTATTAAACTGATAGTTCGGTAATTTTCGCATCCGTCAACACCTGCTTTCTATGGGATTGGAATTATTATATTCTTCTTGAAGTCAGAGGGAATCCCGCCTGTCTCATACATCTTGCTCACCAGATGGTAGAGTTTTGTCAGGACTGGCTCTCCCAAGGCTGTCAGTAGTTCTAATGGAATGTTGTCTACTCCCGGGGGCTTGTTTCGACTTAGGTCTTTCAGTGCTCTGTCAAACACTTCACGCAGTATCATATCTCCCATTTCATCTTCATCTACATCCTCTTCCATTTCCATAATACTGTCCTCAAGAACATCGCCCCTGTATAGACCCTCTATCTACTCCTTCCACCTTTCTGCTTTCCCTTCTTTGCTTAGAACTGGGTTTCCATCTGATATTCATGCAAGTGGTTCTCTTTTCTCCAAAGGTCTCTTTAATTTTCCTGTAGGCAGTATCTATCTTACCCCTCATGAGATTTTTGAGACGTTTGTATTCCTTTTTGACTGCTTCACTTACTGCATTTTTGTATTTCCTCCTTTCATCAGTTAAATTCAGTATCTCTTCTGCTACCCAGGGATTTCTACTAGCCCTCGTCTTTTTATCTACCCGATCGTCTGCTGCCTTCACTATTCCATTCCTCAAAGCTACCCATTCTTCTTCTACTGTATTTCTTTCCCCCCATTCCTGTCAATTGTTCCCTTATGCTCTCCCTGAAACTCTGTACAAACTCTGCTTCTTTCAGTCTATCCAGGTCCCATCTCCTTAAATTCCCAACTTTTTGCAGTTTCTTCAGTTTTAATCTACAGTTCATAACCAATAGATTGCGGTCAGAGTCCACATCTGCCCCTGGAAATGTCTTACAATTTAAAATCTGGTTCCTAAATCTCTGTCTTACCATTATATAATTTATCTGATACCTTTTAGTATCTCCAGGGTTCTTCCATGTATACAACCTCCTTTCATGATTCTTGAACCAAGTGTTAGCTATGGTTAAGTTATGCTCTGTGCAAAATTTTACCAAGTGGCTTCTTCTTTCATTTCTTAGCCCCAATCCATATTCACCTTCTCTTACTTATCCTACTGTCGAATTCCAGTCACCCATGACTATTAAATTTTCGTCTCCCTTCACTACCTGAATAATTTCTTTTATCTCATCATACATTTCATCAATTTCTTCATCATCTACAGAGCTAGTTGGCATATAAAATTGTACTATTGTAGTAGGTTTGGGCTTCGTGTCTATCTTGGCCACAATAATGCGTTTACTATGCTGTTTGTAGTAGCTTACCCGTACTACTATTTTCCTACTCATTATTAAACCTACTCCTGGATTACCCCTATTTGATTTTGTATTTATAACCCTGTATTCACCTGACCAAAAGTCTTGTTCCTCCTGCCACCAAACTTCACTAATTCCCATTATATCTAACTTTAACCTATCCATTTCCCTTTTTATATTTTCTAACCTACCTGCCTGATTAAGGGATCTGACATTCCATGCTCCAACCCGTAGAACAACAGTTTTCTTTCTCCTGATAACGATATCCTCTTGAGTAGTCCCCACCCGCAGATCCGAATGGGAGACTATTTTACCTCCGGAATATTTTACCCAAGAGGACGCCATCATCATTTAGTCATACAGTAAAGCTGCATGCCCTCGGGGAAAATTACAGCTGTAGTTTCCCCTGGCTTTCCGGTGTTCGCAGTACCACAACAGCAAGGCCATTTTGGTTAGTGTTACAGGGCCAGATCAGTCAAGCATCCAGACTGTTGCCCCTGCAACTACGGAAAAGGCTGCTGCCCCTCTTCAGGAACCATACATTTGTATGGCCTCTCAACAGATACCCCTCCGTTGTGGTTGCACCTACAGTATGGCTATCTGTATCGTTGAGGCACACAAGCCTCCCCACCGACGGCAAGGTCCATGGTTCATGGGTGGGCCACTATGCACTATGCATAGACCTACTATAAATGAAGACCCAGACTTTTGTATATTGATATGGGTATGTCACTTACTATTACTACTGAAAATGTAATTGCGGTCACTGACACACAATAATAAATCCTCATCAGGCTGGGGCAACTTTTCTCTAAAGCTCTCAAAAAAATGTAAACTTGAATGGTCTCCTCTTTTGACCCACCTTACTTAGTTCATCTTTGTATGTGGTATATTCCACACTTACGTAAGTTCACCATAGTGAAACCTCTTTATAAAAAGGAACCCAGAACTAATGTTCAAAATTATAGGCCAGTATCACTTACATCTGTCTTCACTAAATTGAAAAATTTTTCATTCTTAAGTTAGATGAGCATTTTACCTCTAGAGAATTCAAGGGTAACTTCCAATATGGCTTTCATGTCGATTGGAGCGCAGTATCCGCTACCGGGAAGTTTGTGTATGTAGCTTGACTGATTGCAAAGGAGGTGGGCTATGCCTTGGCTTATCGAAGGCCTTTGATGAACTAATTGATTATTATATCCATGGAGTGGATATTAAAACTTATCCACTTCTTTCTTCAAAACTGAACTCAGTGCATTGAAATTCACTTTAATGGCGGTAATATAAGGCTTGTGCAATACAGTAACAGCTGTGTCGGTTCAGGAGCTTCTCAATGCTCCCACCTTGGTCATCATCTGTACACTTACTATGTTAACAATTTCCCTTCTGATGGAAATGTATCCATCAGTATATACGTTGACAAAATGTCTGGGGTGTGCTGGGCAAGTAACTACTTAGAATTAAACACTGTCATCACCAATTCTGCTGATGTTGCATATCATTTCTTCATAGAAATAAATTTTAAAATGACCTGAACTAGCCTACTTAACTTTGGCACAGGAAATAATGTTTCATCCTTATAAAATGAAAATAGCAGCATAAATTTTGATAGCAATGATTTTTAAAAGTTTTTAGGAATGTTTTTTGACAAAAGTTTTACTTGGAACAAGAATATCGGTAACATATGCTCAAGGATGTTGAGTGGGATCTGTCTGCTAGGAAGACTTTTCCATTATTTAGGCACATGCGCTTTAAGACTGTTTGATTTGGGGAAGGGGACCAAACAGTGAGGTCATCAGTCCCATCAAGCTACGGAAGGATGGGGAAGGAAGTCATCCATGCCCTCTCAAAGGTGCCATACCGGCATTTGCCTGAAGCAGTTTAGGAAAATCATGGAACTTAAATCTGGATGGCTGGACGCAGGTTTCAACCCCCCCCCCCCCCCCATCGTCAGCCCAGTGTGCTAACCATTGCACCACCTCACTCGGTCACATACTTGAAAGATGGTCACAGTTACACAAATAGAGCTTTTCTTGCAGCAAAAAGAGCAATAACATAGATTCCTGAGGTGGATACAAGAAGATCACATAAAGAATTGTTTACTGGCCACAGATTGCCTGCATTATACGCACTCTACATTTATTGAATCATTATTATGGTGCAAAAGGACCAAAAATACGGTCTTGTCGACAGTCAAATATATGAATACCAAACTAGACAGAAGCACGATTGTCTTAGAAAAAGAAAAAAAATTTGCCCATACTTTAAACAGCCCATAAGTGAAAGGAGCACTCTTTGGTAATAAATTAGCAAGTCACCTTGAAGGTTCAAAATTTAAAATCACACTGAAGAATGGGCTTATATTAAAATGTTCCTATTGCCTCAATGACCTCTAATTATACATATTGTCATTAGTTCGTATTTGACATCTTGCATGTTTGTTTGCGGGCACTCTGTTTTTTATTTGTATCTTGTATATTAAGATTCTACTCATCTTAGTATTGCCATGATTAATTATAATGCATGAACTTTACGTTTACTGCAGTTAAGAATAAATGAAATTAAACTTCTTTCCAAGACCCAATTCACTCACTTGTGTATTTCTTACACCTATCACTTCATCGCTTTCCCATTTTTCACTAAGTTACCAGTTTCAACTGACATATCACAAAATGTGACATAACTATTGTGATATAGGTGTGACACATCTTTTATCATGTATGGGACACTTTCCCCATTTGAAAAAAATTAAGTTTTCTGTCCCAAATTGCCTTTTAATAGACTGTCTTTAAAGTAACATATTTGAATGTCGCGGTATGTCAGCTGGAAATGCTATGTCCGCTATCCGTTTATTGTCATTCAGTGATGGCTGTCTAGCCTTTAATTTTCACAAACTGGGTGACTCCCTTCTGAATTGCGAAGAATGCGTTGAGAAACGTCTCCATTAAACCACTGTACCGCCCAAAGACTAGATAAGTCACTATATGTTACTTCCAGTTCTTTCATAAAGCCCTTGATCTGACGATTGACACTGTGGCGCTGTGTAAAACATACACTGCTTCGCAACCATCAACCTTCCCATCATAACATTTCATACTTTCTACACAAATTGCTTCCTAATCACCAAAACTGAGTATACTTAATTCGTTATCGAGTTCTTGTTTCATACAAGACACGAAGTATGTTGAATCCAGCTACGTACAGTGCACCATCTGTCACCATAGTACAAGACTTGTCCCAAGACAGCTTTCTTGCAAATAATTCTACGAGTTTTCATGTGTCTTGTAAATTCTGAGGGCAGAACACGATCAATGACGTAAAATTTACAAAAACATTAAAAAGCAGTGTTATAAACATAACTTACACGATCTAGTGCAGTGCACAGCCTTCCCCCAGGCGCCAAAGTTTTGCAGATAGACTTCAGCTCCACATTTCTAATGAAGAAAAGAAACGACTCAGACTTCAAGAGACATTCTAGTGTACTGTCAGTTTTCTACAAAATTTTAAATGTATACTGGGTACTGCTCAGGCGTACCGGTTACATAAATTACGTAATATTGATCCTTTAACATGTACTTGACGAAAAAGCTGTAAATTTTCGATTTACTTACGAGCTCTTCATTACATCCCAAACAATTTCAAAGCAGAACTGTATGTTATCCACCCTAATACTCACATTTCAACAGCTAGTTTATAAATAGCGTTTAATTCAGCGATGGTAGGTTCCATAACCAAAAATCACACACTAGCACAAAACAACATAAATAAAGCGGCACAAGCCGTCAGATGCCAATGTTGACACTTTCAAAATAATTTTCTTTGCCGCCAAAAACCATGCAAGCACGGTGCGAGACCGGAAACAACCAACACCACCTAGAAACAAAGCCTCACACTCTCACAGCGTGTGTCGTGACGTCCCCCAGCAGGACTCAACAATATCGGCACTTTGGCAGACCCTACAACATGGACTGTCCAACAACGAACAAACGCACGTGCTTCTTGTAGCGTAAATGTAAATTGTCATTTCACCTAACGTAAAATAAACATGGTCGTAATTCCCTTCACTAATGCCTATTATAACTGCAAACAAATCTCATACTTGCAATATTTCGACTTTATTGAGGTGAAACTTCGTAATTTTAGCATAGGCTCATAGACTGGCAATACATAAATGGTAATTTGTGCCTTTTTATATTACAATTAGAGATCCAACTCTGCGTGTGTTTTATGTTAAAACGTGCTTATATGTAATCAGAGTAAAACGTTAACACCTTTTAATGGAAAACAAGCGCATATGTGAATCACTAATTGTAAAATATAGCAGGTGCATCCCATGTTCATTTTCTGTCACTGGAAAATTATCGAATTGGCTCAAAACCTAGCCAGCAAAATTTTGTTTCATACGAACACACATTTAAAGCAGCAGCACACAACTTAATGCAAGTATTACTGAATCTATTGATTCATGTAATATCATCAATGAGTAAGGAAACACACATTCATGACAATCTAAAATAATAGAGAAACTCTGTTACACGTAATTTTCATACACAGAGGGACAGACAGAACCCCCCCCCCCCCCAAACACACACAAGCACAGAGAGAGATGAGAGGGGGGGGGGGGGAGAAAGAAACGGAATAAAATATAAAGGAACTTTTTATTTCACTTCATAATATGATTTTCAAAAAGCACTGTTTTACATGTCAACAAAAAATTAAAGTACAGTTTATTTACAATTTTTTTTCTTTTAAAAACATTTATATTTTACTTCATAGTTGCACCATTTCTTCTCTTAGCATAATTATTTAACACGATATTTGCGCAATGGAGTAGTATGGCGCATCTGATAGAGTCTAGAATATGTCTGTTTTTAAACTGAACTCCACTGAAAAAATCACTGGCAATATTACAGGACCTTCAAAAGTACACATCTTTCATTTGCCTCTTGCTGAAACAAAATTTCATGTTCTTTTATAATTTTTTGAAAAGTTAAATAAACATAAGTTATATATACTTCTACATCTTCTTTAGGATAAGCCAAGCCTCCTCGATTCTTGACCATTATCAAATGATCATCCTGCTTCACTTCATCTGAAATGAGAAATACTTTGCAATACTCTCAGTGAGTTTTTTTTTTTTTTCAGCACTTGGTGTGAGCAGTATCCTGATATGCAGTGCAATAGTGGCCAGGTGTCCTCCACTATGCCTTCAACATCATTCTCACAAGATGGCGTCGGCTAGAGAGGTAGTGTCAGTTTCATTTCGACAAAAAAAGTCGTGTTTTACTTGATATTAAATGTGTTAAATGTAACAGGGTAGTGTGTAACGGAGTTCTGTTCGATTCTTGCGACAAATTGTGTTATTTTGGTTGCACTGAAGTGTCGGAAAATAATCTTCCAGATAATGAAATGATCGTATGACATTGTTGGCCTGGATGTCCCAGTCGGGTTCGACCGCTAAGTGCAAGTCTTATTTCAGTCAGCGTCACATTGAGCGACCTGTGGCCAATGACAAGGAGCGGAGAAAATCTCCAATCCGGCCGGGAACCGAACCTGGGCCCATTGCATGGGAGGCAAGCACGCTACCAGCCAGCTAAGGAGGCGGACATCTTCCAGATGAAAACACTGAGTGGAAGTGCCATAGCTGCGTAGATACAAATGGTAAACAAGTATGTCTGAATAACATGATGGGATGAAAATGCCTGTAGAAGTGCTTCACATCGAGATGCCCTGCACGAAATGAACCTTGTGAAAATTATTTCAGTGTTACACGAGCATATTAAAAATCTCTAGTTAGAGAACGCGATACTAAAGGAACAGGTTAGTGCTGCTGATTGTAATATCAGGTATAACTAGGGTATTGTTAACAGTGAAATAGCTGTTCAAACGTGCAACGATCTTATGCCTTGGGACTCAGTTTCAAGGAAAAGAACACGTGCAAAGAATATCAAAGCCTATGAAAGAAACATTAATCCTTTAAAAATACATTTGAAGCGTCAACTAAATCTGAAAACAACGAATCAAAGGCGTCAAATGACAATGGAAACTACTGCAAAATAATGAAATGATCGTATGACATTGTTGGCCTGGATGTCCCAGTCGGGTTCGACCGCTAAGTGCAAGTCTTATTTCAGTCAGCGTCACATTGAGCGACCTGTGGCCAATGACAAGGAGCGGAGAAAATCTCCAATCCGGCCGGGAACCGAACCTGGGCCCATTGCATGGGAGGCAAGCACGCTACCAGCCAGCTAAGGAGGCGGACATCTTCCAGATGAAAACACTGAGTGGAAGTGCCATAGCTGCGTAGATACAAATGGTAAACAAGTATGTCTGAATAACATGATGGGATGAAAATGCCTGTAGAAGTGCTTCACATCGAGATGCCCTGCACGAAATGAACCTTGTGAAAATTATTTCAGTGTTACACGAGCATATTAAAAATCTCTAGTTAGAGAACGCGATACTAAAGGAACAGGTTAGTGCTGCTGATTGTAATATCAGGTATAACTAGGGTATTGTTAACAGTGAAATAGCTGTTCAAACGTGCAACGATCTTATGCCTTGGGACTCAGTTTCAAGGAAAAGAACACGTGCAAAGAATATCAAAGCCTATGAAAGAAACATTAATCCTTTAAAAATACATTTGAAGCGTCAACTAAATCTGAAAACAACGAATCAAAGGCGTCAAATGACAATGGAAACTACTGCAAAACAAACGAAAATGGAGAATACAGTTCTTTGAATTTCAAAAGTCGTGTGTCAAAGTCTGTAAGCAAACACAAAATAAGGATTCTTTCTGACAGCCACGGTCGTGGTGTGTCCAATATATTAAGTTCAGTGTTGAATGACTCAACCAAGCTTAAAGTAAAGGGATTTACGAAACCTGGAATCTCTATGAGTAATGTCATGGGTAAAACTGACTTCGCTGAATGGTCTACTAAACATTTTTTTGCTGTAATTGGAGGATCAAACGATGTTAGCAAAAAACAAGCATCTGATGCAACCTCTGCCCTGAAGAGAACACTGGCTAGACTCATACATACAAATAGCATCATAGTTGAACATACCACATCGACATGACTTGACTGGAGCTTCATGTGTAAGCAAAGAAGTATCAAAAATTAATATTAGATACAACCAAGTCTGTGATCAGTTTAATAATGTGACAGCAATAAAAGCACTTTTAAAAGGGATTATTACACAAAATGTGGACAGCACATTAATTACTCTGGTAAATTAACTTTATGCCAGGCCATTGAAACAGTTGTAAGTGATAAGTTAAAATTGCAGAAAACAAATCACAGTCTTGAACATGAATGTCTCCAGCAGGATATCTTGCAGTGATGAACAAGTCTTATTCTTACAAGTCTTGGTCTAGGCCTTATTAACCTTCAACCACCACCATTAACTACAAAGTTAGATTATGAGAAATCTGTGCTACAATCAAAAGAAGACTGTGATCAGGTGTCCTTCTTTCATATACACATACAGTCAGTGAGAAATAAACTGCATGGAGTTGAACTGATTTTAGAAGACTTGCACTGTGATATTCTGTGCTTAAATGAGCACTGGCTTAAAGAACATGAATCCAAGATGTGTACTCCTGTTGGTTTTAAATTTTTATCTGGCTATTTTAGATCAGTTATGGAAAATGGAGGAGTACTAATACTAATGAAAAGTGATCTGAAACATACTGTTAAGGTTATAGATCTCAAGGATTTAGTGCGTGAAAGAGAAATTGAAATTGCTTCATTCACTTCCCCAAAACCAAGATTGTTGTAGTATATTTGTACTGTGTCCCCAAAATTGGTGCCAAACTTATTGTCCAACGTGTAGATAATCTGTTAATGTTCTTACTTAGATATAAGAATCATAAAATTTTAATATTTGGTGACATAAATATATATGTGATGGTGCAAAATTCTAAAAGTAGATTACTACTAGATACCTTTAAGTCATAGAGCTACAATTGCCTTAACTATATCCCTACCAGGCAGAACGCCTGTCTAGATAATGTAATATCTGATATTGGCAAAGATGATGTAGTGATGTTAAACTAATGCTCTCTGATCATGATAGAATTTTCCTAAAATCAATGGGGTTAAAATAACATGCTTGACCAATAGAACCCTGGACAATGAGGCAGATAAATCCACCAAATGTAACAAATCTCACACAAAACTTTTGACTATCGATTGGTGTAATACTGTCATGGAGAATCTTTAAGTGATGCATTTGATTATTTCTATCATACCATTACCACTGTCTTTAATGAATATTGCCCCCTCATCAACACAATAGACTAAATGCAAGGAGAAAACAGAAAAGTAATATAACTGACTGGTATTCACCTTACTTAAATAACTTAAGAATTCTTTTAAAAATTTAGTATAACAAATCTTGCTCGAATAATGAGTATAGACATTCATATGCCAAATTTAAAAAAAAGCTGTACAGAAAAGATATCATCTCTGCAAAGAAAAAAGCAAATGACAACTATATTCCTCAGGCCAGTAACAAATGTAAAGCAGCATGGAAAATAATTAAAACAGAAACAGGGTTAATTGCAAAAAAATTTACCTGTCCCCTGAAGTGCAGATGAACTAAATAATAATTTCATAAATTCTAGGGAATTAGCTATAACAGATGAAAGAAATTTAGAGTTGGCTGCACACTTGCCAGAAAATGGATGGAATTTATCCTAAGGATATACTGAATGTAGTCAAATCATAGAGCAAATCCAGAACTGAGGAAATCTATGGTTTTTCTCATAAAGAAAATAATCAACACTATATGCAATCCACTGTCTTACCTAATCAATCGAATGTTTACAGAAGGAACATTTCCGGACTGCCTTAAACTGACAATTTTCAGGCTCATATTCAAAATAGGAGGCCGAAATTCATCCCAAAATTACAGACCCGTTGCAATAGTACCTATAATATCCAAAATTATTGAAACATCAAAGAAAGTCCAATTAAACGATGTTTTTAGTCTTACAACCTCCTAAATAGGGTCCAATAATGGATTCCAAAGTGGGCTATCAACAATAAAGGCAGATCAGGAAGTGGTTTTATGAATATTACATGGTTTGAAAATAGGAAACACACCTATGTATCTTTAGTAGATTTGCCCAAGATATTTGACTCTGTGCCACATAGCATTTTTATCAAAAAAGTTGAAAAATATGGAATAACGTATGTAAAACTATTATCGCTGAAAACATATTTGACAAACAGGAACCAAATGGTAGTTTAAAATTCAAATAACAAATCTTACTTCCTCAAGATGAAGTATGGAGTCCAACAAGGATCTGTACTGGGACCTTTCTCATTTATAGTGTATGCGAATGACCTGCCCAACTTATTACATTGTGTTTAAAGAGGAAGAAGGAAACAAGACACTGGTCCAGGGTATTGTTTAAAATGAGGGAGAAATGTACACACAAAAGCCTGTTAAAGGAAATGTACACTCAGAACATTAACTTTATGTGAATGGACAGTGAAACTTTTAATAACTTATTTAGAGCTACTTCGCTTTGACACTGAAAAGGAAGACATACGTATGCAAAAATTTATTCTCTTTTACTTGGTCCTTTAATGACATTTCATTAAAATACCACAATGTCGGAACATTTAGCCCACATCGTCCATAGAAGAACTGGAGAACTTCGAATTTTTCCTTCATTGTACTCCCACTTGTATGTTCCGAGTAGAACACTGATTTTCTTCTCAAACTCTTCCTACATAACATATGACTGGGAAATATACAACAATAGCTACATTTTGGTAACTGCCAATGCTATTTTGTTTTTATCCTTGATCTTAATTGCCACAGTTGTGGAAACTCATGACAGAGTTAGATAAATTGTAATAAAACTATTTTCCACTATACATATGTGCAGCGAAACATCAACACAAACAATGTTCACCATCTTGTCACGCTGTCCATCAATCAAAATTTCTGGGTAACATGTCAAACACGTTCTATGTTTGGGAAACGTCAAACAGCATTTTACACAGTCAAATATTTAGCAAATATAGTAAAGTTTGACAAACTGCTTGATTGTGCACAAGGCTTTTAAAGTGTCCCAAATGAAATAATGCTGATTCACACTAGATGTCAATGGACTGTCATGTCACATCATGTCACCATCACATCAGGCTGTATTCACACTGGACATCATGTCATGTCAAGTCACAACAATTTGTCTAAGCCCAGTACCAAACAGTGAAAATGAGGCTATGAAATGACATCTATGATACAAAAGTCAGCATATAGTATCAGAACTGAGGAACTAAGAATGATAACAATGGCGTATTTACAATATTGTTTTGGGGAGGGGGGTTGGCTAGGCCTTTCGTTTCACAATAGCTCAGATTGAAAATTAATTTTGCTGATCTGTACAAATTTATTGTCCAAAACTAAAAAATGAAGTGTATCATTAGTTTTCATTGGTTTGATTATAACACTAATGACATTACAAAAACGATTTACTAAGATTAGAAGTACATCATGAAATCAAGTTTGAATAGTTCTAATAAAACACAACAGAGTTGCTAAGAGAACTTTCTGCTTTGGTTCTCTCAATTGCCAATTTTTGTAGTCTAGGCCCATGTTAATTTACCTTGAAGTGTATAAAATATGATTGTGTCTGCTTTTGTAATACACATAAATACAACAAATAATTAAAACCTTTACCAGAAATTTAAAACACAAAAGGAAGACAGTGGACGCTTTGTTTTTCCATATCACTTATCAAAGTTTGGACACCAATACTTTCTTCTCAATGAATCGCCATCATTGTAAGCCTGTTCAGATATATTTTGATAATTCTATTCCTTAGGTAGTCTTGATTCTCTGGGGTGTAGAAACTGCACTCATTTGTGACCATTGTCACTGGTAGAGTTGCCAGTAACTGTAGAAATCGAAACACATTAGGACAGATCTGATGGTCACAGGCAGACAAAGCTTCTATTGTGTTTTGAAGCAACTACTCCAATAAACTCACACATTGCTGAAAGAGTCTCAACTCAGCCATTGTATCTGTTAAATCGGTGACAAACTGATCTGAAGCATAAAATGCATGTAGTTTCGTAACTCCATCAATCATACCTATGTCTTCAGTTTTTCATGGTAGAAGACAATTAAAGCTGTTAAAAAAATTCACAGTGTCAGGAACCAGTCCTGCAATGAACTAATGAAGGCATCCAGAACAGGTATGAACACAGACACTTTGTAGTAACCTTCAACACCATCGTTGGTATCTGAACTTGCACAATGTTCTTGCTTGGTAGAAATGTGTGGTTGCTTGATTGCAGCTCTATTGGCTGAAACTAATTCCTTGGCTTCTAAAGAAAAACAAGCTCAACATATCATCAACATTTTCTCTCATTACCAGCAGTTTTCTTTTGAGGTCCCTGACAATGTTGACTAACAGTGCAAAATACATGTATTGGCGCTGAAGTTGACGACAGATGGACTCATACAGCACAAACAGTTCAGAATTTATAGCCGAGTAAATCATAAAGTACCCCTTGGTAATGGCTGCAAACAGAATCATAGTATCATGGGGTATGGTCTTGTAAAATTTTTGAATCTTTCCCAGAACTGAAACAACACAACCATGTCTTTCCTTGATGTCTTGTGCACTGCAAAAATGCTCAATCCATATAATGAGTCTGGTAAGTTTCAAACTCATGAAGCGAACATTGGATAGTGAGCCAAGAGCATCATTTAATATTTGGCTAGATTTTGGTTTCCCAAAGAAATTGCGTGCCATTTCCAGTCTTCCTATAGAATTCCTGATAAATTGAATGACGTATGTGTCGATGACTACCAAACTGAAAGTATGAGCTGTATAATGAGAATATACAGCTAAAGGGTAATCGTGTTGTATTAATGCATGAGCCTCATGGGCATTCCCTGAAGTGGATGCAGCACAATTATAGCCTGGTGCTTGTAAAAATGACACATCAAGATCAAATGTTACCAAGTTTTCAATTATAGATCCAGCTAATCCATTGCCAGTGACAACAAGCAGTGAAACAAAGTGCAGGAATTCTTCACGAAGATTGAGATCCAGGCAAGTTTAAAGGGGGCAAAAAGAGACTTGCTCTATTCCAGCAATGTCAGCAGTTTCATCCACAAGATACATGAAACCTTCGGTATCATTAATGTGCTGAGCAATCCTTCCCAGGAGTTGGTTACTGAAAATTGCTGATCTGGGTAAGGACTGGAGCACTAGTCTACTTATTGCAATTACCAGTTTCTTCCAAACTTGTTCTTCGGTTTTCCTCATCTTTGGCACAATGACACGAAAAAAGGACTGGAGCACTAGTCTACTTGTCACAATTACCAGTTTCTTCCAACCTTGTTCTTAGGTTTTCCTCATCTTTTGCACAATGACACGAAAAAACACATGTTATTGTCATGTGTGGGCTTCAGTAGTCCTGAAGTGCACGTGTCCCCTTACTGCAGTCTCCTAAATGGCCATAGATAATCACCATTTAGATGATAGAGATATGCGTTTTCTACTTCTTGCCATCTGCTCCACCAAGCCTTGGTCCAGGCAATGTTTTATATCATTTGTCTTGTTCATCATTGCGTGAACAAAACTGTCATAATCGATTACAGCAACCTTATGGTAAGCATCGCTCACAAGGATGTTGACATATGCAAGGGCATGCTTCTACTTAGAAAACTTGGAAGTTATCATGGCTCTGCCACTTCGGTGACTACCTTTGCCCAAACTTGTACTAACGAAAAATGCACAGTACTTACGGAAGATACAATCCTATTTTGGAGAGTACATTAACCAAAAATGTTTCTCCATCCAAATCAGGCTGAACTTACGATTTTGATCACTTCGCAAACTTGAGAGGAATTTGTAAGTTGTGTCAGACACAAAAAGATTTTGCAAATGATGTAGCTTCATGTGGTCATCAACTTTATTTGATAGCATACAATCAATTATCCTGTACTTACAGTCTGGTGGCGGATTGTCAGAACTTGATGTATCAATGAAAGCCCAAATTTTTGGTTCAGGACCAGACATAGGCGGTTTTGAATCAGTAGTAATGCTTCTACTGTTCGAAAACAGCAGTGACAGCAACTATGGTGGATCATCCATTTTTCCAGTGTAAGAGCACACTTTCTTCTAGTCATGGTGTTTTGGAGAAGTAGCTCAAAATGTTTCCATTTTTTGTTTTGCACTACATTGTCTTACCTCTCAAAATCAATATTCCATTATACTAGTTTCAATGACACTGGTTTTATAACAGTATCATGTCGACAATTTAACAACCAGTAGGATAGACAATCATGTATGAAACAAAATAGAATATTTTCTGGTCAGTGCATGGTCGGCAATGTGTCCACTGCCTCTGTAATATGCATTGTATCTGTATTCATTAATGTTGATTTATGGGTACTGTAATATGCTGAGATCTAGCTTGTAAACTTTGTATTTAATTCGCCATCGATGTTCAACTGATATGTGTTACTAAAATAAAACTGAAAACAGGTAATTTTACTCTGTAATGGAGCATATTGTTTAAATAAACAGGCTTTAAAAACTCTATTTACTATTAACCAGTCACAACATACAATCACACCAGTTATCGGAGATTCTATTTTGCGCAGAGATCAGTCTGTTATTGGCATATTATAGCAGACTACAAGTCACTTCCTCAAATGCTGAAGCTGAGGTATTGTTAACCCTTGTTTTCTACCTATAATATTATCATATTGGAGGAAAACATGTATATCATTTCATATATTCTTGGGTGGGAGGGGGGCTTAATCCCAGAACTCCCCACTCCTCCTTACTGAATGATAAAGTTGATTGATGTTCAAAGCAAACTTCATAGTGTATAATCTTGATCAATTTTGTTTGCTAAAGTGCTGAGAAGTAAAGCAAAATTTCACAATATTAGCTGGAGGTGGGTCATTTGTGATCAAATTGATCCAAAGGAATGCTCCACTTAAATGAATGATGGGACTGAGGGATGACATCTAAGGAACGATTGTTCACATGGACTTTGGTAGCCTCGTTTCTAGGAATGGACGGTAAATGTCCATTTCCTTTGGGCCAGTCTCAATCCCAGAACAGTCATTCACAATTCAGTGTGGTCAAGGTTGGTCTCTTTCCTGCAAAAGCAAGTTCACAGTTCACTTCACTTAGTTTAGTTCCTCCATTCTTTGTTCTCACCTTGATCTCACTTCGCTGGTTTCGTCTTCTTTGTGTAGTCGCTTGTTCCAGCTCAAATTATTATAATTACATGAACATTAAGTTGTATGTAATACAAACATTTGTTTCAGGCAACACGAAGACAACTTTGCTTATCTCTTCATTGTTTTGATCAACTTAAGAACACATATTTATGACAAAGCAAGTAGTTTTTTTATTTGACCAAATTAAATGAGCGACCATCGTTTTCTTTATTCTTAGATCAAATTTCATTTGCTCGGTTTTATGAGTAGTTTTTAAGATAACTTTTAATATTTTTTTAAAAAAATTGTAGTGTAAAAAAGTTACATGAAAATTGTGAACATTGTATTTGTTCCAAAAATAAAATGACTCTTATGGAGGCTCTAATGATTCAGACTTTGTTTTTTCGTTTTGGTAACCCCAGTTTGGTTTTTTTGCACAAAAAAATTGTGCATTATTTCGGCTCAGTGTGAAAAGGGGAAATGTTGCCTCTCCATTTAAAAAATCGTAGAATGACTTAAAATCTACGTAATTTTTTCTCAAAAGTTTTTCTGTAAATGAACCTTTAATAAAACTTTTTTTCACTTTCAGCTTAATTATTATCATCATATTGTTGTATTAACATTAATAAGACAGTTTATAAGCTTACCATGTGAGGCAAATGTGATGAGAAAAGCACGTTTTATATTTAACATACTTAATCTTGCATAAATTCTTTTATTGCCTTGGAACTTTAATGGAATACTCAGACACAATATGAAATAAATATAGCTTCTGTTCTCCATTTTCTTAAAAAAATTATTGCATTCACCTCTGGTCTTGGCACCTTTTTGAGCCAGATAATTTACAATATTTGATTTAGATGTAGAGTGTTGATGACATCTTCATTTTCATGTCATTGTGAAGAATTTGTCTTTAAGAAACTTATCACTCAAATCAAATCTGTTTCAGGATACTATTACTTCATTACAAAGGAACTGTCCAGTCACATTAGAGATAATTTTTGTGGTGTGATCGATTCCTACTTGAGTCTTTATAAAGTTTCGTCTATTGGTTCTGCTTAACGATTTTGTGTATTGACCGATTGCATTTTTGGTTTAGAAGATTAAGAAGACAGAACAGGAGACAGAAAGGGCAAACGATTTTTCAGTATTTCGAAAACTACATGTGGGTTATCAATATTGATGTTCTGATTTCATCATGAAATAGAAACTTTTTCAATACATATACAGCTTTTGCCCACCACTTTGCATGATGGATCCCCTTGGAGCATGGAAAGATAGTTCATGTGATGCTTCTTTGAGAAGAGAGTTTGCAGTTATTTATAAAAACTATCAATATAATTATTTCATACATCTTCTACCAGAAAGGTAGAAACAAGAGATCTTTTCCCAAAATGTTTTTAGTCAATACGCACACAACTCTAAAAGCGGTCATATTTTATTATATTGTAAAAGAAACTAATGATTTATCTAGCCAGTGTGAGATTCATGGACAAGCGTTTTCTGTCCTTCTACATAGTAAGTTAAATGACTAGTTGCAGCAGTAGTAGTAGCTTTATTCATTTGTAGATATCTTTTTACAAGGATGTAGGACATGTCAAAGTATTTACAAATCTAGATCAATTTACAATATGCTAATTCTTATACACATATATTTACAGACTTTGAGTTAGAAACAATCATTAGATTTACTCCTGGTATACAATACTTCATTTACAAATAAATTATTAAATAATGTAATGCCACAATGTTCACTCATATCTCACTATCAGACACTGCACACACTATACTCACATTGTTTCATAACACTTCACTCACTACTGACACACACACACACACACACACACACACACACACACACACACACACACACACACACTCTGCAGATCTTTGAGCTATTTTATGTACTGCAACTTCTCATTTGCTATCCTGAAAAACTGAGTCAGCATCCCTCCATAACAGAGAGATGTTGAGCTTAGAAATAGGAAGAGGTGTTGGTATTGTGCTATTCATAACTTGGGGATAGGTATTTCTAGAAAGCAAAACAAAGAAGGAATAGAACATAAAGTGAAGGTGTTATGTGGACTGTTATTTATTTTATAATCATTATTATTAATATTTATTTCTATAACATTTTTATCAAATCCCTAATCTTTTTTAGCTAAGTAATCCTTCAATGTACAAAATGTAATGCATAACAAGTATTTTTAGCTGCATTTTTAAATAAGTGTATTTTGGCAATTTATTTCATCTCTTTTGGGAATTAATTGTACAGTTTTATTCCTTGGTAGAAATGCTGTTTTGAGTTTTATGTTTATTTTTTGTTGCTAAATGTAAGTTGAGTCTATCTCTTGTTGCATGGTCATGGACAGAGCTGTTTGTGCAGTAATTACCAATGTTATTTTTGATGTGTACAACTGACTGGTAAATGTATTCACATGGAGCAGTTAAAATCCCCAGTGTTCTGAACAGATCTGTACAATGAGCTCGACTAGTATTTTTGGTTAACATTCTTATCGCTCTTTTCTGGAGTTTGAAAATGGTGTTCATGTTTTGTGCATTTGTTCCCCAAAAAAGAATTCCATAGTTAAGAATTGAGTGTACATATGAATAATATGTAACTAAAAGACACTGATGATAGCATTCTAAGGGCATAAGATGCTGATGACATTCGGTTTGCAAGTACCTTTGTGTGTTTACACCACTTCAACTAAGAATCAATATTCATTCCTATAAATTTTGAATTTCTTACACAGTCTATAGAGGTGGGATCTATGTTTAATTTAACATGGTCATTTTTCCTCTTCAAACTGAAATTCATGGCATTAGTTTTCTTTATCTTCAATGTCACTTTATTACTTATTGACCAATCATAAACTTCCTTGAGAGTTTCATTTGCTTTCTCGGCAAAGAGTTCTCTTGTTTTCTCAGTGACTATAATATTGCTGGGGATCAGCGAAGAGGATTTTTTCACTATGAGTGACACTACTGGGAAAGTCATTGATGCATATTAGGAACACTATTAGTCCTAATATGCTACTTCACAGAACCCATATATTAATGTATTTTTTTCTGGTAAGTGTTTTACTAAGTGTTTAGAACTTTTTGGAAGTATGTGTTTCCTCTACTCTTTGTACCCTATCTGATAGGTATGATCGAAACCAGTTGTTAGCTACGCCTCTTATTCCTAATGCTTCTAATTTATTTAATAGAATCTTGTGGTCGACTGTATCAAACGCCTTAGAAAGATCCAAAAATATGCCTGTGGCACACTCATCTTAATCAAGAGCATCAACTACAACTGTTGTGAATTCTACTATGGCTGACTCTGTATTTTTGCCATTACGGAAACCAAACTGTAATTCGCTTAAAAGGTTGTATTTATTCAGGTAATCCATTAATCTGTAATTGACTTCATTCTCTGTGGTTAGCAGTAACATCATTGAATTTAGTGCATCATTATCTACAGGTGTTAAGTTTCTTTGGGGGAATTTTTGCTGTAACTTATCTGCAATACTTGAAAATTGCTCGTTTGCATAGTTTGCTAAGTGCTGTGGATCATTTATTACTTTATTCCCCTCCTTTAGCAGTAAGTTATTATGCGTTTGTTTGCCTCTCCCCATTTCTTTTTTTATAACATCCCAGGATGCTTTGCTTTTATTCTCTGCATTATATATTATTTTGTCATTAGATGACACCTTCCTATAGATCTTTTTGTATCTACGATAGAAATTTAAGAATTCGGGGTCATTGCAAATCTTTTTCATGGAACTGATGTGTTTAAATGTTTTGGAGGACTTGATATAGACATGCATACTTTTGTAAATGCCTTTTCAAAGTTGAATTTAAACAATGCGGAGATTTTAGAGAATTTCATTTTCACATTGGTTTCCTTATACACTTCATCCAAGCTTTGTTTTTCTAGTTCTTTTGAATAATCTTTTATTTTGATTTCTGATAGATGTCATTTATAGGCTCATAGTTTAGGGAATGATTCGATGCCTGACTTTACTGTTGTTATTTGACAGAGATGATCTGATAGTCCGCGATCTTTTACAGCTACATCACATTTTTCACTGTCCATATTTGTGGCCACATGGTCAATTACTGATGAAGTCGTTTTGGTAACCCTTGTTGCACTATTGACCAATAGGGACATGCCAAAACTTTGAGAGATGTTTGTGTAGGTGCTGCTGGATTCATTTATGATGTTAGTGTTGTGGTTAATGTCCCCACACAGAATTATGTTGACTTTTGTATTTGAGACTTTATCTAGAACTTCTGTTAACTTATTGAAAAAAGTGTCCACACTACCACTGGCAGATATATACACACACAAAATGATTAATTTCTTGGTGATTTCAAGCCCTGTTAATTCAATAGCTGATATTTCAAAGTGTTTCTCTTCACTTACGGCACTGAGATCATGTCTTGATTTGAACTGTGTTCCTTTTCTGCTATAAATGCATGATCCTCCTCCCCTTGAAGTAATTTTGCAATAAGAGTTTGCCTTTTCATACAGTGATAATACTACATGTTGGATTTCTGTCTCTCTTCACCAGTGCTCAGTAATAAAAACTACTGTGCAGTTCAAAGATTGGAGCTCAAGTTCTAATAGTTGTATTTTATTTTTTATTGATTGCATGTTTGATAGAGGATTGTTAAGTCTGTGAAATGCCCCATGTTCCTCTTTCCAATGGTCTTGTGAGTTATTGTTTAAGTTTTTTTAAAGTGCTGGAGATACTCTTTAGGCAGGGGAACCTGTTGTCTGGATTTATCCTAAAAAAGACCTACTTTTCCTAACTATGACTACTGGTATCTGACCATGTGTGGCTCGAGATCCACCCCCTATTCTTTCATGAATCAGCTGTACCAATCTTCCCTCCCAGTCCTGTTTAGGCTTAGGCCATGCCTAGTGAAACCCCATTTGTTGATAGTCCCGACGGGCACCAGAGAAACATGAGTAAAGTTGGCTGTCCTCAGAGCCATCCCTAACCCCAAGTTGATTCGCCTCACAGCTCCATTAAGGTGCGGTCGATCATGACGCCAGAACAGCTCAGCAAAGTGTACATTGATGCTATGAGTCAGGGAAGCTATCTTGTCCAGGTCACCACCTATGTCATATGCCCCATCCCTGTCCAGACTGTTTCCCGCCCCACCCACTATCACTACATGGTCCTCTTTTGTAAAGTCCTTACATAAAGACCCTAGGTCCTCTATCACATGAGTTAGTCCTGCATTTGGCTTGAAGACACTGGTGGCCTGTACACTGATCCTAAACATTCCTGTGAGGGCTACACCTCGGCCATGGCTACTACCTAGCAGCAGCAGTTTCTTCTTCCTAACACTTTGTCCATTCCTAGGCTTCTTGGTCTCGGTTGAAGTGTGCTTCACATTTCCTGCTCCTCGTTCTACCTGAGGCTCTTCTCCACTTAACTCTGGCAGTGGTAGATACCTATTTTTTGTGTTGATGATAAAACTGTCAGATCGAGTTCTCTTTCTTCCTATCCTCTTACCAGCTGCTAGTTACCAACCACCCTCCTCGCCCTCTGTCTCCTTTGATACTTATGAGTTTTCTTCCTTGCTTCCTCCAGCTGTGCCTGAAGGACACAGATTTTCCTTTCCTGTTCCCCAATAAAATGTTCCTACTGCATACTCTGCAGTTCCAGAAGAGAGCTTCTTCTGTTCTCTCCCTAACATTTCTCCCCACTGAATCCCCCCCCCCCCCCCCCCCCCCCAAAGTGAAAATATTTCCTACAAGATTGGCAACAAATCCCTCTACTCACTACCCTATAACAGCTCCCACATTTCTCACTCATGCTCAGTTTCGAAAGAATAAATAAGTTTTAAGGAATGTTTTAAATTTGTCGAGGAATGCGAGATTTGGTTATGTGTAAACAAAAAAAATGACGCAAAGGTCTTATGTGCGGTGGTTGTTTTTTTTTTTTTTTTTACTGATTTAGAGATACTATGACAGATGAATGAACTTGTAATTAATTTGTTTTTAGACAATTTACGTTATCAGTCATGTTTGGTAAGGTTTTTAAACGGTTGTAACTCGTAAAATTTAGGCCTAGATCGCGTCTATCTAACTAGTAAACAATATGAAATGTGTTAGTTAAATACGATTTAGAAATGTTTAATTACACTTTTATTGCGTCAATAGCCATTGATGAAACTAGTAGCAGTCCTTTTTAAACGAATTTTGCATTATGAAGAAAACTTGAGTAGAATTTTTTGTGTTTATCTCACGTAAATTTTCGGGTCTGTGCGATTATATGGGATTCAGCTAAAGAACAAGTTTTTTCAAGAAGAAGCGCTACTGGGACGCTAATATTCAGTTGTGTGACGAGAATGGACACTACAGCAAGTATACAAAACAAAGGAATTTAAATTTGACACTATTTCCTCTTAAATAAGTTCTTTTAGCAGATGAAGAAAAATACCTGTGATCTCACTCAGCGGCTCTCTGAAATACACATAAAACTATTAGCATTGCACGGGCGATGAAATTAAATTTCCCTTTATCTTCCAATATCTTTGTGTGAAAAAACTTAATGTTTTAAATACATTAACACATGTGTATATGGTTCTCGGGCGAGACGTCGGATGTCATAGTGCAAACCTCCACAATATTTCGTCAGCGCAACTGGCCGACATCTTCAGGTGCGACGAACACACGGTCAGTGTGTTCGTCGCACCTGAAGATGTCGGCCAGTTGCGCTGACGAAATATTGTGGAGTTTGCACTATGACATCCGACGTCTCGCCCGAGAACCATATATATACAACATGTCCGTCGGGAAAGCCTCAAGCAGCACACATTAACACATATTTAATGAATTTTCGAATTTTATATTCATTTCGCCCTCCTCTATTAATGTCTGTGTGTCCTCACTCCGAAGCTCTCTTTTTCGAACATCTGATTCCATGCATGAACCTTGGTGCCCATTTCAACTGGTGAGTGATCAGAAGCTGGTTATCTTCTTCAGGTGTCCAAAATCTTCATAGAAATGATGTATGCTATGCCATGACGGTTTTGAAAAAAGTCTTGTTTCTTTTCACTTAGGAAGTTTCTACGGCCTTGTGTGCATTTGTCCCTGTTTTAGATACAAAGTTTCTAATTTTGGTATGCAATTTTTCTGATCTCAGGTCAGAAGTCTTGATATTTCCAAGTAAATCTTCACTTCCCACACAGACAGTATGGCACTTTGCTGTATAGCTGATTAACATACTTGCAAATTATAAAAGAAAACTTAATGTTGGATTGGCAGATGGCAGTTTATTTTCAGTTATTCTGTATTGCAGACACGAGTGTAACTTATTTTCTGTGAACGAACGGAAAATGAAGACACTGTACTTGCTACGATTGTGATTTTGCCTTGAAAGTGAATGATGGCTGTGGTGGTCCACACTAGTTGTAAACACATTAGTAATCTGCTCTTCTGGTCAGCCTACTCTGACCTCTCTCTACTGCCTTGTAGTCACTGGCCAAGTCAGCCAGCTAATATGATACTTTCCAAGGATTCATTTAGCTGAGGAAATGGAAGTTAACAACCTTCCTACAAAGGGTAATCAATGAACTGATCATGTAGAAATAATAATTATGTGTACCTGATCTTTTCTCAGGAAATTTATCTAAATTCCATGTAGTGTGCACAATTAGATAGGAACAGGAAAGGTGAATGAGTAAAACCGAAGGGTTCTGAAAAAGGAACGGCAACCAGTAAGCTAGTTCGAAAAGATGAACCAGTTTTCCCATCTCTAAAACACACAAACACCCCAAAATTTTTTTGTAGGGGACTAAGCAAAACTTGTTTACCTTATCCATCATGTTTTTCCCTTACATGACTAAATACGTCATAAGCAATTTATTTTTCTCCTTCATTAGAAATAAGCTCTTGACGTGAATAAGTTATTTAATGAAAATTGCTTCATCAACTTTTATTCTTATTTATACACAGTGTAGACGACAGTTCTATTCTGTTGCTGTAAAATCTAATTAATTTTTCGCTTTCAGATATCTGAGCTCGGTTATGCACTCAATGGAAAAAAATATTCAATTCGTCATGGAACATTTGCGATTTGTCTCGAAAACACAGCAAACTAATACAATAAAGACTAAGAAGGTACAAAAACACAAACACACTACGATAACACGAGTGAACGGTGCGAAAATAGTTAATTTCCGATGTTAGGTGGCGACGACACCGTCAGAACTTTCCTGCCGAGAAGCCTTGACAGTGACGTGAAGTGGCGGGACGTGACGGTCCATTGACGGCTTGTGTGAAAGCCACCATTTGAAATTCATTGTGGGATATTTTGATATTTTCCCACTGTGGCAGCTTGATTTGGGGGGGGGGGGGGGGGGGGGGAGGGCAGAAGTAGACTCAAACTCTATAGTGTTAATGTATGAAATTTGTGGGGATTTATTCTTGCACAGTTACCTGCGCAGTTATCTATGCAGACAGTTCGTTGTGTTTGGGGAGCTCTTTAACGATGTACATATAAAGATGATTAGCAGTTAGAGTACCGGTCAGCAGCTTAATATATATATCTAGTGCAATAATCAAATGGCTGCTGAAAAAACAACTACATAATTTTGCAATTGAGGTCACCTATTTACGTGTGCAACAAGCAAAATATTTACAATGGTCAAAGGTTGTTTAGTTTGTCTCATATTACATAGTGTAATTCAGAGGTTCTGACATAGTAGTCTTACGCGTATATCAATCAACCCTTCACACGTAATCAGAAATTTCGTGCAATACTTACCGTCTTTAGTATACAAAGAGTTTAATTGTCTTGAGACACAAACATATCTTTGTGGTTTGTGATACAGGTTTTTGAATTGAAGCGGTAAAGTTATGTGACGAGCGTGGTGGTTGTAATTGAGTTGCGAGGTGTAGGTTTGTGTATGTTAATATGGCTTTTCACATAAATTTTAGTAGTGACATAATTAAGTCAGACAACAAAGTGCAGTATATTCCATGCTACATTGCAAAAAATGGAACAGCAAACGTATCGAAGTATTTTGAACCATATGTAAAAACGGATGCAAATGAAAATGGTACTTGGTTTATTACTTGAAACATATGTTATTTTCCGGAATGTTTAATAATTAGTTTTGCTTAATTGTGCCCTGTTGTTGTTGTAGTCTTCAGTCCAGAGATTGGTTTGATGCAGCTCTCCATGCTAATCTATCCTGTCAAAGCATCTTCATCTCCGAGTAACTACTGCAACGTACATCCTTCTGAGTCTGCATACTGTGTTGATCTCTTGGTCTTTCTCTACGATTTTTACCGCCCCTCCCCGCCCCCTCCACACACACGCTTTCCTTCAGTACTAAACTGGTGATCCCTTGATGGCTTAGGCCGGCCGGAGTGGCCGAGCGGTTAAAGGCGCTACAGTCCGGAACCGCACGACCGCTACGGTCGCAGGTTCGAATCCTGCCTCGGGCATGGATGTGTGTGATGTCCTTAGGTTAGTTAGGTTTAAGTAGTTCTAAGTTCTAGGGGACTTATGACCACAGCAGTTGAGTCCCATAGTGCTCAGAGCCATTTGAACCTTGATGGCTTAGAATGTGCCCTAGCTAACTATCCCTTCTTCTAGTCAGGTTGTCCCGCAAACTTCTCTTTTCCCCAGCTCTATTCAGTACCTCCTCATTAGTTACGTGATCTGCCCATCTAATCTTCACCATTCTTCTGTAGCACCATATCACAAAAGCTGCTATTCTCTTCTTGTCTAGATTTTCTGTCTGACAGACAACTCAACAGCCCATCCATTTTTTGTAATATTTCTCAATTATGCAGTGGGGACTTGTATCTTGTAACAATAACAAGAATTGCACGTTCTTCTATATCTTGATCTACACAGACTTTACTGATTTCAAAATTGTTGCATTTATATTCCTTTTTTTTATGAATGTGGCAACTACTGTATTCATATTGGATGCACATGAATAGGTAACTAATTTATAAGAACTTGCATTAAGATTTTCAATTGTTTTTGTTATATGGTGTTCAGACAGACAAATGACATCAATTTTATGGGAATCTCTGATAATTTAATTTCCTATTCGTGTGTCTCCTTACTCTAGTAACCACAGGGATTTGCCTTTGTATGGTGGACTGTCTTATGTTTTCTGCATGAGTGTAGGCCATGGTAATGATATCTCCATCTTATGGCAACTACTGGAACACCAGTATGAGATTTTGTATCGATCTGAAGGAGGACCCTCAGCAGATTGGTCATTACACCATAGAATCTCCAAAAAATCCAGATTTTTGCACTCAGTAGCTGCTCCTGTATCATCCAGGTCACCTCTAATGCAGTTCTAAAGCCAGCTGTTTTCAGCTGCTTCAACTATCCATACCTGATCTTGTTAAAATTCTTAAACATTTTCCTATGTTTTCTGTTACATATACTGTAAGCCTGCCAGATGCAGCCTTTTACATTGGTGTAGGATTGTGGATGGAGGTGTCTTGTCATGTGCTGTGGTGCTAATGAGACAACATTCAGTTTTCAGACATTTATTTCTAAGAGTTTTACAATCACTGTCTTCTTTCTAGTGCTGCCTAGCACCGGGTGTGCTGAGCCCACATTGCACAAAGATGCAGGATACACATCAGCACCTGATGATAAATCTGCTGCTGCAGGCCCTGGGATTGCCTTAAGTCAGTGCTATGGCCACATAACAGGAGGATATGGCGGCCAGTGCGACGCAACAGCCTGTCATAGCTCTGGACGAATGTTGGAGCCTCAGTGCTCTCATGACTTAAACTGCTTTTAGGCTCAGGCCAAGAAATCTGCACGTCATTATTGTCAGTTGCCAAGATGGCGTGTGGATGGAATACCCACCAGTGACACAAAGGACAGCCTAAGAGGTAGTGTCGGCATACAGCTGGTAAGGCCATACTCATACTGCCAGAGTTGCGGCTCAGCTACGCTGTTCCCAAGTTGAATAGCTTGCAGACAGGCAGATCGGTTCTTCATCCATGGAACAATGGCCTGGCCCTCATATTAGGGTAGTCACAGGTGTGATAGGCAGGCTTGCAGGGTTGAAGTTCCTTTCACAGCCAGACGGCTGTGGACTTTTAGCAGTGTACTCCAAGCTGACGGTGGCTGTAGGCTTGTTATTGTACTCAGTAGGCCATCCTTGCAAAGAGTAGAGCTGACGCTCCATTGATATCATTGATGCTGGTGGATTGACCTAACTCAGAGTGACTGGACGGAAGGCAAGGGCTTTACAGCAGTCAGGAATGTGATTCCTCATATGGTTGATGGAATGTGCTCATGTTTTCTTAGCTTTTAAGCATTCTTTGCTGGCCTAATCTTTAACTTTAGGGATTATGAGCATTCCTTTATGCTGTGCAGTGTTGTCTGAATGTTGAATCTGATGTTCTGTCGTGCACAAGCTGAGGTAATGAGCTTCTTGTGTGTTTGTACTTCTTATCTTCCAAGTGGTGACACTGGTTACACCATCGTTGCGTACTCGGGGGCTGTGTACCACTCAACTTCATCCCTGTCAATTCCAACAAAATTTTACTGCATTCTTAACTACTATTCTGGTGTGCAAAAATACCTAGATCCAAGAAACTGAATTTAAAATCACCAATTGGTTACTAGGGTGATCACAGGCAAGCTATAGATAGGTAGAAAGTGTGCTCCAAAACCACTTTGTTTTGTCAAGGTTTTGAGTTTGACATCTTCTAAAAACAAAACTGGGTCATTTCCTGTCGAGTGGCCTAAGGGTTCCCACTCGATCTTCTGCATTTTTTTATGAAATTTTTACAGGATGTACATAGGTTTTGCATAAAGCTGTGCAGTCTGATAAGTAGTATGGTAGGGCCACTAGCCAGGCCAGTTTTTTCGAGTTGTGACAGATATGAATAAATAAAGTTTGATTTACTGTTGACCAGGGTCCAAAGGGACTCCTACACTGAAACTTAGTGGTTCTGCTCAGTGTTGTAGGTATAACAGCCTAGTTGCTGAAAATGTGCCTGGTATACATCAGATTTATCACACCTTCCTGTCAAAATAGCTCATAAATTTAGATCACATTTTGGCAGCTTTTATCTTATAATTGAATGACTTTCTGATTCTGCTTTTTTTCATTTGCAATCAGCCAGTATATCATAAAGCTTGCAAGTGGCATCTTGATTACTCAAATAATTATTGAATCATTGAAAATTAATGTCGGTTTTAAAAGTCATCATTTTTGTCTGATTTTCAAAAGACTGTAGCTCAAAAGGATCTTCTTGGATTTGATTGTTCTTTGTACCATTGTAAAGTGGGAGTTAGAATTACACGGTAACTTGATGAATGTTCAAGGCAACATTTCAATGTAGTGTAACATCGGTGTTACAGATAATTCTGCACGTCACCTAAAGAACCATTCTGTGAAAAAGGGCTTATGGGTTGTTACTTTGGAATCAGCTGATCATTTGAAAGTTACCACAAAGAACAAAGTTAAAAATATATTTTGAAAACACTTTGCAGTAAAAAGAAAGCCTTTGCAACAGAAGTCAGCTACACAAGAGATGAGGCAGAGGAATTACATCAACCAGAACCAGTCAGCACAAGCCTAGCTGCAATTGGGATCTCTCTAGTGAAATTTCAGTGGATGTCAATGAGGGATGCCAGAGGTTATGCAAAAAGAAAGCAAGTGAAACTCAAGAAGCAATTGCACATAACATAGTTACTGCGAGTTGACTGAAGTGTCCAGTCCCACCCATCGGCTTTGACCCGTGACGTAAGACTGTTGCGGTGTGTGACGTCACGACGGCGCGGAGTTTGGTTTGTGAGTGTGGCGTGTTAGTAGGTGTCAATGTGTTTTGCTGTTCGTTGTGCCCTCTGGTGGTGTGTTTAGGGGTGTTGTGTTGTGTTGTGTGGTGTGTTGGGTTCAGTTTGGTGTTACTGCTTGTTCAGGGTGGTTCTGGTTTTGCCTGTGTGTGGAGAGGAATTGTTTTCAGTGAGTTAACAATTTAGTGTTTGTTGTGTGAAAGTTATTGTAGTCCTGTTCGATGTAGGTCGTGTGTTAATTTGAGTAAATTGTTGCTGCTCTTGTTAGGTATGGATATGACTGATAAAATTAACAGTGTGCGTTTGCATGCTGAGATGGGGACAAGTCCGATGGAGTTGATTAAATTTCTGCAGCTGTTTGGTTTGTTGGCAGCGGTTGTGAAGTGTGCTTTTTGTGGTCATGACAAGAAATTGGCAAAAGTTGGGGTGTCTTGGACTAGGGACTGTTATATGTGGCGGTGGTAATCTACGGCGCTCCATACTTTGTGGTTCCTGGCTCGAGAAGTCTAGGTTGGGCATGCTCGAGATGCATTGTTGACGTACTACTTTTGTTATGAATCCTCTCACAGTTTTTGTGCGCATGAGACTGGTGTGAGTGAGAGGAGCATGCTTGACTGGTTTTCGTTTTGTCGTGAAATGTGTTAGTTTATTAAGTACAGGGGTAAGTTGGGTGGGCCTGGGGTAGTGGTAGATGTGGACGAGTCACAGTTTGGGAAAAGGAAGTATGGGAGGGGTAAGTCTGTGGTTGGTGTCCGGGTGTGGGTGGGGGGGGGGGGGCTGTTGTATAGGGGGGTGGGTGTTCGGAATGTGTTTTTAGTGTTGTGGAGGGGCGGACTAAGGGGGAATTAGTGGGGTTAATTGAGGAGCCTATAGAACTGGGTTCTGCTGTAGTTTCTGATGCTTTTTCTTCTAATAGGGGGTTGGGTGAGAGGGGGTACAATCATTTAGTAGTGAACCAGTTTAGAGTTTAAAAATTATGAGACTGGGGCTTGTATGAATACCATAGAGGGGATGTGGGGGGCCGTTAAGTCAGTTCTTGGGAGGGGAAGAGGCGCTCTTCTAACCTTCGGTCTCATTTAGATGAGTGCTGTTGGCGGAAGAGCATCCCTAAGGGCTGTTGTTTTTTTCGGGTTTGTTTTAAGGGCTATTAGTAAGATGTACAGGCTGAATGTGGTTAGTTAGGGTGGTTTGTGTGGGTGGGTGGGTGCGGATTCAGGGGGGGGGGGGGGGGTGTTTAGTTGTTGGTAGTGTTTGTGAGGAGGGGTGGGGGTTTTTGAGTTAGTTGTGGAAGATCTATTTTGTTGCAGCTTTTGTTGTGTTGCAGTGTGTGATTGAGATTTCTTTTTTTAAGTGTATTTGTTATGTGTTGTTGTGGTTGGTGGGGTGGTTTTGAGTTGTGTGGTTTGTGGTATTGGTGATTTGGTATCGTGTGTTGGTTTGTAGGTATGTAGTTGAAGGGAAGTTTTCGATTCCAATGTGTGGTTGTGGCTTTGGGTTTTCTGGCATCGGGAACTGCTGTTGAGCTATACAGGTCAAGGGAAGTGTCCAATTCCAGAGGATATTGAGTTTAGTGGAATTTGGAGAGTTCTGTATTGTCGTTTTGTGTGGTTTGGTTTGGTGGTGTGTGTCTAAATTTGTTTATATTTAGTTTGTCCCCACCCATAAAACCCCCAATTTCCCACGCTTGTCCCATTATTTTGGTTTGGTTTTTTGTGGAATGTGTGTTTGTGTTGGTTTTTCGATGTATTTTCCTGTTGTCATGTTTACGTAATGACGTCATAGGGGCATATTGGAGTCGTAGTGGATGGTCGTTTCCACCGTATTTGTAACATGTGGGTCAAAGCAGACGGGTGGAATTGGAGGCTTCCTTATTTCCGTTGCTGCTGGGGGCTTTGATCCAAAAGATTTTCAAACACCCAGTACAAGTAAGACCTGTACTAAATGCTTAGATCATTGGCTGTTGATTAAAGAACTGAAAGCAATGATGCAATTGTCAAAGCAGTTAGAAAAAGTGCAGATTTTGGCATTGCCATCTTAGAGTTGGACTATATAAAAGGAATTATGCAGCAGTTTGGTGTCTCAGAAAGAAGGTTAAATATTGTAAGGTGACATGCAGAATTATCTGCAAAATCTATGCTACACTGTATTGATATGTTGCCTTCAAGATCCATGAAGTTACTGTTTGATTTCAACTTGCACTTGATTTCGTTTTTGATATTTAAATGTAAAAATGCGAATACATTCATGTAAAAAGCTAGCATGTTCGTAGATGGTGAAAAGCGTTGTGATGAATTCCAAAATAACACAGAAATAATCTAAATGAACAGATAAACATTTCTGAAACTTTAAGTCTTAGTAAATTAATTTTTATTTTAAGAAAATCAAAGATAACCAATAACAAATTTAACAGATTTTTACATAATTTTTCAAATGTGCCTACAGCATTCAAAAAGTCCATTCATTCTATGTTCATAATAGCAGTCAAAGCAGTTTTTTAACTTCTTTATTGTCTTTGAACTGGTTTGTCTCATAAATAAAACAAACTTGTTCTCATGAAACAAAATATCTTTTCAATGGAGCAAAGAAAAGTCTACTCTTAGGGGACCCTTGTGAGATATAGCCTTTTGAAAATCAGACAAAACTGATAATTTTTTTGAATTGACTTCAGTCTTTGATAATTCAGTAATTATTTGAGTAATCAGGATGCCACTTGCACAGGCTTATGACAAGGGGTTGGCTGAAAATGAGGGAAAAACCAGCATCAGAAAGTCATTGTCATAAGATATGGTATGTCAAAACAAGAACCAAATTTGTCATGACAAGATTTATGAGCTACTTTGACAGCAAATTGCGATAAACCTGCTGTACTCAGAGGAACAGTAATGCAAACTTGGTGAGTTATTCATATCCATTCTGATATGGAAAACCTGGTATTTACAAGGGCGTAGCTAGTGGCTCGGCTATACTACTTATCAAACTGTAATTACATATGAATATAATAGAGGAAAACATTCCACGTGGGAAAAATGTATCTAAAAACAAAGATGATGTGACTTACCAAACGAAAGCGCTGGCCCGTCGATAGACACACAAACAAACACAAATATACACACAAAATTCTAGCTTTCGCAACAAACGGTTGCTTCGTCAGGAATGAGGGAAGGAGAGGGAAAGACGAAAGGATGTGGGTTTTAAAGGAGAGAGTAAGGAGTCATTCCAATCCTGGGAGCGGAAAGACTTACCTTAGGGGGAAAAAAGGACGGGTATACACTCGCGCGCGCGCACACACACACATATCCATCCACATTACATTATATAATACTCATACATGCATACATCCTGTAAAATTTTCAACAAAATTGAAGAGGGATGTGGGGAGACCTGAGAAATGGATGTCGGAGAGATATCTTGAACCCTAATACTTAAAAGTGATCCTTGCATTGTGGTCATAATTGGTGACTGAATGATTTTTGGAAGTAGATTCTGTCATATTAGTGTGTCCTCCATTAATTTACCCAAAAGAAAAAGTAAACGATTTCAACATAACTCTTATGAGCACATCTACACTGGTGTGCAGAACTGAAGGACAAAAGTAAATTTTGCATAATGCGTCACTGGCAAGTAACATAGCTTGATAAAACTTTGACCATACCTAGAATGAATTTCTAGGTGTAGTAAGAAGGTACCTGAAAGAAATATGCAGTGAGAGGAACAGACATGGCACTTTTATTCAATTACTTTGAAATCACTGCTTTTATGATGGTCCCAAGGACATTACAAAAGGCAGGACATGGTTTTTAATAAGGTGCGTGAACACCACAGACAGCAGTGCATGCTCTGCAATGGTGACCATAGTTTTGGTAAGGAGTTGTTCTTCCACCAGCACTGGTTGACAACTGCTGGTTGGTCGTTGGTGCATGTGAGCATACTGCAGTATGTCTCAACGCAAATTTTAAATGGGGGAATGGGCAGGCCAGTCCACTTGCCAAATATCCTCTTGTTCCAAGAGCTTCTCCACCTGTTCATTTCAATGTGGTCATGCATTGTTGTCCATAAAAATGAGGTCAGGACCGAATGCAAATGCACCCCTGAAAAAGCGCACAAGGGGAGGAGTGCAGTGTCACAATACCATTGACCAGCGAGTACACCACATTCAAAGATTTGGAGGTCAGTATGCTCGTGCAGCATTATGCTTCCCCACACCATAACCTCTTGACCACCAAAACAAGTCATGTTGGACAACACTGGACTCGCATTCAGGAGGACGATGGTTCAATCCCGTGTCCGGCCATCCTGATTTAGGTTTTCCGCGATTTCCCTAAATCGCTCCAGGCAAATGCCGGGATGGTTCCTCTGAAAGGGCACGGCCGACTTCCTTCCCCGTCCTTCCCTGATCCGACGAGACTGATGACCTCGGAGTTTGCTCTCTTCTCACAAACAACCCAACCCAACCCCATGTTGGACAATGTTCCTGGGCATATTAAGTGTTCCCACCTCTTGCCATATTAGGTTACATTAAGAGTCAATACTGATACTGAATCAGATGCCATCCAAGAAGAACTTGCGACCCCAGTCCTCGTGCTCTTGGCTCCATCGCAAAAGGTAGTGCCGATGTGTGGGTGTTCGTAGAACACTACATACTGGACATCAGGTGAGGAAACTGTCTCCCTGTAGTAGCTGTGCCACTGTGTAGCATGACATTGCATGCCTTGCAGTCTCATTAAATGTGGTTGCAATTGTACCCACTGTTTGACATGGGTTTCAGTGTGCCTGTTGCATGCTGTAGTGATCATCTGCAGCTGTAGTTGACCACGGTCAACCACCTCCTCTCCCTCGGGTGGCATTACCCATGGTTTGGAATGCTTCTTGTGCACATGAAATGAGTTTGTGAGTAACACGAAACTTCTGGGTTACATTCATCACACTTTGTCCTCCTTCCAGATTCCTGATGATTCTTTCGCATGTGAAATTGTCCAGATGTTTGCTCCAGGCAATGTTGTACTGAAGGACTGCTTACCGGTTTACACACACACACACACACACACACACACACACACACACACACACACAGTCTTTTCTCATTCCTTCAACTGCTTCATATTGTGGGGCCAGCCCCATTTGCCTCTATAGTTTTGCTGCCCTGATGAGGGCAGATGCCATTCAACTTTCTGTGTACAATTGGGTGACCTGTGGCACAAGCTCCTGCACTTTCATTCGTTTTCACTGACTAGCTCGTTCGTAATTGTTGTAGAGCAGTGTATATTAGGCTTTACAAATTATTGCAACATACAGGAGGTCTCTCTTTTGATGGTCACATTTCAAAATTTTAGAAACATATTTTCACCAAAAGTACAGCGCTGTCTAATCGTCACTACTGTAGAATCTGTTACAATGTAATTTAATGGGATAAAATGGTGGAAGGCCCAGATAATTTGAGCTAGCTATAAATTACTGAAGATAATGTTGCCCGATTCTTCTTGGACTCGCAAATTTGAACACTACGGTTGTGTGGTTCACAGTGCCTCTCCTGTACTTTCTGCCGCTGGCGTTTCAGGCACCCACTCCGTTCTGTGTAATGCAGTGTATCTTTCAATGGCGTGTAAAGTTACAAAAAACAAAGTACAAAATGTTGAAGATGATGTGGCTGATTTTCTGTAAACTGGTGTCAACCCAATCAAGAAATGCTAATTAATGCTCAGTACAGCATTATATACTGTGTTATGCCTAGTGGAATGTTTGGCCCCTAGTGGTCAGACAGCGTCTCGCATGAACCTGTCCTGTGTCCACCACAGTGTTTTGTAAGCCAATTCTCATGAGGAAAAATGCATTTCCTTAAAATTTTTGCATTGTATCTAAGCCTGGTGTTTTCCTATGACTATGTTCGTGTTGTCATTCCGTTTTTAGTCACCCTGCAGTGTTATTTATACATACATTGCAGTTGTTACAGTTTACTATGGTTTATTATCAGTAGAATAATTGAACAGTAATAGATTTCTCTGAGTATTAATGCACAATATATTAAATTTATATATGCTCAGTTCTTGCAAATACATTTATATTCTGCAAAATATTGTAATGTACATGACAAAGTTACTTCCATTTTACCACTTATTAGGATTTCTTCCGGTTCCATTCACATATGGAGCATGGGAAGAATGATTGTATAAATGCCTTTGTTAGTGTTGCAATTAGTTTAATTATGTTTTACTATCCACGTGGTGGTTGAAACACATTCCTAGTTTTTCACTCCTACCTAATTCTTGAAACTTTGTTAGACAAAAACTGTCCCATGAAACTTTACTATCTTCGAGTGTCTACTTGTTCAGGTCTTTCAGCGCGTCTGTGACACTTCCCATTGGTCAGACAAACCCTTAACCATTTGTGTTGCCTCTTTTTTAAGCATACATTTGTGTTGCCCATTAGACCAATTTAATTATTTAATATGGGCTCCACACACTTAAGAGCAATATTCTAGGATGTGTCGCACAAGTGATTTGTAAGCAATCTCCTTATTTGACTGATAGCATTTTCTTAGCGTCCTACCAGTGAACCGAAGCCTACCAGCTGCTTTACCTATGAATGGGTCTGTATAATCAATCCATTTCATACCCCTACGAATTGTTGCACCCAAGTATTCATACAAGTTGGCTGATTCCAATTGTGAATTGTCGATGTTGTAGCCATAGGGTAATATGTTTTTTTTTTGTGAAGTGCACAGTTTCATATTTCTGAAAATTTAAGCAAGTTTCCATTCTTTCTGCCACATTGAAATCCAGATTTGATTGAATATTTGCATGGCTTTTATAGATAGCTCATCTGTGTGAAAAGTCTGAGGTTTCTATTAATATTGTCAGCACACATTTCTGGGGTATGCCTGCTGTGTCCTGCTATTAATTCCAATCCATCCACAAGTTCACTCGATACCCCCGTACAATCATACTTTCCACTATAAGCGTTGTTGTGATATCGAGTAAATGCTTATCAGATGTAAAGAAATACTGCATCTACCCGGCTGCCTTGATCCATGGCTTTCCAGATGTCATGTGAGAAAAGCACATATTGAGTTTCGCATGATAATTGTTTTTGCAATATACACTGGTTGGCATAGAGGATATAATTGTGTTCAGGATGCTTGCTTACTTTTGTGCTCTGAACGTGTTTTAGGCTCCAACAGTGGCTGCATGTGAAAGATAGTAAATGGCAGTTTCCTGAATCACTTGTGCTACCCACTTGTAGACGGGTGTGACCTGTGCTTTTTTTTTCAGCTATTGGGCAGAATTCTTTTGTTTAAGGAATGTATGATAGTTATTGATAAATCTGCTAAAAATCAATAAAAATGTTTTGTAAACAAATCACCTTACTTCTCGACATAAGTCTCCTTTGATAGATATACACTTGGTCCAGTAATCCTCCAGCTTTTTTATGCCATCGGAAAAATACATTCTGTCAGACTCTGCAAAATACTCTTTGACTGCAACTATCACTCTCTCATTTGATTTAAATTTCTTCCCAGAAGCCAAGGTTTCATAGGGAAGAGGAAGAAGTTACTTGGGACTATGTCTGAGTCTCGTAAACAGGGTGGATGAGGAACCAATTCAAAGCCCAAGTCATGCATTTTCGCCATTGTTGTCACTGATGTGTGAGGTGGTGCATTATCCTGTGTGTGCCAACCTCGGTCTTTTTTCAGCCAACACAAGTTTCACACGATCCAACAATTAAGCAGAAAAGGGTGCAGTTATGGTTCTGCCTTTTTCCAAGTACTCTATGAGGTTTATTCCTTGGGAATCCCAAAAAACAGTGGCCATCACTTTACCAGCTGTCAAAATGGTCATTGCCTTTTTCAGTGCACTTTCACCAACCTTTGTCCATTGTTTTGACCACCACTTTGACTCTGTTGCATAATGATGGATCCAGGTTTCATCAAAAGCCACAAACTGGCGCAAAAAGTCTGTCAGTCTGCAATCAAACACTGCCAGACAGTGTGGTGAAATGTTTTGCCCAATACGCTTTTGATCGACTATGAGCAATCGGGGCACACACCTCGGACAGTTTCTCCAAAACTAATTCTACATGCAAGATATTTGCACTCACTCAGTTGAGATGCCGACAGTCCCAGCAACATCATGAAATTTTATTATGTGGACTTTTGCTTATAAAACACTGGATTTTGTCAATGGATTCCTTTGTGATGACCTCAATTGGACAGCCTGAGCACCCTTAGTCTTAGGTGCTTGTCCAACCTTGGTTGGTTGGTTGTTTTGGGGAAGGAGACCAGACAGCGTGGTCATCGGTCTCATCGGATTAGGGAAGGATGGGGAGGGAAGTCGGCCGTGCCCTTTCTGAGGAACCATCCCGGCATTTGCCTGGAGTGATTTAGGGAAATCACGGAAAACCTAAATCAGGATGGCCGGACGCGGGATTGAACCGTCGTCCTCCCGAATGCGAGTCCAGTGTCTAACCACTGCGCCACCTCGCTCGGTGTGTCCAACCTTGTTTAAAGTCATTAATCCAAAAGTAAATGGTCTTCAATGATGGTGCAAAGGCCACATGAACTTCATCCAATTCTGTTTTGATTTGTGCGACAGTCAAAATCTTCAAATGAAAATGTTCAGTAACAACACAAAACAGTTTTCTCCATTTTCAGTCGCAGTCAACACACTTAAGGCCCGTCCACACACAACGATCTGTCTGCGCACATCACATCTGCACAGGCAGATCGTTGCGTGTGGACAGAAGATTTGCACCAACCTGAGGTGTGTGCAAACCTGGAAGTTGGATTTGGAGGTTTGAGCGAAACCTCTCAAATCTGTGGGTTCAAACCACATCTGCGCAGACAAGTTGGAGCGTGTGGACAGGAGATCGCCGCAAATCTGGCGCGAAACAGCTGTTTGCTCAGTATTTGTACGCACAGGGCATTAAAATGGCTGATACTCGTCAGTGTTCTCGAGAGTTTGTAAGTGAATTCATTGAAATATATAGAAACCACTCATGTTTGTGTAAGATTAAAAGTAAAGAATATAGTGACCGAGACAAAAAGACAGCAGCATACAATGCTCTAATTGAAAAATTGCGGGCAATTGATGCCTCGGCAAACAGAGAAACAGTAATTAAAAAAAAAAAAAAATTCGTTGCGAACTCTGTCTAGAATTCAGAGTGGAGTTTTGTATCCTGTAACAAAAGTTTGTAACGGGTTGCTTCTACACAGTAGCGAACTGAAAATGCCTACTCAGAAACAATGTAAACCATAGCTCATTGGCCATGTAGATATATAATCTCTAATAATATGTTTCAAACACGTCTACAACACCAAAAATATCATCTGTGACTTGGCAGACTTAATTTACTTGACTTGCCTTCATGGACTCATCCTTCAGGACAGCGTAAATTGCTTCACATGTGTTGGTATTATTTCACTCAACGCTTGTTTTGATATTGCAGTTGAAAATTCCAAATCCTTGTAGCTCCTTCCTGTTGCTAGGAATCTTAATGTTACCGCCAGCCGTTCATGAGGAGAAATTGCTCTTCTCATACAAGTATTTTTTTCTCATAATATGAGGGGTTACAAGCTTTAAGAGAGAATTATAAGTTTCGACATCCATCCGCAAATAATTTCGCCAGTCATTAGGTTCGCCCTGCAACTCTCGCAGTAAATTTACGTGAGAACACTGCTTTCGCTTTTGCAGCCACTGTCTACACCATTTTGACCGCTTTCTCTGTTTCCTGCGGTTGGTCTGAATGTTTTTTGCAACACAAGTTGCGAACACAGACCACAACAGAACTTGCTCCATTTCTATATTTCAAAATAACTGAATTAAATTTTTGACCTTTACGGGGAGCGTAGTCGCTTGTCTCTGATATTTTTTTTCTACACCGACAGATGGCGGGCGAGTAGTAGATTGGGGTTTGTGTCGTGTGAACACACCACATTTGCAGCAATCTTTTGCATGTACAGACATCTGCGTCGATGTCTGCGCAGACAGATCGTTGCGTGTGGATCGGGCTTAACTAGATCAGACAGCTGTCGACAATGAAGTGTATGCCGTACATTGTTGAAATTCTTTATATGTTCCTTGGAATAGTCAAGCTTACCAACCACAAATGCGCAACAAGAATGTACCATTCTTTCTACATCTACGGACATACTACACAAGCCACCACACTGTGTGTGGCAGAGAGTACCCTGTAACACTATTAGTCATTTCCTTTCACGTTCCACTCGCAGATAAGGCTAGGGAAAATGACTGTCTATGTGCCTCTGTGTGAGTCTTAATTTCTTGTTTCTTGTCATCATGGTCCTTGTGTGATACACACGTTGGCAGCAGTAGGATTGCAGGGTGTCTACGACGCGGGAGATCCGGGAAAAACCCGGGAATTTTTTCATCCGGGACAAAACTGGGAAAAACCCAGGAATCTTTTTGAGTTCCGGGAATTTTTCTTTGTTTTAGTTTTCAGTTAAATTTTTGTGATTTTTACTGATAAGAACCAATACTCTTAACAAAAAAATTTACTGTATCCCGCATCTGTAGAATAATACTGCAGCAACAAAACATGAACGAGAGAAAAAAAACGAAAATAAAACTTAAGTCGCAAAGAAAATGAGCCATATACAACAACAAAACACAGTGCTCATAGAAGCATCTGCCAACAGCAAAGTGTGTCAAAGGCTTTAGGAAGACTGTGCAGTGCTTCTTAACAACAAATTGCCTCCAATGAGCGTGACGTGACAGTGTTTTTACATTAGATTCGTTTTAATGCAAGATCTTTTAATGTTTCACACGTACGAACATGCGGGCTTCCTGTGTCATCGTATCTGCGCAAGTGCAGTGACGCTTGTTATCTGGCGCTCTCTGGCAACTGCTGAAACGTAACTTTCAAATAGGTCACGGAAAAATGTTGTGAATATTGCTTTGAAAATCGTTACTTTCAAAATAAATTTCCTTTTATGTAAGAAACTATGTGGAGAGAGTGTACAACGAATTTCTTAAATCACAGAGCGTTTGACTCTCATTTAAAAATCATCTCTTTGGGGACGACCATATGAAGAATTTCGAGCCCAGAAGGTCAGACATTTACGTCGTTATTAAAAAAGTTTACTGGCACATTTATGTGATGTATGACGCGCAAAAAAGATCAACAATATATGTGGAAGCTTAGCTACTCTTGCAGCTTATTAATCTTAGAGACCAATATTATATGTGATAGCTTTGCTTTTCTTGTAGCAACAATTGTACACTAATTTAAGTCATTAATTTTTCTTATTTGTGTGTTTGCGCTACTTAAGAGTGATCTTGCTATTGGCTGACTACATCACGTGTCAAATGCTGCCATCACCTGGCGAGATCAGGTGACATGAGCTGTGACTGGCTTACAAAAGCGCGTCACAATCTCGATTTTAATGCTTCGGAAAGTAACATGCGGTGTTTGGCGGAATTCGAATTTATACCTTCGTAACACGGAAATATGCAGTGTATATGTTGCTGCACATCAAAGATCTATCCAAAACGTTTTTTTTCCCCGAGTTTCATTTTCTAAAGTGCCGGGAAATTCTACGTCGGCGTATAAAACCATAGACCATAAAGGGATTGATAAGTGCCGAGAAAAAGTATATTGTCACTTAACACGGAAAAAGTGTATTTTCACCTGGGAGAAAGTGTATTTTCAACCGTGAAATCCGGGAATTATTTTTCCTTGTCCATGTAGACACCCTGGATTGTACTGTAGTCAGCTTCAAATAGCGAATCTTTAGATTTTCTCAACACTGTTCCTTGAAAGGAATGTCACCTTCTCTCCACGGATTTTCATTTGAGTTTCTGGAGCACATCTGCAACACTTGCGTGTTGTCGAATGTACGGGTAACAAATCCCGCCTCTGAAACAATTCAGTGTCTTCCTTCAACCTGACCTGTTACCGATCCAAAACACTCAAGCAATACTTAAAAATAAGTTGCATCAGCATTCTATAAGTCATCTCCTTTACGTTTGAACCACACTTTCCTAAAATTCTTTTTCCCTACCACAATCTTCTTATGCTTCATCCATAGTATGCAGTATATCATGAGAAAAGAACAAGCTGAGTTTCACAAGAGCGGTGCTTTCTAAAATGGTGCTGATTTGTTGACGTGAGCTTTTCAGTCTGTAGAAAATGTATTATATTCGAACTGAGAATATGTTCAAGAATTCTGCAGTAAACCAATGTTAAGGATATTAATCTGTAATGTTGTGGGTCCTTTTGTTTGCCCTTCTTACATACACGAGTCACCTGCTCTTTTTCCAGTCGCTTGGCACTTTGTGCTGGACAAGAGATTTGCAATAAATGCAAGCTAAGTAAGCGGCCAGTGCCATAGAGTACTCTTTGTAAAACCAAATTGTGCTTCCATCCGGACCTTGAGACTTATTTGTTTTCAACTGTATCAATTGTTTCTCTATGCCAGGGATGCTTATTACTATGTTGCCCACGTGGGACTCTGTGCAACGGTAAAACAACAATATGTTTGCATGATTCTTCTGCATGAATGATTTCTTAAAGGTGGCTTTGAAAACTTCAGCTTTCATTTTGCTATCTTCAATTGGCACACCAGACGAGTCAATGAGTGACTGGAAGGAAGCTATAATGAACTGTTACCAACTGAGGTGGCACAGGGGTTGGCACACTGGACCTGCATTCAGGACAACGACAGTTCAAACCCGCGTCCAGCATCCTAATTTAGGTTTGCCTAAATCGCTTCAGGCAAATGACAGGATGGTTTGAAAGGGCGTGGCCAATTTCCTTCTCTCTCCTTCCCTAATTCGAGCTTGTGCTTGTCTCTGGTCGCTACACACTAATCCCCTCCCTCCTGTTCTCCCAGGTGAATATCTATCCAGTGCAAGGTCAACTTTTCTTTTGAGCCTGAGCCACAGTTCTTCTACAAGCTCCTACCATTGGTGTCACAGCCAGCCTTCAGATATGACCACAGTAGATATCTGTTTAACATGAGCATTAGTGTCAACTGAAATTATGTCCCAGAGTCCATATATTTTAACAAATTATAGGGGTCATTCCCTATGAAATCAACAAGTAAAATAATATGTTTGAACCTTGATGTTTTAGAATTGTCAAATTTTTTGTCATTTTATTCCTCCTGCCTACTAAGATAAAATACGAAATTGAAGATTTTTTGGTCATTTTTGTTTTTGAGATATTAATTTTTAATGTTCATAAAATTAGGCAACTTTGAAACCAAGAAATTACCATATCTCAAAAACTCTTTGACTTAAATATTAAAATATACACAATTTTTTTCAGTTTCTTATTAACTTTAAAAATATGCACTGCTTCAATATATTTATGAACATGCTAAATTTTAACAATCCAAACATTTTAAAATTCTTAATAATCAAAATTAGAATATCTTTCCCTTTGGAAAGAAAGTGTTACATACACTATTTCATAATGTGAGGGCCAAATTTCATGGTGGTATTCCAGTGGAAACATACTGAAACAAATTTTATTTTGCTGCAATTTACATTGTCAGTTATATCAAAGTTTCACATGGTTTGCAGGCTGATTCAAAAAACTGAAGTTAAAAGAAAGTTATAGAGTACTATATAGGCACTCTGCAGTTTATCATTTAAAAAAAGTAGTTAACAGTACCATGTAACAATTAACATAAATAATGTAAGGAACAACATTAATGGAAATTGCAGGATGAAACAATACATAAAATAAGGCAAAGTTATTCACCCACCTACAATGGTCTGATGTGTGGAGCATAGACACATGTAACAGGAAAAAAAGATTCACACTACCTATCAAGCTCTTGCGTTACTTCCAGAAAAAGTATACACATTTACACACGCAGCCAGACAGACATCCAAATACACATTCCCATGATGTGGAAGAGTTATTATTATCAAAAGCAGTTGCCTAGTTTGATGGAGGTGGGAAGGGGGTATAGAAGGAAGTAGCAAGATAGTGCAAGGCAGGTCTTTTGACATGGTTCAGCAGCTGCGCAACAAGACAAAAGGGTTCACAGGGTGCAGTATATAAGAGAGATAGAGAAAAGAAAATGGGGGAGGAAAGAAAGATGGTGCCAGGGAGATTTGAGAGAAAGGGGGAAGTTGCTGGAACCAGTTGGGGGAGGGGGGGGGGGGAGAGAGAGAGAGAGAGAGAGAGAGAGAGAGAGAGAGAGAGAGAGAGAGAGAGAGAGAGAGAGAGAATCCACACATGAGTGGTGGGGAAGTGGTGGGAGAAGGCAGTACATCGAGCTGGATGGGGAAGGAGTGGTGTGGACAGAAGAGAGAAGAGAAGAGGTAGGGCAGTGAGAAACGGGTTTAGGCCAGGGGGATTTCAAGAGAGCAAGATATGCTGGAGAGAGAATTCCCATCTGCATAGTTCAGAGAAACTTGTGCTGCAGCAGAGTATCCAGATAGCTCACATACTGAAGCAGCTGTAGAAGTCCTCTCTGTTATGGTATGCAACATGTTTGACAAATGGATGGTAAAGTTCGTGGTTCGCCACAGTTTGGCGTTGGCCACTCAAGTGAATAGACATTTGGTTACTTGTTTCGCACACACAGAATGCTGTACAGTAACTGCAGCATAGATGATTAATAACAGGTTGTTGTTGTTTTTATGGGACAAGCCTTGCACCTAGGCTGATCACAAGAGAATGACACATGGGGTGCAGGGTTGGGAGCAGAATTGTAATAGGGATGGACAAAGATATTCTGTAGGTTGAGTGCGTGGCAGAACACAACTTTGGGTGGTGATAAGATATCCATCATCTTTGGGCACGACGAGATGTAATTGAAGTCCTGCTGAAGAATGTGGTAGAACTTTTCAAAGCTATGGTGATACTGAGTGATCAGAGGATTGCTGGTTAACTGGTTTGGTATGGGAGATGTGTTTTTGGATGAACTGGACAGGATATTGTCTGTCAGTAAAGGCTCTGGTACGGTTATCAGTATATTTCAACAACTACTGCTTTCCACTGCAGGTGCAATATTCTTGGGTGGCAAGGCTGTGAGGAAGAGACTTTTTGACATGGAACGGGTGACAGTTGTCAGAATGGAGGTACTGTTGGTGGTTGGTGCACTTGACATCAACAGACGTATTTCTGGTACTATCTGAGAAGTGAAAATCAATGTCTTCACTAAAGATGCCTCTAGTCAAGTCATCGTAAGATGACCCCTGACAGATGCAGTGGGCTGGGCATTGCGGCTCCACATGTCTGCTGCAGCCTATTTTCTAAACATCTCTATGCCAATGCCTCAGTGTTGCTGGAGCCCTATAGATGGCTATTATATTCGCCTGCGGCAGTTTGCACTTCACTGCTGAAAGCTGGCAACTGCACTGCCAGCTGTCAGGAATCATCTTACTCCGACTCACCTACAGGAAGGTGTGTCGTTAAATTGATAAGGTGTAGGTGTTGAGGTTATGGAAGAATGAACAAAGGATGTCCTTATTGTCACTCCAGGTTATGAAAATTTCACGAGTGAATCTGACACAGGCAAGGAGTTTTGGGAGTTGACTGGTTGGGAAGGATTATTCCATGTGTTCCATAAATAAGCTGGCATAGGACTGTGCCATTTGAGTATTCTTGGTAGTACCAAAGATTTTTTTTATAGTTTCGGGCTTCGAAAGTGGAATAATTGTGGGTCAGGATGTGGTTGGCTATGAGGATTAGGAAAGAAGTGGTTGGTTTAGTCTCGGGAGGATGTTAGGGAAGGTGTCCACAGGCATAGGAGATGTTGCTGTACAAATGATCACATCCACAGTGACCAATGAGGAGTCTGGTGGTAATGGAACAGGAATTGTGGAAAAGTGGTGAAGGAAGTGAGCAGTGACTTGAATGTATGAAGGGAGGATACTGACAAATTTGGGAGGTGTTGATCAGAAAAGGCAGAAGTTTATTTGTGGGAGTGTTTAACCCAAGTAGAATGGGACAACCTGTGGGATCGGGTTTGAGGAGCAGGTAAAAGATAGGAGTGTGGGGGTTGGTATGAGAAAGAAGATGGATTCAGGTGCTGGGAAGGACTTAAGGCCTTGAGGAGCAGCTGGAGCTCATGTTCTACTTCTGGGATGGAATCATAAGGTTTGTATGCAGAGACGTAGAGTTGGCAGATACCCTCAGCTATGCAGTCACTAAGATTCGTGACCACTGTGGTGAAGCCATTGTCTGCGGCAAGGGTAAGATGCAGATTAGTTTTCAGGTTATGGATAGCTGTGTGTTTCAAAGGAGTAATGTCTGATTCATTGGCCCCCAGGGGGTCCACAACTCTTTTGTGCATACATGCGTGGCGAGCATGGGGCCCCGAACTAGTGCAGTTCTCCTTCCTTTCCGGGCTGCCCTACCCCCGCCCCCCCCCCCCTCCTTTCCCCATCCCTCCTCCCTCCTTGTCCCCAATCCTCCTCCTCCCCCCCTTTTACCTCCCCTTCACACTCCCTCTTCTTGGGAGTAATGTATCGAGCCTTCGTCTGGAGATGGACATTTGAAGACTCCAGGATCCTGTTTCCTTTGTTTTTCTCCATCCTCACGCTTTCTTCCTCTATTGGTCTTTCCCTATGTTCACTCTTCTCCTTGCTTTCATGCCCTTACTTCTATCTCTGCCTCTTTCTCCTTGCCCTCTTCTCCTGGTCTTCTTTTCCGTGTCTTATTCTCAGCTTCGGTGTTTAAGATTCTTTCTTCTATCCCTCTCTCTCTTTCCTCTCTTCTTTCCTCCCTGTGCGTGTCTGAAGGCCGGCCCACACGTTCGCACGTGTAGCTGATGACGGGGTAACGCGTAATTCCCCACCCTGGGTGGACAAGTAAGGCACGCACATACCCCCTGGTAAAGGCCAGGCCCAGGGAGGGTGATTGCCTGAGCTGTTACCTTCCGAACGTGCCAATTGGTCCCTCCGTCTGTTTCTCGGAAGGTGTGACCTGAGGTGTGGACAATCACCTAAGGCAGGAGTGCCCTCTGAAAGGGCTCTCACAAGGAAGGAGCGCATCATCGGAGACGCTGGCAATCGTGGGGGATTCATCCGCAATGGATTTTTCTTCTTCTTCTTCCCTGTCTTCCGCCCAAAAAAGAAAGCTAGATGAAACAACTGTTCCGAAAATTCTACCACGAGCACCGAAGTTTCTTGTTGTCACATGATCTGATGGTCACGATTTCTTAACAGTTAACCCTTTTGTCATTCAGAAGGGTGTAGATGCGATTGCAGGACCAGAGAAATCTTGTACTCGGTTGTGCAACGGTACCTTGCTGTTGGAGACAGTGTGTGCCTTCCAGGCCCAAAAATTACTCCGAGCCACTCTCTGACACACATCCCCTGTACGGGTGGAGGTCCACCACACCTTGAATTCGTCGTGTGGCATGGTGTATACCAGGTCACTCGACGGACTAACTGATGATGAGATTCTGTCTTTCCTCTCTGATCAGGGAGTGACGGCCGTCCATCGGGTCATGAAAAGGGTTGACAAGGACCTCATATCGACCCGAACCATATTCCTGACATTGGACAATGTGCAATTGCCTTCACGAATTAAAGCGGGTTATGATATCATTTCTGTTCGGCCGTATGTACCCAGCCCTACAAGGTGTTACCAATGTCAGCGGTTTAACCATACCCCGCAGTCTTGTTCAAGTGCGGCTAAATGCGTTACCTGTGGCAGGGACGCCCATGAGGGTGACTGTCCACCTCTGTCCCCTCGTTGCGTCAACTGTATGGGTGACCACGCTGCCTCCTCTCGCGACTGCCCCGTCTACAAAGATGAGAACAGTATACAGGAAATTCGAGTGAAAGAGAAGGTGTCGACCTCGGCTGCTCACAAGTTATTCAATAGCAGAAACCCCACTGTGCTTCCGGCAGGGAAATACAGTACCGTTCTCGCTTCTCCTCAGCCTACCAGGGAGGTCGCTACACAGATATGCAATCTGACATTTAACGATTCGGTCGTCAGATCGACCAGTGCTAAGATCGCCCAATAAACGTCTCCACTTCCTCCCACCAACCCTAAGGCTCAATCATCATCATCATCATCATCATCATCATCATCTGCTACTGCTAAGACGAGGACCTCTAAATCAGATGCTCAGACCTTCAAAAAAGAACCGACAAGCGAAGATTTCATGCGTACCCGAACTTCACAGCCATCAACTGTTCCTTCGACAAAACGTAATTATTCAAAGAAGGCTCATAGTAAAAAGAGTTCTCCATCTCCGTTGAGCTGCATTCTTCTCCTGCACCACCCAGCGGTTGCTGCCCCCGTCATCTTCAGTTTCGCCAGGCTGCACCACTGGTAGCCGAGCATCTGGTCTTTCACCGGAGGAGGAAGCTGCCCCTCCTGACCAGCTCAGGAAGGTGGCAGACGCAACTGTTGAGTTGATGGACCATGACTCACCACCTATCGATTGCAGCAGCAGTGCTCCCTCGAAGCCAGGCCCTCAGCGGCCATCAAGGTGACCATTTCTTGTTTCTTCTTTCTCTCTTCGTTTTCTTAATGGCACTTCTTCAATGAAATATTCGCGGCATTCGGTCCAACCGAGAGGAACCAAAATTGCCCCTTCGAATGCACTGCCCGCTTATTGTGTAGGTGTCCAAGAAACGAAGTTACGCCCAAGCGATCACTATACCTCCGTGCATTTTGACCTACCCCCTGTGGCAGGTATTCCGGCCCATGGAGGGGTCATGTTGCTGGTTCGGGATGATGTCTACTACAATCCAATAACATTGCACACGGATCTGCAGGCAGTTACCGTCCAAATTACTCACCCCACTTTCACATTTTCCATTTGTACTGTTTACACTCCATCATTGTCTGCCTTTACTAGGGCAGACATGATACAACTGATTGCTCAGCTTCCTACACCATTTTTGTTGATTGGAGACTAATGCCCACCATCCTCTTTGGGGCTCTCCAGCATCCTGCCCGAGAGGCTCCCTCTTGGCAGACCTTTTCAACCACCTCAATCTAGTCTGCTTAAATACCGGTGCACCTACCTTCCTATTGGACGCAACGCATACCTATTCCCACTTGAACCTCTCATTATCCACTATCCAACTTGCACATCAGTTCGAGTGGTATACTCTGTCTGCACACGTACTCGAGCAAATCCCCTGCGTAATCCATCTACTGCATCACACCCATTCTCCACGTTCCACTAGCTGGAACATCTCCAAAGCTGACTGGGGGCTTTTCACATCCCTGGCAACCTTCCATGATCAAGCCTTCTCCGGCTGCGATAGTCAGGTCGCATACCTCACGGAAGTTATTCTCACTGCTGCTGAATATTCCATCCCTTGTACTTCCTCTTCTCCCCGTCGAGTCCCAGTCCCCTGGTGGACTACGGCATGCAGCGACACTATTCGTGCTCGGCGACGTGCTTAACGCACCTTCCAACGCCACCCTACGATGGCGAACTGTATCAGTTACAAACAGCTCCATGCACAATGTCGTCGTGTTATCAAAGAAAGCAAAAAGGCTTGCTGGGTGGCTTTTACCAGCTCATTCAACAGTTTTACTCCTTCTTCGGTTGTCTGGGGTGGCCTGCACCGGTTATCTGGCACCAAGGTCCACTCGCCAATCTCTGGCCTGACTAGCGAATGAAGTCCTTGTGGATCCTGAGGATGTCTCAAATGCCTTCGGCCACTTTTTCGCGGAGGTTTCGAGCTCTGCCCATTACTACTCTGCCTTCCTCCCCCGAAAACAAGCGGAGGAGGCCCAGCCACCTTCTTTCCAGTCTTTGAATCGTGAAAGTTACAATGCCACCTTCACCGTGTGGGAACTTGAAAGTGCACTCGCCCGGTCCTGATCCTCTGCTCCGGGCCCGATGGTATCCATATTCAGATGCTGAAGAACCTTCCTCATGCAGGTAAAGGCTTTCTTCTTCATGCCTATAATCGCATCTGGACTGAAGGTCATGTTGCCACACGCTGGCGTGAAGTAATTGTTGTTCCCATACCCAAACCAGGAAAGGACAAACAACTTCCTTCCAGTTATCGCCCCATCTCCCTTACCAGCTGCATCTGCAAGGTGATGGAGTGCATGGTAACTTCTCGATTGGTTTGGCTCCTTGAATCTCGACACCTCCTTACCAATGTTCAATGTGTCTTTCGTAGGCGCTGCTCTGCTGTTGACTGCCTAGTTACCTTGGCGGGCATTCTCTGCACCATGCACTCTTGGGGCCTTCGCGGTTGCCTCCCTCTTTTTATTAATGCATTTTTAATGGATCGAATGTTCAGGGTATGTATGGGTTCTGTTTTGTCAGATGCCTTTCGCCAGGAGAATGGGGTGCCCCAGTGCTCCGTTTTGAGCGTGGCCCTTTTTGCCATAGCTATCAATCCAATAATGGATTGCCTTCCAGCTGACGTTTCAGGCTCCCTTTTCGTGGACGGCTTTACGATCTACTGCAGCGCTCAGAGAACATGTCTCCTGGAGTGCTGTCTTCAGCGTTGTCTTGACCATCTATATTCATGAAGTGTCGCCAACCGTTTCCTTTTTTATGGTGAGAAAACGATCTATATGAACTTCTGGCACTACAAACAGTTTCTTCCACCTTCCTAGCAGCTCAGTCCCGTTGCTCTCCCATTCGTGGAGACAACAAAATTTTTAGGTCTTACATTTGACAGGAAACTTTGCTGGTCTCCACATGTGTCTTACTTGGCTGCTCGTTGTACCCGTTCCCTAAATATTCTCCGTGTTCTCAGCAGTACGTCTTGGGGAGCAGATCGAATGCTCCTGCTTCGCTTATATCGGTCCATTGTCCGATTAAAGCTGGATTATGGGAGCTTTGTCTACTCTTCTGCCCAGCCGTCCATCTTATGCTGTCTAAACTCTATCCACCATCGGGGGTTACATCTTGTGACTGGAGCATTCTACACCAGCCCTGTTGAGTGTCTGTATGCCAAAGCCGTTGAATTACCGCTAAACTACCGGCGCGATATGTTGCTTTGTCGGTACGCCTGCCGACTGATGTCAATGCCCGACCACCAGTCATATTTCTCCTTCTTTGACGACTCTCTCGACCGCCGATATGGGCTGTATGTCTCTGCCCTGTTACCTCCTGGAGTTTGCTTTTGTTGCCAGCTTCAGCAACTTGATTTTACCCGCCCTAAGACTTTTCGAGTGGGTGAGAGCCCGACGCCACCTTGGCTCCAGACTCAGGTTCGCATTCACCTTGAACTCAGCTCGCTCCCAAAGGAGAGGACCGCAGATTCGATATACCGCTCCGGGTTTGTCGAACTTCGTTCGAGGTTCGCTAATAACGTCTTTATTTACACGCGTCGGATGTACCTTTCTCATTGGAGATGATACCTTTCAGTACCGGCTCCTTGACCAGTGTTCAAGCTTTACAGCTGAGCTTTTTGCTCTCTTTCAGGCTGTTCAGTATATCCGCCGCCATCGTCATTCTCCCTATGCCATCTGCTCTGATTCTTTGAGCGCCATTCAGAGTCTCCGTGACCCATATTTGGACCACCCTCTCGTGCAACAAATTCAGCAGTCCCTTCAGTCGCTAGCTGATACCGGCACTCATGTCCTTTTTTTGTGGATTACTGGCCACGTTGGTGTGACTGGGAACGAAGCTGCTGATGCTGCGGCCAAGGCTGCTGTCCTCTTGCCTTGGACAGCTTCCTTTTGTGTCCCATCAGCTGATGTTAGTGGAGTTCTTTGTCGGCACGTTTCATCATTGTGGCATGAAACTTGGACCTCTCTCCATGAAAATAAACTTAGGGTCATCAAACCATTCCTGATGGCTTGGACGACCTCCTCACGCCCTTCCCGGCGAGAGGAGGTCATTCTGGCCAGGTTGCAGTTGGGCATTGCCGATTTAGCCACCGCTACCGGTTGTCTGGTGACCCCTGTGGTCATCCATTGATGGTGCGCCAGGTTTTATTGCCCTGTCTCCATTTTATTCACTCTCGTGTTGTCCTGTGTCTGCCATCTACCTTACAGGAACTTTTAGCTGATGACGCTCTAGCAGCTGCTTGTGTCCTTCGTTTTATTACACTGACGGACTTGTCCCAAATGATCTAACTCTTATTTTGTTTCTCTCCGTCTTTGTAAGTAAGGGATTTAGGAAACAAAGATGAGGCCAGGTTCGAAATGATTTCATTAAAAATTACCAAGGGCTGACTGGGTGGTGGGGGAAGATGATCGCATTTGGAGGGAGGTGGGAGGTTGGAACTGTAGAACTGTTTCAAACAAGCTAACAAGCTTCTATTGTTGTATTGGGAGTTTTGATTCGGGGGGGGGGGGGGGGGGGTTGGTGCATGGAAAAGAATTGTTTCCACTGCAGAGAACGAATTAAGGAAATAGTCATTTACATGGTTTAACTGGTGTGATTCAGATTCATTGATGACATGATCATGCTGTGGACAGCCTTTCTCCTTTTGTCCATAACCTAAACACCTACTTCCAAATTCACTTCATCCAGTTCTCTTCACTCAACGAGCCACCTTCCTAGATGATTTGTCAATTTCCAACTCTCAGATGGCTCCACAAATACATCTGTTCATATCAAGCACACCAACCAGCAACTGTGTCACCACTTTGACAGCTGTCACTCTGTCCATGTCAAAAAGTCTTTTTTCCTACAGCCTCACCCTCTGTGGATGCTGCATCTGCAGTGGAAAGCAGAAGTTGTTTAAATATATCAATAACCTTACCAGAACCTTTATGACAATATCCTATCCAACTCTCCAATATACATTCTCTTGTGCCACCTCCTCCTCTGACATCAGTAAATATGTTAATCAGCTAACAACCAGCACTCCTCTGAATATTCATTGTCATCCTGACCCAGGAAAGCTCAACCACATCCTTCACCAGAGCTTCAATTACCTCTTGTCATGCATCAAGGGGAGGGGAGATATTGTACCCACATCGCCCAAAGTAATGTTCCGTCGCGTACCAAACCTACAGAATATCCTTGTCCATCCCTATTCCGGTCTTACTCTCAATGCTGCACACCGTGGGTCATTACCTTGTGGTTGGCCTACGTGCGAGACCCGTCTTGTTCAATCCAGTCAGTCATTACGTACCCAATAAAAGGTTGGCATTTGTGAAAGCAGCCATGTTATGTATCAACTGTAATGTAATTACTGTACAGTATTCTGTACGTGAATGGCCACTGCTAAAATGTGCAAACTGTAAAATTAACCATTCAGTTCCCGAACCTGTTGCACTCCATAACAGAAATGTCTTCAACAGCTGCTTCGCTCTGTGGGCTGTTTCTGTTTTGCACTGCCTCATCTTACCTTTACCTTTGTTTTTTCTGTCCACATCGCTCTGTCCCCATCTACATTGTGTACTGCCCTCTCCTACCACTTCTCCTCCCTCCACTGCCCCTCTATGCATGGTCTCTCCCTCCCCCCTCCCCGCAGGTCTGGGAGTTAGAATAGGCCCTAAGGTATCCCTGCCTGTCGTAAGAGGTGACTAAAAGGAGTCTCCCACTTTTCGGCCTATAAGTTCAGGTCCCATTTTATGGTTTGATCTGCCACTTTCCAAATTCTACAGAAGTGCAGCCATGGGGGGTAGGATGCCTTACATGCAGCATGAGTTATCCGTAGTGCCCTTAGATTTGATCTCCTGAACCTCTTGTCACGGCTTTGCATGTCCACCTGCAATTCAGCTATTTGGGCGAGGACATGTTCCGGGGTGTGTCATCTTCTTCCATTGTCTGCTTCTTCCTTTGCTGTGGCTAGTTAGTGCCCGTGGGGAGAGCCCCTGATCAGAGTGGGTGGCATCAGGGCGGATGATCCGCAATGAAGTGGACTAAGTCATCTCTTGCTGGTGACCATATGGCGCCAGCAGTCTCTTAGAAGGGCAAGATCAAGTACTATGCTGACAGATATGACCCTAAATCGTTGCCCTCCCTCACTACACCATGGGAGGAACTTAGGGCTACAGAAAGACGAGTCATGTTCACCTAGGTATTTAGTCTGTAGCAGAATGGATGGGGACACCTTTCTACCCATGAAGCCTCAGTTTTTTGTTGAATATCTTGCAGATAAGTTTGGGGAAGTGACAACGCTGTCCAAGATGAAAAACGGTGCAGTCTTGATTCAGACAGCATCCCCAGACCAATCCCGGGTGCTACTTGCTTGTGACCAGCTGGGTGATATTCCTGTTTCCGTCGCTGCCCATGAAAGCCTCAACATGGTTCAGCGGATTATTTTCCATCGAGACCTCCTCTTGCAGTCTGATGATGAGCTCAGAGCCAATCTAGAACGGCGGCACCGTTACAGGGGACCCAAAGACAACAGGGTTGCCTTTGTCTTGGCCTTTGAGGGTGATTCATTGCCAGAAAAGATCAAGGTGATGGTTTACCCCTGTGATGTTAAACCATACGTCCCGCCCCCTATGCGGTGCTTTAAGTGCTGGAAATTTGGGCACATGTCTTTCCACTGCTCTTCCAACGCCACACGTCGAGACTGTGGACGTTCAATGCATCCAGATACTCCCTGTGCACCTCCTGCCACTTGTATCAACTGCGGAGAGCAGCACTCCCCCTGCTCGCGAGACTGCACAGTCCGCAGTACTCCAAAAGGAGTGGAAAATCATGGAGTACAATACCTTGGAGCGATTGACTTACCAAGAAGCTGAACATAAATTTTAACGATTACACCCCGTTTGGTTGACGTCCACATACACTGCAGCTACATTACAATCGCCATCACAAGTACCAGTCATACCACTCTGTGCCACAAACAGTGGGCCGTCCAGGCCTCCAGAATACAACCGCCCCTTTGGTGGTAGGGGGAAAATCTTCCGTTGCTCCCGAAGTCCTACTTCGAGAGCAAGGCCCCCCAAACGCATTGGAAGTCAGCGCCCCCCCCCCCCCCCCCAGCCGCAAAAACAACAGCCTCCTCTGGCTCCTCTCGTATGGAAGGAGTCCCTTGACCCTTGAGACTCTCTCTCCCAAGGTCTACACTAATGCCACAGCGGACACTCACCAGTGGCTAAAGGAGCCAAAAGCTGCTGGACAAAGAGCTTCACGGTCTTCCTCCGTGCCTGAAGCTACTTTGGATAACTCCTCCCAGCAAGCCCCTAAATAGAAGCGAGAGGGCAAAGAAACGAAGTCTACGAAGGAAAAGGACCCCCTGGTGGTCCCAACACCATCACTCCCTACCAATTCTGCACCTGTTGATGAGGTGGAGATCACAGCATCCCCCGAGGATCTGGATCTCACTGATGCCTCATCCACAATAGGAATGGATACAAATACTCAATCAGTGGCAGAAGGTGACCCTGAGGCTTAACCTGCCTCCTTGCATTCTTCATACCTTCCCAGCCTCACTGTAACGTCATCCTCCGGTGGAATGGGTGCGGCTTTTTCCACCACCTGGCTGAGCTATGGCAACTGTTAAGCTTTACACTTGCTTTTTGTGTTACCCTCCAGGAAACCTGGTTCCTGGCAATGCGGACCCCTGCCCTTCACAGCTATAGGGGAAATTACAAGGACTGTAGTGACTATAATAGAGTGTCAGATGGAGTTTGTGTCTGTCCTGAACTCAGTATGCAGTAAACCTGTGCCCCTTCAAACCCCTCTTGAAGCTGTGGCTGTCAGGATAAGGATGACACAAGAAATAACTGTCTGAAACTTATATCTTTCTCCAGATGGTGCAGTACTCCTGAACGCATTGGCTGCACTGATTCATCAACTACCTAGATCTTTCCTACTTTTGGGAGATTTTAACGCCCATAACCACTTGTGAGGTGGAACTGTGCTTACTGGCCGCAGTAGAGGTGTCAAAACTTTCCTGTCTCAACTCGACCTCTGCCTCTTAAATACTGGGTGCCCCCACACATTTCAGTGTGGCTCATGGCTCATGGCACTTGATTTATCCCTCTGCATCCCAGAACTTCTCCCATCTGTCCACTGGAGAGCCCACAATGCCTTATGTAGTAGTGACCACTTTCCCATCTTCCTTTCACTCCCCCAGTGCCATTGCCCCAGATGTCTACCAAGATAGGCTTTATGGGGAGGTTTACTATCTTTGGCCCGAAAAAAGCATGTTCTTTGAGAATTTTTTTCTCGGGATGTGTTGTAGATATCAATGACAAATTTAGTCAAAATCTACAAACTGGAATTTTTTCGACCGGAAAAGTCTAAGAGCAAAGGCGGAAGTGCTGTCGGAATGAAACAAAATTCAATGTAGATGTCCACTTGCGGTATGTTACAGGTCAGCTGGCTCGTCTGAAATCAAAATTGAGTTGATATTAGCGAAGTATATAAGATTCTATAGGAGCTGTACCTTACTTATTTGGATCCGTAGGAAACAGAATGGTGGCCATTTGGAAAAAAAAGGGTTTTTTCATCGATTTTTTGACTTCATCGGCCAAGTTGTAATATTTATAGTTGATGGATCAGGGGTAAAAGTGGTACAACTCCTAGACAATTTAGTTAGCTTCATCGGAAACAAAGAATCATGCCAATCAGTTCAGTAGATTTGAAGTTAACATACCGCGTGATAAAAAAAGTCATTTAGAGAAAAACGCATTTGAAGGGCCGTCCATCTCCCCCTCTCTGTATGCAGACGACTTCTGCATTTCTTACTGCTCCACCAGTACTGGTGTTGCTGAGCGGCACCTACAGGGAGCCATCCACAAAGCGCAGTCATGGGCTCTTGCCCACGGCTTCCAGTTTTCAGTCGCTAAGTCGTGTGTCATGCGCTTCTGTCGGCGTCGTACCATTCATCCGGAACCAGAACGTTACCTTAATGATGATACACTCACTGTAGTGGAGACATATAGATTCTTAGGACTGGTTTTCGATGCCCAATTGATGTGGCTTCCCCATATTCGTCAGCTGAAGCGGAAGTGCTGGCAGCACCTCAATGCCCTCCGCTGCCTGAGCAACACCAACGAGGTGCAGATCGCTCTACGCAGCTGCAGCTCTACAGAGCCCTTGTTCAATACTACCTTGACTATGGGAGTCTGGTTATGATTTGGCGGTGCCCTCAGCATTGCGTTTGCTCGACCCAGTGCACCACTATGGCGTTTTACTGGCAGCAGGAGCTTTTAGGGCGAGTCCAGTACCCAGCATCCTGGTGGAGGCCGGAGTCCCTCCGTTGAAGGTTAGGTGTGCACAACTGCTCGCCAGTTATGTTGCACACATTCATAGTTCTCCTGAGCATCCTAATTACTGTCTCCTTTTCCCATCCGCAGCGGTTCACCTCCCTCATCAGAAGCCCAGGTCAGGGCTTAAGATTGCGGTTTGTGTCCAGTCTCTTCTGTCTGAAGTGTAGTCCTTGCCTTTACCACCTATACTCAAGGTCCATTCGCATACACCTCCATGGCGTACACCTAGGCCGAAACTTCACCTGGACCCACCACATGGTCTTAAGGACTCATAGTTAACCCTGCATCTCTCTGCTGTCACTTCCTCTCGATTCTTGACATGTACTGAAGTCATGAAGTGGTTTACAGTGACGGCTTGATGGCTGATGGTCATGTTGGCTTTGTGTATGTTCATGGAGGACATATTGAACAGCACTTCTTGCCGGATGAGTGCAGTGTTTCCACTGCAGAGTGCAGTGCATCCGCTCATGTCCAGGCGAGTCGTTCCTTCTCTGTACTGACTCCTTGAGCAGCCTACAAGCTGACCAGTGCTACCCCTGCCATCCTTTGGTAGTGACCATCCAGTAGTCCATCTATGCCCTGGAACAGTCCAGTCGTTCCGTGGTGTTTGTGTGTACCCCAGGACACGTCGGAATCCCAGGAAATGAACTTGCCGACAGGCTACATGGAAACTGCTTCTGGAGATAGGAATGCATGTAGCTGCCCTGCGATCATTAATACGCCACAAGGTTTTTCAGCTTTGGAAGATGGAATGGCATAATCACAGTACGCACAACAAACTGCGTGCCCTTAAGGAGACAACGAATGTGTGTAAGCTCCACATTGGCCGTATGCGGCTAGCACATGGCTACCTCCTCCGTCATGAGATCCCACCTCCGTGTCACTGTGGCTCACATATGACTGTCATCCACATCTTGCTCGACTGCCCACTTTTAGTCGCTCTGTGGCAGACTTTTAACCATCCCAGCACCCTACCTTTGGTGTTGGGTGACAATGCCTCAACAGCAGATTTAGTTTTATGTTTTATTCGTGATGCGGGTTTTTATCGTACCATCTAAGGGTGAACATTTAGCCTTCTCTCTGAGGTCACCACCCTCCCTCCATATTAACTCTGTCGCACTTCCTTTGCATTTGTTTGTGTTGGTGGTCGTCTTTTCCCTATGTGTATTCACCTCACCTTGTCTTTTTGGGGTTGACATTTTAACGTGTTGCAGAGTGGCTGGCTCATCCTCTCTTATTATTGTGATCAGCCAGCCCAGACCATATGCTCTATGGTTTTAATACCTTCTTCTACTTTTCCTTGTGGTGTGTGTTTTCTCCGTTTTTTGTTCATTCTATTCGTTTTCGTTTTGGGTGATTTTGCACCTTGAGCTTTGCTTATGTCAGGAAAAAGGGACTGATGATGACCCTATGGTTTGTTCCCTTTATACCCCAAACCAACCAACCAACCCCCCCTCTCCCTGCCTCTCCCCCCTCTCCCTATCTAATTCCTCCCTTTTTAAACCTCTCACTTTCTCTTCATCTCCCCCCCCCCCCTTTTTCCTTCTCTTTTTATTTCTAATATGCTCTACTCTGTGAACCCTTTCGTTAGGTTTGGCAGCCACTGATTCATCTGTTGAGACATGGCTCACAGTATCCCACTACCTCCTGCCTGCCTCTCGCGTTCTTCCCTACTCTCTCCCCACCTCTGTCACCCCAGGCAATTGCTTTGAATAATTTGTCTTACTGTGACCAGAGGAGTGTGCGTGTGGGTGTTTGTGCGGATGTATGTCATTTTGCTAGAAAAATAGCAAAAGCTGTTGTGAATACTGATTTCCATTACATGTGTTTCTTCACAATAAATGTGTTTCTGCTCCACTCATGTTTCTGTCTATTTTGCATACTGTAAGGGATATGTCATCTTCATTTTATGTAACATTCAATTTAGTTGTAGTTCGTGTTTGTATATTTTACCGTATATATAGTAAAACAAAGATTCACCTCTATTGCCAGTAATTAACTGTAGTGGAGATGATTGTTAAGATAAAATTAGCAAAGCACTTGAAAGTTGATTCTATGGTTGTTGCCTATTTAATTGGTTTGTTGTTTCATTGTAATAAAGTTTAGTTGTAACTTGTATTTATTTGACACTATCACCAAATATTTAGTTACAACAATGAAAACAATAAATTTTTGACAAAATAATTTAATTGGATAGATAAAAAATCTGCTCACTGAGCAGCGGCAGAATACATGCAAAAGAAGGTTCCCTGTGTCCCAGGAGAGATCGCCGAATTAGCAGATGCGCGTCCGCCTGTGGGACACGCACGGCTACTCAATGCGGGGCCTATCATGCTGGAAAGTGCCACTGCTGACGATGTAAGCTTTGACACACATGCAGCACAGTTGCAGATATTTGTGGGAACTGCACACTGCATTTGCTTTTGTCCCCTTCCGTCCCGACTTTTCCTGACTGCTCATCTGTGGACTGCTAATAATAATTTTTATTACATGTCCTACGTAAAATTCAGCATACACCAGCTTGGCCCCATTTTCGGACACGATCGCAAAACACATCGCAAGGTTTGACCGAGACTCAAACTCGGCTCACTGGGTTCAAAGGCTAGTGTGTTAACCATTACCCTATGGAACCGTACACTACTGTCAGAAGGGGATGGATGTGGATGCAGCGTGCAGTTTTTGCAAATGACTCGAATACCTGCAACTGAAAGCAGTGGCGCTTCCCAGCATGACAGTTTCACATCTCTCAAACAACCTTCTTTTATGTGTGTTCCCTGCCACCACTTGGTGAGTAGTTTTTTAGTCTATCCGATTAAATTATTTTGTCATCAGTTGGTTGTTTTCATTGTTATATTAGCCCATGTGGTCATCATTCCTTCTTATGTAACCCTCTTGTCAGTCTTTGTTGTTGTATGTCTTGTTCAAACTGTCGTCTGTTTCCTACCTTATGTGTTACCAACCTTCTTTTATGTGTGTTATGCTGCTGCTTGGTGAGTAGACCCTATATTAACAACCTTCTTTTATGTGTGTTATGCTGCGGCTTGGTGCGTAGACCCTATATTTAGTTAGTATTATTTATTTTAATAATAAAATATTAAACAAAAGGGGATTCTGCTTTAGTTCTATGTTAAAAATGCTGCTCGTTTACATCTTGCTTTATTCTCAGTTAAGTGACACATTATTAAAAGTTCAAAATCATAAAAGTAAAATGATAAACATGTGAAATTTCTGTATTGTTGAGAAGGCTACAGTTTTGTGTACAAGTTAAGTCCTCACGACAAGTGTGTAAAGGAGCTCAGTGGATAGAGTAACAAGTGTGCACAGGAGCCCAGTCGTCAGTGACGTCTGTACATAAACTTGTACCCCCACTACATTTGCTGGGTGTGGCATTGTTGTAGTCAGTCTGTTCAGAAACCTCTGTTAGAGTGGATGTACGTACTTCACGGAGAGTGTAGAATATTTTATGTGCTTTTGTTGTGTGATTTCTAACTAACTAAAAGAATTTTAAAAATTAATAAGAAATTTGAAAGACTGATAGGAATGCAATAAAATGGATGAACAGTACTGTAATGGATAGATAGTATGTGAAGTGTGTGTCACAAAACAGTTTATGGTTCAGTTTAAAAAAACACAAAAAATATTATTGAGTTTGATGAATATAGACAAACTTTGTTTACATTACGAGTAAGTTCTTCTATATCATCAGTTTTTATCAAGAGAAAAAATATGTTCTGAAGTACAGCCACATTTTTGGAAAAAATGCTCTGATCCACTCATGGTTCATAAAAAGCCAGTTATTAAAGGTTTGAGGAAAATAAAATTTGAACACTTGTCCTTGTGCGGCTGGTCCCGGTGGAGGTTCCAAGTCCTCCCTCGGGCATGGGTGTGTGTGTGTGTTTGTCCTTAGGATAATTTAGGTTAAGTAGTGTGTAAGCTTAGGGACTGATAACCTTAGCAGTTATGTCCCGTAAGATTTCACACATATTTGAACATTTTGAACACTTGCCCTTTATTAGTGCGAGTAAAACAGCTTCCCGAGTGAAATTTAATGTGATACCTGCAAATTCCCTGTGCCTAAATTTACTCAAAATTTTTTATCGTGAATCCAGAACTAGAATCGTGTAACCTTTTTAATGATGTTTATATACCTAATGAGGATTGATTGATTGATTTCAACAGGACAGCTAAAACAGCTTAGGTCTAACCCGCCACTGCCTACACTGAAACTAGGTTTATTGTGCGGTATCACTCCCTGTATATCTAGTAAAGCCAACCAGTGCCCTTAAATAGTGCAAGGAGTCCCTCTACCAGTTTTTTGTTAGACACAATTTCTTCAGGTCTAGTTGTCCCGAAGATTCTGTATCTTTTACTCTCTAATGCCATGCATTCAAAGATTAGGTGTGATGCAGTTTCTTCACCCTCATCACAGATCCTACATTTAGGGTCCTCTTCCATTATACCCATTGTGTGTAGGTGTTTTTTGAAGTTCCCATGGCCAGTCATCTGTCCAGTCATGAGTTTGATCTCGTTCCTGTTCAATCCCAGGATTACAGAGCTTCTTTTAAAACATGGCTCGGGCATCATAACCTTACCATGTTTTAGTTTATGGACCTTGGTCCAATATCCTACATGCTGATTCCTAAGCCAGTTCTGTAGTTCTAATTTGATCATAGCCTTGGTGATTGTCAAGACAGGTTCCGGTCCAATAAATGGTATTGTTGCCCCCCCCTCCTAGCCAATCTATCGGCTTGTTCATTGCCACAGACCCCTGAGTGGCCAGGGACCCACACTAGGTAAACCCAATTGCTTCCCCCTAGCTCCACCAGAGCCCTGTGGCAATCTGCAACAATTTGAGGTCTTGTTGCAGGAGCTGCCAATGATTTCAGGGCTGTCTGAATAGATGTAGATGCTACGGTCATTGTAGCACCTACTCATATTCTCCTCCACACATGCCCTGATTGCAGTAATTTCAGTTTCGAATACAGAGGCCAGTTTCCCTAGAGAGATGCTGCTCTCCAGTCTTGGCTGAACCCCGTATAATCCTGCCCCAACGCCTTGATCTGTTTTCAACCCATCGGTGAACCAAATGGTGTTGAACTGTTTTCTCCCACTGCTCCCAACTTCCAATTATTATGTTGTAAGGCTTGTCGAAGCAGTTCAGAGTTATTATATAGTCAGCGGGCATTTCCCCAGCCATACCTATATTTACCTCACTCACTATGTTAGTGTGTGATTCTGGATATCCGAATGAGACCCAGTTTTGGCCAGTTTTAAGTCTGTATGCTCCAGCTGCTGCCCAAGTGTAATTTAATGTGATACCTGGAAATTCCCTGTGCCTAAATTTACTCAAATTTTTATCTTGAATCCAGAACTAGAATCGTGTAACCTTTTTAATGATGTTTATATACCTAATCCCCCCCATGAACCATGGACCTTGCCGTTGGTGGGGAGGCTTGTGTGCCTCAGCGATACAGATAGCTGTACCGTAGGTGCAACCACAACGGAGGGGTATCTGTTGAGAGGCCAGACAAACGTGTGGTTCCTGAAGAGGGGCAGCAGCCTTTTCAGTAGTTGCAAGGGCAACAGTCTGGATGATTGACTGATCTGGCCTTGTAACAATAACCAAAACAGCCTTGCTGTGCTGGTACTGCGAACGGCTGAAAGCAAGGGGAAACTACAGCCGTAATTTTTCCCGAGGGCATGCAGCTTTACTGTATGATTACATGATGATGGCGTCCTCTTGGGTAAAATATTCCGGAGGTAAAATAGTCCCCCATTCGGATCTCCGGGCGGGGACTACTCAAGAGGATGTCGTTATCAGGAGAAAGAAAACTGGCGTTCTACGGATCGGAGCATGGAATGTCAGATCCCTTAATCGGGCAGGTAGGTTAGAAAATTTAAAAAGGGAAATGGATAGGTTAAAGTTAGATATAGTGGGAATTAGTGAAGTTCGGTGGCAGGAGGAACAAGACTTCTGGTCAGGTGAATACAGGGTTGTAAATACAAAATCAAATAGGGGTAATGCAGGAGTAGGTTTAATAATGAATAGGAAAATAGGAATGTGGGTAAGCTACTACAAACAGCATAGTGAACGCATTATTGTGGCCAAGATAGATACGAAGCCCACACCTACTACAGTAGTACAAGTTTATATGCCAACTAGCTCTGCAGATGACGAAGAAATTGAAGAAATGTATGATGAAATAAAAGGAAATTATTCAGATTGTGAAGGGAGACGAAAATTTAATAGTCATGGGTGACTGGAATTCGAGTGTAGGAAAAGGGAGAGAAGGAAACATAGTAGTTGAATATGGATTGGGGCTAAGAAATGAAAGAGGAAGCCGTCTGGTAGAATTTTGCACAGAGCACAACATAATCATAACTAACACTTGGTTTAAGAATCATGAAAGAAGGTTGTATACATGGAAGAACCCTGGAGATACTAAAAGGTATCAGATAGATTATATAATGGTAAGACAGAGATTTAGGACCCAGGTTTTAAATTGTAAGACATTTCCAGGCGCAGATGTGGACTCTGACCACAATCTATTGGTTATGACCTGTAGATTAAAACTGAAGAAACTGCAAAAAGGTGGGAATTTAAGGAGATGGGACCTGGATAAACTGAAAGAACCAGAGATTGTACAGAGTTTCAGGGAGAGCATAAGGGAACAATTGACAGGAATGGGGGAAATAAATACAGTAGAAGAAGAATGGGTAGCTTTGAGGGATGAAGTAGTGAAGGCAGCAGAGGATCAAATAGGTAAAAAGACGAGGGCTAGTAGAAACCCTTGGGTAACAGAAGAAATATTGAATTTAATTGATGAAAGGAGAAAATATAAAAATGCAGTAAGTGAAGCAGGCAAAAAGGAATACAAACGTCTCAAAAATGAGATCGACAGGAAGTGCAAAATGGCTAAGCAGGGATGGCTAGGAGACAAATGTAAGGATGTAGAGTCCTATCTCACTAGGGGTAAGATAGATACTGCCTACAGGAAAATTAAAGAGAGCTTTGGAGATAAGAGAACGACTTGTATGAATATCAAGAGCTCAGATGGAAACCCAGTTCTAAGCAAAGAAGGGAAAGCAGAAAGGTGGAAGGAGTATATAGAGGGTCTATACAAGGGCGATGTACTTGAGGACAATATTATGGAAATGGAAGAGGATGTAGATGAAGATGAAATGGGAGATATGATACTGCGTGAACAGTTTGACAGAGCACTGAAAGACCTGAGTCGGAACAAGGCCCCCGGAGTAGACAACATTCCATTGGAACTACTGACGGCCGTGGGAGAGCCAGTCCTGACAAAACTCTACCATCTGGTGAGCAAGATGTATGAAACAGGCGAAATACCCTCAGACTTCAAGAAGAATATAATAATTCCAATCCCAAAGAAAGCAGGTGTTGACAGATGTGAAAATTACCGAACTATCAGTTTAATAAGCCACAGCTGCAAAATACTAACACGAATTCTTTACAGACGAATGGAAAAACTAGTAGAAGCCAACCTCGGGGAAGATCAGTTTGGATTCCGTAGAAACACTGGAACACGTGAGGCAATACTGACCTTACGACTTATCTTAGAAGAAAGATTAAGGAAAGGCAAACCTACGTTTCTAGCATTTGTAGACTTAGAGAAAGCTTTTGACAATGTTGACTGGAATACTCTATTTCAAATTTTAAAGGTGGCAGGGGTAAAATACAGGGAGCGAAAGGCTATTTACAATTTGTACAGAAACCAGATGGCAGTTATAAGAGTCGAGGGACATGAAAGGGAAGCAGTGGTTGGGAAGGGAGTAAGACAGGGTTGTAGCCTCTCCCCGATGTTGTTCAATCTGTATATTGAGCAAGCAGTAAAGGAAACAAAAGAAAAATTTGGAGTAGGTATTAAAATCCCTGGAGAAGAAATAAAAACTTTAAGGTTCGCCGATGACATTGTAATTCTGTCAGAGACGGCAAAGGACTTGGAAGAGCAGTTGAATGGAGTGGACAGTGTTTTGAAAGGAGGATATAAGATGAACATCAACAAAAGCAAAACAAGGATAATGGAATGTAGTCAAATTAAGTCGGGTGATGCTGAGGGAATTAGATTAGGAAATAAGACACTTAAAGTAGTAAAGGAGTTTTGCTATTTGGGGAGCAAAATAACTGATGATGGTCGAAGTAGAGAGAATATAAAATGTAGGCTGGCAATGGCAAGGAAAGCGTTTCTGAAGAAGAGAAATTTGTTAACATCGTGTATAGATTTAAGTGTCAGGAAGTCATTTCTGAAAGTATTCGTATGGAGTGTAGCCATGTATGGAAGTGAAACATGGACGATAAATAGTTTGGACAAGAAGAGAATAGAAGCTTTCGAAATGTGGTGCTACAGAAGAATGCTGAAGATAAGGTGGGTAGATCACGTAACTAATGAGGAAGTATTGAATAGGATTGGGGAGAAGAGAAGTTTGTGGCACAACTTGACCAGAAGAAGGGATCGGTTGGTAGGACATGTTATGAGGCATCAAGGGATCACCAATTTAGTATTGGAGGGCAGCGTGGAGGGTAAAAATCGTAGAGGGAGACCAAGAGATGAATACACTAAGCAGATTCAGAAGGATGTAGGTTGCAGTAGGTACTGGGAGATGAAAAAGCTTGCACAGGATAGAGTAGCATGGAGAGCTGCATCAAACCAGTCTCAGGACTGAAGACCACAACAACAAACATACCTAATGAAGAAGCTATTAGCAAATTGAATCTTGCTTGTTGTAATTTAGAAGTATCTCCTGCTTTGAAAGTAATAAAATTGAGTAGCAGAAAAAGAAAATCAGCTACTGAAAGCAAGGTACAACGAATTTCAGACAAATTTACAAAGACCTAGAACCATGCTTTAATAAAGCAGATACCAAGAGCAGTTATATAAAAAAAGAAGAAAACCTATCTCCAGAATTGTCTCACACTGAGTATTACAGCTTAATTGAGAAAGTAGAAAGTAAGTGTTCAGTGACACATAAAGAAGAAAAAGCTAAAATTTTAAGTTTGCGTCCTGACTCATGAGTTCAACTTCTCTGATCGTTTAGTTAGACTTACCTGAACATTAGCGAAGGAGCATGGCATTCTACCAGTTTTAGGAAAGAAGAAAGGAATATGTATAAGTGAGAAACAATTGAAAAGCTCCAGTAGGTTTTTGAAGATGGTAAAAACAGAACAACATGCCCAGGTAGCCCCCCTGCAGGTCCGGAGGTTAGAATAGGCCCAAGGTATTCCTGCCTGTCGTAAGAGGTGACTAAAAGGGATCCACACATTTCAGCATTTATGTGATGGTCCCCTGTAGGGTTTGACCATTTTTCAAAATTTTCAAAGAGAGCGAGCCAGTTGGTGAAGGGTGGATTACATGGTACATCGTGTCCATCGTGCATTGAGATCTTCAGCCCACTTTCTCCTCATTGCATTGCACTCCCACCCATTCTCCATCTCTTGGACAAGAACACCTTCCTGGGTGCATTTTCCATCATGCACTATACAGTGTCACTTTCTGTGCCAGCGATGACCATGGACTTCTTTGCACCTCATATCCAGCAAGGTAGCCAGTCCATTGTTGTGGGGCCGCCATGTACCCTGTTGGTTGTAGCCCCCTGACAACACGGGGATCGCTCTGCTGACAACACAGGGATCGCTCTGCTGATACCTGCGCCATTAACTCCCCACGTATGCCAAGGAGTAGATGCCCGTCACCTTGGGGCATTGGGACTCCCGATAATGGCCATCCTGCCAGGTGGCCTTTGGTGCTGCTGGGTGGCGCCCGTGGGGAGGACCCCTGGTCAGAGTGGGTGGCATGAGGGCGGATGACACACCATGAAGCGTAATACGTCATGTCTTGCTGGTGGTCCGCTGCCAGCAGTCTCTAAGCGGGCAAAATATAACTTTAATGCGAAGAAGTATGACCCCAAGTAGTTCCCCTCCCTGGCCATACCATGGGAGGAACGCCAGGCTAAGGATGGCAGCTTACCCGCCCCCGTATCTTGTATGTACGAGAGTTGATGGGGAATCTTTCATGACGATGAAGCCTCGGTTTTTTGTGGAGCCTTTGGAGGACAAGTTTAGGGAGGTGGAGAGCTTGTCCAAAATGAGATCTGGGTCAGTTTTGATAAAAACAGTGTCTTCTGGCCAGTTGTGGGCACTACTAGCTTGTGGCAAGTTGGGGGATGTTTCTGTTACCATCATGCCTCATAAGAGCTTAAATATGGTCCAGGGTATTATATTCCACAGGGATCTTCTTTTGCAGTCTGACGACGAGTTGCGCGCCAATTTAGAGCGGTGCGGTGTTAATTTCATCCAGTGCATCCATCGGGGTCTGAGGGATAACCAGGTTGCCACCGGTGCCTTCATCATGGCCTTCGAGGGTGGCACATTGCCCGAGAAGGTCAAGGTGATGGTCTACTGCTGTGACGTCAAGCTATGTATCCCTCCCCCCTATGCGGTGCTTTAAGTGCTGGAAGTTCAGCCATATGTCTTCCCGCTGTACTTTCAGCCCCACCTGTCGAGATTGTGGATGTCCATCGCATCCCAGTACCCTGTGTGCCCCGTCGCCCATCTGTGGCAACTGTGGAGAGCATCATTCACCTTGCTTGCCAGACTGTAGGATTTTACAGAGAGGAAAATCATGGAATATAAGATGCTGGACTGACTGACCTACACTGAGGCTAAGAGGAAATTTGAGCACCCACATCCTGTGGCCCGGGGACACCAATGCCCACTTCCCAGCTGAAGAAGCGTAAGTCTTCTTCGGCTCCTCTCGCCAAAAAGTGGTCCCTTGGGACACTCCCTTCCCAGTTTTCCGCTAATTGGAAGGCGACGCCTGCCAGCGGCTGAAGAGCCCAAAAGTGGCTGGTCGTAGGGCTTCACACTCATCCTCACTCCCGGAGACTGATTCAGTGAAGTCCTCCCAACCAGGGAAACCCAAGGAACAGTGCAAGAAATAGAAAAAGAAGAGCCCTAAGAACAAGGAACTTGTGGTGCCACCCACACCAGTGCTGACTACAAGCTCTGTGTCGGAGAATGTGGAACTCCTGGTGTCCGCTGAGGATCTAGATCTAGCCGGACCCTCAGACACAATGGATACAGGCTGCTCAGACAAAACGTCAGTGGCAGCAGGTGACCCTGAGGTGTAAATTGCCTCACTGAATGTTCCATGCCTTCCCAGTCTCACGATGAGCTCATCCTCCATTGGAATTGGTTCAGTTTTTTCCACCGCCTGACTGAGCTATGGCAACTGTTAAGCTTTACACCTGCTTTCTGCATTGCCCTCTATGAAACCTGGTTCCCGGCAATGAGGACCCCGCCCTCCATGGCTATAAGGGATATTACAGGAACTGTAACAACTATAGTGTGTCAGATGGAGTTTGTGTTTATGTCCTAAACTCAGTCTGTAGTGAAACTGTGCACTTTCAAACCCCTCTTGAACCTGTGGCTGTCAGAATACGCACGACACTGGAAGTAACTGTCTGCAATGTATATCTTCCTCCAGATGGTGCAATACCCCTGAATGTATTAGCTGCACTGATTGATCAACTCCCTAAACCTTTCGTACTTTTGGGAGATTCTAACACCCGTAACCCCTTGTGGGGTGACACCGTGCTTACTAGCCGAGGTAGAGATGTCGAAACTTTACTGTCTCAGTTCGACCTCTGCCTCTTAAATACTGGGGCCGCCACACATTGCAATGTGGCTTGAGATACTTACTCAGCCATTGATTTGTCAATTTGCAGCCCAGGACTTCTCCCATCTATCCAGAGGAGAGCACATCAGCTGTATGGTAGTGACCACTTTCTCATCTTTTTGTCACTGCCCTGGTGTCAGGCCCACGGGTGCCTGCCCAGATGGACTTTAAACAAAGCGGACTGGGAATCTTTCACCTCTGCTGTCACCATTGACTCTCCCTCACATGGTAACATTAATGTGATGGTTGAGCAGGTGACTACCACAATCGTTTCTGTGGCAGAAATTGCAATCCCTCGCTCTTTAGGGTGCCCCCAGCGAAAGACAGTCCCTTGGTGGTCACCGGAAGCAACTGAGGCAATTACAGAGTGTCAGCGAGCTCTACAGCGACATAAGCGACACCCTTCCCTAGAGCACCGTATAGCTTTTAAGCGGCTCCGTGCTCGTGTACGCCAGCTTATAAAACGAAGAAACAGGAGTGTTGGGAGAGGTATGTGTCAATCATTGGGTGCCATGCATCACCTTCCAAATTCTGGACAAAGATTAGACGTCATTCTGGGTATCAGACTCCAACAGGTGTCCCTGGCATTACCATCAATGGTGTGCTATATACAGACACAAACGTGATTGCCAAGCACTTTGCTGAGCACTATGCTCGAGCCTCTGTGTCGGAGAACTACCCCCCAGCCGTTCGCACCCTCAAATGATGGATGGAAAGGAAAGTCATTTCATTAACTATACGCCACAGTGAACCCTATAACACCCCATTTATGGAGAGGTAGTTCCTCAGCGCACTTGCACATTGCCCCGACACAGCTCCTGAGCCAGATTGGATACACAGTCAGATGATTAAATGTCTCTTGTCTGACTACAAGCGCCATCTCCTCGTCATCTTCAACCGGATCTGGTGCGATGGCATCTTTCCGTCGCAATGGTGGGAGAGCGCCATCGCTCCAGTGCTCAGACCCGGAAAAAACCTGCTTGATGTGGATAACTATCGGCCCATCAGCCTCACCAACGTTCTTTGCAAGCTGCTGGAATGTATAGTATGTCGGCAGTTGGGTTGGGTCCTGGAGTCATATGGCCTACTGGTTCCATGTCAGGGCGGCTTCTGCCAGGTCACTCTACCACTGATACTCTTGTGTCCCTAGAGTCGGTTATCCGAACAGCCCTTTCCAGATGCCAACATCTGGTTGCCGTCCTTTTTTACTTACATGAAGCATACGACACGATCTGGTGACATCACATCCTTGCCACATTGTATAAGTGAGGTCTCCGGAGCCAGCTCCTGATTTTTATCCAGAATTTCCTGTCGCTCCGTACTTCCTGTGACCAAGTTGGTGCCTCCCATAGTTCCCCCTATATCCAGGAGAATGGAGTCCCACAGGGCTCCGTATTGAGTGCTACTTTTAGTGGCCATTAACGGTCTAGCAGCAGCTGTAGGGCCGTCCGTCTTGCCCTCTCTGTGTGCAGACGACTTCTGCATTTCTTACTGCTCCAGCAGTACTGGTGTTGCTGAGCGGCACCTACAGGAAGCCATCCACAATGTACTGACATGGGCTCTCACCCACTGCTTCCAGATTTCGGTCACTAAGTCATGTGTCATGCACTTCTGTCGATTGAATTGGCTACCTCACCTTCATCAGCTTATGTGGAAGTGCTGGCAGCACCTCAGTGCCCTCCGCTGCCTGAGCAACACCAACTGGGGTGCAGATCGCTCTACTCTGCTGCAGCTGTGCAAACCCCCTTGTTCAATCCCGCCTTGGCTATGGGAGTCTGATTTTTGGTTCGGCGGCACCCTCAGCGTTGCGTGTACTCGACCCAGTGCACCACTGCGGCGTTCGCTTAGCGACGGGAGCTTTTAGAATGAGTTCGGTGACCAGTGTCCTGATGGAGGTCGAAGTCCCTCCATTGCAGATCCAACGTGCACAACTGCTCAACAGTTACATTGCACACATTTGTTGTTATCCTGAGCATTCGATTTACCGTCTCCTTTTTCCACCCGCGGCAGTTAATCTCCCGCATCGGTGGCCCAGCTCAGGGCTAATGACTGTGCTTCGCATGTGATCCCGTCTGTCTCAACTGGAGTCCTTCCCTTTACCACCACCTATCCAGGTCTGTCCGCATACACCTCCATGGTGTATACCTAGGCCACAGATTCGTCTGGACCTTTTGCATGACCCTAAGTACTCAGCTATTCCTGCCGCTCTCTGCCGTCACTTCCTCTCGATTCTTGACATGTACTGAAGCCATGAAGTGGTTTACACTAACGGCATCTATGCCCTGGACCGGTTCTGTCGTTCAGTGGTGTTTGTGTGGACCCCAGGACACGTCGGCATCCCAGGCAACAAGCTTGCCGATAGGCTAGCCAAACAGGCTAGGCTACAAGGAAACCGCTTCTGGAGATGGACATCTCTGAACCTGACCTGCATTCTGACTTATGCCGCAGGGTTTTTCGGCTTTGGAAGATGGAATGGCATAATAGTACGCACAACAAACTGTGTGTCATTAAGGAGACTATGAATGTGTGGCAGCCTTCCATGCGGGCCTCTCGCAGGGAATCAGTTGTCCTATGCCGGCTCCGCATTGGCAACACTTGGGCGACCCACCGTTACTTCTTGCCCTGTGATGACCCACCTCAGTGTTGGTGCGGCGCCCAGTTGTAATTGACCCATATTCTGGTACACTATCCCACTTTGACTGCCCAGCGACGAAATCTTGGATTACCGGACTCGTTGTCACTCATTGTCTCTGACAACGCCTCATTGGCTGATTTAGTTTTACGTTTTATTCATGAGGGTGGGTTTTGTCATTTGATCTAAGTTTTAGCGCGTGTTGTGACACACAACTTTATGAAACTGAATGCAAAGTCCTAGATGATTTTGCAGGAAACTTTATATTTGTGGTTCAGGATGAAATACAAAGGTACCACTGGGTCAATGACAAGGCAACAGTGCATCCATTTGTTCTGTATTTCAAAAATGAGAAAGATGAAGTTTTTCAATTTGCATTCAACGAGACTACTGTGAGGTCAACACTCGTTTCTGTGTGTGTCCAGTACACTCATATTTCTGCACTACATCACCACCACCACCCTATGTCTCCAATTCTTGAATATGTTTGAAACTTTTAGTATCACCATCACCAAGGTAGTTGCACTTCATCACACGCAACGTAATATTGAAATATACTAACACCGCCAGCCACTTCCATTCCTGCGCTGCTGCCACTATAGTTAGCTGTACAGTTATTTTCATGGGTATCTTTATATTTTTAGTGGGCCCCTACAAAATTTAGGTATTACTGCTACATCTAAAACTTTCCCTGTATACACGCTGGTGGCAGATCATACACCATGAAAAGATGTGTGTCCGCGTTTATGCCAGGTATCACCAAATGCTGCAGTCAAGTCTCTGTTACCACTGTTTTCTATTACTGACACTTTCACAGCTTTCTTCATAGATTCTATACAAAGATCTTCTACTTTAGATGCTACAAATGTGTTATAGTTTGTAAACTTGGTTGGGGGATTTGGAAGATTCATTAGGCCACATACCAATTGCATGCAAGGCATATACAAATCTGACGTTGTGTTCACAGATTTTCCTACCATTTTATTCATTTGGAGTTACTGCAACACATGTATGAACACTTACCACACCTCGGTTCCATTTCACTGGCAAGTCCTATTTGATTTTTTATAGAGTGTTCCAGACGGACTTTATTACACTGAATACATATTACACAGTTTGCAAAAATCCTGTTGAGAAATGACATACCAGATATTTCATTCACATCCAATTTGCCCATAAAACATTCATACTTTTCACTAACTGAACCAAGCTTCCTCTACAGAGTACTTTCTTTCTCACTTTCATTGCAGTGGGCAGGTATACCAGCAAGGTTAAGTTCACATACTTAGTTACTGTCTTTATAGTTTATGGTAACAACACCTAATCTTTGCTTCCCAACACTTCTCCTTTCTTTGAAAGCCTTCAGAGGATTTGTAGTCTCCCCTGATTATCTTTCAATAAAACAGAGACTTCAATGAACAGAATTCACCATGAATAATTTCAGTATCGCAAAAGAGTAAATAAACATGAAACTCAAGACAATCGTGTGAGCAATATATATCAAACTATCACACTTATTTTGTAACTTATTTCCTCTCACATCTCCAAAATGTACACGAACATGTAGATTCATGAGTACAAAATTTGACAGCAGTTAAACAGCATCACAGTGGGTTATCTTCTGAACTGAATAAATTATATTATCAATAGAAATGGGAAAGTCTGAAAATTTTTAAAATGCAAAAACGTAAAACTTGAACATTTCATGATTTTGAGCCTTTCTGGAGCCCCTTAAAAAAATAGTGGAAAAAATGAGCTGCTCGGTGACACTTTGTTTCCTTCTTAAGTTGTACAGAAAGGCTGCATTATTTGCCTCTGCTTTACAAGTCAATGTAGGTGGAGAGTGTGTAGTTCACCAATATCATGTTACCTCTTTGTATTCCATTTGCCATAAATATATTTTTTATTTACAATCGATGATTTACTGTGCTTTGATGAAAATAACTTTGTGATTGACTATTCAGAAAATTAAGTTGTAGGTTCCAGCTCTGTCAATCTTACTTCCTTCTCAAGTGCGACATGTTTGCTTTGTTGACAGCTTTGTACATAGCTGATTGCTCACCAGCAACAGTGAGTTCACCACTATGATCTGTTAATCACAAAATTATTTAATTCGAGATACTGAATGTTAAGTATGCATTTGCTTGTTACGTGTTAGATTTCTAGATGAAACTTGATCATTTATTTTACAGGCTTAAATACAGAATGTTTTATATAATCTCCTATGCTTGATATTTTTATGAGAAATTGTGATTTTTCAGTACTTAGGGCATCCTTCAGAGGCAGACCTCTTGTTGGTGATAAACTTGAACTACCAAAACAGTACTCAGGTATTGTTATGCAAGAACAGAAGCAACCCTTAACAGAAAGTACGGAAAGGACAGCGCATGTGACACATGCCTTCAAATCTATTGTGTACTGGAACTGGGCAAAGCAGCCTTCTAAAAATGATGCTTTTGTTAGTATGCTGGACTGGATTGATATTGCTGAGGTGGTGAGTATTTGTTGTTATGAGTTCTCTGAGCATCATTTTTCTTGGTAGATGAAATTTTGGATCCAGAGTGTTGTTGTCACTTGAGTTATTTATCATGATCTTGCTGCCGTATCCCAGTTTCTGTGCAGAAGCATCCAACACCAAATGTTAAATCTGGTGTGCCCATTCTGTCTTTAAGGCCTGTGTCATCTCTGATATCTGTTAATAGCACACATATCACTACATTTAAAACGAAGTTTTGTAGTTGTCTGCACACACAGTTACCTATGAATCACACATTACACTTTTGGTTTAAGCAGACTCATCTCAGAACTGGATTACTGCAATTCAGGTGTCCCATAAATTTATAACCCGTGCAAGTGTTGTGTACATGAATGGAATGGTGTGATATCCTCTCCAATTTCTCTCTCTCTCTCTCTCTCTCTCTCTCTCTCTCTCTCTCTCTCTCTTTCTGTGTGTGTGTGTGTGTGTGTGTGTGTGTGTGTGTGTGTGTGTGTGTGTGTTTTTCTACTTCAGGACTACTTCATCCAAAAGTTTAAATTTATTAGCAGTATTTCTCATTGTGCCTGTCTGCGACTCAACAACTCCTCTGTTTGAGTGTAGTCTTTGCTGTCCATAATCTTCATTTCGACAGGATCCACATCTGTGCTGAATTTTTTAAATCATTTTGTGATGCCTTCAGCTGACAGTTTCTTTATCTGATGTAAGATTGTACAATTTTGGCCTTAGGCCAATTTCAAATACTTGAAATAGAAGCATTATATTGCGCGCGCCCACACACACACTCACTCACTCACTCACTCACTCACTCTCTCTCTCTCTCTCTCTCTCTCTCTCTCTCTCTCTCTCTCTCTCTCTCTCTCGCAAGCACCACTCTCACATGATTACATAGGCTTCCGCGGCTTCGGGTTTGCTGCCGGATCCTAAAATCAACTTGACTCGATATTTCGGCAATCCAACTGTTCGCCATATTCAGGAAAATGCTGCTGATGCTGATGAGTCCCACTGAGATAGTCTCAGCGGGAATCATCAGCAGCAGCATTTTCCTGAAGATGGCGAACAGTTGGATCGCCGAAATATCGAGTCAAGTTGATTTTAGGATCTGGCAGCAAGCCCGAAGAGAGTTTCTAGACCACTCACACATACATGATGAAAGTCTGGCAGCTGGAGCCAGACTGTGAGCAGTAGTGCATTATGAGAGAAGCAGCCTCGTGGGGTAAGGAGGAGGTTGGGGGACTGGGGCAGGGAGGGTAGGAATAGCAGGGTAGGGATGGGGCACAGTAAAGTGAGAGTAGGCAAGCTAAGTGCATTCGGGAGGTTAGACGGAGAGTGGGTGGGGGTGGGGGGGGTGGGGGGGAAGACTAGGTGTGTTGATGGAACAGAGGGCCGTGTAATGCTGGAATGGGAACAGGGAAGGGACTAAATGGGTAACAACACTGACTGACAAAGGTTGAGGCGAGGATGGTTACGGGAATGTAGGTTACATTGCAGGGAGAGTTCTCATATGCACAATTCAGAAAAGCTGGTGTTGGTGGGATGGATCCAGATGGCACAGGCCGTGAAGCAGTCATTGAAATGGAGAACATGCTCAGCAACAGAGTGGTCCAGTTGCTTCTTGGCCTCAGTTTGCCATTCAAGCAGACAGTCAGCTTGTTGATTGCCATGTCCAGGTAGAGTGCAGCACAGTGTTTGCAGCTTAGGTTGTAGACCACATGACTGGTTTCACAGGTAGCCCCGCCTTTGATGAGGTAGGTGATGTTAGTAATCGGAGTGGAGTTGTATGTGGTGGAGGATGTATGAGACAGGTCTTGCCATGAGGCAAGGGATTGGGAGCAGGGGTTGCGTAGGGGTGAATGAAGATATTGTAGGTTTTTTGGGTTGTGAATACCACTGTGGGAGGGGTGGGAAGGGAAGTGGGGCGGAAATTCCTCATTTCAGGTCATGATGAGAGATAGTCGAAACCCTGGCGGAGAACGTAATTCAGTTGCTCCAGTTCTGGGTGGTACTGCGTCATAAGGAGAATGCTCCTCTGTGACCAGACAGTGGACTTTTGGAGGTGTTGGGTGGCTGGATAGATAAGGCACAGGAGATCTGTTTTTGCACAAGGTTGGGAGGGTAGTTACAATCTGTAAAGGCCTCAGTGAGACCCTTAGCGTATTTTGAGAGAGACCGCTCGTCACTACAGATGCGACGGCCACGGGTGGCTAGGCTGTATGGAAGGGACTTTTTGGTATGGAATGGGCAGCAGCTTTCGTAGTGTAAGTATTGCTGGCAGTTGGTAGGTTTGATATAGACAAGGGTACTGATATAGTAGCCATCTTTGAGGTGGAAGTCTGCATTGAGGAATGTGGCTCGATAGGTTGACTAGGACCAGGTGAAGCGAATAGGGAGATGGTGTTGAGGTTCTGGAGTAATGTGGATAGGGTGTCCTCACCCTCGATCCAGATCATCAGTGAATCTGAACCATAGGTTGGCATAGGATGGTGTCATGCAGGTGCCCATAGCCGTACCCCGGATTTGTACGCAGGTAATGCCTCCAAAGGAGAAGTAATTTTGAGTCAGGATATAGTTGGTCATGGCGACTAGGAGGCAGGAGGTGGTTGGTTTGGAATCTGTTTGACGTGGGCAAAGGTAGTGTTCAATAGCAGTAAGACTGTGGGCATTAGGGATGTTAGTGTAAAAGGAGATGGCATCAATAGCGATGAGCAGCACACTGTGTGGTAAAGGAACAGGAACTGCGGAGAGTCAGTTGCTACCTTTTATATAGGAGAGTAGGTTGTGGGTAATAGACTGAAGGTGTTAGTCTATGAGAGCAGAGATTATCTCAATGAGGGCACAGTAACTGGCCACAATGGGATGTCCTGGGTGGTTGGGTTTATGGACTTCAGGAAGCATGTAGAAGGTAAGAGTGTGGGCAGTGGTAGGGGTGAGGGGAGAGAGGGACACTGGGGAGAGGTTCTGGGATGGGCCTAAGGATTTGAGGAGAAATTCGAGATCCTGCTGGATTTCCGGAATGGGGTCACTGTCCCAGGATTTTTAGGTGGACGAATCTGACAGCTGGCAGAGTCCTGCCAGGTAATCCTTGCAGTTAAAAACAACAGGTGTGGAGCCTTTGTCAGTTATTAGCTGATGGATTGCAGATCTGTGTGCGGATGTAAGTTTAATTTGCATGTTGAGGGATTTGGGGAATAATGGTGAGACAAGGTTCAAGGTTTAGAAATTCTGGGAAGTTAACAGGGCATGATTTGGGGGGCAGTGGGACTGGATTACGGTTGGATGGAGGAGTGAACTGAGTTAGGCAGGATTCACTATTAGTCTTTGGTTGAGTCTGATTGGTAGCGTTGGTGGCGAAAATGTGTTTCCATTGTCGCGACCGGGAAAAGAAGAGAAGGTCTTTAACAAGTCCTGCATGATAGAATTGGGGGTTGTGGCAAAAGGTGAGGCCTTTGGAAAGGAAAGATACTTGTGTGGGGCTAAGGCTTTTGGAGGAAAGCTTCATGACTGTGTTTTTGGTTTGCTTAGGTTATGGGTTCTGTGTGATGGTGAGAGTGAGTATTGGAGGGTGGGGTAAGTGTAGTAGGTCTGCAAAACAGGGTATGTCAGCTATGAGTGGACGTGGGGGAGGTTTGGATGTTGTTGTAGAGGTGGCGGGCAGTGGGAGTTTAAGGTGGGAGTAGGAAGTGTTCAGGGAGAGTTTTTTCAGATAGTGTTGTGCACGTTGCTCTGGTTCCTGGATGGCAAGAGTTTGTGTGTGTTGTGGGATCCAGGAATTTGAGATTGCGCAGCAGGAGAATTTTATGGATGGTATTGTAAGGACGTTTGGGCCTGATTGATGTGGTTTTGCAGGACTATGTTGGTGAAGGCTAAGGATTGGAGGTCATTGTGGAAGGAAGGTTGGCAGCCGGAGAAGGGTTATTTGATGGTAAGGCCACTTGGGGATGACTCCACGAGCCAGAAACAATGCAGGAAAAGTATGTGGGACTGAGTTCTGGTTAGGGGTAAGGAAACTTTTCTGTATTATGCAGATGGAAGGAGCAAGGATACATGGTGATGGAAAAAATATGTAAAAATACCTAAATAACATAAACTTACATCCGAAAAAATTTGCAGGCATACACTCAAAACATGGGAAAAATCACAAAAAGGGTCAAATGGATAAGGGAGACAAATGTGAGTTACAGGTCTGTGGGTGAATAAGTGTGAAGAAGGGGGACAGCAGATGTTACTAGATTAGGGGAAATTAGTAGATCCGAACTCGAATAGAGAGGGGAAGGAATGGGAGGTGGGAAGGGGTTGGTAGGATCAGCCTATTCCTCAGATTTCTTCTCGTTCCGCTTATTTCACCCTTTTTGTGAATTTTCCCACACATTTGAGTGTATTTTTGCTAATTTTTTCAGATGTAATTCTATATTTATGTATTTTTATGCATTTTTTCCACTACCATGGATCCTTGCTTCTTCCATCTGCGTCAATACAAAAAGGTTCCTTGTCCCTAGCCGTAACCCAGTCCCACATACTGTTGCTGCGTTGTTGCTTGCCTTATGGAATCCCCCCCCCCCCCCCCCCCCCCAATGGCCATACCATCAAATAACCCATCTCCAGCTGCCCCCCTTCCTTCCACAATGACCTCCATCTGTTCAGATGCGGCCATCCTTAGCCCTCACCAACATAGTCCTGCAAAACCATAGCAATCGGGCCCAAACCTCCTTGCAGTACCTTGCTTCCATCTGTAAAATTCTCCTGCTATGCAATCCCAAATTCCTGGATCCCATAACGCGCATTGAAATTCTTGCCCTCCAGGAACTATAGCAACATGCACAATGCCACCCAAAAAAACTCTCCAACCTGCTCACTTCCAGCTTGCACTATACCTCTACAACCACATCCAAACTTCCCCCATGTCCCCCACAGCTGACAAACCCTGTCTTGCACACCTACTACATTTACTCAATCCTCCAAAACAATCTCACCACCACACAGAATTCAGAACCTAAACAGACCCGAAACACAGCCATGAACCTTTCCTCCAAAAGCTTTAGCCCCGCAGAAGTATCAGTCCTTTCAGAAAGCCTCACCTTTTGCCCCACCCCCAAATTCAATCTGCAGGACTTGTTAAAGACCTTCTCACCTCCTCCTGGTCCCTGTAATGGAAACACGTTTTCACCACCAACCCTATCAAGCAGACTTAACCAAAGACCAGTATTGAACCCTGCCTGACTCAGTTCACTCCTCCATCCAACAGTGATCCACCCCCACTGTCCCCAAATAACCCCCAGGTAACTTTTCAGAATTTCTTGATCTTTAACCTTGTCTCACCATTATTTACCAAATCTCTCGACCTGCAAACTAACCTTAGATCCCCCCCCCTCCCCCTCCCCCCTGGGTCCCATGGTTCTTTCATGAGTTCATGTGTGAAGCACAGGGGCCCCAAGCTATTGCAGCCAGTGCTTCCTTCCCTGGCTGCATTTCCTTCACCCTGCCCTCCCCACTCCTCCTCGCTCCTACCCCGTTGCCCCCTCCTTTCCCTCTCTCAGTGTTCTGATTTATGGCAACCTGGCTGTCCATCTGATTTCCTGTTTTGGTTGCAATTTTGTTCCTTTTGCCTGCTTGAGGTTTGACCTCTACTTCAAAATTTCCTGTTTTTAGCTTGAGCCATCTGAGGAAGAACTCCCTCCATAGCATCTGTGGTGTGGACTCCTCTCCCCTCCTTCCTTCTCCTATCCCTTCCCCACTGTAGCCCCCTTCCATCCTGCTAGGTCACCAGCATGTGTAGCGAGTCCATGTGGTGGGGCTGTTATGTACCCATATGGCTGCGCCCTCTGACAACACAGGAATCACACTACTGATACCTGAGCTGATCCCTCCCCGTGTATGCCAAGGAGTGTTTGCTTATCATCTAAGTGGAGCATCGGAACTCCCAGCAATGGCCGCCATGCCAGGTGGGCCTTGCTGTGTATGGATGGTGCCCATGGGGAGAGCTCCTGGTTGGAGTGGGTGGTATCAGGGCAGATGCTTGGCACATGAAACATATCAAGCTGCAAAACTCTGGCCATTCTCAAATTGTCGTGTCGTCGAATGGTGAAGGATCATTGAATGTTGTTTCTTATGACCTGCCAACCTTCTCTTCCCTCGCTACACCCTGGGAGGAGGGTCAGGCTTGCTGTCTTGGGGTAAAACACTTTCCCTATTACCTCATCTGTCCTATGACGGATGGGAATACATTCACCACCACAAAGCCATTGTTTTTTTGTGGAGAATATTGAGGACAAGTTCGGCAAAGTGGAGTCCCTTAGTAAGATGCGGTCGGGCTCCCTGTTGATCAAAGCTGCTTCTGCCACCTAACCCACAGCTTTTCATGCCTTTGATCATCTTGGCGATATCCCAGTGTTTATTGCCCCGCACCAGTCTCTGAAAATGGCCCAGGGATGATTTTTCATAGGAACCTCATCACGCAAACTGATGTGGAACTCCGGGCTAATCTGGAGTGATGTGGCGTTCATTTTGTTTCATGTGTGCAGAAGTGTCGCAAAGACAACTGTATCGATATTGGTGCCTTCATTCCGGCTTTTGAGGGAGATACCCTCCCAGAGGAGGTCAAAGTTATGTGCTACAGATATGACGTGAAGCTGTACGTCCCTCCACCTATGTGGTGCTTGTATTTTGGGCATATGTCTTCCCGCTGTACTGTGGACCCTTTGTGTGGTAACTGTGGCCACCCACACCATGAGGGAAGCTCCTATGTTCCACCATTTATGTGTGTCAATTGTGCTGACCACCACTCCCCTCATTCATCGGACTGCACAACTTACAAGGGAGAAAACAGGTGTATATGACCCGGGAGATCCGGGAAATACCTGCGAATTTTTTAGAATTCCAGGAATGTTTCATTGTTTTAGTTTTCAGTTAAATTTTAGTGATTCTGACTGGTAAGAACCAATACTCCAACAAAGGATATTACTGTATCCCGAATCTGCAGGATAGTACTGCAGCAACAAAACATCAACAAGAGGAAGAAAAAACGAAAATAAAACTTGAGTCACAAAGGAAATCTGCCATATACAACAACAAAACATAGTGCTCATACAAGCGTCTGCCAACAGCAAAGTGTGTCAAAGGCTTTAGAAAGACTACGCAATGATTCATAACGTCAAATTGCCTCCGATGACGTGACAGCTGTTGTCAGTAGATTCGTTTGAGCAGTTGTGGGCAGGCTCTTGTGCATGCGCAGTTGAGTCGCGTATGGGTAGTACCTTCTCCCGCTTCTGGCTACGGATGTGTGGCTGGGCACCACTAGCTAGTATTGCCCCGGTTTGGAAATATCGTAGATCCGGGGCTGATGCACAGAGCAGTCTGAGTTGTGGTGGGGAGGTGGGTAGTCTCCACGTGACGTGTTTTTAGGTTTAGTGATTTTGCTGTTTCCTCTTCATTTATTACTCTCATACCAAATGAAAACAAAACGGATTTCTGTGACCGGGAGCTATCAAATGAATTAAAATACGTTCGCATAATTACGAAAGGCTAAAATATGTTATTATTTTCAGGTTTTATTTCCACCTTTCTAACAGTCAAGCATTAATCACCTTGCAGAACACTGAAATTATTTTTGTCCCTTTGTTAAAGAAATTTGGCTTTTATTAATCTTTTGCGCTGAGGCAGTCAATTTAATTGAAACGAAGTGTTTAATTTCACACTGTTGGCTAGTTTCAACTGTTCACTGCATTTCAAGTGCACGCTCTCCATCTTCTAGCTTACATGGCATTATGCCATAATAAAGAACCAAACATGAAGTAATACAGTACTGGTACTCAAGAAAATTTACATCCGAATCTGGACATACGAATGTGCACTTTAAACCCAATCGTGCATTTTAGTATGGTTCACGAAATCCCGATGAACTTGAAGTGTCCTCTGATGTCTTGTTTCTTTTGTGACGTAGTGCAAGATCTTTTAATGTTTTACACATACGAACATACGGGCTTCCTGTATCATCGTAGCTGCGCAAGAGCGATGGCGCCTGTTATCTGGCGCTCTCTGGCAACTGCTGAAACAAATCAGTTTCTAACAGATCATGGGAAAACATTGCGGATGATGGTTTGAAAAGCGATACTTTCAAAGTAAATTTCCTTTTACACAAGATCAACTATATGTGAGAATGTATGATGAATTTCTTAAATCACAGAGCATTTGACTCTCAATTAAAAATCAACTCTTTGAGGACGACCATCTAGAATAATTTTGAGCCCAGAAAATCAGACATTATCGTCATTATTAAAAATTGTGTGATATATCTTAAAGTGTAACACGTGCAAAAAAGATCAACATTATATGTGGAAGCTTAGCTTCTCTTGCAGCTTATTAATCTTCGAGACTACGATTATATGTGAAACCTCTGTTTTTCTTGTAGCAACACTATGTATATTAATTTAAACCATCAACTTTTCTTATTTGTGTGTTCGTGCTACTTAAGAGTGATCTTGCTATTGGCTGACTACATCACGTGTCCTATGCTGTGAGATCACATGACATGAGGTATGACTGGCTTACAAAGCGCGTCGCAATCTCGATTTCAATGCCTTGGAAAGTAACATGCGGTGTTTGGTGGAATTCGAATTTATACCTTCGTAACACGAAAATATGCAGCGTACATGTTGCTGCTGCACATCACCTTCTCTGCTGTCAATCTCACAATCACCTCCCCTGCCCTTGTGGCTACCCTACATTGGTCATCGCATGATGACCTTTGTGACAGCTTTCCAGTGATTCTATCATTCCCCTGCTGCCACCAGGTAGACATGCCCCTACATTGGGTATTCCGCAGGGCCAATTGGCCAATTGGCCTTTATGTACATCTGCTGTGCACTTTGACACTTCTCTCTTGAATTCCATTGATGTAGTCCTGCAGGGGTCTCTGCCACTGTTCTTCATGCTGCTGGCACTGCTGTCCCCCCATCCACAGATCCCCTAGTCGTTGACTGGTACCCTGGTGGACCAAGGATGTCGCTGTCCAGGACCTCCGACAGGCACTGCAGTGATTTAAGCGACACCCTTCACGGACCAAACTCCTCGCTTTTAAGTGTCTCCATGCTAAGGCTTGTTACTTTATTATGTAGAGTAAAAAGGAATCCTGGGAGCGCTATGTTTCCTACATGGAGTCGTATGCCTTTTCATCGCAGGCTTGGTCCAAGCTCCGTAGCCTTCTGGGCTGCCAGCAACAATCAACTGTCCAGGGTCTAAACCTCCAAGGTGCGAAAAACAGCAGAACTTTTTATCAAGTAGTTCTCTACGAAAGGAGGTCATCAAGAGACTGAAACCAAACAGTTCAGTTCCATCTAGGCTCTATGGACTGCCTAAGATCCACAAGGAAAATGTGCCATTACGTCCAATTGTGAGTAACATTGGAGCAGCCACTTACAACCTAGCAAAATTTTTGGCATCTTTGCTGAAACCAGTGATAGGCAAGTGTGCACATCAAATAAAGAATTCCAGTGATTTTATTAGCTGACTTCAGTCACTACAGCTGCAAAGTAACAACTTACTGGTCAGTCTTGATGAGGTTTCTCTTTTCACAAAGGTGCCTCTTGTTGATTCACTACACCTCATTGGAAATCCGTTTGGTGGAGACATTACAGCGTTGTTTGAGCACTCTCTCTCCTCTACATATTTTATATTTAACAGTCTGACGGTGTCACCATGGGGAGTCCTTTGTCTCCCTTGGTGGCCAATCTTTTTATGGAAGATTTTGAGGAGAGAGCACTCGACTCCACCACTTTTAAACCGACAGTATTTTGGCAATGTGTTGACGACACTTTTGTAGTGTGGCCTCATGGTTTGGACTGTCTCCAAGAATTTTTACATCACATGAACTCCATACATGAAAACATAACGTTTACCATGGAGATGGAGAAAGACAGTTGCTTGCCATTTTTAGACATCTTGGTGCGACGTAAGAGTGATGGCACACTTGGTCACTCGGTGTACAGAAAGCCCACTCATACAAACCTGTATCTGCAAGCTACTAGTTGCCACCATCCAGCACAAACAATGGGCGTTCTCAAAACCTTAGTCCACTGTGCCCATACCATCTCTGATGCCGACAGTCTTCAAGCGCAACTGGAACACCTGAAAAAAGTATTTCTGAAGAATGGCTTTTCAACTAGGCAGACCTACAAAAAAAAAAAAAAAAAAAAAATGACGGAACAAGGAAGAGGAAGAAGCCTTCAGGTCGACTGCTTATCTACCATTTATTGGGAATATTTCTTCACAGATAGGCAGAATATTGAGAAAGTATTAAGTGACAATCATCTTTCGGCCTCCTTTCAAAATTTCATCACTGGTGGGATCCTTTAAAGACGACCTGGGCCTGCGTAAATCAAGTGTTTACAAGATTCCGTGTGAATGCGGCAAATCATATATAGGGCAAACAACACAAACTGTGCATGAGCGCATTGTGGAACACCAACAGCATACTCGCCTTCTCCAACCCACCAAGTCTGCAATTGCCGAACATTGTATTTCCACAGACCACTCCATGAATTACGACGACACAAAAATTTTGGTCCATACATCAAACTTTCGGAGCTCGATTGTCAATGAATCTGTGGAAATAAGATTGTCTGACAACTAGACTCTCATAAATCGTGATAGCGGTTATCAGCTAAACTCTGCTTGGAATCCTGTTATAGAGAAACTTCGTGTAAGTGTGTAAGCTTAGGGACCGAAGACCTTACCACAAATTTCCAAATTGCAGATTATGGGGGAAATAACTATTAGAATCAATTTCATAAAAGTACTTCTGTATTCATATAACAGAGGGAAACATTCCACGTGGGAAAAATATATCTAAAAACAAAGATGCTGTAACTTACCAAACGAAAGCGTTGGTATGTTGATAGAGACAATAACAAACACACAAATTTCAAGCTTTCACAACCCACGGTTGCTTCATCAGGAAAGAGGCAAGGAGAGAGAAAGACGAAAGGATGTGGGTTTTAAGGGAGAGGGTAAGGAGTCATTCCAATCCCGGGAGTGGAAAGACCTACCTTAGGGGGAAAAAGGGACAGGTATACACTCGCACACATACACATATCCATCCGCACATATACAGACACAAGCAGACATATGTAAAGGCAAAGAGTTTGGGCAGAGTTGTCGGTCGAGGCGGAAGTACAGAGGCAAAGGTGTTGTTGAATGACAGGTGAGGTATGAGTGGCGGCAACTTGAAATTAGCGGAGGTTGAGGCCTGGTGGGTAACGGGAAGAGAGGATATATTGAAGGGCAAGTTCCCATCTCCGGAGTTCTGATAGGTTGTTGTCAGTGGGAAGTATCCAGATAACTCGGACGGTGTAACACTGTGCCAAGATGTGCTGGCCGTGCACCAAGGCATGTTTAGCCACAGGGTGATCCTCATTACCAACAAACACTGTCTGGTCTGCCTGTGTCCGTTCATGCGAATGGACAGTTTGTTGCTGGTCATTCCCACATAGAAAGCTTCACAGTGTAGGCAGGTCAGTTGGTAAATCACGTGGGTGCTTTCACACATGTTGCGGGTTGCGAAAGCTTGAAATTTGTGTGTGTGTGTGTGTGTGTGTGTGTGTGTGTGTGTGTGTGTGTGTTTGTGTTTGTTATTGTCTCTATCAACATACCAACGCTTTTGTTTGGTAAGTTACAGCATCTTTGTTTTTAGATATACTTCTGTATTCAGGTAGACATCCAGGTTGGCTACATTATAATTTTGTAAACTGGTGAATTCTCTCTCAAATCGTGGCTCCGTGGTGTATTCTGTAATGTTATTCTTCCCTACATTGAAATTTTAATGATTTAAGGATACTACTGTGTACATTTATTATTGACACTCAGTACTGGGATCTTGAAGCATGCTAACATTCTTTTTCAATTTGTATTACAGCTACATACATCGGACTGAGGATGTGGTTCTTGTATCAGGAATGAAAATAGTTTGTATACACAAAATGTTTGAAAGTAAATTATAATCATATTTGTTTATTCCTTGGTATATGTATGCTTCACAATGAATCTCAGTGCCGAACAATGTAGGTAGTCTTGTTTGTTAATGTTATGTAGCATATTTTCCTCCTCCTCCTCCTCCTTCTCCTCCTTCTTCTTCTTCATGTGATAGTGAAACTTCAGTTCTTGATTGTTTTATTGTGCAGAGATAGTAGTGCTAAACATCAATGAAAGAGAGTTGTAATAAGGTCACTAAAACAATGTTTTATTTGTAAGATGGTAAACAACTGTAGTTGTGACTGTTTGTCAATAAGTTGCTACATGTTTAATGTAGATTTAACGCTTCAATCATGATGCATCTGTTCAGTTTTCCATTAATGTTTTGTATATTCATGCATGATAATTAAAAAAGTTGACATCACTTAAATATTGTGTTATTAATACTTTTGTACATATTCTTCAGTTATGTCCCCATTTCATCACCTGGTCTCAGTAGTCTTTTCTTTATTTCTTCATTAGCTTTCCAAGAAGAAATGTACTAAAAGAAAAAAAATCAAGTACTATTCATCCTACTTTGCTGCTGCTAACAACCAGTTTGTTCTTCTAATAATTACCTGGTATGCAGCTGGATCCCATCGACATTCTGCCACGATATTTCGGCCCAGAGACGTCTGGCCATCATCAGGTGAGTACACAACTACTGCGCAATCGCGGTATTTATGCCGAATCTCGCGCAATATCGTGGCAGAATGTCGATGGGATCCGGCTGCATACCCAGAAGTTATTAGAAGAAGATATACGCCGGGAAAATTTCAGAAGGCACATCAAACCAGTTTGTTACCAGAGTTGTGTGACAGATTAAAACTGTAGCAAACTATGAAGGTGCAACGTTGTCATCACAGATGAATATCTGCATTTGATTCTTAGTCCAGCCCACAATTTTAAGGCCAACAAGGTTTATTTCAATGTGCACCTTGCTACATAGTGCAAGCTTCATTCTGGAACTAGCATTAAGGCTGTGCCATTGTCTGGTAACCCTTCCTCCAATGACTGGTCAGCCAGCAAGATGTGCCGAAGACACTGTGTGTAGTTTGGAAAGTATGAGATAGTGTCAGATTGAGGCTTTGCATCAGTCTTTGAGACATTCTCAATTGTTGGAGGTATGCTGGTGAAAGGCAAATATTTGGTCAATAGTTCTGGTTGTGCACTTGACTTTAGCCTCAGAGTGAAGTGCACTTCAGTGTGCACACTCTCCCGAGTGAAAGTTTTCTTTCTAGAAGAATAATTGTGGTAACAGATTTACTTAATTAAATGTAACAAAATATTCCTTTTCTTGAATTAATATATTTTACTACATAAGAGTATGCATATTTCCTCCATAATGTTCTTATCAAATGGTTTTGTGTGTTCTGAAAAAAGGTTATGGTAATAGATGAGGCTTGCAGTGTCTTCACTTTTAAAATTGTATCAATGTGAAATGTAGGATACCTTCAATAGAATGTTAAAATACAGAAATCAGATTCATGGTGTACTTGATTCCAGCATATAGAGTTAAATAGTGACAGGGCAGATATCCTATTAATGTTGATCTGACGTCACAAAGACAGATTCTAGTACTTTGGATATATCTTTACATTTATTACCAGGTTCTGCAACAGTCAACATGCTTTGCTTTCTTATACAACTTGGTAAACATTGGGCAGGATGGTAGTGCTTATGGAGCTTAGAATAGCAATCTTTCTATGCCACAAAACTGTCCTGTGCATCAGGGTGGCAAATTTAGATCAGTAAGTGAAAAGTAAGTGGAAAACAAGTGACACCTATGACATAAAATTTTTATGTATTTGTCAGTGAGACTAATTTTAAGCTTTGGTGAAATATTGGCGTTAAATACACACAACACAACTTAATTAGGGATAAGACGATTGTGATTGTCAGTAAATGCATGCATGCGTTAAAGATAACACCATACTCAGTTTTTATGCTACTGAATGGTGTCTTGTACATGAACGCCCAACGCCCCCCCCCCCCCCCCCCCCCCAATTTTATTTAGGGGTTCTACCAACTTTTGGGGATATAATAGTTCACACATTTATACATAGATGTAACACAGGCATCAAATCTTTGTTATTGTGTAGCACAAGAACCTCAGTGTGTGGTTAGTGTGACATTGTGCTTTTTGATCCACTTTGTCATTCCCATATGAGTGACAATGCACTAATAACCCTCATCAAACTGAACAATTTGTTGTTGAAAAGGTCAGCTTTGAAATGCAGTAAACTAGACTCAGCAAAAGGAAATAAAATTGTACAGGCTGTGTTCCAATGTGAATCCAGTGACTGAACATGGGAAAATGTGTAAATGAATGGGGGCATAATGCATTAAATGTATTTAAGTGTTTAGGCCAGTGTAATGTGTCATTTGGTAGGGCAAACTGCAGTTAAATGGACGGTGTGTGAATTGGAGCCCAGTAAGAATGAATGTGGCAGATTTTTAAGTAAAAGAGCAGAAACAAATGATGAGAAGGTCTTGGTGAAATTACTCTGATTCTGTAACATGTTTTCGTATTACCAATATTGTGTGGAAGCCATTCAATAGATGAAATGCTGATGTAGTGATGATTCAAAACAGTGATCCCACCGTTCATTTACATTTTAAAGCTGCAAGGCCTTTCAAGATTCAGAACCTTATTACTATGCAGTTTGTTAATAATAAAACTATTGTGTGGTTGAAATAAGCTAATATGTGTTATATCTTTACACAGAAAACAGGTAACTTTTGTGACAAAATCTAATGGGAGCAATAGAACTGTATAAAAATACTACATAGATGCAGACGAAAAACAATCTGGTATGTTTTCAGCTGTAGCTTTGAATAAAGTATTTCTCTAGACTTCACTCAAACAACAGAAAATTTGAAATTAAAGTTCTACGACTTTTGCCAAATTAAAGTATCACTCCACTTTTGTAATATGATTCCCAGAAGCAACTATGCAACACGCTTTCATACAATAGGTATATTTGACAGAGAGAAGGAATTTGACACTATTTGCAGGCATAATATCCTCAGATCACTCCATGAATGAGGCTCTCAAGGTTATTTTCCCTTCTTTATGTCTCCTTCATCACCCCACATTATTGGAAATATTGAGTCAGCTGTCCTCTGACAAATCTGAACAGGAGGATGGTGTCCTTCAAGGTAGTGTTTCAACCGTGATTGTGGCCATGCTATTAACACTGTAACAGTGACAATAAAAAGTCCCGTCCAAAGTTTCTCTTGTTCCTTCTCCATTGCAGCAACTACTCATCACCTGCAACTGACAATTAGAAGGCAGGAAGAATGGTTGGAGGAAAAAAGGTTTTAGTTTTTCAACTGACAGATCTCTCTCTCTCTCTCTCTCTCTCTCTCTCTCTCTCTGTGTGTGTGTGTGTGTGTGTGTGTGTGTGTGTGTGTGTGTGTGTGTGTGTGTGTGTGGGGGGGGGGGGGGTTACTGAGCCTCGTATTTGATTTTAAGGTCACCTGGTTGCTATGCCTTATGGACATGAAAACAGTCTCTGAAAACATTAAATATCCATCAGATCACCAAAGTTTAGTGCTGCCAGGTTTGGCTAGCACTTGGATGTGTGACCAGGCAGTCTGCTGAACACTGTTGTCAAGCAGGGTGCACGCAGCCCTTGTGAGGCAAACTGAGGAGCTACTTGATGGAGAAGTAGCGACTCCAGTCTCGTAAACTGAACTACAGCCTGGAGAGTGGTGTGCTGACCACATGCCCCTCCATATCAGCTTCAGTGATATCTGTGGGCTGAGGATGACACAGTGGCCAGTCGATATTGTTGGGCATTCATGGCCTGTTCAGGCGGAGTTTAGTTTAGTTTTTATGTTGGGTGTAGTTCGCGGGGTGCAGACCAAGTGTGTCCTCTCCAGTTTTACAGAGATTTGTGCAATCTCAGCTGGATTATGGGTGCATGGTTTACAGGTCTGAAAGACTCCTATTTAAAAATATGGGACACAGTCCACCTCAAGGAATTTAGGCTAGCCGCCGGAGCCTTTAGAACCAGCCCTGTACCAGGCTTATGCGTTGAAGATGGTGAGCTGCCACTTAATATCAGGTGGGGAATCCTTGTGGTGCGGCAAGCCTGTAAAATAATATCCACACCACAGACACCTGCGTACTACACACACCAAAAAAAGTTTTGCATCACCTTGGTTCAGAACATGTACAGAAAATTGGAATAGAAATGAACATAAACATCATTTCTGCCCTTTTTTATTGCTCATGAAAACCACACATTGGATGTTGTACCACCACAAAGCAAGACCTTCAGAGGTGGTAGTCCAGATTGCTGTACACACTGGTACCTCTAATGCTCAGTAACACATCCTCTTGCATTGATGCATGCCTATAATTGTAATGGCATACTACTCACAAGATCATCAAGGCACTGTTGGTCCAGATTGTCCCACTCCTCAATGGCAATTCAACGTAGATCCCCCAGAGAGGTTGGTCAGTCACGTCGTCCATAAATAGCCCTTTTCAATCTATCCCAGGCTTGTTTGATAGGGTTCATATCTGGAGAATATGCTAGCCACTCTAGTCGAGCAATGTCGTTATCCTGAAGGAAGTCATTCACAAGATGTGCATGATGGGAGCGCAAATTGTCGTCCATGAAGACGAATGCCTCTCCCACATGCTGCCGATATGATTGCAGTATCGGCCGGAGGATGGCAGTAACGTATCGTACAACCGTTACGGCGCCTTCCATGACCACCAGCAGCGTACGTCGGCCCCACATAATGCCACCCTAAAAAAGCAGGGAACCTCCACCTTGCTGCACTCACTGGACAGTGTGTCTAAGGTATTCAGCCTGAGTGGGTTGCCTCCAAACACACCTCCGACAATTGTCTGGTTGAAGGCGTGTGCGACACTCATTGGTGAAGAGAAAGTGATGCCAATCCTGAGCGGTCGATTTGGCATGTTGTTGGGCCCATCTGTACCACACTACATGGTGTTGTGGTTGCAAAGGTGGACCTCGCCATGGACATTGAGAGTGAAGTTGCGCATCATGCAGCCTATTGTGCACACTTTGAGTCATAACATGGCGTCCTGTGGCTGCACGAAAAGCATTATTCAACATGGTGGCGTTGCTGTCAGGGTTCCTTCGAGCCATAATCCATAGGTAGTAGTCATCCACTGCAGTAGTAGCCCTAGGGTGGCCTGAGCGAGACATGTCATCTGAACAACATTGCTTTGGTTCACTCCGAGATGCCTGGACACTTCCCTTGTTGAGAGCCCTTCCTGGCACAAAGTAACAATGTGGATGCGATCAAACTGCAGTACTGAGTGCCTAGGCGTGGTTGAACTACAGACGACATGAGCTGTTGTACCTCATTCCTGGTGGAATGACTGGAACTGATCGGCTGTCAGACCCCTCCGTCTAATAGGCACTGCTCATGTATGGTTGTTTACATCTTTGCGCAGGTTTAGTGATGTCTCTGAACAGTCAAAGGGACTGTGTCTGTGATACCATATCCACAGTCAACGTCAGTCTTCAGGAGTTCTGGGAACTGGGGTCATGTAAATCTTTTGGTGTGTGTGTGTGTGTGTGTGTGTGTGTGTGTGTGTGTGTGTGTGTGTGTGTGTTCGTTGATTGCAAGCAATGAGACTTTCTGAGATATGTGCGAAGGCCTGCCTTTTAGATATGCGTGTGACTGATTTTAAAGTTTGCATTGGATCTTTACCCTGAGTCCTAAAGAGGTCCAGAATTATTTCAGCTTTGATAAATTTTGAGAAGGTGTGCATACCATCTTTAATTTGACTGTGTCATCAGGATTTGCCTTCCCCAATGAATACATAGTATTTACTGTATAATTGCAAATGATCCTGAAGATAATGAGCAGATGAGGTCTTGAAAGGAAAAAGTTTATCTGCTGCAGTTTTATTAGTGTCCTACAGACATACCAAGCAGAAGGTACAGAAAACACTTCTACTTTGACATGAATACTCCACAACCCATTATACAATGTGAGACTGTGAGTATACATCATACCAATTTTATCCTTTTTCTTTCCTATTCCATCTCCTTTGTGAGTATACATCATACCAATTTTATCCTTTTTCTTTCCTATTCCATCTCCATGTTGAACCATAACCTATATTTGTTGCATGTGCCCTAATCTCTCTGTCTTAAAATCAGTATCCCTATGCGAGGTATACAATGGTGGCAGCGTAATGGCTGTACAGTCTTCTTTGAATACAGGTCGCCTAAATTTGCCCAGCAGAGCGTTGTTCAGTACTTACCTCAGCTCAGTACCTCAGCTCAGTACAGCCGATAGATAACACAAAACAGAACATAAAATTTACATTCCTAGCTTTCGGAACTTCGTTCCATCATCAGGGAGGAGAGAGGGGAAGAAAGGGAAGAAGGGAAAGTGGATTTAGTTACTCACAACGCAGGTTATGAAGCATCCTTTCCCCTCTCTCCTCCCTGATGAAGGAACGAAGTTTCGAAAGCTAGGAATGTAAATTTTCTGTTCTGTTTTGTGTTGTCTATCGGCTGTACTGAGCTGAGGTAAGTACTGGCCAGCCCCTCTATCTCTTTGTTAGTATTTGTTTCATATCTTTATATGAGATTTTCCATTAATCAACAGAGTGTTGTGAGAGCTACATTGTCTTTCTTCCAAGGATTCCCATTAAACTTCCCCAGGCATTTCTGTTAGACTTACATATGGACTATACTGATGTTTTACAATCCTAGCAGCACTTATCTGTATTAATTAGATGTCTGTTGTCATGCCTACATGATAAGGACTCCAAAAACTAGAAAAATACTCTGAAATTGATTGCACTGAAAAATTTTTTATGATCTCCTTTACAGGCATACTGCATTTTCACAGAACCCTTCTAACAAATCTATGTCTTCCACTCGTCTTACCTAATAATGATTTTAAATAACAATCCCACTTCATAGCGTTATTCATAAATGCTTATACAATGTGACATGCTGGAAATGTTCGCCATTAATATTGTGATTAGACACTGTTGGATTCTTTCTCTTCATTATAGAGGTTATCTTAAAATTATCTACATTCCCAGAGAACTGCCATTCATTACAACTGGGACCTGTGTACAAGTATTTCCCCATTTTCTTACAATTGTCCAATGGCAGTACTTTCCTCTAGAGAACAGAATCAACAACAAACAATCTTATAGTGCTGCCAATCCTATACGGTAAATCATTTATGTATGTTACGAACATTATAGGTCCTTTCATACTTTTTTGGGGCAAAATAATGTTTTTCCCCCCATTTCTAAGGTACACTGGCCATGCAGAATAACGTACTGGATCTATTAGCCAAATGTTCATCAAGTCAATAACATATTTGCAGAGATACTTCATATGATCTTATCTTGGTTAGTAGTTGAAAATGTGGTACAGTATCGAACATTTATCATAAATCTAGGAAGATGAAATCTACCTGTTCACCTACATCTACTGTTTGCAAGATGTTGTGTATGAATAAAGCAAGCTGTTTTGCACTCAAGCATTTTTTCTGAATCTGTGCTGATTGAGAGAAACCTGTTTTCCTCCAAAAACACCAGTGTTTGAACTTAGAATATGCTCAAAGATAAAACAACAGCTTTACATAAATAATATTGGTCTGAAATTCATTCTCTCTCTCTCTCTCTCTCTCTCTCTCTCTCTCTCTCTCTCTCTCTCCTCCCTCCCTCCCTCCCCCTCCAATCTTTTACCCATTTTGTAAACAGGAGTGATATGCTGTTCCCTTTCCAGTCTTGTGGGACTGTTTGCTGCACAAGAGAATCCTGACATATATAAGCTAGGAAAGGAAGTAATTCTGCAGTGCATTCAATGTAAAGTGTAACAAATCCATCAGTGTCTGGTGCCTTGTTTGCTTGAAGCGTTCTTAATAATTTTTCAGTACTGGGTCGCTATTATTGATATCTCTCATTTGTGGTGGTCAAATATTTGTATGGCAATATCCTCATGCGTGAATACATTTTTAAATTTGTAATGTCTGCTGTATTCAACTTGTATTTTTCTGCTGTGTATCCAGGCACATGGGACTCTGAAGAGAAAGTAGGTGAAGCACCCAATGAGACCTGCAGGAAACACTGTGGCACAATGTTCCTTTGCCAATAGCCTACCTCACTCCTGAGTCAGACACACATGCAGCTTAGGGAGGAGGACTGACTGACTGACTCTGAGGGACAATAAGCCAACCGTTTGGCTGTGGCAAGTCTCATACCAGCCACTAAAATGAAATGATTTACCTGACCTGCCACTGAACAGGACACTGCCCTTATCCCCACAGGCAGATCTTCCCATCTCATTCCTGCAGTATGCAAATCGCTGTGCGCCACATTTTAACTGAGTGCATTTCATATTTGGACAAGATGCAGAGTAGACAAATTCATACAGTGTCATGTCCTCTATTTTTAGCTCATGATAAGGCAAGTGCAGTAAAACTTCTAAAGTATTGTGTATGTATTGACTCCAGTCTAAGGTTTTCATCTGTGACAGAGTGTATAGCTCATCCTTTTATCTTTTTTTTCTATCCAGTGATCAGGCACCACATTTATCTGTTGTGCTATTTTGGATCTTTCCAAGGAATTCCTCCATGCAAGTCTTAGAGCTAATTGTAAACCTTGTTGTAGTGTGGGTGCGTGGGTGGACATGCGTGCACATGTCTGTTTTAGGGACTTGTTACATTTTAGGCATGTCTTGATGTAAACATTGACGTACTATCCTTTCAATGGTGGCTACTATTGAACAGACAGAAGGGATAGTCATGGGGAGTCGGCTTTTGCCAGTTGTTGCCTACATGAGCATGGAATATTCTGAAGAGGGAGCCCTGGAATCAGCCCAAAGGAAATCCACTTTTTTCGGTATGTTACTGTCACCTTTGTTATATGGCCTCATTGAGGAGACAAGCTGAATGACTTCCTCAAACAGAACCTCAGTTTTATTGTGGAAGCTGAAGTGCATAGAGTGCTCCCGCTTCTGGATATCCTTGTAAAAAGAAGAGCAGACGGCATATTGGGCCACAGTATGTGTTGGAAGAAGACACACACCGACCATTACCTGTCTGCAAAGAGGTGTCACCACCTGATGCAGAGGAATGAGGTGCTCAAAACATTGGTACATACAGCTCACACCATCACTAGCAGTGAAAGTCTCGACCAAGAAATTCAACATCTGAGACAGTGTTCTGGAAGGAGGACTACACAGAGTGGCAAATTTGGTGAACCAAATGTCCTACACCCACTGTCCAACAGGCAGAAACAAAAGGAGGATGTGGTGATGGCATTTATTCCCTTTTGTGGTGCATTGTCTACGAATATAGAACAAATTCTGTGGAATCACCGAGTGAAGACAGTCTTCTGTCCACCAGCTTAATACTGTCAAAGATGAACTCAGATTATGGAAACTTGAGGTCTGTCATATACCCTGCCAATGTGTCAAGATATATATAGGTCAGGTGGTGCATACTGTCAAAGATTGTTGCCAAGAACACCAATGGCACACCACATTGCAGCAGCCTAACAAGTCAATAGTCGCAGAACCTTGCCTCTCAGAATTATACAGACTGAATTATGACCGTACAGACATTCTGACATAGACATCTAACTTCTGGGCTGTGTCATTAAAGAATCTATCAAGATTTGAGTAAGGGAACATGTAGTGGAACTGGTCATTGGGAAACAGTGGTGCTGGGTTGAGAGACATGTACACATTTTAAAATTATCTTTATATCGCTAATAGACATTCCCACTTAAAGAGGGTGTGATTCCAGTTCCAATTATACTCACAATTGTTCCACAGTATGGGTGTAACCACCCTTGTAATCTAAAATATAGCAATAACGCTATTCACAAAAAAAGTCGACGGTCACTTATGAGATTACACAAGGCACAGGCTCATCATTTACAGTACTCATAAATCAAGACAAGGTTTAGCCCACTGAGCCAAATGCTGGTCAAGCTTCAATTATTAATTGAATGGCACTTAATGTGCATACCAAAATTCTCAAGTGAAAGTCTAATTAACTAGAATCAGTCAAAAATTAACTCTAAAGCAGAAAAGCTAGTCAAGCTCTAGTGTCACAATAACACCCAAAGCTCATACCACCACCAATTGGCACTTGACTCCACTAAAGGTTACCGCCCCATGTCCTGAATAAACAGCACATGGAAGCAAGCACAACTGGAGGGCGCGGTGACAAGGTATACAGTACAAATATGAATACAGCAGCCCCACAATAAATAACAAATTTGGTCAAATACTATCAAGGGAGGTGTGCTGTATGTAAACAATATATGCTTAGTATTCTGTACAACAGCAGCTATTCATAACACCCACTACCCTTTGAGCTCAAAACAGCAGCACCCCCCACACATGACTGTCAGTGGCTGCTTGCCTGCACACGAGCCAGCATACTAAACTGACCGCACGAGAAAGCTACTTGGTGGCTGACAGCGCAGCCGATGATGTCAGCAGCTTCTCGGTGCTTGCCGAGCTGCCTTTTGTGACCTCTTTATTCACCAGCAGTGTTTAGTCATTCACTTCTACGCACGAAGAGAATAACGCTGTCACACCAAAACCATTCTCCAGGCATTAATGGGAGCCCAGATGTTAGCTCCAGACTTGTGCTCTTCGGACGCTGCAGGTAGCCGTAGAATTTGCAAATCATTGTGGTGCATACTGTCAAAGTATGTACCATCACAGGACTGTTGATCAGCTGTAATAGAGATTACATCCTAAGTAAGGCCTAGGAACCATTACTTAGTCTAATGAAGAAGAGGGAGGAGACATCCCACAACAAACTGATTTCTGGGACAGGCAGAGTAACAGTAGAGGTACCTCTAGCACACGTACCTGGGTGACAACAGAGGATGAACTCTTTCAACTTTATTTATTGTTAATTTTATAACAATAAGCACCTGAAATATTTTAGTATGGGTGCTAAAGACCTGGTTATTGTGCATCCATGATGTGGGGCATGTCCCAAACAAGTATGCTGAAAAGCTGCATTGCATGTCCTGGCTACAGAGTTCGGAATTAAATGACAGCCTGTATCATCTTTTGATAATACTTTTGCAAAGGAGAATTAAGTATATACACAGGGTGGGCATAATTGAGGTTCCAGTTTCAAAACACTGGGGAACGAGAACCACTGCGTAGAATGACATCAGATTTGAAAAGCATATTGTTGGTGCAGGGTGAAACATAATGGAACAAAAACAAAAATTAACGAAAATTTGACCAAATTGATGGTGCTGTAAGCATAAGAATATGTACACCAACAGATGCGCAGCGCACTGCTGCTTCTCAGTGTGCATCCGAGATTCCCAACAGGACTCTGTCCATGAAGGATCATGCTCTGCTGGTAGGGAGGGCTCTCTTACAAGAACAGTGACTGTGCAGTAGTAGCCATGCACAAGTTCCAGACACTCAATGGTTTGAAAAAAGGCTTTGGTCTGATGTCTGCTAAACTTATGGAGACAATGATTACAAAACTCAAAAATATAGGTTCTTTTGAAATGCAATGTGGAAGAGGAGAAAAGCAGTTGATCCGACATCTATTGCAGATGTGGCTGCAGCATTGCAGGAAGGGTCAAGTAGTGGCGTACGAACAAGCAGTGCATGGAGAATTGCCCAAGAGCTGGACTTGCTTATGAGCATGATGCATAAAAATCCTACGAAACAGCCCGCATTGTTACCCATACGTAATAACCCATGTTCAGGGGTTGCTTCCTGCTGACCAGCAGCAAGACAGATGTTCACTCTGGATTTCTTGCTCACATGGAAATGGACAGTGAATGGCCTTGGAACATTCTGTGGACAGATGAAGCCTATTTCCATCTCCAAGAACACATCAATACACGGAACTGCAGAATATGGGCAAGGGAAAATCCACATGCACATCAACCAGTACCACTTCATTCTGCAAAGGTGACTCTGTGGTGTGGGTTGACGGAATCATTTCTTTTAGGACAGCATAAGGAGCATATCTTGCACTAGTCTCACAACAATTAGAAACCAATGCCACTTTGCTTTGTGCACAGTTTTTGGTCCCAGGACAATTAAAAACCAAGTTCCCAGTTCAGCAACCCAGTGTTCACCAAACCAATACCCAGCCAACAAAGATTGACCTCCCTGAAGTTCCCAACATTGACATCATTCATGAAGCATATGCGACTTATTGAATGCCAGAGATGTGGTGAGCATTATACCCTCCAGGAATGCGAATCTAACCATCTGCCTGGTGATATTGTTTCATCTACTGAGGTGCTGTCTCCAAGCTCTTTCTATACTCTCTACATTCCATTTTGATCTAATGGTCTGGTCAAGTGCCCCCACATTTCTGTCAAATCCACATGAAAGATATTTTCCCCTATAATATTAGTCCCTTCTTTATTATCTTTAGAAGCCTTTCAGTATTTAAGATTAACTCTAAAAATAAGAATTTTTTTTGTTCTACTGCCTGGGGAATTTCCTGAGCCCTGTGTCTTCTCCACAACCTGGAGGATACCTTCAATGGCTAACTGTGGTGTAACAATAATTTGGAGCCAGTAATATTTATCATTTTCCTGCCCTAAAGTAATTTCTTGAAAACTGGTTAGTACAGTTTTTCTATAGTTTCTTCTGAGCGTATTATTTCCAAGAACTGCTTTGTGATATGTGCATATGAAATAACACACTTTGTCATTCACATCCTTTGAAGTGGTACCACAGTTATTTTGCTAGACTTTCATTCAGGTTGTTAAAATCCCCATCCATTAATCCAAGTGTTGGTTTTCTGTGGTTTCCCATAGATTTTTTTTTTTTTTTTACCAAGGTTGTAGCTGATTTCATACCATATTGTTTTTTGAGATACTTCTTAGTATGCAGATTTACTGGTAATGATGATGGCGGATAGTTGTTCCCCCTTTCCTGCCACCGAGAAAGGTGGCTTAGTGGTTGAAACACTGGATTTGCATTTGGGAGGAGCATGGTTCAAATCAACGTCCTACCATACAGATTTACATTGTTTGTGGTGTGCCTAGATTGATGATGCAAATGCTGGGATGGTTTGTTTGAGAGGGACATGGCTAATTATCTTCTGTATCCTAGTGCTCCATCTCTAACAACATGATTGAAAGAGTGTTAATCGCCAATCTTCCTTTCTTTTTCATGCTGCTGCCAGAATAATTAATTTTAATTACCAAGCTTTGTATACTGTAAAATAAATAGGTGCACAGAGCTGAAACTATTTAGAAGAAGTAATCTCAAGCAACAAAACTGATTACTCTTTTCCTTAGGTTCTGTTTTGTCTTCTTTCAATCCATATAGAATATAATGTTACCCAAAAAATGTAAAAACATTCAAATCACTGGTTGTATTATGAAGTTTACATTTGACTAAAATGGTCTTTGTAGAATAGACACACAAGGCAACTTCTTGTTCTTATGCCATACCATTAGGCTACTTTTCAGTCAGATTTTAGGTTATTTTGGCAGAAAGCAATTTATCTCCTCAGGTGCAATGAGTTTAACTATATCTACAACTACATTTACACCAACCAATATTGAAAGTGCTTTTTCTTTTATCTGTAGATATCTTAAGAGTATCCCTTACACAGTACACATTTCCTGCTCTACATTTTTTAGGTATCTGCCATAGTTAGGCTCATGTCACTTCACAATGCTCTGTCCTACAGCCTATTAGTTTACAATATTGGGCACAAATATTCTTCTCTCCAGAGTAATAATTATCTTTAATAATTATTTTCAGAAAGTAAATTATTTAAGTTCTTAGTTTATCCATTGAGATACTTCTACAGTATTATTTAACAGTCACATTCATGGATATGTTGGTTGTCAATACCATATACAAATGTACAGTTCCAAGTTTAAAACATTACTATATAAAATGAACTATGTTGCCTCAGTTTCTACACTAAAGTTCAATTTTCCTCAAGTCATGAAATCTCTGAAACATTTTCAACAGTTATATGTCTATTTTTTCGGACATGTCTGAAAGAAGAGACACCACTTATTCATATAACTGATTTGCCTCAATGGGCAATGAATCCACCCTCTTTAATGTAGATGCACAAATATGTCTGACCTCCTGCGGGAATCTCAGAGTAGCGAGCACGAAGGAAAGGGACAGGGACTGCGGATAGGTAGTGCTAGGTGGAAGTATGTGTCGGCTGAGAGGCGTACCAAGATAATCCGCGTAGTTGCAATAAATACTGTGTCCGGGTTGTGTATTAGATAATCGCACTTGCCTAGTAAGTAGGAGATCTTGGGTTCGAATACTGGTCCGGTGTAACATTACGAGTCAAGACAGCTGTAACGGAACTTGAATAGCGTAAAGTTATCATTAAAAACGCACGCCGCACGATTTGTTATGATTTGGTCGGTCATAATAGTAGTAACATGCTTTTGAATACAATTAAAATATAACGGCGATACCTGTTTAGCGTTATTGGAAATAATATGTAATAAATTAATGAGTAAGGTAGCCGATCCTATAAGAAGAGGTAAAATTGGGCATATTAAGGTGTTTTGCTTTATATCGACTAAGCCGATGATACGGCGTCTTTTTTTTTCCCGTTTACTCTTAGAAGAAGAAAAAAAATGAAAACAAGTAACAAAGTGCTAATTGTGCGTTGTGAAAAATATAGGGGCGAATTTTAAATAGCTACAGTGTATAATCAGACTAACAAATGGACATTCAGTTACGCGAAATAGCGGACAGTGAAGTGTGGTCATTAAATTGAGTACACCTACAGGGCGGTCAATTCCAGGATAAGTCTATTCGCGTCTCACGAGGGACGCGGTATTGAGACCGGATTTTTTTAATTATATCACGGAGAGCGGGCTTCAATTTATAAAAAGGAGAAAAGCTGTATCATTATCATTGACTGTTGGTGTTAAGCAACCAAAACTGTTCATCAAAGGGTTTCGTTGAATGAGTGGTGAATGCGAAATGAAACTGTGAACGAAGTTATGTTAAATAAAGCAGAAGAGACAAGACAGTTTGGTCGTATCTGTTATTATTCCATAAACCGTAACATTTATTCTCGTTGTACGAAGCCTTTATAGACGATCGTTATGACAATTTGCTTTGAAGGGATCTCATTACGAGTTAAGTTTTGGGGACCTGGTCAACAGGGGATAGTTCGTAGATCTTAACTACTGCAGCTATTCAGGAATCAGGTGCTACCATGACCGTTGTGTGTTGTCAATGGCTTAAGGTCATCATATCTCATGCTCTAATATCGACGCGCCTTTCCTCTTGGTATAACGGTGTCTCACGGTAACCACGACAACGCCGACGGTGAAGAAAGATACGGTAGAAGTGGCGCCACAACGTGCGGCTCGATCGAGGAGGATTGCTGCATCGAGTCGAGTGTCATCCGGATTCACGAACCCTAGAGTTGGAAAATATTGTAGCAGCCAGTGAGTCTGTCCAATGAAAGAGGTATTCTTCAATAATCGCTAAAAGTGAGTGATACTACCAGGTATGATTAAAATAACTGTATAATTATAAAAAAAAGGAAGTTGAGACTTGTGATTTCAGTAGATAAATATATATAAATACATAGTGAAAATAAGTGTATGTCTTGGTAGTGAATAATCATGTCAAAACGAACGAAAAGAATACATGATAATGTGCAGTTGAGTAGAGTAATGTGTAGAGAGAGAGAGGAAAGTGAAGAGGATAGGGATGATGCATCCCATGAGCTCAATGTGGGACAGGAGACATGTACAGATAATAATACAGTTATTGATTTAGAGCCGTTAGGAGATTCAAATACAATGATAAGTAAGGTAAGCAGCGTGGGAGAACATAAAGATCTTGAGGTTTCGGAAGCAGATAAGCAAGTTTATCCTCAAAATGGAAATATTAATCAAAAAATGTTTGATATGCTGGTATCAATAAATACTCAAATGGGTGTAATGAATGGAAGACTTGGTTCACTAGAAAAAGATAATAAGCAATTAAAAGAGGACAATCAAAAGTTAAATGAAAAATTTGAGGCCAAATTTGGTTCATTAGAAGTTAAAATGGATTCTTTGGAAAGCAAACTGAACACCTTTGATTATAAACTGGAAAATACTAAGAAAGAATTAAATGCGAAATTTGGAGAACTAGATGTAGAGCTTTCTAACACCTTAGAAAGGCAATATAATAATTTAATGGGAAAACTTCATGACGTAGAAAAGAAATATGAGGTAGTTTCGAAGAGTTATGATGGCCTGTCCAATAGGATGGTTAAGTGTGAAAGCAGCTGTTTCAATGCTAGCGCACAGATAGAAGAGCTTTCGAAACAAATAGTCGAGTTTGAGTCTGATGCTCGTAAGGAGATTGACAAGTATTTAATAGATCAAACTAAAAGACTTGACGAAGATCTATCTGAATGGATAGAAATAAAAGGAAATGAAATTGTAGACAAGGTTAAGACTACTATTGGATCCCAGCCAAATGAAAATATCAATGAGCACCTAAGTAGAAATGATGAATTAATTAAGCTCTTCACTAGCGAATTTCAGAAAATAAAAGACAAAATAGTTGATGAGTTACCTAAATGGCAAAAGGAAACCAATCATAAATTGGCGGAGTTAGAACGAAAGTCATCACAAAATTTGTTGACAGAGGACGAACGTTCGGAGAATAGGTCGAAAAACAACCGAACATGTGATAATACGAAGTACAATTGTGGTGAAAATTTGCATTGGGAAGTTGATGATTCGGTTGGTAAAGATGATGATTCTTTTGGTCAGCGAGGATATTTGTCTTCTTTAAAGGTGGAGAACAGCATTTTTAAAAGTAGACAATTCCCAACATTCTCCACTGAAAAGAACAACCTGCATCCGAAAATCTTTATCAATAATTTCAAAAGAATATTTCCGCATAGCTGGTCAGGACACGACCGACTTCAGTTTATAGTATCCAAAATTACCGGAGAAGCCGCATTATGGGCCGCCGAAGTAAGTGAAAGTTGCCATACTTGCGCTGAGTTTGAACAACTTTTTTTGGCTAAATACTGGTCGTCGAGCAAACAAGAGAAATTAAGAAAAGAGGTTTACCAACCTGAGTATTTTAACAGTAAAAGGAGTACTTTAAGGCAATATTTTGAAAAGTACATAAATAAGACACGTTATTGGAGTGATCCAATTTCTCACAAGGAAGTGATCAGAATTTTGAAGGGAAGGTTGCCCATAAATATACGTGAAAAGTTAATAAATGTTCCTGACCACGATGTAGAACAGTTCTTGTCGGTGATTGACTCTATAGATATGATTATGGAAGACGCAAGACAAATGAGTAGTAATCAAATGTCGACTCACACTCATAGTAATACGAATAATTATAATAATAATTTAACGTATGATAATAATAATACCGAAAACCAGGTCAAACCTGCATCACAGGAGCGTGGACAATCTTCATCCTATGGTTGCAATAAAAACAATGATTATAATAAATATAGAAGAGATACTTACTGTGCTAGAGGTAAACCTCGATATGGTGACGCGAATGTGCATAGTAGTGATATTAATAAGAGTAACAGGTACCCAAATGATGAACCCAATTGCATTCGACCTTGGGAAGATAATTTGAAGCATAATGTTCATCGGCAGGATGGAACAAATGCCTCGAGTCCTCATCCAGCACAAGGAGTTATACCAATGGGCGAAGGAGCCTCCAATGTGCGACGGGGTGAATACCATAACTCGGATCATACTGTACGGATTGTGGAAGTTCATGAACCCTCACCGATGACTCAACGAGATAGATTAAACTAATACCAGTCACCAAATGCCTTCCTAGGATGACTGGAAAGGAGAAGGAAGGCAGGCATCAATTTGAAGTGAGAGTATTAAGGTACAATAATGATCAGGATATAAGAAAGAAGATATGGTGAAGAAGGTCTACAAAAACCTGAAGCATCAAGCACAATTGAGAAAAACCCGTTTTGATAAAAATGTGAAGAAAGTAGTCACATATGATGTAGGGGAAGAAATTTTATTGAGAAATCACCCAAAAGCATCAACCAGGAAAAGACTGAATAAGAAATGGCAATATTTATATACAGGTCCATATAAAATAATGAAAATACCTCATGAAGGGACCTACCCCCTGGCAGATTGTGATACCGATGTAATTAAAGGCTTGTTCCCTCACATAGACCTGAAGAAGTATTATCAATAATGAGCAAAATATCGATTCAAGAAACACTGAATGATACCAAGACTACACTCAGTGGACTAAATAAAAGCACCAATGGATAAATACGTACTTATACTAACTTACAAAGAAAATTAAAGAATGTACCGACGATTTCCATGAGATACCTCCTTGGTATCAGCAACAATGACGACGCTGAAATATGATTTATCCTCTCACCGAACAGCGAGGATGGATGATTTAAAAGTGGAATTAAGAGGAAAAGAAAAGGACCAAATCCTCTCTGGTTAAACAAGTGGCCTGATAAGGGTTTTGGCCTAGGATGCCAATCGTCGAACCCGGCTGTGATCTCTGCCTTGCACAGTCGGTTGAAGAACTGAGGGCTTCATCCAAGAAAAAAAAAATGTGGTGTGAATATGAAGTGATTAGTGCGAAGTGCTTCTAAGACAACCTATAAACAAATGTGGAATTTAGTTAAGGGCATTTTGTCTAGGCCCATTAACTCAACTTAAATATTGTAGAATGTATGTACTGACTTGTTGAGTGAATCTGAGAGTGAGTGTATTCGCCGAAACAAATACCCTCTCCTGTCACAGTACACAAAAAAAAAAAAAAAGCCTGTTCTGTCTGGAACCCTCTTCAAGACATCACAGTCTGGGGGGCCGTGTAACATTACGAGTCAAGACAGCTGTAACGGAACTTGAATAGCGTAAAGTTATCATTAAAAACGCACGCCGCGCGATTTGTTATGATTTGGTCGGTCATAATAGTAGTAACATGCTTTTGAATACAATTAAAATATAACGGCGATACCTGTTTAGCGTTATTGGAAATAATATGTAATAAATTAATGAGTAAGGTAGCCGATCCTATAAGAAGAGGTAAAATTGGGCATATTAAGGTGTTTTGCTTTGTATCGACTAAGCCGATGATACGGCGTCTTTTTTTTTCCGTTTACTCTTAGAAGAAGAAAAAAAAAGAAAACAAGTAACGAAGTGATAATTGTGCGTTGTGAAAAATATAGGGGCGATTTTTAAATAGCTACAGTGTATAATCAGACTAACAAATGGACATTCAGTTACGCGAAATAGCGGACAGTGAAGTGTGGTCATTAAATTGAGTACACCTACAGGGCGGTCAATTCCAGGATAAGTCTATTCGCGTCTCACGAGGGACGCGGTATTGAGACCGTTTTTTTTTAATTATATCACGGAGAGCGGGCTTCAATTTATAAAAAGGAGAAAAGCTGTATCATTATCATTGACTGTTGGTGTTAAGCAACCAAAACTGTTCATCAAAGGGTTTCGTTGAATGAGTGGTGAATGCGAAATGAAACTGTGAACGAAGTTATGTTAAATAAAGCAGAAGAGACAAGACAGTTTGGTCGTATCTGTTATTATTCCATAAACCGTAACATTTATTCTCGTTGTACGAAGCCTTTATAGACGATCGTTATGACAATTTGCTTTGAAGGGATCTCGTTACGAGTTAAGTTTTGGGGACCTGGTCAACAGGGGATAGTTCGTAGATCTTAACTACTGCAGCTATTCAGGAATCAGGTGCTACCGTGACCGTTGTGTGTTGTCAATGGCTTAAGGTCATCATATCTCATGCTCTAACATCGACACGCCTTTCCTCTTGGTATAACGGTGTCTCACGGTAACCACGACAACGCCGACGGCGAAGGAAGATACGGTAGACCGGCACACATTTTTACTTGTTGCCGCTGATTCTGCATAAAGTCCCGATGTAGCTGACGTCACTAGTCCCTTCCCTTCCCTTCCCTTCCTTCCCCTTCCACCTAAAATTTACATATAATCATCAACAGTGCCTGAAGGTTTTCCCCTTTAATCTCCAAATAACCTCCAGCCTTATGTCTCAGTGGGACACACTTTCCAGTGTGGTGTAACATATCACTCCGGTCGATTGATATGTTACCCAGCATCTACCTAGCTGACGAATGATGATTGCGATAGTTGGAACCATTTCTTATTCAAATAGTTTGGAATCAAAAATTGTTTGGAAGTTTTTGTCATTGTATCTTCAATGTGGAATAGCGACTGCACTGTTATCACAAGTTGTGGTACCTGGTGCACATTGCATTTGTTCCATGTTTCAACGTCCCAGCTTGTAGAAGCAGAGTGTGCTGCCAAGTAAAGAGCACACCCTGACACTACTAATGGTGGCACAGTGAATGAAAGATGTACAGAGAGATCTGTCAAAAACTGTTTATTCTGTGGTTGTATTTCAATCTCTCAACTTGATGTTTATGTTGAGACTGAGAGTCAACTTTTATTGTAATGCTCCTTGAGAAAGTAGTGTCTGTCACAAAGGGAAATGTGTAATATTGCAAGAATATACATCACATGAATTGGAGAAATGTTATATTTACTTATGCCATTGCTTGTTATGCTGAGTTCTATACTTCCAGCTTCTAATGCAGAGCTTAACTACAGATCATGAACAAATTATCCTGCAAAATTGAGAAATGTCACAATCTGATACCCTAATAAAAGGACCCAGAACAATTACTGCTTGGAACTGAATGAACTTGACAAATAAAAAAATTATAAGCAGAAAATAGAACTATTAAAGATTTGTTATTTTTTCCTTAAAGATTTACTGGAAATTATTGCTGTTATTGTTGACCACTGAGTCAACAGCCAAATATTATGACAAAGTCCACAAGTAATTATAAGCACTACAGGTAAAGTAATTTGAGAAGAAATAGTTTGTCTTTGAACACTACCAAAATTAATCAACAACAATTGTGACACACAATAATTAATGTCTATGACTTGGAAGATTGGTGGCCAAGACCACAAAGGGCTACTGCTGTTTCATCTGGTCCATAACTATGATGCAACAACTAGCAGAATAATGTTAACTGTCCAACTACCAATAGCAGCACAATTGATCAAGGACTGTGATCTGGTTTCCCATCACCATCACGATGGTGTGAACCAAGCAGTGAACTTTCATGTGCAGTGTTGAAGTCGAATTTATTCTTGTGGAGAAGTTAAAATGTAAATTAATTTTGTGCTCAGAATATCTTCTTTTTTTAAGGAAGTTATCTCCACTGTCATGACAGTAATTAGTTGGAGAACACTGGTTTTAAAGTGAATTTCACTTTAATCATATGCCAGTAAGAACCAGGAAAATGGAGGAAATGTTTAAAGCCATATCTGCGATAAATGCTAGGTTGGTACACAATAAGACTGTTTTAAAGGCAGAATTAAAGTGAAGATTGTATACTACTAACTCAAATACAAAGTTTCAAGGTGATCTAGTTGAATGCTTATATAGGTGCTCAAGCTGTTACATTTGAGGAAGTCGTGACTGAGACAAATGCCCAGCCATTGCTGAATTAAATAATAAGACAGACAGCTGGCGAAGAGTTCTCGGGCTTCCAGCCGGGTGGTGGTGTCTTCAAACTGCGACGTTTCGACGAGTGACGTACTCGTCATCTTCTGGTGAAGTGCCGAGGCTTTGCGGATGCCGGTCCCTTTATACCTGCGGCGTGCCCCCCACCACCTGGCCGCGGTAGGCTGGATCCAGAGGAGCCAGCGGACGGGGTGGAGGGGGAAGCGGGTGCGCCATTCGTGTCTCCGTCAGAGCATTCCGGTCGCATCTCGTGAGCTGGACGGTTCTTGGTGCGTTCCTGGCATATTGCGGCTAATGCTGGATTCCAGGCCGCGCTCAGTTGATAACCTTCGTCCCTGTTCTCAGGATTCTCGTGGACCCGTATTTCTATTGATTCTTTAATGACGCTGTCCCAATAGCTCCCGGCTCTGCACAGCACCCTGGTCTTCTCGAAATCAAAGGTGTGGTTTTCTTTGATGCTATGTTCAGCTACAGCAGATTTCTCTATCTGTCCAAGTCGGATATGCCTGGTGTGTTCCTCGCACCTTTTCGAGATGCAGCGCTGCGTTTGTCCAATGTACTGTACACCACATTCACCGGCAATGCTCTATATATCAGGTGTGTTGAGTTTGAGTGGGTCTTTAGCTGAGCCCAGCAGCTCTTTCATCTTCGGCGGTGGTCGGAAAACGGTATTTATGTTTGATTTTCTCAGTAGCCTTCCGATTTTGGCTGATATGGGCCCCAAATATGGAAGAAAGACGAGTCTCTTGTTAACTTCTTCGTCTTCCTCTTCCTGAAATTTGTCAGCCTGTCTCCCCTTGAAGGCCCTACCAATCCGAGAGCTCTTCGCCAGCTGTATACTCTGGGAAAGCATACAATCACATTTACGACACCTCTACGGGGAGGAGATGCTCTGCAGCTTAAAGCTGCTGCAGAAAGAACACAATAGGAAAGCCAAATTGCTCAGCTCATTGGCTTTCGTCCAACGTTGCTGAGACAAGAACATCTTGCCACGATTTGCGGAATTAAGACATCCTGTGAAAATGAAGAAAACCGAACGTATTTTATGGTGAGCAGGAATGGTCATTGTCAGGGAATGTATTCACTACACATGGCAAGAACTGGACAAGAATGCACACATCCTGATCGCATGTCACATGAGAATGGCAGAAGCATTACCGGCACACACTTGGGAGTGGGTTGACTGCAGCTCTCACACTGACAGTGAGGTGCAGAAACGGCATGTTGCCGCGAAACAGATCGACAAATTCGACAGACTTACTGGAGCTCAGTCGACCCAGAAGGTGACTAATAGCACTAGAGCTATTGTAAATTTGACAGATAAGGTGCTAGATGCAGCCATAACTTCTGTCCTCACGAAAGGGTTGAACTTTGCATCTGTACCAAGGACCATACCGAAATGGGATATCACCAGCAGTGTAGAGAAAGCAATCCAGGGCCTACCCAAGGAGGAAGATGAGCAGATCCGAAGGGAGACCTGCAGGATCATCGACAAGTCACGACTCCCAAAAACCAACATTACTGTGCCGGAGCGAGAGGCTATCCGCACACTGAGGGATGATGCTGACATCATGGTCCTCCCAGCAGACAAGGGAAATGTAACTGTGCTGATTCGCACAGTCGACTACCAACAGAAAATCTGCTCTCTGCTGCAAGACCCAGCCTACAGGAAACTCAACAAGGACCCTACATCGACGATGACCAGGAAAACCGTGGCGTTACTGAAGGACTCAGATCTACCAGAGGCAGTGCAGAAACGGCTGTATCCCAGAGCACCAACGACACCGCACCTGTATGGATTGCCCAAGATTCACAAAGATGGGGTGCCTCTATGGCCAATTCTGGACGCTATCAACTCGCACATTCTGGCCAAATACCTGGCGACACTATTAAAACCACTGGTGGGACACTGCAGTCATCGCGTGAAAAACTCTGCAGATTTCGTAAGAATACTGAAGGACATCCGAATACAGAGAGATGACCTACTCGTGAGCTTCGACATCACCTCCTTGTTCAAGAAAGTACCTCTACACCACACCTTGGCACTCCTTAATCAGCACTTCGAGCCTGAAACAGTGAAGCTCTTTGAATATGCACTTACGACCACCTACTTCAAGTGCAATGGAGAGCATTATGAACAAGTGGATGGAGTGGCCATGGGGTCTCCCCTTGCTCCAGGGATCACGAATCTTTATATGGATCGCTTTGAGGAGGTGGCACTACAAACTGCACACTGTAAACCCAGGCACTTCTTCCGCTATGTGGATGACACTTTCATGATTTGGCAGCATGGCAGGCAGGCACTGGAGGAGTTTATGGACCACCTAAACGGCATACATGAGAATATCACCTTCACAATGGAAGTAGAAGAGAATGGCTGTATTCCATTCCTGGATATACTGATCAGGAAGAAAGCGGACGGCACGCTGGGCCATTCAGTATATAGAAAGAAGACGCACACAGACCTGTACCTCCATGCAATCAGCTGCCACCATCCGGTGCAACGCCAGTCAGTACTGACCACCTTGGTACATATGGTGCGCGTCATTTGTGACAAAGAAAGCCTCTCAGACAAATTACACCACCTAAGAGAGGTATTTTGGAAAAACGGGTACAGTGGAACACAGATTGGTAGGGCCTTCAGGAGGAGACAGGCTGACAAATTTCAGGAAGAGGAAGAGGAAGTTAACAAGAGACTCGCCTTTCTTCCATATTTGGGGCCCATATCAGCCAAAATCGGGAGGGTACTGAGAAAATCAAACATAAATACCGTCTTCCGACCACCGCCAAAGACGAAAGAGCTGCTGGGCTCAGCTAAAGACCCACTCAAACTCAACACACCTGGTATATACAGCATTGCCTGCGAATGTGATGTACAGTACATTGGACAAACACAGTGCTGCATCTCGAAAAGGTGCGAGGAACACACCAGGCATGTCCGACTTGGACAGATAGAGAAATCTGCTATAGCTGAACATAGCATCAAAGAAAACCACACTTTTGATTTCGAGAACACCAGGGTGCTGTGCCGAGATGGGAGCTATTGGGACAGCGTCATTAAAGAATCGATAGAAATACGGGTCCACAAGAATCTTGTGAACAGGGACGAAGGTTACCAACTGAGCGCGGCCTGGAATCCAGCATTAGCCGCAATATGGCAGGAATGCACCAAGAATCGTCCAGCTCACAAGACGCCACCTGAATGCTCTGACGGAGACATGAACGGCGCACCCGCTTCCGCCTCCACCCCACCTGCCGGCTCCTCTGGATCCAGCCTCCCGCGGCCAGGTGGTGGGGAGCACGCCGCAGGTATAAAGGGACCAGCATCCGCAAAGTCTCGGCACTTCGCCAGAAGATGACGAGTATGTCACTCGTCGAAACGTCGCAGTTTGAAGACACCGCCACCTGGCTGGAAGCCCGAGAACTCTTCGGCAGCTGTATACACCGGGAAAGCATACATTCACAATAAGACAGACAGTAAACATACGACTTAAAAATAGAATTCAAAGCTGTAACAGCTATAAATAATTTCCTAAAACATGTTCTAAATTCCATATAATATAATGAAATAAACTGTGGGGCGTTTTTAGATTTATCCAAGGCGATAGAGAAGATCCAAAGAAGAGCGGCGCATTTCGTCACAGGGTTATTTGGTAACCGTGATAGCGTTACGGAGATGTTTAACAAACTCATGTGGCAGACTCTGCAAGAGAGGCGCTCTGCATCGCGGTGTAGCTTGCTCGTCAGGTTTTGAGAGGGTGCGTTTCTGGATGAGGTATCGAATATATTGCTTCCCCCTACTTATACCTCCCAAGGAGATCACGAATGTAAAATTAGAGAGATTAGAGCGCGCACGGAGGCATTCAGACAGTCGTTCTTCCCGCGAACCATACGCGACTGGAACAGGAAAGGGAGGTAATGACAGTGGCACGTAAAGTGCCCTCCGCCACACACCGTTGGGTGGCTTGCGGAGTATAAATGTAGATGTAGATGTAGATACCAGAAAGCAGAACTATTAGCTCATGAAGGAAACTGGTACATTTCTGGATGTAAGAAATTTAGTAATGCAGTACCCAAAGGGATCCGTGTTGTTCCCAATATTCATAAATGACTTACAAAGCTATTTAACACAAGTGAGTGTACCATTTGCTGCTGATATCTCTCTTTACTAAAGCTCAGAATGAGACTGACTTGTACAAAAAATAGATATAACAACAGAAGAGGTGGGTAAGTGCTTTAGAGATAACAGTTCATTTTTGAATGATTTGTCTGCATGTTCGTTGCCAGGAAATTCAATATTTGGTCTGGATAACATACATCTGTAATTTCTGGTAAACATGGGTAATGGTGGACAACAATGGCTGGTCCGCTTCTTCTCCAGCATCCTAGATAGTGGATCACTGCCCAACGACCTAAAGAGAACAAAAATGGTGGCAATTTTGAATCCAGGTAAACCACCCTCAAAGTTTCAGACCAATTTCCCTTTTGAGCTGTTCTTATAAACTCTTGGAGAGCTCATCTATAATATAATCACTGACTTCATTCTGGAACTTACCCCAGCTGAACAAGTGGATTTCAGGCCACAGAGAAGTTGCTGCAACCGGGTACTGGCCCTAACAACATTCATGGAGGTTGGTTTCCAAGAAAATGTGAAGACTACTGCCACATTCATAGATGTAGATCTAAGAACGGCATATGACAATCTGGAGAGAAGAGATGATCTACAAATTACTAAAAACAATCCAGTGCCGAAAAACTATAAGTCTCATCAACACCATGATAAATAACAGATATAGTAATAGATATGGACATGGGGAGTTTCAGCAGATACCTTGAGCACATCATCCAATGCACTGGTCTCCTCAGTAGCTGAGTATTGTGCCCCAGTGTGGCTAAACAGCTGCCACACCAACTTGATCAATGTCCAGTTGAACCACACTATGCGGTTAATAACTGGAGCAATCTGACCAACAGCGATTTATTGACTTCCTGTGTTGAGCAACATCTATCCATCCGCAGAAGCGAGGCCTTGCTTAAGGAATACCGCAAGCTACAGGAGAACCCGGAACTACCCACACAGGAAGACATACCGAGTTTATGACGAAATAGACTCAGTTGAAGAAACCCGTCATTACAACAAACAGAACAGCAAGGTGCCAGTAATACCAGGGTGAGAGACCTGCAGGACCAGACCTGTCAACTTAGTGAAAATCCTGAACAGTGTGAGTGGTTCCGAAAGTATAACTGTGATACTGCTGGCACAGAACTCAACAGGAAACTGTGGGCCAAAATAGAACAGAGCAGACACTCCTTACAAATGCTACATGGTCTCCGGTTTGTGACTGTGGGGCTCTGAACAGGACGATCAAGCACACTATAGATGAGAGCCCCTTGCGTTCCTACCAGGGGAGTTGGAACGACCTCATCAAAGCTAATGATACAGCTATTGTATGGATTAGGAACCTAGATATTGACATTTAGTTAGTTTTATATGTAGTTTTGTATTTTCATATTCCTGTTATATATAGTATTACTAATGTTATATATGTGTAATTTTAAACTGTGTGTGAGCCATACGAATGAATGAATAAATAAATTTGTGAAAGAGGGGGGAAAAATATTATGGATGAGTTACAGCCACATATTGACTAATGTAAAGCCCAATATAATTGTGAAGTTTGGCAAACAAAAGATATTACAAACTTCAGATACAATTTTTTTAGGAATTTGGTTAGATGAGCATCTAAACGGAGATAGACGAGAAGTTCTCAATAAAAAGTTAATTAAATGCTGCTATGTATTTAGAATTTATAAAAACTGCTGTAGTGAACAAATGCATTTATGCCTAGTGTATTGCAAGATGCTGTCTTATTTTGGGGTAATTCGAGTCTTGCAAACACTCATTTCATCATCATAATTTATTGCACATAAACAAGCCATTTACTGTTCAAAAATGAGCGATAAGATTAATGACAGGGGCTGCACGTAAGGAGCCCTGTTGGGAAATTGTCAAGGAATTTAAAGTTATGACCTACCTACTTACATCTATGAAAGGGTGTGCTTTTTGAAACCTCATTTCAGTTTTCTTATTTGAACAGTGAGTTCCATAACTGTCCAACAAAACACAGAAATGACTTTGGTGGAGAAGTAATTCAGAAATCCTAGCATCACAAAACGGCAATACATCATCCCTAAATACTTTTTTGCCCTTAACAATTAAAAGGATACCATACCATTTAAAAACATGAACTTATAAAGTGTTCACAAATGAGAGTTTTTAGTGTTAATGAGTACATGTATTTTCAAAATTTCAGTACACCTATCTCATAATTCCAGTCACATGTAGCCATTTGTCACTGGGTACAGTGACATGCTGATGTACCGAGATGCTACAGAAGTTGGGTGTTCATAACTAGTAATATTATTATCAGATGTTTTAAGGGAGTGTCAACGATCTGATATAGTTGTTGTTGTTGTGGTCATCAGTCCTGAGACTGGTTTGATGCAGTTCTTCATGCTACTCTATTCTGTGCAAGCTTCGTCATCTCCCAGTACCTACTGCAACCTTCTGAATCTGCTTAGTGTATTCATCTCTTGGTCTCCCTCTACGATTTTTACCCTCCACGCTGCCCTCCAATACTAAATTTGTGATCCACTGATGCCTCAGAACATGTCCTACCAACCGATCCCTTCTTCTAGTCAATTTGTGCCACAAACTCCGCTTATCCTGAATTCTGTTCAATACCTCCTCATTAGTTATGTGATCTACCAATCTAATCTTCAGCATTCTTCTGTAGCACCACATTTTGAAAGCTTCTATTCTCTTCTTGTCCAAACTATTTATTGTCCATGTTTCACTTCCATAGATGGCTACACTCCATACAAATACTTTCAGAAACAACTTCCAGACACTTAAATCTATACTCAATGTTAACAAATTTCTCTTCTTCAGAAACGCTTTCCTTGCCATTTTGCTCCCTGTATTTTACCCCTGCCACCTTTAGAATTTGAAACTGATCTTCCCCGAGGTCAGCTTCTACCAGTTTTCCCATTTGTCTGTAAAGAATTCGCGTTAGTATTTTGCAGCTATGACTTATTAAACTGATAGTTCAGTAATTTTCACATCTGTCAACACCTGCTTTCTTTGGAATTGGAATTGTTATATTCTTCTTGAAGGCTGAGGGTATTTCGCCTGTCTCATACATCTTGCTCACCAGATGGTAGAATTTTGTCAGGACTGGCTCTCCCAAGGCGTTAGTAGTTCTCATCGAATGTTGTCTACTCCCGGGGTCTTGTTTCGACACAGGTCTTTCAATGCTCTGTCAAACTCTTCATGCAGTATCATATCTCCCATTTCATCTTCATCTACATCCTCTTCCATTTCCATAATATTGTCCTCAATTACATCACCCTTGTATAGACCCTCTATATACTCCTTCCACCTTTCTGCTTTCCCTTCTTTGCTTAGAACTGGGTTTCCATCTGAGCTCTTGATATTCATACAAGTGGTTCTCTTTTCTCCAAAGGTCTCTTTAATTTTTCTGTAGGCAGCATCTATCTTACCCGTAGTGAGATAAGCCTCTACATCCTTACATTTGTCCTCTAGCCATCCCTGCTTAGCCATTTTGCACTTCCTGTTGATCTCATTTTTGAGACGTTTGTATTCCTTTTTGCCTGCTTCATATACTGCATTTTTATATTTTCTCCTTTCATCAATTAAATTCAATATTTCTTCTGTTACCCAAGGGTTTCTACTAGCCCTCGTCTTTTTACCTATTTGATCCTCTGCTGCCTTCACTATTTCATCCCTCAAAGCTACCCATTCTTCTTCTTCTGTATTTCTTTCCCCCATTCCTGTGAATTGTTCCCTTATGGTCTCCCTGAAACTCTGTACAACCTCTGGTTCTTTCAGTTTATCCAGGTCCCATCTCCTTAAATTCCCACCTTTTTGCAGTTTCTTCAGTTTTAATCTACAGTTCATAACCAATAGATTGTGGTCCACATCTGCCCCTAGAAATGTCCTACAATTTAAAACCTGGTTCCTAAATCTCTGTCTCACCGTTATATAATCTGATACCTTCTAGTATCTACAGGCTTCTTCGATGTATACAACCTTCTTTCATGATTCTTGAACCAAATGTTAGCTATGATTAAGTTATACTCTGTGCAAAATTCTACCAGGCGGCTTCCTCTTTCATTTCTTACCCCCAATCCACCTACTATGTTTCCTTCTCTCCCTTTTCCTACTATCGAATTCCAGTCACCCATGACTATTAAATTTTCAGTATTGTTTAAAAACAGTCTTGGTTGCAATTTTAGTTTTTATTTTTCAATGACGCGTTTCGCCTTATTTAGGCATCTTCAGGTTATCTTTTCTAGATGGACGCGAGAGGCACAAAGACCTGCATAACACATTCCCGTTCACAGGAGCGAGTAACAGAGTAAGATGGGGGCTCAGGTAGTAAGTGTATTGATCGGAAGTATTAAATTTTCATCTCCCTTCACTACCTGAATAATTTCTTTTATCTCGTCATACATTCCATCAATTTCTTTGTCATCTGCAGAGCTAGTTGGGATATAAACTTGTACTACTGTAACATGGGCTTCGTGTGTGTCTTGGCCACAATAAATCATTCACTCTGTTGTTTGTTGTAGCTTACCCACACTCCTATTTTTTTATTCATTGTTAAACCTACTCCTGCATTACCCCTATTTGATTTTGTATTTATAACCCTGTATTCACCTGACCAAAAGTCTTGTTCCTCCTGCCACCGAACTTCACTAATTCCCACTATATCTAACTTTAACCTATCCATTTCCCTTTTTAAATTTTCTAACCTACCTGCCCAATTAAGGGATCTGAAATTACACGCTCCGATCCGTAGAACGCCAGTTTTCTTTCTCCTGATAACGACATCCTCTTGAGTAGACCCCGCCCGGAGATCCGAATGGGGGACTATTTTACCTCCGGAATATTTTACCCAAGAGGACGCCATCATCATGTAATCATACAGTAAAGCTGCATGCCCTTGGGAAAAATTACGGCTGTTGTTTTCCCTTGCTTTCAGCCATTCACAATACCAGCACAGCAAGGCCGTTTTGGTTATTGTTACAAGGCCAGATCAGTCAATCATCCAGACTGTTGCCCTTGCAACTACTGAAAAGGCTGCTGCCCCTCTTCAGGAACCACACGTTTGTCTGGCCTCTCAACAGATACCCCTCCGTTGTGTTTGCACCTACGGTACGGCTATCTGTATCGCTGAGGCACGCAAGCCTCCCCGTCAACAACTAAGTCCACAGTTCATGATATAGTGTTCCATGTAATTTTCTCATTTTTATGTACATATAAAAAAAAATTAATCTACCTGTTTAGAGTATTAAATAATTGAGGAGCATTTTTTTTACAGTCAATAAACGCTGAACTGTTCAAAATTTAAATTTTTGTCGTTGCAAACCAAGCTTGCTGCCATGCATGACCTCTTGAAACAGTTTTGTCAAAAGTTAATATTTGCTGTTGTTAAAGGGTGTCAAACGACTACGAATTTTTGCAAAACTCTATATTTACTTTCACTCAGCTAAAGCAAAAGTCAATAAGCACATACTGTTCTTTTCTTCTGGGAGACCTGAAGCAAGAACAACAATGTAGGATGTCGCTGATAATGATAATGTGAGAGAATTTTCTGTAGTGGGGAGGGGGGGCATAAACTGTAGGCAAACATTTGTCACCAGGACCCACAACCCACAATAGAAATCAGTAGTTTACACAACAGCATTAACTCCCTATTATTAGTTAGTTTGGGCCAGTTTTGTCAGGGAGAAGGAATATAAAAAAAGAAGCAAAAATGAAGAATCCTGTTTTGATAAAGTAGGGCAAAAGGAAAAAAAAGGATGGTCAGGTAGTACCTGCCACAATATTTCAAGCAACATCAGAGATGTCCAAAGACGGAGTCTAAAAAGAGCTAGAGAAAAAGAATCAATTAATAACAGACCACAGGTTGCACAAACTTAGTGCAAAAAAGTTCTATTCAGTAATGGAGGAGGAGCATCCAGATGTGGTTACAGTATATTTTGATATACGACAGAATCAGCCAATACCAAAGCTCTCCATAGGTGAAATATTCTATTCAAGACAGGTTTGGCTATAAAATTTGTGCATCATGATTCTTTCTGAAGCACAGGGAAAGGAAAGGATTGCTTTTTATATCTGCCTTGAAACAGTAGGACCAAAGGATGCAACGAAGTGGCATCTGCTCTATTGCATTTTCTCAGAAATCTTGAGGCATCCTGAAAATGGTCCAAATCAAATACATTTATTTTCTGACTCCTGTACCAGTCAAAATGAAAATACATTAATGATTTCCACACTAATGGCCTCCATAGAAGAAAGCATATAATTAATAAGCTGGTATGTATTTCCCTATTTGTGATCACCACTATAATCCTTACAAAATATTTGGTAGAGTGAATGAAGACCACCAGAAAAAGGAACATATTCTTTAACCTACTGAATACTAACAAGTGCTGGAACAACATGACATTGTCGAGATACTAAATAAAGATTGGGAAGCAAAGGTTCTCAAATCCAGTGCATTAAAAGCCATATGATTTTCAAGTGATGCCTTGTGAAAAGTCTAATAAGAAGATATTGTTGCCAGTTTTGAACACTTATAATGGAAGTCCTGTAGATCTCAAGTACATAAAACCAAAAACTGCAGCCAGGAAGAGAGGAAAGGAGCCACCTTGGAAAGCAACAGTGTCAGCAAGGAAAAGAAAAAGTATGTCTTAAAACTTACGAGGCATTTTAACATATCAGAAGGGGCAGAAGAGTTTTATAAGGACTTTGTTGAAAGTCGTCAATAGATTTCCAGTTATTACTGTTGTAGCCATTATTTTGTGTCGTATTTCACTAATTTATGGAAAAGAGTGACTCTGAAGTGTTATATTGTAGTACATTATTGCATTTCTATGAAATATGCACAGTAAAGTAGCTTTCTTTGTAATTAATGTTGAAAATAAAAAAGAAATAAGAAAACAATTTAAATGTATATATTAAATAAACTTGTAACTTCCACCTCTACATTTATTGACTTTTAAAAAAACTGGTTTTCCCTCTATTCTGAAATAAACAATTAGAATTCTAGGAAAGTGAAACACATAGGTGGAATCATGCCTACAACACCTGTATAAATGTTAAATATCTCACTTACGTAATTAGTATTTTGGTATGATAATTATAAAATGCGTTTCCTCAAAAATTTACTTTTTGCATTTATTGAGTTTTGAAAAAGCATTCCTCAATATACACACACAGCTGAGGTCATGAATGATGGCATTCAAGTTTAGGCTTGTTCTGTGCACCTATGTCACTCATTCTCGGACAACAAACGAGCCTTTGGTAGTATTCTGAACACTATGCTATGAATGTTTTATGCAAAGCGAGCATTATATGTGAACATAGCAAGTTATTTAGTGAATTTTTATTCCATTTGTTGGGAGTTGTCATGGCTGATGGTGCTGACGAGTGAAAAATTCCACACAAGAAAGGGGGAGATATAACTTGCAGGATACACATTTTCATCGAGCAAGTGTATGTGCCTACCACAACTGTCCCTTAGAACCAGCAACAACGCAACCGCCAACCTTGTCTCAGCAATTGCGAACCAGCATCATTCGTGATTGCACTATAGTGTATTTAAATACTTTATTGTTGTAAACTTATATAATATAAACTTAAATTTGTTTGGTTTTTATATGTGGTTTTTAAGATTTGTTCACGGACACTATTATATAATATGGGTTTATTAATTTTTTCTGCAGCAACATGACAGATCCCATTTCAATGTGCGTGATACAATGAATGCTCAATAAGTAATAATAATAATAATAATAATAATAATAATAATAAAACATCCAAGGAGATAAGTTAATGGCTGAATTACAAGCAGCTGATCAGAAATTAGAAGAACTCGTAAGTGAATCCTGTCATATGGACAAAGAAATAAGTAAAAATTTATCAGACTTTATTTAGGATCTACTATCGTGTATGTAACAGAGGAGTTATATGGTAAGTACCAGAACGGTGATACAAAACAAACTTCAGACGGTAGCGTCAGTTTGAATATTGTAGAACAAAATAGAGATTTACGTAAGGTAGACATTTTGTGTTCTACATTCTCAACTTAGGAGGAGTGCAGTAGTGATTTATCTGAACTAAAGGCTCGACAAGATGTTGTGTTAATAGTTAACCCACCTCAATCATCAGACATTGTAGGTTATCATCCTATTTGGGAAAGACTTGAATTTTGACACACAGTTTAAACTGAATTGGTGGAACAAACACATAATAAGAGAACTTGCTGACAGTTTAAAAATAGTTACTTTAATTTTTGTTGTCCAGTGGCATGTGCTGTCTGTTTTTCTGACATGTCTGATGTTTACATAAGGGTGTGTGCTAATAACTTAATAGTGACTATTTATGAAAAAGACAAAATCACATTTAACTACACATTTTACTTTTAAACACTGAATTATGTTAAATGAGAACTTTTAATAGCCGTGGAAAATGTAAAAGAAATTGGAATACATTTTTCGATGCTGCAGGCATGCAGTGATTCTAGTTGCATGCTATAGACCTCTGAACTGTATAGAGGGATATCTACAAGGCCTTAGTTTACCATTATATTACTTCTAATTTCAGTCTCTCTATAACGATCCCGAAACCATGGGGTACTAGGAGAAGCTTTAGTAGCAGTAGATTGTTTTCTCTCACAAGCCTTTCTCACAACTTGTCAGTACAAATAAGGAAGCAAGGGCAACTTTGGACAGCAATTTTTATTTATTTATTTTTTAGTTGCAGGTATACCACCTCTCTCTGTAAGTACTTGGTATTGTGTGCTGTGTCATGAATGCAATAACACGGAAAAGTTTTGCTACTCATCATGAAAAGACACATTGAGTTGCAGACAGGCACAACAAAAAGACTTCCACATATTAGCTTTCAGCCAAAGCATTCTTCAGAAAAGGAAAACGCACATTCATTCACACACGTAAGCACAAATGACCGCCATCTCTGGCAGCTGGTAATGCATTCAAGATCATTGTCAAACATTATCATTGTGGTGACTCACGTTTTATGGTTGGGGAGGCATTCTGATCTCCAAATCTTTGAAAACGTTCAATATTATTGTGACAGAGTACTCCTTCCCAAGCTAGCGTCTTTCCAGGGATGCATTCAGTCATGACTTCATTTTTATGCACGACGATGTGGGACCACATCAAACTGCGCAGGTGGAGGCATTCTTGGAACAAGAGGATTTTCAGCAAATGGACTGGCCTGCCCATTCCCTCAACTGAAGTCCCATTGCTCATGCATGGGATGTGTTGGTGGAGGAATGGCATGCCTACTTCTCATCGACCTTGTGGCCAGCATGGGAGCACGTTGCAGAGCATGCATTGCTGTCCGAGGTGATCACACACAATCTTAAGAACCATGTCCCAGGGGACCATTCTAAATCATGATGACTTCAGTTTATTATAGTCTTTGAATGAAAGTGTCATTGCATATTCCTTTCATTTATCTTCTGTGCTATACTTTAGCAGCTCTTTCTATGAGGGCAGTTCAGTAAGGAATGAATATAATTTTTTGACAACATACCTTTTACTCATCCTCATAATTTTGATGGTCATTTTCAAAACAGCCTCCTCTGGATGTGATGCGTTTCTGCCAGTCTGCAAAGACATAATGGAAACTATTTTCTTGAAGGTCCTTCAGAATTGCTTCTGTAGCTTTCCCTACTGCTTCTGATGATGGAAAATGCCTCCTACAAAGATGTTTCTTCAGGTTAGGGAATAGAAAGAGAGTCACATGGGGCTAAATCCAGACTATAGGGACGGTGAGGAATGCGCTTCATGTTGGTTTTTACAATATATTCAGTAACATAATTTGCAATGTGCAGCCGTGCATTATTGGGGTGTAGTATGCAGCCTGTTTCACATGTATGTGGGCTTTTGCACCTGATATGGACTTGCAAAGGTTTCAGTTTACTGACGTGTGAGTAGGTACAGATGTTGATAAACCATTCCATGAATACCAAAAAATGAGATGACTTTTCCACCAGAAGAAAAACCACTTTTGCTTTATTGGGGGTTGGTGATGGAGACTTCCACACTGAGCTATACTGTTTGCTCTCTGGATCAAAATGATGTAGCCACATTTCTTCAGTAGTGATTACTTTGGAAAGAAACCATCGATCTTCCTCTAACATCAACTTCAATTGCATGCAGACATGCAAGTGAATGTCCTTTTGTTTTGGAATCAGCAGTATTGAACCCATTGCATGTCTCATCTGTAAATTTTCTGTTGCTAACATGTGAGTGGCACCCAGTAAAAGTTTCAATACTTTAGAAAGTACGAGGGCTATCCACAAAGCACATTACGTTTTGGAACTAAAAATAAATAAAGTATTGGAAATTTTTTTTATTATATACAGATGAAAGCCACACTTAAATACTACTTTTCTACATAGTTGCCATTTAAATTAAGGCACTTATAGTAGCGATGGACGAGCTTGGAAATTCCTTCGTCGTAAAATTCGGCCGCCTGCGCCTTCAACCACATGGTTACCTCTTCTTGAAGCTGTGCGTCGTCATCAAAACACTGCACCATCAAAATGCTGCATAACCAACCACTTCTTCATTGCTGGGAATAAGTGGAAGTCGCTCGGTGCCAGGTCGGGACTGTATGGCGGATGAGGAAACAACTCCCTCTTAAAAGATTTGAGAACTTCGCGAGTGGCATTTGCCGTGTGCGCCCGGGCGTTGTTGTGAATCAGCAAGATCTTTGAGCCCAACTTTCCCCTGCGCTTGTTTTGTATTGCTCTTCTGAGGTTGTGCAGAGTTTGGCAATACCTTTGAGAGTTTATTGTAGTGCCTCTTTCCAGGAAATCCACAAGAATCACACCTTTTCTGTCCCAAAAGACAGTCGCCATCACCTTCCTTGCCGACATTGTCTGCATGCATTTCTTGGGTTTTTTGGGGGGAATTTGTGTGCCCCCACTGCATTGACTGCAATTTTGTCTCGCAGTTCACATGCTTAACCCATGTTTCGTCACCAGTAACGATGCGATCGAGTAATGAGTCGCCATCTTTCTCGTAAGCGTCCAAAAATGTTAACGCTGCAGCCATTCGCTGATTTTTGTGAATCTCTGTCAAGATTTTTGGTATCTATCTTGCACAAAACTTGTAACCAAGCTTTTCGGTAATGATTTCGTGCAACAAACTTCGTGAAATTTGTGGAAAACTCATAGAGTGTTCCGTTATTGTGAAATTACGGTTTTCACGAACCATGGCATCGACTTTTTCGACAAGTTCGGCAGTCACTATGCTGGTCTTCCACTTCGCTTTTCGTCGGGAATGTTAGTTCGGCCATTTTTTAATTTTATGACCCATTGACGCACTCCACCTTCAGTGATTATGTTGTCCGCATACACTTCACAAAGCTGCTGATAGATTTCTATCGGTGTGCAGTTTTTTGCAGTCAGAAACGTTATTACAGCACGCACTTCACACTTCGCGGCATTTTCAATTAACGCTGACATTTCAAACTGTCACAGTAACTCAACGGAGTACAGCACGAACCTCTCACTAGCACGGCAGGATGCCGACTGAGCGGCGGAATGCCACGACACCAAGATGGCCGCGCTAGCCCTGCCCCTAACGGACACAAACGAAAACATAATGTACTTTGTGGATAGCCCTCATATTTTGCAAGGTTGTTCATTCATCCTCTCTCACGATGATAGCAGCGATGTTCATAATTTCTTCCAAAAGAGTAATAACTGGAGTGCCAGATCCACCATCCTTTGAAATTGGTTGTCTACCCTCTTTAAATAATATAAAATGTCTCTCAGTTGTGATTCAGGAGAGAACAGACTGTCCACGGGCCTCCTGTAACATCATATAGGCCTCACCGAAAGATTTGTTGAGACAAAAGCAGAATCTAAAAGCTGCATATTGTTGATTGTACACCACCTTCATTGTTGCATTAAGACACCTGAACATTACTCAGACTGCCTACCTCTCACCGGTGGGAACCAGGCGTGCTTACAATGAAAGTAGCACAGTGTGTTTGTTACATATTACACTAACAGAATATCATAAGATTAAATTCTAGTGCCAGAAATTAGGGACGCCATCACTTTGTAGAATATTATATAATGTGTGAATTTACTTCTGAGGAGATAGTTGTCATTAATAGTTTCTGCAGAGATAGAATAGTGTTGGTTATGAGGTTTACTCCAGAGATGCATATTAGAGGAACCTAACTGGGTTATAGTAGTCAATTAAGGAATTGCATTTGAAAATAATTAATAATGGTGGTTTCAGCTTTGCATATTATTCTTAATGTAAATAATAATGATTAATGAAAAATAATATACCAAGGTAAAAAAAGATGCTAGTTTTCCAAAATGTTACTCCTTGTGTTTGATGGTACTGACAAAAAAAAAGGCATAAATCTATCATAAAATATATGTGATTGCAAGAAATCAAATGTCAATTGTATTATACAGATAAAATGAAATAATAACTGTGTCCATACAGTGAAACACACTGGATGCAAATTCTTGCAAGTATCCAATAGCGTAATTTTTAAGATTAATTTATTGTATGACAAAGTGTGGTGAGGGTTGATACAGTTTTCTGTGGGTGGTCATAACAATAATTGCTGTGTGGCTTGATATAAAGGGATTCTGTATTACTCTGAGTTCTATTGCTGGCTTTATGAAGAATTTCATAAGAAAGGTTTGCTTAACTTGGTATAAGTAGTTGAGCTAATTGCCTATCCTGACAGACTTAAAAGAATTTAAGACCAAGTAAGAGAGGAAGCAACAGTAAAGTAACTCCTGGAGGATGTAATCTAATGTGGACATAATAAAAGTAATTAATAGATATTTCTGTGATTCTATTTTGAAAAAAATAAAATGAAAGATCCGATCAAGCATTTATTCATTTGTGTGTGTTATGAATTAGTTGAAAGGGCAAAAACTTTAAAAATAAATATGTATTTATTTATTTATTTATGATGCATATCTGTTGCAACATCATTTGCCAGAATTTGTGGTGTAATACATCTCTCTCGTAGAGTGATTTGTTACCCAATGTCTTTCCAGCTGACAAAAGGTAACAGCTATAGCTACAACCATTTATTAGTTAGCATTTCCACTATATGGTGAGTAGCAACTTTCCTTCTCTGGTATTGTTACATTCCATCCTGGATTTTCCATTGTTTCATTTAGTAGTTAAATAGTTTGGAATCCAGAGCGGTTTCAATTTTTTTGTCATTGTTTTTGCATGTGCACAGGGTAGACAGATGCAACTTGTCTTCAAAATTGAACAACAACTGCAGTATTTCCATGAACTGCAGTGGCTGCTGGTACTGTGTTTGGTTTGGAGAACTGGGGTGAGCCAAGTAAAAAGCATGCCATGACAATGCTAATGGTGTCATAGTGAACAAGAGATGTATAGAGATCTGTCAAAAACTGATTATTCTGTTGTCATATTTCAATCTACCAGCTTGATATTTATGTTGAGATTGAGTCAGCTAATTATTATTATGTTCCTAAAAAAAGTACTGTTCATCACAAAGAGAACTGTACAATATTGCAAGAATATACGTCATACCGATTAGAGAAGTGTCATATTTATTAATGCTTGCAAGGAGACAGTGTGGTAATTGTATTTTTTAATATTTATGAAATTCAAAGCACCAACATCAATCTTCCAAAGACGTTCGATACAACTCTCATAAATTCTTGAGAAAATATCTTTTGAAGTTTTCTGGGCATCTTTAATATCCTAAAGCAAAGTCATTATTTCAGCAGGCCATGTGGGCGACTCGGGTTTGATTTCCAGCCATGGAAAATTCTTAACCAATGCTCATTTTATGAACATTTCCGTGAAGCCTAAAATACATAAAAATTAAAAAAAATAGTTTGTAATAATTCTTTACATTTAACAATCTTTATTCACAACCTTTTACGAACTATTGGTAAGGAAGAATTTACATTTTCAATGGAAACTGGCTTTTTGTGTGTAATATGTACTTAGAAATAAGAAAACTTGCATTTTTCATAGTGAAATGACAATTAGATGTGTGTTAATTAGCATATATTTGATGAATTTTACACTTAAATAACGTATTTTGTCAAACTAAATCAGAAAAACTGAAAAAATGACCGAAAAGAGACTCTAACCGGCAATCCAGCCATTACTATCTTTGAGTGCTACCTATTTTGTTCCATCTTTATGTATACACATCACGGAAATGCTCAAAGAACACGTGTTTTTGTCTAAAATCTTGCATTGATTGGGAAATAATCTACTTTGGAGTATTAAAGATGCTTGAAAAACTTCAAAGCTGATTTTTTTGAGCATTTTTATGAGTTGTATGGGACCGCTTGGGAAGACTGATACATGAGCTCTGAACTTTGCGTACCTTAAATATAAGAAATTACAGAAATCTGATTGTCATGTGGTCTCCTTGTAAGTTCTATACTTTCAGTGTTACTACTGAATGTGAGGTAGAAGCCTGACCTTCACAGTATCCTTGTTCATGAAGAAATATGAAGGTGAGCTAAATAATAGCTAGTAATTACAGCTCACGTGCAAATTATTCATCAACATTGGGGAACATTATACCGACATTATGATACAATTATAATTTTGCTTTAACTGCATTATCTATAGTAATGGGCTCAAAGCAGGTACAGCCAACCAGTCTGTGATCTTGCAGAATTTGTTTGAAAACAAAATGATGTACTACTTAAGGGGGGTAGGACGTCAAACGGGCCGACTTGGAGAAGGAGAGGCACCATAGGACATTTTAATTTGCACTGTCTATACTTTTACAAATAAATTCATAATACTTTGTCAGCATTACCAGGAAAGATTCAGGATTAACGCTCATAGCAGTGGAAGTTCAAAAACACGAAAAAATATATTTTTCTAAATGTGAAATTTCATGATTTTTTTCACTTACTGTTGGCTGCATTTGTTCCTATAGGTACACTTTTCTTCATAGGTAAGAGATTCTTCGATGAATTTTGCACAGCTTACAAACCATACTCACAGGTGTATGAAACTCTAGAATTTATTTAATCTATGGACAAATGAATGGGCTGTTACGTTTTAAACTTTGTGTTTAGAGAAAACTCGAATTTTATAGTTAATTATCTCAATTTTTACCACAGTTTTTAACAGATTTGGGAAATTCTAGAGTTTCATACACCTATAAGTATGGTTTGTATGCTGTGCAAAATTCATCGAAGAATCTCTCTTACTTATGAAGAAAAGTGTACCTACAGCAACAAATGCAGCTAATACCAAGTGAAAAAAATGATGAAATTTCACATGTAAAAAAATGTTTTGTTATGTTTTTGAACTTCCTGTGGTATGAGTGTGAATCCTGAATCCTTCCTGGTCATGTTAACAAAATTTTATTAATTTATTTGTAAAAGTATAGACAGTGTAAATTAAAATGTCCTGTGGTGCCTCTCCTGCTCCAAGTCGGCCCGTTTCACTTCCTACATCCCTTAACATGTCAGTCAAAAGCAAAGTATGAGGAAAAAATTACTTCAACACAGCTGAACACAGTAGAATTGATCAGAGCAAAAAGTAAATCATCACTCCTTAACTAAACAGGCCAGGAGTTTTTTTAACAATGTCTCACACACACACACACACACACACACACACACACACACACACACACACACACACACACACACACAAAATGAAAAACTCACATGGAATTATGTACATTATGAGACTTTTACATCACATTTTGTTTATTACAAACAGTTTGGCCCCTAATACATGAGAAAGTCTCTTTGGGGGCAAGTAATTAAAAGAACAATTATTTCTCTAACTCTAGTCCATTTCATCTTTAATACACAACAGGATGCTCAATCAAATTCACAGCACATGCGTTTAAATTGTCCAGTGCACTGAAACTGGCAAATAACACTAATTACTTATTCAAACTGATCTGTAATTCAGTTTTGTACAATATAAGAATGTGAATAGACAATGAAGAATATACAAAGTTTCTTTGAGGTTTTAAAACAGAAAAATGAAAGAGCAGCAGCATTTTAAAAACACAAGGAATGCTCTTTGTGGTAACTAGAACTGAATAGATACATGACTAGATAACAATCATTACACGTCTGGTAGTACATTAAAAATATGTTAAAAACAATTGATCCAATCACACACGTTTCTTTCCTTGCAATTTCTTGTAACAAAAAATCTGAAGAGAATCAGTCTCATATTTCCAACCAAATATTTTAGAGCAACAGTGACTTCATTTTGTGGTACTAAAACATATAAATACTACTTCACACGAAAAAACATCTAGAATTCACTAATGTTACATCAGTCACAGCCAGTAATGTAACTATTTTTTTTTACATTATCTCAATAACATTTGCCTATAAGGAACTCCCGGCAATTTGACAAATTGGTGAGCACTACAGTGAATGCTGGCTTGTTAAAGACCACAGTTAATGAAAAAGGAAAGCTCTTGCAAGTATTCAAATCTCATCTGTATAAAATTATTCTAAAGAAGAATATCAAAAGTTTAAATTTATATAAAATTTGGTAAAAATGCTTTGCAGAAGGACTTCCACTTTTTATACATGTGTGTAGCAGCATCAGGGTATGTTTAACTGGCATTTGAAATTCCTTCGACATTGGACATTTCTGCTTGGCGCATTGCTTTATGTTGTTCTTGTTGCTGTTGCTGCTGCTGCTGCTTGATAATTGCACTCAGCCTGTTTAGAAGGAACTGTTTGTCATGGCCCTCTAAAACTAGCTGGTTTTTTAGTACCATTACCATTTGTTTATTAGCACAAGACACAGCATGAAAATAATACAAGCACAGTGCTAGAACTATAAAGGCTGGGACGGCAAATCCTGCAGTTGAGAAGAAAAATAGCACACTTCTAATCCACGATGGAAATTGCTCAAATGTGTAAATGACAAAAGACCACACTGAAAAATGACCTCTAAATGGGCCACAACATTCAGATGGAGTAATTTCAGCTATTGAATAGGCCACTGGCACAACTGCCAATAAGAATGATATTAAAAGAACAAACATAAACATAGAATTAGAGCGGGATGCCCTATAGACAGTGGATGATGGTGTACTATTAACAAGGCAAGAAAACTTCTTGATGTAAAAAAGAAGGAAACATTCAACTGTAGCAAGAAAGGGGAGAATTGGTGCATAAAAGCTTCCTAACCAGCATAATGTCTGGCTATATATGATATCCAAGACATGTTGTGGTAACTCAAATTCCTGTACTCCTATCAGTTTGGCAATCTTACTTTTGAAGTGCTTAGCAATTAACATGCGTGGAAAATTGATCAAAAATGTAGTGGCAATGTGAGTGACAAAATCCATAACAACTAGTTTGTACAACTGCTGACCAACATACGTTTCCCAGCATCTTGGAGGATTGCAGTTGTCACACTTTATAACATTATAAAATGAGACTAGGAGAATTGCTAAGGATGCCAGTCGCAGCAGTACTGTTCTCATCAATGTTATTCTAACTACAAAGAGTGGTGAGTACTTTTCTAAAGTGACTAGATACATAAATATATTTGGTACAATTAAGTTAAGCCCCACTATTGTTATAGATGGCAAGTATTCCAGCAGCAAAACATACATGTTTTCTATAGTTCCAAAATCTTCTGTGTCTCTCTTGTAATCATCCAGAGCAGTGTGTGAGGACTTGAAAACAAAATAAATTAGGAATCCTCCCCCAGCCAAGACAAGAAGAACCATCAAATTGATTGCAAAACGTAAAAGATACAGTCTCACTTTTTCATCTCTTGACCTACTTTGCCTCTCTTCTTCCAGTCTCTCTGCCTCGAGACATCCCTTTATCTCATTAAATATAGCTTTATGCTTAATAGTGGCAGATTTTTCATTATGTATGCAGTAGTCCCACCCTCCAAACACTATATTACAATACTGGTAGAACTGTCCCTCACCTTCCATCAACCTGTCTTTAAAGCCATGAGCAGCAGATTTGACAATAGCTGACAAACTCATCAAAAAGCAGACTAATGTAACTGCTATATATGCAAGAGGCAAATTATAATACAAATATGATGTATCACTTCCTCCTAAAGTCCCATTAGAATAAAAACCATAGAACATCAAAGTTTTTTCCATCCACCCTGTTCCCTGAATGATGTCTAAGACATTGACACTTGCTTCACTTGTGCTAACATTAAAGCTACTAGAACTGTTAAAGCCATCACAGTTACTTGTGTCTTCAGGTCTCACGAGCAATTGTGGAAGCACAACAAAACAAAGAAAAAAAAAGAAAATAACACAATTCAAAAACATAAGCCACTTCACAAAGAGAAAATATGAAACTACTCCAGTGCCAAAGTTTCCTTCAATCTTCTTCAGACTGTGTCGCCACAGTTCAAGCTTTGAGTAAGTTTCCTTCCATCGATTCTTGAAATGTTGCCAGAACTTTCTTCTTTGCCACTTGAATTGTTCATAGCCTTGTAGCCTCAGCTTATCTGCATTCTAAAGAACACATACATTATATGAAAAATCAGCCATCTAATGAGTTGTAGGTGCACATATTTGAGAGGTTTAATTAACTAGAACTATTGCAATGTGGAACAGAATAAATCAGAAATGAGATGATGACAAATTTTAGTAAGAGATTAACTGGAGAAGGCAATGGAAAACAGAAGCTGACTAATACAATTTGTGAAGGCAACTTAGTGAAATTTAATGTTAACTCATATGTTTATAGCAATATTAACCATTAAAAAAAAGCTACAACTAGTCTGTGAAATGAACAGACTTGTTTAAGATGCATTCACATATTTTAATTTATCACAACTAACTGCCTAGAAAGCAAATAAAATGTTTTCTTAAAACAGAAAGTGAACCACAAGCCTGACAACCTGTCTTTATATCCCAAAATTAGTTTCCTAGTATGAGTGACAGATACACTGCTCACGAAGCACAAACATGTACCATAACTGGCTAATAAATCCCATTATATCCAAAAAGCTTCTTTCTCTTTTATGTCAATAAATATAATCTACGTACAATCATGTGCCCATTTTAACCACCGACATGTACATCTACATGATTACTCTGCTATTCACAATAAAGTGCCTGGCAGAGGTTTCAATGAAGCACCTTCAAGCTGTTTCTCTAGCTTTCCACACTCAAACAGCAAGCGGGAAAAAATGAGCACTTAAATTTTCCTGTGCAAGCCCTGATTTCTCTTATTTTATCCTGATGACCATTTCTCCCTACGTAGGTGGATGCCAGCAGAATGTTTTCACAATCGAAGGAGAAAACTGGTGATTGAAATTTCATGTGAAGATTCTGTCGCAACAAAGAAATGCCTTTGTTTTAATGATTGACACTCCAATTCAAGTATCATGTTTGTGGCACTATCTCCCCTATTTTGCGATAATACAAAATGAGCTGCCCTTCTTTTAACTTTTTCAATGTCATCCGTCAGTCCCACCTGATCCGGATCCCACACCACACAGCAATACTCCAGAATAGGGCGGACAAGTGTGGTGTAAGTGGCGGTCTCTTTAGTAGACCTGTTGCACCTTTTCAAGTGTCCTGCAAATGAATTGCAGTCTTTGGTTTGCTCTACCCACAACGTTATCTATGTGATTGTTCCAATTTAGGTTACTTGTAATTGCAATCCGTAACTATTTAGTTGAATTTACAGCCTTCAGGTTTGTGTGACTTACCGCGTAATCAAAATTTAGCAGATTTCTTTTAGTACTCATGTGAATAACTTCACACTTCTCTTTATTCAGGGCCAGTTGCCACTTTTCACACCATACAGATATCTTAATGTAAATCATTTTGCAATTCATTTTGGTTGTCTGATGACTTTACAAGATGGTAAATAACAGCATCATCTGCAAACAATCTCAGAGGGCTACTCAGATTGTCTCCTATGTCGTTAATATAGATCAGGGACAATAGAGGCCTATAACACTTTCTTGGGGAACGCAGGATATTACTCTTGTTTTACTCGATGACTTTCCATCTATTACTACAAACCGTGACCTTTCTGACAGGAAATCGCGAATCCAGTCGCACAACTCAGGCAATATTCCATAGGCATGCAGTTTGGTTAGAAGACACTTGTGAGGAACGGTGTCGAAAACCTTCTGGAAATCTAAAAATATGGAATCAGTTTGACATCCCCTGTCGATAGCACTCATTACTTCATGAGTATAAAGAGCTAGCTGTGTTTCACAATAACAATATTTTCTGAATCCATGCTGATTATGTGTCAATGAAAAATTTTCTTTGAGGTAATTCATAATGTTCGACTGTGGTCTTTTGGTGCGGAGCCGAGTGGAGGGTCTGAATCAGAGGCTGAGGTGGTTCTGTGGCTGTGTACGCTGCAGATTCCTTGACTTGCGCCATCGGGTGGTGGGTTTCTGGGTTCTGCTTAATAGATTGGGAGTCCACTACATATAGGAAGCAGCTAGACGGGTAGCAGGGGCTATGTGGAAGGGACTGGGTGGTTTATTAGGTTGGAGGGTCTCAGGAAACCACAGAAAGGGCGTCCGTCTAAAAGGGGGCAGGTAAAACACAGTAAGGTAGCTGTAGAAATGATCGGCATTGTAGTTGTAAATTATCGTAGCTGTGTTGGGAAATAACCAGAGCTTCAAGTGCTAATACAAAGCACTGTAGCTCAAATAGTCTTAGGTACGGAACGCTGGCTCGAGCCGGACATAACTTCAGCTGAAATTTTTACAAATGACCGAAAAGTGTTCTGCAAGGACAGATTAAATACAGTTGGTGGTGGAGAACTTATTGCTGTCAGAAGCAGTTCACCTGGTTGTGAAATTGAAGTAGACAGTTCTCGCTAAATAGTATCGGTAGAGGTTATACTTGACAATCGGACTAAACTATTAATTGGATCATTTTACTGACCCCCTGACTCGAAAGAATAGTTGCTGAAAAGTTCAAAGAAAACTTGAGTCTCATTTCAAATAGGTACCCTAATCATATGATTATAGTCATGGTGACTTCAATCTACCCTCAATATGCTGGAAAAATTATATGTTTAAAGCCAGTAGCAGGCATAAAATGTCATGCTGAATGCTTTCTCAGAAAATTATTTTCAAGTTAGTTCATGAGCCCATTTGAAGCATAAATGGTTGCTTAAGCATACTTGACCTCCTAACAACAAATAATTCTGGACAAATAGGGAGTATCATGGTGGATATAGGGATTAGCGACCACAAGGCAGTTGCTGCTAGGCTGAATACCATAACACCCACAACCATCAAAAAGAAATGGAAAGTACGTCTATTTAAAAAAGCTAATAAAAAAGTTCTTAACACCTTTTTAAGAGACAGTCTCCACTACTTCTGATCTGATCATATAAGTGTAGGAAAGATGTGGAATGATTTCAAAGAGATGGTATTGACGGCATTTGAGAGATATATATGACATAAATTAATAAGTGATGTTACTGATCCTCCATGGTACACAAACGGGTCAGATCACTGTTGCAGAAGCAACAGAAAAAGCATGCCAAAATTAAGAGAACAAAAAATCCACACGACTTGCAATGTTTTGCAGAAGTTTGAAAGACAGTGCGTACTTCAATGCGAGATGCTTATAACAATTTCCACAATGACACTTTGTCTCGCAATCTGGCAGAAAACCCAAATAGATTCTGGCCGTACATAAGGCACAGCAGTGGCAAGACACAATCAATAGCTTCATAGCATGATATCAACAGTGAAGTCATGGATGGCAGAGTTATTAAACACAGTTTTATGAAACACTTTCACCACAGAAGATGAAGTAAATATTTCTAAATTCCAATGAAGAACAACTGCCAAGATGAGAAACATAGAAGTAGATATCCTCAGTGTAGCAAAGCAGCTTAAATCACTTAATAAGGCAAGGCCTCTGGTCCGGACTGTATACCAGTCAGGTTCCTTTCAGAGTATGCTGATACAATAGCTCCATATATAGAAATTATATATACATCCGCTCACTCACAGGAAGATCCGCACGTAAAGACTGGAAAGTTGCTCAAGTCACGCCAATACTCAAAAAGGGAAATAGGAGTAATCTGCTGAATTACAGGCCCATACAACAAATGTTGATTTGCAGTAGGGTTTTGGAACAAATATTAGAGATTCCACACTCACAGAACAAAATGCACACGAGGAGCCCTTAAGTCACAGTCAGTCACAATGGAAAAGAACGCAAAAAATATTTGAGCTTTTTTCCCTGTGCCTGTCTGCAACCCAATGCCCCCTCAATGTGATGATTAGTGATCTGTCCTTTCCATATTGTTGTTATTCCATCCTGGACTTAACATTGTTTGATTTTCTGACACACACAACAAACTATGTAATCTCGTACATGAAAATCTCTTTCACCCATTGCTCACTTTCAACTTATGTTCAATGTTGTCAGTGTGAAAACCACAATAGTTCTCAGCATGCAGGGTATACTGACACTGTCTTAATTAACACACAACATACTACTTTTCCACTCATGGAATATTGCACAACTACCCTTCAACAGTCCATTTTGCACTTAAATTATTAAGAGCTTTCATCCTGTGTAGCATTAGTACATTAATAAGAAAATATTAGGAAGAAAACTGATTCATAAGATTGGTGGTTTGGCCACTAAAACCACACAGACACATCATCTCTGCGAAGCATATGAAGCTCTTACCATAAATCTTGAGTTACTGTTGGGAATTTTGATGAGTCAATTCTCTTCTCACAGTCTTGACAGATGGATTTGTAATATAAAGATATTATCAATCTGGGGCCTCCTTTCTTGTAGTTCTTCTTTCCTCAAGAACAAGGAGAAAAATTTACAACATTTGCTGTACGGAACGTTGAGAAAAACTGAAAACTGTTCATGAGATTGCATACACAGGAAGTTTCAGGACCCAGTAACCTACCCATCTATTCTAATCTTTCTCAATCTTTCCGTCTTCCCTCTGTGAGTAAGTAACTAACTGTTTTGGAGGTCAGAACAGTTGTTTTCACTTATGTGTGTAAACTGGTCCTTTGAAGGTACATACTGGGCCATTTTGTCACCCTGGAATTTTATATTATTCCCTAGTGAATTTTGCTTTTGACACAATTAACCACCTTTCTGGCATTCATCATCTTTTTTTCCAGTGTGTTACCTGTAATTCTTGTCCGTAATCCCACATTTGTGATTTGGCAAGGTCTTTTCTGCATCAAAATATTTTTTCCATTGCTACTGTTCTCTTACCTGTTTGTTAATCTTTTTCCTTTGTGTTGTTATCTTGTTTCGGTATCCAGAAATTTTTTCTATATTTGATGATCTTCCTTCAGTGTTAACAATGTCAATCCCATACAACAATAACTTGTGATTTCTTATTTCCTGTAGTGTTTCTCCTCTTTCAAATATTTCTTTACACTTTCACTCTGCTGTTTCCTCCGTTCTTTGGAGAATATTCATGCATCCATGCTTTCTTCTTCCTCTTGAAAATCCTCAAAGTTCTCAAATTTAGTTCTGAAATGCTCTCTGTTTTGGATATCAGCTCCAGAAACATCCATCCATCTACAGTATGCCTCTTTGACTTACGTTAATCCAGTTTTTGTTGTTGTTGAAGTGTTGGAATATATGCTTAGTTAGTACACTTTCCTCCACTGAAAGGTTTTTTTTCCTCAAATTGTGTCTGAAAGTTTTAGAGTTATTTGTTGTTCCAATTCCCCGTTGGAAATTTTTTTGAAGAAGTTCACCTTTTGCCTGTATTCTCACAATTTATCATACTTGGAGTAAAGCAAATTCATTCTGCTGGCTAGTGCACTTGAAGTCATAATGACTGATTTTATTTTTGTTGATGGAGATTGATGTTTTTATTTATTGTTTATGTCTTTTGATAGTTGGTATACAATTTTAACCTTTTGACTCTGTCATTTGTTATTTAGTTATCTCTTCTCACTGACTGATGATGAGCGCCTCTCACCAATTGCCGATAACCTGTAGTATTATTTGCTTTCAGTGATCTTCACAATGTAAAAGTATCTCCAGTTTTGATATTATTTTACTGACCATTATTTTCTGTACATTCTCCATGTGGACACTTTGCCTTCCTACAGAAACTCTCCACCTTTTCCAGCTCATTTCTGTTTCAATGTTACCTTCACTAGTGTAAATCATCTCTCCCGTTTTCATGAACTTCATAATGTTCCCTAATTGCATACCTGAATACAGACACCCCTCATGCAAACATGCTCTTGCCATATTCACACAACAGTCCTACATACTTTTGCTTCAATCCTGTTTGATCTTCATTACTAAAGGACCCACTTTAAAATTCCATCAAACCCTTCTCAAAACTCTTGTCTCCCATCTTCCTGACAACAGATGGGTCCCTCTCAACTAGGGCCTGAGTGGCCTACACCTCCTTTCCAACCAACCCCTACTGTAATACTCTTCCCACCCTTAAAGAGGAACTAATAGCCAGGAAGTTTGTTTTTACTTTTATTTGTGTGTATTGGCAGTACTATGAATTTCACCTCCTAGAGGCTAAGTACTGGCCAGCCGTTCTGTCTCCGTGTAATTTAAAAGTTTTCTGCTTTTCTTCTGTTACAATTAACATAGAATATGTTTTGTATCTTCTCAAAACCTCTTGAAGACATTTAAAAATAGTTTTGTTTAATTCAACGTATTTTATTTTGTTCCTATTACCATTTGTTCGAAACTCACTATTAGCTGCCTTATTCCATCTGTGCTTCGGTTTTCCTCTGCTATGTGTTTAAGTACCTTTATTAAATAATTGCAGCTTTCATCTACGTCTCTTCATCTTAATTTTCTAAGCTGTGGCTTGTTATTTGAATTAATCTGTTGTACCTCATCATACATAATCACAATCTAGAGTTCTGATTTCCTTGCAGACAAGTCTGTTTCTTTCTATATTTATATCTACTTTGAATTATGAAGAGGTTTAGGTTTGTCACATACTGTATAATTTCTGTAAAATGTCATAATATGAAGTTACTTTTGAATTGATAATTACATCACTAAGATCAATAATTTGTATTTTCTCATTCATTATTTGTACTTGGCACAAACAAATAAAGAAAAAAGAAAATATAAAAAGTCTCTTTCATACTTTACATTTAATTTTTTGTAAAGAAGTAGAAATGCCCAAAAACACACACACACACACACACACACACACACACACACACACACACACACACACACACACAAAACTGAAGTACACCATACCTGCAGTTTGGATTTGAGCTCCTTCTTCTGTGACATGCTCACAGGCATTGCTTTAATCTGCATGATTTCCTCCCATGTTCTTTCCTCATTTGACTTGATTTCTGTTTAAAGGACCAAACGGCAACTTCATCAGAACATAAAGTACATTGGTGTAGGATGTCTTATCATGAAAGATACTGATGTATACTAGTCAACGGTGTAACATTCTCATTATGATAGTTCAAATAATTTAAGGAGTAAAGGTACCACCTCATCGGATTGTAGACACATTGAATCATCAAAAGGCACATGAACAAGGCTGAGAATTCTGTTAGCTTTCATACAAATCCTTTTTCTTAGCTATAAAGTAAACATACATTTAGATATGCATGCCCCCCCCTCCCCCCCCCCCCCCCCCCCCCACACACACACAAACTTACTTTTAGTGAATACATTGTGCCGACACAGCAGCTCAGTTAGGGTGAGGATTGTCTTGCATGTGCATGGAGTGTGCAAGGGAGCAAGGCAGTGGGAGGAAGGTTGGACAAGGATGGCTCTGAGAGCTGGGAGGGAGGGGCAACTGGTGCTTGGGATAGAAAAGTGGCGTAATCACTGAGCTCATTCTGGCCCCACGTATGAGGAGTTGGATGTATGAGGATATTGCACCAATTGGGTGGGCAGTTGAATATTTCTTAGCGAGGTGTGGAAAGGACTCTGGGCAGGATGGTTTAGTTGCTCTGGTTATATGTGGAGTTATGGTCCATAAACAACATAAAAAATTGGATTTATTTTCATGTACCTGATAGGTCAGGCAGCATCGCAACATGTGTGTCAACAGCTGCAGATGTACGACGTGCAGTGCTGTGGCATCGACTGCGTGTAGATGTTCGTCGGCGCAATGTTGGCTTTGCATCTCCTCTTACACGTTTTGCAGTTGCTATAATGTTTAAAATAAACCAGTCAATGTTGAGCACAAAATATAATCAAACTCATTTCCTCAAATTGTTTTAAGTTTCTTCACTGTATGGACTAATGCTTTTAAAAAATGTGTCTTAAATTCATATATGTGTTTCCCATGTAAGCTGTTATACTGAAATAGAAAGATCACTAAATGGCTTGTAGACATTTTTCAAAGCCTTCATTCTTTTTTGTCAATTCCTTTACCCTTAAATATTCAGTTTCTCAGTAACTTTGCTGCCTGTTTATTCTGATAACATATCTAAGATAACTTGCACAATGCCTTATACTAATAAAGCTCTCATTTTCATATGCTTGGTGAAAGGAAACTGCACAGAATGGAATACGTTATTTCACCATAATGTTTCAAACTGTTTAAACTTTTATTTGCAAATGTACACCATCACTTAAGATTGTGCAGCTGTTTCATGTCATAAAATACCATTGGCTAGTGAAAAAGTAAATTCTTATTGTGCTTCACTAAAGAATTTGAAGTTAACCAAGAGTGACAACAGGGGGATGTGTTATCCACACTACTTTTCAACACGGTTTCAGAGAGAGTGATAAGCAAGGTGGAGATTGATAACCCAGTTAGTGTACTGTTTAACCTAGCACATGCCAATGAAATTTGCATGCTGTCTGGAAGTTTGAAAGAGTTGAGAGAAGGATATGGCAAACTAGAAAAGCAGGCAGAAGAGTTAGGGCTTCGAGTAAACGACACCAAAACACAGTATCTCTTCGCTTCCAAAATAAATGCTGCTGTTAAAAAGAAATACCTCACGTTAAATGGAGCCAACTATGAGAGATGTGACAAGTCTCAGTGCTTGGGAGTGCTAGTAACCAATGGTAACAGCATACGAGAAGAAATAAAAGCAAGGATAGCTGTGGGAAATAAAGCTTACTGATTTTTTATTATGGTTATTCAGTTGCGTAGCCTGAGCAGAAAATCAAAGGTGACTGTCTATTGAATGGTTATAAGGCCAGTGGTAATATACAGCTCAGAGACATGGACAAGGATGTGACAGAAGAGGAGTTCCTGAGGAAATGGGAGAAGAAAATATCAAAAAAGATTTTTTGGAGCAGTGAGTGAGGCAGGACAATGGAGAATACAGAAAAAACAAAGAATTGGAAGAGCTATACTGTTATGCTGACCAAGAGCAACAGATTAAGATGGTTGGGCCATGTAGAGTGAATGTCAGAGGATAGATCTGTCAAGAAGGTCTACGGAAGAAACCCAGGTGGCGGAAGGTGCAAAGGGGCCACTGAAACAGTGGCTGGATGATGTGGAGAATAGCTTGACAAAGGAGGGAACAAGCAGAAGACGGTCAAGATCAGATTGTGATCATCAGAGGGGCCAAGGCTCTACAGGGAAGATAGCACCAAGAAGTAATTAGTAATGAAGAAGTACAACCAGCTTGTATTATGCAACAGACAGAAATTATTAGCAGTAATTTACTGCTGCACTTCAGAGGGTGGATGGATAAGTAATCGTTCACCTAGCTTATTTTTGTGGTCCAGCCTCAGAGCATGGCATCCTGTCCTCTTTCCTCTAAAACCTCAGTTCCATAAGACTCTTACTTCATAAAACACCCACCAACCCCAACAATATTTTCATGTTGACAGATGTCAACTATTTCAGAGGAAAACACACATCTCATACCATATGACCCACTATTGACATTGCATTTGAAGTTACAATTATGCTGTAGATCTTTCTACAGTCATCTGAGACTGCCACTCTCCACATCTTGTCCAGAGATGTATCTCCTGTGTCTTATTATACAAACAAGCAACACTACTCACACACACATGTTGGCCACTGGCAAAGCAGCACACACTATATTTTTACCATACAATACCATCTCTGATATGAACAACTAAATCACCTTCTCAACCATGGATTTTACAATCTTTCATTGTACTCGGCATGTAATTCATCCCAACTCTCACAAAATCATATTCCAACATGTACTCAATCTATGTAATTCATCCCAACTCTCACAAAATCATATTCCAACATGTACTCAATCTATGTAATACTGTTGCCCATTTCTAAACTACTCATGTTTTCAATCCTCTGACCTAAAGACAATGCTACAAATCATCTCTAATGCAACAAATAATAATAATCTCCAAGACCACCTGCATCACTTACATTATCTAACTCTCACCCTAAGCAGACACAGGGCCATCTACAAATTTTAAATGAAACAATATCCACATGTTAGTGGGATGAATGGTGAAGAAGGATCAGTCTCTAGGAAGTAGTTTTGTTGTACTGTGATGTTTCAGCATGCACAGGGCACACTGGTGTAATGGTGATGGATATGTGGACTTGAAACTTCCTGGTAGATTAAAACTTTGTGCCAGACCGGGACTTGAACTTGGAACCTTTGTATTTTGCGGGCAAGTGCTCTACCACCAAGTGCTTGGGTAGCTCAGTTGGTAGAGCACTTGCCTGTGAAAGGCAAAGGTCCTGAGTTCAAGTCTCGGTCCGGCACACAGTTTTAATCTGTCGAGAAGTTTCATATCAGCGCACACTCCGCTGCAGAATGAAAATTTCAGTCTGGAAACGTCCCACACACTGGATAAGCCATGTCTCCGTAATATCCTTTTTTCCAGGAATGATAGTTCTGCAAGGTCTGCAGGAGAGCTTCTGCGAAGTTTGGAAGGTACGAGATGAGGTACTGGCAGAATTAAAGCTGTGAGGATGGGTCATGAGTCATGCTTGGTTAGCTCAGTGGTAGAGCACTTGCCCGCGAAGTCAAAGGTCCCCGAGTTCGAGTCTCAGTCTGGCACACAGTTTTAATCTGCCGGGAAGTTTCATATCAGCGCGCACTCTGCTGCAGAGTGAAAATTTCGTTCTGATATGTGGACTTAATTGACAGAACAGTATCATATTCAGTAATGAGTAGTTTGTAGTGAGATTAGAAATTTAATTCATCTCTAAATAAAAAAAAATATTATCTAGAAAGAATCAAAGAAGAGATCAAGCAGTACACAGTAGAGTTCAACCCACTGAGACTGAATTAAACATGTGACTAGCCGATTAATGAATGTTACTCGCGTGTGTTTTCTTGTATTTTACAACATACAAGTTTTTGTTTCTTTTGTGTGCATGTTTTGTTACCTAATCCACCACAACATTGCCACAAGGCCTGTGCAGTCAACATCAGGGCACTAGGAGAACTTGTCTTTTGAAACTAATAATGTGACCCAACTGTACTTGAATATTTATTATTCAGTTTCATGTTGATGTTCTGCTTGGTAAAACTAAGTAAAAATATCACTTGTTTATAAATAGCTTGATTCAACATGTTTCATACTGGCTGTTAAGTGTACACCTGTGACCACAGGTAATAAGTTCACCAATTACAGATCGCATCTGTAGGAGGTGCTGCATAACCTACTTCTAAAGAATACCAGTTTTTACTATGTTTTTAGAAGATTTCTCTTACAATCACTTTTGTGTGAACATTTTTAATGGTATATTTACAATTTAGTAGTTAGGGGTATTCAGCTGTACTTTGACAAATTACTATGTAATGTATTCCGGCATAAACGTATTTGTATACAGAAGTCATTTTCAGTTTGTAGTTTATTTTCTTAGTATTTTAACTATTTTTTCTTTCTGATTATGATATTGTAAGAAGTCAAAGTTAGATATGATAGTAAGCAAGACACCCATGGCTGAAAAAAAAAAATAAAAAAAAATGTGTTCCCCTTAGGCAGTATGCCTACTGTAAGTTGGAGAAATATTATGTTTACTTTTAAGATAAGCCTACTGAGTACTGCACAAAGTATCTACCATGAAGTTAATGATTGACGAAGGACTGGAACAAATTATTGAGTTGTCAACAATTTATCACCATGAAACTGTTTCACACAGTTTGTGACAGTATCACATTGTAAGCAACTTTAGAAGTGAATGAATATGTAAGGACATGAGAATCTGTGCACATGTAAAGCTGTAACTATTGTTCTGTACTTAATGGGTAATCCTCTTCCAAAAATTTCATAAAACTGATATTTTCTTTTTTGCTTAAAATGTGATCTGAGATGCCTATTTTATTGTACTGTTCTTTCCAAGTTTGTCAGAAACTCTGTTATTGTGTTGTAAAGCGATTCACAGTGCAGAAAAAATTTTTGACATTGCAGCCAATGTGGCAGCATGTAATTTTAAAAATGGTCTAACAGGCAGTATGGAAATTACAAATATGCTCCAACTTGAGATTGGACCACCATGTTACAAGTTCTGCACAAAAGCAGATGAAAAGAGTATCGAGCGAGCAGAGCAGTGGATGACAAAAACTAGCAAAGAGGCCCACTGGACCACCATGGGCATGTAGAAAATAAGGAGAACCACCTCCTTGATTTGGAAGGATTTCTGTGTTGTTCAAGGATTGCCAACTAGAGGTATTTTTAACTTAATTACAAAAACTGTAACCCAAAACTTTAAGCATGGTTTTCTAAAAAATATTTTTTTTTATTGGCAGGAAACATAACTTGAGAATAGTTCACGTAATTTTGATTGAAATTTGATGCCAGCAATCTAGATTGAATTCTCTGTCAGTGTATGTAGCTGTTTTCCCATATCTTCAAAAGTATGTTTTCGGGGCACGCTTTTGTCTTAATGTTTTTGGTAAAAACATGACACCTGTTTCAACACATCAACAATTTGTTAGAACTTACTATTTTTTCAATTATCCTATGTATGCTGATGGAAAATACATTGAAAACCAGTTATAAAAATTAGTTTGTTACAGGTCCAATAGCAGGGCTTTGGGAATTCCCACCGATGACCAATGTTCCTGCTGCAGGGGGTTTTTCCACCTTGTGCAGCAGCTGGAGGGAGCATCTGACATGGACACAAAAATGATTTCTTAAAGATAAAAGTGTAAGGAATATCATCAAATTTAACATTACTTTTTACTTTACCTGAAAAAAAAAAATCATGATCACCACCTATTTTTCATGTGTTCAGAATGTGCTGCCCCCTTAATTGATCAAATTACAGCATGCTGCTCTCTAGAATTTTTTGTAACATGGAAGAAAAAATGTGATTTCCTTGAGAGGATGTAAGTGAAGGAAGTGTCTTCTTTTCTTCAATTATGTGGTATTAAAACACATTCACATGAAGTGTGACTATTTTATTCCCAACAACTGCCGTTTACAGTTAGTTTATTTCATTCTTCTGTCAATTAATATACCACGATCACCTTTAGAACACATTTACAACTAATAGCATGGTAACTAGTATGTACAATTTCTATTATATTGTGATTGGAGGATAAAAAACATTTACTTAAGGCAGATATTGTTATATCATACCATAGTTATGATACTGTGATATAATAGGGCGTCTAAAAAATTACAATGTAAAGTAATCATTTTAAAGTGATGTAGGAACAGATGAAGCAATACATGGTAGTGCTCGATCCCCGACAATGAAAGATACAAGTAACCAGACTATTAAGAAATATTATTCAGATTTGTGTTAGAAATATTATTCAGATTTGTGTTTTGTTGTGGGCGCAAGTTAATGTTGCATGTCATGAGTCATCTATAACTCTTCTGGCACTCTTGTCGAGTCTGATAAAACATTGCCTCATTGTGTGCACAGTCAACAAGGGGCTGCCACATCATGAATCAGGCAACTAATAATGTGGCACCAGACTGTTCTGTAACAATAGATACTTTGGAAATGAAGACAATATTGGGCAGCTTCCCGTAATGTTCAAGCTCTGTTGTACCGCTTTCCTATGGATTGGTTCCACACTACTGCTAAACTAACAAAATGACAACATTGTTAAACCTATGATTATTTATAATGTTTATTAAGCTACGTCCATACTCTGAAAACCACTGTGAAGTGTATGGTATTGGATACTTCCCATATGGAATGTGGGAAGAATGCCAGCTTAAATGCCTCTGTACATGTGGTAATCAATTTCATCTTGTCTTTGTAGTGCCTACAAGACCAATATGTAGGGAGCTGTGGCATAGTCCTAGATTCCTCGCTTCATGCTGGTTCCTGAAACTTTGCAAGTAGGATTTCTTGGGATAGTTTGTGACTATCTTTAAGTGTCTTCCTGTTCGTTTTTCAGCATTTTTGTGATGCACTCCTGTGGGTGAAACAAACCTATTACTGCTTGTACCCTTCTTTGTATACATTTAAAATTCCCTGTGTGCCATGTGTGGCACTATTTCGACTTGGTCTTCTAGTTTGGTAGCACTTCTGGTACTTTGCCACTGATGCATGCAGCTTGTCTCTCTGGTTTGGAAGTGTTTAGCTAGCCATGCACTGTGCATCGGGGCAGTGAGCAGAGCCAGGAGGACAACACAGTTACTCGGTGGCCAGGCTGTGAGTTGAGAGTTGGCTTGCTGACACACAGCTGTCTCACTGCATGGAGTTATTGTGGGCCTGCAGACCAGAGCAGTCTTGAGGCACTGCAACCTGTGGCTTAAGGATTTGCTGATAATGAGCCTCTGTTCCATGGATGCCAGGCACAAGAGGTTATGTTGTGGCCACGGCATGTGCATAATTGATCATTGCAAGCAACATTCAATTCTGAACAGGTCTGTAATCAGATGGATACTACAACTACTGTTATCTAACAACTACTTGCATGCAGTGTACTGACAGACTGTGTTAATAATTGATTTACTAAACTAATGGTCCACAGTACTTTATGTTTGCTGTATAATCTTACAGACTCTGAACATTTGTATGTTGTCGGTGAACAGTTGGCTTGCTAGATTTTGTATGTTATCATTAGTGTTACAGCTATACTGATCGGCTGCACCACCAGTAGCTACTACCACTAACTGAAGGTACAGTTGTTTTCCATTTCTAATACTGAGCTGTCACAGGTTCATTTCTGAGTTGTTTCTTGTGCCTTGTATGTGCTGGTGGACTGAGGTTCAAGTACCAAGTTGTATGTGACGGCAGTATTCAGACGGCAAAGATCCAGGCTTCCGCAAAATGGAAGTTTCATTCTTAATTGTTTTTAATTGTATTTATCTTCTTCCTGTTTTTAATTGTATGTATAGCGAATTTTTGATTTCTGTGGGCTCAGTATAGTTCTCAACTTACTTGCACTGGTTTCTTGTTTTATGCTATAATGTACTGAACAAACTTAAAGAATAACTCAACTACAACAATCAAATAGAATTAATTCACCATGACACAACTGAAAGTTGTGTACAATCTAAGTTCAAATCTGATTCTCTCACTCATGAGGAGCAACCACCTTAATCAATTATGACATCTGTTAACTCCTCCAAAAGTAATTCAATTTTCCAATGTCATTGATGTTTCTTTCCTATTATTTTGAAACACCACAACCAAAGGTTTCTCTCACAGAGTATGTGGGAACAGCATCATTGAGTTAATAGGTATGACAGAGGGGCTGGGCTGTATCACAGACTCAGGGGCGTTAGGATCCTTAGAAATAATGAAAGCCATTCACTAAAACAATCACTGCAAGACTATTCAACTATTACGACATTAAAGATTTGTGAGAAACATTTGATTGTACCATGATCAATTTATGTGATTTCTTGTGGCTGCTTGCAGAAAATCCAGGTCTGAATCCTGGTCTGGCATGAATTTTGTATTGCCACAGAAGCTGAGTAATGTGGTGATTACTGTGTTAGTTAACAGTATTAATGGATTTTAATCTTTCCAAGCATAAAACCAAGTAAGAGATTGTAGATCACTGACTGAAAAGCAGATTTAATTAAATACAAACATGTAAAACCAAATACAAGCAAAGTCAATTAGGGAAGTGAATTAAAGTCAAATCAATCTGTACTGTTCCACAGTAAAGTGACAATGGCATGAGATATTGCTACAACTGCAAGGTATTGATATATTGTACAGATTCATACACCATGTGGTCATCATGCAGGATCTCTACAACTGGTGTGGACTTGTCTGTATCAATGGTTCAATACCTTGGTGGAGAACATAGTTCAATCCTTTTGTTTCTGGGTGCTATTTAGTAATGAAATGGGTATTCCTTCATGATTGATTAGCTGATGTATGAGGAGTCATGGGCTTATGTTGAGGTAAGGCACCTGAGATCTGTTTATAGAGAAAGTGTCATCCTGTCCAAGCCTTGACAAAACCTGGAGAGTGCATGCTTGTAATTTCAGAAGTGGTATGTAATGGTGTCCACAAAACAAATGAAATCTTTTGGTGCAGAGAAGATGATCTTTTGGTGCAGAGAAGGTGGCACCTGTCCAAGTGGAGCTATTGCTAGTGCTTGGCACTTTTCATGTGAACAAGGTTCTTATGAACCTGTCAATGCTGTGGAGGCCAACACCCAGAAAGAAAACTCATGAGCCAAAGAGCACTATGTGAGGCATCAAATGCAAGAGAAAATGTGGAGAACTGGTAGCAACTAACAGTTACCCTAAACATGTGATGGGTTTAGGATTCTGGGAGACTAGAGAGGATTCCACTAGATGATCCAAGAACACAATGGCAAAGTATGGTGTCATTTGAGTTCAAATGTAAGTGCTGCAATTTTTTCTGTAGACAATTTCTTCAACATTTAAGTTGCAGATGAAGATGCAGTTGGTTATGGTTGGCATAAATGAGTAAGTTGGTCATTGGAAAAGGCAGTGTTCAGTGGCAACAAAACCATGGGTATTGGGAGTAACAGTGTAAAGGAAAGTGGCATCGCTTCTGCAGCAAGGACAAGGTATCCAATTTTCTCCACAAGATGACTGGAGATAGCAAGAGCTATTGGCACATGAAGCAAGCAGATGCAACATCATGCTGGGTGACCCTGAACGAATAAGAATAAGAAGAAGAAGAAGAAGAAGAAGAAGAAGAAGAAGAGTATTAAGATGAGGCCTTAGTGGTGCCATGATAGCATCAACTGTGTATTCAGAATAGACTAGTCTGAAGCAAACACTGCAGAAATAAACCATGGACATGGTACTACAAGAATAAAAAAAGATGACTGCTCCACAGATCAAAATCTAATGGGAGAATTACAGATCAAAAATTTGAGCAAATAAAATTGTAAGAATTTGCCCTATTTCAGTTGATTAATGTAGGTACACCAAGATTACTAGAAATGGCTTCTTCAGAAACAAGCAATGAGTGGAATAGCAAGATAATACAGAACTACAAATAACAAGAAAGATAGTAGTAATCTCTACATTATGCAAAGATGAAAGTCAAGCTGGAGGAAATTTTATTAAGATGTGATTGGTGTTGGATACAAGAAAGGGAAGTGAAATTTTTAATGAGGAGGCAAACTGCAGAACTTAGAAGAGCTATTACAGGAATTAATGTCATTTAAAGCTTTCCTTTTCCATGTAAACATATTTTAATAGGCATTTGAATTATTTATTTCCAGGGTAATGTCAGGTTATGCACATAAATATAGCATACAGCAGTGACAAGAAAAACATAAACACACTGAAAAATTGTGGAAAAGTAGTGTCAAATGTAACAGTTTAACAGAAGCAGAAATATGTTCTGAGCAAAAACCTAAACTAGCGGCATCTGATGTAGGCATTTTACTACCTCATGAGGTACAGGTAAGTGAATGAAAGTCTGAGCCTGATGGATGTAGTGACTGTGGCTGGAACCCAAGTGATCCTGGGCAATGGTCCTATCCATTTAATAACAGTGATGGAGACAATTGTTTGGAAGGGCATTTCAAACATTGACCATCAAACAGTTCAACAGTTTATAGAAAAGCATAGTAGAAAATTTACCACACATCACTTGTATTCCAAATGTTCTAACAATATATCTGAAGTAAAAAATAAAAAATAAAAAAAATAAAAAATAAAAAATCCTCTTCTACTGGCCATGCTTATTATTTCAGAACGATCCCAAAAGGCCTGTTACATCTAGGTTAGCTAAAATAGAAAAAGAAGTTGATTACCCCAAAACAGTTTGTTGTACAAAAATAATTGTTTAGCATGGAGATGTTTTGAACAAAGCCTAGTAGGTAGCAGTGTGCATTCCATGTTCCATTTAGTGTTCAAGACTTTTTACATGAGCCTTTCAAAAGAATTTTGGATGTTACTATCTTTTTAGCTTCAAGAAATTTGCCTTTGAGGGGATGTAACTGCCAATTAGGAGAGCCAGATGATGGAGACTTCTTGGGGTTTAATTAGATTATTGACTAAATATGACTCATTTTTAAGATAATATACAAATTATGTCAAAACCTGTCAAGAGAAAGATGAAGAGATACTGCACTTTTTATTTTGAAGAGCACATAGTGAGTGTTTATCTTTTTTCTTCTTCTTCTTCTTCTTCTTCTTTCGATGCGACTGGAGTTGTATCTAGGACCAAACATAGTATTCTGCTTTTAAGGTATGTGTTTTAACAAAGAGGAAAATAAATGAGATATTCACGAGAGGTTTCTGGAATATTTTGATTTGCAGAAAACACAGATGATGCAATTAGTAATGCTGTCATAGATGTATTTAACAAGCATGAAATTGATTTACAGCACTGTCATGGTCACTGCTTTGGCAATAGATCAAACATAGCTGGATAAATAAAAGGTGTGCAAGCAAAAATTAGAGACATTTATTCACTGGTAACATTTTCTCCTTGTGCAGCTCAACTTGGAACTTAGTAGGATTACATGCTAACAAGAGGCAATGAAGTAGTCTGTACATTCTCCAAATGTCTGAACCAGCTGTACAATTTCTTCTGTGCAAGCTGACACGAGATGAGAATGGTTGTTAAAATATACTGGCAGTTGATCTCTTTGTGGCCTGTCTGAAAGAAGATGGAGTGCAAGTTGAGGCAGTGGAGTCTATAGCAGAGAAGCTACCAGAAGTAACAGAAGCTTTAAAATTAGCAAAAAGTCAACACAGTTTGTATCATGATAGGGTAGCAGAAGTAAAGGGCATTATCAGTTATTTCTCCAATCTGAAACACTGATTCTCTTGAATGACTGGAAAGGCACTTTAGGCCACATACATGTAACAAGTTTGATTCTGCACTTGAAAGATATTTCCCTTGATACTGAAATGAAAACTGTTAAATCTCCTAATGGTCGCCAAAGATAAGGATGTAAGAGCTCTCTTGCCTGAAGGCGAGCTAAAAAAAAATGGCTTCTGAAATTGGGAATGGGGCAGTTTTTTCAAAGAAGAGAGGAAGGGAGGAAGATTTTCACTGATGAATCTTTTTGAGGTGGTAGTGGAGCATCTGACATGCTCTCAGATGAAACTGTAAAACAACACTTTTAAATAAGAGGTTTTGGATGTAATCACAGGCAAAACAGTTTCTTAGATGGATTCTTAGTAAGAGGAAATGAGAAATATTTGTGCAACTTTTGAAGCCATTCTCAGAGTAAATATATAAATTACAACTTCTCCTGAAGATCACATTTATAATTTGACAAAGATATACAAATGTTTAAGTAAGTGAGTGCAGCTACTTTTCCAGATTTGACAAAGGCAACAAAAAACAAAGGGATTACATTTCTTCTTCTAAATGAAATTCATAAATTCAGGTTTCAATTTGTGGTTCCTCTACTTTGCACTGCACTCAGGATTTTCTTTATCCCAATAGTTACTGTTCCTTCAGGCAAGAGCAGATTTAGCAAAATCAGCATTAATAAAAAATCATTTAAGATCAGCTTTAGGCCAAGAGAAACTTAATCATATAGCACTAGAATCGATAGAGTATGAACTTCTTTCTAAATAAGCTTTAGTGATGTAATGGTTAACTACATCATCTGCAAGCATGGAAGATTCAGTGTTTCATCTACAATTATCTGAAATTGTTCAGCTGACACAAACAGTTTCAACCAGACTTTTTAAATCAAGATAATGAAGTATGTGCTAAATGTTGGGTTTGTTTCCTTTAGTAGCTATTATTATTATTTCTTTCCTTTCTCAGACGTTATGTCCGATTAAAAATGGAAAGTGATGCAGACCTTGATCACGCGTGACTTCCTTTCAACTGTACCGTATATGTTACACTGCATTTAGGAACTTTCGTGTAATTGAATGTGTGTCAATAATTACAGATTTCTGTAGTTGTATATATACGTTTGGATGTAGCTGTATTGCGTTGATGTAATGGTGGATATTGTGTGGTATGACTCCTGTAGTTGATAGTATAATTGGTATAATGTCAACTTTATCCTGATGCCACACGTCCTTTACTTCCTCAGCCAGTTGGATGTATTTTTCAATTTTTTCTCCTGTTTCTTCTGTATATTTGTTGCATTGGGTATGGATATTTCGATTAGTTGTGTTAATTTCTTCTTTTTATTGGTGAGTGTGATGTCAGGTTTGTTATGTGGTGTTGTTTTATCTGTTATTATGGTTCTGTTCCCGTATAATTTGTATTCATCATTCTCCAGTACATTTTGAGGTGCATACTTGTATGTGGGAACATGTTGTTTTATTAGTTTATGTTGTATGGCAAGTTGTTGACGTATTATTTTTGCTACATTGTCATGTCTTCTGGTGTATTCTGTATTTGCTAGTATTGTATATCCGCTTATGATGTGATATACTGTTTCTATTTGTTGTCTGCAAAGTCTGCATTTATCTGTTGTCGTATTGGGATCTTTAATAATATGCTTGCTGTAATATTTGGTGTTTATTGTTTGATCCTGTACTGCAATCATGAATCCTTCCATCTCACTGTATATATTGCCTTTTCTTAGCCATGTGTTGGATGCATCTTGATCGATGTGTGGCTGTGTTAGACGATACGGGTGCTTGCCATGTAGTGTTTTCTTTTTCCAATTTACTGTCGTCATATCTGTTGATGTTATGTGATCTAAAGGGTTGTAGAAGTGGTTATGAAATTGCAGTGGTGTAGCTGATGTATATATATGAGTGATTGCTTTGCATATTTTGCTAGTTTCTGCTTGTTCTATAAAGAATTTTCTTAAATTGTCTACCTGTCCATAATGTAGGTTTTTTATGTCGATAAATCCCCTTCCTCCTTCCTTTCTGCTTAATGTGAATCTTTCTATTGTTGAATGTATGTGATGTATTCTATATTTGTGGCATTTTGATCGTGTAAGTGTATTGAGTGCTTCTAGGTCTGTGTTACTCCATTTCAATACTCCAAATGAGTAGGTCAATATTGGTATAGCATAAGTATTTATAGCTTTGGTCTTGTTTCTTGTTGTCAACTCTGTTTTCAGTATTTTTGTTAGTCTTTGTCTATATGTTTCTTTTAGTTCATCTTTAATATTTGTATTATCTATTCCTATTTTTTATCTGTACCCTAGATATTTATAGGCATCTGTTTTTTCCATCACTTCTATGCAGTCACTTCTTGTTTAGTGTGTTTTCCCTTGACTATGCTATTTTTCTTACATTTGTCTGTTCCAAAAGCCATATTTATACCATTGCTGAATACTTCTGTTATCTTTAGTAATTGGTTGAGTTGTTGCTGCCAGTAGTTTTAGATCATCCATGTATAGCAAATGTGTGATTTTGTGTTGGTATGTTCCAGTAATATTATATCCATAATCTGTATTATTTAGCACGTTGGATAGTGGTTTCAGAGCAAGGCAGAACCAGAAAGGACTTAATGAGTCTCCTTGGTATATTCCACACTTAATCTGTATTGGCTGTGATGTGATATTATTTGAATTTGTTTGGATATTAAGTTAGGTTTTCAAATTTTTCATTACTATGTTTAGGAACTGTATCAATTTAGGATCTACTTTGTATATTTCCAATATTTGGGGTACACTGTCAAAAGCTTTTTGGTAATCAATGTATGTGTAGTGTAGCAACCTTTATATAGTTTGAGCTTGATATGTCACCTCTGCATCTATTATCAGTTGCTCTTTACATCCTCTTGCTCCTTTGCAGCAGCCCTTTTTGTTCTTCATTATTATTATTATTATTATTATTATTATTATTATTGTTGTTGTTATTGTCATGTTCGTTGGTGGATTTGTGTGTGTGTGTGTGTGTGTGTGTGTGTGTGTGTGTGTGTGTGTGTGTGTGTGTGTGTGCGCGCGTACTAATATTTGTACCTATTCAAATATGGTGCGTTCAATTAATAAATAAATTAACTGCAGGGCACTGTAGGCAGCATATATTTACTGCTCAGTGTAAAACAACATATTAATGAATCAATATTAGTGATAGTTAGCTCCTACAGGCTGAGAAGACTTGGGACTCCTCACAAATGGATCCATGAAATCTATGAGTGACCTGGGTAGAGGAGGCAGAGTTTTGAACAACAGTAAATACACAAACTATAGACTCTTACCCACACTTCAAACTTAAATACCTGTAACAAAAAAACAGTGTTTGCCACAACAGCAAATTAAGAGAGCAAATCAAGAAGTGAGAAATGCAGAATTGTTGTTGAAAGTGATCTCTACTCAAATTAGTGAACAGTTCAAGTTACAATTGAAAGAAAACAATGATAAGAAAGTGAACAATCAGAGCAACTAGAGGTAACGTTAGTGCAAAGTACTGGCAAACATTTGATTCAAAACTTAAAGAAAACAATAAGCAAATAGTTGGATAATTACACTTGTTTAATGCAGAAGAATAATGAAAGACTCAACAAAATTAGAAGTCAATTTGAAATCTACAGAGAAAAAATCTTGGATCTGAAAGTGTGCAATGAAACTGGATTCAATAATGAAAATGTCGGTACAGTAACAGTAACGACAAAGTAGCCTTGTTGTTGAAGGAGAAGGTTCAGTTTAGGAAATCAATGATGACCTTGCTACAAAGATAAAATTTCAGACTGTAAGACAGAGGTAAACAATACTAATTCTGCTCCATTAAATTTCGGGAATGCAGCCGCATAAATTCTGCTTCTTCTTCTTCTAATATTTCGGCTGTATATCTTGCAGCCATCTTCAGAGAGAGCCGTACAGCCGAAATATTAGAAGAAGAAGCAGAATTTATGCGGCTGCATTCCCGAAATTTAATGGAGCAGTCTTTGCGCCGCGAAAACCTGAAGATTCACAATACTAATTCTGACATTTTAACAAATGTGGACCTGCTACTAGCTCAAAATGGCAAAGTATTACGGAGATTTAAGAAAATAGTCTCAAAGAACATGCACTGAACCAAGAAACCAAGAGTGAGGAGCTTGCAGAGTTACAATACTTACTAAAAGTATTTGTGATGAAAGTGAGGATAGTTTCAAGATTTTGACAAGATACTGTAACAACATATTAATGAATGACTTAATTCTTTTAGAGAATTCCTGTTTTGTCAGAAGATTGAGAAGGTTGTTGACTTTGGCATGAAGACTGTAAGTCACACTTATCTGGAATGTTACAGGGAACTTTGCTGAGGGGAAATTATTCTCTGCATCAGTGGTGTAACTTTGCTAAAAATTGCATACCAGAGAGCTGCAATAAACTTACAGGAAGGAAGGTGACAGTTGTTGAAGTCAGTGTTGTAGAAAACAGCGATGAGGAGCAGGAACACTAACATTTCTGTCCCCAGAGGATCACAACTCAATTTGTGATTTGGGTATGGCAAAACCATGACCTAGAGCCAATGTAGTATTACTTTGGCGATTTTCATACTTGCATGCTGCACGTCTTGTTCTACTCATCTTTTCTTCCACTGTGAACCTCTCTTTTACCCATCAGTTAAGAATCGTTTTTGTTAGAATTAAAGTGTAATTCCACAGTACAAGAAAAAATTCATTTACTTTTGTATTTGCTTGATGAGAAATTTTCTGGTATTTTTGGAAAAAGGAATTTGTTTCTTATTATCTTCATTTGAAAAAAGATTTTTTATATACAGGTGTTATGTACAGATGACATGTCTGCTTTATTTAAAAAATGATGTGATGTAGATGAAATATCAGGTATGCTGGTATATCTGTGCTGTTTTAAAGAAATGTGACTAGTTTTGCTGAAATATTGCATTTTTGTAAACAAAGGAATCTGTATTTGTTCTGAGTAATTTACTTAAAGAGTGAATATTTTGTAGTTTTGAAACTGGTTGAATACATATATATAAATAAAATACAGGAATTTTGGCACTGTTTTGGAAATTATTTTACACTTTTCATGAAATCTGGTTGTCTACTGAATTATTAGTTAAAAGATAGGATGTCAGCCTTAAAGGTATTTTAGTGCAACATTGTGGGCGTAGCCAGCTGTAGGTATGACAACTGTGGAAACATCTCAGAAAACAATGAGAAATTCTGTTCAAAGTGGAGATCTTAGAGCTATGTTTTTGCTAATTGTGTTAACTTTTTTTTTTTTAATCCCTGTGGCAGTTAGGAATAAATTCTCACTTTAGGAACAACTTGCTTGTCAGATCTCACCTGTAAAGAAATGTTGCAAACCTACATGTTGTACTGTACTTATGTGAGAATTCTGAAGTGGATTTGAAGTAATGGGTTGTGATGAAGGTGAGAAGAATGGTGCAAGTAGGCCGATGATAGTTTAGGGATTTCGTATGTTCAGAACCATAGTGTTTCATATTCAGTGTGTAAACTTCTTTATGTTTTGAGCAGAGTGTAAACTAATTTTGTGCTATCATTTAATGCAATGTGCAAATGCTAAGATGACTTGGTGATGTGTTAGCTGCGAGTCTGATGGTTCTGAAGCATGTGGAATTTCAGGCAAGCAGTGACGATATGTTACTGGGATAAAAAAGCTACGATAGCCAGCTGTGTGAAATGTAGAATAAATTAACACTGTAGCTGTCTACAGGTAAGTACCACCTGATTGCTATTTTTCAAACATATGTTTGACATATACAGGTTGATTCTTATTAACGTTTAAAAAAAACCAAAGCGACACTGATGATGCTGAGACAAGTAATTTAAGACACATAGGGTTGAATGTCAGGAAATGCCCCAAAAGTGAATGACAAATGCCACCACATGGTGGACCTCACCATACAAGCATTAGCTGACTCTACTGGTCTGTCACACCTAATCATCCCAACCCAAGTCAAGTATTCACCTCGGTGTGGCTCTGGGCCCAAGTGCACAAATTTAGCATGTGAGGCTTTGGGTTTGAGTCTTGCTTCTGGCAGGCATTATTTTTGTCATTGTGTTAAACAATTGTCCGCTTACATTGGGGTAAGATTTATTATTTTATTTACCGATGTCATGGTCTCTGCTGGTTTATTACAAAGTACAGTACAACAAAAACCTACTGTATTGTGTCACAAGTAAATGAGTATATGCTTCTGAATTGTGTCATTACCAGTATGTATATATAAAAAAAGGAAAGAAATACAAAGTAAGAACAGCTTTCATTTGGTTACAACAAGGACAATAATTTTGCAGCTTTTACATTTACAACAGATAACATTAAAAAAAAGAAAAGAAAAAGAAAAAGTGATCCTCAGCCAATAGGTATCACTGGATTAAGATATGGAGGGGCATGTGGTCAGCACACCGCACTCCCAGCCATTGACAATTTTTGTGACTGGAGCCACTACTACTCAATCAAGTAGAGCTGCTACTTCTCAATCGAGCATCTACTCAACTGACCTCACAAGGGCTGACTGCACCCTGCTTGTCAACAACACTCAGCAGTGACTCATCCAAGTGCTAGCCAAGTCTGACAGCTCTTAACTTTGGTGATCTGACAGGAACCAGTGTTACCAATGCGGCAAAGCCATTTAGCAACATTTACAAAAGGTGTTTGAAATTTGAACTGTTTGCTCAAATGCATGTATTATATCGCTCAACCATCCCTTTATGCCCAAGCCCATCCACTGTTCATGCGATGAGGTCGTCATCTTGTGACATCACATGTTCAACATTTCTCATCCATTTTGGGGTATTTCCTGACATTTGCGACCCCATTAAATCACGTCATTTACAGTGCTTCACTGGTTCCTACACATGAATAAGAATCACCCTGCATGTAATGTAAAATTGAGTACAACAGGGACTGGAGGGTCATCAAAACTAGAAAAGAGTTTTACTATTGTAATTTAAATTAACAAGGCATACCTTTTTAAACATGGGTGTTGGGAATCATAGTTGTGAAACATAGTTTTGAAATTACTACAAGATTAACTGTGAGTGTTCACTTACTTTCCTGTCAATAGGTTGTAAGAAATTGTCATTGTTATGTTCTACTTTGCATTGTTTTTTGCTTTGCAGAGCAAAGTTCTTCTGGGAGTTGTATATAGTTTATTTATCGTAAAAGTTTTCCCTACATTCCTGCTAGTTTTAAGATTTGTTACTTGCCTAAAATGATCTAGAATTGTAAAATTTGAATGATTATGTAACATGTTCTTTATTACTTATGTAGAGGTTCATTCTTAGGTCTTTCAAATAACTGTCTAAGTGTAAAAATTTTGTCAGGTCCTATACTATGTTCCAGTTCTGGATATGATGTGTATGATTATTTAGGCTGCTTGTGAAACTGAAGTTTAAAGACTTGATTAGAAGGTAGGAAGGAAGTGGGAATAGATCTTCATTCTTCATGTCTACAAATGTATTTCTTATTTTTCAACACAGTCACCCTGGTAATGAACACATTTCTCCCAACAATAGACCAGTTTGTAGATATCATCACTATAGAATGTCTGACTTGTTCAAAGAACCACAGTCTCACCTCTACTTGTACTACTTCACTATCAAAATGAGGTCCTTGAAGGTGTTCATTAAATTTTGGAAACAGATGTAAATCGGGTGGGGCCAAATCAGAACTGTATGTAGGATGATCAACAACAGGGAAATCAGACTGTGGCAAACATCGCAGCGCTCATGTGTGGTCTGGCATTGTCATGCTGAAGTAGAGGGTGCTCCATTTGTGTACAAACTCTTTCAGTTTTGTAAGATCTCTCACAACAGTACAATTGCATTACACACTGCCATGTTACATGCTACAAACTGGATCCCTCTACTGGCAGAGGGTTGTAACTTGTGTCAGCAAAGCAGGAAAGTTAACCAAGTAATATGCATGACAGTAATACCTCAACCAATCTTGAGACCAGAATAAAAATTTCTGAGGCATTACCTTTCAGCACGATCTCGTACTTGAGATAATGCAGAACTCTGTTAATAATTCCTAAGTTTTCACTTTTCAACTATGTTCATAAATGTACTTTTTAAGTGATTTAGTATTTGGGTATTATTCAAGTATTTTCAAAGGTGCATGACCAGTAGCTAACTTAGCAATTTTTGTTTATTGCAGATAATTTAGTGTACCTTCTTCCAAGAATGTCTGATTAATATTGAAGTTTATCATTTTTTGCTAATTATGATAAGTGGAGAATGTAATGTTATTTCTTCTTAATGAACTAACTTACTTACTAGACGTTATGTCACTTTCATTAACATTTTCTTTCAGGTACTAGATGGGTCACTCAATGTACAAAAAAGTTTTCTTATTTTACCATTTTCAAATAATTAGTTCTTGCATCATTTTACTAAATGTATATTAATATATGGTTGTCTTATTCTGTTCCTGATTTACAACATTCACAAGAAACAACCTGCTCACTTATTATTTTGCCGTGTTTCTTCACTGGTATGTCACTCTAATGTTATTGATTTCCATTTAAAGAGCTTTGTTAAAATTTTTTATTAATTTGATTCCTCTAACGTTCTGTCTCAAATAAACTGTGATGTGGAAATGGAATTAAAATCTCCCTGAATTAAAAATGAAATAATTATTCTTACCATGAATTCCTATTTGGCTCCTTCATTTTCAGGATTTTTTATATACTTGCCATCAGTTCTGTGAGTTTTCTTGTAATATTCTATATAAATTTTCATGAAAAATTTTCACAATTGTGGAGAATTTATGTTCCATAGTGGCATAAAATGTTATACATATGGTGTATATGACATTCTGTGAGGAGGTAATCCATGGTTGACAGTCTCTTGTTCAAACTGAATCTACCAATATCAGTGTCTCAGATTTACACATCCGATACCATTTTTGCTCATATTTAAGGAATTTTAATTTCTGCTCAGGAGTCAGGTTCATTAATGAAATTTTCTGTTGCTACTGTTTCTTTATCCTATTTAAAGGTAACTAAGAAAATTTGGAATATTTTACAGAGAATAAGAGTAAAGACAGAGATTTATATGCATGAGTACATTTGTTTTTTAAACAGGTTATACTTTGGGATCTTCAGCAGCAGGTACACTGGGAAATATTTCTGTCAGTCATTTGGAAAACAAATTCTTTGAAGAACACCGTCATCTCTCAAAACGTGTCACATGATGTATGACATCGAAAACAACCTTGTAATCCTTCATACAATGAAGAAGGAATACATTATGGACATATATGAACAATTAGAATTTTAGGCAGACCTACAAAAATACAAAGAAAAAATGCTCAATGAGCCGTGCACTCATAAAAGCATCAGTTTCTTGGACATCTGTCACCCCATTATTGACGAATTTCTTTGAAGTTAATCCACAAATCTGTTACTGTATCTAGAAGTTTGTAAACATGCTGTTTAAGCAGCACACTGTGTGTCCAAGCTATACTAATGATCTCTGCAGTTCTCTAAGGTTCAATCTTTGCACTCTAGAAGATGTAATTCTGCACTTGACTTGGATGCCCCACCCACTGTGATTATTTTATGCTTTCGCTAAATCAAGAAAGTTATTTTAGCCTTATTTGTAAAACAGGCAATTCAGAATTTTTGAAAATGTTGTGACCTAAATCCTCTTAAGCTCAAAGAATACTTGTAATAAAATAAATTACAGTCTTTATAATCTTGACACACCCAAATTTCTCACAATATCACTGGGCATGTAACATTTTTAATCCCTCCAGCTTATACTTTTATCATTTGGACATTGTTTCTCTACAGCATAAAGTAAGTTTTATAGTCTATCTGTACTTATATTGGACATACGTACACCTTGTTTTCTCATCTTCTATTATATGCAACAGTTATACATCTATCAAATTTACGGCAGCTTTCAGAACCCCTCACAAATGGCCTAATACAAAGGCCAAGACTGATAGTAAACTCGATTAAAAAAAAGTTCTCCACAGCAATTGGAACAGTTTTTCATTAATTCAACAGACACTTGCAGAATTAACACATAAAAAAATTGATAAATGCTCAAGAGAAAGACCAAGAGTGTGTTAAGATCAAGCACTGACCAGTGAGAGGAGACTTCGTATGAATTTCTTATGCCTGTGTAGGAGTGTGATTATCAGACAAGTTACTAAACGTGCTACTTTGGACCATATCATACTGTATGTAACTTGTCAGATGCCACATACTATGTTGAGGATAATGAACTTTCATTAAGAAGACAAAAGTGCAGAGATATCACCCATGTCCTCCATATGAAGCCCTTTTACAGCCCTAAGGTGCAGATCATTGATGGGGGCGTCTCACTGAAGCAAACTAGAGATCTGCTCAATAATCATGGAGCTTTAATGGGATGGGCTACCTCTGATGCTCACAACAGTGAAAAAGATGACGACAGGACCAGAATCCAAGGATTCACCAGTTTTGCCATATAGAGGACCACTAACAACTTCTACATCCAACATGCTGTAGTCGTCTCCATTAAGAACTTCTGAACGAGCGTATCACTGTTTTTACAGGAGAGGGAGCAATGCCATGAGCTCTAATGCATGTGGTACGGTGTAACAATTAGCATCACTGGCTAGTCTGATGTGAGTCACCAGCTAAAACCTAGCCATCATCAACTGTTAATTGTACCTTCCATTGAGAGTTCAGTTCTTTTCTGGCTGTACATTAGTGTTCATAATAAACATGCTTTCACTTTTTAGTGCTGTATTTCATCAATGACCCTGCTTTTGGATTTGTACTCACATGTGGCTACAATGTGACAATAGCTTCAAAAAGTATTTACTAAGAAATATATCTTTGATGTTAACAAATTTATATTTTACAGAAAGTCTTTTATTGGTATCTGCAGTCTACACCTGGTATCCTCCCCAATTCAGCCATAGTTATTATGATAGCCAAATATCAACAATGGCGACCATAATGGGAGGAGGGGGGGGGGGGGGGGGGGGGGGGCATACCCTTAGATCCCAGGGCAAGGAACAAAAATATACTGAGGTCAGATGTTTTTCTTCTGAGAACATTGTTTAAAATTTGGTATTATGCAGGTGTTTAACAGGGTCACAATTGGAACTTTTTTATGGTTACTTAAAAAGTTACCATTTGTGTTCGAAAATATTGAAAATACTCCCCTCTCCCCCCTACAAACTATTGTATGGGTGCCTTGAATGGCAGAACTAATTTATTACTACTATTGTCTCAATTCCTAATCTCATTCCCTCAGTTTTATCTAATTTCGGCTACATTCCATTACTTTGTTTTATTTTCTTAATGTACATCTTATAATCTCTTTTCAAGACCTTATCCATTCCATTCAACTGCTCCTTAGTCTGTCTCAAAATTTCTCCTTTATTTCCTTTCCTGCTTGTAATGTACAGACTGAGTAACATTAGGATAAGCTGCAACACTGTCTCACCTCTTTCTAAACTACTGCTTGGCTTTCGTGTCCTTTGACACTTGTATCTGCAGTCTGGTTTCTGTATCAGTTCTAAACAACTTTTTCACTTAACTGTATTTTATGCCTGCTTTCTTGGGAATTTAAGAGAGTTTACTCCACCCAGCAATGTCTAATGTCTTTTTCTAAATTTCTGTATGTTGTAAATGTAGGTTTGCCTTTCTTCACTCCATCTTCTAAGATAAGTTGTTGGATCAGTAATGCCTCATCTGTCCCTTCATTTCTCCTGAACCAAAATGATCGTCCTGAAGGTCAGGTTCTATTGTCTTTCAATTCCTCATTCAAGAATTTGTGTCAGTAATTTACAACAATGACTTATTAAGTAGTTTTGTAGCACCTGCCCACTTTGGGATTCGAATTATTACAGTATTCTTAAAACCAGAGGATATGTTGCCTAATTTATATTTTGCACATTATGTGGATAATTTTGGCATGGTATTTTCTCCCAAGGATTTCAATAATTCTGAGGGAATGTCATCTACTTCAAGTGAATTGCCTGACTTACAGCCAAAAGTGTTCTATCAGATTCTTCTCACAGTATTCCACCTCCAACTCATTTTCATCTATTTCTTCTTCTCTTTTCATGATATTGTTTTCAAGTTTGTACCCTTTTTATAGGTCTTCTATAAATTCCTTCCACCTTTTGGCATTCCCTTCTTTGTTTAGTATTAGTTTACCACCAGAGATCTTGATATTCATAAAGCTGTTTGTCTTTTCATCAAAGGTTACTTTAATTTTCCTAAAAATCTGTCTTTCCCATAGTCATATATGCTTGTACAACTTTGCATTCCTTCACAAATCATTCCTCCCCCTCCTCCATTTTGCAATTTCTAATGTCTCATTTTTGTAGGCATTTGCATTCCCTTATGCCTGCTTCATTTGTTGCATTTTCATATTTGCTCCTTTCGTCGATTACATTCAATATCTTGTGTACTGTCCAAGGATTTATACTGGGTCTTGTCCTTTTTGATCCTTTGCTGCCTTCGCTATTTCATCTCTCAAAACTACCAATTTGTCTTTTACTGTGTTTCTTTCCAGTGTTTCTCTCTGTTATACTCCTTTTCCTTGTTTCATTCAATCATTGTCTAATACTTACTTCGAAACACTCAAAATCTCCTTTTTCTTTCAATTTATTCAGGTGTCATTTACTTAATTTTTTACTTTCCTGTGATTTCTTCACTTTTAATCTTCAGTTCATAACTTACAAATTATGGCAGAGTCCACATCCACTGCTGGAGAGAATTTCTGCTGGAGAGAATTTGTAATGTAAAATCCGATTTCTAAATTTATGTCTTATCATTTTACAGAATACGTCTGCCTGCTTAGCTGAGTGGTAACAAGCTTGCCTACCATGCTGCGGGCCTGGGTTGGAGATTTTCTCTGCCCGTGGAGAGGGCATTGTGTTGGCCTCATCATTTCATCACCACCGACATGCAAGTCGGCCAATGTGGTGTCACCTGAAATAAGACATGCACCCGGCGGCCAAACTTCCCCACACAGGGCCTCCCAGCCACCAATGCCACACCATCATTTCGTTTCATAGAGCCTACTTGAAGTCTACTGAAGTCTCCAGAGCTTTTCCACATACACACCAACTTTTAGTGATGCTTATTTCGCGTGCCAGTATTTGTAGCTGTGAAGTTTTTTCCGTCCTGCTTGGCATGGGTAGAAATTGTTTATTTTCACTTGCTCCGTGCGTACACTGCAACACACGGAACCAAACACTCATTCCTATAAGTCCACAATAGACTGAGTTCACTAAGTGACTGGAGCACTAACAATTCCAGGATGTAGTACATTCAGCATAGCAATACACCAGTTCCATACCAGTAACCACTAGAGACTGGAAACAAACTATATCAACTTGTCTGTGTAGTGGCGCAATATGAAAAGCTACAAAGTATAGTAAGGAACGAGCTGTGCGCGAAGCCCAGGCCACAGTTTCAGTAGCATTCAGTTGCCACCAGGAACGGAACATGATGTGGCACAAATCCCAGCATAATGGCTCCCCTTACAACAGCGACCTGCAGCCATCGCTCGCAGCCCAGTACCTCTGACATGTCCATATCTGTGCTAGGTGGAAAAACCGAATTACTGCTGAATGCAAAACCCCTCCCCCCTTAAATAGTGCTTAGGGCCAGAAATGCCCCAACCAATGCTTGTGCCGACTGTGTCCAGCAAAAGGAGAGGGCAAAATTGGAATCCCTGCCAATGGCTCATGTAGCATGCCCTCCACCACCAGAATGGGAGGTGGGATTGGCCTGTTGGGAAGTGACTGTCGCACGTGACAAGGATGACAGAGTCATCCTCCATCAGCACCTCGTCCTGTGAACATACAGAGTCCCGCAATCATTCAGAGCAGTCAGCACAGGTGGTAGGGACAGTACATATGCACAGCACAGTGGGAGGGAAGGGATCCACCCCCACTGGCTCCCATCACTTGTCAGTATCTACTTCCCTTCAATGCCTTGCAGTGGAACGCAGAGTGGAGGGAAAGGAGCACGTCCAGAGGCTGGTACAGTTTTTGTATGAAACCAGTGGTGCTGCCCATCAGTGCCTGAGGAGAGTTCAGGGGTGGACCATCATGTTGTGGGTGGAGTTGACTGTGGTGACAGACCAGCTGCTCCTGGCTGACTGCCACATCAAACATTGCCCCATTGCCAACCACAAAGCCCAGGGTCCACCCAGGATTTTGGCTAAATGTGCAGGCCCACACATGGCACAATAAAACGGCGAGGTGTGTGGCTGTGGACCTGCACCGTCAATTGCCGGATGTCAAACAGGGTACATGAAAATGAAATGATCATGTTGTATTGATGGCTGAGAGGTCCCGTTCGGGGAAGTTCGGCCGTCGGGTTGCAAGTCTTATTTCAGGTTACGCCACATTGGGCGACTTGCGCATCAGTGGTGGTGATGAAAGAATGATGAGGACAACACAATACGCAGTCCACAAGCAGAGAAAATCCCCAATCCAGCTGGGAATTGAACATGGGCCCTCTGCATGGTAGGCAAACACTTTACCACTCAGCTAACCAGCTAAGCAGGCAGACAGGCACCAGTGCAAAATTTCGGCCAAGCTACATTCATCGACAGGTGTCGACTGGTATGTGGCCAGGAAGCTAGTAAGTGCACCACTTGAGTTTGCTGTCAATAAGATTCCCTCCCCCCCCCCCCCCCCCCTCCCTCGATTTGAATGTCCTGACCAACCACTTGGGTTCTGAACTCGATATAGAGGTGGAAGTCAAGTGCTCGATACCAATCTGTCTACAAAAATCCCAAAACACTGCAGCCTTAAACTGTGGGCTGTTGTCGAAAACTATTGTAGCTGTGGGTCCCTTCTATAGCAAAGGTAGTAGATAAGACCCAGAAAATGTTATAGACATCCACAATACATATGGGAAATTTGGAAGGAGGTCAACAACCTACAACCACACTGCTCCATGGAAAGGGCCAGTGAAATCTACATGTAAACCTAGGCATTGGTGATCAGGGTTGGGCCATAAGTTAAATCACTACTGGAGCAAACTGGTTATGCGCACAGGTGTAGCAGTTGTGGATAGTACACTTTTGGCATATTCCCCAATGTGCAGTGAGGAGGAGTTGCAATATGCAGGGGTGGAGTGCAGGAGGGACAACGACCCAACATTCTGCACCATCTGTAGCTAACAAAATGACTTTTTCTGTAACAAAGGCTGTGCCTGAGAGAAAAATATGTGCACCACTCTGGAGCTGAGTTCAAGCTACACCTGCCGCACTGTGGACAACACCCCATAAGGGAGTAGGTCACAGCTTGTCTCTGCTGCAATATTGCCCGCTGTAATAGGAAACTTGTCTAGAATGTGCCACTGGTTCGCGTCCAAGGCAAAATACAATGTTTCATGTCTCTCAAAATCGACATCAGGTCCACATGGCAAATGAGACAGGGCAACAGCATAAGAGTGCTGCATGACAGTTCTGTAATGGATGCCGTAAATGTAGTTGCTAAGAAACAACACCCACTGCTGAAACCGTTGCACAGTTTTGTCCGGAAGTTTTGAATGGGGACCAAACAATGACAGCAGGGCCTTGTAGTCCATAATCATATGACACTTGGTACCACAGAGGTGGACATGGAACTTCAAGACACCATAAATGGTGGCCACAGCCTCTTTTTCAATCTGTGATTAATTTCAGTGTACCGAGTTCAATATCTTAGATGCAAACGTGATAAGTTGTCCCACGTCATCAACAAATTTATGTGAGAGGACAACACCAACACCACAACCTGATGCATCTGTGATCAGTATTAGTCGTTCACCCAGTTGTAATGTCCACAAACAAGGGACCAACCTAAGACACTTTTTAAGCTGCACAAATGCCCATTGATAAGCCTCTGACCATACAAACCGAGCACCCTTTTTATGTAAGTAGTTAAGTGGGGTGTGGGGGTGGGGGGGATGAGTGGCATTTGGAATATACTTGATGCAATAATGCACTCTGCCCAGAAAAGATGGCAGTTCTTTTAAGATTCTTAAGCACCATCAAATTAATAATGGTGGTCTAATGGTCTTGTGTGGGTGTAAGCTCATCTTTACTTACTATGTGGCCCAATTACCAGACTATGTTGGAAGAAACTACACTTGGCGAGACAACAACGTAGGTCACTGGATTGCAGTCACTCAAACAACAGTCATAAACTGTGCAAGTGCAGCTCCTGCATGTCCTCTGTTAACTAACAAATCATCCAAATAATTGACACAATTAGGGATGCCTTGAATCAGCTGTTCTATACACCTCTGAAAATTTGCAGCAGCACCAGTGACATCAAATGGCAATATTTTATATCTGTGCATGCTGAATGGTGTGTTAATCACTTTAAACTGTTTTGTGGGCTCATCGGCAGGTAACTGGAAATATACATCAGTGGGATCAACTTTTGAAAAATACTGACCTCCAGCCAATTTAGCTAACAAATACTCTTGCCTATGGATTGGGCACAAATCAAAATTTGCGTAGGCATCAGTGGTATACTTAAAATCACCACAGCTCCAAAGTGACTCATTAGGTTTTTGTACGATAACCACAGGTGTCACTCACTAGCTAGACAAGACTGGAGAGATAACGCCTAGATTCTGAAATATGTCTGGTTGCCTTAATTTGTTTGTGTATGGTGAATTGTATCAGAGAGGCTCTGCAGAACTTAGGCAGTGGTGAATGCTTCAAAGAGATAAGTGCTTGAAAATTCATAGCACAATCTACAGTAGGCATACACATTAAGTTCCAAAAATGGAATCGCATAGAAATTGCATTCGCCTGATCCTGAATTTGGTGAGAGAGAAATCTCATACTAATTCTGAATATAAATGAACAAGTTTTATTAAAAGGAGGTCTCTTCATTTGCTATCCAAAAAACTTTTTGCAAACTTAACCATTTAATTACTATGTAACAGGATTTATTAAAAAGCAAGTCTCATTTTGTGTGTGCTATTATTTATGAAAAGTATTCCACGTAAGCTCTGTGCTGTCCCCAGAGTGTAACCGCTGTACTTGGCATCATAACATGCAAAGTAATCGAAGGCGGCAAAGAATCTTCTGTGTGAACCTTCAGGTCAAGGAATATCAACAACCAGAAGATTATAATAATAACATATATATTGATGTACAGAAACTCTTCCCATTCCCCACCTCCACTCCCCACCCTGAAGTTCAAATGAGTTGTAACCCTGTGAAGGAAGAGACAGCCACACAATGCAAGCAATTTTCTCTCATATACATGTCATCTGTTTAAGAGTTTGTTACTGGTTGCTCCATATCATCCTTTCCATTGGCTGCATCCAATTTCACATGATGACACACAGCCAACATCTGTTCTTTTGAACACAAGTGCAGCACACCAATAGCCCTTAGTAAACTTTAGTCCTAATACATTTTAAAAATATTAAAATACCTGCACGGGACTGTTTGCTTGGAAGTAGTGTGGCAATGTGTGATGGATCACGCTGTAGTGCTTCAAGGTCCACATCAGCTGGATAACTTTCTTGATAAAATTCAGAGCCCGCTTCCTCCCAGCCCTGCCCACGAGACACACGTTTTTTGCGTTCACCGCCTGACATCTCTACCTGAAAATAAAATTAAAACAGTTAAAGAAATGAATATTTTATTAGTCATTATTGGAATTTACATGAAATTAAGATAAAAGGAAAACATACACTCTCATTAAATGAAATTTACAAGTGCCACAACAACGAAAGCGCAGTCTGTGACGTAGTTCATACCTATATTTGCACTGTCAATGAGCATTACAAACAACTTACAAATTCTTAGTAACACTTCCCATCATCCAGTCACATACTGTTTAATGTGTGAAATGCACTGTAATAGCCTGCTAACAACATGAAAAGCTTAGCACTCATACTTACAATGACAGGTATATAAACATACAGAGGTGGAGGGGAGGGGAGGGGAGGGGAGGGGAGGGGAGGGAGAGAGAGATGCCAGAACCATAGAAATTTTTAAAATGGCCAATTGTTTCAAAAGAGATAATGCTACCGTACACACAGAGCAACTCACACCTACTCAGGATTCTTTGTCATTTGGCATATTTTTAGCTCTGGTAGAAAAATGCTAAGTTGCACCATGGCTCGGAGTCTATGTTAAACTGTAGGTTTCATTATAACTGGCTAGTAAATCAGTTCGGAGGTCTGAGGAAGGCAACAGCATACCACCTCCAATAGGATAACGCCCAGTAAAGCACTGTGATGTTCAGATCAATCTTTGTGTTGATGACAGCTTTACTTATCTTCAATAGTAATTCATTGCTGGTTTGTACACAAATATGTACAGTTTCCTGCTTCCCTGAAGTTTGAAATCAGAGGTACAGTGATTAAAAAAGCTTGTAACTACACATGAAAACTCCGCTTTATTCCATGTTTTCCCTACAGAAACAGGGTGCTAAATCTTAGTCCTCTACGTTTAACATATTAATTCCTGTATTTACATGATGCTAATAGATGTAACATATCAACTCTCATTATGACTTTCAAGCTCTGTAAGCAAAAGAGAAGTTCCTCCAACATTCTGATGCATTACTGTCAGCTTACCCACATAAGTTTCTTTTGCACGTGGAACCTTGTTTAGCTTAACTTCATTCAAAACACCCTGTATGAATGAGGTATTTAGCATAAAAACAACCCACCTTCTACTTCCATAATCACAGGAATTTTACCATTGGTACCTTTGTCCCTAATCCCCACCCCATTCCCTCCTTATACAGGGTGTTACAAAAAGGTACGGCCAAACTTTCAGGAAACATTCCTCACACACAAATAAAGAAAAGATGTTATGTGGACATGTGTCCGGAAATGCTTAATTTCCATGTTAGAGCTCATTTTAGTTTCGTCAGTATGTTCTTCCACCTACGCTCAATGGAGCACATTATCATGATTTCACACGAGATACTCTACCTGTGCTACTAGAACACGTGCCTTTACGACACAACATGTGGTTCATGCACGATGGAGCTCCTGCACATTTCAGTCGAAGTGTTAGTACGCTTCTCAACAAAAGATTCGGTAACCGATGGATTGGTAGAGGCGGACCAATTCCGTGGCCTCCACGCTCTCCTGACCTCAACCCTCTTGACTTTCATTTATGGGGGCACTTGAAAGCTCTTGTCTACGCAACCCCGGTACCAAATGTAGAGACTCTTCGTGCTCGTATTGAGGACGGCTGTGATACCATACGCCATTCTCCAGGGCTGCATCAGCGCATCAGGGATTCCATGCGACGGAGGGTGGATGCGTGTATCCTCGCTAACGGAAGACATTTTGAACATTTCCTGTTACAATGTGTTTGAAGTCACGCTGGTACGTTCTGTTGTTGTGTGTATCCATTCCATGATTAATGTGATTTTAAGAGAAGTAATAAAATGTGCTCTAACATGGAAAGTAAGCAATTCCGGACATATGTCCACATAACATATATTCTTTCTTTGTGTGTGAGGAATGTTTCCTGAAAGTTTGGCCGTACTTTTTTGTAACACCCTGTATTTTCAGCTATCAATTCCACTAATGTACCTTTCCTCCCCTGTTTAAATGTAGGACATGTCTTGTGTAACCCACTATTAAAACAACAGCTACTGGCAAAGTCAATACCAATCAAGACAGCTCCTGGTTAACATGACTGATGGCTTTGTCCATCCAGGGTTGCAACTGCAGAACTTCAGTGAAATCTGTGGTGTTACATATAACTCTGGAAGAGTGTTGTGTTGCCCTATGTCTATCTAGCCGACAAATGATACTCTTCGTCTTTAAGTGATATAGTGATTCAGTAGCTGCGAGCATGGAACTCTGTGTGTGTGTGTGTGTGTGTGTGTGTGTGTGTGTGTGTGTTTTCATGTAAAAATTGTATGAAAGGCTGTCACCCATTTTCAAGGTGTAGTGGCAATTACAATAACTCCACAAGATGAAGTACCTGCATGGGCATTTGTGTACTCTCAATGCAGCGTCATTCCAGGGCAAGCCCAGAGTAAACACCTGCAGTGTAATAATACTGGGAGAGACACATACATAAACAGAAGAAGCATAGTCAATTCTAATTCATGTAACAAACTGTCAAACTGATGTATATAGTCTTATGTGATGTTCCCTATGCGGCAAAGTTGTGTTTCGAAGAAGTTATTACACTTAATGAAATAATATACAGAGACTGTTACAAAAAAAACCTCTTCATGTTTATTCCCGACAGTTCCATACCTGTCAAAGATTTCAATTCCTGCATACTCAAGACTGCAGTTTGACAGATCTGCACCAACACAGCTGGAATACAGTTTTATTTCAGGCACAGAAAGTCAAAAAACTCAAATAATCTCTCTCTCTCTCTCTCTCTCTCTCACACACACACACCGTGTAAATAAGGGACATCACAAATAAAAAATGATTAGAAACACAGCTATTGAAACAGTGCTTGAATAAAGCAGTCAATCCTGTGAATGGATACCAGGAAATAGTCATTTCAACATGAGCAACAAAGCAACCAAGATTAGGGTTTTCTATTTGCTGGGCCCTACACCAATAATTGTGCTACATGTGCTAGTAGCTGATGAGGTGATTAATATATGCACACCAAAACTACTGTGTGCTAGAGGGCAATATCATCAGTGAAGGAATCCAGATACTAAGGACAGAGTCTTTTACAGAGGAGGATTAATAGCACTTCATTTTAGCTAACTGGATGGAAGGAGGTGCACCACTGGTAGGCTGTTGACTTCATTTGACTGAAGCTTTTTATCCCTTACATCCAGCTACTAACTTTCATTTTGCATGACCTAGTGCCTCTACAGAGAGATCACTACTGTTTGTGTAAAGCTCAGAGTCCCTCAGTATGACTCAAGACATCCACTATATCATTTTTGTGTACTGTCACCTGTATTATTACACAGAACAATGAAATCCTCCCCTAACATTTTTGAGCGGAGAAGTGAGTTCTAGAAAGGCCGGACATCTTTTGTTACTGGATTCATGTATTACCTGGCTTGAAGTATACTCAAAGACTCTTGAGAAGCGATTAATTTCATAGTGTAAATGGGCCTTAATCTACTTCAGTGTCCACGGAGTGTATGGGACTAAAGATGGTTGACGGTGAATTCATTCAGAGAGTGCTCCTTGACAACATGACCTGGGAAACAACACACAGCAGCTATAATTCATGTACATTACATTACAGTTGCAGTTAATATTTTAAAAAGTTATAAAATAATAATTTAAATAGTCCTATGTCATCTCAATTAAAACTTATTAAGAATCTATCAGTATCTTAACAGGCAGAGTAGTCGTTGACACGACACTGGCCCCCACTCCCTTTTCCCTCTTTGTAACAGCTGAGGTTTGGTGTACAGTAAGTTCCCCAAGGTTGTGCTTTGTACAGATTCCATGAGATTTATAAAAGCAGGCTCCACAGTTGGTAGGAACCATTAGCATGGTCTAGGTGCAGCATATTTCAGCACTCATTAATATCTGTTTAGATTTTGAATAAAAATAATCTGCAATGGTGGCTGAAGAATTTCAATACAATGAGTCATCCACATTCTGGCAATGCTCTTATCAAAGAGGACAAAGGAGCATATAGATATTCAGGATGAGGGTGAGAGTGGAGGAACTGTCATTCAATGGAACAGAAGACAAAGGTGATGATTTTGAAGACATGAAGGCATTAAGGAGTCAAATATTAGGTGATGATGAATGGGGGGCACTCAGAAGGGTGGTCATCACCACTGTTTCAAGGTGTCAGCATGCCAATCTCGAGCATGCGCGTGTGTGTGTGTGTGTGTGTGTGTGTGTGTGTGTGTGTGTGTGTGTGTGTGTGTGTGTGTTGAAATCCTCTTAACAATTGTAAAAACTGCCTTCCTGTTACCCTTAATTATGACACTTAAAATTGATTAATAAAAATGCTAAACTGCCCGAATGAGCTACAGATTCAGAGCATGCTGCCCCCTTTTCTGAACACCAGAAACAAGGTCTGAAGTTTCACACAATTTCAAAACCCATGTTGACAGTGGCTAGGATGGTGGGCAGATCTCCAGCCAAACTGGGGTGTTGCCCTTATGTCAATATATAAAACACACACCTGAAAAATCTGAGACCGAAATTGGTAAACTACAAACTCGCCGAGTGCTGGACTTCCCACTAGACGCTGAGTGGTGGACTTCCCACTGGGGGAGGAAATAGGGTGTTATTGGACAGTGCCCTATTCACAGTCTGGTGAGCAGCACTTCCTTCCATCGGTGTGACTCATATGAAGTCCACCATGTCAGTATGATTGATTTGATTGACTGTAGTTTGTTGTTTACAAACTTCCAGCCATTCCATTTACCATGATTCTTCTGCCAGATAGTGAGATGACAGCACACTGAAGTACATCACCATCCTTACATGCTTCTTTGTCTGCTTTGTTGACTGTTTCACTTCCTGCGTTCGACGTGTCTTGGTATCTAGCGAAAGACCACTTCCTTACCCTGGTGTTGCATCTGCTGGAGGTGTCATGCATGATCTGAATCATCTTCTCTTCTGGCTACATTTGGTGTACTGCTTGTAACACACTGAGCAAGTCAGAACAGACAAGAAACTTTGCACTGTTATGCTTTTGTATCTGCTCCAGTGCCTCAAGGACGCCATGCCATAATTTGTAAACTGTTCCGGAAGATGTTCTCAGAAAGCCCTAACAGGGAAAACAGATAAACAACTGACTGCATTCCCTTGCTGGAATCCATTGACATAAATAATTTTCACCAACATGATAGTGAAAGCATCTCTCCCTGAAAAAGGACTGAATAAAAAATGGTGGACATCCATGCTTCCAGATACATGAAGCTGGTGAAGGATGTTGTATCTCCAAGTGGCATCATACAATTTTTCCTGGTTAAAAAGAAGAGTGATAGTTCCTGCAAGGTAGGAAGGTAGATAGGTTGGGTTGGTTGGTTGGTGGCAGTAGTGGTGGTGGTGGTGGTGGTGGTGGTGGTGGTGGTGGCGGCGGCAGTAGTGGTGAGATAGACACTATCACACACTATCTGAGTGGGGACTACCCAATGTAAAGTTGCTTTTACAAGGCTGCAAAGGCTTACATTAGAATGGGACTGTAATATATTGCTCTCCAGTACGAGTCAAGTATTTTATTGCTGTGCTAACTCAGGGCATTTACTTGTAGAATTAACTTGAATCACTGGTTCACAAGTTTTTCAAATGAAGGCTTCCACAAGGCAAGGGAAGAGAATCAACTGAACAATCGTCAGATACATGTGTGAAACTGTTTACATTTAAAGCTCACTGGTAACCAGGTACGAAAGGAATATTCCATAGGGGTCATTCCACACCAAGTGGTCTAAAACTGAAAAAAGTTCCCACCATCATGGTCTCCAATTTTCGTCAAATTTTAACTGTAGCTTTAGTCAAGTGTTGAAGTAAGTTTCCCAAGATTTCAGGCCTCTAGCTGCAATAGCTGCTGATCTAGACCCCCTTGTCTGAAGTGTACTTAGTCCGTGTGCATGCAACATAAAAAAAATGTCATATTTGGAGTCTAATAAAATCGAAACTAATTCATAAGAATGGTTAGTAAGATGCGACCCTGTACAGTTTTTTTTGCTGATTCCAACGAAATTATGTATAACATTACTCATGCAAACCCCGGTCAAATAACTCGACTCAAAGTATACTTCAAAATTTGTCGTGACACAACGCGACAAATTTTGACCAATATTAAGACTGCAATGATTTCCTTGCAGTTGAAGATATGGACTTGAACTTTTGGCCAAGCTTCATGCTTGTGCTAGACATAATGCAGCCGGATTTGCAATGATCCAGGCCATATGGTCGCCCTGCAGTATCTCTTCAAATTAGGCAGTGTCAGCACAAACGGTAAAATTTACCAAAGTTTCAAGCCAATTACTAAAAAATAGTTGGCCTGAATCTGCTTGTGAATAGTATCACCTAAAAGAGAAACTCTTGCTCTACAAGACTGACATTTGTTTTTTTTGCAACGCGACCATTAAGTACTCATTAACTCACATCAAAGTTGTTATATTTTGTATGCGCGATGCACTAATTTTTCTTCATTTCTAGGAATTTGAATCTTAATAGTCGCTTAGAATTACTGATATAATTGGATATTTCATTCGTGTTTTATTCAGTGATTGGCCAGTGAGAGATGTCAGAAGTTAATGAAGAAGAAGAATCGTTGGCCCCCTGTTCAATTGGAAAAGATGCTGCTGCATCGAAGTGCCATGTTATCTTCTATGCTAAGAAGACTGGATTCAAAGCGTTTAGTGATTTCACAGAATGTGACCAGAAATTGCTTGTTTCGCGTTCAGAAGCCAAACTTGACGAAAATTCCATCATTTGCTTCCACCATGAAGCCCTCTTCCTACATGAATATCAAGCGATGCAAAAGAAATGTTGCAATCCATTCAAGAAGAGGAATCACAATGTAAAAGCTGGACTTAGACTGCTTGATAATGAAACAGCTGCCAAACTTTGCCTGTTAAAGAAAAAAGAAGTGATTGATATAAAACCTGGTCAGAAGCTTTGCCCTCGCTGCATGTCGGCACTGAACCAAAAGCTAGAAGATTCATCATCACTATCAACCCAATCTGAACAAGATTTCACAACGGATGAAACTGAACCAGCCATCAACAAAAGTTTATCATTTATTGGTGCTTCACCATTGAAAAGAAGACAACTAAGTAAAAGAGATAAGCAAAGCTATGCAAAAAGAAAGATCTTGGATGCACAAAGTTTAATTGGGAATCAAATTGCTGCTGCTGTAGGAATCAATTACGATGAACAGCCAAGTTCAAGTAAAAGTCGCCCATGCAATAATTGTGCAGATCTTGATAATCTTATAGAAGAGTTGAAAGAAAAATGTAAAGTGTCAAATCGTAGGACAAAAGTTCAAATATTGACCTTGGTTCCAAGAAGCTGGACAATTAAAGATACGACAACAGCATTTAATGTATCAGAAAGAATGGTAAAGCAAGCGAGAAAACTGAAGAATGAGCAAGGTGTTCTAGCTTTTCCAGCAAATCGGCAAGGAAGGAAGCTTTCAGATGAAGTTGTTCAGAAAGTACATGACTTTTTTCAAGATGACGAATTCAGCAGACTTTGTCCAGGGAAGAAAGACTGTGTGCCTGTGAGAATTTCAGGAACAAAGGTGTACAAGCAAAAGCGGTTGTTGCTTTGCAATTTGAAGGAAATGTACGTGTCTTATCAGAAGCAAAATGGACCAGAAATTGGCTTCTCAAAGTTTTGCGAGCTTAGACCAAAATGGTGTGTTACAGTTGGCTCTGCTGGAATGCACTCAGTTTGTGTCTGTACAATACACCAAAATGTCAAGCTTATGCTCACTGGTGCATCAATCAATGAAGACTACAAGGAAATTCTTAGCAAAGCTGTTTGCAGCTTGGAAAACAAGGATTGTATGCTTCATCGTTGTGAAAACTGCCCTGGTCCAGAAGGTGTAGAAGCAGTTATTGCAACATATTTTGAAGATAATGACCCTGAAGAACTGATTGAGTACAAACAATGGATTCATACCGACAGGGATACTTTAGAAACAAAGCAGCTTTCAACAGAAGAGTATGTTGAAGATATTGCAGCAAAAATTTGGAACCTGTCTTGTCATCACTACATTGCCAAGCATCAAAGCCAGCACCTGAAAGCTCTCAAAACTGATTTGAAAGAAGGCGAATTCATAATACTAATGGATTTTGCTGAAAACTATTCATTTATTGTTCAAGATGCAGTGCAAGGCTTTCACTGGGAAAACAGTCAAGCAACAGTTCATCCATTTGTAGTCTACTACTGTGAAAACGAAGAGGTGCAATGTGTGAATCTTTGTGTTATTAGTGACTGCCTTCGACACGATACGATTACTGTCCATGTTTACATTGGAAAAGTAATCAATTACCTGAAGATGCAATTTTCCAAAATAAGCCACATCCACTACTTCAGTGATGGTTCAGCTGCACAATATAAGAATTTCAAGAATTTTCTCAACTTATGCTATCACAAAGAAGATTTTGAAATAACAGCAGGATGGAATTTCTTTGGAACAAGCCATGGAAAGTCGCCTTGTGATGGCATTGGAGGCACAACAAAACGGTTGGCAGCAAGAGCAAGTTTGCAACGTCCATATGAAAACCAGATTCTAACACCCAAAGATCTTTTCAACTTCTGCAATGATAATATCAATGGAATCAAATTCTTTTTCATCAGCAAAGAGGAAGTTGAAGAAGAAAAAGCTTCTCAAGAAGAAAGATTCCTGCAAGGGCACACTCTAGCTGGCACAAGAGAAAACCACCATTTTTTGCCCATTGATATGACGACAATTAAGGTCAGTAGAGTTTCTAATGATGCGACATCTTTTTTGGCCAAAATTAGTGCTGCTGAAGTAGTAGTTCAAGTCATGGATCTTCAGCCTGGGCAGTATGTTGCTTGCATTTATGAAAAGAAATGGTGGATTGGAAACATCGTTGAAATCTCAGTCGAACAGAAAGATGCTTTCATAAGCTTTATGCATCCTCATGGTCCTGCAAGTTCATTTTATTGGCCCTTAAGACGTGATACTTGCTGGATTCCAGAACAACTTATCATTGGTGTTATTCCAGCTCCATCAGTGACATCATCTGGTCGGCAATACAGTTTTCCTGAAAGCATTCTCTTGCAAATCAACGATGCTTCCAGAATGATGAAGTAACTGAGGAAGACAGGCTTGGGAACCTGCATAAAGAAACCCACAATCAGGCTTGGGATCCTGTGGTAAAGACACCCTGTAATCAGGCTTGGGAACCTGCAGTAAAGATACCCACCCGTGGCTGTTACTGCATGGCTATCGGGCGTGGCCCCTATGGCGATGGGGATGCTGGTTTTATTGTGATAACCAGTAATGGCTCAGCCATCATGGACCAACGCAGGGCACTGCGCACACAAAATATAAGATACTTTGACCTGAGTAAATAAGCACTTAATGGAAGCGTTGCAAAAGAAAAATATATCCATCTCGTAGAGCAAGAGTTTCTCTTTCAGATGATACTATTCACAATTAAATCCAGGCTGACTATTTTGTAGTAATGGGCTTTGAACTTTGGTAAATAAAGCCATTTGCGCTGACACTGCCAAATTTGAAGAGATTTTGCAAGGCGACTATAAAGCCTGGGTAGTTGGAAATCCAGCTGTATTATGTCCAGCACAAAGATAAGACTTGGTAAAAAGTTCAAGTCCATATCTTTATCTGCAAGGAAATTATTGCAGTCTGAATATTGGTCAAAATTTGTCGCATTAAGTCACGACAGAATTAGGGGTACACTTTGAGTCGACTTGTTTGACCGGATTTTGCATCAGTAATCTTATAATTAATTTCGTTTGAATCAGCACAAAAAACTGTACAGGGTCTCATCTTACTAACCATTCTTATGAATTGGTTTCAATTTTATGAGACCCCAAAAATGGCATTTTGTCTGATGTCGCGCGCATGCGAACTTACTACCCTTCAGACAAGGGGGTGTAGATCAGCAAGTATTGCAGCTAGAGGCTTGAAATCTTGAGAAACTTAATTTAGCACTTGACTAGTGCTACAGATAAAATTTGAAGAAAATTGGAGACATGATGGTGGGAAGGTTTAGACCACTTGGCATGGAATGACCCATAGCTTATAAGTGGACTTCAGTCAAAGTAACCAGAAGATCACAACACAAAGGAAGAGCTTATGTCTCTTAGATGCCGATGCCATAAGAGAGTGTGTATTTGGAGCTTACAGGTACTCAGTGGCAGATGCTATAAGAGAAAAAGCACAAGTATGGGTTGGGGGAAAGGAAATCAGCTCTCATTTTCAAAGGACTTACGAAAACGAAGGTAAATCAAAGTCTGGATGGCTGTAGACGGATTTGAGCTTCCAGCCTCCCAAATGCATGTCCAGTATGCCAACTACTGTGCCACCTGACAGTAGAAGGCAGAGGAAGAGACTATTACTTTTTTACTAATCAGCATGCCACACAATACTGCAAAACTATTTATTATAGTAATATTGTGTACCTCTGCACTTAATCAGACTGCCTCAACTATCAGGTGCTCCAACGGCCACTTAATCATTACAGCTACAGCTTCTGAAATTATCCTACATTGCTGCAATAACAACTCATTCATATCAACAAAATTTGAACTTCAGTCCCAATTATGGAACCTAAGTAAATACAACGCAAAAAAATCAGACTGTATGATTTGTCACAACAAGGCTACAGTAAAGCTGCATATGCAACACCCTTGAATTTTTGAGTATGATGCAGACAAATCAGGCTTCACTACCACCCAATATGTTATCACAACCAGATTTCCTGCTTTCACATTTGTTGGTTTCGTCACCTCAACCAAAACTATTACTTTCCAACCTAACACAGACGTCGGGCTGAGCTGCAGACCAGTCTGTAACCGTAATCAACATATTTTTGTGTGGGAAGGAGGACAATACACAACTATAGCTCAGCCTACATAAACTATATTCATATATACAATACAGTAATTTGCCTTGGCACATATTTTTGGGGAGAAAAACCTAAACACTGTCACGCACTACCTAGCCTTTATTAACAGAGCATAATAATCAAGTCCTCAAATACCAAGAATCTGCAAAGTAACATATGTTCTGTATGAAACTTATATAAAAATATGTTCAATTACAAATTGTCAAACCTAACTGATACAATTCAAAGTATATGCAGCACGTTGTTAAATTTCATAACTGCCAGGGTAAAATAAGTTTTTTAACACTAATATGCAGTGGCATTTTTTTTTTTAAATCTTGTTACTACAGGGAGAGACTTACGTAAACAATGTCACACATATATGCTGTCATCCATCCTTGGTATTTTATATTCATACTGTACCTTCATTGATCAAAGGTATTAATAATATAGTGGTTAATGAAAATATATAGCTTTTACACTCTATGTAGATGAAATACATTTGACGAATTGTGTTCATAAATTTAATTTACTTAACAGTTACCTAGCGGAAACAATTATACAATATATTCTTCGGGTTTCACTGTAACGTTATTTTAAGAAACAGTCACATAAAAATTAACAGCAAATGCTATGGATTTAAATAAACTACAGCCTACGAATATCTAATTCCACGCACGGTATTTTTTATTCCGAAACTACAACTACAGATAACGATTCTTTACCTCAAAATTTGTCACTGGAATGACTGCATAAAAAGGAGCTAATGGTTAAAGCGATCGGTCCAAACAGACTCATGTGGTGAGATGACATCCTTCCATCAAACAAAAAATACATGCACCCCAAACAACACACAGATTCCATAGCTGTCAAAACTAATGGGCGTTTACCGAGTCCAAAGAAGATACACGGAAGATAATAGAAAAAGCATGCCTACATATTTTCGAGTGGTAGAATTAAGAATAGTCATAGATTGCTCTGTAAGTGTTTATATTATACAGTGTGAGATTATAATAGGCTTATATATGTGAAATTGTGCGTAATTAATACAACAATGTACAGAGTCATAACGTATCTTTTGTGCTTATTTATAATAAAAGTAGAAACGAACCATTTATTTATTTTAGAGTCCAAGTAGGCTAGATTCCAGCCTGTACAGATACAAAGTTACGTGTGTAAACCAAATGCCATTCTGGATGTGTAGCCATGAGGAAGACCTAAATTACGGAAGAAAAATAGAAAAAATTAGAGGCATTTACAACTGAAAACCGAAATCACGCCAGCGACTTATGAAAGAGGTTTATTTTTAACGGTAAAATCAATTTTAAAATTTTCGGATCTGATGGAAGACACACAGTTCCAACAAATGATTCCAGTCATATAGGTTGGAGATGGGTCTGTGCTTGAATGCATGTCTTCAATCGAAGTCGGAAATCTGCTTTTTCCTCGCAGAAATAACAGAAATTCAGGGCCAATTGCATAAATCTCACTGACTGGAGATCAAATTTGACATCATATCTGAAAGTGAGCAATGTTCAGAACTCAGCTCTACCACAATGTAGCTCTACTGTAAACTTGGATCCCCGAAGCAGGTTCAGAGCTCAGACACACACACACACACACACACACACATATATATATATATATATATATATATATATATATATATATATATATATATCAGAGGTTCAAATTTGACCTGAGGTAGCACGTAACATGCTTCGCAACACGGCTAAAATCAGCTGTCGGCACGATTATTGCGCTTCAACCGCAGACCTTTATCGTCGTAGACACGCAGTATTTATCATTGAGCATGTAAACAGAAAAAGGATCGATCGCCAAATTTCTCGCAATACGAGAATGATCTGCTGCTGGAAATTGTGCTAAACTAGTGTAAAGATATAATTGTTTGATAAAAAGATAAAGTCACTTCAATTCTCTCATAAGGCTGATTCCTTATGGACACCTCTGCAAGCTGTTGCTGTGTCTACTTTAAACACATCACCAACTACTATTTGATAGGTTCGTGTGGCGTAAAATCTTGAGATTAACAGCAACATGCACATTGCAGTCAGTGGTTGGATTCTTTTGTCCGATTTCATTAGATAGTCTCTGAGCCTTAGTTCCAACTGCTCTACAATACTTTTCTCCAAACTAAACTTAATATTAAATGATAAAAATATTATGAATTTAATTTCAGTTTTTATATTTCTGGCTGAATAAATTTGGTTTATGAAAAATAGATTTTTGCTTAAATAATAAAACCAATCATTTAACTCCACGGCCGGGTTCACCCTTTCACAGAACGTGTGGGGAGCTCATTAGGTCTCGTCATCGTCGTCCTCTGTGCACACATCTGAATGCTCAGATATTTGTAAAGTAAACGAAAGGGAACCATGTAATAGACACATCTTAGGGTCACTGCACACGGAATTTTGCCCAACAATGGTCCAGTACGTTCAGAAAACGGTCAATACGGTATAGTATGATTTCAATGGCACAGTAATGTTGTTATAATTGTCTTTACGACCAATCATATACAGAAAGTAGTAACAAATGGAAAAAATAAATAACTGAGATGGTTTCGAACATGTGATCTTCTGCACTTCAGTACACAACGCAACTTCTGAGCCACCGAAATGAATGAAACAAAATTACGTGGTTAATACGCTGTTCCGGAAGAACAATGACACAACTGCAAAATTCACCAAATCGAGATTATTGCACCAGTCGTCTCGGAAAAGGTAACGCATCCAGTGAAAGATCGTCAGAACTGTAGTTATACATGGTGCCGCTAGAGGGTAGTTGCGTCTTTGAGGAAATATCGATTGTTGCGACATGGGTTGGGAAGAACATTGTCGTAATTGTCAGTTGCGTGTTTCAGTTTGGTGAGTGTAGTAACGCATCCAGTGAAATAACGACAGAAGTTATGAATACTGCGGACTGAGAATCGTTTCTACTAAAATCGTTGGTGAAATAAAGACGTAAGTGTAAATTGTGTCTTGTTTTCCCAATATTTGAATAACTTATGCGTTGTATCTGTTCATAGCGTTATTGTTTCCTCAACTTTTAAATAACTCTTTTGTCATAACTGTTCTTCGCGTCATTGTTGATGTGAACAAAATGGCTTTTTAATACATGAAGGTCAATTTCATTTCCATTTTATAGGGGTAAAAATGAGCGACCGAGCAAAGATTATGCGACTTGCTTTTCAAGGGCTAGCGGAGGATAACAAAGGGACAAGGGAAATAAACTGTTCCATAATAAGTGAATTACAAGCACGGCTGAGCAGTATAGAGCAACAACAATTAAGCCCACACTGTGAAATAACAGACAAGCAAGTGAGCAAGGTGGAGCCACAGGTATCATTATCAAAACATAAATCCAAGGTAACACAATTGCCAGAAGCTTCAAATGTGTAAGTGGTTGAAAGGGCAAGCGCGACAAAATCAGTTCTGAAAAGGATGCCAGTAACATCCCCTTTGCCGAGCAGCACTTCCGATAGCAGTTCAGATTTGTCCTCTGACTCAAGCGACAATTATCATCCATCAAGCAGCAATGAATCGTCTAAATTAAGTGAAAAATCAGTCGTCCATAAGGAAAAATCTCCCATTAAAAGGCCCAAAAAAAGAATTTGAAGGTTTAGCAAATCGGACAGAGTAAAAGCCAAAACATTGAGAAACAGTGGGAAAAGTTAACGTACGAGTAATAACGCGAATTCTTTACAGACAAATGGAAAAACTGATAGAAGCCGACCTTGGGGAAGATCAGTTTGGATTCCGTAGAAATATGGGAACACGTGAGGCAATATTGACCCTATGAATTATCTTAGAAGTTAGATTAAGAAAAGGCAAACCTACATTTCTAGCATTTGTAGACTTAGAGAAAGCTTTTGACAATGTTGACTGGAATACTCTCTTTCAAATACTGAAGGTGGCATGGGTAAAATACAGGGAGCGAAAGACTATTTACAATTTGTACAGAAACCAGATGGCAGTTATAAGAGTCGAGGGACATGAAAGGGAAGCAGTGGTTGGGAAGGGAGTGAGACAGGGTTGTAGCCTCTCCCAGATGTTATTCAATCTGTATGTTGAGCAAGCAGTGAAGGAGACAAAAGAAAAATTCGGAGTAGATATTAAAATCCATGGAGAGGAACTAAAAACTTTAAGGTTCGCCGATGACATTGTAATTCTGTCAGAGACAGCAGAGTACTTGGATGAACAGTTGAACGGAATGGATGGTGTCTTGAAAGGAGGATATAAGATGAACATCAACAAAAGCAAAACAAGGATAATGGAATGTAGTCGAATTAAGTCAGGTGATGCTGAGGGAATAAGATTTGGAAATGAGACACTTAAAGTAGTAAAGGAGTTTTGCTATTTGGGGAGCAAAATAACTGAAGATGGTCGAAGTAGAGAGGATATAAAATGTAGACTGGCAATGGCGAGGAAAGCATTTCTGAAGAAGAGAAATTTGTTAACATCAAGTATAGATTTAAGTGTCAGGAAGTCGTTACTGAAAGTATTTGTATGGAGTGTAGCTATGTATGAAAGTGAAACATGGACGATAAATAGATTGGACAAGAAGAGAATAGAAGCTTTCGAAATGTGGCGCTACAGAAGAATGCTGAAGATTAGATGGATAGATCACATAACTAATGAGGAGGTATTCAATAGGATTGGGGAGAAGAGGGGTTTGTGGCACAACTTGACCAGAAGAAGGAATTGGTTGGTAGGACATGTTCTGAGGCATCAAGGTATCACCAATTTAGTATTGGAGGGCAGCATGGAGGGTAAAAATCGTAGAGGGAGACCAAGAGATGAATACACTAAGCAGCTTCAGAAGGATGTAGGCTGCAGTACGTACTGAGAGATGAAGAAGCTTGCACAGGATATAGTAGCATGGACAGCTGCATCAAACCAGTATCTGGACTGAAGACCACAACAACAACAACGAGTAAAATTGTCAAGGCTCGAAAAATGCTCCGTATACTGATAAACGTATCCTCTCTTGTACAAAGAAAGTAACAGAACACTATAGATGTCAGCTGTTCACAAATTACTGAGCACTGGGATCGTTACAAAGACAACGGGATTTTCTAAATACATGCATTTAAACGCTCGTTCTCAAATATCGTCGCATTACTGCCCAAGAACCTAGAAAGCCGAATTGCATTTTCTACTTGGTGAAAGATAAGCAGAAGATTCGTGTGTGCAAAACATTTCTGATAAACGCTTTGGGAATAACTGAAAGGAAAATCCGTACTGTTATCAATGCGAAAAGGACTGGAACTGGGATGGCACCTGTGGACACAAGGGGACAACATGGAAAAACACCATAAGACTGATCCAGAAATCTTGAGTCAGTTAGGATTAACATAAACTCAATTCCCCATACTGAGAATCACTATGTAAGAAGTGACACAACAAGAGTATTCATCGATGGTGGCTTATCTGTCGCAGAAATGCACGGAAATTATTCTTCAGAGTGATCCTCCGCTAACCTGGCAGCTGCAAATTATGACGCCTACGCGCATATATTCAATACCGAATTTAACATTGGATTTTTTGTTCCAAAGAAGGGTCAATGCGACCAATGTGAAGCTTACAAAAACGCTACAGATGATTACAAGGCAAAGCTGCAAGAAGCATTTCAAGAACATCAGGAAGAAAAAGAATTGAGCCACATAGAAAAAAATCTTGGATAAGGAATTGGCTCAAAATAAGAAGATACAACTAGCTGTTTGTGATTTACACGCTGTCTTCTGGTATCAACGGGAAAAACATCTGCCTTTTTTTACAAGTCGAGGCTCAACTGTTACAATTTCACAGTAAGTGTCCATACATACCATTTTTCACTACTATTATTACTCTTGAAGTCTGTTCTACTTATTTTTGTTGTTTGTTGCAGGTCACTGAGATTGGAAATGACAAAACTACATTTTTTCCCACGAAGGCACTGGAAACAGAGGTGTGGTAGAAACAGCAACTTATGTCTTACAATATCTTGAAGAATTATCCAAGAACCTTCCTGGAATGGAAGTCGTATTTTACCCCGAGAATTTAAGAGGGCAACAGAAGAGCAACTAAGTACCGTAAACTCAGTCTATGATTTGCAGAAATCATGTAACAAAATGTTTCTATTGTAAAATCATATTGATTAAAATGTTCATTCTCCTCTATTTCAGATACATGATTGCAATGTATTTGTATGCAGCACAAATGCTGGATATTCAGTCCATTATGCACAAGAATTTGACTTGTGGTCGCACCCAGAACGAGGGAGTCGCAGTTCATTGAGAGAGCAGTTAAGAGTGCTAAGAGGTCAGGGCCAATTTATGTACCCAATCAGTATATATCAGCCATCCGAAATGCAAAAAAGAAGGGAAATGTGCTACATCTTAGAGAAATGGGTTTTTCAGATTTCAATGACATTGAAGCTTTGCTTGATGAGATGGCTCTTTACATGGCAAAGGACGTTGAAAGGAGTATTTTCAAAGTGTCCGAAATTAAATTATTTCGATGTGAAAAGGGAAGTGATGTGTTTCAGTATAAGAACAGTTGAAAACAGTCGAGTGGGGACAAGTTGAGTTCAAAGGGAGAAAGAGGCGTTTAACAGGGAATGTAGATGGGAGTAATTTGGATCTGAAAACTGCTTATACTGCAAAAATGACCCTCCAAGGAAACAAAATTCAAGATTTAAACAATTTGGTTTACAGCAATATCATTCCTAAATATTACAAGGCCTTCTACTATTCTCTTTCCACATAAATGTAATTTGTTGCTTTTATGTCATTTGGAAGCCCTTTATTTCACTTAGTATATTATTTTATGTCGGTAATAAGATGCAAATAATAAAAATGATAATAAAACAATGAAACTGCAAGAGTGAACAAAAAATCATGGTTTAGAGATATATTTCTTTTTTCCTCACACACCTTCTTTAGTCATATTTGTTAAATTTCGATAACAATGCCGAAAGAACAATGACACATTTACTTAAAGGGCTGCAAGGGTGTGAATGGGATGCTGTTTGCAGGAAATAATTTTTGAATTTTGTAGAGATTACTTAGTGTAGTGTCAGAGTTAGGTCAACTTTCAATTCCATAGATAATTTTACTGTTGTCTTATGAAGTTTTTTTAAAAAATGTCGTTTGGTCTTCTGCCTCTCCTGTAAACTATGCATTTTGACAGTTATGTCACTGTTCTTCTGGAATGGCGAATATATCTCAAAATACTTGCTTATGTTCTACTTCTCAATTCATGCCGAATTGTCATAGCAGTTTACAGACATGTTTGGTAGCTAAAAACTTAATACAAATGGCAAAGTTACTGCTACTTGAACCCAAAGAGAACATGCATAAGTGACGCTGAATCGTTATTGGCTGCTGTCAAATTCCCACGCTTAACTCTTCGCTGCAAATATTTAGAATTTTACTTTCTTTCTCTGCTGCTAAGTGTCTGTGAAACATCTTTTACTAGTCGTCTCCCAAGACTTGTTATGAGACTGATCATTAAGTATACAGTAACCATTAGTTTCCTTAACCTAACCTTCCAGATCGAAACACAGTATTCTGAGCATCAGTAACGTGGAAATGGCGTAGTCACATATTTACTTGCCATTTTTTGTGTTAATAACAACTTTTTTATTACTTCAGTTGGTGTCTGTAAAAACAAAAGCGATGAATCGTAGTGCTACTACACATAAACTGACGATTAGAGCTGAACCTGACTTTGAAACGCAAATTTTCGTCAGTCAAATATGATCCGCCTTCACGGTGATATAATCTAAGATTAAAGTTTATGCAACACAGATTTCCAGGTTGAGCTTGATTTAAGGTCATTTTCTGTCTTAAGTCTAGTTTACGTGATGATATTGGGTTGCGCCACTTGTTGGGTGGAATGAGTTGCACGCAAATGGCTTTATATTTGACTGTAGACATGGCGAAACCAGTGCACACTTCAGTTTCGTCTTTTTGTGGGTCCCTGAGTCGTGTCTGAAACGGAAGTTTTGACAGGTGCACATCGCACGAGATGTGATGGAGTTAAAAGTTTGTTGCATGGAATCGGTGCATAAGAAAAAAATAAGAACGTGTTTCGATTCGTAACTGGATGAAGAAAAGACGTCACCTCGGTTGCTCAGCATCCTTGCTGAAATAATTTATAACAGAAGATCTTTTAATTATCTTAGAATGCCACCAGAATTGTTCACGTTTCTTCTAAATATAGTTAATTATGTGATAAGGAATAAAATTACTGTAATGAATGCAGTACTGTCGCCAGAACTGAAATTATATATCACATTGCATGCATCAATCAAGATCACTTGGCATGCTATAAGATATGGTTTTAGTTGGTGATGATGCTATTTCATTAACACTAATAATTATTAACATTAACAGTGATAATTATTAACGTTAGCAACAATAATTATTCGAAGTAGGCCGCATTAAGAAGAGAATGGTTTGCAAACTACTCTCTTGAAGACACATCTGTACAGTGGCAATATTTCAAAATTCTAACATATGTGAATGGAGAGCACTGCACCGATGTTTTAAATAGATGAATATTGAATAATGAATGCAGATTCCTGAATTTGTATAACCTTCCCTCCTGTCAACAATATTCCTTAACAAAGAGTTGGCCAACTCGAACGATGGGATTTTAGTCTTGTAGACGAGAGCATTGCCACGGCTAGAATTACACTTGCTTGTATTTTATTAATTCAGCTGTATATGTGTTCCTAACACAATAAATTTTGCCCTGCAGCTCAGATATTGTCAAATCATTTTATGTTATGATCGCACATGACGGTGTCAGTGGCAGCAATATGTTGCTTATTTTTGTAATCAGCATCACTGAAATCCCACAGACACCTATGCAAAGCATAGATATACAAAAAGCGAACATTATTCTCCGTTCCTCACTTCATATTTCAGTTTGTCTACACTCTACGAACACACATAACCTCAACACTCATGCAACTAAAGTCGCCAAAGTTGGAACACGCAGAAAGTGTTTTGTGTCACCAACGAGTTGCCCAAACGCGCGGCGCGCATGCGCAGTGGCCGGTAGCGCGGTTGCCTGCAACCTAGTTTCGTCGTGTAAACTAGGCTTTAACCTAAGGTTAAGTGTTTTATACAATTGGCCCTTAGTTTTACACTACGGATGAACTTACACTCAAAAGCAAAAAATAACAAGGTTCAGAAAGCCTTTCTCATCTAAGAGACAGTTAGCTTAGCATAGTGCCCTGCATATTAGCGTTTGGTTACTGTACAATGGCACAAGGCAAATGAAGGTTTCCTGGTTTATGGCAAATCTGGTACAGTATCAGTACAGAATATTTTAGCATGTTGTATCAAAACCCAATGTGCTACAAATAATAGCGTAGCAGTGACAAGAGCAATAACTTCAAAAGTTGAAGGTAGGATCGATGGAATGAAGAAACAAACTTTCCCACGCAAAGCAATGAGCTTGCATCCTAGTTTACATGACACCACTGGTTTGCGCCGCTGGTTGCATATTACAAGTTGCAAGGAAAAGGTTTTGTAATCTGTGTAGACACGGCGCCACCAATGTAAACTTCAGTTTCGTTGTTTTGTGAATACCATAGTCATGTGTAAACTGAAAGTTTCGGTAGCTGTACAAGTTGTGGCATAGTTTATGCTTGTTTACATGAAATCGCTGCATAAGACCAATGATAAGAAAAAAATAATAAACATATTAGCTTGGTTGCTCAGTGACATTGCTGAAAGAAACTATACTGGAAGATCTTATAAGCTATTTTCATCATATGTATTACAACTTGTCAATAGAAAGCACTGCTGTAACGTTTTAGATAAATTAATATGGAATATAGAATTCCGCTTTCTATATTTCTTTAGGCTTTTCTCCTGCCAACTATTTTCCTTAAAAAAGAATTGTCCAACTCAAACCACCAGATTTTATGTGATTCTTGAAGTTTTCCCAGCTTACTGAATATTTGATGAGGTTTCGAGATTGCAGCCAGATCATATCGAGTTCTTGCCACAATATTTCGGCTGGCAATCGTCCAGCCATCTTCAGGTGAGTGTCTGCCACTGGAGACTGCAATTTTTTCTTTTGTTTTTTTTTCTGTGGTGGTTTCAGGTTTCAATACAGTGTCACCAGTGGATCTTGGTCTTACTGTCTTGGTGGATGGTAAAAGTGTTCCATTCTACAATGTTGTCATTCCAAAGACATCACTGGGTTGCACATTGAAGTCCCATACCACCCTCCAACGGTGGAAGTTCAAGTTGCAGTCAATACGTAACATAACTACTAACTACATTAGGTACCAACATTGATGATTTACAATGGTCGACACCCACTGAGTGGTCAATTCAACACTGACACTTCATTAGTGGCCGTACCAGGGTTATCGTTAGCCATGGTCAGAATCTGATTCCTCAAGGATGGTGAGAGGAACGGGGTGGCAATGCCAGTACGCCAGTGCCAGGGAGTTGTTGTGCCATTGGTTTATAAGCCTGCGACCATGTCATATCAGGCTTCCACTTTGTCATAGAGGTGCCTTGCCTTCTCTCACATGAACATCTTCAGAGTGACCATGTCCATCTCCTCGTGATGGGTAACTACACTCCTGAGGGAAGGGGCATGTAGGCTCCACTGAAGCACTTTATCCTGCAGGCACTGGAGGGTCTGCATCTGGGAGGCACTAACTGTAGCACACGGACTGGAGCCATAGGTGAGGGAAGGATGGACAACACTTTGGTACAGCCTGAGCTTGAGGTTCAGTTCCCTGCTATTGAACATTGGGTACAACACCTTTATCAGCTTGTGCCCTTTTTGGGTGATGTATTCTACATGTCAATGGAAGACCAATTTTTTATCCACATCGATATTTGATATCAGGGGACCATGGGATCTGGACGTCTGCAATAGTGATGTTGTGACGGAGGATGGGACACTGCTTAGTGAAATAGACTGCTGTACTTTTGGCGGCATTGGAGGCAATCTTGTTTGAACGACATCATTGTGTCCACCTGCCTCTGGAGATGAACAATGAGCTGGTTCGTGTTGCGGCTAGTTGTATAGAGCGCTGTATCATCAGCATATTGCCCCAGGTGGCAGTGTGGGATGACTGGCATATCATTCAAATAAATTTAAAGAGGATGGGAGACAACACAGGGCCTTGAGGGGTACCCATCGACATGTGACATAAGCTGGAGTGGTGACCTTGCTGAGTAACCAAGAAGGTCCTACCGTGGAGGAAGTTATCCACGATCTTGACATAGATGTCATACGCATTTTGTAGATCCTAGAAAACCACTGGTGACGACATGGTGGATTTAAAGCCCTTGCTGACATGTTCTCTGACTCTAAGGATTTGTAGTTCATCCAACAGGTGGGAAGCGAATCCAAACTGTTCTGGACATATTGTACCAGCTACCGCCAGAGGCTGGGAAATGCAGTGGAGGATCAAAGATTCTAGAACCTTTGCCATGGTATTCAGAAGGCTAATGGGCCTGTTGTTAGTAGGGATCATAGGATCCTTCAAGGGCCTTGGGGATGGCAATCATTTTGGCCTGCTTCCACGGAGGGGGAAAAAGGCTAATTGTGAGACAGCAGTTCAGGATGCTGGTAAATAAGTTCAGTGGCTTGTGTGGGAGCCAGCAGAGGTGTTCGTTTAAGATGCCATCCAAGCGTGGAGTCGACTGGCCACACTTCTGCTGGAGGATCTATTGGATTTCTGCTGGAGTATAAGCTGAGGGGCAGTCAGAGGTGGTCTTTGTCTGAAAGCAGCAATGGCTGTCAGAGCATCACATTCATCTTGGAGTTCATCAGGCATGAGATCCTGTATGAGCAATTGGATCTGGGCCTCAAACACATCGGTCAGATTTTCTACCAAGTGGAGGGCATCATGAGTTAAGCCATCCAGTGTGCAGATGGGGATGGTTGGTCTTCACTGTGGAGGGCCGCAGGGTTCAGACAAAAGACCATTTGGATTTATGTTGTAGGAGAAAAGCTGACATCTTTTTCTCCCATTGTTCTGTTTTCCAATAGACGAGCCGGCGGCAGAATTCACGTTGGAGATGCTTCATGCAATGCTTATCCCAAGAATCACAACACTGCTTCCACCACCTGTGGTAGTGGTTCTTCTGGATTTTGAGTTCATGCAATAGGGGAGGCAAGTCATCTAGTTGGGGTTAAAGCCCTTGAAACAATGGAAGTAGAGGATTTCATCACCTTCTGGATTTTTGTGGTTAGGTAATCAACAGCACTAACCAGATTGGCAGGTGTTGTCAGGTCAAGGTGTTGCTAAGTGGTGTCACTGAGGATCCTGGGAAATTTGTCTCGATCTGTGATGGTCAAGGTAGAACAGACATCTAAAGACAGAGCAACGTTGATAAGGTGCAGGAGTATGGGGTCGTGGTCAGAGGCCTTTTTGTGGAGTGTTCCCAATGAAAACTGCACTGCAATGTTCTTTAAAATCGCCACGTCCTGAAATCCAGCTGACAGTCAGAGCAGACTGCTATAAGGTTGGGAGCTTGTGGGCTATAGACCGACAGCGCCAGAGAATCTTCCAGGTCAAGGAGGAGTATGCCCTTGGGATTAGCAATGTGAGAATGCTAAGACAGATGCTTGGAGTTGAGATCTGCCCCAATAATGAGTTTGTCAATTGATGTCAAAGCACGGAGGTCCACTTCAAGAAGTGGTAGGTTAGGGCTCAAATATGCTGCAACAAAAGTTATAGCACTGAGGCAGGTAGAAACTGTGACTGCTGTAGCCTCTAAATGTTTGAGTGGTTGGAGAACCTCATGATTATCGATGAGTGTCTTATACAGAAACACTGCTAGGCCCCCACCTCGGCAATGGAGTCAGTCAGTGCAATAGCAAACCATGTTGTGGAGACGAGAGTCATCTGTGGGTTTCCAGTGGGTTTGTGATACAAGTAAAATGTCCACATGGTGGTCAGAGGGAGAATTGATCAGTTCAGTCTTCAAGCCTTTAAGGCCATTAGCATTAAAAATACAGACAACTAGATCCCGAGGGGGCAGATGTTTGTGTGACGGGTGATTCGCCATTATAACAAAATCGGGCTGAGCTCATCAACTAGGGCGACGACCTTAGTGGGTCCGTCCTCCAACTAATGGATCTTTTGAGCTGTTTCATGAATGACAGCCTAGATGTGGGGCTGCATGAAGAGAGAGATAACCTGGAGGATCTCTTGCATGCCATGCTGGAAAGAAGCATCTGTCTGTACCATTGGAGGAATATCCCATGTGGGCCCCTTGACCCTGTGACAAGCAGGGGTGGGTGTGGTGGCTGGTGGAGAAGGTGCTGTAATGGAGGGCTGTGGCACTTCAGCAGTTGGGTGGGAGAAGGTGCTAGACAACTTTTCAGTTTGGTGGGCATTGGTATGTGTCACAGAAGATGGATGAGCAGGAGGAGACTGTGCTGCAGCAGTGAATGTGGCCATAGGGGATGGAGCCAGAGGGGACTCCTGTGTCACAGGTGCATCAGGAGCCTGAGCATCAGTGGTGGGATGGTTGTCGGGTTTACCCCTTAAGATGGGGAAATGAGTGCTGTCCTATGTTGGTGGGCATGGCCGATATGTCCTTGGTTTCCTTCTTGAAGAGTGGGAAGACTTCATAGCCTTCTGGTATACAGGACAGCCCTTCCAGAAAGCCAGATGCTGGGGGTTGTGGGAAATGCCCAAACAGCAGGCACATGTGGGTTTTTCTGTGGTCAGGAGTTTGCAGTTGTGAGCCAGCACACATGACACACTGAAAAGTCAGTGAGCAGTAATTGCTGATGTGTCACCTATAGCAGATGGAGAGGTCTATCACCAGGCCGCATTCCAACCATCAACTGCCAGTTGATGGAGTGCTGACACATTATCTGCGGATCCAGTAATGCTGGCAACTGATGGGTTATGCATGGGGATCGTATCAACCTGTACCGCATCAAACAGCCTGAAGATGATGCAATGAAGCATCGAAACTGGTAGCGACAAAATAAAATAAAATCATAAGGATGGCAGTAGGTGTTTTTATTTTTTGTCACAATAGTAAACGGCCATTGTCCCAGAGACCTCCTGCTAAAAGGATGGACATGCAAAAAAAAAAAAAAAAAAAAAAAAAAGGGGGAGACAGGACTGCCCATGGCAACACCGTCAGTCTGCTCAAAATATTCGTTGTTAAATAAAAAGTAGGTTGAGAAAGGGACATGATGAAAAAATGCTGTTATATTGGCCGTGAACTTATTGCTGATGAGTGCCAAAGAGGAACCTTAGTGAAAAGTGAGATGACACTGAAGCTCACTAGTAAGTCAGTTTTACTGAGCTGAAGTGACTTCAGTCTACTGGTAAAGTCAGCTGAGTTGCAAACATGATGTGCGCACTTCCCCACAACAGAACTCAGTAGAGATGCGAGATGTATCGCCAAATCACACGTGGGGGGTCGATATTACTGACGATCGGCCATAACGACACTTATTTTTTATGCATCTTCGGAAGACGATATAACCTGGGTGGCACCAAACTATTAGGTGAATGGGTCATTAGGGCATTCTGTCTATTGTAAGCCCACACATAAGGATCTTTGCCTGCAAGCTTCGAGTTACCATCTCCCTTCACAAATTACCGGCGTCGTTTGAATGCTAGTGCACTAGGCTCACATTGTTTAAGATTGAAACAGCCTTACAAAGGTGCTAGAACATCTACAGTCAGTGTTCAAAGATAATGGTTACCCTCCGCATCAGATTGCCACAATGGTAAGGAAGAAGAAACGTGACCACTCACGACATCAAGAAGATAAGAATCTGTTCAAGTCCAGCGAATTCCTTCCATACGTCGGCAACCTTCCCTCTAAAGTAGGCAGGATCCTAAGGAAACATCAAGTTAAAGTAATCTTCCAGCCACCGGCGAGGATTAGTGCCCTTTTCAGATTGGTAAAAGACGATCTGGGACTGCGGAAGGCTGAGATCTGCAAAATTCGTTGCCAGTGTGGCAAAGCTTACAAAGGTTAGATGATACTCACAGTACATGAAAGCTGCGTTGAGCATATGCGCCACTCTCGCCTTTCACAGCCCAATAAGCCGGCCATAGGCTGAGCATTGTATTACCACAGGACACTCTATGGATTTTTCTGCCACAAAAATCTTGGCACCAGTATTCAGTAGGTAATTAAAGAATCTGTGGAAATACAACTAGCACAAAATCTTATAAATCGTGATGGCGACTTTCAACTGGACAAGGCTTGGGACCCGTTGATTTCTGTAATCTTGGAGAAAACAGTTTATTCATAATGACATGTCTGGTGACTTTTGACATCTGGTTTTAGCGACGTGAGTGCGCATTCCGACAGAGGGCGCACATGTGGTTTCACCTTCATGCATATGACTGCGCGCCACAGATAGAACGGTATTTGCAGAGGGCGTGAATTTTGGTAGAGGACGCTCCTGTGATAGCCTCGAATGCGCATGCGTATCGCACCATTTTTGCTATAAAGCCAATGGCGGGAACTTGCAGTCTGTCCTATACACCTCCCGCGGCCTTGATCCCCTCATGCCCTGGTTGCTCCTCTCCTCTCCAACCCCCCCCCTCCCCCCCCCCCCCTCTGCTGCGCCTTCACCGTTGTGTCCCCACTGCCCTCCACCTCTACATCCCTCATCTCCTTTTCCAATGTGGCTTCTGCTGACTCCCCCTCCCGGATGATGCCCTCTCTCCCTCCATTTATTCCTCCCATAAACTCTAATCCTCACCTGCCCCTTCCTTCCTCTATCCTTTTCCTGGGATCCCTCTCCCCCCCCCCCCCTTTCCATCCTGCTTTTTCCCCGCCTACCATCTCTCTGCCTTCTTTCTCTCCCCATGTCCTTTTGCTTTCCCTTCCACTGCCTTTCCCACCCCTTCTCGCTTCCGCCCAGCCCCCTTTTTTTCTAAGTCCCCTCCCTCATCGGCTCCCCCTTTTTTCCCCTTCATCGGTCCAGGTCTTTCCCCCCACCACCCCATCTGCCGCCAGGTTGCCTCTACAGTGCTGTTTTAAGTGAGTGTTCAGTGTTGTGCGTCCCCTGTCAATGTTGCAAACAGCCACCACACTGCCGCTAGTTGCTTTTTTTTGTCTCATGCGAACAGAAACCAGACTGTGGCCATGTTTTTTATTGTGCATGTCTCCTTCCTGTGTGTCCTCATCTGCATCGTCAACGACATGTTTTTGTATTTTAAGTTCCGCATCTTTCAGCCATTTTACTGCTATTAACAAAGTCACCATTTTATCGCCTTTTTATATTGTTTGTTCTCTCACCATTGTTTGTTTAACTTTTCTCTCAGCTGTAGAGCAGCGTATTAAGCTGCTGTCAGCCCAACCCTCCACAGGTGGGGGGAATCGAAAATCAATAAAGGAAACTAAAAAAAACTTGCAGTGTCCAGTGGAGGCCACTCACCTGAAGATGGCTGGACGATTGACAGCCGAAATATTGTGGCAATACGTCGACATGATCTAGCTGCAACCCTGAAACCTTGTTGAACACCAGATTTTAGTCTTGTAGACGTGAGCAGTTCCACAGCCAGATGTTTTGCTTGCCCATGTACTCCTATAATTTTAACTGAATGGATTTTCCGGTAAAGCTCAGATATTGTCCACGAGTTCATGTTCAGATCGCGTATGACAGCCCAAGCGCAGCAACAAGTCGCTGCTTGTTTTTTGTGGTCAACACCATTAAAATCCAAGAAACACCTAAGCATAGCACCGATACTTCAAAAGTGAACAAATTCCTCCATTCGTCTCTCCATATTTCAGGTTGTTTACTCTCTACCGACACGCCTAACCTCTATACTCATGCAACTATTTTCGCCAAAGTTCTAACAAACCGAAAATGTTTATGATTTAAATACGAAAATGTTTAGTTTCCCAGACGAGTTGCCTGAAACCGAATGTCGTCATGTAAACTAAGCTTAAACATTTTCGGCTTTTTCCAACTTTGGCGACACTAGTTGCAGCAGTTTAATGTGAGGTGTGTTGGTAGAGAGTAAAAAAACTAAAATATGAAGTGGCAAACAGAGGAAATTGACCGCTTTTTGGGTTTCAGTTCTATGCACAGGTGTCAGTAGTGTTATGTACCAACCCTGTATCAGGCGGCTGGCCGCAGAATTGGATAATTGCAAGACCTCGTTCACTTTGTGCTCCTTGTGGAAGCGTCAACAAGCGCGACACGAAATGACAGCGTTTCATCAGCAGAAGCCTCAGAAGAAGCTTAGTAAATTAATATGACTGAGAAGTATGACGTCACCTTGTTACGTGAAGTAAGAAGCCGCATCATTGACGCAAGAAGGCATACTGAATATTGTTACGGACCAGACTGTTGGTATAACAAATCTGTTAAGTAAATACGACGCGATATGAATCACTGATACATTCGTATTAGGAGAGCCTATGCGGTCATTACAAGTGACGTTGGGTCAACACCAGCCGATATTTCACACTATAAGTACTCCAGCATTTGAGTTCAGAGGTGAGTTGGTCAGAAGGATCGATGGGGCAAAGGACGCGTGTACTCGATTCTCTGGCACGGTGTTAACGCTGGATATAAGTCTGTAGTAGATTTCCTGCTCATACTCAACATCGCCAACAGCCGCCGCAGAGATGTCTTCCTTTCCGTAAGCGCCAGTCACGAGTTCGCGGCACTGGTGACAGCTGACAGCTGATCGAGGATCTCCTAGGCTGACGTGTGTAGGCCACATATGGACGTGCCACGTTATTCGAGTGCAGAGGACGGAGACGCAGCATCGACTTCCTGAGTAGCTGCTGGGCGCTCGCGGCGCATCCGGACAAGCAGCGGCAGAGGACCACCGTAGCGTCGCTAAAGGAGAGCTGTATATGCAGAAGTAAATGGTCAGAAGTCACTCTTCTTTTACTGTGCCCACTGGCGTACACAGGTTACAACCACCACCAGCAAGTGGCCACCTGGGAGAGTGCCTTCCGACACACCATCCATCTCCCACGCCTCCCAATAGTCGCCACCTGCAAAAGTGGTGTCAGAAGTGCTTCTTGTGACGCCTACCACATTGGTGTCGGGGGCCTGTACAACTGTTTTGTACCAGAGCCTGGCAGCAGTAGTAGCTGTTGTGCGGTGACTTGCTGAACAACTTTCTTGCAAACACAAATATTTGTTCTGGTTGTGATCACGTCCGGGTTAGGACACAGTCATTTGAAAGTAACTTCGGTGAAACATAGAGAACTGACTAACGTGTCTGAGTTTAAGAGGAATTGTAGGGAAGTGTACTTAGTACCAGTAATGTGCACAATGTGTAACTTGTCTGGCCGTGGTGTGCCTTGTGATAGATATGTTCCTGTCGTGTGTTCCACGTGCAGGAATTATGGTCATGTGAAAGAGGACTGCAATAAGTGTTGTTGGTTGGCAACGAGATCGAGTAATAAGTAATTTTTTTATATGTTTTGTGTGGTCGTGAGTAGCAAGTAGAGCTTATTTTGAGAAGGAATTTCGCAAATATGGCGCAAACGCGAGCAGCTCCTACCGCAGATGCAATTTCCGCTCTAATGGAGCAGGTTACATTATTGCAGAAGCAGAATGAGCAGATGGCTCAAGAATTGCGTAATTTAACGGTTGATTCGATACAGTCTGGGTCTGATATGTCTAAAGCAGAACTACAAGTTCCATTACGATGTGTAGATCCTACAGCCGCTGGCCTTGTTCCTAATTTTTCTGGCAGATCATCGGAGGATGTCACTACTTTTATACGGGACGTGTTATACACAGCTAGTTTGTGCAACTGGTCTGAGCAGACGTCATTGCAGGTGGACAAATTGCATTTGTTGGGTGAGGCTAAGACGTACGTTATGTATCATGAGGTTTTGGGTAAGGTTACTGCGTTTACAGAATTAGCAGACGGGTTAAGATATCGGTACAGAAAATAGAACAGTGCGCGGTTCTTTCGTGAAAAATTGAGTAATTTGAGGCAGATGTCGAATGAGACAGTGGAAGCGTTTTCGGATAGAATACGCAAATTGGACTGGCAAACTTACGAGTTGACTGGCGAACAGGATGCGGACAAGGCATTATTGCAAGACGTGAAGGACAATGCACTAGATGTGTTCCTAAGGGGGGATTTCTCCAGAATTTTCACGCAGGGTAAGGATGGAGAATCCACAGGATGTAGCTGGGGCAACGAGAATAGCTACGCATCTGCGAGAGGTAGATAGTGCTACTAGGCCTCGAAGTGAGCAGAGATTGTTTACGTCAAATAAAATATGCCACCGCTGTGGTCGAAAGGGTCAAAACTTAGTGTCGTCAATAGCAATGTTTTAATTGTCAACGGTTTGGGCATAAAACGCGTTTGGGTAGAGGAAGCGGAATGACTATAAAGGAAAAAAGAAACCGTTAAACGACAACGGGAGTCTTCCGACCGTCGGGAAGCATTCCTAGTAAAGAGAAGTGCACGTAAACAGCACACAGAGACGAATTGCTCGTTAGTGGCGTGGCTAAACGGGAAATAGTGTGAGTTTTGGTGGACACAGGGGCACTTATATCTGTTGTGAGTCTGGATCTCATGGATGATAAGAGCAGACAATAAGAACCGAGATATACATTGCGCGCAGTGGGCGACAATGCAGTACATGCAACTGGGACAACACGGCTCGGATTTAAGATTGGAAACGAAAGGTTTCATGAGCAAATGCTGGTGTTGCCGCTTGTGGGACAAGGTGTTGCTGCGACATTGGGGTTAGACTTTCTGGTTAGGCATCGCGCAACATCTACATCTACACGATTACTCTGCAATTCACATTTAAGTGCTTGGCAGAGGGTTCATCGAACCACAATCATACTGTCCCTCTACCATTCCGCTCCCGAACAGCGCGCGGGAAAAACGAACACCTAAACCTTTCTGTTCGAGCTCTGATTTCTCTTATTTTATTTTGATGATCATTCCTACCTATGTAAGTTGGGCCCAACAAAATATTTTCGCATTCGGAAGAGAAAGTTGGTGACTGAAATTTCGTAAATAGATCTCGCCGCGACGAAAAACGTCTTTGCTTTAATGACTTCCATCCCAACTCGCGTATCATATCTGCCACACTCTCTCCCCTATTACGTGATAATACAAAACGAGCTGCCCTTTTTTGCACCCTTTCGATGTCCTCCGTCAATCCCACTTGCTAAGGATCCCACATCGCGCAGCAATATTCTAACAGAGGACGAACAAGTGTAGTGTAAGCTGTCTCTTTAGTGGACTTGTTGCATCTTCTAAGTGTCCTGCCAATGAAAGGCAACCTTTGGCTCACCTTCCCCACAATATTATCTATGTGGTCTTTCCAACTGAAGTCGTTCGTAATTTTAACACCCAGATACTTAGCCTTGAGAATTGTACTATTTATCGAGTAATCGAATTCTAACGGATTTCTTTTGGAACTCATGACAGATCCCATCTCACACTTTTCGTTATTTAGCGTCAACTGCCACCTGCCACACCATACAGCAATCTTTTCTAAATCGCTTTGCAACTGATACTGGTCTTCGGATGACCTTACTAGACGGTAAATTACAGCATCTGCGAACATCCTAAGAGAACTGCTCAGATTGTCACCCAGGTCATTTATACAGATCAGGAACAGCAGAGGTCCCAGGACGCTTCCCTGGGGAACACCTGATATCACTTCAGTTTTACTCGATGATTTGCCGTCTATTACTAGGAGCTGCGACCTTCCTGACAGGTAATCGCGAATCCAGTCGCACAACTGAGACGACACCCCATAGGCCCGCAGCTTGATTAGAAGTCGCTTGTGAGGAACGGTGTCAAAAGCTTTCCGGAAATCTAGAAATCCGGAATCAACTTGAGATCTAGCTGCGTTACACAAGAACGATGTTTTCAGAAACCATGCTGATTACGTATCAATAGATCGTTCCCTTCGAGGTGATTCATAATGTTTGAATACAGTATATGATCCAAAACCCTACTCCAAACCGACGTCAATGATATAGGTCTGTAGTTCGATGGATTACTCCTATTACCATTCTTAAACACTAGTGCGACCTGCGCAGTTTTCCAATCTGTAGGTACAGATCTATCGGTGAGCGAGCGGTTGTATATGATTGCTAAGTAGGGAGCTATTGTATCAGCGTAATCTGAAAGGAACCTAATCGGTGTACAATCTGGACCTGAAGACTTGCCCCTATAAAGCGATTTGAGTTGCTTCGCAACCCCTAAGGTATCCACTTCTAAGAAACCCATGCTAGCAGCTGTTCGTGTTTCAAATTCTGGAATATTCCATTCGTCTTCCCTGGTGAAGGAATTTCGGAAAACTGCGTTCAATAACTCCGCTTTAGCGGCACAGTCGTCGGTAACAGTACCATCGGCACTGCGTAGGGGAGGTATTGACTGCGTCTTGCCGCTTGTGTACTTTACATACGACCAAAATGTCTTCGGATTTTCTACCAAATTTCGAGACGGTTTCGTTGTGGAACCTATTAAGGCATGTCGCATTGAAGTCCGTGCCAAATTTTGCGTGTCTGTAAATTTTAGCCAATCTTCGGGATTTCGCGTTCTTCTGAACCTCGTTTGCTTTTTCCGTTGCCTCTGCAACAGCGTTCGGACCTGTTTTGTGAACCATGGGGGATCAGTTCCATCTCTGACCAATTTATGAGGTATGAATCTCTCAATTGCTGTTGCTACTATATCTTTGAATCTGAGCCACATCTCGTCTACATTTACATAGTCAGTTCGGTAGGAATGGAGATTGTCTCTTAGGAAGGCTTCTAGTGACACTTTATCCACTTTTTTAAATAAAATTATTTTGCGTTTGTTTCTGGTGGATTTGGAAGAAACGGTATTGAGCCTAGCTACAACGACCTTGTGATCACTAATTCCTGTATCAGTCATGATGCTGTCTCTTAGCTCTGGATTGTTTGTGGGTAAGAGGTCAAGTGTGTCTTCACAACCATTTACAATTCGCATGGGTTCGTGGACTAACTGCTCGATATAATTTTCGGAGAAAGCATTTAGGACAATCTCGGAAGATGTTTTCTGCCTACCACCGGTTTTGAACAAATATTTTTGCCAACATATCGAGGGAAGTTTGAAGTCCCCACCAACTATAACCGTATGAGTGGGGTATTTATTTGTTACGAGACTCAGATTTTCTCTGAACTGTTCAGCAACTACACTCCTGGAAATTGAAATAAGAACACCGTGAATTCATTGTCCCAGGAAGGGGAAACTTTATTGACACATTCCTGGGGTCAGATACATCACATGATCACACTGACAGAACCACAGGCACATAGACACAGGCAACAGAGCATGCACAATGTCGGCACTAGTACAGTGTATATCCACCTTTCGCAGCAATGCAGGCTGCTATTCTCCCATGGAGACGATCGTAGAGATGCTGGATGTAGTCCTGTGGAACGGCTTGCCATGCCATTTCCACCTGGCGCCTCAGTTGGACCAGCGTTCGTGCTGGACGTGCAGACCGCGTGAGACGACGCTTCATCCAGTCCCAAACATGCTCAATGGGGGACAGATCCGGAGATCTTGCTGGCCAGGGCAGTTGACTTACACCTTCTAGAGCACGTTGGGTGGCACGGGATACATGCGGACGTGCATTGTCTTGTTGGAACAGCAAGTTCCCTTGCCGGTCTAGGAATGGTAGAATGATGGGTTCGATGACGGTTTGGATGTACCGTGCACTATTCAGCGTCCCCTCGACGATCACCAGTGGTGTACGGCCAGTGTAGGAGATCGCTCCCCACACCATGATGCCGGGTGTTGGCCCTGTGTGCCCCGGTCGTATGCAGTCCTGATTGTGGCGCTCACCTGCACGGCGCCAAACACGTATACGACCATCATTGGCACCAAGGCAGAAGCGACTCTCATCGCTGAAGACGACACGTCTCCATTCGTCCCTCCATTCACGCCTGTCGCGACACCACTGGAGGCGGGCTGCACGATGTTGGGGCGTGAGCGGAAGACGGCCTAACAGTGTGCGGGACCGTAGCCCAGCTTCATGGAGACGGTTGCGAATGGTCCTCGCCGATACCCCAGGAGCAACAGTGTCCCTAATTTGCTGGGAAGTGGCGGTGCGGTCCCCTACGGCACTGCGTAGGATCCTACGGTCTTGGCGTGCATCCGTGCGTCGCTGCGGTCCGGTCCCAGGTCGACGGGCACGTGCACCTTCCGCCGACCACTGGCGACAACATCGATGTACTGTGGAGACCTCACGCCCCACGTGTTGAGCAATTCGGCGGTACGTCCACCCGGCCTCCCGCATGCCCACTATACGCCCTCGCTCAAAGTCCGTCAACTGCACATACGGTTCACGTCCACGCTGTCGCGGCATGCTACCAGTGTTAAAGACTGCGATGGAGCTCCGTATGCCACGGCAAACTGGCTGACACTGACGGCGGCGGTGCACAAATGCTGCGCAGCTAGCGCCATTCGACGGCCAACACCGCGGTTCCTGGTGTGTCCGCTGTGCCGTGCGTGTAATTATTGCTTGTACAGCCCTCTCGCAGCGTCCGGAGCAAGTATGGTGGGTCTGACACACCGGTGTCAATGTGTTCTTTTTTCCATTTCCAGGAGTGTATATCATCGGAGTCTGGGGGTCGGTAGAAGGAGCCAATTATTAACTTAGTTCGGCTGTTAAGTATAACCTCCACCCATACCAATTCGCACAGAGTATCTACTTCGACTCCACTAAAAGATAAACTACTACTGACAGACACAAACACTCCACCACCAATTCTGCCTAATCTATCTTTCCTGAACACCGTCTGAGACTTCGTAAAAATTTCTGCAGAACTTATTTCAGGCTTTAGCCAGCTTTCTGTGCCTATAACGATTTCAACTTCTGTGCTTTCTATTAGCGCTTGAAGCTCAGGGACTTTCCCAGCACAACTACAACAATTTACAACTACAATTCCGGCTGTTCCTTGATCCAAGCACGTCCTGTATTTGCCATGCACCCTTTGAGATTGCAGCCTACCTCGTACTTTCCCGAGGTCTTCTAACCTAAAAAACCGCCCAGTCCACGCCACACAGCCTTCGCTACCCGTGTAGCCGCCAGCTGAGTGTAGTGAACCCCTGACCTATTCAGCGGAACCCGAAGCCCCACCACCCTATGGCGCAGGTCAAGGAATCTGCAGCCAACACGGTCGCAAAACCGTCTGACCCTCTGATTCAGACCCTCCACCCGGCTCTGCACCAAAGGTCCGCAGTCGGTTCTGTCAACGATGCTGCAGATGGTGAGCTCTGCCTTCTTCTCGTAAGCAAGACCGGCAGCCTTCACCAAATCAGATAGCCGCTGGAATCCAGAGAGAATTTCCTCAGATCCAAAGCGACACACGTCATTAGTGCCGACATGTACCACCACTTGCAGCTGGCTGCACCCTGTGCTCTTCATGGCATCCGGAAGGACCCTTTCCACATCAAGAATGACTCCACCCGGAATGCACACGGAATACACACTGGATTTCTTCCCCTCCTTAGCCGCCATATCCCTAAGGGGCCCCATTACGCGCCTAACATTGGAGCTCCCAACTACCAATAAGCCCACCCTCTGCAATTGCCCGGACCTTGAAGGATGAGAATCATCCTCTGAAACAGGGCAGGCAGCTGCATCTGGCTCAGCCAGAGACAGCATCTGAAACCTGTTTGTCAGACGCACCAGGGAGGCTTTCTGATCAGCCTCTGGGGACATCTTTCGCTACCTGCCACGCCTTTGAACGACCTCCCAATCAACCACAGGTGAAGGCTCAGCCCCACTGCGGGCAGCAACCAGGGCAACCACAGCGGCAGACCGATCAGGGGACAGATGGGACGAGGCTGACATCCCTGTGATTCCCAAGTCCGGCTCCCCACAGTGGTGCCCATTGGCAACAGCCTCAAGCTGCATGACCGAAGTCAGCGCCGCCTGCAGCTGTGAGCGAAGGGATGCCAACTCAGCCCTCATCCGAACACAGCAATCACAGTCCCTGTCCATTCTAATCGATTTTGAACAACAGTTACTGAAACAGGAGTCCATGCCTAGATAACGCAAGGGAAACACACAAAGAATGTATGAACTAACCTGTACAAATGCCTAACGACTGCGCTACAATCTGCCTGAATTTACGATTACATTAACTAAAACTCGAAATTACACCTCCTATACGAAACTCACACGCAATTTAAGTAAGAATCTATGAAGTAGACACAGAAAAGAAGCTATATATGTATCATTCTGCGCTGTCGATGTGCACCAACTGGGAGCTCAGGCCACACTGGTCTCTGAGAGCCTACTAGACAGACAAGTGCCACTGACGTACCAAAACAAAACAAATGCCTAACGACTGCGCTACAATCTGCCTGAATTTACGATTACAGTAACTAAAACTCGAAATTGCACCTCCTTTACGAAACTCACACGCAATGTAAGTAAGAATCTACGAAGTAAACACAGGAAAGAAGCTATATACGTATCTTTCTGCGCTGTCGATGTGCACCAACTGGGAGCTCAGGCAACGAAAGGTTGAACTCGACGGTAAGCTATTTCCGTTGAGGACTACAGTTGCAAATGTTTCTGTATCACGAGATGCGCCTATTGCAAAGGTAGCGTCAGATAAACTGTGTATAAGTGCATCAAAGATTGATTTGCATGACAGATTACCAACAGGTACACGAAAACTAATCCGGGTACCAGTTGATATTAACGTTCCGCAAGATGTAGTGTGTTTGGTAGAACCACTAGTGAGTAATGATGTGTTAGATGAGCAACACTGTTTTGTACGTAGGCATATTACGCGTACAAGGGACATTAGAGGTCAGGTTATGGTGCCCATACCTGGACAATTTTGGGGAATACGAAGTTACTCTCTCAAAGGCGTTGCTTGCAGCCATGTTAGAAGTTTATGAGGATGAGCGTATGGAGGATTATGGGTTTCAGAGTGATACAGAACGAACCGTCGATTTGTCTGCGATACGAGAGAAGGTGAAGCACCTGAAGGTCGAGGATAGATCATTGATGGAAACATTGTTGGTGAGGTATAGGGATTTGTTCAATACACAGAGAATGTTACCGACTACAGCGTCACACAGCATAGGATACCAACGGCGAACATGAATACACCAGATTGTAAAATAGTTATTACGAAGCCACAAACGTATTTTCAACGAGTTGGGAACCATTAAATTTATTCTGTGCATAAACCGCAAACGGTAGAGATGAACTGTTATGAGAACAAAGATTTTTCAGGAATGACGAAAATAAAATTACAGCTTAGTGGGTTATTGGTTAACGGAAGACTTTCATCTAGCGAAAGGAGCCACTTAATTACACTGTCACACTAAACATATCTGAAAACTTTCTCATGCACGCTCCGCCCACTGGGTTAGCGGCACCGGTCAGGCTTCGAGAAGTGGCAACCGCACGGCTGCGCTAAGCACCACATGTCGCGCGGGAAATGCCCCAGCCTTCCTCCTCCCAGCTCACTATCTTTCTTTGTAACACACGGATACTCTTGTCATTGAACATGAACTGCTTCTGAAGTTCTTAAATCTGGTGTTTAAGCAATGTGCGGAATATTGTCACACACGTCGCTTGAAGATGCCGCAAAACTTTGCAAATGCTACTACTTCAGAAGATTTCCCACAGGAAATATTAATCAAACAATTCGATTCACAAATTGAATATATCACAAAACTACTACTTGAAACACACTTGCACACAAAAGGCACTGTGATAGTTGGAGTTACAAACATCTCCAGACTCTGGAATTACATGAATATTTACTTTCTAAGCTATGGCAGTGAGAAATGATTCGTTAATCACGAATTAATTTACCGATCCCGAAAGCGATATCAGCTGTAATATACAATTTTATACGCCAAAACGACGATATTAGGAAGTCGAAATAAATATCTCTGTAACTTTGAAAAAGGACGCTCATTTCGCTTACAAGTCGAAATAAATATCTCTCCTTCGGCTACAAGTCAAATTACGTCAAAAGACACTCTAAGAAATATCTCTAAACATATCATTTAAAAATCGTATAAAGACACTGCTAATTAAAAAGATTACGAAAACCTGCCTACAAGCACCATTAAATATATGTGAGAATCACACATCTAAAAGAGGTAATTACAAATATGTCTAAGCGCAGTTCCCCAATAGGAAATACATATTCGTCTCTAACCACACACGAGAAAATCAGATCTAAAAGTTCTTGACATATTTTGATACCCACAACAGATTGTGGAAAAAAAGGTAAAGAAACACATACTCGCAGCAGATCAGATGTCTAAAAGATCCACCTAGAATTCGAAGCACGGTTCTACAGAAGAGAAAACTGACTAGAATTTTCGATGCCCACAGCTGGTGATCTGGAGATGTTCTAAAGTCACAATGACGGGCGGGGGACGGCATCGCACATGTCTGAACCAGAGGAGGCTGGTCTGCCTGGACTTGTCTCCGAACACTCGAACAAAGAAGATATCACTTGACTGTCTGACATGGAACATCCTGTAGACACCTTGCTCTGCGCCCATCTTGTTCGAACCAGTCTGAACAGACCCCTATCCTCCCTCCCTACAAAGGACGTCTTGTGGCTCTCTGACGCCATGTAACTTCCTGTGAATGGAGCATTCTGATTGGTTCTTACTGAATTTACCCGCCAAATTGCTGCTACCGGTATGGGAGCACCGTCCATCACTTTCTGCAGTCAGACAAATTACGAAAATTTCAGTGACAAACTATTTTGTACCAATCGAAAACCACACCAGTCATATTGAAGTGACTGTTAAACATTGAAAACGTGATGACTGGGTGTTGTGTGATGTCCTTAGGTTAGTTAGGTTTAAGTAGTTCTAAGTTCCAGGGGACTGATGACCATAGCTGTTAAGTCCCATAGTCCTCAGAGCCATTTTTAAACACTGAAAAAGCGGTCAACAGGTCATGAAATATGGTAATTATCGCTAAAGACAGTTCGTCAACTACACTGCTCTGCTACTGTCAAGGAAAGCTTGAATTGTTCAGCATGAAACCGATATCCAACCAGGCTATATCACCACAAACGATTGACCTACATACCAAATCGTTGTAGTAAGCACAATTCGTATCCTGCTCCAAGCAAAATGATCAGTTCTACATCCTACATATGGCTATCGACCGCCAGGCACTCATACATATACCACAAAGACAGACTGGTCCCAAAAAACATAAGCACATGCATCGCATATAGTCGCAGCAGTTGATATTCCCGTGAGGTCGGTTGGTCATCCAAACGGGCCAACGGTCAGGAGGCAACTGCACCTGCACACACTGACCTAATGCGCGATCAGAGCGTACTCCACGGACAGCAGACACTCTTCAAACTGGTGTACAAAGCCCGGGCTGGCTCCCCAGGCACAAAGACGTCCGCTAACGGTAATGTTTCGGCTCTGGCCTGCTTGCTGCTATGGTTTCTGCAATGAGCTGCGATCATCTTCAGACTCTAGGGTTACAAGAACATCTGCTTTCTGAGCACTGTCGATGAGGACTGTTTCATCAATCACGAATAGTCTCAAATGCTGCAATGAGTCACTAAGTATTTCTTGTAGTCAAGACCATTAAAATACTACTGCAGGTGGTGACTATTGGAAGGTGTGGCAGATGGATGGTGTGTCAGGACGCACTCTCCCAGTTCACCACTTGCCAGTTCCTCAGGGAACAGGAGGTGGTTGTAACCTGTGTACGCCAGTGGGCGCAGTAAAGGAAGAGTGACTTTAAACCATTCATTTCTGTAAACACATCTCTCCTTTAGCAATGCTAAGGCGGTCCTCTGTCACTGTTTTTCCGGGTGCACCACGAGTGATCAGCAGCTATTCAGGAAGTGGATGCTGCATCTCCACCTTCCGCAATCGAAGAAGGTGGCTTGTGCATATGTGGCCCACACGTACCTGCCTAGGAGGTCCTCGAACCCCTCCCTTAACTATGGCTCATCTTTGCTCTCTGAACCGTGAGGATGGTTGTCGTGTGGTCGAGAAGTGCGCTGACCCTCGCCCGCCGTGCAGGTAGGCCCCGTGGCCACGCTGAAGTGTGTCAGGGACACTGGTGTCCTGGCCCAAGCCGCCAAGGAAGACCACCAAGTCTTCCCATCTACGTTGGAAGCTTTCAGCAGTGCCGAACTCGTCACTGGTGTTTACAGAGAGGAAGACATCTCTCCAGCGGCTATTGGAGGTGTTGAGTATGAGCAGGAAATCTACAACAGATTTATACTCAGCGTTAAACTGTGTTAGGGAATCGAGTACACGTGCCTGTACCCCATCGATCCTACTGACCACCTCATCTCTGAACTCAAATGCTGGAGTATTTACTGTGTGAAATATTGGCTGGTACCCAGTTCGCGCAAAGCACCGATGTCCTGCTTTCCGCCTGGCCTGCTAACGTGATGAAAAGCTGTCGTTTCGTATCACGCTTGCTGACGCTCCAGCAAGGAACACAAAGTGAACAAGGTCTCGCAGTTATGAAATTCTGTGGCCAGCTGCCTGATACAGGGTGATCCATAACACGCCGTCCGCCGCTTGTGGTCTCGCAGTAGCGTTATCGCTTCCTGAGCACGGAGTCCCAGGTTCGAATCCGGGCGGGTCAGAGATTTTCACCTGCCTCGAAATGACTGGGTATTGTTGCGTCATCTTCATCAACGTCATTCATTCCCATTACAGTTGGAGGAAGGCAATGGCAAATCACCTCCACTAGGACCTTGCCCAGTACGGCGTTGCGGGTCTCTCGCATTGTTCCCCTACGCTCTTTTAGAAAAATTCGGCCCGAATTTTAAGAATCATCCAAGAATTCTCAGTCCCATAAATTATGGTATTATTTACAAAATCTACTAGCTTTACCCTTATACTGCACCTTCAGTCTATACCGTCTGGTGTAAACCATTCCAGAGGAATCTAGTGTGTAGGTTTACATTTTGCTTGGGAAAGATAAACTGCACAAATGATTGCTAGTATTGCAGTTATACTAGTGGCTGTTACATTAATGGTAATTGTACTTTGCTTCCATTTACAATGAAACTCCTGTATGTAACATAACATCTGATCCATGGCAACTTGTCCATTCCTCTCATCAATCAATTTATCTGAACTATGCAGTACTGTAGTGTATAGAGAATAATTTAGGAAAGAAATATTCTGACTATGTAAAATGCTGGTTGTATTCTCTGGCCAATACAACACTGGTTGATGGTCTAAATTGTTTGAACAGTATTCTGCACTCTAAATAAACAATAACAAAATTCCAACACCATCATCAATTTCGAGGTGTAATGTGATTTTAGAAATAAATAAACAATATTCCTAAAGAAATTGTTTAAACAATGCCTTATGCAATTCATATCAGCTTAACATAGTGAGATCCTCCCAGCCCAATACACCATATAGATTGAACGAATTTACCCACCTTTTCCAGGAGCAGGAGGCGTTGTGGGGGATGGGTGACATCATAGGAGTGGGGGAGGAGTGGTAGGGAAAGGAACATATGCCAACCAGGGAAAACCCATAAAGTCATCAGGGGGTGACAGTAATTAATTAATCATTTTGCATATTAATTTGATATCAAAAGTGTTCTCACTCTCTCTTTACTCCACTACTTAGCACTGGATGGAGTTCAACTTGCAAGACCATTTGCAGCAACAGGCATTGATTTCGCTGGGTCATAATTGTTGTTGTTGTGGTCCACAGATTGGTTTTATGCAGCTCTCCATGCTACTCTATCCTGTGCAAACTTCTTCATCTCCAAGTTACTACTACAACCTACTTCCTTGTGAATATGTTTCGAGTATTCATCTCTTGGTCTCCCTCTACGATTTTTACCCTCCACGCTGCCCTCCAATACTAAATTGGTGATCCCTTGATGCCTCAGAACATGTCCTACCAACCGATCCCTTCTTCTAGTCAATTTGTGCCACAAATTCCTCTTCTCCCCAATTCTGTTCAGTGCCTCCTTATTAGTTATGTGATCTACCCATCTAATCTTCAGCATTGTTCTGTAGCAGCACATTTCGAAAGCTTCTATTTTCTTCTTGTCTAAACTGTTTATCGTCCATGTTTCACTTCCATACATTGCTACACTCCAGACAAATATTTTCAAAAAAGACTTCCCGTTGCTTAAATCTATACTCGGTGATAACAAATTTCTCTACTCCAGAAACGTTTTCCTTGGCATTGCCAGTCTACATTTTATATCCTCTCTACTTCGACCATCATCAGTTATTTTGATTCCCAAATAGCAAAACTCATTTACTACTTCAAGTGTCTCATTTCCTAATGTAATTCCCTCAGGATCATCTGATTTAATTTGACTCCATTCCATTATCCTCGTTTTGCTTTTATTGATGTTCGTTTTATATCCTCCTTTCCAGACACTGTCTATTTCATTCATCTGCTCTTCCAGGTCCTTTGCTGTCTCTGTTAGAATTACAATGTCATCGGTGAACCTCAAAGTTTTTATTTCTTCTCCATGGATTTTAATTCCTAATCCGAATTTTTCTTTTGTTTCTTTTACTGCTTGCTCAATATACCGGTTGAACAACATCGGGGATAGGCTACAACCCTGTCTCACTCCCTTCCCAACCACTGCTTCCCTTTCACGTCCCTCGACTCTTAAAACTGCCATCTGATTTCTGTACAAATTGTAAATAGCCTTTCGCTCCCTGTATTCTACCCCTGCCACCTTCAGAATTTGAAAGAGAGTATTCCAGTCAACATTGTCAAAAGCTTTCTCTAAGTCTACAAATGCTAGAAACGTAGGTTTGCCTTTCCTTAATCTACCTTCTAAGATTATTCTTTGGGTCACTATAGCCTCGCGTGTTTCTGCATTGCTACGTAATTCAAACTGATCTTCCCCGAGGTCGGCTTCTACAAGTTTTTCCATTCGTCTTTAAAGAATTCGTGTTAGTATTTTGCAGCCGTGACTTATTAAACTGATAGTTCGGCAGTTTTCACATCTGTCAACACCTGCTTTCTTTGGGATTGGGGTTATTATATTCTTCTTGAAGTTGAGGGAATTTCCCCTGTCTCATACATCTTGCTCACCAGATGGTAGAGTTTTGTCAGGGCTGGCTCTCCCAAGGCTATTAGTAGTTCTAATGGAATGTTTTCTCCTCCTGGGGCCTTGCTTTGACTTAGGTCTTTCTGTGCTCTGTCAGATTGTTCACGCAGTATCATATCTCCCATTTAATCTTCATCTATATGACCTTTTCCATTTCCATAATATTGCCCTCAGGTACATCGCTCTTGTATAGACCCTCTATATAGTCCTTCCACCTTTCTGATTTCCCTTCTTTGCTTAGAACTGGTTTTCCATCTGAGCTCTTGATATTCATACAAGTCGTTCTCTTTCTCCAAAGGTCTCTAATTTTCCTGTAGGCAGTATCTATCTCACCCCTAGTGATATATGCTTCTACTTCCTTACATTTGTCCTTTAGCCACCCGTGCTCAGCCATTTTGCACTTCCTGTCGATCTCATTTTTGAGACATTTGTATTCCTTTTTGCCTGCTTCATTTACTGCATTTTTACATTTTCTCCTTTCATTAATTAAATTCAATATCTCTTTCGTTACCCAAGGATTTCTACTAGCCCTCTTCGTTCTACCTACTTGATCCGCTGCTGCCTTAACTATTTCATCTTTCAAAGCTGACCATCCTTCTTCTACAGTATTTCTTTCCCCCGTTCTTGTCAATAGTTCCCTATGCTCTCTCTTAAGCTCTCTACAACCCCTGGTTCTTTAAGTTTATCCAGGTCCCATCTCCTTAAATTCCCACCTTTTTGCAGTTTCTTCAGTTTTAATCTACAGTTCATAACCAATAGATTGTGACCAGAGTCCACATCTACCCCTGGAAATTTCGTACAGTTGTAAATCAGGTTCCTAAATCTCTGTCCTACCATTATATAATCTATGTGAAACTTTCCAGTGTCTCCAGGCCTCTTCCATGTATGCATCTTCTTTCATGATTCGTAAACCAAGTATTAGCTATGATTAAGTTATTCTCTGTGCAAAATTCTACCAGGCGGCTTCCTCTTTCATTCCTTACCCTGTTCCATATTCACCTACTACTTTCCCTTCTCTTCCTTTTCCTACTACCGAATTCCAGTCACCCATGACTATTAAATTTTTGTCTCCCTTCACTATCTGAATAATTTCTTTTATCTCATCATACATTTGTTCAATCTCTTCGTCATCTGCGGAGCTAGTTGACATATAAACTTCTACTACCGTGGTAGGCGTGGGCTTCGTGTCCATTTTGGCTACAATAATGTATTCACTATGATGTTCATAGTAGCTCACCTGCACTCCAATTTTTTATTAATTATTAAACCTACTCCTGCATTACCCCTATTTGATTTTGTATTTATAGCCCTGTACTCACCCGACCAGAAGTCATGCTCCTTCTGCCACCGAACCTCACCAATTCCCACTATATCTAACTTTAACCTATCCCCTCCCCTTTTTAAATTTGCTAACCTACCTGCCCGATTAAGGAATCTGACATTCCACGCTCTGATCCGTAGAATGCCAGTTTTGTTTCTCCTGAGTAGTCCCCGCCTGGAGATCCGAATGGGGGCTATTTTACCCCCGGAATATTTTACCCAAGAGAACGCCGTCATCATTTAACCATACAGTAAAGCTGCATGACCTCAGGAAAAATTACGGCTGTGGTTTCTCCTTGCTTTCAGCCGATTGCAGTACCAGTACAGCAAGGCCGTTTTGGTTAATGTTACAAGGCCAGATCAGTAAATCATCCAGACTGTTGCGCCTGCAACTACTGAAAAGACTGCTGCCCCATTTCAGGAACCACACTTTATCTGGCCTCTCAACAGATACCCCTCTGTTGTGGTTGCGCCTACGGTGCGGCTATCTGTATCACTCGGGCAAGCAAGCCTCCCCACCAATGGCAAGGTCCATGGTTCATGGGAGGGGAGGATGGAGGGCTGGGCCGTTATGTATCAGAATTGGACAACAAACCAAGAAATCCTACATAGTCCTATTCACAGGTGCCACAACACATGCTGTTCATTTTGCACTTCTCACCATCGGCCGGAGTGGTCGAGCGATTCTAGGCGCTACAGCCTGCAACCGCGCGACCGCTACGGTCGCAGGTTCGAATCCTGCCTCGGACATGGGTGTGTGTGATGTCCTTAGGTTAGTTAGGTTTACGTAGTTCTAAGTTCTAGGCGACTGATGACGTCAGAAGTTAAGTCCCATAGTGCTCAGAGCCATTTGAACCATTTTGTTACCAATATATTTCTGATGACCATGCCACGCCACGCCGATCTAGAAGCCTACCACTCACTGTTTACTCGGACAATGCTACAACATTCCATGCAGCTAATACAACTGTATACGCTATTCAAAGTTGACCAGCATATTGACATACAGTACTACTTAGCAATGACGTGGGGATTTTCCAGTACAACCATATCAGGAATGCGGGAAATCATCAAATGTCCGACATCGCTGCGGCCGGAAAAGGATCCTGGAAGAACGGTACCAACGGCGACTGAAGAGATTCGTTAAACGTGACAGATGTGCAACCCTTCCACAAATTGCTGCAGATTTCAATACTGGGCCATCAGTGAGTGTCAGCGTACGAACCATTCAACGGAACATCTTCGACATCGGCTTTCAGAGCCGAAGGTCCACTCGTGTACCCTTGATGACTGCACGACACAATGCCTTACGCCTCACCTGGGCCCGTCATCACCGACATTGGACTGTTGATGACTGGAAACATGTTGCCTGGTCGGACGAGTCTCTTTTCAAATAGTATCGAGCGAATGAACGTGTATGGGTTTGAAGACAAACTGACGAATCCATATATCCTGCAAGTCAGCAGGGGACTGTTCAAGTTGGTAGAGGCTCTGTACTGTTGTGGGGCGTGTACAGTTGGAGTGATATGGGACTCCTGATACGTCTAGATACGACTCTTGATAGGTGACACGTACACAAGCATATTGTCTGATCACCTGCATCCATTCATCTCCATTGTGCATTCCGATTGACTTGGCCAATTCCAGCAGGACAATGAGACACCCCAATCGTCCTGAATTTCTACAGAGTGACTCCAGGAACACTCTTCTGGATTTAAACACTTCCATTGGCCACCAAACTCCCCAGATATGAATATTACTGAGTATATCTGGGATGCCTTGCAGTGTGCTGTTCAGAAGAGATCTCCACCTCCTCGTACTCTTAAGGACAGCTCCGCAGGATTCATGGTGTCCATTCCCTCGAGGCAGGTGTACCAGTTCCTTTGACTCTTCAGTGAATGTAAGAAGGGTAAAAGCACGGATCTGCAGTAGTAAAAGCCAATATTTCTAAGGCCAGTATTCCTAAGGCCTATATTCCTAACAATGGTTTGCTCCAGAAGCCTTGAACATATTCTCAGTTCGAATACAATAAATTTACATGAGACTGAGAAGCTTATGTCCACGAATCAGCATTGTTTAAGAAAGTATCACTAGTGCGTCAGCTTGCCCTATTCCCACACGATATGCTGTGAATTATGGATGAAGGGCAAGAGGCAGCTTCTGTATTTCTAGATTTCCAGAAAGTATTTGACATGGTGCCCCACTGCAAGCTGTTGACGAAAGTACAAGTATATGGAATAGGTTTACATATATGTGAACGACTCGAAGGCTTCTTAAGGTGCAGAACCCAGTACGTTGTCCTCGACAGCGAGTGTTCATCACAGACGAGGGTATCGTCAGGAGTGCCCCATCAGGGACGTGTGAGGCGGACGGGAGACGGGGAGGGGGGGGGGGGGGAGGGGTGGGCAGCAATCTAATCTGTGGTTGTTCGCTCGTGATGGTGTGGTGTACAGTAAGGTGCCGAAGTTGAGTGACTGTAGGAAGATACAGAATGACTTACAATTAGATAAAATCCCTAGTTTGTGTGCTGAATAGCAGCTAGCTCTAAATATAATGCGGATGAATAGAAGAAACAAACCAATAGTTTTGGGATACAGCATTAGTAGTGTACTGCTTGACACTGTCTCATCGTTTAAACATTTGAACGCAACGTTGCAAAGCGATATGAGATGGAACGAGCATGTGAGGACAGTGCTAGGGAGCCGAATGGTCGACTTCGGTTTATTGAGAGAACTTTAGGAAAGTATGGTTTATCTGTAAAGGAGGATGCATACAGGACGCTAGTGCGATCTGCTCTTGAATAATGCTCGAGTGTTTTGCATCTGTACCGGGTCAGATTGAAGAAAGACAGCGAAGCAATACAGGGGTGGGCTGCTAGATTTGTTACTAGTAGGTTCGAACATACAAAAGTGTTAAGGAGATCTTTGGGAACTAAAATGGGAATCCCGAGAGGGAAGGCGACGTTCTTTTCGAGGAGCACTATTGAGGAAATTTAGAGGACCAGCATCTGAAGCTGACGGCAGAACGATTCTACTTCTGCCAACATAGACTGCGCGTAAGGACCACGAAGGTAAGACACAAGAAATTAGGACTCATTTGGAGGCCTATAGACAGTCGTTTCTCTCTCGCTCTATTTGCGAGTGGGACAGGAAAAGAAATGACAAGTAGTGGTACAGGCCACCCTCCGCCATGTGCCACACAGTGAGTTGCGGAGTATCTAAGTAGATGTTGATGTAGATGTACGCACAATTATCAGCGCTTCTCGCTGACTTTGAGTTCAACGAAGTCACACAATGAAAAATTCTGAATTTAAGCGTCTACAATACTATTCAAAAAATGGTTCAAATGGCTCTATGCACTACGGTACTTAACATCTGAGGTCATCAACTTAAACCTAAGTAACTTAAGGACATCACACATATCTATGCCCGAGGCAGGATTCGAACCTGCGACCGTAGCAGATGCGCGGTTCCCGACTGAAGCGCCTTGAACCGCTAGGTCACAGCGGCCGGCTACAATACTATTAATGCACTGCACAATACTGTCTGAAAAAGCATATCTAACATTCTGAATTCTACCCAGGGCATTAAAATCCTATATTTCATTTGATTCCAACTGGATTCTATGTAGATGTGGATGCGGACTGTACCTAAAAAAAACTGGGAAATATTTGTTTTTGATCCTTTCCTGGTGTTTTGGAAGATTTTGAGCTGTCGGCAGAACTTGTCAGATATAGCTCTGCCCTCTGCATAGAGTCCACTCTCCAGCGTTTCAGGTGGATTTTGTTTCCAATTCTGTTGTTAATTATTTTCTCTGTCCTTTCTAGGCCATCCTCTTACGACAGTGAGAGACATCCAGTGGGAGAAGATAGATAATTGATGGCAATCATTAGAGTTGAGCTCATCATGTAGCCTATTTTTGTTTGATAGTCCACAACTCATGGTCTAGTTGTTAGTGTCGCTGCCTCTAGATCACGAAGTCCTGGATTCAATTCCTGACCAGGTTGGAGATTTTCTTCGCTTGGGGACAGAGTGTCTGTACTGTTCTAATCATTCCATCTCACCTTCATTAAAGTGCAAGTCAAATAAAAAGACTTGTACCAGACGGCCGATCACCACACATGTGGTCTCCCGGCCAGTAATGTCATACCATCATTTCATTTCTTTTGTTTGAAAATGCATGTTTTCTTTGTAACGTGAGCTTCGAAAAATGGTGCCGATCCGTATTCACTGACCTCGGAATAGTATTTATCAACTGCACTGTGCTTGAGAGTAATGTCGGTCACAGGATGCCTGTTGACGATGACGCATGCCCTATGAATAATGCGACTGGACTTAAAAAAATATAGTGAAGGTATCAGAACTTGAACCTGTACTGCCATGGAAAGAATGCTGGCCTTAGAGAGAGAGATATGTAACTCACCGCATTAGACTACCACTATACGTCCGCGGCTCGTGGTCGTGCGGTAGCGTTCTCGCTTCCCACGCCCGGGTTCCCGGGTTCGATTCCCGGCGGGGTCAGGGATTTTCTTTGCCTCGTGATGACTGGGTGTTGTGTGATGTCCTTAGGTTAGTTAGGTTTAAGCAGTTCTAAGTTCTAGGGGACTGATGACCATAGATGTTAAGTCCCATAGTGCTCAGAGCCACTACCACTATACTGCCAGCGCATGTGGGATACCGTTCAACGGCCATATCTTACTATTCTATAGGAATGGCACTCCAGAATGCCATTCCAGTTCAAATGAAGTGATCTTTTATGAAAATGTAGCGCTTTCCTATCTCCACATTTGTCCACATCGATCTCATTTGCAGCAATGAAAATTATGAACTCTATAGGTCATGCCTTTAAGCGAGAGAGCTTAGAGCTTTGTATCCAAGTGTTTAGTGCAACCGGTAGTGTTATTCAACTCTGTGATTCGATTTCTCCGAAATATTTTATTTTCGCACTATATATTACACTACTGGCCATTAAAATTGCTGCACCATGAAGATGACGTGCTACAGACGCCAAATTTAACCGACAGGAAGAAGATGCTATGATATGCAAATGATTAGCTGTTCAGAGCATTCACACAAGGTTGGCGCCGGTGGCGACACCTACAAAGTGCTGACATGAGGAAAGTTTCCAACCGATTTCTCATACACAAACAGCACGTGACCGGCGTTTCCTGGTGAAACGTTGTTGTGATGCCTTGTGTAAGGAGGAGAATTGCGTACCATCACTTTTCCGACTTTGATGAAGGTCGGATTGTAGCCTATCACAATTGCGGTTTATCGTATCGCGACATTGTTGCTCGCGTTGGTCGAGATCCAATGACTGTTAGCAGAATATGGAAGCGGTGGGTTCAGGAGGGTAATACGGAACGCCGTGCTGGATCCCAACGGCCTCGTATCACTAGCAGTCGAGATGACAGGCATCTTATCCGCATGGCTGTAACGGATCGTGCAGTCTCGTCTCGATCCCTGAGTCAACAGATGGGGACGTTTGCAAGACAACAACCATCTGCACGAACAGTTCGACGACGTCTGTAGCAGCATGGACTATCAGCTCGGAGACCATGGCTGCGGTTACCCTCGACGCTGCATCACAGACACGAGCGCCTGCGATGGTGTACTCAACGATGAACCTGGGTGCACGAATGGCAAAACGTCATTTTCTCGGATGAATCCAGGTTCTGTTTACAGCATCATGATGGTCACATCCGTGTTTGGCGACATCGCGGTGAACGCACATCGGAAGTATGTATTCGTGATCGCCATACAGGCGTATCACCCGGCGTGATGGTATGGGGTGCCATTGGTTAGAAGTCTCGGTCACCTCTTGTTCGCATTGACGGCACTTTGAACAGTGGACGTTACATTTCAGATGTGTTACGACCCGTGGCTCTACCCTTCATTCAGTCCCTGCGAAACCCTACATTTCAGCAGGATAATGCACGACCGCATGTTGCAGGTCCTGTATGGGCCTTTCTGCATACAGAAAATGTTCGACTGCTGCCCTGGCCAGCACATTCTGCAGATCTCTCACCAATTGAAAACGCCTGGTCAATGGTGGCCGAGCAACTGGCTCGTCACAATACGCCAGTGACTACTCTTGATGAATTGTGGTATCGTGTTGAAGCTGCATGGGCAGCTGTACCTGTACACGCCATCCAAGCTCTGTTTGACTCAATGCCCAGGCGTATCAAGGAAGTTATTACGACCAGAGGTGGTTGTTCTGGGTACTGATTTCTCAGTACCTATGCACCCAAATTGCGTGAAAATGTAATCACATGTCATTTCTAGTATAATATATTTGTCCAATGAATATCCGTTTATCATTTGTACTTCTTCTTGGTGTAGCAATTTTAATGGCCAATAGTGTACATTCTGTTATGAAGATATCATTCTACTATTTTTTGTATTCTTAGTATGATGTTCTCAAATTAGTTGCTTTGAATCGCTGATCGTCTCCCAGATGTCGATAATGTTTTCCCAAAATAAATGTTGTTACTGGCCAAATCTGTTCTAAAAACAGAAGCATCACGAGAGAGAAATGACCCATTTTCTTGTCTAGGTAACGGACAGTTGCTTCAATCGTAATTATTTTCTACAGCATTTAATTCCATTTTTTTGGCAACAATTATTATCAGACAATGGCATGGAAACTGCAATGAGAAATTAATCGATTATCGATAATTTCTTTCTATCCTTTCCAACAATCAGGGGTGCCGCATCAGTAGGCCAAAGGTATAAGATGCTATCAGTAAGTTTCTAGATTTCCAACAGTTTTATCGGCAACAGTTGATTTCTATACAACACATTGTAGAGTTTTACCCCAGAAAATATCCTGGCTCTGACATATCAAAGCCAACTGATTTAAAGAGAATAAACTTTCAGAATTATTAAGACTCACTATCTACACAAACTGGTAACATTGTAGACGTTGGCAGTTTATAGGTGGAGTCCTTTACCATACGAGCAACCTGTTGCCTTATTCGCCTCGGCGACTCCCCCATAAACTGCCTGCTTCAAACAAGCTTATTACATGCAGTGCTTATTCCATAGAGACACAAATACAGCTTTCACTTTCGAGTTTCATAGGTCGATTATCGAAGAAAGTAAGTTGATCGAAATTGATGTAATAGGTATTAAACCAACAGTATTCCGCAAGTTCCTATATTGCAAGTGATCTGACGCAGAAGAGTGCAAGAACTATGTGGCTGCTACTGTCAGTGTCAGCAAATTTCGATACACGAAAGGCAAAGTTAGCAACACGACGATTTATCACATAGGCTATGGGAGAGGAACTATTAAATCCGTCGTTACGACTGAAATACATCTAAAAATTCACGAGTAATACACGTCTACCAGTATCAGCTTGCACTGAATGTTCCTTGCAATGAAAGAAACGAGCGGTAACTACATAATGAGCTTACCTAAAAATTACGAAGTAATAACGTATACAAGGGGCGTTCAATAAGTAATGCAACACTGTCTGCTGGCCCAGCCATCCTGACGTAACTGGAACTCTGCAGCTGGAGTACAAGGCTGGCTGGACACAGTGCGTTGCACAGGCTGCTGGGGTGCTACCTCAGCAATGTGCGGCCAGTGATCCAGACCGAGGTGAACGGAGCTCTGTAAAGGATGTCTGCAGCACTGTATGTTTCTGAAAGCAGGTTGGTTTTATTCATGGTTCCAATGCACTATATAATTTCCCATTCTTTTTGGCTATTTTTCATAATAAATTCTATTAAATGCGACGGCCTTACACCACCTAACTGGGAGGGACTGTATGCCCGCACGATACATCTTTACTGGTCGACGTTGGAGCCAACATCTTGTTGAATCAATAACCTCTCCATCATCCATGTACTGCTTCCCGCGAAGTGCATCCTTCATTGACCCAGACAGCTAGAAGTAGGAAGGTGCGAGATCCGGGCTGTAGAGTGGACGAGGAAGAACAGTCCAGTAGAGTATTGTGATCTCTTCTCGGGTGTGCGGACTTGTGTGAGGCTTTGTGTTGTCCTGCAGAAGAAGAAGTTGGTTTGCATTTTTGTTGTATTCTGCTGGGTGACGGGGAACCCAGCGGGCATACACCTTTCAGTACCCCAGCTGTTGGATGAGCACGCGGTAGATCGGAAATGTTTGTATGAACCTGTTGTGATGATGACTGACGTCTCGCCCAACGACTCACCGTGATGTTGCTCACTTCCATGTCTCCATGGATATTCTGCAATCGTCTATGTAAATGCTCTGGTTTTTCGCTAAAAGAAACTCAGTGACAGCTCTCCGCTTGGAACACCGTTACAGGCGCCATTTTGAAGGCCACTTACAGCGCCCCCACCTGTCGTAAATTCATGAAACTATAGGGATTGAAGCGGGAATATACCACGACGTCCAACAAAAATTCCTCATTTTTTTCACCCGAAAATGGCCGAGAAAAAGAAAGAGTTACATTAGTTACTGAATGCTCCTCGTAACACGCATTTGACCTCGAAACCGACTGTACCCATGAGTAGTCTTGTGTCATTTCCGAGTAAGAATTTCGAAACAAGCGCAAACAATTAGAAATGAGGTGATGAGAGAAAAATAACAAAATGTGTAAATTGCGTTACGGCACGGCCGAAACTTCCACGAGAATCGTCGACGATTAAATTGAAAGTTGATTTTCATAAATTATGCTTCTTACAGCAATACGTTTACGAATTCTTTTGACGACTCCACGTAGACCTCTTCTGAGGTCGCCTTGGTATCATTCATAATCCGAACGATCAATTCGTCTCTTGTGTTTACATTTCCTTTGTAGACTTCGCCGGGTATGGATGTGTGTGATGTCCTTAGGTTAGTTAGGTTTAAGTAGTTCTAAGTTCTAGGGGACTGATGACCTCAGAAGTTAAGTCCCATAGTGCTCAGAGCCATTTTTTTGTAGACTTCGCATTCAAACCATCCGCTTTCAAACCATCCTCAAAGGCAATAATCTAAAGGGATAGGTTCTGCAGATCTTGGTGGCCGTGAAATGTGACAATTTCTGCCGATGTATCTTCCGAGGGAGATTTAGATGATGCGGTCACCTGGTGAGTAGAATATGCAGGGGCTCCGTCTTGCTGGAAGAACGTACCCCTACTTCTAGCGAAGGGAACGTCTTCGAATAACTCTGCAACGTCGTTTCCAAGAAGGGTTCCCTGTAAGACCGTGCGGTAACACGACAGGACCAATCAACTGAGTGTCATACCACACAACACATTTACAGACAATCATTTTTGAAAGTGTGCCTCCGCAAAGGCTTGTGGGTTATCATCAGATCACCGATGTGAGCCAAGAATGTTTTGGAAAGCATCACGAGTGAAAGAGGCGTCATCAGTAAACGGCATTAATAGAACTTGCAATTATTCAACGACATAATTGTAATCGTCTACCTACATCTCCTTCTCGAAAGTATTGAATCGCTGTCAGTGGGAAGGATAGAGACCTTAGCACAAGTAATGTTCGCTGTGTTTTTGCATGTGGAGCACCGATACGTGTAGAAATTCTGGGGTGCTTGTTGTTACGTTCTACCAACTGAGTTGTGTTTTCGATTTCATCCAGAGTATATTCATTTGCGTGTTCAGATGAAATACAGCTGCTGGGTACTGCTCCAGTGTCAAGTAGTTTAGCGAAAACAGGAGTGAACACTTGAATCTGCTACTCTGAGACTAGGAACTCATCTAAGGTATTCTCTACAAGCAGTGCATCGTTTCCATTACATAATCCGTAAACAAACAGCATATCAGCGGAATGCTTAAATCATACAGCAGAATTGGTCGACAGATCATAATCGCCATCACAGTTAACAAATTCAGTTATGAAAATTCAGGTACGACATGACAACTTGAACTCTGAAACAAAAAAGACAAACCCATTGTAACTGCAGTGGCAACACACGCAATGAAACTTATCTCTGTGACTCTCTGTAACTGGCAGTATCACTATTTTTTTTCTTTTAAATGAAATAAAATGAACACGTGTTATATGTAATTAGTCCATGCTCTCAGCTCCTACACATTTTCTGCTCTTGCTGTAACGCCCTGTGTAGGATGCTAATGTCTTCCTTACAAGAGACGCTTTTCTCATCCTCAAGAACGTCAGACGTGAGTAGTAGTATAGTGGCGCCGTCACTCCACTTTTGATGTCAAATTGATTTGCAAATTAATTAAATTAATCAATTAATCACCCTCATCCCCGCCCACCCCCGCCCCTTACCACGCCCACCCCTGCACCAGATGACATCACTGTTTTTCTCAGCTGCACGTGTGCCCCAGACCTACCCCCTCCCATCCCTCAGCCTACCCTATACCAAAATTTTGGCGAGAATATAGATTTTTGGAGGAAATTTCGAATTTTGGCGGGAATGTCTTTGTCCCTGGGCTGTGCTGGCATTCCACCCCACCCAGGAATTGGCGGGAAATTAAAATTGGCGGTACCCTTTCTGGGACTTGGACCATGGTCCTCCTAGGCAGAAAGCCCAATTGCACCCTCCTAAAGCAATTAAACCACCAGAGGCACTTGGAATTGATGGGAAATTAAAATTGGCAGTACCCTTTCTGGGACTCGAAGAACTCTGCTCCTCCTGGGTGGAAAGCCCAATTGCACCCCCCACCCCTAACACAATTAAACCACCAGAGGCACTTGGAATTGAGGGTAAATTTAAAATTGGAGGTTCCTTTCTGAGACTGGAATCTTTGTTCTCGTGGGTGGAAAGCCCAAGTGCATCCCCAACACATGGCAGCTGTCCAGATGCAGGAGAGGAAGGTTGGGTTAGCGTACTTTATTTATTTTCGTCGGGAAACTGACGCAAAGATCGATCCTAAACACACAATTAATCACGAAGATCAGGCCTAATTACACAACCATATGCATAGCGCTACACAAGGACGGCACAAAAGTGCAATACAGTTCGAAAACTGACGGTACCATATAACTGGCGTTATTCTGCTGCGAAAAAAATTGGCAATACCACTCGAAACTAGCCACAGACACTAGCAGATGGTGGAAAACCGAGTGCAGCCAGTAATCGCAGAGGATGACAGCAAAGGATGGGCAGTGAGGACACACAGAAACTACAGAAACTATGAGATGCTGGGTGGAGCAGCTGGCCATTTCATGGAGGGAGGAAGAGGGCCTCGATTTCCGGCAGTTTGTGGACGCCTATTGAGGAGAACACACATTCGACTACCGATCCCTCTGCAGACTTTCAGGACGACGATTTTTCCCAGTGTATGTGCTGCATTATGACCCGTTCATTACGAGTGTGTCTGTCGCTAGTTTCGAGTGGTATTGCCAAATTTTTTCCTAGCAGGATAACACCAGTTACATGGTATCGTCAGTTTTTGAGCTGTATTGCACTTTTATGCCATCCTTGTGTAGCGCTATGCATATGATTGTATAATTAGACCAAATATTTGTGATTAATTATGTATTTAGGACCGATCTTTGCGCCGGTTTCAAGACCAAAATAAATAAAGTACACTAACCTAACCTTCCTCTCCTGCATCTGGACAGTTTCATGTGTTGGGGGTGCACTTGGGGTTTCCATCTATGAGAACCAGGGTTCGAGTCCCAGAAAGGGTACTGCCAATTTTAATTTCCCCTCAATTACAAGCGCCTCTGGTGATTTAATTGTGTTAGGGGGGTGCAATCGCACTTTCCACCCAGGAGGACCAGGGTTTGAGACCCAGAAAGGGTACCACCAATTTGAATTTCCCGTCAATTCCAAGCACCTCTGGTGGTTTAATTGTGTTTGGGGGGGGGGGGGGGGGGTTGCAATTGAGCTTTCCGCTCAGGAGGACCATGGTTAGAGTCCCATGAAGGGTATTGCCAATTTTAATATCCCAACAATTCCTGGGTGGGGGGTTTGGGGGTGGAGGTGGGATGTCAGCATAGCCCTGAGACAAAGAAATTCCCGCCAAAATGCGAAATTCCCTCCAAAATTCTAAATTATCACCAAAATTCATAATTTCCACCATTGGGGTAGGTTGGGGGAAGAGGAGGGGTGGGGGATAGGAAGTGGGGGAGGAGCTGGGGCACATGTACAGCTGAGAAAAAAAACATGTGATATCATCTGGGTGCGGGGGTGGGGGTGGTAGTGGGTGCGGGTGGGCGAGTGTGGGGGTGATTAATTGATCAATTTAATTAATTTTCATATCAGTTTGATATCAAAAGTGAAGTGACGCCGCCACTATACTACTACTGATGTGCTTTCCGTCGTGGTTGGAGCATGGTTAGAAATGAGCTGGTACATCATACAGAACTTGTTCTCGATTACGATTTGCGACCACAGAGCTCTGCAACGGCAGTTGTCAATGCGCATGAAACTGCTACTTTGGTTCTATTACAAAGCACATTTCCTCCACCGTCCATATCCTAACGATGTTCTTCTGTATGCAGTAGAATTAAAGAACGACATCATTATCTGTAAACATGATGTATGACAAAAATGAAAATTCCTTGTCTTGTCAATAAGGACATCAGCTTATATAGCCGGCCGGTGTGATCGAGCGGTTCTAGGCGCTTTAGTCTGGGACCGCGCGACCGCTACGGTCACAGGTTCGAATCCTGCCTCAGGCATGGATGTGTGTGATGTCCTTAGGTTAGTTCGGTTTAAGTAGTTCTAAGTTCTAGGGGACTGATGACCTCAGAAGTTAAGTCCCATAGTGCTCAGAGCCATTTTTTGGAATGATCATATAAAATTAATTGTTGGTAAGGCGGGTGCCAGGTTGAGATTCATTGGGAGCGTCCTTAGAAAATGTAGTCCATCAGCAAAGGAGGTGGCTTACAAACACTCGTTCGACCTATACTTGAGTATTGCTCATCAATATGGTATCCGTACCAGGTCGGGTTGACGGAGGAGGTAGAGAAGATCAAAAGAAGAGCGGCACGTTTCGTCACAGGGTTATTTGGTAAGCGTGATAGCGTTACGGAGATGTTTAGCAAACTCAAGTGCCAACTCTGCAAGAGAGGCGCCCTGCATCGCGGTGTAGCTTGCTGTCCAGGTTTCGAGAGGGTGCGTTTCTGGATGAGGTGTCGAATATATTGCTGCCCCCTACTTATACCTCCCGAGGAGATTACGAATGTAAAATTAGAGAGATTCGAGCGCGCACGGAGGCTTTCCGGCAGTTGTTCTTCCCGCGAACCATACGCGACTGGAACAGGAAATGGAGGTAAAGACGGTGGCACGTGAAGTGCCCTCCGTCACACACCGTTGGGTGGCTTGCGGAGTGTAAATGTAGATGTAGATGTAGAACTCGATTACAGCAGGCTGTTTTTCAGTCACCGACATAGTTACGTACGCTACGTTGCACGGTAAAATTCTGAACCCTCTAGCGGCAGAGTGTTGCAAGTATGGAGACATGGAAAATAAATATGTACAATGTCAATAACATTTCTTTTATTTAAAAAGCTCTAAGAACTTCCACACAAAAAGTTCAGAGGCATTAATTTTCAACTCGATCTCGTAATATATAGTACAAAGAACGACGCGTTTCTGATAAATTATCGAGTCACCGTTTCCATTAGCATACTTCTTGCGAACTGTAACATGGCATCTCGCTAGAGGAGGGGGGTGGGCAGTGCGCATGAGATGTACAGGGTGGTCCATTGATCGTGACCGGGTCAAGTATCTCACGAAATAAGCGTCAAGCGAAAAAACTACAAAGAACGAAACTCGTCCAGCTTGAAGGGGAAAGCAGATGGCACTATGGTTGGCCCGTTAGATGGCGCTGCGATAGGTTAAATGGATATCAACTGCGTTTTTTTTTAAATAGGAAACCCCACACATCCACACATCACACACATCCATTCCCGAGGCACGATTCGAACCCGCGACCGTAGCAGTTGCGCGGTTCCGCACTGAAGCGCCTAGAACTGCTCGTCTACCGCGGCCGGCTTTAATGGATGACAACGCGCTATGTCACCGGGCCACAGTTGTTCGCAATTGGCTCGACCCTTGGATAATAGTCGGCTGGAGGCCAATGTATTGAATTGCGAAGCAAATTGTATGTTCCATCGTCAATACGAGGGTGGGACGCTAAGAATTAACTGTCAGTTTTGCGTCGGAAACAAGAAACTTGAATCACAGAAGTTTGTCCATCCAGGGACCGTGGCTGCGTTAGTCGCTTCTAGAGACGTCGCCTGGAGACTGATTTATTGTATCGCGACGCAGTTTGTGCGATCCATCGTCAATTCGAGTTTTGGACGGTCAGAATTAACTATTAGTTTTTCGTCGGAAACAAGAAACTTGGCTCCCAGTAGGACGTCCATCAGGTGACCGAGGCAGCGTTAGACCCTTGGATATTAGGCAGCTGGAGGCTGATGCATTGAATCTCGACGCAAATTGTGTGTTCCATCGTGAATACGAGGGTGGGACGATAAGAATTAACTGTCAGTTTTGCGTCGGAAACAAGAAACTTTACTCCCAGGAGAACGTCCATCCGGTGACCGAGGCATCGTTAGACCCTTGGAGAGAAGTCGGCTGGAGACCGATGTATTGAATCGTGACACAATTTGTGTGTTCCATCGTCATTAGAAAGGAGGGAGGGTTACAATTAACTGTCAGTTCTGCGTCCTAAACAAGAAACACGAATGACAGATGTTCGTCCATCGAAAGACCACGGCTGGCTCGAAGAACATCCAGAACAGTTCGAGCGAACGGTTTGGTCAACCAGATCGGCCGACACGAATCTCATCGAACATCCTGCACCGACAACACTTTCGCAATTACGGACGGCTGTAGAGTCTGCACGGCTCAATATCTGTGCAGGGGACTTCGAGCGACTTATTGAGTTTCGACACAACGCCGGGCAAAAGGAGTCTCGAGACGATATTAGGAGGTACCGCACAGGCCTCGTCACCCGAGAGTAGTTCCCGGGTAGTAATTCCGCAATACACAGTGCTCTGGAACGTGAAATTGCACGTTGTGGTACGACAAAAGTCGACCAGCTACTCTTCTACTAATGCTGTGAGGGCGGGTTGACAACACCCTGACAGCAGAGAGCCGAGTGCAGCAGGCGGTCCGTACTCACGTCGGCGTCGCGCAGGCGGAGCCTGGCCGGCCGCTTGCCCACGAGTATCTGGACGAGCGCGGCGCAGCGCTGGCGGCCGCGGAGGCTGCGGCAGGACAGGTAGCGCTGGTAGCGCACGCCCTGCGCGCTCTGCAGCAGGCGGTAGGCGTAGCAGGCGCGCCACCGCTGCACCGCCGGGCCCAGCAGCAGCAGCTGCTCGGCGCACTCGCCGCCCTCCATGCCCGCTCGCTGCGCACCTCGACTGCTGGCGCGCGGCCTCCTCACCGCCTCTTACGTGCGTCGCCGCCAGTGAAAGCTGCGTTAACTCCATTAACGTCTACCGCTTCTAATTCCGAACGAGGCCGACTCGTCCCGCAAACTAGCGCAGCTTCCCATTTCGTTTTAAATCGGCGCTTCAGTAAGTGTTTAACACTTTGCAATCGTATGTACAAGATGTCCATATAGTCCTAATATCACTTCAAAAAACATAATTCGGAAATTTTTTAAAATTTAATACATAAGTGAAGTAGCATCTACATCTATATTTATACTCCGCAAGCCACCCAACGGTGTGTGGCGGAGGGCACTTTACGTGCCACTGTCAACACCTCCATTTCCTGTTCCAGTCGTGTATGGTTCGCGGGAAGAATGACTGCCGGAAAGCCTCCGTGCGCGCTCGAATCTCTCTAATTTTACATTCGTGATCTCCTCGGGAGGTATAAGCAATATATTCGAGACCTCATCGACAAACGCACCTTCTCGAAACCTGGACAGCAAGCTACACCGCGATGCAGAGCGCCTGTCTTGCAGAGTCTGCTAAACATCTCCGTAAAGCTATCACGCTTACCAAATAACCCTGTGATGAAACGCGCCGCTCTTCTTTGGATCTTCTCTATCTCCTCTGTCATCCCGACCTGGTACGGATGCCACACAGATGAGCAATACTCAAGTATAGGTCGAACGAGTGTTTTGTAAGCCACCTCCTTTGTTGATGGACTACATTTTCGAAGGACTCTCCCAATGAATCTCAACATGGCACCCGCCTTACCAACAATTAATTTTATATGATCATTCCACTTCAGATCGTTACGCACGCATACTCTCAGATGTTTTAAAGAAGTAACTCCTACCAGTGTTTGTTCCGCCATCATATAATCGTACAATAAAGGATCGTTCTTTCTATGTGTTCTCAATACATTACATTTGTCTATGCTAAGGGTCAGTTGCCACTGCCTGCACCAAGTGCCTATCCGCTGCAGACCTTCCTGCATTTCGCTGCAATTTTCTAGTGCTGCAGCTTCTCTGTATACTACAGCATCATCAGCGAAAAGCCGCATGGAACTTCCGACACTATCTACTAGGTCATTTATATATATTGTGAAAAGCAATGGTCCCATAACACTCCCCTGTGGCATGCCAGAGGTTACTTTAACGTCTGTAGACGTCTCTCCATTGAGAACAACATGCTGTGTTCTGTCTGCTAAAAACTCTTCAATCCAGCCACACAGCTGGTCTGATATTCCGTAGGCACTTACTTTGTTTATCGGGCGACAGTGCGGAACTGTATCGAACGCCTTCCGGAAGTCAAGGAAAATGGCATCTACCTGGGAGCCCGTATCTAATATTTTCTGGGTCTCATGAACAAATAAAGCGAGTTGGGTCTCACACGATCGCTGTTTCCGGAATCCATGTTGATTCCTACAGAGTAGATTCTGGGTTTCCAGAAGTGAAAACTGTAAGACAAAATGTTTTTGAAGAAATAATAAACAGACAATTATTTACAAAATGGAAGGTTTACTTAAACTCTTTGACCATGGTTTCAATGTTTTTAAAAACGTCTTCTTCAGAAGGAAATACTGACAACCTAAAAAGATTATCAGAGAAAACATACATTTACACTGACGGAAAAATAATCGCAACATCAAAAATAATTAATGCATGGTAATGACATTTTGGGAGTACATTTGTCTAAGTAACATATAAGTGATTAACACTGCAAGATCGCAGGTTAATGTAAGGCCGAGGTAAGCCATTGCAAATGTGAAATGCTGGTACATTAATAAGCGGTGTAAGCACCAGAACGTTGATGATGACTGGTTTGTGGGGCGCCCAACTGTGCGGTCACCAGCGCCCGTGCAAAGTCCCAATTTCTTCACAGTCCAATCTTTTACGCAGTCCAATCTAGCCACTGTCGCTAATGATGATGATGATAATGAAATGATGAGGACAACACAAACTCACAGTCCCCGGGTAGAGAAAATACCCAACCCGGCCGGAAATCGAATCTTGAACCCCTTGATCCAGAGGTGGCAACGCTAACCACTAGACGCGAGCTGCGGACCCAGAACGTTGAATGCAATCATGCAAACGTGCGTGCATCGCGTTGTACAGATTCCAGATGTCAGCTAGTCGGATATAGTTCCATGCCTGTTGCACTTGGTCAGTCAATACAGTGACTCTTAATGCTGTTTGTGGATGACGGTGGAGTAGTCGCTCGATGATGTCCTATATATATATACTCGATCGGAGACAGGTCTGGTGATGAGCAGGCCAAGGCATCATGTCGACACTTGCAGAGTACGCTGGATTACAACTGCGGTTTTCCTGTCGGAAAATGCCCTCTGGAATGCTGTTCACCGATAGCAAACACAACAGGGAGAATCACCAGACTGACGCACAAATCTCCAGTCAGGGGGCGTTAGATAATCACGAGAGTGCTCCTGCTGTCATATGAAATCACACCCTAGACCACAACTCCAGGTGTAGGTCCAGTGTGCCTAATAAGCACACCGTCAGCTGACCTCCTCCTCAGCAACACGCGTTCATCACAGGCACCGAGGCACAACCAGTTTCCATCAGAAGACGCAACAGCCGTCCACCCTGCATCCCAATGAGCTCCCGCTTTACACCACAGAAGTCGGAAATAGCGGTGGTTTGTGGTCAGTGGAATGCACGCTACAGCGCGTCTGGCTCGGGGTTATCCGTGAAGTAAGCAGTTTGTAACAGTTCGTTATGTCACTCTGGTGCCCACTGCTGCTGGAATTTCGCTGCAGACGCAGTACGATGAGCTAGAGCCATACGCCTAATATGATGGTCTTCCCACTCGGTAGTGTCACGTGGCCGCTCGGAGCCCGGTCTTCTTGCGACCGTACAGTCTCATGACCACCACTACCAGTAATCATGTACAGTGGCTACATTCCTACCAAATCTTTCTGCGGTATCGCAGAAGAAACATCCAGCTTCTCGTAGTCCCCAACTCAGTGAGGTCATGAGACCCAGAAAATATTAGATACAGGCTCCCAGGTAGATGCCATTTTCTTTGAATTCCGGAAGGCATTCGATACACTTCCGCACTGTCACCTGATAAACAAAGTAAGAGCCTAAAGCCGTCGGCACATGGACCGTGCATCCGAACGTTGAGCGTCGAGCGTGCCGAGTTTCTGACGTCATGGCGATATTCTGAGCGTGCGTCTGAGCGTTGACCAATGAGATGCCGCAACGCCACCTACGTCACACGCACGCCGTCGCCCTTCAGTACAGAGTTGTGAGGCGCCATATTGGCATTCATTTCAAGCCTATATGTATATATACCTTTCCGAGCACCAGAAAATTGAGAATCACTGCAAAACCCGTTGTTAACTGTGTGATTCGTTCCAATAAAATAATGAGAAACATAATATTCGTGGCAAAAGAATTATTGTAACTTGCGTATAATGAGAGTAGGCTATTTGAAGGCAGTAACACACTGAAGATACACCCAAAACGCATTGTTCTTGGTACAATTTGTTATAATTAAATTTCAGTTAGCAACATATCTACGATTAAGGTTTTTAGCAAGTGGTAAGCTACTATGATTTGCAACGAAAGCTGTGATGTTGGTTTAGTTAGTACTTGCTTCGGCAGTACATATACTAAAATTGGAACGATACAGAGAAGATTAGCATGGCCCCTGCGCAAGGATGACACGCAAAATCGTGAAGCTGCCGGCACGGTAGCTCAGCGTGTTCGGTCAGAGGGTTACGTGCCCTCTGTAACAAAAAAAAAAAACTGAGTTAATCGATCAACACCGAATATAAACGGATGTCTCACGGCGTCCGCCCCGAGCAGATGCAACGTACAAAAGTGAACAAAACGAGATAAAAAAAGCGTAATGAATAGCGTCACTGTCCTATATTGAGTGTTTTTGTTGGGGCGGAGGTTCGCGTCCTGACACAACCTAGTTTTTTTCCTAACATTCTTGTTCTTATTAGTTTCTGATACTTTATTATTAGTTTAATATAAGTACAGACTATAATATTTGATGTTATGTAAATACAAGTTCACCTTTTTTTGAGGGGTGACTTTGTTCGATTTCCTTGATCTACAGGACACCTTACGCTACTTCTGTAAAGCTATTTTGCTCCTTTTTCTTTTGTGCTTCGTAATTCACTTGTTGCAAAGGTTCTGCTACCGGGTAGGAACAGTGATCAAGTAAGACTGACCTTGGGGTTTTACTAAAATGTGGGAATGATGAAATAATGATTATCTTATGCGGAGGGCTATTCCAAATTTGTACCGCACTGTTTGTAATTGAACTATTATATGTCTCTGTCCTTACTGATTGGACGTGGTACTTTCCTTTTCGTGGACGATGGAGGAAATGTGCGTTTTAATAGAGCTAACGTGGGAATTTTACGCGCGCTCGTTGAGTAAACAGTGTGGTTTACGAACTAGAAACATCCCTCAACTGCCACTGGAGTGCGTTGCGATCGCGTATACCACGTTGGGGCCCACGTACGTATGCGCAAGTCGCATCATTCCTGATCGTTCAGCAGCACGTTGAACTTGGCACGCTCAGCGTTAACGTTCGACAGCACGGTCCGTGTGCCGACGGCTTAAGGAATATCAGACCAGCTGTTTGGCTGGATTGAAGAGTTTTAGCAAACGGAACACAGCATGTTGTTCTCAATGGAGAGACGTCTACAGACGTTAAAGTAACCTCTGGCGTGCCACGGGTGGTGTTATGGGACCATTGCATTTCACAATATATATAAATGACCTAGTAGATAGCGTCGGAAGTTCCATGCGGCTTTTCGCGGATGATGCTGTAGTATACAGAGAAGTTGTAGCATTAGAAAATTGCAGGAAGATTTGCAGCGGATAGGCACTTGGTGCAGGGAGTGGCAACTGACCCTTAACATAGACAAATGTGATGTATTGCGGATACATAGAAAGAAGGATCCTTTATTGTATAATTATATGATAGCAGAAAAAACACTGGTAGCAGTTACTTCTGTAAAATATCTGGGAGTATGCATACGGAACGATTTGAAGTGGAATGAACATATAAAATTAATTGTCGGTATGGCGGGTGCCAGGATGAGATTCATTGGGAGCGTCCTTAGAAAATGTAGTCCATCAACAAAGGAGGTGGCTTACAAAACACTCGTGCGACCTACACTTGAGTATTGCTCATCAGTGTGGGATCCGTACCGGGTCGGGTTGGCAGAGAAGATAGAGAAGATCCAAAGAAGAACGGCGCGTTTCGTCACAGGGTTATTTGGTAAGCGTGATAGCGTTACGGAGATGTTTAGCAAACTCAAGTGGCAGACTCTGCAAGAGAGGAGCTCTGCATCGCGGTGTAGCTTGCTGTCCAGGTTTCGAGAGGGTACGTTTCTGGATGAGGTATCGAATATATTGCTTCCCCCTACTTATACCTCGCGAGGAGATCACGAATGTAAAATTAGAGAGATTCGAGCGCGCATGGAGGCTTTCCGGCAGTCGTTCTTCCCGCGAACCATACGCGACTGGAACAGGAAAGGGAGGTAATGACGGTGGCACGTAAAGTGCCCTCCGTCACACACCGTCGGGTGGCTTGCGAAGTATAAATGTAGATGTAGTTGTATTTGATGCCTTAGAGGGGTTCCTGACTAACATCAACTCATCACGTCTAATCCCAAAGGTAACTAATGCTCACGACCGTCATAGCGTGTATTTGAAGCAAACCTGAGTTGCATCATCATAGTGGCGCTACTAGCGCCACTGTCATGCGTTTGGTGTGAACTTTGGATAAACATCTTCTCTGAGGTGTAGAAATACGCTTAACAACTTTCGTTTATGTCGCACAACTTCTTCTTGGTTTAGTGATTTTTTATCCGACAGTGTATATATGGGTACAGTAATATCTTGTTACGAATACAAAAGATTCTTCAAAATTACTTGGTTACATGTTGTGGCAGAGGGACGTTAAGATATAGTCGAAGGGCGTCAGTAAAATATAAAATTTCAGATCCATAATAATTCAAACATGCACAACAAGGTGGTTGTTAATGTTAGTAGTACTTGTGTTTCTTCTTTGTCATTGCTTTCTATTTGTATTATCTCACAGCTTGCATGATTTATTTTTAAACACAGTACCTTTTCTAGATGGTAACTCATTAATTATTGCCATTTTGTTAATTTTAGATGTGTACAGAGCTAAATATGATCTGGTTTTAATGGCAAAATTCAAATTTTAACGTTTTAAGCGAGTTCAGCTTAATAATGTTCATTCACTGTCGTGAACCTCCTTCACGCACAGTACTAGTGCTTTGCCAGCCTCTTTCCTTACCCCAAACGTTTCTTACGCGACGCTAGTGCACTAGGTGTACTTTGATGAAGTGATAGTAAATGACAACTACCATGCTGTGCATGTTTTAATTATTGTGGAGGTGAAATTTTATATTTTAGTGACATTTTTCGGCTATATTTTAACATATCTCCCCAGTAAAGTTTGAATAGTGTAATTTCTTACACACACACACACACATACACACACACACACACAGAGAGAGAGAGAGAGAGAGAGAGAGAGAGAGAGAGAGAGAGGGGGGGGGAGGGGGGGGGGGAGAGATACGGGGTGTACATAAAGTCCGGAAACACTTTCAATTATTCATCGCACAAGAACTAAACATTGTAGAGATGTCATACATATTGCATTTTGAAGAAGTCTGAAAGTTTTTTTTTTTTACAAGCATTCGGTATGCGAGCCATAAATGACCAGGCAGACGTCAGAACGGTAATCGAATTCTTGCCATACCCGTCCCAGCACAGCATCGTCGACTGTGGCAATCGCTTCCCGTATTCTCTCCCGGAGCTCTGCTACGTCACGTGGTAGAGGCGGTACATACACCAAATCTTTAATGCGTCCCTGCAGAAAAAAGTCACACGGAGTGAGTTCTGGTGATCGGGGAAGCCATTTCATGAAACAGCTGTCCCCTCCTGTAGCACGGCCGATCCATCGATGCGGCAGCTCCGTGTTCAGGTACCCACGAACTTCACGATGAAAATGGGGTCAGCCCCATCCTGCTGAAAGATGAACGGAGAGTCTGATTGCATCTGAGGCATCAGCCATTGCTGCAACACGTCCAAGTAGGAATATCCAGTGACAGTGCTCCCGGCGAAGAAGAATGACCCATACAGTTTTCGACGTGACAAGGCACAAATCACGCTCAAATTCAACGTATTCCTGTTGATACTTTGTACCCCAAATTCGACAATTATGCCTGTTCACTTCCCCATTAGTGTGAAAAGTTGCTTCGTGGCTGGTTCAAATGGCTCTGAGCACTATGGGACTCAACATCTTAGGTCATAAGTCCCCTAGAACTTAGAACTACTTAAACCTAACTAACCTAAAGACATCACTCACACCCATGCCCGAGGCAGGATTCGAACCTGCGACCGTAGCAGTCCCGCGGTTCCGGACTGCAGCGCCAGAACCGCTAGACCACCGCGGCCGGCCAGTTGCTTCGTCTCTAAAAATTAAGCGATGAACAATGGCATTCCCATCCTCATTCAATTGTTGCAACTGCGAACAAAACTCAAAACGCTTGTCTTTGTCGTCGTCATTGAGGTTCTGCACTACTTACAATTTGAATGGTTTCATAGACAGCGTCTGCGGCAGAACTTTCCACACTGTCATTGGAACCATTTCGTGTTCATGGGATGCACGACGCACCAATTTCTTTGGGTTGCTTATGAATGTCTCTCGTACGCGCTGCACATTCACTTCACTCACACTGGGACGTCCGCTTCTCTTTGCTGGGAACAAGCAACCCGTCGTAACGAATTTGTTGTGCCAGTGGTAAATGGCCTTCCTTATTGGTGGCCTCTTGCTGTACTTGGTCCTAAACATCCGTTGAACAGCTGTAGAACACTTGTTTTTGTCGAACTCCAACACACAGAAAGCTCGCTCCGCACCTGAACTCGCCATGTTTGCGACTAGCGCTCAGTGTTGCTAACTCTAAAAAACCCGAGTCGTTAGATTCAATATCAAAAGTCGCTAGAAAGTCTCTAAAACTGATTTTACTAGGGGTGTACTGAAAATTTCGTGCTGTGAATGGTGCAATAAGCAAGTAACGGGGGGGGGGGGGGGGGGGGGGGGAGGGGGAGGAGGCAATAAAATATTAATAAAAATTGTCTCATACCTAATTGCTATATTGTCAAATTAAATGACGCATCGCTTGCAACAACATACATATAAAATACACTAACGTTTAATTAAACATGTTATCATAATTGACGCAACATATAAATTGTTGTTTCAATCACAGTAGTCAAATATACTAGAAATATGCAACTATATTCGTAACAAAAGAAAGCAAGAACTCAAATTACGTTACAAAATATATACATACCGGTATGTGAGCTAATCACCGTCGTCACTCAGAAGATCGAATAACTCTTCTGTTTCATGCTCTGACAGAACTGTAGTTGGTATTCACTGAGGCGTGCGAAACTGCAAGCTGAATGGAGTGACAAATGCAACGGATCATTACCAAATGCTTCAAACCACATTCTCTCTTGAGTTGTTCGAAAAGGCCATTGTTTATTCCAACTATTGCAGAAGCATTATCTATGCCAATTCCTACCATATTAGCGATTGGAAGTTTGAGATCTTTCAAAGAATTCACAAGAACAGCAGTTTCTACTACAGCGAGTTTGAGAAATGCTGATCTAATGGTTTGCTTCTTTACACTATAGTACCGTATAACGATACCTAGCATTTTAGATACTGATTCATCTGTGGTTTCATCTATTAGTACACCGTATTTTTGGTCACCTATATCTTCAACCAATTATTGCGTAAAATATGGAGCCAAAACTTCAGTTATAATGTTAGTGCACTTTGTACGATGTAATTGCATGTTTTTAGCGCCCTCATCACCGGAAAACACCTTCTTGCACAGTATTCCTAAATGATCTACTGCTAAAATAGAACGATGTTCAGCAATAAATAAAGAAAGGGAGCCTTCCTCTCTGCTTGCTATTTTAACTGTAGTTTTCGGAACAATTTTCACAGGTAAGATGGTTTGTGTTTTTTTTAAATCAATTTTTTGTTTATGCTTAATAGTTTTCGAATTCTTTCTAATATCACACAATTTAGCATAAAACTCTGTTGCACATACTAAACATCTTGCCTTGGATAAGTCTCCAACGACTGGGTTCAGTCACCCATTGAATTCAGGTTCTGCTTCCCACGCGTCCCGATATTTTTGAGCGTACTGCTTTTCTTCTGCAGTAAATCCATCATGTAAGCCACCACAACATAAGTTTCACGAATTTAGAATCACTGAAAATACATTAAAACTCAGGTGAACTAGAGGTCATGAAAAATTCTCTCACTCGGTAACTCGATATCAGTCCTATTGTTCATTGTTTAAAACGTAATAATGTCTGAGATACCCCCACCGAATTGTTCTTATCTTAGCACTGTGCATGTGTTAATAATTTGACTGCGAGTTAACATTTCGAAAAATTAGAGGTTGCTGGGAAGAAATGTATTTTATTATACTTAATATTACGTATGTTTTTTGTCAATTCGAAAAATAAACGGAGTTCAAAAGTTGAAGAATTACAGATGGATACGCTATCGACGATAACAAGCTAGTGGGTAATGAATAATGAATTGTTCTATAGTCAAGGTTTTCTATCTCTGTAGGCAGTTCCCGCATTCAGGTTTACTAAATGCTGAACAATGCTACATGATCTGCTAAGAACTTAATTTAACTTAGTAAATCTAGAACAAAGTCAGTGTAGTACCCATCCTATAGTTAAAATCTTAGTGTTCTTAATGAAAATACTGGCCCAAAATAGTTTTGATTTGTACTTTAAAAGTCGTTAGTACTCCAAAAGTCGCCAGATAAGTCGTTAAGTAATTTTTGTCGCTAAGACGAAGGCAAAAGTCGCATTTAAGTGTCGGCGAATTACCAAACTACGCTAACTGAAAGTGTTCCCGGACTTTATGTACACACACACACACACACACACACACACACACACACACACACATATATATATATATATATATATATATATATATATATATATATATATATATATAACTGATTGGTTGTTTACTATTTCTTCAAGAAGATAACTTGGAAGCCATTAACCCTAGCAATACTATACTAACGCATTTTCCGTAACGAGAGAGAAAGGGGGGGGGGGGGACAATTTATACCCACCTAAAAGCTTAAAAAATTCGTTAATTTTGGATGACTTATATTAAAAACATAATTTTTAAATATTGAAGTGTACGTAGGGTCTAGAACCTGAAAGCATCTTTTAGCTCACTCTCAGCAATATCGACACACATCCAGGAACGCGTATGTAGTACCACTGGGGTGGGTTCCTTATATCCACGCTAAAAAATTTAATAAAAACTCAATTTTCGTTAATTGTTGTTGACTTTTACTCACAACATATTTTTTAAAGAAATATTACTCTCTAAGTAAGATACTGAACATGAAGTATTGAATATGACATTCATTGGAGAAAGTGACACCAAGTACTAAGACTTAAATTTTTGAGGTAAGTTTAACTGAAAAATTGAAAACATTCATAGCATCTGGTAGAAGAATTCATTAAAAAGGATAAACATTTTTTTCAAAACTGATTAGATTTCAATATTTTTAAAAGGTGGGGCATAAAGCACCTCTCCTCCCCCTCCCCACTGGTATTGCGACGGCTACAGATTGAGCAATGTGCTTTGTTGTAAACGTTTAGCAGCTCTCAACGTTATTTCTCTTTGTGCTTTGCTACACATTTGACTCAGGCTATATCTAAATGGCGATGATCAGGAAAATGTGCAATGTGTCAGAATCAAAACTGTGACAACAGTACTGCACAATTATCAGTGCCAATATGTGAGGCAGCACCAGAAAAAATCCAGCGTATAGAGGTGGTTCAAAAACTTTAGACAGGCCGTGCCAAAAGCCCATGTCAGAGAGGACTTTCCCCTGTGTCTGTGGGACATGTTGACAGAGTGCAAGCTGCATTTCAGCACAGTCCACAGAAGTCAGTTCGTCATACATCATACAATTTGCAGGAAGCTTGATCAGTAGTGGCACAAAGCCAAAATCAGTTCATTCTGCATAGCTGCCAAATTTATTCAAAATGGTGGCTGTTCTTGGGGGTCCCCCCCCCCCCGCTCCCCCCCCCCCCCCCTGGCCTCACCTCCTCTCCATGAGGGATAGATGTGGCAATGTAACATTGTTGACATCATCACCCTCACTCCTGCCACTTCCCTCATTTCCCCCTCCCCTCCCTCACTTCCCCTCCCACCATCTTTTGTAAATTGGTGGCAGAAAGACTGATTCTGTGCTAAGGTGCTGGAGAGGAAGAACATAACGTACTGTCTAGATAATTGTGTTCATTTATTTATATGTGTATTATCCTGCTGGAACAATTTTCTAAATTTTGGTGGTAAAATCCTACAGACAGTTATCCTACAGTTTTGAAGGTTGAAATTCAAGTAAATGCAACTGTTTAAAATTGGCAGCATGATAGAAAAACACTCTCGTGAAAAAACGGATCTCACAACATGAAATGTGTGGTAAATTCGAGCAATATATTGTTTTTATTTATTTAAACATTAATTAAAGTAATTAAATTGCTGGACAAAGTGTTCAGTTGATGAGATGTTGGTGTTGGACTGAGAGAAGTTTAATGAGCGTATTATCTGTAAGCATACAGCTGAGGACTGAGTCCATAGCTTCATACTTGATGGTTGGAAAGACGAGATAATGGATGAGCATAGGGGGAATACTTTTCAGCAAATAAAGGTTGAGGCAGCAGGATGGACTGAGGATGTATTTCACAGCTCATAGAGACTACTGCCTGTGCTAGAGCTGTTCGCGTTTTTTGAAGTGGCCGTTCAATTCAGTGCAGGAGACAACTTCGTCCTATTCCACTACCCAAGACCGAATCTAAATCTACATGGATATCTACAAATCACATTTAAGTGTCTGGTAGAGGGCTCATTGAACCACCTTCACAGTTCTCTATTATTCCAATCTCGTATAGCGCACGGAAAGAACGAACACCTATTTCTTTCTGTACGAGCTTCGATTTCCCCTGTTTTATTATGGTGATCATTTCTCCCTATGTAGGTCGGTGTCAACAAAATATTTTCGCATTCGGAGGAGAAAGTTGGTGATTGGACTTTCTGAGAAGATTCCGCCGCAACGAGAAACGCCTTTGTTTTAATGATGTCCACCCCAAATTCTACCCAGTGACTCTTTCTTCTCTATTTCGCTATAATATAAAACGTGCTGCCCTTCTTTGAACTTTTTCGATGTACTCCGTCAATCCTATCTGGTGGGGATCCCACACCGTGCAGCAGTATTCTAAAAGAGGACAGACAAGCATAGTGTAGGCAGTCTCCTTAGTAGATCTGTTACATTTTCTAAGTGTCCTGCCAATAAAACACAGTCTTCCCCACTACATTTTCTATGTGTTTCTTCCAGATTAAGTTGTTCGTAATTATAATTCCTAGGTATTTAGCTGAATTTTCGGCCTTTAGATTTGTAACCGAAGTATAACGGATTCCTTTTAGCACTCATGTGGATGACCTCACACTTTTAGTTATTTAGGGTCAATTGCCAGTTTTCGCACCGTGCAGCACCATGAGGCTCAACTGAGGATGCTTGAAACGGGTTATGTTCCCCTTTCTGATTGTGTGAATATATATTTACCCCGCGCTGTGTGCCCTAGTCCAGAACACCACTCGAAGCTGGTGGGGAACTATCGTACAGCTGCCTCTGGAACAATTGCTTCCTACCGACCTACAAGTGTATACCTGCTGAGGAATTTGTACACAGGTATGTGGTAAGAAGGGATAGGACAGAAAACTGTCACTGAAGTGTGGGAAGAGTTGCCTGCTACCAATATACAAGTGTATAGCTGTTGCGGAACGATCTACAAGTGTACAGCTGCTGGGAAACTTGTACACATACACATATATACAATATAAGGAGGGATAGGGCAGCCACAAATCACTGAAGTGTAGGAAGGCCAATACACGCTACCTCACCTAAGGAAAATGCTTCACTGCACTAATTACACGTCGAAATTGTCATGAAAAAACTACCACTCGTAAACAGCAGATCATAATGCGACATATGCAATGGTAAATGAGAAAAATCGTTATATTTATAGAACTACTGCAAAAACCAACCACAAAAGATCTCGCCAAGAGAGAGTGGTGGCAGTGCATGTGTGTTCACCTCAATGTGTGGATACAGACTACTCAGCTTACCTCCCTTGCTACCTTCTTTCTTCCCTCCCTCTCCTCCCCCGATAAGTTGGGACACTGGTTTTCCAGGCGTATTCTAATCTGTCGTCGATGATACGCAGAGAGATCCCTCTTACCATGCATGTATGTTTGTACAACTTCCTCAGCAGATGTTTTACTTGTAGATCGGTAGGAGGCAACTCTTCCTACAGTTCAGTGACAGTTCGTTGTCCTATATCTTCTTACCATGTACGTGTGTACAAGCTCCTCAGTAGGTATACACTTGCTGATCGGTAGGAGACAGTTCTTCCACTAGCAACTGTACGACAGTTTCCCAATAATTTCGATTCATGTTCTGGACTAGCACACAGCGCGTGTACATATACATACACGCGATCAAAGATGGGAACAAAACCCATTTCAAGCTTCCTCAGTCGAGCCTCACACACCAAGACAAGCACCCCTGGTTCATTCGGTGTAGGAAGGTGAATAGGAAAAGTTGTCTCCTGCACTGTGGATTGACTGGCAACACAAAAAAATGAACAGTGCCAGCACAGGCAATGGTCTCTTTGAATTGTGAAATGCATTCTCACTCCATCCTGCTGCCTCACCATTATCTGCTGAAAAGTATTCCCCCTACGTTCATCCATTACATCATCTTTCCAACAACTAATATGAAACTATGGACACATTGCTCAGCTGTATGCTTACAGGTAATACAGTTATTAAACTCTTACCTGTCCAACACCGACATCTCGTAAATTGAACACGTTTTCCAGCAATTTAATTAATTAGCTTAATTAATTCTAAATAACTTAATAATATATTGCTCGAACTTAGGACCCATTTCATGTCATTAGATGCGTTTTTCACGAAAGTGTTTTTCCATCGTCGCACCGATTTTAAGTAGTTGTGTTTATTTGAATTAAAAGCACCAAGGCTGAAGATTAATTGTTAATGTGGTTTCCCTCTCCAAATTTAGAAGATTGTTCCAGAAGGATAACACACACTGCAGTGTGAACAGTTCTTAGGACAGTACCTTATGTCCTTAATTTAGAAGATTGTTCCAGCAGGATAACACACACTGCAGTGTGAACAGTTCTTAGGACAGTACCTTATGTCCTTCCTCTGTAGCACTTCAGCACAGACTGAGGCTTCCTCCCATCAAAGTGGGGGGAGGGAAAGAGGGAGAGGGAAGGAAGTGAGGAAGGGGAAGTGGAGGAGAGAGGAGGACCGGTGGTGAGGACGTTAACAATGAGGCATTTGCCACGTGTAAACACCCCCCCCCCCCCTCCCTACCACAGAGAAGAGGTGGATGGACTGCACAGGAAGAACCGCCATCTTGAATAAATTTGGCAATATCGCAGACTACGCTCACTTCAGCTTTATTCCACTGTTAAGGTCAACTGTTCATAAAGTGTTATGTAACCAATTACACCTTTATGCACCGAAAGTGCAAATGGTTCAAGCACTGCAGCAATACGACTGTCCTCTGCAGCATGCATTTGCATGTTTCATGCTGACCTCCTCAGATGCAGGCAATAACTATCTGAAAAAAGTGCCTTTTGTATATGAAATCACATTTCAAATTCCTGGACATGTGAATCGCTACAACGTTAGGATTTAGGCTCCGAAAACCCACACAAAAAAGTGAACCATTCGTGATAACCCGAAGCTTAATGCTTGATGGGGTGATAGGTCCATTTCTCATCGCAGAGAAAATCATAATGGGAAATATTTATTTCGACATAGACGAACAGTTCCTACTACCACAGAGCAAAAAGCTGCAGCCGTCCATCGTCTTCCAGCATGATGGTGCAACGCAACATTGGAGTTTGACCATGTGCTGCATGAATTATATGCTGAGTGGTAGATGGGTCATGATGGTCCCATCGCATGGTCCCTACGACCTCTCGATATCACACAACTTAATTCCTTTTTGTGCAGTTACATGAAGGATCACATGCACACAACATCTTTCAGTGACATCATAGTGACTGGCAACGGTAAACTTGTTGTTTCATTCGATGTCAGTAACAGTCACTTTAAAGCCTAACCTAAAATGTTCGCATTTAAAATTGGTACTCTAGGTACACGAATCTGTAAAACAGCCTGAAGTGTTGATTCTGCAATGCTGACCCGAACAAGGGTAGAGCTCGAACATCGCCGTGATGTTCTACGAGCAACGGGTAGGGCACGCGTGCCTGCAGTGGGACAACGTTTCAAATGCTTTCTGGAAATCTAGAAATGTGGAATGTGTCTGTTACCCTTCATTTCGCAGTATACCATGTAATGACAGGGCAAGCTGAATTTTCCACGTGCGATGTTTTCTAAAACCGTGATGATTCTTGGACATAATCTTCTCAGTCACAAGAAAGTTTAATATATTCGAACTGAGAATATGTTCAGCGATTCTGCAGCAAATCAAAGTTAGGGGTATTGGTCTGTAATTTTGCATGTCCGTTCTTTCACCCTTCTTATGTACTGGAGTCACCTGCGCCTTCTTCCGGTCGTTTGGGACTTCGTGCTGGGCTAGAGATTCACGATAAATGCAGACTAAGTAAGGGGCCAATGCTGTAGAGTACCCTTTGTAAAACCGAAATGCGATTCCTCCCGGACCTGGTGATTTATTTGCTTTCAGATCTTTCAGTTGTTTCTTGACGGGCATATGGAATAAATTCACGAATATGTGAGTGGCTCGAAGACTTCTTACGTAATAGAATCTAGTACGTTGTCCTCGACGTTGAGTGTTCATCAGAGACAAGGGTACCGCCAGGAGTGCCCCAGGGAAGTGTGGTAGCACCGCTGTTGTTCTCTGTATACATAAATGATTTGGCGGACGGGGTGGGCAACAATCTGCGGCTGTTTGCTGATAATGTTGTGGTGTATGGTAAGGTGTCAAAGTTGAGTGAATGTAAGAACAAGGCGACTTAGACAATGGCAGCTAGCTCTAAATGCGGAAAAATATAACTTAATGCGGATGAGTAGGATTAACAAACCTGTAATTTTTGACAACCGCTTTACTAGTGTCTTACTTGACACCGCCACTCCGTTCAAACATCTGGGCGCAGCGTTGGAAAGCGATATGAAATGGAACGTGCATGTGAGAGTGGTAGTAGGGAAGGCGAACGCTCGATTTTGGTTTATTGGGAGAATTTTAGGAAAGAATGGTTCACCCGTATAGGAGACCGCATATATGACGCTGGTGCGACCTATTCTTGAGTACTGTTCGAGTGTTTGGGATCCATTCGAGGTCAGGTTGACGGAAGACATCGAATCAATTCAGAGGCGGGCGGCTAGATTTGTTACCGGTAGATTCGAACAATACGTAAGTGTTACGGAGATGCTTCGGGAACACAAATGGGAATTCCTGGAGGGAAGGTGACGTTCTTTTCGAGAAACACTCCTGAGAAAATTTGGAGAACCGGCATTTGAAGCTGACTGTCAAACGATTCTACTATCGCCATCATACATTGTGCGTAAAGATTACGAAGACACAATACGAGAAATTACTGCTCATACAGAGCCACACAGATAGTCGTTTTTCCCTCGTTTTATTTGCGAATGGAAAGGAAAGGAAATAACTAGTAGTGGTACAGGGTGCCGTTCGCCATGCACCGTGCCATGGCCTACGAAATATCTATGTAGATGTAAATGTAGCTGTAAAAGTTTTATAACAAACCAACATGCTCCACTTCTAGTATTTTTCAAGTTATGTTTTTTTTTTTACATTTGTTTTACATTATAGTGTTTAAAGTTTCATTGTGACTACCATTAACGATTGGCGGACTTCCCACCTGGATTCAATTTCTTACCCTAGCTGCTACAACATAAATCGTTCAAAAAAGTTTTGTAGGTTTGTACCACTTGTACACCTGCAAACGTGTCTAAGCTTACATTCAACCGTTGAAGGGAATGGAAGGGTAAATCTCAAAAAATACGAAGAATGAAAAACAACTTTGCTGTGAAATAGAACCATAACAATAACCAAATACAAGCAGTTCGTTCTAAACTGTATATCTTTGCATTTGGATAGTACATTTCAGTGCCTGTGCTGTTCAGAAGTACGATGCAATCTCCTTCAGACATGTATGAGTGTTCGAAGGAGCAGGCACTGTGGCGACTACAGGCGCTATGATAATACATTAAATTTACTCGTAGTTGCGATTATAGACAATCATCTGCTGTATAACGGAATGACGACAATGCAAATTTATGCTAGACTGGGACTCGAGCGCTGATTTCTCGCTTTTTGCGAGCGGTCGCCTTGTACTTAGTCTATCCGAGTTCGTTTCACGGCTAAACCCAAACTTCCATTCATCGTCAACCATGTGTCTACTAACTGCACTCCTATATAGATTATGTATATTCCCGCACAAGGAACACATTTTAACTGAAGTCGCTTCCCCGAAGTCGGCGGATAAAATATACTATTTTGTCTAATACTGACGTAGTGAGACCGTGGCTGTGTACAATTAATGCAGGCTGATTCTTACAAAGAAGAAGACAGCAACCAGCCACTATTAATACTGCTATTTATTTAAGTAAATAGGCCGTAACCGGCTTCGAACTGACAGGTTCATCATCAGACGGCTGTTCACATGATTTGCAAGATAAACTTTAGATGATCGTCAGTTTTCGATTTTTATTCTTCCAATGTGGCGAAATATTCTTGGTGTGTTGGTGCTATCGAGAATGCCGCGCGATTTTGTTGCGAAGTTGCAGGATTGTATTTTTCAAATATTCCAAAATATATGTAGCACTTACATAATTTGCACGTCACCATATTGTGCAAAGCACCACACGAACACACACACACACACACACACACACATACACATCAAAAAGTATTTGCCACATGTGAAGTTGACACGAAGATTGCGTGTATCTCCTGCCATAATGAGTACCACAATACACAGTCCAGTTGAAGAAAAATGGACATCTTAAAAATGGGTAGTCACAGACAAATATAAGTACAGCGAAGGTAACTGCGAAGAAACGTTGGGCAACAGAAGAAGTACTTCAGTAGATCGATGGGAGAAGCACAAAAATGCTCGGTAGCAGACAAGAACACAGCAACTTATTGTCACTGAGGAATGAAATAAACAGAAAGTGCCGGAAAACTAAAGCAAAATGGCTATAGGAAATATCTGAAGAAACTTGCAAGAAATGGTCACTGGAAGGACTGATTCAGCATATGTGAGACGAAAAGCGGAAAGGGACCTCTTGTAGAAAATTTTGGATTTTAGGTTACTGTAGTTTTTGAGTTCAGCACTGAATTCTCAAAAAGTTATTTTTAAAAATAGATTTCTATCTCTAACTTTGAGTGAGTTATGACAAGCTGAATATTTGTGATGGAAAAGACGTGTTTTGACATAATGAGCTTTTAAGTTTCACTTTATTACCATTGTTTAATTGGACTTATTTAGGAAAAAAATTCTGCGTATATATTACCCTTAAAATGTCCTTTGCCTGATGGTACAAGGTTTTTTAAGTTGACATAACATATTATGTTGTTACACGCTTCAGATCTACAGAACATTGCAGTGTACTTAAGTTTAAAACCAAGTAAATTGGCCCCAAATTGAGAGAAATTAGTGAACCCTCTGAAGTTCCCTTTTTGTGAAGCATTGGTAATTTTATTTGATGTCATGACCATTTCAAATTGGCAACATCCGTAGGTATTTATAACTCTGATATAAAAAGCACCAGTTGTCTTGTTTGGCTTTATCGTAATAACAAAATCTGCTTCTTTTATACAAAAGAAGTTCCTTAAAATGCCTCTAAAATATAGGAGACGCTATTTTCTGAAGCACTGTATGCACAGCTACGAGATTTTGAAAAGGAGCCTTTTGTCAGGCCAGTGTTATTTCCCCATAATTACAAGAGGTCCGATTTCAGATGACCGATATCGTCTACTTTTAATGGTATTATTGGCTTCTGTTAGATTCAAACAAATTTCAAATAGATAATGGCGTGTACGGAATGAAGTAAACCATCGTAATATAAAAAAGAAAATGGCTATTTTAGACACTATAGAACATTTTTTGTAGCAAGAGGTCCCTTTTCTCTTTCCGTCCCACATATAGCAAAGTGAAGAATACCTTCGGTGAAGTTAAAAGAAAAGGTGTCAACATTAAAAGTGTAAGAAGAAGTCCGATGTTAAATGCAGAAGATAAAGCGTTCATAGGACTTCTCGACCTAGAGAAAGTGTTAGACAACGTAAAATGGTACAAGATGTTCGAAATTCTTAGAAAAGTAGGTGTAAGCTATACGGAAATATTCAAAAAGATTTCGGGCTTGCAGCCGGTCGTCGTTAGCCTCCATCCACGATATGGAAGCTAACGACGACTGGCTGCAAGCCCGAAATCCTTTTGAATATTTAGTTCGCCGGGAAAATTTTAAATTTCACATTATACGGAAATATTTAGCAAGGCTTGGAACGCATATCGAAAAGATAGATTACGCACTGAAATTAAAAGCTTACTGTGGTGTCAGTTGTAAGTTGTCGGTTCACGTAGCTGCTGCAGCTATCTCACTCGAGCGCTCGTTTCGCATCCAATGTGCGTCAAGTCGAGACGGCAAGAACACGACAACGAAAGGCGTCTTGCGTTCTCCGTTTCAGTACGTGCAATTCAGGAACACCTCCATGCAAGGGCCTTTCTGTATTATGAGTTGCCTCATCGATGGAACATGTCTCAAAGGTAAATGAAAACTTAGACCCTAAACTTAATTATAAAAAGTACCGAGAGACAGTATGTGCATGCATGTGAGAGATACATACCCTAATAAAATCGGACCGTCCTTTTGAAAATAAAAATTTTCTAGTACTACGTGGAAGTTAACATTTACCTCAAGTTTCTGACTTAATTCGTGTGGAACGTAGTCCTATGAAATAGGATGAACGTTTTTGAAACACCCTTCCTAGAATATCGCTCAGATGTGAGTGACGCACTCCAAATCAGACTAACAGGGGATATTCAAGGTATAGAAAGCAAGGCAGCACGAATGATTACAGGTTTGTGTAGACAGGAGAATGTCACGGAGATGCTGAAAAAAACTGCACTGGCAGACGCTTGAATAATAGATGCAGACTAGCCCCTTGAAGTCTACTTACAAAGTTTCAAGGACCAGCCTTAAGAAATCTAGGAATGTGCTACAGATACTTACATCTCCCACAGGGACGGCGAAGACATGATTGAAGCTTAGACTAGTTACAGCACATGCAGAGGAATTTGACCGGTCAGTCTTTTCTCGCGCTCCATACGCGACTGGAACGGGAAGAACCACCAATAACAATGGAAAGTATCCTCTGTTATTGTGTACCTCGTACCAATTTAAATCGCCCGAGTAGTAGTGCGTGTTAAACTTCTAATCAAGCTAACGGGCCTATGGGGTATCGTCTCAGTTGTGTGACTGGATTCGTGATTTCCTGTCAGGAAGGTCGCAGTTCCTAGTAATAGACGGCAAATCATCGAGTAAAACTGAAGTGATATCAGGTGTTCCCCAGGGAAGCGTCCTGGGACCTCTGCTGTTCCTGATCTTTATAAATGACCTGGGTGACAATCTGAGCAGTTCTCTTGGGTTGTTCGCAGATGATGCTGTAATTTACCGTCTAGTAAGGTCATCCGAAGACCAGTATCAGTTGCAAAGCGATTTAGAAAAGATTGCTGTATGGTGTGGCAGGTGGCAGTCGACGCCAAATAACGAAAAGTGTGAGGTGATCCACATGAGTTCCAAAAGGAATCCGTTGGAATTCGATTACTCGATAAATAGTACAATTCTCAAGGCTGTCAATTCAACTAAGTACCTGGGTGTTAAAATTACGAACAACTTCAGTTGGAAAGACCACATAGATAATATTGTGGGGAAGGCGAGCCAAAGGTTGCGTTTCATTGGCAGATTGTCAGATTGTCAGATTGTCAGATATGATACGCGAGTTGGGATGGAAGTCATTAAAGCAAAGACGTTTTTCGTCGTGGCGAGATCTATTTACGAAATTTCAGTCACCAACTTTCTCTTCCGAATGCGAAAATATTTTGTGGAATGGTAGATAGATAGTATGATTGTGGTTCGATGAACCCTCTGCCAAGCACTTAAATGTGAATTGCAGAGTAATCATGTAGATGTAGAAAGCGCCTCTTCCGGGGAGTTGTGCCGGAGCGGAATCGAATTTGCCAGGCGGATGAACGATGATAACTGGTGTGCCGGCCAACCTGCATGCGGTTTTTAGGCGCTTTTCCACGTCCGACTAGGTGAATACCGGGCTGATACCCAAGTCCCGCCTGAATAACACGCTTCCCAAACATTAAGAAAACTTTGAGACACTTTCACATGAAACAGACTAAACGCAGACTATTGGGGTGCACAGATTCCATCCCAGGGAGTAATGTGGTGCCGACAGGAAGGGTAACCACTACCTCTTTAATTAACTTTGCGAGATGCGTTGATACCCATGCCGACCCCCATTGATGTGAGACAAAGGTACAAGAAAAAGGAGGGGGTACAATTCGTACCAACTTAACAAAAACACAATTTCATTGAAAAGTCCTAACAAAACGTGTTCTGGTTGGAGTGCTCACAGCCGCTGTGGCGACCCCCCGCAGGCGTCCCTGCGGCGACGACCAGCTCTCAGCGCCGCTCTGCCAGCGTAGCGTCGCCGTCGGCGGCGGCGGCGCCGGCAGCGGCGGCGGCGCCGTGTCTAAAAGTGTTCAGTGCTCGGCGCGTCTCCTCAGCCGCCACATTTGCCGCCATGCCGGGCTCGGGACACTACTATCACCACTACTTCCATGACTCGCCCGCGGACCTCATCCGCAACCACCTCGACCACTTCCGCCGGAGCAGGTGTGTACTTACGCTGCACTGCAAACCTTCTACCCACACACCGTAGCATCCCATTTTGTCGGTAATGCTTAATCATAACAGCACACATTACCAGAAAACTAGACTACATTCTACGATCGCTTCTTCACCCTAGTAGCAGGGCAACTTTGGGCCACATAATTTTCACAAAGTAACAAAAATTTCTGTTCACTTCCTATTAAATAATATGAAAACAAAAAAGTTAAAATACTTCGCCTACTTTCATTCTGTAATGTCGTACGGGATCAATTTCTGAGATAACGCATGAAGGCTAACTAACATTTCCGAGTCCAAAAGAGTGTAATACGAATTCTTTGTTCGTCAACTCGATAACGTCCTGCATAAGGTTGTTTAAGGATCTCTACTACTTTCCAATAACTTTACTCCTTTATGAACTTTGTCATGATTAATATACACATATTTTTTTCTAAACCAAAAACACACACACTGAAGCAATACCCTAAATAAGAATAATCTTCACAAAGATGTAAGTCACTTACTTTTGTCCGGAAATGTACCCATTATTCAGAAACACGCGTTTTCAATAACTTGCCAGCAGTCGTAAGAAGTTCAGCTACTAATAATGTTCACTTTTAGAGGAGCCTAAAGAAATTAATGGTAGCCAACTTCTTTTACTCCATTGACGAGTTTCTTACTAAACCGATTGATGTATATAGCATTAATAATATCAAGTAAGTGTTACATAAGATATGACTTTAGCACATCTTCAGTACAATAATGTGATCAATGAAAATAAGTGTTGTAAACTGATTTTTCTGTTTGATGCTTGCCTAAGAATCAATATATGCACGTTAATATACTGTTTATTTACACGGTTTTTGACGAGTGTATTGTTACCTCTTAAATGAAAATTTGTTTAAGATTTTTTGATTTAGTCAACGTCAGTGAGAACCATTTCACTTATGATCTGGGAAAGAGATATTAGCATCTTTTTTTGTAAACATATAGACTAAAGTTCTGCGGTTTCTAGCCGGCCGGCAGCGTTAAGATGCAGCAACGTTTCGACCACTGTTATACTCATAATTTTTACGTCCGAATTTTTCCAGAAGATGTTGAGTATGACGCTCGTCGAAATATAGCGGCATCTTAACGCTGGCGTCCGGCTGGAGGTCCGAGAGCTTTTCATCAGTATTATACGCCGGAAGAGTCTACTCGCGCACATGTATTATGTGTCTTCTTTTATGACATTTTCTATATCCCTGAGTTCCTCCTCACTGCGTATCTACGGAACAAAACTAGTATCTAATCTAATTTCTCACTCGAAACTATTTCCCGATCTTGGACACCAGAGCACACGTACGACATCTGATACGCTAACGACTGCTATTTATAAGATGCGAGGGTACTATATCCCATCCAGACCCAACCGGATATTTTGATACGGGGACATGATGTGTAGAAACGAAGAACACAAGATTTTGTGACAGACTTATCGATAATTCTATAACAGGAATTCAATATAGTTGTAACGATATGTCACCAAACTAGGCTTTATGATCCTTCAGTTCCAGTTTACCAGCAGCAGACAACATTCTGTTGCATTACCACATTTCTTTCTCTCAGCTGTGATGTATGTCTTCTGGATTAGAAGCTGCTGAAGGTTGTGAGCATGTCAGATTATTTTAAATACATGTGCCACATATTTCACGATTTATTGCTAATTTCAGCCTTTCCACTCTACAACATTTCCACTTCTTGTACGTCGTTGTTTAGCTCTGCACTGCCGGTAGCACACTTTGACAGACCTTCGTAGAGTATTAGGAAAATCACAGAGACCATACATAAAGATGAGGGGAGCTCTCAGTAAACACTAATTACCAACCTTGCCGCATCTGTAGCTCGCTGACTCGAAATAACGCAAGTTCATTTCCTAGAGAGCCTTTGCATATTTACTTCATTGGTCTAAAATTTACTGGTATCGTGACTCTTGATTTGTAAACAGATGATTTTAGGAGACGACAGTGAAGCAAAACCTGTATGTTGCTGTGCTACAGCTCTTTCGCAGAACTACGAACGTGAGTTAAGAGTTTGTACAAAATCTGTCTACACCGTACAACATTCATTTATGAACACAGTTTGCAACAGTGGGCTGTTAAGACGAGAGCTATGCGGTGAAAGAGGCTGGTGAATAAGTAGATGTTCTTGATTTGCCGTCAGAAAAGCGAAGATCTCTTTCGCGTAGAGGCCAAGTGTCGGGGCTTCAGCGGGAAATCTTGCAGTCTCATAATACGGACTGTCATGCTTCTTTACACTGTACATACAGAGAATACTACCAACATTTGCGTCAGAGAAAGTTCTCCTCTCTTGTAAATCTTAACCTTGATGAGGGAACGCTTAGGCTGTTGACATTACTCATCCTGTTGCGAAACCTGGCAATTCACGTAGTTAGAAGCGCAGAAGAATATTTCTCGTACATATCATTTCGTCGTGATCGTAATAACAAACCCTAAAAATTCGCACATTATCAATAAAAGTGAGCAAAGAGCAGCTTATTTAAATAAATAAGAGTTCGCAGCATTGTTTGCGCAAAAATCTGGTAGATGCTATTACACAAGCGTTGCATTACTGCAGATATACGCACTATCTAAATTATTAAGGCATAGAGAGTCTTGACAAGAATTTTCCTCTTCATTTTGGCTGGTTTCAGAGAATAGATTAACCAGTGGAGTGCATTATAGGCGACTACTAAATAGGTAATAACATCGAATGCTGTTCTCAGACACTGTTAGTTACATCATGGCCTTCATATAACTTTAGAACAAACAGACAGGCAGCCAGTCTCAAAACTTTAACAGATACACTCGCTCATCAGTTTTCATTTTTTCAGTGCAGTGTTTTTGAACACAAATAGCATCAGCGGAATGTCAGATCTTTCATGGCCAACAGACTAAAACAGTGTCGTTATTACCAAGATCTTCTGTTCACTTAAGATCTCATGTGGCTGGGAAATACTTATTCTGTAGCCACAACTGTATTCAAACATCCGTATACCGACTAAATTTAATGTAAAACTTTCAAATAGGTGGAAAGGTCCGATATTGTTTGATTCCGTCGTTGGCACTTAGGCAGTCAGAGGAACGAATCACAACCATTAAACATGTAATATTCATCTGGCGATATTTCAGGAGATATTATAACACAAATCAAGTAATGAAGCAGTTGCCAGATAGAGATTCAATGCGAGGATAATAGGGATGTGTACTTCATACGCGAAGGAGATGAAACTCTAACCCGATCAAGTCTTGAGTGTCTTTCGTCGATAGCCTCTTCCTAAGTTTGATTAGCCAAAGCGAAAGAGATGGAGTGAAAGAGAGGAAGGGAGTCAGATCCTAAGAAAGTTATTCAAGGAATCCGTCCGTTGGTGAATAGTGTAGCGAATGATCCCGATGGCCCCAACTATCAGATGAGGCGTATGAGATTCGCCAGAAAGTACAAAAGCTCAAGAACAGAAAGTTCATTAGTGAATTCTGTTCAAGTACGTTCAGGAAAGAGTGGCTATGTGAAAACATAGATTTTAACAAAGTTATTGCCTTTCTTTAAGAGACACATCTTGTTGTTGTTATTGTTGTGATATTTAGTCCAAAGACTGGTTTGAAGCAGCTCTGTTCAAGCCTCTTCATCTCCCAGTAACTACTGCAACCTACATCCTTCTGAATCTGCTTAGCGCATTCATCTCTTGGTCTCCCTCTACAGTTTGTACCCTCTTCACTTCCCTTCACCACTAAATTGGTGATCCATTGATGCCTCAGAACATGTCCTACGAACCGACCCCTTCTTCTAGTCAAGTTGTTCAACAAATTCCTCTTCTCTCCAAATCTATTCAGTATCATGATGTAGCCATCTAATCTTCAGCATTCTTCTGTAGCACCACATTTCGAAAGCTTATATTCTCTTCTTGTCTAAACTGTTTATCGTCCATGTTTCACATCCAGACATGGCTACACTCCATACAAATACTTTCTTCCTGACACTTAAATCTATACTCGATTTTAACAAATTTCTCTTCTTGAGAAACGCTTTCCTTGCCATCGCCAGTCTACATTTTATATCCTCTCTAACTCGACAATAATCAGTTATTTTTCTGCCCAAACAGCAAAACTCATCTACTACGTTAAGTGTCTCATTTTCCAATCTTATACCCTCAGCATCACCTGATTTAATTCGGTTAACTTCGAGTATCCTCGTTTTGCTTTTGTTGATGTTCATCTTATATCTTCCTTTCAAGACAGTGTCCATTCCGTTCAACTGTTCTTTGAAGTTCTTTGCTGTCTCTGACAGAATTACAATGTCATCGGCAAACCTTACGGTTTTTAGTTATTCTCTTTGGATTTTAATTCCTACCCTAAATTTTTCTTTTGTTTCCTTTACTGCTTTTTCAATGTACATATTGAATAAAATCGGGGATAGGCTACAACCCTGTCTCACTCCCTTCTCAACCATTGCTTCCCTTTCGTGCCCCTCGACTCTTGTAACTGCCCTCTGGTTTCTGTAAAAACTGTAAATAACCTTTCGCTTCCTGTATTTTACCCATGCCACTTACAGAATTTGAAAGAGAGTGTTCCAGTTACCATCGTCAAAAACTATCTCTACGTCTAAAAATGCTAGAAACGTAGGTTTGCCTTTCCTTAACCTATTTTCTAAGATATGTCGTAGGATCAGTATTCCTCGCGTATTTCTACATTTCTACGGAATCCTAATTGATCTTCCACGAGTTTGGCTTCTACCAGTTTTACCATTCGTCTGTAAAGAATTCGTATTAATATTTTGCAATCATGACTTATGAAATTATTCAAATGGTTCAAATGGCTCTAAGCACTATTGGCTTAACATCTGAGGTCATCAGTCCCCTAGACTTAGAACTACTTAAACCTACAGTAACTAACCTAAGGACATCACACACATCCATGCCCCAGGCAGGATTCGAACCTGCGATCGTAGCAGCAGCCCGGTTCCGGACTGAAGCGCCTAGAACCGCTCGGTCACAGTGGCCGGCTATGAAATTATAGATCGGTAATTTTCACACCTGTCTGCACTTGTTTTATTTGGAATTGGAATTATTATATTCTTCTTGAAGTCTGAGGGTATTTCGCCTGTCTCATACATCTCGCCCACCAAATGAAGGAGTTTTGTCATGGCTGGTTCTTCCAAGGCTATCAGTAGTTCTAACGGAATGTTGTCTACTCCCGCGGCCTTGTTTCGACTTAGGTCTTTCATTGCTCTGTCAAATTCTTCACGCAGTATCATATCTCCCATCTCAAATGGTTCAAATGGCTCTGAGCACTATGGGACTCAACTGCCGAGGTCATTAGTCCCCTAGAACTTAGAACTAGTTAAACCTAACTAACCTAAGGACATCACAAACATCCATGCCCGAGGCAGGATTCGAACCTGCGACCGTAGCGGTCTTGCGGTTCCAGACTGCAGCGCCTTTAACCGCACGGCCACTTCGGCCGGCTCTCCCATCTCATCTTCATCTACGTCCTCTTCCATTTCCATAATATTGCCCTCAAATACATCGCCCTTGTATAGGCCCTCTATATACTCCTTCCATCTTTCGGCTTTCCCTTCATCGCTTAGGACTGGTTTACTATCTGAGCTCTTGATAGTCATGTAGGTGCAAGAGGTACAAATGCAGAAATTAAGTTAATATTTTTTTCTTCACTGTGGCAACGAAATTACAAGTTTTAGCGAAAGATAAGCCCTCTTTGTTTATTTACGTGGCTCAAGTTATGTATCTGATAGTAAAGGATATGCTGTTCTGTTTTTGAGCGCTTTTGAGATAAACGACTCTTTGTGTACCGTCGGTATTTATTCAGTCTGACGCATCTACGAATGAATCTCGTGAGGTACATTCCCGCATCCGCATTAGTTGGTGTACTTTGGACTACAAAACTACTTAATTCAAGTACGGTTGACTATGTTGATATCCAAGAGTATTGATTCTTGTATTTTCTGCAGAACCGACGAGTTTCGTAATCCACTTAATACTGGAATTATCTGAGGAATAGTAAAATGCGAAAATAAAGGGGGATGTAAAAATATGAACTGGACGAAACATGTAGCATGTTTGCATCAATAGACTTCTCATATGAGGATGCTGTTGGATTGCTTTCACCCAGCTGAACGTCGACAGGAAAGAAAGGAAGGAAGATTACAGTTTAAGATCATTAGTGAAAGAACAGGTGTTTGGTTGGACAAGAATAGTTAATGAAAGGAAAAATGTGCTACTGGACCTGCCAAATAAGGATTTATTATGCTAACGGCATAAATCACAGTAGCTACATTTGAAAAAAGTTCAGAACTAATGTAACTCTGTTCTTTCAAAAAAGAAGACTGCTTTACTTTCTGCTCAGTTTTTTTGTAACTACTTTCTTTTTGTAGCTTAGGTGTTAAATTTTTCCGAGAGACATTGAAAAATTATTACTATCGCCTAGGGAGAAAGAATTTTCTACAAAATTTGATAAATTCTAAAGTTTCAGGTACAAAAAAGTACTTGATTCGTTAATAATAATGAATTTTTTTCAACAATATTTTAGTGTACCTTCCTTACGTGCCTTCCCGATACACTGTTTGTAAACAAATTAGTGCAAACCTCCTCCACTTCAGTTAAGTCTTCAATACTCCAGCCAATACGCTGATCTCCCGCAGTCGATATGCTGAGAAGTGGCTTCCTGCCTCCCACTCTCTGTTACATTTTTCAGAGTACCCAACGAAATCTCTTTCCGCATTTTCTATACGTGAAGCTGTTCACCCTTCGTGGAGCGGCGTCAAAATGTCGGCACACCACCCTTGCAAAGAGAAAGAATTTCTTAACGAAACACAGGTGTGTCGAGTCCCACGACTGGGCTCCCAGTCCAGAGCCTTCTAAGAAGCGAGCATTTGGAGAACTATGCTTTGATCAAATGGTTCGGCTTGTGAAACGGTAATATGCCGCACAGGGCTAGGTTTTCGTTACTACTCTTTATACCATATCTTTAATTAGAAATCTGGCCCAAAACCGCGCAGGGCGTGGCTAGCGGAGAAACGCGCATGCGCCGATGGGCAGGTGTCCGGCTTGACAACAACGATGCGTGCCTCACGGCTTCTTTCGGCGACCGGACAGGCTGCGTCCCCCCGCGCTCTCTCTACTGACAGCTGGGCGGTGCTCCCGAGGGAGCTCCACAGTCACTGCCCTACACCTGTGCTCTCCTCTCGGCTCCTCATGACCGTGGTAAGATACGTCCCAACACGCAAACTACCACCAGATTAGAGGAGATATTAAGATAGAAGTTATCTGCTTAATCCTTGCAATCACTGGTATTACCCATAACCAGCATTAAGTATTTATTAACGGACAGGAGCATTATTCAGAGATAAATTGAATTAAACGAAACGAAATATGAGACGTTCCAGTCCAGTAGTGGACTTTCTGCCTTTGATGCATTTCATGGCAGATTCCATTTCTCGCAAGTACTGGGGCTCATGATTTAGTATATTCTATTACCATCCATGTATCATACAGGGTTATTGAAAAATAACTGTACACACTTCGTGGGTGTAGTGAATACATCAAAAAAGACTAAAATGTTAAAAAATGTGTTATCTGAAATTGCTTTATTTCCGAGATATGCAGTAGAGTAGGGTTCAGGAGCATAACAGAAAAGTAAATGCACACAGTTCGTGGGTGTAATGTTTGAATCAAAATAAGAATAAAATGTTCAATAAAGTTTTTTGTCTAATTACTTTAATTCATATTTATGCAGTAGAGCAGTGAGCACAAGTGCAACAGAAACAACACAAAATTAATTCTTCTCAGAAAGAAACAACACGAAGGGCTCCGAAATTCAAGCCAACTATGTACTGTCATTTACCCCATAACATGTTCAAAATGATGCTCATGTAGATGAAGATAGTGACATACTCGACGAGTTACCGCAATCTAAACGTTGCAGGCTCCGTTCATCTCATTCTGCACGGTTGCACAGGCATTTTCAGTTGTCATTTTCAGTTCCCTTCTGTATTTGTGCTGCATTCTCAGTCGCAAAACCACACGCGAGCTCCATGAGACGGGCGCAAAGGTAGAAGTCCATCGGGGTTAAAGTCTGGAGATCTGGCGGGCCAAGCAACTTGTCCTGTACGGCCTACCCACTTATCGGGATACACAACACTGAGATACTCTCTTGCCTCCCGACTGAAATGTGCAGGGGCAACGCCATGCATAAACCGTAAGTTGGTTCGTGAAGCGAGTGGGACTTCATGAAGCAGAGCAACCAATTCGTGTTCCAAAAACCGTCGATACACTCTGCCAGTCAGGCTATGTGGAACGTGCGGCCCGAGCAACTGACTGTCCACTAGAAACACTAAATGTTTACTGCCAAACGATACTGATATCCTTGTACTCTTGTTATGCGAGAATTTTCGCATGTCCACACGTCCATGTTAGGAATCAGAAGCTCCCGACTTGTTAGTCTGATTCATGAACAGAAAGTGATTAAGTCATTTGTCCCAGAAGTAACTTTTAAATTAGGTAATTCATCTTAATTTCTGCAGAGGAAATTTATCACTCTTAGAAAGCGACGGAGCCGACAATCTGAATTAGCTGAGTTGAAACTGCATCAACAACTAAGAGGATACATCTCTCTCATTGCGCGAAACATACGAAATCCCGACGATACCCAAAGAGCCGGTTATCTCAAAGCACTCGGAAGCGGGACAGGAGAACAATTAACGTCAGATATTTAAGTGGGCGAATAGAGGGGCGTTATCTTTCGAGGAAACTTGTGATTTCGCTGCAAAGTGAAGGTGACAAAAACGGTCAGCTTGTTTTCCACATCTGACCGTATTGAACAACGACCACATTCTCGTTAAAACTGTGCAGTGTACCCCTCCCCTACTTCGCCCCCGGCCGCTTCTCCCCGAACTTTTCGGACTGGATACGCGTGAGGTGGCACCTTAACGTTCATCAGAGGCCCACGGCAAACAGAGGACGTGGCGCGTAAGTCACAGCACGTGACACTGTAGGTCTTAACGAGTACCAGCAGCCATTTCCGGTGGGGAGCAAGTAACTATTTCAGACAAGTTCAATAATTCTTGACTGCGCGTTTAAAAGCATGCAAGCTTTCGACATTGCACGATATAGTTATGTCCTTTAGGGGGTACCTTTCCAATCATACATTGATTTCCCGTGGGTCATACAAGGAGCCGAGCGTTCGCGAAGTGAGGACAAGCCGACTAGTGTGACGTCACAAGTTCGTTGCGGTGCCTGTATTTCTGGTGGGTCCCCCGTTCATCATAACGACGCACTTCCATCACAGTAAGTTTCCCGGCCATCTCCACAGGATAGGCGGGCGTCACAGACTCCTCGACTTGGAAAGAATGTCGATCGTACCGGAGACGTCGGTGACTGTTCAGATGCTCGTTATGAAAATAGTCAATTTTCCGGCACAGTCACTCACTATTTCAGTAAAAAATTACCGGTTACTGCCGTCACCGGCCCCTTCAGATCATGGAGACAGATGTAGTACTTCCTCCAACTGCCGTGAAAATTACATTGCCAGCATGGTTTTCTCAGTGGTTGGAGTGAAGTACTACATCTGTATCCATGGTTTGAAGTCGCTCGGTATAAATGCAAGCAGTCAAGTAGTGAAGTGTATGAGTATTTGTGCTGCGAAAAGTGAATATTTTTCCGGATTGCACGTAAAAGAAGTGCTAAACAAATGTTTCGTATATATCATCATCTCACGTGGTGTGTGCCTACTGTACCATCTGAAAGAGCGAATGCGGAATGAAAATTACTTTAGAGTATTTGTCGATACACTATGAAAAGCAACTGAAACTCTTAGCCCATGGCCGGCTGGAGTGGCCGTGCGGTTCTAGGCGCTACAGTCTGGAGCCGAGCGACCGCTACGGTCGCAGGTTCGAATCCTCCATCGGGCATGGATGTGTGTGATGTCCTTAGATTAGTTAGGTTTAATTAGTTCTAAGTTCTAGGCGACTGATGACCTCAGAAGTAAAGTCGCATAGTGCTCAGAGCCATTTGAACCAATCTTAGCCCACGTAAACACTAGAACGAACATCCAGTGAACATTCTGTTGCCTAATAATAATAATAATAGCTTTGAAGTGAGGTGATGAAAAAAGGAAACAAACCAGCTGGTAGTAACAATGGCTGGCTTACAACTTTGTACAGTATCGCTTCATTTGCTAACATAGGCATCAATAAAACATGCAACACAACTTTATTATATATTATATAATTTAGATTCTCATATAACAAAAATAAAGTTAAGATGCGTCCTCGCCACTGCCTCCCAACGAAGTACGCAATTGTTCTCGAATTAGGAAGTCAATTTACAATATAAGACAACTTTTGTTGGTCTGAAGTTCAGTCATATGAAGATTTCAACTTATATTGATCGCAATAACACACTACTGATTATTAGATTTGGTTGCTAGACGACCGTCCTGAGATCACACATGCTAGAGGTTTTGTGTTTACGTACACTGCAGACTACAACGTCAACGTCTGCGAGTGTATCTAGGCACTAGTTCACTAATGAAGCAAGCTTTCAGTAGACTGTTAATTACACAAGGGGTAGTGTTCTGACATTTTCAAACGGTGAAAAAATGCTTTGACCAATTTTTAACTGTCATAGCTTTATCATTGACATGTTTATGATGTTGTGTAACGTTGTACTCAGGTACACTTTTTAATATACATGGTTCAGAATGTACTCTATAGCCTAGCTGGTATAACCAACACGGTTTTGACAGCTTGGCTCATTAGTGAGCTTTTGCCGAGATACACTTTCCGATGTTGGCGTTGTAGCTTACAGTGTTCATAGACGCAGAAGCTCTAGTATGAGCGACCTGAAGGTGGTTGTCTTGCAACCAAAGCTAGTGTTCAGTTGTAAAGTAATGTGATACTGCGATCTGGATGTCTTAAAAATGTATAACTTTTTACAAAACAGATCGCTTGTCTCAGTCACCGGATGATGTCAGGTCTTACTAATCAACGATGATTATCTTAAATTCCTCCTTGCCGACCTGTCCTATGTCACTGGTCTTTTAGAGTCCGTTTGTGACAGTCGACATCGAGCGAATTCAAATGTGCGCTGCTAGGACAGTAAAACGTCCAGCCATATGAAAGTTTAATATTATGCAGGTCACTACAATGAGAATGTTTGGAAGAATGAGGACGTTGTTCTTGTAAAATCCTGTTGGGTAAACTTGGAGAACATATACTCGTACTTTAATCCTGCCTCGGGCATGGATGTGTGTGATGTCCTTAGGTTAGTTAGGTTTAAGTAGTTCTATGTTCTAGGGGACTGATGACCTCAGAAGTTAAGTCCCATAGTGCTCAGAGCCATCTGAACCATACTCGTACTTTCCTCAAGTCTGGCCGACTATTGTATTGTCTCCAATGTATGTATCGCCTAAAGACCTTGAGAATCAGAGAGATTAGACACAGCGTTGTGTTTCCTTTGTGCCATATACAAGTTGGAGTAGGAGAGACTTGCGGAGTGTACCTAGGATGTTAACAAAAATGTTGTATACTTTGACAGGTGGTAGTATTCATCGAAACAAGGAAATCAAGTGCAGTAAACATTGGTTCAGAAATGTATACTTTATGAGATATTAATGCTCGTTCGTAGTAGACGTTCACCGTGACTTCCATTCATAACAACTGTTCATGGAGGTGCCAACGGGACGCCCATGGTAATGAATCCCCCTGCCCTTCGACGTAAGGGATCATGGTCTCTTTGAAGTTCACATGATTACTGCACTTGGTGAGACACACCGAAACGGCGATCTGTAGCGTCTGCACATCGTTGACTGGAGTCGCCTAAATTAATTCCTTTAAATGTTCTCATAACCAAAAGTTTAAGGAATTGAGTTCTAGGGAACAAGGAGACCAGTCTGGTAGTTCTGAACTAACAGCGTCAGATACTCATTGCTGCGAAAATCTGCTGTTGCACGATGTGTAGTTTTTAGTGTCATTGCGCACCCTACAATTAAGTAGGCAATGTGTTAAAGTCCTGATAACGAGCCACACTTTGTCTTTGCGGTAGACAGTATGGCTCTATTAATCTGAAGCCAAGAACGCCATCCCATACGTTGATAAATGATGGTGATGCCCGCACTCTTTCTACCACTGTATGGAACTTTGCATCAGCTCACACTTGCTAATTATGAAAATCCGCAATACCACCTCTTCTGAACACCTCGTCTGTAAATATCTTTTTTAAAGGCCGCTGACAGAACTGCAATGGGCCACGAAGCTCTTGTGGCCTTAGGGTTTGGACAAGCTGAAGATGGTGTGGATACAGTACAGCAATTGTTCACAATGTACCGCCCAGCCAAGACACTGCATTGCTGCTTATCGTCGCACACTGGTTCCGGGATGTTTGTCGACTAGATATAGCACACTCTGCTCTTCTCTCAGACTTGCGCACAGTCTTCCACTGTCTTCGGGGTTTCTGGAGAATATGTGCTCCCAAGACGCTGAAAAAGTATAATGAACTGCTCATTAGTTGGTATTCCGCAGCATGGATATTTTGTAACGTACAGGGCATGGGCTTGCAAGCTATTTCTACGTGCTAAACCTTAGCAGAAAATCCTATAGGACATCAATTGTGGAATAGTAAACTTCCACAGCCAAAGGTGGTGGGAAAGAGAAAAAGACAATGTACTAAGCCATTCGTACGTACAAGCAGGATAATGACAGTAAAGACGCCATTATACAACATCAGGCTTGGTGGTCTAGCGCTAAATTGCAAACTTGAGACCGTAAGGTCACGAGATCGAATCGCGATCAGACACTTGAATTTTCCAGTCTGCCCTTACACTAGATTCTATCTCTCAGTGACGTGAAGCCCCGATAGCTGAGTGGTCAGAGTGACGGATTGCTGTCCTACGGGCCCGGTTCGATTCTCGGCTGGGGCGGGGATTTTCTCCGCTTAGGGACTGGATGTTGTGTTGTGTTCATCATCATTTCATCCCCATCCGCCCGCAGGTCGCCCGATGTGGCATCGAATGTAATAAGACCTGAACCGAGGCGGCCGGACCTGCCCCGCAACGGGCCTAGCCGCCAATGAGGCCAAATGCTCATTTCCATTCATTTCCAATGATGTGAAGAAACTCCAGGAACGACACATGATTCGGAATCCACGTTAAGCCATTAGGATTACTGGAGTAGTTTAACAGAGCGCAAGTGATCGAAGTGTCGTCCATTGAAAGAACTGGCAAACAGGTGGCTGAATGTCCACCTTGAGGGACACCAGATAATCATGCCATACGAATTTACTTTACTTTACTGTTATACGTTCCCAAAAATGTGAAAATTGCTGCTCAACAACACACTCAAACAGAAAAGCAACTACACTACTGGCCATTAAAATTGCTACACCACGAAGATGAAGTGCTACAGACGCCAAATTTAACCGACAGGAAGAAGATGCTGTGATTTTCAGAGCATTCACACAAGGTTGGCGCCGGTGGCGACACCTACAACGCGCTGACATGAGGAAAGTTTCCAACCGATTTCTCATACACAAACAGCAGTTGACCGGCGTTGTCTGGTGAAGCGTTGTTGTGATGCCTCGTATAAGGAGGAGAAATGCGTATCATCACGTTTCCGACTTTGATAAAGGTCGGATTGTAGCCTATCGCGATTGCGGTTTATCGTATCGCGACATTGCTGCTCGCGTTGGTCGAGATCCAATGACTGTTAGCAGAATATGGAATCGGTGGGTTCAGGAGGGTAATACGGAACGCCGTGCTGGATCCCAACGGCCTCGTATCACTAGCAGTCGAGATGACAGGCATCTTATCCGCATGTCTGTAACGGATCGTGCAGCCAGGTCTCGATCCCTGAGTCAACAGATGGACACGTTTGCAAGACAACAACCATCTGCACGAACAGTTCGACGACGTTAGCAGCAGCATGGACTATCAGCTCGGAGACCATGGCTGCGGTTACCCTTGACGCTGCATCATAGACAGGAGCGTTTGGGATGATGTACTCAACGACGAACCTGGGTGCACGAATGGCAAAACGTCATTTTCTCGGATGAATCCAGGTTCTGTTTACAGCATCATGATGGTCACATCCGTGTTTGGCGACATCGCGGTGAACGCACATTGGAAGCGTTCATTCGTCATCGCCATACTGACGTATCACCCGGCGTGATGGTATGGGGTGCCATTGGTTACACGTCTCGGTTACCTCTTGTTCGCATTGACGATACTTTGAACAGTGGACGCTACATTTCGGATGTGTTACGACCCATGGCTCTACCCTTCATTCGATCCCTGCGAAACCCTACATTTCAGCAGGATAATGCACGACCCCATGCTGCAGGTCCTGTACAGGCCTTTCTGCATACAGAAAATGTTCGACTGCTGCCCTGGCCAGCACATTCTGCAGATCGCTCACCAATTGAAAACGTCTGGTCAATGGTGGCCGAGCAACTGGCTCGTCACAATACGCCAGTGACTAATCTTGATGAGTTGTGGTATCGTGTTGAAGCTGCATGTGCAGCTGTACCTGTACACGCCATCCAAGCTCTGTTTGACTCAATGCCAGGCGTATCAAGGCCGTTATTACGGCCAGAGATGGTTGTTCAGGATACTGATTTCTCAGGATCTATGCATCCAAACTGCGTGAAAATGTAATCACATGTCAAGTCTAGTTTAATACACTCCTGGAAATGGAAAAAAGAACACATTGACACCGGTGTGTCAGACCCACCATACTTGCTCCGGACGCTGCGAGAGGGCTGTACAAGCAATGATCACACGCACGGCACAGCGGACACACCAGGAACCGCGGTGTTGGCCGTCGAATGGCGCTAGCTGCGCAGCATTTGTGCACCGCCGCCGTCAGTGTCAGCCAGTTTGCCGTGGCATACGGAGCTCCATCGCAGTCTTTAACACTGGTAGCATGCCGCGACAGCGTGGACGTGAACCGTATGTGCAGTTGACGGACTTTGAGCGAGGGCGTATAGTGGGCATGCCGGAGGCCGGGTGGACGTACCGCCGAATTGCTCAACACGTGGGGCGTGAGGTCTCCACAGTACATCGATGTTGTCGCCAGTGGTCGGCGGAAGGTGCACGTGCCCGTCGACCTGGGACCGGACCGCAGCGACGCACGGATGCACGCCAAGACCGTAGGATCCTACGCAGTGCCGTAGGGGACCGCACCGCCACTCCCCAGCAAATTAGGGACACTGTTGCTCCTGGGGTATCGGCGAGGACCATTCGCAACCGTCTCCATGAAGCTGGGCTACGGTCCCGCACACCGTTAGGCCGTCTTCCGCTCACGCCCCAACATCGTGCAGCCCGCCTCCAGTGGTGTCGCGACAGGCATGAATGGAGGGACGAATGGAGACGTGTCGTCTTCAGCGATGAGAGTCGCTTCTGCCTTGGTGCCAATGATGGTCGTATGCGTGTTTGGCGCCGTGCAGGTGAGCGCCACAATCAGGACTGCATACGACCGAGGCACACAGGGCCAACACCCGGCATCATGGTGTGGGGAGCGATCTCCTACACTGGCCGTACACCACTGGTGATCGTCGAGGGGACACTGAATAGTGCACGGTACATCCAAACCGTCATCGAACCCATCGTTCTACCATTCCTAGACCGGCAAGGGAACTTGCTGTTCCAACAGGACAATGCACCTCCGCATGTATCCCGTGCCACCCAACGTGTTCTAGAAGGTGTAAGTCAACTACCCTGGCCAGCACGATCTCCGGATCTGTCCCCCATTGAACATGTTTGGGACTGGATGAAGCGTCGTCTCACGCGGTCTGCACGTCCAGCACGAACGCTGATCCAACTGGGGCGCCAGGTGGAAATGGCATGGCAAGCCGTTCCACAGGACTACATCCAGCATCTCTACGATCGTCTCCATGGGAGAATAGCAGCCTGCATTGCTGCGAAAGGTGGATATACACTGTACTAGTGCCGACATTGTGCATGCTCTGTTGTCTGTGTCTATGTGCCTGTGGTTCTGTCAGTGTGATCATGTGATGTATCTGACCCCAGGAATGTGTCAATAAAGTTTCCCCTTCCTGGGACAATGAATTCACGGTGTTCTTATTTCAATTTCCAGGAGTGTATATTTGTCCAATGAATACCCGTTTATCATCTGCATTTCTTCTTGGTGTAGCAATTTTAATGGCCAGTAGTGTAGAACCGCACTTCTGACTGCAGACTAATGTGCACCCAGAGCGCTGTTGTACAGAAAGACATCAAAACTTCATGTGGATCCCGCTGATGGAGCGTCACTGTAATGGCTGTGTTCACATCCACAACCACACGTGTTTCAGCCCTCCTACCGACATGTGTTCCAACCTTAGACAGTTTGCGTTTTCCGCGTCATATTTAGTTTTCTTTGCTTCGATGAGTGCTACCGCCTCTCAAAATATTCGACAGTTTTTTAACATTCTCTACAGTGTACTGTCATGTAGATGTAGATGACGATATCATTATTTATAACGACATTTTTAATGCTTGCACTCTTAAGAACTGTTAAATGTGTAACTCTGTCCAGTCCCATTAATGTGAGCACCCGTCAGAAGCCTGAATAACTATCTTTTGCAGCGGGGACCGCTGCGAGACGTGTGGTAAGAGAGTCAATGAGACACTGGAAGGTGCCGAAAGGGATGTGGAGCCATGCCGTCTCCAGTGACGTGGCCAGTTGCGCTAGGTATCTGGGTTGAGCACCCATGACGCGTAGAGCCCAAGGTGGTCCCACAGATTGGGTTTTAATCCGGGTAGTGCGGTGGCCAGGCGAGTGCGATGTACTCATCCTGATGGTCTCAGAACCACGCACGTACACTGCGAGCTGTGTGACACACTGTGTTGTCCTGCTGGTAGCTGCTATTGTGCTGAGCAAAAATAAACTGCACATAGAGGTGGGCAATCGTTATAGGCACAGAAAGCTGGCTAAAGCCTGAAATAAGTTCTGCAGAAATTTTTACGAAGTCTCAGACGGTGTTCAGGAAAGATAGATTAGGCAGAATTAGTGGTGGAGTGTTTGTGTCTGTCAGTAGTGGTTTATCTTGTAGTGAAGTCGAAGTAGATACTCCGTGCGAATTGGTATAGGTGGAAGTTATACTTAACAGCCGAACTAAGTTAATAACTGGATCCTTCTACCGACCCCCAGACTCCGATGATATAGTTGCTGAACAGTTCAGAGAAAACTTGAGTCTCGTAACAAATAAATACCCCACTCATACGGTTATAATTGGTGGGGACTTCAACCTTCCCTCGATATGTTGGCGAAAGTACTTGTTCAAAACCGGTGGTAGGCAGAAAACATCTTCCGAGATTGTCCTAAATGCTTTCTCCGAAAATTATTTCGAGCAGTTAGTCCACGAACCCACGCGAATTGTAAATGGTTGCGAAAACACACTTGACCTCTTACCCACAAACAATCCAGAGCTAATAGACAGCATCATGACTGATACAGGAATTAGTGATCACAAGGTCGTTGTAGCTAGGCTCAATACCGTTTCTTCCAAATCCACCAGAAACAAACGCAAAATAATTTTATTTAAAAAAGCGGATAAAGTGTCACTAGAAGCCTTCCTAAGAGACAATCTCCATTCCTTCCGAACTGATTATGCAAATGCAGACGAGATGTGGCTCAAATTCAAAGATATAGTAGCAACAGCAATTGAAAGATTCATACCTCATAAATTGGTAAGAGATGGTACTGATCCCCCGTGGTACACAAAACAGAGGCAACGGAAAAAGCATGCGAAGTTCAAAAGAACGCGAAATGCCGAAGATTGGCTAAAATTTACAGACGCGCAAAATTTGGCACGGACTTCAATGCGAGATGCCATTAATAGGTTCCACAACGAAACATTGTCTCGAAATTTGGTAGAAAATCCGAAGAAATTCTGGTCGTATGTAAAGTACACAAGCGGCAAGACGCAGTCAATACCTTTGCTGCGCAGTGCCGATGGTACTGTTACCGACGACTGTGCCGCTAGAGCGGAGTTATTGAACGCAGTTTTCCGAAATTCCTTCACCAGGGAAGACGAATGGAATATTCCAGAATTTGAAACACGAACAGCTGCTAGCATGGGTTTCTTAGAAGTGGATACCTTAGGGGTTGCGAAGCAACTCAAATCGCTTTATAGGGGCAAGTCTTCAGGTCCAGATTGTATACCGATTAGGTTCCTTTCAGATTACGCTGATACAATAGCTCCCTATTAGCAATCATATACAACCGCTCGCTCACCGATAGATCTGTACCTACAGATTGGAAAATTGCGCAGGTCGCACCAGTGTTTAAGAAGGGTATTAGGAGTAATCCATCGAACTACAGACCTATATCATTGACGTCGGTTTGGAGTAGGGTTTTGGAGCATATACTGTATTCAAACATTATCAGTCACCTCGAAGGGAACGGTCTATTGATACGTAATCAGCATGGTTTCAGAAAACATCGTTCTTGTGCAACGCAGGTAGCTCTTTATTCGCACGAAGTAATGGCCGCTATCGACAGGAGATCTCAAGTTGATTCCGTATTTCTAGATTTCCGGAAAGCTTTTGACACCGTTCCTCACAAGCGACTTCTAATCAAGCTGCGGGCCTATGGGGTATCGTCTCAGTTGTGCGACTGGATTCGTGATCTCCTGTCAGGAAGGTCGCAGTTCGTAGTAATAGACGGCAAATCATCGAGTAAAACTGAAGTCCTATCAGGTGTTCCCCAGGGAAGCGTCCTGGGACTTCTGCTGTTCCTGATCTATATAAATGACCTGGGTGACAACCTGAGCAGTTCTCTTAGGTTGTTCGCAGATGATGCTGTAATTTACCGTCTAGTAAGGTCATCCGAAGACCAACATCAGTTGCAAAGCGATTTAGAAAAGATTGCTGTATGGTGTGGCAGGTGGCAGTCGACGCCAAATAACGAAAAGTGTGAGGTGATCCACATGAGTTCCAAAAGGAATCCGTTGGAATTCGATTACTCGATAAATAGTACAATTCTCAAGGCTGTCAATTCAACTAATTACCTGGATGTTAAAATTACGAACAACTTCAGTTGGAAAGACCACATAGATAATATTGTGGGGAAGGTGAGCCAAAGGTTGCCTTCCATTGGCAGGACACTTAGAAGATGCAACAAGTCCACTAAAGAGACAGCTTACTCGTTCGTCCTCTGTTAGAATATTGCTGCGCGGTGTGGGATCCTTACCAGGTGGGACTGACGGAGGAAATCGAAAGGGTGCAAAAAAGGGCAGCTCGTTTTGTATTATCACGTAATAGGGGAGAGAGTGTGTCAGATATGATACGCGAGTTGGGATGGAAGTCATTAAAGCAAAGACGTTTTTCGTCGTGGCGAGATCTATTTACGAAATTTCAGTCACCAACTTTCTCTTCCGAATGCGAAAATATTTTGTTGAGCCCAACCTACATAGGTAGGAATGATCATCAAAAAATAAGAGAAATCAGAGCTCGAACAGAAAGGTTTAGGTGTTCGTTTTTCTCGCACGCTGTTCGGGAGTGGAATGGTAGAGAGATAGTATGATTCTGGTTCGATGAACCCTATGCCAAGCACTTAAATGTGAATTGCAGAGTAGTCATGTAGATGTAGATGTAGATGTAGAAGATCGCCAAGGATAGAAGCATGCTTCTGTTGATCCAGTGTGCCTTCCACAATAACGCGATAACCTCGGGAATGCCATAACGCCCCCTACCGTGGCCTGGACCCTTCCGAGGATTGTTGAAGTGTTTGCTTTCGGACGTTTCACACCGTAAGCGCCAACGGCGCTCCGATGGAGCATAAAACGTGATTTATCTCAAAAGGGCACCTGTAACCACTCAGCGGACATCCAGTAGCGGTTTTTTTTGTCATCAGTCTTCTGATTGGTTTGATTCGGCCAGCCACGAATTCCTCACCTGTGCTAACCTCTTCATCTGAGAGCAGCACTTGCAACTTACGTCCTCAATTATTTGCTGGATGTATTCCAATCTCTGTCTTCCTCTACAGTTTTTGCCCTCTACAGCTCGCTGTAGTACCAACCAATTCATTCCCACATGTCTTAACAGATGACCTATCAATCTGTCCCTTCTCCTTATCAGTGTTTCCCACATATTCCTTTCATCTCCCATTCTGCGCGGAACCTCCTCATTCCTTATCTTATCGGTCCAACTAATTTTCAACATATTTCTGTAACACCACATCTCAAATGATTCGATTCTCTTCTGTTCCGCTTTTCCCACGGTTCATGTTTCACTACCATACAATGCTGTACTCCAGACGTCATTCTGAGAAATTTCTTCCTCAAATTAAGGCTGATATTTGATATTAGTAGACTCCTCTTGGTCAGGAATGTCCTTTCGGCCGTTGCTAGTCTGCTTTTGATGTCCTCATTGCTCCGTCCGTCAATGGTTATTTTACTGCCTAGGTAGCAGAATTCCTTAACATCTTGTACTTCGTGACCATCAATCCTGATGTCCCTCTTCTCATTTCTACTACTTCTCATTACCTTCGTCTTTCTTCGATTTACTCTCAATCCATACTCTATACTCATTAGATTGTCCATTCCGTTCAGCAGATCATGTAATTTTTCTTCACTTTCACTCAGGAGAGCAATGTCGTCAGCGAATCGTATCATTGATATCCTTTCACCTTGAATTTTAATTCCACTCCTGAACCTTTCTTTTATTTCCGCCATCGTTTCCTCGAGGTACAGATTGAACAGTAGGGGCGAAAGGCTACAGCCTTGTCTTACACCCTATCTAATACGAGCACTTCGTTCTTGGTCGTCCATTCTTATTATTCCCTATTAGCTGTTTTACATACTGTGTATGACCCATCTCTGCCTATAGCTTACCTCTACTTTTTCAGAATTTCGAACATCTTGCACCATTTTATATTGTCGAACGCTTTTTCTAGGTCGACAAATCCTATGAATGTGTCTTGATTTTTCTTTAGTCTTGCCTTCATTATTAACAGCAACGTCAGAATTGCCTGTGTTGTACCTTTACCTTTACTAAAGCCAAACTGTTCGTCATCCAGCAAATCCTCAATTTTCTTTTCCATTCTTCTGTATGTTATTCTAGTAAGGGACTTGGATGCAAGAGCAGTTAAGCTGATTGGGCGATAATTCTCGCACTTGTCAGCTCTTGCCGTCTCCGGAATTGTGTGGATGATGCTTTTCCGAAAGTCAGATTTTATGTCGCCAGACTCATACATTATACACACCAACGTGAATAGTCGTTTTGTTGCCACTTCCCCCAAATTATTTTAGAAATTCTGATGAGATGTTATCGATCCCTTCTGCCTTATTTGATCTTAAGTCCTCCAAAGCTCTTATAAATTCTGATTCTAATACTGGATCCCCTAACTCTTCTAAATGAACTCCTGTTTCTTCTTCTAAAACATCAGACAAATCTTCCCCCCTCAAAGAGGCTTTCAACGTATTCTTTCCATCTATCCGCTCTCTCCTCTGCATTTACCAGTGGAATTTCCGTTGCACTCGTAATGTTATCACCTTTGCTTTTATGTCACTGAAGGTTGTTTTGACTTTCCTGTATGCTGGGTCTGCCCTTCCAACAATAATTTCTTTTTCGTTGTCTTCACATTTTTCCCGCAGCCATTTCGTCTTAGGTTCCCTGCATTTCCTATTTATTTCATTCCTCAGCGACTTGTATCTCTGTATTCCCGAGCCTCCCGGAACATTTTTGTACTTCCTCCTTTCATCAATCAATTGAAGTATTTCTTCTGTTAGCGATGGTTTCTTCACAGTTACCTTCTTTCTACCTATATTTTCCTTCCCAAATTCTGTGATGGCCCTTTTTATAAATGTCCATAACTCTTCAACTGTACTGCCTACTGAGGTCTTCCTTATTACTGTATCTACAGCCTTAGAGAAATTCGAGCGTATCTAGTAATTGCTTAGTGCTTCCGTATCCCACTTATTTGTGTATTGATTCTTCCTGATTAATGTCTTAAACTTCAGCCTACTCTTCATCACTACTATACTGTGATCTGAGTCTATGTTTGCTCCTGGGTACGTCTTACAATCCAGTATCTGATTTTGGAATCTCTGTCTGACCATGATGTAATCTAACTGAAATCTTCCTGTATCACCAGGCCTTTTTCAAGTATACCTCCTTCTCTTGTGATTCTTGAACAGCGTATTCGCTATTACTAGCTGAAACTTGTTACAGAACTCAATTAGTCTTTCTCCTCTCTCATTCCTTGTCCCAAGCCCATATTCTCGTGTAACCTGTTCTTATACTCCTTCCCCTACAACTGAACTCCAGTCTCCCATGACTATTAGATTTTCATATCCCTTTACGTACTGTTTTACCCTTTCAATATCGTCGTACACTTTCTCTATCTCTTCGTCTTCAACTTGCGACATCGGCATATATACCTGAACTATCGCTGTCGGTGTCGGTTTGCTGTCGGTTCTGAGAAGAGCAACCCTATCACTGAACTGCCCTATCACTGAACTGTTCACAGTAACACACTCTGTTCATAATGAATCCTACTCCCGTAATACCATTTTCTGTTGCTGTTGATATTATCCTATACTGATCTTACCAGAAATCCTTGTCTTCTTTCCACTTCACTTCACTGAGCTCTACTATATCTAGATTGTACCTTTGCATTTCCCTTTTCAAATTTTCTAGTTTCCCAACCACGTTCAAGCTTCTCACATTGCACGCCCCAACTCGTAGAACGTTATTCTTTCGTTGATTATGCAATCTTTTTCTCATGGTAACCTCCCCCCTTGGCAGTCCCCTCCCGGAGATCCGAATGGGGGACTATTACGGAATCTTTTGCCAATGGAGAGATCATCATGACACTTCTTCGATTACAGGCCACATGTATTGTGGATACACGTTACGTGTCTTTAATGCAGTGGTTTCCATTGCCTTCTGCATCCTCATGCCTTTGATCATTGCTGAATCTTCCGCCTTTAGGGGCAATTTCCCACCCCTAGGAAAAGAGAGTGCCCTGAACCTCTATCCACTCCTCCGCCCTCTTTGACAAGGCCGTTGGCAGAATGAGGCTGACTTCTTATGCCGGAAGTCTTCGGCCGCCAATGCTGATTATTTATCAAAATTTAAGCAGCGGTGGGATTCTAACCCGGAACCGAAGATGTTTTGATTATCAATCAATGAAGCAAAGACGCTACCCCTAGACCACGGGTATAATATCCGTTTGCAGTACTGGTAAATTCCAGCCTCCGTCGCAGGTGAACAACAGTGAGTATTTGTATAGGAACTAAGTGCCTGATGCGGGGGCTAGTACGCAACAACGATCGCTGAGCTGTCGTTGAGAAGAGACTGTTGATAGCCCTTTGGTAGTTCTGGGCGATGAGTTTCTCAACAGTTGCAAGTCTATTCGGCAGTACACATCTCCGCAGCCGTCATTCACCCATCTCTTCTATGCCCCCTGGTGCACCACAGTTGCCTTGGTTTTGGATAGCGCTAGCAGATACATCGTTCCGTTTCAGCCTTACGACGACTGCACTGTGCTCCGTGCCCGCCCCCCCCCCCCCCCTCCTTTCCGACGTGCTTCACATATTCTCCACTGTTTGTGCTGCCACCTGCCGATTTTGAGTGGTTTTTGCGCGTTGCCTATGTCGAACATAGGCGGTTGTCACATTATTGTGACTGCACCGTGTATTTGCGCTAACTGTTGTTGTTGTGGTCTTCAGTCCAGAGACTGGTTTGATGCAGCTCTCCATGCTACTCTATCCTGTGCAAGCTTCTTCATCTCCCGTTACCTACTGCAACCTACATCCTTCTGAATCTGTTTAGTGTATTCATCTCTTGGTCTCCCTCTACGATTTTTTCCCTCCACGCTGTCCTCCAATACTAAATTGGTGATCCCTTGATGGCTCAGAATATGTCCTACCAAGTGATCCCTTCTTCTAGTCAAGTTGTGCCACAAATTTCTCTTCTCCCCAATTCTTTTCAATACCTCCTCATTAGTTATGTGATCTACCCATCTAATATTCATCACCCTTCTGTAGCACCACATTTCGAAAGCCTCTAGTCTCTTCTTGTCTAAACTGTTTATCGTCCAAGTTTCACTTCCATACAAGGCTACACTCCATACTTTCAGAAACGACTTCCTGACACTTAAATCTGTACTCGATGTTAACAAATTTCTCTTCTTCAGAAACGCTTTCCTTGCCATTGCCAGTCTACATTATATATCCTCTCTACTTCGACCATCATCAGTTGTTTTGCTCCCCAAATAGCAAAACTCATTTACTACGTTAAGTGCCTCATTTCCTAATCTAATTCCCTCAGCATCACCCGAGTTAATCCGACTACATTCCATGATCCTCGTTTTGCTTTTGTTGACGTTCGTCTTATATCCTCCTTTCAAGATACTGTCCATTCCGTTCAGATGCTCTTGCAAATCCTTTGCTGTCTATGACATAATCACAATGTCATCGGCAACCTCAAAGTTTTTATTTCTTCTCCATGGATTTTAATACCTACTCCGAATTTTTCTTTTGTTTCATTTACTCCTCACTCAATATACAGATTGAATAACTGCAACCCTGTCTCACTCCCTTCCCTACCACTGTTTCCCTTTCATGCACCTCGACGGTTATAATTGCCATCTGGTTTCGGTACAAATTGTAAATAGCCTTTCGCTACCTGCATGTGACCCCTGACACCTTCAGAATTTGAAAGAGAGTATTCCAGTCAACATTGCCAAAAGCTTTCTCTAAGTCTATAAATGCTAGAAACGTAGGTTTGCCATTCCTTAATCTATTTTCTAATATAAGTCGTAGGGTCAATATTGCCTAACGTGTTCCAACATTTTTACGGAATCTAAACTGATCTTCCCCGAGGTCGGCTTCTGCCAGTTTTTCCATTCGTCTATAAAGAATTCGTGTTAGTATTTTGCAGCCGTACTTATTAAACTGATAGTTCGGTAATTTTCACACCTGTCAACACCTGATTTCATTGGGATTGGAATTATTATATTATTCTTGAAGTCTGAGGGATTTAGCCTGTCTCATACATCTTGCTCACCAGATGGTAGAGTTTTGTCAGGGCTGGCCGCGCGTTATTAGCCGAGCGGTCCAGGGCGCTGCAGTCATGGACTGTGCGGCTGGTCCCGGCGGAGGTTCGAACTCTCCCTCGGGTATGGGTGTGTGTGTTTGTCCTTAGGATAATTTAGGTTAAGTAGTGTGTAAGCTTAGGGACTGATGACATTAGCAGTTAAGTCCCATAAGATTTCAGACACATTTGAACATTTTTTGTCTAGGCTGACTCTCAGTAGTTCTAATGGGATGTTGTCTACTCCTGGGGCCTTGTTTCGACTTAGGTCTTTCAGTGCTCTGTCAAACTCTTCACGCAGTATCATATCTCCCATTTCATCTTCATTTACATCCTCTTCCATTTCCATAATATTGTCCTCAAGAACATCGCCCCTGTATAGACCCTCTGAATACTGCTTCCACCTTTCTGCTTTCCCTTCTTTGCTTAGAACTGGGTTTCCATGTGAGCTTTTGTCATTCATACAAGTGGTTCTCTTTTCTCCAAAGGTCTCTTTAATTTTCCTGTAGACAGTATCTATCTTACCCCCTCACATTTGTGCTCTAGCCATCCCTGCTTAGCCACTTTGCACTTCCAGTCGATCTCATTTTTGAGACGTTTGCATTCCTTTTTTCGTGCTTCATTTACTGTAATTTTGTATTTTCTCCTTTCATCAATTAAATTCAATATCTCTTCTGTTACCCAAGTATTTCTATTAGCCCTCGTGTTTTTACCTACTTGATCGTCTGCTGCCTTCACTGTTTCATCTCTCAAAGCTACCCATTCTTCTTCTACTGTATTTCTTTCCCGAATTGTTGTCAATGGATCCCTAACGCTCTCCCTGAAACTCCCTAAAACCTCTGGTTCTGTCAGTTTATCCAGGTCCCATCTCCTTACATTCCCACCTTTTTGCAGTTTCTTTAGTTCTAGTCTACAGTTCATAACCAACAGATTGTGGTCAGAGTCCACATCTGCCCCTGGAAATGTCTTACGATTTATGACCTGGTTCCTGAATCTCTGTCTTACCATTATATAATCTATCTGACACCTTCCAGTATCTCCAGGCTTCTTCCATGTATACAACATTCTTTCACGATTCTGGAACGAAGTTTTAGCTATAATTAAGTTATACTCGGTGCAAAATTCTACCAGGCGGCTTCCTCTTTCATTCCTTGCTCCCATTCCATGTTCACCTATTACTTTCCCTTCTCTTCCTTTTTCCTACGATCGAATTCCAGTCACCCATGACTATTAAATTTTCATCTCCCTTCACTATCTGAATAATTTCTTTTATCTCATCATACATTTCATCAATCTCTTCATCATCTGCGGAGGTAGTTGGTGTATAAACTTGTACTACTGTGGTAGGCGTGGGCTTCGTATCTATCTTGGCCACAATAATGCGTTAATTATGCTGTTTGTAATAGCTTAGCCGCATTCCTATTTCTTAATTCATTATTAAACCTACTCCTGCATTACCCCTATTTGATTTTGTATTTATAACCCTGTATTCACCTGACCAGAAGTCTTGTTCCTCCTGCCACCGGACTTCACTAATTCCCACTATATCTAACTTTAACCTATCCATTTCCCTTTTTAAATTTTCTAACCTACCTGCGCGATTAATCAATCTGACATTCCACGCTCCGACCCGTAGAACGCCAGTTTTCTTTCTTCTGATAACAACGTCCTCCTGAGTAGTCCCGGCCCAGAGATGGAAATGGGGGACTATTTTACCTCCGGAATATTTTACCCAAGAGGACGCCATCATCATTTAACCATGCAGTAAAGCTGCATGCCCTCGGGAAAAATTACGACTGTAGCTTCCCCTTGCTTTCAGCCGTTCGCAGTACCAGCACAGCAAGGCCGTTTTGGTTTGTGTTACAAGGATAGATCAGTCAGTCATCCAGACTGTTGCCCCTGCAACTACTGGAAAGGCTGCTGCCCCTCTTCAGGAACCATACGTTTGTGTTGCCTCTCAACAGACACCCCTCCGTTGTGGTTGCACCTACGGTACGGCTATCTGTATCGCTGAGGCACGCAAGCCTCCCCATCAACGGCAGGTCCATGGCTCATGGGGGGATGGAGGGGGGGGGGAGGTTGCGCTAACTTAGATTGTTAAATTACCACGACTGTCAAAATGCAGAGTCTGACAAAAACAGTGAAGCACCTAGAAGGGAAGGAGCAAACGAAATTAAACTTCTCGGATGGAGATGGTATGTGATGTTATTTCAGTGATTACAAAATCGAGGCAAATGAAGAGAGAATTTGGCAGTATGAGCCCAGTTATGACGTTGTATACTTCCTGGCATGGATTCATGCACTAATCCTCTACTAAGGCAAGCTGGCCCATAGTTGCAATTACTCTTTGTTATCCTGGTATTGAGTTGGCGTCCGATCTGGCCCCACACATGATGCATCGGACGCACATCTGCTTATCATGCTGGCCACCGCGGGGGTATTCCACGCATAGAGTTCATAGAGACACGTACCGTGGGTGGGTGAGCATCATCCTGTCGTAAAATGGCACCATGGTACTGTCGCATGAGAGCTAACACAGAAGGACACAGGCTGCAGGCGACATAGCGTTGTGCCGCCAGAGTTCCCTTAATAAGTACCAGCTGTGACCTGAAATCGTACCCGATATATTTCCGCATCTTGAGGCGAGGAGTAACACCACTGTGCGTCTCCAAAACACTGGAAAAATGGATCTTTTCCCCTTATCACCGCCATGCTCGTTGACGCTGGTCATCCGGTGTTGTGCAGAACTGGACTCGTCGCTGAAAACAGTGCCATGCAATTCATCAGCGGTTCGTGCTTCCGGGTGACGACACAACTCCAAACGCAGCCGTTTCTGTTGTATTGTTTACGCCTCTTATACACTATGCCAGGCCGCCGAACAACATGTCTGCAGCTCGTGGTCTCGTGGCTAGCGTTGCTGCCTGTGGATCACAGAGTCCCGAGTTCGATTCCCGACTAGGTTGGGGATTTTTTCTGCCCGGTGACTAGGTATTTATATTGTCCTCATCATTTCACCATCATTATTCGTGACAGTGGCTAGATTGGACTGTGTTAAAAACTGGGACATTCTACGGCCGCGCAGTTGAGCGCCCCACAACCCAATCATCATCGTAACAACACTCGACACGAGCAACGCTAATGCACTCTGGTGGCCGTTCCATCCCTCTCAGAGAACTGCAACTCTGGTTATGTACATACCCGCCGATGGTGCGCACCTGTCTTTTGGGTGCTCCAGTTTTCGTCAGGCAGTGCATTCGACCAATACAGTGTTTAGAACATTGTCTGTGAAACAAATTAAGTTTCATATTTGAATTCGCTCATGACTAGCGGGAGTAAATTAGGAAGCACTGAATGCAAGTGAAGGTATTCCATTAAAAGTAGCACAGAATGAATCTGTAGAGAGATATTTCGAATATTTAATTTGCTCCATAGTGAATACTTTGTGAGATATTGCACTAATGCCACTGATGCAACTTTTCGATAGCATTCCTGGGGGCTATGTTTGCATCCTTGGTTGAATGTTATAGAACAAGAAAATGGCCTGTCAACTGGAAGTATGGGTCACACAAAAAACGCGGTTCTTAGAATACAAAATTGCCAAAACGAAGGTGAGGAATTAAGATTCTGTGGACGACGAGGATATTACAGAAGAAGTTCAAACGCGATTTGGACAGGGATGTGGAACGAAATTCTTTTCAGTGTAACAATATGGAGAAAGTATGGAAAATTTAAACCCAAAACTTTCTCTCTATGAAAGCGCGAGGCAGCATTATTTTGTTTTTAGATAATGTGAACAGCAAAATAGGTAAGTGTAGTGAAACAGGTGCCTTATTCTTGATATTCTATGCAGTCATACTGTATCTATCGTTTGATTTCTACCGTTTAACAGCTGCAAGTTGCAGTCTTAACTGTGAAATCACTACATCAAAGACGACGAACAGTGATTCGAATGAATGTGAAGTAACTAGCAACAAATCGTGCAACAGAATGTTAAAACATCAGGAACCAGCTTGAGACCTCGTCTATTATGTTACTTCCTGAGACAAAGTCACTGACAGGTGGTTTGCGCCAACAAAGAGTGAGAGGTTTTCCCTGTTACTGGGTGCTTCATTATCAGCTTAACTTGCGATAAGAAGAGTTATGACAAGGTATTTTATCGGAATGTGTTTTACGTATATGAGATAACACAGTAAATCCGACCAACGGACAATGCAGTTTTTAAAGTAATTCTAGGAATTATCGCGCAAGCCGTATGTCCCAACCGCGAAGGAAAAAACAGCTGACAGCGAGCCATTTGAGCGAAATTGTGATGCGCTACTTATTGCGAAACTCATCTCTGCCTATCGATAGTCATTCTAATTTCTCTGATAAATAATATCGGACGATGAAAACAAAGAGATAAGTAACTCACAGCTATCTTTAAGATAAAATTTTTTCGTTGGTTTAGAATTTGATTTTATAATTATTTTATTGTTTTCATTAAGATTTTAGGTTTAATCTAATAGCCTTTTAATTTAATTTAATAATCTTTTTAACTACGTGTCAGACTACAGCCGCGTGTCCAACGACGTAGTGGAACCAGATTAAGTTCTCAGATGAGTCCTTATTCAGTTCGTAGAATGATTCTCGATATCAGCTAGCGTGCAGAGAACGATTTCTTTACCACAAACTTACTTGGTGGTGTTGCGATGAGCGTAATATCATGATAACGTAAACAGCACTCAGGGATTAGGCTTGTTCCGGCCGTTGCCCAGAAGGCAGTTCGAGGAGTGATCTGTGATCGTGGGACACGTGACCAGCATGCCGCTAAGCCCTCCAGACGTTATTGCCAGTAGATGAAAATCTGGGGATGCCGCTGCTTCTTTATTCAAGCAGCTTCGCATTTGGCTTCGCAAGGGCTGAGTGGACCCCGTACCATAGGCTACACCTCAGAAAAATATCTGAGGAGTTACCAGGAATCGAGCTCTCGTAATTCCGCACCGAAGGCAGTAACACTAAACATTCGGCTAAGGAGACGATCGCAAGAGCCTGCTCTTTCCACATCTTCTTAGAACAATCAATTACATGGAAGTACACGTTCAACTTTCCCGTGAGGGTGCGGACGGAGCCTCTGAGGCGTGGAGAACGGCCTTGCCAGCGGTCCGTCTGTACTCGTTGGATACAGGGGAGTGAGGGCACGGCGTGAATGTATCACCCAGTTTACAGGCGGATGCAAGTCCCAGGAGCGTGGTGATCTTTTCGGGAGTTGTGGCACTGGCGCTCAGAGTATGACCTTACGACAAACCATTATGAACCTGAATGTCGCAGTATGGGAGTGTTGTTTAGAAACAGCGAAAACCGCTGAAAATGAACAAGGCCTCGGAGCCCTTTACAAGGGGGATGGCAGATGAAATTCACTAAATGACAGCCTGATATCACTGGCACCCGTCTGCCGTGGGATCTAGAACTTATTCTGATGTCATACGCAATGAGGTATTTCGAACAGAATGGCGTACTTCACGTCAACCAGCACGGATTCCGAAAACGTCAGTCATGCGACACCCAAATCGCGCTTTCCCCTGATTATATCTTAAAATCCATAAATCAATATAATCAGCAGAACACAGTACAACTTGACTGCCAAAAGCATTATACGCAATACCATGTCAACGGTTTTTGTAAAAAGTGCAATAATATTGGGTATCAAACTAAATTTGCGACCGGATTGAGGGTTTGTTTGCGGGGAGGACGTAGTGCCTTATCTCGCATGGACAGTCATCGACCGAAGTTGAAACTTTGATCGTGAGCCAGGCAGTTGTACTGGAACACCTGCTGTCCACGTTGTATATTACCCATCTCGAAGACAATGTTAATAATTACATTATACGTTTTCGGATGTAATTATCTGTGATGAAATACTACACTCCTGGAAATTGATATAAGAACACCGTGAATTCATTGTCCCAGGAAGGGGAAACTTTATTGACACATTCCTGGGGTCAGATACATCACATGATCACACTGACAGAACCACAGGCACATAGACACAGGCAACAGAGCATGCACAATGTCGGCACTAGTACAGTGTATATCCACCTTTCGCAGCAATGCAGGCTGCTATTCTCCCATGGAGACGATCGTAGAGATGCTGGATGTAGTCCTGTGGAACGGCTTGCCATGCCATTTCCACCTGGCGCCTCAGTTGGACCAGCGTTCGTGCTGGACGTGCAGACCGCGTGAGACGACGCTTCATCCAGTCCCAAACATGCTCAATGGGGGACAGATCCGGAGATCTTGCTGGCCAGGGTAGTTGACTTACACCTTCTAGAGCACGTTGGGTGGCACGGGATACATGCGGACGTGCATTGTCCTGTTGGAACAGCAAGTTCCCTTGCCGGTCTAGGAATGGTAGAACGATGGGTTCGATGACGGTTTGGATGTACCGTGCACTATTCAGTGTCCCCTCGACGATCACCAGTGGTGTACGGCCAGTGTAGGAGATCTCTCCCCACACCATGATGCCGGGTGTTGGCCCTGTGTGCCTCGGTCGTATGCAGTCCTCATTGTGGCGCTCACCTGCACGGCGCCAAACACGCATACGACCATCATTGGCACCAAGGCAGAAGCGACTCTCATCGCTGAAGACGACACGTCTCCATTCGTCCCTCCATTCACGCCTGTCGCGACACCACTGGAGGCGGGCTGCACGATGTTGGGGCGTGAGCGGAAGACGGCCTAACGGTGTGCGGGACCGTAGCCCAGCTTCATGGAGACGGTTGCGAATGGTCCTCGCTGATACCCCAGGAGCAACAGGGTCCCTAATTTGCTGGGAAGTGGCGGTGCGGTCCCCTACGGCACTGCGTAGGATCCTACGGTCTTGGCGTGCATCCGTGCGTCGCTGCGGTCCGGTCTCAGGTCGACGGACACGTGCACCTTCCGCCGACCACTGGCGACAACATCGATGTACTGTGGAGACCTCACGCCCCACGTGTTGAGCAATTCGGCGGTACGTCCACCCGACCTCCCGCATGCCCACTATACGCCCTCGCTCAAAGTCCGTCAACTGCACATACGGTTCACGTCCACGCTGTCGCGGCATGCTACCAGTGTTAAAGACTGCGATGGAGCTCCGTATGCCACGGCAAACTGGCTGACACTGACGGCGGCGGTGCACAAATGCTGCGCAGCTAGCGCCATTCGACGGCCAACACCGCGGTTCCTGGTGTGTCCGCTGTGCCGTGCGTGTGATCATTGCTTATACAGCCCTCTCGCAGTGTCCGGAGCAAGTATGGTGGGTCTGACACACCGGTGTCAATGTGTTCTTTTTTCCATTTCCAGGAGTGTATCTGAAGAATGCTGCATCAACATCCAAGCAGATCTTTACGAGATTTCAAAGTTTTCTAAAGACTGACACATTGCTTTAAATGCACAGAAATGTCAAATTGTGCACTTCACGTTAGTATCCTAAGACTACAGTATCAGTGAGCCATAATCATATTGGGTTGGTGCTTAAGTTCCTAGCGTTTTTCCATAAGGTGAATAATAAACACAACAGTCACACAACAGAGACTTTAGTGATCAATAATATTGTCTCTTTCACTGTTTACAACAATCTGCTAACGCTGTGGTAACTTTTCCATTCCGTGAATGTAGAAATCATGTTATTTTGAGGCGAAGAACTCGTCGAGTGATTATAATTGCGTGCGCTTCCATGGCCAGAGTCAGTCGACATAAAAGTTTTCTGGGTGTGGTACCGCGTCATAATGTATAAAACTACTGCTGCTACAGCGTTGGCAGAGTGTTGTAAACAGTGCTGCTACAACAGTAGTTTTATACATTATGACGCGGTACCACACCCAGAAAACTTTTATGTCGTCGAGCCATGATCTGAACGCATTTTCATTGGACAGGATATTCCCTGAAGATTGTTCGATAGAGAGCGGAGAAGGTGAAAACCTGAGGGCGCTAAATTAGGTCAGTAAGGTAGGTACGGAATTACTTCCCAATCCAACTCCTGAACAGTGTTTTTATGTCAGTCTAGCAGAATGCGGGCGAGCATTATCATGGAGTAGCCTCACTTCACGCAATCTTCCTGATCGTTGTTCTTGGATTGCGTCTGTAAGACGTCTCAGTTGTTGACAACAAATGTCAGCAGTGATGGTTACACCTCAAGGAAGCAATTCGCAGTACACTACACCGTCGCTGTTCCACCAGATGCATAACATTATCTTTTTTGGATGAGCCCAGGTCTTTCCGCAGGGAGTTGATGCCTTCTTTCGGCTCAACCATTCCGTTCTTTTCGTTATGTTAGCATAGACACATCATTTCTCGTCACCAGTAACGATACAGCAAAGGAATGGTCTGTTTGTTCAAGAGCCAACTGATGACGAGCAAGCAGAGATGCACTTATGGCCACCCGTTTATTTTTGTGATTGGCCTAGAGGATGCGATACCCACACTCCCAATTTTTGAACGTTTCCCATTGCATGAAAATGTTGCACGATGGTCGAATGATCACAGTTCATCACATTTGACAATTGTCGAGTACCCTGACCCCATGTAGCCTCCACGGGAGGCAATGCAGTCGCTGACTACGGCATCCAGTCGATCGTACAGATGGCGAATACTGTCCTAGGATACGTTATGCCACCCTTGCTCGACCTGTTCATGCAGTTCTGTTAAGAGTTGTTTGCTGACGAATCGCACGAGTCACTTTTCGTTACACCATATCCCACACGTGCTCGATTGGGGACTAGTCCGGAGATCGAGCTTGCCAGGGAAGCTGCTGCACTTTTGCAGAGCGCGATGAGTTTCACAGACAGTATGTGGGCCAGCACTATCTTTTAGGAACAACACATCACCTTCCTGTTGCAAGAAAGGCAAAAGAACGAGTCTAACAACATTCTGAAGGTAGCGAGCGTTGGTTAACGTCCCCTCTAGATACATCAAAGGTGAACGAGAGTTGTAGCTTACTGCACCCCAGACCATAAGGCCCGTTTGTCTTGGACGAATGCCCTCTACGAGACAGCGTTCACCACGTCTACGTCATACACGTAAACGACCATCAAATGCGTGTAAGCAGAATCTGTTTTAATTGCTGAAGTCCACGACGCCCCATTTCGTTTTCCACGTAATCCTCTGACGGCACCAGTCGAGCCGAGCACGCTGAATGCTGTGGCGTAAGTGGAAGACAGGCTAGAGGCGTGCGTGTCTGTAGTCCCACTGCTAATAACTGGATCGTAACAGTTTGTGTTGACATGTTTGAGCTCACAAGCCCTCTTATCTGTGCTGTGGTGACTGTATGATCTGCCCTTACAGTACGAAGATCCTGGCGGGCATCTGTGTAACGTGGACGTCAAAACCTCGTCTACGAGTGTGAGAATGTCCACGTGACGACTGACACCTGCGTCGTTGCCCAGCTGACGCAGCATATCCAACTTGTGTGGCAATTCTCCGAAAGTGCCATCCTGCCACTCGGAAGCCTGCAACTTGACCCCTTTCAAACTCGCTCAGTTGGCTGTAGGAAGCAAGAGTGCGTCTCTGTGGCATGGTTGATGGCTTGCTTCCACGCTTGCACCGCACTGAGCCTTCTGGTTGTAAGCCTTCCCTATTAAAGGGTAGACAAGATGGCCCACTGGTGGCTGTGCCACTACGCTATCTGTTGGCGGGTGACACTGAAATATTAGCAGTATATCTACTAACCCATGCCTTCATCGGGTCAAAATCGACGTGTACTGTTTTTTTTCTGACAGTGTATACTGCACCGATTGCAAGTGTTCAAGTTCACTACCAGCTTGTAGTGAACATGAACACTTGCAATCGGCGCAGTATAGTTATATTTTCGTTTGTACATGATACTTTTACATTTGACATCTTCATGGTATTGGAGAGTACATATGCACTGTTAAGCTACTTGTGACGTGGATGGATAATATGTTCCAAAAATTCAAAAGCATAAGATCCGATGATGACAGCATAGCTCCGTCGAAACCGGTCATCCAGTAAATTGCTTTTTTAGTGATCTTGGCTTCAGTTACCATCACTGCAGATCGCCCCCAGACAGACCGTGTCAGGAATAAGTCACCATCTCACATCGTTGTAAATGACATAACGACCCAATGAGACGCATGTGGATGCTATAGCTCAGGCCGGAGATCGTTCTGACATGTTATGTGGTATTTTTCGTACCAAGACTTTGGCCCACTTATTCGGGTTACTGTGGAGGAGGACCAAGTTGTTATTTCAATATTTTCGGTGAGCAAGCGTTGCCTTTTCTTCTACATCTTCATGATAAGTATGCTGTACACACTCCTGTCTTCAAAGATGAAAACCGCAACATTCACAGGCCTCCACGTATGTGATGTTGTTGGTTTGACAAACACTCGTGCAGGCTGTCGCACCTCGACTTGCCCGCCAAGTCACCCGATCTTAATCCCAGAGAAAATGGTCGAGACTATTTGTAACAGGGGGTGAAACGCAGCCGTTAACTTCCTCGCAATGTGGTAGCTCTCAAGATCGTAACAGGGGCGTGGCGAGATAGGTCTCTGCCGAATGCACAGCTACACAGGGGGCGCAAAACCTGACCGAAAAGAAGCGAGGGAGCAAGCCGGCCGCAGAGCTAAACAGGAGATGCAAGTGAGTTCTACCCGGTATTCTTGTTCCGCCTCCGTAGACAAGCCTTTTACCTCGGGCCGCTGCTGTAAAGACACGCCGTTATCACAGTGATATTTCTAAAGTGCCATTTCCTCCAAGAAGCAACGTAAAGGAACCACTGAACAGACGTGTATCGTTACATAGTTTACGTGGCAACAGTTCACTTGGTTCCACAACTACCACCTGCACACCCCGTTCATGTTCAACTATGGACTTCTTGCTATTACTTCACTACGGTATTCTACGATCTCGAAGGTCGCCGAGCAGGTGCTGAAGCAAATATGTTATTTGATCGAAGGTTTCCAATTTTTGCCGATTTCTGCCGACTGAAGAGTGGTGCGAGATACGACAGTGGAGGATATATGTCATTTACTTGCCACCCAGCCAGTAATTTGTGACGATACAATCACATATATCGCTTTGGGATAATAAGTAAATTTGGCAGATTAATGTTCTTAACTGTGCTGTGGAGAAACATAGCTTTAGTGGCTTCTGGTGTAAGATTCGGGAATTTACCTTCGCTGAGGCAGGCCTGAGAAGGTACAGTGACGGACCCTGGTGGTCGGAGTGCAAAAAATATGGGACAGCCCAAGCTCTCGCCTTCTGGTGTGACGAATTTGAATTTCTTGTCGGCAACTGCAAATACGCGACGCCGATATTGTGCCGTGCTCAGTGTGGGAAAATTCCAGAACCTAACTGTCCAGATGGTGTCAGCCGGTCAAAAGAGTCGTCGGCATAGGAGCTGTAGGGTACATGTCTGAACCAATGATTGACTACACAGCACATACAGTGTACCAACCTCTAGGCAGTTAATATACATCCTGTAGAAGTTTTGGCAGACTTTCCCAGCCTTTCAGCGTGTTAGGAGGAATTCTTGGTTGTCACTCTGGCGGAAGTTGTAAATCCTCCCCTCCAAGCTGTAGTTTTCTTGGAGCAGAGAGGAACGTTAATCAGTCGGCGAGTCAGCGCGGTGACGCGGTCGAGCACAGCCTGGTGCAGTCTTCGCTGAATGGATCGAGTACGTGTCGCTTTTTAGCGCTAGCGCTGCTTTTGCTGTTTCGGCTGGTACGGTAAGCTGTGTTAGTAAAGAAATGAAATCAAGAATAAGCCTTATGTGGCAGCGAAGTTGCTGGGAATTGTTAGTAGTTGTGGTTACAGGCAGCATCAACAAATGTGTGGTCTTCCGTTTGTAATCAAGCGCATTACTCGAGCATCCGTGTCACAAGACCACTGGAAGTAGGATTTTTTATGTGTAGATTATTTTTGCGATTGTAGCGCGAATGCAACGCTGACACACGCTAAAGTATTTAAACTTAAGTTTCTTTTCTAACCACTGTGCTAAACGTTTAACCCTCGTAGCTAGTTGCTGAATCAAATCTTATTGGAGAGTCGTTATCGCTGTGCATGCCAGTCCTGCCCATTCGAAACTGTCGTTCGTATGTGCGTTTGCATTTCTTGTCGGCGACTGCAAATACGCGATTACGATATTGTGCCGTGTTCAGTGCGAGAAAATTCCAGAAGAAATTGCAGGAAGGTAGTTTTACGAGGAGAGAGGCGAGGCGAAGATTTGGCAGGCCTTTCAAAGGCGTAGGATTACCTCGGTATCGCGCTGGTAGCTCTACGCGCTATGGGATCTGACAGTGAGTGGCTTCAGTTGTTTTCCTTGCTGAAATCAGGCCATTATCAAGACCAGAGGCGTTGTCACATTGTATTAACACGATGTCTTCTGTTGAGTGTGCTTATTTCGAAAAGAAAAGTGTGAGGTGATGGCCGACGGAAAGCTGCGGTAGCTCTTTAAGTAGTGTGACGTGTGTGTCTGCGTGTGCCACAGGGAGGACATCCGCGGGCGCTACCACCTGCTGAACCGCGTCCTGCACGGCTGGCCGGGCCGCACCCAGCCCTCCTACTACCACCCGGCGCTCTCCATCTTCAGGGTGAGTACTCTCTGCCCCACCGTCTCTTACTCTTCACCGTTTCCACCTTACATCTTCCTGCTTGCTAATTTCGACTTTTCACTCCCTCGTGTTCGCTTACAAGGAACCCTATGAGAGCGTGGTCGCAAAAGTCCAATGATATTCACGGCATTCGACGCCTCATATATTGTCTATCATGCAACCACCATATTGGCTGCTAATGGCAACAGGGGGCGGGACTGGGGGTATCCAGTGGTGAGTACAGCACGAGGCTACGGAGCGTAGCCGAACTGCTTAGTCGACCCGTAACTCACAACAGTGCTACAGTGCTAATGTTAATGATACAAAGCAGAGCAATGGCAACGATAAATAAACATTGCATTATATCTGCAATGACAGTTGCTGAAGTTGATATTTCGTCAGAAAGGAAGACAAAGAATTTCGCAGAGTGAGAAAGAAGTGGCACGCGAAATATTAGTGTTTCTGCAAGACGAGTGAGGGGAATGTGTGTTGTCGTATACGTTCGACTTTGCGGACAACTTACATGCGGAGTACAATGACGATACGTGCTTAACAAGTGAAAGTGATACTGAAACAGGTGTCGAGCCACGTAGTTCATCATCCTCGTTGGACAATGAGCTACAAATCCCGTCTCTAGTGAAACGTAGTAAAGGACAATCGGTGTCGAAGCAGCGGGTACTAAACATAATTACTTACGTGGAAGATCATCCGCAGCAAAGTAAAAAAACAATTATGAATAGATTTTGAATAATTCAGAACAATGTGACCTTGTAGTGCACAAGAAAAACTACGGACATTCAAGGGAGAACAAGGCAACCTTGTTGCAAAAAATGGTGTTTGCCGGTTTCAAGGATGTTCCATACAATTCGCAGGATGTGCATGATAGTAACCTACTACGATATGCACATCAAATTGCGCGCGACATAGATTACATTGATTTCGAGGGAAGCAGTGGATGGCTGCATAACTTCAAAGAGTGCCACAGAATTGAAAGACGTAAGATAACGAAATTTCAAACAAAGAGTCAACTTGACGATGTACAGCAAACTGCGAAATCCGCCCGAAAATCTGTAGACGAAGTAAATAAGCCTGTACCATTGTTCAGTAACCGACCAGTCGCGATTTGAAGAGGAAATGTATATGGAAGGAACCCTGGAAATTACAGGTACCAAGAGAATTGTATCAAGATCAACTAAAATCAATGCCTTAACGCATTCGTTTACAATTACGCCGACTGTTAATTTGGGTGGTAAATTGGCTAGAAAGTTATTAATTCTGCTGCGGGAAATTCGAGATGTTCTGCCCCCTACGATTCGATCTTGCATGGGCAGTAGGGAATATTTACGCCACAGCAAGCAAGAGTGGGAAAATGGGCGTAAGGGAACTTCGACTATGGTATGATCACTGCTTTTAACCAACAACTGGTCAAAATAACTTGCTCATGCTTGATTCCTAGTCGGCGTAGAAAATTCACACTCCTCTAGAGCAAACTATCCTTCCTGAAAAGTGTGTGACGTTGCAGTTCATACCACCTGGAACGAGTGGACTAATTCAGCCTCTAGATGTTGGTTTTTTCCGTGTCTATAAAACCTATTATCCCACAGCCTGCAACTACACCTTAAAGGGTAGTCAGTTTCACGATAAGCTCCACGACAGAGGGTTTCGCATTCGGTTGCAAGCCATCACATTCCATCACTTCTCATTACCAAGTTACATCAATACGGTTCTATATGGATTTTTTTTAGAGTGGATGCCTAGCTGAACGTTCTGCACAGTTTGTAACTACAAAGTAGTTCGTCTTGGCGTGAACCTTCATCTTCATGGCGTGAACCTTTGTGATCACTGTGGCGTGCCATTTTTCAAGTGGCGTTCATGGTGCAAGTTAATGGTTTGATTCGAATATTTCTTGAATGTCGATTATGTCCATTTTGGGAAGTGTAATACGTAAATCCCACTGATCTTTGCACCTCCCGGACGCTCATTTTCTGTCGCCCTCCTAATGCACGTGGTGATTCATTAGCAGCTAATATTTTTCCTGTCACAACTGTTAACACAGCGCTACCAAATGAGCCTGACTAAAGATTGAACATGCGACCTCGCACTCAAGGAGTTCCCCGTTAGTGTCGAATGTACTCGTCGCCTGTTTAGCAGTCCTAAATGTGCGCCCACACAGTGACTGTTTTTCTGCTCAACATAGCGCGTGCGCTCTACATTTCCAAGAGCGTAAGCATGCACCCACAACCGAAATGGAGGGTATGCTCCATAGCATATTGCAAGCCGGGTTTGATGCGACTCTCTTGCGCAGTTTGGCAGACCACAGGCAGCTGGTGCTCATGTGTGTTTCGTTGGGTATGTGTTGTTGTTATGCTTTAAAGTGATGTATATGCAATGACGCTGTTTACTCCAAAGAAAGCACGCTGAAGTTTATAATTACGGGCAAAGGTAAGTATTGTTTTTCCTTCTCATCTGCATGAACTTGGGTTTTTCTACATTTAGGCAAGCTACTGTTTGTCACACCAAATGGAAGTTCTGTCCAAGACATCCTGTATCGCCCTACATCCAGTCAACGACGACTCTTTCCCGAACAATACAGCATCACCAGCAAATAGTCACAGACTGCAGTTAACACTATCCTTGATGGTGACATTTGGTTTGTGGGGCGCTCAATTGCGCAGTTATCAAATACTGTACAAATTCCCAATATTTCCACTGTCCAGTCTCACCACGTTCGCGAATGATGATGAAATGATAAGGACAGCACATAAACCCAATCCCCTGGCGGAGAAAATCCCCGACCCGGCCCGGAATCGAACCTGGGAGCACGTGTTTCAGAGGCAGCAACGCTAGCCACTTTTTTTGTTTTGGTTGATCTCATTTTGTTCTATATTGTTCGTGGAATTTGTTCGGGGCGGACGTCCGATGACACCCGTTTAGATTCTTCGTTGATCCGTTCACTCAGTTTTTTTTATTACAGAGAGTAGCTAACCCTCTGACCGAACACGGTGAGCTACCGTGCCGGCGTCGTTAGACCACGAGTTGCGAACTTCACTCTAACCGTCAGATCACTTACATATATAGACAACAAGAGCGGTCCTATCACACGTCCCTGGTACATTTGTGACAACACACTTTGTCTCTGATGAATACTCGCCGTCCGGGGCAAGGTAATGGGTTCTACTACTTAAGAAGTTTTCGACCACTCACACATCTGAGAACTTATTCCGTAAGCTCGGCCTTCGCCAACAGTCGGAAGTGGGAAACTAGGAATATGGAATCTGCATGTTGTCCATCAATGATTCGCAGGAAAAGGGCAAGCTGTTTCGTACGAGCAATGGTTTCTTAATCCCTGCTTGCTTATGGAAGAAGTTTTTCTGTCTCAAGGAAATTTATTATATTCGAACTCAAAATATGAACAACAGTTCTACAGCAAACCGGCGTTTCTCGCATGTAGTGCCTCTGTTACGCAGATATTGTTTTACCCATAGTCATCTTCGTGTCCTTTTTACTGTCGTCTTTCAGTGCTATTAACGCAGTAGAAATTGCCGAGAAAAGAAGATGCAAAGGGGACTGCTTGAACAACGAGGACACGAGAGCACGCATTTGTACAGTATGTTCCTTAGACTGATTTTTGTTCCCATGGGTCTTCCGCTTGCGCATGAGGAAAGTGGCTTCCACCGCTCCCTCCTCCCCCCCAGCCCCCCCACCCCACCCCACACACGCAGAGAGAGAGAGAGAGAGAGAGAGAAAACCGTGGTGATGACGAGGGGGGGGGGGGTGATTCCATGCTCTAATTTTCACAAATGTTGTAAGACACATAAGACACAGAAATAAAGTAGTCGTGAAAATATTATCAACTGTGATTTGGATTAGATCGGAAGATGTACTTTATTAAATAATTAAATTAGCACACACACACACACACACACACACACACACACACACACGGTGCTACTACCCGCTTCGCCTATTTGCAGGAATAATCCGATAGCCAACTGTATTTCAGAAAAGGTGATCCAGCAAGAAGCGTGAGCGGAATAGCTATACACAAACGTATTTGGAGTCTGGCAGCAGTAAAAGCGACTTTATTTACTTTTTTGAAGGTAAATGAAAAGTTGAAGGGTGGCACACTTGTTTCTCTTACACATGAACTTCGTATAACGGAACTCAGACCGACGCCTTGGAATTAAGTGGACTCTCTGTCAGTGTCTGAGAGAATGTGACAATGATGAAAGGGAACCTTTTCCTTCTTTTGTAAGTCCACTGTTTGCTTCTAGACTGGAGCGATGCACCACACTGGCGTCCTGGAAGCCAAACAAGGATTCAACGTCCATTAGACACGGGGGTCATTAAAAGCGTTAGAAACAAAACACAGCACCGAATAATTTAACACGATCACGAAGACTAAATAATAAATTGCACAGGAAAACTACACAAGATAGCGGTAGAGGCAAGTCTCCATATACGAGAAATTGCTCTACGCGGAAAATTTGCACGAGGACAACAGAAAAGTTCCACTAAAGATTGAGTATTGGACGATTTCACCGGCATCCTTCTCCACGTGCCTCGGAGAGTTTATACTTACGTCAGGGTTGGACAGTATCGCAAAGCTAGAAAGTGTCATGAAAGTTCAAATGCACTCAGAATCACACTGAAACGGCAAAACAAAAAAACGTAATACCGTGCTAAGCGAAATTCCGACATTACAAGACAATTATTTTACCGGAAGCACACATGCATCAAAGATCACAAATGCCGAAGCCACTCCAAAGTTGTAGAAACTAGAAACAGGAGCGGAAAAGGTATACGAAAATCCGTGGTGTCACGTAAGAAAATAGATATCACCACCAAAGTTCACATTTATTGAATGACAGCAACAGATTCACCAAAAGATGGCTCTGAGCACTATGGGACTTAACATCTGAGGTCATCAGTCCCCTTCATCTAAAGACTACTCAACGTTATTAACTAAGAGAAAATCAAAATTAGCTGGTTAGAAGAAACTAAGGAAGACTTACAAGTCGTTAACATCATACTGAACAGACGACTGGCAACTAACAGATGAACGAAAGAAAAGAAAAAGACACAATGAAATCACTGAGGTATTCTGGAAGGATGGGAAGGTAGAAAACATCACGCCAACTGCCAGGTTTAAACGAGCTTCATACGTGGTCAAAACGAAGGAAGAAGAAGAATTTGTCAAGGATTGGGTTGGAAGCAGACCATTTTCTGTTTAATAGAACCATCCCAACACCGCAAAAGCATACTGTATGTTTGTATGTTCGCACGGGGTTTTGGACAGCGCTCTTGCTGAATGCGAGTTAATTGGTTGAACCACTGTGGCACATAGGTAGCGGCCTGCTTCGGTAACGACGGAAACGGTATACAGCACACTATGGGTGTGGTTTTACGGTCTTTTCCTCAAATACCTATATTAAAGCTCGGCAGACGCCTGGCGATAAGGATGATGGCACCCAATAAATTGTGATAAATAAGGTGGCCGGGGGGGGGGGGGGCGGGAGGAGGAGGAGGGGGGGACCAGTGGAAAAATCCTGAAACAAAAGCGGGCCTCGTGAAATATGCCGAGAAACTTCAAGCATTTAGGAGGCAGAAGCCCAGAGAAATATCGGTTGGGGTAACAATGTATTTGCTACCAATACTACAAATGAGGAGCCCTTCAGTCGGATAGGCTCAGTTGTGAGTAAAGCAAGTGGTAGACTTCGGTTTAATGGAACAATAACAGGGAAGTGCAATCAGTCTACAAAGGAGATTGCTTACAAATCACTAGTGCGGCCCATTCTAGAATATTTCTGATGTGTGTGTGTGTGTGTGTGTGTGGACCTTGCCAAACAGGACTAGCAGAGGATATTGGACGTATACAGAAAAGCGCAGCACGAATGGTCGCAGGTTCGTTTGACCCGTGGGAGAGGGTTACAAAGATAGTGAAGAAGCTTAACCAGCAGACTCTTGAAGATAGACGTAAATTATCACGAGACAGTTGACGTTCGTGGAATTCGTAACGCCTGATTCGTTCTCCGCCACCACCTATCATCATGGGTATAGCTTGTTCTTTCATTCTTTGATATCTATGATGTATTTTATATAGTACTACTATTTTCAGATATCCCTCTATATCCATTCTATGATCATATTTCAGTATGAGGCCTGAAGTTGGTCAGTAACATACAGGGTGACAATTATTGAACTATATGAACTATATGAAAAAACGTAAACTAGTTACAAACCACGGCAAGCACACACAGTATTTAACATGTAAACGTCCATACAGATATTTGGATTTAGCTTATGACATCTTCGATATACCTGCAACCAATTGCGATGATGTGGCGCAAACGAATAACGAAATTCTGCATGACCCGATGAAGTGCCGGAACATCGATGCTGTCGATGACCTCCTGAATGGCTGTTTTCAACTCAACAATGGTTTTGGGGTTATTGCTGTACACCTTGTCTTTAATATTAACCCACAAAAAGGAGGCGCATGTGTTCATATCCGGAGAATATGGCGGCCAATCGAGGTCCATGCCAGTGGCCTCCAGGTACCCAAGAACCAGAATGCCGTCCGTCAAGTGCTCCTCCAGGACATCAACCTCTCTTCTGCTTCGACGGGGTCGAGCTCCGTCTTGCACGGACCACATCTTGTCGAAATCAGGGTCACTTTGGATAATGGGGATGAAATCGTCTTCCAAAAGCTTCACGTACCGCTCGGTAGTCACCATGCCATCAAGGAACATCGCACTGATTATTCCGTGACTGGACATTGCGCACCACACAGTCACCCATGGAGGGTAAAGAGGCTTCTCGTTCGCGAAATGCGTATTGTTGGTCCCCCAAACGAGCCAATTTTGCTTATTGACGAACCCATCCAAATGAAAGTGGGCTTCGTTGCTAAACCAAATGTGTATGCACATACTAATTCCCATCATGATCATGCCCCGCGGCCAACCGTGCAGTTTGAATGTCCTAACGCAAACCGTTCAGAAGTTATGAAGATTTTCAGAAATGGTTCAAATAGCTCTCAGCACTACGGGACGTAACATCTGAGGTCATCAGTCCCCTAGAACTTAGAACCTTAGGACATCACACATATCCATGTCCGAGGCAGGATCCGAACCTGCGACCGTAGCAGCCGCGCGGTTCCGGACTGAAGCGCCTAGAACCACTCATCCACAGCGGCCGGCATGAAGATTTTACTTCATACAGTTCCATGATTGTCACCCTGTAAGATCTCCCCGTTGTAGCCAGCTATTTGACTCGTATGGACACTGTTGGCGAAGGAACGTGGGTGGCGTCCATCATGCCTTTTTTAGCTGTCACAGTCGTAAAGCAGTTATGAGCTGTCAAAGAGGCTATCTTTTAAAGAAATCCTCTGCTGACGATACTAACAGCGCAATTATCTGTTCAGTTTGCTATAAGTACAATAGCAGAAACGACTTCTACTTAGGGAATAGTGTGCCGTGTTAAAAAAGGGTTGCCCTTTCTGTGGCAGCTTGTACAGTTTACACTGGGCCATAGCTCGGGAATTACTCACCAAAGATCATATATATTGCAGTCTATCTCGATACACATCCTTCAGTTAAAAATATTCACAGGAAAGCATGCTCGTCTTTTATTGGATCTCGAGTACTGCGCAAGATGATTGGGTTAATGGTGCAACAACAATTTAAGACGTCTGCAACTGAAAAGAGGCTGAAACTATAGCATTCTTGTAAACTAATATGTAACAGTACTTTCAGTTTGAATAGTGATTAGGTACCCAAGAATACGATCTGTATTCTGTTCTACAACATTCATTCGAATGATAAGCAAATTTACCATTTATCACTGAATCGTCTACTGCTACACAAGGCAAATGTAATTACACACAATTTTCCTACACACTAAAACTAAGGTTAACGCCGATGTTTTATGTCGGTAACAAGACAGTTTTCATTGGGGTTTTGTGACGAAATCAGACTTTAAAGTAAAATAAAAAGGGAAGTGCATTCTAGCCTTTTGAAGTGAGCAACACACTAAGTTGTCGATAAACTTAACTGTCAAGTTTACATGAATGTCGTGTGTTCATGTTTTTACTCTCTACTAGATTTTTATGGAATGTGGTTTTCCTTTCCCCGACAACTGGTGTAGGGAAAGCTACTAAGCACTGCGTCAAACGTGTCTTATAAAGCGATCAGCGCCATGTGTAATAGATAACCAGAATGAATCACTTCATTATCCGCCACACATCAGCCGTGTGCCAACTCCCACACCGTCTACTCCCCACCCCCCCCTCCACCCCTCCCACACACACACAAAACCGCTTCTAACCGAGCGCCGCGGCGCAGTAGCACACTGGACCGGCATTCGGCAGGGCGACGGTTCAAATCCGGGTTCGACCGTCCAGAATTAGGTTTTTGTGATATCTCTAAATCTCTCTAGGCAAATGCCGCGATGATTCTTTGAAAGAGCATGGCACACTTCCTTCCCTGTCCTTGAATAATTCCGAACTTGTGCTCCGTCTTTAATGACCCTGATGTCGACGGGACTGTATATGCCAATCTTCCTCCCCCCACCCCCCTTCCGCTTCACCCATCTGTTCTTTTCCATCCTACATTTCAACGATGTGCCTGCTAGCGGGTTCACAAAAACCATATCGAAAGTTCCGATTTCGCTTCTAAGGCGCTCAGTCAGGCGTGAGATGGAGGAGGAGGGCAATGTGATTGTAGGCCCCGTCTGTTTCACTTCCTCGACACTAGCGATTTTCTCTTCTCTTTTAGGCTATGCTGGCAAGAAAAGACTTGAGATGGTAAAACGATTGACAGCGTAGTCGTTTCTGCCGTAACTCATAAGGTCTGAGATATTTTAGATCTACACTCGAAGTAATGCGAAAGGAATTATGTAATTCATCCGTAAAATGAAAACATAACGCTTGCAGTGAATTGTTCCATACATATTAATTCTTACAAGTGTAGCAAATTAACGATTCCTGCCGTCATAGAAGGCTTTAAGGGCATATACCGGGTGAAACAGAAGTTCACCGACAAACTTTGAGAGGTGGTAGTATGGAGCAAAACAATAAAAAAGTGTCTAGTAAACATGGGCTCTAAAACGCATACCTTAGGAGCTATGAGTACTTGTTCATCTTCGCTTTTGTCAAACTCATCTCTTCTGCTGAACAAGGGCTCGTAGATATCAAGGAACGCTTTTAGATCCCAAATTTACTGAACATGTTTGTCTTGTTTTGGGTCACCTCTGAAAGTTTGTCGGTAGAATTCTGGTTCACACTGTATATTACGTCTTCAGAAATCTATGGCGAGCCTTTACTGTTTGTCACAAAGATGCTAATCATGTAATTAACATCGAATAAAGCAACGTTTTCTACAAGATGAGTGAAAAGTTAGGCGAACTGTATAATCAAATTGAGAAAAAAGACGATAACTTTACTAGCCTTCAATGTAATCTAAGTTGACCAGGCTACACTTCTGCAGATTTTTTTTAGTTAGTGGATGACTTTTTGAGGATTCCATGGTTGTATACTAAAAGACTTTTTCAACACCTGCCACCCTCTAAATTTATTATATATTTTTAAAATATTTTATTAGTTTTTGCCGTTATCAGTTTCGGACATTTTGTTCACCGTATATCAGAAGTAACTTGAACATTTTTATTGTAAGTGCATGAGCCATACATTTGTATTGTTGCTTTCAATCTAAATTTACCTTCGATTTCCATTTTTGTTTTGAATATACCTCAATTCAAAAGGGCTTTTTACTGTAGGATGGCATGTCACTGCAAACATTCAACAGGTGGCCTTTAAATTCGATGATGAATAAAATGTTGAAAACCGATCATGATAAGAAACAATAGAATGTAACGTGTTATTGGCAGCTGTTAAGCAACGCGTTTTACTCTTTTGACAACCTTTATAGAGCCGTTGAAAACGTGTTTCAAACGAGTTTCGAAATTTATCGGAGTATTGATGCCACCTTGTGTGTTTAAAAAACGAATAGCTTTCAGGATTCCCTTATAAGGGGAAGGGAGACAAGCGAATGGAATGATAAGGACACATGAGTCACTCTAGGGAATATCCTCGAAGTCTGAGAACAGTTTCGACAGCGATTAGCCAAGAGTTTTCAGACACGCATCACAACATATGGGCGGCAATTGTACGGCCATTGTACGGCATTCCCGTAAAAATTGTCCATACACACCGGATGTGAAAGCAACAGCCCTTTCGCAGCTGTATCGCGGAATCTGACGATCATAAATTTGATTTTCAGGCACGAATTTTCGATGGATCAAATTGCAGCAGACCGAGAAATGATTGCCTGCTGTCTCCTCGACATATTACATCGACATCGAAAGTCTTTGCGAATGATGGAGTTAACAATGTGCTTGTTAATCCCCAGTCCAATCGATATCCATCCCAGCGACAATCGCTGATTTTGTGTCATGCTTGTGTTATGCTTTATAACGGCTCCCCCGAACGTGGCACAACGTCAATTGTTTATTCTCCCTTTTGAAACTGTTTGAACCAGTTTCCAACAAATGTTCCATCTCGGTGTCTATTCGGTGGATGTATACCTACGTAGAAAGTCTCTCGACCGCCGTTTCTCACTATTTGTAAAAACAACGTGATAATTATGCGTTGATCTATTGTCTAAAACACGTGTCTTTCCACCCTACATAACAGGGAACTCTGCTTCAGCTTAGCGTGTTTCACTCTACGTGCCAGAATTCGACACGTTTTTGCATGCGTGTACATACACACACATTTTAAACACTGATTTTCATTTCCGTTTGGATATCCGTCTATTCGCCGTGCTGTCGGTCTTACCGACTTCTGTGTTGGGGATGTGTTCTCCTACATCATGACACACTGCTGGAGGGATATTTATATATTTACTGATACAGTTTGAACAGTTGGCGTTGCTTTTCTTAATGAATTTATTTTGCATCCAACCGGATGTCTATTTCATCCAGAAAATCAAACCACGTTATTTTAAAATGCGTTTCACCACAGCACATTGCTAATTATTTCATACAATTCTTCTGTTAGTTAGAGAAAAAGGTGTTCCTTTCTGTGTCGGTGGTACTTTTGTGTGTGGAGGTGCACTTACATCGGCTGCCTCCAACCACTTCTGTTTATTTATATTTGCTACTAACAAGCTGAACGGTTTGAATGTCTTTGCTTATTCATAGACGCTAATTAAATTAGCTTTCCACACGTAAATAAAGGCAATAAATTCTGATTTTCAAGAAAACTTAAATAATTTCGCCAGTCAATTGTTTAATTCAGCTTTAGTGGTTTAGACAGTGGATAGCTTAGGAACCTCGGAAGACAAATGTTATTTGGATTTCAAACTCAAACAGAAGATAGTACTAGGACATATGATTATTCTGATGAAGTATTCTTACGTTGCAACTCTAGAACATGTGGCTCCTCATTATTAGGTTGCTATAACAGCGATGATAACGTCACCTACCAACGAAATAGGGTATTTGTTTTCTATATGTATGATATAGGCAATATTAACTGCCAAGTGAAATATACCACGAAAGCAATCTGTCTCATAGAATCGTCGTCCATGCTGCTCCGCAAAGCCCTACCTTGTCATTGTCTGGAAATCAGTTTGCTGTGTAAAATTAAACGGTTTATTATCTTTTAGACCCAAAGTGAGTGCACTTTACCGCGAACACATCATGACTGAAACCGCGAAGGCAGACATACAGCACATAATTGTACAGTGATACTTGAGTCTTACCTACAGATAATGTTAAATCTAATGTGGTAGGATTCTACCACTATACGGGTACTATTTAGCTAGCGGACCATGACAGAGAGCTTATGTCCAGCAAGGCTCACTGAGTAAGCTGTGCAGCCCTCAACAGAGCAGTCAGCGACGCACACCGCTCACAATGACTGAACGTAAGCACAGCATTCCGCCCGTCAGCAACAGGAAGGCACGTCCGAGGTATCCAGCACCCACTCGATGTTCAAGAGATATACCCAAGGTGTTGGTATGTTTTGACGTATTTTGCCCTTCATTCTCTAGTTAATTATCAAGCTTTTTTTCCGGTCACGTCTAATGTGCAAATGAGAGTAGTAATATTTCGTGGCGTACCCCTTATCCATTAGCAGTACTATCATGTCTATGAAGTGGCACCTGTTGTTTCTTTTTCTTGCACATTACACGAAACTGTTGGTTTTAATGAAGCCTTTCTTGCAAATTATTAAAACAATCGAACGGTTTTTAGTCTCAGTGATGCCGGAAAGTACGTCTTTTCGGACAGAAGATAACGCTTTTAGGAGCTGAACACATACGCCGCAAAAGAGACATCCCTGTGTCCGCATGCATGTTGGACAGAACAACAAAATGTAGTCAATTATTAAATACGTGTAAACCTTACTTCAGTCGTCAGGCTGAACCTGCATTTTTGACTGATATTCATTTTCCCCATGTGCTTTTGTGATCTGGCTGCATTACAACGATGTTCAGCAGGTCATATCGATACTGAGACTTTGCTTTACAATTAATTACCGGCAACTGGTTTGATCCTCAGTGACAGAAATTAGTTGCTTTGTTTGTCTGACGACTTCATAAACTTAACAATTTGTTAAACACATATGTAAAGAGTCACCGTGTCCCAAACATATAAAAGATTAGTTGTTTCGACGATTATTTTTCTTCAGTTTCATGCAAAAGTCATGGTTGCAGATGTGATTATATTAGCCACAGAGGAAGTGTACTAAACGGCGCATCCAGACACAAATATTCATGCTTTAATATATCAGGTCTACAACTTGCCAACGCCTTTTTGCAATAGATGGCAGTAGCGGCAAGTGTGGTACGGGTGGTAGGTCGTTAAAGTGTCATTTTAAGCTTTGGCATTTATAAACATAACGCCATCAAAATATTAATTGATTTGTGATTGCATGTAAGGTATTCAGTTATTAAATTACGAGCCCAGCTTTCGTCACTTGCGGGAAGTTTTAATTTTATGCTTAAAATGAATAAATCTGCGGCTGATGCTCTTAATATGCTGGGTAATACCTGTGATGAGGCACCAATTAACGAAAGAACGTGCAGAGAATGGTTTTAACCCTTCAAGGACGGTGATTTTGACGTCTATTACCGTCATGACCGGAATTCAAACCGTCGAAAATAATCACAGGAGATCATTGTCGAAAGCACTTGATGCGCTCGAGGCGAGCAGTGAAAGAGAACGGCCACAATACAGCGATGGAAATGAAAAGGTGATCTGCAGTTTGACAGTGGTGGATCCCATGCTGCAACACCCGTCAAAGCTTACTTGGAAACGCTGAAATGAGGAGTATCCAGACAGCCGTCGTCGTCTCCAGCCGTTGATCCCTGTACCGACCACCTTTTGCAATCAACGGCACACGGCCTGGCTGACGAGCACTTCCGGTTATATGAGCAAGTGCAACATTGGATCGATTCATGGATCTCCTCAAAAGAAGCCCAGTTCTTCCGCTGCAGGATTAGTATGCTGCCCTGAAGATGGGAGAAAGTAGTGGCCAGTGAAGGCCAATACTTCGAATTGTAAATTTTTCGTTTTTCGCAATAAAGCCTCAAACTTCGGAAAGGAAAAACAGCGGAAGCTAAGTTGTAGATCTAATTTTATATTCCGAATTTTGGAAAACGTGTGTTCGTCTTCAAGAATAATTTGCTTTTTTGACATTATTTCCCTTGTTTTTGTTTGAGATCAATTGGTTAACAAGTTGGTTGCTGGTACTATTTGGTTAAGTGATACCTTTTGTGAAAAGCGAATCACAGAAAGCGAACTTCTCCACGAATTCGTCTCTCTGAGGACCAAAGGTATTAATACAGGGTGTTACAAAAAGGTTCGGCCAAACTTTCAGGAAACATTCCTCACACACAAATAAAGAAAAGATGTTATGTGGACATGTGTCCGGAAGCGCTTAATTTCCATGTTAGAGCTCATTTTAGTTTCTTCCACCTACGCTCAATGGAGCACGTTATCATGATTTCATACGGAATACTCTACCTGTGCTGCTAGAACATGTGCCTTTACAAGTACGGCACAACATGTGGTTCACGCACGATGGAGCTCCTGCACATTTCAGTTGAAGTGCTCGTACGCTTCTCAACAACGGATTCGGTGAGCGATGGATTGGTAGAGGCGGACCAATTCCATGGCCTCCACGCTCTCCTGACCTCAACCCTCTTGACTTTCATTTATGGGGGCGTTTTAAGCTCTTGTCTACGCAACCCCGGTACCAAATGTAGAGACTCTTCGTGCTCGTATTGTGGACAGCTGTGATACAATACGCCATTCTCCAGGGCTGCATCAGCGCATCAGGGGTTCCATGCGACGGAGGGTGGATACGAGGTGCGGCTAGAAAAAAACCGGACTGATGCTGGAAAAAACATTTATTTACAATTATTTACAATTTCATGTTATCTCCTTCAATGTATTCTCCTCCTCGGTCTCTACACCGCTCCATACGAATTTTCCACTGTTCATAGCAATGCTGCAGATCATTTTCGGTAAGTCCATACATTACTTCCGTCGCTTTTTCTTTTACTGCTTAAACAGTCTCAAATCTAGTTACTTTCAAAGTTGACTTGACTTTAGGGAAAAGAAAAAAGTCACAGGGGGCCAAATCAGGTGAGTAGGGTGGATGATCTAAGATGGGAATGTTGTGTTTTGCCAAAAACGTCTTCACTGACAACGCACTGTGAGCTGGGGCATTGTCTTGGTGAAGGATCCATGACTTTTTTCTCCACAAATCGTTCCGTTTCCTCCGTACTCGCTCACGTAGGGTAGCCAGGACGCTAATGTAGTAATGCTGATTCACTGTTTGTCCCTCTGGTACCCAATCAATGTGCACAATCCCTTTGATGTAAAAAAAAACAATCATCATTGCCTTGAATTTCGATTTTGACATTCGTGCTTTTTTTGTCGTGGAGAACCAGGAGTTTTCCAATACATCGATTGGTAAGTAAAAAACCACGATTCATCGCAAGTAATAACATTTTGTAAGAAGGTGGGATCACTTTCAATGTTTTCCAGGATGTCAGAACAAATCATTCTTCGGCGTTCCTTCTGTTCAATTGTGAGACACTTTGGAACCATTTTTGAACACACTTTGTTCGTGTTGAAACTTTCATGAAGAATCTGCCTAACACTTTCCTTGTCAACTCCTGTTAACTCAGACACTGCTCTGATTGTTAAACGGCGATCTTGTCGAACAAGTTTACCGATTTTTTTCAATGTTTGCATCAGTTTTTGCTGACAATGGTCTGCCAGTGCGAGTGTCATCACTGGTGTCTTCGCGGCCATCTTTAAATCGTTGAAACCACTCAAACACTTGTGTTCGCGATAAACAATCATCGCCGTACACTTGTTGTAACATTACAAACGTTTCACTTGCAGATTTTCCTAGTTTGGAACAAAATTTGATGTTAACACGCTGTTCTTTCTGTACACTCAACATTTTCCGACGCACAGACAAAACGTCAACTACTTAAAACAGACGCCACGGGCAGACTGAGTGCAGGAGGCAGATGAAACTCGAGCAGTAGGCGGAGCGAGAGTCACGTGACAGGCCACGCGACTTTCAGCCTTATTGCATTCGTTTTATTGTTTCACCAGTACTAGTCCGGTCTTTTCCTAGCCACACCTCGTACATGTATCCTCGCTAACGGAGGACATTTTGAACATTTCCTGTATAAAGTGTTTGAAGTCACGCTGGTACGTTCTGTAAAGTAATAAAATGAGCTCTAACATGGAAAGTAAGCATTTCCGGACACAGGTCCACATAACATATTTTCTTTCTTTGTGTGTGAGGAATGTTTCCTGAAAGTTTGGCCGTACCTTTTTGTAACACCCTGTATAAAGCGCGAATTGCACGTGAGGTTAGACCCACAGTGCCCGAATTGTATATCGTGAAGTGCCATGCTGGCCGTTAAACATTCAATACTAGGGAGGATAGCAAATATTGAACATTCGCTTATTTTGCGGATACAATACAGCATGAAGAAGACATGCTTAAATTTGAAAGTGATTTGGAAAGGACACGAAATTTAGTACTGAGAGCTGCCACCGCAGCAATGAGCTTAACCCATTAACCCAGCTAGGCATCGACCCGAATTGAGCTCGGATGATAAATACTGGTATGTTATAACATACAGTTTCAGCGCTGTGCCAGAGTACACCAAACGTAGTGGGTGACGAATGATGGCATGCCAGTGCATCGGCAATTCATAAACAGATGTTTTCAGTGAATGGCACATGGCCAGGCCAACAGTAGAACACCCTCTACATCGGAGTAGGTCAGGACAGCACGAGCAACATGCGGTCTTGCCTTAAGGGTCCGTTCTCCTCGTTAGCCTATAAAATGAGCGATATTTTACGATTCCGTTTGAAAAAACTAACGAAGCAATCGAGGTAAATCTTTTTTGCACTTTATTTATTGATTCTTGGACAACTTTTTCTGATTTTGTTAAGAAATTTGGTCATCATCAAGACCCCCATAAGAGGAGCTAAAGTTGCTCTGTCCAAAATGAGGTATATCCGCGACGGAACTACTGCAGTCTGCAAACCTTATCTGAACTCAAAAAATAAACAATTTCTTAATCTAAAGGACGTTGCTCACGGAGAAGTAGCCAACATTTGACAAAACAATAAAACGGCGGAAGTTGCAGACAAAGAGGTAGCTGTGTCGCGTGTTTTTGGTCACGTTTTTTGGAACAGCTAATGAATGGATTAAAATAAAAAGATAGAGTATTATTCCTTGCGGACATGCCCGAGGAGCAATTCAACCAAATTTGAGAAAGATATCTTTATTAGTGTGCCCGCGGTCCATTCCGCAAGCTTGAGATACAAGCACTTACAACCAGCATTGAAAAGCGATTTTTGAATGAGAGTCGCTCTGCGTAATCTTTCGTAGTACAAAGAAAGTAGATGCCGATACTCCCGGTACTTTGTGTGCTTGTGCCGAAATGTTGATCACTTGAATATCCAAGTATGTAGTACACATACCGTCAATTTGACGTTATTTACATATCGCTTTCATGATACTGCAATTTCATTGTGCATCAGCGTATGACAGCATGCATATCTGTGAAGTTGGTGTTTACTAGACTTCCTGATTACTCGTATTCTGTCATTGGGCACACCCCTATTCAGTGAACCGAAGTGTGGCGACAGCGGCTGCAGCAGTGACAGGTCCGTGGCTGACGCAGGCTCAGTCGTCTTAGGGGCGTTTTTTAAAAGCAACAATTTTACAGAAATTACCGCAACATTTTGCTAGCGCAAACACGTGGCTATGCCGTATGTTAAATAACACGAAGTTTTATGCGGTGACACAGGTTTGGGAGCACGCTGGCTACACGATGAATTGTTAACGTAGTTTCCTTTGTAGCACGATCCGTTGCGCTCTGACCGGAGTGAAGTACGCCTTTCGAGAATTGAGAAGTATAACAACAGGAATGGGCGTAACATCAAAAGCGATTATTTCGTTACTGGTTGTCAGACGACGGAAACAGAAAGAAAAATCAGAGAGTGGTCGATGCATTCAAAAATGTTATAGATCGAACTCGCAAAGTGCATAAATATACTCGAAAGACTGAAAAATTATCTGAACTTGTTTCTTGATTATTATAGCACGTGAATACAATCATTTGCGTATCCCATTTGTAAAGTATGTGGAAACTTGCACGTTGAGATACCAGTATGCAAGGTAGCATAGGAGCTGAGAAAAAGTTATTAGTTACATCACGGTGTTATTCACATATAATAATAATAATAATAATAATAATAATAATAAACAATTGGCGATACTGTAACACAGCTGTATCGCTGTTTATTTTACAGATGCCAAGAAAATTTAATATATTTACCAAAAAACCTAATACCCTAAGAGTACACTTCAATTCATTATATGCTTTCCCCATCGATCTCCGACAACTACTTCACAAACATTCGTCTATTCAAATTGTTTCTTATAACGATTTTTATAACCAGTGCCGCAAATATCGTATAAACATTTGTGCTTTTGACCCTCCATTACAAGCACTTCACTGTCAGTAAACTCCATTGTGAGTGTCGCGCTACCCTCGCGTACTAAGGGGAATGTTGAGGAACCTCAACAATCGTTACCAGAAGTAGCCACTGATCAGAACACTGCGTTACGTAACCCTAGAAATAACAAAGCATTTTACATGACGCTCATTACCGGGGGGAGGGGGGAGGCGGAGGGGGGGAGGGGGGGAAAGTGAGGGGGTACTTTATGCCCAACCTAAAAAAACTTCAAAAAACAAAATTCGTGAATTGTTGTTGAATTATATTAACAACATAATTTTTTAAGAGCTAGTGATGTGTAAGGAGGGTTCGGAACCTGAAAATACCTTTTAGTATACTCTCAAAAATAACAACGAATTTTCGATACATGTATTACTGAGTTTATGACCACTACAAAGAATTTAAAAAAATGCAAATTTCTTTCATTGTTGTCGACTTTTACTGTCGATATACTTTTTAAAGAGATAGTGATCTGTAAGTAAGGCCCCGAACCTGGAAATATTGAATACTACATTCATTGGAGACAGTGACACCTAGAACTGAGATTTAGATTTTTGGGTTGCCCTTGAACTGAGGTTCACATTTTTGGATTGTTTAACTTAAAAATTTAACAAATGTATGGAATCTGGTAGAATAAATCATTAAAAACAATAAATATTTGTTCAAAAATTTTGAAATATAAAGAACTGACTAGATTACAATATTTTCAATAGTTGGGTATTACGGACACCCCTCTCCTCCCCCTCTTGGTATTACGAGGGTTAGCGTACATGTAACCGCCACCACTTGCGCCCTTTGACGCAAAAAAAAAAAAAAAAAAAAAATATAACTGGCTCGGGCGCATCTGTCTGCGATACTACCTTGAGAACGGACCTCTCCTTTGACAACGGGCATTAGTTTCCGTGCTTTGTAGCCACGTCACACACCACACCACTGGGTCCATATTTCTTACGCTATTTATCGCACAACAGTTGCGTTAAAGAAGCTCCCGTGCAGCCTCAGGCACAGTAGCGGGGAACTCACCGTGAGCGGGCCCGCCGCTGCATCCTGCCGCGGACGGCGCGCCATGTCGCACTGAGAGGCCGGGCCGCCCACTGCCTCGATAAGGCGCCGGCCTGCCGTGCTGGCGCGATCGCATCTTATCGTCGCCGGGCGAGGCGCGATCGCCCGCCGCGCAAAAACCACCTGCCGCTTGCGTCACACCGATCGCGAAAGTCTCCGTTTCGACACTTTCTACCAGAGAAGTCTCGATAGGTAGCTAACAGAAAGCGACTGCTGCGGCAAGGACTACGCTGAAGTCAGCTTATGATGCCACTAATAGTCGCCACACTTTTTTCTTGCCTGTCATATTACTTCTCCATCGTGCGAACTAAATTACACTGAGGTGACAAAAGCCACGGGATACCTCCTAATATCGTGTCGGATCTCCTTTTGCCCGGCGTAGTGCAGTAACTCGACGTGGCATGGACTCAACAAGTCGCTGGAAGCCCCTGCAGAAATTTTGAGCCAGTTTGCCTCTATAGCCATCCATAATTACGAAAGTGTTGCCGGTGCAGCATTCTGTGCACCAACTGACCTCTCGATTATGTCCCATAAATTTTCGATGGAATACACATGTCGGGCGATCTGGGTGGCCAAATCATTCGCTCGAATTATTCAGAATGTTTTTCAAACCAATCGCGAACAGTTGTTGGCCAGTGACACGACATCGTTGTTTGGGGAGATGAAGTCCATGACTAGGTGCAAATGGTCCAAGTAGCCGAACATAGCCATTCACTTGGACTAGTGGATACACTGTCAATTCCACGTAAACACAGCCCACACCATGATGGAGCTCCCACAAGCTTGCGCAATGGCTTGTTGACAACTTGGACCCACGGCTTCGTGGGGTCTGCGCCACACTCGAACCCAACCATCAGCTCTTCCCAACTGAAATCGGGACTCATTTGACAGGCCAGGGTTTTCCAGTCGTCTGGGGTCCAAGCGATATGTTAATAGCCCAGGAGAGCTGATTAACGCCAAATTACGCCGCTCTGTCCTAAATGGTACGTTCACCATACGCCCCACATTGATTTCTACGGTTATTTCACGCCGTGTTGCTTGTCTGTTAGCACCGCCAACTACACAAACGCCGCTGCCCTAGATAGTTAAGTGAAGACTGTCGGCCACTGTATTGTCCGTGGTGAGAGGCAATGCCTGAAATTTGGTTTGTTAAATTTTCGCTTGTACTGACGCTTACTTGATTTGGTAACTTTCTCAATCAATGAATCTGGTCTGGGAAGTACTGGTTCCTTTGCGCTAACTTCTCCTGGTAATTTTCTTTTCTGTTGCGGGCTTTCAAATAAAAAGAATGAAATGATGGTGTTGTTGCCCTCGACTACGTACCCACTGACTCAGAGTTGCAATATTAAAAGTTTTGGTTGGTTTCGTTGTCTAGGGGCTGGGATACGTAGTTGATGCATTACGAGCCAAATACTGCTAAGTCTACAGTATACAATATGAATACACACATGAGTCGAATGGTCGAAGGTTCCTATCACTCGGCAATTGCGAATTTTTAAAGCAACATAGTAATTTATAAATGAAAGATTGCAATTAAATAAAATCTGCAGGTACTATCTTAACGACTTTAAATGATGAGTACGATAGTAGAAGTACTTTTGAGAATGCGGTATATTTCTACAAAACATTTATTGGTGTTGATGGTCCAGCTATTAAATAAAATGTAAGTTGAATAACTGGCAAACAATAGATTCCTACTGCACGTAATTAGTTATGAACGACAACATAGCTCACGAGATATTCACTTCTGAATGCACACTATGTCTTCACTGTAGAAGCTACGGAAATCTCACAAGTGCACAAGTCGGCACTACGAAATATTTCTATCTCTAGCGACCACGCGCAAACTGCTCAACTGTCCAAGTCTTTCGCGCGACCGTGCGTCCCCGTCGCATCTGCGCGTCCTGCCTCGCATCCTACTCCCGGAATCGCACTCTCCGTCCAGCACCTCCCGTGTCCTCTCTCCAAACGATCGCTGTGATTGGCTAGAGCGCTCCCGCCCTGTCTCCAAGCCGACGCACACTCACAAACATAATGAAACACATTCGAAATACTGGATTTACATATAAATAACTTGCAATTAAATAAATATTCCTACGGCTGGACCGTAAACGCGCTCCAAGACACATTATTAAATACATAACAAATTAAATAAACATATATCAAAGGACTAGAACAAAGTAAACTAGTAGCCTAATGTCTATGTGCTTTCTAAAGCATAGTAAATATTTTACCAATTTCTTCATGAATGGTATACATCGGATATAAATATAAATATAGACGAATAAATATATTTATAAGCATGCTGCTACTTTTTTTTCGTGTCACTGTGGAGTACTTATGGCCTGATGCGATTAATAATAATCGGCCATTTTGGCCTCCAATAACTCATGTACTATTCAAGCTTCATGCCGGTAATTCATACCAATTTAGGTTTACACTAATACCTTTCTAAAGACACATCGATCGACAAACTCATACACCATTTAGCTGGCCGCCGTGGCCGAGCGGTTCTAGGTGCTTCAGTCCAGAACCGCACTGCTACTACGGTCGCAGGTTCGAGTACTGCCTCGGGCATGGATGTGTGTGATGTCCTTAGGTTAGTTAGGTTTGAGTAGTTCTAAGTCTAGGGGACTGATGACCTCAGATGTTAAGTCTCATAGTGCTTAGAGCCATTTGAACCATTTGAACACATTGTTTGTTGTTGTCGTGGTCTTCTGTCCTGAGACTGGTTTGATGCAGCTCTCCATGCTACTCTGCAAGCTTCTTCATCTCCCAGTACCTACTACAGCCTACATCCTTCTGAATCTGCTTAGTGTATCCATCTCTTGGTCTCCCTCTACGATTTTAGCCTCCACACTGCCCTCCAGTACTAAATTGGTGATCCCTTGATGCCTCAGAATGTGTCCTACCAACCGATCCCTTCTTCTGGTCAAGTTGTGCCACAAACTCCTCTTCTCCCCAATCCTATTCAATACCTCCTCATTAGTTATGTGATCTACCCATCTAATCTTCAGCATTCTTCTATAGCACCACTTTTCGAAAGCTTCTATTCTCTTCTTGTCCAAACTATTTATCGTCCATGTTTCACTTCCATACATGGCTACACTCCATACAAATACTTTCAGAAACTACTTACTGACACTTAAATCTATACTCAATGTTAAAAAATTTCTCTTCTTCAGAAATGTTTTCCTTGCCATTTCCAGTCTACATTTTATATCCTCTCTACTTCGACAATCATCAGTTATTTTGCTCCCCAAATAGCAAAACTCCTTTCTACTTTAAGCGTCCCATTTCCTAATCGAATTCCCGCACCATCACCCGACTTAATTCGACTACATTCTATTATCGTCGTCTTGCTTTTGTTGATGTTCATCTTATATCCTCCTTCCAAGACACTGCCCATTCCGTTCAACTGCTTTACCAAGTCCTTTGCTGTCTCTGACAGAATTACAATGTCATCGGCGAACCTCAAAGTTTTTATTTCTTCTCCATGGATTTTAATACCTACTCCGAACTTATCTTTTGTTTCATTTACTGCTTGCTCAATATACAGATTGAATAGCATCGGGGGGAGGCTACAACCCTGTCTCACTCCCTTCCCAACCACTGCTTCCCTTTCATGACCCTCGACTCTTATAACTGCCATCTGGTTTCTATACAAATTGTAAATAGTCTTTCGCTCCCTGTATTTTACCCCTGCCACCTTCCGAATTTTAAAGAGAGTATTCCAGTCAACATTGTCAAAAGCTTTCTCTAAGTCTACAAATACTAGAAATGTAGGTTTGCCTTTCCTTAATCTTTCTTCTAAGATAAGTCGTAGGGTCAGTATTGCCTCACGTGTTCCAACATTTCTACGGAATCCAAACTGATCTTCCCCGAGGTCCACTTCTATCAGTTTTTCCATTCGTCTGTAAGGAATTCGCGTTAGTATTTTGCAGCTGTGACTTATTAAACTGATAGTTCGGTAATTTTGACATCTGTCAACACCTGCTTTCTTTGGGATTGGAATTATTATATTCTTCTTGAAGTCCGAAGGAATTTCGCCTGTCTCATACATCTTGCTCACCAGATGGCTCTCCCAAGGCTGTCAGTAGTTGTAATGGAATGTTGTCTCCTCCGGGGGCCTTGTTTCGACTCAGGTCTTTCAGTGCTCTGTCAAACTCTTCACGCAATATCATATCTCCCATTTCATCTTCATCTACATCCTCTTCCATTTCCATAATATTGTCCTCAAGTACATCGCCCTTGTATAGACCCTCTATATACTCCTTCCACCTTTCTGCTTTCCCTTCATTGCTTAGAACTGGGTTTCCATCTGAGCTCTTGATATTCATACAAGTGGTTCTCTTTTCTCCTAAGGTCTCTTTAATTTTCCTGTAGGCAGTATCTATCTTACCCCCAGTGAGATAAGCCTCTACATCCTTACATTTGTCCTCTAGCCATCCCTGCTTAGCCATTTTGCACTTCCTGTCGGTCTCATTTTTGAGACGTTTGTATTCCTTTTTGCCTGCTTCACTTACTGCATTTTTGTATTTTCTCCTTTCATAAATTAAATTCAGTATCTCTTCTGTTACCCAAGTATTTCTACTAGTCCTCGTCTTTTTACCTACTTGATCCTCTGCTGCCTTCACTATTTCATTCCTCAAAGCTACCCATTCTTCTTCTACTGTATTTCTTTCCCCCATTCCTGTCAATTGTTCCCTTGTGCTCTCCCTGAAACTCTGTACAACCTCTGGTTCTTTCAGTTTATGCAGGTCCCATCTCCTTAAATTCCCACCTTTTTGCAGTTTCAATCTACAGTTCATAACCAATAGCTTGTGGTCAGAGTCCACATCTGACCCTGGAAATGTCTTACAATTTAAAATCTGGTTCATAAATCTCTGTCTTACCATTATATAATCTATCTTTCAGTATCTCCAGGGTTCTTCCATGTATACAACCTTCTTTCATGGTTCTTGAACCAAGTGTTAGCCATGATTAATTTATGCTCTGTGCAAAATTCTACCAGGCGGCTTCCTCTTGCATTTCTTAGCCCCAATCCATATTCACCTACATTTTGGAAATTCGTTGCTGGGTGCTATTTGTATAATTTACAGTCAGATACTAAACTTTCAACTAATAAAGATATTGAAAATCTGATTACACTATCAGAACTGTCGTGCAAATAATGGTAATGGATGTGTTTCTTTTTGAGGTATCATGATTCCTCTGGCTACTATTAATTTCTATATGAACTGTGAAACGTCTGCCATTAAGGTTTCATAAAGTCCATCATCCTTGGAACTCCTTGCATGTCTCCTTCATCGACACAGCGTCACCATGGAATCCCCAGCCACGCGGTTGGACCACGTGGTCCGGCCGTTCGACATCACGCAGTTGCTAACGAGCCGCGGCTTGCCAAGCAACCCGAGGGGTGGCCGGCAACTCTGAACTTAGGATATTTTCAGGACGTCACAACTAGCCCATTACCTCAGACTCATCATCATCATCATCATCATCATTTAAGACAGATTATGCCTTTCAGCGTTCAGTCTGGAGCCTAGCTCCCTTATAAAATTCCTCCATGATCCCCTATTCAGTGCTAACATTGGCGCCTCTTCTGATGTTAAGCCTATTACTTCAAAATCATTCTTAACCGAATCCAGGTGTCTTCTCCTTGGTCTGCCCCGACTCCTCCTACCCTCTACTGCTGAACCCATGAGTCTCTTGGGTAACCTTGCTTCTCCCATGCGTGTAACATGACCCCACCATCTAAGTCTGTTCGCCCTGACTGCTACATCTATAGAGTTCATTCCCAGTTTTTCTTTGATTTCCTCGTTGTGGACACCCTCCTGCCATTGTTCCCATCTGCTAGTACCTGCTATCATCCTAGCTACTTTCATATCCGTAACCTCAACCTTGTTGATAAGGTACCTCAGACTGTTATTACTTAAAAACAGATTCAACAGAGTCCCGTTGATCTGCATGCGAAAGCCAATTCCTGCACATTAAACAGTCTACTCTGAAAACAAACTGTCGTTTGTGGACTCGATTAAATTCAAGTAGTAATCCCCACCAACATGTCACTTGACTAGAATACGAACGAGGCGCTGAGAACAATAAGGGCCTAAATCACACCGTCGTCGGCCACTTTTTAAGTGAATATAAGAGAAACTGGTGAGACAGTTTTTCCTGTTTGTTTATATATACTATGTGGGCTTACACCACAGATAAACCTGACTGATCATAAGATCAACAGATGTAAGAAGCATGTATAAATGTTACTCTCACTATGGTTGCCGATGTGCTTTGGGCCCTTATGTTTCTCGTCACCTCAAAAGGATTAGCGTATGATAAAATCCAAAACTTAATATACTATAACCCATTAACAAACCCACAAAATAGGTTTTTCTATCAGTATAACTATAACACATACTGACGTCCAATCTAATTTTACTACATAGTGAGTGAATCGGCATATCTGAGTAATGTGCTACCGCCTAATGCGATTTATGGCAAGTGAACGGGAATAAAAGTCTGCTGCAGTTTTCTACCACCTAGCGGCACAGACGTAAATTTTTAGTTGAGTGGTAAGGGCTAGCTGTGCACACCGTAAACCGTGCACATTGTTTATCAGATTTCTATGTATTTGACCCATAAGGCAATGATGTCGCGCCAGTTCCACATACGCAAAAACTCCTTCAAATGTGCACAACTGAAGATGTGCTCGCGACCCTGATGCAAAGATTCGCTAAGCCTAGAGGAGTAGCAATACCTAGCGTGGTAAGTTTAGTACGGCATATTTCAGATTACCACATCCATGTTATGTTTAGCAGCATTCGAAGAAAAATAACCAACAAACCCACATGGTGTCAAAAATTAGGGTGTTCACATGCTTTTGTGCTCTTACACAGCAGCAGCAACTAAAACTTGCACAGTAAATATTGCGGAAATGGAAAGTGCTATTGATGTGCCGTTTCCACAGAATGGTCTGGCAGTCAGGGGATCGTACTATCAGCCGATCAACAGCTTGCAATAATACTTAGAAAGTGTATTTTTGTGTAGACATATACTTTTTTTAAATGGAACAATGCCTATTCACATTAACAGACTAATGTACAATACATGTGGCAGCACACACTAAAGAACAACTCAAGTGCATACATTAGTTATATGGATTCAGATGAGTAACGAGAAGATTAACCACCGTATATTATGTTCAAAATAATCACCAGCAGAGGCAATACACGCTTCCAGTCTACATCTATTGCATACATGCTAGCTTTTTTTAGGTGGAGATGTCCGAGCAGGCTGCAGTAATACGTCGTTGCAAATCATCAAATGTGGTTGATACATCCTTGTAGAGAGCGTCTTTCTGCTTTCCCCACAGAAAAAAATCTACAGGCACCAAATCCAGGGAACAGACCGGCCGAGGTACAGGTCCTCTGCATCCAAACCAACGATTTGGAAACAATTCGTGAAGACGTGCTGCAGTACTTCATGCACTACAGTCTAGACATCCATTATGTTGGCATCACAGGTTTCTCCAAGTCTGCAGAGGCACATCTTCTAGCATCCGTGGAATATGGTCTGCTGGAGGCTGTGACAGTTGTGCACGTTCAGTGTTCTGTCTATGAAAAACGGGCCTGTGAGTTGATGGTTCACTATCCCACGTCACATGTTTATACTCCATGGAAACTGATGTTCCTCCTGATGAAACCAACGGCGATTGTCAACAGACCAATAGCGCTTTTTTTTTTTTTTTTTTTTTTTCCCTGTCTATCTGGCCATGACTGGTAAGTGTGCCGTCATCACTAAACAAGATACATGAAGTATCTGGAGTATCCTGTCTTAATGCCCATGTACAGAAGTTAACACGATTCTCATAATCATGTCCATGCAGATTGTGATGGAGACAGGTGGCTTCGTGTGATTGCATGGGAGCTAACGTGCGGATTATCTGCAACGGCAGCGAAAACATTAATTTTCCCCTCTTCTGTCGTCGCTTGTTTCCTTCTGTTCGTTGTCTGGTTGAAAAGGTTAATCGATAATTGCCGTCTATTAGGATATCTTGCCGTATACACCGTACAAGAACGAATTCCATTCTTCCTACATTCTGCAAACACCATGAGCATGTCGGTTTTTCTTACGACTACTGATTGGACTTTCACATACTGGAAGTTGGACGTCTATGATTCTGCTGCGTGCACACGCGAACTCTTGAGTGTGAGATGCTATTATCGCGGGTAGTAGCGAGCGAGCAGTTGTCGAGGGGAGTCGGAAATGGCCGGACGTAGGGTGCCATGGAGAGAAAGAGAAGCAGCGCGACATGAGAGGTCGCAACCTGCCGTGACCGTGCCAGTAGCGCCGGAGGAGACTTCGTGAGTCTCCAAGTATTCATTGAGGATTTTTGGTACTTTGCCTTTTCGCTGCACATAGTTGTTGGTTGCTTGCGCACTGGAGGGATTTTGTCAGATTTGTGTATGGATATGCTCAGAGTAATATATTCGTATCTTTGTTGTGGCCAGAAACGTGTTATTGATGTGCTGACATTGTGGAATAATTATCGTGTAAAGTCTGTCAGCAATTAAATCATCAGTTTTATAAATATAGCAAATTAAAATTTTTTCTTGGTTTCTTTAATTTTCCTTACATCGTTTAAGGTTAGTTGTCGAAGCCCCTCCTGATCATTCAATTTCTATGTATAAAAGTGTGGCAGTAATTGTTGCAGTTAGTCAATGCATTGCACTCTGCATGGATCGCAGTATTGCTTTTTGAAATATTTTAGCATGTTGCTGATCACGCAGCTGCAGCGACAAGACGAGGTAAGTTGTCTGTTGCGTATAGGAGCATTGCAGAACAGTTGTTAGGGGACGTTAGAGGATATTCTAAAACTCGAAGTCAGATGGTTGAGAATTGATTTGTTTGCAATCAGTTTATGATTACTGTCATAGACGCAATGTCACACACATATATCCAAACATCTTTTAAAATAATTACGAACCCTTTACAGCACTGATTAGAAAGTCGCAGTGCACTTAAGGAATACACAAGCACACTGTAAACCACCATAACAACATTGTACCTAGCAACGACAGAGGTTGAATGGCACAAATAAGTGTCGATGTGCAAACTTTTTGACACGGTATCTCGTAAGCAACTCGCAGTAAAATCCCACGGACACTCTAATTTACCCTAATTTTAGTTTGTTAATGTCAACAAGCATTGTTTAATTTTTTTAAAGTGTATGTTTCCATAAAAATACATTTTCTAAGTATTATTACTATGTGTTGATTGGCTAACAATAAGAGCCTCTGACTCCCAATCCATTCTGTAAAAACGGCGCTTCAATAGCAGTTTTCCATTTCTGCAATATTTGCGTTTAAAGTTTCAGGTGATTCACACCGTGTATATCAACTGGATTACTAAGGATTCCACTCACATATAAGAATCAACATTTAGAAACCTGGTGGATGCCAGCTCGACCTTTCAGAGTGCTGTGAATGAGTGTCTCTGGTGGTGTGAGTATGTGTATAGATTTTTAGGAAATATGTGGGATGCCCTTACACAACTCATCCGCCAGAAAAACTCGGAATATATTTTTGAAAAGAATTTTGATAAGTGTCAAGCTTATGTTCGAAATGTGTGGTACATTGTTACTTAGTTATAAAGCCATTGTACTGTCTCCGTAATGTTGGAACTATGATTTGGCCTAGGAAGTATATTTGAGAGCAATAAACTGTTGCTACTTACCAAAGAGTTACTGTATTGCGCGGCACCAAAACTGGAGATAATATCTGCTCTGCAAGACAATCACCATGTGTGTATTGAAAATGTAGTCGGAGAAAATATACCTTAGCACAAAATTTTCTTCTCTGGCTACGAAGAGAAGGAACTTGGAGGTTAACTGCTACTAAACTAGCGCAGGGGAGAGCTCCAGCCAGTCTAGTCAGCTGAACGCACACCGCGCTGAAACGCCTGGACGCGATGTACGCTGCTCGGACGCAGATCTACATGTGAGAGAGCCTCTTAGGCCAGCACCGTGGCAGCCTTGAAATCCAATCCGCGCAGACGAGTTTTTCAGCAACTCTCTTCTGATCTGTCAATTGGACGTCATATGTAACTAAAAACGAAATCGACGTGCCCGTATTCTAAATATATAGAGAAACAGAGACGAAATAATATAATTAGACATATAGCAGTGTGAGGTACACCATTCATTTATACTTCCCGGTACTGTACAGCATTTGATGCTTAATGATTTATTTCCAAAAGTCATTGAAACATTTATCTATGGAACTTGATGTTATTGTGCAGCACCATTTATGACATAATCATCATTGTAATAGACTTTAATTATAATACAACTATATATTAGAAGCTGATTCGTTAATGATCCATTCATTTACTCTTACTCTTTTATCCTGACTCTTGCTCATTACCATGCCAACGACATACAACTTGCTTAAAAATGTTTCAGATGCAGTTTGTGTACGCAGAGGAATAACTATACTGAGTGGATCCCTCCTTGTCACTGGGACCGATGACCTCACTGCTTGGTCCTCTTCCCAAAATCAACCAACCAATCTACCTCCTTGCTAGAAACGCCAGATACGGAAGGGAATGCATTACACACTGTTGGTGGCACCAACAGTCGGTGAGCTCCACAAGCGCTGACCACCACCACCTGAATGATAACCAGTGGACTTCCCATGGACTTGGGATGTATAATTTTGGTGTCACAGATAGGTACCCTGTAGAACGTCGTTTCCAACTTATCATTCACAAGGCACTGACATCATGCCGCAGATAATTGTATCTCCATTGAGAATTCTATGTCACGTGCGATGGAGTATGAGAATTAAACAGATCAGATATTTACAATTACATTAGTATACTAAAATGGTATTAAGACTGGTAATGACTGCCAAGTTTCACTACAAGTGTTAAATTGCAACTTATAGGATCGATCCGTGGATCAGAAAATATCTTTGCCAGACTGTTATCATAAGCGCCATTCAAATTTAAAGCTAACTGCACATACATGTGAGACATTAAAAAACAGATAAAATCATTGTGAACATTTGACAACCTCTTATTAGAAAAATAACATAGCATCGATCAAGTTATTAACGAAGTTCACAAAGCATGCCTATATCCGATTTTACATTGTGACAAAAAGTTCAAAAATGGCTCTGAGCACTATGGGACTTAACATCTATGGTCATCAGTCCCCTAGAACTTAGAACTACTTAAACCTAACTAACCTAAGGACATCACACAACACCCAGTCATCACGAGGCAGAGAAAATCCCTGACCCCGCCGGGAATCGAACCCGGGAACCCGGGCGCGGGAAGCGAGAACGCTACTGCACGACCGTGACAAAAAGTATTTAAAATAATAAATACATATGAAGTAGTAAATTGCTGATACTCATCTGCTGCTGTATATTAGCTATGATTCTGGGAAACTCAAGCTGACTTCATACTTTGCGTAACTGTAGAAGATTTATAGAACTGGCACATGACAGTATCAGCTTTCAATAAACTCATCTGTAATTCTTTAACACATGCATGATTTGAAAACAAGCTTCTGGTTTGCTCACTAGTGTCACCAGTTTTCATTATGTACCTTCTTCATACGATCATATAGCTCTAGTGGTTAAGTTCTGATTAAATTTTATAAACTACCATAAGTAAATCAATTTCAACTCACTTAATATTTATCTTAGAATTATGCTTGACGTTGCAATGAGCTCGTTTCTTTGCACGAGTTTACTGGTGTAGTTGGTTTTTCTGTATCATGTTTTTAACTCTCCGACCTCGGGGAACACCCCCCCCCCCCCCCCCACCACCCCCAGCCAGTGCAGGTCCACAGCCTGCATGCTTTCCTCGGCAGGTCGGCTAGCCACCACCAACTGTCAGAACACTCACTACAGCATTGCCTATCGCTCCACGAGTCGGCTTCTCCTAATATCACGATGTGAGTCAAGATCCCTGACTAGTACGGCAGTCAAATGCTGCGTATGTACCAGTGTGTTGTACGCAATTAGCGCAGAAAGAGCGGTCGCCATGGTGCCGTGACAGAACGGCAAAACGGAGCTGTCGCTTTCGGAAGCCGTGGCCGTTTCTAACTTCTATTTCATCTCACAGCTGAAAAAAAATGTGGATGGGAAACGTTTTGAGAACAATGAGACGTAACTGCAGTCATCTGGGTTCTTGCACAGACCTTTCAGAGCCGGCCGCGGTGGTCTAGCGGTTCTAGGCGCGCAGTCCGGAACCGCGCGACTGCTACGGTCGCAGGTTCGAATCCTGCCTCGGGCATGGATGTGTGTAATGTCCTTAGGTTAGTTAGGTTTAAGTAGTTCTAAGTTCTAGGGGACTGATGACCACAGTAGTTAAGTCCCATAGTGCTCAGAGCCATTTGAACCATTTTTAGACCTTTCAGAATCAAATTTCAGGGATGGACTTTCCAGGAAAAAGTTATAATAAACGCTTTGACTTTTAAAGAAAGTCTGTCGAATAATAATGGCATTTTAATATCTGAAAAAAGAATATTTTTTCACTGTTATGTCAGTAACTTTTCATCATGCACTCGTACAACTTCAGGCCTTTGTGGTGTACGTCAGACTACTGTCGTATAGGTCATTCTGTGGGCTCCTGCCCACTATTACGGGCATGTCCAACCTGCGGCCCTGCGGCCCAAAGCAAGTATCAGAGAGGCCTAAGCAGTGAGCATCTATCACACGACAGGAAAAAAAATTCTATAAAATTCCATTTATGTAAAGTTATGACTAAAAAAAATTTTCAATCTGAAACTCCGCCACACGATACTATTCTCTCACTGAACCATCCTGTTTTTCCCCCCTCAGCAGTTATTGTTAGCACTGTTAAGCATATTATATTCGACCCAAAAATGCGGTTTTTTTCCCAGTGTGGCCCAGTAAACTAAAAGGTTGCCCATCCATTATAAAGAATTACCTTGTGTACACTGGTCATTTTCAAGCATGTACCTCCTACAACTTACAGTAACACAATCGATAAGAGCAGTTATACCATTTTTAATGACAAACAAAGTGTAATGATTATATTATTATTTATTACGGTTTAAACAATGAATAAACCAATGAAGATGGCAAAGCAATGGCGAAACTTGTTTGAGGGGAGGAAAGAAACTTCATCCGTGTTTTGCGCAAGGCGATTCCCATGTCCAAAAGAAAAAAGAAAACATTGCGTAGGCTGCGTTTACCATCATCTCTGTTTCAGCTCACAGCACGCATCCAAACATCTGTAAGTAGTTTTAATACATTTTCGTCCGGGTAGTCATACCGCCAAAGAGTTTCTGGTTCTCATACTTCGAGGTGTAGTACAGTCATGTCGATTACCCACTGAAGCAGCACTGTCTCAGTACAAAGTCCTACATAGAGCGGAAGGACACACGACAGTGTGTTGAATTCTTTGATGGAAATGATACTGTAACCGACGTTCACAGAACACTCTGGTTGTCTACAGTCACTTCGTCCATCTGTTTTAGGGCTTCATCGACATTATGACTGGATTGGCCAAATGTAGCCACTGTAAAGACAAGATAGATGGACTTCGATAATCCAGATGATTTCTTTCCATTACGTGGATGGGCTCAAGCGCATTTTGATCTGACATCATGTACTACTTATTATCAAGTTCTGGGTCATATTGGTATAGATGGTTGCTCGGTTTTTGATTATGATTTCTTACAGCACAAACAGCTCATCAGCATCCATTGTAATAAGTTGTGCGGATTATATGTAAGACCATCTACGTCCAGATCGTCTAATTTTTAGTTTCTCTACAAAACTATACATTTCTCACATTTTACACAGCACAGCTTTTTGCACACCTTTGCCTTTCGCGGGCAAAGGTCCCGAGTTCGAATCTCGGTCCGGCACACAGAGTGGAAATTCATTCTGGAAACATCCCCCAAGCTGTGGCTAAGCCATGTTTCCGCAATATCCTAGTTCTGCAAGGTTCGCAGGAGAGCTTCTGTAAAGTTTGGAAGGTAGGAGACGAGGTAGTGGCAGAAGTAAAGCTGTGAGGACGGGGCGTGAGTTGTGCTTGGGTAGCTCAGTTGGTAGAGCACTTGCCCACGAAAGGCAAAGGTCCCGAGTTCGAATCTCAGTCCGACACACGGTTTTAATCTGCCAGGAAGTTTCATATCAGCGCACACTCCGCTGTAGAGTGAAAATCTCATTCTGGAAACATCCCCCAGGCTGTGGCTAAGCCATGTCTCCGCAATATCCTTTCTTTCAGGGGTGCTAGTTCTGCAAGGTTCACAGGAGAGCTTGTGTAAAGTTTGGAAGGCACGAGACGAGTTACTGACAGAAGTAAAGCTGTGAGGACGGGGCGAGAGTCGTGCTTGGGTAGCTGAGTTGGTAGAGCACTTGCCCGCGAAAGGCAAAGGTCCAGAGTTCGAGTCTCGGTCCGGCACACAGTTTTAATCTGCCAGGAAGTTTCATCTTTACGATGCCTACGGAACCATTTGTACTCAGGCGTGCACCTATGTTGCCTAGGCTGTTTCTGTTACGCTGCAGCTGTTTCACTGAGAAGCCCTTACACATCCTCCATACACTCCCGCACTCCCGATCTCTCCCCACGCGGTTTCCATATTTTTGGAGCTCTGAAGACTTATTAATTGCCCAATACATTGAAGATAATCTTCAAAGAGCTATTTATGTGTTACACAAAATTTTTGCTGCGTATTACTTTAAAATTTCTACCCCAAAATGAGTAATCAGGGCAGTCCAGGGCAAGCCCCCAGTAAGAACAAAGATTATTTTGGATGGAAGAATTTTAGAACAGGTTCAACACTTCAATTATTTAGACTGTGATATCTTGCATAATTACGATGGAGATGTAAATAATAAATTAGGAAGATACCAGACAAGGTGTGAACTATTCGAAGAACACTGAAAATAGCACAGACCGAAACACAGCTGAAGATGTCCAAAACAATGGCGATGTCAGTTATTCTGTAGCTGTCATTAAGACAGAAATGAAATTCCTTAGCACCCTTCTGAGACAAAACACGCCTTGATAAAATAAGAAACCAGAATATACCCAGTTTTTCACCTGAACAGAGTTCTTACGTATGTTTAACTTCATCCTTCGAAAAAACTTTTTTGTTGGATTCTTGCAACAGATCTGAAGGAATAAATGATTTTCTTGCGTAACTAGTAAACCCGGCAAAACTTCGCAAGTGCTGAGTACATATAGCAATTGGTTCTACATCCACAGTCCTTCCTCAGCTCCTTTCTGCCATTCTCTTCCTCTCTCTGTGTATTACTTCTTCTCCCTCTCTCTGTTCACCTCCTCCTCTACATGTCCACTCCCCTCCTCCCTCTCTGTCACCTCTCCCCTCCCTCTAACTTTGAGCTTTGTTTCTGTCATTGCAAATGAAACCTTGATTGAGAAGTGAAGTCACTTAAAATGAATGGGTAAATCGGTTGGGATCATTGGTACACAGGTTATGAGAGACACCTCTCCAACTGCTGTATCTGTGAGGATGGTAGCTTGAATTATAGTATTTCACATATTTTTAATTTGTAGTTGGGCAGGATTACAAAGTTTCGTACGACTCATATTTCGCAGTAGTATTCTAGTCGTAAGCCATAAATACATCTTTTCCATCTTATGTAAAACCCCAGCGGGGGAGAAAACAAAACAGCACATTGCTGTAAGTAGAATCTTTGTTTGAAAATATATGTAAGGAGGAGGAATAAAGAAGGCAGAAACAATTTGTCTAATGGTTGACATGCCCTCCTATGGTAGTTAAAACACTGCGAGAGAGAAATCGAAACCACAGCTTTTTACAGCACAGCATTTTCTTTCTTAACTGAAAACCTGTACATTGTCGTTTAAAAAATTATATTCCTGTGTCCGTCTGAATATTCTTTAGAGTATCGTGTAAAAATTTTAAGTAAATGAGTCAAGAACTTTTCGAGATTTTTGCTAATAACGTTTCCCCTTTATGCATTACGTACATAATCGTATACTACATATATTAAAGAACAACATGTAACCTATGTCTGTCGGAATAATCACATTATTGAGTAAAAAAATTGAAGTAAGTCGGTCAACTACTTTCCGACATTTTTGGTAACAACGTTAAACAAAGACATTATTATTGTAGTAGTGTAGATACCGCAGTAATAATGCTACCTTCATCAACTCTCTTCCGGTACCTTGGCTGTCCTACTAAACTTTTTAAAATGCCTCCGATGTTTAGACACTTGTTCTAAGTTGTGGTGTAAGTGAACTTGGACCACCGGATACTATTCAGCATTTCTCTCCGGGAAATCTGCACTTTGACGCTTTTGTGCACGGAGAGGGACGTCTTCCAGCAGTAGGAATACGGCAGTTGTCTTAGGCGAACAGCTCCGTGTTGCCGGCAGGACGCCTGTACCGGACAGGCGTGTCCATAAATACCACGTGGGCGCGCGGGAGAAGACTGTATACACAGCTGCGCGGGGCGCTACTTCTTGCTTACAACAGTATCCTGTGCCACAGTCTCAAGTTGTGAGTCTGCCGTGTGCCCAGGTAAGGCCGGGAAACAGGTCGGCGGAGCAAATGTGTAAAACAATCTGTGAGACGGGCTACAAGTTCACTCACAGCTCTGGCACATTTACATAAAGCAGGTGATAACACACTAGTTTGGTCGCACGACAAATGCCGAACGCACAGACTGCATGAACACACAGCAACTCCGCCGCTGTTTCGATAAAGAGTGTAAGAGCGACAAATATAAGTTATATACATGTGGTGTCTGTTCTTTCGGGCATGACCGAAAGAACAGATACCACATATATAATTAAGGAGATGACGGGCAATGACGCCTTCAGTGCAGATCCACGCCAGGCTCAAATTCTTACGGGAATTGGCGAAATGCAGCGGGAAGTGAATCTAATGAGCAGGGTCACTACATAAGTAGTGTGTGGTGTAAGTTGAGAATTTGGCTCTGAAGAGACGCGTGCTAGGATAGTCCGTGCGGTTGTGGTGACCTCGGTTCCTGGATGGCTGCCGGCACGGTAGCTCAGCGTGTTCTGTCAGAGAGCTGGCTGGTCTCTGTAATAAAAAAAAAACTGAGTGAAGGGATCAACAACGAACTTCAGCGGATGTCATCGGACGTCCCCTACGATCAAATAGAATGAACAAAATGGAAAAAAAGGATGGTGTAGTGGTCAGCGCATCAGCCTAGAAAGCAGGAGACCCGGGTTCGAATCCCAGTCCATCACAAATTTTCAACTTCTCCCACTGATATAAATCAGTACCCACTGGCAACTTATGATTTCAATTCTTTTGTGTCTTGATAAATGATGCAACATTCTCTCAAAATGGAAGTAAATACTACATGAATCTTGTAGAAACTGTTCTGCGGCCAGTACACTGCAAAACGTAAGGATGAGGCGTATAGAGTAACATAATTCGGTGGAAATGAATGAAAGTTCTGGAGCATGTCGCCAGTGTCTCCCAGTCTTACACGGAAGGCTGAACGTCACATAGCGAAACTGGAAGAACTAAGTGTGACGAGTGTAGTCCAACAGTTCGGCATTGCTCACAGCACTATTCACGTGCATGGTGAGTGTTCTGAGCCACAGGCGCTGCTGCCAGACGAAGAAGAGGTGACCGACGCCGGTCAATTGTTGCAGCAGATGAGCACTACAGTGTGCAACAGGCAAAAAGGGACCTGCGTAAAATAGTAGGTGCAATTGCAACCATATTTAACACGGCTGCAATGCACGCAGTCTCACGCTCAACATTGGCACGACGGCTGGCACGGAGGTGATCTCTCTGCCCGACGACCAATACGGTATGTTCCGGTGATACCCGAACATCGGGGTTTCGCAAGTGCGTCTCTTCAGGAGTGCATTCGGCCCTGACTTCATATTTATGGATGACAACGCTGATGGAGGAGCTCTTGGAACGAGAGGGTATTCGGCGAATGGACTGGTCTGCTCGTTTCCCCGACGTGAATTCCATCGAGCATAGGTGGCATGCGTTGTGAAGACGTACCGCAGCATGTCCACATGCACCGGCGACCATTCAGCATTTGTCAGACTCGCTTGTGGAGAAATGGAACGCCCTGCCACAAGAACTCCTTCTTGTGATCAGCGTGAAAGCAGGTTGCAGAGCATGCATCGCAGTCCCCAGTGATCACACATCCTATTAATAACCAGTCCCGCTTTTTGTAATGTCCAGGGGACCACCTTAAATCGCAGTGACTTCTGTGTAATTATTGTTTCTGATTGTCTCATTGCATATTTCTTTCAGTAGCGGTAGTATTTTTTTTTTACATATCACTCCAGATCCATCCAGCTCTGTTATTTGGCAGTGACACATCATGAGAAAGTTACGTTTGTCCTTAAGGTTTGCACACCAGTGTAGCATTGAGATCGGACATGCGTAATGTAGAAATTCTGGAGGATGTTTTGAGTAATACATAGACTTGCACAAAAAATAAAAGCTCACAATGATGACAACTTACGAAGTTAATTGTTGAATGTGATGAAACTTAGTCAAAGCACAGATCACGAAAAAAGATATAGATCCAAACAACTTATTTTCAAACTAGTCACGTGACGGAAGGGACATTAGAGTTTTCAGCCTCGTCGATGACGATGTCATTAAAGGAGGAATGCAAGATCCTATGTGATAAATTTAAGGAACGATATCGGCAGGATCAAAGGAACCATCTCGGTATCCAGCTTAAGCGAGTTAGGGAAACCACGGACCACCAGACGAGGATTTGAACCGGTATCTTTCCGAATGCGGGACCAGTTTCTTAATCACTGTGCCGCCTCACTCGCTACTAGCCACTTGTCTGAAACTAACAAAATGGATGTGTCAGTTGGCTATTATTATATTACCAGGAATGTCAATGCAGATGTGATTTCCCGAAAAACAATATGGCACCCGTAAGTGATTTTTTGCAGGCTCGTAGAATTAGGGTGCTGTTCTTCTTCCAGAGCTCCCAGTGCGTCAACGGACTACAGAGGAGGCAGCGAGAAGCAAAACGATTGTGGAAAACAATTGAAACGCATTCTGTAGAATTCAGGTGGGAGACAGCCAGAACTGTTCACTGTTGAAGCTACTTTTCGGAAATCGGAATTGTACTGTCGAGCAGCGTAAACATTTAGGTCAAAATCTTCGTCAGTTTGCTCTAACAGGACGACAAAAATGAACGGCAAGGATCCATCTTAAAGACATGATCACAGTTCCATGTGCAAAGACAGGGGATTTGCACCACTGCTTCAAGATATGCTGTTCCATAACTGGCTGATCAGCTGCCAGTGCGCAAGCTAAACCGGGATTCATTTGTGAAGAGAACCATTCACCACTAACCTTAAGTCCAATGGTAGGTGCGATCAGTGGCTTCTTCCTGTGCTCGCCAGACGTGGCTGTTGAGGTACGTTTACATGGGCCATAAAAATTGCACATTGCCGACAACATATCTCTACAATGTTGTCCGCCAACATTGCCACTACACGAGTTGCAGTCACATGTGCTATAACATTACCGGCCCCCTACTTTTGAGCAATGTTTACGGTAATACATTTCCAGACCATAAATTTCTGCAAGGGGCGAAAAATGGATGAACGCGAGCAAGTGGAAGTGAGTGCTGCTGCTACTGCTTTTACGCCCGCCGGAGTGGCCGTGCGGTTCTAGGCGCTACAGTCTGGAGCCGAGCGACCGCTACGGTCGCAGGTTCGAATCCTGGCTCGGGCATGGATGTGTGTGATGTCCTTAGGTTAGTTAGGTTTAATTAGTTCTAAGTTCTAGGCGACTGATGACCTCAAAAGTTAAGTCGCATAGAGCTCAGAGCCATTTGAACCATTTTTACTGCTTTTACGAGGGACGTTCCTAAAGTAAGTCTGGTCACTGTTTTTGAAAGAGCGTGTGGTACATCAGGTGACACAAACAAAGGCCATATGAATCTACTCAAGTTGCTGGTTCAACGACGGAATGGAAGTCAGGGGAAGAGGAATGACACATGCGCAGAGAGCCGAAGAGAAAGTATTAGAAGACCGGCGTGCTCGAGGTTTTTTGAGTACACATAACGACGGCAGACGGACGTTTAATGATAAAGTGGTCGCCAATGGGAGTACGTACTGTTATCCTGTATGAACGGGCACGTGGCAGTTGTGTATCTGTCATCCATGAACGCCTTCAGACCGTGTATAGCGGAAAGGTCATGTCTCATCAAGTGGTTGGTCGTCGGTGTTGCATGTTCGGAGAAGGAAGGCAGAGTTTGGAGGATGATGATTCAAGAGGGCGTCCCTCCACTCTCGGCACATCATTTCCAAACCAATGGTGAGGTGGAACAGGCTGTGCGACAACTCATTGCCTCGTATGGCACCGAGTTTCACCGGAGTAGATTCTTCAAACTGATTGCACGCTGCGACAAACGTCTCAGCGTCGGTGGCGAGTACGTCGAAAAATAGTGCAACGTGTATAGTTCATGTTACCATGGCGTATTTATCTTTGTCAATAAAGTTTCTGTTTGAAAATCAACGACGAAACTTATATTCGGAATATCCCTTATATATCACACGAGGAATCAAGTTAGAAAGAATAAGAAAAATCGGGCTTTGTGGACGCGTTCCTTAAGTAAGCGGAATACTTCAGAAAATGTAACTAGTAAATTGTTGCTGGACGCATACTTGCTCCAGAATTTTACCAGAATGTCGAAAAACGATTTCGGATATCTCGTGCAGCAAGTTATCCGAGAAGTACAAAACGGATACAAATATGAGAGTGTATACCAATTACAGCCCGATTGGCGACCACACTTCGGTTTTTAGCCACTGGCTATTCGTGCAGAAGTTTAATGTACCTGTTTAACGTTTACTAATCAGTAATCATCACTAACCCTCATGGCGCCAGAAGTAGACAATGCTTTTGTAGTAGGACTTAAAGATTCATTGAGGGGCGTTTGAAATAAGAATACAATTTTTACTTTATTTTTGTTCACTAGCACACACCATTGTTTACACTATCAGTTCCTGCTTCAGGTACATCTCGAGATTGTATGACACTCATGACATCAAATGCAAACCGTGCGGATGAAGAGCCACCTGCCTTCCACTCTTCTTATGCAACTTTATTGCTTCGCATTTGCCACAGGTTCGAAGACTGCGATTTTTTATATGCCTCTTAAAGCCGTATTTAGAGTTCATCGACAATAGCTTGCCACCTGTTCCACGTTTTAAGATAAGGACTTTGTATAGGCTCCGTAGCTCCCGTCGTAGATGAATCGCATTTATAAAATTCATAGTTCTCTCGTTTGTCCGCTTCTTCACTGCTGTACACAAAAAACTACTGCAACAGATATCTGGCTATGTGTGCGAGCGCAAACATTCGAATAAAAGCGAAGCGATATTGTTTTCGCTTAGGCACGTGACTGTAGCAATTCGGTGATTGAGGAAGGGAATAAAGGTGAGGGGAAGAGGAAGCATTTACAGATAGGGACAGAGTTGGATATTGCCCTGAAATACGAAATATATACCACTCTTGGTGGACAACAACGGCAACCCCTTAGTGATGCGTCGACAACTACCTGCAACAACCTGCAACACCAGCAAAATTGCCCAGCCCTACCACAAAATTGCCGTCTACTGAGCTACACTGCTGCAGTGTTGCCGCCAAATGTTTCTGTAAAATATGGCCAGTCTAAATGCACCTTTACATACTCCTCACGAACCAGAAACCTTCTATCGTACTGCCGTTCGCTACATGACAGGTGGTAGTTGAGGCAGAGAAGTGCGTACCAGCTGATATCGGCCGTCGACGCGTATGTGGCCCTTGGCTTATCATCCTGAGTATTAAATATGAGGTGATAAATTCTGTCAACAACCGAGTATTCAACATTTATTCGCGTCGATAGGTTCCATGCGTACAACAGTCGAATGATATTAGAATTCCAGTTGATGCCTCGTCTTTATCGACAAGCATTACATGAAGTGCTGGCTAAAGAATTACTCTCATTTCGCAGCATACATGCGGGAGGAACTAATATTTTACCTTGCTTTTCTTTCAACGTACACTCACGTTCAGAAAGAAACAGAACATTACATTAGTATGTTCTGTAGAAATGATCAGCATTTCAGTCACCTCGGTTCAGCATGTGTCCTGTTGCCTAGTCGACACAGGGTTCGCCATGGACCCTGATAACTCGTTCCATGCGAGGTGACGTCCTGTGGTATTGCCATCCAGGCTGCTTTCACCTAGTTCCAGAGTTCACCTGTGATGGTTGGGATTGGGTTACAGCGCTCATCCGTCTTTTTACCATATCCCACTCATTTTCGATTAGCGAAAAGTCTGGTGGCGTGGCGGACCAGGGAAAAAAGCTGACATACTGACGTGTTCGTGCAGCAATATGTGCTCGTGCATTGTCTTGCTGAAAAATGGCGTCTGGGGTGTTGTGCAGAAAGTGTAATTGCTACAGGTCACGTAGTTTACACTGGTCACAGTGCCCTGGACAGGCACCAATTGTGATATGAGGTTGTGCACACTAGCACCCCACACCATAAGGCCTTGAGTTGGCGCTGTATGTCTTGAGGAAAAGCAGTCACTGTGATGCCGTAACCCCTGTCTGCGACGTATATCTGTCCTGCAGTGTCATCCGGATGACGTGTCGACCTTCTCGGGTAGTGGTCTGGCTGGTGCGACCTGACCCGTCTCGTCATGTTCTACGGCTTTCCGTGAACCATTCTGCACACGACCGTTGCACTGCCGAAGCACTTCGTCTCTCACGAGCAGCAATTTTTTTCTCTCACGCCAATAATGCGCCCTCTTTCAAACTCACTGAGTTGACGGTACAGTTCACGCATACTTGAGGCATCCGGCACATTTGCTCAAGTCGCACTGATCCATTACCTTCGGTTTACAGCGACAACGAGAGCAGCAGGCACATGTTACTTGCAGGTGGTGTTGCGCCGCGGTATCGCTGTTGACCTCGAACCAGCGGGCCGACATGGTTCAAATGCTAAACATTTCTGCAGAACGTACTAGTGTAAATGTCCTGCGAATATGGACGTCCTATCGCTAACCGTTCAAGATATTCTGCTTTTTTCGTAATTTAAACAATTGAAAGGCTGAGAACAGCAAAGAAAACTAGAACGTCATTACTGAAGGAGAAGGGCATCTGGTCACCCTCTACCACTTTCATACGTAAAAACTCTACACATCACAGACATTGTGATCATTGGTACCTTAATATGTACCCACTTCAAGGTGCTAGCCGTTTTTCCTCTGGGGCTAACATTCTCCCCACAGACACGTCACATTCTTTATCACCTGATGTTTTCTGCACGGTCGTAACTGCACAATTATATAAACTACGCCTGTCAATATGGACTAGCCGATTTCCATCTGCGCGTTTACACTTCAACACCTGGCCTGTTGCCCAGGGGAAAAAAGTGTTAATGGCTTGTTCTTGCCATATGTACTTGTAGGTACTAATCAACCAAAAACATAACACTCCCAATAACTACAATTATTAGCCTGCAAATGAAGTAAATTGTACCTTAATGTAGTTCAATACACTGTCCTCAGTCACCAACAAAAATATCTGGACTTATACCCTGACACACTGTACGAATAACCTAGCGGATAACGTCGGAAGCTCGTTGAGGCTGATTGCAGTTGATGAGTTTGTCCATAACAAGTTAGCAACGCCAGGAGACGAGCGAACCGCAGGAAGACCTGCAGAGGATTCACGATTGGTGCAGGCACTTGGAATTCATCCTGAAGGTAAATAAATGTAACACGCTGGGCATAATTAGGCGAGGAATTCCGTTATTGTCAGATTACACAGTTGTTGACGGATCACTGGAAGCAGCAACTACCATAAAGTTTCAAGGAGTAGGTACCCGGAGCGACCTAAAATGGAATCACCCCTCGAAACAAATTTCACTAAAATCAGATGCCACTCTGACATTCCCATAAGAAGAATCTTAAGGAAATGTAATTCATTCACGAAAGAAGTGGCTCACAAAACACTTTTCGACCTTTTCTTGGGTATTTCTCGTTAGTATGGAACCCCTCCTATCAAGTAGGATCAACAGAAAAGATAGACAAGAATCGGCGCGTTTCATCACGGGGTAATTTAGTCGACGCGAGAGCGTTACGGAGCTGCTCAACAAACTTCATGGTAGGCACTACAAGGGAGGTGTTGTGCATCAAGGGGAGGTTTACTATTGATATTTCGAGAGAGTACGTTCCGGGAAGCGTCGGGCAGCATATTAATTACGTCTCTTAAAATGAACAATCTGAGAAAAGTAGAGTTAATACGGAGTCCTCCCACAAACCTCTCATAAACTGAACATCTGTGAAATTAGAGGTATACGGTGGCGTACCGACGATCATTCTTTCCACGCGCTATTCGCGAATGGACGGGGCAGATGGGAACAGATAGTTCCCCCCGCCACACACTCCAAGGTCGCTTGCGGAGTGTTGATGCAGAAAAGAGGAATATGTACAGCCCTTGAGAAAACTATCGTGACCTGCATCTCGATTAATCTGGAGGGGCTACAAGAATTTAAATCGTCCCTTCATGAGCCCGAGTCAAGTGTTCGGCACCACATCACCATGTTCGATCTTCTTTAATAATGTAGAAGGATTTTCGACGCTTTTAAAATGAATTTTGTTCGTCTGGGGATAACTGATTGCCAGTGACACAGGACACTTTACATTAAGAACAGCGAGAGTGAAAGCAGGCCGCCCTCAAGAGATGGGACGTGTCCCGTGTTGAGTAACTGCGCCGGCACCGGAATAGGCTGGCGAGCAGCCACTGTTTGCCTACCAAGGACGGGCGCCGGCAGTTAATTCTCTATTGGAGCCGAAGTGTCCGTAACTCCGGCACACCGTCTCGTTGAAGTCTGCTTCTGCCACAATAATGACAGTGGCGTTTTTCTGTATTCCTTTTTTTTACTGAACTTCGCAGTTTTCCAGGTCTTACGTCCATTTTGACTGACCAGCAAAATGCACATTTCGTTGTCTTTTATTATAACTACCGCCTGCACACAATGGGTGTTCGTTATCTAGTCGGCTGGATATGACGCATCAGCGACAGCTGCGCCTCCCCATGAGCTACATTTAAATGGCTGCCCAATTCCGTTTTCTCGCTCTGCAATTCACATTCAAATACTTGGCAGAGGATTCACGGAACCATCTTCAGACTCATTCTCTATCATACCGCTCTGGAACAGCACGCGACAGAAATGAACACTTAAATCTTTCCTTGCGAGCCCTGATTTCTCTTATTTTATTACGATGATGATTTTTTTTTGTGTAGGTGGAGGCCAACAAAATATTTTCGCATTTGTAGGAGAAAGTCGGTCATTGAAATTCGTGGAAATATCTTGCCGCTACGATAAACGCCTTTTTTACTCACGATTGGGTCCCAAACTAGCGTATAACATCCGTGACATTCTCTCCCCTACTTCGCGATAATACAAATTAAGCTGCCCTTCCTGAACTCTTCAATGTCCTCCGTGAATCCTACCTGGTAAATATCCCACCAATACACCAGAAGAGGGAAGACAAATGTACTGTAGGCAGTCTCATTCGTAGATCTGCTGCATTTTCCAACTGTTCCGTCATAAACCGCAGTCTTTGGTTCGCCTTCCCAACAACGTCATCTATGTGACCATTCTAGTTAAGGTCAGTGAGATTCCAGACAAAGCGTAGTCCCCCTAGGCGTAGGAGGCGGGGGGTGGGGGGGGGGCGTGGTAGTGGGCTCTCTTCTTAGCAGTATGTGGGACTCGGCCTCTCTCGGCAACTTCCTGCTTTTTTCGACCTCTACGATATTAGCCTCCCCGCATGAACCATGGACCAAGGTCCATGGGAGTATGGTGGGGAGGCTTGCGTGCCTCAGCGATACAGATAGCCGTACCGTAGGTGCAACCACAACGGAGGGGTTATCTGTTGAGAGGCCAGACAAACGTGTGGTTCCTGAGGAGGGGCAGCAGCCTTTTCAGTAGATGCAGGGGCAATAGTCTGGATGATTGACTGATCTGGCCTTGTAACACTAACCAAAACGGCCTGGCTGTGCTGGTACTGCGAACGGCTGAAAGCAAGGGGAAACCACAGCCGTAATTTTTCCCAAGGGCATGCAGCTTTACTGTGTGGTTAAATGATGATGGCGTCCTCTTGGGAAAATATTCCGGAGGTAAAACAGTCCCCCATTCGGATCTCCGGGCGGGGAGTACTCAAGAGGATGTCGTTATCAGGAGAAAGAAAACTGGCGTTCTACGGATCGGAACGTGGAATTTCAGATCCCTTAATCGTGCAGGTAGGTTAGAAAATTTAAAAAGGGAAATGGATAGGGTAAAGTTAGATATAGTGGGAATTAGTGAAGTTCGGTGGCAGGAGGAACAAGACTTTTGGTCAGGTGAATACAAGGTTATAAATACAAAATCAAATAGGGGTAATGCAGGAGTAGGTTTAATAATGAATAAAAAAATAGGAGTGCGGTTAAGCTACTACAAACAGCATAGTGAACGCATTATTGTGGCCAAGATAGATACGAAGCCCACGCCTACTATAGTAGGTACAAGTTTATATGCCAACTAGCTCTGCAGATAATGAGGAAATTGATGAAATGTATGATGAAACAAAAGAGATTATCCAGATAGTGAAGGGAGACGAAAATTTAATAGTCATTGGTGACTGGAATTCGATAGCAGGGAAAGGAAGAGAATGAAACGTAGTAGGTGAATATGGATTGGAGGTAAGAAATGAAAGAGGAAGCCACCTGGTAGAATTTTGCACAGAGCATAACTTAATCACAGCTAACACTTGGTTCAACAATCATAAAAAAAGGTTATATACATGGAAGAAGCCTGGAGATACTAGAAGGTATCAGATAGATTATACAATTGTAAGACAGAGATTTAGGTACCAGGTTTTAAATTGTAAGACATTTCCAGGCGCAGATGTGGACTCTGACCACAATCTATGGGTTATGAACTGTAGATTGAAACTGAAGAAACGGCAAAAAGGTGGGAATTTAAGGAGATGGGACATGGATAAATTGACTAAACCAGAGGTTGTACAGAGATTGAGAGAGACCATAAGGGAATAATTGACAGGAATGTGGGAAAGAAATACAGTAGAAGAAGAATGGGTAGCTTTGAGGAATGAAATAGTGAAGGCAGCAGAGGATCAAGTAGGTAAAAAGACGAGGACTAGTAGAAATACTTGGGTAACAGAAGAGATACTGAATTTAATTTATGAAAGGAGAAAATACAAAAATGCAGTAAGTGAAGCAGGCAAAAAGGAATACAAACGTCTCAAAAATGAGACCGACAGGAAGTGCAAAATGGCTAAGCAGGGATGGCTAGAGGACAAATGTAAGGATGTAGAGGCTTATCTCACTAGGGGTAAGATAGATACTGCCTACAGGAAAATTAAAGAGGCCTTTGGAGAAAAGAGAACCACTTGTAAGAATATCAAGAGGTCAGATGGAAACCCAGTTCTAAGCAAAGAAGGGAAAGCAGAAAGGTGGAAGGAGTATATAGAGGGTCTATACAAGGGCGATGTACTTGAGGACATTATTATGGAAATGGAAGAGGACGTAGATGAAGATGAAATAGGAGATGTGATACTGCGTGAAGAGTTTGACAGAACACTGAAAGACCTAAGTCGAAACCAGGCCCCGGAAGTAGACAACATTCCATTAGAATTACTGACGGCCTTGGGAGAGCCAGTCCTGACAAAACTCTGCCATCTGGTGAGCAACATCTATGATACAGGCGAAATACCGTCAGACTTCAAGAAGAATATAATAATTCCAATCCCAAAGAAAGCGGGTGTTGACAGATGTGAAAATTGCCGAACTGTCAGCTTAGCAAGTCACGGCTACAAAATACTAACGCGAATTCTTTACAGACGAATGGAAAAACTGGTAGAAGCCGACCTCGGGGAAGATCAGTTTGGATTCCGTAGAAATATTGGAACACGTGAGGCAATACAGACCGTACGACTTATCTTAGAAGAAAGATTAAGGAAAGGCAAACCTATATTTCTAGCATTTGTAGACTTAGAGAAAGCAGTTATAAGAGCCGAGGGACGTGAACGGGAAGCAGTGGTTGGGAATGGAGTGAGACAGAGTTGTAGCCTTTCCTCGATGTTATTCAATCTGTATATTGAGCAAGCAATAAAGGAAACAAAAGAAAAATTCGGAGTGTGTATTAAAATCCATGGAGAAGAAATAAAAACTTTGAGGTTTGCCGATGACATTGTAATTCTGTCAGGGACAGCAAAGGACTTGGAAGAGCAGTTGAACAGAATGGATAATGTCTTGAAAGGAGGATATACGATGAAAATCAGCAAAAGCAAAACGAGGATAATGGAATGTAGTCGAAATAAATCGGGTGATGCTGAGGGAATTAGATTAGGAAATGAGAAGTTTAAAGTAGTAAAGGAGTTTTGCTATTTGGGGAGCAAAATAACTGATGATGGTCGAAGTAGAGAGGATATAAAATGTAGACTGGCAATGGGAAGGAAAGCGTTTCTGAAGAAGAGAAATTTGTTAACATCGAGTATAGATTTAAGTGTCAGGAAGTCGTTTCTGGAAGTATTTGTATGGAGTGTATTTGTGTACTTGTATGGAGTATTTGTATGGATGTGAAACATGGACGATAAATAGTCTGGACACGAAGAGAACAGAAGCTTTCGAAATGTGGTGATACAGAAGAATTCTGAAGATTAGATGGGTAGATCACATAACTAATGAGGAGGTATTGAATAGAATTGGGGAGAAGAGGAGTTTGTGCCACAACTTGACTAGAACAAGGGATCGGTTGGTAGGACATGTTCTGAGGCATCAAGGGATCACCAATTTAGTATTGGAGGACAGCGTGGGGGGTAAAAATCGTAGAGGGAGACCAAGAGATGAATACACTAAACAGTTTCAGAAGGATGTAGGTTGCAGTAGGTACTGGGAGATGAAGATGCTTGCACAGGATAGAGTAGCAAGGAGAGCTGCAACAAACCAGTCTCAGGATTGAAGACCACAACAACAACAACGATATTAGGTCTCGAGGCTTGAAAGTATCTTTCAGTTTCCTTTTGTTTTTCTGTTTCTAATGGTCAAAAGTTGGCAAAGGATCTCAGTCTGTTCTCGCTGCCGATACCTGCTCAGAATAAAAACTCTGAGAAACGGCCACTGAAGGTTCATGAATGAATCAGATCTTGATGAACTCAAGGCAGCTCTGTCAGCAAACCCTCCTCCGACGTCCAGGAACCGCGATCTCTGCTCAGTGTAGGGTGTACAGTGGCTGTGCGTTATGTAGTCAACGGGAGAGGATGAAAGGCGAGGTTTCTGGCGCCTTTAAATAACCAGAGCGAATCGGCTAAGAGAGAAAACCCCGAAAGAAAATGCTGGTCCTCCTGGAAAGGGGTTGAGCAGATGGCTGGTAACCAACTCTCGGAAAATACTCACTAAGGTTTTTTTTAAAAATATAGACAGCGATCTTAAAAGTAGTTAAAATTAAAATTTAAAACAGTCTTGATCGCAATCTTGTCTAATTTTTTTTTTTTATTCGAGTGAGTGACCTCGAGCGTCGAGGGTCGACAGAACTCATCTAGCAGTGTCCATCCACCGCTCTGGAGTCTGAAGATGACTCTTTCATAGAGCTGAAACCTGTCACTCACTCCAATAAAGAAAATATTTTAATAAGATTGCGATCAAGACTGTTTTAAATTTTAGTTTTAAATGATCACTTCTCCTAGGACATCAAGGAGCCTCGGAAACAGGATGCTCTCAGAGTTCAATGACAAATCTATATATAAGGACAAACGAAAATGGGTCAACGGATATACCAAAGTAGCAACCTGGAATGTCAGAAGAATTTCCATAAAAGAGATAGAACTAGCAAATATGCTAAAAGACATGAATATCGATGCTGTAGCAATCACAGATACGAAAATGGAAATGAGAGGTAATAAATATACAGGTGATTACATTATGTTCTGTAGTGGAGACGAACGAAATGTAAGAGCAGCAAAAGTGTCGCATTACTCCTGCATAAGAGATGGGGAAAGGATATCAGACATTGCACATATATAAGCGAATGAATACTCATAGTGAAACTGAAACTGAGAAGAGGCAACGCCACCATTATAAGCGCATATGCACCAGAAGAAGAAAGAAAAGGTTGAACAGAAGATTCTGAATAAATACAGTGCTACTTGTCAGATTATTATGATGGGTGATTTCAATGCCAGAATAGGAAATATCTCAGTAACGAATATTATAGGACCTTTTGGAGAACCGGTATGCAATGAAAATGAAAAAAACACTCAGAGATTTTGCCACTTGCAACAATCTAACAATAACACACTCATTTTTCAAGAAAAGAGACAGACGTAAGTGCGCTTGCACCAGCAACGGTCTTAGATCAATAATTGACTACATTTTAGCAAATGATAAACTAGCTGGTCAACTAGAGGATACGGCCGTGCGGTTAAAGGCGCTGCAGTCTGGAACCGCAAGACCGCTACGGTCGCAGGTTCGAATCCTGCCTCGGGCGTGGATGTTTGTGATGTCCTTAGGTTAGTTAGGTTTAACTAGTTCTAAGTTCTAGGGGACTAATGACCTCAGCAGTTGAGTCCCATAGTGCTCAGAGCCATTTGAACCAACTAAAGGATACAAGAGTTTATAGAGGACAAGATATAGGATCAGATCATTTTCTACTAATCTCCAGAATAGATCTTTTTGAGAAATGGAAGAATATGAGAAAACAAATAAGTAACAAATATGATCAAAGCATTTATAAAGTATACTTGCTGAAGAGGACAGTATCAACCATCTTTACCAACGCAGATTGAATAATGAGCCAGCAAACTTGCAAACTAAAGGTAATACAGAACAAGAATGGCAAAATCTAAAGAACGTGGTAAATAGAGTAGCAGGAGAAGCTCTCGGTGGAAATAAAAAAATAAGTAAAAGAAAGGACCTAAAACTTGGAATGAACTTTATAAGAAAAGTTGTTAAAGAAAAAGAGGATACATATGTAAAATACGAAAGCAACTTCACGACTGAAAAGAAGCAGTCTTGTAAAGAGAGAAGAAATATTGCTTAATGTGTAGTAAGCAAGGCACACCAAGATCATTGGGATAGATCTATTACTAATATGGAGAATATTGTTCATGCGAGACAGCAAATGGCCTATAAGGTTTTAAAAACTTTGAACACGACAGAGAAAGAGAAGTTACAAGTAAACAATATTGAAGACGAACAGTGACTAAATTTTTAAAGAGCATTATGGTATGATAATGCAGCACAAGAAACTGAAACTATTAATAGATGACAAGGTATTAGATGAAATACAGCCTGACGAAATAAAATCTTCCTTAACATTTCTTAAGAACAGTGAATCGGTGGACAGAGAGGCATTAATGCTGAATTGGTAAAATAAGGAGGAATGATGCCACATCTGCGACTATTACGTCTCTTAAATGAAAGTTGGAAGAGAAAAAGGCATCCCCAAAGATTAGAAGATTGCTATAGTGAAATCAGTTTTTTTTTAAAAAAGAGACAAAAGCCTTTGCAAGAATAAGTTTACTAGAGTCAGAATACAAGGTATATCGTAAGATTTTAAACACAATACTTAAAGACATAACGAAAGCAGTACTGCATGAGGAACAAATAGGTTTTAGGAAAGGACTCTTGGCGATAGATGCAATTCTTATTTTACAACAGGTAATTCAGAAACGCAGAGAATATAATAAAGAAATACACATTGCTTTTATCGATTTTAAGAGAAGCTTTTGACAATGTCAGTAGATAGAAACTTTGGAAGATAATGACGAATTGCGGATATCCAAAACATCTAATAAATGTGATAAAAATATTAATCAGAAAAGACCATCACTCTAGATCTCAACGGAAAAATGATTTATCAGATACCAATTGACAAAGTAGTACGACAAGGCTGCTGTATCTCTGTAACTTTAACATTTACACTCACGAAATAATGCATATATGGAAAACAGAATTTCAGAAAGGTATATACCTAAACATGACGGTTATTTTAAATAACTTACTATATGCTGACGATCCAGTGATCCTAGCAGATAAAGAAGAGGGCCATCAGAAAGGAATTTATGTACTGAAGCAAATGAATGCGAAATTTGACATGTAAATATCAATAGGAAAACAAAGACAATGGCCTTCATGGTGAAAGAACACATTAGAACAAAAATAGCGGCAAACCAAAAGATTTTAGAGCAAGTAATCTACTTCACTTACCTAGTATGTGAAGAGACATGTGGCTACAGCAAAGATAAAGAAATTAAGGTTAGTAAATTTAGCCGAGTATGTGGAACAATTAACAGAAACCTTAAAAAAACAAAACTAGGAAAGAAACTCCAATTAATTTGTACAGAACAGTTGCAGTCTCCACAGTGCTGGGAGGTTAGCAAAAGCCAAGAAAGCCGTATTCAGGCACGTGAAATGAAATTCCTGAGACGAGTTGAGGGTTGCACAATAGAGGACAGACTAGGGAATCAAGATATTAGACAAGAACTAAAAATTTTTAGTCTAAATGATAAAATTGTAGAGTATAGGAGAAAATGGAACGAGCACCTAGAAAGAATGAAGAGTGGCAGACTCCCCTTAAAGACTAGAAACTACGAGTATAAGTGCCAAGGAAGAAGAGATAGAAGAATACCCTGGCAACGATGGGTACCGGAGCAGGCAAGTTTGCCTATTACCTGAAGAGAAGAAGAACAAGAAGAAGTTGTTCGTAATTGTAATCCTTAGATACTTAGTTGAAATGACAGCCTTTAGACCTTTCTCATTTATCGTGTAGCCGAAAACTAACGGATTCCTTTTAGTACCTCACAATTTTTATTGTTTAGATCAATTGCCATTTTTTGCACCATAGAGATCTCTTGTCTAAATCATTTTGCAACTGGTTTTGGTCTTCCGATGACTTTCCAAACCAGTAAACGACAGCATCATTTGTAAACAATCTAAGAGGGCTGCTGAGGTTGTTTGCGTAGATTAGGCATAGTAATTGGCATATAACAATACTTTGGGAAACTCCAGAAATCACTCCTGTTTTACTTGACGACTTTTTTTCAGTTACTACAGACTGTGACCTTTCTGACATGAAATCACGAATCCAGTGGCACAACTGAGATGATACTACAGGGGCACACAATTTGATGAGAAGCTACAGAATGAATTTTCAGGCTGCAGTGGAGAGTGCGCAGATGCAGCTGCATGCCAGACTGGGACTCGAACCTAGAATTTCGTTCAAATGGCTCTAAGCACTATGGGACTTAACATCTGAGGTCATCAGTCCCCTAGACTTAGAACTACTTAAACCTAACTAACCTAAGGACATCACACACATCCATGTCCGAGGCAGGATTCGAACCTGCGACAGTAGAAGCAGCGCGGTTCCGGACTGAGGCGCCTAGAACCGCTCGGTCACAACGGCCGGCTACTCGAACCCAGAACCTTTGCCATTTTTCTTCTGTTTGTCTTCTCGTCGTCTTTCGTCTTTGGGGAGATCGGTTCTGTGCAGACGTCGCAAGACGTCTATCAAAGTTTATCCAGTTTCTTATTCCAGATGGAGACCAGCCCCAGAGCGGACGCACTCAGCTACTGCACTGGCGTCCAAGTGCGTTACCTGAGCACGACTCACGACCCGTAGACACTCTGGCGGTTAGGGGGGTAAGGTACTGGAGGAAGTAAAGCTGTGGGAATAGGTCGTGAGTCATGCTCGGGTAGCTCAGTTGAAACAGTCGGTGTCTGACGGTCGTGGCGTGCGAAAGCACGCTGCGGCAGAATGCAGCCGATCGCTTGTTTACTGTCGAGTGGTGTTCGTGCTGTTGGAAAGTATCTACTAAACTGTAAGTACACGGCCCAGTCACGTTAATCCGAGTGGTGTTCGTGCTGTTGGAAAGTATCTACTAAACTGTAAGTACACGGCCCAGTCACGTTAATGTGACCATCGCCTATGTTGATGTCAGCGTGCAATAACCACTCACAGACAGCAGATGCCAGCACTAGCAATGGAGGGTATATATCGCGTGTCAGGGAGGGGTGGGGGATGGGGGGCACGCGTAAAACAGTGCAGTCGTCCTTATGTGGAAACAGAGCGACTTATCTGATGTCAAAAAGGCATGATAATCGGCTTTCGCGCCAAGAGTGGATGCATTTCCGAAGTGGCTAAGTTTGTGAACTATTCGCGTGCCGTTGTGGTTACAAAATACCATGCAAGGCAAAATGGCTCATCCAAAACTGGCGCCGAGTACAATACGGGCCAAAGATGTCAGGGATGAAGGAGATGTGTACAGGTGAATAGAACTGTCAACTCCAGGGCAACTGACCTCCTAGATGAACCAAGGGACTATTAACAGTGTTTCCTCAACGATCGTTCTGCGAACGTTGCTGCGTATAGGCCTCCACAGCTGGCACCTGGCTCATGCACCAATGCTGACAGCTGTTCATCGGCGACGAAGTCTGGAATTTGCACGCAGATCCCGTAACTACACGTCTACAGATCCACAGGTGACCTTTTCCGATGAATCACATTTTATGCTCCATCAAACACATGTCCATTGGCATTTACAGTGTGAAATGTCTGAAAGCAAACAGCCTGCAACAACCCTCGAAAGGATCCAGGTATTTTGGGAGGCATAGTGGTATGCATGTATTCTTGGGGACCATGTCCACCCCTTCATGTAGTTTGCTTTTCCTTGGAACAATGGCATCTACCAGCAGGACATTGCAACGTGTCACACAGCTCGCAGAGTACGTGTGTAGTTCGACGTATTCCACTGGACATCAAACTCTCGGGATTTAAACCCAGCCAACAATCTGTGGGACCACCTCTAGCAGGATGTTCGCGCCGTGGATGCTAAACCGAGAAACCTAGCGCAGCTGGCCACGGCACTGAAGTCGGTGCGGCTCCACGTCCATGTCGGTAGGTTCCAGAACCTCGCTGGCTCTCTAGGCTCTCTACATGCACGTCTCACGGTTTTCCGCGCTGCAAAAAAATTGATTGTTCAGGTTTTTGACAGGTGGCCACATTAATGTTACTGGACAGCGTATCGTGTTTTCCTTGATGAGGGAAACCTTGAAATTTACTATTGTATGGAACACCAAACGGTGTACACCTCTTGCTATTCGGAAGTGCATGATTAATTACGAAAGCTGCTTGATGAGAATGTGATAGGTATTGTGATTTGCAATGCTGTGAATAGTGTCCAGGCAAAATGCATAATTAACGACGTTTGTGAGCGAATAGTCAGGAACATCAATGGCAACGTTAAATTTAAGTATAATGATGGTTCTGTCAGAACAGCATCAACATCATACGCATATCTTGGCTTGCGACTTGTGAAAGTCTGTAATTTACCGTTGAAACTGCCACTTGTAAAGACCAGAGAAGTGCTTACTTTGTAAGGGGCAGTTTACGGTCTCAGTGAAGAAATGTGGCCATGAAACAATTGGCATGGGAAGCTCAACGGCAATCAAATAGCCAACGTACAATTGCAAAAGTACAAACCCTCTTACGTAATGGTTTGCAGTCATAGGACATGTATTTTGTGTATGAAAACCAACCCGGCATGTGCTGCATGTGCAGTCCCACTGAACTTCTAAGAGAAAATTGTTACTGTAGATGCCCTGTACAACTGGGTATTGAAAAAAGTCAACCAGCATCCGTGATATACGTATGCAACTGTTCTGTCAGGGCAGAATAACCCCACTATGGGTGCAGGGATGGGGGAAAAATGTGAATGAAGGAAGTTATAGAATCCAAAAAAAATGGTTCAAATTGCTCTGAGAACTATGGGACTTAACATCTGAGGTCATTAGTCTCCTAGAACTTAGAACTACTTACACCTAACTAACCTAAGGACATCACACACATCCATGCCCGAGGCAGGATTCGAACCTGCGATCGTAGCGGTCGAGCGGTTCCAGACTGTAGCGCCTAGAACCACTCGGCCGCACCGGCCGGCTATAGAATCCATCTCTGGCAAGCAAGAGAACCGAAAGGATATGAGTAGAACTAATAACAGACTACAAGTCAATCAACCAACAAAGATGCTAGCAGTGTCACTGATGACACACATGAAGAGGATCTCCAGAATGCGCCTATGGAAGTGGAAGAGGATATGAAGATGGCAAATTCCGAACACGCATAAAACAAATGATGACCGATGAAGGCAATATCCAGGCAAAATGCGTGGAAAAGGGACGCGATACTAAAACCTCTTCTCCATTGCGACAGTCTTCAAAATCTGCATTGCGAAAGCACACACTTGTACAAAACAGATGTGGCAGGCAGAGAAGAATATAAAAAATATAAAAGGGAAAAGAAGAACAGTGAAATCGCGCCAATCTGTGTATTGCTTGTCAAAGAATTTCATAAGCTGCACGAAGCTGGGGAGCGAAATATTGCATCTAGGGCAGGCGAACCACCGAGCCCACCGGATGATTCCCATCTCCGACTGTGCATTAGAAAGTAATGATACTCTGACGCAAATCATATGGATGGTGTTAAAATTACTTGTGTTATGGCAGAGACCAGTGGTACTCAAGTGAACACGTGTAATACATCTTTTCATTTTACTGTGACGACGTCAGTAACGAATATAAGTGTGGGTAATGAACTGTTTCACAAATATCAGATTGTCTGTAAGGCGCTCTTTTGTGAATGAGCTGAAGTCAGATGTTATTTCTGACTGCTAAACCTATTTCTTTCAATTCCCAAGAATCTATATTATACTAGGACAGGACTTAGCAATTCCACGGCCTGAATTTTTCTGTTAATTCCAAAAAGGAACTGAATGTTCCCCAGTTCATATTTTGTCATGTACTAATGTGCGACCAAAGAATGCCACGCCGTTTAGATCTGCTTACAGATAACGGTGTGAACATTTAACGGTTAGATATGACATGAATAACTTTTCTTGAAAAATGTTTATTTGCTTAGTGGCCAAACTAAAATGTTGTATGGACTCAAATGTTTGATCGTAGACGGTACATTTTTATGGTCCTTATTTCAAAAGAGGCATAAAATTAAGCGTATAAAAGTAAGCACTTTTTCTATAGGCGTATGATTTCTTGTGTCTGTAAAAGTTTTATGAAGTAATAGCTGATATATGCTAATATCCTTTTCATCCTAAAATGCAGATAAATGTTTTTAGTAATTAAGAAAAAAATTGGTAGAGCGTTTGTCCGAGAAAGCCAAAGGTGTCGGATTCGAGTGCTGGTCAGGCACTCAGTTTTAATGTGCCAGGAAGTTTCATTTCAGCACACATTCCGCTGCAGAGCGAAAATTCATTCTGTGAACAATCACCCAGGCTGTGACTAAGCCATGTCTCCGGAATGTCCATTCTTATAGGAGAGGCAGTCCCAGAAAAGAAGTTCTACTGCGTAATTTGCGGAAGATACGTAAAAGAACTTCTGTGAAGGGTGAACGTAGGAGATGGGGTACAGGCGAAACCAAAGGCGCGAGGACGAGCCATGAGTCGTGATCGGGTAGGTCAGCTGTTTGAGCACTAGCCCGCGACCGAGTCCCTGTACGGCACACAGTTTTAATCTTCCAGAAAGTTTTGATTAGAAGCCTCTTATGAGGAACGGTGTCAAAGGCCTTCTAGCAATCTAAAAATGTATCAGATTAAGCCTATCCATTACGAATGTTTAAGAACCCGTGACTGTATATTCAATATAAAACAGAAAACCATAACTAGTCACTTTTTTAAATGGTTATTTATTCCCTAAACCAGTTTCCGAACCTTTTCAGGCTCATCTTCAGATGGTGCACGGGAGGCTACATAACTGCTTCAGACCGTAATGGTAGGTACTGGCTTACGACAGTACGGGCGGCTTTGGTGTCAATACCCGTCTATCAACTTCCATTGTGACAGACAATTGGTAACACACGGAATTTCTGTGTATATACCGATAGTTAGAGCATGTGCTGTGCAAATTGTGGGTTAGTTTTTAAATTCAGTTCATAAAAAGGGCCTGATCCTCCACACATTGATAGTAGTCGTTAGTGCTTCTGTTACACATTCGACAAGTAGACCTAAGCAACCAAACTGCTCCAATGTAACATGCTAAGCGTAAAGAGAAAGTTCATATTACCTTGTACTGCTGAGCAGACAAATAGAGAGGAGCGGTATGTGCTTGTTTTCTCAGGTCCTCAACATGACCTTATTTTGGCGCTCATTCATAGCTCTCTCTCCCTTTCAGTGCATCTTATTGTAGCAGCGTCCATTACCACTTCATACTGATGTCACACCTTCTATCCACAGCAGTGCCGAAAAAGAATACATCAGACAACTGCCTGACAATAACATACAGCTAACTGATTGCAACTCTCCAGCTGCCTCTTCCTCGTTTCGAAACTAGCCTGTCCAGATAGGGCGACCACGCCCTCAGTGTTCATTGGCTGAACCATACTCGCTCGAAGAACCACAGGCAAAGACCTAAGTAAGCCGATGTAGCAGAGAAAAAGGCGGAAATCGATCAATTTGTTACCGATACAAAAGGGAAAGATGGCTGATTAAAACAGAAATTTTTCAGTGGCCAGTTACGTTTCCTGGGGACCATGTTCTCGAATGTAATGGAAATTTACATTAGCCCAGGGACTCTGGCACTGGCTTAACGTCCAGACAAAAAAATCTGGTTCCCTTGGATAATCTTCTAGTTTCACAGCCTGTAAGTTTTGTACAAGGTAAGGACGTGAAAAACTTCCGTTTCGAGATTATAAACAAGCATATGAATGACACCGCATTCGTGAGGTGTTGCTCTGACGCTGAATGATGGCATTATTTCGAAAAACTGTAGTACCTCTTCATGAAATTCCATAGTCGCTCGCTGTTATTCGACGTCCTGTTTCGGGGTTTTTGGGTACAAACATGACTGTTTCCATCAAACGATGTTTGGGAAATGGTCAGCATACCATCATATCGTGCCCATAGCACTACATCCTACTGCTCCGTAACCGATGTACATGCCGGCTAGCTTGTTGTTTGTGGACCTGTTCATTTTGACTCCGAGGCGGTACAGCGCACGGTAGCAAATAAGGTGAGTATGACATAGCATTAGCTTAGACAAATCCCCGTGCTAGACACTCCAAAACACGTTTGCTTACTGGAGAAACGTGCGCGCCCTAGTCGTTGATTGGCTGGCGTTTTTATGCCGTCGCTCCACAACGGTCCATTTCAAATCTATGGTTATTTGGAAAATATCGCTCGATGCACTGTCCCATATTCTGTTCTGATCTTATTATCATGCAACTGAAATGTATTCGCAGCTGCGAGTATGGACGAGAGTCGGCTGTATAATGGAATGACGACAATGAAATTTTGTGCTGGACCGGGACTCGAAACCGGATTTGCTGCTTATCGTGAGCGGTCGCCTTACCATTAGGCTATCAGAGCACGCATCCCAACCAGATCCAAAAGTGCACATGTCGTCAGCCACGTGTCTACAACCAGCACCGTACATCCATTGTGTATATGCCTGTACAGGAGAGACATTTCAAACGAAAGTCACTTGCCCAATGTGGGCGGATAAATACGATATTCACGTTGTTGCGAAGTACGGTACAAAGCTCCTTCAAACGTGCATACATGTCCGGAGGAATATGCATTCTTCGGACGCGCATGCATGTCCGAGGGAACATGCACTGCGTCGCACACAGCTACTGTGCGGGAGACGGCAAGTTTAAACCTCCCGCTCGCTGTCTCCGATGGATGGCACCAAGCACACACACCACAAGGAGACGCCGATCTCACATGGCATCGCTGCCTGCGACTCTGCTGGGTCGGCGCGTCTTTTTGAGCAGCTGCACTCAGAGCTTCGCACCCAGGTTCATTGGATCTTCAAACTTGTATCACAATTAGTACGGGAGACTGCAGTGAGAAATTACATCAATGTATCACGACGGTACTAAGCATTAGCACTTGCCAGGAACTTATTTGATTTTATCAGCATTCAGTACTATTTGTTTCTGCCAAGAACATTACCCTCAACTTTATATAACTCATCACTGCAGAAGAATTCATTGCACTTCAGAGTTATGTATACCTCAGTTATCAAAACTGAGCGAGGCGGGGCAGTGGGTAGCACACTGGATTCGCATTCGGAAGTACGACAGTTCAAAACCGCATCCGGCCATCCAGATTTAGGTTTTCCCTAAATCTCTCCAGACAAATGCTGGAATGGTTCCTTTGAAAGGGCACGGCCCATTTCCTTCCCCATACTTCCCTAATCCGAGCTTGTGCTCCATCTATAATGCTCTCGTTGTCGAAGAAATGTTAAACACCAATCTCCTCCTCCCTTAGCGTTGCTGCCCCTGGATCACGGGATCCCGCATTCGATTGCTGACCAGGTTGGAGATTTTCTCTGCCTGGGGACTGAGTGTGTGTGTTGTCCCCATCATTTCATCATCATCCTCCTCCTCCCCATCATCATCATTCGTGACAGTGGCTCGCTTGGACTGTATAAAAAAATTGGATTGTGAAAAAATTGGGACTTTGTACGGGCGCTGATGACCGCGCAGTTGAGCGCTCTATCGAACACCCCAAAAACCAAACATCACCATCATCATTATCCTCCTCCTTCCCCTTCCTCCTCAGTTATTATGTACATATTATAACTAAAGTTATTAATCTGTCATCTTTTTGTAGGTTTCTATCTTTCCTGGCCACCTTAATTACCGATACATCGCGACGTTCGCTTTGTGACAAAATTAACATGATGGAAGTACGAGAGCATTTTTCTCTACACTATATCTATTAATTTTAAGGTTTCTAGACTTTATTGGCTAACTGATAAAATATTTTTCCGTAGTCAGTCAGATAACATAAAATAATAGCGCCTTAATTTACCTTTTACCACAGATTCTTAAAAATCTAACAGAGATTCAACCAAATTTGTTTCAATTTTAAGCTCCTATTGTCATATTTACAGAAAGGCACAGTTTCTATTTGACAAAGTGGCACCACGTTATTCATGTACACTGATGAGCCAAAGCACGGTGACCACCCGCTTAACAGCGTGTTGCACCAGTTTTGGAACGCAATGCAGCGGCGATTCTGAACGGCAAGGATTCGACTGGTCGTCAGTAGGCTTCCGGAATGATGTGCCTCCAGATGCCTACGCACAGGTCACACCAGTCCCGTACACTACAGGCCGGCGGTTTGTGGGCGCGGAGCTGGCAGCCGCTAGCGCCCCAGATGCGTTCCATCGGGTTCAGTTCAGGCGAATCAAGAGATCAACATGAGCTCCCCACCTTGTTTCTCAAACCACTGTAGCACGATTCTGGTCTTGCGACACGATCAGTTATGCTGCTGGAAGACAACACCACAGTCGCGGAAGACATCAAGCGAGGATGTCCAAAAAGGCATTCACACAGTCCACAGCACAGCTCTCGTGGTGACTCCGATTACTACCGTAGGACCAATGGATGAGCAGGTGAACGACCCCGTAATACACTGCCGCCACCGGCCAGCGTCAGTAGTGCTGTGCGTGAATCGAGCAGACGTTCTCCAGGAACACTGCGTATCTGGACATGACCACCGACCTGTTGTAACGAGAGACGAAATTCATCCGAGCCGGCCGGTGTGGCCGAGCGGTTCTAGGTGCTTCAATCTGGAACCGCGCTTGGTTAGATTTAAGTAGTTCTAAGTCTATGGGACTGATGACCTCAGATGTTAAGTCCCATAGTGCTCACAGCCATTTGAACCATTTGAATTCATCCTACCAGACGACATACACTCCTGGAAATTGAAATAAGAACACCGTGAATTCATTGTCCCAGGAAGGGGAAACTTTATTGACACATTCCTGGGGTCAGATACATCACATGATCACACTGACAGAACCACAGGCACATAGACACAGGCAACAGAGCATGCACAATGTCGGCACTAGTACAGTGTATATCCACCTTTCGCAGCAATGCAGGCTGCTATTCTCCCATGGAGACGATAGTAGAGATGCTGGATGTAGTCCTGTGGAACGGCTTACCATGCCATTTCCACCTGGCGCCTCAGTTGGACCAGCGTTCGTGCTGGACGTGCAGACCGCGTGAGACGACGCTTCATCCAGTCCCAAACATGCTCAATGGGGGACAGATCCGGAGATCTTGCTGGCCAGGGTAGTTGACTTACACCTTCTAGAGCACGTTTGGTGGCACGGGATACATGCGGACGTGCATTGTCCTGTTGGAACAGCAAGTTCCCTTGCCGGTCTAGGAGTGGTAGAACGATGGGTTCGATGACGGTTTGGATGTACCGTGCACTATTCAGTGTCCCCTCGACGATCACCAGTGGTGTACGGCCAGTGTAGGAGATCGCTCCCCACACCATGATGCCGGGTGTTAGCCCTGTGTGCCTCGGTCGTATGCAGTCCTGATTGTGGCGCTCACCTGCACGGCGCCAAACACGCATACGACCATAATTGGCACCAAGGCAGAAGCGACTCTCATCGCTGAAGACGACACGTCTCCATTCGTCCCTCCATTCACGCCTGTCGCGACACCACTGGAGGCGGGCTGCACGATGTTGGGCGTGAGCGGAAGACGGCCTAACGGTGTGCGGGACCGTAGCCCAGCTTCATGGAGACGGTTGCGAATGGTCCTCGCCGATACCCCAGGAGCAACAGTGTACCTAATTTGCTGGGAAGTGGCGGTGTGGTCCCCTACGGCACTGCGTAGGATCCTACGGTCTTGGCGTGCATCCGTGCGTCGCTGCGGTCCGGTCCAGGTCGACGGGCACGTGCACCTTCCGCCGACCACTGGCGACAACATCGATGTACTGTGGAGACCTCACGCCCCACGTGTTGAGCAATTCGGCGGTACGTCCACCCGGCCTCCCGCATGTCCACTATACGCCCTCGCTCAAAGTCCGTCAGCTGCACATACGGTTCACGTCCACGCTGTCGCGGCATGCTACCAGTGTTAAAGACTGCGATGGAGCTCCGTATGCCACGGCAAACTGGCTGACACTGACGGCGGCGGTGCACAAATGCTGCGCAGCTAGCGCCATTCGACGGCCAACACCGCGGTTCCTGGTGTGTCCGCTGTGCCGTGCGTGTGATCATTGCTTGTACAGCCCTTTCGCAGTGTCCGGAGCAAGTATGGTGGGTCTGACACACCGGTATCAATGTGTTCTTTTTTCCATTTCCAGGAGTGTAGTTCCAGCGGTCCAGCCTCGAAGATGCCGCGCCCACTGTAACCGTAACAGGCGATCTCGTTGGGTCAGCCCGTCAAGAACTAGGTGTCACTTGCTGCTGAACCCCATATCATGGTAGAAATTGCACTGAACGGTATGCTGCTACACGTTTGTGCCTATGCGAGGATTGTATTCTGTTGCGAGGCTTGCCACAAATCGCCGCCTGGCCTCTAACCTCCACGTTCTGTGATCAGGTGTGGGCATCAACCTCCTGCCGGCTACTCACGATTTCATCTGTTTGTCAAGAATCGGTTATGTCAGTCGACATCCACATGTCCGACCGATACGTCGCTAGAATGATTCCGTATTCGTATCTTCTCCGGTTATACAAACTTCCTTTATCACACTGCGTTCCCACGACGCCACCTGACAGCATTCAACTCGTGGTGGACAGTGTTATAAAGTTTTTCAAAAAATGGTTCAAATGGCTCTGAGCACTATGGGACTTAACATCTCAGGTCATCAGTCCCCTAGAACTGAGAACTACTTAAACCTAACTAACCTAAGGACATCACACACATCCATGCCCAAGGCAGGATTCAAACCTGCGACCGTAGCGGTCGCGAGGTTCCAGACTGAAGCGCCTAGAACCGCTCGGCCATCAGCGGCCGGCTATAAAGTTTTTGCTCATCAATTTATATGTACAATACACGCCTCACATGTGAAGTAGTTACGCTCTGAACGTATTAGTCCTCTTGCCAGGTCATTGTCTTCACAGAGCTTGACATGTACACCCTTGCATTTCGTTACTGGTGATGGACTGCATATCTGAAAGCAACGACAACCAATACCTCCAGCAGTGGAAACAATATGCCTGGACAGCAGTGAAAAAGAGAGTATAAAGGTGTCCCATGAGCAATAGTCAATATTCTGGGACATTATAGGAACGATCGTTGGAAGCAAAAATGTCCAATAAACATGAGATCCAAATGCATATCTTTAAAGGTATGAGTACTTCCTTTTCTTCGATACAGTAAACAAACTTTTTCTACTACAAACTCTTTGCTTTCCATATTTTGGGAGGAGGTGGTATGGACCAAAGAAAGAAAAATTTTTCCAGTAAACGTCGGCTCTAAGGCTCTAATATGCGTACCTTAAGAGCTACGACCACTCGGTTCGTAGAAGAGATTTGCTTCACAGTAGCAAAGATGAACAAGGCCCCATAACTCTTGACGTATGCACTTTAGGGCCCATGTTTTTTTTTTTTGTTTTTTTTTTTGTTTTCTATTACCACCTCTCAAAATATGGAAAGCAAAGTGCTTGTAGGATAAGAGATTTGTTTCATAGTATCGAAGATGAACAAGTGCTCATAGCTCTTCGGGTACACATTTTAGAATTCCTGTTTACTAGACTTTTTACCTCGAATGGTCGGTTCTATCAGCTCTCTGAGTATTAACCATTCCTCCTGGGACGCCCTGTCTAATGCACAAAGGATTTAAGTTTCGTAGAAACTGAGCTCATGTCAAAAAATAAAACTACCAGAGTGTTAGTACCCGCCTACTGATTTTGAAATTACGTCTCTTAGTGTATGAGAGAGGTATTCGCATGTTTAAGTTTTGAGTTATCCCCTAAATCGCGTGCTGATGACTGAGCTGGCGGCAGCCTTTCTCACAAAACGTAAAAATTCGGGTTTCAATCACGATACGACAAACAGCTTTAATCTTCCAGGGAACTACTTTCTGATACAATGTTTCTAATAAAATGTAGGCGAAACAGCAATATATGTAGTAGATCTTAGAACGCTTGACTTCGGAAGGAAAGTAAGTAGGTATAGCATACATATCGATGTCCAAACAACTTCACACGTAAAAAAATAAACACAAATCGTAGTAGCACTGTGATTTCGGATCAAATTTGCTTTACAATTTCTGCTGTAATCTATGTTCTTTGCCAGAAGGAATATTGCATACTTTGTTGACGCTAGACAAGTCTTCCAGAAAAGAAATGAACTTTAATTAACAGTTGCGATATGAAACAAATATTACCGGTAACAGCTGCAAGATCCTGATAACGATATCAGCAACACCCGCAAGCTTGAAACTGTATATCGTTTCTGACACTCTGCGCGGAAAACTCTAAACATTAATTTGTTTTTCTCTGCGATAAGTTGTCTTCTGGCCCACCGAACATTAACTGATGTTTTCATCGGCGTTTTAACAGAAAATGAGTAAAGTTATATGACGCAGTGGGCAAGCCGAGCGTGTGCGCAGAGTTCATCCCCTGGTTTCAACGTGTCTGCAGGTGGCTGTGGCTCTGGCGTGGAATCAATGTGCTGTCCGACTACATATTTAACAGCTTCCGGGAAGATCGAAGTGCTGCCCCCGCCAGCTTCACCTGTGTGTGAATGCTGAACTGTGCAATACGTGGATAACATTTGGCAGAATACTGTTCCATTTACCTTTTATATAGATTTGTCTGTATGTATTATGTGACTGACTACTGTGTCCCAAAAGAATCATACAGCTAGGACTATTGCCTGTGGTGATACTTATAAACAGTTCTTTTCTTTTTAGCTAACACACAAAAAAAAATTACGCTCTGAACACTTGGAATGGGGTCTAGACTGCAACTTGCTAGATGAACGAAGTCCACATGTGCAATTGAAGAATTACAATTGACAAATGTTGGCCAGTAAGATCTGAAAGCGTACATCGTTTGGTACCGAAAAGTCTGTCTTTCTTCTCCTTGGAGTTGAAAGAGGTGAGTTTTTAACCTTTTTAAGCCTTCCCCGTCCTTTGGACATTTGCTTCCCAAGTGTGTGCAGACCAAGTGGAGTTCTACGTTCGAAATCAACGAATTTGCGTCACAGTATGAAATTTCGCAAGAGTCATTTGCTCCTTTGCATAAAACAGTGTGTATCAACTTTCTTGATATCCTATTTCATAGAGAGACCTCACCATGTCAGCTTCATCTACTCCAACCACGTGTTCGTTATAATCTTGTGCAAATGTCAGTGCCCCCACTTCAATCTGTTTTCCAACTTTCTAGGTTCTGGTCCTTGCGTACTTCTTTCACATGATAATTTGAAAGAAAGTGAACTGCACGATTGTCCATCGATATTCTGCTAAGTAACAGCACATACCTGAAGAGGTACAGTTCGAACATTTTCTGCCACTTCCTAATTAGCACTTAGTTCAGATTCTGTAACATTTTGTGACGTATTAGCACACCAGAAGGGCTTCCGCGTTATTATTCTGCGGAGTACTACGCATCATACCATCTTCACTGACGTCATTACACCAGATGGTGTATCAAAAATTTGGAAAATGTAAAAACACCAGCCGATAGCAAAATGCACTCGTGCACCTGAGAATGCCTGCCATTGTTCTTAGTTAGTCTCAATGCCGTAAAGATTTAACATACAGACAAAGCGACCACTATATCATAAGTAGAATGGGCGCGATTTCATTGAATTTTAACGTGTTATGAAAATGTTTCAGGTTTTTAAACGCTTTGTAGGTTGATGGGGATGTTTCCAAACAGGTAATAATAATAAAATTTATTCGTGCCATCACATTATTCTTGTGGTAATAAAACCATTTCATTCCAACAGATGACGTTTCCCTTACCCATATTTATTTGCACTTAAGATTAGGCCTTTAATTACTAGTTAACTAACATTTAATTAGTACAAGGGTATGCTGAAAACTCTTAAAACTTTTCAAATAAAACAAACGTTATTAACACCCTACATCTTTACTCTTCACGTCTACACATTTGCATCCCTCTGCCCGTAGACGGACCCAAAATGTAGCGTGTAACATGGCGATGTGTAACTTAACTACGTCGGTGCATGAGGAACAGCATGCTGTCATCAAATTTCCAATTCTAAGAGCTCGTTCACAAATGGAGCACCCTGCCCTTGAGAATGACAATGCTAGGCCACACACGAGTGTGGCGACATCTGCAACAATTCGACGCCTTGGATTCGCTGTCATCGATCACCCTCCACATATTCCCATCTTGGCCTAAAAGTTAAAGAGGACTTCACTTTGATAGTGATGAAACTGTGCAAGCAGAGGTGAGGCTGCTGTTCCGTCAACAAAGTCAAACATTCTACACTGACGGTGTGAACAAACTGGCCTCTCGTCGGGAGCAACGTGTTCGTCGCCAGGGTGACTCTACTAAGAAATAAATATGTAGACAAGAAAAATGGAGGTGTAGAATGTTAATAACGTTTATTTTATTTAAAAATGGTAAGAGGTTTCACAAAAATATTCGGAGACATTACATTTCAGCATGCCCTTGTACATCCAATCTTTACGTTCTTAAGCAGAGTGACCACTACAAAGGTCGTTTCATTTTTCGGTCATTATAAGCCAATGTAAACTGCTGTCAGGTGACTGAGAAAAGAGAATGGTGAGTGTTGCATATTTAATGAGGATAATAACTTTTCCAACTTTGTAACACCTAAAAGAAAATTCACTGACATAATCGTGGCAGTGACACAGTCTCTCATATCTTCGAAGGTCTTAGAAATGAGTAATTAGTGTCACTTCTTTAGAAAACATCGTTAGTCAACATTTTATCAATATTTAAGTAGGTGAAACACTTAAATAGGATGACAATATTTATTTGAAGCTAATTCACTACTGTGTTATTACCACTCTCCTCGTTCTATTTATTAAGAATGTAATTAATGTATAATTGATTGGACTCTAGTTACATCATTACTCGAAAAACAAGTACCATGGAATGGTCAGGAACTGTATTATTTAACAATAATAGAATAATAAACCTCTCCTAATCAGTGACTCAGGTATGTTTTTTATAAGAAAATTCAGTCGCGCCACCTCACAGGCCGAAAGGTATTCTTTGTACAAACAAAATGGACAAGCTTTTGATGTGGTATGTCGTTCTATAATATTTTTCGTTTTGTTCCAAAAGTCGAGAGGGCCTTGTCAACTGCGTACACTGTACAAAGAGAAAACCGAAAAACCATGTGTTACAGTAAAAGAACTCTTCGTCAGTCAGACACAGATAACACCGGGAACAGATCGTCGTCCTGACGGATATCCTTGTGGTGACGTTCTGAAATATCGTCAGTTTTGTGGCACAATTGAAGAACAGTGTTATATTCTGCACAGGTCCCTGCAACAGCTGTTTCCGTTTACCACACCAAGAAAATGGTAGTAATTTTAATGGAACAGAGAAAGTAACGAATGTGGGCATACGTTTCATGATTTTGCGACACGTGAACCCGATTCAATCGCCTAGGTCGAGGAACTGAGGAAAAACGCCATGGGAAATATATTTTCGTTATGAATATGAGGGCGTGCTGAAATGTAAAATCTCTGAATTTTTTATATGAAGACTCTTAAAATTTTTTAAATAAATGAAACATTATTAATATTCTACACCTTTCTTCTTCATGTTTAGATATTTGCAGCCCTGAGCTGCTAGAGGACTCCGAATCGTAGCGTGTAACGCGACAGTGTGTAACGTAACTACAATATGTGATCAAAAGTATCCGGACACCCCCAAAAACATACGGTTTTCGTATTAGGTGCATTGTGCTGCCACCTACAGCCAGGTACTCCAAATCGGCGACCTCAGTAGTCATCAGACATCGGAAGATAGCAGAATCGGGCACTCCGCGGGACTCACAGACTTAGAATGTGGTCAGGTGATTGGGTGTCACTTGTGTTATACGTCTGTTCGCGAGATTTCCACACTCCTAAACGTAACTAGGTCCACTGTTTCCGATGTGATAGTGAAGTGGAAACGTGAGGGGACTCGTACAGCACAAAAGCGTATAGGCCGACCTCGTCTGTTGACTGACAGAGACTGCCGACAGTGGAAGAGCGCCGTAATGTGCAATAGGCAGACATCTATCAGACCATCACACAGGAATTCCAAACTGCATCAGGACCCACTACAAGTACTATGACAGTTAGGTGGGAGGTGAGAAAACTTGGATTTCATGGTCGAGTGGCTGCTCGTAAGCCACACATCACACCGGTAAATGCCAAACGACGCTTCGCTTGGTTAAAGGAGCGTAAACATTGAACGATTGAACAGTAGAAAACGTTGTGTGGAGTGACGAATCATGGTACACAATGTGGCGATCCAATGGCAGAGTGTGGGTATGGCGTATGCCCGTTGAACATCTTCTGCCAGCGTGTGTAGTGCCAACAGTAAAATTCGGAGGCGATAGTGTTATGGTGTGGTCGTTTCTTCATGGATGGGGTTTACAACCCTTGTTGTTTTGCGCGGCACTATCACAGCACAGGCCTACATCGATGTTTTAAGCACCTTCTTGCTTCCTACTGTTGAAAAGCAATTCGGGAATGGCGATTGCATCTTCCAACTCGATCGAGCACCTATTCATAAGGCACGGCCTGTGGTGGAGTCATTACACAAGAATAACATCCCTGTAATGGATTGGCCTGCACAGAGCCCTGACCTGAATCCTGTAGAACACCTTTGGGATGTTCTGAAACGCCGACTTCGTGTCAGGCCTCACCAACCGACCTCGGTACCTCTCCTCAGTGCAGCATTCTATGAAGAATGAGCTGCCATTCGTAAAGAAACCTTCCAGCACCTGATTGAACGTATGCCTGCGAGAGTGGAAGCTGTCATCAAGGCTAAGGGTGGGCCAATACCATACTGAATTCCAGCATTACGGATGGAGGGCGCCACTGACTTGTAAGTCATTTTCAGCCAGATGTCCGGATACTTATGATCACATAGAGTATGTCGGTGCGTGAGAAACTCTCAGATAACGAATCGGAAGTTTCCGTTCACAAAAGGATCGCCCTCTCCTTCATAATGACAGTGGCGGATCACGCATGAGCTCTGGGTTCACTGTCACCGATCATCCTCCACATGGTCCCGATGTGGCCCCAACCGATTTTCATGCCTTTCCTCAACTTAAAGAACACCTTCGAGCACTTCACTTTTACAGTGATGAAGCGGTGCAAACAGAGATGAGGATTTTGCTCCGCCAATAAAGTCATAAATACTACAGTGACGGTATCGACAAACTGGTTTCTCGTTGGGAGAAATCTATCCATCGTCAGGGTGACTGTGTTGAGAAATATATATGAAGACATGAAGAATAAAAATGTGGAATGTTAATAACGTTTGCTTTATTCAAAAAGCTTTAAGAGTTTGCACATAAAAAATTCGGAAACATTACTCTTCAGATCGCCCTCGCACTATGGAAAGACAGGATTTATACATTGAAGTCCTACCACGAAATAAAAAGTTACTCAGGAAGGGGATGTGGGAGGACAGTAATCGTAGGCTCAGAGATTAGTTTGAAGACTGCAATGTTTTGCTTGGCGTAGTTCTATTGAAGATGCTGTGCTTTTCTTTCGATCTGAAAACTTGCTTATTACGTTCTTAAGCAGAGTGGAAGTGAGGACGGTAGAGGGGAATCACAATTAAATGTCGAATCGAAATAATCTCGCTTACCATTTGTCACACAAACGAACATTAAAAGATTATTACCTAGCTAGTCCTAAGGTGATCTGGGATACAGAGAAAGTTTAGATGTTCAGTGTCGCTACCTGATCCACATACCTATAAAACACATGTGACACTGTTTGTCCGCATTCTGTTTCCTTACTGTAACAGTGGTTAGCACTGTTAATTGGTACTACATGATTTAACTGAATAAATGTAAGAAGTAATTGTGTCAGCGCACCGCTCTCCCGGCCGTTGTCAGTTTCCCAGGCCTTGAAGCCGCCCCTTCCCTTCAGTTGGCTTCACGAGGCTGATGCATCCAGTTCCAGTCCTTCCACTAACAAGAAATCCCTGGCAGCACCGCGAATTCGACCAGAGTCCACCGCATGGCAGTCAGAAGCTCTGACCGCTCAGCTACCGAACGGACTCACAATCAATTTTAGCTCAGTAAACTCGGTTGAGTGAAAGGCAGTTTTCTTTTAGGATACGAATTCCTTTCTTAAAAGGTACTTACAGGGTTCCCACTGCAATGTGTTGGAGTGTTAACCTTCATTTACTGGCGGGGCTTAGGAGTCCCGGGAGATTCAATGTGGAAGTATGTAACACAACAGCCCGTTAGACGTGTAGGGACTGAAAGGTACCACTCCATACAGTTCGTGCTTCCTACGCTGAATATCAGCACAGCCTGCACGCCATTCCGAAGACTAAGCATCAGCCTGTACTGTGAATACTGTTCAAATGGCTCTGAGCATTATGGGACTTAACATCTAAGGTCATCAGTCTAATACGTGTATTAATGCGTTTTGCAAGATTACTATTAAAGGTTTAAATTCTCTTTGCGTATTATTCCAGAAAACGCGAAAGAAACATAAGGTAGGGTTACGATCGTATTCTTGCATACATTTTAGTGCAGTGAAACTTATGGAATCTCATTTAATTGTTCCGTTCCAGCAAGTGAAGAAAAGCGTATCCCTTTGTTGTTTAACTCTTATTTTGCGAAACACAGCGTAAATTTTAAGTTCCGGTATCTGGAAACTTTGCATATACGGTAGCAGCTTTGTTTACATACAGTTGCGACTAGGGCTAGTTTTTGCAAACGTGTTTTTCTTCTTTTTTCGGTAATCTAACTTATTGTCACTAAAGTAAGTTTGTTTGCATACGATTGAGACTAGACCTAATCTTTCGTAAACGTGTTTTCTTGTTTTTCAGTAATTTAATTTGACTTATTCTCGCTAAAGTAAGATTTTTACCATGAGTGAAAAGTGCGTGACGTGCCGTAGAATTGTTAGCTCCGGGGTTTGGTGTGATGGCTGCAGTAGTTTTTTCCATTGGGGTGACTGTAGCGGCGAGGGAAATGGGGAAGTAGATCAGACTCTTCAGTGTTTCTGTAGGATACGCAGTAGAGATAGGAAAATAGTGGAGCAGGAGGGGAAAATTGCTGCCCTTCAGGCGCAGTTAGAGCAGGCTAGGGAAGATCTGAACAGGTTAAGGAGGGAGAAGGGTAAAGAGGGGTGGGAAGTGGCGACAGGTAACTAGAGGAACAGCAGACAGCTTTGTGGTGAATGTGAAGAATAAGTTTGACCTGTTGCTTCAGTTAGAAACTGATGAGCCTCTGACAGAGGTAGGTGAAGAGAGAGCACAACAAACTTTCAGTGGAACATTGAATAAAAATGTAGGGAAGTCGGCAAAGAGAAAGAAAGCTTTGTTGTTAGGTAGTTCACACGCCAGAGGTGTAGGCCAACTTTTGCAGGACCAGTTAGGATCAGAATACCAGGTCACAAATTTTTTTAAACCTAGTGCTGGTCTGTGACAAGTGACAGAGGATTTAGGTTCACTCTGTAAAGATTTTGCCAAGGAAGACGCCGTGGTTATTGTAGGTGGTCCGGACAATAGTATTGACAGAGATGCCGGTTACTATATAGAGTGTGACCTGGCAAAGATTGCATCAACAACGAGACATACCAGTGTTGAGTTTGTGTCTTATCTGAGACGCCAAGACCGACCTCATTTAAACGCTTCTGTCGGGAGAGTTAATTTGAAATTGGAACGGCTACTTGGGTCGGGTGCTGGGTCACATATTGGTTTGGATCCTGTTGATTCTCTCAGTAGGTGGGATTATAATAGACATGACGTACACCTCAACAGGAAAGGGAAGGGTAAACAGGCTGGGCTAATAGCAGGAAATTTCGTGGGGGGGGGGGGGGGGGGGAGGCACTGCCATGAGTGGTAATATACCAGGTCACACGTGTTGGAGCAGCACCTTTTTTAGGATAGGTAGGACAGAACGAAGTCAAGTTCTGAGAGACGCAAATATTGAAACAAACCTTCAGTTTGAGAAAGAAGTCAAATAGCATAATCCTGGCTCATTCGTTCAGCGAACACAGCTGTTGGTTAAAAATTTACAACAATCAGCAGAAATTTTATTTCCACACAATTTCATCTCGGTAATGTGTAATGCAAACCATATTTAGCGCATCAAAATATTCGAGGGCTTAGAAGTAAAATTAATGAACTACTTATGTGCATTGATGAATTAGAGTCATCGAACCCAGTTGATATAATCTGCCTCTATGAATACCACGTGACCACTGGAATAGATATGTTAAACCTTACAGAATTTAATTTAGCCTCTTACTTCTGTAGACAAAATATGGAGAAAGGAGGAGTTGCCACATTTGTTAAAAATAATTTTAAATTTAAGAATATTGACATTAATAAATTTTGCTTAGCCCAGTACTTAGAAGCATGTGCAACAGATATAGAATTTAATAATAGGTCCTTTATAATAGTAGCCATATACAGAGCACCTTCAGGAAATTTCAGCCTGTTTATAAACGGTCTTGAAGATTTATTATCTCATCTAAAAAACAAAGAACTAGTGGTTGCTGGTGATTTTAATATAGATGCCCTGAAAAACACTGTCAGTGAACAGTTACTGAAATCAGTTACAATGTCATTCAATTTAATTTCTACTGTAAATTTCCCAACTAGGGTATACAAATATTCTAAGACTGCCGTTGATAGTAAATTTATAGACAATTCTAGGCAACTAAGCCACATTACAAAACCAGTAGTAAATGGGCTATCTGACCATGACATCCAACACCTAGTATTAGATTTTGAAAATTTTCAGGGTAAAACATCTATCAGAACTGAGTACAGAAGGCCAATGAAACAGACAAAACCTGAGAAATTTAGGAGATTGCTCAAAGAAATTAATTGAATAGGTGTTTACAGCGTCCAAGACACAAATGGAAAATACAAAACATTCATTAATAAATTTAGCACCTTATTTGAAAATTGTTTTCCTCTGAAGGCAACTCAAACTAAGTGGAAGTCTAATAAGAAACCATGGATCACACAAGGGATAAAGATATCATGCGAGACAAAAAGGTAATTCTACCTGATATATAGGGACACCTTTGATACTAGCACTATAGCTCATTACAAAAATTACTGCAAAATACTGAAGAAGGTTATCCAGGAATCTAAACACCTGCATTATGAGAAGAAGAGAAAAACATCCAGCAATAAAATAAAAACAGTATGGGATATAGTTAAGTCAGAGGCAGATAGGACCAGAAATGAGGTGGAACAAATAACTCTAAAAATAAATGAAACCCTGGTAACAAACGTATTTTGCAAACCATTTAAACAAATATTTTGTCTCTGTTACTGATAGCATGGGGTTGTCAGGTGCAGTAAAAATGCAATGGAATATCTGAGACCAGTGCACACAAGCAATCTCAGTAAAATGGAATTGACACTTACTTCACCCAAAGAAACAGAATCCATCATAAAGTCCTTGAAATCAAAGCATTCTAGTGGTTATGATAACATATCAACAAAGTTAATAAAAGAGTGTTTATGTGAGCTTAGTCATATCTTAAGTTATTTGTGTAATCAATCATTTATCACAGGAACATTCCCAGACTGGCTCAAATATGCTGAAGTTATATTTCTCCACAAGAAAGGGGACAAAGAAATGCCATCAAATTACTGACCATTCTCACTATTGCCAGATTTTTCAAAAATCTTTGAATAGGTTTTCTTCAAGTGCCAATTTAGGAACCTTAGAGAAAATAACATACTGTCAAAGTCACAGTTTGGATTTCTTAAGGGATCTGATATTGAGAAGGGTATTTACACTTACAGCGAAAACATTCTTAATTCATTAGACAACAAATTAGAGGCAACTGGCATATTCTGTGACCTGTCAAAGGCTTTTGACTGTGTGCCTCTCAGCATTCTTTTAAGTAAATTAAAATATTATGGCATCACTGCTAAGTGGTTTCAGTCATATCTTACTAATAGCAAACAAAGGGTGTCATTACATAACACTTCAGCACTGCGCAATCAGACATCATCTGACTGGGAAGAAATTACGTGTGGTGTTCCCCAAGGTTCCATACTAGGTCCACTACTTTTTCTTGTGTATATTAATGACTTGTCATCTGTTACATTACCACATGCCAAGTTTCTCTTATTTGCAGATGATACAAAAATTGCAATAAATAGTAAATCAAATATAAATTTAGAATGGGAAGCTAATCAAATTTTTACTGACATTAATAATGTGTTCAAAGTCAGTTCACTGTCATTAAACTTTGAAAAGACCCACTATATGCAGTTCAGAACTTCCAAGAGATTTACTTCTAGTTTGTGTATAAAATATGATGACATGGAAATAGGAGAAGTGGAGAGTGCAAAATTCTTTGGATTACAACTTGATAATAAATTCAGTTGGGAGCGACATACTAATGAACTGCTAAAGCGCCTAAACAAGTCTGTGTTTGCAGACTTACATAGGAAATATGGAAAAAACTGTCATATTTTGCTTATTTTCACTCCATTATGTCATATGGCATGGTATTTTGGGGTAACTCCACAAACTGAGAAAAATATTTAGAGTTCATAAGTGTAAGAGTAAAGTGTAGTGTAAATCCAAGAACATCATGTCGAATCCTATTCAAAGAATTGGGCATACTAATCACAGCTTCTCAGTATATTTATTCCTTAATGAAGTTTCTTGAAAATAATACATCTCTTTTTCCAACTAACTGCTTAGTACACAGTATCAATACTAAGAATAAGAACAATATACATAAAGATTTAAAATCGCTTACTCTTGCCCAGAAAGGAGTCCAGTATTCAGCAACACATATTTTCAGTAAGTTACCAGCAACCATTAAGAGTTTAATTTCAGACAAGGCACAATTTAAACATAATTTAAAAGAATTTTTGCTGTGCAACTCCTATTCCACCCATGAATTTGTCAACAATGCAGTAGACCATTTTAATGAAAATTTATTGTACTTTAATTTTTGACAATACTTGGTTGCAACAGCCAAGTAACTACCTACTGTGTGAATGATGGATGTATGGAAAGCAGATGTAAGTCTTAAGTCTGTAAATGGTAGAAGTATAATTTTAAATCATGTACATAATTTGCCTGTTCTTAACTGAGGATCATTGAAATGAATAATTTACTTTAATTTTTGACAATACTTGGTTGTAGTAGCCAAGTAACTAGCTACTGTGTGAATGATGGATTTAATGAAAGCAAATGTAAGTATTAAACCTGTAAATATTAGAAGTTTAATTTTAATTCATGTACATAATTTTACTGTTTATTCACCGAGGATCATTAAAATTAATGAAACTCAAGTTTTTCTAATTACATTTTTGTAATATGTTTATCTGACATGTTCCACACCCAGGAAGACCCCTCTTTTGTGGATCTATGGAATGAATAATTAATCTAATCTAAACTCTGATGTTGGCACAGGCTTTAGCGCTACAAAATTTTCTGCCGAAGCTGTCAGACTGTGGGTCAACTCGGGCGCCTAATAGCGACAAAACTTATCGTCAGTAGATTGAGAAGTATTAAAACTGATTGACTGTCCTGTTCCACAACGCGACACATCACCCCTATCTACGCAGCACTTCGTGAAACAAAACACCAAGAACTTCACAATAATCCATATACAGAGGATGCATGTATGTATAACATATGTTCCACATCTCCTCCTAAACCACTGCATCGATTTCAACCAAACTTGGTACACATATCACGTACTGTCTGAAAAAAAAAACAGTGTGCAGGTAAAACCACTACCTCTCAAAGGTGTGTTGGCGGGGGTGAAAAAGAATCATAGTACACGGTGCGCGAATAGCCACACTACATTCATCTAGTATTTAAGAATGAGTGTAGTTAGTGACTTGTAACTAATTTAACATATAATTTCAAACCTCTACGAGACTTTTTCCAGTTCAACCTACACCCCCCACAAATCGTCGAAAGGAAGTAAGTTTATCGCTTTCTTCATTGCCACATCAGGCACGACCTTGTAATTCAATACTTCTTTCATATTTTGCAGACAGTATTCACATAAACCACTGGATTTATCTGCAAAATTATATCATTGTGCGACACATAATTCAGGAGATATGACGTCACAAACACTGAGATGCTTGAAGAACTGTCGCATCATGCATGACGTTTGAATTTTTTTTTTTTTTTTTTTACTGCTAACTCTGTTCGCAACTTATTTCCCAGACACTGCCCACATATACCGCTAAATGTACCTACACAATCATCTCAGTTTCAGATACATGGTTCAGGAGTCATAAATATTGAGCTGCGTGAAAACGAACTGCAGAACGAAATACGCTAGAGATACAGATGAAATACATGTACAAAACTGTGTAAAATATGTTATATATTCGTATACTTGAAAGACAGGTATATGTGAAGTGTGCGTACGCGGGCAAAGAAGCGGGTAAAAAGTTCCTTCTAAACCCCTGGATCGATTTCAGCCGAAGTTGATACACATATTACTTAGTGTATGCAAAGAAATACTGTAGTGGTAAGAACCGTCTATCTGCTGTTGGGTGAGGGTGATAATGTGGAGAGAGAAGCAGGGAGGAAAAGACGAGCAGATAGAGATGGGGAAGGAAGAGATGGACATAGATATGGGAAAGGAGGAGATGGACCAGGGGAGGCGAAGATGGACAGAGAAAGGAAAGAGGAGAAGATGGACAGAGAAAGGGTTGGGGTAGAGATGGGTTAACAGAATTTGAATAAATGCATACCTGGGCAGTTTTTATTATGAATCAGTCAGTAATCCAAGAAGGTGCACTGATTTGATGATTAATTAGCCGATGTACTGACTAGTTCAGAACGTGACTAGGAGGCGTTTTCGAAATCATTTTGACGAATGACAAGCTGCTTTCTCATTTCCATTTCATATCCGCAACACAAAAGAACTACCAAGAAAATTTCAGCAAACGACCGTAACTGTCCCCCGACAAATAACAAATACCCTCTAAGGTACAGTGAAACAATGATTATTGATTCGAGGAAGCGTCATGGGAACCTCGAGTCTGCGATGGTTATGAGACGAGAGAAATGTAATTTTTTGCTGTATATACTCTGACGCACATACTGTGATCCAGCACAATATGTGGCAAAGGACAATATCTGAACTTGTCAAAGCAATAGAAATTTTCGTTCATAGTAGTCATAAACTATACGTAAGTATACTGATCAGACTAAACTGTTAATTTACGCATACCACTGTATCATCACAAATGCATAGCCTTGGCATTCACACATAACAAGCATATAGATAGTGAATACTGAGGCTGCAGACTATCATTCTGAGTACATATTAATTATTGTTGACTTATAAGTTGAACTGGAAGCCGTCGCTTGCTTTAATCATACATAATACGTCTGAGTGAACCTAAATGTTATTACCTTTACGTAACGAAAAATATTATCTTGGCAATAACCTTCAAATCATATGCTACTCACATGAGTCGCCGGCCGAAGTGGCCGTGCGGTTAAAGGCGCTGCAGTCTGGAACCGCAAGACCGCTACGGTCGCAGGTTCGAATCCTGCCTCGGGCATGGATGTTTGTGATGTCCTTAGGTTAGTTAGGTTTAACTAGTTCTAAGTTCTAGGGGACTAATGACCTCAGAAGTTGAGTCCCATAGTGCTCAGAGCCATTTGAACCATTTCACATGAGTCTTCCATATGAATTTATGAATCTACTCAAGCCACTTTTGTGGCCCTACGCGTGTAATCACTTTCAGAAGTCAGATTAATAATCAGATTAACTAATTTAATAATATTGAACCTTAAATTGCTCGTGTACTCATGTACCACCACAATAAAATGAAAACAGTGAATAGTAGAGGTAGTTAGAATGAGAACACTGGCGCATTTAGGTTTGCAAAATAATGACAAGTTTTATTAAAATTTTAGTAGCCACAGCTGTCAGGAAAACCGACTATTATATCTTACGCAAAAATGACAAACGCAACTCAGTTAAGGAATGATGCCTGATAGGCAAAGCATACATTTTCCCCTGAATTAATTCCTTTAACAACGCAATCTGACTTTGTTTACGTGAGACCACTGCGATGCCCAACTCTATTCAAGTGGAATCAACTACTATCAGCGGTACCACAAACTGTGGTTCACCTGAGGACAGGTAGCTGTGAATATCATATAACAACCTATGCCAGTGCAGCAGTACTTTACCCTTTCACCTTGAAAGCAGAAAACAGCGCGATACGGCAGCTGTGGTGTTCTCATGCGTCCACGAAAATATGGAAACTACGCGGACTGGCGTTCTGATTATCAGAACGCGGGAAACTTCTCTATCAATCCCGGCAGATTTTAGTGTGAGGTGCACCCGTGCGCTGGTCTGGCCAAACTAATTTGACTCTCAGACACGACGGTGCATGGTGGATTTGCCAAACGTCAGACGGACCTCTCAGGACAAATAAGATCACCCTCACGACATCCGAGAGGATACGCAATTCCATTGTCGGTACAGCTTGAAGCTGCCACAGCCTGTTAGTCCACCACAAGTCTTACACACTAGGGAAAGAACTGAAGTTCTCCGCAAGGGGAGGACCAGAAGACAAAGTCCATTGAAGAGTCACAACCACTTTCCACCAAGCCTCGGTACAGAGCCGAATTAGCAAAACGAAACCACCCCGAAATTGCACAAACCAATCAAACTTTGCTCTACTCATTGAATCTTCCCTCTTGATTCTTCTGTTGGCCTGGTAGCCAATCCAGACACAGCACCAGGGTTCCCACAGTGAGGAGCGAGCCTCTCCTTTATGTATACTTCGAGGAGACAATCACCACCTCCAAATCTCTCTTGTATGCAAACAGAAAGTCTATGGAATCGTCATTCTCACCTTAAGAATGGCCTTGTTATGCCAAAATCATCTGCCTTGATGGGACAACAGTCGCACACTTATGGAGTGATTTAATCTTTCCAGGCTGACCATTTCCAGTTTCTGAAAGAAGGCTGTTAAGCTTCCCAGACAGTAGTCCCCATGAACTATATGTTTTTGTCGTTCACTAAGCCGGCCGAAGTGGCCGTGCGGTTAAAGGCGCTGCAGTCTGGAACCGCAAGACCGCTACGGTCGCAGGTTCGAATCCTGCCTCGGGCATGGATGTTTGTGATGTCCTTAGGTTAGTTAGGTTTAACTAGTTCTAAGTTCTAGGGGACTAATGACCTCAGCAGTTGAGTCCCATAGTGCTCAGAGCCATTTTTGTCGTTCACTAAAAGAACCAGGCGTCAGGGGGGAAGGAGGGCTACAGTCCTACTTCCACTAGACACGTACACCAGCCACTCTGTCCATATCATCCCAGCTTCTAACGTGAGAATGCAAGGAGTTTTGTGACCCCACCGTTCACACAAAAGCTCAGTTTACAATATCTGTCTTAAGTGGCGTCCTCCACCCACTTCCAGCCGTCCAGCCGCTTCTGTGATGGACTAGTGCCTGGTCTAGGTAAAATGCTTTGCGAACAAGTGCCCCTCTGTCCGACACTATACGGAAGGAGGAGAGGGCTTTGGTTAGGAGTCCCTCTGCAGGTAAAAACCACTGAACACAGTTTCCCAGAATCACTTACACGGCCAGGTCGCTGCGCTAAGCGTTCATGGCCCCCAATTCATCTCCTATCCTGTTCCTGATCGCCTCCACTACGGCCTCCTTGGTACAAGCTCTCTACAGGTTAAACATGCAGTTATAAGAACATTCTGCGCACAAATTTCTCACGCAGAAAAAGTCATTAATCACAAATAACAAATGTAGTACTGGGGAATATCGAGAGCATGACCTAAAATATGAATGTTAATCTGACTGACAACGTTGTTAAAGTGAGAGAGGGACGCGCCACTGGACTTGTACTATAGAATTACTGTTTTTCTAGAAGAACCTTTACGAGCAGTTAGATAATATGTTGATTAATCGGGTTTCTGCAGGTTATTCGCGTCTTCCCTGCACGATATTTCAACTGCGGGACTCGCAGTCTTTTTCCGGTGCCGTCTGATACTGATTTCAGTGTGGAACGAGTCCAGTATTTTTGCTGCGTTGTGCTGGCGTTCCCTCTGCGGTCCGCGCCGCTACTGGCGCTCTGTCCGTGGTATGCGCCGACCAATAGCAACGGCTTTAGTGTTTTCTTTTAGCAGCGGCTGTTCCGAACGCTGTGCGCGTGCTTTGTGGTTATTATCCGTTGTCAATGTAGCTGAATTAAGTTCTGAATGGCGTCCAAGCCGTGCTAGACGTTTTATCTTCCGATTGTCGTCATTTGAGTCCTGTGTATTAGGCCGTTCTGTTACCGTGCTGTGTCGTGTTAGACGTTCCGGCCGAAATTCTTGCCCCCCCCCCCCCCCCCAACCCCAGGAGCGGCTGCAGTGTTATTTTCAGGCCGATTGTATTCAAATAGTCGCTCGTGATTATTCTTGGTGGCTGGTGGCAATAGTTAGTGATCCTGTATTATAAAAAATTCACTTTTAGGTTAACTACTTGGAAAAGAGTTAAAAACTCACATTGATCTTCTAGCAGCGTCTTGATGTCCCCTTTCAATACATTACTGAAGCGTAGCTCCAAATCATGTGCCTTTTCGTAACGATAGCTTGTGTTGTGCAGTGTTGCGTTATATAATTTGAGAGCACGAATAAATTTTTTTACTATTACCGGTTTGGAAATATCCCCATTATAGATACTGCGTATAGAATGAGAGGAAGATGGAAGCGAAAGCCGGTATCAGTTCATTGTCTACTTTTCTCTAACAGCATCAGAGGCACCACTTAACTCGCCAAAAACAGCGTCACGCGAAACACTGCGGAGACGTGCGGGATTTAACCAAGGTAGCCCCAGCCAAGTCGGTAAAAGTGGGTCATCTGTCTCACCTTTCTGGGCAAATATTTGTGATATAAATGTCTTTCACGATGAGGCTACGAGCCAGCGAATCTGTCATTAGGACGCTATCGGCCTTGGCTATGAAGACGATTATGCAACGCTGATTGCATATTCATCTGTTCTCCGTTCACAAGTAAGGCATACAGTTGAGGTAATATCTTTTATCGAAAATCAAGGGGAAAGGAATTTAAATTTGCATTCCGAGCTTACTGAGTGAGTCTGTGTTCTAGGGTAATTAATAATTTGTGTGATTTTTACTCTTCTATAGTTTAACAAATATTGTTGTTGAGTGTGTGAAATGTGTGTGAAACCTTATGGGACTTAACTGCTAAGGTCATCAGTCCCTGTTGTTGTGTTCTTCAGTCTGTCCAGAGACTAGTTTGATGCAGCTTTCCATGTTACTCTATTCTGTGCAAGCTTCTTCATCTCCCAGTACCTACTGCAACCTACATCCTTCTGAATCTGTTTAGTGTATTCATCTCTTATTCTCCCTCTACGATTTTTACCCTCCACGCTGCCCTCCAATACTAAATTGGTGATCCCTTGATATCTCAGGATATGTCCTATTAAGCGATCCCTTCTTCTAGTCAAGTTGTGTCAAAAGCTCCTCTTCTCCCCAATTATATTCAATACCTCCTCATTAGTTATGAGATCTACCCATCTAATCTTCAGCATTCTTCTGTAGCACCACATTTCGAAAGCTTCTGTTCTCTTCTTGTGTAAACTATTTATCGTCCACGTTTCACTTCCATACATGGCTACACTCCATACAAATACTTTCAGAAATGACTTCCTGACACTTCAATCTATACTCGATGTTAACAAATTTCTCTTCTTCAGGAACGCTTCCTTGCCATTGTCAGTCTACACTTTATATCCTCTCTACTTCGACCATCATCAGTTATTTTGCTCTCCAAATAGCAAAACTCATTTACTACTTTAAACTTCTCATTTCCTAATCTAATTCCCTCAGCATCACCCATTTAATTCGACTACATTCCATTATCCTCGTTTTGCTTTTGTTGATGTTCATCTTATATCCTCCTTTCAACACAATGTCCATTCCATTCAGCTGCTCTTGCAGGTCCTTTACTGTCTCTGACAGAATTACAGGGTCATCGGCGAACGTCAAAGTTTTTTTGTTCTCCATGGATTTTAATTCCTATTCCGAATTTTACGAATATACAATTCAATTACGTTAGTTTATGATATTCTTCTTCTTATTGGTCCATATTATACTCAATTACAGCTTTACGTTAGAATAAGTTTTCAATTTTTTGCATGGTACACGCTGTGCTGACATTAGTAAAATAAACTGGGATTGTAACTAGCATCGCTGCCATTCGCAAACGATGTGTCATCAATTGCTCTACAAGTAAGCGCTTCACGGATCGATTCAAAAGTTTTAACTTGTCATTTCTGTGGAGGCGGCAAGTGTTGAAAATCTGAATCAATATTTCGGGACAGTGTAACTGGCAGCGTGCTGTCTGTTAAAGACCAAGATATGCATTCAAATCCCGATGCAGCACATATTTTTAACATGCTGCAAATGGCAGACTCACTGGTGTCTGCCGTATCGCGAGTGCTTCTGATTTTTCATACACAGTTGAGCGTGACGCAGGAAGACTACTGAGTAGTGGCAGTAAAACCAGGGAGGAGAATTTGATATTAGGTTTAATATTCTTAACATTTTTATCTTTCGAGACCTTGAAGAAGCTATGTTTTTAATTGGGGCAACGTTGTATTTTTAATTAAACTTGGTAGTTCCAGAAGAAAAAAAAAGAATGGAGTGATATAATGCTTGCTAGTGCTAGCGGAGGAGCTCCTACACAACACAGACGGCAAGTGCTCTTAATCTGCGGTTCCAGCTGTATCGTCTTCCTTACCGTCTCATCACCTCGTAATGGGTCGGAAACTGCACTCTGCTGCTATTCCCAGCCTTCTTATGTAACAAGTTTCTCGACTTTTCTCTACGTAAAAGACTTCTTTCTTCAACGTTCTCGTTTATAGTAAAAGGATGAGGTGCTAATTCTTTCAGGTTTTATTACATGTCGGGAACCTTATCATCACATCTAGAACTGTTTAGGAAATATTAGTCTCGAAGGTAAGAGAGCATTTACCTTTCTTCTACGGCTTCGTTTAGATAACCGGGAAATCGTCGGAAGCAACAACAGTTCCACAAGCTTGCACTTTTTCTAGTGTTGTCTTAACGGCGAACTTAAGTAAGTACATTGTCGATTCAAATGAAAATTATACAGGTGAAGAATGTGGGTAAACGCTTTATTACTTCAAAAGTAATTGGCATAACTGTTAATACATTTATTCCACTATGAGACAAGACTGTCATTGCTTTCATGGAACAATATTGGCGGTTGCCTACGGGACCATGATTGTACCCAGGCCTCCGAAGCAAATCTAACGTCTTTCTCCAGGGCTCCAAAAATATGAGAATCGCGTGGTCTCAATGGATACAGTGTAAGGGATTCCCAGCGAACTTCTGCAGCGTAGTCAAAACAACCTGCCAACAAAATGGCCGCCCACATATTGACAATATTGTCTCGACTGCGCTGCAAAAGTTTCGCTGCAAAGCCCTTACACATCTCCCCTATGTGATTTCCATATTTTTGGAGTCCTGAAGAAAGACGTTCTTGACCGACGGTTTGCTTGGGTGGAAGAGGTGCAGGCCTGGGTACAACCATGGTTCCGTAGGCAACCGCAAACATTCCTCCATGAAGGCACTGACCGTCTTGTCTCTTGTATTAATAGTTATTGAGATTAATTTTGAAATAATATACAGTTTACTTACTTTTTTCTGTACGTCTCGTTTTCATCTCACTAACCCTTATAGGGAAATCCTATTGCGAATATTTCCTTTATTTGCGGTTCAAGATCTACGTTCCTTGATTTTACGGCAATTCTTCTGCCAGGAGTACCCTAGGCTTCCGAAGAGCCTCATGTTCACTGTCTTAACAATCCCGTAAGGCCCACGACATATTGCAAGTCCTTCAGTTAGGCGCCGTGTGGCTGTGCTCATCTGCGTGAGTCTTCCAAAGTCAAAAACACCTACGAGGCAGACTAAACTAGAGCACTAGACAGTAAATGTACAGAACTGTTGATTCTGAACGCGGCTTCTTTTCTCGGCAAAGCAGCGACAGAACGCGACCTCGTCACTCGAAGGAGGAAACGCACGCTCGCACACGGCGTCACCAGTGTTGCGCTGCGGCGGTCTGTTGCGTAAACCGCGTCTGACGCGTGATTCACCGCATGCTTCCCTCGCCGCTTTGCCTGGCGGCTGTATTTTCAAGTTCAGTAAAACAAACGCACGCTTCGACGGATAAGCAAATTTCTCAGAACACACGGCTCACAGCTACTTCCCACGGGCGCCTCACAGTCCGGGTCGGGTAGCACAGCATGCGAGCGGACAAACGAAAGACGGTGTCCTACACAGCAGGAAAATATGAGGAGGGTAAATTTAAACATCCTTTCCACAAAACTTGCTGCATGATGGCCACTGCGACCCATTCGACTCTTTCCTGCAGGACCTTATCGTTTCTTTTACCTTTTCTTTACTTTCTTTTCTTTTTCTTCCTTTTTTTTGTTCTTCCCTTTCCTTTCCTCTGTTTCCTTTTGTTTTCTCCTTTATCATCTCTAACTGCGCACGTCAAAAAACGCAAGTTAGTTTCCCATATACAAATGCTGTATTCTCTACCAGTGACGATTTGCTGTGCAGCTTCAGAATCAAAAATGGCTCTGAGCACTATGGGACTTAACATCTCTGGTCATCAGTCCCCTAGAACTTAGAACTACTTAAACCTAACTAACCTAAGGACATCACACACATCCATGCCCGAGGCCTGCGACCGTAGCAGTCGCGCGGTTCCGGACTGAGCGCCTGAACCGCTAGACCACCGCGGCCGGCGCAGCTTCAGAATCAACAGGCGTTGGTGCATAGTAGGTATGACTCACCCAAACTCTTTACGACCAATTGTGTAGACTACATAGCGTCCACCAAGTCACTATGTACTACTAGTTACTAAAAATAGTTGAAGTGATATTGTATCTTTTTGCCTGATTTTAAAATTCTCACCATTCTGCTGTAGCCAAATGGAAGCTGTAAAACGTTACTGCATATACATATATTGCCCCAATATCTTTTGTCTCAAAGGCTGATGTTACAGATTTAGTCGAAAATGAGTTAAATGCTTTCTCAAAATATACATTGGTGTGCAAAAGTTAAGGACGAAAGTAACTTTCGCTTGATGTGTCCCTGGCAAGCGTGAAACTAGGATCATGCACAGAAAGAAATGCTTCAGTGAAGTACAGACGATGACCGAAAAGACTGCGTAATGACACGAACAGAAATGACACTTTTATTCAAAGACAATATTTGTACTAAACTCACCATGACCTTGATGGTCCCCCTAAAATCACAAAAAGAGGAACATGCTTCTTAATACGGCTTGTGATCACCACGGACGGTAATGCGTGTTCCGCAACGCGCTGCCTTCGTGACCACAAGGCTGTGACACAGCTCTTGTGGTAGAGCGTTCCAGTCCTCCACCAACGCTGATAGTAAGTGCTGGTTGGCCGTTGGTGCTTGTGGGCATGTCGTAATACCACCCTCCGAAGTGTTCCACACGTGCTGGATGGAATTTACGTCGGGGGAACGACCAGACAAGTTCGTTTGCCGAATGTCATCTCGTTCCATGAGCTCCTCCACCTGCGCAGTTCGATGCAGTCCCCATTTTCATCCATAAAAATGAACTAAAGGCCGAATGCACACGTGGAAAGACGCACATTGGGAAGGAGTAGAGAGTCACAATAACGCTGACCGGTGAGCGTACCATGTTCAAAGATTTGAAGATCATGAAACATTATGCCTCTCTATACCATAAAACCTGTTCAAATGGTTCAAACGGCTCTAACCACTATGGGACTTAACATCTGAGGTCATCAGTCCCCTAGACTTAGAACTACTTAAACCTGACTAATCCAAGGACATCACACACATCCATACCCGAGGCAGGATTGGAACCTGCGACCGTAGTGGTCGCGCGGTTCCAGAATGAAGCACCTAGAACCGCTCGGTCACAGCGGCCGGCCTCTAACACCTGTACCACGAAATCGATCATGATCGAGAATGTTCCTGGGGGCATCATGTGTTCCCACCTGTCGCCAAGAAACGTCCAGAATCACAACTCAAACTGAATTTCCTCTCATCCGAGAAGGACACCGAGACCTTTCCTCATTGGTCCAGTCCCTATGCAGTATCTCTCTCTCTCTCTCTCTCTCTTTCTCTCTCTCTCTCTCTCTGTGTGTGTGTGTGTGTGTGTCTGTGTGTCTGTTTGTGTTTGTGTGTTAGGAGCGCTCAACGAAGAGGTTATCAGCGCCCATACCAAATTGTTGTTGTTGTTGTTGTGGTCTTCAGTCCTAAGATTGGTTTGATGCAGCTCTCCATGCTATCCTATCCTGTGCAAGCTTCTTCATTTACAAGTACTTACTGCAACCTACATCCTTCGGAATCTGCTTAGTGTATTCATCTCTTGGTCTCCTTCTACGATTTTTACCCTCCACGCTGCCCTTCAATACTAAATTGGTGATCCCTTGACGCCTCAGAACATGTCCTACCAACTGGTCCCTTCTTCTTGTCAAGTTGTGCCACAGACTCCTCTTCTCTCCAATTCTTTCCAATACCTCCTCATTAGTTATCTGATCTACCCATCTAATCTTCAGCATTATTCTGTAGCACCACATTTCGAAAGCTTCTATTCACTTCTTGTCCAAACTATTTATCGTCCGTGCTTCACTTTCTTTCGAACCTGTGACCGTAGCGGTCGCGCGGTTCCAGAATGTAGCGCCTAGAACCGCTCGTCCACTACGGCCGGCTTCTCTTCTCCCCAATGCTATTCAATACCTCCTGATTAGTTGTGTGATCTACCCATCTAATCTTCAGCATTCTTCTGTAGCACCACATTTAGAAAGCTTCTACTCTGTTCTTGTCCAAACTATTTATCGTCCGTGCCTCTCTTTATGCCACGGTAAGCGTGTTCTGATTATCTGTACGCTAGATATAAAAACTGTTGCACAGGCTGCTAAAAGCACCACGACAGTGTTATGGAAATGGAACAGGATGTAGATGAAGATGAAATGGGAGACATGATACTGCGTGAAGAGTTTGACAGAGCACTGAAAGACCTGAGTCGAAACAAGGCCCCTGGAGTAGACAACATTCCATTAGTACTACTGACAGCCTTTGGAGAGCCAGTCCTGACAAAACTCTAGCATCTGGTGAGCAAGATGTATGAGACAGCGAAATACCCTCATACTTCAAGAAGAATATAATAATTCCAATCCCAAAGAAAGCAGGTGTTGACAGATGTGAAAATTACCGAACTATCTGTTTAATAAGACACGGCTGCAAAATATTAACGCGAATTCCTTACAGATGAATGGAAAAATTGGTAGAAGCCGACCTCGGGGAAGATCAGTTTGGATTCCGTAGTAATATTGGAACACGTGAGGCAATACAGACCCTACGACTTAACTTACAAAATAGATGATGGAAAGGCAAAGATACCTTTCTAGCATTTGTAGACTTAGAGAAAGCTTTTGACAATATTGACTGGAATACTCTCTTTCAAACTCTGAAGGTGGCAGGGGTAAAATACAGGGAGCGAAAGGCTATTTACAATTTGTACAGAAACCATATGGCAGTTATGAGGCACGAAAGGGAAGCAGTGGTTGGGAAGGGAGTGAGACAGAGTTGTAGCCTATCCCCAATGTTATTCAATCGGTATACTGAGCAAGCAGTAAAGAAAACAAAAGAAAAATTTGGAGTAGGTATTAAAATCCCTGGAGAAGAAATAAAAACTTTAAGGTTCGCCGATGACACTGTAATTCTGTCAGACAGCAAAGGACTTGGTAGAGCAGTTGAACGGAATGGCCAGTATCTTGAAAGGCGGATATAAGATGAACATCAACAAAAGCAATAGGAGGATAATGGAATGTAGTCGAATTAAGTCGGGTGATGCTGAGGGAATTAGATTAGGAAATGAGACACTTAAAGTAGTAAAGGAGTTTTGCTATTTGGGGAGCAAAATAACTGATGATGGTCGAAGTAGAGAGGATATCAAATGTAGACTGGCAATGGCAAGGAAAGCGTTTCTGAAGAAGAGAAATTTGTTAACATCGAGTACAGATTTATGTGTCGGGAAGTCATTTCTGAAAGTATTTGTATGGAGTGTAGCCATGTATGGAAGTGAAACACGGACGATAAATAGTATGGACAAGAACAGAGTAGAAGCTTTCGAAATGTGGTGCTACAGAAGAATGCTGAAGATTAGATGGGTAGATCACACAACTAATCAGGAGGTATTGAATGGCATTGGGGAGAAGAGGAGCCGGCTGGAGTGGCCGAGCGGTTCTAGGCGCTACATTCTGGAACCGCGCTACCGTTACGGTCACAGGTTCGAATCCTGCCTCGGGCATGGATGTGTGTGACGTCCTTAGGTTCTAGGAGACTGATGACCTCAGACGTTAAGTCCCATTGTACTGAGAGCCATTTGAACCATTTGGAGGAGTTTGTGGTACAACCTGACTAGAATAAGGGATCCATTGGTAGGTCATGTTCTGAAGCATCAAGGGATCACCAATTTAGTATTGGAAGGCAGCGCGGAGGGTAAAAATCGAAGAGGGAGACCAAGAGATGAATACATTAAGCAGATTCAGAAGGATGTAGGTTGCAGTAGGTACTGGGAGATGAAGAAGCTTGCACAGGATAGAATAGCATGGAGAGCTGCATCAAACCAGTCTCAGGACTGAAGACCACAACAACAACAACAGTAATATAACCGTTTGATACGTAAACGATGCTCAGGCTCCAGAAGTTAACCACTAATTTTGTAGTTTCGTAGAATAATATTCTATCACTTTGATAACAGCATTATCTTCCGTTTATCCGCTGGCAATTAATACACTATCTCCGGATACTGCGTCGGCCACTCTGCACTTCGTCTCCTGTAGGCAACAGAACCGTCGGTGGGCAATCTGAGTGTGCTACAGGCGCTGTCTCAGCCATCGTTTCATTATGTTTAGAACGATAGCTGTCATATGGCGCATGTTGCGTCCCACCTGACGATACTTTCATTTCTGTTGAACATCTGCCGGTAAATACAGAATGAGGGTTTTAGTAGTTTAAATGATCATCTCTAGTTCAGCTGTCGAAATAGTGATACAGTGTGGAATAAACCGAGGAAGACGGGATCCATCTGTTCACTGCATCAACTATTTGGAAGGTACGCTGTCCAGTAACTTTAACGTGACCACCTGTCAAAAGCCTGAATAACCACCTTTTGCAGCGCGGACCGCCGCGAGACAGGGATGTGGAGAAATTCCGACTCCAGTGCAGTGGCCAGCTGCACTAGGTTTCTCCATGAGGATCCGTTGAGCCAACAGCCCGATGGAGATGGTCCCACAGATTCACGACTGGATTTGATCTCGGGAGTTTGGAGGCCAGGGGAGTACGTTCAACTCATCGAGGTGCTCTTCTATTCAGGCATGTACACAGCGAGCTGTATGTCACGTTGCATTGTCCAGCTAGTAGATGTCATCATGCTACTTTGCTGAGGAAAAGTAAACTGCGTGTGAGAGTGGGCATGGTTCCCAAGGACAGGTGTATACTTATGGTGATCCATTGTGACATCCCGAATGACTAGAGTACCCAGGGGGACGCCACGAAGACATTCACCAGAACATAACGCTCCCTCCTCTGGCTTGGACCCTTTGCTTTCAGACATCTCACGCTTGCACGCCAGCGGCCATCTCTTCGATGGAGCATAAAATGTGATTCACTCAGTGGACATCCAATTGCGGTACTGGAGTGCAAATTCCATTTTTCGCTGGCTATGAACAGCAGTCAGTACGGCTGCATGAATCAGGCGCCTTCTGCTGAGACCCGCACACAGCAGCGCTCACGGGACGGTCGTTGAGGAGACACTGTTGGTAGCCCCTCGGTTCACCTGAGCAGGCACATGCTCAACAGCTGAACGTCTGTTCGCAGTATACATCTCCGCAGTCGTCGTTCGAACCTGTCATCTATGGTCTGTGGTGTACCACAGTTGCCTTACACGTTTTACATCAACCACGGCGCCACGCGAATAGCTTACAGACTTCTTCCACTGTTGGCCCGAAAACCAATAGTCACGCCTTCACGTCAGCTAGATCGTTCCGTTTCCGAATTACGACAACGGCTGCACTGTTACCCGTATCCCCCCCCCCCCCCCCCCCCCCCGAGACGCTTTGTGAACCTTCCACTGCTAGTGCTGCCATCTACCGTCTGTGAGTGATTATTTCACGTTGATGTCGAACACAGGTGGTGCTCACACTAATGTGATTTGACCGTGTGGTATGTGCGAAAACTGCTGTGTATCACACGAATATTTCTTCTCGAACGTTTCATAATTTTTCGAGAGAAACTTTTTTTTTTTCCTCAGGAGCGTGAAAGTACTCTAGGTTATTGCGATAGATGTCGTTAAGGGTATTTGTAACTCAGCATATCTGTTCCCTTGTTCTTTCATAAAAAAACAAATTATTTTTCTGTCGTGCGCGAGAGGTTCTGTATAGGAGCAAGGAAAAGGGCTAACGGTGCAGCTTATTTAGTGTGGAACCTAATCGAATTTTTCTAGAATGTGCTACCTTATTATTTCGACTAGTCTTAATTGTTTGCCATGAACGGGAGTACTTAGTTCACTAGCTCGTCTGTGAGAGTGCAGAATTTAATATTCCCGCTTTCAGTCTGTTGTCCGCGGTTTCAACACCAGCCAGCTCTACGGGGCTAGAAATTTTCCACATGTGCAGTCCTTTACAAATGTTCAAGACTGATATGTAAAAATTTGAAATCTGGTGTTTTGCATGACAGAGCGGGTGAGGTCGTGGAAAGGGGCCAAATCAGTTGCTGCTAGCTGCACAAACATACCAACTTTATTTGCTAAAAACACTTAATCATACATGGCCTTAAAAGAATTCAGAAACAATACGACTGAAGGCCAGAACACAAGTTATTAAAATTGCGTTAAGGAATACACACGGCTGAAGGCCTTAATTAAAATATTTCACATGAATTCGGCTGAAAGCCACATACTGAACATAGAACAACTCAAGGTTTAAGCCCTGGGTAGCAAAATTAAGATAGAAGAGAAAATTTTCAAATCTTCAAATGATTTTTTTTTTACTTCAGACAGCTGAAGGCTCTATCTTAAAATATTTCACATAAGGTTCAGCTGAAGGCTTATACTGAACAAACTAAATTAATACATGGCTGAAGGCCTCGCACAGTACCTGAGACTAAAGAAAATCACAATCCCAAATAACAGAACAATGGTGCCCAGAAGTTGTAAGTAGACTGTATAGGTTTTTTTATTGGTAACGCCACATAGCGCTCTGTATGAAAATCACTGGCTGTGCTGTGTGCAGTCTGTGGCTAGTTTGCATTGTTGTCTGCCATTGCAGTGTTGGGCAGCTGGATGTTAACAGCGCGTAGCGTGTCGCAGTTGGAGGTGAGCTGCCAGTAGTGGTGGATGTGGGGAGAGAGATGGCGGAGTTTTGAAATTTGTAAGACTGGATGTCATGAACTGCTATATATATTATGACTATTAAGGTAAATACATTGTTTGTTCTCTATTAAAATCTTTCATTTGCTAACTATGCCTATCAGCAGTTAGTGCCTTCCGTAGTTTGAATCTTTTATTTAGCTGGCAGTAGTGGCGCTCGCTGTATTGCAGTAGGTCGAGTAACGAAGATTTTTGTGAGGTAAGTGATTTGTGAAAGGTATAGGTTAATGTTAGTCAGGGCCATTCTTTTGTAGGGATTATTGAAAGTCAGATTGCGTTGCGCTAAAAATATTGTGTGTCAGTTTAAGCACAGTCATGTATAATTGTTCAAAGGGGACGTTTCATATGTCGACCCTTAGCCGAGAATACCTCGCTGGAATCTTCTGATTTTTTCTTGTAGTTTGTGTAATTAGTGTAGATTTTGTTTATTGCTAGCGCGTAATGGTAGAGAGAGTCTCCTTTGTAGTTGCAGTCTTTCATTGTTGTTGTGGCATGCATGTAGATTTGCACCAAGTATTTCGCAGCTGCGCTTGCAATTAATTAGATATTATTTTCAGTACTATGTTAATGTGTTCTCTTATTTTTGCTCTTCAAATTGTGTTTTTCTGTGTTGTCGTGTGAAATATTGTGACAATAATGGCGTGTGAAAAACGTAACACTAGGCTCCAAAGTAAATTGAGAAATAATAGTGACGACGAGCGTAGCTTATCAGCGCCGCCGAGTAATGAATTAACTAATGTTCAAAGTAGTAATTTGGTAATTGTGCATAGGGAAATGGAGCGGGCTGCAAATAATGGTGTAGGCAGTGAAACAATTAGTGAACAGGGAAGCATTATCGATCGATCGGTCGGCAATAGCTCACCTCAGGAATCCGAAATCACAGGACACAATTTCGCAAATACTGTAGATTCACGCTTTGGGTCCTCACCGTTTTCTCAAATAAGTCAAGACACATTTTCTGCTTGTCAAAATGTGAATGTTGCCGGTGCAAATTTACTGCCGAAAAGCACTGAGGAACATGTTTCAGACACCAGTGCACTGTTATTACAGTTAATGCAACAAATGGGACAAAGGCTTCAAAAGTTAGACACAATGGAACAAAATCTTCAAAAGTTAGACACAATGGAACAACACCAGAGACAAACACAGCAACAGTTAGACACAATGGAACAAAATCTTCAAAAGTTAGACACTATGGAACAAAATCTTCAAAAGTTAGACACCACGCTTGAATAAACACGTGAAGATTTAACTACTGACTTACATAACATCGAATCGAAATGTCAAAAAGTCTGTAATGACGTAAAAGCACAAATTTGTGAGCATTTCCAACCTATTTTTTCGCGTCATGAAAATGCATTACAGAATCACGAAGCAGCCATAAAAGAACTGCAAACTATTGTTCATGAAAATCACGACACCTTGCAAGCTAAAATTGACTCAGTTGCATCTACCGATTCGGTTACGCAACTTGCAAAAACTCAGGAAAACTTAAAGGACACAGTAGATACGATTTCAACACAAATGGACACTCTGAAACTTGGTTCAGAAAAACACACTGAGGAAATAAGTACACTATCGGAGAAAGTAGTCGAACTTTCGGATCAGTTCACTAACTTCTCTGCAAAGGTAGATGATGATCTGAATGGCACAAGACCTGTAGCCATCACTGACACAGAAGAGTATGAACAAATTAAGAAATTCATGTTGTTGTTGTTGTTGTGGTCTTCAGTCCTGAGACTGGATTGATGCAGCTCTCCATGCTACTCTATCCTGTGCAAGCTTTTTCATCTCCCAGTACCTACTGCAACCTACATCCTTCTGAATCTGCTTAGTGTATTCATCTCTTGGTCTCCCTCTACGATTTTTACCCTCCACGCTGCCCTCCAATACTAAATTGGTGATCCCTTGATGCCTCAGAACATGTCCTACCAACCGATCCCTTCTTCTGGTCAAGTTGTGCCACAAACTTCTCTTCTCCCCAATCCTATTCAATACTTCCTCATTAGTTATGTGATCTACCCATCTAATCTTCAGCATTCTTCTGTAGCACCACATTTCGAAAGCTTCTATTCTCTTCTTGTCCAAACTATTTATCGTCCATGTTTCACTTCCATACATGGCTACACTCCATACGAATACTTTCAGAAATGACTTCCTGACACTTAAATCAATACTGGATGTTAACAAATTTCTCTTCTTCAGAAACGCTTTCCTTGCCATTGCCAGCCTACATTTTATATCCTCTCTACTTCGACCATCATCAGTTATTTTGCTCCCCAAATAGCAAAACTCCTTTACTACTTTAAGTGCCTCATTTCCTAATCTAATTCCCTCAGCATCACCCGACTTAATTAGACTACATTCCATTATCCTTGTTTTGCTTTTGTTGATGTTCATCTTATATCCTCCTTTCAAGACACTGTCCATTCCATTCAACTGCTCTTCCAAGTCCTTTGCTGTCTCTGACAGAATTACAATGTCATCGGCGAACCTCAAAGTTTTTATTTCTTCTCCATGAATTTTAATACCTACTCCGAATTTTTCTTTTGTTTCCTTTACTGCTTGCTCAATATACAGATTGAACAACATCGGGGAGAGGCTACAACCCTGTCTTACTCCCTTCCCAACCACTGCTTCCCTTTCATGTCCCTCGACTCTTATAACTGCCATCTGGTTTCTGTAAAAATTGTAAATAGCCTTTCGCTCCCTGTATTTTACCCTTGCCACCTTTAGAATTTGAAAGAGAGTATTCCAGTCAACATTGTCAAAAGCTTTCTCTAAATCTACAAATGCTAGAAACGTAGGTTTGCCTTTCCTTAATCTTTCTTCTAAGATAAGTCGTAAGGTCAGTATTGCCTCACGTGTTCCAGTGTTTCTACGGAATCCAAACTGATCTTCCCCGAGGTTGGCTTCTACTAGTTTTTCCATTCGTCTGTAAAGAATTCGTGTTAGTATTTTGCAGCTGTGACTTATTAAGCTGATAGTTCGGTAATTTTCACATCTGTCAGCACCTGCTTTCTTTGGGATTGGAATTATTATATTCTTCTTGAAGTCTGAGGGTATTTCGCCTGTTTCATACATCTTGCTCACCAGATGGTAGAGTTTTGTCAGGACTGGCTCTCCCACGGCCGTCAGTAGTTCCAATGGAATATTGTCTACTCCGGGGGCCTTGTTTCGACTCAGGTCTTTCAGTGCTCTGTCAAACTCTTCACGCAGTATCATATCTCCCATTTCATCTTCATCTACATCCTCTTCCATTTCCATAATATTGTCCTCAAGTACATCGCCCTTGTATAGACGCTCTATATACTCCTTCCACCTTTCTGCTTTCCCTTCTTTGCTTAGAACTGGGTTTCCATCTGAGCTCTTGATATTCATACAAGTCGTTCTCTTATCTCCAAAGGTCTCTTTAATTTTCCTGTAGGCGGTATCTATCTTACCCCTAGTGAGATAGGCCTCTACATCCTTACATTTGTCCTCTAGCCATCCCTGCTTAGCCATTTTGCACTTCCTGTCGATCTCATTTTTTAGACGTTTGTATTCCTTTTTGCCTGTTTCACTTACTGCATTTTTATATTTTCTCCTTTCATCAATTAAATTCAGTATTTCTTCTGTTACCCAAGGATTTCTACTAGCCCTCGTCTTTTTACCTACTTGATCCTCTGCTGCCTTCACTACTTCATCCCTCAAAGCTACCCATTCTTCTTCTACTGTATTTATTTCCCCCATTCCTGTCAATTGCTCCCTTATGCTCTCCCTGAATCTCTGTACAACCTCTGGTTCTTTTAGTTTATCCAGGTCCCATCTCCTTAAATTCCCACCTTTTTGCAGTTTCTTCAGTTTTAATCTACAGGTCATAACCAATAGATTGTGGTCAGAGTCCACATCTGCCCCTGGAAATGTCTTACAATTTAAAACCTGGTTCCTAAATCTCTGTCTTACCATTATATAATCTATCTGATACCTTTTAGTATCTCCAGGGTTCTTCCATGTATACAACCTTCTTTCATGATTCTTAAACCAAGTGTTAGCTATGATTATGTTGTGCTCTGTGCAAAATTCTACCAGCCGGCTTCCTCTGTCATTTCTGTCCCCCAATCCATGTTCACCTATGTTTCCTTCTCTCCCTTTTCCTACACACGAATTCCAGTCACCCATGACTATTAAATTTTCGTCTCCCTTGACAATCTGAATAATTTCTTTTATGTCATCATACATTTCTTCAATTTCTTCGTCATCTGCAGAGCTAGTTGGCATATAAACTTGTACTACTGTAGTAGGTGTGGGCTTCGTATCTATCTTGGCCACAATAATGCGTTCACTATGCTGTTTGTAGTAGCTTACCCGCATTCCTATTTTCCTATTCATTATTAAACCTACTCCTGCATTACCCCTATTTGATTTTGTGTTTATAACCCTGTAGTCACCTGACCAGAAGTCTTGTTCCTCCTGCCACCGAACTTCACTAATTCCCACTATATCTAACTTCAACCTATCCATTTCCCTTTTTAAATTTTCTAACCTACCTGCCCGATTAAGGGATCTGACATTCCACGCTCCGATCCGTAGAACGCCAGTTTTCTTTCTCCTGATAACGACATCCTCTTGAGTAGTCCCCGCCCGGAGATCCGAATGGGGGACTATTTTACCTCCGGAATATTTTACCCAAGAGGACGCCATCATCATGTGATCATACAGTAAAGCTGCATGCCCTCGGGAAAAATTACGGCTGTAGTTTCCCCTTGCTTTCAGCCGTTCGCAGTACCAGCACAGCAAGGCCGTTTTGGTTATTGTTACAAGGCCAGATCAGTCAATCATCCAGACTGTTGCCCTTGCAACTACTGAAAAGGCTGCTGCCCCTCTTCAGGAACCACACGTTTGTCTGGCCTCTCAACAGATACCCCTCCGTTGTGGTTGCACCTACGGTACGGCTATCTGTATCGCTGAGGCACGCAAGCCTCCCCACCAACGGCAAGGTCCATGGTTCATGTGGGGGAGGAAGAAATTCATACAAAATCAGAATCAAATTAATACGCAATACAAAAGAGAAATCCGGGAAGTACAAGATCAGTTGGCACAAGTAATACAAAAATTTCATATTTCAAAGGACACTCGCTCTCCAACACGGGAAGAGGGACTTAGAAATACGGAAAAGCCACAAAATAATAACACAGCGCATTTCGGAAATTATGAAAGAAATTGGCAAGGTGCACCGAATTTTGAGATGGAACCGCCGACACGACGTAACAATGACCGATATGCTACTCGTCGACAAGATAATTTTGGCTATAAGCTGTTCATTACTACACGTAAATTCAAAACATTTAAGAATTCTGCCAACGACATTCATCCACAAGCGTGGCTCCATCAATTCTCTCATTGTTTTCCTCCCAACTGGTCATTGGAGCACAGGTTAGAATTTATGTGTGGCTACTTGGAGAATGAACCAGCTGTAAGAATGCGATCGGTCATTCACGATTGTCACAGTGAAGGAGATTTTTATCATGCCTTCCTCTCAGCATATTGGTCTCAAGCTACACAAGACCGAGTAAAACATAGCATCATAATGATGAAACATTTCGAACAATCTGAATTTTCCAGTCTTGTGAAATATTTTGAAGCCATGTTGCACAAGAATCAGTACCTGTCAAACCCATACAGCCCCTCGGAACTCATCCGCATTTGCTTAATCAAACTACCTGAACATTTACAACATATTATTTTGGCAGGACGTTGCAAAGACGACATTGAAGCTTTTCAGGGACTCTTACAAGAATTAGAAACTGACACTGACAATCGCGGAACGCGAAAACAGGAACACAACAATTACTGGTCTCATCCGTCGCAATTCCGCAATGAAAGAAATAATAACTGGATACGACAAGGCTATTCTTACAACGCAAATCGTGACCAAAACAGACAGCACCTGTATGACAACCGTAGGCAGAGTAGTAATAATTACGGGGAAAGATCACCTCTCCATAGTAATGAATATGACATGGATAACCACAGAAACAGACAATGTGGTAACCAAAACAATTATTATCATGGGAGCTAGAATAACTTCAGACGCAACAGTTCAGAGCGCAGTTACGATTCAGGGGGGCATTCTAGACCATGTGACCAACAAGAAAGAAATTACGGAATCTACCGTTATGACGACAGACGATATAATCGTAACAACAGACCAGAATGTAATCAGAACTGGCGGGTTTCAAACAGGGCAGGGCCCTCTCGACAAGGTGAATTTGTAGAAGTTAGACCTCCAAATCCCAGTAACGACGTGCGGCAGCAAAGAGACAGACAATGACTCGCACCGCAGGCAGACACTTGCGCCGGCTGGCTTCGAGAAAAATAACGTAGACGCTAACCTTGAGAAAAATTTTAGCATTCCTTACCGACGTATACCAAACGATAATTGCGTTGAAGTTGGAACTCTGCGTACCACATTTCACATGTAAAACCGTTTATTCAGAGATAATCTGCTTTTTATTAGTCTTTGCTATAAAATTTTTTCACTTTGCATTACTAGTATGCTTTGTCAGACTTAGAATCTGTTAACATGCAACAATGTTTGAAATTAAATACCCAATCAAGAACCAAGAGAACTTATTTAAACAGAAATTACGAATGCATTGTTATAGTGAACAGATGACACAATGTTATTACTTGTACATTCTTGCTTGTTAGTTGCACGATTACGTAACGACTATAAAGCTTACATACTTAGGACATATACTGGTACTGCTAATGAGATTTTAATGCAAAATTTTGATTTACTTGAAGATACATTCTGGATTTAAAGTACTTTCTGTGAGATACCAGATGACACAGTGGTTAGTTTATGTGACAGCTACACGATTTTATCATGACACTACTAATGAGTGACAATTTACAATGTTGCTTTTGCGGTGTTTCTGTTTTATATCTGCACAGTTTTTCTGAATTCTTCTGGAAAGTAAAACATGTTTTAGTAGTAACTTTTGTGGTATAGCTACAATGAGACAGCCTTTTCTGTAGCACAACAATACGTTACAGCCCAGTACTTTCTTCATCACGGCAATAAGCGTAATAACTAAGATATCTATACGCAAAGCATTTCACTTTTGTTTATCATGAGGTAAGTACATAGACTTCTGCAGAACTTAGCTTTCGGAGGACGATAAGTACGACACTTCCACAAAGATTATCTTACAACAAGACGCATAGTTTAGCGCTACAGTACACGTATTTGTTTGAGTAATTTTGTACTTAAAACATTTATTTTTAAAGATATTTGAAGTACAATGATATAAAGGTTTTCCGTGATACATTTCATTCCATTGCTGTAATCTGTAACACCTGAGGGTATAATTACATTAATCCTCAGGGGGGTACACGTTTACTTTGTGTACCATGTGTTTGGCAAGCACAAGGAGTCCTAGCTAATATGGTATTTGCTTATACAACTTTACACTTCGGTACTATATTTCTCTAACACATAAATTACACAGCTATCTGATCATTTAACTGAGAGATAAACATTTTTTGTACTACGTCAATGACACATGTTTACGCAATTACACAATTGGGTAACTTCACACTTATGAAATTGTATTTTGTCTGTGCTTTGTGAACTGTTCATATTTTTTTGGAACCATTGTGATACTATGAGAGCTTTGAATGATGTATTTGGTAAGGGAGCATGATTTTTAAAGTACGTTTGAGGTAGATGACACTATTGAAATGGGCAGAGAATTTTTTTTAGGTTTTGACATTATTGCAGAAAGCTACGCCTTTTTTGAGATTTGGCTGAGGTTTTATGATGTTATGATGACGATGTGTATTACGCTGTTGCGGTATGTTTATGATCAATAAGCTAATGCTATATGAGTAATTTGATTATGCTACATATTTATTATGATGAAATATTGAAGAAGTGTCAACGAATATGTATATGTGTAATAAGGTAAGGAATAATCAGTAGTGGTTAGGGACTCTTACTTGTGGAAAAGTATGTTGGAAACCAAGAATCGTACTTTAAGAGTTATGAAATGTGTCTAAATGCGTGAATGTATCACAACGCCGACGAATATTTTTTGGACACTGTTATATTTATAGGATTTTGTTTCTACACATTTGTAACGGAAATTCTCAACCTGTGAATTTTTTTATATGAGACTGCCACTGTAGCAGAAACTGCTGTCGAAAATATTTCAGTAAGAAAGGTAAGTGACCTTGACGTAATGCGTTTTGGGCACCCACCTGAGAGGTAGACGTCTGACAAAAGAAAGCCATTAGGTGGAGAAAAAAAAGGAGGCCATTATCCTTGCTATTGACATTCCTTTGTAGAAAGCATCGCCAATACGACACGCTCATTACTTGGAAAGGTACTTACATCTGCACACCTGATTATGACAAGCGTCTTTCAAAGAGAATTGAGAGAATTTCTACTAACTTATGAAATGCCACATAGCTATTGAATGATGTTTTTATGCTTTGGTCTGTTTTCCAGCTGTTTTGCAGCATTGGGTTTTTAAAATAAACTTAAATGCATCTGCTAATGTGAACACTTTCTGTCAATAGATCTATTAAATAATTATTTTCAGATCCACAGTCTTCGAAAAAGGAGCTCTTGGAATGGAAAGAACAATAAGAAGGGACTAATAACAGTAACTGCATATATAATTTTCTTTTCAAGTACTTGGCAATTTTTTGTAGAATTAGTTTTTGTGGTGCACCACTTTAATTACATAGACATTAAGATGTGAATAGACATTTCCCTTATCTGCATTGTTGTCTTTAGTGTACTATTTTTACTGCTTGAGCTTTGTCATGTTTAGATATAAGTTATTGCAATTGCTGCTGCTGTTTGCCAGGCATAGTGCTACTAAATTTCACTTTGTATTACTCTATTAAGCTAGTTTTACTACTGATTTATTTTTCTTGTTGCTGCACATTGGCTCATATTAGTTGTAATTTTTCATTTTATCTGTTAATTTAGATTCACTGCTGCTTGCTTTGCACTCTGCATTTTTTTGTCATTGCTATTTGTGTTAATTGTGTTGTGCTGCTACATTGCCTCGTCCCTTAGTTTAGCATCTGAGCTCAGTAGATTTAAGTTAGCTTAAGATGGGGTAGGCTATATGTGAGAACGAGGTGTGATGAATTGGAATAAATGCATTGAGAAGCTATAAGAGAATGGTTTGGCCAAAAAAGAATTTTGAAAGAGGATGTGGACAGAATATAGAAAGCATGCTTGGATAGCATTTTTTTGGTGGAAACAAATGTTGAAATAAGAGGAAAGATCTACAGAACGAAGTTTTGGGTTGGACTGCAGTACCAAATGTCACACTGAAAACGAACCCTGTCTTTCCGTTTGTATTATTTCGCTATGTTTTTGTGTACCCTTGTGTATTTGTGTTCTTCCTGTCTTTATGTGTTTAGCTAATAAGATTTATGTTGTAGAATTTCTCTAATACTCAGCTACATTCACTCTGATGAGGAATACTGTTATCCTCAAATATAATTTGCATTTATAATATGCTGTTTTCTTTGTAAAGATGTTTAGACATTATTAATTCTGTTCTGTTTCAATTATCATGTGTGAAATTAATGTTTCGAAAACTATTCTCATTACTTTATTTATTTACTTATTTCATAATTCCTGTAACACTGATGTGTATATTTATTTCTATTCTTTTGTAAAGTCTGTGTTACTACAAATGTTATCTGTACTGTTATGTTCTTTAATGATGTATTTTGTACCTTTGTAATTGTATTCTTATGTTGTAATTGTATAGACACCAGTTCTTCAAATTAAGTTACATTTCACTGCACACGTTCTGTTGATCATAGTAATGCACAATATGTGAGAAGTAGGGACTGTTAGTGTTTGCACGTGTGTTACTAATTCAGCAAGGGACTGGATAACAGCATTGCTGGTTCTAAGGACAATTCCAAAAACTTTGTGAGTGCACAAGTGGTGGTTATGGACTTGCTATATTATCCGCAAGACTCTTCAATGGTGATTGTGCACCTGCACAGTCACAACAGATGGCTACTGGCCATCTCTACAAGGACTACAATGGGTCTGCATCTTTGATGACCCACTAATACCATTATTTCTACAAGGACTACAGTGGGTCTACACCTTTGCTGACTCACCTGTACCATTATTTCTACAAGGACTGCAGTGCGTCTGCACCTCTGGTGGTCCACCAATACCACAATCTCTACCAGGACTACAGTGGGTCTGCACCTCTGGTGGCCCACCAATACCGTAATCTCTACCAGGACTACAATGGGTCTGCTCTGTGATGACCTACCTACCAATAGTCTTCAAAACTTCGAATGACTCTGTTGTGGGTTTGCACTGTTGTGGCCCATTACCTGTCTGCATGTCAAGAGTCAGCACTGTCTTTCCATTGGAAGGACAACACTACGTCTTCAAGACTGCATGGAAATCCACTACTTCCGTGTGCATTTTCTTTTACTGCTCAGCCTTTGAGAAAAACACTGCAATTTTACTGTGATGAACGATCAGGACTGTCTTTATGGACTGTGAGAAAATTTTAGCTTTTGACCAACATTGTATCAATAAGTGTATGCATTTGATTTCTTTGCTATTATAATTCTGAAAAATGTTTTCAAATCGGTATTGGCCACTGCCCAAAACAATTTGTAAAATTTTTTGTGGGGAGTATGGGGGCTATGTAAGTAGACTGTATAGGTTTTTTTATTGGTAACGCCACATAGCGCTCTGTATGAAAATCACTGGCTGTGCTGTGTGCAGTCTGTGGCTAGTTTGCATTGTTGTCTGCCATTGTAGTGTTGGGCAGCTGGATGTTAACAGCGCGTAGCATGGCGCAGTTGGAGGTGAGCCGCCAGCGTTGGTGGATGTGGGGAGAGATATGGCGGAGTTTTGAAATTTGTATGACTGGATGTCATGAACTGCTATATATATTATGACTATTAAGGTAAATACATTGTTTGTTCTCTATTAAAATCTTTCATTTGCTAACTATGCCTATCAGCAGTTAGTGCCTTCCATAGTTTGAATCTTTTATTTAGCTGGCAGTAGTGGCGCTCGCTGTATTGCAGTAGGTCGAGTAACGAAGATTTTTGTGAGGTAAGTGATTTGTGAAAGGTATAGGTTAATGTTAGTCAGGGCCATTCTTTTGTAGGGATTATTGAAAGTCAGATTGCGTTGCGCTAAAAATATTGTGTGTCAGTTTAAGCACAGTCGTATAATTGTTCAAAGGGGACGTTTCAAAGTGTTCCAAGGACCGGCCTGGGGAGGAAACTCTAACAACAGTTTAGGTGAGACTGGCAGCCAAGGGTAAAACTAAATAATCGGGTGCCAGCACGACCTAGAGACGGTTGACAAACCAACCAACAACCTAACTAATTCCCTTCACCCGACCAATGGCACCACAACTGAAAATATCAGTGAGGACAAAGATCCCAGTAGCATTACGTCTCGACGTGCGTGATTAGCCGAGCTTTCTAAGGCGCTGCCCTCATGGACTGTGCGGCTGGTCCTGGCGGAGGTTCGAGTCCTCCCTCGGGTATGGGTGTGTGTGTTTGTTCTTAAGATAATTTAGGTTAAGTAGTGTGTAAGCTTAGGGACTGATGACCTTAGCAGTTAAGTCCCATAATATTTCACACACATTTGAACAGCACTACGTCTTGACAATTGGCGTCTGAAGACAGTCAAGGTACAATAACCACTCAAAGACAAAAAATGAAAAACACCAAAGCTGTCGAACTACAGGCCCTGCCAGGCAGCATCAATACAGTGAGGAAAATACACTGCCGGAAAACTACGCTAACGACCAGGGCAGGTAACCGGAACGTTAACGGCCTCAAGGCAGAAGATACTTCTGGTGCACTTCACTAATACGTTACAATCATTTCAATAGTTAAACACCATACAGAAAGACGGCTGCAAAATTTGCCAACTCCAGCACACCATACGTTGCCGCTTGCGGGAACGGCTCAGGAGGCAACAACCGGCAATGAACGAATAGATGTCACGGCAGTTGAGGTTTCATAACAGGTTAACTGATTACTCAACTCCAGAATCCAGGTTTGGTGGGTGACGAACTTTTGCAGCTCTCGCAGCTAGTACCTCACAATTCCGACCGCGCGTGCATGCCGCCAGCGGCACCAGCCTGACCACACGCCGTGGAGACTTCTTCGGTGCTCTGTCGCAACCGACCGACTGGCTGCTCCAGTACACGGAAAGCATTCATCTGCTCGGCGGAAATCACAGAAGCTACAACAGTTGTATGTAAACATTTGCACCAGGAACTCAAACAATCCTAAAACCGATCACTGTCGAACAACAAGGAGAAATGACAAGTCACACACACACAGAGTTTCCATAAGCGGTCAGCGACCAAATACACATCGTCCGATGAGACGACCGACTGAACGACCAGCCACGGTCGTACCCACTCAAGTTATGACTGCTGGCAACGGTCGAGCGAGTCTTGGCTATCCAGAGCTCACCACAGCTCCAACCTGACTCAACTCGATGTCCGTCTGGAACTCAGAGATACGGCGACCTGGGTGTACTTGCTCGGACCCACCCATGCAGAGGTAACTCTTGCCCATCGGCGACGACATCTCTTCATGAGGAAGAAACCGACCCACATCCGGTAAGATGACCAACTGATGAGGCCCAGAAATGGTCAAAAGACCAAATACACGTTGCCCAATGAGACGACCAACCGAACGACCAACCGGCGGTCGTTCCCACTCCAATCTCCTTCCGTCGGACAGTTCATGTGTATGGCCAGCGGTCGGCAAGTACTGGCTGTCCGCACCTCACCAGCGCTCCGTCCCCGACTGAACTTCCGACAGACGACGACCCGGAAACACTAACGGTCGCTCCAGAGATAGTACGACAGTGCACTTATCGATAAGCGCTGCTGCTGCCACTCACGGGCAAGCAAATCAGCAACTTAGTGATGCCAAAAAATTGAAGAAGAAAGAGGCGACAGAACCTTAAAAACAAGATGACGAGCAATAAACGGCATGTCCGTGAGCCGTGCACAGCTCAAAATTGTTAAAACATTTTACCGAAATATCTTTAAAGTGAATAGCAGCTTTCGCAAATAACTACAGTTTTACTCTACTTGTTCATCGCTTCAGCTTCAAGTTAGCAAGTTACATAACACAAGATTGTTTCATCCTTGAAACTTGAAACGTCCCCTTTAGAAAAATTTATACAAGTGACTGTGCTTAAACTGACACACAATATTTTGTTAGCGCAACGTAATCTGACTTTCAAAATTCCCTACAAAAGAATGGCCCTGACTAACATTAAACTATACCTTTCACAAATCACTTACCTCACAAAAATTTTCGCTGCTCAAGCTACTGCAATACAGCGAGCGCCACTACTGCCAGCTAAATAAAAAATTCAAACTATGGAAGGCACTAACTACTGATAGGGATAGTTAGCAAATGAAAGATATTAATAGAGAACAAACAATGTATTTACCTTGATATCATCATACATAAATATAGCAGTTCATGACAAATTTCAAAACTCCGCCATCTCTCTCCCCACATCCACCACTGCTGGCGGCTCACCTCCAACTGCGCAACGCTACGCGCTGTTCACAGCCAGCTGCCTAACACTACAATGGCGAGTATTATATAGCAGCTCATGACAAATTACAAAACTCCGCCATCTCTCTCCCCACATCCACCACTGCTGGCGGCTCACCTCCAACTGCGCAACGCTACGCGCTGTTCACATCCAGCTGCCGCTGCCCAACACTACAATGGCAGACAACAATGCAAACTAGCCACAGACTTCACACAGCACAGCCAGTGATTTTTTATACAGAGGTGGCGTTACCAATAAAAAAACCTAAACAGCCTACTTACATAGCCCCCATGCTCCCCACAAAAAATTTTACAAATTGTTATGGGCAGTGGCCAATAATGATTTGATAAAATTTTTCATAATTACAATAACAAAGAAATCAAATGCACACACTTATTGATACAATGTTGGTCAAAAGCTAAAATTTTCTCACAGTCTATAAAGACAGTCCTAATCGTTCATCACAGTAAAATAGCAGTGTTTTTCTCAAAGTCTGAGCAGTAAAAGAAAATGCACACGGAAGTAGTGGATTTACATGCAGTCTTGAAGAAGTAGTGTTGTCCTTCCAACGAAAAGACAGTGCTGACTCTTGACATGCAGACAGGTAATGGGCCACAACAGAGCAAACCCACAGCAGAGTCAGTCGAAGTTTTGAAGAGTATTGGTAGGTCATCACAGAGCAGACCCACTGTAGTCCATGTAGAGACGGCCAGCAGCCATCTGTTGCGCTGTGCAGGTGCACATTCACCATCGAAGAGTCTTGTGGAGAATATAGCAAGTCCATAAACCATCACTAGTGCACTCACAAATTTTTTTTTGAAATGTCCTTCGAACCAGCAATGCTGTTATCCAGTCCCTTGCTGAATTATTAACACACGTGCAAACACTATCAGTCCCTACTTCTCACATATTGTCCATATACTATGACCAACAGAAACGTGTGCAGTGAAATGTAACTTAATTTGAAGAACTGGTGTCTATACAATTATAAATTTACAACATGAAAATACAATTACAAAGTTACAAAATACATCATTAAAGAACATAACAATACAGATAACATTTGTAGTAACAAACTTTACAAAAGAATCGAAATAACACATACATCAGTGTTACAGAAATTATGACATAAGTACATACATAAAAGATCAGAGTAACTTTCGAAACATCAACTTCACACATGAGCATTAACACAAAACAGAATAAATAATGTCTAAACATCTTTACAAAGTAAATAACACATTATTAATGCCAATTGTATTTGAGGATAACAGTATTCCTCAACATAGTGAATGTAACTTAGTATTAGAAGAGAAAAAAGTTCTATGAAACAGTACACAGAGACAGGAAGAAAACAAATACACAAGGGTACACAAACATATAGTGGGATAACACAAAAGGGAAAGGACAGGGTTTGTTTTACTGCAGTATTTTGCATGGAGATCTCCCTTTGTTCATCATTATTCCCAAAAAGTCCTATCTAAGTCTGCTTACTGTATTCTGTTCATATTTCTTTCAAAATAATTATTTCTGATTGTACAATACTCATTTGGGCCCAAATCTTTTTCATATAACTTCGCAATGCATTCTTTACCTATTCTCCATAGTCAGTTTCTTATATAGTCTACCCCCTCTTAAGCTAACTTAAATCCACTGAGCTCAGATGCTAAACTAAGGGACGAGGCAATGCAGCAGCACATAAAACAATTAATATAAACAGCAATAAAAAAATGGAAAATCGCAAAGCAAGCTACAGTAAATCTAAATTACCAAGCAATTCAACATTACAACTAATATGAGGCAATGCGCAGCAAACAAAAAAATAAATCTGGCTTAGCAGAGTAACACAAATTAAAGTTCAGTAGCACTATGCCTGGCAAACAGCAGCTTATATCTAAACATGACATAGCTCAAGCAGAAAAAATAGTACACTAAAGATAACAATGCAGATAAGGGAAATGTATAATCACATCTTAATGTCTAAGTAATTAAAGTAGTGCACCACAACAACTTATTGTAAAAGAAATATTACCATGTACTTGAAAAGAATATTATGTGTCCAGTTACTGTTACTAGTCCCTTCTTATTGTTCTTTCCTTTCCAAGTGCTCCTTTTTTAAAGAATGTGGATTACAAAATCATTATTTAATAGATCTGTTGACAGAAAGTGTTCACATTAGCAAATGCATCTAAGTTTATTTTATAAAACTAATGCTGTAACACAGCTGGAAAACAGGTATCAAATGAAATAAGCAATTACGCAAACCAAAGCATACAAATATCATTCAATAGTCATGTGACATTTCATAAGTTAGTAGAAATTCTCTCAACTCTCGTAGAAAGACGCTTGTCGTAATCAGGTGTGCAGATGTAAAAATATTTCTCGTCATTTCATTAGGCATTTCAGTAAATATCATAAATTACGAGCTCCACAGTATGCTTTCAACAAGGAAATGTCAATAGCGAGGATAATGGCCTCCCCTTTTTTTTTTTTTCTACCTGTGCTTCCGGAAAGGCACACCCTAATGGCTTGTTCTCCAGGTGTCTGACACAGCGGTGTGCCGACGACGCACGTGCAGGTGGTCACGTAACTTTATTACGGAAATATTTATGACAGCAGTTTCCGCTACAGTGACAGTCTCATATAAAAATTTCACAGGTCGAGAATTTACGTTGCAAATGTGTAGAAACAAAATCCTATGAATATCACAGTGTCCAAAAAAATTTTCGCCGGCATTGTGATATGTTCACGCATTTACACACATTTCATAACTCTTAAAGTATGATTCTTGGTTTCCAACATACTTCTTATTCCTCATATATGGTAGCATCATCTTATTGATCATAAACATATCTCAACAGCATAGTACACATCGTCGTCGTAATAATAACAACATAACACCTCAGTCAAATCTCAAAAACGTCGTAGCTTTCTGCAATAATTTCAAAACCTAAAAAAAAATTCTCTGCTCATTTCAATAGTGTCATCTACCTCAAACGTACCTTAAAATCATGCTCCCTTAGCAAATACATCATTCAAAGCTCTCATAGTATCACAATGATTCCGAAAAAATATGAGCATTTCACAAAGTACAGACAAAATACAATTTCATAAGTGTGAAGTTATCCAACTGTGTAATTGCGTAAACATCTGTCACTGATGTAATAAAAAAGTTTATCTCTCAGTTACATGATCAGATAGCTGTGTAATTTGTGTGTTAGAGAAATATGGCACCGATGTGTAAAGTTGTATAAGCAAATACCATATTAGCTAGGGTTCCTTGTGGTTGCCACACACATGGTACACAAAGTAGGCGTGTACCCCCTGAGGATTATTGTAATTATACCCTCAGGTGTTAGAGATTAGAACAATGGAATGAAATGTATTACATAAAACCTTTGTATCATTGTACTTCAAATATCTTTAAAAATAAATGATTTAAGTACAATTTTAATCACTCAAATACATGTCCTGTAGCGCTAAATGTGCGTCTTGCTGTCAGATAATCTCTGTGGAAGTGTCGTAGTTATCGTCCTCCGAAAGCTAAGTTCTGCAGAAGTCAATGTACTTACCTCATAATACACAAAAGTGAAATGCTTTGCGTATAAATGTCTTAGTTATTACGCTTATTGCCGTGATGAGGAAAGTACTGTGCTGTAACGTATTGTTGTGCTACGGAAAAGGCAGTCTCATTGTAGCTATACCACAAAAGTTACCACTAAAACTTGTTTTACTTTCCAGAATAATTCAGAAAAACTGTGCAGATATAAAACAGAAACACTGCAAAAGCAACATTGTAAATTGTCACTCATTAGTAGCGTCGTGATAAAATCGTGTAGCTGTCACATAAACTAACCACTGTGCCATCTGGTATCTCACTGAAAGTACTTTAAATCCAGAATATATTTTCAAGTAAACCAAAATGTTGCATTAAAATCTCATTAGCAGTACTGGTAAATGTTCTAAGTATGTAAGCCTTATAGTCGTTCCATAATCGTGCAACTAACAAGCAAGAATGTACACACACAATAACACTGTTACGTCTGTTCACTATAACAATGCATTCGTCATTTCTGTTTCAATAAGTTCTCTTGGTTCTTGACTGGATATTTAACTTCAAACATTGTTGCATATTAACAGATTCTAAGTCTGACAAGCATACTAGTAATGTAAAGTGAAAAGTTTTATGGCAAAGACAAAGTTAAAAAGCAGATTATCTTTCAATAAATGGTTTTACATGCGAAATGTGGTACAATCTTTTACTCTTCCTAGTGCACAGAGTTTCAACTTTAAAGCAATTATCATGTTGTATACATCGGTAAAGAATGCTAAAATTTTTCTCAAGGCTAGCGTCTTAGATTATTTCTCTCGGAGCGAGCGGGCACACGCGGCTGCCTGCTGTGCGAGTCATTGTCTGTCTCTTTGTTGGCGCATGCCGTTATTGGGATTAGGAGACCTAACTTCTACAAATTCACTCTGTCGAGAAGGCCCTGCTATGTTTGAATCACGCCAGTTCTGATGCAATTCAGGTCTGTCGTTACGATCATATCGTCTGTCGTCATGTCGGTAGTTCCTGTAGTTTCTTTCTTGTCGGTTAAGTGGTGGAGAATTTCTCCCTGAATCGTAACTGCGCCCTGGACCGTTGCGTCTAAAGTTATTCTGTCTCCCTTGATAATAATTACTTTGGTTCCCAAATTGTCTGTTTCTCTGATTGTCTCTGTGATAGTCACTACCGCGAAGAGGTGATCTTTCCCTGTAATTATTACTACTCTGCCAACGATTGTCATACGGGTGGTGTCTGTTTTGGTCACGATTTGTGTGGTGAGAATAGCCTTGTCGCGTCCAGTTATCGTTTCTGTCGTCACGGAATTGTGACGGATGTGACCTGTAGTGATTGTTTTCCTGTTTTCGCATCCCGCGACTGTCAGTGTCAATTTCTAATTCTTGTAAGAGTCCCTGGAAAGCTTCAATGTCGTCTTTGCAACGTCCTGCCAAAATAATATGTCGTAAATGTTCAGGCAGTTTGATTAAGCAAATGCGGATGAGTTCTGAGGGGCTGTATGGGTTTGAAAGATACTGATTCTTATGCAACATGTCTTCAAAATATTTCATAAGACTGGAAAATTCAGATTGTTCGAAACGTTTCATCATTATGATGCTATGTTTTACTCGGTCTTGTGTGGCTTGAGACCAATATGCTGAGAGGAAGGCATTGTAAAACTCTCCTTCACTGTGGCAATCGTGAATTACCGATCGCATTCTTACAGCTGGTTCATTCTCCAAGTAGCCACACATAAATTCTAATCTGTGTTCTAACGACCAGTTGGGAGGAAAACAATGCGAGAATTGATGGAGCCATGTTTGTGGATGAATGTCGTTGCCAGAATTCTTAAATGTTTTGAATTTACGTGTAGTAATGAACAGCTTATAGTCAAAATCATCATGTCGTCGAGTCGCATATCGGTCATTGTTAGGTCGTGTCGGCCGTTCCATCTCAAAATTCGGTGCACATTGCCAATTTCTTTCATAACTTCCGAAATGCCCTGTGTTATTATTTTGTGGCTGTTCCGTATTTCTGTGTCCCTCTTCCCGTATTGGGGCGCGAGTATCCTCTGAAATACGTAATTCTTGTATTACCTGTGTCAGCTGATCTTGTACTTCCCGGATTTCTCTTTTGTACTGTGTATTGATTTGATTTTGATTCTGTTTGAATTTTCTAATTTGTTCATACTCTTCTGTGTCAGTGAAGGCTACAGGTCTTGTGTCATTCAGATCATCATCTACCTTTGTAGATAAGTTAGTGACCTGATCCGAAAGTTCGGCTACTTTCTCCGATAGTGAACACATTTCCTCAGTGTGTTTTTCTGAACCAAGTTTCAGAGTGTCCATTTGTGTTGAAATCGAATCTACTGTGTCCTTTAAGTTTTCCTGAGTTTTTGCAAGTTGCGTAACCGAATCGGTAGATGCAACTCAGTCAATTTTAGCTTGGAAGGTGTCGTGATTTTCATGAACAATGGTTTGCAGTTCTTTTATGGCTGCTTCGTGATTCTGTAATACATTTTCATGCCGCGAAAAAATGGGTTGAAAATGCTCACAAATTTGTGTTTTTACGTCATTACAGACTTTTTGACATTTCGATTCAATGTTATGTAACTCACTAGTTAAATCTTCACGTGTTTGTTCAAGTGTGGTGTCTAACTTTTGAAGATTTTGTCCCATTGCGTCTAATTGTTGCTGTGTTTGTCTCTGATTTTGTTCCATTGTGTCTAACTTTTCAAGCTTTTGTCCCATTTGTCTCTGATTTTGTTCCATTTGTTGCATTAATTGCAATAATAATGTATTAGTGTCTGGAATCTGTTTCTCTACGCTTTTCGGCAGTGCATTTGCACTGGCAACATTCACATTTTGACAAGCAGAAAATATGTCTTGACTTATTTGAGAAAACGGTGATGACCCAAAACCTGAATCTACAGTATTTGCGAAATTGTGTCCTGTCATTTCGGATTCCTGAGGCGAGCTGTTGCCAACCGATCGATCGATAATGCTTCCCTGTTCACTACCTGTTTCAATGTCTACACCATTGTTTGCAGCCCGCTCCATTTCCCTATGCACAATTATCAAATTACTACTTTGAACATCAGTTAATTCATTACTCGGTGGCGCTAACACACTGCTTTCATTTTCACTGTCATTTCTCAGTTTACTTTGGAGCCTAGTATTACGTTTTTCACACGCCATTATTGTCACAGTAATTCACACGACAACACAGAAAAACACAATTTGAAGAGCAAAAATAAGAGAACACATTAACATAGCACTGAAAATAATATCTAGTTAATTGCAGCTGCGAAATACTTGGTGCAAATCTACATGCATTCCACAACTGTTTTACTGTACAACAATGAAAGACTGCAACTACAAAGGAGATTTTCTCTACAATTACGCACTAGCAATAAACAATAGCTATACTAATTACACAAACTACAAGAAAAAATCAGAAGATTCCAGTGAGGTATCCTGGCAGGGTCGCCATATGAAACGTCCCCTTTAAACAATTATACATGACTGTGCTTAAACTGGCACACAATATTTTGTTAGCGCAACGCAATCTGACTTTCAAAATTCCCTACCAAAGAATGGCCCTGACTAACATTAAACTATACCTTTCACAAATCACTTACCTCACAAAAATCTTCGCTGCTCAAGCTACTGCAATACAGCTAGCGCCACTACTGCCAGCTAAATAAAAGATTCAAACTATGGAAGGCACTAACTACTGATAGGGATAGTTAGCAAATGAAAAATATTAATAGAGAACAAACAATGTATTTACCTTGATATCATCATATATAAATATAGCAGTTCATGACAAATTTCAAAACTCCGCCATCTCTCTCCCCACATCCACCACTGCTGGCGGCTCACCTCCAACTGTGCAACGCTACGCGCTGTTCACAGCCAGCTGCCTAACACTACAATGGCGAGTATTATATAGCAGCTCATGACAAATTACAAAACTCCGCCATCTCTCTCCCCACATCCACCACTGCTGGCGGCTCACCTCCAACTGCGCAACGCTACGCGCTGTTCACATCCAGCTGCCGCTGCCCAACACTACAATGGCAGACAACAATGCAAACTAGCCACAGACTTCACACAGCACAGCCAGTGATTTTTTATACAGAGGTGGCGTTGCCAATAAAAAAACCTAAACAGCCTACTTACAAACTTCCCTGCAGATTAAAACTGTGTGCCGGAGTGAGACTCGAACTCGGGACCTTTGCCTTTCGCGTGTAAGTGCCTACCATCTGAGCTACCAAAGCACGATTCACCACCCTTCCTCACAGCTTTACTTCCGGCAGTACCTTCGTGTCCTACCTGTGAGGATGGGTCGTGAGTCGTGTTTGGGTAGCTCAGATGGTAGAGCACTTTCCCGCGAAAGCAAAGGTCCTGAGTTCGAGTATCGGTCCGGCACACAGTTTTAATCTGCCAGGAAATTTCATAACCGCGTACACTCCGCTGCAGAGTGAAAATTTCATTCTTGTTCCATCCTTATTTCGTTTGTTAAGACGTCCCAGAACTGGAGAAGCAGCTTCGGGAGAACGTACGAACTATAACAACTCCGGTTTGTGTGCAGACTGATTAACTCGTAAAAGCCAGCTGGGAATGCTCTATTAGATGTTCTGAGGTGAGGAACGTAGGACGTCTAAAGCCAGTGTATGCAGAATTGTGATGATAATTCTGCCGGACAGCGAACACCGCCTTCTATTTAACTTACTTTCATTAACTGTCTAATTCGTTTGTGCGTATTATTCACATTTACAAATCGCTTGCTTCCGTTGTTGGGAGATACAGCGTAGATCCCCCAATGGGAAGACGAACTGGAGCCCCACTTCAGTGTAGTATCCTGAATCTCGTGTGTGCGATTGTTCTTTTCACACGCCCGTCACCCATAGGCCCGGTATTTTTTAAGGTGCGACTGACATTGCGACTTGTGGCGGGTGATATGACGAAGTCGCTGTACTGTCACTCGGAGGCAATGAGGTTCATATCTTCATCTGGCCATCATCAAAGAAGTTTTTTATTTCATGGCAAAGTCGTGTTTGGCTTTGTGTACCGTCTTTAAAGAGTACTTCGTCTTACTGAAAGCGAAAATTTTACATTTTTCTATAATTAGGTAGAGTCTCAAGGGAGTCTTCAATTAGGATTGTTCTCGAGGTGATACTAAATACTCTTGAACTTTCACGCATTATCAGAAGTAATAAATGTTGGTTTTTAGAAACGCATCGAACATGAGACACCTATAGCTTACACTTATTGTCCACTTGGTAATGGCCGGTAGTGTGGCCGAGCGGTTCTAAGCGCTTCAGCCTGGAACCACGCGACTGCTACGGTCGCAGGTTCGAATCCTGCCTCTGGCATGGATTTGTGTGATGCCCTTAGGTTAGTTAGATTTAAGTAGTTCTAAGTTCTAGGGGACTGATGACCTCAGATGTTAAGTCCCATAGTGCTCAGAATCATTTGAACTTGGTAATGCAGGAATCATTCGACAAGATACGTCTGAAGGCAACTTCGTGTAGTTGTTTAAATAAAATCATCTTAGGAAAATAATTTTTTTCTTTCTGTCTTAAGTTTTTACTAATCGTAACAGTACCCATGATCCGCGCACTAACATATTTTCTCAATGTGGCAGAAAGACTTAACCGAGTCAAGTACTGCAATTATTCAGATATATGTTTTGTGTGGTCACCTTCAAATATAGCTTGGATATTTTTCTGAAATACATTGCAAACAGCTTGATGTCAATCAATCACTGAACACCATCACAGAAAAGAAGACAGAGAAGAATGCTGCATTGTGAAGAGAACACTAGGTCAAGGGCTATTGGAACTATCTACATGTTCCGGTATATAACTTTAGCACAAACGGATATTTTTGAAAAGATGCTGTAACATGGACATCAACAAAACTAAAACAAGGGACTGGGATATAGTCGAATTAAATCTGATGATACTGACGGATCTGCCTTAAGAAATGAGATATTAGAAGTTGTGAGTTTTGTTGTTTGGACAACACATGAATGCGGAATGGCAAAAACAGGAACAAAAAGGAAACACTGAAAAAGAGAAATTTGTCATAATCGAATATAAATTTAAACGTTAGTCTTTACTGAAAGTATTTGCCTTGAATGTGGCCTTGTACGGAATTGAAACTTGGACTATAAACAGTTAGGAGAAGAAGAGAGTAGAAGGTTTTGAAATGCTGTTCCACAGAAAATTGCTCACGATTATGTGGTTATATCGGATAACTAATAAAGTGGTACTGAATCGAATGGAGGAGAAAAGGAATTTATGGCAGCATCTGACAAAAAGAAGGGTTCAGTTAATAGGCGACATCCGGAGGAATGAAGGAATTGTTAATTTGTTATCGGAGGGAAGTATGGGGGAGGGGCTAACAATTATAGAGCAGATCAAGTTTTGTCTAAAATAAGCAGGTTCAAATGGACGAAGGCTACAGTAGATACACAGAGATGAAGAGACCTGCGCAGGATAGATTGGCGTGGAGACCTGTGTCAAACCGGTCTCAAGTTGAAGAAAACAGCAACAGCATGTTGAACCCCATTAGTTACCTGGTGTCTGCAGTCTAGATCGATTAGTTGGTTGATTACGTGTTCAGTGAGTCATTTGTACGACATACCATCATGACATGGATTGGATCAATTTATAAGTTATAAAATTAATGTGTATGTAAATAAACTTTTGGGTCAACATTTTTTCAGAAGAGAGTTTTGTTTTTCATGGAGATATTTTTCAGAACAGGAAAAAGTTCATTTACATATGCAAGTTCTTTATTAAATTACGCTACATAAAATAAAGTTTCTAAAATAAAGTTCTTGCATGGATAGAAGCAACTACCTCGAAGAATCTTTCTCGCAATACTTTTAAATTTTGCTTTCCTATTGGTCAGACACTTTCTACCATCAAGTAATCCAATATCTTGGTAGTGGCATAATTTAGTATTTTCTGAGCTAAAGCGACTTTAATGCAAAGTAATGAAGATCATTTTAATCTAGTGTTCTAATTAAAAAACACTCTCCGTCCGAGTAGGCCTCGGAAGGCGCAACGGTACTGACCGACCGCCGAGTCATCCTTAGTCTATAGGCGTCACTGGATACGGATTTGGAGGAGCATGTGGTCGCCACATCGCTCTCCCGGCCGTTGTTAGCTTACGAGACTGGAGCCGCTACTTCTGAGTCAAGTAGCTCATAAATTTGTCTCACAAAGGGTGAGTGCACTCCAACTGCCAAAAGCGGTCGGCGGACCGGATGCTCACCCATCCAAGTGCTAGCCAAGCCCGATAGCACCTAGCTTCGCTGATCTAGCGCGAACCGATGTTACCAGCGCGGCAAGGCCGTTGGCAGTGTTCTAATTATTAGATCGTTATTTTTTCTGAATGTTAAAGCATATTTAATAACATATTTCGTGAGAGAATATCTACACTTTTGTTCGTAAAAAGTAAGTTGTTCTCAGAAGTAATGGTTTCCAATATGACATGATAAGGACAACCATAATATGTGATTTAAAAGGCGGAGAGGTAGCGTGCACGTAGGTTCAACAGCGCCCTCTTCTGTGTGACTGAACAAGTCACTGTTACGCATTTTTCAGTTGGTGCAGAGCCGTTATATGAAGTGGAAACGTTCACCAAATGCCCTACGCCTCGCCTACATCACAGGATGTAATATCGGCAAATGAGTGCGTTCGAATGGGGCAGAATGATTGGTCTCCGAGAGGCGGGTCTGTCGTTCCGTGACATCGCGGCTCGTACAGGGCACGCTACTTCAACAGCGAGGCGTATACGGAACCAGCGGAGAGAAGAGGGCCGTAAACAGGGCCGACAGGGTACTGGACGACACAGTGTTACCAAAGCGTGACATGACCACCATCTTGGCCGTTAAGCGTAACGGATAGAACGGCTCCGTCCACAGTGTGGGCACGCCTTTGGAGTACTGCAGTGGGTGTGGATATTTCTGCGTCGACGATTCCAGACCGCCTTGTGCGGGCTGGACTGGTGGTACGCACGCTATGACGCCAGCTTCCATTGACCAGAACCGACCGACGCCGCAGAATGCAACGGGAACGTGGAACGCCGACACTGGCGTGCTGAGAGGCAAAATGTATTGTTTTCGGGCGAGTCCCGCTTCAACTTGTCCCACAGCGATGGCTGCACACGCGTGCAACGCAGCCCTGGTGGACACAATCGGGCAGACAGCACTGTTGAGCGGTGTAGCGGACAAACGCTAGCGGTTTGGGACCCCATTGCGTATAATACGCAGTCTCGCCCCCTGCGTTTTGAGGGTAATATAAATAGCTATTGCTATATCAAGGAGATTTTACAGCCCGAGGTATTCGCCTCCGTGCACGCTTTTTCACGTGCCTTACTTCAGCAGGACAATCCACAGTCGAAAATGGAGAGGAATGTGCAAGCTTTCTTCGAAGGACGACGGGAACCACTGCTTCCCTGGCCTGCCCGTTATCGTAACATATCGCCCATTGAACATGTCTGGGACATGGTCAGTCGGCAACTTATTCGTTCAGGTCCTCCCGCAGCCACAGTTGATGCTTTGTGGACGCACTTACAAGTGGCGGAGTATTCCCCAGCAACACGTTTAAGGCGCTCTTTGATTCCATGCCACTACGTAAACGCCCTGATTGCAGCGCATGGTGGCGTTACTCCGTACCGAATTTCCACAGCCAGAGTGTCTGCACAGTGTGTGTACCGACATCACTAGTCGGTGGAATAAATTTCATTGTGATCACATACCTAGATCTTGGAGTTTCACCTTTTCCAAGCAGCACTGTATAAAGTAAAGCTTTACTCAGGAGAGTTAAAGAGTTGTCTACAAGACTGTCGTCGATGAACATGGGTATGAGCAAAGTATGTTACCTAGCCATTCTCCTGTCCTGTGACATCTCCGGTGTTACTTATGCTCTCCCAACGCTCCTTTCTTCTCCCTAAAGGAATTGCCACCAACCTCATATTGCTCTATGTGGCGCTCAACATACAGTGTAATGTAGGTCATAAAACGCTTTCATCGAATCATATGATTTAATTTGGTATAGTCATCTAAGAAAAATTCCTGACTCGTAACATTGTGCGAGTAAATTTTTGAGTTAATTCGATACGAATAATATCCCAATAGGTACTTCAAAAGCTTGCATATTACAGTTGGTAAACTTTATTCTTTACTTTTTTCAATTCGGCGTTTTCCTAAACAAAATGCATTCGACTGTAGTCTACAAACGTCCATAACAGTTTTATCTAATTAGGATAACTTTAATCAGTTGCAGACGTTTTCAGTAGCTCACGCAGATCACTGATTACAGACGTTGATAACCGGAGCTTACACGTTAGTTCGTTTATCTAAGCGCGCTTTCAATGCCATACTGAAGCTATCGATGTATCGATCAGAACGGAATGCTAACCGCTGCTCGTTGAATCATAAGGTAGTCACAGGTGCCGCCATTTTTCCTTTGCTGACAGTTCTTATGCCCCCCTCCCCGCCCTCCTCGTTGGTACCCAAAACATAAAATAATGTCTATCGAGAGTTATGCTCTCTCTCTCTCTCTCTCTCTCTCTCTCTCTCTCTCTCACACACACATACACACACACACACATAAATGTCTGCTCATGAGGTGACAGCGAATTATTTCTGTGAAGGCTGCCAAGCGTATAACGTGTGATTTCTCTTGGATCTCTTGGGAAATCAATATAAATATTTGTTGCTGGCGATACGCACCTGCATTTGTTGATGTTCTTCATGGAGATCAGGTGGTTAACTTTGTTATTTGACGCTCTGTTCCATGTCAACATCGCTGAGAAAAAAGGGCAAGGCCGATTTCATTCCCCATTCTTGAAACATTCCGAGCTTGTCTCTGATGACCTCAATGTCGACTGGACGTTAAACCTAATCTTCCTCTCTTCTTTCTTCTCTGAAACTGCGTATCGTATGATCGCACGGTATGCTATCTTCCGTGGTGGTCATACACCAACATCATTACCGGTATGATACATTTTTGTATGTGCTGTATTGCTTTTCAGCCAAAACAATACCCCCGCTCCCCACCGCGACGTTAGATGCCTGGTAGCGTTGTGGACACGTGACGCAGTAGCAAAAGTATGTAAACAGAGCAGGCACGGTCGGGGATCATCCCAGGGAAGATATGGGCTGCTAATGAGGAAATTCCATTGAGATAAGCGACTTTCACAAAGGGCAGATTATTATTACGCAGACCCGTGGACTAGTGCGCCGACACGATAGCTCAGCGTGTTCGGTCAGGGAGATGGCTGGTCTCTGTAATAAAAATCTGAGTGAAAGGATCAACAACGAACTTCAACGGATGTCATCGGACGTCCGCTACGAACAAATACAACGAACAATAACGAAAAAATACAAAAAAAAAGAAAATAGGGGGGTAGCGTCTTGGATTACTAATTAAAGCATCTTCGATCCCGGGTTCAAACCCTCCACCGCTTAAATTTTGATTAATAATCAGCATTGGCGGCCGAAGATTTCCGACATAAGAAGTCACCCTCATTCTGCCAACGACCTTGTCGAATGGTGCGGAGGAGCCGACAGACGTTCGGGGCATTGTATTGTCTTTGGGGTGGGAAACTGCCCCTAAAGGCGGAAGAATCAGCAAGGATGCAGAGGGCAATGGAAACCACTGAATTAAAGACACATAACGTGTATTGACAGAACATGTGGCCTGTAATTGAAAAAGTGTCATGATGATCTCTCCATTGGCAAAATATTCCGGAATAATCCGACATTCGTATCTCCGGGAGGGGACTGCCAATGGGGGGGGGGGGGGGGGTGGTGACCATGATAAAAATATTGAATAATCAACGAAAGGATTATGTTCAACGTGTTGGGGGTGGAATGTCTGACGCTTGAATGTGGTATCGAAGCTAGAAAATCTGAAAAGAGAAATGCGAAGGCTCAATCCAAATATAGTAGGGGTTAGTGAAGTGAAATGGAAAGAAGACAAGGATTTCTGGTCAGGTAAGTGTAGGGTAATATCAACAGCAGTAAAAAATGGTATAACGGGAGTAGGATTCGTGATGGATAGAAAGGGTGGGCAGAGAGTGTGTTACTGTTTCACCTAGTAATAGCGAATACCCTGTTCAAGAATCACAAGAGGAGAAGGTATACTTGGAAAAGGCCGGGTGATACGGGAAGATTTCAGTTAGATTACATCGTGGTCGGACAGAGATTCCGAAATCAGATTCTGGATTTTAAGGCGTACCCAGGAGCAATATAGACTCAGACCACAATGTAGTAGCGATGAAGAGCAGGCTAAAGTTCAAGAGACTAGTCAGGAAGAATCAATACGCAAAGAAGTGGGATACAGAAGTACTAAGGAATGAAGAGACACATTTGAAGTGCTTAGGAGTTGTACATTCAGCAATAAAGAATAGTCCAGTAGGCAGAACAGTTCAAGAGGAATGGACATCTCTAGAAAGGGCAAATACAGAAGTTGGAAAGAGAAACATAGGTACTAAGAAGGTAACTACAAAGAAACCATGGGTAACTGAAGGAATACTTTAGCTGATCGATGAAAGAAGCAAGTACAAAATTGTTCAAGGAAAGTCATGAAAACAGGAATACAAGTCGCTGAGGAATGAAATACGAAAAAGAAATGATAGTCGGAAAGACTGACTCAGTATATGGGAAAGTCAAAACAACCTTCGGTAATATTAAAAGCAAGGGTGGTAACATGAAGAGTGCAAATCGGAATCCCATTGTTAAATGCAGAGGAGGGAGCGGATAGGTGGAAGGAGTACGTACAATGAAGGCCTCAATGAGGGCGAAGATCTGTCTGATGTGATGGAAGAAGAAACAGAGTCATTTAGAAGAGATACGGGATCCAGTATTAGAATCAGAATTTAAGAGAACTTTGGAGGACTTAAGGTCAAATAAGGCAGAAGGGATCGATAACATTCCATCAGAATTCCTAAAATCATTAGGGGAAGTGGCAACAAAACGACTATTCAGGTTGATGTGTAGAATGTATGAGTCTGGCCATATATCATGTGACTTCCGGAAAACTATCTTCCACACAATTCCGATGACTTCAAGAGCTGACAAGTGCGTTCTACGCGTCGTCGTCTTCGTTTCCCTTTTATTCAGCAATAGGCCGGTTTGAGGCATTTATGGCACTTCTCCAAAAAAATGGCTCTGAGCACTATGGGACTTAACAGCTGTAGTTATCAGTCCCCTAGAACTTAGAACTACTTAAACCTAACTAACCTAAGGACATCACACACATCCATGCCCGAGGCAGGATTCGAACCTGCGACCGCAGCAGTCGCACGGTTCCGGACTGCGCGCCTAGAACCGCGAGACCACCGCGGCCGGCTGGCACTTCTCCACTTTCCTTGTCTTTCTTCTACCCTGTCACTCCTCTTCTATAACGTTTTGCTCCAACCCAGATTCCTTCTTCTTAAACTGGTCTTGATCGAGTCATTCCAACCTGCTCTGGGTCTCCCTTTTGCCCCTTTGCCCTCAGACATGGCCACCATTGTTCGATTTCGTATTTACCATCTTCCGTTCACTTTACATGTCCAAACAAGTACACCCTAGTCTTCTGTGTTCTATGATTCAACTTTTCAACTCCAATTTCTTTATTAATATCTTCATTTCTCACTCTGCCTCTCGTCGTTTTCCCTAACACACTTCACAGAAATTTCAATTCACTGGCTTGGATTCTACTTACACAGCCTACTACAGAACCTACGAGAAAAACGCATAAATAAACAATAAGTATAATTGCTTATAGCTAGTACACAGCGACGAGAGCCGCCATGTTTTCAGACTGAAAACAATAACGGTACATCAAATAACAGCACAGACACTTTGCCAATACAGTTAAATACAGTTATACGACAATGAAATTCTCACGGTCTCGCCGTACTCCTTCGCACCAACAAAAGATACCAGAACTATTTCACTGAGCCTGGAGTACTCCGCCGCATTGTATTTTCGTTGGTCAAAACTTCGACAACTATCAATGCCTGTCAATTGCAGATAAGACACACACAGAAGCACCTGCACTTTATGTTTTGCACTGTACTTCCATAAACGAAACTCTCCATCGTCCTTCCTACCTGTTTATGAGCTGCCATCGTCTCTGAACGCCGGAAGAAAGACACCGTCAGTTACCACAGCTCAGTGATGCCATCCATGCCCAATATCACAGGTGCAGTCCGCTACTGCTGCTTCCACACAGCTGTCGGCTCCAGGACACTTTGCTTCCGCAGGGTATGCTTTTCTTGGTGGCCGTCGATGACTCTTCTATGCATTCTGCGGCAAATCCTGGGGCCAGCCACGCCAAAGTAAAACAAGTCCGCCCAGCATGCTATATAAGGTCCAGAGCCACCCTACGACTTGAAAGCTGCTACCCACAGTGGCCTTTGACACTGGCTCAAGTCAAAAATTCTGCTTCCGCTCCTTGCTGCAACCTCACTCGGACCCAGCACATCCTGGGCTGGTCAACTGATTTCAAACATCCTCTGACGCACTGCCAAATTTTCAGCCGCTCCACATTGCGACTGCAGCACTGGCTTCCAGATAACGCCCATGGTTCTGCTCCGTGCTTCCAACTCCCAACTGCTCTGTTGTCCTTCTCCTACCCTCTCGCTGCCACACATGCGCTGTGGAGATACTAGAGCACTTGGCCCTTATAGGTGCGACTGGTTGTGCGGGTGAGAAGAGAAACGTGCAGCGATATTTCAGTTTGACAACATGAAATCATTAAGATATTCAACAGGATTTATTAACACTGAGAAAAAGAACAAAACGCTGAGATTCATGTTCATGCAGAAATCAGTATTTGAGTTTTAAAAATGTCATATTGTAGCCATCAGCATTTTGTACTAATATAATTATTAAGACAAAAACAATTTTTGTAGGAATAGAAACGTATTTCTTTGACTTGAATCGCCTGCTAAAACGCTCGTGACTGTCATGTAACCTTGTTAAGTTGTCATGAGCCATTAAACTATCTGTCAGACCCTATGTGTCATAAGACGTCTTGTGCACTTTGTGAAGTATGTTGTTTACGAATAAAGTTATTGGAAAATGGTTTTCCCCAACCCCAAGGGCTCAGCAATCTGCTCCTGCGGACAGAAAATAATAAATTTTCTAGGCTCGGGTTAGGATGAAATGAGATATGGAATTAATCTGCTTTTCGCGAAACTAAACTCACTTTAATCTGCCAAAGTCCCGTTAATCATTCTTTTGAAAGTCGTATGGATTTTAACAAGTGCAACACCACACACTGGACCAAGCACCACAGGGAATTTGGTGCGAGGGACGCAGTGTGGGAATGCTGCTCACAGAAAAATTGAGATGGTTGAACCCATGTACACTGCCTGACAAAAAGAGGGAGGGTGGAAGTACATAGTAGGGTAGGAGGACGCGAAATTAAACTTCACGGATTGAGCGGGATGTGACGTTATTCCAGAGATTACAAATTTTCAAAGGAGTTGTGTCCTTTCCTGATGCAAGCTGGCCCACAACTGTTGTAACTGGTCCTTAATATCCCAGAAACTGGCAGTGGGACTTTTATGACGCTCGAGCTGGTCCCACACACGTTCTACCGGGAACGGATGCCGGGATCTTGCTAGTCACAAAAGTGCGTCAGTATCACACAGACAGTTTATATACGCATGTTCCATGCGTTGACAAGCATTGCCCTGCTGAGAAATGAGACCATTTTCACGTGAAAAGTAACTCATGAGGATGCAGGATGTCCCTGATGTTCACGTTAGAGATCACTAAATCAGTACCACCCCTGATCTGAGTCATAATCAATGGCTACCCTTACAGAAGTAACATACTATGCCTGTCGAAAACAAGGGAAGAATGGGAACTTTCTCCAGGTTGCGGCCGTACTCGCTGACGATGATGATCCGGGGCAGTGCAGAACTGCGATTCATCACCGAACACAATGCGTCTCTATTCCTCAGCAGCCCATGCTTCCAGATCACGATACCACTCTAAACGCAGCCTTGTGTGTTGTGGTATTAATGACAACCTGTGCACGGGGCGGTAATTCCCCAGTCCTCCGGCTGCTGCCACTCTCCGACCAATGGTGGGGGGAACGCAGAATTTTGCAGGGGTCCATTACTCACACATATTAAATATTACGGACTATTGTGCCGTGATCGGATGAATTTCGTATTGAAACCCAACGTTTCGTCAACATCTGTCAAGCGGGTTGTAGCTTCTTTGAAGGTCCGGTAGTTAGTAGTGAGCCGGGTGCACATCAAGCCTTCAATGAAGCTACAACCCTTCTTCACAGATGAGGACGACATGTGGTGTTTCAGTGCAAAATTCATCCGATCACGGCATAATAGCCCCGAATATTTTAGTATGTGTGATATTTCCGACAGTGAAGGTTTACATTTTACAGTCCATTACTTGTTCTCGGATGGCAGGCGCGGATGTTAAGCAGTTACGATGCGTGTGGTGCACAACACAGCGATTCTCCTTTGTGGTGGTCAGACATGGTCGACTGGAACATTGAGGACAGGTATGTCTGCCCTCATGTTCCTATGCAGTCCAACATCGAGCCGCTTTCACGTCGAAATGCTCCACAAATACGGATATTGCACTTTTTACTAGCTGGCCAAACGGAGATCCACCATGAGGTCCATTTCAAACTCTGTCAGACGCTGATAACTGTCTCACACGAGTATGCGGCATCTCCTTGTCCTTCGCACGGATCACTCAACCTTCGACGCTGTTCATGCCCCTTTTATACTTTACCATATCAGGTAACAACACTCAACTCAAACAACTCTAATGCTCTCGGGTGGCCATTGTACCTTTCATAGAGAATTGCAACTCTAATAATTTACATACCCGCCGGTGTTTTGTACGTGTAAAAAGTTACATTGATATCCGACCATGTCTTCCGGGTGCTTCACTTTTTTTGCCAGGCGGTGAAATATAATTACGTCTCTTTTACGACTATAACAGGTTTAAAACATTATTTTTGTTTAACTTGTTGTGGTGCGGGGCCGTTTCTGGTGCCAGCGCCCAGACTGCAGCCTAGATAGGTTGCACGTGAATGCAAACTTGCTTGAACAACAAACCCAACACAGTTCATGAGATCTCATGTAGGTCCGGAATACCATAGGAAGACGTACAAAACAACATTTTCTCTTTTTACAAGCTCGCATAGCCTTAGCCTGCAGACCTGTGTTCATAACCGTAGAGCTTAATGAAATGGTGATACTAATCAGAACACACTTCGACTGCATACCATGTCGATGATGATGCGTGAAAGTGGTCGAGTTTCTTGCTCTTATAGCAAACTTCATGACATATATACTTCTCAGATTTTCGAATAAAATCTTTTTGAATTATGTATTTCTCTGAACTGCAACATCTTCGAAGTTATCTTAGAGAGATTTAGCCTACTAAGCACTGATAAAAGCAAATTATTATGTTAAGACATTTTACAGATATTTTATTATTGATATTATGAAGCTCTTATGCATCTGTGACACGTTGAAACTGGGGTTGACGGTAAGTTACACTTGGGATGTGAACTGCGCACCCTCCCCGCCCCTCGCCTCCTAGTGAACCCTGGATCGGCGCCTGTTCACTCGCGGCTGCTGCTTGCAGACGGTAGCCTTGTCAGTGCCTTCCACTGCATGCATTCCTCATGATCCGAGATGTGAGGACGCAATCACACACTGGCTGTACCGGTCGCCGCACTATAATTTGCTACTATCGGCCTCTGCTCATCGCTACTTAGGCAACAGCAATAGACTCCACCATATTTGCTACAAGTACTGACAGCCATACGACAGGTACACACTTAAAACCACGCAAGGAGACTGAAGAGAAAGAATTTTCCAGTACAGAAGCTCGCGTCGTCTCCAGCTTCTGCTCCGCGAAACGTCGTACGGTACGAGCGATGGCACCCCTTGCTTTCCTGAAGTTTCGACCAGTCGTAGACACAAACTTCTAACTTCTAAGCCGATAACCATATGTCTTCCATGTTCGCCCAGGCAAAATGCACAAATAGAATCTTACTCTCAGAGACCAGCCGGTCAAAAATCATAAAATCAAATGCATCAAAACTACTAATTAAAATAATCAAAGATAACGAAATTAAAGGTAATTTATTTTCTTTGTTTGTCATTCATCGTAAAGATTTTGTCCCTTTGCTTACCCTTACTTTAAATGTGTCGAATGCATGTACACACGAACGTTAACGTCTTATTGCTGATACCCCACATTTCTTATCATATTCTTGTCAACGCTCTTCCTGGATTGAACGCTGGTGAGAATAAAAAACTGCCCCACCCCGAGACTGAACACCGCCTCGGGGTGATGCGGTCACGTGGCGCGTAAGGGAAGCGTATAAGCGAAGCAGAGACGAACAGGGATTCATTCTAGCGACGGTACTGGCCACTTACGGGGGAAGTACACTGATACAAACGACTTTGGTAAAGGGCAGATTGTTGTGGCCGGGCGCCTGGGAACGAACATCTCGGAAACACCGAAACTGGTTTGCTACTGCCGTGAAATTCTATAGGAAGTGGTTGTAGGACGGTTAAATCGCGAGTACGTGGCAAGATGACGGACGCCCACGCCTCATCGCAAAACGTAGAGATCTGGCTAAAAATGGTTCAAATGGCTCTGAGCACTATGGGACTTAACATCTGTGGTCATCAGTCCCCTAGAACTTAGAACTACTTAAACCTAACTAACCTAAGGACATCACACACATCCATGCCCGAGGCAGGATTCGAACCTGCGACCGTAGCAGTCGCGCGGTTCCGGACTGAGCGCCTAGAACCGCTAGACCACCGCGGCCGGCGCGTAGAGATCTGAGCCTTGGGCGCTCTGTAAAGGCGGTTATACGGCCATCTGCGGTAGACCTGAACAGTGTACAATGCTAGTGAAGACACGAACGTTTAGGAGCACACAGATCAGTACACACTTTTGAACGCGTGGGGTTCCGCAACCTAATTTCCCTGCGTGGTCCCATGTTGACCCATCTACAGTTAAGTTACGATTGCACTGGGAACGGGATGGTCAAGTTTACGCTGTGGATGAATGGAAACGTGTCGCCTGGTCGCATGAAGCACGTTTGTTATTAAAATCAGAATTGCAGATACACTACTGACCATTAAAATTGCTACACCACGAAGATGAGGTGCTACAGACGCGAAATTTAACCGACAGGAAGATGATGCTGTGATATGCAAATGATTAGCTTTTCACAGCATTCACACAAGGCTGGCGCCGGTGGCGACACCTACAACGTGCTGACATGAGGAAAGTTTCCAACCGATTTCTCATACACAAACAACAGTTGACCGGCGTTGCCTGCTGAAACGTTGTTGTGAGGCCTCGTGTAAGGAGGAGAAATGCATACCATCACGTTTCCGACTTTGATAAAGGTCGGATTGTAGACTATCGCGATTGCGGTTTATCTTATCGCGACATTGCTGCTCGCGTTGGTCGAGATCCAATGACTGTTAGCAGAATATGGAATCGGTGGGTTCAGGAGGGTAATACGGAACGCCGTGCTGGATCCCAACGGCCTCGTATCACTAGCAGTCGAGATGACAGGCATCTTATCCGCATGGCTGTAACGGATCGTGCAGCCACGTCTCGATCCCTGAGTCAGCAGATGGGGACGTTTGCAAGACAACAACCATCTGCACGAACAGTTCGACGATGTTTGCAGCAGCATGGACTATCAGACCGGAGACCATGGCTGCGGTTACCCTTGACGCTGAATCGCAGACAGGAGCGCCTTCGATGGTGTACTCAACGACGAACCTGGGTGCACGAATGACAAAACGTCATTTTTTCGGATGAATCCAAGTTCTATTTACAGCATCATGATGGTCGCATCCGTGTTTGGCGACATCGCAGTGAACGCACATTGGAAGTGTTTATTCGTCATCGCCATACTCGCGTATCACCCGGCGTGATGGTATGGGGTGCCATTGGTTAGAAGTCTCGGTCACCTCTTGTTCGCATTGACGGTACTTTGAACAGTGGACGTTACATTTCAGATGTGTTACGACCCGTGGCTTTACCCTTCATTCGATCCCTGCGAAACCCTACATTTCAGCAGGATAATGCACGACCGCATGTTGCAAGTCCTGTACGGGCCTTTCTGGATACAGAAAATGTTCGACTGCTGCCCTGGCCAGCACATTCTCCAGATCTCTCACCAATTGAAAACGTCTGGTCAATGGTGGCCGAGCAACTGGCTCGTCACAATACGCCAGTCACTACTCTTGATGAACTGTGGTATCGTGTTGAAGCTGCACGGGCAGCTGTACCTATATACGCCATCCAAGCTCTGTTTCACTCAATGCCCAGGCATATCAAGGCCGTTATTACGGCCAGAGGTGGTTGTGCTGGGTACTGATTTCTCAGGATCTATGCACCCAAACTGCGTGAAAATGTAATCACATGTCAGTTCTAGTATAACATATTTGTTCAACGAATGCCCGTTTATCATCTGCATTTCTTCTTGGTGTAGCAATTTTAATGGCTGGTAGTGTATAACAAGTGCAAAGATAGGGAGACCTCTACTGTTTTTCTTCCATCGATCGTGATTAAATACTGGACTAATGTTCAGGTGGTCTACCATCCTAATTTAGGTTTTACATAGTTTCTGTAAATCACTTCAGCCGAATACCGAGCTGTCAAGTATAATGGTCGTAAATTGAAGACAACCACATGAAGCTGTTCCCGGAGGAAGAGTACAAAGCTTCTTATATGAAAGAAAGCTAGCGGTGGTTCTCGAAGTTACATTCAGTAATTAACATTTTTCTTACAGGTGTTCATACGATGCATGAACATGTACCTTGAACTGTAGGTATTTTCTGTTAGCTATGTCCTCTGTTAAGTAACCATGTGGATGATTAATGCGTGTCAGCATGTATGGTGATTTTTCTATTACACGTTACCCATCAGTTCCAGAAGACAGCGGTCTCTAGCGGAAGTGCCGGACAGTTTCCCTTTGAGTGCGGCAGCCTGAGGCGGAGCTGCTGGCACTTCTCCAGCTGTCCTGGATCCTGTTAACTCTCCATCGGTTTACACCGCTCCATTTTGTTTTAAGTGTCTGACTCATAGTGTATTTCTGACCTTCTTGCGTAATACGTATTAAAAGAGTGCTTCCCAGTGTATTTCGGTACAAACGGTGAAAAATGGGACACTAAGATAACTTCATCCTCCTTGATGTCGTTTGGTTTGCATTGTTGCGTATAATGAAGACGAAAATTTAATGTGTAACGTAATCAGGACACTTGCAAACATACAAGAAGTTGATCTTGGCAGGCGAATCCTGTTCTAGTCACGCTGCTCAAAATAATTCTGGAAACAGTGACAAACATTTCTGTAAGAATTTACATCGAAATGCTCTTTTTTTTAAAAAAATGTGCTCAAAACACAAATAAAGAGTAACTTTAAAACTCGTAATTTTCAATATTCCACCAAAAAACTTCACCACCTATTTGACTCCTCTTGTTACCTATTTCCACTCATGTCTGTTTTATTGTCCATTAAAACAAGTCTGATGCAAACATATATCATGCTACAAGTACCTGAACTCTTCATAACATAGAAGAATGTTGTTTCACAGGTTTGACTTTCACATTTTGTGAGAGGCTATAGGTTCACATTGTTCCAGAAGTCGGGCTGAGCTGCTCGTATGGCGCAACACGTAATCCGCTAGTGACAGGAGTATGACCGAGATCAGAGTAAACGCCCGCAACGGTGTAAGGACCGTGGTACAGGGCCCACCGGCACTCTCTCAACATTAACGCGATTGATACAGTAGGGTTTGTATGGTTCAAATGGCTCTAAGCACTACGGGACTTAACATCCGAGGTCATCAGTCCCCTAGACTTAGAACTACTTAAACCTAACCAACCTAAGGACATCACATACATCCAAGCCCCAGGCAGGATTCGAACCTGCGACCGTAGCAGCAGCGCGGTTCCGGACTAAAGCTCCTAGAACAGCTCGGCCACTGCGGCCGGCATAGGGTTTGTAGTTTTTCAGATCAGGGAGGTGTGTTGCCGTAAACTGTGTTCCATGAAGTCCAGTGACGATTACAGATTAACCAACCATTAAATGACAGAGTTCCGTCAGATGGCCCTGCAATATGACCAAGGCCAGGAGGGTCGTGCGAGACCTCGTCATCGTGTGAGTTATGGACTGTGACACAACAGTCGCAAAATTTAAGACTATATCAGTCGGATGAAGTCTCTCTAACTTTCTTCTTTGCATCTTGTCATGTGTTTTATACTCTTGAAATTTCTTCTCCCTCTTGAACACTGAGCATTGCGGTGAACGAGGAGGGTGCGGTTCTGGACAGTTGACAAATTGAGGGTTGGTCACAAGGGCTGTCCTCATGGGACACCCGTCCACATGCCCTACAGATAGCCTCACTAGCACAGTGGGAGGACATGTGTCCGAACCTTTGGCACTCAAAACATCTCATCAGAGGAGGAAAATACGGCCTGAGGTCATATCTATAAACCGTGACCTTAACCTCTTCACGCAAAATGTTTCCATCGAAGGCCATTATCCTTAGGTCCCCACTGGATTCGGCAAACAAATGGGACTCCATGCTGCACCAGATTAGTACGCAGCTCTTCATCAGTTTGTAGCGTTAGGTCCCAATGGAAGATAAGGCCTTGAATTCTACAGAGCTTGTTATGAGGAAAAAAATGGCTCTGAGCACTAAGGGACTTGACTTCTGAGGTCATCAGTCCCCTAGAACTTAGAACTACTTAAACCTAGCTAACCTAAGGACATCACACACATCCATGCCCGAGGCAGGATTCGAACCTGCGACCGTAGAGGTCGCGCAGTTCCAAACTGTAGCGCCTAGAACCGCTCGGCCACTCCAGCCGGCTGTTATGAGGAGAAATGGTGACTGGTATATGTGCTATCTTGAACAGGCTTGAAGTGCCTGTGACTGGTTGGTGTGTGATATTTTCAACGAAAAGCAGTGACTTCATTGTAGCAAAAGATCCGCCTGGGGAACAAACCAAAAATTCGACAAACTGTCCACTTCCATTTCTACTTAGCTGGCATTTGTCTTGAGGCATGGTCAAAGACGGAAATGCCACAGTACTGTAAAGCTCTGCATTAAAATCTCTGTTCCTGACTGCTTAGATGGCCGTGTTAGCACGGCCACCGTCAAGTTTGATCCATTTCATTGCGGATCATCTAGTCCGATGCCATTCACTCTGATCAGAGAGTCTCCCCATTGGCTCCATCCTGCCACGGCGAAGGGCACCTGGCACATTAGCCGTTGCCCGGAGTCCTGCTACCTTAATGTGGATAGGTACCTGCTCCTTGATCGACACGGGGAGGTTACAGCTCAGGTATCGGCAATGCGATCCCTCCATTGTCAAGGGGCTGCCACCGAGAAGGCACATGACAACCCCACCACGACAGACTGGCTACCACGCTGGATATCGGGTGCAAAGACAGATCCACTTGACTGGTAGATGCCAAAGGTAACAGCGCAAAGTGGGGAGTTAAGGAACCACAGTACGGCGTTCTTCCCCAAATGGTCTGCTCTTCTGTAAAATTTGGATAGTTGACGTCAAACTTAAAATGGTGACCAGAATTTAAAAAGCCAAAAAAGGTGAAGGTAAATCCGTTAAAAAAGCGAAAATAGCGAAAACCTTCGGAAATCCAAAGATTAGTCAAAATGCCAAAGTAAAAACATGGCCAAATAAAAAGGCTCCTATTAGAAGTGGCCGCGGGTCTATTCTAGCCCCTGACACCGCAAGGGGGTATGGAAATTCGTCATACATCCTAAACTTCTTCCCCTCTGATCTACTCCTCCTTCCACCTCTATGTCCATCTCCTCCTACTCTCTGCCCCCATATCCCAATCTGTCCTCTTAACCTTCTATTTGATCTTTAGCGTTGTTTATTGTTATTGCCAACGAAACCTTGATTGGGAATTGAAGTCGCTTAAATGGGTAAATCGGCTGGGATCCTAGGTATACAATGTATAAGGAATATCTCTCTACCTGTTGTGTCTGTGAGAATAATAGCTTCAACGACAGTATTTCCCACAGTTTTAATATTCGAACGGGCCGCATTACAAAGTTTCGGACGATTCAGATTCCGTAGTAGTATTCTCATCATAAGCTGATAAGCAACTTTCATGTTTTCTGTAAAACTGACGGCGAGGAAGAAAAAAAATTAACACATTGTTGTGCGTAAAAGTTTTTTGATACTATATATAAAGAAGAGTATATATATAAGGAATAATATGGGAGAAGCAATTTGGGCAAGGGTTTACATGGCCTCATATCGTAGTTGAAACTGACTGTGAGAAGGAAATCTAAACCGCAAATCTTCATCGCTCAGGACCGCATTTTCTTCCTCGTATTTGGTTTTCAGAGAAAACCTGTACGTCGCAGTTTAAAAAATATATAGCCTATGTCCTTCCGAATTGTACTGGAGTACTGTGCAAAAATTTGAAGTAAATCGGTCAAGAAATTTTCCAGTTTTTTTTTATTACATATACATTTTCATATTGTTGTTGTTGTGGTCTTCAGTCCTGAGACTGGTTTGATGCAGCTCTCCATGCCACTCTATCCTGTGCAAGCTTCTTCATCTCCCAGTGCCTACTGCAGCCTACATCCTTCCGCATCTGCTTAGTGTATTCATCTCTTGGTCTCCCTCTACGATTTTTACCCTCCACGCTGCCCTCCAATACTAAATTGGTGATGCACTGATGCCTCAGAACATGTCCAACCAATCGGTCCCTTCTTCTTGTCAAGTTGTGCCACAAACTCCTCTTCTCCCCAATTCTATTCAATACCTCCTCATTAGTTATGTGATCTACCCATCTAATCTTCAGCATTCTTCTGTAGCACCACATTTCGTAAGCTTCTATTCTCTTCTTGTCCAAATAATTTATCGTCCACGTTTCACTTCCATACATGGCTACACTCCATACAAATACTTTCAGAAACGACTTCCTAACACTTCAATCAATACTCGATGTTAACAAATTTCTCTTCTTCAGAAACGCTTTCATCGTCATTGCCAGTCTACATTTTGTATCCGCTCTACTTCGACCAACATCAGTTATTTTGCTCCCCAAAGAGCAAAACTCTTTTACTACTTTAAGTGTCTCATTTCCTAATCTAATTCCCTCAGCATCACCCGACTTAATTCGACTACATTCCATTATCCTCGTTTTGCTTTTGTTGATGTTCATCTTATACCCTCCATTCAAAACACTGTCCATTCCGTTCAACTGCTCTTCCAAGTCCTTTGCTGCCTCTGACAGAATTACAATGTCATCGGCGAAACTCAAAGATTTTTTTTCTTCTCCATGGATTTTAATACCTACTCCGAACTTTTCTTTTGTTTCCTTTATTGCTTTGTCAATATACAGATTGAATAACATCGGGGATAGCCTACAACCCTGTCTCACTCCCTTCCCAACCACTGCATCCCTTTCATACCCCTCGACTCTTATAACTGCCATCTGTTTTCTGTACAAATTGTAAATAGCCTTTCGCTCCCTGTATTTTACCCCTGCCACCTTTAGAATTTGAAAGAGAGTGTTCCAATCAAGATTGTCAAAAGCTTTCTCTAAGTCTACAAATGCTAGAAACGTATGTTTGCCTTTCCTTAATCTTTCTTCTAAGATAAATCGTAGGGTCAGTATTGCCTCACGTGTTCCAACATTTCTACGGAATCCAAACTGATCTTCCCCAAGGTCGGCTTCTATCAGTTTTTCCATTCTTCTGTAAAGAATTTCGTTAGTATTTTGCAGCTGTGACTTATTAAACTGATAGTTCGGTAATTTTCACATCTGTCAACACCTGCTTTCTTTGGGATTGGAATTATTATATTCTTCTTGAAGTATGAGGATATTTCGCCTGTCTCATACATCTTGCTCACCAGATGGTAAAGTTTTGTCAGGACTGGCTCTCCCAAGGCTGTCAGTAGTTCTAATGGAATGTTGTCTACTCTGGGGGCCTTGTTTCGACTCAGGTCTTTCAGTGCTCTGTCAGACTCTTCACGCAGTATCATATCTCTCATTTCATCTTCACCTACATCCTCTTCCATTTCCATAATATTGTCCTCAAGTACATCACCCTTGTATAGACCCTCTATATACTCCTTCCACCTTTCTGCTTTCCCTTCTTTGCTTGGAACTGGGTTTCCAATTGAGCTCCTGATATTAATGCAAGTGGTTCTCCTTTCTCCAAAGGTCTCTTTAATTTTCCTGTATGCAGTATCTATCTTACCCCTAGTGAGATAAGCCTCTACATCCTTACATTTGTCCTCTAGCCAACCCTGCTTAGGCATTTTGCACTTCCTGTCGATCTCATTTTTGAGACGTTTGTATTCCTTTTTGCCTGCTTCATTTACTGCATTTTTATATTTTCTCCTTTCATCACTTAAATTCAATATTTCTTTTATTACCCAAGGGTTTCTACTAGCCCTCGTCTTTTTACCTATTTGATCCTCTGCTGCCTTCACTATTTCATCCCTCAAAGTTACCCATTCTTCTTCTACTGTATTTCGTTCCCCGATTCCTGTAAATTGTTCCCTTATGCTCTCCCTGAAACTCTGTACAACTTCTGGTTCTTTCAGTTTATCCAGGTCCCATCTTCTTAAATTCCCACCTTTTTGCAGTTTCTTCAGTTTTAATCTACAGGTCATAACCAATAGATTGTGGTCAGAGTCCACATCTGCCCCTGGAAATGTCTTACAATTTTAAACCTGTTTCCTAAATCTCTGTCTTACCATTATATAATCTATCTGATACCTTTTAGTATCTCCAGGGTTCTTCCATGTATACAACCTTCTTTCATGATTCTTAAACCAAGTGTTAGCTATGATTAAGTTTTGCTCTGCGCAAAATTCTACCAGTCGGCTTCCTCTTTCATTTCTTCCCCCCAATCCATAGTCACCTGCTATGTTTCCTTCTCTCCCTTTTCCTACGCTTGAATTCCAGTCACCCATGACTATTAAATTTTCGTCTCCCTTCACTACCTGAATAATTTCTTTTATATCATCATACATTTCATCAATTTTCTCGTCATCTGCAGAGCTAGTTGGCATATAAACTTGTACTACTGTAGTAGGCGTGGGCTTCGTGTCTATCTTGGCCAAAATAATGCGTTCACTATGCTGTTTGTAGTAGCTTACCCGTACTCCTATTTTTTTATTCATTATTAAACCTACTCCTGCATTAAAAGGTTAACAAAAAAGAAATCCAACACAAAATTTGAGTGATATAAAATTTATTACAAAATTTTTTCATGCAGTATTTTACATACAATGTTTTCAAATTCAGTGCTTTTACAATTAAGTAATAGTGACCTCAAGTCATCATCTAAGTTTTACATTTTACACACACATTTTTCAACTAAATGTGCATCTAGCATAGTGATTAGATGAAGTAATGTTACTCTGTGTGAACCTCGACAAGATTTTTTGTGTACTAGAAATGGCATATATCTGTATTATCAGCACCCTGCAACTTATCAGATTTACATGTCTGTCGCAACGGTGGTTTGTGATATGCAGTGTCACAACTCAGGCTCTTGGTCTTTCTTCTCACCTTCTACAGTCATCCATTCATAATCTGAATACTGGATGTTGTATTATTTTTCGAAAATGTGAACGTGTTTGAGCTCTGTAGGGAATAGTATGTTGGCAAAGTTTAATTTGTGTGCACGTCGAATGTACACTGTGGTAAAAGTAGCAATACCAGAAAATTGGCACGTATGTTTCTACATTTGAAAGATGATATCTATTCAGATTTCGTACCAGTCGCGTAAGAGTGGCACTAGTAGCGCCACTATGAGGATGCATGTTTGCTCAAAATACACACCGTAACGGTCGTGAGCATTGGACGTAGTGAGTTGATGTTAGTCAAAAATGCCTTTCAAATGATTCAAATGGCTCTGAGCACTAAGGGACTGAACATCTGAGGTCATCAGTCCCCTAGAACTTAGAACTACTTAAACCTAACTAACCTAAGGACATCACACACATCCATGTCCGAGGCAGGATTCGAAGCTGCGACCGTAGCAGTCGCTCGGTTCCGGACTGAAGCGCCTAGAACCGCTCGGCCACCGTGGCAGTCGCAAAAGTAGAAATTCTTATCTCTGTTTCCAAATGTTACTGTACGAAAGAAAATCAAGAAGTATTTCCTCAGTTTAATATTTCTTTCAGTTTAACTGTCGTACCACTTAGAACTTGGAATCTGGGATCCTCAAATAAACCATGCCCTCTTGTACAGGTACTCCATAAATTATATGTGTGCAAACTAGACACATTGGGCCTTTTTGAAGTTTGCAGGACAGGCTGCAATGATATAGCCACGGTAAAGCAGTCCTCTACCCAGGGCATAATGATCAACATGTGCATGGTATTGGACTAGCACTTAGAACTTGCAATAGTCAAAAAGCCGCTAAGGCTTTCATTACATTGAATCCGGTTAATGATCTAATTGTCACTGCACGCTTTCAATCCACTCACACCAGGACAACTAGGTCTATGCACTAACGGAAGGTTCAAACGATGAAAATAAGGATGATTCTTATGAGCAGTTGCACGATGTATTTGATGAAATACCCAATCATGATCTTAAACTTCCTATGGGTCGTAAAAAAAGCGTTACCAATGACCGTAATGGCTTTCGCGACAGCACAACGCGCAAACGATTGTGGTGAATGTTTCAGATTATTCGGTAGTTTTCACGGACTCTGTAGACGCAGTAGTCTTTTTCCACATAAAATAATATACAGCGTGCAACGAAATTCCCTTTACGGACGTTGAGAGCTTGTAGACGATTACGTTTAGCATAGGAACCATGTCCGGAAACATCAGTTTTCCCTCCATACGCAAAATATCACAACATACGTTGCTCCGTGACTCCTGCCCTTGTCGTCTGCGTCCACTTAGAAGTAAGTCTCGACGTGAAGACCATCGACGTCAACTTGGATATGGCATCGGCCGCCAGGAGGTCTTCCTCGGATGCCACGAGGGTCTCGTAAATAAAGGATTTCATGTGACCCAACACGTAATAGTCTAGCGGCTTCTACTAGTGAGAACGTGCAGGCTTAGGAATCGTTCGAAAATTTGAACGTGTGTTGCGGTATTTCGCTTGAAGCGGGAAAACGGTACTCTTCCGTACATGAGTTCCTATGCTAAACTTAGCCCTCTCGGTCGTCATTACAAGTCCTCAACGTTTATAAAGGCCCTGTACAAGAGAACCTGGCGTTCGCCTAATAGAAACACTCTAAAAGAAATTTTCATTTTATAAATAAAAACCGCCTTTTCTTGCTGCAACGTGTTTTATTTCTTCGAGACGCATTTCGCCTTTTACTTTAAGGCATCGTCAGCGGAATATTTCGCGTTTTTGGTTGGTATCTGCGTTCCCTCTCATTTGGCCGCATTTGAAGGTCGCACTATGTGACCAGATGAGAAGAAACGCAGATGCCAACCAAAAATGCGAAGAACTATTCCACTGGCGATGCCTTAAAGCAAAAAGTGAAACACGTCTGGAAGAAATAAAACGCACTGCAGCAAGAAGAATCGGTTTTTATTTACAATACGAATATGTCTGTGCTTGCTGCGGAAGACGGGCACACAAACAAATTCTAAAGGAAAGTGGTAACGTTTGTATAAATAGCCCATGGAAGTCACCTTTGCTGCGAATATTTGAGTGGAACCAATGAAGTGCAAATCGCAGCAACGCCGACAACATAAACGACTCTCTCATACGGCAAAGCTAAAAGACAAAGAAGAAGAAAATTCATTCATAATCAGACCTATAATTTACTCCAGGAACTTCAAGATTTACCTGATGACATTCAAACGCAGTGGCTTAAATTAAGGATTCTATGAGTACATGTGCTGACGAGACAATTGCACGACGGAGGGGAACACAGAAAGAGCGATGGGTTCAAGACCAAGCTTGGTATCTGACAGATGAAATAATGATGGTAAAGCAACAGCGTGAACAAGCTAAAGATCAAGAAGAGCTTCAAGTAGCAAGACGAAAATACGCCGAGCTACGCCGAAGTCAGTTGCAGAGTCAATAAAAAAGAGTGGTTTGATTGGAAAGGTAGAGGGTCTCGAAATGACGCCAGGACATCATACCAAATCGTTCGGGAACTTACTGGAGCCCATAATTTTCCAAATGACCCCACAAAGCATATAAATGGCAAGCTTCTGAAAAGAAAAGATGAACGAACTGCCCGATGGGCTGAGTACTTCAAAGAAATCTTTAAGCAGCCTAACCTAATTAATGCTTATAACTTCGAACATGAGTTAAAAAAAACATGAGATGACATCAAAGAAGCAGAGGTGTGCATATAAATCACAACATTTTAAATAAAATAACGTGGCTAGTTTGGATTAAATCTCAGCCGAAATTCCGAAATATGGAGACCCTGATTTTATTCATCACCTTACTAAGCTGCGCAATACCTGTTGGTAGCCGAGGCATGTTCCAAAAGACTGGACGCGTGACTTCATTGTTAAACTAACGAAGAAAGGAAACCTAACCGAATGTACAAGTAGGAGCAGTATCAAGCTTCTCTAGGTGCCAGGCAAAGTCTTTTGCCCCGTTCTTCTGTAAAGGAAACGGGAAGCTACGAGATTGTCGACTACGAGAAGAACGGACTGGCTCTCGAAGTGCGGAGATCCTGCTCTGAGCAAATATTTGTTCTGTGAAATGTAATAGAACAACGAATAGTAGGCCTACTTAACTGTCCACCGCAACTAAATTTTAAAAAAGTTTTCGATAGCATAAACCGATAACCATTTTGAGTGTTGTAAGCCTACGTTGAATTCCTCACCATCACATTGATGTATTCAGAAACTTGTATCTACAGTCCAGTTACTCTATAAGAACATAAGATGGGAATATTCCTTTCTTTAGTATGCGGACAGGCCTCAGAAAGGAATGCTTTTTGTCATCACTCCATTTCATATTAGTTATAGATCCCATAATGGGTAAAACTATGGACAGCTTCAAAATGAACATACATACGTTGGAATGAGCTATATACACTCCTGGAAATGGAAAAAAGAACACATTGACACCGGTGTGTCAGACCCACCATACTTGTTCCGGACACTGCGAGAGGGCTGTACAAGCAATGATCACACGCACGGCACAGCGGACACACCAGGAACCGCGGTGTTGGCCGTCGAATGGCGCTAGCTGCGCAGCATTTGTGCACCGCCGCCGTCAGTGTCAGCCAGTTTGCCGTGGCATACGGAGCTCCATCGCAGTCTTTAACACTGGTAGCATGCCGCGACAGCGTGGACGTGAACCGTATGTGCAGTTGACGGACTTTGAGCGAGGGCGTATAGTGGGCATGCGGGAGGCCGGGTGGACGTACCGCCGAATTGCTCAACACGTGGGGCGTGAGGTCTCCACAGTACATCGATGTTGTCGCCAGTGGTCGGCGGAAGGTGCACGTGCCCGTCGACCTGGGACCGTACCGCAGCGACGCACGGATGCACGCCAAGACCGTAGGATCCTACGCAGTGCCGTAGGGGACCGCACCGCCACTTCCCAGCAAATTAGGGACACTGTTGCTCCTGGGGTATCGGCGAGGACCATTCGCAACCGTCTCCATGAAGCTGGGCTACGGTCCCGCACACCGTTAGGCCGTCTTCCGCTCACGCCCCAACATCGTGCAGCCCGCCTCCAGTGGTGTCGCGACAGGCGTGAATGGAGGGACGAATGGAGACGTGTCGTCTTCAGCGATGAGAGTCGCTTCTGCCTTGGTGCCAATGATGGTCGTATGCGTGTTTGGCGCCGTGCAGGTGAGCGCCACAATCAGGACTGCATACGACCGAGGCACACAGGGCCAACACCCGGCATCATGGTGTGGGGAGCGTTCTCCTACACTGGCCGTACATCACTGGTGATCGTCGAGGGGACACTGAATAGTGCACGGTACATCCAAACCGTCATCGAACCCATCGTTCTACCATTCCTAGACCGGCAAGGGAACTTGCTGTTCCAACAGGACAATGCACGTCCGCATGTATCCCGTGCCACCCAACGTGCTCTAGAAGGTGTAAGTCAACTACCCTGGCCAGCAAGATCTCCGGATCTGTCCCCCATTGGGCATGTTTGGGACTGGATGAAGCGTCGTCTCACTCGCTCTGCACGTCCAGCACGAACGCAGGTCCAACTGAGGCGCCAGGTGGAAACGGCATGGCAAGCCGTTCCACAGGACTACATCCAGCATCTCTACGATCGTCTCCATGGGAGAATAGCAGCCTGCATTGCTGCGAAAGGTGGATATACACTGTACTAGTGCCGACATTGTGCATGCTCTGTTGCCTGTGTCTATGTGCCTGTGGTTCTGTCAGTGTGATCATGTGATGTATCTGACCCCAGGAATGTGTCAATAAAGTTTCCCCTTCCTGGGACAATGAATTCACGGTGTTCTTATTTCAATTTCCAGGAGTGTATGATTACGGATCTCGATTTTGCAGATGACATCATTCTTAGGTAGAAACACCGCAAAGCTTACGTCTAATGGCTACCAAGCTAGATGGAATGGCCAGTCCTGTAGGCCGGTAAATTAATGGTGATAAGACAAACAAAATGTACATAAAAAGTGGAAATATTTCTACACACATTATAGTGAAACAGAAGGAACTACAAGATGTTTGCCGATTTCGACATCTCGGCAGTCTCATCTGTTACGATGAAGATGTAGTTGTAGGTATCAGCAGTATAACTGGGGAAGCTTCTGCAGTCTTCCCACTAACGCGATGCATACGGCAATTAGACTCGGTAAGTATGACCGCGAAGCTTCGGCTGTGCTCCTCCACCATCCTACCGTTGGCCATATACACGTGTGAGACCTGGTAAATATCAGTAAAATTAACACACAGGCTCAATGTCTTCCACCAACGATGCTTGAGGCGAACTTTGAAGATCAGTTATCACGACCAAGTGGAAGTTTTCTGTACGAAACGCAATGGCTATTCCGAAGGAAGATCGTGCACTGTTGGTGAAGCTGTTTTATCAGAGCGGCAGCAACAGCACGGCCGCATTGCGGGAACACCGTCGACAGAAATAAGCTGCAAAGAGGCCCCATGTCAATTAATGGGCTAAAGAATATCATGAATAAATTCGAAGAAACAGATGAATTAGGTGGTGCAGCAGGGAGAGGGAGCCGGCCCATTCTCATGGCAGTTGGTGATGAAGCTGCTGTTGCTATAGCCGACCGTGCAGCATATGCCTCAAATTCTGCAGCCAGAGTTGCAGCTGAGTCACGGGAATTGTCTCTTTCCTGATCAACAGTTCAAAAGATTTTGCGGTGTGCTTTACACTGGTATCCCTACAAGATTCAGAAAGTGCACCAAATAAAGACCCGACATAGGCTATAACGCTGTGACGTAGCCCTTCGTTTTGGAAATGAACGAATGACAGATCGCCGAGGAATATTTTTTGGAAGGATGAGGCACATTTTACTCTGCACGGTGCTGTGAATCTACAGAAATGTCGTACATGGGGTTCTACTCCGCCACATGTTGTGCACGAATATCCACTGCACTCACTTTATGTCACTGTGTAGTGTATTTACAAACGCTCTTTCATTTTCGGTCCGCTTTTCTTCGAGGAGATGACATCTCGCTGTTCTCTTAGGTATACAGCAGGTTAAAGGATGTCCTTGCGCAATATGCGATCCCAGCTTTGCAAGAACACAACTGCGCCCAGGCCCCTATTTTCATGCAAGATGGGTGATAATACATGTCGCTTGCTAGGTGAAAAGTTTGCTTCGTGAAACCTTCGGTAAGGACCACATCCTCTCTAGCGAATTTCAAGATGTGCGGTCTTCCAGATTCTCCGACCCAAACCCATGTGACTTCCAGCTTTGCAAGAACACAACTGTGTTCAGGACACTATTTTCATGCAAGATCGATGACACAATATGTCGCTTGCCGGGTGAAAGGTTTGCTTCGTGAAACTTTCGGTAACGACCAAATCATCTCTGTCGGGATATATGAAACATCGTGTCTATCACGGATTCATCTGGACTCTTCCTGACCTGAAGATTAGCATACGACGACATATCGCCCTGATTACACCAGTTGTGCTGTGAGCAGCTGTGGACTATGCCGTCTTACGGATGTAGCATGTTGCTGAATCGGGAGACCATCCTGAACACATGTTGTAACTTGTGACAATATCATAAAAAAAGTGTCAGAACGTGTTTGATCGATCCCACCCTTTTCTGGGATCTACACCACATTATGACTTCTTACAGAGCGTTTTTTAAACTGGAGGTTTTACTTGTTTCAGCATATTCCACGAGGGCACCGATTAATGAATTTACTTACGGTGTTTCAGCGTCCTGCGATGTACACACCCCGCACTGCAGCACTCGGAACACCGTCTGTTTAGTTATAACACTGCTACACCACTGTCAGAAGCAGACAGATATGCGGATTTAGGTCCCAGTCAAGTACTTGATTTTAATTTTTCACTTACATCCAACAAAGCGGACACCTGCAACCTGTAACTCAATTCCACCTCAATCTGCAACATAGTGGCAAATTTATATACTGCTGACACTCATCTAAAATTTCTGTTTCCATAATGTTGTAGGGCGTGAGTGGTGAACACTGGTACACTTTTCAGACTTCTGCCCTTTGCCAGCTCTGTAATAGAAGTATAATATATTTTCTTAGTGTAGTTTTAAACGATGGCTTTAAATTTTTACGTGCTGCAGTGTTTCTTCTGAAATAACAAAAATTGCTACGGAAAATTAAGGTTCAAATGTGAGAAAATTTTCCGAAGTACATCATCATGCACCAAAGATGATAACTCTACTGAAGTTTAAAAGCGTTGGAACCAAGAAAATCTTGTCAGTACCACAGTGTTTGTCTATCTGTTACATTATTACTCTACTCATACCACCAATCAGTAAATGAAATCAAATTGAGCAGGAGTATTACCAAAAACCATTGCAAGTTAAACAGAAACTAGTGCAAAATTACACAAATTTCCGTTTTGAAGAAAAGTAAAATTGTTAGGACAAAAGAATCTAAGTTCATTTGCAAATATCACAAGATCCACGGTAAAAGATCTTCTGGTTCATGGTACAAGGTGGTCCATGGCCGACGAAGTACGACTTAAATGTCCACCTGTTATATAAATACTCGTAAAATATATAGCAATGTACTCATAACAAAATTCTGTAACTCAGGAATTAACAGTACATTCCATACAGCTTTAGTAAATTATACATCACGTAAATGTCTAGAATTCTAAATATTTACAAATGTCGCATAAAACACAGCTTCACGTGTAACAACAAGACTGCAAAAAATGGCGAAACCTGCTTATGGCGGTCCCTAGTGCGCATTCTTTTATATCGTTCTAAAATCAGTCGCTAGACTGAAGTAGGCCTACCCACCAAAAAACATCGAGTATTGCTAGGTAAACTATACTCTAGGTACAATGCTCTCCGGTACATAATTTATACATTATTTTATGTTATGGGTCATTCACCTCTCTGCAGAATTTTGGTCAATCAAATGTCATTTCCATCAGTCAGGCGAGGAAAAGTAAATAAACAACAATGCAGTACAACACAGATTTCTCAACGTCGGTGTGCCGCAGTTTATAAGCTCGTTCTGCCGCTGGCTGACAAGGTCGGCGGTGTCAACATAGAAACCATTACGAAAGAGGAAGCCATGTCCCACTGTCATCGACTCACCGCTCGACACGTCAGATGCGCGTCATCAGTACTACGTGTGTGTGTGTGTGTGTGTGTGTGTGTGTGTGTGTGTGTGTGTGTGTATGAGCGCTACACTGTACGAGCGTCACGTTGTCTCACAGGAGCCGCCGATGTTCTCGTGTTTCTGACAGAAAGTCGCCGGTTGTCAGAAATAAAACGAGAGAGGTAGTGAAGTAGTTTGGTGGTTGACACAATGGAGTCACATTTGAAAAAGTGAATCTATAAACTCCATCACAGAAAATGTGGTAAATGTTCTTTCAAAAAAGAGGCGAACCATTTCATTTTGCATATTTACCTTATACGAGTTTGTACTCCGTATGTAATGATTTCGCTGCCAAAGGGGAATAGTATCCTAACCTGCCATTCTTCTCTCATGATTTAAACCTTCGAATGAATTATTCGTTTTTTATAACCGTCCATTCTTAGGGGAGAGAAGAAATGTGCAACCATCGGTAACATGAATTGAAAGTATAGAAGGTACAATGATCAATCAAAACATTATAATCATCAGCTTAACAGCGTGTTGGTCCCCTAATGGATAGCAATACAGCAGCGTTTCTGCTTGGCATCTATTCGACATACCCTCTGTAGGCTGTCGGAGTTCTGTGGAACCAAATGTTGACGCACATATCACGCAATTCCTGGAAAGTACTGACCAGTGGTCTGTCCGAGCTAAACTAGCGACCAATAGAGTGCCAAATGTGTTCCATCGGGCTCAGATGAGGCGAACCTGGCGGCCAAGCCATCAATATGGCACTATCATGCTTCTCAAACAACTGAAGCACGATGCTGACACTGTGATGCGGACAGTTATCTCACTGGAAGATGCCATCGCTTATCCCGCTGAAATATGCCATCACCGACAGGGACGACATCCGCACGAAGGGATGCAGATAGGTACCACACAATAATTTTTCACAAGGTCCACAGCTGTCATAGCGTCTTGATTACTACCATAGGTCCCAGCTCAAGTGAATGTACCCCACAGCACAATACTTTCCCACCAGCCCGCATCCGTGACACTGCAAATTTCGAGCAGCCATTCGCCTAGATAACAACGTATCCAGACGCGGCCATTGACCTGGTGTAACAAGAAACGTGATTCATTCAACAAGACGACATGTTTTCATTGATACACGGTCCAATATTGATGATCCCTTGTCCATTGCAATCAGAATTGACGATCTCGTTGGGTGAAATTGGGAACTTTCAGGGGACGTCTGCTGTAGAGCCCCATGTTCAGCAGTGTGCGCTAAACGATGTGCCCCATAACACTTGTGCCTCCACCTGCATTATACATTGTCCTCATATTAGGCAACAGAGCGCTGCTTATCCTGCTAAGAGAGCGGACAAGTCTCCGACATCCACAATCAGTGGTCAGGCTTCGACGTCCAACACTTTGTCGCCTACTCGTGACTTCACCGCCTTTCAACAACTTTTAACAAGTGCTCACTAGAGCTGCAGGCGAACAGCAGACCACCGATTCGAAGACTCTCAGTTCCAAGGCGCTGGGCCACATTAATCAGCCTATTTCCGGCCGTATCAACCCAGATTACTTCGCTTACATACTTTCCACATCACATCACGCGTCTGCAAAGCCACAGGCAACATTCAATTTCCCAATGGACTATGATCAATGTTTTAGCTCATCATCGTAGAAAAAGTACCATTCTACTGGAAACCATGTGGATAGGAAAAGAAATGCTTAAATACGAGGGTTGCCCAGAAAGTAAGGCACCGCATTTTTTTTTCTCAGTTGAAAACAATGCTACGAATGCGAAACGTTACGTATGTATTATTTAAAGTCTCCGGAGTAAGCGCGCCAAGTTTCCCCTGACAAACAGCGTAGCTGCAGGACAATTTCAAAATGGCGTCAGTAGGTGATGTACGTTACAAACAACGTGCCGTCATTGAATTTCTCACTGCAGGTAAAGAAACTGTGGAGAATATTCACAAACGCTTGTGCAAAGTCTATGGGGCATCTGCTGTCGACGAAAGTACAGTTAGTCGCTGAGCACAGGCGGCGTTTCGGCGGAGCTCCACGATTTGCGCCGGCCGAAGTGGCCGTGCGGTTAAAGGCGCTGCAGTCTGGAACCGCAAGACCGCTACGGTCGCAGGTTCGAATCCTGCCTCGGGCATGGATGTGTGTGTTGTCCTTAGGTTAGTTAGGTTTAAGTAGTTCTAAGTTCTAGGGGACTAATGACCTCAGCAGTTGAGTCCCATAGTGCTCAGAGCCATTTGAACCAATCCACGATTTGCAGCGGTCGGGGAGATCATCCACGGCTGTTACACCTAACATCCTGCAGCGAGCTGATGTCATTCGCGAGGACAGCCGCATAACGACTCGGCAGTAGGCGCTGCATCTGTCAGTCAGCAAAGGAAGTTCACAAGTGAAGCACTGGCTCCGCCACCAGGGCAAGGATTGTTACCGACGGGGCATACACGCATTGTTTCGCGCTGGAGGTAGACCATAGAACGGGGTGGAGATTACGTGGAAAAATAGGGTGTGTAGGTAAAACACCGTTTTTTGGTGTGTGTAATTATCATTACGTTCAATAAAGAGTTGTTGAAGAAAAAATGCTTTGCATTACTTTCAGGACAACCCTCGTGTTACTTTTATAAGATACAGTTTTTGGTACACATGTGGGTAGTTGCTGCTAACCTAAGAAAACCTTAAGCATCTTTTCTAGACCGATATCAGCACGTATGTATTGCACAAGATGCATAACACGAATGATGAATTGTATTGTATTTTATTAACCAACAGTTTTCAGTCCAAGACCATGCACTCGGTAGTATGTGGTATGCAAAACAAAAATGAAATAAAATTAGGATGTAACGTTCTTGAGAAGATACTTACGTCAACGTGCTGTTATAAATCAGACACTACGTGTCATACATCTTACGAAAATGCAAGACACATAATTTCAAACAGGTTCAGTACACAATGACTGTGTGAGAAGCATGCTCTGATCATTTCAAACCAAGACAATAAACCGGCTCGGGAAAGCCAAAAACAGTATCACATATATTCACTAACATCATGGCCAAAAACCGTGAAATCCGAAGATATTGCACATGGATCACAAATGAAGAAATTAAACATTACTAAGTACAATGGTAAAACACTTGCTCTTCAAATCCTTTACAAAATAATATGAGGATCGTTCAATAAGTAATGCCCCACTTTTTTTCTCAGAACATACTTATTGTTAAGAGTCAGAATTTGGTGACAATATACATCAACATGTACTGACCGTGTCCTATTTTTCTACGTAGTCTCCATCATGTTGTACCGCCATACTTCAACAGTGTGGAAGAGTACGTATTCCCTGTTGGTAAAAGCAGGCGTAGCCATGTTTTCACTGCATGACTGACGCTCTTGTCGTATTCAAAGTGTGTTCCCCATAGAGAATCTTTAAGCGGCCCAAAGAGATGGAAGCCCGAGGGTGCCAGGTCTGGACTGTAGGGTGGATGAGGCAATGATGTCCAACCCAATTTGGCGATGTTTTCCCGGGTTCCCATACTTGATTCTGGGGATGCATTATTGTGTTGGAGCATGATTTCTGCTGGATTCTTGTCTGATCGAAATGTCGGAAACGGTTCTTGAGTTTATTAAGAGTTTTTACGTACACCTCTGAATTGATGGTTGACCCTCTTGGCATCACATCCACGAGTATGATGCTATCACAATCCCAGAAGACTGTCACCATGACTGTCCTGGCAGAAGGTGCTGTCTTGAATTTCTTCTTTTTTGGTGAATGAGGATGATGCCACTCCATGGACTGCCTTTTTGTTTCCGGCGCAAAGCGGTGCACCCAGCTTTCGTCCCCCGTAACGATCCGTGATAGAGAGGCCTCTCCGTCGGTGTCAAAACATTCCAATAATTCAGGTGAAATGGCCGTTCTTTGAATCTTGTGGTACGCAGTGAGCATTCGTGGAACCCATCGTGAGTACCTCGTTGAATATCCGAGAGTCTCGATCATTGCAGGTCTCCATTATTGCAGATTCACTTCCAATGCTGACCGACAACTGTATAGCCAATTGTCGTGTTGTGATGCGTCGGTCGGCACGAATAATGGCATCCACACGACTCAGGATGTCTGGAGCAGTGGCTGTGACAGGACGTCCCGAGAGTGGCTGATCCTGGAGCTCTGTTTCTGCATTTCCTGAGGCTGAAACTTTCTTTACCCATCGCCTGTCAACTGCAGCATCGCCATACACTGCACACAAACGTTTATGGATGTTCACCACGGTTTCTTTTTCTGAACACAATAATTCAATAACAGCACGATGCTTGCAGCGTGAGTCGTATGTAGACACCATTTTGAAACTGTACTACGGCTCTGCCATCTGCCAGAACGGTTCGAAACTTCAACGGCGCCCAGAACAAAGATGAAATGTGAAGCACCAACAACGACGTTCGTCAATGTATATTAATGGCTTTAAAAAAATGTTTGGCATTACGTATTCAATGACCCTCGTACAATGTATCGCATATAAAATATTGGGAAGACTAAAACTGAAAAGGTCCCTTAATATATAAAACAATGTAAAGGCTTTCAAATTTACAAACAAAATTTAGATAATTATTGCACCAGTTGGCCTCAATGTATAAAATATGACAAACAAATACCAAAACACAAGTTTTAAGTGTATGTAGCGAACATATTCCATTTACGGAAATTTTTGTAGCCAGTCAGCAGTTACACAGGTCACAGAAACATGAACTAAATTGTTATCGATCTTAACAAATATTTTACTAAGACGAGAATAGACGTATATCAATGATATCCTAACATAAGAAAGAGTAAAACAAAAACAACGACATAAGTTGTCAAACACGCAAGTTACAAGTAAAACAGGGCACGAACTGTAGCTTATGTGTAAATACCATCTTAACAACATAAGTTGCCACTAGTCAAAGCTATATGCAGGCATTCAGAAAAACAATCAGAATTGAAAACAGTCTTATTGACTTATAGCATTTATACTGAGGCATGAACAATGTAAGGCAACAATGAATGTAACATAAAACATTTACATGTGAAATAGTCTAAAAAAAATCAACCATAATCACTAGTCATACAGGGCCTTCATACAATATACAAGGTTCAAAAAGTGATATCAAACTATGCAAAACTACGCCAACACATTATCATACATAAATGGCATTAATCAAAATGCTACAGCGTGAGCAGCGACCATGGGGACAATGACAATAAGTTTCAGCACAATAATAAGTAATTCAGAGATAGACTTCGTCATTAAATATTCTCTCAGTATTAGTTATAGTTTATGACGCACAGAAAGTAATTCTTCAAGCGCAGCACATAACAAAGACAAAAACCACAATGTTGTCTATAAGTTAAATGGAAGGGGCAGAGGCAAAAAAAAAAAATTTAAACAGGGGTGAAGAGGGGGGTGGCCATAGTTTAACTAGTGTCAAGACTTAAACTTTTTTTGTAACAGTGAAGAATATTCGACGTTCACCACGTCCAAAACTGTAGAAGTGACGGCAGTATAGCCTGTGAGCTGATGCCACCCCTTGGTGCAGTATATTGGCTAGCTGGCAGAGTTCCCACGTGCCCATAAGCTGCAGCAGTGCCTGTGGGCAGCTGCAACCCTCCAGAGTACCGACGCGCGGCGTTCCTTTGTCTGGGCGCCAGCCGGCTGGCCTTGGAGGTCGCGTCCGCGGTTCTACATTCGCCTCGACCTTCTGTCGGAACACTCGCGCGCTCTCCGCTCAAAATTCTCGAATGCCACCAGGCGGCACTGAGTCTTACAGGTTGCCAATCGGCAGGGATATTGAATTGTTGTTTTCGATAATTCAACATGTCATTTAAGAACATTTTTGCTAGTAATCATCACTAAATAGAGCGCTCATTACAGTTTATTTTCAGTTCTACATCTACATCTCCATACATACTCGGCTAGCCTCCATACGATGCATGTCGCAGGTTACCACTACAAGTCATACCCTTTCCTGTTCCACTCGCAAATAGAACGAGTGAAAAGCTTGCGCAAGAGCCTTAGTTTCTATCTTATCTTTGTGGTCCTTACGCGAAATGTACGTTAGCGGCAGTAAAATCGATCTGCAGTTGGCCTCAAAGGCCGATTCTCTAAATTTCCACAATAGTGCCTTGCGGAAAGCGTCATCTTCCCTCCGTGGTCCCATCTGAGTTCGCGAAACACCTCCGTGCTGATCGAACTTACCGGCCACAAATCTAACAGCCCACCTGTCGATTGCTTCGATGTCTTCCTTTAATCCAACCTGGTGGGGATCCCATACACTCGAGGGGCACTCAAGGATGAGTCGCACTAGCGTTCTATACGCCGTCTCTTTTGTAGATGAGCTACACTTTCCCAAAATTCTCCTAATAAAACAAAGTCGATCATTCGCCTTGCCTAGTACCATCCTGAAGTAATCTTTCATTTTATACCCACGGTAAGTTGTAAAGTTTTAATTATGACTTTGGGTAAATAAAGTTACGGAGTTAATTTTTGCGTGTTTACAGTCCTGGTATGCATTGAAAGACCCTTGCTACAGTACCGTACTACTAGTCTAACGGCGCTACAGGAGCCCAACCAGAGTGCTGCAGCAATATAGTATCTTGTACATAGTCTGGAGCTTGTCAGATAGGTCTTACCGCCCATGTCATCTACAGATGTTGTTAATATGTGCTGCAAGAGTCCTCAGTTGAAAAAAATTGACATATACTGTATTCTGCAACCATCGTACAGTATATGAAGGAGGGATCTTGGTTTACCAGAATCACACTATTCCAGTGATGATAGCGAGCGAGAAGACAGATCATCGGTATCGATTTCTACAAAGACCAAATTTCCCTAACTTTTCCCTCTTGATCACTAATCAGTTAACTTATTATCAGTTGCCGCAAGTGACTTGTTTGTTGACTCGTAATGGCACGTGAGCTACTGAACTTCTCAGTAAGACCCTAAGCGGCACATGGATACTTCTTGTAGTTTCTACTGTGCAAAGTGCAGCAGCGGTCGAGGCACTGGATCCCATTGGAGAGTAGCGTTGTTCAGATTCCCCGTCCAATTATTCAGATTTGGGTGTTTAATTGGTGAAACCAAACGTTGGGACGTTTCTTTGTTTTAAGAACGTCACTACAGATCTCTATACCGGCCTTTGTCCTATCCCACGTTGTGCTCTGGCTCTAACGATCTCATCACCAACAGGACGTTAAACCATTGTAGCGTCTCCAACTAAAGTTTGATCACTATTTCTGCAACGCTTTCTTACTGACCAAGCATATCTGCGACAAAGCGCACAGGTCTTCTTTGCGTCGTGGCGCAGTGGTTTGCGTACTGGACTCATATTCTGGAGGACGGCGGTTGAAATCTCCGTCTGATCATCCAAATTTATATTTACCGTGATTTCCCTAAAACGCTTAAAGCGAATGCCTGGATGGTCGGACGGTTTCCTTCCCTAACCCGACGTTGTGCTCCGTCTCTGATGACTTCGTCGTCACTTCCTTCCGAATTTAGCGTTGTCTTAAGTGCAATATTAACACTCCCTGCCGCGCGGGATTAGCCGAGCGGTCTCAGGCACTGCAGTCATGGACTGTACGGCTGGTCCCGACGGAGGTTCGAGTACTCCCTCGGGCATGGGTGTGTGTGTATGTCCTTAGGATAATTTAGGTTAAGTAGTGTGTAAGCTTAGGGACTGATGACCTTAGCAGTTAAGTCCCATAAGATTTGACACACATTTGAACATTTGAGCACTCCCATACCATAACATCACCTCCGCCGTACTTCACTGTTGGCACTACACGTGGGGCCAGGTAACGTTCACCAGGCATTCGCCTGATCCAAACCCTTCCGTCGGATTGCCACAGTGTACAGCTTGATTCACCAATCCAAATCATTCGTTTCCATTCATACACTTTCCAGTGGCGTCGCTCTTTACGTCAACTCAGGTGTTACCTACAACTGAGTGCTGAAACGTGTCACTTACGACAAGTTGTTCTACCACTGTACCACATCCTTTGTAACTTCCTACGGGTATTCTGCTAGCCGCACTGTTGAAAGCATCTGAGAACTACCGTGTGGTTCCTTCCTCTGACTTCATGCCATTTTTTACAACCCCCATCTTCAGTACTCGACGGCCTCTGCCCTCCGAAAATACATGAAGTGTGCCCTGTCTTGCATTGTTCCACACGTTTCCACTTCACAATCACGACAGTCGACTTGGGCAGCTTTAGAAAGGTTGAAATGTTACTGATGGAGTCGTTGTATTGTATTGTATGGAACTGGGGACCTAGAAACGACGGTGAGGCTTCGTCTCCGCCGTAGCCCTAAGTGGTTCATAACTCCACAACAGGCTACAGCAGTTTATTCACGCCACCGCCGCCCCACACCGTACCCAGGGTTATTATGCGGTGCGGCCCCCAGTGGACGCCCCCTCCGCCCCCCATCCCCCGGAAACGTCTCACACCAGACGAGTGTAACCCCAATGTTTGCGTGGTAGAGTAATTATGCTATATGCATACATAGATAAAGTGTTTGCGCAGCAATCAAAAATGGCTCTGAGCACTATGGGACTTAACATCTGAGGTCATCAGTCCCCTAGAACTTAGAACTACTTAAACCTAACTAACCTAAGGACAACACACACATCCATGCCCGAGGCAGGATTCGAACCTGCGATCGTAGCGGTCGCGCGCTTCCAGACTGAAGCGCCTAGAACCGCTCGGCCACCACGGCCGGCGCGCTGCAATCGTCGACATAGTGTAACTGAGGTGGACTAAGGGCAGAGGTGGATGGAAAACCGCCTTAAAAAGCATCACGCACTGGCCGGCACACCGGACCTCGACACCAACCTGCCGGGCGGATTCGTGCCAGGGACCGGCACGCCTTCCCTCCCGGAAAGCAGTGCGTTAGATCGCGACTAACCGGCGGGCGATGGAGTTGTTACTCAGGTGAGATCCTATGCGTAATGCACGTTCGGAATCACTCAGCTCTCCTGACCGGCATTCTGCTGTTACTGCTTCTCACACAATACGTTACTCTATTGTCTTCTTTTATACTGTCTGGTCCGTCTCTCGCGACATCCAGCGGTCAATTCCAAATTACATATTGGTGTCCGAATTGTGTATTGTGCATTGTGTATTCAACTGGGGACCTAGAAACGGTGGGGAGGCATCGTCCCGCCGTAGCCCTCAGTGGTTCACAACTCCACAACAGGCCACAACGGCCCATCCACCCCGTCGCCGTCCCACTCCGAACCCAGGGTTATTGTGCGGTTCGGCCCCCAGTGGACTCCCCCGGGAACGTCTCATACCAGACGAGTGTAACCCCTATAATATCCACGACACTATGTTCTAGCCACAAGATGTTAAAATGAACTAAGTATACAAACTTCAACAAATATTATCGATACTACGTATAAAAAGACTGTATCGTGTAAAAATGACGATAATTATTTCATTATTTCTGTAATAATTTAATTTCTGTGTGAATTAAAACTATTATCAGAGAACTACATTCATAGACGACGACAATTATAATATTTTTTTGTTGTCTGTGATAATTGTGGTTCAGTTGTTCTTCCCGTGCTAACCGATGAACTGTTCGGACGTGAGACGTGTGAGGTCTGTAAACAGAAAACTTGTAACTATAGTGTTAATTATTATTTCAAAAATAGAATCGCTATTGTCTAGAGGTGAATTTGTATTTATTTCAAATGTAATCCAATCTAATTAATGTTTTTAAGTGTTAATTTTCAGCTCCGCAATTAGGAGCGCAGCCATTGGCGCTAGTAACTTACAGCGGAGTTTAATAGTAGCTGGTATAAAAAATATGAAATATTTTTCATTGAGAATAATTTTAACTGCTAAATAATAGAGAGCCAAAGGCCTAAAGACTTTTATCTGAATATATTAACTTGATGTAAAAGGAATCGAGAATAACAATAGACAAATTGACTGTCGTCTGTCTGCCGCCATCTTAGCAAAAATATCTCCGCCGCAGTTTTGAATCGAGAATTTTAACAAACATAAATGTTGTTAGATATTAATGAATGGAAATAAATGTGCACCGGTGGTCCCGAATCTACTTTAAAAGACAGAATTCAACTCAGATTGAATCTTTAAAATAGTGCTCACAGCACGTTACGTAATATCAATTTCTTATTTGCTGATGTATGAAGCCTAATTATTTCGGACGATTTGCATGAAATATTTTAATAGGAGACATACGTCAGTGTTGTGCGCGGGTAGTATTTTGTGACTAAATGTTCCTTTTGCTAGAGAAAAATGCTTCCATCTTACGTAAAAGTTGTGTAAAATCTGATAAATGATATGCAGTTTAGTGCCACTCACACGACTTTAAAGACAACATTTCTATACAACGTCAAGTGAAGATTTCTTTAGCAGAGTGAGAAATATTAGCCGTGATAATCATTTTTGAGATCAAACGAATTGTTACGCTGACAACAGGTAACTGGTTTTATATATTTTTTGATCTGCCTGAAATATCATTTATAAGTAATTAAAGTCACGAAATACTATAAACCGGTTCCGCCACACCCCAAATGTTTGCGTGTACGCGTACGTGGAGACAGTATTTGCGCAGCAAACGCTGACATATTGTAACTGAGGCGGAATAAAGGGAACCAGCCCGCATTCGCCGAGGCAGATAGAAAACCGCCTTAAAAACCATCCACAGGCTGGCCGGCGCACCGGACCTCGACACTAATCTGCCGGGTGGATTTGTGCCGGGGGCCGGCACGCCTTCCCGCTCGGGAAGCAGCGCGTTAGACCGCGCGGCTAGCCGGGCGGGCTGATGTCCGATTACTTTTGATTAGATAGCTATCTGGTCTCCTCCGTGGCTGACTTCCTTAAAATTATGCTGACAACTCATATTGTGGAAACCGCCTACATCAAAAATATCTAGACGCCTATAAGTGGACATTAATATGCGATGTGTCCACCCTTCGCCTTTATCTGGTAGTTCTATCTTCAGTCTCTGTGGCTACTTACTCCAAGATACTTTACCATTGTGACTGTTTTTCTAGTAATTGACCAACGTTCTTGTAGTCAAATGATGTCGAGTATTTTCGTCTATTGACTCCCATTATTTATGTAGAAGTTCTGCTGTTGTGCACCCATAGCTGAATATAATTAAATCTTCCTCCATTATGTACCATCACTAGTCCAACTACACAGCTTACAAGCAGCGTTATAGTAGTATAAAACTTGTCTGTAAATCATTTACATAAATTTGCATACCTTTTCTGATATTAAAGAAGCACATTTTTTTCTAGACAACGATGAGCAACGCTAACAAAGCTTCCCAGAAATCAACCGGCAAGGTGGCAACCTGGGCTCCGGTATCAACAGCCTTCTGTGTATCTTAACGTGAACAGCCGCCTGAAGATGAACCTGTCTTTTAGAAATCGGTAACGGCGTTATTTTATGTGAATAAATAACATTATTAAAGATGGATGGTTGCAGTTTTCTTCTCTGCAAGAATCGACCTGTACTTCTGCAGCTTATGAGCGAAGAGAGCAGGATGTTCTTTACTTTGGCATTGTGGTTTTTACCAGAAAGCTAATTTTGTATTATTCGTTTCATAGAATTGATTTTACTTTATTTGTTAGCCTCATTTCTTTGCCTTGTTATTTTAGGCTTTGTAAGTGGTCATTACCAGAAGAAATTTGCAACTGCTGGATAAATGCCAACATTGAACTTTCACCTAGACTGATTTGCTGAAGAAATGTTACTTCCTATTTTAACTGGCTGATTAAACGTCTGATTAACTCTATAGTGGCAATATGCTTTGATTTTACTTTTACGGTACTTCATAATTTCACATATCTCTACATTTTGATGGGATTGGTTATCTCAGCCCCAGAGTGAAATCTCGTCTGAATATAGCATAATATTCGCGTCTTCTTTCTTCGTGAACCATTAGTTAAATTTGCTGTAGACGAACATTTAATTTCGAATAAACATTGGTTAACTTGCTGTCGATGAAGATTAAAATCTTATTAAAAAAAGAAATTGCAGTAATTCTCCGTGCCATGTCATTAAAATGCATCACGAAGTAATGAAGCGGTGCCTTTTAAATACCGACAAATTTCAGTGCGGTTTTGAAGATTCCCTCTCTGTTACTAGCCTTCTAATAATAATAAAAAAATACCGATCAAATGCACAGAATATGACTGTGTTATTCAAAAATTAGTAACTGTGGCATCGAGATTTCTTTCCTATCCGGAACTAACCCAAAATTAAACTAATCACGTAGAATAGTATTTTCTACAGGGGAAACAATGAATAAAGATATATACATTCATGTTGTTCCTCTACGTTTTTGTCATTATTTTATCTTCCCGCCTTCTATTAGGTCCTCTTGCCGGTTTTTCCTTATTTACCAGAATCCCGCAAAGGATTTTCGGATTCTGCTTGCAAGCTATTTGCCTCACTGCCTGTCCCACCTATCTTCTTTTCAGTTTCACTGCATTAATCATTAATTCTCCCTTTTCAGTTTGTTTCCCAATCCATTTGCATATTTTCCTTACTTTATTACTACTACTCAACCTGCGCCTCTCCGTTTCTCGTTAAACAACCTCAGTTTTAACATGTTTTTCGCATTAAAAGCCCATATCTCACTGCCATAATTTGAAACCGATAAATACGTTGATTGCAAGCTTTCCTTTTCACTCTCAGGGGGAATTCTTTATTTAGTCTATCAAAAGTAATCAAGTTTTCAGCCGTAATATTACAGAGATATTTCGTGATTAGACGACGGAACAGTTTAGTGCTAAAAGAAATTGTTTTCAGTGTTCCACTTACAAGTTATGCCAGGTATCATTGTTACTCAAAAGCATTATTTTAACATGCGTGTGGGCTGATGACGTCGTAATAGTTGCAACTCCGAAGAAGAAACAGTAGAATGGTGCAAGTCATATCACACACTCTTAAACTATAAAAATTAAACGTGAACAAAAAGAAATCGAAAATGATGGTAGCGTGGAAAAATTCTGAATAAATTAAAACCAACATAAAAATTATTAACGTCCGAATAGATAACGTGGAACAATTTTGTTATCTCAGTAGTATAATCGCAGAGGAGAATAAGTTCTAAATAGAAGTGAAAACAAGGACTGCATTGGTAAAACAAGAATTTATAACTAAGAAAAACATTCTAACCAACAAACATTGTCTATAGATGTCAGAAAATGCTTTGCAAAAACATATGGATTCTATGGAAGTGAAAGTTGGAGTGGATTGGAAAGGAATTAGCTTGAAGCTACTGAAATGTGAATATGGCGGAAAATGACAAGAACGAAATGGACGGAAATACAAACCAACCTGGAAGTCTCAAATGAAGTCAACGAAGAGAGAAGATTTCTAAAGCAAATGGAAAGGAGAAAAATAAAATTTATTGAACAGATCGTCAGACACAATACTTTAATCGTTAACATTCTTGAAGGGAAAGAAAGGAAGAAGAAGGTCAAACGAACAGAATACAGTAGCTACTTTGGCAAGGCATTAGCCTTTAGAGTGTGTATGCGTCTGTGGGCTGCAAGCGAGTTTATTTGTAGTTCGATCCTTGGTTAGTTATAGGATACATAGTGTCTTCCCGTCGATTTCATATTTAGTTTAATTAATAGCCTGATCCTCATTAATTTCATTGACTAATTGTGTCTGCGCGGCTTGTTGAAATAAATTAATGACAGACGGTCGCCAGATAATGTTGGTTAGTTATACGATACATAGTGTCTTCCCGCCGATCTCATATTTAGTTTAATTAATAGCCTGATCCTCATTAATTTCATTGACTAATTGTGTTTGCGTGGCTTGTTGAAATAAATTAATGACAGACGGTCGCCAGATAATGTTATCTCCCGAAACCTGACATTAATCGAATTATTACTCACACAAATGCTCAGGATCAAGGAGCGCTTGATCAGTCTTAATCACAGGGTTGAAAAGCTGTATTATGACCAAGACTCGATTCCAGAGCTGGAAATTGGGTTGGGAAACCAACACATGATCTGTTACTTGGGTTGGTCGGGGGCAAGAAATTGCTAACACAGGAAACCTCATTAAAATTGTGTATATTGCTAATGAATTTCACATTACATTAACAAGATGAGGTAAAAAAGGACACGAAATTCCGTTGCACAGTGGGATGCTATTCGATGACATGTCATCGTTATTAGCTCAGTTAGCTGACGTTTTATAGCACTAAGATATTGGCGCAATAGTAAGCACTGCTTTGTAAATGGCCATCGGAAACGTGAGTGTAAATGGCGGTTGAACGCTACATACTTTATCAGAGATTGCGCAGTGCCACACTCCATTGTTTCCGTTGAACACGAGATAACGCAAAAGAAACATCACGACGGCGTTTTTCTAGCTACAGTGACATTACTTGCAGAATGCAATACGGATTCTGACGTCGACGTGAGCCACAGTGATGCGTGGACTTCAAAGTCAGACGCGCTGCGTATCTTATCAGAATGCCAGTGAGTGCGAATGACAATTTCACGACACGTCATGGTAGAATGACTGAATAGTAATTACCATGCGTTCGAAGACCCGATTCTTTCAGCTTTCATGGAGACAATCGTTATGACACACCTGCTCTTTTATACAGACCGTCTAGAAATCACGTAAGCCACTGACTTCCTTTTCGTCGGTTAGCTTCAGAAAGACTCCCTCACTCTTATGCTGCCAACCCAATCGGTATCTGCAGACACGCTCCTCCTCCGCTCTTAACATGGGAATGACAGGAAAGCTTGACTCTCTTGGGTTTCCCGATGAGGTCGAGGCCTGCGATTGAAGCCCTTTTTATCTTCTTGGCAGAGTTTGAATATAACAACCTCGTCCTCATTCCCTGTAGAATATCATCGATGTGCCGATGTGCTGTAAGGGTGCCGCGGATGACAACCAAAGGGGTCCTGCTCTAAAGTAAAATAGCACACCAGACCAGCAGCCATATGGCGGGCAACAATCACTTCGGTATCCCAACGCTGTCTCCAGATACGTCCTAGAGCCTCACTGACTAGAGTAGAATTGTCTTCAAATGGTTCAAATGGCTTCAAGCACCATGGGACTCAACATCTGAGGTCATCAGTCCCCTAGACTTAGAACTACTTAAACCTAACTAACCTAAGGACATCACACACATTCATGCCCGAGGCAGGATTCGAACCTGCAGCCGTAGCAGCATCGTGGTTCCGGACTGAAGCGCCTAGAACCGCTCGGTCAGAGTGGCTGGCAACTGTCTTCAGTGAAGACTCCTGCTTCTAACCGAGCCCCGATGACCACCGGCAACTTTTCTGGGGACGCCTCGGTCAGCGGTGGGAGACCAACCTGACTGTCGCCCGCCATGTATCCCGGCACCCAGGAGTGATGGTCTGAGGCGCCATTTCATTCCACAGCAGGACTCCTTTGTTTGTCATCCGCGGCACTTTTAGCACAGCGGTACGTCGACGATATTCTACGCCCATTTCGTTACCCTTCAAGGCAAACCATCCTGCTCTTACAGTTCAGGACTTGGCTAGAGTTTCTACTGCTTGTCTTCGTGCTTGCCAAACCATACCTCGGCCAGGAAGGTCCCCGGATCTCTACGCAGTTGAGAACGTTTGAAGCATTAAGGGCAGGGCCCTGTAAGCAGCTCGGGATTTTGATGATGTACCACGCCAGTTTGGCAGAACCTGGCTCGATATCCTTCAGGAAGACATCCAATGGCTCTATCAATCAATGCCAAACTGAATAACTGCTTGCAGTGGGGCCAGAAGTGGACCGATGCCTATTGACTTGCTCAATTTGTGAAGTTCTTTCTCTTGGATAAACCCTCCAGTTTTCCTTCAACTGTAATCATTTGTTTGTCTTTGCATGTACATAAAATCTACCGATTTGTTTCCCATCCGGATAATTCCTTCGTGGTGCATCGTTTTGGTTCGTCTTCGAGCGTAATTAATGTTTATTTGTAGGAGTATGTCAATTTAATTACTTGCACGAGATTACAAATAACTCCAAGAAATTTAGCTATAAACAAATAGCACTCCCTCACTAAAATACACAAATCAAAAAAAGTATTGAATCACCCCGGTTCCCAGAACTCCTGAAGATAGACGTTGTCTATGGATATTGTATCACAGACACAGTCTCTTCGACTGTTCAGAGATGTCACTATTCACTATAACCCCCCCCTCCTCCCCCTCCCCCCCCCCCCCGCCCTGTTAGACGGAGGGTGTCCGACAGCTGATCAGTTCCAGTCATTCCACCAGGAAGGAGGTACACCGTTCCTGTTGTCTGTAGCTCAACCATGCCTAGACAGCCAATACCGCTGTTCGATCGCGTCCGCATTGTTACTTTGTGCCAGGAAGGGCTCTCAACAAGAGAAGTTTCCAGGCATATCGGAGTGAACCAAGCAATGTTGTTCGGACTTGAGGAGATACAGAGAGACGGGAACTGTCGATGGCATGCCTCGCTCAGGCCGCCCAAGGGCTACTATTGCAGTGGATGACCGCTACCTACGGATTGTGACCCGGAGGAACCCTGACAGCAACGCCACCGTGTTGAATAACGCTTTTCGTACAGCCACAGGACGTCGGGTTTCGACTCAAACTGTGCGCAATAAGCTGCATGATGCGCAACTTCACTCCCGACGTCCGTGGCGAAGTCCATCTTTGCAACCACGAGACCATGCAGCGCGGTACAGATGGGCCCAAAAACATTCCGAATGGACCGCTCAGGATTGGCATCATGTCCTCTTCACCGATGAGTGTCGCATGTGCCTTCAACCAGACAATCGTCGGAGACATGTTTGGAGGCAACCTGGTCAGGCTGAACGCCTTAGACACACTGTCCAGTGAGTGCAGCAAGGTAGAAGTTCCCTGCTGTTTTGGGGTGACATTATGTGGGTCCGATGTACGCCGCTGGTGGTCAAGGGAGGCGCCGTAACGGCTGTACGGTACGTGAATGCCACCCTCCGACGGATAGTGCAACGGTATCGGCGGGATATTCGCGAGGCATTCGTCTTCATGGACGACAATTCGTGCCCCCATGATGCATGTCTTGTGAATGACTTCTTTCAGGATAACGACATCGCTCGACTAGAGTGGCCAGCACGTTCTCTAGACATGAACCCTATCGAACATGCCTGGGATAGGCGAAAAGGGCTGTTTATGGACGATGTAACCCACCAACCACTCTGAGGAATCTACACCGAATCGTCGTTGAGGAGTGAGACAATCTGGACCAACAGTGCTTCGATGAACTTGTGGATAGTATCCCACGACAAATACAGACATTCATCAATGCAAGAAGACGTGCTACTGGGTATTGTACCGGTATGTACAGCAATATGGACCACCACCTCTGAAGGTATCGCTGTATGGTGGTACAACAGGCAATGTGTGGTTTTCATGAGCAATAAAAAGGGCGGAAATGATGTTTATGTTGATCTCTGATCCAGTTTTCTGTACAGGATCCGGAACTCTCGGAACCCAGGTGATGCAAAACTTTTTTTAATGTGTGTATATCTCCTTGTGTGGTAACGAACCAAAATGTTCGTTTACTATGAAGTCATGCGTCCTGACGTCTCTTTATCCCTATCACACTTAAATGTTTCATTATCATTTTGAAAAGCCTTGTATGGTTTAAAATAACACTTTCTTCACTTTTGCTTGTCGACTTCTTACGTTTTGCTAGCTATAGTTGCTTTGATTTTTTTTATATAATTATTTTTGATTCGCTAGTGCATGTGAACTTTTTGATTTCTCTGTTTTCTACTGCTGCTTCTCTTCTGACTTTCTTTTCCATTTTGTTTATTGTTAAGTCACATTTTGTCTGAAGTAGGTCCTTACCCTTCGAACTCTTCTTTCAGAGATTTTCTTCTTCTCAATTCTTGCCTTCTTGATAGAGGACAAACTGAAGTAGTAACAAATATGCCGCTGTTGAAAGATCACTCACAAGACATCTTGTCAATTTGCAATGAGGAAATTTTCTTAGGAAAATGTCCAGAGCCTCTTTGTTCCATGCCACGGTATATAGAAGTTCTGACTGCAGTTCGTGGAGGTATCAAACCACGATGAAAAGTCGAACTCAGGTGTCACGTATGGCATGGTAATGCTAATAATTTTTGTATTGTCATGTACCAAATCTGTGATATAAAATTCATTTCGGTCATTTGAATTTTTATAAACGTTGAAACTTCGAATCGGAGTTCGAAACTGGAGCAACGCCAACGGCGGGCATAGCTCTCACTGACAGAGCAATCGATGGTCGACTTACGATATGACTAAACTAGGAGAGGGGTACTGGAGGAATTGCAGCAGTGGCTGCCGGACTGTGAGTCGTGCGTGGACAGATCAGAGTGCGGCACTTTGTTCTGCCAGGACGTAAAACAGCCCACACACTGCTGCAGAGCGAAAGTTTCGTTCCGGTCCATATACACTAACAAAACCTTTATTAACGTGAGAGTGTAATATCAAACACTGCTTTAAATAAGGTGCACTATCAACACAATGCCTTTTTCGTTGTTGCAGAAGTTTGAGGAGCATCTCGATGTTGCCGGGTGTGTTTCGATTAAACATACGTATGAAAAGTTTTAAAAATATTTGCAGAAGACCACAAAATAAAGAACGTAAGAGAATTGAACATTGCATTTCATTATGTTCATAAAAGCTTAAGCAACCAGATACCGGACCGATACTCTTATACACTTGCGCACATGTAACTCAGTAATTCAGAGGTATAAACGTAAAACAGTAAAGGAAGAAAGATGAAGGGAGAAAGATGGGAGAAGGTGAAGCGACAGTGGAACAATAGAAAGCAACGGTTAACATCGCTGCCTTCGGTGCGGCAGTAACTGGTTCAGCGTGCTAGTACCTTCTTAGATGTATTCTGTGGTACAGAGATCTGGTACGAGGTCCACACACCCCATTGTGAGGACTAGTGAGGAATTGCTTGTATAAAGAAGCAAAGGCATCACCAGATTTCATCTACTGGCAATAACGTCTGGAGGGCTTGGCGACATGCTGGTCACGTGTCCCATGATCATAGATCGCTCCTCATACGGTCTTGTATGCAGCAGTCGGGTAATTGGAAACAACCTGATCCGTGAGTAATGTTTACTTTTCTTACTTTAAAGAAGAATTCAAGTTATTATGTGATCCCAATTGCTCAAAACGAAGACAAAACATATCCAGATAATTGCATGTATGATTTTCACACCGAAGGTTCTGTATAAATTTAATTATATATATAGATAGTACATCCATCCTGGTACTCGACAACATCGATGACTTTTGCCTGTTATCGATATCAGTACTAGCAAGCTACAAAATATGTGACATAAAGTGCCGTATTTTTTGATTGCATTGACATAGAAGCTTAAATTTTGCACACCACCCAGGGACTGTAGACTTTAGTATGAAACATAAATTTCAACTTGATACATCTTCCTGAGAAAAAGGATCTTAGCAGATGGACAGACACATTCGTATAACATGACAAAAATATATTTTTTGTGTGGTATAATTACAAATCAATAATTTTCAAATATTTTCGTTTTGTAATATATAGACTGCATTTGGTCAAAAAAATAAGCCACGTCGGAAGAGCGTTGCAAAGGAGTCAGCTGCGGGCAGGCACATTGTGACGCAAAACAGGGCTGACAGACGCTGCCCAGCAGAGCCAGCTGGGCGCGATATAGCAACAACTGTTGCTGCAGTACGGTAGTGGAAAGACGGAAGCCTTTCTTCACTTGCCACCTCGGAAGTGTTTTGATTACAAGTCCTAAGCCCTAAACGAACATCGTATGGAACCATTCTCAGCCATTATTCTCGTCTCCGTATCACAGCCTTCACAATGAGTCTGTTACACCCAGAGCAACATTCCGGAATGCAGTATGGGGTCCTCTGCTCGACCATGGGACAGGACAGCCCGCCCTAAGTCACAAGAGAGCTGCCGCCGGAGCAGAGAGACGCCCACCAGTTGGAGGGGCGTCACGGCAACCGTAGGCTGCGCCGTCACATTGTCATCACTGTTGCAGCTGGAGAAGTTGCTGATAGTGGCATTCGAGTGGTGCCACGTTCGGCCCTGCTCTTTGCACTGCCATCAATGCCAGACGTCTATTGTTTAGCATGAGAGGCAACTGGACGCATCCACCAAGCTGTTTCTGATGTACTACAGCTCTCCACAGGTCACAATCCATGGATCATTAAAGAGTTTAACTGTGCTGAAAATCCCTGCTTCTTACCAAATTCAATGATTTTTGGGTCAACAGAAGGTACCCTATAGCTTTTAATGGGTGAGTTCCAGAGTATCAGAGTATGTTGTATAAATGGCTGTATCTTTTTATTGCATTGACGTAGAATGTGAAATGTTTTACATCGCCAAGGGACCATAGGCTTTCGCATGTGACAAAGTTCAGCTTGATATGTCCACTCGTTACTGAGCAAAAGGGTTCTTAAGAGTTGGACAACATACGGACAACAAAGCCATTTTTACCGACTGAGATGCGAAACCCTAAAAAGGAAGAAACGAAAGATGTGCTAAGAAGTCAGACAGCTAGAAGGTAAGAAATGATGTGATGAATTCAATATTTTAGATGTTTTGTTTGGTGGAGTAAGCTAAGTTGGAACAGTAATTGGAAACGACATAGAAGGGAACAACCGAGAGCTGAAGGAAACACAACAGGGTGCAAATGGCTCTGTGCACTATGGGATTTAACATATGAGGTCATCAGTCCCCTAGAACTTAGAACAGCTTAAACCTAACTAACCTAAGGGCATCACACACATCCATGTCCGAGACAGGATTCGAACCCGCGACCGTAGCAGTCGCGCGGTTCCAGACTGAAGCGCTTAGAACCGCTCGGCCACACCAACGCAACAGGTATAAAGGTCAAGAGTAATACACAAGGAAAAGATCATAGGTGGAAGAAACACATGAGAGGATGCGGAAGGAAAAAAAAATGGTTCAAATGGCTCTGAGCACTATGGGACTCAACTTCGGTGGTCATCAGTCCCCTAGAACTTAGAACTACATAAACCGAACTAACCTAAGGACATCACACACATCCATGCCCGAGGCAGGATTCGAACCTGCGACCGTAGCAGTCCTGCGGTTCCGGACTGCGCGCCTAGAACCACTAGACCACCGCGGCCGGCCGGATGCGGAAGGACTTCAGCCGTACACATAGTTGAGAAATGAAAGAAGAAAGAGTGTAATTAGGCAAAAGCGCGTGTCCGAGAGAAATTAAAAATGGGGGGTGTAGGAATATGCAATGGAATTTTGGCATATCGATGGGAAGCCACTAATGATTGCGGATGATAGATAACGATATAAGCACGAAATTCTACACAAAGGAGCAAGAGATTTTTTTTTTTTTTTGTCATCAGTCTACTGACTGGTTTGATGCGGCCCGCCACGAATTCCTTTCCTGTGCTAACCTCTTCATCTCAGAGTAGCACTTGCAACCTACGTCCTCATTTATTTGCTTGACGTATTCCAATCTCTGTCTTCCTCTACAGTTTTTGCCCTCTACAGCTCCCTCTAGTACCATGGAAGTCATTCCCTCATGTCTTAGCAGATGTCCTATCATCCTGTCCCTTCTCCTTATCAGTGTTTTCCTCATATTCGTTTCCTCTCCGATTCTGCGTAGAACCTCCTCATTCCTTACCTTATCAGTCCACCTAATTTTCAACATTCGTCTATAGCACCACATCTCAAATGCTTCGATTCTCTTCTGTTCCGGTTTTCCCACAGTCCATGTTTCACTACCATACAATGCTGTATTCCAGACGTACATCCTCAGAAATTTCTTCCTCAAATTAAGGCCGGTATTTGATATTAGTAGACTTCTCTTGGCCAGAAATGCCTTTTTTGCTATAGCGAGTCTGCTTTTGATGTCCTCCTTGCTCCGTCCGTCATTGGTTATTTTACTGCCTAGGTAGCAGAATTCCTTAACTTCATTGACTTCGTGACCATCAATCCTGATGTTAAGTTTCTCGCTGTTCTCATTTCTACTACTTCTCATTACCTTCGTCTTTCTCCGATTTGCTCTCAAACCATACTGTGTACTCATTAGACTGTTCATTCCGTTCAGCAGATCATTTAATTCTTCTTCACTTTCACTCAGGATAGCAATGTCATCAGCGAATCGTTTCATTGATATCCGTTCACCTTGTATTTTAATTCCACTCCTGAACCTTCCTTTTATTTCCATCATTGCTTCCTCGATGTACAGATTGAAGAGTAAGGGTGAAAGGCTACAGCCTTGTCTTACACCCTTCTTAATACGAGCACTTCGTTCTTGATCGTCCACTCTTATTAAGCGCTCTTGATTGTTGTGCATATTGTATATGACCCGTCTCTCCCTATAGCTTACCCCTACTTTTTTCAGAATCTCGAACAGCTTGCACCATTTTATATTGTCGAACGCTTTTTCCAGGTCGACAAATCCTATGAAAGTGTCTTGATTTTTCTTTAGCCTCGCTTCCATAATTAGCCGTAACGTCAGAATTGCCTCTTCGTCCCTTTACTTTTCCTAAAGCCAAACTGATCGTCACCTAGCGCATTCTCAATTTTCTTTTCCATTCTTCTGTATATTATTCTTGTAAGCAGCTTCGATGCATGAGCTGTTAAGCTGATTGTGCGATAATTCTCGCACTTGTCAGCTCTTGTCGTCTTCGGAATTGTGTGGATGATGCTTTTCCAAAAGTCAGATGGTATATCGCCAGACTCATATATTCTACACACCAACGTGAATAGTAGTTTTGTTTCCACTTCCCCTAATGATTTTAGAAATTCTGATGGAATGTTATCTATCCCTTCTGCCTTATTTGACCGTAAGTCCTCCAAAGCTCTTTTAAATTCCGATTCTAAAACTGGGTCCCCTATCTCTTCTAAATCGACTCCTGTTTCTTCTTCTATCACATCAGAAAAAAATCTTCACCCTCATAGAGGCTTTCAATGTATTCTTTCCATCTATCTGCTCTCTCCTCAGCATTTAACAGTGGAATTCCCGTTGCACTCTTAATGTTACCACCGTTGCTTTTAATGTCACCAAAGGTTGTTTTGACTTTCCTGTATGCTGAGTCTGTCCTTCCGACAATCATATCTTTTTCGATGTCTTCACATTTTTCCTGCAGCCATTTCGTCTTAGCTTCCCTGCAATTCCTATTTATTTCATTCCTCAGCGACTTGTATTTCTGTATTCCTGATTTTCCCGGAACATGTTTGTACTTCCTCCTTTCATCAATCAACTGAAGTATTTCTTCTGATACCCATGGTTTCTTCGCAGCTACCTTCTTTGTACTTATGTTTTCCTTCCCAACTTCTGTGATGGCCCTTTTTAGAGATGTCCACCCCTCTTTAACTGTACTGCCTACTGCGCTATTCCTTATTGCTGTATCTATAGCGTTAGAGAACTTCATACGTATCTCGTCATTCCTTAGTACTTCCGTATCCCACTTCTTTGCGTATTGATTCTTCCTGACTAATGTCTTGAACTTCAGCCTACTCTTTACCACTACTATATTGTGATCTGAGTCTATATCTGCTCCTGGGTACGCCTTACAATCCAGTTTCTGATTTCGGAATCTCTGTCTGACCATGATGTAATCTAATTGAAATCTTCCCGTATCTCCCGGCCTTTTCCAAGTATACCTCCTCCTCTTGTGATTCTTGAACAGGGTATTCGCTATTACTAGCTGAAACTTGTTACAGAACAGAACAAGAGATCTACAGCAGGAAAAAAATCATTCATTGGGTGAAATACTGTCAGCAAACTTACGGGAATGGAGGATTTGAAAATAAAAAATCGTAAAGTATTTTGCGTAACAAATAGGAAGTTTACCACCCGATTTTCAGAAAGACATTATCCTCTCACTAGCTAAAAAATGGAAGAGCACGCTACAAGGACAATATGGAACGATAAAATTGACACAAAATTACTAACCAGAATAATGTACAAACGAAACGAATGAAAATCTGAAGAGAGGCTACACAATGAACGGAAGAAGGAACAAGTTAGAACACTATAAGGTGGGGCAATGACAGAAAATGAGGAAAACATGAAGACAAAACTGAAGACATTCGATGTAGCAAATATCCAGAAGATAGGTTGAGGTGGAGAACTTCAAATCGGCTCCACAACTGACGGCAACAAAAGCTGGTATTCCCGTTTATTACACAACTTTATCTGCGTCAGAAACAGCACTCAGTGACTCATATAAACGGAAACATTTTGATAACATTCTCCTCACGTGTCTCTCATAGACTACTCGCTTTTTCCGAGCACGAGAGGTCGTGCACGTAATTCAGAGAATTATCTTTCTGTTGTGTACTTACAAAATTTAATAAACACCAGTTACGCGTAGTACCTTCAGCAATTTTCTTAGTACAATGCAAGTTCTTTGTACATATGCTGTCTTATATCTGCATTAACTTTCCTAGGTAGCAACTGTGACAATTCTAACAAAGACTGTTACTTTAGGTTCTCTATTTTATTTACGGAAGTTTTTTGCTACATTGATATACAAGACTTTATTTAGTTATTTGCTTCATTCGTGTTTTTTTTTTTTTTCAACCTCTCTTCTAGTTCCTAAACCAGGTCAAAATTTTTCACTGGTACCAATCGTATATTTTTATTAGTTGACTGATAGTAGACCTAACATTTTTAAATGCAGAACAAAAATAAACAGCATTTCTAGTAATAAACTAAAATATTAGTGTACATTTTACGTTAATAATAAAATCAAACAACAAGTAGATAAAGCATAAACAAATGGCGAAAGCTGTCTACTTTCATGACTAATGGTTCTGTTTCTAAAATATGAAACAACATATCACTATTCCCAATTTTTCATTTGTGTAACGTAACAAAAGTTGTTTTTCTTACAATTAACACAAAAAGAAAACTTAGCAGTATATCCGCTTGAACCGTGCAAATAATTAAATTAAAATTAAAAAGTAAATGCCAAATTACATAAGTTCATGTATTAAATTAATTAGTGGCATCGCTGCTAAAAATAGATTTGTGTATGATGTATAGAGGAAATGAATTTTGTAGGAAGAGGTCTCTTATTCTGTTGTTCTGTCTGCTGTTGGGGCATCTTGAATCTCCACAACAGCGGTTTCCTCCCATACGTCGCCAGTGACTGCTATCGGTAGCCTTTGGCCGGTGGCTGCTGTCTGATTTCTGTCTCGCTTATGTGAGCAGTCCTTTACATGCAAGGTATGAAGGAACGGAATCTGTTTATAAAATTTTGGATTTGCGGCGTTCCACAACTTCCAGATTTTTAATAAACATAAACGTGGCGAGTAATAGGCAATAATGCGAGTTTTATTAGTTAATTCCGACTACGCGTCATTCTCAAGCACATTTGTAACATCTGTACTTCATGTCATTTTCAAATCAGTTTTAATTATTTCACTGCATTTTATTTGTAATTAAGAGTGATTTGAAAATGACATGAAGTACAAATGTTACAAATATGCTTGACAATGACGCGTAGTCGAAATTAGCTAATCGCACGATTAATTAAAATCGTATTACAGCCTATTATGGAGCATGTTTACGTTTATTATACTCTATCTATAAAACGACTGCGTTCAGCATGGCTAAACAAAATATAGTTTTAGTGGCATAGCAGTATATTCAGTGCCACTCAGTGTAAATAACAAAAATTTAAGTAAACAGATTCTGGTCGTTAAAGTTGTTGAGTTGCATGATGCCTCTTTGAGGTTTTTTTAATGACAGTTATTGTATGACTTGTTGTTGTCGTGATCTTCAGTCTGATTCGAGGCAATCTGTACGCTGTCTATCATGTGTGAATCTGGGTTGTTTTGAAAATCAGCCTTTTGCAAATACATTAGTTTATTTTTATATTTTGAAATCGCAAACACGGAAGAACAAAAAGAGGAGCTTCAAACGTTATTAAAATGTGTGAATCTCTTCACTCTGCATAACCCACATCCCTTTGAACATGCTAGCCGTGGTCCAGCCTTGCCCCCCTCTATGGTTTTTACTCGCCACATTCTCTTCAATTGTCAGATCCAACCCCTACAACATCTTTTGCAATTTAGAAATACAGTGTTACATCAGTAGCTTCTATCTTCGCTATTATTAACATACCCTTATAAAAACGAATGAAACACCGACTGCTCATAGCCGTGAATCTTTGCCCACAATTTTTAACGGCTGTATCTTGCAGTCTGCTGTCAGTGATAACTCTGCTGAGAGCGACAGAAAGCGCCGGCTACTTCCGCCAAAAGCGCTTTCCGTTATCGCGTGTCCGATTGCGTTATCTGCATATCTACATACAAAAACGTTATGCGGGAAAGTTGGTTGATATGTGCACTCTTGTTCGTATTGACTTCGTTTCTCTATATCTTTCAGAATCGCGCGTCCTAAACTAACATCACGGGATGCTTGTGTAAACTAATTATTGCTTGCGGTGAGATACGCTGAAGTGCTGTAGTTATTTGCTAATGGCTCAACGAAAAAGCGTTGGAACATTGAAAAATTGAGTCATATGAGATAGATACACTACATTTTTAGAGAGAAGGGTTTTCGAGTCGTCCTAGAATCGAATCCGCTTGCTAGTTTAATGGCCGTTTTTCTGCTGGTAGTAATAATATTAATTTGTCTTTTGATCAGTTTATAAAATGATATTAGACACGTCAAGTCAAGCAGAAACGGTGTTGCCCGGTTACTTGTTTGTACCGATCTTGCATTAGTTGGGAAAAGGAATTAAATACGTCTCTTGTTCGTTTTCGAAACTTCTTACTTTTCACTGCCTTGATATCCACATCCAACCCCAACGTGTGGAATGTTGTCCTATCCAAATAAAGTTTTTTTTCAGAAAGGAGATCATACAAGTGTCTAGGTCATATAAGTGTCAAGGATCACGGAAATTTCAGAGCTCAAATCCAGATCCTAACAGCCTTGTTCTTAGATAAAAAGCCATATGTGTTCTCATTTAGGTTCAAATTTCTCCATACGTTCCAGAGTTATGTCTTACAGCCACGCCTTCCTAAAGCCACCGCCACCTCTAGAGACCAAATAACATCGGGACTACCATCAATCAGTCCACTACCCCAAATATTAATTCAGTCCGATTTCGATTTTGACGTAGCAACTCCATCACACACACACACACACACACACACACACACACACACACACACACACACGCTGGTGCTAACACACTGGACTCGCATCCGAACACTGGATTCTCGTCCCGGAGCATGGCGGTTCAAATCCCCTCCGACCATCCAGATTTACATTTTCTGTGGGTTTTCTAAATCTTAAATTTATGGACGGTTCCGATTTCTTTTCCAATCCTTCCCTAATCCGAGCTCGTGCTCCGTTTCGAACGACATCGTCGTAGACGTCACGAAAAACCCTAATCTTCCTTTCCAAGGTTTTTTGGTGTCTTTGGCCCAAAGAGCATGGTTTTCCAGACAATGAGTCATACATCTAAAAGTTCAGGTGAAACTGCTGGCTGCTTACGAGTCACCATTTTCCCATAGGGATGCTAGGGGTATCTTGTCTGCTAGTAGTACGTCAGATGTGGAACAAACAAGCTTTTTTGTAATTGCTTCAAGCGTACTAGTGTTAAGTTGGAATACAGTAATTGTGTAAAGGTTATTCTAATTAATTCAGAAATCATTTTACGTCATCTCAGTCAGAGTACTCACTTCGCTTATTCCTTTTGAAGCTGTGGTTCAGCAATATATTGTGTACTTGAATCTGAGTGAAAACGACACGCTTCTTACACAAAAGCACGGCGCATTCACAGAATTCGCTATCTCTGCGTGTGTACTGAGATTAAATAATCATTTAAGTTTTTCCTAAACAAGGTTCAGTCAGATTGTAGTTTCAAGGCGTCTTCCCACTCTCTTTCGGGACATTCAACGTTGGTACGGCCCTTGCCAGGTACTATTATAAAATTTCGTCTACCACGGCAGTAGCGACACCTGTGCCTTGTTTCCGAGTGTTAGTATTCAGTACAACAATAACACTCGGCTTATCAGGCGGCAGTTGGCACTGAAAAAGCTTCTAATTATCGTTGGCTTTAATATTCGACGAGTGTAGCAGGTTCCTGTACCATCAAATTAAAATTTAGTCTGAGTAGCGACTATGAAATTCTGCCTTCTAGATAACATCACGGAAATGCACATGGAATTTACATTTATACAACTTTTCTAGATTATCCCTTTTCTGTCTTAAATAGTTCAGTGAGGAGGACAGGTAAATAATTCACACGAATATTTAATAATTATCTATGATTTTATTCACAGCAAAACTTACGTCAGTTTGCAATACGTTCCGCGTACCTACAACGCAAACTTACATTACGCTTTTGGCTTGAAATAGCTCTCAAGATACATATTATCTAATTAATTCGACAAGCTCAAGTAAAGTCTAGACAAAATCCTACCGCAGAAGTGGGCTTCATAAAATACCCGCTATGCTTTTTATGTTTTCTAATAGCGAATAGAATGAAAATTACTGCAGCAAGGTTTGAAATACGAACGGAAACCTCTCTGGCATCTTAACTCTACCAATAGTCAAAGATATGGAAAACGGCTAAACTGACCTGAAATAAAATAATGTATTATACAAGGCGAGTATGTGCAGCAACGTAACGCCAGGATGTCGGCCCACGATCTGGAGAGAAGTAAATGCACCCGTTTTTTTCACACCATTCAAACTCAGTAAATGTTCTTACTCACTTCGGGTTCAGCCAGGTTTCTCTATTGCGGAGGCCAACCCTTCAGGAGTCTATAGACTTCGCGCAGAGAGGCGAGTTTCGCGCCTCCAATTAAAACCAGAGACAAAAAGGAAGAAACATGTTACCAGATCTTAACAGCTGCAAGCAATTGCTCATTAATAGAGCAGCAAAAGAATCAACAATTCTCCCTGGATGCTAGCTGAGTTGGTGCCTTTGAGATGCCGTCAGTTCCTTTGCGCATGGGGTCTCATTGCAGCTGTTCTTTGGTTAGCATGTATTGGAGTTAAAGTTTAGATCCGTGTCAATAGGGCGTCGTGAGTGTTCTTTCAGATCTTCATTGCATTTATTATATACATATATAAATGTAATAATGTATATTTGTAATAAATGTAATAAATATTATAAAGCGTTAAAAGCCAAATATTCATTTATAAAAACCCTATATACGAAGCATGTGCTGTGAAGTCTGAGACTCAGTTCCTAAGTGTTCTTTCAGAGCATCCTTGCATATATATAGGAATTGAGTCTCAGACTTCACAGCAGATGCTTCGTATATAGGGTGTTTATAAATGAATATTTGGGTTTTAATGCTTTATAATATTTATTACATTAAACTTGCAGTTATAAATGATATGCCAAAAGAAAGAGCAACTCAAACAGTTGTACCAAGAACCTTATAAATGTTCAATGTGAGCACTGGCATAGCGAAGTATGCGATTGATTGAACTTCATTGTATCCAAGCGCTGGATAGGTCGCAAGGGGCCCAATGACAGGGCTTGCTTTGCATGGCCTTCACGTTCATCTGACATAACGCCATGCGATTTTTTCCTTTGGGGCTTCATCAAGGATCGTTTTTACGTGCCTCCGCTACCAGCAGACCTCCCTGAATTAAGAAACCGGATTGAAGCAGCTGTTGCTACAACCACCGAAGACACACTTATCAACGTTTGGAAAAAACTCGGCTATAGACTTGATGTGTGCCGTGTGACAAGTGGTGCTCACATTGAACATTTATAAGGTCCTTGGTAAAACTGTTTGAGTTGCTCTTTCATTTTACATATCATTTAGAACTGAAAGTTTAATACAATAAATATTATAAAGCGTTAAAACCCATATTACAATTTTGAAAGACTCCTGCGAGGCAGAAGACTGACTTCCGTAATGAAGGAGTAGCACCACAGAGAGAGCTAAAACGTTATCTGAGTACGCGAGCGGCAGCAGAAGGCTGCAGCGCGAACCGCCGTGAGGATGATCACTCTTTGTGCGGCGCGGCGGGAAACAAAACACGTTGACGTGAGCTTAGGTGCCGAGTGCCCTGAAAAGCGAGTACGTAGAGATCCTCTGTCACAGTGATGGCAGCCCCTCCAACCTAGTGGGTCAGTTCCTCCTGGGGACCTCACTCCAAGACGTGTTCGGTGCTAGTGCCTCAGTCAATGAACGCCGATTCTCCACGCGTTGATTTTCAAAACCGGGTAAGCTGCCTCAGTATTAAGGACAAAAGTGCTGGTAAATCAAAAGGATGTCAATTGTGTCATAGACTTTTTTTTCGATGAAGAAAGCTTACGACTACGGTTCGGCTTTTTTTGTTTGGCATCTAACTACAGTATGGTTATAATTAAAGCGCAACTGCTCGCGGAGATCCAGTGTGAGCTGCAATTATTGTATAGCAGCGAAACTTCATAGACGTGCTAATGCGTTAATGAAGAACCGATTTGCACTGAAAAAAAAAATTAGTTCCAATTTTGGCCACCAGGTTCAAATCTGGGCTGTACAGCATCTCGTCAACGTCTGTGGTGCTTGTATTGACCAAATTGTGTAAGCAGTGGTTAATGAAAGAATCAAAATTATGCTTTTCTCACTTGTTTGTCATGTTTTACACGCGTCCCATTCCTAATACATTACACATGGAAACATGTCTGTGCGTCTTTCTTGCATTCACAGCGCCATATAAGCACCCAATGGCCAAAAATGCAACTATTTTTCCACCGTAAATCAGTTCCGCATTAACGCATTAGTATATGTACCAAGTATCTTTTACAATGTTGGAATTAGAGCCAGCCTTTGAGCTAAACTAACGGCAAATAATAATGCAAAGCTATTTATGAGCATAGCGAATAACACGAAAATTGCACTGCTGTCTGGCAAATACTTACATGGATACGCTTGAAATTGTTTTTCTTTTTTTTTTCGTCCGTGTTATGTATGGGTTCTTCATAAGCAACTGAATTGGAGATAAAGTGAAACTCACTCTTTACTGTAATAAAGAGAGTGAGACAGTGGAGGGAATGAAGACACAGTATCTAACTGTAGTAAAGCTGTCTCTTATAAGCAATCTGTGATGCATAAGTTTGCACCAGTTGCATCAATGCAGATACATTTGAATAAACAAGAAAATGTGATACTATCTCACTATGTAGTTTCCAGATAGCTCTACAACTACTAACTGTAATTTGATTTCATGCCAGATTGTGTGGGCCTGAAACGCCTATACAGTATAACTACTGTACAGTTTAAGGAAGCTTCAACGTGGCTGCAGACCAGTTACGCAGAACGAACACACCTTTCGTAGCTCAAATTTTAGACATGTATATACCGTTAAATGTCGCTGCTGGATGCTGCCATTCAGGAGAGGGGTAGGCATACTTGAAGCGAGGTAGCTAGCTTGATTAACAACAAGTTTGACCTCTACTCGGCCATCATTAACAAAATGAGGAGTAAACGGATTGTTAATTCTTTTGTGATTTCTCGAAAGGCATAAATAGAGTTTAACACGTTTTTTTATTTTTTTTTCCTTTGCCCCTCATTATAAACATGGCGCTGAGAATGCACTTGTATCGAATTCAATTACCATAGCACCCCAACCACTTGTGCGCTCCCGAAAAACACTACAAAAAAATTTCACATTTGGCAGAATTATTAAAAAAAAAAACAACTAGTAATGTTAGAGAATCAAATCAGCACGAAGAAAAGATGATGATTTAACCAAATAAATTATTCAATGAGGTTTTTGAGTAGGCTACAAGTAGCCAAAGTACAAGCAAAGCACACGCAAACTTTCGAATATTACCACAAGGCACATTAGATTGTGTCCTAGCAATTTGGCTTGCAAAGACTCATACCACGTCACACTTATTCGGAAAGGACTATTTAAGAAAGCTACCATCGCAGTCTGGAACGGACTGATCGGATGCGATCATCTATGTACGCAACCTGTTCAAATCAAAGTACGCATCGTTCACGTAGGTGGTGGAGGTTTCTGGCTTCGTCAAATTAATCAAAATGAGCTCTTTTCTTTTTATTCTCTTTTCTTTTGCTGAGTCATCAGTTTTCTGACTGGTGTTATGTGGCCCCCTACGAATTCCTCTCCTGCGCCAAACTTTTCATCTCAGAGCAGCAATTGCAACCTATGTCCTCGTTTTACCGCACTACAGCTCCCTCAAGCCCTATGAAAGTTATTCCCTGACGTCTTAACATATGTCACATCATCCTGTTCCTTCTTCTTCCACATATATTCCTTTTCTTGCTGATTCTGCGGAGAACCTGCTCCTTCCTTACGTTATCAGTTCACCTAATCAACGTTCTTCTGTAGAATCACATCTGAAATGCTTCGATTCCCTTCTGTTCCAGTTTTCCCACTGTGTCACTACCATAAAACGCTGTACTCCAAACGCATATGCTCAGAAATTTCTCCCTGACATTAAGGGCTACTTTTGGTATTAGTAGTCTTCTCTTGGCCAGGAATGCCCTTTTGGCCGTTGCTAATCTGCTTTTATGTCCTGCTTCCTCCGTCCATTATTTAGCTGCCTTGATAGTAGAATTCCGTAACTTCACGATAACATACTCTAATGTTAAGTTTCTCGCTGTTCTCAGTTCTGTTATTTCTCATTACTTTCGTCCTCCTTAGATATAGTTTCAGTCCATATTCTGCACTCATTAGAATATTCATTTCATTCAAAAGCTTCTGTAACTCTTCTTCACTTTCACTTAGGACAGAAATTTCATTAGCGAATCTTAAAATCGATGTCCTTTTACAATGAATTTCGATCTCACTTTTGAACCTTTCTATTATTTCCGCCATTGCTTCTTCTATGTATAGATGGAACAATAGAGGCGGAAGACTACATTTCTGTCTTACAAACTTTTTAATCCGAGCACTTCGTTCTTGATAATCCAGTCTTATTGTTCCGCCTTGGTTCTTGTGCATACTGTATATTACCTGTCTTTCCGTATAGCTTAATCCTATTTTTCTGAGAATTTCGATCGCCTTGCACCATTTCACATTGTCACTCTTTTAGGTCGACAAATCCTATAAAAGTGTCTCGATTTTTCTTCAGGCTTGCTTCCGTTATCAACTGCAACATGACAACTGCCTCCCTGGTGCTTCCTAAAGCCAAGATGATCGTCATTTAACAGATCCTCAATTTTATTTTCCATCCTTCTGTGTATTATTCTTGTCAGCAGCTTGAATGCATCAGATGATTGTGAGATAGTTCTCGCACTTGTCGGCTCTTCAGAATTGTGGGGATGATGGTTTTCCAAAAGTCAAAATGTATATCTCCAGTCTCATACATTCTACACACCAACGTGAATATTAGCTTGGCTGCCACTTCCCCAATGATTTTAAAAATTTAGATGGCGGGTTTTGTATCCCTTCTGCCTTATTCCCTCCTAAGTCTCCCAAAGCTCTTTTGAATTCTGATTATATTACGGGGTTCTGTATCTATTCCTTGACTCCCGTTTCTTCTTCCATCACGTCATCAGCTAAGCCCCCCCCCTCCCTCTCCACCTCATGTAGTTGAACTGACAGAGCTCCAACATTTCCGCTGCAGCTGAAAACTAAATAACGCTACATACTCCGCTTCATCGGTGCGCTGCGTCATGTCGTTTTAGCTCCTCTAGCGTCGTGCTATGGTACTGTGGCTCGAGGATTTCAGTGTGTATCAGGCTTGCGGACAAGTACCTCCAAACAAAAAAAAATTGATATCAATAAATAAAATAACCTCAGGTTGCAAGGATGGTTCTATAACTTTTTTATTCCATGATCAACTTCGAGACTTCACGTCTCATCTTCAGGTTGTACCATAGTACACATCTAATGGAGGTTAAGCATTAATTTTCCAGATCACAGCAGGATTTCAACTGAATTGCAGACGTTCACGCTCTACATCCGCAATACCACATAAAGTGACACCTCTCCGAAAGATAACAAACTCTATACACAATGAACAGGTGAGGAGCCGCCTTGTGTGGTATTGCGGACGTAAAGTGTGCACGTCTGCAATTCGGTTGACAGCCTGGTGTAACCTGGAAAGTAGTACTGAACATGGATTGGGTGTGCTCTAAAGTACATATGAAAATGAGTCACGAAGCATCGAAATCGGCAGTGGAAAAAAAGCTATAAACCATCCTTGCAGCCTGAGAATATTCTACATATTGTTATTGTACTAAACTGCTACGTTATAATCAATCTACTACGATGTATAGTCAAGATATAAACGAAAAAAATAATCGCGTGACTATTTTTTCGACTCGACGATTAAGCTGCAAAATATGGATAGAATTAAATTAAAATTTTATGATGGTCCCTCTTAAAAGCTCCTTAGTTTAAAAGTGCAGTACTACAAATGCTGGAAATAGCTGCCCCGAGAACAACAAAAACAACAACAATATCAACAACAAAATTATCTTCGGAAGAGAATGCGCTTCCAATAATTTAGTCCTTCAATAGCTTTCGTTGCCCTTTCTTTTGTTCAAAAATGATTTTACAGTTTTAGGTTAGTGCCATAATGAATGTGGGTCGTGAAATCGTCATCCTCTTCTCTTCCTTGGAGAAGACGTAATGGATGATAGAGGAAAAATCAGACTATTAGGCTTCAAATTTTGGAATACAGTAAACCACCAAGATCTCGTGCTTGTTCATGTGCGTGGTTCAAAAATGGTTCAGATGGCTCTGAGCACTATGGGACTTAACATCTGTGGTCATCAGTCCCCTAGAACTTAGAACTACTTAAACCTAACTAACCTAAGGACATCACACACATCCATGCCCGAGGCAGGATTCGAACCTGCGACCGTAGCAGTCGCACGGTTGCGGACTGAGCGGCTAGAACCGCTCGGCCACCCCGGCCGGCCCCTAAGCTTACACACTACTTTATTCTTCAGTATATATGATACATAACAACCCACCACCTTATGCAATTAGTGGGTGCTAATTGATACAATTCAAGTGTTAATACTACAGCTTACTCTATGTTAGTTATTTTGCTCTCACTATGGGCACTACTGTTATGTCTTTATTATGTTGTTCTATTTCTACTTACGCTAATCTACTTCTACCTGCAGCGTTACAGACGTGCCAGCGTTGTATAAACCTACGATGTTGGCCCTGTTCATCGAGCTAATCCCGGTGAACGTGCCCCTGGCACCGGGCTGGCCGGAGTTGTTGATCGCTGCAGTACTATACTAGTGTTGCTATCCTAGCTTATCCTACATCTAACCTAACTTAACCTAATGTCAAAATCGGTGAGTGTCAGGATCGGTAATAGGGCGCACCCTCCCCCTAATCCCAGACGTGGCGGATTCCAGCCGTGAGGCGGCTGGCCAAGTCCACGCCTCGGCGGAAACGGGACAGATGCATAGAGTCATATCAGTTGCAATGAAGTCTTATTCGTTGTTCCTAAGAAATTCTTTTATCGCTCTAAGTGAGATCTCGGTTGCTAGTTTGTTCAGGATTGAAAAATGGTCCTCATGCCTGAGCAGGTGGTACGTGTCGCGGTTGGGTAGCTGGTGGCGTAATGGCGCCGCTACGTCGTCGAAGGGGTGGCACTCATACACCACGTGTTCTGGGGTGCCTGGTGTGGCCCCACAGTCACACGCTGGTGTAGCCCGTTTCCCGAACCGGCATAGGTATGCCGGGTAGGGTCCATGACCTGTGAGAAAGTTCAGCAGTCCTCGTAACGGTGTGAAGTATTTTAATTGCAGTCTCTCCCTGACATTGGGCAGCAGTTCGTATGTTCTCCGACCAGTTTCTTCATTGTCCCATTGTTCTTGCGAGAGTTCTTCCCCCCTGCGTTTGATTTCCATTTTGTTTCCCACGTGAATCCCCATTACATCAATTATCTTATCCCTGTTTCTCTTTTTAACGCAATACCACGTCGCTTGCTCTCTGATCTTTATATCGAGGGTACAGAGCCCCATTAGTACTGTTAGCGCTCCCCCTGGGGTTGTTCTATATGCTTCTACTGATCTGAGAAGCATGTTCCGCTGCACTCTTCTCACAGCCATGGCAGGCATGACCCTCGTGAGTCTGTGGGCCCAGACTTCTGATCCATATCCTACGATTGATGTCAGAATGCTGTTATGATATAGTTTGATTAGTTCTGGTGGCAGGTGGAATTGTTTATGTCCAATCGCTATTAGATTGTTTAGTGTTTCTAATGATCTCTGTGTGACAGTGTCAATGTGTGATGCATAAGTCCACCTCTCATCGACGACTACTCCCAGGCATCGCGCCTCAAGGCGTCAAAGAACTGGTGAGCCATCTATTCTTACGGTCGGATTCCTGACTAATTGTCCTTTCAGGAGTAAGTACGTAGACTTGGTTGGTGAGATCTTCATTTTGGCCGTGTGGCACCATATACTTAAGATTGATATGGCCCTCTCAATTTTTGGCTCTATATCTTCGCGGCTACGCCGCCAACCAGCAGGAGGAGGTCGTCCGCGTAGGCTATGCCCTCTAGCACATCATCGCTGTTTTGTAGGTTGTCCAAGAGGGGTTCCATGTTAATATCCCAGAAGAGTGGCCCCAGGTCAATTCCCAGTGGACACCCCTTGGTGATTTTTTTACTTATTCTCCCGCTAGGGGACGATAGCCAAACCTCCCTATTCTCACAATAGCTCCTGAGACAGCTGTATAGCGACCCTGGGCACTCCTTCTCTCGCAAGCGGGAGAAGAGCGAGGGCCACCACAGGCTGTCAAAGGCGCCACTGATATCCACCATGATGCCGACCACGTGTTTGTGCGGGGTTGAGGCACAGACCTCCGCAGCCAGAGCGATGGCGTCACACGCCGATCTCCCGGACCTGAAGCCGAACTGTCTGTCGCTCATCCCGCACAACACTCGGTGTGCTGCCAGTCTGTCTGTCAGCAACCTCTCAAAAAGTTTCCCCAGTGTGTCCAGTAAACAGAAGGACCTGTAAGACTTGGCTTCTTGGGGTTCTTTGTCTGGACCCTTCTTAATTATTACTACTGTGGCCTTTTTCCATATTTGGGGGAATTTCCCGAGCAGCAAGCACTCTTTGTATAGCTTTGTGAGAGGTGCTACCAGCTGGGGGGCCAGGAATTGCACCACCTCTGCAGTGATGCCGTCTGGGCCAGGAGCCTTGCCTCTTTTAAGCGCATTTATCTGAGCGGCTACTTCTTCTTCGGGGAAGGGATATACCATGTTGTTGTTCTGGTATTCCTCTTGATCTTGTCTTCGGATCTGTTGTTGTGCCTCAGAGTCGTCATTCTCGCTATCGTCAGGCAGCAGGACACGGAGGAGGACCTCAGCAGTTTCCTGCCAGGTTTCCGTCATCCTGTCCTGATCCCTGACGGTAGACAGCACCATGGGTGACCTGATCTTTTCCCGTACTAGCTTGTACGGTAAGCCCCATGGGTCCGTAGCTAGTTGTGTTTGTACATACTTCTCCCAGCTCTGCAGCCTTACTGCCTTAAGCTCCTGTTGGAAGTGCTCCTTCGCCTCTCTGTACCTTTGCAACCAGCGTTGCTTTTCCTCCCAGACGGCACTCCGCTGCTAGTAGCTCCTCGCCCTCTTTACAGACTGCCGCATCTGTCCTAGTTCGGTTCACCATGGTGACGAAGAGGCTCTCCTCCTGGTTGGCACGACAGCTTTCCCCGCCCTAACAACTGCTATCACCAGTTCTTCGGCGTATCCTTCGCCATTTTCCTCACCTTCTGGCAATGTCGGTATTTCACACTCCCTTGCCGGCCGGTGTGGCCGTGCGGTTCTAGGCGCTTCAGTCTGGAACCGCGTGACCGCTACGGTCGCAGGTTCGAATCCTGCCTCGGGCATGGCTGTGTGTGATGTCCTTAGGTTAGTTAGGTTTAAGTAGTTCGAAGTTCTAGGGGACTGAGGACCACAGATGTTAAGTCCCATAGTGCTCAGAGCCATCACAGTCCCTTGACAGGCGGTCCCAGTCACCCCTGTTGTAGTTTAACTGTTTCTCCCACTCCATGTCCCAGCGGCACTCCTCGTGTCCCAATGAGAATGTAATGAGGTTATGATCATTGGTTGTTACTTGATCCCAGACCATCCAATTGGTTACTCTGGTGGCGAGATTGGGCGTGACCAGTGTGACAACGATGTTCGTGCCCTCGCCCCACCTCCTGCGTACGTGGGTGGGTTCCCTTGTTTGTTGGCGACCATTATCTGTAACGCCATGATGGTCCCCTCGGCTTTTTCTCTTCGATCATCCCGTGTGCCGCTGAACCATAGGGGGGACTTACCGTTTATATCTGCTGTAATGACACATCGACGACCCCGCAACGCCGTGGTTACTTGTGTGAGTTTATCTAAGAATTCATCTATTGCCCTGCCGTACTGGAAGTACATATTGATGATGTACAGTACTCCGGCTGGTGATTGTAGTTCCACGACGTTGCAGTGGTCGTCGGAGAACTGAGAAAGGACTGTGGCTCTTAGCGCTTTATTAATGATCATTATTGCTGCTCTGGGTTCTACTCCACTGTGAACTACTTGCCAGTTTGCTGCTGCAAAAGGGATTCACCCGGCCTGGGAGTATGGTTCCTGCAGACAGAGCACATCCAGACTCCTCCACGACTCTGCAGAATTCCTGCATGACTAATTTACTGTTGTGTGAATTAATCTGTCCTACTTTTAGATGGTTCACGTGCAAAGTATGTTCTAATGTGTGATTCGGACCAATTTTTGCTCCAGTCGTGAGCTAGTCTTTCGTTTGTAATGACAGATTGACACACTACTTAATCTAACTTACGCTAAGGACGACACACCCACCCATTCCGGAGGGAGGGCTCGAACCACCGACGGGGGGGGGGGGGGGGGGGGGGGGACCCGCGCAGACCGTGACAAGACGCCACAGACCGCGCGGCCACCCCGCGCAGCCCGTGGTACATGTTTATGTGTGTGTGTGAAAGAGAAAAAGTGAGACGATGCAACGGAAGTAACGAAAAATATAGCTGATGTTGCAGTAGCCTTCAGTCTGAAAACTGGTTTGATGCAGCCCTCCTTGGAGGGCAAGCCTGTACAAGGCTCTTCATCTTTGCGTAATTAGTGCATCCTATACCCATTAGAACCCGCTAACAGCTTTGTTCTCCCTCTAATATTTTTACGCTCCACATTTACCTCAATTACCAAACTTGACAGTTTCTTGATGCATCATGACGTGTCCTACAACCAATCCCTTCTTATTATCACCTTGTATAATAATTTTCTTTTTTCCCCCGTTCCACTTCAGTACCTTATCTTACCTACCCACCTCATCCTCAGCATTCCGGTGCAGCATCAAAGTTTCAAACGCTTCTATTCTCTTCTTCTCCAAGCTGTTTACGTCCTCATTTCATTTCCGTAGAAGATTATACTACAAACAAAATCCTTCCGCATAGACATGCTAACACTTCAGTTGTGCCGTGAATTGCAGACATCCGACTTTCCCGCCACTGGCGGTGCGTGTTCAAATCGATCTGACGACGAAACACGCGGCAGATTACGAGCAAAGCGTAGCAAGTGTTCGGAGCACCACAACCACTTAGCGACAGGCGGCCGCAGAGGAGCAAAGACAATTGAGAATCGGTCAGTGGTTGGAACACTACTAGCAGTCTACAGGGAGATGGTCGCCTGTTGCAGACATGAAGTAGGATAACGTTTGGCGGGCCAGCAAGCATTCTGTCGGTTGGATGGCCAAGGCTGATACGTTGGACAGCGTTTCGACTGGAACAGCTGGCGGTGTTACGTTTCTTAAATCGAAGGAACGCACCAAGAGGATTTTGCGGAGGAGATATCAAAGGTCTCTGAAGATTAATGCAATGAGGCTTAGGTGATTATTCCTATATTAGTCTTCCCGGCATTGTTTAAGGGCAGTGCGAAGCATCACGAATAGCATGATTTCTTGCGTCTCAGAGAATAGCTGGCAAGAGAGAGGTGGCGAAACCGTACACCCTCAAGAACGGTTGGCTTATAGTGTACTATATGACTAGAGGGAGCCACCACATTAGGGTAGTGGTTCTGGCGGGGTTTGTTCCCTTGTTGCTCGCCTATTATCTTGGGGATCATCTTGGGGGGGGGGGGGTCAGAGAAGCGTCGATTTGGAAAGGGATGGACGCAGATATCAGGACTATGGTGTGGACATGTGACATTTGTTTTCCTACGCGGTCTGCAATGACCAGACACTGGCTGAGGCAGATATTCAGCACTTTCCAATCATGCCAGACCTTGGTGTCTGATAATACGTCCAGGGCGTTTAAGCAGATCTGTTTTGGTCTAGGAATTAGACATTCCATAAGCAATCTCTACTATCCCGACTCGTCATTTGCTGAATGGGTTAACCACAATCTGCGTACTGTCCATCATTTTGACCATTCTCGCTGGGATGATACCTAAGAGTGGCCAGTGTATTCATTCAGTATTGCGAAACATGAAACAGACAAGGATACTTCCGATAGATTAATGTTCGCTTTTTAGGTGAACTCTCCGTTATCCAAACTGTGGGCTGTAGACGAGCTGTTGCCATGTAAAATATCTCCTAGGGAAATTAGGGAGAAGTGGCATTGGGCATGTAAGAACATCTTAGGTGTCCATGGACACTCTTTTATAACTACGGTAGATACCCAAGTATGTTCAAGATTGGGGACGGATTACATCAAAGGAAGTTCGGAAAATGAGAAAGGCAAACGCAAAGCTGATGGATAAACTCCTGCTACGCTTTCAGGAGCCCTGTCAGGTTACCGGTTTTGTGATTCCAGTCGCAATCATATTCAACGATTTAGCCACAGCTAATGAATGCAGGGCCTATGTACTCTAATTAAAACCAGCGTATAACTAAACTGATGTATAATTTCAGTTTGTGTACCTTAGTTCTAAGCTGTTGTTTTGGTTCCTTTTGTAAATGGTTTCCTTATGTACGTTTGATCTTACAGTGTTTTGTTCTCTGACGTGTGGAGTGTGTAGTAAAGAATTTCTGAGCAGCAGATTGTGCCATGGATTGTGGTACATTCGTCTTTCCCTCGAGTCCTGGCAGTGCATATTCAAATTGATTTGGCCGTGGAATACTCGCGAGTTAGAGAGCAGAGCGTGGCAAGTGTTCGGAGTACCACCACCAGCGGTGTATCAGAGGCGTTGGGAATCGCCCAGTGAATGGAACACTACTGGCAGCTTGGAGAACGAGGACCGCCTGCTGGAGAGGTGAACCAGGAAACGTGAGGCCGTACAGTGAGGTAGCGCAGCGGGCGGCGGCTGCGGTTGAGTACGCGTTTGCTCAACATGGGGCAGCGTTCCGGCTGGAGCAACGGACATTGCTGGGCTTCACAAGTGCAAAGGATGCAGCTCATCCGGGAATGAAGAAATGGTTGTTGTGCTGAGTTTTCGGGCATGGCAGTTAGAGGATGTGTATGTTTCCGTCGATAAGGGAATAAAGTCAGCCTTGTGTATTCAAGTGAATCAGTACGGCTGAAGGAAATACGCCTAGTGAAAACTAAATTGTCATTGACGTGAGATTTTATTGCTTTACCGTTCTGATATTCTGTATGCTGCAGCAAGCGTAGATGATTAGCTCCATTGTGAATTTTGTCTCTCTTATTTTGTCTGTTTAGTGTTAAGTTGGGTGTCGGCCTTCGTTGAGAATTTTTGGAATTTGGTTTCGGAATGAGATCTCTTTTGAATGATTCGTCTGCTTTCACTGCGTATTATTTGTGTATTGAATTCATGACCTTGTGTGTATCCAGAATAAACCCATATGGTCTGATTTACTCTCTCTACTGTATTAGGAGCTACTGTGTTGTTAAATTCTATACTTATTTGTGCCCCCTTATTGTAACGTTGGATCAATCTATTAGGGCAAGTTAGTTACAAGTTACTTATCTGCATTATTTTGTAGATCTTCGGTCGTTGCTTATTCTGTATGCACTCTGTCTGTAAATTGAATTACACTTGCTTAAGAAGTTAGGCAACACAGCCCCAGCCACTTGCTATTCACTTAGATCCAGTGCCAAAATTTATATTTGTTGTTGACAAATTCCTCTTTTTCAGAAATGCGTTTCTTGTTATTACGAGTGTGCATTTTATGTCCTCTCGACTTCAGCCATTTTCAGTTCTTTTGCTGCCCAAACAGAAAAACTCGTCTACTGCTTTTAGCGTCTCATTCCCAATCTAACTGCCTCAGCATCGCCTAGTTTAATTCGAATACATTTCGTAATCCACTTTTTACTTTTGTTGATATACATCTTACCACCTATTTTCAAAAATGTTCAAATGTGTGTGAAATCTTATGGGACTTAACTGCTAAGGTCATCAGTCCCTAAGCTTACACACTACTTAACCTAAATTATCCTAAGGACAAACACACACACCCATGTCCGAGGGAGGACTCGAACCTCCGCCGGGACCAGCCGCACAGTCCATGACTGCAGCGCCTTACACCGCTCTTCTAATCCCGCGCGGCCCACCTATTTTCAAGAAACTGTTTACTAGCCCGTTGTATGTAACCTGTGGCCCTTGACTATGCTCTCAATATGCTCGCGTTGGTCGAGTGAAACATGTCAATAAAGGAAAGTTACCTTCGACCTGTGGCTGCTCTAACGGTCGCTGTTCCCCTGCAAGCGATTCCTGCACTCGCTACTAATGTGAGACTCTACCCCTGAGTAGCTAACGAGATCTGAACCCGTTGATCTATACAAGGTGAACATTAATAAAACCGACAGACTGCATGGAGGATTCCTGACTGGAAATGGAGGAAAAACGATCCTATGAACATGTGTCCGGAAATGCGTCGTCGTTGAGACGGTAGATGTCACTGAAGAATGACCGTTCCTCTGACTACGTGCTGTGTGTTCCTTGTGCGTTGCAAGCTGTGTGATTGACGTAGCGTAATGTAAGCAGCCGAGTGTTTCGATATTCCTGTCGGGAATAAGCCGACGACCGAGCAGATGGAAAAGGTCAAGAGCACGGCTATACCAGAACAAGCACGGCTATACCAGAACAAGTAGCCTCACAGCCACCAATCACAACATTTCAGGTCCTTTTTGAGCGTTTGTGCGATCACGTGTCCTTTCTGACAGAAGAACGTGCAGGAAGGCGACGGGCCGCGTGTATACTGATTTCGACGACAGAGATTCTACAGGGTATTGAGAGCAACCTTAGTAAAAGCTCGAGGCAAAAGGCCCTTCAACTTGATGTAAGACAAATTACGATTACATGTATCCTGCATGACAATATCTACTATTCTCTCTCTCTCTCTCTCTCTCTCTCTCACAAACACACACACACACACACACACACACACACACACATACACAGACATAAACATCACCGAAATGAATACCCCCTTAGGTACATAAACAAACCAAACAGGATCACAGATATGGTGAACTCAAAGTAATTACGTCTTAAATTAAAGTTTCCAATCAAATACCTATAAATAGTGACAAAAGACTGATACTAAATCACAACAAAGGGCAAACAAGGTGAAAAGTGGGAAGGAGAAAGTTCGTAACACAAAAACATGCTTACGTTTCGTAAATAGAGGTGTAACGCGACCTCCAACGGGTGCAAAATTCTATCTTCATTTACCTCATGTGTTGGGTAATCAGGTAAGTTTGATACATTCTTCTATTTCGTCCAAGCTAATACTCCTCCAAATGGCAACCTCGCTGCCAATAATAGCAAGATGACGATCATATTAAAATACTGGTTTTTACCAGGGAGAAGAAGGATTGAAATTCACGTCCAGCAGTCCTAATTAAGGCTATGTACTTAAATCATCTTTGGTAAATACTGGTGTTATTCCTTCAATAAGGCAACGGTCAGTTATTTTCGCTGTCTTTCTCTGATTTAGGTACCGACTGTCTGACGACTTCGCTGTCGACAAGATGCTAACTTATAACTTCGCTTTTTGCTTTGTTTTCTGGAAGAGTGGGGCTCAGAACCTTGCCCTAAACCAGTTTAGTGTAGTCTTCCTTCTCATTTCTCCAGCAAAGCCTGTGTTCCGTCTCTAAAGACACATGCAGGCCATAAGCTCTTACACATCGGTCTTCGTACGATGCCGGCCGAAGTGGCCGTGCGGTTAAAGGCGCTGCAGTCTGGAACCGCCAGACCGTTACGGTCGCAGGTTCGAATCCTGCCTCGGGCATGGATGTTTGTGATGTCCTTAGGTTAGTTAGGTTTAACTAGTTCTAAGTTCTAGGGGACTAATGACCTCAGCAGTTGAGTCCCATAGTGCTCAGAGCCATTTGAACCATTTGAAAGTCTTCGTACGATGTAGACAAGTCGTCGAATCTCGTTATATTATGGCACTGTATTGACGACATAGCGAAGTATGTGTTGGTAAGAAGCAAATGAAATCAAAGTCTTTCATTAAACCACCACTAAAGATATATAAGTCTTGATTAAAGGGTGCTGCCTTCGTAACTTTAATCTTAACAAGTGTGCGTGATCGAACATTTTGCGCAAGGATGAACAAATCCTCTTCACCTCCAAACAGTTCATGTATGTTTGAACAAGATCAATTTGTGCACGTAATACTTCGTACTCGGATGGCGATGCCTGTAGCAGGCCTCAAAAAACGAAGAGGAAACGTTATATGTGCCGCATTGACTGGTTAACGAAACGAAACACGTAGGTCGCAGTAACTTATTCAGTGAGCTGAAGATGTAACGATATAACCACGTCAATGGCATAATTATTTCAGTATGAACGTGATTAACATATTTGATCCTATTGTCATTCGTGGCTTCTTTGATTAAAAAGTAGGATGCAATCATGAGAGATTATCTGCAGCAGCCCCGTATTTATAGCGAACTTCAGCTCTCTCTTCCCTCTGGCAGTACGGCTTCAAGAAACTTTTTTTTTAATTACTGCTTCCTTACCTGCTGTAGGATCAACTATTTTCAACTGGTTAGAGGACACGAGGACTAGAAGTTAAAAGTATACTGGTGTGCAAAACTCTGGCAGTACGGCTTCAAGATTATTTTTTTGTTTAAATTGCTGCTTCCTTACCTGCTGTAGCATCAACTGTTTCAAGTTGAAACAGTTGATTACTACATCCTTACCTGCTGTAGGATCAACTGTTTCATGTTTTGTTAAAACCATATTATGCGCAGCATTCCTCTTCACCTTATCGTGACACTCCTTTTCTCTCATGTTCCAATCTCAAAGCCTCCTTGTGCGAGTAAAATTATCCAAGGACTCACTACTCATGTGCTCAAAATCGCTCGACATGCTCTATCAATTGACCTTTGCTTGTACGAGCCCGCACATCGATGGTGTGCACGTACACATACTGGTAAGAGACGATAAAAACGATTGGTTCTAGTCGGACGCTGGTTGGTTTTACCCGACAGCCGTGCTGTCCGATTTGCGTTCTTCAGTTTTTGCCATGCGGGAAACAAAAAATTGTTTTATTGATATTTCTGACGGAACGCGTTGTTAATGTCAATAACCTCAGTTCGAAGACAGGGGAACCATCGATCATGCGTGGTTAAGCAGAAAGGATCTCCTGCACACTTAGATAGTCACGTGCATGTGTTCCTTGATGACTAATTTCGAGAATGCACCCCTATTGAAACGATCACCACGAAGGTCGGGCCTTACGAGAAACAACTCAATATGGGGTATAGTAAGTCCCATGTGGTTCAATGTCGGTACGAGACTGATAAAGAATTGTGCAAATGTGTTGAGGAAGCCTTTCGAAGAATACTCCTGAGGTTCTCCCGAATACGTCAGGAAGGACGTAATGCACGATGGTGGACATACAGATCCCCTGGACACAGTTTTAACATGTAACCAGTCCAGCAGAGAATATACAGTTTGGGCCTGGGGGTTGAGGAGTTTTCGGACACACTGTTAACGTTGCGGGGCGGAAAGATCATTAATCGTACAGTGAGGTGCCGGCCGGGGTGGCCTAGCTGTTCTAGGCGCTACAGTCTGGAACGGCGCGACCGCTACGGTCGCAGGTTCGAGTCCCGCCACGGGCATGGGTGTATGTGATGTCCTTAGGTTACTTATGTTTAAGTAGTTCTACGTTCTAGGGGACTGATGACCTTAGAAGTTAAGTCCCATAGTGCTCAGAGCCATTTTCGTACAGTGAGATGACGAGCGTGAACGTCGTGGCGAACCCTTAACGCCGCCTCATTGCATTGGAACTCCATAAGGATCTCCCACGTTTGTGGGACCTCATGCTAACTCAGCAACACCAAAAAAGATAATTAGAGAACACGAGGACTACAAGTTAAAAGTACACTGGTGTGCAAAACTTAAGGACGAAACTAACCTCCACATTATGTGTCACTGCCAAAAAACATAGCTCGATGAAACTTGAAACGTACAAAGAAAGAACTGTTACAGTATAGCACAAGAGGTAATGAAATAAATACTCAGTGAGACGAACAGAAATGGCACTTTTATTCAAAGACAACAATTACACTGAAGTCAGCGCTACATATGATGATCTCCTGGACATTACAAAAGACATGACATATTCCTTAATTGGGTGCATGATCACCACTGACGGCAATGCATGCTCTGCAACTTGATGCCATTGTGATCACAGGGCTGATAGGGAGTTCTCGTGGTAGGGCGTTCCATGTCTCCACCAGTGCGGCTGAAATCTGCAGGATGGTCGTTGGTGCATGTGGGCACGTTGAAATACCTGTCTTCAATGTGTCCCACACGTGTTCGACGGAGTTTAAGTCGTGGGAGAAAAGCCCGAACAGTCCATTCGCCGAATATCCTCTCGTTCCAAGAGCACCTCCACTAGCGATCAAATGGCTCTGAGCACTATGGGACTTAACATCGGAGGTCATCAGTCCCCTAGAACTTAGAACTATTTAAACCTAACTAACCTAGGGACATCACATAAATTCATGCCCGAGGCAGGATTCGGACCTGCGACCGTAGCGGTCGCGTGGGTACAGACTGAAGCGCCTAGAACCGCTCGCTCACACCGGCCGGCGCACTAGCGCTGTTCGAAGCGGTCGTGCATTGTAATCCATAGAAATGAAGTCAGATCCGAATGGACATCGAAATAAACACCTGGGAAAGGAGTGCAGTGTCACAACAACGTTAACCGGTGAGTGTATCGTGTTCAAAGATTTGGAGATCAGTACGCCCGTGCAACATTGTCCCTAGCTATACCATAACACCTGGACCTCCAAAACGATCATGTTCAATGATTCTCACATGGAGAAAGATGGGAACACGTAATGCACATAGGAACATTGTCGAGTATGACGTTTTGATGGTCCAGGTTTTATGGTCTGTAGTGAGTCTGCAGCCTGTGGTCTGGATCACGGGGTGCCGGGTTCGATTCCCGGTCGGGTTGGGGATTTTCTCTAACCGGAGACTTGGTGTTTGTGTTGGCCTCATCATTTCATCGTTATGGACTGTGTAAAAATAGGGACTTTGTACAGGCGTTGATGACCGCGCAGTTGAGCGCCCCACAAACCAGACATCACCGTCATCATAATGTAGCGAGGGTGTCCTGACCTCCAAATCTCTGAACGCGGTAAACTCACTGGTCAACGTTATTGTGGCATTCTACTCCTTCCCCCTGTGGGTCTTTCCACGTGTGCATTCGGTCCCGACTTTAGTTTTATGACAATACGCGACCATATCGAACTGCGCAGGTGAAGGAGCTCTTGGAACGAGAGTATACTGCCCTTCTCTTTCTCCCAACTTAAATCCGATCGAGCACGTCTGGAACACGTTGGAGAGACGTTTTACAGCATGGCCAGGTGCACTAACGACCATCCAGCAGTTGTCAACTGCGCTGGTGGAGGACTCAGACGCCCTGCCACAAGAACTCCTTACCGACGTTATGGCCAGAGAACATACTGCCGTCCGAAGTGATCACACGTCACGCAGCCTACTAAAAACCATGTCCCGCCTTTTTTAATGTCCAGAGGACCATCATAAATTGTCTTTGAATAAAATTGTCATTTCTGTTCGTCTCATTGCTTATTTCTTCCAATTACCTTTTGTACTATACTGTACCAGTTCATTCTTCATCGAGCCGCGATACTTGCCAATGAAGTCCTGCAAATGTTACCTTCGCTCTTAAATTTTGTACACCAGCTAAAATGAGCATCTCTACATGTATAAATTGAGGTCCTCTGCTCGCTTCTGACAGTATGTTCAAGTTAATGTCAGGAAGTGCGTTAGGCGTGCTGTTAAGATTTTCGGTAATAGGTAGACTGATTTACGAGGAGAGTTTGTTTATAAAATTTAAAAATATTTAGTTGCAAACTGGCTGAACTATCATGAATTAAAGTCAGCCACCACTGTGGAAACGATGCCATTGCCGTTGAATGGCAGAATTCACTGGAAGAATAGGTCTGCGTGGCGCGACTCTCGCTATCATGCACCGTTAACAGGCACAACACGTCCAGTGCGGCGCCTTCAGTGTTGACGCGCCTTAACCTATTCACATATCTTTTCTTTGGACACCTTCAGATTGATGTTGTTCATAAATATTCGTGGGTTCATGAGTTTTTTAAAGCAGGAAACAGAAATGGGCAATATCTTCACATCTTAAAATAGAGAATGGAATGAAATTCATAAATTCTGTGTGGATGACTACAGAAGATTTCGAAAGAGTTCTGCAGATGGTTGGGAGACGCATTTCGAAAAAAACACGACAATTTCAACGCGCCACTGCTGTCATCGAGTATTTGCAGAGCAATGCGAGTGACTTCCGTTGCGTCAGTTTTCGTCACTCTGGTTATTACGACGACGCCTCTGGCAGGGCGGGCTGCTCCCGCGCGATCGGGAGCGCCCGTTTGCTCTTCGCCGCCCGCTGCAGCGTCGGCGTTTCTCCGCCAGCTCCGAGGCCCCCTGGTCGCGTTTGCGTGGCCCATTGTCGTTTCCCGTTCTGGAATTTGTACACCTTGTGCTGTCAATTTTGTCCATTACGGACATGAAGTGCCATCCAATTGAGAGACTTGCACTAAACCACTGAGTCACATGAAACTGTTATTACTAGAACATATCCATCTTTACTTATCTTCTCACATTTTATACACTAAATTCTTCCGTCGCGTTTTTGTCTGTATGTGAAGAGTAATCTGAGGAACTACCGTACGAATTTTCCTAAGAAGTAGGGCACTGTACTTCACTGCTACCACACTTCGTAAAAAACTTCCAAACCAGAGACTGATGCCATTCTGCAATACAACCGGTGTCCGAGGACGACAGTCTGAAACAACCGTACTGACTAGGTGCGCGCTTGTCTACCACAAGTGTTTCGCTCAGTAGGCTACGCCTCACGGCAACAGTGTGTTATTGTCTTAGCAGTGCTGTCTGCCGATTATTTTTTCATATCTCTGTTGCTCGCTTCTATCGGCGCTGTTCATAAAACAGCACTGATTGCTTTTCCCATTTTCTACCATAACCAAATATTTCAAAGCAATGGATGGTGGTGGTGGTGGTGGTTAGTGTTTAACGTCCCGTCGACAACGAGGTCATTAGAGACGGAGCGCAAGCTCGGGTTAGTGAAGGATTGGGAAGGAAATCGGCCGTGCCCTGTCAAAGGAACCATCCCGGCATTTGCCTGAAACGATGTAGGAAAATCACGGAAAACCTAAATCAGGATGGCCGGAGACGGGATTGAACCGTCGTCCTCCCGAATGCGAGTCCAGTGTGCTAACCACTGCGCCACCTCGCTCGGTCAAAGCAATGGAAACGTCACCAATAAACATTACTCGTTTTTTAAAAAAAGTTTTATTTAGAAACCAAAAAGTTTTAGCTCTGCTGTCATGGCAAGTTGATAAGCCGGTTTTTTACCCAATTATCAGTAAAACATGAAAAAACCTATTATAACCTATACCAAAGAAATACCGAAAAATACTGGTTACTCATAACTAAGACATCGGTATCGGTTTTAACCGTCAGATTTTCCCTTCTTTACTTCACAGTCGATAGTAATCAAAATTTAATAATGTAAGAGAACTGCGCTAGTACATTCTCAGATAATTGGGAAAACAGTCGTCATCCAGGTCTTTCAACAACGTCAGATGACTAAACAGCAACTATTTTTTTAGTCCACATATACCTTTTTTCTTGCATTAGAAGCATGTAGTAGCGTTATGAGAGCAGTATCAATTCTCCTCTCTTTCCATCTAACATAAGACACGGCGAGTCTGTTCTCCACAAACTCGAGAGCCTACTGAGAAAATCAGGCGCTACGTCTAGCCGTTTGATTGCCGCGTCGGACTTCGTTGGGCCGACCAAATTAGACTTAAGCTCATACAAGTGCGCATAATTGAAAATCGATCAATCTTCAGGCGGCGAGTACAACGAAAATACACGTGCAAGATTTTCGTACAGATGCTGAAGCACGTGTGCTTGTCAGCTACGTGTTTAGCCGCCTTTAAGGCCTCTATACACCCACCAGTTTATCGGCCGACGGATCGACCGATCGACCGACCGACCGGTTTCGGGGCAGCCTACACACAACTCGACCGACTACACTCAGCAATTGCAGCGCCGCGCCGTCGTTGTGACTTGTTTATCTTAAGTTCATTGCATTCATGTACTACGAGATCCCGCCTGGTTTTACACGGAAACAAAAACGGGGGTTTGCCTCGGCCAAAAAAGGCCGAGAGATCTGTTAGCAAAGAAGTGGCTAATGCAAGGAAGGAAGTTCACCCAAGTTCTGTTATTTAACCCTGAGTTGCTACTGTGTTCGTTTGTACCACCGTTGCTACGAGGGGTCTCACAGACCCGACCTGCGTATGCCTGATTTGTTAAGGATAGGGAGCACAAAAGGGCTTCACATTAACGTATGTTGTCTAGATGAAGTAAACAAACACGTTTTGCTTTGAGTTTGAGAAAACTGTTGTCCTTGATTACTACGTAATCAAATTAGACAGTGATTCTAACAATTACATACCGTTCAGAAGAAAAATGGTTACACAATGTGACTGTCGTGTGTCATAGCACACAAAGTAGAACAATAAGAGCTACGAAAACCAAACTCAGGCGGTAGCGTTCTCGCTTCCCGCGCCCGGGTTCCCGGGTTCGATTCCCGGCGGGGTCAGGGATTTTCTCTGCCTCGTGATGACTGGGTGTTGTGTGATGTCCTTAGGTTAGTTAGGTTTAAGTAGTTCTAAGTTCTAGGGGACTGATGACCATAGATGTTAAGTCCCATAGTGCTCAGAGCCATTTGAACCAAACTCAGGTATAAACAGATGAGTAGAAAATATGTACGAAAACTTTGTAAGTAAACGGAGAGTCTCCACAATGTCTTTTGAACGTACTGTTTCTACACGTCGTTTTACCACACCAGGCCACTACATGCAGTCTTTACAAATTAAACTCGAGTGTTTTTTGAGATACACAAACGTTGAACAACTGTAAAAAATATATTGCAGTTACTATCTTCACACCCACAGCACCGTCCTCTCTTAGGCACCGTACTCTGGTTGACACTCCCATCGTCTTGCTGTTCGACCCCCGCCAGTCTGTTGGCAGATCTTTAGAGAGGTCGGTTGATATGCTTACTGCCAGTCCTGGGTAGTAATTGGCCTTTGACAAGAGCCATCCCAAGCGATTTCAGAATGTCTCTCCTATTGGTCTCCCCCTGGTTGTTAGCTCTGAAGATGAGGGGACTATTTATGCCTGCTACATTCAGCAAGCAAACGAATATAAGGCCAATGGCCACCTTCTAGTTGTTCTTGCTACATCACAGGTGGCACACATCTTATCTACTAAATCTCTCCCTTAGTACCATTATACAGAGATATCATCTCCGGTTTCATTTCTTCCCCAGTTGTTGCATCTATTTTGTTGTCATGGTGCATATTACTCATTAGAAGTAGGCACCTGTTTTTCTTTGGTACATAGCTCACTAATGTGGACGTCTTCTGAAAGCCTAAGATACTTTTAAAAGCGTCTCTAACTCTTGTGTTCAATAATTCTGAGGAATTTCCGTCTTGTTCTTCCTTACTGTTCCCAAAAGTGTTAATTTATGGTCTTTCAGAAGTGACAGGGCCAGTTCATAGATTTTAAACCAGTTATCCATCGTTATGTTCCCTGATGTTTTGGAAATATGATTACACAACCATTTGACGACATCAGCTGCACGATTACTCAACTTATACGGTCCATCTGGCTGCTCACCTAAATAAACTTACAAATTTGACGTGTACGCCGTTCTTGCATCGGCTAGATTGAACACTTTTATTCTATATTTTCCAGGTTTGGGGGGAATGTGCATTCGAAAACTACATCTTCCTCGAAATCTGACAAGCATTTCATCTACAGTGACATATTCTCCAAGAGAATAGTGTGCTATGCAGTTTTTGGTGAACAATCAAATATATTTCGTATAGGAGCCAATTTATCCTCGTTTCGCCTGTCGGAACCTCGTTGACTTATCGTCAAATCTCAGACACTGTGCCAGAAACCTGAATCTCTGTAGGGTCATTGTAGAGTAGGATAATTCCAATCCTGTTCCATCTCTGTCTCATAGTTCTTCTAAATTAACCCTACCAACCTTGTAGATTCCACCCAAATACAACAGACCAAGAAATGCTTCAATTTCACCTTTATCTGTCTCATGAATGAAGGTCTGAGACGAAGAGTATCTCGACTTAGCGGATTCGATGTATTGGTTAGTATGTATGACTACTTCATCCTTTATTTCATCCGTGAAAAACAGCCACCAAATTTCTACACCTGTCCTTTTATTCTTTGCCATTCCCCTCACACCAGGAATATGTGACACAGTATTAAGTGATCTCGTTCTGATACGAGGAGTAGGCATGTCTTTCACCCATTTAGTACGCTTGTTCTTACCAACCAAATATTTCTTATTGTTCTGATATCTATCACTGTCATCCCCACTTTCGTCGCTTTCCGTATCGTATTCACTATATAGTTCGACGTCTAAGTCTCCATTTCCGTCACCTGATTCGTCACTAACGATTTCATTTCGCAGTGCATCGTTACTCAGCTCTTCTGTTTCTCCATTATAGCCCTCGTCTGAAAGAAATAGGCTGATTCAGCAATTTGAATGTGTGCTACAAACGTATTTGTGTTGGGACCAACGATACCATCATTGCTACTCTGGGTCCTACAGCCCCAACAAGTACTGACCTACTTGCTATGGTCGGTCTGGCAGACCCAAACACGCTACGAGCACTCCTAGACAGTGGACTTCCGCCGTCACTTGACGAGCAAATGGCACAGCTGCGCAAGGTAGGAAGCTACAAGGAAAGCTGCTCGTGTGCAGTGTTGTGAACCTAACGAAAACGAATCGCTCACACAAGTCAGTGTCTGGGAGACCCACCAGTAGCAATGCGGGGTTAAGTAGCTGAGAGCCATGATTTTCGTAATTATTTAAGAATGGATGAATCACGCACTGAGTAGGTGCTGAACAACGTCAGACCATTCTTAACGAGAAAGAATAGTCATGAGAGAGGCCGTAAGCTACGAGGAGAGGCTGTTATCTACATTACGATTTCTAGCCACTGGCAGAAGTTAAGTGAAACTCAAACACAGTGTTGTTGTATCCACAATTATTAACTAAACTACTTCCTGAAGCCTGCAAAGTGATTTAAAGTTGACTGAGGAAATACATCGTGGTAAAGTAAATTAAATAAAAAAAACCAACGAAATTATTTATGTAATTACGATAAAAGAGAACCTTTAAGTTTAACAAACTCATTACACACGGTGGTGGCGCACATCATCTAATAAATACAGCAGATACATAAGAAATGAAGCATTTAGCAACATGTATAAGAAATGAAGCACTTAGTAACTGTCGGAACTGTAAAAAAAATCCCGCCCTTTGCTCTTCATAGCAGAGGGTTTCGATACAGACTGGACTTTTTGAACAATTAAGCAAGTAAACTTTGTGAATTAACATTCATTAAAAGTCGATGTTTCAGTTTTTAGATTTCTTTCCCGATAAGTACTGGAAACCTAAAAACAGAAATCGGTAAGGTCGGAGCACCTTAGTTTCTTTCTATGGTTTCGTGATACACGAAACCATTAACATTTCGTTAAAAAAATAGAACAGTGCTTCATTTCTTGCATCTATGTTGTTGTACTCCTCGCACAACGTATCCCACAAACAACTGAGTCTTTAAATTTCTCTGGAAACTCTATCCTTAGAGTCTCGTCCGCCTCGCGCCGTGTCATGTATATTATTGGGTTGGTGCATAATTTCGTACCGTTTTTCCATAACGTTAATAAACACAACACATAAACATAACACAAATTGTAGTCATATATTCCTTCGCTATTTACAACAGCCTGCCAACGCTGCGGTAAAAGATATTTGCAGATCCGTAGGTAAACCAGCCGCGGCCCGCTGGTCGGAAAATAGAACATAGTCCAATAAACCGTGGCGCACAGTGATCAGTACGTCACAAGCACCACACATTGGAGGGCCCATGCGTCACAGGGCTGTGGCCTATACGAAGACGAGTGAGGAGAACCTCGTCCCGTCTGCGTGACTGGAAGGAGATACACCACACCCGCGTTGTGGGCTTTACTAAACAGAGCTTATTGTCAGTCACTTCCAGCCACTCATCCTCCCATTGACGCAAGACTCTTGAGCCCAACAGCGAGGTAATAGCATATAGAAGGATGGCACACTGAAATACCTGCGGATAGAGACATCCCTCCTTCGCTGCTAGATCCGCCCTTTCATTCCCAGCAATGTCGACGTGCCCTGGTACCCGACAGAAAGCCACCTTCTTCCCCAGTCGTTGTAATTGGAGAGAGCATCATGGATGGTCTGTACTACTTCATCTGCTGTGTACAAAAGTTTCAACGTGCGAAGTCACTTAGAGAATCGGAACGGAAAAGAAATGTAGCACTGGAAGAACGTCTCATCTGCTCCAGTGCCCGCAAGATCGCAGCCAATTATGCATCAAAGACAGTAAACGCTTGAGGCAGTTGGACCTTGAGGACACGATCCGGGAAAACAACGGGGCAACCAACAGATTCCCCTGTTTCGACCCATCCGTAAAAAACAGCTACATAGTTATGGTGCTCAGATAAAATGTCAGAAGATATCACTTTAAAAACGGAAGCAAGAGTGTAATCTCTCTTGTACTGCACCAGATCTAAAACCATTCTGGGCCTCTCCAGTAACCAGGGCGGCAGGAGGTTAAAACCCTCGATTTGGGGCCGTACTGGCTCCACACCGAGGGACTCCGGCACACATTGCACGCGGATGCCAGACGGCATCGTGGTTCAATGACGGTTGGGAAAAAGACATTCCAGAGGCTGATCAGCAACAGTATGGTTTGCGGGTGAAGTCGGAGCTGCAGGAAACTACGCGCCTGATGCACCACGAGCAGCTGCCGCCAGAGGATGAGTGACGGTTTCCCGACTTCAGCACAGATACTGTGTATGGGACTGGTCCTGTAATCACCTTTGACCAGCCGGAGCCCCTCGTGGTGGACAGCATCAACGATTTTAAAATAGGAAGTCCTCGCTGATCTATACACCATGCATCCGTAGTCCGGCCTTGAACGCACGGAAGCCCTTTAAAACTGGAGTAGACGTCGCCTGACCGCTCTCGAGACTTGTAGCTAAGACACTAAGATATTCAGCGCCTTCAGTGTTTTGACTTTCTCTCAGGTGTGGCAACCATGACAATCTGAAGTCAAAAATGAGGCCCAGAAACCGTACTGAATCACTAAAATTTAGGATGGTGTCCCTCAAGGCAAGGTAGGTAAATTAAAAATACTGCGAGAACGATTAAAATGAACACACACACACTTGTCTGCAGAAAACTGAAAACCCACCTTCTCAGCCCACTCCTCTAGCCTCCGCGCTGTACGTTGCAACTGAGGCTCGCTGAAGCAAGGAGGAGGAACAGAAAACATGAAAATCGTCGACGAATAAGGAGCACTGTGCTGGACTCCTTACCGTACACGTGATACTGTTGATGGCTGAGACAAAGAGGGTAACAAAACACTGACCCGAGGGGTACCATTCTCTTGCTGAAAACGGCGCTGTTCAGGCAGCTAGCTGTGTTTGAACATTGCAACACACTCCAGGAATGCGTGGACCTAACACACAAGTGATCAATAAGCCGTTGACTTATCCATCCCAAAGTCCTCGTGTCATCTTTGGAGGTGACCTGTGTCTTGGTGGACGGAAGAGTGCCGTTCAGCCATGTGGAGCTGGTGTGGGCTCTTTGACGATTTAAAAGCTACCCTACCGCAGAAAACCTCATAGCCCTTCGAGTCGCGAGAGCAAATGCCCGACGTGTAATTAAGGAGAGCAAGGAAAGGTCATGGCAAGCGTTCCTGGACTCCATCAACCATTCCACTTGTTCTATGGAAGTATGGGAAGCCATCAGGAGGATTTCTGATAGACGCAGTCGTTCACCAGTAGCCGTAGTGCTGAGACGAGGATGTCTCCAAACAGCGCCTGGAGACATTGCTCTGCGCATTTTCATCCGAGAGCAGCAGAGATGCATACATGGCCACTTGTAATTTTGGCTTAGACCATGCTATACGCATACAGCCGATTTTTTAACCCCCTCCCCCACTGCACGCAAATGTCGCACGTTGGTGGAATGATCACTGTTCATCACATCTGCCAGTTTTCTGTTACACTTACGTGGATTAATGCGTTTAAACGGTCTTCATCAACTCTCGAAAGTCTTCCTGAACGTGGAGAGTCACAAATGTCAAATCGGTCCTCCTTAAAACAAGAAAACAATTTTCTTGCAGTGCTCTGTCCAGTGGCATTATCCCCATATACGGGGCAAATGTTTATGGCTGCCTCCGTTGCTGTCACCCCACTATTGAAGTCCAAATGAAAGAATATGTCGGGAATGTTCCGATTTCTCCACTTGGCACTCTGTTTTCTAGCGTCCACAGCCCCACTCACCATCTTCAAATGACAAAATGACAATAAGCAAACTCAAATAGCGACATTGAACTGTAAATAAAAATGACAGTCGATAATGCAGTGACAAAACACGGATTTTAGACGGGTGGTTGGCATGACAGCACTACACACTTCACAACGAAAGTTCGTCGGTCGGTCAAAACGCCTACACACATCAGATCGTCAGTCGGTCGGTTCGTGCGTGTGTAGGCCCTTTACGGAAATGGGAGTCAGAGCAGAGTAGCTGGGCGCGCTGCACGCACACTTCCGTGAGTCCGCTTCAAGCGCGGCAGACCACAAAGCCGGGGCCCGTGGCGCGCTTCCCGCGTCCCTCTACCGCCGGAGATTGTTGCGAGCGCGAGGCACGTGACCGGCGGCGACTGGCCCGGAGCGGCGTTGTGGTAGCGGCGGCAGTAGTTCCCGAGTGCCACGGCCGGTGTGAGCAGTAAGCGGCAACTGGAGCATGGCGGACACGGGGCTCTCCAACGGCGGCCCGCACTTCGAGCAGCCGTGGGAGATGACCACTCTGCAGGTGAGGCCGGCTACCTCCTTGTTCCTTGCGGACTGGCAGAAATTTTTGTCCACTTGCAGTGTTCACGTGAGGCAAATGCTACTGTGTGCTGAAGGTGGTTGGTACTGAAAGAATATTTAATGCCCTGTGCAAAAACGAATCGTAGAAGATGCAAAGCCTACTGAATCATCCAAACACTCCGTGAAACTACTGCGCATCGCATCCCTAACAAGTATGATTAGAATAAGTACCTTGTACAGTGTGTCTGGCAAGAACGTGATATTTGCCCCCCCACAATCTTGGTTGTGGTGAGTCTGATCCGTGACATAGCCCGAGGTATATGATGGGTTGGAAGGTGATAATTTCGTTGTGAGTTGTCGAAGCCTACGAATGTGAAAGTAGAAAATCTGGTTGTGCCAACATAGTGACATACAGCGAAGCCTAATGTTTACGTCCGCGCCACATTGAAAAATGCAAAGCGGGGGGTCCAATACGTAACTTTTACCGGATTTACATATACGTCCAAATCTACTTTCTGCCCCACTGTGTCCGTTTCCTCCCTCCTATATGTTAGATGGAGCCTTGTTTATTGTTATTGCAAATTCAGATTCCATTGTAGTAATCTAATCATAAGCCAGTAATGCATAAATACGACTAACGTTTTTTCTGTGAAAACTGTCTGCAAGGAGGAAAAAACGCATTGTTATTTATACAATTTTTGTTTAAAGTAACGAGGAACAAATGCCCTATTGTTGAAGTTGAAACTGCGAAAAAGAAAAAAAACTGCACATTGTCGCAGCAAAAAACACAGAGCATTTTCTTTGCTAAGTAACATAGAACTGGTCGTCAACGTACACGACCTCTGAACAGGTGTACACACACACACACACACACACACACACACACACACACACACACGTTTTTTCCAATTTCGCGCATGTATGAAAGTGTCACTTGCCAATAAGCAAAGCTCGAAACAAACTTCTAATGCTCAACAAAGTGCAATTAGAAAAGGTTAAAATGTAATTCATCATATTTCAAAAAACATTCAAGATACGTAATAAAGTTTTTCGGACACCAAGGGACTAAATATTATTATCAACAATAATTTATTTTTAACGGAATAGTATATTTTGACGACTGTATACTAGAAGATGCAGAGTGTACTGTAACATAGCGCTCGTCATTGTTTATAGTGGAACTTTTTCCACAAATATGCAGGAGGTTTGCCACACGTGACAGGAGCCTGACACTTGTGAGATTTCCGCCCCTCTTACGTGGTGTTTACATTGAAGTGGAGATAAAATTCCAGCAACTAGCCCTCCGGATTTGTAAGTTAGCTTTTTATTTTAGCTTAAGTTTCATTACTCAAGCTTCATGTCACTGTTCTCTTCAGGTTCAATAGAATGCTGTTAAAATATATCGCACCAGTTGTAAATTGTGGTAAATACCTCCCCCAGATAAAAATAATGTACTAATTACGTAATTAATTCCATTTTGCTTATTAGTCTTTAACGAACACCTTGTTCCGTTTTTAAATATTTCTAGGAATTAATCTATTTCTTCATCCAGAATCATTGCCGTCTTGTACGAAGGTTTTACTTCACTTTTTGCGTTACTGACTATCAACGCATTAAAACTTGTCTGCTGAAACAAATTCTGCCTATGTGCAGAAGGTTAGTAGTTCGGCGACATGTAATGTGTAAAGTCATATTAGTTGAAAGAACCGCCGCAAAATAGTTTGGGATCCCAGGGAACAGGATTCACGCTGTGTTGGCTTCCGGCGACGAACTTGAGGTTCGCTTGAAACAGACTGCTGCAATTAAGTTCCCAAGGCTGCGCGTCAGCTGCAGCCTGGAGTGAGCATGGTGGCGAAATATCGCTGTAGGAAGTCCGTCGGCAAATGTGTTCCTCGGCGTCGGCTTCCGTATGTGTTGAAGTGTCGCTGATTTTTGTGTCCTTTCCCGGAAGCAGTAGGTGGTACGGCCGGCTTGCTACAGTTCTACGATTTGTCAGTTTTTGATGGGGGTGAGTTTAAAATTAGTCGCTTGTGACCTCGTTTGTTCTATCACAATTAAACAACGCAACTGTATGTGAACACCGAACTCCTACTAATTTGGTCCAACTGGTTTGGGCACTAAAATGCGACCGTTTCGGGTCGTAACTCATTACCGTAGTAAACTGTCATTTACTGCTTCTGTTTACGATGAAAATTGCGTCCATTAGGCCTATTTGACAAATTTATAGATTACCGGAATGTTGATTACTGACCTTAAAGTTAATACAGGGCAAATATTGTCCTACTTGCTAAGTTTGATGTGTACGTCGGGTGTACTGGAGATTGTTTTTCTTCCGTTCTCCTTTGGCCAGTGACGTCACCAGCAGCGCCCTTTTTGTTGTGGTGACAGATCTGTGAAGCATTCGCCAGTGTGGATTCAGACAGAAGGAGAAATATTTGGCGAAGCCAACGAATGTGACATGACAATCTATATATAGTACATTCCGTACTTACTTACGTCCAGTTGGAAGCCCCTGTTTTATTACTGTGGTCAGATTTTTAAATTTTTTGTTGTTTGAAGGCATTAATAACAAGAACGTTCCCGTCTAAAGCTCTCATATGCCCTCGGGGTTCCTGCCTATTCTTTCATAGCAAACGTGAGATTGTATGACGACGTAGTCGCCTTACTAATACGTTGCTTCACCGATCAAAACTGACGGGATGTATCGTATTCTTAAGTGTGTTCATGTGAATTGGACTATAATCGCATTAAAGAGAACGTCGATCTTTAACCATTTCCATGTTAACTGATTCTTCCGTCGCTTCTTGGTAGAGCATAATTATAAAGAAAAAACAATATTGTGGATGTTCTACAGGATTAATTTATTTAGTTAACCTGGTTTTCGGCTTACAAGACGATCATCAGACTTTGATAGCGTCGTCAAAGAAGTTCGTGTTTGTAAATAACACTGGAAAAAATGTTACTCGTTTTCCAAATGCTTGCTATACTCTGTTCCTTTCTATTCTTCATTTTCTTGTATCTAATATATTGTCATTGCTTGTGTACGTGATCTATTATGTTGCTACATTGTCAGTTACATCTTTTATGTATCACTTTCCATACTTAACTCCTCTTAGTCATTCTTTAGTACTCTTGGAAAGCACTAATTTTAGCGTATCGGGATTGTTCATTTAAACTGTTATATAGGCATTATTTTTCGAGTTTGACGTTAATGCTTCTCCCTGCTTTGCACTATTTACATTTATTTACTGTTAAACTTTTTACCTTCTTAATTGCATTGCAGCAGCAGTGCAAAAGATTGCGTTTGTGTGTTTGTGCTTCATTCTAGACGTGCAACCTTCTTTTGGTGTTTATTAACTTCTTTGACGACACTTCCTAAGTATGATGATGGTTACCTTAAAACTGGTTAACTAAGACAATTAATGCTGTAGAATGTATTCAGTACTGATAGGTTTCCATTTATAATAAAAATTTTTCATTCTTAAAACTAGAGTTATCTGCATGTAGAACTCTGCATACGAACACTTTCCTATTTGTAAACCTTCACCATGATCTCTGAAAACTACTTGTCAAGTGACAGAACTCAAATTTCCTGACACTAATGGTTTCTATACGCTCACTGTTAACCTTAGTAAGCAAACAATGTGTACAATAAGAGTGTAGCAGCTGTTACTGTTTCATTTATCTATGCTGCGTTCTGGCAGCTCTTTTGAGCCAACAAGATGTGCCGCGCCTCTTCAGTGGCCTGCTGCTGTTGGTAATTCGTTATCGCCATTCGTAGCCTATCAGATGATAGTATACGGCAGCCAGTGAACATCGTATTTTCTTGATTGTCACAACTGCTTCGCTGTTTTTTCCGATTATCTCAAGATATTCCGAGGTTGTGGTAGGGTTGGGACTAACAGTCACTTCCAGCAATGAAATTGATGATCTCTGCTGGTACAAATATTTGGCTTTTTTGCGAATATGTCACACTTTCTGAGGTAGTGTTTGGTTTGGAACCTAATAGCTCAGCTTAAATTGTTGCGAGTGAAACAAAATAACAGCTGACTTACTAATTATTGGAAATTACGAACGAGTAATGTGACTGCAACCCACATCAGACACCGAATGCGTAGAGTTCACCTTCATTCACCGCGCGACCCGTTACAAAGGGCATCAAGCAACGGAAAAGCCGTGCAATAGTAAGTGCACTTTTACCGTTTTGTCTGTTTTTGGAACAGTGAATGATAAGGCAGCTTATGGCCAACGCGAGGCCTCCCACCGTCGCTCTCGGCAAAGAAAGATAAATGTCCTCAGTCATAGTAGGCGTTCTGATGTTTCGGTCATTACCTCTACACAGTTCTCATTTCCTGTACTTGACAGTATTCGTCTTCATTTCTGGATTGCTTGGGGTGCTGTAATGCTTGTTTCTTCATCCAGAAAAATAACTGGTATTGGATTATACTTTGAATGACTAATTAGTGTGCAGGAAAAGTTTCGTCACTTTCATTTAGGTCGCTGCTGTGAATTATCTTCACTTGACAACTCTTAGAGTATCTGAAGTATGCAGTACTACAGACACGATTCTACATCTATATCCATACATCGCAAGCCACCTGACGGTGTGTGGCGGAGGGTACTTTAAGTACCTCTATCGGTTCTCCCTTCTATTCCAGTCTGGTATTGTTCGTGGAAAGAAAGATAGTCGGTATACCTCTGTGTGGGCTCTAATCTCTCTGACTTTATCCTCATGGTCTCTTCGCGAGATATACGTAGGAGGGAGCAATATACATACTGCTTGACTCCTCGGTGAAGGTATGTTCTCGGAACTTCAAGAAAAGCCCGTACCGAGCTACTGAGCGTCTCTTGCAGTCTTCCACTGGAGTTTATAATCTCCGTAACGCTTCCGCGATTACTAAATGATCCTGAAACGAAGTGCGCTGCTCTCCTTTGGATCTTCTCTATCTCTTCTATCAACCCTATCCGGTACGGATCCCACACCGGTGAGCAGTATTCAAGCAGTGGGTGAACTGTATCAAACGCCTTGCGGAAGTCAAGGAACATGGCATCTACCTGGGAACCCGTGCGTATGGCCCTCAGAGTCCCGTGGACGAATAGCGCGAGCTGGGTTTCACACGATCGTCTTTTTCGAAACCCATGCTAATTCCTACAGTGTAGATTTCTAGCCTCCAGAAAAGTAATTATACTCGAAGATAATACGTGTTCCAAAATTCTACAACTGATCGAAGTTAGAAATATAGGTCTATAGTTCTGCACATCTGTTCGACGTCTCTTCTTGAAAACGGGGATGACCTGTGCCCTTTTCCAATCCTTTGGAACGCTACGCTCTTCTGGAGACCTACGGTACACCGCTGCCAGAAGGGGGCAAGTTCCTTCGCGTACTCTGTGTAAAATCGAACTGGTATCCCATCAGGTCCAGCGGCCTTTCCTCTTTTGAGCGATTTTAATTGTTTCTCTATCCCTCTGTCGTCTATTTCGATATATACCATTTTGTCAACTGTGTGACAATCTAGAGAAGGAACTACAGTGCAGTCTTCCTCTGTGAAACACCTTTTGAAAAAGACATTTAGTATTTCGACCTTTAGTCTGTCATCCTCTGTTTCAGTACCATTTCGGTCACAGAGTGTCTAGATATTTTGTTTTGATCCACCTACCGCTTTGACATAAGACCAAATTTTCTTAGGATTTTCTGCCAAGTCAGTAAATAGAACTTTACTTTCGAATTCATTGAACGCCTCTCGCATAGCCCTCCTCACACATTTCGCTTCGTGTAATTTTTGTTTGTGTACAAGGCTTTGGCTATGTTTGTTTGCTGTGACGTTCCCTTTGCTTCCGTAGCAGTTTTCTAACTCAGTTGTTGTACCACGGTGGCTCTTTTCCATCTCTTACGATCTTGCTTGGCACATACTCATCAAATGGATATTGTACGATGGTTTTGAATTTTGTCCACTGATCCTCAACACTATCTGTACTTGAGACAAAACTTTTGTTTTGAGCCTTCAAGTAGTCTGAAATCTGCTTTTTGTCACTTTTGCTAAACAGAGAAATCTTCCTACCTTTTTTACTATTTCTATTTATGGCTGAAATCATCGATGCAGTAAAAAAGTTTCACTGGATTCTTTGTCCCTGCCACCCGTTATAAACGCTTGAGTCTCGCAGTCTATATGTGGTAAATTAAAATCTGCACCCAGAACTATAACATGGACGCCCCTTGAGCAAGTTCGTGCTGGTTCTAGCAAATGGCATTCAGCAAAACAGCGCTCATAAAATGGAAGTGTTATACTGTATTAAACGTGTACGAAACATACTAGATGTGTTCATTGACCCACACCGTCTAGAACTAAACAGAAGCGCAGGAGACTAAAGTGAGTCGAATAAGTGCTGTACGAGTAGGAGGGAATGAACGCATTTAACTTATTGCTTTATGTGGTACTCCCGGAGAATTCATTCTGGATTTATGGTACGAATTACATAAAGGTAGAGGCATTATAATTAATGTTCATACATTACCACAAATAACTGATTACTCTTGTAAGGTTTTTGTTTATCCTGGATTCGACAAATCTTCTGTTTCGATTTTGTTTCCGGAGCTTCTGGACGATGATGCTTCAGTACTCACTCTATGACTCCGATACATATCCAGAGTAATGAAACCACTTGCAATGGAAACATGGAATAACGTCCACCAAGGTATATAACATGCAAAATACGGACGGAATTGCACTTAGGTATTGTTAGATGCACGACTTGTCACTACCATTAGTATTAAAAAAAGGCTCGAAGGAGACATTTTCGATATAACATCTGTAAAAGATCTCAGGTTTTAATCGCCTTCCATAAAGTTTGGGGGTAAATTCCTTCTCAGTCTAGATTGGTATCGGTAGTTTCCCTAATTCGCTACCGAGCGAGGTGGAGCAGTGGTTAGACACTGGACTCACATTCGGGAGGACGACGGTTCAGACCCGCGTCGGGCCATCCTGATTTAGGTTTTCCGTGATTTCCCTAAATCGCTCCAGGCACTGCCAGGATGGTTCCTCTGAAAGGGCACGGCCGACTCCCTTCCCCATCCTTCCCTAATACGATGCGACCGATGACCTCGCTGTCTGGTCTCCTTCCCCAAAACAACCCAATCCTAATTCGCTTCGGGGCAATACTGGAGCCGAAATTTGGAACGTAACGATCTACAGAATCATGAGAGGTGCTCAGCTATAGTCTCTGATAATTTGCTCATTGAAATAAAATGTGTGGCAGAGAGCAGAAGTGTTTCCAAATATAGGGTTGTTTCCTTAACAAGCCCCTCTGTAGCACAGAGTACTGTATTTGAATAATAAATTTGAATGTAGGATTTTATGTAAGCAACCTATGGCACTGACCACAGATTTGAAATAAATCAACGTGGTCGCAAAGGTATAATCCTCCGAGTCACGGCTACATTAAGGATTATAAATGTTACTTGTTACAGTAATTCGTATTTTCAGTTGACATTCATAACGGTCACAGTAAAGGCGAACCTAAAATATTGTGTTAAAAGTCTCAAGTTTTTGTTAAATAGAGCCTCTCCAACGACCATAGAGTCCCGAGATACTTCTTAACTTTAATCTCCTCCTCCCCCCCCCCCCCCCACACACACACACCGTTTTGAGAATAGCACGTGTTAAAAACGGAAAAATCTTTTTGCCGTAATTTTAGATTGTCATCGAAGTGAACGCTGTGGGTAAATAAAGAGTGTCACATAATGAAGAATACGATTAACTTGTCAAAACATTGCTTTTAACGTGATTAGCGTCAACGGAAGCGAACACTAGCATTTAAGAACAGATTTTCAACTAGCAAACTGTTTGTTTTATAGGTTACACGGACTAAACTGACACCAACATTCATAATCTGCTTCCAACCTGCAGCGTACAAAAAGATAATTTTTTAGTTACCTGCCACTACTAGAAGTGATCTAAAATTATAAGATCAGTTTTTCCAAACTCATTACCTTGATTTGGATTTGCTTATATGGCATCAAAGAATGTTTTCAGTATGGCTAAGCATGACGAAACTGTTGGACAGGCAAGCAAGGAAATGCTTGCGTACCGTTTTGTCTTCCGTATACCACTGCCATGAGAACAAATATAAATGTGGAACATAAACAAGGAGTAAAGTTAACTATACGAAAAATGTTGTATTTGTGCATATGGGTGCTGGGATTAAAGTGACTTGTATTTTCCTAGTACGTAAAACAGATGAGCCTAGTGGACATTCGTGGAATCAAAAACAAACACGGATACTGATAAATAACTGAAAATCTAACTCGACAGTTCAATAACCTGGTGTGATGCTTAGTACGTCAGAGGGTTTTAAACTTTAGGTAGAGAGCGCTGTTCGCGTAATGAGTCTTGTAGTGTCAGGGGCTTTTCAGCTAGCTACCTAGCGAGATAACAGTTCGGGAGAGGGACTTCCAATTGAGAAAGTTTGGAAGGCGGTTTCCAGTTCTAGCATTTGCCTTACAATGAAGGGAAACCTCCCGAAAAACTAGGTCAGAAACGGGGGGTGGGAACTGTTTTTAAATTAAGTCTCGGACAATGTCTCTCAAAATATATCCTCACAATGTTTGTGTGTTTCTTATAACAGAGTAAAGTCGATGACATGTTCAGAGTGCCTATGTTTTTGGGCACGAGGTGTAGCCTTCAGTTGCGTCAGTCGCATAACGCATTAGTCATATAGCCCAGCAAGTAGGCTAAGCACGGAGATAAGTTTGTTTACGGCTGGCGGAGGAACAGAGAGAGGAGATAGCTGGTGCGAGACGATGAGACGGTGGGAGTTTACGGGCGCCGCCTTATCGCGCAGTTCAGAAAACAGCTGACAAGTCACCGCCGGAAGCGAAAGCGTCCGCCGTGTGCGAGCGGAACGACGGCCGGCAGGCGATAGCTGTCGGCGGGAGGGCTCTGCTCGAGGCGTGGACTGGCAGGCAACGGCACGCGGCTTCCTGGAAGCACGGGTCCGCTGGATCTCGCCACGCTTGCCGCCCCCTTTTCCTCGCCGTGCGATTGGTAAAACTCGACCGAATAATCTCGTGTCTTCTGGGAACACAGCCCCGACAGCCAGTGTGTGACTTCACATGTTCAGGACAGTGAACTGAGGGTAGCTGTTCAAACTAGATGGGAACGTAGCAGAGGAAATACTTCAAGACACATGATAAGGGCCGGCCGGAGTGGCCGAGCGGCTCTAGGCGCTACAGTCTGAAACCGCGCGACCGCTACGGTCGCAGGTTCGAATCGCGCCTCGGGCATGGATGTTTGGTGTTCTTAGGTTTAAGTAGTTCTAAGTTCTAGGGGACTGATGACCTCAGAAGTTAAGTCCCATAGTGCTCAGAGCCATTTGAACCATTTGAACTTGACAAGGTTCTAATCTAATGAGCACCCACTGCCTTTTCGTAGGCCGACCGTGGTTCTGATACTGTCTACCGAACAATGCAGACCGGTCTATAGATCCTTACATCATCCTGATTACATGGGTCACACATATTGCGGAGAACCATTTCGACAATTTCTTGGCCGTTCCACTCACGAATGGCACGTGGAAAAAATAGACGCCCACTCACTATGCAAGTGGGAGTCAACAATTTTGGCCTTTGGAGAAAGTTGATGATTAAAATTTCGTGAGAAGATCTGGCCGCTACGAAAAAGACTGTATTTTATCACATCACGAAATCTCTTACCATATCTGTGGCACTCTCATATTTGTTGCAATATCTTGTAAGTGTTTCAGGTTTCATGGCTCAAAATCTCGTAATTATAACTGCCATTCCTGTACATATATTCCGTAATCAGATTTTTTGTTGACAATATCTACTCATTCAGGAAAGACGAAAAGATTCATCCTGGAAGAAACACTAGCCTAAAAAACGAAGTGCACTTGATAACACTTCTATCAGCATTGTACAGAAATGTTTGCGCTATTCAGCAGCTTTCGTTATCAACACACATGCAGCAGAACTGACAAAATAGTGATAAACCTCAGGTCTTGAAAGCTAAGTTGAAAGGTTTCCTTTAGACACGCTTCTACTTACAGCACTTTCTCGTAGTATTTGTGATCTTTTCTCAGTAATGTATTGTTTACGCGTATACTCGTTTTTCGTTTTTTATTAATTTAGTTCTTTGGTTTATAGGTTTTCTAATCAGCTTTTTGTAATCTATGTACTGAGTCATCCCATGATCCAGTAGCTTTGGCACATATGGTTTCACGGAACCTGACAAAAGAAACAAATAAAACATTTAAAAAAATACTCCCTGCTCAGCTTCGATTAGTTATTTTCATGTTCATTGTGTAGCATGCTTAATTGGCTTCATTGTGCACGCCATTCTCGCTAAAATGACGTAACATAGAAATTTAATAAGCAGTTGCTTGATATTAACGCAGTAAATCAATTTATGGAATACTAACATTTTCATGGCCTGTAAACTACATTTGTATTGTTGTAGGTGAACATGTCAACTATTCGCAGGATAAAATCACAAAAAGAACGGGATGGAACGGTAGCAGAGTTGTTGAAACACATTTGACAATTCCGGATACGAATACGGCGAAGTCCGATGTGGTGAATGGAACGTTATATGGCAGTGTTGCTGGGCTGTTGAAGCACTGGGCGCTGTAGTGGGGTCAAGATGGGCAAGTGCCACAATCCAAAGTAACAAGCGTGAGCAGCGGTAAATACTGTACCAGGTAAACGAGACAGCGGCCGCAGCGGCGTGCAGATCTGATATCTACCTGGCTCCGAAGCTCCAGCTGCGGCGTTAATGCGAACTTCAGCCGTCAGGCGACAGGGTAGCTTAAGGATTTGTTGGGGTTCAGTGCTTGTGGGGAAGGGCAGGCGAGGGGTGGAAGGGGGTTCGATGTAGAAGCACTCCACTCATGTTGTCCCCCATCCCCTCTGCCGCTTTTGCGTGGCCAATAAAGGAAACATTGGGTGTACCTTAGATGGATATAAATTTTCTCAATAAAATAGACCTGATAAGGGTCTTCACAACGGAAGAGGATGTCGCAGTAAATATGTTACGAGCATAAAAGTTTATTTTCGTTTTGTAATGAGCATAAAAGTTTTTTTTTTCGTTGTGTAATGGCCAGAACGTTCATTTGAACTTCATGGTGAATCCAAGTCTTAGGTTGAGCCAGGAATGATGGCCAGGCACACGTGGTGGTGTGTGTGTGTCCACTGAAATTCTACATTTTGTTTTTCTAATTTCAGAGAGCCTCTTTTCATCTGCTTCCAAATCACAAGAAACTCGTTTCCCAATTTTTTAAATTTCTCAGTACACGTTCTTTTCTTATTCTTTGGGATGGAGTTACGTCGCCTTATGCACATGATTTTTTTTCAGATGTTTCTGGTAATCTAGCGAAATGGAATTTTGCGAACACTGTGTCATCGCCGTAGACCAGGCGATTTCTCCAGAACATTAAGTCTCTCGCGGGTGCGGGCACTTGACAAATTCTTGTTGGCTTGTGGATAGGTGGCTTTTCCACATGCCTGAAACAGTCGCCCGCGGAATATCTGCATACCACCACGAAACAACACAAGTTATTTCAAGTTCAATTATTACTGAAGAGCCGGTGTAACAATTCTAATAATCAGCCCATCAGTTTGCTACTGTTACGCAACATAATTTATGCCTTTCGAGAGTAGGGTTGTACTGTCTTACTCCTCGTCTCAAACTTACGATAACCACTGTAGTGTTCAAACTAAGTATATTTAACGATGAACTTCACAACAATAATTTCACTGTGAAGCTGTTCCAAGTATTTGGAGTTAGTTGCGTAACTGTCTTCGGAAAGTTTGTACACTATATGCACTCTAAGAAAAAAGACGCACTACGAATGAATTATCCGAATCGGACGGAAACCGGTAGATGTGATATACAAACAAATGCTTAAAATTTCAGAAAAACTGGATAATTTATTCAAGAGAAATAGCTTCACAAATTGAGCAAGACTTTAAAGCGTTGGTCCACCTCTGACCCTTATGCAGGCTGTTATACGGCTTGGCATTGATAGTGTTCGATTTCCTCTTGTGGGATATTGTGCCAAAATCAGTCTGACTGACGGGTTAGATCGTCAAAATCCCTACCCATAACGCTCCAAACATGCTCATTTGGGGAGAGATGCGGCGACCATGCTTGCCAAGGTAGGGTTTGGCAGGCACGAAGACAAGCCGTAGAAACTCCCGCCGTGTGCGGATGAGCATTGTCTTGCTGAAATGTAAGCCCAGGATTGGTTGCCATGAAGGGCAACAAAACGGGGTGTAGAATACTGTCGACGAACCGCTGTGTTGAAAGTGTGCCGCATATAACCAAAGAGATCCTGCTATGAAATGAAATGAAATGGCACCCCCAGACCAACCTTCCTGGTTGTCGGGTCGTATGGCGGGCGACAGACTGGTATTCCACAGCTGCCCGGGGCGTCTCAAGACACGTCTTCGGCCTGGAATCTTATTGACTGGAGTAGAATTGTCTTCAGTGATGATATCGGCTTCAGATTGAGCCCCGATGACCAGCTCGTGATTATGACGCTCTAACGTACCAATTGGACAGAATTTGGTACGATATTCCTCAGGAGGTTATTCAACAATACTATCAATCAATAACAGCTTGCGTAAGCGCCATAGGAGAACCAAGGCGTTATTGACTTGCTCAATTTGTGAAACTCTTCCTCTTGAACAAATCATTCAGTTTTTCTAAAACTGTAGTCATTTGTTTGTACATATACACAACATCTTCAAATTTGCCCCACATGTTTATAATTCCTTGGTGGTGCGTTTTTTGTTAATGGGTATGTAATTGTAGCTCTATTTCCCACGGTGAGTAGCGTGAATGTTGAATTACTTGAAATGTTTGTTCTTCCAGTATTACTGAATTAATATTGCGACGATTTCATCATAAAAATGAGCAATTACACGCAAGGTTGCTGAACTTAAAACATGGTAGATCTGTAATTTGCAATGCCCAGTTAAAGTTCTTAAGTTGTCGTGACTGAACATATCGTCTTTTGCTCATGTTCTGTTGTCAAATTTGTGTGCAAATACTAACTAGTACAGATCGGCAAGAACGGAGATATTGCCGAGTTGAGCTGCCGATTATTTACAGAAAATAGTTTTTGTAGTGAAATTTTTGTTATTGTTAATCTCTGAGCGACATCATTACCGAGCAGGGTGGCATACTGAACACTTTCCGGAGGACCATGGTTCAAATTCGCGTCCGGCCATCCACGTTGAGGTTTTCTGTCATTTCCCTAAATGGCTCCAGGCAAATGTGGAACTGTTTATTTGAAGAGGGCGCGGCCCATGTCTTCCCCATCAATCATGTGCCAAGCTTGTGTTGCCACTAATGACCTCGCTGTCTACAACACTTCAAACACTAAGCTTCCTTCCTTCCCCTTTTTTTCCTTTGATTCTTGTTGAAACTTAATTACTCCTGCTTTATCAACGTAAGAGGGCTCCTGCTTTATCAACGTAAGATGGTAAGTAAATCTGCGCGTCACCGTACTAATCGTACGTTCCACATCATTACGAAGTGTCGTATTCATTATCTGTGGCCGCGCGGGATTACCCGAGCGGTCTAGGGCGTTGCAGCCATGGACTGTTCGGCTTGCCCCAGCTGAGGTTCGACTCCTCCCTCGGGCATGGGTGTGTGTTTGTCCTTAGGATAGTTGAGGTTAAGTAGTGTGTAAGATTAGGGACTGATGACCTTAGCAGTTGTCCCATAAGATTTCACACACATTTGAACATTTTTCAACCTGATCTGTGGAAAGTACTAATCAGATTGCTCCTCATCATTCAGTGCAGCTGATTGTCATAACAACCGTCAAACTCTGCTGGTTTGTCAACCAGTTTCGGTCTACAGGCCATCAGGCTCATAAAAGCATTTACTTCATAATATTAGATGTTATAAAATCATTGGTATCCGGTTGTGAAATCCAAAAATTCTTCATTTTTGTCACATGGCAATATAAATCACATAGTCAGTCCTAACCTGTTCCAGACAGCGCATAGTTTGATTGACGATGTAATCTATATCACTTTGTGACTAAAGTGACGAATTCATGGATTTCACTACCTAACACCAATGATATTATAACGGCTAATATGTTGCAAATGGTGTTTTTATGAACCCGATGGAGGCCCGTGGACTGAAGTGGTTGTTACATGAAAGTTTTATCATCAGCTCTTAACTGTTTCATGACTACTTCAAATATGTACGAGCTGTGGAGAGCACCTTCTGGAAATATCACTTACCAGATTAGCTGAAGAAAATGGTTTCCGCTGAACAATCAAAGCAAGCAAACTTCAAATTTCCAACCACTGTTTGTTACGTTCGACAGGAACCTCCCGTGGTGTTTACTGCGTAAAGCTGTAGTTTTAAGTGAACTTCGCTAACAGTAAAGTAATGCCGTTAATTTTCAGAAACAGAACTGCACAAAAATTCTCAAGACGTACTGTAGTGTACAGTGTTGTCAATATCGAAATCTAAAGCCTAAATGGTTTAATATTTGCTCATATACAGAACTTACGAACGAACTTTTACTCTAACAAATACAGTCGTTCAGTAACTGCCGGATCCTTAGGAGCAAGAGGTGTACAGCGCCCCAGCACCGGCTCTTACTTCAAAAAGGGGCGCCATTGTAGTGGTGTCATCCCAGCGACGGATGGGCTAGGGATTGGCAGAACAGTCTCTACGAAGTAAGACCCTACTGGACAAACCCAAACACTATGCAGACGCACTAACTGCGCCACCCTGACACAATGGCTTTGCATAACTGCACGGACTATACAAGCATGCCTCCCTCTTCAAGCCAAATTCCCATTCACGCCTCAGCAGACTGGCCTAGTAAGCTGGAGACCTGGGTTCAAATCCCGGCCTTGTTACAAATTTTCATTCGTCGCTTCAGTCTGCACATCTACATCATAGATGTCTGAGACTTGAGAAGTCTCAATTGATTAAAGCCTTCCCCATGCTTGTCGCTGACTCGCTGTCGTTTCATGGCTGTATTACCACAGTAGTGCATCTCCAATCTACGGTTATTTGGGAAACGTCCCTCGATTCTATGTCCCCTACCCTGCTCTGACATCAGGTTATTTTTTTTTTGTGGTTCAGTGTCGTTATGTTAGCAAAATGGTGGGTGGCAGGGCTTGGACGAGGATGTAGGAAAACACCAAGAGCTGTACAGATTAAAATCAGGTAAATGTTCTTGGCGGTATTAGAACTCGCGTTCTCTAGGTTCGACAGTCAGAGCAGCTGGGAGCCACACGAAGTTTCTTATATTCATTACGATATTCTGTTTACACTTTCAGAGAAATGTTTTTAGTTTTGGGTGTTTGATAGAATCATGTAACAATTTTAATTGACTGAAATTTTCTGAACATGACTCAAAATTTCCGTCCTCGTATCAAATGAAAGTCCCTTTTATTCACTGATTTTTACGTGGGACACGGGTAGTTTCTCTTTTCATCCTACACACACTAGGACAAAATATACCATAACTGTACTGGCTAAGCAACAGTGTACTCTTCGCAATGGTGTTTCGTAGGAAGTGCATTGAGTGTAGCACAGACGCGCCCCAGTGTCGCTGTCGGCGGCTGCAGAAAGAGCGCGAGCCGTGTGCCGCAGCCCGCATGGTTAACATAATGAGCGGCCGGGGGGCACCACAGACGTCCTCGCTCCGAGCCCGCTGCCAAGGCCGCTGATCCAGCGGCGGCGCGACTTATCCAACCTTGTTTTCCTCGCCTAATGTTTTTCTTGTTGCAGTTAATCAACTGCTCGAGCTCAAACATCTGAATTCATTTCCCAAAGACTTAACTATAGTTGCCACTGCAAAGGGTCATGTTTCTCTCTGCAGAGGCACAGTTACCTTGTGCGGGTGTGAATATTGTTAAAACGTGATGCCACATTCGATCAACATAAATTGGACATACCGAAACAGTCACGGATTCATTTGTGTAAACGTACAAAGTTTTTGTCCCAGTCATATTTGTTGCTCCAAATGACTTTGTATCCCCATTTTCAGGAGTTAACGTATGAGTCTTCCGGTCGTAAATTGCGTATACGGTGTTATGCATTTTAGAGCAGTCGTCATTTAAATTCTTCCTGGAATAGGAAAAAGTCACGGGCGTCTAAACTGCGTCGCAGTCAGTATGCTTGCAGGGGTAGGGCTTACCCAGCATACAGTAATTTATTCATGTGGCGTATATAAACTGTTTCGAAAGGGTACAATAAACACAAAGATTTTGCAAATATATTGCCGATCAAAGAGCGCATCTGGGGCGGTAAACAATCAAAGGAAGTAAAGTTAGTCGCCTTGATATTTCTACCATTCAGTTTACTATCGTATTACACAGAATATTATTAGTGTTTCAGACCACTACAAACAAGAAAAATGTCTGAAAAATTAGTGTGTCGAATATTAACTTTGCACAACACGTTTGTGGTTCAGTTACTTTGTTGCTTTTATGGAGTTTCTCTATTAATTCCAAAGGATGGCTTCCTAGTCTTCTGGATATTTTCCTTAATCATGCTAAATATCAAGACAAGATGACTAGCTGTACATACTGTTCGTAAAAGGCCATTAGAATTTGTTTTAGTGGTCGTTATAGACATGTTCCTCAAGGAATCGAAAAAGAATTAAAATAACAGCAGCAGTACGTAAATATTGAGATTAGTTCCTTGATAGTTACAATGTTCTACACGGATTTACTCATGCCAACTGAGACATGCTTAGGGCAGAAATGTTAACTACTGCAGTGGTATAACATATCTATATATATACATTACACTTAGTATAAATTTACGCCGGTGTAAGCGGTGATACATTAAATTACCCCGAGGCTTAAGACGCGCTTGCGACAGTTAAATCTGTGTTTTGTCGGTGTCTGCCCTTTCTCTGCGGCTACCAGAACATACGCACCTCGCCCTGTGAGGCACCCGAGGAAAAGGGGGGGGGGGGGGGGGAGGATTGGTGAACAAGGTAGTATGGGCGAATAAATTCTACCTTCTTCCATTGTTAACGTAGAGAATTAACATATGCTCACCCCATAGGTCACTGTCCATTACACGTCGGCGGATACATCCTACCAGTATTATCCATTCTCTGTCGTCTTCCATTCCCGTACTGAGGGGAAAATGACCTAACACGACCCACTGTCTTTCCTTGTTACCTTGATACCAATGCAGATAATGCCGTTGTCTATAACAAAGAAGCAACGCCAAAAGATAGTAACGATTTGCAGAATGACCTCCAGAGAATTGATGAATGGCGCAGGCTCTGGTAGTTGACACTGAACGGAAATAAATGTAACATATTGCGCATACAAAGGAAAAGAAATCCACTACTGTACAGCTACGTTATTAATGAGAAACCTCTGGAAATAGTATCTACCATAAAATGTCTAGGAGTACCTATCACGAGCGACCTTAAGTGGGAAGACCACATAAAATAAATAGCGGGGAAAGCAAATGCCAGAATCAATCGTAGGAAGAATCGTACGGAAATGTAACTTATTAACAAAGCATTTGGGTTATAACGCGTTTGATTGGCTATTCTTCAGTATTCACAAATATTGCGTACCTACCAGGTAGGACTGATAGAAGAGACAGAGAAGATCGAACGAAGAGCGTTTCGTCACCAGATCGTTTAGTCGGCGCGAGAGCGGTATGGAGATGCACAACAAACTCCGTTGGCAGACGTTACAAGAGAGGCGTTGTGCATCACCGTGGGATTTACTATTGAAATTTCAAGAGAGCATTTTCCCGGAAGAGCCGGACAACATATTACCTTTCCCCACATACGCCTCGCGTAATGTCCACGAGGAGAAAATTCCAGGAATCAGAGCCAATACGAAGGTTTACCGGTAATCATTCTTCCCACGCGCTATTTGTGAGTAGAACAGGGTTGGAGGGGTCAGTGGTACGAATAGCAGCCTTCGCCACACAGCATTAGGTGGCTTGCGGAGTATGATGTAGCTGTAGATACATGCTGGTGGCAGCATAATGGTCGCATTGCATATGACGCAAGTTTTTTTTTAAATTTACCTTTCACGAGTGCTAGGAGGAAAGTTCAAAAATAATACAATAATTTTTTTTCTCAGCCAATTTCGGTTGAAAAAAATACGTAATTTGTTGCTAGGCATCGTGGATTATTCCCGCTTCAGTCCTTACAGTTTCATCAAGTTCCGAGAGGTGGCCGCGCTTTATGTACCCTTCAGAAGGCGGCTGTAACGGAGGTATGTTCCAAGCAGAGGGCTCCCTTCCGTTTCTCACCCAGTAAGACCGTTTGTGTTAATTTTTGGCGACGTAAGGAGTTTCTTCCGCCCTCCTTACATCTAGGTCCTGTCAACCTTCCGTTTTCCGACGTCGCTAAATTCTTGGGTCTTATGTTTGACAGAAAACTGTGCTGGTCCTCCCACGTTTCCTATCTTTCGGCTCGCAGTCTGCGTTCCCTTAACACCCTCCGTGTCCTGAATGGTACCTCTTGGGGAGCGGACCGGGTGGTCCTTCTCCGCCTCTATCGCGCCTTAGTGCGCTCGAAATTGGATTATGGAAGCATAGTCTACTCCTCTGCTCGGCCGTCTATTCTTCGGCGTCTCGACTCTATCCACCACCGTGGATTACGTTTAGTGTCTGGAGCTTTTTACACCAGCCCTGTGGAAAGCCTTTATGCTGAGACTGCTGAACCTCCGCTGTCCAATCGGCGGGCAGTCCTTCTGAGTCGTTATGCTAGCCATCTGTCTTCCATGCCTGCTAATCCAGCCCATAACCTTTTTTTCGACGCCTCCTTTGATGTCGGGTATGCAGGCCGCTCCTCCTCCCTACTACCCCCGGGAGTCCGCTTCCGTCAACTGCTCCATTCTCTTTCCTTCCGCTTTCCTAAAACCTTCTTGACAACTTGGGGTACAGCACCGCCTTGGCACCGTCCCCGGATCGACTTGCTCAGAGACCTATGTCAATTTCCCAAAGATGGTACCCCTACACTTGTTTACCGTCGGGCATTTGCTGCTCTATGTGCACCAATGACGGAAGCCACATTAATTTACACCGATGGCTCGAAAACATCGTTAGGTGTAGGGAGTGCCTATATTGTTGGCGACACCCCAAATCACTTTCGGCTTCCCGACCAGTGTTCGGTTTATACTGCAGAGCTTTACGCTGTTCTCCAGGCTGTCCACTACATCCGCCGCCATCAGCGGATACAGTACGTAATCTGCTCAGATTCTCTCAGCTCTCTCCTAAGTCTCCAAGCTCTTTACCCTGTGCACCCTCTGGTCCACCGGATTCAGGACTGTCTGCGCTTGCTCCACCTGGGGGGCGTCTCAGTGGCGTTCCTCTGGCTCCCGGGACACGCTGGTATCTGTGGAAATGAGGCGGCCGATATAGCGGCCAAGGCTGCAGTCTCTCTTCCTCGGCCAGCTCTTCAGTCTCTTCCGTTTACCGATCTACGGAGCGGTTTATGTCGCCAAGTTACTCATTTATGGCATGCGCATTGGTCAACACTTCCCCACAATAAATTGCGGGAAGTGAAAGCCGTTCCTTGCGCTTGGACCTCTTCCTCCCGAACGCGTCGTCGGGAGGAGGTAATTTTAGCTCGACTCCGGATAGGGCACTGTCTTTTTAGTCATCGACATCTTTTAAGCGGTGATCCTCCCCCACTCTGTCCCCACTGCTCTCAGCTGTGGACGGTCAGACACCTTTTAATTGAATGCCCCTATTTTAATCCGTTACGCTCCCGTCTACAGCTATCGCCTGATCTATCGTCGATTTTAGCAGATGACACGCGCTCAGCTGACCGCGTTCTACAGTTTATTAGTGACAGTGAAATGACGTCAGTCAATTGAAGCTTTTTTTTTTTGTGGACAACCAACCCCTTTCTATAGTGGACTTTTAAGCATTCCTTCTGCCTTTAGTTTCTCCAATTTTCTGACTATGTTTCCATTGCTGCTGATTTTAAATTTCGTTTTTTCCTGTTTTCTACGTCACGGGCTGGGCGCTAATGACCATAGAAGTTTTGCGCCCTAAAACCACAAAAAAAAAAAAAAAAAAAAAAGCAGAGGGCTGTCATTGACTTTGTTTTGGCGGAAATCCCGGGTGTCGCAAATATTGATATTCGCTCGTAGAATGTCCACAGAGACCTGGCAGCGAACAAAAACACGGTGAGTCGTTGGGCGAGGCGTCTGTCATCATCACAACAAGGTCGCGCAAACTTGCCCAGTCTCGCGCGTGCCGGCCGACCGCTCACAGCTGTGACTCCTGCAATGTTGGAACTTGTGGACACACTCATTCGAGGTGATCGACGGATCACAAAGACGTCGCTGTACCTCACCAAAGTCTGCGCGCCTGGGAGGAGCTGACAATACTTCATTGGACTGTTCTTCCTCATCCACCCTACAGCCCGAATATCGGACCTTTCACCTTCCAGATCTTTGGCCCAGTGAAGCATTATGTGGGTGGTGGTGAGAGTGAAATGACAGGCCCTCCCAGTAAGGTGGCGTTAGGCTATCGCGTTGAACGCAAATTATGTTGAGAAAATAGGGTAGGGAATAATATGGTATGTGGGAGTCCTAAATATCACAAACAAGCTTTAAAAAAAAAGTGTAGTATTACTTACTGAACACCCTCGTACGTAGCTCTCTTCTGAGGAGGATCCCTTCTAAATAGCTGGAACAATACTCCAGAATTGGTCGCATTAGCGCCTTGTATGTAGTTTCCTTTGAAAGTGACCACGAGAGAAGTAAATTACTTGTACTGCTTGAAGCTAATGCGCCATTTGATTACTTGCCGTGTACTTCATTAACGTTCTCAGAAAACAAGTACTAACTTGTGCGGTGGTTAAAGATGACTTCAAGCTGGTGATCAGCTTGTGAAAATAAAACATAGATGATCGATAGCTACAGAGAACAATTCGCAAGCAAGAACCATCTTTATTCATAAAACCAAGACATATCAGAAAAAGTTAAAACTTTCTGATGAATAAATGTGAAGTTAACGGGAGAAAGATTACTTAAGACCCAAATTAGACCATCCGTAGCTTTATTAGCTTCTGCATCGCAGGCTTTCATCAACAATTTTAATGGATAAAATGAAATACTTCGGAGAATAAGGACTTCTAAGCCGAGATTGCTATAAAAAAAAGTTATTTGACATAACCAGTTTCGGTGAAGCTAAGTTAAGATCTTCAGATCTTCATAAACGTTACTACTAACATCTTGTCAGCTATACACAAAATTTTTCCCTTGAATATCCAGGTAAACAAAACAAGAAATGAGAGAAGCGTCGCACAGTAAAATTAAAATTACAGCGTAGATCACAAATCGCCAAAACATCGTTTCCATGAAAACGCGTCATGCCTAGCAGGGCGCCACAACACTGTCAATAGCCAATGCATGTGACTGCCTGGTAGGCATGACGTGTTATTTCATGGGAACGATGTTTTGGCCAATTGTGATGTATATAGTGATTTTAACTTTGATGTGCCAAAGCATCACTCATTTCTTGTTTTTTGTACCTGGAAATTCAACGGAAAGATGTGTGTAGCTGGCAAAAAATGTTTGTAGTAACTTTCATGAAGATTTGAAGATGGTAACTTAGTTTTACCCGTACCTGTTATCTACAATGTTCTTGATAGCGACTTGTGGCACGTAGTTCTGCATCTCCTAAGTAATCAGTAGATTGCCCCTTCGAAATCAACGTGAGTGAACTAATAAAATAAAATAGATCATTTGTTAAAACTGTGTCACAAATGGAAATTTAAAACTATGTAATTCATTCTATAACGCAGAAATAGATTTCAGTAAAAACGTGTGACAATATTGTAAAAGAGCGGACTGTTTCCTGACTGTTCCAGCTCAGTCGGTGAGAACGTTGCCGGCAACAGCCAAGATTCTGTGTACATGTCCCTATCAGTTACGCAGCTTTAATCAGCCAGGAAGTTGCAGCAGGCAGGGATGAGGTAGAGCACACTTTGTGGCAAACTTGGAGAAATGTCATGGGATGAGCTGTAGTTTCAGAGACGGGGTTTATTAAGTAACCGATACTGTTCATTTGTTTCACCCTGATCACTCGCGTTACTTAAAGTACGGATTAACACTCTCCGACAAACGCGAAGAAAAAAGTTCAAACTGAGAGAACTCTACATCGACCCACTCGCTCATGAATAGACATCCAGCTGCGCTGTTGAATTACAGTAGACAGTAAATGTACCACATCAAAGATGCATATTCAACAAATAGTGTTCATTCTTCATATTTAGATTTTTTTGGCTACTCTGAAACATAATTTGAAATTCAGCTTAGTAAGTAACATGTAAGTTATTAAAACCGTCAAAAATTTCTAGTCTGATCTGACATATGAAGCTTATCGTTCATATAGGAGGCTCTGGTTCGCTCGCCATGCAGTTTTCGTATACTTTAGCCCTTTAACAATACATTCATAGGCCCAATCGTCTCTTTCGTATTTTCTTACAAAAGTGTTTAAGCTTCCACGACTAGTGCCAATTCGAATAAAATTCCTTTGTGTATTTCTGAAGAGAAATTTGTTAACATCGAGTATAGATTTAAGCGTCAGGACGTCGTTTCTGAAAGTATTTGTATGGAGTGTAGCCATGTATGGAAGTGAAACATGGATGATAAAAAGTTTAGACAAGAAGAGAATAGAAGCTTTCGAAATGTGGTGCTCCAGAAGAATGCTGAAGATTAGATGGGTAGATCACATAACTAATGAGGAGGTATTGAATAGGATTGGGGAGAAGAGGAGTTTGTGGCACAACATGACTAGACGAAGGGATCGGTTGGTAGGACATGTTCTGAGGCATCAAGGTATCACCAATTTAGTATTGGAGGGCAGCGTGGAGGGTAAGAATCGTAGAGGGAGACCAAGAGATGAATACACTAAGCAGATTCAGAAGGATGTAGGTTGCAGTAGGTACTGAGAGATGAAGAAGCTTGCACAGGACAGAGTAGCATGGAGAGCTGCATCAAACCAGTCTCAGGACTGAAGACCACAACAACACATTAGACCGCGTCGTCTTTTAACATTACAAGTATCCTATAGTTCTTGGGGTAATAAAATGACGCGGCTTATTGTCAATAGGATACTGTCAACAGCATTCACCTATTTTCTTATTTAAATTTATTCTACAGAAAACTAAAATGTAGCGCGCATTAATCGAATATAATGAAAGCTTCCGTGTAGCAGGCACTACGAACGTAAACGGCGTTCTGTGAAGCACCTTCACATGTAGGGACGAAGAGCTGACTCACGCAGTGCGAAGGGCGCGGGGCGGTTAGCGACTTTCCTCTGCGGCATTCAGAAGAGCGTCGTACAGGCAACTCTTTTAAGACAAGTGGGGACGGGAGTGGACACACAGCCTGGTCAGACAAGAATCCAGAGCATATCGGTTCATAGTCATTCGCCTGAAACAATTTACGGACGCGAGGGGAAACTTAAACAGCAATTGTGTAGAGGCTAGTCGAATATAGATCTACAAATTATGAAATATAAATGTCAACGAGGAAAAACGTCTGCAATTCTCAATTCGTATCTATTATGGGCTACTTCAACAATTTCTTAACAGTATGATGAATTATTTAACGATTGTTTTCATCGCTGTTTTCCAAAAATACTCGTGCTACAATACTTGAAACGAGCTGGCTGTGGCATATAATGTAATATGTCCCTCGTTTAGTATGCGATTTATTGTATGCCTGAATGCTCCATATCCACAAGCTTTTTTAAAAAAAAGTTTAGGTTTGGCTTTCTATTTGACCATTTATCTTTAACATACGCGTCCAGCACAGATACATTAAGCGAGGTGACGCAGTGGTTAGCACACTGGACTCGCATTCGGGGGGACGTCGGTTCAGATCACTGTCCAGCCATCCATATTCAGGCTTTCTGTGGTTTACCTTCGTCGCTTAAGGCAAATGGTTCCTTGAAAAGGACGTAACTGATTCACTCTCCACTTTCTTGTGCAAAAACCGCTTCTGTAGCCGGGATAGCTAACGCACGCCAGTGCGACTTGCTCTCGATTCGAGCCGGTTCGAATCCTGGATCAAATTTTGTCTGCCAGGAGAGTTGGTGGCGCCGAAGTCCTGATTACCTTCAATGTTTTATGTTTGAGCAGAACATTGATCTTTTATTCAGAAATATTAACACGTTCCTAATATTTTGTGTAGTTTCTCCTCCCATATAAAGGTAACTTGTATGATATCGTTTGTTTTCTTTAATTATAATTCCTTTATTAATACTTACACTGATAGTTCCTGCCTACGTGGTTCAGCACACATTACACTGACGTAAACGAGGACCTACTCGGGTTTCTAGGAAAATGGATGTTTCGCAAGACCAAACCGAAGTGTTGAAACTTCCTGGCAGATTAAAACTGTGTGCCGCACCGAGACTGGAAATAGAGACCTTTGCCTTTTGCGTGCAAGTGGTCTAGAGCACACAGTTTTAATCTGCCAGGAAGTTTCATATCAGCGCACACTCCCTGCAGAGTGAAAATCTCATTCACGACGAGGTGTTCTTTAGATAAACACAAACGGTTCGGCAGTTGTCACACTAACGAAGTTATTCCGTATTTAAATAAGGTGATGTGTGTTTGTTACACGAGAAAACGGCGTATGACACGACCACATCTATTTGTTGAAGAGGCACGCAATAGGATAGTAAAATATTTGTGTTAAATTTCGAAAATCATTCGAGGATACGAAGTGTGTCCAAACAGATGAACGACTGAATAACAAGTTCCTTTCATTTTCAGACGCACCACTTTACCTTCATCAGTTTTAAAATCTGTATCTTGTCTTAAAGAAATCACTTTCTCTTATCTGACGACGACGTGATTGGCTGCACGACGGGAATTAAGACTCTGAACGCGGATAGGTAGTTGGAACTAGACACATCGAACATTTAATTTCGGAAACCGTGAGAGAATTCAGTATTCCGATATCTACAGTGCCAAGAGTCTGCTGAGAACATCAGATTTCAGGCATTACCTCTCACCACGATCGACGCAGTGGCCGACGGCCTTCACTTAACGGTAGAGAGCAGCGGCGTGCGTATAGAATTGTCAGCGCTAACAGCCAAGTAACGTTGCGTGAAATGATCGCAGACATCAATGGGGGATGTACGACGAACGTATCCGTAAGGACAGTGCGGCGAAATTTGGCGTTAATGGGCCATGGCAGCAGCCAACCGACGCGAGCGCCTTTGCTGACAGCACACCATCGCCTGCAGCGCTTCTCCTGAGATCGTGCCCAAGTCGGTTGGACTCCATCCCGATTTCAGTTGGTAAGAGCTGATAGTAGGGTTTGAGTGCGACGCAGACCTCACGAAGCCGTGGACCCAAGTTGTCAACAAGACACTATCCGAGGTGGCGGTGGCTCTATAGTGCTGTGGGCTGTTTCTACATGGAAAAGACTCTGGTCCAACTGACTAGGTCATTGACTGGAAATGGTTATCTTCGACTACTTTTGCAGCGAAACAATGGTGGAATTTTTAGGAGTGACAATGCACCTTGTCACCGGGCCACAACTGTTCACGATTGGTTTGAGGAGCATTCTGGACAATTTGAGCGAATGACTTGGCCACTCAGATCGCCCGATATGAATGCAATATAACATTTATGGAACATAACCGAGAAGTCTGTTCGTGCACAAAATTCTGCACTGGTAACACTTTTGTAATTATGGAGAGGTATAGAGACAGCATGGCTCAATATTTCTGCATGAGACTTTCAGAGACTTGTTGCGTCCATGCCACTGCGAGTTGCTGCACTACACCGAGCAAAAGGAGATCCGACACGATATTAAAAGGTATTCCTTGACTTTGTCGGTTCAGTGTATAGGTTTCACTTTGCGAAATAAAATTGAAATTTTACATACATGTGGAATATTTGCATACTTCATTTAATTTTCAAACTTAGTTTCTTATCCTTAATAATACCTGTGATCACTCACTTTGTTGCCAAATAAGTCATACCTTGTGCCAAATGGTCTTCAGTATCAATTTATTGTTTCTGAAATGAGACAGTGGCAGAGATAATAAATTATTCGGTCTCGAACTGAAAGGCAGTAATCGAAAATAATGTAGACCATCTATAACCATACCCCACATTGATTCCGCGAAGTCGAATCATGCGGAACCAGATACTACACACTCCACGCGATCTTTCCCCCTCGATAAATAGTCTTACCTTGTCATGCGACAATTACATGACTCTTAGGGACCCCAGCCGGCCGTGGTGGTCTCGCGGTTCTAGGCGCGCAGTCCGGAACCGCGCGACTGCTACGGTCGCGGGTTCGAATCCTGCCTCGGGCATGGGTGTGTGTGATGTCCTTAGGTTAGTTAGGTTTAAGTAGTTCTAAGTTCTAGGGGACTTATGACCTAAGATGTTGAGTCCCATAGTGCTCAGAGCCATTTGAACCATTTTTTTTAGGGACCCCAGACACGAGCGACGGATCGCAGAGAACCGTCCGCAGGTCGTGCGATCTTCCGCAGATCGTAGGTCGTAGCGATCGACTGCTGATCGTTTGGAATTTGCATGTACTCTGAATCACATTCACTGCTGGCCTTTGACTCTTTTTCTCTAGTTACTACGCGCGGCTGTTATTTCGATTCGGTTTACTCACGTTTATTAAGAATTTTACTTTAGAATTTGTCGTTATTCAGGGGACATGAACCACTCTTGAGAAGCGAAGTTGAAGCCACATTTGCCACATATATTAAGAAGGACTAAAAATATAAAAACATTAGCTCACTAAGATTATGCAGCGGTCAGGATTTTGATGGTCCTGCTGTAAATGGAACCTAATTGTCTTTCAAGCAATATAACCATGTGCGGGCTGTCGAGCATGTTTTAGCTTTTATTCGTCGCAGCAGTATGACGAAGGCCATTTAGTTTTTAGCTCAGGACCTCCGTTTCTCTAAACCTCATTTTATAGACCTTTCTCCACGTCCTTGTTTTTAGTTGTCTTCTCGTCTGTCGATTGGGATTAACGTGTGGTCATTTTTAACTACTCTGTTTGTCTTCGTATTCTTCACTTCTGACACGGACGCGTATGACCCTAGTTGTTTTTGCGCTCTAAAACAAAACAGATAGTTGTGCGGTTACTGATAACATTACAAAACATCGAGATAAGTCATTGCGTAAATACTTAAATTGAAACTAAAAGACCCATGAATGAAAAATGAATTGATTAATAAATGGAAAATGTAGCGCACAGGGTAGATGTATTCGCGCCAATGGAAACAGTAATGCGTTGTGGAACGTAACCTACAGTCTCAGAGAAACATGTTTCAAAACATGTTGATATAAATTTCAATTCCAGTTTGTTCCATTTTGTAAGGGCTCAACTGCCATTGATGCTAAGCATTACAATTAGTTTTCAATAACAGATCTTCACTACCCAACACATTCATAATACTAATTGAAATTGCCTAGTAAATCGCTAGCGTGGTAGAGGAAGGGGCTGGGGGGGGGGGGGGGGCGGGCGACTGATTGTTGGCGATATCGCTCCTGTGTGGGGTCCCTTTAAATTTTTGAAATTTTATCAAGACTGTGAAGATTAGGAATAACACTAGTACGCTATTAAATGTCAGCAACTGAATTAAAACAGTCAACAGGGCAGCGTCCAGAGAGAAACGGAACATCACAGTTTAAATTTTATGTCACTACAGCAAAATAACAAGACTTCTAAATACTTAGGGACGAGCTGCGTCGATTTGAAATCTTACACGAATTTGGCGGCGCCCTATGAGTGAAAATTAATGTCCAGGCTGCAGTTTTGAATAAGGGTAAATTGCTTAATGAACTAATGAAACCACAGCTTCCTGCGTTGCATATGCAACCAGGTGGAGCGTATCAATACCGGAACAACGATAAACAGCATCCGCTGCTCCCAACTGCAGCTTGTTTTCTTAACAAACCTTAAGTTATTAATAGTTTTTAGGCTACATTATTGGGAAACAGTAATCTATCTGTTTAAGTAGTTAGTAAAATGGGCTCGATCGCTCAGTCATTTATTAAAATATTACGGCTTTCGGCCTCTAGTAGTGGGCAATCTTCAGATGACGCACCATCCGGCTGACGTTGATGACGCTGCGAACAACAGTGCTGATCCCAGCACTAATTAAAACAAAGCCCCAGAGGGTTCTTTCGTGTTCGTGCGTGGCGCACATAAGGTCCCGAGCTATTGCGGCCCATTCTTCCTTCCTGGGCTGCTTCTCCGTGCCCGTCCCTCCCTGTCCTTGCTCCTCCTCCTCTGCCCCCTCCTTCCTCTATCTGTGTTCTTACATACGTCCACCTGACTATCCATTTGGCTTCTTGTATTCCTTGCAGTTTCGCTCAGCTTGTCTTCTCTTTTTCATCCTTTGTGGCATTTTAGGTTCCCCTTTGAACTTTGACCTCCACTTCTAAATTTTCTTCCCATAGTATATTCATTTGGGGTGGAACTCCGTCCCTAGCATCTATGGCGTGGATTCCTCCCCCCTTCCCACCTTCCCCTCTTCCTTCTTCGCTGTAGCAACCCACTCCCCTCTCCGCGACCTGCTAGGTCACCAGAAACTGTAGCCAGTCCTCAAGACGTGGCTGTTATGTACACATCTGGTTGAGCCTCCTAACAACACAGGGATCACACTTCTGATGGTTGAGCTGTTGCCTCCTTATGTATGCCTCTGAGTGGTTGCTTGTCGTTCTGGAGCTTTCGAACTCCCAGCAACGGCCACTGTGCCAGACGGCCATTGGTGTGGTTGGGTAGCACCTATCAGGAGAGCCCCTTATCAGAGTGCGTATTATCAGGTGGATGTTTTGCATGTGAAACGTATTAAGCTGCTAAAACTGGTCGTTTTTCTGTGCCCATCTCTTCGGTTGGCAATGGATCATTTATTGGTGCTGCTTATGTCCCTGTGACCTGTCCATTCCTGGATACATTATGGGGGGGGGGGGGGGGGGCGCCAGGTTTTCTGGCTGGGGGTAAACACTTTAAACACTTTCCCCAGTATCTGCTCTGCACTAGGACTGATGAGGGAATGTTCAGCGCCACCAAGCCGGGTTTTTTTTGTGTCTGGAAAATATTGAAAACAAGTTAGGCAAAGTGGAGTGTCTGTAGGATGTGGTCAGGTTTACTATTGATCAATACTACTACTGTCACGCAGTCTGTAGCCCTTTGAGTCCATTACTTTTCACCAATCTTTCAATATAGTTCAGCAGCTCATTTTTCAGAGTGGCCTCTGCCTTCACACTAATGAGGAACCCTAGGCCAATCTGGAATGGCAGGATGGTCATTTTGTTCTGCATATTCAGAAAGGTCATGAGGACAACTGCATCAATACTGGTGCCTTTATTCTAGTTTTCGAGGGAGATAAGCTCCCAGAGAAGATCAGCGTTGTGTGTTATCAGTGTGTCATAAAACCATACACCCCACCACCTATGAGGTGTTTTTGGTGGATGCCTTTTGGGCATAGCTTTCCTCTCTGTGGATGACCCTCTATGTGGTGAATGTGTATACCCACTCTGGACCCTGTGTTCTGCTACCTATTTGTATTAATTGTCATGAACGCCACCCTTCACGTTCGCCAGATTTCCTGATTTATAAGAAGAAAAAGGAGATATAGAAGTATGAGTCCCTTGATCGTTAAACCTACACTGAGGCATGTCTTCATCCTGTGCTGATGACATCTCACTTGTGCCTCTTATGGCCCTTCTCCCTCCACCCTCCTCCTTACCCAGACCTAACCCTCCCTCCTCTCCCCCTCCCAAGCTGTATAAGTGTCCCACTGATGATCAGGTGTCAGCATCCTAACCAGCCGCCTTCATCCCCCAGAAACAGCAGGCTAAAGCTTCCCACTTACTTATTACCCCCCTTATAGACAGGATCCTACAATGAACCTTTTACTGAATGGAACTTCAGAATATGGCCCTCTCTTCCCACAGTTCAACTCCTGGCCCTGATTCCATCCATAACCAGTTGCTTCAATACCTCAATCCTCCACAATGACATTATCTCCTCCAGATCCTTAACTGTATTTGGACCCAAGGTGTTTCCCCCTCAATGGAGAGGCAAGTATCTGTTGTCCCTTGACCGTTACCTACCAGCGAGTCTGGCTGAAGTCTCTCAAGTTATTTGAACATGGTTGCTTGTTGGCTCAGTTGAGTCCTCGAATATCAGCACCTTTCATCTCCTATGTGTGGCTTCCAGGAGGGCGGTCTCCGATAGATCATCTGTGCTGACTGGGAATCAGGTTGACAGGCCTTTTCTCAGCGCCGCCATCTTGTCGCAGTTTTCTTTGATGTGCGTAAGTGTTGTATGTTGGTTGGTCACAACAGTAACTTGTAGACTAGGAAGTGGGAGACAGAACAGGGCAGCTGGACATGCTACAGAAGATCAATAGACAGTGCTGTTATTGAATAATCGAACACATTTACTTATATGTATAACATAAAAAGTATTTCCGATATTTGAATAAAGTCTCTTGTCAACTCAGCAGTAAACTATCTTTGCACTGGTTCTCGCAGACTTAAGTAACTATGACGTCGACAGTCACTGTCCCTTGGAGTTGAGCTGTCAAACTGAGCATTGGCGTCCATTATGTCAGTGCTGGAGAGAATGTTGGTATTGTGTAGACTTCTCAGACAGGGGAGGCGTGGCAAGTGATTTGCACCTACTGCCATGCTGGCATCGCCCCTCAGTGTTTGCAAATCCTGTAGTTCACATTGGTGGGCTCCTGATGGCGAGCGCACATGTGGTGTCATGACGCTGTAAGGCCTATGACATAGCTTGGCGCCATTACACCCTACTTACACTCCATTAGTGGGGTTTTCAGGGCTGACCTACCAATTTTTATTCATTAGTTCCTGTCCCACCAGGTGTTCAAAGTTCAGTTTAGCACCATTCTCAGCTCTCTGCAGATGTAGGAGAATGATCCATAGGGCTTCTCATCGCTATTAATGGACTTGTAGCCTCAGCCAAACCATTGGTCACATGTTCTCTCTATGTGGATAATTTCTGTATTTGAGCTAGCTCCCACTCAGTGGCCTCTTTGGAGTGACAACTCCAGATCATCATCCAGCACACTTCTGCGAGGATTCTCTCACTTTGTTTTCACTTCTCTTTCCTTAAGTCGATGGTGGTACATTTCTGTCGCTGTGCTATGGTTCATCCTGAACTGGGATTTTATCTTGACGCCCAGCACCTGACTGTGGTCCCCCAGTTCCATTTCTTGGGTGGTCTTTTTGACAATAAAGTTACTTGGTTCCCAGTATGTCATCTGTAGGTTGGCTGTTTTCGTAAACTGTGTCCTTCAGTTCCTTGCCTACACGTCTTGGGCTATGGATCGTTCAACTCTTCTCCACCTTTACTGGGCATCAGTTCTGTCTCGTCTGGGCTATGGTTGTCAAGTTTATGGATCAGCTGCCCCATCCATGCATTCCTATTGGACCTAGTTCACCAGCGTGGTATCCTCTTGGCCACCAGTGCATTTAGCACTAGCCGAGTCAATAGTCTTCTGGTTGAAGCTGGGATTCCCTTGCCTATCAGGTTGGAAGTCCCAGCTCCTGGTTTTGTATGCCATCACTATCCGCTCTTCCCCTGCTCACCTCTGCTATTCCTTTTTTTTTGCGGCTTTGGGATGTTGCCCTTCCACTGCCCGCCTTTGTGTGGGTTGACTGGTTGGGCTCGGTTATCTCTGCTACTGTTTCCGTCACCTGTGCTTGTCCTCTTCTCTCCTGACTACTCCCCCCCTTGGCTAGTTCTTCGGCCCTGGATTCGGCTGGATCTCTTCTGGGGTCTGAAAGCCTCTGTCGATCCTGTGGTGTTTGTTGTTCTGCCTGCCCTTTTGAGTGTTTCAGGATGCTTCTTTTTTTTACACCAATGCCTCTAAATCCATCGATCATGTGGGATAATGTTCCACATCTTCTGTTGGCACAAATCATCATCTCTTGCCACATGTGGGGTATTTACTGTGGAACTGATGGCTATCTGTTGGGCCCCCTGCTTTGTTAAATGGTCCTCTCACAATCGAGTTGTTTTATGTATGGACTTAATCAGTGGCCTTGAGGCTATTGCTCAGTGTTTTTCCTGTGACCCCTTTGCTGTTTGCCATCCACGATCTTCTCGCTGATCTTGGAAGTGCTGCTTGTTAGGTTGATTTCCTTTGGAATCCTAGCCACATGGATATCCCAAGTAATGAACTTGCCGATTTTATGGCTGGGGAAGAGGCCACTTACCCCAACCAACCTACCACCCCTCCCCTCTGTCTAACAAACATCATGCATTCAAGGAGACTCTCACCATTTCCAGCGCGCACCTCAAAGTGATCCATATTTTGCTAGACTGCCCCTACCTTGCGGCCCTTCACGCTAAATAAGCTCTCCCACCTTTATTGTCCCAATGTTAGCGGACGACGCTTCCATTGTTATGTTTGCCCTCACGGAAGTCGTTTGTCGTCCCAAGTTGAAGTACCTCAATTTTCCTCTGGAATTAGTCCCTCGGTCAGCGTTGGCGTTGGTTAAGGATACCTTGTCGTTGCCTCCACACCGGCCAGGTGTCTTGTCAGGTCTTTTGTGCCGATTTGTTTCCCCTTTTCTTATGTCTTCTTCCCTGTTGTCCTTGTCGGCGGCGTATTGTGTCTGGAGCACCCCTGCCTTCGCCGTCCTCCCCTCCCCTTCCCCCCCCCCCCCCCCCCCCGTCCTGTTCTTTACTTTTCCTGCTGTCCTGACTCCCTTTTACCTCTTTGTTGACCGTTTTCCCTTCCCCTTGACTGTGCAGTGCTGTTTGTGCTGCTCCTCTTCCCTTGGTTTCTGCCATTTTAGGTCATGGGACCAATGATCTCGCTCTGTGGTTCCCTCCCACAATCTCCCAACCAACCTAACTCAAGAATAAATCTTGCTCGGAATAATTCTTTTGAGCTCGAATACTCATTTGGCTTGTGGAACATTAAAAAAGTTACGTGAGAAATAAGTAGCAATGAATTATTGGAGTTGGACGGGTACGTCATTAGTTCTTGGGAAATCGCTGACTTCTCTGTTGGTTTGTATATCAGTTGGCACCATCGGTTACAGTCGATGTGTAGGTAGTTAATATTGACGCTGAATAAGAGAAATGCAAAAACTTTTGACAGTTTTAAAATTTTCTGTAGGCAAACAGAATGTTGTTCCCATTTGCACGTTTGTACCGTTTTTTCGTCTGGGATTAAAACTTCACTTAGTCCAATAGGAATCACGTCATTTGCTAGTTCATGCATAATTTCAACGGACAGTCCCATGCGCGAGGGAATCTAAATGCGCAGTCCTGTGAAGTAAGTGCATTGTAAATTCTTTAACACTGTCAAGTATAACTCGAAGCTTATTATTATGCAAGTAGAGCAACATGTGGCGTATTCGACTTTGTCTTCTTTAGGCTTCTTGGATCCATGTGTGTATATCAACAAGGAGTTATCGGCAGCTTCATTCAGAAATGCATTTCTCTGAGACTGGATAATGTAAATGTACTTCAAGGATCACCAGCTATTGTTGAGATGGAGACCGATATACGAGCAGATTCGCTGCCTTTTCCCGAAAAGGCAGCGAATCTGCTCGTATATCGGTCTCCATCTCAACAATAGCTGGTGATCCTTGAAGTACATTTACATTATCCATTGTGGTGGCGGGGGATGGGGGAGGACGCGCCAATAGTCTGTCTGGCCTTAGGGCTTTGTAAACCCAGACCTTGCTGTACTAAGTACAATATGCGTCTAAAACATCTGCTGCCCGTTTCCGTATGAACATGAAATTCAATGAAAGCAATATTACTTTCCCCCAAATGCTCTGTTCTCCTAAATACATGTTATACATTGTTTCTCAGTTCTGGAACTCTTAAAGGCAATTTTCAAAATTTTATTTGTAACTGAAGGTAGCACTGTAAGACTTAGTTTGTATGCTGATTGTTGCATCTGTGACACAGCCAAGTCAAAGATTCATATCAGATGTGGTAGTAATCTGCTCTCACTAATGCACAATAAGTAAATTGTTGTTCGATGTGTACGACAGATTCTTGGTGAACCTACGTGATCTGTTGCCGTGTTGCATTGCTAATCAAAAGGGACGTTTTCCTTTATTCATTTTTTGTTGATGCTGGTCGACTCGGGAAGCGATAAGTTAATACTGTTTCGCTAAGTGTGGAAGCTATATCGAGTAAATGATAAATTTCATTTAAGAGGATGCGCAGCTAACAGTCCAATGTTTGATAAACACGTGGAATACAAATAAGCCATTAGGATAGGTATTTTTCAATTTCCTGCGCAAACTTGAGCTTTTTGTTGAAGACGTTATTCTTTAAAAGTTAGCGTTAAACCCTAATCTTTCTTTCTTCCAAAAGACGTTTCGTCAAAGGGGAGAAAAAAGAAAGAACATTGTTAAGGCAATTTTAAGTAGGAGAATTTGGGAAATGTGTGTAAAAAAAAAAAAACCCTCTGTATTGCGGGAAACAAGGCTTTAAAAGGCAAACTGGAACGCGGTGATTTCAACGAATATAACGCTATATTAAGCCTAAGTATATACCGTATAACTCTGGTTGTAGGTTACAGGTCGGCATTAAAATGTCACACGAACAGAAAGTCAGCTTTCTGAGTCTGGAAGACACTAGCAGAGTTATTGAGTATTCTGTCGGTTTACTTGCTCTGCAGGCAGTTCTTAAGCCAGCTGTGATAGACGTTGCAAAGCTAACACATCACAGGCTGATTAATGTTCCGCCTGTTGTGTAAGGACTTTCACAACTTCACTCCTAAGAACTCGTTCTTGCTGCAGGTATAATAGGAAATAGGAATGCCAGTCGTTTCCCTTTCTTTCTTGGAGCACAATAATAAAGCTGCAACATGCTTTTCTGTATACGCAAACCAAGGGAAAACTTGGATTCGTATTAGAATATGTGAAGTACTAAAAAGAAATCAGCAGATTTTAACAGATTTAATCTAATAGATACTCAAACTTGTCAGTTTTCTCCAATTCTTGATTTGCAAACTTAGTAGACTTTTCGGTTTTGAGCTGTAAAACTTCACACCTTCACAATTCTAGAGTTCTAGATTCTTTTGCAGTCCAAGTTGCTTTATTTATTTCTTCTTCGTTTTAGCGAACGGATTGAAGTCTGAAGCACAGCTGAACAAAGAATACATGAATGTACTGTGAAAGCCGAGGTTGCTAGACAACGAGGACAAATATTAATTAAATCAACCATGTACTGCCCTTCAGTTTTCACATTTATGTCTGACCGAATTCTAATAAGTTGTCAGTTTCATGCTTTATGTGGTCTGACCTTCACCAGGATTGCGATGCTTATCAAAAGCCATGAAATTCTCAACATTCAGTACACATCAAGCTGCACTCTTCACAAGATTTATGTTTACTGGGGAAAGATACCAAAATTATGTTCTATATTTTTGGTTAATGGTACCAGCCATTACTAGTAACAGCTAAAATACCTGAGACTTCTCAAGGTTACCGGATATAAGCGCCCGAATAGTGGTTTCGGTAGATAGAACATTGTTGTCAGTAAGTAGAGGGGAAGAATTTCATACACCTTATCACTACAGCCTATTACCAGTACTGTGATCTCATCTTCATGACTACTTAGAAACAATGTCACGATACAAATAGCTGGTTGTAATAATTTATGAAAATACTAAATGGAACCAGCGCTTTTGCTAGTAGCTAGTAGAACAAATGCCAGATTTCCGTTAACTGGTAACATACTAGGAAAATGCAGTGAGTCTACAAAGGAGACTGCTCACGAAACACTCGTGCGTTCCGATGGATCCCTCTTGGGTGGCGTCCATTTTTTGGTGGGGGGCATCAGTCTTCTGACTGGTTTGATGTGATCCTCTATAAATTCCGCACCTGTGCCAATCACTTCATCTCAGAGTAGTATTTGCGACCTAAATCCTCAATTACTTGCTAGATGTATTCCAATCGCTGTTTTCCTCTACAGTTTTTGTCCTCTGCAGCCCCATCTAGAACCGTGGAAGTCTTTCCCTGATGTCTTAACAGATGTCCTATCATCCGTCCTTTCTCCTTGTCAGCGTTTCCCACATACGCCTTCTCTCTCCAATTCTGCGCAGGACCTCCTCATTCCTTACCTTATCAGTCCACCTAATTTTCAACATTCGCCTGTAGCACGCTTCGATTCTCTTCTGCCGGTTTTCCCACAGTCCGTGTTTCATTACCATACAATTCTATGCTCTAGACATACATTCTCAGAAATTTTTTTCCCCAAATGAAGGCCTATGATTGATACTACAAGACTTCTCTTGGCTGGGAATGCCCTTTTTGCCAGTGCTAGTCTGCTTTTGATGTTGTCATTGCTCCGTCCGTGATTGGTTATTTCGCTGCCTAGGTAGCTGAATTCCTTAACTTCATCTCCTTCGTGACTATCAATCCTGGTAAGGTTCTCACTGTTCTCATTTTTACCACTTCTCATTACTTTCGTCTTCCTTCGATTTACTTTGTCCACATTCTGTTCTTATTAGATTGTTCATTCCATACAGCTGCTGTTGTTGTTGTTTTCAGTCCTGAGACTGGTTTGATGCAGCTCTCCATGCTACTCTATCCTGTGCAAGCTTCTTCATCTCCCAGTACCTACTGCAATCTACATCCTTCTGAATCTGTTAAGTGTATTCATCTCTTGGTCTCCCTCTACGATTTTTACCCTCCACGCTGCCCTCCAATGCTAAATTTGTGATCCCTTGATGCCTCAGAACATGTCCTACCAACCGGTCCCTTCTTGTCAAGTTGTGCCGTAAACTCCTCTTCTCCCCAATTCTATTCAATACCTCCTCATTAGTTATAGTTATTAGTTATTTTTAGTTATACAGCAGATAGTGTAATTCTTCTTCACTTTCACCTAGGATAGCAATGTCATCAGCGAATCGTATCATTGATATCCCTTCACCTTGAATTCTAATTCCATACTGATCCTTTCTTTTATTGCCATCATTGCTTCTTCGACTTAACGATTGAACAGTAAGGGGGGGAGGGGGACGACTACGTCCCTGCCTTACATCCTTTTTATTCGAGCGCTTCGTTCTTGGTTATCCACCCTTATTGTTCCCTCATGGCTCTTGTAAATATTATATACTACCCGTCTCTCGCTATAGCTTACCGATATTTTTCTCAGAATTTGGAACATCTTTCACCATTTTACGTTGTCAAACCCTTTTTCCAGGTCGAAGAATCCTACGAACGTTTTGATTTTTCTTTACCAGTTTTTCCATTGTCAACCGCAACGCCAGAATTGCTTCTGTGGTCCCTGGAAAACTAATCATCTAACATATTCTCAACTTTCTTTCCAATTCTTCTGTATGTTATTCATGTCAGCAACTTAGATGTATGAGCTGTTTAGCCGATTGTGCAATAATTCTCGCATTTGTCAGTTCTTGCAGTCTTTGGAATTGTGTGCATGATATTTTTCAGAAAGTCATAGGGTAATGTCGCCAGACTCATATATTCTACACACCAACGTGAATAGTCGTTTTGTTGCCGAATAATATTAACACATGATATTAAACGTACACAAAGAAAGGCAGCACAGATGGTCACAGGTTTAGGGCGAAGAGCGTCACGTAAATATTGAAAAAAGTGTAATGGCAGACGCTTGAACATATACATTGAGTAGCCTGGTTTCAAAGTTTCCCGTAGGGACTGCTAAGATCATGTTACACTAAATTAAGCGCGCGCGGAAGCATTTAGGTAGTCACACACTGAGACAAAATAAACAAAGAAGCACGGAGTTACCCGAATGGGGCGGAAATCAATAGATGTGATGTACATGTACAGAGTAAAAAAATAAAATTTCAGAAAATTTTGATGATTTACTCATGAGAAATAGCTTCATAAATTAAGCAAGTCAGTAACGCGTTGGTCCACCTCTGGCCCTCATCCGAGCATCATTCGGTTTGGCATTGATTGACAGAGTTGTTGGGTGTCCTTCTGAGGGATGTCGTGACGAATTCTGAACAACTGGTGCGTTGGATTATCACAAGCCTTAAGCTGGTTGGAGGGCTCTGCTCACGATGCTGCAAACGTCCTTACTTGGGTACAGATTCGGCGAGCTTGCTGGCCAAGGTAGGGTTTGGCAAGCACGAAGAGAAGCGGTAGAGACTCTCGTCGTGCATGGGCGGGCATTATCTTGCTGAAATATAAGCTCAGGATGGCTAGCCATGAAGGGCAATAAAACGAGGCGTAGATTATCGTCGACGTACCGCTGTGCTACAAGAGTGTCCCGCATGACAACCAAAAGGGTCCTGTTATGAAAAGAAATGGCACACCAGACTATCAGTCGAGGTTGTCTGGGATGCTATCTCATTTCGTAACGAAACGTTTTGTTGCCCTCCATGGCAAGCCATTCTGGACTTACTTTTCAGTAAGATAACGCGCGACCGCAGACGGCGCAGGTTTCTACTGCTTTTCCTCGTGCTTGCCAAACCCTACCTTGGCGAGCATGGTCGCCGGATCTCTACCCAATTGAGAACGTTTGGAGCATCATGGGCAGAGCCCTCCAACCAGCTCGACGCTTTGACGATCTAACGCGCCAGTTCGACAATTTGGCGTTATACCCCTCAGGAGGACATCCAGCAACACTATTAATGCCAAACAGAGCAACTCTTGCGTAAGGGCCAAAGGTGGACCAAAGCGTTATTGACTTGCTCAGTTTGTGAAGCTCTCCCTCCTGAATGCATTCAATTTTTCTGAAATTGTAATCATTTGTTTTTCTGTTTATGCACATCATACCTACCGATTTCAGTCTCATTCGGCTAATTCGTTCGTGGTGTGGCGGATTCATCTCTCCTCCCCTTAGCATGCACTTCCTGCTTTCCATACGATTGGAAACAAACCCTTAATCACGATAAAATGAAAAACACCCTCTGCCATAAATTCACTGTAATTTCTAGAATGGCTCTAGATGCTAATGGACGTTTGCTATCTGATCAAAAGTATCCGGACATCTATTAGTGGAAATAAATACAGCGTGTGTTCACCTTCATCTTTATGGAGGCTTGAAGTCCGCAGCGGACACTGTCGATAGTCTGAAAATCTGTGGAGGAATGACAGCCCATTCTTGCTCAACGGTAGTGATTTCGAATGCCGGGGGCGTGAAGTCGACGTTCCAACTCATTCCATCCACTAATAATTGCAAAAAAGTGTCGTGTTGGGTTGAGGTCGAGGCTTTGAGTAGGCCAATAATTCTCAGGAATGTTGTCCACAGACCATTACCTCACCGACGCTGCCCTATAATAGGATGCATTGTCAAACTGATACAATCGATCACCGTGGCGAACTGTTCCTTCACTGTACGCAGTATTCATTGTATACAATTTGTTCATACCCTCCCAAATTTAGCATTTTAAGCGTAGTAAGTAGACTACACACTAACCAAAATACTTCTGTACTTTATTGTTAGCACTACACATGATGCCAGATAACGTTCCTGCAGGCATTCGCTAAACACTAATCCTTTCAACGGACTTCCTGTCAGAGAAGTTACAGTTCGTAGTAATTGACGAAAGTCATCGAGTAAAACAGATGTGATTTCTGGTGTCCTTCATGGTAGTGTTATACGCACTTTGCTGTTCCTTATCTATATAAACGATTTGGGAGACAATCTGAGCTGCCGTCTTAGGCTGTTCGAAGATGACGCTGTTGTTTATCGACTAATAGTCATCAGAAGATCAAAATAAATTGCGAAACTATTTAGAAAAAAAATCTGAATGGTGCGAAAATTGGCAGTTGACCCTAAATAACGAAAAGTGTGAGGTCATCCACATGAGTGCTAAAATGAATCCGTTGAACCTCGGTTGCACAATAAATCAGTCAAATCTAAAGGCCGTACATTCAACTAAATATGTAGGAATTACAGTTATGAACAACTTTAAAGTTGGAAGGAACACACAGAAAATGTTTTAGGGAAGGCTAACTGGAGACTGCGTTTTATTGGCAGGACACTTAGAAAATGTAACAGACCTACTAAGGAGACTGCCTACACTACGCTTGTGTGTCCTGTTTTAGAATACTGCTGCGCGGTGGGGGATCCTTACCAGATAGGACTGACAGAGTACATCGAGAAAGTTCAAAGGAGGACAGAACGTTTTGTATCGTCGGGAAATATGGGAGAGAGTCACAGCAATGATACAGGATTTGGGCTGGACATCATTATAAGGAAGGCGTTTTTCGTTGCGACGGGATCTTCTCACGGAATTCTAATCACCACCTTTCTCCTCAGAGTACGAAAATATTTTGTTGACACCGACCTACATAGGGAGAAACGATCACCACGGTAAAATACGGGACATCAGAGCTCGTACGGAAAAATATAGGTGTTCGTTCTTTCCGCACGCTGTACGAGATTGGAATAATTGAGAATTGTGAAGGTGGTTCGTTGAACTCTCCGCCAGGCACTTAAATGTGACTTGCAGAGTATCCATGTAGATGTAGGTGATAGCCACACCGTATAGCGTGGTTTCTCTCTCCAAAGCAGTCGTTTCCAGCAATCCACGGTCCAGTGTCGTCGCTCTTGACACCGGGTCAGACGCCGCCCAGCTCTGACTTCAGAAACGTGGCTTACACAGAGCTGCCCGACCGTTGTACGCTGTTCTTTTTGACTCCCTACGCACTGTCACTGCGCTAACTGGGCTACTGATCTACTGTACTGAGCTATAGATCACGAGTGATTCCTTTCGCTAATTTCATGCGATTTCTTCCAGCCACCCTCCAAAATGTTTGACGGTTTCTATCCGCCGGTACATGAGGTCTGCGTGATATTGATTTAGCTGTGGTTGATCCTTCGCATTTCGACCTTGTTATCGACTGCCAATAGTCGACTTACGCAGCTTTAGAATGGCTGAAATGTTCCTGATGGATTTATTACTCGGGCGAATTTCAGTGTCGAGTCCACGTTCGATGTCGCAGAGCTCTCTCTCCTGACTGGCCCATTCTGCTGCTATTGCTTCCCTGCAGACAACACTATGCTCCCCGTCCCCCTTCATAATCTATAGACCTCTCACATCTAGGGGTAAATTCTGCCTTACGTGGTAGTATCCTGATACTTCGGATTAGATAGTGTGGCTGTAGATAGGTTTTCTACATCTACACGGATACTCTGCGAATCACATTTAAGTGCCTGGCAGAGGGTTCATCGAACCACCTCACAATTCGCTATTATTCCAGTCTCGTATAGCGCGCGGAAAGAATGAACACCTATATCTTTCCGCACGAGCTCTGATTTCCCTTATTTTATCGTGGTCATCATTCCTACTTATGTAGGTCGGACTCAACAAAATATTTTCGCATTCGGAGGAGAAAGCTGGTGATTGGAATTTCGTGAGAAGAAGCAACGAAAAAATCCTTTCTTTTAATGATGTCCATCCCAAATCCTGTATCATTTCTGTGACACTCTCTACCATATTTCGCGATAATACAAAACGTGCTGCCCTGCTTTGAACTTTTTCGATGTACTCCGTCAGTCCTATCTGGTAATGATCCCACACCGTGCAGCAGTATTCTAAAAGAGGACGGACAAGCGTAATGTAGGCAGTCTCCTTAGTAGGTCTGTTACATTTTCTAAGTGTCCTGCCAGTAAAATGCAGTCCCTAGTTAGCCTTCTCCACAACATTTTCTTTGTGTTCCTTCCAATTTAAGTTGTTCGTAATTGAAATACCTAGATATTTAGTTGAATTTACGGCTTTTAGATTAGACTTATTTATCGTGTAACCGAATTACGAGAATATCCCAAAGTAATATGTGATCCTTGATTGTTGCTAAATTGCAAACATCTGAAGAAGCTCTGCTAGCGGTGGCTGAGCAGAGGTTTAACAGTATTAGTGACACAGCGGGCAAGAGTCGCTGTCACCCTAAACCTCGTAAATTATGGAACGATGACACTGTAAATTATTGAACAATCAATCTGGCTGTGAGTAGATGTATCGACGTAACTTCGTAGAACACGAAAATGAACAAACCTCTGTTCGAAAGAACATCATCTGTAGGATTAGGAATCAATGTGTATAGAGGCAAACCACATAATGGACAGTCTGTGAAGGGTGGTGGTGGTGGTGCTCAGTGTTTAACGTCCCGTCGACAACGAGGTCATTAGAGACGGGGCGCAAGCTCGGGTTAGGGAAGGATTGGGAAGGAAATCGGCCGTGCCCTTTCAAACGAACCATCCCGGCATTTGCCTGAAACGATTTAGGGAAATCACGGAAAACCTAAATCAGGATGGCTGGAGACGGGATCGAACCGTCGTCCTCCCGAATGCGAGTCCAGTGTGCTAACCACTGCGCCACCTCGCTCGGTCTCTGTGAAGGGCCTATGCGGCTAAGCAGCTGTATCAGGCTGTAAACTAACTAGGCTGGATCTAATTATAATCCCCGTAGCTGCTAAGGGAAAAATCGTTGTTTGCACTAAACAGCCGGCCGCGGTGGCCGTGCGGTTCTAGGCGCTGCAGTCCGGAACTGCGGGACTGCTACGGTCGCAGGTTCGAATCCTGTCACGGGCATGGATGTGTGTGGTGTCCTTAGGTTAGTTAGGTTTAAGTAGTTCTAAGTTCTAGGGGACTGATGACCTAAGATGTTAAGTCCCATAGTGCTCAGAGCCATTTGAACCATTTCTTTTTGCACTGAACAGTGTTAAAAAAATTCCTTGGAGTTGGATAATGTATCAAGCATGTCGACAGCTAAGAAACAGAGCGTGACTGAGATTCTATCAAGGCGCAGTTGTCAAAACCAGTTTACTAGAAGACATGAGATGGTTTTGAAAATAAATATTCGACGACGAGTGGAGGAAATATCTGGTACTCCGAAAACCATGAAATGTTAATGCTGTGCAACTTTTCACGAATGAGACTCCTGCAATGCAGGAAGCAATAAATTCTTTGGACTGTCAGAATTTTGGTGTATGTCTAACTACTCGCACAAAGTTTCGGAGAGTGTTGCAGTGCGCCAGACTATAATGGATGTAATGTGGAGCAGCAGCCCGCTCATTCAACCGCAGGGGAATGGCAAAAGTAAGGCACATTGCGAAAAAACACTGTTAGAGAGAACTGTGGCAATTGTTTACACTCAATAAACATGTATTACTGGGTACTGGATGTACACACATTAAAAATGATGCATCACAAATGTGGAAACTTACCAACAGACTCTGTTCCCATCCACCATTCGCGAATGGAACGGAACCTGGAGCGTAGGGTGTCGTGTTACTAGATACAGTGCAGCCAGCCGTCATCGCCCAGAATTGTACACACTGAAGGCCACTTCTTTGGTAGCGGTACGAGCAAAGTTGTCCAGTGGTCAGCACCCTGGACTCGTATTTGTGACGACGGAGGTTAAAATCTCCGTCCGGCCATCTAGGTTTAGGTTTTCCATGATACCTTTTTAGTATCCTACAGTGATTCGGATATCCCGCCGAGGCAGAGTATCTATATGGTGAACGTGGCAGTCTCTCTGACCAAACCTCCATCCAGCCGCAGCTAGCTTCCAAACGAAGTGCCGCCGCCACAGCTGCCGAGTCACGCGGAGCCGTCCAGTGGCACGAGACTTCGCAAACACGTGACCCAGCACTTGCCAGTCAGTCTTGCTATTCTTCGGAGCCGTTACTTACGCACCATTGAACAGAGGAGTTTTTTGTCTTGTGTATTTCAGTTCCGTGATTTGAATTGCTTCCTGAACTGTTATATGCGCTTAAGTATGACTTTGCTCTCGACTTATTTTTGGTTAGCCCTTAAATTCCCTAAACTCCGCAGTCATCGACGTCAGGAGTCACCTGTGTATTCCACTGGTCTCTGCGTTACCGCTAATGCGAGCGACCGTAAACAATGTTTTACCTTTACAGAAGAGGACAGAAAATCCTTAAATCGTATAAGGTGCACGGCTAATTCTCCGCTTTCCAAGCCTATGCTTCGTCTGTGGTGACCTCATCTGCGATGGGACGTTAAACCCTTAGCTCCCTTTTTTCTTTGATTTCGATGCGGTTGCCGTTAGATCGAACGTTAGCTTATCTTCGTATCCTGAAAGTTGAAATGTAACAGCTAGAACGTTTCCTATTCTTTAAAGTTCGTTACCACCAGATTCTCACTCACATTAATTGAAAAGCTTATACGTCAACAGCAATCCTAACCATAGCCAAGTATGGGCAGTATATGTAATACCATACTTTCGGAAATTTTGCGATGAAATAAACCTCTACAAAATATTCCTTACACCCCGGGCACACACTGTAATCTGAAGGAATGTTTGAAACCGTACTGTTTACTTAGTCACTAAAATACGGTTACGATTATTGTTAAAGACACACAATCGAAATACGAAGTTATTTGAAACTAAATAAGGTAATTTACTAAAAATGAGTCTTCGTAATCGCAAAGCATTATCCTCTGTGTGAAGTGTAATTATTTTAATTAACAGGAGCAATAATTGCAAATGATGTAAATTGTTTCTCGAGATACTCTTATTACTAAAAGAAAGTACATTCTTATTAAAGCAAGGAAACATGCTATGAAGAAATTATATTTTGTATTTTGCGTGTAATCCATTAAAATGCAATATGTATTGTTAAATTTGCGTATCTGTTTTCATTGTGAATGAGACTGTGCTGTAACACGATTCATATACTGCGTAATGTCATTTTAGTTTAAGACTTATTTTCTATTGTCAAAATTCATTGTATTTCAGTTTCCTGTTTTAACAGCCGCTGACATTTTAGCAAAGTGTGTATAAGGCCCATGTGGGACCACTGTTGTTGCTCAGTCTTTCGAGGTGGCCTCCATGCCGAGTGATTTGTAAATGTGTAATAAATTCTTAGAGGCACACGCTGTGCTGGTTCGTTCACTTGTACCTTTCTTTGTTTCATTACTTGAATGACTTAGAGACAGAAATAAATTACGTTGAAACTCAATCATAAGTGGCACGAATAAATGTGAGCATTTTGTCCACTCATGTGAGTCGTCGTTATGGCAGGATCTGGACTTATTTTTTCTTTTCTACAGCAACAGCAGCAAATCAACCCTACCATGCAGGTAACTCAAGTATGTGTTCAACGATTTCACCCACGGATTCATTTTCTACACGTACTGACAATAACTGATAACTTCAAGAATCTTTATTACAACATTATTAAATTCAGTAACTGTATTAAGTGCACTACTAACTATTTCAGGTATTTGATTCCAGCTTACGGAAACTTCTCAAAGTCTTTATGAAGTACACTGAGTGATTTTAATTCTGCCGAGTATCAATATTCCTTTAACGTCCAGTTAATTTTCATAGCTCTCCGACAGTCATAAACTGAAACAGGTACCGTCACTTTCTCAATAGGAAGCGTTTATGTCAAAGCGACACTGTTTGCTCATCACTTACTCTCCGTTGCAAACCGATACAAAACGCTAAAACCCTTCGCATGGAATGCTTCAGTTTCAACTTGATGAATTGGTTGTGGAGCATTGTAACTAGTCTACTGTTGAAACCTGCAATAGATTACACTGGTTGGTGCTACGGTGTGACCTCCTTGGCAGTTCTGTAGTGCACTAATGAAACTCTTTAACTGTGGCCCTAGTATGGGCTCTCGAAAAGCGTAGAAGGAACTGCGTGCTGGTGCGGAAGCCCTGCGGCGATAGCGGGTGGAGCCAAGGTCGTACGCCGGGCGGCCTCCAGTTTCGCAAGACTCCCGACCCCAGAAAAAGCGACCCGCGCAGCGCCCAGTAGCTCACGGACGCTCGCACGCGTCTCTGTCTTCACTCCAGATGGCTCTCTATGCGCCTCGGCCATATCTTGCTGTGATGTTTCGCAGCGCGCTTTCAACAAGTGCTATCAATCTCAGACGATCCAGTCACACTTTGTTGCGTAGATTAGCTGTCTCTCTTTCCTCGTGGAGGAGATGGGGGAACGGGGGAGGGGGGGGGGGTGGAGCAGGGGGCGAGGAGGGAGGGTGTCTACGGGGGCAACATACAGCTCGTATGTGACGTTCATAACACCCCATATGATTTCGCTGCTTTCCATTAACTCATACGCACAACATGAGAAATTGGCAAGTTAAAAATATATTACAGTATTTGAAATTAGTTCATTTTTAGAGGTCTCCCATGACAACAACAGATTTATCTCTGTTAGGGAACGAAAAAGCTGACATGTGTTTCGATACTCACCTGCTCTGTGAAGAGAACATTGAATCCACCCTCTCCAGTAAGTCTTGTGTGATTCTGTGGTTTTCTGTAGATGTTTCCCATGTTTGGAGAACCACCAACTAATGAGTTACGTAGTGAAAGACCACCTTTTTATAAAGCAAGAAGATGGTAGAATAAATGCGAGCAACCACAGCATTGCTTTCACACACATTATTTATACTGAGGAAGTGACGATATCCGTATCAAGACTGGCAGAGCTACAAAAAGAAACTGGACGTTAAAGAAATTTGAATATTCAACACAATTAAAATTAATCAGTTTGCTACATGGAGACTTCCAGGACACGAAGGTAATTGTAATATTTATAAAAATTCATTTACATAAAAATTTAGCGGAACAGGAATGGGTGTTTAGATTACAGGAGTAAGGTAACTTCATTCGGATCTAGAGTTCTTCTGGGAATATTAAGTCTGTTTGGTCACAAGATGCAAGAGGGTTAACATTTTTTTCTCTGTGTTTCGCTCAGCTACCTACAATTGCAGTGAGGTTTAAACAAAAGTCTCCTACGAACCGAGAGCTGCAGGTCGAATGATAACGGCACGTGCTCAGTATGTACAGCATGTTGATTACATTTTTCTTGTTTGCGTTTTCAAATGTTTTAAATCGCGTATTAAGATGCATTTTCGTAATTCAGTCGAAAACTGATATTGTACCCGCTGAACATAAGATAAATGAAAATCGAAATGAAGCGAAAACGAATAGAACCGCGTTTAAGATGGGGCGTCAATATTATTCTAGAAGACCACAAAATCGACCATTAACAGAATTTGCATGGATGCACCATCTTTGGTCTGAACAGATTACTATATTAAGCATGATTTTTCGTATTCGCTAATATTTCTGTTCCAGTGTTGAGGGTGGTTATGGTAATCGGATTTTTTTAATGTGAAGTATTAAATTAAGCAGCATATACTGAATGCGTCAACGATACTGTAAGAAATTTTATCAGTTCGTGTGATATTGAAATGAGACACAAACAGCGAGACAAACTATATGGAAAAAATGGAAAACATTTTTTTCTCTTACAAATAGCTTTGATAAATACCAAACAGATGCTTTGTCAATTGTTGTAACCCATGAGGGAGTAGTTTCGGTGGTACAAGCCTGTCAATAAGTAAGCGTTGCACGTACAGTTTTGAGTCAGTTTCTTATACTCGTACTTTGCAAGTACTGAACTTTCCGCAAAGCATCAGAACGACAGGAAAGAAGCTGAATGTTAGTCGTGATTACTTAAGGAAGCAAGAGGTTAGCCAGTAAGTGGACCACATAAGACTGGAATATTGACGGCAATAGCGGCGGCCCCTGTTGCGTTCTCATACAAGTGTTACTGCATCTCAACTGTCTGGCATTCAGACAATTGTCTCCAAGGCCTCGGCGGCGCTTTGAAACATGCCGTTGCTATGGCCGCATTATACGCGAGGTCGTTCAAGCGGAGAGAGGCGCATTGTTGAGCGACGACTCCGGTGCTAAGAAGTTTAATGATAACGAAAAATGAACATGGATTGCTCATTAAGAAACTAAATACAATCCCAGCCCCACATTTTATTCTGAAAACGTATAAGGATGTTTGTGGAAAGAGCTATCAGGGGGATTGACACTAGATCTACGTTAGAGAGCGGCGGGGTTCAAACCACAGTCCGTTGAGACATCCCGTGGTTCCCTCAATCAGTTAAGGCGAATGCTGAGATTGTTGCTTTTGAAAAAGGTCAACGTCATTCTGCATCTTTATCCAGCAGAAATTATTCTCCGTCTCCAATATGAAATCGATTGAGCGTTAAACAACCACCTTTCTTCCCGCTACTATAGAGTGAGGATTTTTTTTGTATTTGTGGAGATACGTAGCGTATTCGGCTATTCGGTGAGATGCTGTACCTGGTTACCCGGACGTGGATTCAAGATCCGCTTCTGGGAGGAGAGGATGGCCAGTCACAGTTCGACCGCACCCATCACCCTATCCCCTCATATGGAACTTCTTATCTCCCTAATCTTTAACATGTTATCGATGCCAAGGATAAACTTAAAATATGCACTCTCAATTATTTTCGTTAGCAGGAAGCTGATGAAAACAAGTGCTGCAGACTACGAATATTAGAGCACGTAAACAGGTTGGTTCAAATGGCTCTGAGCACTATGGGACTTAACTGCTGAGGTCATCAGTCCCCTAGAACTTAGAACTACTTCAACCTAACTAACCTAAGGACATCACACGTATCCATGCCCGAGGCAGGATTCGAACCTGCGACCGTAGCGATTGCGCGGTTCCAGACTGTAGCGCCTAGAACCGTTCGGCCACCTCGGCCGGCAAACAGGTTGGAGGAGGTAGGTTATGCTGTTTGTTTTCCTACGTTCGGGAAACACCTTCCTGTTAGGTTTTGTGGTTTCTTGGTTGCTACCCACAAGCTCACCAGATGGCCAAGCCCCCAGGCAATCAACTGTTTTCGTACTACTATATTCTCTGAACTCAGCTGAGAAATTTGAATATTTTCATTGTAAAAATATAAACGCTTTTTCTAAAACATGGGGGATGGTGGTCATTCATGACGCCCATGACCCACCACCATTCTTACCTGCACGTATGTTGGAATGGAGTGTTGTAAATGCTATGAAATATGAAAATTCAGCTGCTTCCACTGCATTAGTACTTTACAGTAAATTCCAGGCAAATCGGCACAGGAAAAAACTACCTGTGAAAAAATTGTATATTTGTCATGTGGCAACCACTTTTTTGAAGGTATTAGTTGTCTTGCAGCTGCTTCGCCACAAAATTTCTCCATATCGTCTACTTCACTAACTCACTCGAAATAATAAAATAGATAAAACTTCCCAAAATCCTTCCATTGTGTGTGCGGACTCTCTGACCAGCTCGTGAAACATCGGCCCACGACCACATCGCAATTGGTAGATAAAGGCCCCAGGATAGTGCACTGGTTCAACACACAGTTTTAATCTGCCAGGAAGTTTCAAATCGGCGAACACTTCAGGCGAAACAAGTGCTGTATCATTGGAAGAAGTAGAGGCGTGAGCAAGTATGCCGGAGCTTCCCCTTGTTCATTACCGCCAGCACCACGTCGCAACGCGCTGTTTTTCACATACAAAGGATTGCACCATGATTTAAGAGTTAAATTAAAAGTTAAAATAACTTTTCTAAACTTCGTCAGTGTATGTTTAAATGTATTTAATTTTAACACTGTAAAGTCACGGAATGATCAGATGAATATGTTAAGCAAATTATACAGTCTTAAGAAAAAATAAACGGCACTGAACAATAAAAATACAAGGCATAAAAATTATTCAGGATGTGCAAACGTCACAATTTGCAAGCCTCAACTTGATCAGAGCAATATTTTGGTTAAAATCTTCAATTTTTACGAAAAATTGAAGCTGCTAAATATTAGACACAGAAAGCTGAAAATTCGTACCTCAGTTTCATTTAATGACATCAAATATGTGACACTAATAAGCTACCTCTATTAGTTCTCAAGTTATTTGCTAAAAACCAAATTAAGAACGAAAACGTCCTTATTGATAGCAGATTACGTATCATTTGCATTTTGTAACAGAACGGTCTGGTCCCACCAGTCGAGTACATTAATACAGTAATACAGCTGTACCAAGTTGCAAGACACTATTGTAAATAACAGTGGTTACAAGAAATCTCAAAGAGGTAGTTCAGAGGTCGTGTTGTACTGTCGGTTCCGTTCTAAAAATTCCAACCGGAGAAGTTTAAATGGAGTCAAGCTAAGACTTTTTAGTACCTAAAACAAACGTAACTATTTATATAAAAATTAAGAAGATTGTAAATTGTTAAACGACAGAGGATATAACTAAAAACATGGCCATTTGATTATTACCTGCCGCCCCACACGCTCTGCTGTAGACTGAAAATTAATTCCGCAGTGAGTTAACAGCTTGAGCAGTCTGTTCCTGTTGTGGCGAGATAGAATACTATATTTGGTACTGTTCCTACTGGTGTGAAGAAACTATGACGTTTTCTTACAGAAGTATGCGTATCGTTTTATCAACATATATGATTTAATGTGGCTGAATGTCAGCAAGACTGCAAAGGAAGAAAGATTCATTATAAGAGTGAATTTACATGTCTTGACGAAAAACTAAATCATTCAATTCGGCAGGTTTTTCTTGTCTAACGTAGAAATAGCTTTAACAGATTGAATACTAGAACTATGGTGTCATTACAGCCGACGAAGTGATTCAATTTATACTATCGCGACAAGTCTCTTGTAAGTTATAATACTTCGTTCCTGTAGAAGATTATTAAATAAAAGAGCTACGGAATATCTTTGCAACGTTTGTTTTGATTTATTTAAAATGAAGAATTTTGCAATGATTGTAGAGAACAATACTTCATAATGACTTTTAAAAAATTCGAATGAGTATTGTAGATTGCAGCTCTCACTGCAGTTTTAAGTGGGTCGGAAGCAAATATCTCACCAGCCTAGAAATTGCATAGGTAAAGGTATATTATTTAATGCTTGGACACCTTCAGTTGGATCCCAGTTCATCTTACTTCGTATGCAGCTTTGCTCGTGCTGTCAGTTTGAGGTATAGGAGAATGCTTCAGAGAAAAAAATTAACTGATCTCTTTCCGTAGTTCTTGATTTGTAAGAAGAGACCGTTTTTAACTGAAATTTTATTTGTTCACGACGAGTTAAAATTGTGGGCCGGACCTCTCGCATGTAGTGAGTGCTCTTTCAATGTAGCCACACCATTACGTCTCGCAGAGAGACCCGAAACTTCGAAGCGCGTGCTTTGTTTGGTCACTGCCTGCGAATGGCATAAGGCCCTTCCTCAGCATCCTATGAGTCCATGAAGATTCGAGACCCTTTCAATAAAGAAACAGAGAAAAGTTAAAACTCTGGTTTTAATGCTTCAGTTGTTCTATATAGTATTTGAGTACAATGCACAGAACGTTCATACAGCCATGTGAAGCAGTCTGAAAAATCGTTGATGTTATTCAACATGTTCGTCGCTTTGGCTTCAATGTCGGCTAAATCGTCGAACCGTTGAAACTCCATGTGAATTTCTGCGTGTGGTCGTTTTCTTGTAGGTTCGCATTGTCCGCCCTCTTAGCTGAGTGGTCAGCGCGTTTGACTGCCATGAGGTGGACGCCGGTTCCGTTCCCGAATGTTATGTTGTCCTCGTCATTACATCGTCGACACATGTATTCCAATGTTGCGTCAATTGAAAACACTTGCATCTTGGCAGCCGAACTTCCCCAGGTGGGGATTCCAGGCTGTCAATGCCATACGATCATTTCACTTCAGTAGTTTCGTATTGATAACATTTAGTCCGGAGTTCCTCACGGACTTGTGGTAGGAATAGGGCCAAAAACCGCACCAAGTACTGCGAGACCTTCCAGAGCTTCCTGCACTTCCGCTGGGCACCGCCTTCAGAGACGCCTTCCACACACCAGGACCGGCAGTGTGCCAAAGTATGTGTTCAAAAGTGCAAGGTGAAAGTGTTAGTGTCATAGTCCAAAAGTGTTTCCCACATGTGCATCTCTAGTTCTACATTCTCTCTCTCTCTCTCTCTCTCTCTCTCTCTCTCTCTCTCTCTCTCTCTCTCTCTCTCTCTCTCACTCCTCTCCATTTCTGTTTCGTACATCTCCCCACCCATAACAATAAAAGGTTATTCGTCATAAAACAATTATTTGCTCCAGTGATATATATGTAAATTTCTGCAGCCTTCATATTATTCACATGTATGTTTTCTCTCTTTACCACATATCGCGAACATGTTTCTATGTGCAGATTCTGTGACCCTGCTGCATAGATATGAAACCAAAACACTTTACGTTCAAATTACAACAAATTTAAGCAGTGCCTGTTTAACGAAATTCATGAACATTTTGTGTAAAAACCAACCGAAGGACAAATAACGAATAATAGACTTCGATTGTAACAAAATACAATACAAGAAAACAAACAAAAGAACGAGATGATATCTGCGTCCTCTTAAATATAGCAAAAAATTGCATGTACACATCTATATTTGTTAAAGTTTGTAAATAAAAATTTACCTACTTTAGAAAAAAAGTCCCATCACCTGCAATGACTTTTTTCCAGAAAAGAATTTTTTTTCTTCGTTTGAATCAACTCGCAGGCGTCCATGCCCCTGTCTTGGTTGAGTCAAGGTGTGCCGGACAAACTACGCACATCCTTATCTCTTCTTCAAAAAATTGGTCTTGAACAATTGATAGAGATGTGTTGCTCCATTGGAATTTGTGACGCAACATTTCACGCACCACGGCTGCGCGCCCACTACTTACACTGCCTGCTCGCGACAGACTGGTCGAATGCACATCTATTGTTTACTGTTGCTAGTTCGAGTAGCCACCGTAGCTACTACGCTGAAGTTACTTTTAAAATAAGTCTCGAAACTTTTTGAACGGAGTGTGTAAGACATTCGTGCAAGGAACTTGAACGTAACTACCATCTCAACGAGATGTCGGTAGTGTATCGAGAAGCGTAAATATAAATGATTTTTCAGCAGTGACGCGATGTTGGATGGGTTCAAGGCTCCATCTTCGAGGTGACTTAGGATATAACCTGGCACTTCTGCTACTGCCATCAATGTTGAAAATTCTAAGCCACACAGTACTTTGGGTTCACCATCCACCCTTGTAACTGACGGTGCACCGTTTCACGTATCGGGAAAACGCAAGGACACACTATCTTATCAGGATCGTCTAGTAAAGGGATGTGGGTGTATAATCGATATTTTAGTTGATTGCTTCTCTTAGTGTTCTATCAACGACAGCAACTACGACTGGACGCAGCTGTGTCAATAACTCACCTGAAAATCGTATGGCATTGATGGCCGGGAGTCCGCACCTGGGAATGTTCGCCTTTTCCACAGTGGGCGACTTGCGTGACGTCGATGTTGAAGTAACACTCAGTCCACGAGCGGAGGAAAGCTCCGACCTGGCCGGAAATCGAACTCAGGCCCGCTGTGTGGCAGTTACACGCGCTGAACACTCAGCTAAGGGAGTGGACTGTTTCCTGGAGCACTCACTATTATAGTGTGTCCACCATCTGGGGACGGGGTTACATCGTCACAGTCCGCAAAAAAGTCGTTGCACTGGTTGCCACATGTTTATGGGTTACTTATCTGCCTAACCAGGCTGACGTACGTAATAATAATTATCTTTCAGCTTCGTTGGTTCAAATGGCTCTGAGCACTATGGGACTTAACATCTATGGTCATCAGTCCCCCTAGAACTTATAACTACTTAAAGCTAACTAACCTAAGGACATCACACAACACCCAGCCATCACGAGGCAGAGAAAATCCCTGACCCCGCCGGGAATCGAACCCGGGAACCCGGGCGTGGGAAGCGAGAACGCTACCGCACGACCACGAGATGCGGGCTTCAGCTTCGTCACGTTATCGGAAGATATCACACTCCTGAGAGCTTTCTCGTTTGTCGTTTATTTCCCTCAACTTATCAGTCGATAAATTCGAAATAATGATGCATCCCTGTTTACTAGACCATGTTTCTGACTTCTAAGGCCCAGGAACTCAGCAGAAAAGAATAATTTGCAAACTACGAATTTTCGTATTGGGGTTGCACACGTTCCCAGTAATAGTATTTGCTTCTAGCATTCTATTTTTTTTTTTTTTTTCAGCGAACAAGGCTGGTTACTAATTGGCTCAAGAAAATTTTCATTTATGGAATTACGGAACTCATGCTGTAACGTAGTAGTAAACAACTTCGCAGACCAACTCATCGCCGTGTCACCCTCCTGATGGCGTTAGAAGTCTGTGTGGAGCTGCGCGTGTTTAGCACATCCCTTTCCCGGCTATTAACGACGACTTTCTCAAATAGTAACCGCTCCTTTTAAGTGGCTCCTCCGTTGTCCCCCAGAGGCTGCGTGTACAGTGTTCTAGTTCTCCCAAAGAGAAAAAATTCCAGGTGGCACTGGAAATCAAAAGGGGATTAAGCTTATACGAACCAGTGATACTACAGGTACCAAACAAATTTTGAGATAAAAATTATTCTCTTAGGGACGAGAAACAATAAAAGATAATTTCAATATGTGTACAACAATGAAAATTTTGACTTCTATACGAAATTCTCTTTGCTCATGGAAACCCATCAACATCTCTCTACATCCATACTATACTCTGCAGGCCACAGCCAACTTACTGTGTGTGTGTGTGTGTGTGTGTGTGTGTGTGTGTGTGTGTGTGTGTGTGTGTGTGTCGGGGGGGGGGGGGGCGAAACGTTGCGAATGGCCCGAGGAAAGAATAACTGTTGATAATAAAGACTAATTTACACGACGACATTGGCTTGCACCAATCGTTTTGTGAAACGAGTTGCATGCAAATGCTTTCATACATGAAAATAGACACGGCGACATCAGAGTACATTTCAGTTTCGTCCTTTCGCGAGTGCAGCTGCCGTGTCTAAAATGAAATTTTTGGCACCGTCGCGAGCTGTCTAGGAGTTAGTGTTTTTCTCCATCAGAAAAGAAATGAGACATGTTTGGGTTCCTGATTGGATAAAGGAAAGACGTCAGCTCAGTTTTTCAGAGACCTTGCTGAAAGAAATTATCGTGGAAGACCCGAGAAGTTAAGTCAGTCATCTGCGAATGTCGCCAGAATAGTTCACGCTTCTTCTAGAGTTAATGATGTGATAAGGAAGGAAGATACAGTAATGCATGAAACATTGTCACTGTAATTCAAACTACAAATGACATTGACTCTCTTGACAATTGGACTTACTCGTCTCCACAGTATCTAAGAGTATATCGTGTTCCAAAATCAACAATTGCCAAATTTAGCGTTGTTCTCATCGCAGTTGCAGACGGTAATTATTCTTTCTCTTCCGTTGATATAGAGGAAGCAGGAAGGGAATGTGGTGGTAATATTTCTTCAAGCAAGACTCTAAAATCGTCAATAGAGTCCATAACTTCTGTAGTTTTAGTTCGTGGTGATGCATTTTTGTTAACACCATATTTCAGTCCTTTCAAAAGCGTGGTCCACAGAGTATCAGAGAAAGAATATTCAGTTTCAGACGATCGCCGTGTTATGGAAAATGCTTTAGTAATTCTGATTTCCAAAATCCCTGTATACAATATTCCGTAAAGCAGGAATCGGCCAGCCAGAACGATGGTATTTTCGTCTTGTACACTTGGGTTGTTGAACAGTCAAGTGTTTCACTTGCCTATGTACAACAATGCCACATCATACGTCGCTGCTTGGCTTTGTAGCCAACATCATTGAAATCTCACAAAACCTATGTATAGCATAATGCTGAAAAAGCGAACAATTTCCTCCGTTCCCCACTTCATTTTTCAGATCGTTTTTACTCTACCGACATGCCTAACTTTAAAAGCGCTTGTAGTGTCTGTAAAGTTGGAACGTTTTGAAACTGTTTTTAGTTTCACCGCAGTGTGCCTTCGTGGTAATTTCGCAAAAATAAGTGTGCCGAAGCGATATACTGGCTGACTCTTCTAGGAAAGTGCTCCCTTGGACTTTTAACAGTAAACCACGTGGTGATGCACAGTGCTTACTACACGAAGCTGGAATGAAACGAGCTGCTCTTTGGATCGACTGTTTCATTTATTAATCATGTCTTGTTAGGTCCCAGACTGACGAACGACATTAAAGTGTCGGTCGAACAAGGATTTTGTAATCTTTTTCCTTCGTGGACACACTGCATTTCCTGAGGATTCTTCCTACGAATCTGTTTGGATCTGCCTGCCCTATGATTGGAAGTAACGCAAATCATTCTGTACACCTGCTCTGTTATTTAATGGATATGATTGTTTCCAGTGACTGGCAGTCATAGAGTGATTCAAAGACTGGTTATTCCGCCTGTTTATGCGCAGTCGAACATTCAGGGTCACTTGCCAGTCCCGGCATCAAGCGTCGAACCTCTGTACGTCTTCCTGCATTTCGCTACAATTTTCTACCGTTGGGCTGATCTGTGTACAACAGTATCAGCCTCATAGAGCTTCCGACGACGTGTGCTAAATACATATTAACTGTGAACACTAATGGTCCTGTTGCACTTCTTTGGAATATGCCGAAAGTTTTTTTTTTTAAATTAGGTGACAGGAATTGTATCGATGCTTACTGGAAGCCAAGGAACACGGCGTAAATCTGTTTGAGGGTATTTGTTTCTGCTGCCTTCTGGGTATCGTCAACAAAGAGAGCGAAATAGGTTTCACACATTTGCGTAATCTTTGTTTGTTCCTGCAGGACAGATTTTTGTATCCAGAAAGATGACAGTCCCTGAAAACGAAAAACCAATCACTTGGATCGCGTCGTTCCTCCAGCGACCAACGATAGACGGTTGCTACATGAAATGCAATTTCATTCGCATATTCAATGCAGAATACCTAGAATACTTAGGTGCTAAAGACGTTAGCTAGCTTTATATCAGTTTTGTCTCTACTATCAGGTTGCGACAAACATAAGACAAGGATTTGATAATATAGTCTGTTCTTTATGGAATGGTTTTCTTAGAATATTCTACGATCAACGATAATCACGGAAGAAGGGGAAAAAGAAGTTACCCCTCAACATTTAATGGACGTTTTGCCGGGAGCAGTCGTAATGACTGACAATGACATTGCGTGCCTCAGAAGTTCGTAGCCTGCGGTCTCGACGAGTGAAAATGAACGGGCAAAGATTCCTTTGCTGTTTGCTGTTCAATCGAGATTTGTATCACACCTTGCCTTGCTTATAAATGCAAATTGTAAAGAATTGGAATAAACTGAAACGGAGGGGATTGGAAGCGTTACAAAAAATTTAATGCACTGTTATCAATCGTTAACTATCTATTATTTAAAAACTATCCACCACAAGCAATTCCCATAGTGTGAATTACCCAGCTTATTAATGTGCAAAAACGACCAAAGTTACAGTTTACTAGCCCCATCCGTGTGAATTACCAAGCTTAATAATGTGCAAACACGACCAAAGCTACAGTTTACTAGCCCAATCCGCGGGCGGCACTTAGGTCCACCAGGCAGAACTTGCTTTTGCACTATTTACTTCTCTAGTATTGCATCAAGATGAAATTCACGTTTATCAAGTAGTTTATTGAAAAATAAGCATCATCAGACACTGTTTAAATGTAGACAATATTTGAACCAGTAGTTCCGTCACATTCCGCGCTACTGTCTGTCGCTGCTCTGTCGGACTGGTGCTGCCCTCTCCATGTGGCTCTCTGAAGTTCTTGTGGCAGTATCACGGAAGACCGCTTGTGATAGCTTGCAGAGCGGTCTGCATGCATAGCATCATCCATGCAAGGTTACGATAAGAGTGGAATCATTATGAAATACCACACATTTAACTCGGGGCTTTCGGTTGCAGGCTGAGCTCCCGCACCTAGCGATAGTAAGTCATCAGTCACTCTTGGTTCTACTTGGCTCTATTTTAACACGACTGGAGAAAGAAATTCTTGTTTTAAAAATTCAGTTTTGCGTGAAGGATGATTATGGGATAAGTATTGGAGGGCAGAGTGGAGGGTAAACATCGTAGAGGGAGACCAAGAGTTGAATACACTAAGCAGATTCAGAAGGATGTAGGCTGCAGTACGTGCTGGGAGATGAAGAAGCTTGCGCAGGATAGAGTAGCATGGAGAGCTGCATCAAACCAGTCTTAGGACTGAAGACCACAACAACAACATGAAGGAAGATTATGGGATAATAAGAAGCATTTGAGGAGGGTACGGCCTTACTACTCTGGGAGAAGTGATGAACTTAAGTCTGTCTGTTGTCTACAGAGCTCACTACATTCATCTAAGAGAGAACAGGGTACAGGTGTCTGGCAGGGTGCATTAAAGACCAAAAATTGGCGTACATAGCTGCTGTTTAAGTTTCCTCTACAGTGAACGTGCTGGACCAAAATCTTTACTACTGCGACGCACAACCAAATCAATACAGTATATCCATGCGAGAGTAGTTGCTTATTTTGTCAACACATTCTAAGCATTTTGGAAACGTTTCCGATTTTCTTCGGATTGTGCGGCGAAGAGTTGTTCAAATGAATTTAAAAATTATTTTCCGAACCTTTTTAGATGCAAGGCACTGAGGTGTAGATCCTCCACTCGCGAGACGGTGTGGTAATATATGATAACCATGGTTGGAAGTAGAGTGAATCTTCCGCCGTCTTCTGCTCTTCAAGTAAGCATATGAAAATTGGATTGTTTCTGGTAATGCTTTGACTGCGAGAAATGTGCCAAAGTTGTCCCATCGTTCGGATTTCACACTATTGCGCATGCTGCGTAGTCCTGCAGCTGATAGTTTGAGCTGCTTCGTGCGGCAATGTAGCAGGTTAATACAACTTCCAACGGGCAAATGCGTTGTTCATCACTCGTGTTCAAACGTTCTGTTGACGGTTGTTCTACTTTTATGACCTACAGTCTTACAGAAGAGACTGATGTTCGTTTAGCACTGTGCGTAACTTGACGAATATCAAACGAGCTCTCGGATTCGTTGATATATACCGCTCATACTAGTGATGAGCATGCTTCATATCGCGGTCTGGCCAACCAGAATTAAGTTTTCCTTGGTTTGTTTTCATCTACATCTATACTCTGCAAACCACTGTAAGGTGTGTGGCTTAAATTACGTTGTTTACCAGTCACTCCTCTCCTTTCTTGCTCCTGTCGCGAATGGTCCACGGGAAGAATGGTTATTGATAAGCCTCCGCGTGAATTCGAATCTCTCATTTTACCTTTGTGATCTTTTCGCTAAAGGTGTATTGGAGGAAGTAATATGTTTGTTGAATCTTGGAGGAACGTAAACCCTTAGAATACGACACCCTGATGCACTAAGCCTTGATTGGAGCGTCTGTCATTGAGTTGGATGAGTGTCTCAGACGTTTTCGCCGCTATTGAATGAACCTGTTGTGAAACGCCCTGCTGTTCTTCTCATTTCCCCTATAATCTTGTTTCGTACAGATCGCAGACTGATTCGGAATGTTAAAGTACTGGTCGAACGAGGATTATGTAAGCTATCTCCTTTGTGAGTGGTCTGTATCAAAACTCTTCCAACGAATCTGTCTAGCATCTTCCTAACCTACGATTAGTTTCATGTGGTTGTACTGTTTTTTAAATCACTTCGTGCGTATGCAACAATGGTTCCTAGAATGGGGATTTCAGCAGACTTCCTGTTCTAAACTTGACCAGTACTCTGTTTTAAGTGATGAGCAGTCGATGAGACAATAAAAACTAGCGTTTCATATTGCTAAGACACTTTATCTTTTTGGAGTATAGATCGTTCTATGCAATTGTGAGAGAACTGGCAGATATCAGTAATTACCATTGTATTTTGTTGCAGTACCTTCCGACCATCTCCAGATGTCTCTTTTGATCCATTGTGGACGTGGGACAGTGGCTGTTCAAATATTTAACAACGAAACTGGCCAAAGTGCCGTGCAAATTGAGAAGTTATTTTATTTAAAAAGTATCCGGATTTGTACTGGCAGATGTGCACGGAGATCTTTTTTTTTTTAATTTTTAAGTGAACACACCGCCATTTGACTGTATTGTTTATGTAATTACGTGGCGGATGCACACGTAGTCAGTGCTGTGGGTCTATGCGTTGGCCCTAGTGTCCTCTGCGGTGGAACTTCATTTTAAAGATATCAGATTATCTTCGATCTGTAGAATCGCACCAAGACTTGAGGTACACAGAGTCGAAGTTCCCCAATAGCCGGACGCCGTGTGGTCAACTGGAACAAAGTGTCCCAGTTAATTCCCTAATTAAGGGGTTTCAAAAGTTCGATGTAAGAGCCACAACCTTCGTTTCATTATAGTCAGTCGAATGACCAGTAGAAATAAAACTTAAACATCTTCACTCGACGTGTGATGTGGGCTGGTACCTGTCGGACATTTTCTGTGGGCATTGCGATTGAACGCATATCTTTGTCACATGAAGCAAAAGTTGTCCACTCACCTTGTCTCTTGTGTAGCGGCCCACTGTCAGATCATAATGCAGTCATAGGTCCGTTGATAGTACCTACCGTGGCAGTAGTGAAGAGCTAGGATTCTGTGAATCTGCTGGCTGATTTTGTATTTTTTCGGGATGGCAAATTACAGGGTGTACATAAAGTCCGGGAACACTTTCAATTATTTATTGCATAAGAACCAACCATTGCACAGATGTCATACATAATGCATGTCGTAGAGAAACTCCGAAACTTTTTTTACAAACATTCTATATGCGAACCATGAGCGACCCGGCAGACTTTAATATGGTAATCGAATTCTTGCCGTACCCGTCCCAGCATGGCATCGTCGACTGTGGCAGTCGCTTCCTGTATTCTCTCCCGGAGCTCTGCTTGGTAGAGGCGGTACATACACCAGATCTTTAATGCGTCCCCACAGAAAAAAGTCACACGGAGTGAGATCTGGTGATCGGGGAGGCCATTTCATGAAACAGCTGTCCCCTCCTGTAGCACAGTAGTCCTCGACATTGAGCTTCTACACTAACTCCAGTTTTAATGCTTTCATAGACACTTTCTGTCGCAGGACTTTCCACACTGTCTTTGAGCCATGAATATGTCTCATACGCGCTCCACATTCGCTTCACTCGCACTAGGATGTCCGCTTCTCTTTGCCGGGCACAAGCAACACGTCGTAACGAATTCGTTATGCCAGTGGTAAATGGCCTTCCTTGTTGGCTTCTTACCGTTCTTGGTTCTAAACATCCGTTGAACAGCTGCAGCACAGTTGGTTTTGTCGGACTCAACACACAGAACGCTCGCTACGCACCTGGACTTCGCATGTTTGCGACTAGCTCTGACTATCGACAAATTACCGAACTACGCTGTGGCGGTATACACGAAGGAAAAAAAAAATTCAGGGTTTCTCTTCAAAATGACATATGTGTGATTTCTGTACAATGTTTTGTTCTTGTGCAATAAATAATTGAAAGTGTTTCCGGACTTTGTGTGCGCACTGTATTTTTACTGGCGTGGAGCAGTGTGTGTTACTACATTTTGTCACTGTCACAATGCAATACTTACAGAAAATCCAATTTGAATAAACCTGCACTGTTGCGCGTCGTGCGTGTGTCTGTCTCGGTGCACTCTACCGCTCTGAGCAATCTCATCGTCTGAACTGACGCCACCAACCTAGTGTCAGACTCTTCTAGAGTCTCCGTTCCTGACTGCTAGCCAGGCAACGCTTCCTTGTAAGGGTAACCAATTGACTGAAACGTGGTTGTTCACGTAATCACCCTCGCACCCGGCGCGTGATCTCGACACAGTAGGCGTTGTCTAGCTGGGTTTAAGCCGTGTTAAATTTTCCACAAGGGCCTAGTGATCGCGAATAGTACACAGTGTTCGGTACCAGTGGCTTTCCTGGGTTGAAGGAGACGAGTATGTACGCGGCGCTCCACACTGAGCTCCTGAACGGTGCTTGAGAATTGCCGTAAATGAGATTTGTCTTGTTCTTCATAACTGTAAGCGTGTTTTAGTTGTAGAGTGAATGTCTGTAGTGATGTGTGCGCTGTTTTGAAACTTACTGTAGATCAAGACTGCGTAACTTAACTGGACTAGAAACCAAAACCTTGTCTTTCTTGGATAACGCTCTTACAAACTGAGCTATCCAGGCACAGCTGACTTGACTATCCGCCTTCGCAGCCGACGTTCTGCCTGTACCCCTTTCCTACTTTCCAACCTTCACGGAAGGCCTTGCGCGACTCGCACACAATTTTAATCTAACAGGAAGTTTCAAAACAGTGCACAATTTTAATGTGCAGATGAGCAGCTGAAGTGTTTCTCTGTGATCGAAGACGCTCAAAAACTTATCCACAGTCCGCCGTAGCTCACATGGTTACGGGAATGAAATTTTGAAGCTGTCGGGATTTATTCTTTAAAGCATAATCTTTACCTAGTTTTTGTATCTTTTTGTTTCAGGTAAGCCACCTCGGATGATGAGCTGCGGCAACGTACAGTAATCGAATCCCTGTACAAAATGGGGGTTAGGGCAGCACCGTCGATCCACAGTAAGCTGACGCCAGCCTATTAGAACAAAACTGAATTAAAGTAATATGTTTCGTTGACTTAGAAGATTTATGCATGGTGAATGCAGCATCCAGGTGTTGCATTCGATGCCCTGCGTTAGTCACCAGTGAATACGTATAGTGTGATACATGTATCACCATTTGAAAGACCAAGAAACACTATCTTAAGAGCACAGGCGTCCAATCAAGGGAGATTAGGTTCCATTATGGTAAAAAAAAGGCTACCTGCTGGATACATGAGTTGAGAAGATTAATTGGACTAGGCAATGGTACAACGACAGCCAAGCCGTTCCGACCCAGCGTCATAGAATTTATTTCTGTTACTAAAACTGAAGCTCTTCTACTTCTAAAACGTTTAGAATAGAGAGCTAATAGTGTGTGTGAAAGTGATGGGATAACAATTATCAATAACATTCATTTTGGTAATGGAACCGAATATGGCTGCAGTGCAATGCCGCTCGCTCACGAAAGATCCGTACCCAAAGACTGGAAAGTTGCACAGGTCACACCAATATTCAGGAAAGGCAGTTGGAGTAATCCATGGACATAGCCTTAACGTCGACATGCAGCAGGATTTTAGAACACATATTGTGTTCGAACATTATGAATCAACTCGAAGAGAACGGTTTTTTGACACTGTCAACACAGATTTAGGAAACATCGTTCTTGTGAAATACAGCTAGGTCTTTACTCACAGGCAGTGTTGAGTGCTATCCCCAAAGGTTTTGAAATTGATTCCGTATTTCTAAAGTTCCAGATTTGACACCATACCTCACAACCGGCTTGTAATAAAATTGCGTGCTTCTGAAATATCGTCTCAGTCATGCGACTGAACTCATTTCATGTCACAGAGGTCACAGTTCGTAGTAGCTTACGGAAGGCACAAAACAGAAGCGATTTCGGGCGTTCGCGAGGTTCTGTTAAAAGCCCTCTTCCGTTTCTTATCTATATAAACGATTTAGGAGACAATCTGAGAAGCCGTCTTAGGTTGTTTGCAAATGATGCTGTCGTTTATCGTCTAGCAAGCTCATCAGAAAATCAAAACAAATTGCGAAACTATACAGAAAACACATCCGAATGTCGCGAAAATTAGCAGTTGACTCTAAACAATGAAAAGGGTGAAGTCATCCACATGAGTGCTAAAAGGAATCCGTTAAACTTCGGTTACACGATAAATCAGTCAAATCGAAAGGTCGTAAATTCAGCTAAATTCCTAGGAACTGTAATTACGAAAAACTTGCATGGTAAAGAATACAGAGAAAAATTACGCGCCATGTTAGAGACTGTTCGGCACCCTGTTCGAGAATGGAATAACAGAGAACTACTATGATGGAGGTTTGATGAGCCCTCTGCCAGCCACATAATTGTGATTTGCAGAGTATCCATGTAGATGTAGACGTGGATGGTAGACTGCCGCTTCCTACAGGAGAAATTTTTAACTAGAAAATTTCATTTCCCTTGTACTTAACATGCCAGGCTACAGTGAAATGTTTTGGTTCCAGTGTCCCTTTAAAATTTTTGGTTGCTAATTTTCTGAACGAGACATACGATCTGCTTCGTCAAGCGACTGCACCCGCGGCATTGCGTAGTTGAAGTGATCGATGTGCTGTGTGAGGTACGCTATGCCGTCGCATTCGTCACCTCTCAGTTCTGTGTAGCGTGCCTACAAGTGCACATGACCATGGCAGCCGCTTAGTGCGTGCTTTGACTTCATTTTAACCTACTTATGGGGTATGTTAAAGTTATCACTGCTAAAACAGCTGCATCTGGAAGAAGAGGTAGAGGGGAAAATTTAGGCATACAAAGCAGGATTAGTATATGTAAGAGAGAACGTGCAAAAGTGAGATTGACAGGAACTTCAAAATGGCTAAGCAGGAATGGCTAGAGGACAAATGTAAGGATTCGGAAGTATATATCACTAGGGGAAAAATAGATGCCTCCTACAGAAAAATTGACTTTGGAGAAAAGGCAAACAGCTGTATGAGTATCAAGAGCTCAGACGAAAAATCAGTCTTAAACAATGAAGGGAAATCTCAAAGGTGGAAGGAGTATCTAGAGATCTATACAAGGGTTGCGCTTGAAGGCAATGTTATAGAAATGGAAGATGTAAATGAGATGGGAGATCTACTGCGAAAGGAATTTTACAATGCTCTGAAAGATCTAAGTCGAAACAAGGCTCTGGGAGTAGACAATATTTCGTCAGAACTGCTGAAAGCCTTGGGAGAGCCAGCCATGACAAAACTCTTCCATCTTGTGTGCAAGATGTATGAGACAGGTGAAATATCGTCAGACTTCATGAAGAATGTAATAATTACAATTCTAATGAAAGCAGTTGCCGACAGGTGTGAAAATTGCCGAACCATCAGTTTAATAAATCACGGCTGCAAAATACTAATACGAATTCCTTACATAAGAATAGAAAAATTGGCAGAAGCCGGCCTCGGGGAAGATCAGTTTGGATTCTGGAGAAATGTGGGCATACGCGAGGCAATACTTGACTCTTAAGACTTCTCTTAGAAGATACTTTAAGGAAAGGTAAATCTACACTTACAGCATTTGTAGACCTGGAAAAAGCTTTTGACAATGTTGATTGGAATACTCTCTTTGAAATTCTGAAGAAAGCAGGGGAAAATTACAGGGAGCGGAGGACTATTTACAATTTGTACAGAAGCCAGACGGCAGTTATGAGTCGGGAGGCATGAAAGGGAAGCAGTGGTTCAGAAGGGAGTGAGACAGGATTGTAGCCTATCCCCATTGTTATTCAATCTATACATTGAGCAGGCAGTAAAGGAAACCAAAGAAGTTTGGAGTAGGAATTAAAATTCAGGGAGGAGAAATAAAAACTTTGATGTTTTCCGATGAAATTGTAAATGTCAGACAACAAACGACCTGGAAAAGCAGTTGGACGGTATGTACAGTGTCTTGAAAGAAGGATATAAAGTGAACATCAACAAAAGCTAAACAAAGGAAATGTAATGTAATCAAATCGGGCGATACTGAGAGAATTACAACAGGAAACGACACACTTAATGTAGTAGTTGAGTTTTGATGTTTGGACAGCAAGATGAATAATTATGGTCGAAGTAGAGAGGATATAAATTTTGGACTGACGATGCCAAGAGAAACGTTTCTGAAAAAGAGAAATGTGTTAACATCGAATATAGATTTAAGCGTCAGGAACTCTCTTCTGAAAATGTTTGTATGGAGCGTAGCCATATATGGAAGTGAAACATGGATGATTAACAAGTTTGGACAAAAAGAGAATCGAAGATTTTGAAATGTGATGCTGCAGAAGTATGCTGAAGATTAGGTGGATAGATCACGTAGCTAATAAGGACGTACTGAATAGAATAGGGGAGAAAAGAAATTTGTGGCACTACCTGTCTAGAAGAAAGCATACTAGTATTTTGATAGGACACATTCTGAGACGTCAAGGATCATTTTATTACTGGACGGAAGTGTGAGGCGTAAAAATCGTAGAGGGAGATAAAGAGATGAACACAGTAAGGTTATTCAGAAGGACTAGGTTGCAGTAGTTACTCGGAGATGAAAAGGCTTGCACAGGATGGGGTAGCATGGTGAGTTGCGTCAAATCAGGCTTCGGATTGAAGATCACAAAAAAAGCTGATTCTTGGGACGATTTTAGGTTTGATGTATATGAGATAGTGGCAACAATAGCAGTCTATAAGAGCACGATATCCGTCGCCAGTTTGATGGACGCTGGATAGTATTGTGAACCAAATGCGGTTGGAGGTGCTGGCGGTTCAGAGTCAACTCCAAACTCATTAGAGCGTTCTATTGCACGAACAGCGGGTTCCGTGTTTTGTTGTGTTACACTACATCATACACCTCGGAACACTATCTAGCATAGCGACCTTTTAAAATTAAGGGTACTTTTACAAGCAACCAGTAGTTGAACTCCTCCAAAGCCTTATGCTTCTTTACGTACGCTCTTTCTTCTTCACATCTCACCACGTGGCCCCTGGGCTTTCAGACTCTTCGTCGATTCGAGACCGAGAATAGGTTCTTTCCGCCAGTCCTATTTGATGTCTTGCTGACAGACCTGAATATCTTCCTATCTCTGCGAACTGGCGCTGCAGTCGGTTAACTGTCGCCTCAGATAGCAGCAGTCTAACTAGCAATACATCAGTAACACATTGTAGTCCTCTTGGACTTCTTGCCGCAATCTACAGAGGCTCCTAATTTAACTGTCAGTATTTTTTCAAACCGCCATTTTCCAGCGATTTGGCACTGTTACTCTGAGACCTTGCTCGTATAATTCAATAATTATTAGTCATTTGCGCCATTTACTTTATACCCATCGAATGATATTAGCAAACTACTGTTCTTCGTACTATGATAGAATTTCAAGTTGTTATACTATGTTCCTCTTCTAGAAATTGTCCCCAGCATTACCAACATTTATTGAAAATCAGAAGAATGTCTTAGTAGAGTGAAGTATGGTCTTCGTGGGGAAGAGCTTTCAAGAACAAATTCCGCCTATAATTGATACGAGCGCATTGCTTAACTTACGTTTCTAGAGTTTCTCTTATTAGCATTCTGAAGCAGAAGAAGTATCACGGTGGAGAAAAGGTTGATATACCTCGATACAGGTTGCTTTTTATCCAAAAGACTTTTAATTAAGTCAGTTCAAAAAAATGGCTCTGAGCACTATGGGACTCAACTGCTGAGGTCATTATTCCCCTAGAACTTAGAACTAGTTAAACCTAACTAACCTAAGGACATCACAAACATCCATGCCCGAGGCAGGATTCGAACCTGCGACCGTAGCGGTCTTGGGGTTCCAGACTGCAGCGCCTTTAACCGCACGGCCACTTCGGCCGGCTAAGTCAGTTCATTAAAATATCGATAATTTGCAAAAGTTTTGTTGGAAAGATGAGAGTCCTGAATTGTAATCTATGAATCAGATCTTTTGTTACGTACACCAGCCACATTGTGTAGCTCTTATATTGATCCTTTGTGCTAATTTTTCGTTTTTGTATGATTTTTAGTCCTTCCATACCCATCTCAAACGGATTCAGTCAGTATATTATAAAAATTTTCATGCGAAGAGAGCCGTCAGTCTGGGAGTGACCAATCAGACAATAGCATTGCAATAAGGATGTACAGAATAGAGTGCTTGACCAGGTGACAGCAAAAATGAAGGCAAACCCCATACTACTGCAGCAACAGTGTAATAGGAACTTGACAATATGAGTATTCCATTGCAAAACATAGCGGATAAAGATATACAAGACGAACATTGAATAATATTGGCTTTTATTAACAGAAATTGTATCTAAAAGTTTCCGAAAGTACAGTACCTGAAAATGAATTTTAGTGCTGTATTTTAGATCTATGAAGTCCTTTCCAGTAGTCAAATATCTTGGAGTGTCAATCCGTCTTATCCATAACTGCTTCTCTCATGACACTGTGCTGCTTCAGTCAATGGTGTCATCAAATATAGAAATCTAATTATCGTAGTAGATTCTCTGGATAACTGCGAAAATTGTCACTCCGTTCTTTCAATGATGTCAGATGACTAATCTGGTTTTGTTTAAAGTCATTTTCAGCATACGTCGTTTTTCTTACATTGGGCACGTGTAAAAGTATTACCAGCGCAGTTGTGATTCTCTTGTCTTTCGATAAAACAGGGGATTAGCCCATGCACTCGTGTTCTCCACAGAAACAAAGAGCCGACTGAGAGAATCAGACGCTATGTAAGCCTCTCTGTATGCTGCGTCAGACTTCATCGAGCTGACAAAATGAAATCTTGGTAAGATGCCCGTAGGTAACGACGTACGAAGTATGACTGACGCTATTATAACTACCACGCATTACTAACTAGGTATAGCATTTGCTTTTCGCAGTATTCACCTTAAATGCGGCACGCACCTTGTACAAACCTGTCATATAGTGAGCTGTCGATATAATGTACCGTCAGTTATTTCGTGCGTCTTTAACCGCCGAAAGCTATGTAAAGGTTGTAGCCAAAAAGCACGGTTGTTACTGACAGGGCATACACGCCCTTGTTTCGCGCTGGAGGAAGGCCATAGAACGGGATGGACATTATGTGGAGAAATTGGGTGTGGAGAGGAAACACCATTCTTTTGTGTGTGTAATTATCATTATGTTCAATAAAGAATTATTGAAGAAAAAAATTCGGTGCATTACTTTCTGGGCAACCCTCTGAGAACAACAAAATGTTATGTGGATACGAATACAGCAATATTTGAGTTCTTCGTTAGAAATAATTCTCTACAACTCTTCATGGACATTAATCATGGAAAACACAGGAACAGAACATTTTTGCATACCACATGCAAAATATGAGACAGGCAAAACGCCGTCAGTCTTCAAGCAGAATGTAATAATTCCAGTCCAAAACAGTAGATGCTGACAGGTGTGTGCGTATTACCGAACTACTAATTGGATAAGTTAATGTTGCAAATACTGATACGAATTACATATTGAAGAATGGAAAAACTGGTAGCGGACGACCCGCACGAACATGAGACTGGGTTGCGGAGAAACGTATATGAGCCAATACCGAGCATACTAATTACCTTGGAAGATAAGTTGATAAATTGCAAAGTTACATTTACAGCATGTGTAAATTTAGAGAATTCTTTTAACAATATTGACTGAACTATACTCTTTGAAATTCTGATGGTATCAGGGATAAAATAAAAGGAACGAAAGAGTCCATATAGCTTCAACAGAACCCAGACTGCAGTTACGAGCAGGACGTCAAAGGGAGCAGTGGATAAGACTGGAATGAGACGGGGTTGAAGTTTATCCCGATATTATTCAGTCTGTACGTTGGGCAAACAGTAAAGGAAAACAACGAGAAATCTGGGGAGTGAATTACAGATAAGGGAGAAGAAATGAGAAACGGTGAGATCTGCTGAAGACACCAGCAAAGGACTTGGAAGAGTAGATGAACTGAATGAACACTAATTTGAAAAGAGAGACTAATAGGAACATCAGCAAAAGTGAAACAATGGTAATAGAATGTCGATGAATCAACAGGTGATTCTTAGGGAATTAATTAGGAAACTAGAAGCTGAGCGATTTTGGCGTCAATTTGACTGACAATGGTAGAAGTAGAGAGAATATAAAATAATGACCTTTGTCAAGGTGATTGTAAGAAGTGTTGTCCTTTCCGACAAGAATAGAATGGAACCTTTAGTGCTGTGGTATTATAGAAGCATGACGAGAATTCGAGGTGTAGATGGAATAACTACCTAGGAGGTACTGAAATGTGAAAAGAAATTTGTGCTATGGGAAGTCAGGGGCGTATATGAGAGAGAGAGAGAGAGAGAGAGAGAGAGAGAGAGAGAGAGAGAGAGAGAGAGAGAGAGAGAGAGAGAGAGAGAGAGAGAGAGAGACCGACTGACCGTGGGATGATGAATATAATGAGGTTTAAACGGATGTAGTTTGCTGTAGTTATTCAGAGATGAAGAGGCTGTAACCCTGGAGTATTGCATGTAATTTCGCAGCCTTCCAGAATATAGACACAGACACTCTGTATCTTGTAGCAAGGTTCGACACACAAAAGCTATCAACGTCCCATAAATTAAGTGTGCCGGCCGCGGTGGCTGAGCGGTTCTAGGCGCTTCAGCCCGGAACCACGCAGCTGCTACGGTCGCAGGTTCGAATCCTGCCTCGGGCACGGATGTGTGTGATGTCCTTAGGTTAGTTAGGTTTAAGTAGTTCTAGGTTCTAGGGGACTGATGACCTCAGATGTTAAGTCCCATAGTGCTCAGAGCCATTTGAACCATTTGAATTTAATGGGTTGAAGTGCGGAGAACTTGGTGGCCAGGGATTTGCTGCATCTCAGCTTTCTACCATTGTGTCGGAGAGTAATTATTTAGTAGCCAAACGGCATCAAAAATGGAAACGACAAATTTTAACGTTTCAGGTAGGATTATTTCTTATGATATGTTCGTACTTTATATTCTTAAGTTTCCTGTGATTAATGTACTATGAAGAGTTGTAGAAAATGAGTGCTAAGATGTAAAAAAAAAAAAAAAATTTTCTGTCTCCTGTCCAAATGATAAATTTTTTGTGCTGTTTGTGAAGAATTTATTCAGACAGTTTCGCCGTACCTTTTTCTCACATTTTTAGTGTACTTACCAAAATCTTTTCTTACGTAGTTGCTGTTTGGAGACGTTCTTCACCTTGAATATCTTCTAGATAAGTACGACTATATCTTAATTCAGCCGTCCATTTCTAAACTGTTAAAAACAAAGAACCTTCTCCCACATAGGCCATCAACGCCATTGGATGAATTTTCTTAAGTGATAAACTTCCATAATCAAAGAATTTGTGACGAAACGACATGTCAGTTTATCTACTAGAACGACGACGTTGAAAAGGCATCTGATCAACAAATATTTTGTAGATAAAGTATATATTTAGGTTATTACGGACCCTGTGTCATTATAAAATTTATTTTGGCACACAAATGTTGCATGTAAAAAAAAAATACTCATTAAACATTTTAGTACGGCACGTCGTTGCTGTTGTTGGAACAAACGGTACAACTTTTAGTACCGAATAGCTTACACCGCTGTTGAACAAGTCAGGCAGACACCAGTCAAAGAAAGCAGTCCAAATATTAGTCCTATAAAATGTTGAAAGGCTCCCAGCCCGGCAGACTGCAAACAAACAGTTCATCGATGTTCTTAGGGAGACCAGTCTGAGTCGGTATCTAAATCTGGACAGTCTCTGCGATTAACTACTGTCCGGCAGGACGGCTTAAAACGCGAATTTTCTGCCTTCTTGCCACCGGGCTGTTTATCGGAGTCGTATACAGAACCACGTGGTTACCGTTGTCAGTCATTCGCAGCAGCCAATGACATCGTCACTGGTGCTTTAAAAACACGAGAAGAGAAGTACTGTTTCATTGGAGAAGTGAAGGAGGGCCCTGAAGGCGCCAGTATACCTGTGTCTGTTACTGCCGCTTCCGGCATGGGGTGATGCGCCGGCCCCGGATCGAATCCACCCTTCGAATTAACAACGGGAGACGCTGTGCCGACCAGCCTTGATGTGATTTTTAAGTGATTTCCCACATCCCACTAGGCGAATACCGGGCTGGTACCAAAGTCCCGCATCCGTTATACGATTCGAGAACTTTCGCTCACTTTCGCCAGACAGTCGGGTTACCCATTTTCCGTCCCGGGGAGTAATGGGCGGCGACAGGAAGTGCATCTCGGCTACCCCTTAAAACTGTCAGATCCGTTAATAACCTTGCCGACCCCGCGCCGATGCGCCACAAAGGCTGCGGCAGCGGCAGCGGCAGCGGAAGCAGCAGCAGCAGCAGCAGCAGCAGGAGGAGGAGGAGGAGGAGAAGAAGAAGAAGTCAAACTAGGACACTGAAGCCGAACTAAAAATGTGTTGGGGCGGAAATCGAACCTTTTCTCTAGCAAAAACTCTGTTTCGGACCGTAATTTTTCTCGACGCTGATAAAATTTCCTCCTTAAAAATGAAACGAAGTATATCTTGTATATGAATTAATGTCTTCGATAAATACTGGACAGATTACAGATCCAATAACCGGAATAGTCAGTAGCTTAAATGCTACTTGGCAAGAAAACACTTCAGAACAGAGTGTCAAACTGGGATCATGTTGGTGTTTCGCATTGATTCAAACCCAGAGAAAGAATAACTCCTTGGATAAAGTGCATTAACGTATGTAATTTTCGCACGCAGTATGATAAATAAGTTTGCTTGATGCCTGAAGCAAGCAAGCAAGTGTGTGTCTGTGTCTGTGTGTGTGTGTGTGTGTGGGGGGGGGGGGGGGGGGGGGGGGACGCACAGTGGATCAGGCTGGAGAACTACAGCAACCTTGATATCAGATACCGTAAGTGACGATAGTGTGATGTTGGTTGAGTCCGGCATACTCCCGAGGAAAAGTTTAAGTAAATCTTGACAGAAAGCAACAAGAACGATAACTCCAATTTTAAAGAACAAAACGTAATGACAAAAAATGTGTTGCCCACTGCTAATAGTATGAAAAGATGATTGCTCAGAAACTGCAGATGTTAAAGTACCTATGACGGGCAGTCAAATGAAAACCGAACACCCACCACAACGGAACCATGGAATGGTTCCATCCAAAAGCAATCATCACACGCCGTAAGACATTTATCCCACTTGGAGATGAGACGATAAATTCTTGTTTCGCAGAATGCCGTCGACCGTTGACGGATCTACAGGCACATACACTCTTCCACGGCCTCGTGCGAATGAAACCGACGTCCACACGTCGTTCTTCAGGTCTCCAAACATGTTAAAAATCACACGGTGAAAGATCAGGGTTGTACGGAGGATACTGCATTGTTTCCCGACCAAGTCAGTGAAGTTAGCCTTCGTCAAATTGGCAGTGCAGGGACGGGCATTATCGTGCAACAGATAATGGCGCGTCGCAGTTTCTTCAATCTCCATAGCGCTGTGCATTGATTGTGGTTTCACGATCGAGGCACTCGACAAGCACAGGACTCCTGCCGTCGACGGAGGGAGTTATTATGACCTTGTCGGGACTTGTGTGATCAGCTTTGGACTTATTTGTTGGGGGAAATGGGGGATGTTTCTACTGCTGGCTTTTCCATTTGCCTTCGGGGTCACAATGGTGGCCCGACCTAAGGTCATGATAACCACTATCTTAGACTCCAGGGGCTGTGTTCGTCGAGTTCATCTAGCGTGGAACCACAGTCAGTGTGGAGCGCTATAAAGACACTTTGCAGAAACTGCGACGTGCCATAAAGTCAAACCGTCCAGGCATTCTGCCAAACAGATTATTCTGTTGCACGATAACGGCCACCCAAACATTACCAATCGGACTACGGCTACGCTTCAGCGATTTGGTTGACAAATATGAAATTTCCTCCGTACAGCCCGGATCTTTCACTGCGTGATTTTCACATCTTTGGCGACCTGAAGAAAGACATGCGTGGATGTCTGTTTCAGTCTGACAAGGAAGTGCAAGAGGAGGTTGTAGTTGTGGATCCTTCAGCGGCCGACCGCGTTCGTCTGCCAGTGGGATAAATGTCTGGCGAGTAGTGATTACTTTTGACTGGAACCATTCCATTGTCCAGTTGAAGCAGGTGTTCGGTTTTCATTTGACTGCCCTTTATAGTAAAATGTTATCAAAAAGGAGCAATTTTTTTCTCAGCGAAATGCTAGTACTATTATAGTAATTTCCTGAGACGTGGTATGTAGCAGAGCAATAACGTCCCTTGGAAGAAAATGTATTAGTAAATTACCTGTGGCTACAAAGATTAGTGCTACTAATATCTAGACTGGACAGGGTCAGAAATGGAAATGCTAAAATGGAACGGATGAAGAAGTGGATCTTGGGAGTGACAATCCAAAAATGGTAACTAGTATGTAAGAGTCGTGTGATAGGTGGATATCATCGCTACATTGTCCAGTTATTGTCATAGAGATGACATTAGCGAGAAAAAAGGCGGTGGTGGCGATGACGTCTCAAAAACGATTGCACATGTAATGTGATTGTGTACGTATAGATCACTCAGGGCCTGTGTAAAAGGAGTTAAAATGTCCATGGTCATAGCCGGTTTTGTGAAAGGGTAAAGCCCAGAAAGTTCCAGTGGTAGTCCATGACTCCGAGCCAAGGCAGGTACCTCGTGAAAGAGGAGCTAATGAGTCTCGTGATTGACGCCTATGCATTGAGAATCTGACACATCCCCACGCCGCCGTCTACATCGCTTTGTGCGTAAATTGATTTCACACACGTGACACGTGTCAATTACCCATTGAGTAGAGTTTTCACTTCTAGGATTCGATTTTGAAGGCTTGTCATTCGAAGTTCCAGTGTTTCTGTTGTCATGAATCTACATTTTCTTTTTCTTTGGCGCTGAGTATGTAATGTGCTGTGGCATGTATCGGTAGAGAGACAGACAGGACTTCTCTATATGTCCATCATTTTAGAGATGGTTGCGGGACTCGGCTGTTCGATATTGGATGTTAATAAAATACCTTTCAGCCGTCTACTTTCGAAACTTATTTTACTTGGCTACCAGTTTCAGCGTTTTACTATGCCACGTTCAGACCGCTCCTGACCGACGTGTAGGAAGATTCTACCTCGGTTCTGATCAAAACAGGGACGACCCGCAGATGACGCTATAGCAACAAGAAATCTACTGACACCAGTACTGCTGGCCCCTGGTTTGATCAGAACCGAGGCAAAATCTTCCTACACGTCGGTCAGGGGCCTGAAGGCGGCCTAGTAAAACGCTGAAACTGGTAGCCAAACAAAATAAGTTCGGAAACTAGACGGCTGAAAAATTTTAATTTGACATCCAGACGTGATTTCAGATCGTAAATACGCGTGAAGCCGTTAAACGGCGCGTACCTTTTACGCGAGTGTAAGTTGCTCGTGAAGGTGGTGGTGCTCTTTCGGGAGAGGGGAGGTACTAAACTCAACAGACAAGCAGCAAGTGTTAGTTACGAATTTTAATCAAAATAAGAAGTAAAGCAAAGGAAGGACAAATAAGAAAGTAACTTCCAGAATGAGATTTTCACTCTGCTGCGAAGTGTGCGCTAATATGAAACTTCCTGGCAGATTAAAACTGTGTGTCGAACCGAGACTCGAACTCGGGACCTTTGGCTTTCGCGACCAAGTGCTCTGTCATCTGAGCTACCCAAGCACGACTCACGCACGACTCACGCCTCGTCCTCACAGCTTCACTTCTGCCAGTACCTCGCTGTGAGGACGGGGCGTGAGTCGTGCTTGGGTAGCTCAGATGGTAGAGCACTTGTCCGCGAAAGGCAAAGGTCCCGAATTAAAGTCCCGTCCGGCACACAGTTTTAATCTGCCAGGAAGTTTCAAGAAAGTACGTTTCTAAAAGAGGAATTGTACAAAAATTTGAGCAGCGATATCCGTTCTGGACGACTCCTATGGGCTAAAAATGTAATATACTCGTTATTCCTCTGAAAGAAAGGTTGAGGGTAACGTAATAACAATGTTTGCGGTTCATACTGAAAGGCCCTTGACAGAGCATAAGCTTACAACAAGCTGATGACAATAGACCACTCAAGTTGACCATTCGGAAAGGGAGCTATGGAAGATGTGCTGGATATTGATTGAAATGAGGTGAGATCACTTCGTTTCTTCTGTGGATGTCGACTTGTCACTCAGCTCTCTGCGCCTATGATAGAGTAATTCCTTTAGAAGTTCATGAATACTGGACGTTACGATTCCGTATCTTCCACCTGCACGCACTAGCGGAAAACATCCCAACCTTTGCCACCGGACATGGCTAATTTACGCCTACACATGCAAGTAAATTAACCAGAAATGAAATGTTCGTTCATTTTAAATGCAATTTCATATTTATTGAAAGTTCGAAGATTGTTATCTTCGTTAAAATTTGAGCACGGGTAAATGTGGCATCTTTATAAAGATGAAAAGTATGTAAGATTGTACTTTAAGTTACCAAGAATATCGTTCTGTTTTATGCCCGTGCCCTCTAGTTGCATTAGGCTCACATAACCACATGCCGCAAATAATGTTATCGAAATGAGAAAGGTTCATTGCTTCGACCTACCGGTACCTCCCACAAAACACAGTGCAATATGCCTGTCTTTTCGTGCGGGCATACTCCTTTTTCTCGGAGTGATGATCAAACATAATAAACATTTCGAAAGTAAGAATTCTACATGACCCAGCCATATATCTGTGAATATACTGTTTACTAATAATCAGAATGTGATAATACAAAGTACTAAGTGTGGAATGCCATTAGAAAACTAGGAAAGTAGAATCTAACTTTCATATATGTTTGCTATTTGCAAGATGAAGTGTGTGCATGATGTAAGTTGTGTTTCCCACGAAAAATTTTCTGAAATGTAGTTTAACAATGTGACGAGAATACTATTTTTATGTATTCTTCTCCGGAAATCAGCAGAATATACAGGGTGTCCGGGCTAGAGGTCTACACAAATAAATTCTTATAACGAAAGAACTCTACATTTTATGTTGGGTAAATACACAATCGATAAGACACTCTAAAAGACGTGATTATCCCATTTCATGAACACAGCTGAATCGCATGTCGCATGTGTGCCGTGAGAGGGCACACCTATCTCGACATGGCGAACTATGCGGTTCCACAGATGCCTCCCGATGTCATTTGCCAGCAGGGAGGTGCTCCCTCCCCCACCTACCATGGAGATCTTGCCTTCGTGTCTACGTAATGTTTCCTGGGCGTTAGATGTGAAGAGAAGGTCCCATTGCCTGTATACCTCTAGCCCGGATACCCTTTATTTTCATTAAGTTCGACGTTCTGATAACTTTCTTACCTGTTTGCTTCTGACCGTCCTCGCTAGACAATAAACTTGTCATAACGTCGCTCCGAAATGGAAATATTACTCGGTTGGTTTCCACAGAAGAATATGAGTGCAATTTACTGTCAAGGGCTCCATTCGAATATAAGCTGTATTTATTTACTGTGAATTGGGGTAGTACTTTTAACTCCTCGCTAGCGTGTTACAAGCGTGTTCATAATCCTAGTCTTCTATGAGCTGAGCTTCATTTAAAGGTAGCTTCGTACCAAGAGGATTAATAAAACCGCTCGTAAGCGTCCCTCAGTCTTTCGCCACGATTATTAACCTGATTTTTCTATTTGATTACAGAATAGACACCGAAAGTGATAGGTTATTTAGTATTTCCAGAACATTAATAACTGTGCAGTACATAGTGCATAACTGAATAAGAAATGCATGTTTATCCATTCCTTCTATTGTGACCAGGAAATAGTCATTAGAATAAAGCCTTGTGTCATTCTGCGCGAGGGGGGGGGGGGGGGAGGGGGAGGAAACCTTCCAAGCTAGGCCGCTCAAGCTACCCCTCAGAGTCTCCCAGTTAACCATGCTAATCGTTAACCTCTGTTCCAGTTCAAAATATCGCCTGATATGAAAAAACTATGACAAGCAATCCTGTCGGAAGAACATCCGCAACTGCGTATTATACCAGAGGTTGAAAATCCCCCTTCAATTGTAAGGTTCTTCTGTTTAGAGCACAACTGGTTTCGGGCTGTTATACGCCCATCTTCAGGTGTCGCACTGAAAATAGCAAGAGGCCGGAGATAATTTTTACACGCAGGAATACAGATGAAAAACAATGAATACATTCCATACAAAATTTTAAAACCATCGGTCGGACTAGGTGCTGTAAAACCTAAGTCAATTCAAAAGTGACACCAGACAGTACTACTGACGACTACCTGGGTAAAAAAACAATGCAAAGATTACCAGGACACTTACATTTCAAATGTAAATCACTAATTCAAATTGTGAACGGCTGGACTAGTGGCCCCGTGTTCTTCTTCCCGTCAAGAGATTGCAGTACTTTTGCCACTGTGATTTGCCACTTTGCTTCCTCTTTCGTGTACGCTACTCCACGCACTGCGCTCGTTGGTAGCACACAGCGTCTTGTACTTGTACACAGCGGCTCTCTGAGTCACAGCACCAGGTTTAAGTGTCCTGGTATTCTTTGCATATTTCTTTACCCAGGCAGTCGTCTGCAGCACTGTCTGGTCTCACTTAGGCATTGAGTTAGGTTTTGCAGCACCTAGCCCAATCGGTGATTTTTAAATTTGTTCATTTTTTATGATTTTTTTTTGTTCATGTGTATTGATGCATATAAAAATTATATCCGGTCTCTTGCTATTTACAGTACAACTGAAGATGGGGTATAAGAGCCCGAAACCGGTCGTGTTCTAAATAAAAGAACCTTACAACTGTAACGGAATTTTCAACCTCTGGCAAAAAAATATGCTTATGGAATACTAAATATTAGGTACTTGAATGGAGTCAAGACTTTCTAGTAAAGAAGCTATGGCAGCACATACATCTTTTCCTGTGCTGCAATCTCTCATCTCTGATTATCCTTCCTTCTTTTGTTCTCTTTCTCGTGGTGGCAGCCTATGATGTCAACGTGACTGTTTCTTAGGTTCTGCCTTCCTTTCTTGGAATATTCTTTCATTCGTCGTCTTTTGGTTGAAGTAATTTGTGTGCCCTCCTAGGTTTGATATTAGTTTTCCATTTTTTTTCTATAGTGTGGACCGATTGGAGAAAAACACCTTAAATAGCTCCTACTGCATGCAGTGATGATCTTCGCAAAATACGTGAGTAGGTTATTATAGGCACTTCAAAGGCATCGCAGTACCCAATCCGACGTGGTGGGGTCGTTATGCATCTTTTCGGTTGAGCCCCCTGACAGCATAGGAGTCACACTTTTGATGCCCGAGATGCTGACTCCCCACGCACGCCGAGGAGTAGATGCCTTTGTTACCGGGGCATCAGGCCTCGAGGAAACAGCCATCGTGCCAGATAACCTTTTTGCGGCTGGGTGGCGCTCCTGGTGAGAGCCCTTCATCGGAGTAAGTGGCATCAGGGCGTAGATTTCCCAAATGAAACGTATCAAATTACACCAAAACAATAGCCATTCTAATCCGGTGGTCTCATCAGATACAGGAATTTCAATGCGATCAGTCGTAAAACTACTTCTTTCCCTACCCTGGCTACCTAGTGCGCTGCTGCTCCGGTCCTTATGTTAGCTAGGTTTAAGTAGTTTTAAGTCTAAGGGACTGATTACTTCAGATGTTAAGTCTCATAGTACTTAGAACCATTTGAAGCATTTCTACCTAGTGGGAAGAGAAACGACCCAGAAGTCAGGGAGGTAAACGATTTATCCAGTACTTAGCGTGTACTCGAACTGTTGGGGATGCTTCTATTGCGACAAAGCCGTTAGTCTTTCTTGTGGAACATAATGAAGATTAATTTGGAGAAGCTGAATCATCAGGAAAAATGCTCAATGGAATGGTATTGAGTAAAGCCGCCGCGTCTGCGAAACGTGCATCTCTTCAGGCAAGTAAACGTCTAGGTGGCGTCCCGGTGACAATTCCCCGCACAGAACTTAGATTAAGATCCAAGGAATGACCTCCTACGGAGACCTGACGCTCCAAATAGACGAGGAACCACGCGCTAACATTGAACAGCGAAGTGTACATTTTGTCGGACGCGTCCAAAAAGATTTCAAGGATAATCGAACAGATACAAATGTTTTTATTAGCCTTTCAAGAGAATGTCCTCCCAGCAAAAGTTAGTCACATGTGATGTGAAAGGGTACGATGGCTTACCGTTACAAATGAAGAAATTGTACGTTCGGCGATGTCTTGTGCAGCAGCATTGGAGACAATATGAAAGGGACAGTTAGTACAATGTGTTCGTAGGAACATACGATGACCGATTATCTGAATCGATACTGTATAATACTTCAGACTTTTCGTTGGTTTGCCGCGTACATGCGGAAAGCCTGCGCAGCCACAGCGAATTATTAGTGCTTGTCGTGTGTCTTTCCTCGGTCGAAAGCAGTTTTCATGGCTCTGTGTGTTTGAAACTGGACAGCATTTCAAAAGACTATATTTTCACCAACAACGAATTAATTAACTTGAAACTAGCACATGACATTGGAGGTTTGTTTTCGAAAGTCGTTGACATTTGCCAGCCATTCCCCAAATCGCCGGTTCCCTGCCCATCTTCCTATATTACGCTAGTCTTCTGGCGTTGCAACCATCCTATAATCAACACCATCGTCGGCAAACGTCGCACTAGCTACGCTGTATTTTATTCTTTTGCAGTTACACGTAGCTTCCCATTTTTCTTTGCCCAAGCAATATTCTTTCAGTTTTCATTGTGGAAAATTGAAAATTGGTCGCTGCTGGTGTTGGCAGTGTCAGCTGGGCATAGGCGTCCTCAAGGTGGGGCAAGATGGAGCACTTGCCTTTTCCTAAGACTTCAACTTTATTACAAAATTCTCGCGCACTTTTATCGATAATTCTGTGAGTTGAAAAAGTCAAGACGATATAAAATCAATCACGTCAAATAGTACATTAATTTTATCTCGCTTTGTACGTTGTTGCAAATATTTTATGTTGAAAATGTGTAGTCTGCAAAATGATGAATAGGTCGCTGAGGAAGTGGTGGACTGGAAACCAGCTGACTTTATTATTCCGATATCACGCGTTACGTACATCGCAATAATCAGATACCTGTTGCAAAGAAAAAAATACATAATGACATGTGAAATAAATTTGAAGTACAAAACCAACATAATCGGGCAATCAAAATTATTACAAATCATTGAGACACGTGCTCTGGAACATAATGTTGGATATAGACGTAAAAAGTTATTTATCCTGTAGCTTAATGAAGATGTTAAACAACCATCTGCCATTCGAGTTGATCGAACGGGAAAATCAACTCGAATCGCCAGTGGTTCTTTGACATATGTAGTTATCTACTGGGTAGTTCATCTTTTTCTCTCTTCCTTGCATCAGCGTGTGTCTTCTCTTTTAGTGGTTGTCTTTCAAGGTGGCGTCCTGTTAACTCATTCTCTCCCTTTCCACCTCCCACCTCTCTATTTTCTGCAATTTGCATGTCTACCCCCATAACAACTAATGGTTCTTTGTATGGTGCTTTCATGATTTGATCCGTGATGTTGACATTTTTACTGTAATTTTCATTTAAAATAATGTTTATGTACTATTTTATTGTAATGCCGGGTAGCATGTGGAGGTTACTCTTACGAGTATACAGTTTTTATAAAAACTGTTTCGCTGTGGTATGCCAGTATGTCGACACTAAACGTGATTATCTTTAATGAATAATGCCCTTGAGTCCATGCATTGGTACTAGACCCTAACTGACACCGCGTTTCATTTGGAACATATTAAGCATTACTCTTTTATGTTATTTTGTAGTACGATTTACATCTTATGCCATATTTAAGCCTTTGTTGCTAATTATTTTTGTTATCTCTTTATTACTTTTCTAAATCATATGTAATTCATTAGCACCGCGCTCGCCGCGTCGGCAGTGTCTGGTGTTCAAAATTAATGTTATGGTATGGCAACCAGCTATCTTGTATCAGTCTGCTGATGATGGATAGTTACCACAACAGGTAATTTCTACGTCCATGTGCGACAGGATGTTCCAGGGCGCGTGTCTACCAGTGATTTGCAATGGTTTTGATTGTATGTTGGTTTTGTAACTTTTTTTATCTCATCTATACTTACTCTCATTTTTATTTCCAATGGATGTCTGATGAAGGCAGTGTCCGAAACACACAACACAGGAATAATAGTCAACTTTCTTTCAGTCAACTATTTTTTCCTCAGCGACCTATTCAGCATTTTGCAGATTACACGTATTTTTCAACATGGTCGCATACCTCCTTCATAGCTGTTACTGCTATGGTATTTTATGATGCGTGATAACGGCCTGTGGACCGAAACTGATTGTCTTAGTGTTTTATCAGCAACACTTGACAGGGAATCTTGGATTTTTAAAACATTTACGAGATCTTGGGCACTATCTTGTTAAAATATATTTGGATTCTGTGATAATACAAAATTGCTGTTTTACCATCGCCGAGCGCAATAGGAAATACGGTATTTATTAATTTATATATATATATATATCAACTTTTAGAAGCATTAATTTGACGGTTTTCTTGATTGCTTCTCTTGTTATTCAAGAGAACCTTTCAGTCTTTAGAATCTCGCTAGTTCAGATTTTCTGTTTGAGTAAAAACCTCGCATTATACGTTTATGAAGAAAAAATTTCTTATGAAACACTCGTTGAATACCCTGAATACTATCTTACGAAGGATGCAATTTCAGATCTCTGAAGCAAAATGGAGCTATTGATGTCCGTATTGAAGCTATTGAAATATGTACCACTAAAATATGCTTACCGTTTCGGTATAATAATAAGAAAGCTATAAGCTCAGATTGGACACCTATCAGTCGCTTACGATACAAATAATTATATAATAATATATATAATATATAATAGGTATATAATAATATTGTGTGATTCCAGCCAGATTTAGTTCTTGGGTCAGTATAAGTTCACAATCGTTTAAAAAATGGTAATCTTAGAATCTTACCCCCTCTTGGCTAAATGTCTACTGACGCCTAGTCGCTGAGTAAAGCACGGCAACTGACGGTAATTCGTAAAATCGGGAAAATTGGTTACACGGTATTGTTTCTTTGACCACATAAGTATTGAATACATCTCCGGTCTGAGTAACGGGGGCGGCCGACTCGCATCGGTTCCGCTGAAATGCGGTTGTCCCGGGTCAGGGGATCGTTAACGCAGCGCCAGGGCAGAGCCAGAGCGCTTCTCTGCGACGCTACGCGACGCCCTCCGGCAGTCGGGCGCCGCTGCCAGCGCCAAGCGGATCCTGCAGGCATAGGGTGGGTAGGCAGACCGCGAGGACGGCTCCATGGACGGCTGCAAGGTACTCCGGATCAGCATCAGCACCGCCACCATATACAAGGTAACCGAATTCGCTCACTCTGTTTCCGAAATCTGTAGTTCATCATCTTCTCCGTTATTTTCGAAGAAGAAATCCATCTCCGGGCCCGTTTATCATAACATATTTTTTTGGAAAAAGACTTTCCGCAGGTATACGTAAGGTCTTTTTCGTCTTGTTCCGGGGCACAGACCCATTCTCAAACGCTCCTTCTTGCATACGACCAGTATGTCGAGCTGGGATCTGGCGTTATTACTGTTCATGTGCGGTAATGCAGTTGCGACATGGAAACCATTATGAAAAGTAACTATAAATAAACGAAATAAGTGTTCTGTGGAACTTGTGCGCCCCTTTTCTTGAGTTTGAGTTTTCAGGTAATTTTTATGGTTTCTTAGCTACGTACGAGCAACAATAGTTCATGTTAAAGCACAGTGAATAAAATTATATAAAGGGCAAGGAGAAACGAAAGCGTAGAGACAAAATACAAATTATGTCATAACGTGACGAGAATATTTTTTTCACAATTGATTTACGTAGACTCTTGCATTCTCATTCGCATCGCATTCCGGTGCTGATTTGGTTCTTATTGCTGTTCATTGCTGAATTAATGGAAGTGTATGCTGAAAACAGAATTTGAAAGCTAAGTGTTATTCAGAATCATTTGTGTTATTTATGCAGTCTCAATCACAACTTAATTTCAAAAATATTGAGACACAAGTGGCACATGTTAAAGGCGAGGTTTTTGTGGGAGAGTCTTGTCGGATTCACAGACATTTAACCATTCTGTATACCTGAAAAAGCAGTCTGCAGTTTTCGACATCACGTTAAAAAGATTGGATGATTTTCCTTACAGGCGGCACGGTGAAATATTTTGAGTGATCTTATTTAAATTCCACAAGCCAGAATCGCAGAGAACTTTGGCTTGCATTGGACCTACTGTATGAAATATATTTACTAACACAAACTATGAAATGCTGTAATGTTTTATCTTATTAGCATTTACACGAAAAAACTATTTCTTGATCAGTTTTTTGACAAAAGATACAGCACGAGCACTTTCCAGTTTAGTGTAGGATTTCTTTGATATAACTAAATAAAAGTAATCATAATCTTCCACCACGTACAGTATTTAAGGGTGAGTAGTGAAACTTAAAAAGAATGGTTTTATTTAGTGAGAAACTTCCATTTCCAAAACAGAAATTGTATCAGTAGTGTCATTAGCGTCTCAGTAAATAACGTGATACCACGCTTTGTGATTTTTTTTGCTAACATTCTCAGACATTTTTCTATAAAATTGTCTAGACAAAGTAGTTGTTTTTCATATAAGATTTACTTCATCAAAATGTGTGGCCTCGCGTAACACCAGTACTGTCTACTGGCGTTAATAAGTTTCAGGGTTAGAACAGAGATGGCTTAGAATACTATTGTGCGAAGAGACGAACGCATAACAGCTTAAAAAAAAAAAAGAAAAACTCTGTTTCCTTGCAGGGTCAGTTCGCAGTGTGTCCGTGGACAAACTGAAAATTGAAGTTGGAAGAAAAGCGACAGGTTTAGTATACGGACACGATGTGAAATATTTCATCTGCGAATCGTTTAGTCGCTTGTTTGTGACTATCGTGTAAACGATGAAATGTTTACCTAATGAAAGTTTCACACTGCAGAGGAGTGTGCGCTAATATAAAATTTTGTGGCAGTTTCAAACTTTGTGCCGAACCGAGACTCGCACTCGGCACCTTTACTTTCGCGGGCAAGCTCTCTACCAACTGAGCTACCCAAACACACTCACGACCCGTTCTCACTGCTTTATTTCCGCCAGGTTCGATAGCTCACTTAGTAGAAAACTTGACCGCGAAAGACAAAGGTCCAGATTTCGAATCTGTCTGGTACACAGTTTTAACCTGCCGGGGAATTTCCATGAAGTGTTTAGATTTTCGTGAAAACTGAATATGTCGTGAGGACTGAAAACGTCTGGCAGAAGGGACAGGAATCTGAAAGATTATTATTAAGAGATTTTTTAAAACATTTACATGGGACATGATATAACAATAATACATATGCGCGACGCTGCTTTTACCTTATACTACAACGCTCAGGCTCTGCCATCGCTCCCCACGACCGACCCAGCCAACTCGATACACACGACTGCTCGTTACTACTACAACTAACACACGGTTCCTACTGCAGTCAACACTGCTCTTTGGTCTGAGATTCTCTTATAGCTTACATATCGCAAGCAGCGCGTGAGCAATCCATCGAAATTACATCTACTCGAGTGCGCTAGCAACAAATTTCTTAATCATGGACCTCTTACAATGTCTTTCAGAGAAACTCTTTCTTTCTATGAAGATAACGCAACGTAGCAAGACTAGTAAAGTGGCCGGTTTTCTCTCGTCACGGTTCCTTTAAACTCACCACTTCATCAAAGTATGATATTTCATATTTTTGTTGAAGTTATTAATACACAACAGCTCTCGTATTATACCTATTCCTTGTTTCGCGCTCTCTCTCTCTCTCTCTCTCTCTCTGAGACGTAAACTATAGCTGTTGTTAGTTTTGCGTTGTTTTGACACAGTTCGTGTTAGCGTACTACAATCTGTCAATTTTTATTTGCGCCCACTGTTACGTTTACACGATTATGTCTTCCCATGTTTTGTGTAGGCTCCCATGACTGTGAAACAGTTGTTCTTGAAGCCTACAGTAAGTTGACTGTCTTGGTTACTGATGCTCCAGCTAATCGGGCCCCCACAATCTGCCTTCTTTAGAACTCTGTTAGGTCTTTCATTGCATTCTACTTCGGCCTCTGAATGCATATACGAAGTGTACACTACTCGTAAACAACCTGCACTGACGCCTGGGCCGTACTGAACACTCATAGTCCAGCGCGACACGTGACTTACCTGCGTTGTTGACCGTCAAACACAACCATCCCATTAATACCACTGTTCACATTATTTTGCCTATTCCCTGTAGACGTTGTCGCTGCACACATGACTGACTAGTACTGCAACGGATTAGAGCAGACTTCCTTAGTAGAAATTTTTGTCTCTCACTCAGTTGTGTTACGGAGCATACCTATCGAAGACTAGACACAGCGTATTCATTCTTGAATGCAGAGTACATACATGGGGAGGGGGGTTGGTTGTCGTATGCTAACCCTCCATGAGCAGATACTTTTAGATAGATAAACAGGGAAACGTTCTTACTGTGTAGGGTCCAAAGAGATTTTGAGCAAACTAACCGCCCTGGAAAAGTGCCAACTTGAAATGTGTTGTTCAATAAATGGGAAACCGCTTACCACAAGGTAAAAAAAAAAAATTGGCTTCCGGCCAGACGTTCACAACACACATCACGACATTACGAAGAACTAAACGGGGTTTGGCACCATGTAATTACGTATAACTTTGTGCCGCAGGACCTGAGGGAAGTCCACAAGAAGTTATAGGAAAAACCATGAAGAAATACAATTAAAAACGCCTTTGTTATAAATTACGCCTCACTGTTAACACAGAAGTAATTTCTAGGTAGAAGTGGTAAACAGTTGCCTGGGAGTTAGGCAGCCCACACTACTGCCGCGTATGCCGTGTGGACCAACACCCTGGCAGTGACTGCTGCAGACATAAAGCGACAAACTGGCTGAAGTTTTTGTCCAAATGCGTTAATCTCTTAAAGTTTGTGGTAGTGCGAGTTGGACGAAGCGAAACTAATCTTATTTACAGTATTAGAGGTTTATTCACATTATTGCAAATACAAAAAATTACTGGGTTACAGCTTATGCTCAAAGTATGAGCTACACATTAGCATCTGCGTCATATGTTTTTTAGTTCTTCGTTGCTCGGCTCAATGTTTCTGCTACTGAAGAACTGTCTTTTGTTTAAACTAATGTAACAAGCAAGCAACCTCGCTGCAACATGGTACGATAGAAAGATAAAAAATCATACAGGGCATCAGTTGACACGAAATGCGCGACAGTAGTGTTGGCTGAGTAACTTCTAGACAACTACTTATTCGCTTCCACATAAGATATTTATTTGCACTAATCGTGAAAACTAGCATTTAATACTACATCGAACTTTATTGGTTTTCCGTGTTGCTTCTTACCACGTCAACCGAATTTGCTTCATGTTTAGAATTCAAACCTCTGAGCATTTTCAGGGTGCAAACATATGGTTCGCGCATGATGGGACGATTTCGACAAGCCGTGTTGTCTAGTAACATATTTTTGAACGTTATCCTGTGTGCCAATTTTCATTGCTTTATCGCACGCGGATTCTAATCCACTACTGAATAACACATTTTAAATCAGCATCTGTCTGGGCGGGAAGCCTCCTCCACATATCTTTCCACAAAATATGTTTTCCAATTTTTCTCCCAAGAAACCTGCTCGAGGCGGAAATACATTGTATATAACGTACAAGCATTGGTCAAAAACTTACCACGATAATACTGTTGAGAGACGATTATAATATGCTAACCACAACAATGACTGCTACGACCATGAATGCTCAGACTGAAGATCCGTAGAATTCAAAGTGAAAGGCTCATTCGTGCTACTTTCATATAAGGGCAGACCACGTTCAGAATAGCACGCGTGAACACTTAATTGTAGTGAAGACAGGACACTGCATGGGGTCGCAGCATGTACATCTCGCTGGGAGGTTATTAACTTTACTATATTGTAGAACGAATTTACAATGCTTCTGTACCAAATACACTATTTATATTTTTGGACATTTGAAAGAATTTTCACCGATAGACGTAACCTGAAGATATGATACGTGAAATACGTGCTCAAGATTGAACTATACAGAAATGAAAATATTTCGAAGACGCATAGTGTAGGCTGCCAGAAGCACAAGAGTCATTATACGAGCCATCATATGAAAACTTCAGCGAAATCTTAGATTCATTGTTGATAATAAAATACTAGGTGATCAAGAATTTAATCTTAACTCGGAAAAGTAAGGTCTGGATACTCATAAACTCTGTATTGGGAGTATCTGTAACATTTTACCAAACACTGAATTTTTAGCAGAATGTACTACTACTGTGAACGACAACCAACCTGTTTCCCTATACTGCTCGTATGGGATGGAATAGGTGGGGTAGTATTATTTAACAGTAGCCATATCCCCTTAATCTAAACAGTTATCGTGAGAGGCTTTCGTTCTTCGAGAAATCAAAATTCAAAGATGTTCAGATGAAGACGACATTCTGCAATGTATCAGGCACATTGCTTAGAAAAGATTCGGAAAGTACATTCGTTCCAGAAGCTGACAAGGGAAAATTGTTACACAAGGGCTTTATTTTATGGGCTAGGGGAGACGAAGTGACAGGTACGGAGTTAACAACACAATCGACGAGAACTGCCAAATGTCAACGTGCTTTGTGATTTTCGCCTTAAGAATAATCTCAAAGTATAGCAGTTCTAATTGCCCTGACACAGACGGGATTTGAAACCTTTTAACCTTCATCTTATAATGGTGTTATAACTAAAAACTGAAGACTTATTTAAACCATGTATTCAGATTCATTAACTGAGATAGCAGAAGTAAGACATTCTCACGCGATTCCAGAAGTTAATTGCGTAAGCTGGACATGAAAACTGCAACACCATGAAAGCTGCATGCAACAAACGTCGAATTGGCAAGAAGTGTACAACACGTTTGGCTATGCAAATTATCAACATATTAGCAGAACAGTACAACTGTGGTAGTAGTAACACCATCTGCATTCTGTAAATAAGGAAAGGTTACACAGCATGTTTCTTATTCAGAAATTCCATTTGAATGTTTATAACAAGCTAGGCTTCGCATAGGGACGAGAATAGTCTGTCATCAAGTGTCCGAAGTCGACAGCGGCAGGATCGTGGCTTGCCGGGACTGATGTTAATAATTCCGCAATATTGCTGCGCCCGTTGGTCGGAAACCTGCGGCTGTCACGGGAATATGAAACAGTGGATTCAGCAAGGTCATACGCGACTCCGTGCAGAATCTCAACGGCTCCACGCGATCAACACCAAAGAGAACTATGAATGGCTCCTTGCCGTTTCAGGCCCTTTTATAGATGCCGCAGGTACCGTGGTACTTCCGACATACCACTTTCACGGCGTAGTATTTCCGCGCAAAGCCTTCCCCTTCTCATTTGAATCAGCAAGTCAACGGAGTAGTCCGCAGCTCGTGGCCTACTGGCTAGCGTTGCTGCCTGCGGATCCGGGGTCCCGGGTTCGATTGTCGGCGGGGTCGGGGATTTCCTCCGCTCGGCGTGTTTGCGTTGCCCTCGTCACTTCATTATGATTCGGGAAAAGTGGCGTGACTGGGCTGTGAAAAGATAGGGAATTTGTACGGGTGCTGAAAACCACGCAGTTGAGCGCCCCACAAACCAGATAACAACGGAGGAGCAACGCCTCTTGAAGATCTCCAGCGCAGTTCTGGACGAAACGTTAGGAACAGAAGAGTTTCGTGGAGCACGACCTTACAGCCGGCAGAGCCGACAGTGCCAGCCCAACGACAGCACTCCTCAGCAGTGGCACTACAGTGTATTTCGAGACTGAGTTCTACATATAGTATTACGATTGAAATATCCGTGCGTGGAGGTTCAGGGATAACGAACTTGCCAGATAGCATTAGTCATCGCCGTACGGGCTCAGCACTTGGTGTGGTACTTCGAAACGTCATGGAGTACGCAATACTGTCATGTCTGATACGTTAAGGCCGGTGGTGGTGCTCCACCTTCGAGGTATCCGTAATTTTATAATAGTATTTCAATAAGATAACGTAATATCGCATGTTACTCGTGTCCTGATCTGCCTCGGTGCAGAAATTGTTACTGTTGTCCTGTCCACCACGTTCTCAAGATCCTGAAAACAATTTGATCATAAATTGCTGAGAGACTAGTACACCAACACTGGTCACCCACTACTTAAGATTGATAAACTCTGGCGTAGAGTTGAAGTAGCATGGAACGGCATACACGTATGTCAGCCAAGCTTAATTCGACAGCCATCCGGTAGAGGCATTGCTACTGCAAGAGCTGGCAGCTGTGTGTGCTAAATTTCACACTCACTTTAGAAGTGATCTGCACAATATCACGAGTCTTCTCTTTTCCTGAATTCCAAGCTTGTTTTGACGCTACTTATTTTTGCTTTTGCTAGCAAACTTTACTTTTTAAACTTAGTGACAAATACGAACTTTATTTCTACCACACGTATAAACTTTCGCTTTTCGAAGCGGAAACTTCAACATAAAGTGAAGACATGACATCGCTGTAGTACTGAAGCGCATAAATGGGCGGTGGGTGGGACTGTTGAGGGGAAGGGGAGCGGAGACGGTGGAGACTCCTGCCAAGAGTTTGCGGGCCACTGTAATGGACGACATGATCACTGCGATGTTATTCATAACTACAAACTGAAAGGGTAAAGCAGTCACCAATCCGAAGATAGTGCTGTCCTGGGCATTGCCCCGTTCGACGTTGAGCCGGTCGGAGTGGCCGAGAGGTTCTAGGCGCTACAGTCTGGAACCGCGCGACTGCCTCGATCGCAGGTTCGAATCCTGCCTCGGGCATGGATGTGTGTGATGTCCTTAGGTTGCTTAGATTTAAGTAGTTCTAAGTCTAGGGGACTGATGACCTCAGAAGTTAAGTCCCATAGTGCTCAGAGCCATTTGAACCATTTGTTCGACGTTGTATGCCGTTGCCTTCCTCTGAACAGACTCAACCTATAGTTTAACGTGGATTGCGAACCAGGGTGCAACTCGGCATTTTTCATAACAGCGAATATTGGCAGAAATAAAGTAGTAAGTAACAGACAAAAGTCCAATGATACACCGGGGACAGGAGTAGAGACCTTCGGATTTGTAATCTGACATTACCACAGAGCCACTGTATCGTAGCAAACGTAAAACGATGACATATAGGCAAACTCTACGGTGCCCACTTTGCTGCCGAAATCTCTTGTATTCGGTACCTTAAAGGAAAAAGTGGCCTTCGTAACGAACGAATAGGAGACGTAAAACATAAGTCTGCAGTAAATTTGCACTATGAAGATTAATTTTATTTAATCGGATAATTTGCAGCAGCAGTGGTAGACATCTCCTGAAAAAAAAAGTGAAATATGTAACATTGGGAGTTTGAATTCAGAAGAATTTGTGGATGTTTGATAGAGGAGACGAAAGTGGTGGGAGAAGATGAATAAAGGGAGGGAGGGGGGAGAACTCTGGTAGTTGCGTAATAGCCGTAGCATCAGCAAACTCATCACAAATGACGGCATGAGTAGCTCTATATCTCTTCTTTTCCCTATATCATCATGCTGTATTTCAGAGTATTGGACTCTTACGTGATCACAGCGTGGGATGACCGCCGACTTAACAGCCACCGCTTGGAGGCCTGGAGGTACAACCAGCCGAGGTCAGGCTGATGAAGCAAACAGACCGAAAAGGCTGTAATTTAAGACGTTTCGAATCGTTCCATCTGTTGCCTTATACCAGGTGTAGAAGTATGAAACCGGAATTTGGTTGCAATAATTACACTTCTGTTGCCTGAAAGTGATAAATATAATTTTATTCAAAATTATCTCCATTGCTATTTATACATTTTCCCACCACCGGCAGACTATGAATGTCGCGCCAAAAAGACAGTTCTTCTTTTGAAGCGAACCAGTCAGCGAGCCATTTTCGTACATTTTCATACGAACTGAAGCGTTGTTCAGCGAGAGCGTGTCCCAGTAATGCAAATAGATGACGATCGAACGGAGCCAAGTCTGGAGGATAAGCCGCATACTCAAATACTTCCCCAACTGAACGCCTCGACCGTTTCGCTGGCCTGTTCTGCTGTGTGTGATGGGGCGTTATCACGGAGAAATATGACTTTGTGTTACCTTTTCCATATTCCGGTCGTTTTTCACGTAATGCTCTGTTTCAGTCGATCATTTGCTGTTTTTAGCTATCAGTGTTAACGGTTTCACCAGGTTTTAACAGCTTATAATAGATGACGCCCTTCCGATTCCACCAAACACAGAGCACTGTCTTCTTTCCAAACCGATTTGGTCTTGCAGTGGATGTCGATGGTTTGCCTGGATTCACCCGTGATTTACGACGCTTAGGATTCTCAAAATATATCAGTTTTTCATCACCGTCACTATTCGATCGAGAAACGACTTTCTTTTGTACCTGCCGAGCACCATTTCACAAGTACTTGCTGTCTTTCATTCAGTTCATGCGGAACCCATTTTCCGCACTTTCTGCACCTTTCCCATAGCTTTCAACCAAAGAGAAAAGGCTTTTTGGTCACATTCAATTGTTCCGCGAGTTTCTGTTGAGTTTGTCATCTTCATCCAATAAGGCCTCCAATTCCTTGTCTTCGAAATTTTCCTGTGGTTTCCCGCACTCGCCGTTCGTCACGTCAAACTCAACACTTTCGAAGTTTTTGAACCACTTGAAACACTGTTTTCCCAAGAACATTTTCGCCGAAAGCTTCGACAAGCATTCGATGCGATTCTGCAGCAATTTTCTTCAAATGATAACAGAAAACGAATGCTGTCCACAAGTCTTAGTACGTAGGCACAATACTCGACATGTTTATGGGTTTGATACAGATACCGTTGTATGGAACTTGGGTTACTGTGTGTTGACATTCGTCGTCAGCCGTTACAGGAAGCAGATGGCGCTGCAGACGCGGTGTCACGGGCCCTACACCGACAGCTAGCACAATCTATAGAGAAATTTCAATTTCATACTTCTACACCTGGTAAGTGTAAATTACAAAGAGAGGCTGTAGGGAAGCAGCATACTCACGCCTTATAAAATTCACATCAGTCTTTCCATTGTGTGCCAGCCAGTCCGCTGTAACTAGCTCTGACGTCATAAATGTTGCGCAATACTTTAAAAATCAAGTAAATAACCTGAAACGTTCCTAGCATGTCAGGAGTAATACTAAATCAATATGTGCTGAATATCAGTTCAATAACTTTAACCATTTTCGAAATTTGGATATTTTTCTGTAAAAATCGTTGGCGCAACAGAAAAGAGCTAGAAACTTGAAAATTTATATTTAGATTCCTTTTTCATAATAATTTAGCAGAAACAGTATTCTGGATCTTACAAATTAAAATTTTAGTTGAAATTCATGATTTTTTGTTTTTTGTTTTAGAAATTAAGGAAACAAGATAGATTAAGTAGGCGAATAAATAAGGCTAGGATGTTTAAATTTAAGTAGAAGGGAGATCCGCTATAATCATAAAGATGTGAGAAGTTTCAACTGAATAACTATAAAACTATAGCGATAGCGTATCTCCAAAGGGCAAGTTCAGAGCTCGTCAACTGCGTGTAGTGTAATTAAGTTAATTCTCTCGCCCAAAATATTTGACTTTGCCACGTCAGACTTTTATTATGATTACTTACCTGTGTGCTGATTGCACATTTAAATTGAGAGCTTCATCGGCCATCAGCAAAGGAAGCAATGATTTATTCGATAACTTAAAGTGGTGCATTACTAGCCCAGCGGCTAGTCGGGAGAGCAGATTTGATCAGGCGTTCCCTTAGCCGTCCGCACCGCGGCTTTATATGCAAGAACGCTGCACAAGAGAAGGAGGCCCCAGATCTCTCCAGACGCTGATTAGCGCACCATCTGTGCCGTGAGTCGCGTCGCATCGGTATAATTGCTATAAGCAGCCTCGGATGCCGTAATAAGTTACTCGGGATACGCGTAACCATGAAATCGTTTTCGAGTGAAGTGTTAATTCTGGAATGACTTTAATGATCTATTTTCAGTTTGCGTATGTCATATTTTCACGTGCCGCCGCGGGACAGACAATCTACCATTATTTAGCGTGGCGTTTGATGAACTTTATCATCAAATTATGGCGAGCATTCACTTAAACATTTAATTTGAACAGTTACAGTTGCATCAGCGCATTAGACTCTGAACTGCTCTGGTAGTTGGATTGTGTGGATTCTTTTTGGTCTGTGACTTTCAGAATATAGTGAACATTTTAGAGAGAATTTAGAGAGAATATTAATCCCAGACAATCTCCTAATTCCTCAGAGCTATAAATGTATTTCTCAGATGAAGTGGGCACTAGGAATTCTAATTACAGGCTTCACGTTTTCCTAATCACTTTCTGGTTGCCAATATTGTAGTTAGAGAGCCAGTGTTGAGAACGGCAAACAGCAGCAATAAATAAATAATAGGAACATTTTTATTCCAATTATTCCACCCGCCGCCCCACAAGGCACTTAGGGAAAATACACACACAATACATCAAAAAATTTTTAATAGTAACGAATACATAACTTCCAGCAATAAGAGAAAATTGGTTACCGCTATAGTAAAGTTCCAGTTTGGTCTCGTGTTGAACTTAGTTGGTTCGACAAGTAGTCTGGTGAAGTGTTACCAAACGTAAATACTTTTTCTTCTTTTGTACTTACCGTATTAGGTCAGATCTGGCCTGTTATGGTTACCATCTTTTACTCGGTTTCCCAGGATCTCATTTCTTTTGGTTTAAATTTCATCTGACATGGCAGTCTCTCTGGATCAATTCGTTGTAAACTTTCATTCCATTTCTTTTTGTTCTCATCCTGTTTTTCTTCCACACTCCTAATTTTCAACTAATTTCGAATACCTTAATTTCGTACATTGTGTTCTTTCTCGTCCCTTCATCGCTCTAGAATCTCTTTACATTCATGTTATTTGTTTATCGTATCTTTCATTCAATATTCACGAGTCATTTCCATATAATGGGGTTGACAGTGCGACTGCTAAAATAAATTTCTGTCGTTTCTTTCTGTGTGTTGTGTTTCAAAGTTCTATTACTTGTTCCACAGAGATTTTCAAATCTGCCCAACTTAATCTGTTTTTCATTAACTCTTATCACTGATTGTTTCCACAAATGCAGTTGACTTAGATTGGCTAAAATATTTTTCTATTCCGCATATGTTATTTAGTTTATGAGAGGCCTTTTTGTAAATAATTTTCTCTTGAAAAAAATCATTCCAGGATCATCAGCGCATAATAGCTAATGAAGTTATATCGAATTGTTGAGTTCTAGAATTCCGTCTGCGACCTCAATCGTCGATGCAGATATTTAAATGCTTAGGGGATATGCTACAGCTATGTCTCACTCCTTTGTGTCCTCTACATACGCCTTCTACATCTAACATTACTGATTTTTCTTATATGGATATTTGATAGATAATAGCTATAGGCAATCAATCATTACGCCGTTTTGATAATAAAGACACTCCGTCACCTTTCATGCTATAAGCGTTAACAATTATTTACAAGGTGTACGTGACAATGACAGTCTTCTATAAATATTCGTATATACGATGTGCAACCTACCAAATGATACCTAATTCCGGTTGTAAATCACGGCAAAGTATGTAGATGAGTGCTTGTAAGGTGCGAAATTATAGCCACCTTACAGTGTGATCTCATGAACGTTAATACTTCGTATCGTCGTTGACTATATATCATCAACTATACCCTGTGTTCACAGCACGCTATGTACTTACTACGTAGTGAACTACTAGCGTTTCTTGTTAGCAAAAACCCTCCGCAGAAAACTTTTCGTGAGCGCAAACATTTTCTCACTTCCTTAGGTGTAATTATCTTAAAAGCTAAATTTGGTTTTTGGGGACGTGCAGTTTAAGAAAAGAAGTTTATATTACGTAGTATTTCATGGTCAACAGATCCCCAGAAGATGCTACAGTTAATTGAATTCGTTTTTTTCCTCCATGTCCCAACGTAAAGTTGCATGCTCACTGTCTGGCGTAGGGTGTTTTGTATTACTACTTACTACTGGTTTTCCTTGCTATGCGCAGGAATTTCACCTGAATTCTATGGAATTTTCCCGCAAGCACTTCACTTAGTGCACTACAAGCACTTCACCACATGCAACCAGTAGACCAGTTGATTCAGTTCATCCATTGACTCCTTACAGCCGCTCCAACACCGTGGCAAGGATACCTGGCCACATCGGGATACAGGGAAACGACATGGCTGACAAAGCGGCCAAGAAAGCATGTCAGGATGGTGTTGTCTGTCAATATTCCATCCAGTTGCACGCCGGCATCTCATTTTCTGATAGACACGTCATCCATCAGTGGGAGACTGACTGGTTGAAGGTGGCAAAAAAACAATCTGCAGTCGCTCGAACTGACCACACGCGCATAGCGGGCTTCATGTCAGCCTTAGCGCTGGAAGGAGGTTCTGCTTACTAGGCTGCGCATCGGACATAGCCTTTAACGCATGGCTTCCTGTTCTGGCGGGTCAATCTACCACTCTGTGAGATTTGTGGTGTGCCACTTTCAGTTCAGCCTATTTCGGCATACGTGTGTCTTGTATGCTAATATCAGGGCAGCCCTCAGTCTCGATGGGGATCTGCCCCCCATCCTCGCCGACACGAATTCCAGTGTTACAAGAGTGGTGACGTTTTGTGAACTGTCAGGTCTCATCCTTAAATTGGTGGGGAAGGGAGACGGACTTTAATGCATTAGAAACTGCTCCGCTTCGTCCCCACCTATGATACAGACATGCTGAATTTTCGTCAGGGCGCTGATGACCATGATGTTGAGCGCCCCTCACCTAAAATCATTTTACTTTTTGGGATTTATAAAAGATCTTGTCTATGTGCCTCCGCTACCAGCTGATCTACTGGACTCAAGAAACAGGATTGAAGCAGTTATTCTACAATTACTCCACAAACACTGATTAATGTTACTAAGAACTCTCTCGACTCTGTGTGCCATGTGACGACTGGAGCTGATATTTAACACTTGGAAGAAATACGATTTCGTTTGACACATTATTTATAATTGCAAGTTGAATGTAATAAAAAGCCTTACAACCCCGATATACATTTTGAAATACGCAGTATATGAGTATAGGCGTAACGTTGCAAAGCTACATGAAATGGAACGAGCACGTAGTGATGGAAGAGAAGTCAACTTCGGCGAATTCTATGTAGCTTATCTATAAAGGAGATGACGTGCAGGACATTTACGCGACACATTCTTGAGTACTGCTCGAACTAACGGAGGTACGAGGTACGCTTGCGAAGCATGTTTGTTGACATAAAGTATGAGAAATTGTAACTCTGATTTCCGAGACTAAGGATCGTTTTATTGTTTACTTTTTTCGTGGAAGTAATGGTTCAAATGGCTCTGAGCACTATGGGACTTAACATCTGAGGTCATCAGTCCCCTAGAACGTAGAACAACTAACACCTAACTAACCTAAGGACATCACACACATCCATGCCCGATGCAGGATTAGAACCTGCGACCGTAGCGGTCACACGGTTCCAGGCTGAAGCGGCTAGAACCGCACGGCCACATACGGCCGGCTGGAAGTAATGACTTTAAGGTAGATCTTAGACTACTACTTGGGACCTGATAGAAATCTTTACATGAAACTAGCATTGAGCAGTTCACTCTTCGTTAACAGCTGTATGTGACGTCAGTCTGTGGCGCCGAACCTGTCCTTTGCTCGCTTGTTGTGGGTGTGGCTCATGTTGACTGAAAAGGCGTCGTGTTGGGGCGGCCGCTGCGTTACTCACTGCGGGACGTCACGGAAGCTCGTCCGCCGCAACAGCTTTCCAGTCTCGTACTGCGCCACGTGTGAGGACACCTAACTGTGAGGGTCTATCTGCAGTGGCCAGAGTACAGTGAGTTCATGTTCTCACTCTGCGTATGTATTCACTAAATAACAATGGTCCGATTGTGAGCCATCTGCTACTAAACACACATTTCTTCCTATTTACCGACCAGGCATGATTCGCTTAAATCATCAGCTGACTGAAGATGGTGTATTAGTTACGGAACATACATAAATAGAGAGAGAGAGAGAGAGAGAGAGAGAGAGAGAGAGAGAGAGAGAGAGAGAGAGAGAGAGAATTTGCTTTCGCTGTAAGTAATATTAAAAATTGAGCATTTCAACAGTAGACAGAATTTACGTAGTCTTTCACCTGTTACAGTGTAAGGTGGAGCTCACATAATCATGATGAGTGCCATGTAATAAGGGGAAACTGGGGCACTATAACGTGTGTTCTGCTGTTACAAGCTTTAATTGAAATTACAAAACACTCAGGTTTAATTTGAAACACATTATTTTAAAAAGTCGGTGGCTTTCTCTTAATGGAGTCCACCATTTAAACTGAGATGACAAGTCATGTGATACCTCCATCTTCCCCACGTAGTGCAGCAGCTCTACGAGGCACGGACGCTACAAGTCGTTGGAAGTCCCCTGCAGAGGTACCGAGCCGTGCTGCCTCTATAAGCGTCCATAATTGCCCAATTGTGCCCGAACTGATCTCTTGATTACGTGTGCTTTCTGTCGAAATCGGGTCGGCCCCCTGCGGGCCTCCGGTGTCGTTTGTACTTTGGTCCGTACAGGCGTTTCTAGCACTTGGATTCCTCTTCAAACTACATCGGAAGCGGTTGCTGTTAGGATCCACCTGGACTCTGGGGTCACAGTTTGCAATCTTTATCTCCCTCCTGAGTAGGCTGCCCTTCTTCACCAACTTCCTCCTCCCTTCCTCCTTCTCGGGGATTTTAATACTCATCATCTCTTGTAGGGCGGTGCATTTCCATCTAGTCGGGGTCTTCTCATAGACCAGTTTCTTGCAGACCACGACTTGTGCCTTCATAATACCACAGGGTTCCGTATTGAGTGTACTTCTTTTCCTCATTGCTCTAGATGGACTTGTGGCCTCCGTCGGTCTTTTGGTCACCCCTGCTCTGTATGTGGGTTATTTATGCATTTGGGTTAGTTCCTCTTCGATTGCGGGTTCCCGGGTTCGATTCCCGGTGGGGTCAGGGATTTTCTCTGCCTCGTGATGACTGGGTGTTGTGTAATGTCCTTAGGTTAATTAGGTTTAAGTAGTTCTAAGTTCTAGGGGAGTGATGACCATAGATATTAAGTCCCATAGTGCTCAGAGCCATTTGAACCTCTTCGATGGCCTCTGCAGAGCGGCAGCTCCAGGATGCTATACGGCGTGCCTCTGCATGGACCCTCTCACACGGCTTTCAAGTCTCTTCTTTAAAATCGCGGGTGGTCTACTTCTGTCGCTATACTACGGTCCACCCCGATCTGGAGCTCTACCTCGATGCACAACGATTACCTGTGGTCCAACAGTTTCGTGTCCTGGGTCTTCTTTTCGACAACAATCTCACTTGGCTGCCTCATATCAGACTTCTGAAGGTACGATGTTTCCTTCGCTTCCTTGCCCACACCTCTTGGGGTGCGGATCGTTACACACTTCTCCATCTTTATCGGGCTTTAGTGCTGTCTCGCTTGAACTGTGGTTGTCAAGTTTATGGTTCAGCTGCTCCTTACACACTGCACCTCCTGGATCCTGTCCACCATCGCGGTATCAGTTTGGCCACCGGTGCCTTCCCTACTAGCCCTGTTGATAGTCTCCTCGCTGAATTGGGACACCCCCCCCCTCCCCCCACCACCCCTCTTTCTGTTTGGCGGTCCCTGCTTCTGATTTCTTATGCAATCGCTGTCCGTTCCTCTCCCACTCATCCTTCCTATTCTATCCTGTTCCCAGACCAAGGACGCCGCCTACCTGATTCCCGCCCTCGAGCGGGTTTACCGGTTGGGCTCAGTCTTGCGTCTCTTCGCCGTGATTTTCAGCTTCCTTCTTTGTCCTGTCTCCCACGTTCCCTCCCCAACACCCCCACTGGTTAGTTCCTCGGCTCCGGATTCGGATGGATCTCCGCCGAGATCCGAAAGATTCCGTTCCCCCGATGGTATTCCGTTATTTTTTTCCGCCGAATTTTATGGAAGTTTCGGGATGCTGTTGTTTTTTACACGGATGGCTCTAAATCTGCTGATCGTGTGGGATATGTCTTCACGTCCTCTGTTGGCATGGAAAATCATCTCCTGCCAACTGCATATGAGGTGTTTACTGCGGAATTGATGGCAATTTCCCAGGCCCTTACCTTTATTAAACGGTCCCAACTCAACCGCGTTTTGTTATGTACGGACTCAATGAGTGGCCTTCAGGCTATTGACCATTGTTTTTCCCGCCATCCCTTGGTCTCGGCCATCCATGACCGTCTCGCTGATCTTCACCAAGCTGCTTGTTCCGTTGACTTCCTCTGGGTCCCTGGCCATGTGGGTATCCCAGGTAATGAGCTTGCTGATCGTTTGGTTGGAGGAGCAGTCACTTATGCCCCCGTCTCTATAACCCCTCCTGCGGCGGATTTACGACTTCATATCAAAGCCCACTTCGCACAGTCATGGGCCAAGCCTTGGGAGGCTACCTCCCTGTCTAATAAAGTTCGTGCGATCAAGGTGACACCTGTCCCGTGGCGTTCTTCCTTCCGCCTCTCCCGAAACGACTCTACCACCCTATGTCTTCTCCGCATCGGCCATACCAGGCTGACACATGGTTTTCTTTTGCGTAATGAGCCGCCCCCACTCTGTGGTTGTAGGTCCTTCCAGTCAGTAGCCCACATTTTGTTGGAATTCCCCCTTCTTTTGGCTTTGCGTACTAAGTACAGTTGACGATTCCCGGATGGTTGAACTGGTTCTCAGTTTCCTCCATGAAAGTGGTTTTTATTTTCGGTTCTAAGGTTTTTAATCTCCCTCTGGAGTAGGGGCAGGGCGGTGAGGATTAGTGTGTCTCCCAGTGTAAGCTGTATTTGGAGATTCCTGACTCCTCCCCTCTCTGGCCAAGATTCTCTTTTCTCTCCCTTTTACTCTGTTTTTATCGCTTTTTAGATTTGGTTAGTCTCCCTTTACAATACGCACTTTCGAATTCTAGCGTTTGAACGCTTTTGAATAGCTGGTGGCCTTGCCTGCATTGCATCAAAGGTGGGATATTTCCTGCCTCTAGCATAGCCTTGGGGTTGCCTCACCATTGACAACACGACTGCACTTTTACGTTTTTTAGCCTTTTACCTTTTATCGTTATGACTCTTCTGAGATGTAAATCCGTCCGAATGGACCACCTTTGAAACAAGGGACTGATGATCTTGCTGTTTGGTCCCTTCAACCCCGGTCAACCATCCATCTTGATTACGTGCCACTAATGGCTGATGAGATTCATGTGGGCGATCTAGGCGGCCATGTCATTCGCTCGAATTGTTAAGACTGCCCTTCAAACCAATTGCGAACAATTGTGGCGCATTGTTATCTATAAAAATTACGTCGTTTTTCGGGAACGTGAAGTCCATGAATGACTGCAAAGGGCCTCAAAATAGCCAAAAATAACCATTTCCAGACAATGATCGGTTCAGGTGGGTTACAGGACACAGCGCACACTGTTATGGAGCCAGAGCACCAGCTTGCGTAGTGCCTTGTTGACAACTTGGGCCCGTGGCTTGGTGGGGTCTGCGCCATACTCCAACCCATCAGTCAGCTCTTACCATGTGAAATCGAGACTCATCTGACGAGGCCACGGTTTTCCAGTCGTCTAGGGTCCAAACGATATGGTCACGAGCCCAGGAGATGTGCTTTAGGCGATATGCTGTTGGCACAGGCGCTCGCGTCGGTCATCTGCTGCCACAGCCCATTAACGCCAAATTTCGCCGAGCTATCCTAATGGATACGTTCGACGTACGTCCCACATTGATTTTTGCGGTTATTTCACGTAGTTCTACTTGCCTTATAGCACTGACAACACTGCGCTCTCGGTCATTAAGTGAAGGCCGCCAGCCACTGCGTTGCCCATGGTGAAATGTAATATTTTCGGAGCACTCTTGACCCAGTGGATCTCGGAGCTCCGAAATGGAATGTCCGATACATTTAGCTCCAACTACTATTCCGCGCTCTACGTCTGTTAATTCCCGTCGTGCGGGCATAATCACGTCGGGAACCATTACACGGTCACACCTGAGTACCAATGACAGCTGCACCAGTGCACTGCCCTTTCATACACCGTGTACGCGATGCTACCGCCATAAACAATTGTGCATATCGATATCCCGACATTTGTCACCTCGGTGAACGTGACCACTGCCTACTTCAGTGTTTCTGGGACGTATGAAACACTGGGTACGATCGCACTTCTGTTCTCGGCGTTGTATGAAACGTTAATCTGCCATGTGGATGACATTGATGTATGGCTCTGTGGGGGTGTGATGTTACGGGGCATTAAAAAAATTGACAAGATAGTGGAAAACATGTAGCTGGCATATGCACGACTCTTCTCGGATGGTACCAAAGGAGCCTCTTAATGTGTGTACCCAATTCAGGGATCGTTATGAACAGTGTGTCATGTTCTCACACGATGGTACTGCGGAGGGTCCTGGCCTTTAGGCAGGGCATTAACACACAGCCTCGTGATCAGAAACTGTGCACCCCTGTCCTGTTCTCACCACCCAAACCAGTGATGGAAATTGCTTCCACCGCTTGAATTAGAGCTGACTACCACGAAATCTTAGTGACACCAGCTATGGACGCGAGTATTATTTCTTAGATTAATACGCAACGTCCTCTTAACGTGATGCGTCGTTATTCTGTTTAACAGAGATTGCATGAAAATCTATTCTTATCTTGACAATCTTACGTTGATATTTAAAGATTGATTGGCATTAGTAATGCATCTCTCAGTATTGCGATTTTCGGAATACCTACTTCATCTCTCTTGAGTAATGAATCATCAGTATAGATAGAGGAAAAAAGGTACGCAGTTACCTCCCGGTATTCCCTGAGGCAATGAGAAATATTTTCCTCGTTATTGTGTGTTTGTGGTTTCGCATAGCAGTAGCTGTCACTCAGCAAGTCCCTGAAAATCCATTGCAGCGACATTACAGCTATTACGGAAAGCCCAAGATTGCCAGAAGGGAACAGAGGGGAAATAGATTAATCTAGACAGCAAGACATTACCATTGCCAGAATGAAGTTCTAATGAACTAGATAACTGGCTACACACCCTTGAGTATAGAGTACTATAAATTCACTCCGTAAACGACACCATAAACGACAGTAATTTTCTTCAAAGAACATGCAGAACAGTCTGAAATGTTTTTAGTGTTTCCTCTGGGTCTTCAAGGTGCGTTTAACATAGACCAAAGTATTGTTCTGTCATACAGAACGTCAATAATTCATGTCGGACAAGATGATCCTATGCGAGAGGGATGGTCTCCTTCATAAGAATTTCGGCGTATGAAACATTTGTGAATTCATTGCGAATGAGAGTTTCCGCTAAAAATGCAAAAGGCCTAGCTGAAGTCTTTCATTCTATCGTCGTTTTCCTTCTATTGGCAACGTTGCAGCGATTAACGTTGTTTGTTAATTTTCATCCTTGTCTTTCCATTCCCTTAATGTGCGCTCCATCCTGCCGTTTCCTATTACAGATATCTACTAATCATCCAGTGCAGATCCCTTAGAGTTAAACATGATTACAGCGGTGAGCAACTGAATAAGAGGAAGCTGATTAGCGAGCGCTGCGAGAAGCGGAGCACTGTGGTGGGAATTCGCTCTGCCTCCGACAAGAGGAATGAACTGCAAAGGTAAACCACGTTTAAATGTTCCATGTAGTTGTAGATCAACGATAGGTTATTTAAAAAAAAAGTGCCCTAATACTTACTGGAGACAGTTATGGTTGAAAACTAGAAAATAAGTCTCGCTTATGACCGTTAATAAATTCTTACTGAGTTATGGAACACTCCACTTGCGTTGTGGAAGGTCAGTACTCTGCGTTGTAGGCCGCCTTCTTGTTGTTCATTGCAGTCTGTTGGTTCTCTCTCCGTACTTATTTCTCTGACTGCTATACTGTTCTTAGACTTAACATTTAAAACTGTCTCCTACACAGCCATCCCACAAACAGCGTTCTGAAATTGTGCTGGCACAGAAAAAGCTTGATTACTAGGGCTATTGGAAAGCGTTAACCTTGCAGAAAACACACATGGTTTATGCACGACGCAGCTCTACCGCACTTCCTGCGCCAGTACAAAACTTGGACGTTTTATGAGCTATGTCTCGGTCGAGGAGCTGTAGCATGGCCTCCCCGTACACGTGACCTTAATCCCCTAGATTTCTGGCCACGATTAAAGGCTTTGGTGAACACACCTACCGACAACGTGCGAACATTACCAAATGCGAGGGCAGCCGGGTGTATTCACAGTAGTTCTGATTCTTTGAAGACGAAACGTGAAGGATGTGTAAATGTGAGTGGTAACCACATTAAGCACTTCCTGTGGAGTCAAGCGACAGATGGATAGCATAAGACAGTGGTTCATGTCTCCACTAAATATTTCCCGACATAGCGGTTGACACGAATGTTGTACTATTTCCTGTGCGAATATGGGAGACTCTTTTAAATGCTTTTTGTGTATAATGCCGTATCATAGACATCGTTTCACACAAAAAATTATTTTGAGCAGTGGTGGTGTTGCTGCTCGTATGTCCCGTGTGGCGCAGATAGGCTGTTCACCTGAGGACGTGTCATACTAGTTCTGCGGACTAGAGATATTCTGTCAACAAAATGTGAAGCGACTGTACTAATTGTCCGTTTAAATATTCAGTGCATTAAACCACCACCACCACCACCTCCTCCTCCTCCTCCTCCTCCTCTCCTCCTCCTCCTCCTCCTCCTCCTCCTCCTCCTTCTTCTTCTTCTTCAAATATACTACTCGCATAATTCGTTACAGCTGTCCAGTTGAACTGTTAAAAATTGACCCTTAACTCAGAATATCATAACTGCATTAAATAAGTTTCCTTTTACAGAATGGGAGAACTGTTTCGGTTACAGTACGAATGCGGATGAGTGCAAGATGAATTATTTTCTGATGATAAATTTCGAAAAGTTATTGCATAGTGTCGTGTTAAAAAGGTGAAGAATAAATTGTGATAGAATGAAATTTTCACTCTGTAGCGAAGTGTGCGCTGATATGAATCTTCCTGGCAGATCAAAACTTTGTGCCCGACCGAGACTCGGACTCGGGACCTTTGCCTTTCGCGGGCAAGTGATCTACCATCTGAGCTACCCAAGCACGACTCACGACCCTTCCTCACAGCTTTAATTCCACCAGTACCTCGTCTCCTACCTTCCAAACTTCACTGAAACTCTCCTGCGAACAAAGCAGAACTAGCACTCCTGCAGACAAGGATATTGGGGTGGACATGCATTTGCCACAGCCTGGAGGATGTTTACAGAATGAAATTTAGCGGAGTGTGCGCTAATACGAAACTTGCTGGCAGAGTGAATATTTTGTTCTGTGGCAAAGCCATGCCTCCGCAATATCATTTCTTCCAGGAGTGCTAGTTATGCTAGGTTCGCAGGAGAGCTTCTGTGAACTTCTGATGGTAGGAGACAAGGTAGGTACTGGTGGAATTAAAACTGTGATAACGGGTCGTCAGTCTTGCTTGGGTAGCTCAGACGCTGGAGCACTTGCTCGCGAAAGGCAAAGGTCCCGAGTTCGAGTCTCGGTCCGGCACAAAAGTTTTAATCTGTCAGGAAGTTTCGATGAATTGTGACTTTTCCATAGCAATAAAAGTAACAATAATTGTAGTAGCGACTGCAGAACACCGTCCGTGGTATTTAGTGATCACAAAGTATAATTCGTTACAAAATTTCAACTTTGGCAGGAATATGCAAATCACATTACTTTGTACATATTTAGGAAGATGTAAACTAAGAGTGTGACAAGATCTTGGTTAGTATCACAGCAAAGTCCCGTATGATTACACAGGTAGGATGTTTATTCAAATGGCTCTGAGCGCTATGGGACTTAACGTCTGAGATCATCAGTCCCCTAGAACTTAGAACTACTTAAACCTAACTAACCTAAGGATATCACACACATCCATGCCTGAGGCAGGATTCGAACCTGCGATCGTAGCGGTCGCTCGGTTGCAGACTGAAACGCCTAGAACCGCTCGGCCACCCCGGCCGGCAGGATGTTTATTAAAGCTGCGTCTGGCCTCGTGTTATATTAGTTGGCAGTCGCCTGTGACTGCTCAGTTCCCTGGAAATCCTACCAGCAGCTTTTGTGTTGGAAGTTAGAAATTACTCCGCTGTAATTCTCGTTGTCAAATATTTACAAGGGTTAATCGTGATATCTACGATTCGCACATCGTCCGTTGTATATCTTCGATTTTGTAGTTCCATATAATTTGGGACTAATGATGCCTTGGTTTCATTCCACTGGGTATTAGTGTGTCGCAAATGTATCGTGGAAGCTGAGAGAGGCGAATCGGGTGTTAGGCGTGTACCTACATCGCTCCCCATAGGACGTAAATTACTAACATCTTAACTGCCACGAGTATTAACTTCGAAATAATTCCACGTAGCGGCTTGCGGGCGTCGAGCGTTGACTCGTTAGAAAGGTGCCCGAGGGCGAACGTAAGATTACGGGAGTTTCCCCACTGCCGCCTGCTCGTGTGGAGAATGTCCGTTTCCAGAGATGGCGTCACTACAGTGACGTATGCAGTACGTGGTGACGCACCAGGCGCTGCCTCATGCCGTAACGGCCGTGGACCGTCGACGCACGGATCAGCGGGAGGTCTTGCTTATGCTCAAAGTGGTAGGCAGAAACGCTTGATAAACTGGCGATAGAACAACCAGGATAAGGATAGAATGTAAAGCAGCTGAGTCGAGCACCACATTTGGACGCGAGTTGAATTTACGTAACTCTCCTCTTAGCCGACGGCGCCAAAACAGGTCAAGGCGGGCTGGATTGTGGCAACTGGCCCGTGAGAAAATTCCTAGGGCTTTGTGCGCGATAATCAGCAGCCTGGCATCTTGTGTTCTCTCTCTCTCTCTCTCTCTCTCTCTCTCTCTCTCTCTCTCTCTGTGTGTGTGTGTGTGTGTGTGTGTGTGTGTGTGTGTGTGTGTGTGTGTGTGTGTGTGTGCGTGTGCGCGCGCGCGCGCGCGCTGGAGTGTCTCTGCCACGTCGACATGCCACAAACGACAAAAAACAACGGTTCGCTAAGTGCTGTACCACTTTTAGCGACAACGTTCTTTATCGTTGGTGGATTGGAACGTCTGACGTAAAGTAATTTGAAACACACGTATAAAAATTGGAGTTTCGTAAGAAGAAGATACGAGATTTACTAGAATTAAACACAAGTAAATTACTTTAACATCTTTGCGTTCGTCCCTGGTATCGGATTGACTTATAAAGCAACTTCACTAAAGAGGGGTAGTTGAGACAGACAGACACACACACACACACACACACACACACACACACACCCCCTTTGTCTATGCAATGAACTGTAGCACTCATGGTGCAACCGCCGCTAACAACGTAAATGTTTTGTTCTAATACGCGTTAACTTTGAATTACAATTCCAGATCCTTTTCCAAGTTTGCCAAGACATTAGTTTATCAAATTCAGTTATTCTTGAATTCGTTTGTTGTAAGATTTGATTATTTGAGTTACTTTTTAGTCACCAGTATTCTGGCTTGATGCTGCCAGACAATTTTCAATTACAGGCCACATGTCCTGTGGATACACTTCGCGTCTTAAATGCAGTGGATTCCATTGCCGTCTGCATCCTCATGCCGTTGATTATTGCTGATTCTTCCGCCTTCGTGGGCAGTTTCCGCCCCAAGGACAAGAGTGTGTCCTGAACCTCAGACCGCTCCTCCGCCCTCTTTTGAGGACGCCGTTGGCAGAATGAGGGTGAGTTCTTATTCCGGAAGTCTTCAGCCGCCAATGCTTATTATTAATCAAAATTTAAGCTATGGCTGGTTTCATACTCGGGACCGAGGACGTTTTGATTTCTAATCAGACACTACCCCTAGACCACTTTTGAGTAATAAACTGAATCTACTGAGACCATTGTTTTACATAGCAGTCATTTGCATTCCTTAATCATTGATTTGATGAGTGATGATTTACTTGAACCAAATGTTACAGAGCCAGATTAATTTATTTAATTGAAGTGCCTGATAAAAGAAATCCACCGATTCGATATCCAAGGGCTACACTCTGTATAAGCTTACAAAAGGAATAAATGACAATCTTCAATTCGACTATCTCTTCTAGGATCACCGAATGCATCGGGAATCACTGGACTTCAGCAAGCGTTACGCAACTTCAGTTTGTTCAGTCGTCCAGCCGTTCACTGTAAACCATACAGTTTTCTTGTCCTGGCGGTGGTTTCGGCTCTTTTTCAAGCATGACGGACTTGAACCTTTTATATAAATATTGGCCGTAATGAGATCCCCTGCGTTCTCTGACGATTCCTCATACATCCTTTTAACAAGTTGCAGGAAAGGGCAGTCAAACAACCTTCACAAAGGAAACACGGCTTCAGTCACCCTTCCCTAGCTGTACAACTTAATCACGATCGTAATTTACCATTTGTTTGTCCATAAAGACGACCTGACGAGACATGCTGAAAATTCATTTCGGAGTGATTGTAGACTCTTAAGTACACTGCAATGGTGCACTGTGGGTGTGTTCGTTTATACTCCAGATAGGGACCCAAATGAACCAAACGAAAACGAGAAATAAAATTTTCTGCAGTACAAGATTGGGAAAAAAGTTGAACTTTAAAGTGGAATAGGTGACGTGTGAAGTCTACGGGGTGCCGTCATATTGTTCCAAATTCTGCAGATCATTTAGCAAAGCTTCACAATAAACATCAAAGGGGGGAGTGTTGAACCTTGGTGTAGACGTAGGCTTTTCAGTCGGTTCTACCGGCCAATTTGAGTTGTTTCGAGAGGTTCATCTCATCGAATGTTGGTCCTAGGTTAAACTGACCCGGACGACAGCAAAAAGTAACTTTAATAACGCATTTGGGTTCGGCTGTTATTGCGACAGTGAGCATTAACATATAGAAAGACATGAAAATAATGCATCAGTCTATTAACATGACAAAATGGCAAGTTTTGAAAGAAGTTCTGAAGATGGTTTCAAAGTACGTCCCCTGGTTCTTCGCTCTGAGGAGAATTGATCAGTGGCAGTTTTTGCGAGTTGATATCTAGAAGTATTTCATCAGTCGACCAGACCTTTTCTGTTCCAGATTTTTAAGTTTCAGTATCAACCCTACATTACTGATACCATTCAAAAAAACTATTTTTATTATTTTCGATTACTAACTCGATGGATGCAGTCATTTTAATAATATAAGGACTTAATTTCAAATGGTTAATACCAGGAGTTGGCAGCAATATCCATCTTAATGTAAGGGCTATGTACTTTGCATGTACTTGTGAAAAATGGCTACCTTTTTAAGTATCAAAGTAATCTAGCATAAGAAATTGTTGCGTGAATATTAAACCTTTGAGATAAAGTTTCTAGTACTTCTTGTCAAAGTTGAGTGCTCTCATAGTCATCTAGTCGCTTAACATTAAAAATGAAAATTTCAGAATTTTGCACCCTCTTCGATAAAGTTTTGTTCGCGCCCATGGTGGCAAATTCTGATTAGAAGGGAAGTAAGTGGACAAGTGTTAGAATATCATAGAGAACTTTAGGGGAAGACAAGAGTTTAGAATAGCAAAGAAATTGTTGAAACTTCGTGGCAGATTAAAACTGTATGCCGGACGGAGACTCTAACTTCTGTGAAGTTTGAAAGGTAGGAGACGAGGTACTGGCGGAATTAAAGCTGAGGACGGGGCGTGAGTCGTGCTTGCGTAGCTCAGTCGGTAGAGCACTTGCCCGCAAAAGGCAAAGGTCCCGAGTTCGAGTCTCGGTCCGGCACACAGTTTTAATCTGCCAGGAAGTTTCATATCAGCGCACACTCCTCTGTGGAGTGAAAATTTCACTAAAGAAATTGTTGATTGCCATCGGATGTAGATGCTGACATGTGAACGGAAACGACCACTCGTGGCAGACGAGGCTAGTATGGGAATTAAACGCTAGACTAACTAACTACTAGTAGTCAACTGACAAAAGGAGGCTACAACGTTCAAATCACAGATTTACTTCAAAATTTGTACACTTGTAGTAGTCCTTTAGGACATCATAAATTGTGAGTAGTAAGGCATACTACTTAAGCCATTTCGAGCAAATTGCAAGAGAAGTTTTATGCGTCAATGATGTACAGGTGCTTCGCGACCCCGAGCACGTGGTTAGCGTTGAAGCTAATGTGCATTGTTGTAGAGTAAATTATATTGTCCTGGTGTTGTTGTGGTCTTCAGTCCTGAGACTGGTTTGATGCAACTCTCCATACTACCCTATCATGTGCAAGCTTCTTCATCTCCCAGTACCTATTGCAACCTACATCCTGCTGAATCTGCTTAGTGTATTAATCTCTTGGTCTCCCTCTACGATTTTTACCCTCCACGCTGCCCTCCAATGCTAAATTTGTGATCCCCTGATGCCTCAGAACATGTCCTACCAACCGGTCCCTTCCTCTTGTCAAGTTGTGCCACAAACTCCTCTTCTCCCCAATTGTATTCAATACCTCCTCATCAGTTATGTGATCTACCTATCTAATCTTCAGCATTCTTCTGTAGCACCACATTTCGAAAGCTTCTATTCTCTTCTTGTCTAAGCTATTTATCGTCCACGTTTCACTTCCATACATGGCTACACTCCATACAAATACTTTCAGAAACGACTTCCTGACACTTAAATCTATACTCGATGTTAACAAATTTCTCTTCTTCAGAAACTCTTTCCTTGCCATTGCCAGTCTACATTTTATATCTTCTCGACTTCGACCATCATCAGTTATTTTGCTCCCCAAACAGCAAAACTCGTTTACTACTTTAAGTGCCTCATTTCCTAATCTAATTCCCTCAGCATCACCCGACTTAATTCGACTACATTCCATTATCCTCGTTTTGCTTTTGTTGATGTTCATCTTATACCCTCCTTTCAAGACACTGTCCATTCCGTTCAACTGCTCTTCAAAGTCCTTTGCTGTCTCTGACAGAATTACAATGTCATCGGCGAATCTCAATGTTTTTATTTCTTCTCCGTGGACTTTAATACCTACTCCGAATTTTTCTTTTGTTTCCTTTACTGCTTGCTCAATATACAGATTGAATAACACCGGAGACAGGCTACAACCCTGTCTCACCCCCTTCCCAACCGCTGCTTCCCTTTCATGCCCCTCGACTCTTATAACTGCCACCTGGATTCTGTAGAAATTGTAAATAGCCTTTCGCGCCCTGTATTTGAAAGAGAGTGTTCCAGTCAACATTGTCAAAAGCTTTCTCTAAGTCTACAAATGCTGGAAATGTAGGTTTGCCTTTCCTTAATCTTTATTCTAAGATAAGTCGTAGGGTCAGTATTGCCTCACGTGTTCCAACATTTCTGCGGAATCCAAACTGATCTTCGGCGAGGTCGGCTTCTACCAGTTTTTCCATTCGTCTGTAAAGAATTCGCGTTAGTATTTTGCAGCTGTGACTTATTAAACTGATAGTTCGGTAATTTTCACATCTGTCAACACCTGCTTTCTTTGGGATTGGAATTATTATATTCTTGTTGAAGTCTGAGGGTATTTCGCCTGTCTCATACATCTTGCTCACCAGATGGTAGAGTTTTGCAAGGACTGGCTCTCCCAAGGCCGTCAGTAGTTCTAATGGAATGTTGTCTACTCCCGGGGCCTTGTTTCGACTCAGGTCCTGGTACACTACTCAAAATGTACAAAGTATGAAGTTAATCCGTGATTCGAACATCGGTACCACCCCTTTGTGAGATTGACGCAAGAAAGAAGAGGGGGCTTCATGCCATAGCCGCGCCCCGCGGCAGTTCAAGGCCACTGGCGGCGGCGGCGGCGGCAGCGGCGGCGGCGCTTCCATCGCCCCGCGTCTGCGGTTGCGGCGGTGCCGGCCGGCAGCGGCTCACAGTCAGTGCGCGCCAGCCGGTCACGCCCGCTGGAGGTGAGCCAGCCTTCTCTTCCGGCCGCGTTCGTGTGCAGAGAGGACGTGGACGTGGCGCGATCCGGGCTCCCCGTGTGCTGCTCCTAATCCTGCTCCTGCACGAGAGATTGTGCGAAAGAGTGAGAGGCTGATCTGCACATAGTTTGGCATTGCCAAGCTGTGAGTCACTGCTTTTTGCCGACTGTTCTGTGCTCCTCAGTCGTCGTTACTAGTTTCGTGCTCACGTCTCAGGGGAGATGGGTGAGGGTGATTACGAGAACGGCGGCGAAGACACGTTTCCCATGATGAGGGACCTCAACGGCATCCGCGAAAACCTCGACACTTTCATCCGCAAGGCGACTGATCTCACCAGGGTACTGCCCTCGATCGCCAGGCTCAAAGTGGTGAGTATTGCCATTGACAGGAGAAACTCCTCATACGAGGATTTTCCATGCAAATATTGTGGTTAACGCTCCGTAAGGAAGAAAAACAGAAATGTCAAAATGCTAGCAATGTAACTTCCTTAATATAGTTTCATTCGGTCATCATGTTTAATTCGATTCATGTATATTTCATGCGATGTACACACTAATTAATCTAGCTGCAAGATTACACTCGCACCAAAGATGATTTCTTATTCAGTCTTCACGTACAAGTAAAGTTTTAATTAGCACCTCTTAAAAGGTTGAGTGATATGACGGTATCGAGAAAACACTATTAAGAAGTTTATTTATTCAAACTTCTAAAGTAAACTTTCTAACAGGAGTCTTTACTTTGTTAGCTGTGTTAACTCTACACCATCTGGAAATTTAGTTACAGTTACTGCACAAGCGAGGCGAACAAAGAGTCAGCCACGGTTCTTATCCAGAAACCTGTTCGCCGCTGCTATGCTACCTCCGCTGCGTTATCGGACGCTCCCCCAGCAATTTGCAGAAAGGCTCTGGCGCATTTTCTGAACATTATATGAAATGTATGTAGTTACAAAAGGGAAATCAAATTTTACATAGTTAAATAGATCCTCTGACAACGAAACCGTGAGGAAATTGTAACCAGTCACTGTTTTTTTTTACTGAAGCATAAAGCACTTTGGAGCCTTTGATCCCTCCGCGACTCGTAAAAAAAATTGGCGTTGTGTCATTCACGAATAGAAAATTTCACTCACCTTGCTAACTAAAAATTTTCACGCATCCCCTATAATGGAGCAGGGCCCAAAAAGTTGTTCATAAAAAGTAGCCGGCTAATTAAGTTACCTTGTTTCTCTTTGTTGACAGCAGAAATAGTGATGGATACGACTCACAGCAAGTAAACATGTTCCTCCTCTTATATATATATATATATATATATATATATATATATATATATATATAAAAATGTGGAGGTGTTTTGTATTGTACTGCGTAGTTTGATTTCCAAGTTCGTGAGATCAGCGAACGCCAGTAGACATGTTTTGACATACAGATCACCGTTATACGGATTACTGACACCCTAACTTACTTCGGCAAATCCGTCGACTACCCCTTATCCTGTGTGGTACTGCTCGATCTGAACTAATTTTTAATGGGAGCTTCAATCCTAAAACTAGATTTGTCGAGAGAAGTTTAATTCGAAGTTAGCCTAAAGGAGCGCTTCCTCAATTTGCTAGAAGTGGCTTAGATTGCTGTATAATGGCGATGCAAAGTTTTTACAACGCCCAGCATAAACGGTGCTGTGAATCGGTGGGCACCTACTCTAGATATGAAGCACCATCTACACCTTCACTTGGGGTGTTGGCGAACTGTCCGCCGATAGGGAACTTAACGCCACCACCTAAACCTCCCATGCCGGCCATGTACTTGGTGATGTTAACTTCGAATCCTGGAAAGTGTCGAAATTCTGCCTTCGAGAACCATCGAGGGAGAGTACATTAATGATCTCTGCAATGATCCTTAATGCTGTCTATGTGAAAGAAAAGAATGGTACTGTGGTCAGGGGTTCTACGTATGATTGGTGCACACATTTGTATTGAATAATGGCGGACGTATTGTCTTCGAGACAGAGCAACTTTTAATTGGTTGAAACGCATTACTTATCTGTCACAGGTGCAGATGATGCAGAACTGTTGAAGGCCTCTGCCTATAGAGGCCATCATCAGTGTTTCAATGTTGATGCAGCTATTGATGGTGAAGAATGAATAGCTAGTAGATAAGCAACTAGTAAATATGGCATCTAACGAAAACGACCAGAATAAACGGCTGCTTCCCTCAGCTGTGACTGGAATAGTCTTATTGTGCTGAAAATACCGGGTGTCCCTTCGTGGTCCTGAAATATTTTTACGTCTTCATGTTATGTACACAACAGTTCTTTGAAAGGCCTTTCTTCTGGTATCCTTGACCTAATTTGTAAAGTAAAGTAAAGTAACGCTATTGCATTCCTCTGGAAGTAGTGACACCAGTACATAATTATCGATTATCTGCAGCGCCTGTAACTATTCCACTTTTAGATTGCAAATTACAGTAAGTGACGACAGGTTTCGGTCGATGACGACCCCTTCAGATCCGTGTACTCAGATTCACTAACGAAAAAACACATTAAAAATTTTTCTGAAATAACACCAGTCAAGCACTTCAGAATACTCACGCGCACACCTGTGTGGGCTATGAAGATTGTCGCTGTGGTGCTATGTCGGCTGACTTTGCCGCGTCAGCATAATTTTAATGTACTTTCGCGGTAGCTTAGTTCATTGCAGAGATATGAAGCGGAAGCTGGTCGTGGTCACCTGAAACCGGTAACCATTTACTGTATTTTACGTTCAGGCTAGAATAAAGCAGCTTCCTTTCAAGGTTCCTGTACAAAGCTTTCTTCGTTAAGAATTCGTTTATAATGGTGTATGTGATGGTCTCATTTTGGCTGCAATATTTACTGAAGTGTCGTTTTTGTCCAGTTGCTTTTCTAAATTATTGAGCTAAAGCATTTCGGAGGGGATTACAGGCGAATGATAGGGACATGAGGATCAGCGGAGATTTTTACGATTGTATAAGTCGGTTTCATTGCTAGATTTCCCAAAGAGCTTATTAGTATCTTCCATTTTCTTCATATGGCTCTTAGTCGTCATTAGTTCCGATTTTGCACTTGGCGTACTAGTCATTCGGCTTGTCTTGAAATTCGTTACAGTTTTGTTACTTCTCGGCACTCGTAATTCAAACCTTACATTTCTAGTAGATTTTTCCATCTCTACTCAGAAGTTGTTTCTGTTGACAGCTAAATCAAGGAAAACTAAGTTGCCAGTTCGCCGTTTTCTCATAATCTGAACTCACTAGTTCTCGTAATTTGGTTATACACCGTGCGATTTTTCCTGTCTCGAAAATGCGGTTAGTCAAATGCCATGCCTGACTTTCGGTTCCAGTATTTTGATGGCGGTTTCACATCTTAAACAGTATCGTAGACCAATATGGATCTGTAACTTATGACATAGAGAGTAACTATCTGTTTGGCTGGGATTGCAGGTGAGAAATTTTCTCATTTTTCTGTAACCTGAGATACAGAAAAATAGACAATTTCTCATCTACAATCTCAGCCAAACAGATAGTTCTTGTCAATGATATAGGTTAGTGTGTTATTAACAACCATACGAGAATAAACAAGTCAATCCTAGATATTATGAAGTTATAAGTGTCTGTCTCTGTGTTTGTTGTTTAGAGTGGGTAACACGATACACAACATTTGACAGACTGCATTCATGGGTACTCAAAGTACTCAGGTATTCTGTTAATATAGCAAACGAAGCTTAATACTGGATTCTGCATCACGCGATCTTGATGGTAAAATCTTAAAGGATTCGTGACAACTTGTAATTTACTTGTCAACAACCAATGTTTCCATATACTTTTTTTTCTCCACCAAATATTGAGGACGTGTGTCCATTTTCCTACCAAAATGAAGAGTACTTCGCAAATAAGAAATGGAACTGAAAGGTTAAGAACTATATCCTCCTCCTGCCATTAATAACTGCACTGGTATATTTGATAATCGACGCACTCCTGAAATATTGCGGTACTCAGGGAATACGTTTACGATAGTAGTTTTAATACTCATTATTCTTGTACTACAAATAAAATTGACAGTGCACTTAATTTAATGACAACTGTTTTCAAAACATGGAAACGCATTATCATGCGTCAATTAGCAGGAAATCCAGAACAAAACTGCATTGTCCACCACGCCATTTCGTCAGATTGGCTTCACGTCACTTACAGTGCGCTGCTTTCCACTGTACTGCTGCCTTTAACTGAAACATGTCTGCAGATAGCTGTGGGGAGCTATAGTTCTGCAATCATTTTTTTTTCAGACGTTGAGAGAAAACCACACATTTTAGCAATTTTCGACTAAATATCTTCGCTATAAAATAAAGGCCGGCCGCAGTGACCGAGCGGTTTTAGACGCTTCAGTCCATGCCTCGGGCATGGATGTGTGTGATGTACTTAGGTTAGTTAGGTTTAAGTAGTTCAAAGTTCTAGGAGACTGATGACCTCAGATGTTAAGTCCCATAGTGCCCAGAGCCATTTAAACCAATAAAGTGCGAGAAGCAATACCAATGGGGCAAGAGGTGGAGTTCGGGGATAATGTGGGATTAAACGGACTGATTGCGAATAAATAAGAGTGTCATACGTCTATTTCATCAGCACTGATCTGTAAATATTTACTAGCGGTAAAAGAAATAATTTGGGTAACTTCCAAAAATGCAGATGTGCGTGGATTCAGAGAAAACCACTCTCGCGGTGCATAGCTTGCTTATTCGCAAACGAAATCTTGCAAACGTTAGATGCAGCTGAACGGGTGGGTGCAGTGTCCCTATATTTGCGGCGTTGGCTTCTAATAAAGATGCGATCGTACGGAGTGTCTTAGCAAATGCGTGAATTTAGCAATATATTATTAATAAAAACCAGCTCAGTGTCTGGAAAAAGAATATTCGACAGATAGGAAGTGTAATAGGGTCCGTAATTTGCCAAAAATCACTAGTAATGTGACTGTTCACTTGCGATGCTGTCGTATATAGGAAAATATCGTTGTTGAATGATAGTAATGAGAAATATTAGTGCATGTACAGATGCATTTCGACAGCTATATATTTGTCTTCAGTACGCGAATGGAGTAGGAAATAAAACTGATAACGTTAGTGCGATACCTTTCGCCGTGCGCTGTACTGTGACTTACAGAGTATTAAGAAATAATATGCTATTACTGCCTTGTTTCTTTCCGAATACGGAACGAAACGGGCTTGCGGGAGAATTGCATAGAATTTCTGGTGAAATCCCGCGCATAGCAAGGAAAACCAGTAGTAAGTAGTAGTAGTACAAAACACCCTCCGCGAGACAGTGAGCAGCGACATACTGAGCGCATGTTGTGCCGGGCGCGATGTGGGCGACGCGCCCGCAATGCGATTCATCGGAGGATGCGCGTCGTTGCCAGCTCCCAGCCAGCCCAGGCCGCGTGCAGTTGTTTTGGTTTTCGCGTACGGCTGCGCACCCTGACGGAGCCCCACACAGCGGCGGCGTTCTGAGCCATCAGACAGCATTAGACCACGCCCACGCATTCATTTTATCCTAAAAGTGACCACCGCGCAATACGAAATATTGTCTCCTCCGGAAGATTACAAGCCACACACTTCGCAACTAGTAGTTGTAAACAGCCTGCCTTAAATATTACATTGGTTCCTGATAATGCATAAAAGCATGGTGGCCAGATATTGCTCAGGCCATTTCCTTATGTAAAGATGATGTGGAATGTTAAACAAGGTTGTGCCGTTTTCATGACATACACGGATACATCATTCAGTTATTATTCGCCGCCCCCACCCCCCTTTTCGCTCTCTCCCCCCCCCTTTTCGCTCTCTCCCCCCCTTTTTTTTTTTACCAAGACCCTTTGTGTTTCCGCTCCTAATTTGGCTTGATGTAATCGCTACTACTAAGTCTTTCATAGACACTATTTTCAATAAATGCAATCCTCCCGTACGAGCAAACTTATTACGGTAGCCTTTCTTTCTCGTCTTTATTAAAGTCAGTAATGCAGTTAACTACTTTAGTACTGAATTCAAATTACGTTATCTTTCATTAAGTGTTTGTAACACAGTTTAACAAATATGATATAAACGACTCTACATCTACATTTATACTCCGCAAGCCACCCAACGGTGTGTGGCGGAGGGCACTTTACGTGCCACTGTCATTACCTCCCTTTTCTGTTCCAGTCGCGTATGGTTCGCGGGAAGAACGACTGTCTGAAAGCCTCCGTGCGCGCTCTAATCTCTCTAATTTTACATTCGTGATCTCCTCGGGAGGTATAAGTAGGGGGAAGCAATATATTCGATACCTCATCCAGAAACGCACCCTCTCGAAACCTGGCGAGCAAGCTACACCGCGATGCAGAGCGCCTCTCTTGCAGAGTCTGCCACTTGAGTTTGCTAAACATCTCCGTAACGCTATCACGGTTACCAAATAACCCTGTGACGAAACGTGCCGCTCTTCTTTGGATCTTCTCTATCTCCTCCGTCAACCCGATCTGGTACGGATCCCACACTGATGAGCAATACTCAAGTATAGGTCGAACGAGTGTTTTGTAAGCCACCTCCTTTGTTGATGGACTACATTTTCTAAGGACTCTCCCAATGAATCTCAACCTGGTACCCGCCTTACCAACAATTAATTTTATATGATCATTCCACTTCAAATCGTTCCGTACGCATACTCCCAGATATTTTACAGAAGTAACTGCTACCAGTGTTTGTTCCGCTATCATATACTCATACAATAAAGGATCCTTCTTTCTATGTATTCGCAATACATTACATTTGTCTATGTTAAGGGTCAGTTGCCACTCCCTGCACCAAGTGCCTATCCGCTGCAGATCTTCCTGCATTTCGCTACAATTTTCTAATGCTGCAACTTCTCTGTATACTACAGCATCATCCGCGAAAAGCCGCATGAAACTTATATAGTTCCAGTAAATTAAAATTTCGTTACGTCCGAATATATATTTTGTAGCCATTTTTGTTCGTATTGTATGCAGGTGGTTTTTATTGTGTGTTTATATCTAGTCTACTGAAGTTTAACGCAACAACGGCATTGATGTTTTCATCAAAGGCCTCTCAGGATTTACTGCTTTGGACATTAAAAAAGATACCAAAACTTCAACTGCATCGGAAGCAATAACTAACCTCAGTGAATCATGAAATTTTTTTCATACATAAGCAAGATCAGGCTGAGTCGATCTACAAAGCAACAATCAACGGAAGTTAAGGAACGATGATGATACGCAATGAATAAATCACAGCACTTTTTATTCATGTAGGAAATGGTTCAAATGCCAAAGCAGCTATCCATACTTGTCTTTTGTGATTTATTTAAACAAAGCCGAAATGTCACAGTAGCGGTTTTGAAACTAGCGCAACTGATTTCCGACCTCATGCTTGGCCGACACGAGTATGTGCCATATCATGCCGTTGGCGGCGAGGTTTTAAATCTTCTTTTAATCATTGCACTAAAAACATCAGGATGGCGGAACACGTGAATATTTAATAGACAGTGGCACAGTGCGTGTTAGGAAAGTACATTTTAAGCAAAGGCATGAAAAACTGAAACAAGGCAACAACAAAAGATGACAAACTGGAGCAAAATATTAACTCCACTGGAAATAAAGATATCCACATAAATGTCAGTATGTGATACCAAGAAAATAAATGAGTCCACTGACCATGGTGAAACTTCATCGAAAGATGTTTGCATATTAAAGAATAATAATTTGTTTGCTCGAGGCAGAACAGTATTTCCATAATTTTGGAAAACCCATATTGCCGCTAGCCTTGACGAAAGCGTGTCGTCCGCCTATCTTTATCGCGTCCAGTATTGTTGTGGATTACGCATGCGTCCGGCTGGCGCCAGTGGCCGCTTCGCTAACTGCTACGTTAACTGGACGCTGGCGACTTCGGTGTGCAAGTGCCCGAGTCCCGATCTCGCTTACTTTCGCACCACTGCGTCACACATCACCCGGAGCGCTTCCTAGTTCCGTGCGTGGGCAGGTCGCCATTCACAGCCCAGCACCCACTACTCGTATTTCAACCGCTAAACGGGCGGTACACAGCGGCTGCCAGTCATTCTGTTTTGAAGCAAGTCTGTTGTCTGCCTTTCCGTTAGTTCAATACCCGTGGTCGGTCTAGTTAGTCCGCAAGATTACCAGCGACATACTTCGCAACTAGTAGTTGAAAATAGCCTTCCTTAAATATTACGTTGGTTCTTGATAATGTGTAAAAACTTAAAGCCTTAAACTCTACTCTGATGGATCTGTTCACATGAATAAACCAGCACCTGTATGTATTGTCTGTTTTCGGAATTTATGGCGTAATTTTCGTGAATCTGAAGTTCACTTTAGGTTGCTTCAACTTTCCTGAGGTGCAGCCTTGTTGATCTGATATTGAAACACATTTAGCAGAATATATGCTAATCCAAACATTATGTCCAGTAAGTTGTTGTATTTACTACACCCTAAAATTTGAGACAAAGCACCTGTGAAGTAGGACGAACAAGGGATATGGAACGCATAAAAGGGACATCACGAATGGTCACAGGTTAGTTTGACTATCAAGAGAGGTTCACAGTAACGCCGAACAATCTGAACGCTGGAAAAAAGATCCACTTACAAAGTTTCAGGAGCCTACATTGAGCTGTTATATGTAAACAGTTCTCCGATGCGTCGTACCGCAAGGAAAAAAAAGACATGGGAGTGACTCATTAGTTCAGACGCACCACCTTTCCTGGCACTTCCCGTGTAATAAAGCTAGACTTGTTAACTGTTATGGATCCCTCAGCGTTACGACCAACTGTCGTTCCTACAGCAGGCCTTTAGTCCTACTTTCTGAAGAGATACAATACACTTCTGTTCTGCGTACTGCCAGTAAAGTCTGGCACCCAATAATATGCACAATATATCCGCCACCAAGATTGGACACGCTGATACGGAACTTATCTTGCTGCTCACCACTTTACGTTTCAGAATACTCCTTCGATCAACCCAATACTTTTTTAGTTTTTCAGAGTGGGCTTCTTGACGAGTTGCCTGTTTATTTCCCGTTAGTTGAAGCTCGGAAAACTTAGCGTCAATCTATAATCCACTCTTTTCCTCCATATATTCATCCACTACCGTACTCTTACTTGCGATTCCCAGCTCTCCATGCTTGTAACATTTCGTCTGGCTTGTCTGTATGTCGGTACTGTTAATATGGATATAGAATACAGTCGTCTCTTCTAAGGAGTTTTTTGACTTTTTTAGGTTGACACAGTTTCGCCTTGTTCGATCAGTCTCTGGTGTCGTTCCTTTATCCTAAGTCCTAGTGTCTTCCAGGCCAGTAGGCATTTTTGTTCAAAGAGGCAGATTCGTCAGCTTAATGACGATCCAATGTCTGACGCTGTTACATTGTTTGCCTTTCCATAATTTTATGTCGATTTTTAGCAGCAGACTTTTAAAGTTCGTACATAGTCTATACCTTCCTGACACAGTAGCTGTATGGGGTGTCATTCATTCCCCTACGCACTTAAAATCTCTTAATTACTCCCTATTTCATTTCTATGGCCCACTTGTCTTGCAACTATAGTGAAGTCCTGCACTATGTAAACACACATGCTGTATAATGAGAACGATAAATATCAGTCGATTTATTCTCCGAAGGAACTTCAGTTTATCAACTTATTATCAAATTGTGAACAGCAAATACCGTTTTTCTCTCTTCATGATAACATATGGACATCATGCAGTGTTTCTAAGTCCCTTCAAAGCTGTCAGATACCTATTTGATGCCAAAGTCTTTTGAGTTAAGTGCATGCTGCGACCAAAGAAATCCTGTAACAGACTGAAATAAACCGATAAGGTGTGGTTTATCAATAAATTTTCAGGGTTGAGGAGTGATACATTCATCGTTCAACATACATTTTAGAAGTATCGTATTGACCAATGATTTGTAGCGCCACAAACAATAGCTTTTACTCGAAATCCAATGCATAATAACCGTCGTTCAGTTGTTTCTTGTCTCATGGCCCTGAATTTATCACCCATCTGCCAATATTCAATAGCTGATTAACATATTTGGTAAGAGTATATAGCTCCAATTGAGAGGATACGGTTCAATGCTCAGTGCACTGAACGCATTTTCAGGAAGAGTGGTTCAAATCCCTGTATCTTCATGAAGATTCAAGTTTCCTGCTGTAACTAGAGGGGAGTGAGAAGACACTGAACACGAGCTTGTAGACACCTCGTACTGCGCCGTGTCGTGGGGCGGGCCAGCAGGTTGGGTAGGCGCCTCCAGGTTGGCAGCGGTCCCCCTTGGTCGCGGCGTCACCGCTTATTAATAGAACGCGCAGACCCCCCAGCTGTCGCCGCCAGAACACCAGCAACAAGTGTCCCGCGAGGGCGTGGTTGCTTTCAGGTACGACGACCCGGCGGGTGAAAGCGCTTTCCACGCTACCACGCGACATGGCACGTGGACGCAACAAACAGGCGCTGTGATGAGTCATCTCAGTTTCCACTTGGGATCTCGTCCGTTTCCTACTCTCCACTAGAATCACTGTAAACATTGCAGAACTGATTGTACAGTCCTTGATGTATACTGAGGTGAGGTGACAAGTAGTGGGATAACGATATGGATATTTGCAGAGGGCGGTGGTATCGCTTGCACAAGGTATAAAAAGGCAGTGCATTGACGGAGCTGCCATTTGTACTCAACTGATTCATGTGAAACCGTTTCCCACATGATTACGGCCGCACGACGGGAATTAAGAATTTAAACGCGGAATGATGTGTGGAGCTAGACGCATGGAACATTCCATTTTGGAAATAATTGAGGTATTCAGAGATCCACTGTGTCAATAGTGCGCCAAGAATAACAAATTTTAGGCGTTCACAACAGACAACGCCTTCACTTGACGCCAGGGAGCAGCGGCGTTTGCCTAGAGTTGTCAGTGCTTATAGGACAAGCAACGCTACATAAAATAACAGCAGAAATCAATGTACGACGAACATATCCATTGTGGCAGTGCGGAGAAATTCTGCGCTAATGGGCTATGACGGCAGGCGACCGACGCGAGTGCTAACAGCACATTGCCTGCAGCGTCTCTCCTGGGCTCGTGACCATGTCGGTTGGACCCTAGATGCCTGGAAAACAGTGGTCTAATCAGATGAGCCCCAATTTCAGTTCGTAAGATTGGTAGGGTTGGAGTGCGGCGCAGACCCTATGAAGCCATTGGCCCAAGTTGTCAACAAGGCACTGTGCAAGCTGGCCATGGCTCCAGGACGGTGTGAGCTGTGTTTACTTGAAATGGACTGGGACCTCTGGTCCAATTGAAGAGATAATTGGCTGGAAATGGTTATGTTGACTACTTGGAGACTCTTTACAGCCATTCATGGACTTCATGTACCCAAATAACATGGGATTTTTTTGGGTAACAAAACACCATGCCACCCAACACAACTGTCCGCCATTGGTCTGAAGCACATTCTTCTCCTTCGGCAATCAGATTGTGGGAGTTCCATTACTAGGCTCATGTAGAATAATATGTTTCCTTGATAGAGGTCGTTCGTTTCTACTGTGTCGTTTCCGTTTTAGCTTTAAGTTCGTCTGCCTTGTTACTGTTCTTTTTTCACTTTCGCCTTTGTCCTTCATCCATTCAGTAATGTCAACCAATTTCAGGCAAAGAGATTTATTGCGAGCTAATAAGCCTTTAAAACTAATCACTCCATCGTAACAAATATGTGGGGCTACTGGTGTCTTCTGCTTGTTTGACTATCTCGTAACTATTAGGTAAAACGAATTTATTAGAAGTGGATGTGCTAATGTTTGCAGCTAATTTATTTAGAAGGCTGTTGTTCTGTTGATAGTCGATCGTAGCCAGGATAATTGGCTGATCGGAATGAGATTAAATCATTACGAGGGAAATATGTTTCAATTTAAAAATAACACATGGAAGTAACATCCATTAAATAAGTAGTTGAATACAGTAAGCGTCCTAATCAAAGCGGCTAGCGTGTCGGACTGCCATGTTGAGATCTAAGGTTAGACTCTCTGTACTGCCAAGGACTCTTTGTCGATAGTGTGCTCACGGTCTTGGTCGGGACTGCCGAGGAACATCATTTTGTATGGAGAACAAAGGCTATTGTCTTGCTATTTGCCTCCACTCAGCTATCTATTTTTTTCATTTATTTGCTATCGATCTGGAAACACTGTGAAACAAAAGCCGTAACTGCTTCAAAATCAATAGGCATTTAAAAAGATACTCAGCTGAGGAAAAATGGAGAATATCATTTTTTCTCGATAATAATATTTGACACCTGACACCTCAAGGTCCCAATACTGTAGAAGGGACGAGAAGTGAGAAACCGCTTATAGGAAAAGTGACTGCTTCGGCTTGGAAAAGTGAACATACGCGACAGGGTGAATGGTCCTCCATAATGAAATCGAAGGAGGTAATAGAGGGGTGGCGGCACCGCTTCGTCGATACCGCGTGGCATCATACACTCAGGATTGTAGTTGCGTTTTCTTTATCGAACATGGATTTTTGGAATAGCATCATGGTCAAACGTATCATTTTGTTGGTATCAAGGAACTGTCTCTTTTAATATGACGATGGAGGAGTGTGGCTAATCGGAACCTGGAAATTGACTGCCGCTGGATGAGGCTCAGAATAAGTCACTCAAAGCTTACAGCCGACAGAATGGAACGCCGTGTTAATTTGGAGGCAGTGCTACAAGGGCGGTGAACGGAAATTCCAGCGGGCCGTGATGCGCGGCACAGCGCAGCCGTTATTAGCCGCCCACACTGCTCCATACCTCGCTCAGCTCACCTCGCCACACTCCCCCCAACGTGCGGTCGACACCCACTTCGTCTGTCGTAGCCCCACCTTCAACCCCTCCTTCCCTTCCCCTCCCCTCCACCTCCGTGGAGAAAAGCGGACAGAATCGTCTTCGTGGGTCTGTGGTTGCTGTACTAGGTATCGCAGAAGTTTTCTAATCCTTAGTTGTACCTATTGCGAGCCAATGCTGTCTAGTTGCGTACTAGCACACATACCATGTATTACACGACGCTGCTTCCAGTACCTTAGAGCAAATGTGAGGACAATTTATAATAAAAAACTGAAACCTCAACTCCCTCCACATTGCCTGCACCTCTTCTTCCTTTTCACCAAGAGCTTGTCACTTCGATAGTAATGTTAAATGGTGGTAGTGGTGAAACGTAAGCGATAATTTAACATGAGAATGACGTAAGCATTGCCATATAAGCAGCATTCCTACCGTCGGCTACAATCAGGTAGTAAACACGCTGAGAGATCGAATCAGATGTTGAATGAGTTGATGAGATATTGGCTTCCAGATTGCTTCGGCTCAAGTTCGTTATATTTAATGCCACTGACAGCCCAGTTGCCAAGTCTTCTTCAACTGAAAGTCTTCTGTCGATTCTGTGTGTAGAAAGCAGATATAGAAGACACTCAACGCAGAAGACCACAACAGTCGAAGTGCCATATGGTTGCGTGTTCACTTATAGGATGTACAAAGTGTCGTGACCAGACGAAACTACAATGGCCTGGCTACAACTGTGGGTTCTTTGAGTGCTCTGGGAGGTCGTTCATTTTTAACTAAAACAGACGAAATGTTAGATAATTTCATTACATAAATGAATAAAAGATTTACTCTGCCCCTGGAGTATTGGGTAATTTATAACTGTCATTCGTGATGCTTTCATCACTTGATGCATTAAGTAATAAACTGTTCTCTTGAGGTACAATGTTCGACATTTACAACGGTACAAATTCACCTGAAACGTTAACTTTCACCATCGCACACGTTGATGTAGACTGCTGTAGCTGAGGTCTCGAACTAGGTTGAACTCTTGCATACAGTCGACACTACATTGGCGTCAGTGTAAAGGTGCTGCTGTGCCAAGCTGGGAGGTGTGGTCTTCAGGAGGGTCTTCTATACATCGTTTCGGATTGCCGTGAGACGTATTGATTCGCGTTGCCGACTTCGGACTGGCACCGCCATTTCTGGACGAGACTACACAAACCAGTCATTATTTCGAACACGACCGGCATTGTTATCGAATAGTCATGCTGCCTACTGGTATCCGGAGGTTAGAATCTTATTCACTAAGCATCCTGTGTCGAATGTTTGCAGTCTGATTTTCCTCAATCACTTAAAGCAGAGTTGTTTCCTTCAACAAGGTCACACGAATGTATCCCTTTCCCGCCATTGCCAGCGAGCTCATGACGTCGTTCGTCTGGATGTTAAAACTCTCAACTCGCTTACATCTGTGAGGATGAGTGAGAGGAAGTAGTGATCATATTTAGGATTGTTAAGGAATTCGTAGCCTTACCACCATACTGCGCTATTGTCATGGGTTAAATTCCGAAGCTCTTCGCAGTGTTTAATGAGGTGAGGCACCGCTTACGGAGATGTTCGTAGGATGGGGACGGAAGCTCGACAGCCCCCCTTCGGCTGTTAGAGAACAGTAGGCTATCTACCGGCAGTGGGTTTCTGTCATCATCATTCCGCAAAATCTTCGACTCATGTATTTCTAACAATAGACACATACACTTGATATAAATCATTCACACTTCGCGAAGGATAGTTGCCATTGTATGCGGGCAACGAAAGCCGTTACAGTTTGGCGCTAGAATAACGCCTCGGGTGCCTCGTAGCAACAATACTATGTTATTGTTGTTGTCTTCAGTCCTGAGACTGGTTTGATGCAGCTCTCCATGCTACTCTATCCTGTGCAAGCTTCTTCATCTCCCAGTACTTACTGCAACCTACATCCTGCTGAATCTGCTTAGTGTATTCATCTCTTGGTCTCCCTCTACGATTTTTACCCACCACGCTGCCCTCCAATGCTAAATGTGTGATCCCTTGATGCCCCAGAACATGTCCTACCAACCGGTCCCTTCTTCTTGTCAAGTTGTGCTCCAAACTTCTCTTCTCCCAAATACTATAGACTCGCATTTTTTGTGGAAGCTAGGAAGAGAGCGAAACTCAGTGGTTGTACCTAGGATGCTTTTCTGGAACAGAGCCACCGAGCCCAAAGCTCCCATCCGATGGGCAGGATTTTATGGTTTCCCGACGCAAAAATTATTATTTATTTCCTTTTCATATTTTATGTTTTTGGGTCCAGAATGCTTTGTTGCACTTCTCTTTAACTGCAATTGGGTAAAAAGTCACAAGGCTTCATTCTCAGTCACATAATGCAGTAGTCGTTGATTCCGCAAATCTACCATGTAACCCTGAGGCGGCATATACCCATGTAGTCATAAGCGTTGATGGATAGTGGTGCCTCGCGGTAACATGAAAAATTTTCGGATACAAAATGTATAGATTACTTCATGTAACTAAACATGAAGCTTTGTGATTTTGGAACCAGTTGCAGTTAAAGAGGAAATAAACAGATATAGATATTTAGACGTAAATTTTATTTATTGGCTTATTATTTATATTTTTTATCGTGAAATGCTTAACAAGCTGATCTCTTCTATCGCTATGGAAACAACAAGAGAATCTTAATGAGTCACTTCGCTTTCCTCCATGGGAGAGTCCGGAAAGATTCTGCGATTTAAACTATACCATTGGCACTTACAAGAGAAGGACGTCCGACACGACCAACCAATTCGGTTCATTTTTGACAGGTCGCTTGTGTATGAAAAAAAAAAAAAAGTGAGTACTGTAGGCTATTTCGGCTCACTACCTCCCACATTTTGAGAGAACAACCCTTAAAGTTCTTGACACTAAATAGACTCCAAATTAACTGAATCGATAGCTGGTTGTAAACGGAGAATTTTTCATCTTTTATGTTGTCCGAGAAATCAAGTAGGATAAAGAAACTTTTAAGACTGTCCCTCATACACGCACAAAGGTAAATCTGCTTCAGCGAAAGCGACGGAAACTGAGTTACCAAGACACCTGCTTCGTGAACGGAGATTCCGCGTTTGAATGCTGCAAGGATAATGCTTTTCTTGTTTTTGCATACGAAACTTTATTTCGAAGCAATTCCGAAACGGATGAAGGGTTCATAAGGTAAATGAATCGGTAGGGTAAGTGAATCAATTACCTCAAACCAGTTTCAATAGTGGAGAAGTAACTTTGTAAGACTTATTGTATGAAAACCGGATCGACAGGAACTGCTGTGAATTCCTCGAAGAACCACAACAACTGATCATGGGACGCTTTGTTTATTTCGAGGCGCTACATTGAGTACACACAGATAAAAGAATCCATGTGCATTGCTCTTGTTTCTTGTTTGTCATTGATTGTGTTGCATTATGTAGTAATATATTGTTTACCATAATTGTGGAGTTGCACAATTGTGGTAGTGGATGATGCATTCACTTCGACCAGCATTGAAATGAGAATTTGTGTCACAGAAGAAAAGAGGGAAGTGACTGACGCTACGATTTGACTTATGCAAGAATTACAAAACAGATGCACCGTGGCAATTCAGTTTCTCGACGTTCCAAATTGGAGAGGCTATCGTAGAGCGATTTTTGGAGTTGTAGAACAAATGGCTTTTGTTAACGCTACAGATCTGTATCGCGAAGTTGAAAGTGATTAAATGGAACATCTTGAAACTTGTTACATTTCAGTGACGTTGAAGTCTGCTCCATCAGTTCTGGATGGGAATTACGAGCTGGAAATCAAATAGTTCGAGCTACGGAACAATACTGTTTGCAGTTCAAAGTAAAAGCGGAAACATCCACATTGGAATCTGCAAACTTTGCAAAAGAAAGGAGCAACAGCGGCTCTGAAAAAAATAATAAAGAATGACATTGTGGAAAAAGATGTCATTAGCTAAGAGGGATTAGGTACGACAAATACCAGTCAATAAATAAACATACGATCGATTTGTCAAATCTCGCCGCCGTTAAAAGCATGCGGCAACGAGAATGCTCCAGCAGTGGGCTGCAGGTCAGGTGTAGCGATTGAGTTTACGACCAATAAGGATTTTACAATTTCTGCTTTTTATCTTGGGCAAAGAATCTCAAACCAGAGTATAAAATTCGTCAAAGGCACGCCACGAAATACGTCTCGAACACAGTGATAGGAAATATCGTAGATCTACAGAAACTGGCAGCAGTTTTTAGGCTGCGTCACGTATTACCTGTTCCAATCGTGGTTACGTGATCAACACCGACTCGACAGGGTGCTAGTATCGGACGAACATTCGACCTATTTTGTCGAGTAAGGGAGGAGAACGAACCATTGTCGCAGTCGGAAATATAAATAAAACCACGCATTCGTACGGGGCGCATTATTCCATTACCGCGTGTGCTAAGTTGTTGCCTAAAGTTTGCCTGTATTTACAAGAAACTATTGCTAAATTTGGTCCTCGAGTTACACAAGGAGCCAATCGTTTAACCCATTCATTAAAAAGTGTTTACGTTACATGCTGCAAATCTGAGAATATAACAATTTTAAAAAGGTATGTGAACGTTGGGTGGACAAACAAGTACTGTTATGTGTGACACATCATTTCAATGCTTCAAAATTGCCACCGGCCTCTGGAAACCAAGCGGGAATTACACAATCATGCAGAAGCAAGCACAATCTATAGCATTATTCGTCATAAACTGTCAGCGCCGGTTTTACGGGTGATGTTACCGTACACATGGTACTCATAAAAATTAATTTCCGATAAAACGATACGTTCAGAAGAAAAACAACACACATTGAATGACTTCAGATAGGACGTTCATATTCATAGGACATGTACATTAGTATGTTCTGCAGAAATGATTAGCATTTTAGTCACCTAGGTTCAGCATGCTCCCTGTTGCCTAGTAGGCCCAGGGCCTGCCAAGGCCCGGATAACTTGTTCCATGGGTGATGGCGTTGACACGTATAAGACCTGAGTGGTGTCCTACGGTACAGCCATCCATGCTGGTTCCAAAGTTCATCTGTGGGGATTCGCACGGACAATGAGAGGACGCCTACTCGTCATCGCCGAATTCGTCCAAATTCATGGCACATGTAAGGAGTGGTGAGACCTGAAAGTGCTCCAAGTGGGAACTTAAGATAGCCGAGCGTTTAGGAATTTTGATACGTGTCACCATGTGCACCTTATCAATTGTCGCTGTGACAGTGTGAAATGGTGTTTGGCTCAGCGGAACGAGAACAGAATCGTATTGAAAGTGTCGCGGGTTCGACTCCGCCCAGCGGGGAATATTTTTGTGCTCCTTAATGCGTACACTACCGACGTCACAATTAACCACAACATCAGATAGGTTACTTTGTATTTCTGCGTTCACATCAGCATGGGACGTCAGTCTTTAGAACAAGCCCATTATCTTGCAAACTTGGGGTTGTGAACGGTCCATAAGGTGCAAACACGAATAACCGTATACAATGAGTTTAATTTGACCTTGGTGGCGCTGTCGGCACAAACACCACCAGCCCCAACGACGCCGGCCTGAACGACGGGCAGCTATGTAAAGGCCGCGACCGGGCAACAGATCATCCGTCGCCATACATTCAGGTTCCGTGTACATACTGCGCTGCCGATTGTATGCTGTGCTACGTGTACTGGACAATCTCTCGTGGATACTCGCTCTAGACATGGTTATTTTTCACGCTTATTATGACCGTGCTTTGAACTGGTATCGCTGTTCATGTTGTCAACTTTGCCGTTGACGTGTGCCTTAATCGTCAGACAACGTCGTTTTGTAGTGATTTACAATAGTTAAGGGACAGCGCTAGCAAGGTAACTCATTCACCTGCTCGCTCTTGGCCGGGTAACGTGAAAATTGCGAGATTAGTATATTCTGGGAAATATCGGAATCAATGCAGACAAAACAACTATACCGAACAACTGTTGGAGGAAAATACTGTCGAAAGATTGAAAATGTCGGACAAAAATGAAAATCGTAACGACGATAGGTAAAGAACAGGAGTCAGAAGATAACAGCCTCCACAGCGATGCATCGAAACGACGATTGAAGACGACGCTGGATTTATGTTTACAGCGTTTGACCGAAGAGGAACTGATCACATCAGAAGGTTCCACTGTAATAACCGAAGAACACATTCAAGTGGCAAATAAGACAACAGAAAATACTAGACATTTTACCCGAATATACGTTTTTGTGCGACGTTGAGTTGATACTGTTCGACGACGTCGCCGAAGTACGTGAATATGCAGGCGTGAAGCGTGGCATTTCGTCAGGTGATGACTACGAATCTGATGCCAAAAAAATGAAAGAAGATCCAGAATCCTTTCCACTGGATTACAAAATAATGGCGGTTGATCTTGCAAAAATATATCCAAAGTGGAATTTGAAGAGTCTGCAAACAATAGGTGCGTCTCACTTGAAGCATAAGCGGGATTTGAAAATTTGGGAGGAACATATTAAACAGGGTTGAACTCGGAACGACAAATATCACACAATTGATTGCTGGACGTATGATAGCTTCGTAGAAGCACAGAGCTGTAACCAGAAGTCACTACTACAAACTTGCAACAATGGGCACTTGCTTCTGTGAGACAGTTTGAAGATTTGGAATTCAAAGTTTCAGCAACGTGGGTCAAGGTTTAAACAAAGGCATAAAATCCGATAGAGAAAGGCTACAGAATTTGTATCGGAAAGAGAGACTGCTGCTACTGAGGAAACCCTAGCTGTGGCAGAGAATTTTCGCCGCTTGAGTCGAGCTCTTATCCCCAACTACGACAAGTACTTTATCAACACCGATCAGACAGGTACGCCAGATGTTTTATTTGTCTACTTCAATCGACATACATTTTGCACTGTCACGTATAATAGGTTTACATTTGTATTTTCTCTTTCTAGGCTGCCAGTATCAGTCGACATTTGACCGACCCTAGAACACCAAGGGTCAAAAGTGGTGCGCGTGAAACGAAAAAATATGAACAAAGTAACACCCTCGTATACAGCACAACATGCTATAAGCCTTTCAGGAAAACTATTGCCACATCTTTACATAGGCCTTCAAAAATGACTCTAAGCACTATGGGACTTAACATCTGAGGTCATCAGTCCCCTAGACTTAAAACTACTTATACCTAACTAACCTAAGAACATCACACACATCCATGCCCGAGGCAGGATTCGAACCTGCGACCGTAGCGCAATTCCGGAATGAAGCGCCTAGAACAGCTTGGCCACAGCGGCCGGCCATATGCCTTCAGGAGAGTACTGGCTCATTTGGACCGAGGGTTAAAAAATCAGTAGATGCGTACGCACGAAGATATACAAAGGTTATCATCAATTCTTCTAAATCCGGTTAACTGACAACAGACTTGCACAAAAAATATGTAAGTGATGTGATGAAGCCCTACGTGCAAGAGAATAAAGGTCTTCTGTTGATGGACTCGTGAAGAGGACAAACAAATCCACGAGTATACGACGAACTGTTCAAAGACGAAGACGTATTGCCAACGTGCAGTATCAAAGTAATCTCCCCCCACCCCCCCAAATGTAGGCCACTAGTACAATCCTGCGATGTATATTTCTATTGTCAGCTAAAAACTCTAATAAAAACACGTCAAAACTGCACATGGCTCATCGAGAAGGAAGAAGAAATCACCTCCCGAGAAGCTTGCACCAAACTAAATTCCTTTATACATCACCAGCTAACCTCGTACGTATTCAGTGACCTGCTGCGTTGCGCGTGATTCGCTACTGGACTGTGCAATGAAAGAAGCTGTTTTCAGAATGTCAGTCAAGTTTATTTTTCTATGGAGACATTAAAAAACCATGTCACTGTAAAAAGGCGGCGTTTATAACGTGCGCAAGATGGTCAAAATGCGTCTGCGGTGTTGTGCAGAACGTTACGTTCTGGGTCGCAGGATGCCACTCATGCAGTGCACACTGATCACAGCGCCCTGGTCAGGCAGTGTGGTTTGTGATTGTACACACTAGCACCCCACAATATAAGGCATTGAGTAGGTGCGATCTCTCTTGTGCGAATGCAGTCACTGTGATGTTGCTCCCCCTGTCTGCGGCAAACCAAAATGCAACCATCATTTTCAAACAGACGGAACCTGGATTCGTCTGAAAAACACCCATCTGATACCATTCCTGTCCCCAGTTGCGTAGCCGGCCGCTGTGGCCAAGCGGTTCTAGGCGCTTCAGTCTGGAACCGCGCGACCGCTACGGTCGCAGGTTCAAATCCTGCCTCGGGCATGGATGTGTGTGATGTCCTTAGGTTAGTTAGGTTTACGTAGTTCTAAGTCTAGGGGACTGATGACCCCAGACGTTAAGTCCCATAGTGCTTAGAGCCAACCAAATGACGTTCCATACACCATAGCTGTCTAGCGTCTTTCTGCACATTAGTGAAAGATAGGCGGAGAAGTGGGCGATGGGCACGTAACCATGCCGTAACAAACAGCGGCGGACTGTCACCCATGATAGTGTACGATCTGTTACACTGTCGCACCAGACTCAGGAAGACACAGACCTGCCCTGCAATGCCAGTCGGGTGAGATGGCCATCTTCTCGGAGGGTGGTCTGGGTGATGAGATTGATTCATCTCGTCAAGTTCTACGGCTTTCCGTAAACCATAATGCACACACCTGCTGCACTGCCGAAACACTTCGTCCCACAAGAGCAGCAGTTTCCCGAATGGATGCATCACATTCTCACATGTCAGTAATACGACCTCTTTCAAACTCACTGATTCGACGGTACGATTCGCGCGTACGTCTGCGAGGCATCCTGCACGCCTTCTGTGTACCTTCGGTTTATAGCGACGACAGACACAGCCACAAGCGTATTTTACCGGTAGGTGGTGTTCCGCCGCGATATCGAAGTTAACCTTGAGCCCGCGGGCCGACAAGGTTCAAATTCTAATCGTTTCTGCAGAACATACTAGCGTTCATGTCGTGTGACTATGAATTTCCTATCTCTAATCATTCAAGATCTTCAATTTTTTCTGAAAATGACTGTTTTTTAATGTTAACCAAGTCTGTTTTCTGCCGAATCTGGGGAAGGAATGTGTTAGTTCTGAAAATGCATTCATTAGATTTGCTTGGTGCAGGGAATGTATTTGCTTCGAATGTTTATATGATAAGTACCACCCACGTAGTTGCTCGAACAACTGTGAGAATACGTAACATTGAACATAAGAGCGTTTGCAAAACGATTAGGGTGAAAATTATAACAACTCAATAATCAGAGTGATTGAAATATTACTTATTAGTTATACTCCCTATTTATTTACCTTACGAACCCTCTAATTCAAACCAGTTCCGAAACTGTTACGTATGCAAAAATTAAAAAAAAAATGCAGCATCCGTGGAGGAATCGAACGCGGAACCTTCGCTCACGAACCAGGTGCCGTGATCACTCGGTTAGTGCCGCTTTCGCTGAAGCAGGTTTACCTTCATGTGTGTATAAGCGACAGTCGTAAAAGTTTCTTTTCTTGGTTTCTCCGAAAATACGCGTTTACGGACAACATACACAACGACAAAAATCGCTCAGTTTACATCCATCTATCTGTCCAGATAATTCTGAGCTCGATATTGTGTCATGAACAAATTGGGCGGTTTTCTAACAAGGGAACCTCCCCATCGCACCCCCCTCAGATTTAGTTATAATTTGGCACAGTGGATAGGCCTTGAAAAACTGAACACAGATCAATCGAGAAAACAGGAAGAAGTTGTGTGGAACTATGAAAAAATAAACAAAATATACAAACTGAGTTGTCCATGGGCAACATAGGCAATGTCAAGCTGGATGCACAGGAGCGCCGTGGTCCCGTGGTTAGCGTGAGCAGCTGAGGAGCGAGAGGTCCTTGGTTCAAGTCTTCCCTCGAGCGAAAAGTTTACTTGCTTTATTTTTGCAAAGTTATGATCTCTCCGTTCGTTCATTGACGTCTCTGTTCACTGTAATAAGTTTAGTGTCGTTGTGTTTTGCGACCGCACCGCAAAACCGTGCGATTGGTAGACGAATGGACGTGCCTTTCCAATGGGAACCGAAAACATTTGATCCAGTAAAACACGTCTTATATATTCTATACGACACTGGTGATAGCATGTGCGTCACATGACAGGAATATGTTGTCCATCCACCTAACTTGCACACTTGGCGAATGGGTAAAAAGATTCTTCTACCTTGCCCGATTTAGGTTTTCTTGTGGATGTGATGATCACTCCCAAAAAAGTGATGAAAACATAAGAGTTTGTGACATAAAATGCTGTCCGTATTACTCTTTCTGCTTTTACTTTTTCAGTTTGTACCATCTACACTCCACCGTTATCTGCTGTTAGTCGGGCTGACATGATGCACCTGATCGTTCAGCTTCCCCCGCCGTTTTTATTGTTTGGCGACTTCAATGCCCATCATCCCCTTTGGGGCTCTCCTGCATCCTGTCAAAGAGGCTCACTCTTGGCGGATGTCTTCAACCATCTCAATCTTGTCTGCCTCAATACCGGCGCCCCGACTTTCCTCTCGGACTCTACTCATACCTACTGCCACTTGGACCTCTCGATCTGTTCTACCACTCTTGCCCGTCGGTTCGAGTGGTATGTCCTTTCTGACACCTATTCGAGCGACCACTTCCCCTGTGTCGTTCGTCTCCTGCACCACACCCCATCCCCACGTCCTTCGCGCTGGAACATACCGAAAGCTGACTGGGGACTTTACTCCTCCCTGGCGACCTTTTCGGACCACGATTTTTTCAGTTGTGACAGTCAGGTCGAATACCTCACGGCTGTTATCATCAATGCTGCCGAACGTTCCATTCCTCGTACTACCTCTTCTTCACGTCGCGTTTCCGTCCCCTGGTGGAACGAGGCTTGTAGGGACGCTATCCGTGCTCGATGACGTGCTTTACGCACCTTTCGCCGCCTTCTTTCGTTGGCGAATTGTATTGTATACAAACGACTCCGAGCGCAATGCCGCAGAGTCATCAAAGACAGCAAAAAAGCTTGTTGGGCCTCTTTCACCAGCTCCTTTAACAGTTTTACTCCCTCTTCCGTCGTTTGGGGTGGCCTGCGCCGGCTGTCGGGCATTAAGGCCCACTCCTCGGTACCTGGCATGACCTCAGGTAATGAGGTCCTTGTTGATCCTGTGGATGTCTCCAACGCCTTTGGCCGCTTTTTCGCGGAGGTTTCAAGCTCCGCCCATTACCACCCTGCCTTCCTTCCCAGGAAAGAGGCAGAAGAGGCTCGGCGACCTTCCTTCCACTCGCTGAATCTGGAAACTTATAATGCCCCCTTTACTATGCGGGAACTCGAACGTGCGCTTGCACTGTCCCGGTCCTCTGCTCCGGGGCCAGATGCCATTCACGTTCAGATGCTGGCACACCTTTCTCCGGCGGGCAAAAGCTTCCTTCTTCGTACCTACAATCGCGTCTGGACCGAAGGTCAGGTCCCCATGCGTTGGCGTGACGCCGTCGTTGTTCCTATACCCAAACCTGGGAAGGATAGACACCTTCCTTCTAGTTACCGCCCCATTTCTCTTACAAGCTGTGTCTGTAAGGTGATGGAGCGCATGGTTAATGCTCGGTTAGTCTGGATTCTTGAATCTCGACGGCTACTTACTAATGTCCAATGCGGCTTTCGTCGCCGCCGCTCCGCTGTTGACCACCTTGTGACCTTGTCGACATTCATCATGAACAACTTTTTGCGAAGGCGCCAAACGGTAGCCGTGTTCTTCGACTTGGAGAAGGCTTATGATACCTGTTGGAGAGGAGGTATCCTCCGCACTATGCACAGGTGGGGCCTACGCGGTCGCCTGCCCCTTTTTATTGATTCCTTTTTAACGGATCGAAAGTTTAGGGTACGTGTGGGTTCCGTATTGTCCGACGTCTTCCTCCAAGAGAACGGAGTGCCTCAGGGCTCCGTCTTGCCCGTAGCCCTTTTTGCCATCGCGATCAATCCAATTATGGATTGTTTTCCACCTAATGTCTCAGGCTCTCTCTTTGTCGATGACTTCGCGACCTATTGCAGTGCCCAGAGAACATGCCTCCTGGTGCGCTGCCTTCAGCGTTGTCTAGACAGCCTCTACTCATGGAGCGTGGCAAATGGCTTCCGGTTCTCTGAAGAGAAGACGGTTTGTATCAACTTTTGGCGATATAAAGCGTTCCTTCCGCCATCCTTACATCTCGGTCCCGTTGTTCTCCCATTCGTGGAAACAACTAAGTTTCTAGGGCTCACGTTGGACAGGAAACTGTGTTGGTCTCCACATGTCTCTTATTTGGCGGCCCGTTGTACACGTTCCCTTAATGTCCTCAGAGTTCTTAGCGGTTCATCTTGGGGAGCGGATCGCACTGTCCTGCTTCGCTTGTATCGGTCCATAGTCCGATCGAAGCTGGATTATGGGAGCTTCGTCTACTCGTCCGCTCGGCCATCCCTCTTACGCCGGCTCAACTCCATCCACCATCGGGGGATACGTCTTGCGACCGGAGCCTTCTAGACTAGTCCTGTCGAGAGTCTTTATGCTGAAGCTGCCGAATTACCATTGACCTACCGGCGCGACGTACTGCTGTGTCGGTATGCCTGCCGGCTGTTGTCTATGCCCGACCACCGCTCTTACCAATCCTTCTTCGCCGATTCTCTCGACCGTCAGTACGGGTTGTATGTGTCTGCCCTGCTGCCCCCCGGAGTCCGCTTCCGTCGCCTGCTTCAACAATTGGATTTTGCCCTCCCTACCACCTTCAGAGAGGGTGAGAGCCCGACACCACCTTGGCTCCAGGCTCCGGTTCATATTTATCTCGACCTCAGCTCACTCCCGAAGGAGGGTACTCCGGCTGCAGTGTATAGCTCACGGTTTGTCGAACTTCGTGCTCGACTTGCCGGTCACACCTTTATTTACACCGATGGCTCCAAAACTGACGATGGTGTCGGCTGTGCCTTTGTCGTCGGGGCCGCCACCTTTAAATACCGGCTCCTCGACCAATGTTCGAGCTTTACGGCCGAGCTTTTTGCTCTCCATCAGGCCGTTCAGTATGCCCGCCGCCACCGCCATTCATCGTACGTACTTTGCTCTGACTCACTCAGTGCTCTTCAGAGCCTTGGAGCTCCCTATCCGGTCCATCCCTTGATTCAACGGATACAGCAGTCCCTCCATTCTTTCGCTGCTAATGGTTCTCCTGTCAGCTTTCTGTGGGTTCCCGGACATGTAGGAGTGCCTGGGAATGAGGCTGCGGATGCTGCAGCCAAGGCTGCAGTCCTCCTGCCTCGGCCAGCCTCCCATTGTGTCCCGTCATCTGACGTTCGTGGGGATGTGTGTAAGAGGCTTGTGTCGTTGTGGTGGGATGCTTGGTCATCCCTCCACGGAAACAAGCTCCGGGCAGTCAAACCGCTCCCAACTGCTTGGACAACCTCCTCCCGACCATCTCGGCGAGAGGAGGTCCTTCTGACCAGGTCGCGGATTGGGCATTGCCGGTTTAGCCACCGCTACTTGCTCTCCGGTGACCCAGCCCCGCAGTGCCCTTGTGGTCAGGCATTAACAGTGTGCCATGTTTTATTGTCGTGTCCCCGTTTTAGTCAATTTCGTGTTGTCCTGTCCCTGCCATCTACTTTACCAGATGTTTTAGCTGATGACACTCGAGCAGCTGCTTGTATTCTGCGTTTTATAACTTTAACTGGCTTGTCCAAAGACATCTAACCTTTTTACTTATTTTCTCTGCATCTTTGTCAGGTCCTTCTGGTGTCCCCCCCTTCCCCTTGAGTTTTACTAGATTCCATGTGCTCTAACAACAGTGATTGGGCGCTAATGACCTCAGTAGTTGAGCGCCCCTAAACCCCACCAAAAAAAAAAAAAAAAAAATAAATGTTGCCTATCTTGCGCATGGACTACTCAGTTTGTATATTTTGCTTATTTTTCCATAGTTCCACACAACTTCTTCCTGTTTTCTCGATTGATCTGTGTTCAGTTTTTCAAGGCTTATCCACTGTGCCAAATTATAACTAAATCTGAGGGGGGGGGGGGGGGGGTGCGATGGGGAAGTCCTAACGCTTTGTTCATACACAAGCGACCTGTCAAAAATGAACCTAATTGATTTGGCCGTGCCTGATGTCCTTCCCTTGTTAGTGGAGGATCCTCCACTTACAGTAACTATAAGAAATTTTTATTAATAAGCAGGATTTGAATCAAGTACCACCTGGTGAAAAACACCCCAACTTGCATAACCATATCGGCCCGGGAAGTGCTTCTTATTCAAATTTTGAGCGTATGAAAATAAAGTGAAATCTGACCGTATTACATACGAGGCGTCAAACTGTCTTCCTAGAACGACATGATTATGCTGTAAATTTGAACGCACCCTGTAAAAAAGGGTGCCACTCCATTCGCTATATTGATTTGTACCAAAGCAACTTAATAATCGACACCGCCTAGCCCGTATGGGTAGCGGTGCTGTCTGCGCGCAAAACATTTGCTTCAGGTACGACGCGCCAGTTGCGACGTCGCTACTCGTGCCCAACGGCTTAGGCGGTGATGACGTCACCGAGGCTCGCCCGCCCGGCCTTGGCGGCTGCTTCCTGTAGCTGGCGCGGCACGGGTGCCTCTGCAAATGTTGAACAGCCGCTGTGGACACACTCCTGGCGACGACCTGGGATGTGTACTCGCGGATCCCGTTAACTGTCTGCTGTCAAACAGTCCTCTCTACGAGGATATCGCCTTTCTGGAAATGGTGCAATGGTGTAACAATTCAGAACGTAGTAGCCCAGAAGGAGCGCACAGCTGAGCAGAGGCTCAATGGGTACACCGTAACCGCGCACCACCTCGAGAGAGGGATTGAGCGCACAATCTGTCAATAAGCTAATTAATAATTTGTACTCAAGGCCACTACAAGTAGTTTTATTTTACATATGATCACGGCCAACAAACAGGTGCGGTTTATGAAACAGGCTTATAAACAATTGTGACTCGCATTTTTTTATTGGGCCTTTCTTTAAGTAGAATTGAAATTAGTGTGATTGTGTGGGATTTGATTGCTAAAGCTCGCACAGTAGCTTTCCTGTAGATATTTTTGTCACTTTAAAAAGAGTTAATGACTGATATTACATTTAACTGTCTCTCTTTCGTGTGTGTGTGTGTGTGTGTGTGTGTGTGTGTGTGTGTGTGTGTGTGTGTGTGTGTGTGTGTGTGTGTGTGTGTGTGTGTATTTGTGTTTTTAATAGGCCGGCCGCTGTGGCCGTGCGGTTCTAAGCGCTTCAGTTTGGAACCGCGTCACCGCTACGCTCGCAGGTTCGAATCCTGCCTCGGGCATGGATGTGTGTGATGTCCTTAGGTTTAAGTAGTTCTAACAAGGGAAGCTCCCCATCGCACCCCCCCTCAGACTTAGTTATAAGTTGGCACAGTGGATAGGCCTTGAAAACTGAACACAGATCAATCGAGAAAACAGGAAGCAGTTGTGTGGAACTATGAAAAAATAAGCAAAATATACAAACTGAGTAGCCCATGCGCAAGACAGGCAACATCAAGGACAATGTAAGCATAGGAGCGCCGTGGTCCCGTGGTTAGCGTGAGCAGCTGCGAAACGAAAGGTCGTTGGTTCATGTCTTCCCTAGAGTGAAAAGTGTATTTTCGCAAAGTTATGATCTGTCCGTTCGTTCATTGACGTCTGTGGTTTGCGACCGCACCGCAAAACCGTGCGATTAGTAGACGAAAGGACGTGCCTCTCCAATGGGAACCGAAAACATTTGATCGCAAGGTCATAGGTCAACCGATTCCTCCACAGGAAAACACGTCTGATATATTCTATACGACACAGGTGACGGCATGTGCGTCACAGGACAGGAATATGTTGTCGATGCACCTAACTTGTACACTTGGCGAATGCGTAAAAAGATTCTTGTACCTTGCCCGCTTTAGGTTTTCTTGTGGATGTGATAATCACTCCCAAAAAAGTGATGAAAACATAAGAGTTTGTGACATAAACTGTAAATAAAAAAATTAAACTTTATACCCGAGGGAAGACTTGAACCAAGGACCTCTCGTTCCGCAGCTGCTCACGCTAACCACGGGACCACCGCGCTCCTGAGCTCCACCGCTCCGTGAGTTTTATATGTCACGCATGGACTATTCAGTTCGTATATTTTGCTTATTTTTTCATAGTTCCACACAACTACTTCCTGTTTTCTCGATTGACCTGTGTTCAGTTTTCAAGGCCTATCCACTGTGCCAACTTATAACTAAATCTGAGGGGGGTGCGGTGGGGAGGTTCCCTTGTAAGTTCTAGGGGAGTGATGACCTCAGAAGTTAAGTCCCATAGTGCTCAGAGCCATTTTTTTTTGTTTTTAATACTCCAATAAATTTTTGAGTATTAGGGCTATATTAATGAGTCAAACTCACTTCTAACTAACGAGCAAAAGCCGTGTTTCATATTCACAACTAGCGAAGAGTGTACGAAAAGACCATGTAACGTTTGTTACTGACTGCAGGTTTAAACTCACTGCTGACTGGTTGTGCAGTATATCCTCTCATCGACACGTGACTTTATATTTGGTGCTCCACAACCCATTTAAAGTCTCTCAGTTAATTTGGTATTGCTACATATACATTCATGAAACACATATTTTCCTTTTTCTTAACTATTAATTACTATTGCTATTATTGATAACATCATTACTTCTGTAGATATAACTTTGTAATGAAAACATGTAATGATTTCAAAAAATGTTAAAAAACACTATTATATAATACAAGAGCAGGTCTAAAGGAAGCAATACAATAAGTAAATAAAATAAATAAATAAAGGTCCTATAACGGTTTCTCCCGGCAGTAACATATTAGTGTCCGACATCACAAACCATAATGAGATAAAACATAGAACATAAGTTTTCAAAGATTGGAAGAGACGTAATGGAAATGGAAAACGGGTGTATACAATCGTGAAAACTGTGATGGAAAACGTGATACAGTTATCCTATTTTTTTTATTTATCTTCCTAAGCCAATCTAAGCGACTACTGGGGCGCTTATTTATATGACATAGAAGTTAAGTCCCATAGTGTTCAGAGCCATTTTTTTAAACAAGCACCATGTTGTTAGTCTCCAGAGCATTTTCAGAGGAAGAAACTTGAAAACAAAGGCTTTTTGAGATCTGAGAGTTTGTGGCTTCCGTCTCCGTAAGCAATGGTAAATAGTGTGGAGCTTGACTATCATTTTATGAAATTATTTAAAAATCTGAGCAGTAAAAACTGTAGGTTATCAGTTTCTCATGAACGCAAGTTTGAAAAGCGGAAATATCAAGTCACTAACAAGCTAAACAGCGGGATTTTTACGGGATATCGCGTTATGAAAACAGGTCACGAACAGACGACGACTAGGAGAGCTGTGTGCTGACCTTACGCCCCTCCACATCAGTATATAGTGACACCTATCGGCTGGGGATGACACGGCGATCGGTCGGTACCGTTTGGCCTTCCGAGGCCCTTTTCGGAAGGAGTCGCTCAGTAAGTCGTCATGCTCTGGAATATCTAGTATGTATTTCGTTCAGCGTTAAATGCTTTACCTGGTATCGTAAGCCACAGTGTGCGAGGGAACGAAGACGGCTTGTTCGAAACAATTGAATACCAATGAAATACCGTCGATTTACTTTGGAGGAACAGACGAGGGATTCGATCGTACTAATGTGATTCTCTTGTGTAAAAAGCAACGGAAATTTTGGTGTTACCGTTATTCAGGCTGGAAGTTCCGCCTGTAAATAATACTGCCAAAGTAATGGAACAAACCAAGTAGTCATTAACAAAAAGAGTGGTAGTATTGTAAGCGGCGGACGTTTATTTGCTTAGACCTGTTAACTAGCTCACTCAGATTAGGGGGGGGGGGGGGGCACCTATAGCTGTAAATGCTATCGGAAGCCCGGTAGAACCTGGCATTAAGCGTTGAAAGAAGCAGCGGTGGCCATAACCGTAGTGATAAAATGTCCAGGACCTATCGAATTTTTGGGCGTGTAGTCCTACATTTATCCGTCAAGCAACCCATTCATCCCCAGTTACGAACAAAAATGGTAATTTCCTGTGTTCCAGTAATCCAGGACGACTTCCGTAAATTACACTTCAGTCGCACAATAACCCTGGGTTCGGAATGGGGCGGCGGTGGGGTGATTGGACTGCTGTGGCCTGTTGTAGGGTTGTGAACCATTGATGGCTACGGCGGGACGAAGCCTCTCCATTTCTAGGTCCCCGGTTTAACACACACACACACACACACACACACACACACACACACACACACACACACACACACACCGAAGAAGACGGTCTAGTGACACATAGTCAACACGGATTTTAAAAAAAACATCATACTTGTGTAACACAACTAGCTCTTTACTCACATGAAGTGTTGAATGCTGTTGACAAGGGATTTCAAATTGATTCCATACTTCTGGATTTCCGGGAGCTTTTGACACCGTGCCACATAAGCGGCTTGCAGTGAAATGGCGTGCTTATGGAATATCGTCTGTTATGTGACTGGATTCGCGATTTCCTATCAGAGAGGTCACAGTTAGTACTAGTTGACGGAAAGTCATAGAGTAAAATAGAAGTGATTTATGGCGATCCCCAACGTTGTATTATAGGTCCTTCGCTGTTCCTTATCTATATATATGATTTGGGAGACAATCTGAACAGCCGTCTTAGGTTGTTGGTAGATGATGCTGTGGTTTATCGGCTAGTAAAGTCATCAGAAGATCAAAACAAATTGCAAAAAGATTTACAAAAGATATTTATGTAATGCAAAAATTGGCAATTGATCCTAAATAACGAAGAGTGAGAGGTCATCCACATGAGTGCTAAAAGGAATTCGTTAAACATATGTTACACGATAGATCAGTCAAATCTAAAGGCCATAAATTCAACTAAATACGTGGGAGTTACAAACAATTTAAATCGGAAAGAACGCACAGAAAATGTTGTGGGAAAGGCAAAGATCGCGTTTTATTGCCGGCAGAATACTTACAAAATGTAACAGATCTACTAAAGACACTGCCTACACTACGCTTGTCCGTCCTCTTTTGGAATATTGTTGCGCGGTCTGGGATCATTACCAGATAGGTTAAACGGAGTACATCGAGAAAGTTCAACGAAGACCATGTTTTTTACTATCGCGGGGTAGGGTAGAGAGTGTCACGGACATGATACAGGATTTGGGATGGGCACCATTAAAACAAATGCGTTTATCGTTCCGGCGGAATCTTTTCACGAAATTTGTCAGCAACTTTCTCCTCCGAATGCGAAAATATTTTGTTGACCCCGATCTACATAGTAAGTAAAGATCATCATACTAAAATAAGGGAAATCGGAGCTATGAAGGAAAGAAACAGGTGTTCGTTTTTCCGCGCGCTGTTCGAGAGAGGAATAATAGAGAATTACTGTGATAGTCGTTCGATGAACCCTCTACCAGGCGCTTAAGTGTGATTTGCAGAATATCCTTGTAGATGTATATGGTGCACGAACGTAAGTGAAACACGAATTTGGCTCAAAAGAAACTTAATGGTTGTTTCAAGAGATATATCTACTTGTCTTGGGACACAATCCATGAAAAAATGTACTCCGTGAGTTTGCGTAAAAACAAATGTAATCCATATGTTTATGGTAGTTAACCAGTGCCATGCCAATTTTTCCGGATATGTGTTTTAGATAGTCCAGATGAACTTTCGTGAAACTTGGTCCGGATAAATGAAGTTTCACTGTGCCCGTCCACAAGCTCTATCCTGATGATTTTCGTGTATGTCAACAGAATGTACGGACGAAGTTTAATCAGTGTACGACTGAACTAATTTCTCAATTCGCTGCTCCTCTCAGTAGTCATGAGTCTATTGTTCTTTACATTTGCTCGAAACATTTTGATTCAGGAGAGAAGCTGTTTTCTACCCTGTAACGACATATGCTTTGAGAATATACGTACACACAAATTGACATGAATACTTGCATCTAGGTTACGTTGTTTGAAAAGGATGTTAATGTTTAAATCTCATGTTTCATATTCATCGTTCTGCATAATGTTAGCACCCCTAGTCATCTTAAAGGTCTGGACGTTTCCAGTTTTTGAAGAGAGAGTAAAAATAAGCAAACAACTGAATAGCTTAATATTTTGGCTCAGAAAAGGTTTCGGTAAATAGTCTTTGCATCTACAAATAAATTTCACTACACCTGTGATAGTATTAAGATTCCATTTACATTACTTTGTAATAGAAAAAAAGTATGTCCAGCTGATTTGGTACTGCGATCATCTGGATACAGCAACGCCTCGAACAGTGGCAGTATGACTATGCTCTTTTGCGTAGTGGATTACGGAAGTGTGTAACTTTAATGCCTAAATGGACGAAGACAGAGCGTGAAATGTTATCTGGCTGTGACGTAATTACCCCACTTTAAGGTGGCCTCGCATTCGTATGGCGTGTGCACGGACAGCTTAGCCGCGTCTCGTTCACTAAAGAAGCCCATTATCTCACTTAACTCCAATTCTCGCTTCGAGCCCGAGCAATTCATTACACCCAGCCGCTGATCTCCACGGACGCCGGTCCTTCGGAAATAGAACATGTTTCTCTCTCTCTTACCCACAATTACAGCCAGCCAACACGCTCTTGCGCTGTTAACGGATTCCGTTCTGTTCTGTTTCAAACTAATCAGATGGAAACCAGCTGTAATTTTCTTATTTCGCTGCCCGAGCTTCTCTCACTGATGCTTCAGTCGATTACTGTACGTTGCTTGAGCCGACCTCGGTGGCGGAGCGGTTCTAGGCGCTACAGTCTGGAACCGCGCGACCGCTACGGTCGCAGGCTCGAATCCTGCCTCGGGCATGCATGTGTGTGATGTCCTTAGGTTAGTTAGGTTTAAGTAGTTCTAAGTTCTAGGGGACTGATGACCTCAGATGTTAAGTCCCATAGTGCTCAGAGCCATTTGAACCATTTGTACGTTGCTTGAAAGAATAAGTGTTTTTCGCAGCTTCTTTCGCTCGGGTTTTTGAACATGTTTAGCAAAATTTCGACGCTTGTAGAGGACATTCCTGAAGGATACTCAGTCTGTTTATAAAACGTTGTTCACCATGCTTTTTTGTGTCTGCGTAGTAGTTTTTGTGTACATCATAGAGAAGCTTACATTTTGTGGTAACCCTTTGTAGCTAACACTGAATATGTACCTGGGAAAAAGGACGGCTAAGGCTCCAGAGTGGATCTTTCCTTTTTCAACGGAGTGGGCGCTGTTAGAACACTTCTTGGCACGCTAAAACTGGATAGTGGACTGGGGTTCGAGACCAAACTCTTTACTTTCTTCCTATCTTTACAGCCAAGATATTTGGACTGCCTTCAGACACTGGCCAGACGAATATTTCACTGACAGTCTGTTAAACGTTTCCCGTCTTACACAGCGGGCACGAAGTAACATCAGGTGTAGTCCAAAGGTGCGTGATAGGACCGATAGTGTTCCCAGTGTGCGTAGAAGATTTTTGACAGTCGGATTCAGTAACAGATTGTGCGGTTCGGATGCTGTTGCTTAAAGGAAACCGTCGTTATAAATGTGTGTGGAAATGCAGAATTTCTTGGGCAGCATTTCAACTTAGTGCACTGAATTGCGGTCCTTCAGATGGCGGTAGATGCAAAATCATGAGACACCCAGATAGTACCTGAATACGGGCGCTATTGTAAGCTTCTGGAGCCTGCATTGTTTAATACAAAGAGATACGAAAATAGCCCAGACACTTGAAATAATTATTAAGGAAGGCAAAGGGACGATTTGCGATTTGCTGGGAGGGTTTCCGGGAACTGAAACGGATTTGTAAAGGAAACACCGTACAAAACTCCACGAGGTTCAATTCTATAGGGTTGCTCCAGCGTTTCAAGTAGGCGTCTCTCCGGACATCGAAAGTGCTCATAGAGGCGTTGCTAAGATCACTACAGGATGGTACAATCCATACCAATGTGTAACAGAGATAAGGGGGATTTAAAGTGAGTAAATGTAGAAAAAATAGTGAGAATAAGAGCAGGCTCCGAAGCATACACATTGCTATTTTCCTCTCTCCTTATGCGCAAAAGAAATAAGAAAATCTGTTTTTTGTTGGGTACGAAGTAGACACCACTATGTAATGCGATGGACTAACAGAGCCTATATGTAGATGCACATCAAGACACTACTTATCTACTTTCAAATACCTCAAAGGTTCTCTCTTGCATATCACCTCGGTCCACCACTCCATGCAAAAAGAATAATATGCTTGAGCCACAAGCTATGGTTTGTTCCCAGAATGTATCTTTGGCGCTATTCCGTTGTTCAGGGAGAAATACTGTCAGCGGAACCAACCGAAGCGGCATCGTGGTTTTGTCTGGGTTACAAGATTGCAGCGAAGAGTCTGATGTCCGTGTTCTAGTCCGGCACACAGTCTTAAGTTGTCAAGACAGTATCACAAGGCCGATAATAACCTTAAAACTTCGTTTACCATAATTTGTAGTTGAAAAGCTATGTAGTGAACGCTTTATTTTGCTTTGATTTGTATAACCTTTAGAGTTTTTAGATAATGTTTTGAAGGCTTAATGAATACTGCATCTTACTTCGCCAGCAATGTACATAGCACAGCTGACGCTTAAACCTGGTTAATGTTATTATTATGTTTGTCCCATGTATAGAGCGTTTCAAAAAGAATGGTCTGATTTTGGAGGGTAATAACTATGAAACATAGGACGTGCTGGCAAGGAAATGCGTGTCGTTCGAATTGGCGTGGCCTAGAGTTTCACAAAATCGTCATTAGATGGCGGTGAATACATCTTCTCAGTCTGCAGTCAGAAGTAAAATGAAGTTTGTGTGCTGCAGTTTGCAAAGAATGAGTCGGTGATTTTGATCCAGCGTGGTTTTCGTTGGAGATTTGGCACTGATCCGCCTGCACCCGAAAACATTCGTCTTTGGTATCGTTAATCGGAAGAGACAGGTTGCTTGTGTAAAGGTAAGAGTGCAGCTTGACCACGCACTTCTGATGACATGGTGGAAGGAATTCGGCAAATGCTTGAGCGGAGTCCACGAAATTCTACTCATCACACAAGCAGAGAACAGGCAATGCTTCATAAGACTATCTGCTGAGTGTTACGGCGTCGCTTGGTCTGTAAACCATACCGACAATAATTAGTGCAAGCTCTTCGGGCTGGCGATGAAAGGAAATGGGTTGACTTCAGCAAAGCTCCGCTAAAGGACAGGGAAGAGGATACATTTTTACCACTGTTAATTTTCAGTGATGAAGCAATATTTCATGTTAGTTGCAAAGTAAACAGACATAACGTGCGTATATGAGGACTCCAGAACCCTCATGACATTATTGAGCACGAAAGAGACTAATATACAGTGAACGTTTCTCTTTTCTTGTGGCATTTCTCGTGGAAAAGTGTAAGATCCTTTCTTTTCTTTGAGGAAAACTCAGTGACTGTAATGAGCTATCTTATAATGCTGCAGAATTGGCTCTTTCCACAGTTTCAGGAGGACTCAGATGACTTTATTTTCCAGCAGATTGGAGCTAACCACATTGACGCAACAACGCACAAGAGTTCCTCAATGACACACTGCCTCAACGCTATATAGGGTGCACGGGACCCCGAGGTATTGCCCTACATTCTTGGCCTCAAAAATCGCACACATGTGACCCCATGTGATTCTTTTTTCCTTGTGGAAATAGAAAAGTGTTCATTTTCCTTTTACTTCGTGACAGAAGAAGAGCAGAATAACAGCCGCCATAACTTCTGTAAAAGCAGATACAGAGCGTAAAGTTTGTGACGAATTCAGCTATCGTCTAGATAAAGCTCGTGCTGCTGCTGGGAAACACAGGGTATTTGTAATAGCATGTCTAAAAGTTTAAAATTTTGTATTTTGCAATTACCCCATGTTTGTAGTATTTTTTTTATCAATAAATATAGTTTTGAAATCAGGTCATTCTTTTTGAAACACCCTGTATTTAGTACGGCAGTTAACACCAAACGGCTTACAATATTTCAAAATATTCTTTAATTTTGATACCAATTCTTTCATATCCCTAGTCTTCTCGGGTTCGTTTTTAGGTTATTAATTTTATAATGTAGGGAATGCAGCGGCAGTTAATACTTAATGTGGCCTACGAATCTTAGCTATAAGAGACTAAGTGGCTCCCTTTCAAAATCTTTCCAAAAAAGAAAAATCTGTAGTCAATAGTCAGCGACACTAACCAGTACAGCATGTAGGCAGCTCTTCGGCATGCTGAACAACTGTTTGGTCATGGTATGGGTTATAAGAAGTTTGCGATACATTCCTAAGTAGATGCCATATATTTGCACACAATTATTGAGGATTCGAGAGAGTTGCGTATTTATCTCTGTTATGGCATTTGATAACAGCTCGAATGTGCGCGCTGTATGGTTGATATCCGGCGATTGTGAGAGTTCAACCGACAACTTTTAATTCTGGAGGAAGAGTTCGATTTTGTATCAGTGTCCTGCCTGAGAAACCTCTTGTCGTTGGGGGATACGTGGAAACATTCTTTAAAATATGTATTCATCGTTTTACTTCAACGGCATACTATTTATGCACTAAGTTTCAATAACGCCACATTGAAAACCAGATGACATGCCTTAGGCCAGGCTCAGAACGGAAACTTTTATTTTTTTGAGGCAGCAGCTGTATTTCGGGACCACAGACATCGACACGGAAACAATCCGCCACAGAGATGAGTGAGTACACACCTGGCCCAAATTTTAAAACTGACACCAGCGTCCTGTGTACTCCCTGTGGTGATTAGTAACAGAAAAGCCGTCTTCTGGTTTATGGTATGTCCTGCCACAAACCACTATGTGAGATAACATGCGCGATTCATCCCACTGGACAACTCGTTCGCATAGTTCATTCAGAATGTTAAATTGCCGCTGCACTTGAACGAACAGCGACGTTGGGAAAATAGTAAAGCTGCGGAGTGTTGTTGGCAATGATGTGCGGCTAGTTTAGCCAGAGACTACTGTCACGTATACTTTGCCAAGTAGGCAAGCCCCGGACCTGTACGTTCTTGAAATTAATGAGGAACGGACGACTCTTTGTCTTCCAGTAATCTGTGCCACTGGCCAGCTTCCCATTGATCCTAATGACCGTCTAACGAGTCTCACAGTTCGTGATACTCGATGGTAATCCACCGGAAAGCTAAAACCAGGCTTTTACAGGTCGTTTGAACATGGAACTTTCATTATTCACTCCTAGCCTATCGTACGATTTGTACGATCGTCTATTACACATCTACCGTAGTTCCACAAGCAATTATTAATAGGTGCCATGGTAAAGTGGTGATCACAGTGTTGTTTTCTCAGTCTCTAAGAGTGATAATAGAGCAGAAATTGTTTGCCTGATATCTTAAAAGATCCACGTATTAGTAACCACCGTATACAAGAGAGTATAAACGGAAAATTAGAGACCAAACTCCCAAAATTTTTCATTAATTCGCAAGGGATAATAACTGAAAGTAGCTGTCTTAGGCAGCTGCAATAATATTACATCTTCCAAAATCGTAGAAATGTCTGTTCTTAGCCCCGAGCGGAAATTTTTCGCTATAGTTGTTGTAAGACTAATACAGACTTTTACGTGCAATGTTTTGAAAGTTTAAATTAGTCTTGTCGATTCTGTCTTAATTTTTGTTTGTACATTCGGTTACTTCACACTTTCTTTATTCCCTATAGCACTGCAGTTTTGTCGTTGACAAATGACACGCGTCGGCAGAGCGAGGCAGTGTGTTGTTTGGTTGGTGCTTATAATGTCAACGCCAATACTTTGTGTCGCCAGTGTATGCGACAGTGCTCGAGATTTAACGAATATTTTTCGAGAAATGACTTTTAAGTCTGTATGTGAGGAACTAAGAAAAGACTTACTGTTATATTCTGATGTTATTACATTGTGAAACAACAACGTTTTATTATTTTTATAACCAGTTTTCTGGAAAGAATAAACACATAACGAAAGATAATATCACGAAAAGTATGTATTGGCATTGTATGGTCCGTGAAATCTTCCTTCATCTGTTGTGATCTATGATGTATGAAGCGTAAGAGATCGAAGATAAGCCGAGGTCTGTTCTTTTGAATATTGTAAAAGGTAGTCATAACTGGTCAAAAGAAAAAAATAACGTACAATTTACCAAATGGAATTCTAGTGTACGGACTTTTTATTTGTAACTAGATAACATACTCTGAATGTTTTAAGTTTTGTCCGCAACAGTCCAGACTGTGCTTTGTCTGCCGCCATTACGTAAGCGTATGGAGCGGCAATTTCAAACTGCAGAAATGCTCAGACACTAATTCTTTCGATCGATATTACAATATTTGAATTCAGAGGACAAGAACCCACAGGAATTTGTTATTTTTCTATTTTAACAGTGAAAATAACATTCAGTAGAACAGTCTTAGAGTTAACCTAAATGAAACAATTTTTATGGCTGGTGCGTAAGATTAATTTTTCTCAGAATAATTTATCAGTGACTTTAAATAAAATATTTACAAAACCAGTGTTGTTATGGGTAGAGGTTGTGGTGTGATATATTGTTTGTTTACGTGACATTAAAATGCTCAGCAGCACATAAATAAGAAATATCGGAGATCATTTCTTTTTTCTTTATTTCTTTCTTTCTTTCTAATACTACTGTTATTCTTGCTGCTACATTTTCATACGTTTTACAATAACACGTACACACCACCACAACTACTTTAAATAGAACCCCAAAAAAACCATTGCATGCTATTAGGGTGAGATGGAAGCTTTACTATGAAGCTGAGCAAGAAGCAGCACGAATAAGTTTAAACATTACAGAGGAATGTTGTACTAAAGTTGTTTCACGTTGAGACGAATTTGTTATAGTTATGCCTTATGCAGTTGTCAGTGAGAACATTACGCGTAGAAGATAGAGAATATTTTTTAGAACGATACTAGGTTTATTTCTGGTAGATACACTTTTACTGTCTAGAGTGTAGAATATGAATAATTTAAGCAAGTTTTTAACAGGATTTGTGACATACATTTTTTTCTACGAAGTAGCCTCTTCTCATTAGTTAAATAGGAAATCTATGGGAGCAACAAATGGTTCAAATGGCTCTGAGCACTATGGGACTCAACTGCTGTGGTCATAAGTCCCCTAGAACTTAGAACTACTTAAACCTAACTAACCTAAGGACAGCACACAACACCCAGCCATCACGAGGCAGAGAAAATCCCTGACCCCGCCGGGAATCGAACCCGGGAACCCGGGCGTGGGAAGCGAGAACGCTACCGCACGACCACGAGATGCGGGCTATGGGAGCAACATACGTAAATGGAGACAGTAGAACAATAACGTACTTCAGACAGGTAGTTGATTGCAACTTTAATTATAACAGGTACTCTCAAAGCGTAGTGTGACCTTTTCCTTGAAAACATCACTGGATGTTTTGGGTGATAGAGGAGGGATTGGGAGAAGATATTTGGTCAAATGTCTGTTCCTCAAGTTACCAGCAGAGAAACCTTGATGGCGACCCGAACCAGTGGTAGTATTATTACAGAAAACTGTTAAGTTACCACAGTACCTTTCGCTAATTACTGTTCAGATTGCAGTTGTGCATAGATTAGTTGTAGACTGTTACAAACCTTCTGAGATACTATTTCCAGTGTAATTCGTGTAAATCTCTAAAATGTGAATCGACAATTCATTTGAACGATTTATCTTCCCCCCTGAATTTCATTTTTGTGCCTGGAGAAAGGGCCGGATTTCATCTTAGTTGGAAATGACACAAATCATTTACATCTGACCAAGAACTATTTCCTTTCTTTTTCTTCGGTTTGAGTAAAGTATTCGTGGGGGAGCCACACCATGAGAGAAAGATCCGCGTACCTCATTAGGGATTTCGTGATAAATTGTTACCTTATGCGGTGGAATGTTGACTTCAGATACCTTCCACATATCATAATGGATATCTTCCGCTATTCACTAATCCGTATTCAGTACTTTATCATAAGAAGTAAGTCAGTTAGTAACATGGGGTAGTGACGCACAGCGCTACAATTTGTACATTATCGACTTAATTTGTTTCTAGATGTGACTGTGTGCTGGTCATAATGATCAAAATTATTTCCTTTTACAACAAGAGTAACTATGTATTACTTTTCAACTAAATAAACTTCAAGTTCTAAATAAAAGACAAAGACCCTAGGGACAATATATATTTAACATGTCATGAATAGATACCCTGGATTTCTCAGGTACAAAATCGACGTACGATTGTTTCCAAAGTAGCACTGCTTTTCTTTAGAGACGAGTTTTCTGAACAGTGTATCGAGTAACTCTTTGCGCCCAGACAGTCTGTGGCTCTTTCACAGGACGTACTTCGCACGATTACGTGTTCCTCAAATATAGATTCGGCCGCCACGGAGAACAGTTTCCATCATGGTTATGTATCCAAAAGCGGCCGCTCAGACCCATCTATGCGGCTCACCTTGACATTTCCACGGCTCCGCTACGAAGAGACTGCCGCTTGGTCCGGCTCGCTCTTCGCATGAACTAATGACTGGATTATAAGGCAGCGGTGAGAGATGTGGTCTTGCGTGCGATTCTACCATGACACTGTCGTGTTACGTAGCTTATATACCACCCAATTTCGTAGACATCAGGTTTCTTGTTTCATGGTCCAATTAGAGTTTCCAGATTGAACCAAACAGTCCTGTTTCTCCCACTGTACTGCCGACGCGCAGTAGGTGCTGGAAGTGTCGGCAAGTGTCGCTGCCGACGCGCTGCAAGCCCCCCTACTTTCCTTTCCGTTTCCCACGGTGCTGACGCGACTGTCTCGTAGCGGTGTGGGCAGCTTCCCACACATTGCAAGCATCTCTCACGTCGCTCGAATACAGATCTCGAGCTTAACCTCAAGGAAGTCGCATCTGCAGGTGAATTCCCGATGTGCTGGACTCGTGTATTTTCCTGTTTGTGCGTCCGACATGTTCTCTAAGGTAATTCATGTATGGTGGATTCTCGTAGAGGATGAATATCGACAATAGCTTATATTGATTTACCTGTTTCAACGAGAATGTTAGTTCCCGTTAGACCTTTTCATGTGTTCAGAACAGTATTAACATGAATAGTAGAGACCATTATCCGTGTTTGGTTGCAAGCGATGGCTTGAAAGCCACGAAGGACTAGTTACTCCTGAAACCAGAATGAACGCGTATTCATTTCCGAAAGTTGTGACAAAAGGAAACTCGGTGTAGCATTCCGGTAACAATTTTCCTGAAATATATAGATGAATCAGTCCTCACAAGAATTTCTCCCGCAATGTTAGATTACTAACGGAACACAAGAGCCTATACAGAAACTTCTAGAAGGCGATGTAGAGGTAGTCGTTACCAAGATCGTAATATCAAAATGCAGCTCTGCTTGCACTATCATAATCAAAATTGCTTTCATAAAAAGAAAGACGTACTACAAAAAAAATTCTGGCTTCGATTACTAATGAAAGAAACGTAAAGAAAAATCAGTTTACCTCTCCCGTACTCAGTGTACTTAAGTGTAACCATCTACAATTTAAGGCAGATTGTAACGCTAGCAAACTTGAGACGTTTCGGATTGAAGTACAGAGACAAACAGTTAAACTAAAACAGCTGCAATAACCAAATGTGATTAATAAGATGACAGTTTGGTACTCTGGTTGCTGAACGTGTAATTTGAAGGAAGCGAAACTATATTTCACAAGATGAATGTAAGTGCAAGGAAAACAGATGCCAAAGTTAGGATCTACAATGCTATAAACCTTATGGCCTGAAGTAAGAAACACTTCGCACGTAACACAGAACCCATCTTGAGTGAAATAGTCAACACCCTTAGACCGAATTTGGCTCAAGGTTACACAGTGCCAGGAGATGAGTTGTGTACTAGATAACGAATATAAAAGATGAGTTACACTGCACTGAGAAAGACAGTTCTATTTAGGAAACAAATTATGTAGGACTGAAAATACGAACGCATAGATTTTGATTGACTCAGACACGAATACATTCATTAGGAGTTGTACTGGCATAAAATTATGATATGGAATCAGTCAAGAAGTTTCTGAAAGTGTTCATCTGGAGCACAGTAATGTGCAGAAGTGAACTGCAGCCAGAAGGAAATCCGGCGAAGAAAAAACTGGAAGCATTTGAAGTGTGACTCTCCAAAAATGTTAGAAGTAAAGTTTATAGACAAGGTACCTTAAATAATTCGGTGACGAAGTAAGTTTGTGGGAACTCCTAATGGAACAAGGACGAAAGATCTGTGTCGACATCAAAAAATAGTGAAGGAAAAATTGAAAAGGCAGGCTGATTGTAGTATGCAAAACAGATTACGAGCACGTTGGGTTTAGTGACTACATACAGATGAAAAGATTAGCTCAAAAAAGGAAGACGTGAAGGCCGTCGTTCGCTCTCACTTCGTGAATTAATGCATGAAGTCGGGCATTACTAGAACAGTAATGGAAGCTGTAGGGAAAAAAGAAGAAAATCGGGAAGAAAAATGGTCTCTGAGTATAGAATGATAAACTAGAGAATGAAGTTGAAGAAAAAACGTGAAGAAAAACAAAACTTACGTCACAAATATACGTGATAATGCAGAAGAGTCGAGCGATACACGTAGAAAAGCGCAACCTGGTCAGCACAGTTGAGGGGAAAGCTCATCTGGAATCTTGGGACAGATTTATAGGAACTACAGAAAACGACGTGCATAGTAGACAAGTGGTGCTCTATAAATTCATGAAACAACTTACGAAGCTACCTGAATCACGGAAGACAGCGGAAGTGACGGCTCTACCAACGAGCAGGGAGAAATGTCCGGAACTACAAAATAATAAGCCAACTAAGTACTTCTCACAAATGCTACGCAAGACTCATTAACAATAGAATGAGAGGCACAGAAATGATAATAAATACACAGAAAGTGAAGACGGGTTCAATAAAGATCAACAGAGGAATGCGACTGGAGTGTAGCCTTTCACCACATGTATACACTGTGATCAAAAGTATTGGCCCACCCTTAGCCTCGATGACAGCTTCCACTCCCGCAGGCATACGTTCAATCAGGTGCTGGATGGTTTCTTGGGGAATTGCAGGCCATTCCTCACGGAGTGCTGCACTGAGCAGAGGTATCTATGTCTGTCGGTGAGGCCTGGCACGAAGTCAGAGTTCTAAAACATTCCAAAGGTGTTATATAGGATTTAGGTCAGGAGTGTGCAGGCCAGTCCATTACAGGGATGTTATTGTTGTGTAATCACTCCGCCACACGCCGTGCATTATGAACAGGTGCTCGATCGTGTTGAAAGATGCAATCGCCATCCCCGAATCGCTCTTAAATTGTGGGAAGCAAGAAGGTGCTTAAAACATCAGTGTAGGCCTGTGCTGGCACGCAAAACAACAATGGCTGCAAGCCCCCCCTCCATGAAAAATACCTCTCCATAACACCACCGCCTTCGAATTTTACTGTTGGCACTACACACGCTGGCAGATGATATTCACCGGGCATTCGCCATACCCTACCCACACCTTGCCATCGGATCGCCACATTTTGTGCAGTGATTCCTCACTCCACACAACGTTTTTCCAATGTTCAGTCGTCCAATGTTTATGCTCCTTACACCGCGAGGCGTCGTTTGGCATTTACCGGCGTGATGTGTGGCTTACGAGAAGCCGGTCGACCATGAAATCAAAGTTTTCTCACCTCCCGCCTAACTGTCATAGTACTTGCAGTGGATTCTAATGCAGTTTGGAATTCCTGTATGATGGTCTGGATACATGTCTGCCTATTACACATTACGACCCTCTTCAACTGTCGGCGGTCTCTGTCAGTCATCAGACGAGGTCAGCCTGTACGCTTTTGTGCTGTACGTCTCTCTTCACGTTTCCACTTCTGTATCACAACGTAAACAGTGGATCTCGGGATGTTTAGGAGTGTGGAAATCTCGCGTACAGACGTATGACACAAGTGACACCAATCACCTGACCACGTTTGAAGTCCGTAAGTTCCGCGGAGCGTTCCATTCTGCTCTCACGATGTCTAATGACTACTGAGGTCGCTGACATGCTAGTGGAGCAGAAGGCGCTAAGCTAGCTTAACACGTGTTAGCTAGCTTAGCGCCCTCGGCTTCGCTCGCGTAGACTGTATGTATAATCTGTACAGATTTGTTTTCTTTTTCCTTTAATCGAATTTTTATGTTGTTCATAAACTGCGACATCTTCCATACTTTTCACGCTTGTTAAGGCCATTGAAGCATGGTCATTTCCGAATGTACTTCTAACCATAAAGCGAGTCTGGTAGCTGTATATAGCACAGTTGAAGCTTAAAGATGGTTAAGGTTATTTTTATGTCTGTCCCATATACAGGGTGTTTAAAAAAGAATATGATTTTAAAGTTAATAACTACGAAACATGGGACGTGCGTTCTTATGCTGATATTTCCAAAGAAACTTTCATCCCCTAATATACCTTTCTTTATTTTTAACTGAGGAGTCAAATATCAGTTTTCACAGATTTAGATTTAAAATGTTTTAATATAACGAAATTTTCATAAAAATTTTCATCCACTGTTTCACCCCCATAAGGGTTGAATTTTCAAAAACAGTGAAACGCCTGTTTTTATTACCAACGGAGAAACCAAATGCCAGTTTTCATTGAATTACCTTGAAAAACTCTTCCATAAGAAAATATTTCCCCAAACATTTTTATCCTCTGTTTTACCTCCATGGGGACTGAATTTCCAGAAACGGTAAAACAAGTACTTTTTTATTTCCAACCGAGAAGCCAAGTATTTTTTATAGTTATTTTTGAAAATGCTTCCATAGTGAAATAATTTCACAAAGCTTGTCATCCCCTATTTCATTCCCTTGGGTGGTTGAATTTTCAAAAACACTGAAAAGCGTTTTTTTTTTCATTTTCATTTCCGTCTGAGAAACCAAATACCAATTTTCGTAGTTATAGCTTCAAAATTGTCTTAACGACACATTTTCAAAAAAGTGGAATTTCGAAAAATCCTTTCTGAAACGACACCTACAGCATAAGATCAACATCCTCTCCAAATTTCAGGTTTCTATCCATAGCTGTTTGGGCTGGGCCATGACGATTCAGTTTCATGACATTGTCTTATATGTATATAGTATACCGCCTTACAGAAAATGATCCCAAGCAGCAATATAAAGCCTAAATAAAATATGTAAGAAGTTCAAAAAATGGCTCTGAGCACTATGGGACTTAACATCTGAGGTCATCAGTCCCCTAGAACTTAGAACTACTTAAACCTAAGTAACCAAGGACATCACACACATCCATGCCCGAGGCAGGATTCGAATCTGCGACCGTAGCAGTCGCGCGGTTCTGGACTGAAGCGCCCAGAACCGCTCGGCCACCGCGGCCGGCTCTGTAAGAAGTATCATTTACAAATTTGTCACAAAATTAACAGCTTACTAAGGGAAATTTTCAGTACGCTCCACAAAAATACTAGATGAACAATCAATAGAACATGTGGCATTTTTAACTGTTGGCCTACGTTGTTAGCAATGAATATGACAATGTCATTAATCAAGTTTCAAGGAATTCTACACAGTAATCGCTACCCGCATTCAAAAATGCGGAATAAAATCTTGGACATTAACTGAGAAAACCGAAAAATCAACATAGTCGGCTAAACTGAAATTTTTAAGGAAAGTCGAAGGCTGTAATCTGAGATCAAATACAGAAGAATAACGAACAGGATGGGGGAAGGAAGGTTAGCTAGACAAGTAACTAACCGTAGACCACTAGGAAAGAGGGATGTAGGAGGACCGAGAATCTGGTGGCTTCAGTGAACACAGAACAGGCTAAAAGCAGCTATATGTTTGTAGGGTGGCAGACAAGTGAGTGCGCAAAAGAAGCGGTGGCCGACCGGCAGCTACTCGCTGCTCTGGAGCAGGTGATCGGCAACAAGACGAGACAGGGCCAGGGTTGCGTGGGCGGCGTGTGCTGGCGCGCTGCCGGCACTGCCGCGACACGGCCGGCTTATCGCGAGGATGCCGCGATGTAGCCACTGGCAAGTTCCAGCGTGAATCACACCTGCGTTGTGAGGCGCAGTACAGCCGGCGGCGAACTCATTGCACGTACACCCTTTCCTACACGTGTAGCCAGCTAGTGAAGTAATGATGTGGTCATGTATGTAGCAACGACCTGACCCGTGGATATCTTTCTTGTGATTCTGACGCCTGTGGGATTATTATTATTATTATTATTATTATTATTATTATTACTAGTTCTGTGTTTTATCCGAAAGAGGTGCAGCTATTTCGGAGTATATTAGGACGCGAAACTAGGCGACTAGAGTACGTAACATTCTCTAAGAATTATTGAGTTTCTTAGGAGAACATGGTGTGACAAAACTATTCCATACACATGAATTGTGAATAAAAACTCCTCGCGTCATCTTTTTCGTGTTTTAAATAAGTTACACCATATATTTGCTCTTAGGAAGGTTGTATTTTCCTGTTCTGTGGCATGTTAGGTTTCGTATTTCGCGAATAGACAGCGGGAATATGCGAGAAACGGCGGAAAAAACAGTGAAAAACTTACTGAACAAACAAGGAAAAAGATTTTAAAAGGTCAGCATACGTTGATTTATTCACATTGTAGTCGCGCATCACTTCACTCGAAGCGCGCATCAAAGATGTTTATCACATAGTGTCAGAGATCTTTTTAAGAAGTTCATATATTCAGGGAATAAATTTAAAATAAGTCCTTAAAATTACTAAAGTAGCTGTGGCTGGCGAATTTAAAATAGATTCAGGCTTCCGGACTTCGTGGCGATATATTTACAATTGTTCTGACGGATTTACGGTCTTAGCATTGGCTTGATTGTGTAGTACTACCAAATTGTTTTCTATCTTGTTGATCACCTGTTCGATATCTAGCGGCTTTTGTGCAATAACTGTTTTTTCAAAGTGGTTGATTCTGAAACCATTGAGTGTTCATGGAAACTGATTTTGAAATTTCTACCTGTTTTCCCCGCACATTAGGCGGGACAACTGGGACATAATTCTTCAAGCACTCCACTGCTGTTGAGTTGTCAAATGGGATGCTGGCAAATATTTTTTCTTCTCTTAGTGTGGCGCTATGTTGCTATTTTTGTATTTGTGTGTGTCCAAATTATAAATTGTCTCGACTGTGTCACCACTATTTATAGCAATGCTTTCTATGGTGTCCAGTTCCGTCCTAAGGCTGCTTTCTTCAAATTGGAGTGTGCGTTATGTTGCATGGTCCTAAAGGCAGCATGTTTGTGTGTACTGGTATGGCATAATGACTTGCCAGTTGTTATATCTCTGCAAACTGAACTTAAGATCCAGGAAATGTATGCTGTGCTTTCGTTTTCCTCATGCTCTTCCGCCAATTTTATATTTTTATGGAAAGAATTGAGTACTGCAAGTAGTTCCTCAGCCTCTTCTTTCGCGCCATCATATAGTATCAATATATTATCAACATACATCCTGTAATAAACTATTTTACTTTTGAGCCTGCTGTTTTCTTTAAAGAAATTACTTTCCAGATGATTGAGAAATATATCTGCCAGGAAACTTGATTACTGCTGACCATGACAAGACACTGTAAGGAAGTTGCAAGATATGGATAAAACTTAATAAATGTATTCCACCTGGTGCTGAAGATTTAGTGGACGAGATCCAAGAGGTCTATTTTAAGAACATGTAAACTGCTGCATTTTATTCAGCTGCTACAGCTCTGTGAAAGTTTGTGAGCGTAGATTCAAGGAGAGTAGGAAATGAAGTAGTAAGCCTTAGGGGGAAAACAATTAAATAAAGAAAACCCAACAACCAAAACAAAAGCAGTTTCTTTGAAAGTTCTTCTAATTAGATACATTTGAAGTAAAAGCCTGCTGCTGAAAAACATTCACTACGGTGTTCCACCAGCCCGTGGACTGAAGTATTTTTGAATCCGTGGCCTGCAGTCCCCTAGGTAGTCGAGACTGTCAGTGTCTTCGGCGGCGACTCCTGACGTCATCCAGCGTGTGACGACGCCTTGAAAGTCTCAACTGGTCCCATTCATGCTTAGTTGGATCCTTGTCGGCAGATACCGCAGACGATTCCGTTCGGTTGCTGCCAGCGTCCTGGAGTACGGTGTTTTCGGGGTTGACGCGGTGCCGTTGTGTACGCTGATTGCCCGGCAAATTTCCGCGCTGAAAGTACTACTCAGCGGTAAGGTGAATATGTGCGAACGGTCAAAGCTGTGAATGACCCTTCGAAGGATGTTGACGTGTTGAACAGTGTGGAAAAGCCGCACTGGCCCATTCACGAAGGGTAGACCCACAGTGTTCGGTGTACGCCGATATAAAAGTTCCTGACAGACTAAAAGTGTGTGCCACTGGAACACCAGACCTTTGCCTTTCGTGGGCAAGTACTCTACCGAGCGAGCTACACAAGCATGACGCACTACTACTCCTCACAGCTTTACTTCCGCCAGTGCATCTCCTCGCATCCAAACTTCACAAAAGGCAGGTTATGTTCAGAGTCGTGCTCGGGTAGCTCAGTCGGTAGATCACTGGCCCGCGAAAGTCGAAGGTCTCGAGTTAGTCTTCGGTCCGGACACATTTTTAAGCTACCAGGAACTTGCAACGCATATTTGCTTCTGCGTTCATTACACAGCTGGTTGTACTAATTACGGTCAGAAACCCCCTTATCGTGATTGGTTAGCGAAGACACGAACAGTCCTATACCCCTACACAAATTACTTAAAATTCAGCCGCCCTCAGTAACTCGGCCACCATTGTTAAGAATCTCAGCTTGCAGTAGGCGGCCGGTTACCCGGCAGCCTACAGACGCCACGCTACGTTTGATTCGCCGCGCCGACAGTGCGTGGTGATCTCATTTTCCGGCTGTGAGCTCAGCGCGGTGGTGGCCTTTCGGTCTGCGCTTAATTGCAGCCGAGGTGACCGCAGCCGCCTTTGACTTTCTAGATGTCTGCTCAGGAATCCAAACTATTGGCTGCCCTCTCCATCTGGTGGTATTGAGCGCCTCTTAGTAAACAGGAAATCGTTAATTTCGTTTCGCGACTGCCATTGACGTGTATCTTATGTACTCGCAGTATTTTAAGCGATTGCGTCTGTTTCCTACATCTACATATATACTCCGCTAGCTACCAAGCGCTGTGTGGCGGAAAGTCATATTCCCCCCGTTCCACTCGCAGATCGCGCGAGGGAAAAGCGACTGTCTGAACGCCTCAGTACGAGCTCCAATTTCTCTTATTTTTTAATGGTGATCATTGCTTGATTTGAAAGTTGGTGGTAATAATAATATATGCTCTACATCCTCGGGGAAGATCGGCTTTTGGAATTCAGTGAGCAGCCCCTTTCGTTTAGTGCGTCGTCTATCTGCAAGTGTGGTCCACTTAAAACTTTCTAAGAGATTTGTAATCCTGTCGAGATCCCTGAATATACCAGTCACCAATCTTGCCGCTTTTCTTTGGAGCTTCTCAAACTCTTGAATCAGACCCAACTGGTAAGGGTCCCATACAGACGAACAATACTCTTAAGACTGCACGAACTAAAGTCTTGTAAGCAATTTGCTTTGTTGAAGGACTGCATCGCTTGAGGATTCCACCAAACAATCGCAATCTAGAGTTCTTCTTGCCCGTTACTTGAGTAATATGATCATTCCATTTGAGATCATTTCGAATAGTCACACCCAGATACTTGACGGATGTTACCACTTCCAACGACTGGGCATTTATTTTGTACTCGTACATTAATGGGGATTTTCGCTTTGTTATACACAGTAGGTTACACTTACTGATATTGAGAGATAACTGCCAGTCATTACACCACGCATTTATTTTCTGCAAAACATCATTGATTTTTTCACAACTTTCATGTGATACTACTTTCCTATAGACCACAGCAGCATCGGCAAAAAGTCCAATGCCGCTAATACCACTATCCAGATCGTTTACGTAAAGCGTAAAAAGCAGCGGTCCTATTACGCTGCTCTGCGGCACACCTGATGTTACGCTTGTTTCTGTTGAAGTGTCTCGTCTATCCAACCGCATAGGTCATCGGGTAGACCTTAAGCGCGCACTTTATGGAGCAAGCGATAGTGCGGAACTGAGTCGAACGCCTTTCGAAAGTAGAGGAATATGCCATCAACCTGGGAGCTGGTATCTAGAGCGCGTTGTATAACATGCACAAAGAGGGCCAGCTGTGTCTCGTATGACCGCTATTTCCTAAAACCGTGATGGTTTCTGCACATCAGCTTCTTAGTCTAGAAAGGTCATTATGCCTGAAGACAAAATATGTTCCATGATTCTACAACAAATCGATGTCAGTAAAATTGGCCGGTAATTCTGAGCATCCGATTGTCTACCCTTCTTATAGATTGCTATGACCTAGGCCTCCTTCCAGTCCCGTGGAACATCTCGCTGTTCCAGTGTTCTCTGATAGATGACGGATAAGTATGGTGCTATATTTGTAGCATAGTCAACATAAAATCTTACGCGGATACTGTCAGGGCCAGATGACTTCCTGGCGTCTAAGGATCTTAACTGTTTCACAATCTCAGATACACTAAACACTGTCAGCCATACTTACGTTTGTTAGATATTTGAAAAGGGGGATGGTGCTGCAGTCTTGGTACCGTAAACGAGTTTTTGAAAGCTAGGTTTAGAATTTCGGCCTCTATTTATCATCATCCATCACATTACCCGTACTGCCAGCAAGAGAAGGTATTGAATTATTTGTAGCGTTCATAGATTTTACGTACGGCCAAAATTTTTTTGGGTTGTTTTTAGAATCTGCAGATAAAATATTGCTCTCAAATTCGTTAAAAGAATGTCTCATTGACCTTTTGACAGCTGCTTTCATTTCGCATAATTTCTGTTTGTCAGGGGCAATGACTACGTTTAAAACGACTGGTTGGTATCATCTTTTTAAACTTTGGCGTCCGTTAAAAATCGGTGGCAGTTGTTACTCTATTAAGCGAACACGTTTCTTAATTTCTGTTAAAGGTAATGAATATCCCGTGAAGTGAAGCTCTTTCGTGTTTTCCCTTTCTCTCATGGTAATTTGTACTGTCACCGAAGGAATGGCGAAACTGTCTAAATAGTGTTCCTTCTCTTTGACATTGCGAACACAGCGGCTTGAAAGTCTCTAGGTCAGTGGTTCTCAACCTTTCTTAGACTATTACCCCTGAGTGCAGTCAGACATTAGCTAGTACCTCCGCCCTCTCCCCGCCATCAGTTTTTATCACCAACTTTTAACACTAAATAAACTGTAGAATGAAAGACTTGTCTCGGAAAACGTTCATTTTTAAGATGATGAAAGATGAATCGTGTTTATTTCGTGTGTGTGTGTTAGAATGAATGACGAAGTAATTCGTGGTGCGTCGCAAGTGGTACCCACAATTCCTTCTCAGAAAAGAAAGCTAACTATCCAAAATTAGGTTACGCACTTGTTACAAAACATACTGCCCCTGCATTACTCCTCTCCATTGCGGCACTAGCTTGACTTGCAAAATGCAATCCTATTTAAAATCAAACAAGTTCAAATGTGTGCACTACACTTACTGTTCGTAAATAGCTTCTTTGCTGCACTCCTTACTTCTGAACTGGCAGAAATTGTTCAGAGCGTTAATGCTGTATGTCAGACGACACACACTCAAGGAAGTGGTGGTGGTGGTGGTGGTGGTGGTAGTAGTATTAGCAATAATAGTAATAACAACAAATACTGTGTACAGCACTATAGTAGCCCTTATGCAGTTACTGCTGTCCCGTGCTGTCAGTTCATTCATCTGTTTCGAAGCGAGCAATGAAACCATTTTTGGACTACTGAGAAAAAGTAATTATTGATAAAAAATAATCAATATTCGAGTCTTACAAAATAGTGATAATCGTAATGATCTTACGAAAATAATTTAGTTTCATGACTGAAACAGAATCGAATCGTTTAGTTTTACCCCTCAGGAGGTATTTAACCCAGGGTCGGGACCACTCCTCTAGATGCTACAGTGCGCCACTGACGTATGTAGTGAAAGGAATCGCTGAGTCGGCCAATTCAGCAGTATCACTGCACATGGCAGACACAGAACGCGCGCAAACGTAGCACCAAACGAAGTCGTGAATTTATGTCAGCAGTTCGGCCCACGTGAGTCTAAATTAGTTCAAAGAGGAGTAAGTCACAGGGAACTGCACCATCTGGCAGGGCGATCTCGAACGGGGATCTCAGGCAGGATGCAACAGCAGCAAAGGAAATGGCCAGCTGATAAGGAGGAAGATGTCACTGTATTCTACCTTTACTTTCTCGCCTTTCAAGTGTCACTGTGCTAGCAGACTCGGCTTGCCTACATGAGATCTCACGACGTAACGACCAAGAACTCTTCTCCTTCCGACGCAACCGTCTTATACGTCGAGCGAGGCACGCGGAACCACTACACAGCCGTGATGGATTAAGGAATCAGGTTTTAAGATAGAATGATCTCCATTACGAACCAGTAACACTTACCGCTAGTGAACCCTTTGTTCACCGATAGTTACTATGCGTAACAACATTTTTTTTGGACGATTGGCTAACTTACCTTGGTGTGGAACGGAACCGCGATACTTGCCAGTAACCTGTAGCAGCGGGTTGCTAACTTGGCCAGTATCATGTTACATCAGCTGTTAGATGAATCACCAAGTACCTGGACAGCCTTCAAAATTATGTTTTGTCCACCGCGAAGTCTCGCTTCGTCAGCTTTCGAACTAAAAAACATAATCCTATGTTGTTTGTCTGTAGCCGTTTCCAACTAAAAGTCTGATCTGCCAGAATCACGCTGTATCAGTTACATGACGAATTGCCAAGTAGTGACAAATTGTGGCACTGCAAAATGTGGCATTTTCCTGATGTGACTGTAAGCAATGCCAGCATAATATTAAGCGAAATTTATGCAGAAGATAGAACGAGTTTGAAATAGCTCAGAGCTGCTGTCATCGCAGGACTTGGGGCGGCGTCAGTGTTCACCAACAAGAGCAAACAAATCGCTACGGATCAGCTTTTAGAAAACATACGTCCAAAAATCCAAACATGTATACGAAGCAGAACATACCTGCCAAAGGAACATAAGAAGTGTGCATTGTGCAGCACAACGAGGTGCCCCTCATCGTGCGAAAGGCATGCACCAGAAAGTGGTTGTGGACTATAAGTAATTTTTTGCAAACACAAAGTGAACAATCCCTGATTTATCAGTTATTAGTGAAACAACTTACGATAAAAATGCCCTAAAACATTCGTTTTGAAAATACTTGTACTTGCGTTAATTTGTCATGTAAGAGTATTTCGTCGTACCGATGTTTAAGAAAATAGTAATTATAAAAAGAATTTTATTGCTGATAAACAAAAGGTTAAAATAATGAATTGCATACCTCACTGAGTGGACGGTCGAGTCACAAACTGTTTTACCTTTAACAGAGCACATTTTTAGTTTCCTGATCACAGTTACGGAAGCATGCTTTTCGTATTTGGTAACGTTGCCAGTAAGTCACTTCAACTCTCGCGGTTGTGCACCACCAGATGTGCCCATGGAGTTCAAAATGTTCAAATGTGTGTGAAATCTTATGGGACTTAACTGCTGAGATCATCAGTCCCTAAGCTTACACACTACTTAACCTTAATTATCCTAAGGACAAACACACACACACACACACACACACACACACACACACACACACACACACACACACACACACACACACCCATGCCCGAGGGAGGACTCGAACCTCCGCCGGGACCAGCCGTGCCCATAGAGTCTCACCAACAACTAAAGCTCAATCGGATGGGTCCCACAGCTTAAAATACCATTGCCATTATGAACATCTGAATTGCGCGCGCGCGCGCGCGCGCGTGCGCGCGCCCACACACACACACACACACACACACACACACACACACACACACACACACTCACTGTCCAGTCACATTAAAGTGACCACCTGTCTGAAGCTCAGATAATCACCTTTTGCAGCACGGACCGCTGCGAGACGTGTAGAAAGGTAGCGATAGGGACTCTGAGTCATGCCGACTCTAGTGCCGTGGTCAGCTGAGCAAGGTTTCTCAGTTGAGGATCCGTGTCGCGAACAATCCGATCGAGCTGGCCCCACAGATTCTCGACTGTGTTGAAATCGGGGCATATTGTTGGCCAGGGAAGTGCGGTTAACTCATCCTGGTGCTTCTCTAAACACACATGTACGCTGCAAACTGTGGGACACGCTGCATTATCCTGCTGGTAGATGCCATGGTGCCTAGGAAAACAAACTGCACGGAGATGGACAGGGTCCCCAAGGATGGTTGGTTGCTTGCGTTTATCCATTGCGCCTTCCAGACCGACGAGATCACTCAGGGAATGCCACGAAAACATTCCCCAGGCTAAAACGCTCCTTCCTCCTGCTTGGACCGTTTCAACGGTCGTTGCAGAATGTTTGCAGCAAACGTTTCTGCCCGTTGGATCATGAAACGTGATGCCTCTGGAAAGGCCAAATGTTCCCGTTCGGTGGACATCCAGCTGCAATATTAGCGTACAAATTCCAGTCTTCGTCGTCGATGAACATAATTCAGCTTGGCTGCATGAACTAGCACTATTGTAGTCCGGGAAACACAGATAAATCAACAATGAATCGTCACGCAATGTCACCAAGAAACCGTCAAATTTGTTTCTCCAATGGTATGTTTTTTTTAAAAACTAAAAAGACCCAGTCACTGCTATGCTAGAACGTACAAAGAAACCATAGAGCTTCAAAAGCACGTAAATAAAATTAGCGGCAAAGGAGGATCTAAATTAGACAAATTGTCGGTCATGGTGCTAAACGCAGCAAACGGTGCAGACTGCCCTCTATTCCTATATCCCGTAATAAATGACTGCATGACTCCGAGATGTCAGACAGCGGTCTGATGTCGCTTAGCGACCGTTGCGTCGGTACGTATTAACAGTTGGGTCTGCTGAGCTTCTCTCTGTTTGAAACTATCTGAATCTTTACACACTGTAATGTCCCCAGCACTGGCACTGGGAGTCGAAAAGTTGGGCAGAGATACATGCCTTGGGCCATGGCCTAATATCCGTAATACAAAAATGAGAAAGTACGCAAATACCAGAGTGTAGTTCTGCGTTAATGACCACGCAGTTTCATCGTGTAGTACAGGCTTCCTGAAGGAATTGCATACCGTTTGAAAATCTCGGTTTTGAGAACATAAACATGTTAGCAAAAATATTTCTTTTCCCACGTAAACATTTTGTGCCGTCAGCAATATACCGCCGCCACCACCACCACCCACCACCACCACCACCACCACCACCACCACCACAACCACTTCACTATATAAATTAATAATTATGTGTATGCAATTATGCAGTCATACACTCAGTACTGTTTTTCAGAGTTTCTGCATGCAGACAGTATTCACTCGAGACATCTCGAGTTTTCAAATCATTGGGACGCATGAGTATATAAGCTTTTTATTGTCACTAAAAATTTTAAATTGTATGAAAGAAAAAATCGGGAAACTATGACGTATCTCTTTTAACTGACAATAAGTGCAGTAATTTTGTCAGCCAAATAACTTGAATATTTCTACCTCTGACGAATCTTTCAAGCTGCCCGTGCCAATTAAATCGGATTTAAGTTGCAGGTTTATGGAGAAAGAGGCAGCGCGGTATGACAATGGTCCTGAAGTATTTTCTCTGCTTTAATGATTACTTTTTCGGCTTATGTTGCGTTATTTAGTCGTACAATCCAGTTCTTCTCTTTGACGTGTCAGCGTTCATGTAACTTTTTAACAAGCACTCCGTCAGTTTTATATAATATACGGGAACCTAGTTGGAGCTTTGTTACGCTCCTTGTTCTGGATTCAAATATTCTCAATAAAAATTAATTTTTGAGGTGGTAAGTTTCGAATTACTTTCGTCGAAATCCAGCTGGAAAAATTTATAAAATCCATTTTGTCTCGAAAGTGTCTTGTTGAAAAAACTGATATTGTAATTTAATGGTGTGCTGTATAAAAACACATTAGATTCAGTATTTACTGTCCTAAAACTATTGCTTCCCTTAATATTGTCATGAAGCTTTTAGTTCAAAGAAGGGTAGCACGTTTTGTATTATCGCGAAATATGGGAGGAAGTGTCACTGAAATGATGTAGGCTTTTGCTGGACATCATTGAAAGAAAGGCATTTTTAGTTGCGACGGAATCTTCTCACGAAATTCCGATCGCCAGCTTCCCCTCCGAATGCGAAAACATTGTGTTGACACCGACCTACATAGGGATAAAAGATCATCACGATAAAATAATGGAATTCAGAGCTCGTACGGTAAGATATAGTTGTTCTTTGTTTCCGCGCGCTATACGAGATTGGAAGAAAAGAGAATTGTGAAGGTGGTTCGATGAACCCTCTGCCAGGCACTTAAGTGTGATTTGCAGAGTATCCATGTAGATGTAAAAAAACTTTTTCTTCCTCCTTTAATGTTCTTTCTTTTAGATGATGACTAACTGAAACCCTCAGCTGCCGACAGGTGTTGTTGATATACCTCGATGTGGACAGCTGAAAATGTGTGCCCCGACCGGGACTCGAAACCGGGATCTCCTGCTTACATGGCAGACGCTCTATCCATCTAAGCCACCGAAGACACAGATGAATAGCGCGACTGCAGGGACTTAACCCTTGCACGCTTCCCGTGAGACTCGCATTCCCAACTGTCCACAATTCTACATATGTACAGTACCTTATAGACATTTGCCCATCCACTCATTACTCACGCACGCTTTGGCGATTCCCGTAAGTGTTTGGGCAACCTGTGCGCATTCGCATAGACGAAGGTCAATGGCTGGGTAGCCTTTAACTATATATATGAAGACAATAACTGCTCTTGAAAGAACAGATACTGTTGATGACCGTGCAGCTTTTCCCTGGAATAGATGATGACTAACTGAAACCCTCAGCTGCGGACACGTGTTGTTGATATACCTCGATGTGGACAGCTGAAAAAGTGTGCCCCGACCGGGATTCGAACCTGGGATCTCCTGCTTACATGCTTACATTGTAAAGATGTAATGGAACAGTGTACTACGATTAAAGTGGACCCTCTAGTGTCCCGTACCAAAAGCGCAGTGTTACGTAAGAACAGCAGAACATGGCGACGAGCGCCCACGTCCGCCTACTCTCTGTAACAAAAGCTGTCACGCATTCAGCTACTTCCTTTATTAAAGCTCCATCGCGCTACGCGCACATTGTTAGACAGGAGACATAGGAACCTCTGCCATTTACGCTATGACAACCTAACAGGCTTTGTTGATCAAATGAGATCGCACTCGGACCTTTGGAGAAGGCCAGAGCCCTGGATATCAATATACGTTATAGCGTTCGCAGTCTGTGGTTTCATATCAGTTCGTTGCAGCTTTTTAATGATCCGATATGTTTGTAAAGACGAAACTTATTTACTCAAATTGTCTTGTAAAGTCATCAGATGATTAAAACGACTTGCAAAATGATTTAGATAACATATCTGTATGGAGCAATAAGTGGCAATTGACCCTGAATAAGGAAAAGTGTGAAGTTATTCACATGAGTACTAAAAGAAATCAGCTAAATTTCGATTACGCCATAAGTCACACAAATCTGAAGGCTGTAAATTCAACTAAATACTTAGCGATTACAATTACAAATAACCTAAATTGGAACGATCAAGCGATCACACAGATAATATTGTGGGTAGAACAAACCAAAGAGTGCGATTCATTGACAGAACACTTAGAAGGTGCAACAGGTCTACTAAAGAGACCTCTTACACCATGCTTGTCCGCTCTATTCTGGAGTATTGCTATGCGGTGTGGGATCCGCTTCAGGTGGAACTGGCGGATGACATCGAAAAAGTACAAAGAAGGGCAGCTCGTTTTGTATTATCGCGAAGTACGGGAGATGGTGTCAAAGACGTGATACGTGAACTGGAGTGGCAAACATTAAAACAAAAGCGTTTTTCGTTGCGACGGGATCTTCTTATGAAATTTCAATCACCAGTTTTCTCCTCCGATTGCGAAAACATTCTGTTGGCACCCACCTACATAGGGAGAAATGATCATCATGATAAAATAAGAGAAATCAGGGCTCGCACAGAAAAATTTAAGTACTCGTTTTTCCCGCGTGCCGTTAGAGAGTGGAACGGTGGAGAGACAGCTTGAAGGTGGTTCATTGAACCCTCTGCCAGGCACGTTATTGTGGATAGCAGATCAATTACGTAGATGTATCACCAAAAAGTGTCCAAATGCTTCCTAATCCACGGTAGTAATTTCGTTCAGGTAGAGCTGCATTTCATTATAGAGTGAGTTAAGAGCTACTACAGGAAAATGTCCGATCTCGTTTTCAAACTAGTACCACTACCGCCACCACTGTTTAGAGATGAATGATACCAAATGATGCCACATACCGTCCTTTAACAAGGAAATAGTAGATTAGGTATCTTTCGAAGATTTTGACCATATTAAAGAAACGCAGCAAACACGTTTCAGTTGTATACTTCAGTGACTAAAACTATCCTATGTTGCCATTTGAGGGTAAATTAACATTGAATTTTATTTTGGTTTGATGGAATTGTTACAGTATTATAGCCTTCAGTATTGAAGCAATTTCAGAGAATATATTATGTCAAATAGTTTCCACTTCGGTCTACTTTGAGGCCTCGGTCGCTTCTAGCTATGTAGCCAAGTGGAAAGATAGCTGTCGTGCAGTATTCATTTTTTGTCACGTGACCACTGCTTGAATAGAAGGAATAATAATGTTCAGAGAGAACATAACGTACAGCTCCAAGCTAAGCGCAATCTTTCAAGTCATTGAGATCATGATGAAACCAATTCACTTCGCTTTTTGAGTTCTACATATTCTTCTTAGTGCCGCAAAAATTATGGACAACACATACGTAATGCTGTAGTATTGTTTTATGTAATCAGGAGTCTTATTATTCTCGATATCGTGATCCATCTTCGGTTGACTGGGACAGCGTACAGTACAACCTCTCGTAATTAATAGAAGAGGAGGGAAACTGCCACCCGTGTTGCTGTAAACTTAAAAAACAGTCCGATTAGCAATCCTCCAACTTAATATCACTGCACATGTACTCCCATTGAGCGTATTTGGGACATGATTGGATGTTGTCCGGTAGTGTTACCGTTACCAGCGACATTTTGCGGCAGCAGGGAGCGGTGTGCCGAACATTGTAGCCAACGATGACTCCAATCTCCATAATGGAATCTACACACAACTTAAACCTTGCAGCGTAACCATGAAGTGTAGCTACAGTATGCTGTGAAAGAAACTGAAACTAGGTTCAACCATAGGACTAATAGTGATTAACAAATTTAAGCTTCACAAGCTATGTAATGTGTTTATAAATCTTCATTCGTTATTTGCTTCAGGGTGGTGTTATTTCCCACATCTATAGTTCTACATGTATATACCAGACTGTATCTAAAAGTATTTTTTCTGTATTTGATGTAACTTCACAAAGTGTGCTATTGCAACTTCACAAAGTGTGCTATTGCTTTTCTGATACACCAGTTGTTTTGACCCGATAGATCTTCCAAGCATCAGACGCTGCTATCTTAGTATTCTGAACACGTGTCATTCAATTCTCTTCTGTATTACTAAACAGTTCAGATGAACTGTTGATACCATAACGGCCTCTGCTGATCCATAGTTAAAGGAGTAAAGTCTGTTTATCTCGATCTAACTGCTGAGATTCAGTTGGTCTCTTACTAAATTTTGAGTATGTGGAGCTGTCACTGGATGCACTGTAAACTCAGGCGAAAGACTTCTTACATCTGGGCCGACCCGTTGCCAAAACAGCTGATAGAGACGTATGCTTCCGATCGGTTACGTACGAATTCACTATTAGCGACTACCGCATTGCGTGGTTAGCTAGATATGTTAAATAAAATCCTGTAGGTAATTACGGTAATTACTCCAGCGTCGGAAATCTTCCAGTAATATTGAAAATAATAATAAGCTAACGTAGTTGTTAAAGGTCAGCAAAAGGTGGTAGGACTTCACGCACACCAACATAAATAGTGATTATTAACGGTTTTCCCCTGCTCCACCTCACTCGTTATTGTGTATTTTTCTTGAACGCTGTTCCGTTGTAGGAACTACGTTCCAAGAACCAGATACTCTTTCTGATTGACGTGCCCCACGACATCTTTCATGTTTTACTCTTGTTAGTCGCCCCTGCTGTCTAGTCATGTAACTGTGATGACTTAGCAAAATGGCAGTGACCAGGTGTCTGATAGGAAAGCGTCCAATACAGACGCTTTCAGCGCCCTTTAACCCTGCCGCCTAATGCCATTGGAGCCACTTAAGATAATCAAATTCCAGCTAGACACATCGTTTGTCACAGGCAGTGTCACTGTCAAAGTTATTTGGCGGGTCTTCTAAATGTGTCGGGTCTGTGCGACGTTGTAATGGAACACCAACGCTTGCTCTTAGCGGAATATAAGCTAGGATCAAATTTGTGACAAATGAGAGCAGCAACTGGGTGCTGAGCTTTGTCTCAGGTCTTCAGTGGCAGCGTGCGGAGGGAGGAAGGTGCTAGTGCTATAGCATCCTTGGAGAGCATCTGTGGAGCTTGACTGTATGAATGTGGTGGTGGTGGTGGCTTCGGGTCTGCAATGAGGCATGCTCGAGTAGAACAAATAGTGGCGCACTGCCTGTGGGCGGGTGTCCGGGTTAGGGGTCACAGTGTAAAGTTACTACAAATAACCGATTATGGGTGCCTTTCTTCTCTCCTCTCTCATTAAAATATTGCGCTACATTACCACCATTCATTCTTTCTCAGCTAGGTGGTTTTTCCCAGAAGCAACGTATCAGACGTCAAAAATCAGAGAATGAGGCAAAACGCCAGAGTATAAGACAGTGATCAAATGCAACTACTAGGGTACGGTCGGTTGAATCGGTCTAAATAGACATATTTTCACAACGGAATTTCATCGCATGTCTACTACTGGGGTGAATCACCTAAAACTTATTTGCGGAAATGGAAAGCGCTATTGATGTGCGGTTTTCACAGAATGGATTGGTAGTCAGGTGCTCGTATTGTTAGCCAATCAACAGAATGTAATAACACTTAGAAAGTTTATTTATTGTGCAAACATACACTTTTTTGATGGGATGATGCCTATTGATATTAACAAACCAGAAGTAGGGTAAATTTGAATGTCAGTGGTGTTTGTTGCAGGATTCTAGTGCGAGTCGTACAGGAGATCGTATTTTGAAAAGTTGCCACACCTATACTTGTACAATATCTGTGGTAGCACACACTAAATAACAACAAAATTGTGCATACATTAGTAATATGGATTCTGATGAGGAACCAGACAATTAACCATCATAGGTTGTGTTCAAAATGACCACCGGCAGCGACAATACACGCTTCCAGTCTGGTATAGAAAGACTGCTGCACACGTGCTATCATTTCAGCGGAGATGTCCTAGCAGGCAGCAGTAATAGGTTGTAGGAAGCGTCTTTCCCCACAGTAAAATGTATACAGGCGTCAAATGCAGGGAACGGGCCGCCCAATGTACAGGTCCTTTGTGCCCAATCCAACGATTTGAAAACAACTGGTAACAATTCTGAAGATATGCTGTTGTACTTCGTGCAGTATGGGCAGGACAACAATCATGCTGGTATCTGCAGAGGAACGTCTTACAGCATCCGTGGAAGATGGTCTGTTAGGAGGCTGCGATAATTCTGCACGTCCAGTGTCCCGCCTTTGGAAAACAGGCCTCTGAGCTGATGGTTCACTATCCGACGCCAAACTGTGACACTGCATGGACGCTGACGTTCCACCTGACGAAGTCGACGGGGATTGTCAACAGACCAACAGACTAATAGTGGATGTTTTGGCGGTGTACCTGGCCTGACTTTATCACTAAACAGGATACATTATACGTCTGCAGTATCCTGTCGTAATGCTCTACATGTACAGAAGTTAACACCATTCTCATAATTGTTTTCCTGCAGCTCTTGATGAAGAGATATGTGGTAGGGATGGAACCTCTGTCGATGGAGAATGTGTATGCCACTTTACTTCTCGTGCCACTCTCGTGCGACTGGGCTGAAGCTAACGTGCAGATAAACTGAGACAGCAACAGGAACATTACTTCCCCCTCTTCTGTCGTCACTTGTTTCCTTCTGTTACGCTGCCTACCGCTTTCACGTAACTAGTTTAAGAGTTTGATAAATAATTGCCGAGATCTTTGACGTCCGTTCGGATATCTTGCCACATACACCGTACAAGAACGAACTGCATTCTTCCTAGATTTTCCGTACCCCATGAGCATGCCGGCTTTTTATGCATTGTTAAATCTGACCGACCACGCACGACCTGCTGCTTGGACTGTTACACAGTGAGCAGCAAGTCGCACTACTCTCAAGGAACACACAAGCACACTGTAAACAAACATAACATCGCACCTAGCAATTACGGCGTGTCGGTGAGGAAACTTTCCAAAATATATCTCTTAAACGACTTGCATTAGAAGCCAACAACAAACATGACTGACATTCTCATTTACCCTGCTTCTAGTTTGTTAATGTCCGTAGGCATCGTTCCATTTAAAAAGTGTATGTTTTTGGACAAAAAAGTATTATTACAACCTGTTTATTGGCTGACTACCAATCCATTCTGTGAAAACCGCATATCAGTAGTATTTCCCATTTCCGCAATATTAGCGTTGCAAGTTTTTGATGATTCACTCGGTATGGCACTACATAAATGTTGTTCATAGTTACACAGATTTAATCTGAATGAACTGCATAAGCCGATACGGGTTCTTAAAGTACGGCGAACTGGGTTATTAGTTCATGAATAGGGTTAGTACAACACCGTATATATCACATGACAGTACCACACTGTTGCGCTTACCTTTACACAGCTGTGATCATACAAGACAGTATCTTCTTATTTTCCAATTTTTTTGGGAGGGGTGGGGGGAGGGGTGGAAGGGGGCATCAGTCTGAGTGGTTTTATGCGGCCCGCTACGAATTCCTCTCCTGTACCAACCTCTTCATCTCAGCGTAGCACCTGCAACCAACGTCCTCAGCTATTTGCTGAATATATTCCAATCTCTGCCTTCTTCTACAGTTTTTGCCCTCTACAGTTCCCTCTAGTACCACGTAAGTCATTCCCTGATGTCTTAACAGAAGTCCTATCATCCTATCCCTTCCTCCTGTCAGTGTTTCCTACATATTCCTTTTCTCTCCGATTCTGCGCAGAACTTCGTTTCTTGCCTTACCAGTCCATCTAATTTTCAACATTCGTCTCGAGCACCACATCTAAAGTGCTGTGGTTCTCTTCTGTTCCCTTTTTACCACAGTTAATGTTTCACTACCATACTATTCTGTGCTCCAAACGTACATTCTTAGAAATTTCTTCCTCAAATTAACGCCTGTGTTTGATACTAGTAGATTTCACTTGACCAGGAATGCGCTTTTGCCAGTGTGGTAGTCTGCTTTTGATGTCTTTGTTCCGTCCGTTATTGGTTATTTTGCTGCCTAGGTGGTTGAAATCCTAACTTCACCTACTTCGTGGCCATCAATCCCAATGTTAAGTTTCCCATTGTTCTCATTATTGCTACGTCTCAATACTTTCGTCTTTCTTCGATTTACTCTCAATCCATATTTTGTACTCAGTAGACTTCATTCCGTTCAGCATATCATGTAATTCTTCGTCTCTTTCACTCAGTATAGGAATGTCATAAGCGATCGTATCGCTGACATCATTTCACCCTGAATTTTAATCCCACTCCTGGACCTTCCTTTTATTTCCGTCATTGCTTCTTCGACGTAGGCGCGAAAGACTACATCCCTATCTTACACCTTATTTAATCCGAGGATTTCGTTCTTGGTCGTCCAGTCTTATTATTCCCTCTTGGCTGTTGTACATACTATATGTTAATCTGTCTCTCCTTATTGCTTCTATTTTTCTCAGAATTTCGAACGTCTTGCACCATTTTACATTGTCGAACGCTTTTCCCAGGCCGACAAATCCTACGAACGTGTGTTGATTTTTCTTTAGTCTTGATTCCATTATCAACCGCAATGTTAGAATAACCTCCCTGATGCCTCTACTTTTCCTAAAACCAAACTGATCATCTAACACGTCCTCAATTTTCTTCTCCATTCTACTGTATATTATTCTTGTCAGCAACTTGGATGCTTGAGCTATTAAGCTGATTGTGTGACAATTCTCGCACTTGTCAGCTCTTGCTGTCTTCGGAATTGTGTGGATGATGCTGTTCCGAAAGTCAGATGGTATGTCGACAGACTAGTACGTCCTACACACCAAAGTGAATAGTCGTTTTGTTGCCACTTCCCCCAATAATTTTAGAAGTTCTGAAGGAATGTTATCTATCCTCTCTGCCTTATTTGATCGTACGTCCGCCAAAGCTTTTTAAATTCCGATTGTAGTACTGGTTCTCCCCCCCCCCTTTCTTCTAAATCGACTCCTGTTTATTCTTCTTTCACATCAGAGTAATCTTCCCCCCTCACAGCGGCCTTCAACGTACCCTTTCTACCTGTCCACACACTCCTCTGCATTTAACAATGGAATTCCCGCTGCACTACTCTTGTTTTTAGTTTCACCGAAGTTTGTTTTAACTTTCCTATGTACTGAGTCAATCGTTCCGACAATAATTTCTTTTTCGATTTCTTCGTTTTTCATGCAGCCATTTCGTCTTAACTTCACTGCGCCTCTTATTTATTTCATTCCTCGATGACTTGTATTTCTGTATTCCTGAATTTCCCTGATCATTTTTGTACTTCCTTTCATCGATCGACTGAAGTATTTCTTCTGTTGCCCATCGTTTCTTCGCAGTTACCTTCTTTGTACCTATGTTTTTCTTTCCAACTTCTGTTATTGCCCTTTGCAGAGATGTCCATTTCTATTGCCTACTGAGCTATTCCTTATTGCTGCATCTATGGTCTTCGAGCACTTCAATCGTATCTCGTCATTCTTTAGTACTTCCTCACTTTTTTGCTTATTGATTCCTCCTGATTAATCTCTTAAGCTTCAACCTACTCTTCATTGCTACTACATTGTGATCTGAGTCTATATCTGCCCGTGAATACGTCTTACAATCCAGTATCTGATTTCGGAATCTCTGTCTGACCATGATGTAAACTAACTGAAATCTTCTAGGGCTTTTCCAAGTACACCTCTTCGTCTTGTGATTCTTGAACAGAGTATTCGCTGTTACTAGCTGAAACTTGCTACAGTGCTCAATTAGTCTTTTACCTCTCTCATTCCTTGTTCCAAGCCCACATTCTCCTGTAACAATTTCTTCTGCTCCTTCCCCTACATCTGCATTCCAGTCCCCCATGACCTTCAGATTTTCATCTCCCTTTACGTACTGTATTATCCTTTCGATATCCTCGTATACTATTTCTGTCTCTTCATCTTCATCTTTAGCTTGCGACGTCGGCTTGTATACCTCAATCGTCGTTGTTGGTGTTGATTTGCTATCACTTAACTGTTCACAGTAACACGCTGCCACACCTTCGTATTCAAAACGAATCCTAATCCAGTTATACCATTTCCTGTTGCTGTCGGTATTACCCTATACTTATCTGACCAGAAATCCTTGTCTTCTTTCCATTTCACTTCACATCCTGCTATATCTAGATTGAGCCATTGCATTTCCCTTTTCAGATTTTCTAGGTTCCCTATTACGTTCAAGCTTCTGACATTCCATGCCCCGACTCGTAGAACGTTACCATTTCGTTGGTTATTCAATCTTTTTCTCGTGGTCACCCCCCCCCCCCCCCCCTATGGCAGTCCCCTCCCGGAGATCCGAATGGGTGATTATTCCAGAATCTTTTACCAATGGACAGACCTACATGACACTTTAAGAAGAGAAGATATTATTTAGAGTATGATAAAGGATTTAATCATTTTGTTGCTCGTAGACTAAAGCAGGTGCTATGAAAGAGTAACTGAGTTACTGTATGTCCACTGTAACTTCATGTTTTATGCCAAGAATGACTAAATCGAACATTATGTTTCAGAACTTCTTTTTATTATATCACCTAGTTTTTAACCTTTTTATGTACACTGGTTTAATGATAGATCAGTCTTCTTACATACTCCATACAATTTGCCAAGTCTGACATGCTTACAGCACGAATTTACATAAAGTACTCACGTAAGCAATTACATGCTTCTCTCACAAAATTCCATAAGACGCTGACGTATACCTTACTCCATCGAATGATCATTAACTACTGATCTCAGTGTCGCTTTAATATGCAATTCCGAACATCCTCGGTATTGTACAAAGGGTTTTTAATAAAATTACAATTGAAACTGGCACCTCAAAATTGACTCATTTCAACAGTTGCACTAGCTCTTATAGATCAAATATATAGATGAATTTTCAAACGTATAACATTTTAAGAGTGTACAAATGCTCAAAATATGAAGCATGAACAATATTTTCACTAAATACAAAAGATACATGGTTCGGAAAATGTTCGTACCAATGTATGTGTTTCCAAGTCTCCCATTGAATATGGCAAAATAGGTCTTTTATTTATTATTGACAAAACACCTAAAGAAGTGCCTATGTTTACACGCCACTTATAACATTTTCGCTAATTACATTTTAATTTTCTAATCAATTTTGATTCTCCGTTGATTTTTCCTTTAAATACCACAGACTTTAATTTAGATACTGTTTTAACCCAAGTCCATCTCCGTTTCAAAGAAATGACTTTGACCATTGTACTCGATCATTTGTTCCAGATTTAACCCAATTACGTTAATCCTAAATATTCCTACAATTACAGGACCTATGTACTTCAATACAATTACAATTTAGTAACCACTTTCATTGTAACAATTTTATAAGTATAGGTTTACCTGTACAACTACCTGTGGTTTACATCAGTGATTCCTGTTTATTTCAAATTGGATCGAAAAATACGTGTTTTAAATGGGTTTCAATGGACTGTTAAGTCTCACCTTGTTCAAATTCACTCCCTTCAAAGTTGTTAAAACTCCTTCGTCATATCTGCGTAATTAATAGTTTGCAAAATTCTTCTGTCAGTTTTGAGTTCCTGAAACACTACTAACGATTTGACTACATCTCATTTGTCGTACTAGAAGCACGCCGCACGGGCTTCGACCGCTACTCTAGCATTAGTTTACTGACATAGAATTGGGATTATAGTCATATTCTGGCATTTGATAGAGAGCAGGCAGGACACTTCCGCCTGCAGTACCCGGATGTAAGCCTGCCGTTGCTGACTTCCACTGCGCTGCAGCTTCTTTGCGCATGGCATTGTGCCAATTATAGCAGGAAACTCTACGGGCCGTGAAAGTTCCCCTAGTTCAAAGAAAAAGAAAACATGACTCAGGTTCAAACTAACATTTTTAGCTTGCTTAAAGACACTAAAGCACACTATACGCGAATTTAATATTCTTATTGATTTTTGTAGGAGACAGACTGTAAAGTGAATTTCTACAGGCGCGGAGAGCGGAGGAGATCTGAGAAGAAAGTGCTGGTCGCGGTAACATCGCAACTTCAGACTTAAAACATTAGATGCCATCTGAACTGATATGCCTTCATTTTGCATCTTCGCTGTTTTCTCTCGGATAGTACCACAGAAGATAAAATTAGATTTCCACTCTTTTCTCCTCGTAGAATCCGGTAGTCTTCATTTATTTAAGAAAGAGGGGATTGATAACTTCACTGTTTAGTCCCTTTTAACCCCACTAATCAACTGTTCGTTCGCCCACAGCAGATGATGTTTTTAGTCAGTCGAAGAGGTAAGAGAGAACTTAAGCAAGAACTGCACTCATTCTTTCAGAAATCTTACTAGCGTCTGGAAGTACTCAAAGACATCAAGGAGCTTTTTGTAGATGGGTTGTGAAATTTTCACGGACCAGTACGAAGCTGCTCTGTGGAAACAGTAGTCGCAGTACGGTGGAGGTACTGGACCATCTGATTTTTCTGGCTTTCTCTGACAAATTGACACTCTCCGTATTTTAGAGTTTGCTGCCTATGTGATACCAGTTTACACTGTGATGAGTGTTTGCGCAGTTACTCCTATATGCAAGTGTCGGTTCTAATCTTCTCCTTTCCTTTCACTTCTACGTTTCGACGTAGCACTTATTAGAGTAGTGCAATTTCCCAAAATAACACCAAGATGACTTCCGTAGTTCCTATCAGGTGGTTCACCACCAGCATGTTCATGCACTCTCACAATCATCGAAACTATGAGATGTCAGGAATTCAACTTACAGCACCGACGCACAATCTGATGCTCGTGAGCTATATATATCAATTTCTCCTCCTCATTCAAACCAAATTTTGCGGATTAACCTTTTTTTAACATCATCTAGATTCGAACCAGCCGTTTTCGCGTCTTGTGAAACTACGGTATCTTGCGTTTACAAACCTTTTTCTCAGAAGTGGAACAGATGTTTGCTTATGTGTATGGTTACCCTTGTCTCCATTATGCACTTCGCTGAATAGTGCGACCACTTTCCCGTCGTAGATTTTCTCTGTGACTAAGATTCTTGTGGCTTTTTTGCCAGGATGTGCGTCATACGGAGGCTGAGTTAGAGGGAAGTCACAGGATGGCTGCAAGAGCACGATTTAAACTTAGGTGCCAGAATCTAAACAGGTAAAGTCAAACGAGTACTCGGACTAAATTTTATTCGTTAGGATTATAAATATTTAAGCCTGGATATTACGTTGCACCATACCAGAAGAGTGAAACGTTGGACCTAGCTCTAATTTTGGAAAACATAGATTAATAAGAGTAGAAGGCAAACTCAAATAAGCGGTTTTGTTGTTCTTGTAACATAAATTTTGCAAATACAGTATGATGAGAAGGAAAGTTGCTACTCACCATAGAGCAGAGTTGCTGAGTCGCAGATAAGCACAACAAAAAGATTTTCACACTTAAAGCTGTCGGCCAATGGCATTTGTCAACAACTCACTCACTCGCACTCGCTCGCGCACACGACAACTGAAACCTGTGAAAGCACGTAGAAGTACCGCAACGCGACGTGGAATGGACTCGACTAATGTCTGAAGTAGTGCTGGAGGGAACTGACACAATGAATCCTGCAGGGCTGTCCATAAATCCGTAAGGGTACGAGGGATTGGAGATCTCTTCCGAACAACACGTTGTAAGGCATCCCAGATATGTCAAATAATATTCATGTCTGGGGAGTTTGGTGGCCAGCAGAAGTGTTTAAACTCAGAAGAGTGTTTCTGGAGCTGCTCTGTTGCATTTCTGAACGTATGGGGTGTCGCATTTTCCTGCTGGAATTGCCCAAGTCCGTCGGACTGCACAATGGATGTTAATGGATGCAGGTGATCAGACAAGATACTTACGTATGCGTCACCCGCCAGAGTCGTCTCTAGTTGTATCAGGGGTCCCGCATCACTCCAACTGCACACTCCCCACACCATTTGAGAGCCTCCACCAGCTTGAACAGTCGCCTACTGACATGCAGGGTCCATGGATTCATGAGGCTGTCTCCATACCCGTACACGTTCATCCGCTCGATACACATTGAAACGAGTCTCGTCGGACCAGGCAACGTGGTTCCAGTCATCAACAGCCCAATGTCGGTGTTGACTGGCCGAGGCGAGGCGTAAAGCTTTGTGTCGTGCAGTCGTGAAGGGTTTCGTTGAATGGTTCGCACGCTGACACTTGTTGATGGCCCAGCATTGAAAAATGCAGCAATTTTCGGAAGGGTTGGACTGCTGTCACGTTGATCGGTTCTCTTCAGTCGTCGTTGGTCCCATTCTTCCAGGATCTTTTTCCGGCCGCAGCGATGTCGGAGATTTGATGATTTACGGGATTCCTGATATTCACGGTACACTCGTTGAATTGTCATGCGGGAAAATCCCCACTTCATCGCCACCTCGGAGAAACTGTGTCCTATTGCTCGTGCGCAGACTAGAACACCACGTTCAAACGCACTCATATCTTGATAACATGCCATTGTAACAGCAGTCACCGATCTAACAACTGCACCCGACACTTCTTGTCTTATATAGGCATTGCCGACCGCAGCGCCGTGTCCTGTCTGTTTGCATATCTGCCTGGTTGCATGCCTATAGCAGTTTCTTTGGCGCTTCAGTTTATATGGACACTATTTAGTTACCTTTTGTTGAAGTTAGTCGTTTATACACGGTTTCGGTGACTGGGGTGTGGTAGCTGTTATTAGGTTAAGAAGGAAGTTGTAATTGCGAAGTAAGAAAATAATGGGAAAAAGAGGGTACAGTTGCGAGACCCGAGGCGCAGTGATTGTATCAAAGGCCCTCTCAAACGAAGTAGTGTGTGCAAATTTATGCCGTAATCGCTTGAGGTTTATTATTCCGTCTACGTTTCTGTTAGTAATCGGATAATCGCGTATGTTTGGCTCCGAAGCAAAACACTCCCCTTTGGTGTCCTCACAGCCAACCACGAATACAATCGCTCTTGAAGCTGTCAGATGAGGACTGGGACTCGAAGCGGGAACCTTTCCTTTCCGACACGCGACCCACTCTCACAGCTTCCCTCGCCTCATTACCTCTATTATACTTTTCCAGATTACGTAGATGACTTCCTACACACGTTGCTCGACCAGCAGCAAAAAATGACGTAGCGGAGAAATGTCTTAGCTACAGCCCAGGAGATGGTTCACATAAACAGTCTCACTTGTCGGACCAAATGAGAAATTTAATTCCATTGCACATTTTTTCGTGGGTGGCATGTCAACTACTTTAGAACGAGGCAGTTCATTATCATCGGCTGACGGACAAAATTTCTTGTTTGTAACGGCGACCCTTAATAATGGCTACCCTGAATGCTTCCCTTAAAGCAGACCACGAGTCAATATGATTCGTAGATAGCCAATGTCTGAAGAGAAATAACCGCTGTAAGCTGAGCCGTTCATGTGAAAGATCCGTTGCTTACTTACCTACGGCCTCTGCTGTCGCCTGGAAACTTAATTAAGTAGATGCCATTGTTTACAACTACAGCTAATACACTAAGAATCACACTAAATGCGGGGAACAGCGTAATGAAACTTCATCCAGACCAGTTTACGGTTGAAGCATGTGAAAGATGATTTTTCATGTATGCAACAATGAGCAGTTATTACTAGTCTTATTTTATTTTTGCGTCTCTACCGAAATCGACAACCAGAAAATTTCTTAAGAGACAGGTTGCTATATTCTCCTAAAAGGTTTCACGACCTTAGCTCTTTTTTTTTTTTAAGTATCAACTGATGATTTTCAGTATGTCTGTCAAAACTCTATTCCCAGGTATGGAGGGCTGTAGCCATTCACGATGACCTTTTTATACGAAAGTCTCGTTTGCGTAGATGTGCCTACACATAGCAATAGGCAGTTGTTTAAGAATTTTGGCTGCGAGCTAAGTGTTGTATGATAAATCTGAACTATTTTTGTTCGATGGCCGATATCAAGGCATTACAACCCTAGCTTCAAAGCGGTTGTATATAATTTCCCATCAGGAATTCCTAGTAGTAACCACAGTTTAACTCATCGTTCGGTTAATAGTAGACTAACAGGTTTTCGCGAAGTTTCAAAGTTACATTTCTCTATACTAAGATACAGCCTATTTTTATCTGTACCTGCCTGTATATTGCGAAAATTATCGCATAATACATCCTCTTACATTGTAATCAACGGTCTCTCCTTTTGCATTCCTGTATTACCTTCCGAAAGCACTTGAGCATTCATTGGCACTTAGAGCCGCATATGCACCGATCTTAACTGATAAGCTAGATAAATTAATGTTATGAGCACTCAATAAACTACCTATCTATACGGTTACGACAGTGTGTAAGCACGATTCGCACTGTGTCGACTGTCCCCGATGCAGATTTCTGACAGCCTGCAATTTTACTTACATTTAAAGGCATTATGCAATGTCAGACACCGTCACAAATGATGAGTGTAGATGGGAAACATTGCGTCATTCTTCACAAAACGCTTTTCAGTGGTACTGTGTTCTCGGAACTATGTCGCATGTCCCTAGACTTGTTGCAAAACAGACCTGTTAAGGAAGCTGCTATTTCTTAAACAGCATAGGGTGTTTTACAGTAAACGTTGCAATGTCTGAACCAAAGAATGGAGTTGGGTAAGAAATAGAAGTCAAAGCTGAGATTTTTTCCTTGAATTTAATTGCGTTATTCTCTTGCAAAATATTTAAGACATGAAATGGTTTTGGGTGACTATATTTCCACTAGTTAAAATATTACTACCTCTGTATTAATGGCACTTACAATCAATTTGTTTGCGTTGTGGTTCCTAGAACGTTCTTAATAAATTATTTATTTTCTCTTTTTTTCAGTTCTGAAGCGGCAGCATAATAAAGTGGATACAAATATGTTACGAAAAATTAGAGGTATATTGTTTCCTGATTATCTTGAGAAATATTAGCTTCGGTACTAAGAAACTTGCACATTTCCAATCTTCAGATATTTACTGTATGTTCTGAATCTCGTTTTTCTTCTGATCGTTAAGTTGCATTACGATAATCTTAATTTAATATTCCTTACTACAAACAAGTACCGCATTTGAAGATGACTGTTTGTGTAATGTGCATTCACGAATCAATATTACTTCTGTGTCAAAATGTATAGCATAGCAGCAGATCCAGAAGTGTCATGCGCGCCCGTGAGTTGTCAGTACGAGACGACAAACAAGATTCCCCCCGTCCCACCGCACCTCGGACTGGAGCGCTGCTTACTCGTCTGCACCTCTGGTAAGCGACCAGTTTCACTTAGCTCGTCGCCGGAATTACCGCCGTCAGTTAAAATTACACACATCTTAAAAAATCACTACCTCTGTAAATATTTTTGTTTGTTACTGAGCAGAAAAATTACATTCTTACGAAGCTCATAACGTTAGTTGCCTTACTGTATTTCACTGTTAGTTGCTTAAGTACATTATTGCAAAATTCGGCTGAGAATCGCGGGCCGCGCGAACACTTGACTCGGGCCGCAGTTTGACGACAACCACCATAGAGCTTTCTACAGTGGTAAGCTGTTCTGTTTATTCGTCATTTCGGTGAGTACGATTTGTGAGACAATCAGGACAATAGTGCGCAGAATGTTGGCAGAGCTGTTCTTTATTGTAGCGGAAGTGTGTGGAACACGTCTGCAGCGCGACTGTCGCCCTACTTCCGCTGCCAGCGTGGTGCGGCGCCCGGCCACTCTCGGGTGCGCTTTCACCAGCCCGGGGTAGCGTGCCAGCAGGCGGGCCAACAGGGAATGCGTCCAATCATCGTCGTCTGACGTCGCTGCGAGAGGGGAAATGGTGTTCAAACACTTATGGGATCAACTGAGATATCGCACATATCATTTTGACTGTAATAAGAATGGTACGTAGTGTGGTGGCTCGTGTAACAAGGCGAACGGACGGTAGATGGAACAGCGCTATTGTATCGTATTTTACGAGACGAGAGCTGAAAGATGATGAGTTAATGGACATATAACGTTAGAAAACATACTAGATCGAGATGAACGCTTATCTTTGAAGGTGTGTGGAGTAGTATATGCGGCAGTGGATCCCATTTTTATTCCTGCCTCACATGCGTGTAACTTTTTGCCACATTTGACTACAGTGCAAGGCGTTCCAACTTTTCCTCTTTTCTCTCGTCTGGATGCTTTATTTGAATGTAATATAATTTACTAGAGGAGTAAATGGTTTCGTTAGGGTACCCGTACATATTATAGTGTGAAATCTTACAAATACAGTTATTAATTTAACGTCCAACATCATTATATCAGTTGTCAAGGTTAATGAAATTCACAAACAGCCGTGTATCTTGAGATCTTATTTTATTTTGGACGCTACCAGTTTCAGCATTTCACTAAGCCATCTTCAGGCCCCATATGCAGCTCTCCAAATAAACGAAAATGTCGTGAACTCAGTCGTTACAATTGTGCTTCATTCGAAGACTTGATAGCAACTGAGTAGATCTGCAGTGCAAGAACGTGCTCAAAGCGAACATCCTTCACTGGACGGGGAACGTTTAAACGTTCAGTATGTGACTTTACGTTTAAACGTTCAGTGTGTGACTTTCATATCACAATCGTTACAAATTTGCAAGCGCAAGCACACTTGAGCTTAAGCAGAAACACCTGAAACTTGTGTGTGCAGATAGACCACACAAACCTGGAAATCACACTGTGTGTGACGCGCGTAAATTTAAGAAAACCTGTCAAAACACCACAGCCCACATAGTAAATAGATACTGGTAAACGGTACATGTACCTTCTTTGTGCGATACTGATACTCACAGGTATACAAAGCAAATGAGACAAGGGGCTTACTGTCCAGTGACAGCAATGAATATTGCAGCATTTACATTCAGTCCAAAGACAAAAACCATTAAGTATTATGGTATATAGTGGAGGAAGAGCTTCTTAACCTAAGAAAAGATTACGTAGTTGCAAAAGATAAACGATGAATTACAACGTTCGTGGATCTTAAGAAACCCTGTCCATCCAGGATTGTATTGCATCCTGCTTGTCAATTTTTTCAGTCCAGTTGCAATCTTGGTAAGCTGTCCGCTGCAAATTACTTCATTCAAAACTCCCTCTGTTTGAACTACGTTACAGACATCTGCAGCAAACGGAGGTGACTCACTAAATAAAACGTTTACGTGCATCACGACTATTGGGTATTTTTTGTCAATAGATGTAACCTTTGCTCTTTCCCAATCGTTCGGAAGAGGTTTGTACTCAAGAAAGCCACGGAAAATTAAGAGGGAAGCTAATTTATTTGTAAAATCTGTAGAAAATATGACGGACTACGCCGTACGCTTTGACCTTTGAGTTTCAGCTCCTTTCCAAGAGCGCTAGTGCTGATTACATTACCACTTACATTGGAAGCGTTTTTTGCTGCGACATTTCGTCATCATCATTGGTAAAGGTAAATTTGAAAGACAGATAACAGCAAAACTAAATACAAATGGCGAATTACGTCATTTCAGAGGAGATGCTTAGGTCGTGCTGTCTACGTTACTTTTTATGAGTTCTGGCTATTTGATTTTTGCCTGCTGAGACGAGAGGCCATGGAATGCGAGTGGGTTCACATTTGCTGAAGCGTAAACGTGCGCTGCGCCCTTGGTGCCTATTTGTGACTTCTAAAATAACTTCCGGCAGATAAACACTTTCGTCTGATTCGAAGAAAAACCCAGCAGACCTTGAATGTTGATTTAGGAGTAGGTTGTCTCAGCAGTCGCTTCGTAAATGCTGCATGCTGCTTGATAACGCTGCGAGTAGCAAACTCCCTGCGATTTACAGTGCATTTAACTTCATTTAATATAAGGTAAATTTTTTTAGTTAATCCTATAATTCCAGACTAATGCTATAAATTAACAATTTTGTACAGAAGTTTTCATTCAGTAGAAGTACCAGAGACAAAATTTTCATCGTCTTACACACTTGAGCGTCAACGAAAGTGGTATAGGCATGTGTATTCAAATACAGATATATGTAAACAGGCAGAATACGGCGCTGCGGCCGACAACGCCTATGCAACATAACAAGTGTCTGGCGCAGTTGTTACATCGATTTCTGCTGCTACAATGGCAGATTATCAAGATCTGAGTGAGTTTTTAACGTCGTGTTACAGTCGGCGCACGAGCGATGGGACAGAGGTGGCGATGAAGTGGGAATTTTCCCGTACGAGCATTCAACCAGTGTAGCGTGAACATCAGGAATCCGTTAAAACATCAAACCCCAACATCGCTGCGGCCGGAAAAAGATCCTGGAAGAACGGGACCAATGACGGCTGAAGAGAATCATTCAACGTGACAGAAGTGCAATCCTTCCTCATATTGCTGCATTTTTCAATGCTGGGCCATCAGCAAGTGTCAGCGTGCGAACCATTCAACGAAACAACATCGATATGGGCTTTCGGAGCCGAAGGCCCACTCTTGTACCCTCGATGACTCTACAGCACAAAGCTTTACGCCTCGCCTAGCCCCGTCAACACCGATATTGGACTGTTGACGACTGGAAACGTGTTGCCTGGTCGGACGAGTCTCGCTTCAGTGTGTATCGAGCGGATGAACGTGTGCACGTATGGAGACAATCTCATGAATCCATAGACTCTGCATATCGGGAGGGGACTGTTCAAGCTGGTGGAGGCTCTGTAATGGTGTGAGACGTGTGCAGTTGGAGTGATATGGGACGCCTGATACGTCTAGAAACGACTCTGGCGGGTGGCGTGTACGTAAGAATGTCCGTTGTGCATTCCGACGGACTTGGAAATTCCAGCAGGACAATGCGACACCGCACACGTCCCGTATTGCTTTACAGTAGCTCCAGGAACACTTTTCTGTGTTTAAACACTTCCGCTGGCCACCAAACTACCCAGATATTAACATTATTGAGCATATCTGGGATGTCTTACAACGTGCTGTTCAGAAGAGACCTCCACTCCCTCGTATTCTTACGGATTTATGGGCAGCCCTGCAGGATTCATTGTGTTAGTTCCCTCCAGCACCACTTCAGCCATTAGTCGAGTCAATACCACGTCGTGTTGGGGCACTTGTGTGTGCTTGCGGGTGCCCTACACGATATTAGGTAGGTGTACCAGTTTCTTTGGTTCTTCAGTGTAGGTGAGTAACAAACTTTACAGTATCAGCTGGAGACCACGACTGCCACCTTTCAGCGCATATCAAAAGTATGCAAAGGCAGCATCGTTTCAGGAGTTATTTTAGGATACGTGAATGTCTAATGACATGTGCAGGATGGGCAAAGTAAAACTGACCTGGCAATAAGTGACGCTGGACTGACCCCTGTTAAAAAGCTAGACGCAAGATGCTGGAAACAGCTATGATTGATGACGATGCAGCGCTGTGCTCGATTTATCGAACTGATACACACACGTTGAATATGTGCCTGAGTGATAGCAGCAACAGCGTTCGCAGCGTACACTACATACACTCGTGTCGAGGTAGTCAAGGTGATATGTGTTTTGCTTAATATTGCTGAAAATGTCCATACAGGCGTTCATCTTCTGCGAGTTGATCCACATGCGGATTAAACAGTTTCTGGGTACACCGGTTAGCATTAACAGTTTGGTGAAGGAATCGTGTTATGCTGCGGCCACCAGATATTACGCACCAAACACAAGTCCTGGGATTATGCAATGTCTCCTGGAAAAAAAAAGGCTGAACTCAGGAATCTCAAGAAATCAAAAACTCAGGATCCAGATACTAAGAGTTCAATTAGTCAGAAACCACTGGCAGAACACAACACGCGGAAGTTGTCTGGAAACTAGGACTCAGGCCATACAGCAAATTTGTAATGATACAGATGCCCTTTTTGATAATGTTTCGGCACGATGACCTCTTGATTCCTATTTGGATAGATAAACTGCGCTGAGATTTTATGGGACTTCCTTTCAAGCTTTCTTTCAATCGAGCAATGTTTTCTGTTTTAGAACTCTTCCGATGGTTAAGATTTTTATTAGCTGCAGAACCCGTTTCACGGCATTCTGCCATCAAGTTTTGCATTGCAGACTCTGCTAGAAGTTTTGATAAAACATTTACGCTTTTAGTCTTAAGCAGATAGTTCTGCGCACGTATTCAGCGAATTGTGCTTCACGTAACACTCCACAATGGGCACGTGCTGTTCCTGTGTGAGCACCATTTTGTGTTTAATTGAACTGCTCACTAAACACGTCGGCTCCACTCACTCAGACGAGTCAGGGCATGCGGGAGAAGCGCATACGCAGCCATGTTATGGTAAAGACGGTTCCAGCATTGTCTGTGATTGGCAGTTGTGCTGTTCATTAATAAGGGTCAATTTCACGTTCTTATGTACAAGTAGTCTCTGCTAAGAGTTCGTCAGGCGCATTTTTTCTGGTGTTTCAGCAGATATTTGCAGTTTCGGTGCTGCATTATATCGCTGGAGTCAGCACAAACAAACACTGCTCATCACGTCTTTCATGCGACGCGCAGTGTCGAGAGAATTCTTCGGTTTGTTTCCCGTGGGAAACAAAATGATTTTTAAAGCGAAATTTTACGCGACTAGTCGACGGAGCGGTCGCAGATTAGTCTAGTGCGGTATCTGTTTTGTCGGTATCTATTAATAGGGACTAGCCTCCGGTCCACTTGTACCAACAGTTTAGGCTCCGTGTTGTAGCAGTGTTCCTGAGTGCTGAAGCCTCTAAGCTTTACGGAAGATTGCCTGTTTTCAACAATCAATTCCTTTAAATATCTTGTTGCCCACTCGTAGCGATAACTAGATAATACATATTACCACGATATCTCGAAAGTAGGACTGCACCAGAACTTCTGAGTTGGCCATACTGTTGCCCACATTATGCCAAAACGCATATAGTCGTCGCAGCTTTGTTTGACACAATCTCTCTCCCTCATCTTCGTTACTCATTTTATTTCACTATTTATCATGCGTGATTTTCTCTTGTTGGCAAAGCTGTGACACCCGGAGCAGTAACCATTAAAAGTTGAAAGTTCAGACGCACCTTGGCACACGTTTCAGTACTACCCTATCAACTGATGGAGCTTTTTGTATATGCACCTTGGGGTTTCATTGAATGTTTCTTTGAGACTAAGATCTTTATTCACGTAGCTTTTTAGTATCCCCCACATGCCATTAATTTCTATTAGTAGTCTGATGACAATCATAGTGGAGACTAAGGTTACTGAAATATGTAGGTAGATATTATTTCTTCTATCCACTGTTTAGTTACATTTTATTACTTGTATTACATTTTATTACGTGTATTACATGTTATTATTTATTATAACCGTGTGGGTATTCGTGCGACTCGTACCGGTATGTCGCTTTTTCATTGTGGACCTGCGCGAGCGCACACAGTCGATTGGTCTGCTTAAAACTCTGAATGGGCGACAAATTACTAGATCCACTAACATTCCTGTACATAATATAGTTTGCTTGACATTACACATGTTTTAATAATTGATATGTAATTGACCCCTTGCTTTTATTACATACATTTACGTAATCCCGTCTGGTAAACAGTGCAATTTTATATTATTATTATTATTCCAGGATTAAAGGTGGATGTATAATCATCTCTAGCTACCCGTTTTATGATGATCACGGTATCTTAACTATTAAATGGCTTTCTTAAAATTCATGTAAGGTAAAATGTGCGTCCGGCCACACCGATTCAGATTTCCGCGATTTTCCTAAATCGCTTAAGGCAAATTCCGGGATGGTTTCTTCGAAAGGGTACGGCCGCTTCCCTTCCCTTCTTCTTCCTTCCCCAAATCGATTTTGTGCTCAGTCTCTAATGACCTCGTTGTCGACGGGACGTTTAGCACTAACCACCACCTCCTTACAAGAGGAAGCTGATGCCTGGGTCAGTCAGGGAAGTAAGCAGTAAGGCGGTGCTCGTTTTAACAAAGCGGACGGTGACAGGAGAGGCTGTTACATCCTGTCAAGTGAAGTCCATCGATAGCATCCTGTTCATGCTGCTGCAGTGGTATGCAGCCTTTGCTCACGAACGGACAGACAATGTCTGTGGAGCGACCCCACTGCTCGCCACACTAGCAGAAACTTGAGGCGCTGCCAGGTTCCAGACAACTTCCAGCAATGTGAAAGCGGCCCACTCCACGGCAACTGCCGTCACCTCATTCATCCTTGAAAACAATAAGAATTACTCAAGCACTAAGCAGAGCTGTTGGCTAAGTCGAAATCAGCGCGTGAAGAAATAGTGTCAGGCAACAACACGATGGGCAATCGGCTAGAGGATGACCATATTAAATGTACTCTTCTTCTACACAGATATAGGTCTTACAAATGTGGGAACACATCTGCTCGTCACAACAGAGCAAGTTCGCTGAAAAAGTACACTGTGTGATCAAAGTATCCGGACACCTGGCTGAAAACGACTTAAAAGTTCGTGGCGCCCTCCATCGGTAATGCTGGAATTCGGTATGGTGTTGCCCCACAAAGCTTCCACCCTCGCATTCATACGTTCAGTCAGGCGCTGGAAGGTATCTTGGGAATGGCAGCCCGTTCTTCACGGAGTGCTGCACTGAGGAGAGGTATCGATGTCGGTCGGTGAGTCCTGGCACGAAGTCGGAGCTCCAAAACATCCCAAAGATGTTCTATAGGACTCAGGTCAAGACTGTGCAGGCCAGTCCATTACAGGGATGTTATTGTCGTGTAATCACTCCGCCATAGGCCGTGCATGGTGAACAGATGCTCGACCGTGTTGAAAGATGCAGTCGCCATCCCCGAATTGCTCTTCAACTGTGGGAAGCAAGAAGGTGCCTAAAACATCAATGTAGGCCTGTGCTGTGATGAGGCCACGCAAAACAAGGGGTGCAAGCCCCCTCCATGAACAACGCCACCACACCACAACACCACCGCCTCCGAATTTTGCTGTTGGACTACAAAGGCTGGCAGATGCCGTTCACCGGGATTCGCCATACCCACACCCTCCCATCAGATCGCCACATTGTGTACGTGGTTCGTCACTCCACACGACGTTTTTCAACTGTTCAACTGTTCAATTGACCAATGTTTACGCTCCTTACACCAAACGAGGCGTCATTTGACATTTACCGGCGTGATGTGTGACTTACGAGAAGCCGGTCGACCATGAAATCCATGTCTTCTCACCTCCCGCCTAACTGTCATAGTACTTGCAGTGGATCCTGATGCAGTTTGGAATTCCTGTGTAATGATCTGGATAGATGTCTGCCTATTACACATTACGACCTTCTTCAACTATCGGCGGTCTCTGTCAGTCAACAGACGAGGTCAGCCTGTACGCTTTTGTGCTGTACGTCTCTCTTCACGTTTCCACATCACTATCACATCGGAAACAATGGACTTGGAGATGTTTATGAGTGAGGAAATCTCGTGTACAGACGTATGACACAAGTGACACCCAATCACCTGACCACTTTACGAAGTCCGTGAGTTCCGCGGAGCGCCCATTCTGCTCTCACGATGTCTAATGACTACCGAGGTCGCTGGTATGAAGTACCTGGCAGTAGGTGGCAGTACAATGCACCTAACATGAAAACGTATGTTTTTGGGGGTGTCCGGATACTTTTGATCACAAAGTGTAGTACGTAGCTTAAAGAAAAGGCAGAGTAAACTTGTCGATTTAAAACTATACAATGCAGTTGATTGGGATGTTTTTCATAGTGCTAAGGTTGTTTCATGCTTTTTGTTGCTGAAATAACGTAACATGCGCGGCTGATTTTGTGCTCCTCTTCGGCACCTCGGAAAATCTACGTGAGAAGCATTCTACGAGGACTCAGGTCGCACATAAGAGATAAGAGAGATCTTGTGTTGCGTCGTCATACTGCACCCTCAAGAGCAGCAATGTGCACTGATAAATTAGCTTCGCTCACCAGTGAGCTTCCCCTTGAAATTTTTGCACACATACACTGCCGAGAGAAAAATGAAACTCCTCATGGACTGTGTTCAGTGACACCACGATGTAATATGTGGACATTGAGGGGTTAGTGATTCACTTGTCACTATCATCGGCGATGAGATAGCACTGTGGAAGCTTATCTGTGTACCTTCTATTTTGACTCTTCAGGGAGCAACTGCATAGAGTTTATAGGTTAACTGTGTTTGCAACAATCACTTTAGGGTACAACCATGTCCCGCCGACGAGAAGATAGTCCTGTTGAACAAGTGTAGCCATTTGAACGGGTTCAAATGGCTCTAAGCACTATGGGACTTAACATATGAGGTTATCAGTTCCCTAGACTTAGAGCTACTTAAACCAAACTAACCTAAGGACATCACACACATCCATGCCCGAGGCACGATTCGAAGATGAGACCGTAGCAGCAGCGCGATTCCGGACTGAAGCGCCTAGAACCGCTCGGCCACAGCGGCCAGCTTTTTGAACGGGGGTCCCTTAGTGGGCCGAAGTACTATCGACGGATTGGCGCACGTGTTGGGCACAAAATATATCTGTGGAGTATTGCTCCTTTCAACAGTGGTTAGTGGAACATCCCCTCATCTGTAGACAAGTTCTGGACGTCAGAGTTGTGCAAAAGCACGTCAAGATCGACACGTTGTGCGAGAAGCGGTGGCATATCTATCATCATCCAGGGAGGAAATACGGGCACATGTTGCATCTGCTTTGTCACCAAGGACGATCGGGAAACGTCTGCTTGAAGCAGGACTACCATCACGTGTGCCTCCGGCCAGGCTACTAGGCACCATGACAATCGCCAAGCACGGCTGCTCTGGAGTCACGAAAGACCGAATGTGGAGTGTAATGACGCTCTGTTGTCTTCAGTGATGAGAGCAGGTTCTGTCAGCAAATGATGGACATACACGCGTACGGCGTAACCTGGTGACCGTCCTATTCCGAAATGCACTCGCCCACGACACACTGGTGCCACTCCAGGCTTCGTGATGTGAGTGCCATCAGTTACAGCCCACTGCATCGCACAGGTTGCTGTACCCGATGCTACTACCATTTCATAGTCAGAAAGGTGACGTGCTGTTTTTCAGCAGGACAGTGGGTGCTGCAATGTAACGTTCTCTTAAAGGTAGACAATTACTGCCCTGGGCAGCAAGGTCACCAAATCTCTCGTCGGTCGAACACGTAGGGGACTTGAAGTGGGAAGTTACTCATTCTCCAGAGCCTGCAAGAACCATTGCCGAATTGCAACAAATTGTACAGGATGATCGGGAGAATCTCTCGCTTAATGTCATTCGACACCTTTGTGATCATTTTCATTAGAGAATACACGTTTGTATTGCTGCCAGATGGATGAAGGGTACACTGCGTGTTGGTGCGATGTTTGGACACCGTGTTCTGTGACATATGTGCTTAATTTGGTCTGAATTTCTCTTACACTCATTCAGTGGTGAACTACGTTGTCCTTGAAGGTGCTGAATTTTTTCCGGCAGTATGTAATCACTTTGCCACCTCGATCTTTGATGAACAGACATGTTGAAATTCTGTAAGGAAGGAATACTGGTCATATCCTCATCTGGCCTTAATAAGTAATGCACAGTTTTACATATATCACTGTTAATGAATGCTCAAGCAGTCCTTACAAAGAGGCTGTAATGGATTTCAACACCTGTCCCTCACAATATTTTTCAGCTAATTAGTTCAGTTTGTAATGACCTTGACGTTACATTAAGTTGAAATAGAATCTTTTTTTCTTCTGATATATACTCCCTTCCTGCTCTCTGCTCTTTGTTTTCTGTTTGTAATAGCTAATTACTATGTAAACGGGTTCCACAGCCATTCATTTTCGGTATCTGCTGCCTTTATCGGATGACTAAAGTATTACAGCTTTAGCCTGTTCCTGTCTGTATTTTCATAGTCTCCTGAAAGTAAAATATTTCTTACTGTTCAGCTCAGATTCCGTGAATGACAGAAATACATATTTGATGTGAGTGCTGCCCTTTGTCGCTAGAACAGTGAGAGACTGTCCACGCCCTGACCCATTTCGTACTCCGCGCGCTGTGTTGTTGATTGGCGGGAAGAGGTCGCGTGCTGAGATGGCGCGTTGCGCCGGATCGATAGCCGGGGCGCGCGGTCGGAGGTCTGTGGTAGGTGGGGTAGGCGAGGAGGCGTTACTAGTTGCAGGACTGCCAGCATGCCGTACAGGTTCGGCCACTACGACATCAGCTGGGTAAGTACCACGGGGCGCCGTGCACGTGGGTGCAACAAGGGGCTGTGTGCCGTCCGCCAACCCTGAGTCATGCCTCCCGTTGCCACACGGGCCAGTGTTATTTCGGTCTGTTTTGTCAGGTGCTGCATCGCGCCAGCATTCTACACAGGTACTCGAACACGCCCGCGAAAATAGTTGCAGCGACATATAATTGTTTCGCCGGCTGTGGCCTTGTCACGGTGAAGGTGTCGCAGCAGTAACTCGGACGTAAGTCACCTCTTAATCAGATACGGTTTCCGTCCAGTTACTGATTTCCGCAGTGGCCGTATGAGTCGCGTTGCCATAGTATCAGTGGACCATAAGAAAAAGCTATTAGATGCGCTTTGCAGTTGTTCCAAGGAATAAAACTAAACTTAGACTGTTTCAAATCATGGAACAGGATCTTTCCTTTTGAGATGTTAATCTTGGGAAGCATTGAATGTAATACAGAGTAAGATAAATTGTAGTGTCAACAGAGGTGGTTTTAGACTCGGGTTGTAACGGACAAAGAACTTCTTTACGTATATAACATAGGCCGTAGATGAAGCTGTTGTAAACCATACATTTGAAATGAAGACAGTAATGACGGACGTGACTGAGAACCACGTGAAATTTGCGTAGAATACAGTCAGTCTAGTGGTTAGTAGAAATACTTCTGTAGTTGCTACACTTAGTCCTAGTAGATAATTACTCTCGGTAGAAAGACGGATGCAATACTACAAGCACCTAATCAACTTCACTAGAACCTGCCGAATTTTCTAGTTGAAAGACCGGTAAATGAGCGTTGCAGTATTTGACTGGATAAACTGGGGATACACAGTGTATGTATATCTAGAAGTGAAGAATGTAGCTTTCTAATTTTAATTGCGATTTAAAAACAGGTTCAATAGGGGAACTGCGGACAAGCTCAATACAATAACAGAAAGAAATTGAATGAAAATACGTAGTACTTCACATTCTGGCAGAGAGTAGATGTTATGTAGAAGCTCCTAGCTATCTGGTTCCCTTTCTGATATGGAACGAATTAGAACACTGCAAGGGCTATTGTTGTAATATTTGTATGTCCCCAGTCAGTAAAGCTGTTTTACATATTCATAGCGAGAGATCACTTGGAAGCAGCTGTTCATAAATTTTTCTTGGCTTTTATCCCGTATCTTCTCTGGGTTGTCAAGTACATTTTTCGGATAGGCTGTCTACTCATATTTGCAGAAGGGTATTACGGTTCGTAAATATAAAGTATAAATCATTACAACAGTATGATAACCGTACTTTCTAAACGCGAACTTGACATCAGGACCGGTTCGAGAAATGTTTCACATACAAGCGACTTGTTAACCCCCCCCCCTCCTCCTCCCATTTCCCTCCTACAATTTGACCCTTATCAGTTTTCGCTAGTAATACTGTGATGCGGCCTGTACTAAAGTCTTGCAGCCACGACGCCTCTGGTGCCCCGCCCCCCACCTCACTCCTCAACTTGGCGCCCCAAGCGGCAAACTGCGTCTGCTGTTTGGTACGGGTACATTAGTGTCACGAGAGACGACTCCGTCAACAATACGTGCGCCTCCAGCCTGAAGCGTATAGTCGCATACGATGTAAAGATGTAATAATAATGAAACTTAAAGAGATGGTCGGAACTTATCTTAAAGTTTTCTTGCCGTAATGGTCGAAAGCAACTAGTTCTCAAAAACGACGGACCCAATTAAATTAATTTTCACTTCATGAAATAAAAATTGGGCGGTTTTTTCTGTATACGGATGGAAACAAGAAGTTTTGAACTTTAGAAACACAGATTACAAACAAGGGCGGCCATACAGGGGGAGGGGGAATGAGGTGAGGAGGGCTCAGGGAAAGGGAAGAAATAGACTGTAGTCAATTGTTTTTCTTTCAAGAATAAATTTTAAGTGTCTGAACTGAACTTTCATATGGCTACTTAAAAGTCGCCATTCGTCTACCAAAATATTAAAAATACTCCATACCTTACAGGTCTTGCCTCTCTGCCCCCCCCCCCCCCCCAAAAAAACCATGGTATGAACGCCCTTGGCTACCAATGTTGTTGAATATGCCCCCTCCTGCTGCGGGGCAAACATCCTAGCTTTACAGCGGTGCTCATCCCACACACGAAGAATCATCTGTCGTGTTACTGAGTTCATCACAGCAGTAATAAGATGTCGCAGGTCTGCCAGAGTAGCAGGTAGAGTTGGAGCGCGAAGTGCGTCTTTTACGAAGCCCAGAAAGGAAAATTGACATGACGTGAGGTAAGGAGAACGACATGACGTGAGATCAGGAGAACTCGGCGGCCAGGACGTAAGAGCCAGATCTTCTTTTCCCATGCGACATGTCCAAAGTTGAGAAAGTGACTGATCAAGAAATAATCGGACATCAAATTTTCTGTTCAACCTGCAGATCTTCCTTTCACTAGTGGTGAGTAGATTGTTCATATCCAGTACTTTCATGAAATAAAAATTAATTAAATTGGGCCCATTTTGTTCAATAACCCTGTACATTCCTGCGAGCGTCATGGTCTTCTACGAAACAATCGAAGCAATCCATAGGTAGGATAGCAGGCTGAGAGTGATAAGCATTCAGGCACAAATACAGGGATTTTTACCATAACAGCTGTATTAACAGAATGGCATCAGAAAGTTCAGAAGCCTGGAGTAAGTGGTATACAAATAAAAGTTTTCTGCGTTAGTCATATATTTATATTTTTCCACTATGCATTTCAGTGGTACACACCACCATCAGGTGAAATGTCATTTAGTTACATAGCTTGTGTTGGTGAAGAGCACTGACGCCTTTTCCCAGCAGCAGACCAAGAACAATGTGGGTTATGTTATCTTTTTTGGGGCAGCAGAATTATAAGAACTCAGCATTCTGCTACTGTCCGATGGACGTTATGCTTACACTGTCGCTTCAGAGACAGTGTAAATTTAATGTTCAGTGGAAAGGACATGCAACAAGTAGCAGTATGCAGACCCTTTAGTAGCTCTACTGCCCCTCAAAAGACGTAACAGCCAGAACATTATGACAACCGACATACGATTTACAGTAAACTCGTCCAGGAGACAGCAGCGTCATCGGGCGAGGAATGACTGCTCGTCAAAACACAACTACGGTGTATGCAGTGTCAGTGAACGGCTGTCCGTGTGTAGAAAGGGGAAGACACGCGATCCATCTGAGTTTGACCGAGGGCCGGTTACGATGACCCTGAGCCTCGGCACGAGCTTTTTGGAAACTGCACGACTTGTCGGGTGTTCGAGGAGTGCTGTGGTGTCTTCAACATGAGGCGAAACCACATTCAGACGTCGTGGGGTTGGGTGGCCACCCCTCATTACAGATGTCGGACGTCGTAGGCTGGGCAGACGGGTAAAACAGGAATGACGGCGAACTATGGCGCGACTAACATCAGACTTTAATGCTGGGCAGAGTACAAGTGTGTGTGAACACACAGTGCACCGAACACTCATAATGAAGGGCCTCCGCAGCTGACAACCCATCAATGTGTCAATGTTAAAATCACGGCATCGGCGACGCCTGAAATGGCACTGGATGTTTGAGCAGTGGAAGAGCGTTGCATGGTCTGATGAATACTGACAATGGAAGGGTGCAAATCTGTTACCTTCCAGGCAAACAGCTCTCTGAAACCTGTACTGCAGGACGGAGACAAGCTTACGGTGGCTCCATTATGCTCTGGGGAAGAATCGCGTGGCCATCCAGCAGTTCAGTGGAGCTCGTGCAAAGTCACCATGACGTCAATGAGAATCGTCTGCTGGTTGCAGACCACATACACCCCTTCATGACAATGTTTGCCGACGGCAGTGGCATTTTTCAACAAGCTAATGAGCCCTGTCACCATGTCACAAGGCCAGGAGTGCGATGGAGTGGTTCGAGGAACACAGTGGAGAGTTCCAATCGATGCGCTCCCCCCCAGCCCCCTTCTCGCAACTCCCCAGCAGATGCGAGTCGGATCGAACACATCTGGGATGTGAGTGAATGTGACGTCAGAGCTCATCGCCCCCCTCCCCGAAATTGACAGGAATTGGGTGACTTGGGTGTGCAGATATGGTACCAGTGCCCTACCAGGGCCTCATTACTTACATGCCACAATTCGTGGCCGCTGTTATCCGCGCCAAAGATGGACATACAGGCTAGTAGGCAGGTGGTCACAATGTTTTGGCTGATCGGTGTACGTTGCCCATTGTCTGCTGCTGCTGCTGCTAGACGTGAGTGCGTTTCACTAACGCCAGCTATGTAACTAATCAACTCTCCACCTGAAGGTATTGGTGGCAACCATCGCAATGCGTAGCGACAAAATAAATTACTGACGCAGAAAAAATATTTCATTTGTATTTGTCAACAGTCACAGCACTCATAATGCCGTCGTTTATGGACAAAATATTAAGAATGTGGTATAACGGGCTATTGGAACAGAGCCACAAGTTCATAAGCTAACAAAGTGTGCCATATTCAAGATATACTTAGTTTAAATAATATTAGAGCCCCCTGAAAGTGTTTGCATGTGTCAGATGGGCTGAAAGTGAGGACATAAAAATAATAATACTGTTCATCATGTTGGAAACTACCTAATGGTCAATAAACAATATTCTGAGAAGGAAAAGACAATGTTTTGTCACTACTTACTTGAAGAACACAAAAGCACATTTTCGACATCAGGACCGTCTTCAGTCCAATTCAGGTCCACAAATTTTGTCGCACTTTAATACTTGACACAAATTGTAACACAGCTCACATACGAAACAGTGTGTCATCAGTAAAGGTGCATTGTTGACACTGAACCCCAGAAGAACGATGTCTGGAGTAACTTCTGTAAACGTTATGTTTAACATAGTTCCAAAGCAAATAAATAAGTGCGCGCGATCAGTGGATGTGGGGATCGCTAACCACGTTTAGCTCCACCAGTCATATGCACAGAAGACAAGTTCCTCAGCAGCCGTTTGACATAAAGTAGATAACACAATGATGCAATCTCACTGTGAAAAGGGTTCTAGGTTGATGGCCAACTGACTATCGGGTACACGTTCAGTATGTCAAAGTAATACCTATGACTGTCTTCTGCAGCAAAGGCAGGTGTAACAGCGCATTCAATCATGAAACAGCATACAAGCATCGATGTCATAGAATTGGCTGTTCCACACAAGTAAGGTCATAAAGTACTGCCAACTTCATTTGGTACCTTTGACAGCTGTTGCTAGGCCGGCCGAGATGGCCGAGCGGTTCTAGGCGCTACAGTCTGGAACCGCGCAGGTTCGAATCCTGCCTCGGGCATGGATGTGTTTGATGTCCTTAGGTTAGTTAAGTAGTTCTAATTTCTAGGGGACTGATGACCTCAGAAGTCAAGTCCCATAGTGCTCAGCCATTTGAACCATTTTGAACAAAGTAAGTTTGTTAGTTTAACCTCACTTCTGAAGACACACTTGGTGTCGCGGTGTATTTCGACCCTAGTGGGAGTGGCTACCGATTCAGATAACCTTTCTTGCATTGACTTCAGCATTGTGTTTAAACAAAAAAGAAAATGACCCGCTGGTCCAGGGAATGGTCGAAAATGAGAACTACGCCCATGAAAATCTGTTAAAGGTTATATTACACTCAAAACCTGATTTCATCAACTTCTTAGTTATTTCGCCCTTGCATTGAAAAAATAAGACAAGTATGTATTCTCTTCTACTTGGTCCTTCAATTTCTTTTTATTTCGTGTGGCATCAAGGATACGTTACTTAGATAGGACTGCAATGGTGTTAATGGTAATACAATATACATAAAGTACAGATAGATTTTTATTGTATTATGCTCCCGCTTGTAAGGTAAGTGTAGAATAAATGTGCACGTCCGCCATCCTGTCAGATCTGCTGTCTATCAAAATTTCTCTCTAACATTTTAAACATAGCCGATGTTTGACAAACACGTCAATCAAAGCCACACATTGTCAAATATTTGACAAAGCTAGTAAATTCTGACATTGTTTTATCACTCACGGACGCGTTTAGAACAGAAAAGACGGCTTCCCTGTTAGGAGACAGGGCCACGCGCAAGGACCGCGCCACCACCCATCGCGCGCCGCCCACCGACGCCCAGAGGTCGACGAACTCTGCCACGCTCACCGCCGACCCACTTCCGCTCACCCTCTCCGCTCGCTGCAGCTCCACTAGCGCGACATGTGGCTGAAAAGTTGTCACCTTGACAGTGACACTGTTTTCAAGCCAAAATCGGTTTTTCTGTGTAGTCACTTTTTAGGTCAGTGCACTTCCAAGGGATGGAACGTGTCCCTGAAGGGTATTCTACAGACACCCACGGATCACACATCTACGGCTAGCTAAAGCTCTTCGAGGAGTTCAAAGCGTCTTCCAAACATTAATTTTTCAGATGCATCAAAAGCTGTCATTCAGAGGGCGCCAAATGTGCTCTGATAGAGGTTCCGACTCAGATCCCAAAGTTTTCTCATTGCCGAAGCAATTTTGTTCTGATGAGAGATGATTATTTCCTTTTACAAGCCTAACTTTACACCTTATTTGTTAATAAAATACTTCGTTGTAACCGGCAGTTTTATATTACCCATTGCAAGGTACCCAATAAATAGACTCCTTTCTGCATCCCAGATAATACTAGTAATAAGCTTTCTGACAGATGAAATTCGGAGCAAGCCCACCTATTTCCACCAATTTCTTCTATTGCTGTTCCATTCCGACGTTGAGTAGCTAGCCGCGTCTCATCCACAGCATGAAATCGGCGCACAAAATAAGTAGAATTAACGAAACATCAGTGTTGAGAAATTAGTCTTCTCATTTTATGTCGGTCGTCGTTCAAAATATGCTCCACTTATATTGGAAAACTTTGTCGCGATTATAAAAAAAATAAAGTAGCCTCTCTGTTTCTTCTGATACGCGTAGGAAGACACTCTTCCGATCGTTGATCTCCAATGCCGTCTTCTGCACTTCCTGAAACCTTCAGACTGACTTCCTTCTCCTGTGTAATCTTCAGGAATACTATGACTAAGTTTAAATTACTCCATCCAAGGAGCAGACTCCTTATAAATTTCCACAAAATTCAACTTAATTTCGATTGTCTGTAAAAGGTTCAAAACAGTGTTTTATAGTTTGGCGACTACAGAGTTTAAGAATCTGTGCAAACAAATCAGGTTGGCGCTTGATTTGAATTTCTGCGCCATACATACCATCACAACAAAAGCAAAGTTTTATAGGTGTACTCACCACCTCTGTCAAGACGAGGAATTTCACCCTTGCCTTCGCACGCAAAGCATTTACATTGGTGAAAGGGGCCGTAAGCAGCTGGTTTGGCAGTAAATCTACCCACGTATGATTAAAGGTACGTAGCTATTTCACTGTTCACGGCGAATCAGGCATTTAGGAAATATTTGGATTTTATCGACTCCGAGTATTTCTGGGCAGGTGGAAGTGAACAGCGAGTCCGACTCCTACGAAACGCGAACCACGTGCCATTTTAACATTGACTTGGTGACAAATTGAAATTTCAGTCGACAGGTGTATGAAATGAATATACACCATCGGACGAAACAAAATTGTCAGACATTTAGCGAATTACTACAGCAAATCACAAGCATGCTCGAAATTTGAAATTTTAAGTCTGTCGAGTGAGACGACTTGCTTTGACGGCCAGAGCAACGATCATTAAAGTGTACGTATCCAGTGTAAAACGATGCACCAATGTGCGATGTTACCTTTACTACAAGCAAGCTCCACTATACATTAAGTTTATTGTGGTGTGACGCACGCCCTTAAGGACTTAAGTAAGCGTAAAAACTTCTAGTTTCATCTAAATCCATACTCTACAGGCCACTGTAGTGTGTATGGTGGACGATACCATTTACAACTACTAGTCATTTCCTTTCCTATTCCACTCGCAAATGGATAGATGAGAAAAAGAATGCCTATATGTTTCCGTGCAAGTCCTGATTTATCTTCTCTCTGTGGTTCTGAAGCGAAATGTACTTTGCTGCTAATGGACTCGCTCTGCAGTCAGTTACAAATGCCTTCGCTAAATTCCCTCAAGGGTAAAGGGTACTTATAAATTGCGGAAAAATCGAAATTTTATATCACTTTATTAAAATAGTCTTCCATGATTACATTGATAGATACATTATAGGGTTTCAAATGAAAAATGACCTATATACACCAAATTTTAAAGTTACGGTCATGTATGCCGCCACGTCCCCTTTATTTCTGTTACAGAAACCAGTAGTTTTTCGAAAAGAACTGTGAACTTTGTTTCCAGCGATTATACGTATGATACACTGTATATGTTGGTAACAGTGCAGGTTTCTAATATCTGTAAATGATTATCTTTCCTGGTATTTACTTTTGTTTCGCAGAATCAATTTGTTCGCGTGCTACTGAATGTTTGTTGCCTGAGTGCTACATATATTTGTGGAAGTACATATCCTTTAGTGTGCAATAAATACTATGCCACGCATCAAGAAATTCAATAAAAGGAAATTCCGTGGTAACCAGTTCAAACAAAGCAAGCCACACCGTTGAAAGTAACCTATGCCTCAGTTCTTCAGGGAAGAAATTGCCACATGGTAGATTTTTGTGTTAACAATGACGCTGTTTGTAGTGGATTTGTTGTTGTTAACGTGGAGATCTTATCTTTGATAAAGGAAGTGGCGAAATGTAAACAATGTGATGGTGTAGGGGGTCTGGAAATAACTGAACAAAAGTAGCAGGAAGGGTTTAGCGTCAAAATTAGTTATGTGTAGATCCAGCAATAAATCTACCTCAAAAATGACTTCAAATATTGTGCGTAATTCATATGATGCGAATATGAAGTTAGTGTATGCAATGCGTGCAATAGGAAAAAGAAAAAAAAAGGCTGCTCAAACGTTTTGTGGTTTGATGGACCTTCCTCCTCCTCCCATAGGTTCAGCAAGTACATAAAAATACTTTTAGGTGCCTTGAGGTTTGTGTCTAAATCATCTATGAAACGTGCAGTAGACGAAACTATAAATATTAGTGGAACCAGGGACATTGCTGTTGCGCTTGGTGGGACATGGCAACGTTGAGGACATTGTTCCTTGAATGGTGTTGTAACTGCTACTTCCCTGGAGAATGGAAACGTTGTTGATGCTGAGCGCTTATCTAAGTACTGCCACACCTACCACGGTAACACTGGAGGACATATTGAATATCAATGTTATAAGAATTATGATGGTTACAGTGGAAGTATGGAGTGTGATGGAGCTCTAAAAATATTTCAGAGGTCGGTGCCCTTTATAACGTTAGATATACGAAGTACCTAGGCGATGGGGACTCTAAAGCTTTCAATAAAATTAATGAGTTCAATGTTTATGGCGATTCCTTGGTAACAAAACTGGAGTGTTGTGGACATGGGCAAAAGGGGATCGGTGCTAGATTGAGGAAGCTACGAAGAGAAATGAAAGTTGCTATCTGATGGAAAATCTGTCTGGCCGAGGCAGATTGACAAACTGAAACAGACCTCCTTCAGAGTTATTATGGACTGGCCATTAGACGAACTGCACCTCTGAATGGTGTTACAGCGATGAGAAGAGCTGTATGGGCCACCTACTTAAAATAAGTTGTCCGCAGATGACCACCCTGTTCTTGGACTTGGCCCTAAAGGAGCAGAATCTTGGTGTGGTTACCAAAAACCAAAAGAAAGTGGTCAAATATACCATCATAAGCATTCTCTTCCTGAGCCTGTTATGAAATAAAATCAATTTTTGGAGACCTGAATGACCCTGTTTTGCTTAGTAAATGTCTTCATGGGGCACTCAGAATAAAAATGGAAGTTTCAACCATTGCATATGGAAAACATTACCCAAGAATGTTTTTGTAGGACTAAATACATTAAAAGTTGGTGTACTAGATTCAGTGAAATGTTTTAGTGATGGAGTGATAATAGGAAGATTGTAAGTCATGAGAAATTTGGGCATAAAATGTGGCTCTAATTTGGAAGATCAGTTGTTTACGTGTGACAGACAACGGGTGCATGAAGCTGAAAGATTCGCTCTTAAAGTTACCAGAGAAGTAAGAAGTTCTAAAAGAAATGCCAAGAGGAAGCTTGAAGATGAAGAAATGCTGCAGGATGAAAACTATGCTTCAGGAATGTTCTGCAGTTTAATTGAACTCGTATCTTCATTCACAATTTCCCGCAAGTTGTGTTTTTCAGAACTCGGGTACAAATATTTCCTAAAGTTTATAAAGTATTGCTCTAATTTTTTTCTGAGTCCATACTTACGTAGTAGACCTAAGCTTTATTGCAGAATCAACTAAATTATAAAAAAATTACATATTTATTAGAAAAAATTACATAATTAGAATGTAAAATGCGATATTTTTTATCGTTGTAATATAAGTAACAGGTGGAATTAAATAGGTCTGTCATGCATCTCTGGTAAAAATTTGGTCTCCTTCAAATGTATAACATTGGATTAAATGTTACCTCAATTTGAGGATCCATTTTGGGAAAAAATGCATAAATTTCTTTGTAATTTTTTAATAACCCAAAGAAGTTAAAAAAATTTCAAAATATTTCCAATTGTTTAGAAAGTGTGCTGCATTACCTGATATCAACAAAAAAATCTGTAAAACACACACATTATTAACAGTGCCTGAAAGAAGTAGGTGTTGATTTTTACACAATATTGAGCCGAAAAAAGTACCCTGTATCCTTAATAGTGTTTCGCGAAAAGAACGTAGTCTTTCCTCCAGGGATACCCATTTGAGTTTAGGAGCATTTCCGTAACACTAGAGTGATGATCGGATCTACCAGTAACAGATCTAACAGCGCGCTTCTGAATTGTTTCAATGTCTTCCTTTAATCCGACTTGATGGCTGAAGAATGGGTCGCACTAGTGTCCTACGCAAGCGACCTCCTTTGTAAATGAGATACACATTCCTAAAATTCTCCCGATAAACGAAGTCGACCATTCGTACCGTCCTTACGTGCTCGTTCCATTACACATAGTTTTTCGACGTTATGCCTAAATATTTCATCCTTGTGACTGTGTCAAGCAGCACACCACTAATGCTATGTTCGAATTTGACAAGATTGTTTTCCTCACTCATCTGCAGTAACTTGCATTTTTGTACACGTAGAAGCAATTGCCATTCACCACACCAGACAGACGTTCTTTGTCATCCTTTATCCTTCCACAGTCACTCAACGACGATATTTTCCCGCATACTACACCGTCATCAGCAAAGTCACAGATTGCTGCTCATCCTATCCATTAGATCATTTACGTATATAGGAAACAAGAGCGGTCCTGTCACGCGTCCTTGGAACACTTCTAACGATACCTTTGTCTCTGATGAACACTCGCAGTCGAAGAAATACGCTATATTGGAACTCAAAATATGTTCCTCAATTCTTGAACATACCGTTTTAAGGATATAGGCCTCTAATTTAGCGGTTTAGTTCTTTTACCCTTCTTACACACAAGTCACCTGTTTTTTTTTTTTTTTTATCACTTGGTTGTTTGCGCTGAGCTAGAGATTTGTGATAGTTGCAAGCTAAATAAGGGAGGGAATGCCGTACAGAAGTCTCCGTCAACACGAATTGGGGTTCCATCCAGACCTGGCAACACATGTTTTAAACCCTTTCAATTGCTTCTCAGCGTCAGGTAGCCTGTTTCTACACACATCATAAAAAGTTTTGAATCGCTTTGGTTCCGAGAGTTCCGGAACCTGTACATAAAAATGGAATAGACATTAACATAAACATCATTTCCGCCCTTTTATTGCTCATGAAAACCACACATTGCCTATTGTACCAACATACAGCGAGACCTTCAGAGGTGGTGGTCCAGATTTCTGTACACAACGGTACCTCCGATACCAAGTAGCACGTCCTCTTGCACTGATGCATGCCTGTATTCGTCGTGACATACTATCCACAAGTTCACCAAGGCACTGTCGGTCCAGACTGTCCCTCTCCTCAACGGCGATTCGGTGTAGATCCCTCGGAGTGGTTAGTGGGTCACGTCGTCCATAAACAGCCCTTTTCAGTCTATCCCAACCATGTTCTGTCAGGTTCATGTCTGGAGAACATGCTTGCCACTCTAGTCGAGCGATGTCGTCATTCTGAAGGAAGTCACACAAGATGTGCACGATGGGGGCGCAACTAGTCGCCCATGAAGACGAATGCCTCGCCAATATGCTGCGGATATGGTTGAACTATTGGTCGGAGAATGGCATACACGTATCGTACAGCCGTTACGGCATCTTCCATGACCACCAGCGGCGTACGTCAGCCCCACATAATGCCACCCCAAAACAGCAGGGAACCTCCACCTTGCTGCACTCCGACGATCGTCTGGTGGAAAGCATGTGAGACACTCATCGGTGCCGGCCTAAGTGGCCGAGCAGTTCTAGGCGCTTGAGTCTGGAACCGCGCGACCGCTACGGTCGCAGGTTCGAATCCTGCCTCGGGCATGGATGTGTGTGATGTCCTTAGGTTAGTTACGTTTAAGTAGTTCTATGTTCTAAGGGACTGATGACCACAGTAGTTGAGTCCCATAGTGCTCAGAGCCATTTTGTTAAGTCCCATAGTGTTCAGAGCCCTTCAAACCATTTGAACCACTCATCGGTGAAGATAGACGCTGACTATGAATATTGTATCGCAGGCACAGACCCTTTGACTGTTCAGAGATGTCACTAAACCCGCCCAAAGATGTAAGCAACCATACATGAGCAGCGCCTATTAGACGGAGGGGGTCCGACAACCGGTCAGTTCCAGTCATTCCACCTGAGCGTTCCATTCGGCATTGTTGTTGGGCCCATCTGTATCGCGCTGCTTGGTGTCGTGGTTGCAAAGATGGACCTCGCCATGGACGTCGGGAGTGAAGTTGCGCATCGTGCAGCCTGTTGCGCACAGTTTGAGTTGTAACACGACGTCCTGTAACAGCATGAAAAGCATTATTCACCAAGATGGCGTTGCTGTCAGGGTTCCTCCAAGCCATAATCCGTAAGTAGCGGTCATCCACCGCAGTAGTAGCCCTTGGGTGGCCGGAGAGAGGCATGTCATCGACAATTCCTGTCCCCCCTCTGTCTCCTCCATGTCCGAACAACATCGCTTTGGTTCCCCCCGAGACTCCTGGACACTTCCCTTGTTGAGCACTTCCTGGCACAAAGTAACAATGCAGACGTGATCGAACCGCGGTATTGACCGTCTAGGCATGGTTGAACTACAGACAACACGAGCCGTGTACCTCCTTCCCGGTGGAATGACTGGAACTGACAGGTTGTCGGACCCCCTCTGTCTAATAGGCGCTGCTCATGTGTGGTTGCTTACATCTTTGGGCGGGTTTAGTGACATCTCTGAACAGTCAAAGGGACTGTGCCTGCGATACAATATTCATAGTCAGCGTCTATCTTCAGGAGTTCTGGGAACCGGGGTGACGCAAAACTTTTTTTTATGTGTATATTTCCTCCGTACGGAAGTATGTGTCTCTCATAGGAATGAAAATGTCTCATACAAATGCAAATATACACTCCTGGAAATTGAAATAAGAACACCGTGAACTCATTGTCCCAGGAAGGGGAAACTTTATTAACACATTCCTGGGGTCAGATACATCACATGATCACACTGACAGAACCACAGGCACATAGACACAGGCAACAGAGCATGCACAATGTCGGCACTAGTACAGTGTATATCCACCTTTCGCAGCAATGCAGGCTGCTATTCTCCCATGGAGACGATCGTAGAGATGCTGGATGTAGTCCTGTGGAACGGCTTGCCATGCCATTTCCACCTGGCGCCTCAGTTGGACCAGCGTTCGTGCTGGACGTGCAGACCGCGTGAGGCGATGCTTCATCCAGTCCCAAACATGCTCAATGGGGGACAGATCCGGAGATCTTGCTGGCCAGGGTAGTTGACTTACACCTTCTAGAGCACGTTGGGTGGCACGGGATACATGCGGACGTGCATTGTCCTGTTGGAACAGCAAGTTCCCTTGCCGGTCTAGGAATGGTAGAACGATGGGTTCGATGACGGTTTGGATGTACCGTGCACTATTCAGTGTCCCCTCGACGATCACCAGTGGTGTACGGCCAGTGTAGGAGATCGCTCCCCACACCATGATGCCGGGTGTTGGCCCTGTGTGCCTCGGTCGTATGCAGTCCTGATTGTGGCGCTCACCTGCACGGCGCCAAACACGCATACGACCATCATTGGCACCAAGGCAGAAGCGACTCTCATCGCTGAAGACGACACGTCTCCATTCGTCCCTCCATTCACGCCTGTCGCGACACCACTGGAGGCGGGCTGCACGATGTTGGGGCGTGAGCGGAAGACGGCCTAACGGTGTGCGGGACCGTAGCCCAGCTTCATGGAGACGGTTGCAAATGGTCCTCGTCGATACCCCAGGAGCAACAGTGTCCCTAATTTGCTGGGAAGTGACGGTGCGGTCCCCTACGGCACTGCGTTGGATCCTACGGTCTTGGCGTGCATCCGTGCGTCGCTGCGGTCCGGTCCCAGGTCGACGGGCACGTGCACCTTCCGCCGACCACTGGCGACAACATCGATGTACTGTGGAGACCTCACGCCCCACGTGTTGAGCAATTCGGCGGTACGTCCACCCGGCCTCCCGCATGCCCACTATACGCCCTCGCTCAAAGTCCGTCAACTGCACATACGGTTCATGTCCACGCTGTCGCGGCATGCTACCAGTGTTAAAGACTGCGATGGAGCTCCGTATGCCACGGCAAACTGGCTGACACTGACGGCGGCGGTGCACAAATGCTGCGCAGCTAGCGCCATTCGACGGCCAACACCGCGGTTCCTGGTGTGTCCGCTGTGCCGTGCGTGTGATCATTGCTTGTACAGCCCTCTCGCAGTGTCCGGAGCAAGTATGGTGGGTCTGACACACCGGTGTCAATGTGTTCTTTTTTCCATTTCCAGGAGTGTATAAGCACGGAATAGCACAAACCCAAGATTTTTCGGTTTTCTTTTCTCGTTCTTCGTGATCTGAACGCGAATGTAGAACCCCCTTCACTCTCTTCTCTCGACAAAGCTGTTCTAAGAGTTCGCGAGAGCGACGTGCTAGGCTAGATCACGAACATCATTCTGATAGTGCTATCCTGTCACTTAAACTTGATCTGTGGTGCTAGTCACAGAGTGACAAGTGGTAACGTGTGGGGCGCTGTACTCATTCTAGCTCCCATCACTTCACTGGCGGCGTGTACTTGATTTGTGTATGGTAGGGGGCGAATGTAGTGAAATAGTTTTTAAGAGACGGAACTACACGCAGTTTTTAAAAAGTAAATAGCCACATCCTATAGGAGGTAGTACTGATTAAAACTAAAAGTTCCTGTAATGATGATCGTCCGAAACAAATACCTGTTGAGATACGGATCGTTGAGAACCGCAATTCACAATGCACATTGTATTTACAGAGGACGCAGGATTCACAAGGGATGGCATAGTAAATGACTGCAATAAGCACGTGTGGACAGAGCCTCGGCAACCATGGAGGATAGGCATCATGTTCGCTTCAGTATAAAAAAATACGGGCAGGAATTGTCGCTATCAGACGCACACACTTCACCAAACCGATTAACGGGTATTGCATGTCACCGTTTTCAGCGCGGTGAATTGTGAGCGCTACTGGAGAACGTTATCCTTGCAGAAAGGAGAGGTTACTGTGGTTTGTGCACGGTGGGGTACTATCCCATTTTCTGGATCGTGCGATAGTGCCTGATCGCAACGTTGCATTGGCGATGGATTCGTCGAGGTGGTCGCGTAGCATGACCTGAAACCGTTCGATTTTTGGTTATGGGGACATTCAAAGGCATTGGTGCATGCCCAACCCACGACCATGTGCCGACGTTACAGGAGCGTGTGCTGAATGCATGTGATGCATCCCAGAGCCAGGTGTATTTGAGAGAATGCGTGACTCACGGCAACGAAGGGCTGAACGGTGTGTCAGTATACGTGTTAACCACGTGTAGTGCTGCCTACAGTTACTTCCACTAACAGACTGATGAGAATGAGAGGACGGACTATCGCGCATCTCGACAGATACCGATTACTAGACATAATAATAGAAACTTTTCTTCTAGTACTGATCAACACATACCTCTTGTAGGAATACGTACACTCCTTTTAAACAACCTATATTATAGATTGCTGCAAGTATGTGACCTGTTTCTTCCCGTGTCGTGTAAAATTTTAATCGGAAATGGTAGGGATTTATAAAACTATCTCGTGTTTGAGTCCGTATTAGACTTAAATATCTGTGAGCTTACGGAAGAGGTCATCGCTAACATTAAGCGACTTTTCGCCGTACAGAGGCGACCATCGTTCTCTGATAAATACCTGGTCCTGAAGACGCCATTCTGTCATTTCCATGTGCCTTCGTCGCACGCTATAAGACTTTCTTCGCATCGTACCATGCTTTAGTTAAATGCACTACACCATTACAGTTGCATTAGCACACATTTTAAATTCGATAGCTTGCTACATGTCATACTAAGTGCTCGGTCCACTTGAAATGTGAGCTACAAGTAGCTATTAGCATTTATCTTTTGTTCAGTAACGAGAAGCCGCTAGTAATTGTATCGGTTAACACTGAGGGGACAGGGGTTTAAAATGTCAGTCTGACATTATGCAAACAAAGCTGTGAAAGCCTGTGAAACCAACGGTGAGCTCCGCTCGTAACATTTGAGTAAACAACTTTGTGCTCTTCATGTACTGCTCTACTGTCGCTCAAGCTGCCTTGTATTTCTCTGTACAGTTATGGATTTAGTGTTAATGTCTGCATACGCATATAGTTACTCTTTAAATTCCATAGCGGAGAATGACTATACTCTCATAAGTATATTTCTGTCTTCTTCCTGCAACTCAAGTCTTCGTTTCCTAACAAAGCAATCCTCTGTTGTAGGGGTGGGGGGAGGAAGTATTTTAATATCAGTGTGGTATTTACACCCTTTCCATCCCATTAAGATTGACTGTGTGACCTCTATTTGAAATCCTAATTTCAGTGGTTCTATCTTCACGATTCTCCCCCAGTGTGTTGGCGTTGGGGAACAACACGCCCTTGTAAATATTGTTGAGCAGCTTTCCTATTTATATATGTAGCGATTTACGTGATGCAAAACGCATTTCTCGTGTAAAGAACCCTGCCGTAGTTTGAACATATCTGTAAAGATGTCGTTTGTTGTGCCAGCAATATCGCCGCGGATCGCGGAGCTCCTGCGAGACTAGACGTGTCCGTACTGCCGGTGCTGCCAAAGGTAGGAGACCACTGAACAATGGATACAAGGCTGCTCCCTAGTACCAATCGCGGCTTCACCTTCCTTAAGCAACTTTCAATAGATTCTTGAAGACAGCAGCATACAATTCGCTGTTCGCGAGAATCTCGTTCCGTCGCCGGCCCGCAGCAATCGACCGTTCATCAAAGTCGCTTATGTCAGCGGGTTACCTCATTGGACTCTTGCTGCGCACACAACTTTCTACACTGTAAATGTTTTAATATTGATAGCGATCCCACATACGTGAGCACAATTCTGGTATAGCTCATCCTCGCAGTGTTGACAAATTGCAGTGGCCTCCTTTCGAATAAGAGCCCTCTGTTTTCTTTACTCTCATCCATTTTCTTTATTTAGAAGTACTTTCATTTCATTTCACGTCCATTAAAATAGGGAAAAGAACACGATGTCAACGCCTAACCCAATTATGAACGAGGTACAAATGATGAAACTTTGTACTACTTTGTACTTAGTCTATCTGGTTTTCTCCGCTGTATATCTAAGTTCGCCAAAGGCTGCCAGTACACCTAGCGTTCAGAACAGTATTCGAAATCTCTTCCTTTGCAACCGGGAGCGACCGCTAATGCTTTTGTGCTGCTGTCTCACTACTCGCTCGGCTCCCGCAAGGAACGCTGTAAATAGAAGTACCCAGCTAAGCCCCACCCGCGCATTCAGCCTACTGCCGCACTGTCCACGCCACCGGTGCCATGGAAGGATAACTAGGTTTCGTTTGGTAGTCGTGACCATCGCCAGCACAACTCTGAGACTTGGATGTGATCCAATATTTCCATGTGACTGTAGGCTCAGATTATTCTAATTTTTAAGTATGCTGAAGATTAGATGGGTAGATCACATAACTAATGAGAAAGTATTGAATAGGATTGGGGAGAAGAGAAGTTTGTGGCACAACTTGACTAGAAAAAGGGATCAGTTGGTAGGACATGTTCTGAGGCATCAAGGGATCACCAATTTAGTACTGGAGGGCAGCGTGGAGGGTAAAAATCATAGAGGGAGACCAAGAGATGAATACACTAAGCCGATTCAGAAGGATGTAGGCTGCAGTAGGTACTGGGAGATGAAGAAGCTTGCACAGGATATAGTAGCATGGAAAGCTGCATCAAACCAGTCTCAGGACTGAAGACCACCACCACCACAACAACAACAACAACACTATTTTAAGACTACTCTTATCGGATACCAGTCATCTTTAAAATCAGGTGCCACAAGCAGGGCCGGTTTAAGGCCCAAACTACACAAGCCACCTCTTGGGGCGTCAAACTGATAATCGCACCAGATGCGCCACAGCTGTAAGATTTCTATACAGGACGTATCACGATTAGTAGCGGCCGCTTTGGGCGCCGATCTGACTCGGACCTTAGATTAGTTTTTCGTTCCATAGATCCGTGTTGAGGAGATCCTCGTGGATGTGGAACATGTCACCTCCAAATGCAAGAGTTGTGTACAGTGCGCATCACAATTGACAACTGACAGGGGTATAAGTCACTAGCGGCCACTGCTGATAGTGATACGTCCTGTACAGAAATCTTAACAGCAGCGGGCCTAACTTGCCAGTGAACGGCTGGAAAAACTGTAAGAATTTTCATAAAGTTTGAGGGTCTAACTACATAGTGTGAACTCTGAATACGAAGAAATTTTAGGACAACGACAGTGTTTTAAGGATGAGGATTTTGGTATAAGAATAATCAGAATAGCTATGATATAAACTTCGTTATATGAACGTTTATGTTGGTCAGAAACTTAAAAATTTTTTCCTGTCAGTCCTTGTGTGAAGTCTATAGACTTATTAGCTACTTTTCACAGATGCTTAAGACTTTGTGCACACATTTATGACATTGCTATCTATAAAGTAGACTGCAATCAAATGATTTCAATCAATAGTTTTTATACTATAAATACATAAATTAGACAATCAAAATTAAGGTAATTTTTTATAATTTATAAGAGTATATTTTTCCTCCTGGTGATAGTAAGCTGGTGTCTATAGTCTACTTTTCTCCAAATGGTAGCCTCAAATACCACAAATTTCAGACCGCTAGCTCAAATAGTTTTTTTCCGCATAAAATAAACATGTCAGAAAATTTGATTCTTGGGAAATTCAGATCAAAGGTTCATCTGTTACTCACCTTTATTGTTCCTAAAACCCTCCAGTTGCGTAATATTCTTGGTGTGGGTGTTCATCTTCTCTCTTCCTTTTCTTGCTCCAATTTGCTATTCTGGCCTCTTTAGTTGACTCAAGAACCGATTTTTCGCCTTCGGCCACTTTCAAGGAATCAATTGCCATCTGTGCTTGTCTCTTATTGAAACCAGGAGTTATTCCCAACAGCTCTAAAACATCACTTCTGCTAACTGTCCCATGATTAAAGGAAATAACTGCATCTAATACACTTAATCTAATGGTATTGAAACTAACAAACACAGTTTTAGGCAAGCATTCCCATATCACATAGTTGAAACAGTCATTAACTTTTGTGTCTTTCCATGTAAGCACTGTGACAATAGTTTAGTGTCACTTAAGTCCCTGCATATGGGCTTAATTGCTTCAAATACCTCAAATGGCAGGGAGTGATGCTTTTCTGTATCCACACCATGTGTCCACACCAGTGTCGCAGAGAGCATGCTGTGGATAGCCATCCGTAGCTTTATGTAAAAAGGTAGCAGATACTGCTTTCTTCATGGGCTCAATATTGTCTCGATTCCTTCTTATGGCTAAACCATAATAGAGCTGCAGTTTGTCCACCTTTTCCTTAGTAAGGCGACCCAGACCACCAATTAGTTTGCTATCACTGAGTTTTTTCCTCTTCGTATCTTTTATTAGCTTATGTAAACGTGTGCCCTTCCTCTTTTGGACATGACCAACGCGCTCTAACTTAACAACTTTTCCAGTTGTTCCATAAGGCATATTTTCCAACACATTTGCAAACCCTTTGGAGTCTCCGGTTCCAAGGTACTTCACATACAGTACACCATTTTTCTCTTCTGACCTTTGAAATATTTTGAGAACTCTCTCTGATTCCATTCCACCACTGTACCCATAAAAATTCTGAACACAAACATGATTCTGGTTATTTCCTGTGCAACCATAACACTACTTTATCATAAATTCTATGTCAATCACCTTTCCATTTTATAGGGATGTTGCGGTGACAACACCATTCAGTGATAGGTGACCACGCTTTTAACATGTCCCATCAAAGGCTGCAGCTATATCAGTGCCACCTGCATTGCATAACACAGTTTTTTCTACTGCTTTCTTCGTTGACACAGCACTCACTTGACAAAGACTTTCAAGAAGTAACTGTGTACTTCTCAAATCTTGTAGGTGGAGGCAAATTCACGATAGCACAAAATGTGTGAGCTGCCTTTCTACCCTTCCCAGAACAGCTCATTCCATTTGCAAGGCTTATATTTGTATTATAAACTCTTCCTTTGCACAATCCAGAATAATACCCAGTTTTAGTTACCCCACAGAAATAACAAAACACCATTCTTTAGAAGCGAACATAAAGCACTCAATTCAGCAAATATGGAAACACATTCCGTTACAGTGTTTGGATCATATTTTATAGAAATGTCACTCTGGGTACTCAAATATTTTAGCTTCTGTCTTAGAGGCACATGGCGGAGTCGACATAACATCCAGTTGGTTTGTGGATGTAATTACACAGTCCTTACTTTCCAACGAAGTAAACCGATTACCATAAAACTTAAGTTTTCCCGCTCCAAAATCCTTTTTTTTGGAGGCATAACTACTTCCGAGAATGACACAGCACCAACTACTCAACGTAAAGAAGTTTGAACACAAACAACTCTCGAAAACCATAGATACACAAAATAAAACAAAGGAGCATCGGAAAGCGTGTATGCTAATAGGGCTTCCAACTCAAAAAACCAATACGCAGTGTATCTTTGCGAAGTGACAAAATAATAATGACGCCATTTGACATCCGACCACAGCGGAAACACCGTCGTCGCCGCCTACCGACATATATTTAAATTTGTTTTTAAAGGTGTTCCCGATGTCCGAAGCAGTTAATTTAACTACCATTTTGTTCAGAAAACTCTAAATATTAAGATGGGAAACAAATTCGAATTTTTGAAGTACATTTACTAGCAAGTGACCTTAAACCGGCTGTGGCTACCGACCCTGCTGTCGCCACACAATGACATGCGCTGAACTATTACTGTAGCAGTCGAACTGCCATTGTTACGTTTGCCTGAAAGTAATAACCCTCACTCAGAAAGGTGACCCTGAGATAATACAACGGGTAAAGTGTGATTGAATGAAAATTCTTCTCGAAACTGTGGTTTTTGTGAAGCATAATTCCACTAAGTCCTGATCCAAAACATAAACATCTTGTGGAAATAAAAGCGATTACAATTCAAAAAATTGTCTCGCAGCTGGAACACCTAATCATTTTCTTGGTTCCTGATCCCAAGTGTCACACTCAAGTGTAACAGTGTATGTAAGTAACAAGCGTGATGATTGTAAATTACCTACTCAGGTTGCACAGTATAATAAATTCATAACATAATTAACTTCCAGAGGGAGCTTAAAAAAATATCATTGGCCTTTAGTTTAGGGGTGGTGATAAACATAGCTCTGTTGTAGAGCTGTTTTATACGTAGATTTAATGTGTGAGTGATATGAAATCATGATGATCTTGTGTATTCTTTATATTCCACATTTCTTTACCTGGAATATAATTTATGCCCCAGTAGTTCTTTTTCTCCAGCTCTTGCTTTTATGATCGTATTTTGGACCACGACTATTGTGTTCTGGTTGCTAATGAGTTTCAGAGGAAAACATATTATTGTCCGGTACAGTCACACGAATTTCAAACCAAATGACCGGTTTCGGCCATTCTCAGGTCATCGTTTCAAAGGATCAGCACCGACCTAGGAGCGAAATGGACAACGGTAAAGTTTACAGTTCGGCACGGAACAAACTTAAGTGACTTACTCGATAGTTCTGTGTCGTACAGTGAACATCGCGACAGTTTGGTTGGAAGAGGCTAGTCTAAGTTTTTCTCAATGGTATATGCTGGAAACAACACTGCCACATTTGGCGGGAGAGAATGAGCACAATGGCGTATCTTAATGGGTTATAAAGTAAAACAAGCATGAAAATTTTACAGAAAGGCGTTAATGTAAAGATGCTCTGTGGCTGGATTCAGAATTAGTGAAAGGAACTTAAATTAGGGCCATGTTCACAGTTGTAAATGAGCTAGTGTCGTTAACTCTAATTCAAACGAACGTTGTCAGAGTTCGGGAGTTTACTGGTTCTCGGTCCGTTTTCGCTGAGGGGCCTACGTTGGTTGGTACGAGGGTAAATCAGCATCAGTTGTAGGCGTACTGAATTATCAGTGTAAACGCTCAGCAGACTACAGTGGAACAGAACATGTAAATAAAACTGTAGTTTCAATTCGTAATGCATAAAATGTGGTTTAATAAACAAATTACGTCAAATATATTTTTAAATTGTGCGAACACACAAGTGTCCCTTCCAGCGCTTTAAAAATTCTGCACAACGAAGTGCACGTAATCCTAAACTGTGTTTACTGCACTCAACGCAAAACAGCTAATGATTAATTCTTCCCAAAGAGAAGTCAGTGCAATCGGTGCAGCGCCTCAGGTAAGCAGGACCGGTTCGAGAACCTTTTTTCCACACAAGCGACGTACATGGAGACCCACAACTCCCATCCCTTCTTTTCCCCTCGTACAGTTTAACGTGTCAACTTTCGTTACCTGTGTGAAACTCCCCTCGGCGTCCCGAGATATGGTTTGTGTCGCTCGGGCCTTAAACCGGTCCCGCTGGAAACTATACATGGATTGAGGCAAACTAACGTGACGAGCCTGCGACTAAATGCTTGCTTATGTTTATGCAATCCTCTACAGACATATTAGAGAGGAAGGAAAGAATGTAAGGGAAAGTCCTCTGAAAGCTCTTAGAGATTGGAATAACAGAGCATTATTCTGAAGGTGGTTCGATGACCCTGTGCCGGGCACTGAAGTGTGACTTGCAGAATATCCATATAGATGTAGATAGTCATAAGATTCTAAAGTTTCGTTTTTTCCCTGCTGCAGCTCGGGGAGCGTGGCTCTGGCCTGCGAGCGCGGGGAGACGTACAAGACTTCTTCAAGCTACGGGAGGAGTGTCTGGCCCAGGGATCGCTGTTTGAGGATCCGGAATTTCCTGCACAAGATTCGTCCATCTTCTACAGTAAGAGTCCGCCGAAACCGTTCGAATGGAAGCGTCCTATGGTGAGTGCTTTTGTTTAGTATATGCTTAAGTATATATTTTGACATCATCTCGGATGTAGGCCTACTCAGTACGGGCTCATAGAATTATTGCTATACAGTCCGAAGCGCCCAGGTTATGCGTAAAGTATAGATATCCATAAAGCAATGATACCCTATCTTAGACGTACTCAACATATCCACGACATAACACCTACAGCTCAGTAACGTTGTTCCGACGTCCATAATCATTTCTGCAACCCGTTCAATACGGTCAGCAGAGGTACTGAATGGTGCAGTTGCTTCCAGTATCTTACAGCGAGGTGGTGTTTTTGCATGGTGTGAGTGCTCATATGGTACATTCCTTACCAACCTTACGACGAGGAAGGGAGCACTTTGAGTATGCATAGCCGTCCGCGGTGATCGCACACCCTGTTAAACCACGTGCCGCCTTTTTTAATGCCCAGAGACTATCATGAAAAGCGATGAGATGAGTGTAACTAGTGTCCTTGAATAAGTGTCATTTCTGTTCGTCTGATGGCGTATTTCGTTCAGTTAACTTCTGTGCTATACTATAGTAGTTCTTTCTATAAGGGACAGTCAAATGCAAACAAAGTAGGGGGGGGGGGGTAGGGAGAGTAAGGGTAAGAAAATTATTTTTTCTAAAGTAATCGCTGTAACTGTTAGTGCATTTATCCCGCAGTGAAACAAGACAATCAGTGCCTACGTACGGTCCTGATCTCTCCCCAAGCGATTTCCTTACTTTTGAAGCTGTGAAAGAAGGCATTCGTGGCTGTCATGTACTTCGGACGAAGATGTGCACCCCTATGTACACTTATGCTTCCGTCGACAACCGCAAACATTTTTCCATGAAGGCGCTAAGCGTCATGTCTCACTGTGGGATAAATGTGTTAATAGTTGTGGCGCAATGACTTCTGAAATACAAACGGTTCACTTCTTTTCTGTCCGTTTCGTTTTCGTCTGACTGCCCCCTTACACGCATGGTCAAAGTTCCATCGAGCTACGTTAACTGGCGGTAAGCCATCACACGAAAATTTATTTCCGTCTTCGAGGTTGCAGGCCAGTGTAGTTTTGTTATATTCCCATGTCAAGTCACGCCAAGTACTTCGTCTTGGATGCTTCTCTGTTGTACCATTTCCAGTGTTTAATTTTCAGGCTTGTAATCTAATAATGCACCTTTCGACCTGTTTATGTATAATTACGGTTGCCAAATCTAGCTGGGGGCTCGTTTGGACCCTCTGAGATGGAGGTGTAGAAAGGAAGTAAATTTATTTAATATAATTACTTCTTATTTTAAACAATTATATGGAACTTTTTGCGGTACAAATAGTTGGTACGCCATATTTTTCGGAAGATTTCGCCTTTTTGTGATACGACCTTGTCAACATAAATTTATTGACATTAATAAGACTAACAGACTGCATTTACTTTAAATGTGGCGTTAAGAGATGGCGTTACTTCAGTACTCGAGCCACGCTCGTAACAATATTTCGCAAAATTTGGAGGAAACTGGGTCTAGGTCCCGATACATCGGGGCAGATGGGAACCATATGTATTACGCACTTCCCTTTTTTGAGGGTCAACTACCAGTCCGTAAAGTTCGATCAGAGTATTCCCTCATTGTTTCGTGACTATGAAGCATTGTATTTGTTTAGTACATTATTCCTAGGCAAAGATTTGTTCAGTATTCTAAATGGTACAAACATTATTCAGTACCAGGATAGGTTAAACCAATCAAAGACCTCCAGAACCATGACTCTAGTGCGTTATCAGACCACTTGGAGTGCTGAAAGTTCATCGGCCATTCATGTCGTTTTCTTATTGGGTGATTTAAAATCTTCCATGCTTTTTTCACTTTCATGGTCAAAAGAAACTGGCTTCATTGGATTGTTCCCAATTACGCCCCACTTGTATGTATTGCACCCTTGTAATTGCATTGTAAATATGTCGCTCGTATTCTGCATGATTTTTGCTCGTATCCGTAATAATTGGTGGGATTAAAGGGTTCCATATTTGTTCTGTTTCCATATAAAACAGAAGATGGCTTCGTTGCAAGGTGTTCCGTGGACTCATCTACATTTGTTCCGGTTTATAAATCTCTTCGTGCACTGCTGTATTTAAATGCATTGTAAGTATATTGATTACATTCTTCATTTTTGTTTGCATCCGTTCTCTGTACTTTCTTGTGTTTGATGGAGAGTCCCATGTTAACAGCTTTTGAAAGAACTGGTATTCAACATTATTACATCTTGTTACAGGATGACTATGTATTTCTGCTTCGAATGTTATTTCTTGCCATTGAGTATGTATTGCTGTTTTAGTGAATAGAGCATGCTTCCTTATAACAGCTGAAAATGTAACAGTAATTATGCAAATATGTTCACACATTATTAACAGGTACAGCGAACATTACATTTTAGTAGAAATCAATATACTTGAAACATCCCTTCATTGAAAAAGTTCAGTCTCCATTAAATGCGATGAAATATAAAAAAAACGGATTGAGTAAACATAAAGAATAACATAAGCAATATACTTACAGTGCATTTAAATTGAGCGGTTCACTGAAGGATACATAAGCAGGAACAAATACAGGATGTTTCAAGAAGAATATACGTATTCCGAACACGCACGCACGCTTATTAAAAAAACTGGCGTAGCGAGGGGGTCAAGTAGGCCTATCATGCCCTGGTTGCCACTGGCAGAGGAGCGCCAAATGGTTACCAAGACGAGCAAGATTTTACGGAAACTCACGAAGTCGTTTCTGAAAGTATATGTATGGAGTGTAGCCATGTATGGAAGTGAAACATGGACGATAACTAGTTTGGACAAGAAGAGAATGGAAGCTTTCGAAATGTGGTGCTACAGAAGAATGCTGAAGATTAGATGGGTAGATCACATAACTAATGAGGAGGTATTGAATAGGATTGGGAAGAGAAGTTGGTGGCACAACTTGACTAGAAGGGATCAGTTGGTAGGACATATTCTGAGGCATCAAGGGATCACCAATTTAGTATTGGAGGGCAGCGTGGAGGGTAAAAATCGTAGAGGGAGACAGAGATGAATACACTAAGCAGATTCAAAAGGATGTTGGTTGCAGTAGCTACTGGGAGATGAAGAAGCTTGCACAGGATAGAGTAGCATGGAGAGCTGCATCAAACCAGTCTCGGGACTAAAGACAACAACAACATATCATTAGAGTAAATGCCATGTATTGCATTTTTGTGTGTTGAGGGAGGGAGGGAGGGAGGGAGGGAGGGAGGGAGGGAGGGAAGGAACCAATGAAGTGTACAGGGTTATTACAAATGATTGAAGCGATTTCACAGCTCTACAATAACTTTATTATTTGAGATATTTTCACAATGCTTTGCACACACATACAAAAACTCTAAAAGTTTTTTTTAGACATTCACAGATGTTCGATATGTGCCCCTTTAGTGATTCGGCAGACATCAAGCCGATAATCAAGTTCCTCCCACACTCGGCGCAGCATGTCCCCATCAATGAGTTCGAAAGCATCGTTGATGCGAGCTCGCAGTTCTGGCACGTTTCTTGGTAGAGGAGGTTTAAACACTTCACCATTAAGAAAAAATGTTGCTTCATCACTGAAAACAAGTTTCCATGAGCTGTTGCAACCGCGCCGAAAATTCAAAGCGTTTGACTTTGTCATCGGGTGTCAGGGCTTGTAGCAATTGTAAATGGTAAGGCTTCTGCTTTAGCCTTTTCCGTAAGATTTTCCAAACCGTCGGCTGTGGTACGTTTAGCTCCCTGCTTGCTTTATTCGTCGACTTCCGCGGGCTACGCGTGAAACTTGCCCGCACGCGTTCAACCGTTTCTTCGCTCACTGCAGGCCGACCCGTTGATTTCCCCTTACAGAGGCATCCAGAAGCTCTAAACTGCGCATACCATCGCCGAATCGAGTTAGCAGTTGGTGGGTCTTTGTTGAACTTCGTCCTGAAGTGTCGTTGCACTGTTATGACTGACTGATGTGAGTGCATTTCAAGCACGACATACGCTTTCTCGGCTCCTGTCGCCATTTTGTCTCACTGCACTCTCGAGCGCTCTGGCGGCAGAAACCTGAAGTGCGGCTTCAGCCGAACAAAACTGAGTTTTTCTGCGTATCTGTAGTGTGTCGTGACCATATGTCAATGAATGGAGCTACAGTGAATTTATGAAATTGCTTCAATCATTTGTAATAGCTATAGCTCTGTAGTGTCGTACACTGGGCGCCGGGGAAGTATTGTACTCTGGGCATCGATGGTGAGGGTCGCCAATAAAGTGTCGTGCCCCGGGCGTCAGTTAAGTTCCCATATGTTTAATACGTCCCTCACAAGAGACACGAGAAAGTCACGCCGATACTCGAATTCCTCTTACATTCGCGTAAGCATGTCCATCGTCGATGATATGGCAGTATGGATCCGGTTCTTCAACTCCTCTGGGTTCTGCGGTGGCGTTGCTACATAAACTTTGTCCTTAATGAAACCCTACAGGAAGAAGTCAAAGCGCGTCAAATCTGGTGACCGTAGAGGCCAACTGAGAAGTGCTTATTCGCCGGTTGTTTGACGACCAATCCAACGGCCTGATAGTGTTTCCTTAAGTTCAGTGTGTGCGTGAGAATTCAGTAGGCCCCAAATTAGAGCATTGTGTTTGTTTACTTTCGCACCAAGGTGGAAAGTCGCCTCTCAAAACACAACAAATTGCATTAGTAGGTAGTTGTAACTTCCGATTGGCACTACCAGTTGATTTTGTAGGACTGCGTTAGAAAGCGGTTTACATTAGTGCGACATACTCGTCTTTCCTTCGACGGACTGTCGATACCATCTGCGAATGTTCCATCCGTTCAGTTTCGTACCTCAGCTTGAAACGTCTTTACAATATAATCACGTAATGACACTTCGTAAACTCGAGAACACACGATGATTCCTGCTGCGGGTCAAACATGTGACGGTAACCAAGAAAATAGAAGACAACAGATATCTAGTCGCAATAAATATGAACTAGAAAATTTATTAGTTCCTCCAATAAGAGCTGCGGCGGAGCGATCAATAGTTATACAGCATAATACTTTGCAATGCTTAACATTCTCTTTTTGAAACACCATGTATTCATGAGTCAACAGAAGACCATATGACGAAACAAGTTTGTTTTATATGAAACAAAAACACATATGGAATCGTTTACTTCACCCAAAATTACAGAGGCCGTGCAAAAGTAAACCAGAATATGAGCAACATACTTAAATGCAATTCAAAGAGTTCAGTACAGACAAGAAGCGTAATCAGTGACACAGTGCGATGAAACCTGCTTCCATGTCATGTCAGATGTTTTTTTGATTTTTAAGTGTGCTAAAGCGCAATTATTTCCATATAGTAATGGCCGCACAGTCTAAATTACAATTTTGGGTTTTACAGACAAATAATTTTCCAGTAAAAAGTGATCACGATGTCATTTACAAAATTTTACGAGTATCGGCCTCCCAGCTAAATGAGAAGTTAGTCTTAGTTTTTAGTTGTGACATCTCAAATATATTACTTCGGAAGGTCACAAAAACGTTTCCAGTCACGCACTTTGCTTTTGACTAGGACACTCACCCATAAAGTATAAACGAAAAATATTATCATCTAATACTCATGTATTTCGCAAATCAAAAATAAGAGAATACGCGCCATATTTTCCTGTGTTCCAAGTTAACTCCCAGACCATTAGGAGCTTTACTGTCGTTTGCTTTCGTATCATTACATGGGCAGTGCACCACTTAATAATTTGGTGTTTGTGTTCACTACTCGAAAAATAAGCCCTGCAACACAGATACCGTTACATGTATAACCAAACAAATACGAACATATTTAAACAGCCTATAACCCTTTGTGGGTGTTTTTGATAGTTTAGGCAACATTTTCGAGTTTTGCTATGGATCACAGTAGTAAATAGTAACAAAATAAGAGTGAATATTGTTTGGAATACCAATTTTATTTTTTCATCATATTACAAAGGTTGTATTTTAAAGTACCACCTTGTCCTTGCAAGCCCTCTTACTCTCGTTCTAATAAATAATTTTTAAAAATTAAAATTCTTCCCAAATCTCGCATGTATGTACTGCGATTACGTTGGAATCAATTTTATCCAGCTTCAGTAAATCTGAAGATGAGAAGGACAATTAGCTGCTCGTTCGCAGTAAAATGGTATAAATATTAATTTTAACTTCTGTCTCGACGTCCATTGTAGTTCCTTCAATTCGTCGCACAGTAGTCTTGTAGCAAATTATTTTTGTGCCTTTAAAAGTTTTCAAAGTGTGTTCATTTCACACACTGAAGTAGATACTAAAACGTTGCAGGTTTTTCAGTTCACTCATAAACTCATTTATTGCGTAAATGGAATCAATTCATGTAGAACATAAGACTACTTTCAATTCGATGCTTTCAACATTCTACTCGCAACTCAAGCAAGCCAACTCGTCCTATCTACTTTAACTTGAGAAAGCACGTATTAACAATATTTTTTCCAATATTGTTTTCAAAGTTCCTATTTAACACTTCCAACTTGAAATGTAATTTTGAAGTACATCAAAAATACGAAAGATAATTGTCACTTGCAAAAAAATTGAATTAATAATACTTATGTTGGATTCGTTTGACCATAAATTTCTGTTTGGATATAAATAAAATGTTTTACTATTTGTTCACTCAGAAATTAAAATTAATGTTATTTCAGAAAAAAATGTTAAAGTATCAGGTGAGCAAATTCTTAAAATGTATCAAGTACAAAACGTAACGAAAATAGGACTACTGATTAGTTCCATAACACTCTTCGGTGTTGAGGCGACCAACAGTTCTCAGTATCGCGCATATCCTAAGTAATGAATGAATACGTGTCAGAGTGCGCAAAGGCTTAAAAAACGGTGATTTTCAGGTAGATAATTACTGTTACTAAATGTAATTCAGTAAAAATATTTTTGTTTTCATTGCAGCTAAGAAATCCTCCAACAAATAAACATTTTGCGTTTGGTATAGATTGAATCTTTTCGTCTACATACTTCGTTTCGTCACTTTTGCAGCAAAAGCAATAATACGATCACCTTTATTTTCTGAACTTACATTCTTTGGGACTAAATTTTTTCCTGTTGTTTCTTTCTGTAAAATTGGCCTTGGAAGCGCTGGGACTGGCATGTTTTACCTTCATCTTACTTGTCAGTCCCTCAGCAACGTTATTCATCAGCTTCAGGCGTGGAATCTTTCCATACACTGTACTGCACAATTCATAAGCATTTACACTCATTGGATCTTCTTCCCGGTCCACAAGCAGATCTGAGAGAGTAACATTGGTCACACCTCCCACATTACAATTCTAGTCCTTCGCTACAGAAGAGAAATGATTGTTGATTTTAGTATCCTGCTTCTGCTTTCTACACACACTAACTTCTGTTCCATGGTGATTGGGAACAACAGTTTTATAGCCTTACCATAGAAATATCAGAATTTCAGAGGGCGACATCCTATAATCAAACTCGTCTCTTTCATTTCTGTAGAAGGTGGAAGGCCAAATTAGAAACTTTTCCTGTTTATCGCCATTATGCCAAAATCCAAAAATTTTCTCTACTTTCAGCCTTGAGGCAGGGCAAAGTATGTAAATAAAAGTTAACATATACTACACTTTCTCCTAATGCGTAATTTTTGAAATCGCCTCTCCAGAGATTCATTTCTCACTCTAAATGTAAAGGGCAAAAATGTTGTGTTGGCAGAAGAGCCAACACCGTGTTACTAGTGGAAGGCCGAAATACACGCGTTTTAGCTCACGCAGGCTGGCGTGTGGAGGGAAGAACTATACTGACGTGCGGTCTGGAACATGACAAGGAATTAGAATTCAGAAAGCGGACGTAATTACTTTGATACTTAACTTTAATCCATTAATGATGAACATCACTCTTGACGGTACATGATTCACAATGTTATCTGTTCATAATTGTAACTGAATATGGCGCCTTGCTAGGTCGTAGCAAATGACGTAGCTGAAGGCTATGCTAAACTGTCGTCTCTGCACATGAGCGTATGCAGACAGTAAACCATCGCTAGCAAAGTCGGCTGTACAACTGGGGCGAGTGCTAGGGAGTCTCTCTAAGACTAGACGTGCCGTGTGGCGGCACTCGGGTCTGCAATCACTGATAGTGGCGACACGCGGGTCCGACGTATACTAACGGACCGCGGCCGATTTAAAGGCTATCAACTAGCAAGTGTGGTGTCTGGCGGTGACACCACAAAAAACGTAGCCTTTCTGGTCTGCAGTACAACACAGTTTGTAATCACATTATACAGGTGTCATTGGGTTATATTGTTTCAATGAATTTCTACCTTTTAAGAAAATGAATCATATCGGTTTCCTCCACTCTGTCAGGTTCACACTAAGGTACCTTTCTACTTTTGCCAGGCTTTTCATGTTAGCAAATACATCTCGTTTGTTCCGTTTCTCAACAATTTCAGGTAAACTGATTTCGATCTTCATTGCATCAAATATCTTTTAAAAATTGAATCGAAACATAAATAGTTTTCAAAAACGTCGTCAAAACTTAAAGCTGCAATATTAGGCCGATTAGTATCACTTACTTCAGCAACACAGACTACATCATCGTCTACTTCCGCAACATCATTTTCTCTGGCAAATCTCAGAAGAGTTGCAAGAATTTAGTCATCTTTATTTTAAATACTATCAATGCACGAAAAGTGGTACTCTTCTGTGAAACAACATTTACAACAAAGAATCATGCCAACACTAAAAGGAGCCAGACCTAGAACCAACTAGGTCGACAAAGCTAGTGAAATACAATGAAAAACACCAAAGAAAGAAGCAAAATACTTTTGCGTAGCAATATGCATAAAGTGCACACACGGCCAGATGGTATCCCAAAGTATCACATAGTTTTAGATTTGTAACGTAAATAAAAACTATAGATTTAACAAAAGACTAGATGAAAATAGGCCCTAATCTAGATCATATCTACGCTGATACACTCAAATTGCTAACAACTGTGTGACAGTAAACACAGCAAATATGGTCCCTTCAAAGCATCTCTTCAGCTTACACAAATGTAATTTTTGAAGGGCAAAAAGATGTGAAATGTTCCCAACTCAAGTTATAAATGTTCTTGAACATATCATCATCCCATTATGTGTTATCTTCCACTAGATTCCCTATATAGAGTAAGCAACATAAAACCGAAGTCAGTAAAATCCTTACCCGACACACACACTCTGACAGTCTCTCGCGCAACTAGCGCGACAGGCGGATTTGTGTGTTACTACTGATTGTTGCTGCCGGTTGTCAGGTGGTTACGTGTTACTGAAATATACGTTTCATTGCGGTGTGGTGTTGAAAATGTAGTTGTGTAAAATGCCATATTCAGGCTTATGCTCGTTCTCAATTGTTTGAAGGGTAAATATCAAGTCTTCCCCGATGTTGTTTTCCATGTGGGACAAGATATGGTGCAGTTTATTTTGCCATGTTCGCAGAACACTAGGTATTCGATGACGAATCCTCAAAAGATTTTAGAGCGTCTACTTCACGATGAGAAAATCGGTGTTCCGTGTGCCGTTTCCGGTAGTCATATAGTGAATCGATAACCGATATATATATATATATATATATATATATATATATATATATATATATATATTACAGTAGTGTCAATAAATAAGTTTACCTCATTTTTCGATGAATTGTATACAGAGTTAACTCATGATAAAAAGTAAGAGCTTGTTCTAACAAGACAGAGCAACGTGTCAAACATCAAACGTTTCACTGAATCGCTTTCATTTAGGTTTCACAAATGAGAGAGTTGTCAGTAGTGAACTGTGCCCTCCACGTTCCCCAAAGTTGTGTAGTAGCGATTTTTTTCCTTTGGCGCCACTCAAAAGAGAGTGTATGAATCTAGTCTCCACAATACTGAGGACCTGAAGGTGAACGTTCAATGATAAATCAACGGAGTTGGGATTGTTTTACGTCAGATGGATCTCAATGTAATAAGTCAAGCACAAATATTCACCGATCACCAGGATCATTTTGAACATCTATCCAACCCAACATGAAATGCAGATCGCAATCATTAGACCAGGATATAAAACAAAATTTTAAACTACGGTACTGTACCGTAGAGAAATTATTTCATCTGTGCGGGATAGCAGTGAAAAAGGTGAGAAAGCGAATGTAATAATTTGACTGCTGTATGCATGATTAATAAGCCCTACCACACTACATAACTGCTTCAGAAAGTGCGGGTTTGAAATGCAAAGGGTTAATGGGGACAACCGTCAGTCGCGAGAATTAACAAATTCAATACCGCCAGACTCAGGGTGGGGACTTATAGCCGGTTGTGGTGAGTTAATCCTTCGGGATTTCATTCAGGTGGACGAAGACGTTGGTATCCATCATCTGACCAGAACTGAACTGTTGGTTTGTCAAGATAAGGACAAGGAAGACAATCCACTACAATCGCCAGCTCCAGTCACAATGAGCTGTTCATCTCCTACGCTCCTCCGTTCTCAGAACGGGAGCGAGTGATGTCTCCTCAGCTCGTTATCATATCGAAAATTCGCTGGACAATTCTACGTGGTAGTCGCTCCCTCAAAAGAAAATCTGTAACTAATTTTTAAAATGACTTATAACATTCTCAGTGGTATGTTTTTTTACATACTTTATACTGTATGTACTGTGTAAATATATGATGCATTATCTTCCACACTATTGAAATAAAGATGAATGAACATATGTATGTACTATAGTTTACTTTAAATCAAATTTTCGTTTGTTTGAATTTTCCCTGCATCTCTCTCAGCTATTTGAATTGGGTAATAGGTAGAACAATAACCAAAACGGCCTTGCTGTGCTGGTACTGCGAACGGCTGAAAGCAAGGGGAAACTACAGCCGTAATTTTTCCCGAGGGCATGCAGCTTTACTGTATGATTAAATGATGATGGCGTCCTCTTGGGTAAAATATTCCGGAGGTAAAATAGTCCCCCATTCGGATCTCCGGGCGGGGACTACTCAAGAGGATGTCGTTATCAGGAGAAAGAAAACTGGCGTTCTACGGATCGGAGCATGGAATGTCAGATCCCTTAATCGGGCAGGTAGGTTAGAAAATTTAAAAAGGGAAATGGATAGGTTAAAGTTCGATATAGTGGGAATTAGTGAAGTTCGGTGGCAGGAGGAACAAGACTTCTGGTCAGGTGAATACAGGGTTGTAAATACAAAATCAAATAGGGGTAATGCAGGAGTAGGTTTAATAATGAATAGGAAAATAGGAATGTGGGTAAGCTACTACAAACAGCATAGTGAACGCATCATTGTGGCCGAGATAGATACGAAGCCCACACCTACTACAGTAGTAAATGTTTATATGCAAACTAGCTCTGCAGATGACGAAGAAATTGAAGAAATGTATGATGAAATAAAAGAAATTATTCAGATTGTGAAGAGAGACGAAAATTTAATAGTCATGGGTGACTGGAATTAGAGTGTAGGAAAAGGGAGAGATGGAAACATAGTATTATGGATTGGGGCTAAGAAATGAAAGAGGAAGCCGCCTGGTAGAATTTTGCACAGAGCACAACATAATCATAGCTAACACTTGGTTTAAGAATCATGAAAGAAGGTTGTATACATGGAAGAACCCTGGAGATACTAAAAGGTATCAAATAGATTATATAGTGGTAAGACAGAGATTTAGGAACCAGGTTTTAAATTGTAAGACATTTCCAGGGGCAGATGTGGACTCTGACCATAATCTATTGGTTATGACCTGTAGATTAAAACTGAAGAAACTGCAAAAAGGTGGGAATTTAAGGAGATGGGACCTGGATAAACTGAAAGAACCAGAGGTTGTACAGAGTTTCAGGGAGAGCATAAGGGAACAATTGACAGGAATGGGGGAAAGAAATACAGTAGAAGAAGAATGGGTAGCTTTGAGGGATGAAGTAGCGAAGGCAGCAGAGGATCAAGTAGGTAAAAAGACGAGGGCTAGTAGAAATCCTTGGGTAACAGAAGAAATATTGAATTTAATTGATGAAAGGAGAAAATATAAAAATGCAGTAAATGAAGCAGGCAAAAAGGAATACAAACGTCTCAAAAATGAGATCGACAGGAAGTGCAAAATGGCTAAGCAGGGATGGCTAGAGGACAAATGTAAGGATGTAGAGGCCTATCTCACTAGGGGTAAGATGTTATTCAATCTGTATATTGAGCAAGCAGTAAAGGAAAACAAAAGAAAAATTCGGAGTCTGTATTAAGATTCATGGAGAAGAAATAAAATCTTTGAGGTTCGCCGATGACATTGTAATTTTGTCAGAGACAGCAAAGGACCCGGAAGAGCACTGAACGGAATAGACAGTGTCTTGAAAGGAGGATATATGATGAACATCAACAGATGCAAAACAAGGATAATGGAATGTAGTCTAATTAAGTCGGGTGATGCTGAGACAATTAGATTAGGAAATGGGACACTTAAAGTAGTAAAGGAGTTTTGCTATTTGGGGAGCAAAATAACTAATGATGGTCGAAGTAGAGAGGATATAAAATGTAGACTGGCAATGGCAAGGAAAGCGTTTCTGAAGAAGAGAAATTTGTTAACATCCAGTATTGATTTAAGTGTCAGGAAGTCATTTCTGAAAGTATTTGTATGGAGTGTAGCCATGTATGGAAGTGAAACATGGATGATAAATAGTTTGGACAAGAAGAGAATAGAAGCTTTCGAAATGTGGTGCTACAGAAGAATGCTGAAGATTAGATGGGTAGATCACATAACTAATGAGGAAGTATTGAATAGGATTGGGGAGAAGAGAAGTTTGTGGCACAACTTGACCAGAAGAAGGGATCGGTTGGTAGGACATGTTCTGAGGCATCAAGGGATCACCAATTTAGTATTGGAGGGCAGCGTGGAGGGTAAAAATCGTAGAGGGAGACCAAGAGATGAATACACTAAGCAGATTCAGAAGGATGTAGGTTGCAGTAGGTACTGGGAGATGATGAAGCTTGCACAGGATAGAGTAGCATGGAGAGCTGCATCAAACCAGTCTCAGGACTGAAGACGACGACAACAACAACAACAATAGGTAGAAGGTAGGGGTACGTGGCTCAGGTGGAGTGAGTAGGTCTATGGAAGGCGTTGTGAGGCCTTGTGAGGGACCTTTCATGGTGAAGAAACACTCCTTAATGTCCTCCATAACCTCAGCTCTTCTTCGAATCTGAATTTCATCTGGTCCTACTCCAAAACTCAAGCAACCTTCCTCGATGTTGACCTTCATCTTGTTGAAGCTCACATCCACACCTCTGTCCACATCAAACCCACAAACAAACAACAGTACCTTCACTTTGATAGCTGCCATCCATTCCACATCAAATGCTCCCGTCCCTACAGCCTAGGTATTCATGGCAAACGTATCTGCTCCAGTGACAAATCCCTCAACAATTACACCAATAACCTGACCACTGCTTTCCTCTCCCGCAACTATCCTGCAGACCTTGTCCACAAACAGATCTCCCGAGCAATGCATTCCTCCCCGTCCAACAACAATATTCCTACCCCCAGACCACACAGAAGCAACCCCCTTGTCACCCAATATTATCCTGGCCTCGAATACATCAACAAATTACTCCACCAGGGATATGACTTTCTCAAGTCAAGCCCTGAAATGAGATCATCCCTTTGTAACATTACGAGTCAAGACAGCTGTAACGGAACTTGAATAGCATAAAGTTATCGTTAAAAACGCACGCTGCGCGATTTGTTACGATTTGGTCGGTCATAATAGTAGTAACATGCTTTCGAATACAATTAAAATATAACGGCGATACCTGTTTAGCGTTATTGGAAATATTATGTAATAAATTAATGAGTAAGGTAGCCGATCCTATAAGAAGAGGTAAAATTGGGCATATTAAGGTGTTTTGCTTTATATCGACTAAGCCGATGATACGGCGTCTTTTTTTTCCGTTTACTCTTAGAAGAAAAAAGAAAAAAACAAGTAACGCAGTGCTAATTGTTGCGTTGTGAAAAATATAGGGGCGAATTTTAAATAGCTGCAGTGTATAATCAGACTAACAAATGGACATTCAGTTACGCGAAATAGCGGACAGCGAAGTGTGGTCATTAAATTGAGTACACCTACAGGGCGGTCAATTCCGGGATAAGTCTATTCGCATCTCACGAGGGACGCGGTATTAAGACCGTTTTTTTTTTAATTATATCACGGAGAGCGGGCTCCAATTTATAAAAAGGAGAAAAGCTGTATCATTATCATTGAATGTTGGTGCTAAGCAACCAAAACTGTTCATCAAAGGGTTTCGGTGAATGAGTGGTGAATGCGAAATGAAACTGTGAACGAAGTTATGTTAAATAAAGCAGAAGAGACAAGACAGTTTGGTCGTATCTGTTATTATTCCATAAACCGTAACATTTATTCTCGTTGTACGAAGCCTTTATAGGCGATCGTTATGACAATTTGCTTTGAAGGGATCTCGTTACGAGTTAAGTTTTGGGGACCTGGTCAACAGGGGATAGTTCGTAGATCTTAACTACTGCAGCTATTCTGGAATCAGGTGCTACCATGACCATTGTGTGTTGTCAATGGCTTAAGGTCGTCATATCTCATGCTCTAAGATTGACGCGCCTTTCCTCTTGGTATAACGGTGTCTTACGGTAACAACGACAAAGCCGACGGCGAAGGAAGATACGGTAGACCTTGACAATATTCTCCGCACACCACCCAAAGTTACCTTTTGTCGCCCCCTCTAACCTCCGTAACATCCTTGTCAAACCGTACAATATTCCCAGACTGCCTTCTCTACCCAGTGGTTCCTACCCCTGTAACCGACCCCCTGCAAAACCTGCCCCATGCATCCCCCCACAACCACCTACTCCAGCCCTGCTACTGGTAAAACATACATAATTCTATGCAGGGCCACATCTGAAACAACACACATCATTTATCAGCTGACATGCCTGCACTACACAGCCTTTTACATTGGTACGACGACAACTAGACTGGCTAAGTGGATGAACGGGCACAGATGAACTGTCCGCCTAGGAGATGTCCAATACTCAGTAGCAGAGCATGCCCTCCAGCATAATTCTAGGAACCTAGGAACCAGCTACACCATACGTGGCATTTGGCTTCTCCCACCCAACACCAGTCCCTCGGAACTGCAGAGATGGGAACTTGCACTCAACACATCCTTTCATCCCGCCATCCCCCTGGACGGAACCTATGTTAACAAACCTCACTCCCATTTACTCTTCAGTCTTCTCCCCTTTCCCTTTCCTCTTTAGCCATTCACGCATCTTTTCATCCTACATAGTTGTGTTTATCTTTATACTATATACCTCTTTACTTCTGTATGCATCCTCTTTGGTTTGAAGCTGGCACAGTACTTACAGTAGAATATCTTTGGCTTCCCTCTGACACCTGTGCCTCCATCTTTGCCACCCCTCCCTGTTTACCTTTCCCCTGTTGCTTCATAACCTGGGTTTTGAGTAACTGAATCCACTTTTCCTTCTCCCTTTTTCCCCTCTCCCCTCTCCCCTCCCTGACGAAGGAACAAAGTACTGAAAGCTAGGCTACATAAATTTTCTGTTCAGTTTTGTGTATCTATCGGCTGTACTGAGCTGAGGTAAGAACTGGCCAGCCCCTCTATCTCTTTGTTAATATTTACCATATGTTCAAGTGTTAAGAACTGTGGGTGGAAGTAAAATAATAATGAAACTTTTCTGGAGCACAAGTACACGAAGATGTAGGATGTACCTAAGTTGTAACTAAGCAGGGTAGTGATACATCCCATCTTTGATTGATAGGTATCACATCCCCAAAGATATATGTCAGGGAAAAGATGTTCATGACAGAGTAGTTACGGGGTGAGCACCCAATTGTTGGGACCTAACGATCCAGTGACCATACAGAAGTGGGTAGCAGTCAGATGACCCTACCTGCTGAAACGGAGAAGAGAGTTCCATGGGGTGGGTGGTGCAGAAGAAAGAGCTGAATGAAGTCTAAGACCGCAACATGTTAAAGACAGTAAATTTATTGTAATTGTTAATTATGATGTTGAATAGCAATCTGTTAAGTATGCAGTACAGACAGGCAGTATACGAGTTGGTAGATGTCCTCATTTATCAAGCACTGAGTTATAATTTTGAAGAAAATATAAGAAGGTGAATTGAGTCTCACTTCTTAATTATGTGGTGGAATGAATGAGAATGAGAAGTTAATTTTCAGCATCTTTATTTGTGGCCTGTAGGGAGGCAAAGTCTGACCCAAGTTGGAGGAAGAAGCCACGTGGATTAAGGGCACAGACTAACTGGATCCTGACTAATTGTACTTAACGGCAACCTAATATTCAGCAAACAACATTCATTGTATATAAAATGAGTGTTCAGGGACAACTTATTTAGGTGTTTGGTGAATGAGGTGAAGTATAACAAACCACCATTGAGCCCAACCCAAACTGGAACACTTCAGCAGTGTGCAACATCTTTAATACTTTTGAATGGAGAAAACTGATATTATATTAGATTGGTTAGTGTATAAATCATGGCAGGAATGGTACTTACTGATAAACAACAATCAGAACATTGTAAACAATGAAAATTACCCATTAAGTTTTACAATGTGTACTGATATGTATTTTCATCTAATTCTCATCAGTGCAGTGCAGCAGATAGCATAATGAGTGGCTGATGACCTACGCCAGGACATGAAACAAATGTGACAAATACAATCAATCTGGACGATCTCGAAAGCCATTTGAAACATTCACGCTTGGTAAACTAGTTGCTTTTGCTATCTACATTCCAACTGCCTTTCCTTCTATCACTCCTACAGAATGTAAATCTCATTCTGATTTAAGTAGTAGTCAGGACCTTTTTATTTTATTAATTTATTTATTTCATATTCTGTTGATGCTAATAATTATGAACTTTCACTGAATAGTATGCTGAAGTCTCAAATTATAATACAAATGCTGGGATATTTCTTTCACCTACAGGATATTACAGTGATAGTAAGTGGTTCATTGTCAATGGCTTTGCCACAGTGGTAGCATCAGTTCCCGTCTTATCACTGAAGTTAAGTGCTGTCGGGATTGGCTACAGTTCCCGTCTTATCACTGAAGTTAAGTGCTGTCGGGATTGGCTAGCACTTGGATGAGTGACTGTCCAGGGCTTCAGAGTGCTGTTGGCAAGCAGGGTGCACTCAGCCCTTGTGGGCCCAGTTGAGGGGCTAATTGATTGAGAAGTAGGAGCTGTGGTCTGACAACAGCCAGGAGAACTGTGTGCTGACCACATGCTCCTCCACATCTGCATCCATTGATGCCTGTCAGCTGACGATGACACAGCATTCGATTGGTACCATTGGGTCTTCAGAGACCTGTTCAGATGGAGTTTAGTTTTTAGTGGTTTATCATAATATGTACAAGTGATTTTGTATGTTGTTAACATTACACAAGCTGCAACATAAATGGGAACAGAATGTGAGCCACAAAGTGTAGATTAAATTTTTTTATTTCTATGATCACAAAATTGTTAGGTCCTTAGACTACTGGTTTTGGTCAGCAATAAGTATTTGGAGGTCTGTTTTAAAATGTGCCCTAATGTAATGAAGCCATAGTGACATCATCGAAAGATACATTCAGTGCTATTCTGCTTTTCTGTGTATCTTTTGATGGTGGCAATATGGCTTCTTTACAATAGGACATGTTTTAAAACAGATATGAAGATGGTTCTTGCTGAGCAGAACCAGTGGCTTAAGGACCTAAAAATTCTGTACTCATAGACAGAAATGGAAGGAATTTATTTTTAATATTACTCACAGATTTTAAATTACGATATGCAGATCATTTCTAGTACACCATAAATGAGGATGTAATATTTCTTGATGTCAAAAAATGTGTGCAGTAAAAGATAACATTTTGCATATTTTTTGTAAAAATTTGGATAGGTCACCACCAAGATGTTTGACATGGTATTGTAGGAATTGTCTCTCCTGATGCTTCAGTTATGTCCTTCTTTGTGCATCTTGCTGAGGTTTTCTCCTCTATGTAAGTCTTGTTTATTGTGTGTATGATGGGTGTCATACATTCTGTCAATTTTTTCTTCTTCAGTATCTACAGTGAAAGACATCAATGAGATAAGTGCTGGTGTGTCATGATGAAGATTCCCAACTGTTTGAATAAATCCATGCAAGGTTGACTGGATTATTTTTTTTTCTCCATGTGGTACTGCATTAATCTGCCTCTTGCTTCTCAACAGGAAATTGCTTCCGATCCCCAGCTCTTTGTCGAGGGTGCATCAAGATTTGACGTTCAACAAGGAGAACTTGGTAAATTTCAAATTACGTTTTTCACATTAAAGTTTTTTTTTAAATATAGATATCATAATTTAACATTAGAATAATATCCCAAGGAAACAGAATGTCTGGTACATGGTTACCTCCAGGAGGACATAATGCAGAGTACTGCCAATAGAAACACATAACAGAGCAAAAAACCTATTCCAACTTTTGGAATAATTGGATGCTTGCCTAGAGAGAAGAGGCACCTTACAAAGGTGGGTTCATTCATTCAGATGGTAGAATGAGATCGACCCAACTGTTTTGAGAAAGGGGGGAAACGAGGATGAAGGGTGAGGTGTTACAGTAGGAATTCGATGATGAGACGTAATTGATAGAACAGTGTGAGATGTTACTCTTTCTTAAACAAATTTCTGCAGCATTTAATCCTGTTTTCCTCTGAAACAAATACAGGTTGTCCATTATTCAAGTGCCAGTTTTAAAAACTCTGTAGAAAGAGAACCACTGCTCAGAATGATGTGAAGTTTGAACACCATATTGACGCAAGGGAACATATAATGGAGGAAAAAAAAAACTAAGATCTTATCATAGATTACACTGTAAACATATTTAACATAAATAGGGTTGGCCACAAATGACAGATGAATTGCAATATGACGACAATGGTTGGAGTTGCACATTACACCATCCCTACTGTTCGGTGTATGTGACAGCACAAGTTTAGCAGTCAACAGCTGTGGCACTGTTAATTAGGCAAGCCCATCCACTATGGCAAGGTCATCCAACATTGGATGCCAAAAATCTATTTTTAGTTGTCCTCAGCAAAAACCACACAAAAATCAAAATTACATTTGTTTCTAATTGTTGTAAGACTGGTGCGAGACATGTTCAGTATGCTGTCCATTGTTTTCTGCCACAAGTTGAAATTGGGGAAACAGTATATTCCTAAAGACATAAGTGTCTCGGGAGGTGGAGGGGGAGGGAGGTTGTCACATTCGTGCGCAATACAATCACCTTTGCAGAATGAATTGGTACTGCTTGATCTGTACCGGGTGATCAAAAAGTCAGTATAAATTTGAAAATGTAATAAGCCATGGAATAATGTAGATAGAGAGGTAAAAATTGACACACATGCTTGGAATGACATGGAAAAAAAAAAAAAAAAAAAAGACAAAGGTCACAAAATGTCTGACAGATGGCGCTGGACAGCAAAACTGCTACAGTCATGGGTGAGAGGTACACCGATATGTTACAGAATCGCATCATGCCCAGCCTGGCTGATGAACACCTGCTGGAACGTACGATGTTTATGCAGAATGGCGCTCCACCCCATATTGCTAGATGCGTGAAAGATCTCTTGCGCGCGTAGTTTGGCGATGATCGTGTGCTCAGCCGCCACTTTCTTCATGCTTGGCCTCCCAGGTCCCCATACCTCAGTCCATGTGATTATTGGGTTTGGGATTACCTGAAGTCGCAAGTCTATTGTGATCGACAGACATCTCTAGTGATGCTGAAACACAACATCCAACGCCAATGCCTCACCATAATCCCAGACATGCTCTACAGTGCTGTTCACAACATTATTCCTTGACTACAGCTATTGTTAAGGAATGATGGACATATTGAGCATTTCCTGTAAAGAACATCATCTTTGCTTTGTCTTACTTTGTTACGCTAATTATTGCTATTCTGATCAGATGAAGTGCCATCTGTCAGACATTTTTTGAACTGTTGTATTTTTTTGGTTCTAATAAAACCTCATGTCATTCCAAGCATGTGTGTCAATTTGTACCTCTCTATCTACATTATTCTGTGATTTATTCAGTTTTCAAATTTATACTGACTTTTTGATCACCCGGTATACAGATTTAACATTGCCCATATCTTAAAACTCTGCTTATTGACATGTCCTTGATGATGGAAATAGGCTTCATATGTCCACAGAATGTTCTGTCACCATTTACTGTCCACTTTAATGTGAGCACAAAATTCCAGAGTGAATGTTTGTGTTGCTGGCATGTTAGCAGGAACCAACTCCTGAACATGGGTAATTTTGTATGGATAACAGTGAAAGCTGTTTCGTAGCATTTTATGCACCTTGCACTGTACGTTTGCACGCTACTGCTCGACCCCTACTGCAGTGCTGTGCCCACATCTTTGACAGACATCAGATCAACTGCTTTCCTCCCTCTGCCACATTCCACTTGAAAAGAACATGTGTTTTCAAATTTTGTAATCATTACCTCCAGGCCCTTAGCAGACATTGGAACAATGCCTTTCTTCATACCCTTGAGTGACTTAAAATACTACAGGGCTACTGATGGACAGTTAAGATTCTTGTAAAAGAGCTTTATCAGCAGCATATAGTCCTCTGTGGAGGTAGTGGTGTTGGGTTTCTCACATGCAAACTGAGAAACAGCTGTGTGTGTTATGCATATGTTGATGTGCACATTCTGGCACAGTGCCATCTACTGGTCACATTCCTGTCCCCTCCTTATGATTCACTTTGTGTCAATAAAATGCTGTTCAAACTTGATGTCATTCGCAACACTTGTTTTCTTTCTACAGTGTTTTGAAACAGAAACTCAGACAGGAGATTCTTAACACCTGGGACTGAATAATATTGTTCTAGGAAGGGAGAACTCTACTTAATTCAGAGAAAAATTCATAATTTAATCAGTACTTGAAACTCCACTACCACAAGTCTTGTAAATTTCTTAAGTGTGTCAAGACAAAAAGGAAGATCTATATACTATGATAAAAAATAAAATGATCCAAGAACAGGACAGAAACAATGTGGAACATTATTATATGATAAGCACAAAAAGGCAGTACAAATAAAACGGAAAACACAGCAAGAAATTGACACATTCAAATCATTGGCCAACAAATTTAATGATTACTTCCTCATGGTGACAGCAAACATTGCAATCATTACGAAACAAACAAATATAGAAGCATTATATTTATTTGTGTAGACGCTGCATGCACTATCAACAGACAAACTGTAAGGAGATTACAAAAATTCACCAGATCACCAAAAAGTAAGAATCCTAAATACTGTCTTGGTGTTTCCAGCAGAGTATTAAAACTTTGTACTGATTTAAGAGCACTACCCTTAAGCAATCTATGTAATCAATCAAAGACTAGGGGTAGGTTTCCCAAGAGACTGATACAGGGTGTTCTTCCACTCATTTATAATACTGAAGATAATTGCTCTTTATATTATAAACCTAACATGGTGGAATTATGAATCAAGTACATAAGAACAGTTTGTTAAATGTCTTTGCCTGGCTTTTGTAGAAGACTATTCAGAGAGAAAGCTGTAAAAGGCTCTGTAGATGAAGTCCTGACAGAGATAAACAAGAAAGATTATCCTTTTGATACATTACATTACCTTGTCTAAGCCTCGGCACAGAGTACTATAGGATGGACAAAGATGTTATGGCATGAATGATATTCCTCTTTCATGGGTGGAATTTCTCATACATAAGAGAAATCCATGGAGAAGAAATAAATACTTTGTGGTTCGCCGATGACATTGTAATTCTGTCAGAGACAGCAAAGGACCTGGAAGAGCACTGAACGGAATGGACAGTGTCTTGAAAGGAGGATATAAGATGAACATCAACAAAAGCAAATCAAGGATAATGGAATGTAGTCGAATTAAATCGGGTGATGCTGCGGGAATTAGATTAGCAAATGAGAAGCTTAAAGTAGTAAATGAGTTTTGCTATTTGGGGAGCAAAATAACTGATGATGGTCGAAGTAGAGAGGTTATGAAATGTAGACTGGCAATGGCAAGGAAAGCGTTTCTGAAGAAGAGAAATTTGTTAACATCGAGTATAGAATTAAATGTCAGGTAGTCGTTTCTGAAAGTATTTGTATGGAGTGTAGCCGTGTATGGAAGTGAAACATGGACGATAAATTGTTTAGACAAGAAGAGAATAGAAGCTTTCGAAATGTGGTGCTACAGAAGAATGCTGAAGATTAGATGGGTAGATCACATAACTAATGGGGAAGTATTGAATAGAATTGGAGAGAAGAAAAATTTATGGCACAACTTGACTAGAAGAAGGGATATTGGTAGGGCATATTCTGAGGCATCAAGGGATCACAAATTTAATATTGGAGGGCAGTGTGGAGGGTAAAAATCGTAGAGGGAGACCAAGAGATGAATACACTCAACATATTCAGAAGGATGTAGGTTGCAGTAGGTACTGGGAGATGAAGAACCTTGCGCAGATTAGAGTAGCATGGAGAGCTGCATCAAACCAGTCACTTGACCACAACAACAACAACGAGAAAAAAGAGAATCACATTGACAGACCGCGTTAAAGGAAAGAAACTAACATCATAATGCTGAAGATAATATACTAAGTTCCATAAGGATTACTATTGGCTCTGTTCTCACTCGAAACCTGCATGAATGACTGTCAGATGACTTAGAAGATCTGCTCAAAAAGAGCATTGTTAGCTGAAGGCACAACCTTACTAATATAGGATCTAAACTTAACCTGACCAGACACACCTCACAAATTTATATTAGGCAATTTAAAATGAGCGAGAAAGTTAGCACTCGAAGTTGACATTAGTAGTACGACATTGAATGAAGCACTGGTTGCAAAATGCCATGGTGATCTACTAGGTAACAAGTTAAAATTGAGCAAATACACTGGTAAGTTAATAAAGAAGTTAAAACCGAGCGAGGTGGCGCAGTGGTTAGACATTTGACTCGCATTCGGGAGGATGACGGTTCAATCCCGCGTCCGGCCATCCTGATTTAGGTTTTCCGTGATTTCCCTAAATCACTCCAGGCAAATGCCGGGATGGTTCCTCTGAAAGGGCACGGCTGACTTCCTTCCCCATCCTTCCCTAATCCGATGAGACCGATGACCTCGCTGTCTGGTCTCCTTCCCCAAACAACCCAAATAAAGAAGTTAAGTTCAGCATGCCTTTAATTAATTAATCATCATCTTTTGATCACTTTGATAGTGATACTGGGTATGTCAGGTTACATTTGGATATGTTACAAAGTATTTGGTATTTACATATAAGCAGATTCAAATTACTCAGGCATGTGTAAAAAGGATTAATAGTTTACACCATTATAAATAAGCTTATACACACATTTACAGAGTAGTATCAGACGGTGTTAAGAAAAATATGTACAATTAAGCATATATACTGTGGCCACCAGCACAATGTCTTCACATTATTTACTCAGAATTTATAGAAGAATCTCCTACTAAAGAATTTGTATAATTGCATAAAAACTTGTTTACACTGAAACGACAGGCTGACACCAAATTGCACCTTAATTTTTGTTTGACAGTGTTTTTAAGTTTTTAATACTGCTTGTAAGTGTGTTATAAAATATTTTAGGTCTTTTGTCAGTTAAGTCTTTTTGTATACATGTGGTTGTTTTCTCTGTAAAGCATGCTGTAATTGTACATACTTTTGTTCATAAAATCTGTGCAGTTTCTTTTTAAGAACATAATAGCTTCATACATGTACAGAGCAGGCACTGTCAGTATCCGTAATTCTTTGAATTTGTTTCTGCAGGGCTGCCTTGGTGATAGGTTTCCTATGGCTAATCACTTTCTTTTGCTGTTAGAAGCATGTCACTATGTGATTTAAAGAAAAGTGTGTCAGCTGATTATGCCTGTTTTTGCTCCATGTTATCTTCAGGAATTGTGTTCCAGGGAAGTGCACCTGAAGTAAATGAAGTATTTATCAAGTAGAAGCAAACAGTAAGAATATTGTGTGAAGGAGATAATCGTACATCTTGCAGAGATATCTTAAAGCATCTTGGAATTCTTATACTCACTTCAGAATGCCTTTACTCCTTAATGGTTTTTGTTGTTACCAATAAAAAATCAGTATTAGTGAAACTGTAATTTGTGAAGTCGCCAGGTCATAAAAATAATTTTCATGTAAACTTTGTCTCAATTTGTAGCATTCAGAATGGAATTAGACATCTCCTGCAAAGATAATCAGGGAGCTTACATCTAACATAAAGAAAGAAACTGGGAAGACAAACTGAAAAAAAGTTCTCATTAGCCATCACTTTTGCAGACTGTCTGAAAATCTAGATTCAGTAACCGAAAATTCCTTTTGACTACGTGACATGTAACTGTTTATTTCAAAACTCAATGAAAAGTAGTTCTGTGTTATTTATTTTGGAAATGTAGATGATTGTTATCTTTCAAAAAATACAAACCTTATCAAGTAAATATTAAGGTGCCAATTAAAGATAAACAAGTTACATAATGCAGCTGAGGAAGCAGCTGCGTTTTTCAAAGTAATAGCTTTATCTCAGATTTACTAAGTTACTTTGTGCTTGCATCAGCACATACTTCAAAATTTTTTATGATTTTGTTGTCTTTTGTTACTATTCATATACACTGACTCGTTCCACATCTCTGAAGATTTGCTTTCTTGAGGGAATCTATTGAACATGAATGAATGAGTTAACAATGATGTATAATAATCAATTACTTGTTTTCTACTCTAATTTGTTCAATATTATTTGTAGGTGACTGCTGGTTGTTAGCTGCTGTTGCCAACCTTACACTTAACCATAATTTGTTTGCTCAGATTGTTCCTCAAGACCAAGATTTTGGAGATAAATATGCTGGTATCTTCCATTTTCGGTAAGATAGTTATAAATTCATCAAACTGGTTATATGTCATCCAGTCTGGACAAACTTGTCACTCATATCAGAAAAATTGTCATGATAAATTTCTCATATGATTAACATATATTGGATGGCCAGCAGGAGGTAGATTTTTGCTATACCGGTCTCATTGTACATAAGTCAGCCGATTTGTATCATATCTGAATATACTTTTATGTACAGCTCCTTCCATTCTCAAAGTAATCATTCAAAGACAATTAAGCATGTGTTCAACCAGACTGCCACTTCCCTTGGCAAGCATTTACCAAACGTCTATTTTTCTCAAGTGGTGATCCCAACACTACTTCATGATATATGTCCATTTCATTCTTTTCATCCTTCTGCAACTCTAAAGTTAAAATACTCCCATATCTACATGCTCTATTATCTCACTCTCCACATTTTAGTTTAAAATATTGACTTTTGGTTTCTTTCTTCAGTGTCATGGCTTTGTTTGATACTGTCAAGTATTTCTGTTGAAAGCTTGTTTGGCTCATACAGACTGCCCCTTGTAATCCTTTACTTATGTAATTTTTCTTTTTAGTTAGCAAAATTCTTAAATTTTCTCTCTCCTCCTGTGCTTAATTTCGATGTTTAGTTCAGGGCAATTTTTTTCTCCATTCATTTTGTTTACTTTTTCATTAAGCAAAATTTTCGTCCCATTTACTAGGTTTTCCAAGTTTTTGTGTATCTGCCCACCTAGTAACCATAGTTTCATTTAAACATGTTTGCAAATTGTAAATAAATTGTGAAGCTCTGTATTACATTCCCATTCTCCTGAAATGCTCATCATCATCATCATAATAGAATTACATTATAAATGCTTTTCTTGAAATTATTAGCATAAAATCAGAATAATTTGTGAAATAAGTTTCGTCTTAACTGTACTTTCATTTCTTATTAACTACTATCTCATTAGATTCAGTTTTTGTTCTTCTGTAACCAATTACAGATATTGACTTATATGCATAAATTTGCAAATAGATGATAGATCAATAGTTTCCTTACAGTGTTGCTGTGATTTCATTGGGCATGTTATAATGTTTCTCTGGAAATCTCATTCCACATAACTTATTTCATTGATTTTATACATCAGGAGCATTCATAAGGCCTCAAATTTGTTATTGAAATTTAATGCCTCCACAAACATTTCAGTAGCAGCTGCTCTCTTGTTTGATCTCAAATCTTAACTACTTTGTCAAAGCCAAACTACAGTTAACAGTTACTTGCTTGCTACACATCATCCCCATACCACATATCCTTGTCTTGAAACCAACACTTGATGAAATGTGTCATCATTATTGAGTTTAACAGAACAAACAACATTATAGCTGGAATAAAATAACATTGTCAACAAATCAACTGATAAACAGTGAGCCATGCCTTACATGGCTTAGCATGTTAAAGTGGCGGGGGTGGAAAAACAATCAGCACATGGGACTCGAAAGAACTAAGATTGTGTAACCTCTACCACTCATTGAAATGTCAACCATGAAGTTATTTTAAACAGAGTAAAATATCCCACTAACATTGCATATAATTTAAGTTTTATTGTTGTCTTATGAATGTAACCATTTTGGACTTGTGATGAGCAGTGCAATAATCGGCCTCTATCTCCTATAAAGATCAGCAGTTCCTCTAAGTAAATGGTATTCTCTTTAAAGTGCCCTGTGTAATTTAGCAAAAACAATTTTTTCATTCATCTGAATAAATGTTTTAGCATTAAGCAGTAAGAGTATTTGTGGCAATGTCTAATTTCCTCAGGGATGTTATGAAATAAAAATGATACCTTTTACACTTTTTTCAGATTTTGGCAATATGGACGTTGGGTGGATGTTGTTATAGACGACAGACTTCCTACTTGTTATGGGCAGCTTGTGTTTTTGCATTCCACAGAACGTAATGAATTCTGGAGTGCTTTGCTTGAAAAAGCGTATGCAAAGTAAGTTAATAAAATGGAATATGTCCATACTCAAACATTGCTCTAATTTTCATTTAGTTCAACCAGAAAATTTAAAATTCTAATAAACTTCAGGCAGCCTGCCTTCTGAAAGCATTTCAGTGAGAACTTGTAGGTTGGTATTTTGTTACACAGTCCCCCCTGCGAGTCCGGGGTAAGAATAGGCCCGAGGTATTCCTGCCTGTCGTAAGAGGCGACTAAAATGAGTTTCAACTGTTTCAGCCTTCCATGTGATGGTCCCCCTTGGGGTTTGACCTCCATTTTTCAAAATTCTACAGAAGTACGAGCCTTTTGGGGAAGGACACCTTACGTGGTGTACCACTGGTCCTAAGTGCACTAAGACCTTGGCACTCAGCACTGTACCGGCGTTGTAACCATGCCCGCTATTCCTCAAATTGGGCCTAAACACCTGATGGGTTGTACAAGTTATGCCCATAGTGCGTCCCCATCTGCACCAGCGATCATGATGGACTTTCCATGGCACCAGAAATCCAGCACGGTAGCCAGCTCGTTGTGGTGGGATCGTCATGTACCCTCTAGGTTGTAGCCTCCTGACAACACAGGGATCGTACTGCCGATACCTGAGCTGCACCCTCCCCACGTCGGCCAAGGAGTAGATGCCCGTCTCCTTGGGGCATCAGCACTCCCGGCAACGGTCGTCCTGCCAGGTGGCCCTTGCTGAGGCTGGGTGGCGCCCGTGGGGAGAGCCCCTGGTCGGAGTGGGTGGTATCGGGGCGGACGTTTCGCAGATGAAACGTCAACACGTATCAGGTCGCTCTGCGGCCGAGTCTTTCAAAAGAAAAGGTACCGTTTCTAGTTCTGGTTCTCCTGCCCTTTCCCCCTTGGCCACTCCCTGGGAGGAGGGACAGGCCCACCGGCTTGGGGCGAAGTACTTCCCCCGCTATTTGGTCTGTTCTCGAACCGATGGGGGGACGTTCGCCACCTCCAAGCCCATGTTCTTTGTTCAGCACATTGAGGACATCTTTGGGGAAATTGAGGCTCTCAGCAAGATGCGTTCGGGGTCCGTTCTTATAAAGACGACCTCCGCCACACAGTCGGCAGCGCTCCAGGCGTGCAACCGCCTAGGGGACATCCCAGTGTCCATTGTCCCGTATCTGGCACTAAATAGGACACAGGGGGTTATTTTTCATCGTGACCTCTTGCTACAATCTGATGAGGAGCTCAGGGTCAACCTGGAGCGCCGAGGCGTGCATTTCGTCCGGCGAGTCCAGCGCGGCCCCAAAGACCGTCGCATCGACACCGGGGCCTTTATCCTCGCCTTCGAGGGGGACGTTCTCCCGGAGAAGGTAAAGGTGATGTGCTACCGGTGCGACATGCGACCTTACGTCCCGCCTCCTATGTGCTGTTTTCGGTGTTTGCGCTTTGGGCACATGTCGTCACGGTGTGAGGCTGAGCCCCTTTGTGGCGATTGCGGACGTCCTCTTCGTGAGGAACATACATGGACCCCACCACCTCGGTGCATTAATTGCCCTGGCCTCCACTCGCCTAGATCCTCAGACTGCCCCGCATATCAGAAGGAGAAGAAGATACAAGAACTCAAAACTTTGGATCGGCTCTCTTATTCTGAGGCCAGGAAGAAGTATGACCGCCTCCATCCCGTGCCGTTGACCACTTCGTTGGCCTCAGTTGTGTCCACTCCTTCCGCAGTATCCTCACCCCTATCCCGTCCCCCCTCCGCCTCCTCCGCCCATCAGGGGGCTCTGCATCTGCCTCCCAAATCCCTCCCTTCCAAATCCTCCTCCCCCGTGGCCCCCACCCCCTCTGCCCCAGGGGCCACCCTTCCTCCTCCTCCTCTCCCCCCGCCACCTGAGAAGCGATCCTCTTCTCAGGCGTCCATCGGGGAAACGTTCCGGACCCCAGCTTCCGAGGTCCGGTGTTCCAAAACGGACTCCGCGCGTGAGGACCTTCTTCGGGTCCAGCCCACCATCCCTGTGCCTCCTCGGCCTTCCAAGAAGGCCTCAAAGAAGTAGACTCTATCCCCCTCTCCACCCCGGCGTGTTTCGTCTGACGCTCCATCCGTGAGTCGCTGCTCCCGGCCGTCCTCAGTTTCGCCGGGACGCTCTGCTGCCAGGCGCTCAGCTGGCCTCTCGTCGGCAAATGATGCTGCTCCTGCTACACAACCAGGGATAGCGGCCGCAGCTGGCGACGAGTCGATGGAACCGGATCCGCCTCCCGTCGGTTGTAGCGTTGTTCCCTCGCAACCTGGCCCTCCGCGGCCGTCGAGGTGACCAGCTCTTCCCTCGTCTCGTTCCCCCAACTTTTTGACTAGTGATGGCGTTGTTTCATTGGAACATAAGAGGTATTCGATCTAATCGGGAGGAATTACAACTGCTCCTCCGCCTGCACTGTCCGCTCGTCCTTGGTCTCCAGGAAACCAAGTTGCGCCCGACTGACCGTAGTGCCTTTACCCACTATACCTCGGAGCGGTATGACCTCACACCTGTGGACGGTATCCCAGCTCATGGTGGGGTCATGTTGCTCGTTTGGGACGATGTCTATTACCATCCCATCCCATTGACCACCCCACTCCAAGCAATAGCTGTCCGCATTAATCTTTCTGCTTTTACTTTTTCAGTTTGTACCATCTACACTCCACCGTCATCTGCTGTTAGTCGGGCTGACATGATGCACCTGATCGTTCAGCTTCCTCTGCCGTTTTTATTGTTTGGCGATTTCAATGCCCATCATCCCCTTTGCGGCTCTCCTGCATCCTATCAGAGAGGCTCACTCTTGGCGGATGTCTTCAACCATCTCAATCTTGTCTGCCTCAATACTGGCGCCCCGACTTTCCTCTCGGACTCTACTCATACCTACTCCCACTTGGACCTCTCGATCTGTTCTACCACTCTTGCCCGTCGGTTCGAGTGGTATGTCCTTCCTGACACCTATTCGAGCGACCACTTCCCTTGTGTCGTTCGTCTCCTGCACCACACCCCATCCCCACGTCCTTCGAGCTGGAACATACCGAAAGCTGACTGGGGACTTTACTCCTCCCTGGCGACCTTTCTGGACCACGATTTTCCCAGTTGTGACAGTCAGGTTGAATACCTCACGGCTGTTATCATAAATGCTGCCGAACGTTCCATTCCTCGTACTACCTCTTCTTCACGTCGCATTTCCGTCCCCTGGTGGAACGAGGCTTGTATTGACGCTATCCGTGCTCGACGACGTGCTTTGCGCACCTTTTCCGCCATCCTACGTTGGCGAATTGTATTGAATACAAACGACTCCGAGCGCAATGCCGTAGAGTCATCAAAGACAGCAAAAAAGCTTGTTGGGCCTCTTTCACCAGCTCCTTTAACAGTTTTACTCCCTCTTCCGTCGTTTGGGGTGGCCTGCGCCGGCTGTCGGGCATTAAGGCCCACTCCTCAGTACCTGGCCTGACCTCAGGTAATGAGGTCCTTGTTGATCCTTTGGCTGTCTCCAACGCCTTTGGCCGCTTTTTCGCGGGGGTTTCAAGCTCCGCCCATTACCACCCTGCCTTCCTTCCCAGGAAAGAGGCAGAAGAGGCTCGGCGACCTTCCTTCCACTCGCTGAATCTGGAAACTTATAATGCCCACTTTACTATGCGGGAACTCGAACGTGCGCTTGCACTGTCCCGGTCCTCTGCTCTGGGGCCAGATGCCATTCACGTTCAGATGCTGGCACACCTTTCTCCGGCGGGTAAAAGCTTCCTTCTTCGTACCTACAATCGCGTCTGGATCAAAGGTCAGGTCCCCATGTGTTGGCGTGATGCCGTCGTTGTTCCTATACCCAAACCCGGGTAGGATAGACACCTTCCTTCTAGTTACCGCCCCATTTCTCTTACAAGCTGTGTCTGTAAGGTGATGGAGCGCATGGTTAATGCTCGGTTAGTCTGGATTCTTGAATCTCGACGGCTACTTACTAATGTCCAATGCGGCTTTCGTCACCGCCGCTCCGCTGTTGAACACCTTGTGACCTTGTCGACATTCATCATGAACAACTTTTTGCGAAGGCGCCAAACGGTAGCCGTGTTCTTCGACTTGGAGAAGGCTTATGATACCTGTTGGAGAGGAGGTATCCTCCGAACTATGCACAGGTGGGGCCTACGCGGTCGCCTGCCCCTTTTTATTGATTCCTTTTTAACGGATCGAAAGTTTAGGGTATGTGTGGGTTCCGTATTGTCCGATGTCTTCCTCCAGGAGGACGGAGTGCCTCAGGGCTCCGTCTTGAGCGTAGCCCTTTTTGCCATCGCGATCAATCCAATTATGGATTGCATTCCACCTAATGTCTCAGGCTTTCTCTATGTCGACGATTTCGCGATCTACTGCAGTGCCCAGAGAACATGTCTCCTGGAGCGCTGCCTTCAGCGTTGTCTAGACAGCCTCTACTCATGGAGCGTGGCAAATGGCTTCCGGTTCTCTGAAGAGAAGACGGTTTGTATCAACTTTTGGCGATATAAAGCGTTCCTTCCCCCATCCTTACATCTCGGTCCCGTTGTTCTCCCATTCGTGGAAACAACTAAGTTTCTAGGGCTCACGTTGGACAGGAAACTGTATTGGTCTCCACATGTCTCTTATTTGACGGCCCGTTGTACACGTTCCCTTAATGTCCTCAGAGTTCTTAGCGGTTCATCTTGGGGAGCGGATCGCACTGTCCTGCTTCACTTGTATCGGTCCGTAGTCCGATCGAAGCTGGATTATGGGAGCTTCGTCTACTCGTCCGCTCGGCCATCCCTCTTACGCCGGCTCAACTCCATCCACCATCGGGGGATACGTCTTGCGACTGGAGCCTTCTACACTAGTCCTGTCGAGAGTCTTTATGCTGAAGCTGCCGAGTTACCATTGACCTACCGGCGCGACGTACTGCTGTGTCGGTATGCCTGCTGGCTGTTGTCTATGCCCGACCACCCCGCTTACCAGTCCTTCTTCGCCGATTCTCTCGACTGTCAGTACGGGTTGTATGTCTCCGCCCTGCTGCCCCCCGGAGTCCGCTTCCGTCGCCTGTTTCGACAATTGGATTTTGCCCTCCCTACCACCTTCAGAGAGGGTGAGAGCCCGACACCACCTTGGCTCCAGGCTCCGGTTCATATTTATCTCGACCTCGGCTCACTCCCGAAGGAGGGTACTCCGGCTGCAGTGTATTGCTCACGGTTTGTCAAATTTCGTGCTCAACTTGCCAGTCACACCTTTATTTACACCGATGGCTCCAATACTGACGATGGTGTCGGCTGTGCCTTTGTCATCGGGGCCGCCACCATTAAATACCGGCTCTTCGACCAATGTTCCAGCTTTGCGGCCGAGCTTTCTGCTCTCCATCAGGCCGTTCAGTATGCCCGCCGCCACCGCCATTCATCGTACGTACTCTACTCTGACTCACTCAGTGCTCTTCAGAGCCTTGGAGCTCCCTATCCGGTCCATCCCTTGATTCAACGGATACAGCAGTCCCTCCATTCTTTCGCTGCTAATGGTTCTCCTGTCAGCTTTCTGTGGGTTCCCGGACATGTAGGAGTGCCTGGGAATGAGGCTGTGGATGCTGCACCCAAGGCTGCAGTCCTCCTGCCTCGGCCAGCCTCCCATTGTGTCCCGTCATCTGACATTCGTGGGGACGTGTGTAAGAGGCTTGTGTCGTTGTGGTGGGATGCTTGGTCATCCCTCCAAGGAAACAAGCTCCGGGCAGTCAAACCGCTCCCAACTGCTTGGACAACCTCCTCCCGACCATCTCGGGGATAGGAGGTCCATCTGAACAGGTTGCGGTTTGGGCATTGCCGGTTTAGCCACCGCTACCTGCTCTCCGGTGACCCAGCCCCGCAGTGCCCTTGTGGTAAGGCATTAACAGTGTGCCATGTTTTATTGTCGTGTCCCCGTTTTAGTCAATTTCGTGTTGTCCTGTCCCTGCCATCTACTTTACCAGATGTTTTAGCTGATGACGCTCGAGCAGCTGCTCGTGTTCTGCGTTTTATAACTTTGACTGGCTTGTCCAAAGACATCTAACCTTTTTACTTATTTTCTCTGCATCTTCGTCAGGTCCTTCTGGTGTCCCCCCCTTCCCCTTGAGTTTTACTAGATTCCATGTGCTCTAACAACAGTGACTGGGCGCTAATGACCTCAGCAGTTGAGCGCCCTTAAACCCCACAAAAAAAAGAAAAAGAAATTGTTACACAGTAATCCATTTAAGTTTTATTTTGTTTGTTTATTGTAAACATGTTCCATATGTTCATACAGTGCTGAGCTGGTTCTGGATGAAGAACATATCAAGATCATTGTTACAAATACTTGGTAGCAGCTGCATTTCACACACAAATAACTCGTGCAGCTCACATATGTAAACTTAATAATAGAATAGAAAGAGAGAGTGAGAAGAAACTACATGTATTTACTTATGAAAAAGGATTCCTTAGTTTTTTAAGCTTTTAATCCCTGTGATGTGTTTAATACTTTCATTCTTGTATACACAACACATCTTTGTGACAATATTCATGAGTTAAAGTCTGTACTTGCAGACCATCACAATTTATGAAATTCATTCTTGATCTGAACATACATGATCATTATACAGTTACAATTTAATTTGCTCTGTTAGCGAGCATCTTCCACTCAATCTATAAATGATTGTAATTTCCATTTACTAGAAACTGAAGAATGCTTTGCTTCTGGTTTCTTGATTTAGTTCGCTGTCTGAATGAAGACATAATGAAGTGATTGTATTATCGTCTGTAATAGCTGACAATTGTTCATCACTAAAAGTTCTTTCTAGACTGACAAAATTGGCCTTCCTTATGTTGGCTGAGGAGGAGTTGACTGTAAACAATGTGAAAAACTGGGATAGGAGGTTACTAGTTCTGTAACTGACAAATTTTCCGCTGGTTTCAGCAGAGGGGTTTCAGCAGAGGGGTTTCAGCAGAGGGGTTTCAGCAGAGGGGTTTCAGCAGAGGGGTTTCAGCAGAGGGGTTTCAGCAGAGGGGTTTCAGCAGAGGGGTTTCAGCAGAGGGGTTTCAGCAGAGGGGTTTCAGCAGAGGGGTTTCAGCAGAGGGGTTTCAGCAGAGGGGTTTCAGCAGAGGGGTTTCAGCAGAGGGGTTTCAGCAGAGGGGTTTCAGCAGAGGGGTTTCAGCAGAGGGGTTTCAGCAGAGGTTATTTATCCATACAGTACATACATTTTGATCAAAAGTATCCGGACATTGGCAAAAAATCTCTTAAAAGTTCGTGGCACCCTCCATCGGTAATGTTGGAATTCAATATTGTGTTGGCCCACCCATAGCCTTGATGACAGCTTTGACTCTTGCAGGTGTACATTGTCAGGTGCTGGAAGGTTTCTTGGGGAATGGCAGCTCATTCTTCATGGAGTGCTGCACTGAGGAGAGGTATCGATGTTGCTCGGTGAGGCCTGGCATTGTTTTGGCCCCACAGCTACACTGCCCCCCTTTTTTAAAACTGTTAGCTCTTTTGAAATTGAAAATATAATATTTTATATGGTTTATATGCATATGGTCACACAGTATTTTTAACCTGAAATAAACTGGACCAAGGAGGTGCAATCTCGATTTGTCTCAAGTTAATGTTTTCTGGGTGTTAACAATTACTTGAAAATACTCCTATTCATTTTTGCGGCACTCGTATGCTACAGTGGCTGTAAATGAATCCAAGTGTATCTGCTGCACCAAATTTGCTGCCACTTCCTGAGCTCTTCACAGCAAAGTTAATGATTGGCAATGCCAGGAGATATTTTACATAATAAGGTTTACATTAAGTTTAGCTTTTACAATTACTTATACAGAATATTGCTTACACTGGCACAGGTTTCAAACACAACTGTTATAAAATGGACCCCCCTCCTCATGGCTGATATGCCACTGCTTATGTAGTGTTTCAATAATTATAGATTTCGTCATCCATTATTACAGACAGAATATTTGACGATTACTGTCAGAATAATGTTGGCATTCACAAACTGATAGCAGAATATTACATAGTAATTTTTCCTTTTTATGTTGGAATAAAAAGATTACTTACTTTGTTAGTACCAAAATTTACAAAACATGTTTGCAAACAATATGTGTTACAAAATCATGAAATAAGAATGTTACAAATTTTACGTAAGTATGTAAATGTGGGAGCCTGACTCCTGAGGTCTACACTTAATGTCATATGTACCCCAACGATCATATGTTTATACATTTCAAACTCACTGGACTCGCATTTGGGAGGACGACGGTCCCACATTTGGCCACCATGATTTAGGTTTTCTGTGATTTCCGTAAATTGTTTAATGCATATGCTGGGATGGTTCCTTGAAAAGGACACAGCTATTTTCCTTCTCTCATCCGAGCTCATGCTCCATCTCTAATGACCTTGATGTCGATGGGACGTTAAACACTTAACCTCTTCCTCCTCCTCCATTTCAAATCCTTAAGTACTGTGGATGTTGATAGGAATGTAATTGCTATGGAGGGGTTTTCATACCACCTTTTTGTTTGTTACATATAAAACCATTGTTTTAATGAATATGTATTTTCATGATTTCTGTTACTTATTAACCTTCTTGCAAAAGACCTCACAAACTTAATTTTTTTTAAACAATGCAGAATTTAGTGCATTTGGATAAATAAAACACAATATTTACAGTATATTCTGATTTTATTTATTAATAAAATAACAGATCAGGGAGATGATAATGCAGATTTACAGTATAACTATATGGAAAAACACAATTTCATTTATGAGAAATTGTATGTGAAATCAGCTTAGTTTATAATTGTCTTTCCACCCTAGGGTAACTATTGCAGTCCATAATTACATAAAGGGAGAAACTTTGCCACATTTTCATTTTAAAGATGAAATAAAAAGTAGTTTGTATCGTTATTTGGCCACAAATAATACATTATCACTTTCATCCTCATGTATTTCATCCGAACCTTCCTACAGTGCTAGAAACAAATCAGAACACCACACTTTTGACGTAGATATTTTGTTTCCCTCATCAAGTGAGGGGAGCAAGGGCAAGTTTTTCAAACAGTTCTTTTTATTTGAGGCTCTTCTTGTATGTTTAGTATTCTTATGATGATGTTCTCACCCAACTCTTATGCCGCCCCCCCCCCCCCCCCCTCTCTCTCTCTCTCTCTCTCTCTCTCTCTCTCTCTCTCTCTCTCTCTCTCTCTCTCTCTCTCTCTCCCCCCCCCCCCCCTCCCTCCCTCTCTCCCCCTCCCTCCCTCTCTCCCCTTCCCTCCCTCTCTCTCCCCAAGAGGACTCACATTTCTCTTGTGAGTATGTGCTAGGGCACTATGGGGCTCCAGCCATTGCAGTGCTACTTCTCTTTCCATGTTCCTATTCTTTTTTCCTCTCTACCTTACCACTGGATGGTCTTCTTGATATGGATTGTGCTTGGATCCAGTATGTTTTGGGCACTTGTTTTCTTATCTGCCGTCTTTCTACAACTTTCAGTTGTTAACTATATTGTTCTCTTGTTGTGTTTGACCTGCTGCTACTTTTCTAAATTTTACGTAAGTGTGGATCATGCAGGGAAGGTCGTCCAGTATGACACGTATTCCACCTTTGTGCTTTTCTCCCTTCTTCCTTGCAATGGTACTATGCCTAAAACCCAGCACTGTAGCCATTTGGTTGCGGAGGTAGGAAGGTTGTCAAGTACCTGTGTGATAGCCCCCTAACCATTCAGGGATCGCACTGTTCATGCTCGAGCTGGAAACTCCCCATGCAAGCCAAGGAGTATGTGCCCGCTGTGACTGGGCACAGGGGCTCCTGATAAATGATTTACTAGACAGCTGATTGTTGGTGTGACTGGGTGGCATCTTTGGGAAGAGAATGGGTGGTACTGTGGTGGAAGATTTGCACATGAAGCAAATTGAACTTTCTTCTGCTGGTACTTGCATAGCCCCAGCAATCTTTTCTGAAGTTGAGACGTATTACAATGCAGAGAGTTATGACCCTCAGATGTTCAATTTCATGGCTTTTGCATGGGAGGAACATAAGAGACCAGGTGAGAAATAATCCTCCCAGTACTTGCTCTGTTCTAGGATGGACGGGGATTCCCTTCTGACTACAAAGCCTTTGTTCTTAGTTGAACATCTTGAGGACGAGTTTGAGGAAGTTGCAGAAATTCCAAAAACAAAAAGTGGCTTAAAATAGCCTCCCTCACTCAGTCATGGGCACTGCTTGCCTGCGATGAATCTGTTACAGGGTATCATTTTGCACTGAGCTCTTGTTTTTACAGACTGGTGATGAGTTGCATGCTAATTTGGAGAGTCGAAGTGTGCATTTTGTCAATTTTGTCCAGCAGACTGAAACAACAGAGTGGGTAGTGGATATTGGAGCCTTCATCTTGGCCTTTGAAGGACTCATTTCATGATGTCAAGCTATACAGGGTGTTACAAAAAGGTACGGCCAAACTTTCAGGAAACATTCCTCACACACAAAGAAAGAAAATATGTTATGTGGACATGTGTCTGGAAACGCTTACTTTCCATGTTGGAGTTCATTTTATTACTTCTCTTCAAATCGCATTAATCATGGAATGGAAACACACAGCAACAGAACGTACCAGCGTGACTTCAAACACTTTGTACAGGAAACGTTCAAAATGTGCTCCGTTAGCGAGGATACATGCATCCACCCTCCGTCGCATGGAATCCCTGATGCGCTGATGCAGCCCTGGAGAATGGCGTATTGTATCGCAGCCGTACCGGGGTTGCATAGACAAGAGCTTTCAAATGCCCCCATAAATGAAAGTCAAGAGGGTTGAGTCAGGAGAGCGTGGAGGCCATGGAATTGGTCTGCCTCTACCAATCCATCGATCACCGAATCTGTTGTTGAGAAGCGTACGAATATTTCGACTGAAATGTGCAGAAGCTCCATCGTGCGTGAACCACATGTTGTGTTGTGTCGTACTTGTAAAGGCACATGTTCTAGCAGCACAGGTAGAGTATCCCGTATGAAATCATGATAACGTGCTCTATTGAGCGTAGGTGGAAGAACAAACTAAAATGAGCTCTAACATGGAAATTAAGCGTTTCCGGACCCATGTCCACATAACGTCTTTCCTTTATTTGTGTGTGAGGAATGTTTCCTGAAAGTTTGGCCGTACCTTTTTGTAACACCCTGTATATTACTCCACCCAATGCCTGCACCATTTTAGGGATTGTGGCCACCAGTTGCACACAAAAGCTCCTTGGGGCCCCTCCCTCCATCTCTATATCATCTGTGGGGAATACCATGCGGTCCCCCCCCCCCCCCCCCCCCCCATTTATTAGACTACACCACTTCCAAATGCGAAAAGAAATTGTTCAGTGACTGTACTGCCATCCTGTGTGTCTTCTACATGTGGCCTTTGGTGCTGCCTGACTGCACATGCTCCGCTGGTTGTTTGGGGAGAGGGGGGGGGGGGCGCACCTTCTACTGATTCCCTGTGACCCTCTTCAGTCCTTCCAGAGCATCAGTTCCCTAACCCCCATGGATGTCAGTTCCAAACCCCCAACCAGAGAAGCAAAGCCCTCCTCTGGCATCCTTTACCATGCGCGGATCCCTCAGGACACTCCGTTTCCAGGACTCTGCAGATGGGCTACCAGATACCAGCCAGTCACTGAAAGAGCCACAGGTTGCAGGACATATGACTGGATCATATGACTGTATATCACTCCTCTGTCTGAGAATCTGGAACTGACAAGCCCTCACAGAAGTTGAAATGATCTAAGAACAAGGACAAGAAGTAACCCTCCAAAAAGGAGAGAGATTCTGTTGGCCCCTATGCTGCTGGACCCACCCATATTCTGCCTCTATATCTGATGGAGCATTCCTGGTGGCCCCTATGGCGCTGAATGCGCCCCCCCCCCCTCTCCCCCAACTATTCATCTACAACCCCCCCCCCCCAAACACACACACACACACACACACACACACACACACACACACACACACACACACACACACCTGCACGCTGACTCAGAATAAATGTGTTTTGATGATGTATATTCACCACCACTGGCAACAGGCAGCTCTGAGGTATGACTTGCCTACTTCATCCCTTCATGTCCTGACAGAATGCTGATAGTATGGAACTGTAGTGGTTTTTTCCACAATTTGGCTCAGGTGTGACATCTTTTGTGCACTTTCGTTGTTTCTTGCTTCAACCTCCAGGAAACTTGTTTCCCAGCAGCAATGTGGACCCCTACCTTCTGTGGCAATTGGGACTATTTTAAGTATCACACTGGCTGTGAAGAAGTGTTGAGTGGTGGCTGCCTGTAGTTTCTGGACTCTGTCTACAGGAAACATGTTCCACTCAACACAATTTTGTAGGCTGTGGCTGTTTGTGTGAAGGTATTTCTGGTATTTACCACCTGTAATATGTATCTCCTTCCCAACGATGGAGTGTCTGAGAATAGTTGGTTTGCACTGTTTCTTTCAGCTTGGAAAAAGATGTCTTGCTTCTTTTCATTAGCTAAGTTTCAGTGACCTCCAGAATATTTATATAGTTGGTGCCACTGCTAATACTAACCTTCTAAGTGTAGTATGCAGTTTCTCAGCTTGTGTTGTGTTGGAAGTCATTAATTTTTACAAATAAATCTTCACTTCCTGCACTATCTGACACTTTGATGCGTACAGTAGTTAATTTACACACCCACAAATTGTAAAAGGAAACTATCAGTACTGGGGTGACAGATTGCAGTTTACTTCCAGTTGTTTCATGCAAGTAACACCAACACACATGTGTATAATTTTCTGTAAACAAGTTAAAAACAGAGAGTTGTACTTACTACAACTGTGAGTCTCCCTCAAAAGTTAATGATGATTGTGTTTGTCCGCACTGGGTCATAAACAGATTCCATAATTTGTACTTTTTTTTCAGCTTTCCCTGGCTCTCTCTGCCTGATGTGTTTCTTATTGACCATTACATCACCTGACTAATATGATGTGTTCTTAGAGAACACATTCAGCTAAGGAAATTGAAGTAAACGACCTATCTGCATAACAAATTTATCAGGCCGAAGTAATATTTGGGCATATTTGATACTTTTTCATGCAATTTATCTGATATCTGCATAGCCCACAATTAGATAACAGTGAACAAGTAAAAACCTTTTTCCCAAAAATGAATGCTCACCAGTGAATTGGTTCCCAAAATTGAGTGAGTTGGTCCACCTCTAATGTTTGTTGCCTATCATATGAATTGCTCTATAGATCGTGAGCATTTGGTGCCTGTAAACTGCATGTTATGCAAGAGTCACTTTCAAATGGTTCTTTCTCAGCATAGTTTTTCATATATTGCCTAATATTTCAAGCCTCTCAGTACCAATTTAAGTTGCTTCTGTCAATAAATGAAGCAGTGTCATTTTTTGCAGTTGGAGTTGAAAGAAGGGAAACACTAACACAAGTCTTACCTATCTTCTGTACTGAATGCGCAGACTGAGAACATGAAGTAAAACTAGAGCTGACTTCCTGTATTTCTGACATCTTCACCAGCTTCATTAATGTCTTCTTTGGGTGATTCCAGTTTTACTACTGCACTCTGAAAAAATGATTTAATTGATCCTTGCAAAGGTCTTCTCTGAGCTGTTCGCAAGCACCCACTATTACATTCACTTGCTGATGCCTATGGGTGTGCTGTTGTTACATCACTACAAATTAAACTCCGAGACACTCTAATGTCTAAAGCATTGTAAGAGTTGAATTTGGTAAGCATTGTCTTGTTTAAGTAATGTTTCTTTCATTTCAAGTTTTTGTGATCTGATGCGATACTCCTTAGATATTGATAGAAATTGATTTAAGTTTTGGTGCTAAGTTAAGCTTCGACATCAGTGGAATATGGGGTGTGGCAAAAGTGGAAAGGAGAATTTTGTCCCCATGTAGAGGAGGGATGTAAGGGTGAGAGCCTTATCTGTCTACTATACACTGGTGTCACTTATGGTATACCTGCCTGCAGATAATCAGCAGCTGTGATATAAATTACACAGGGGAGTAACAAGGTTGTGTGAAAGCATATCATGGAATTGTTCATGTTGAAACACACTCGTTATGCTATTTATTTTTCACTTGTCACACAACTATAGTCCTACAGCATTTAGATCACTAGAGTTGGCAGCAGTCATAAACAAAAGACAGTTGACTTGAAGTGTATTGACATTTACCAGTAACAAGCAGAGAGCCAAAGCTCAGCTCAACATTGCAACTTGTAGGTAAAGTGCCACTGCTCACTGCTGCAAAACTTCGCAATACTTCGCAATCCAGCTGTCATTGTAAGTGTTCAATAGACAAAATTCTATATAATTCTGATTACAACTAATAATTGCCATATTTTAATGTAAGCAATTCTGAAGGGAAAGGCAGGTTGGGTTGGGGGAAGCTTCACGGCTCAGGGTCTCAATCACTGAAATCTTGAAATCAGGGTCATTACCGATATAGTCAGTCTTCATTTGAGATTTCACCGAGTCATTATTGAACATCCACATCTGTCTCGCATAAAACATGTTGCATAGAACATATTGTTCGCTTTATGTTGTTCACTAAGACTCCTTAAAAATCATACGTTAATGTACTGTCCCACCAGTTGATGTAGGCCACTAAGCAAAAGAATGAAAATATACTGGAAGTATGACAGAAGTCCAGTTGAATTTAGATTAGAATAAAGCAGCTCATCCAGTACTGTTTTCTGCTTTCCAGTTGTCATAAGAATGACTTTTTGGTTGTTCAGCATAAGGCTTTAAAATTTTAAACAATGTGGATGTATGGGCATTCAAATCTATCATCTACGTAATCTTCTATAACAATGTAGAGGTGCATTTTCATATTCTTCCTGCTTGTGTAAAGTATAACTGGGACAAAAACACTGGATTGTCCACCAGTGCCTAGGTTAGTGGAGTAATCACCTCAAAATGACCTGCAGTCAAATCGAGTCGTCGCTCACCTCCACTCAGACAGTCTTGGCCCCCCTGCGGGTCCGGGGATTAGAATAGGCCCGCGGTATTCCTGCCTGTCGTAAGAGGCGACTAAAAGGAGTCCATCCCCCTCACGGGGGTAGTTAGTGCCTGCGTCCGGAGACGGACGGTTCCACGACCTATAATCGTGGTCTTTTTGGTTTTTCACTTCTCGTTTCTTCCTTCCTTTTGTTGGTTCCTTTCCTTGCTCTTCTCGACCTCACTGTCTTCCTTACTCATTCCCTTGACTTCTCCTTGCCTTCTCATTGCCTTTTTCTCCTTGCCTTCTCATTGCCTTTTTCTCCTTGCCTTCTCATTGCCTTTTTCTCCTTGCCTTCTCATTGCCTTTTTCTCCTTGCCTTCTCATTGCCTTTTTCTCCTTGCCTTCTCATTGCCTTTTTCTCCTTGCCTTCTCATTGCCTTTTTCTCCTTGCCCTCTCATTGCCTTTTTTTCCTTGCCTTCTCCTTGCCTTTTTCTCCTTGCCTTCTCCTTGCCTTTTTCTCCTTGCCTTCTCATTACCTTCTTCTCCTTGCCTTCTCATTACCTTCTTCTCCTTGCCTTCTCATTACCTTCTTCTCCTTGCCTTCTCTGGTCTCCGCCTCGGCGTTTGAGACAGTCTGTCCTTTCTCCCTCTCTCTCTTCTTTTTCCTCTTCTTCCTTCCTCCCTGTGCGTGCCTGAAGGCCGACCCACGCGTTCGCACGCGTAGCCGGTGACGGGGTAACGCGTAATTCCCCGCCCTGGGTAGACATGTAAGGCACGCGCGTACCCCCTGGTAAAGGCCAGGCCCGGGGAGGGGTGATTGCCTGAGCTGATACCTTCTGACCATGCCGATTGGTCCCTCCGTCTGTTTCTCGGGAGGTGTGACCTGAGGTGTAAACATTCACCTAAGGCGGGAGTGCCCTCTGAGAGGGTCCCCACAAGGAAGGAGCGCGCCATCGGAGACGCTGGCAATCATGGGGGATTCCTCCGCAATGGATTCTACTCCATCTCTTTCGACTTCGACTCAAAAACGGAAACGTGACCAGCCAACAGTGACAACAGTACTACCGCCTGCCCCACAGTTCCTCGTAGTTTCTCGATCTGAGGACGGTAAGGATTTTTCCTCTGTCAACCCTTTCGTTATTCAGAAGGGCGTAGATGCCATAGCCGGATCTGTCAAATCTTGTACCAGGTTGCGAAACGGCACCTTATTACTAGAAACTGAGAGTGCCTTTCAGGCACAAAAACTGCTTAGGGCCACCCTCCTGTACACGTTCCCTGTCCGGGTGGAGGCCCACCGAACTTTGAACTCGTCTCGTGGTGTAGTGTATACTAGCTCCCTCGACGGATTGACTGATGAGGAGCTTCAATCATTCCTCGCTGAGCAGGGCGTGACGGCTGTCCATAGGGTCATGAAAAAGGTCAACAATGACCTTGTACCAACCCGGACAATTTTCTTGACCTTCGATAGTGTTAAGCTGCCATCGCGCATCAAGGCGGGCTACGAGGTTATTTCTGTTCGCCCCTATGTCCCGACACCTACGCGCTGTTACCAGTGTCAGCGTTTCAATCACACTAGACAGTCTTGTTCCAATGCGGCTAAATGTGTCACTTGTGGCAGGGATGCCCATGAGGGTGACTGTCCACCTCCGTCTCCTCGTTGTGTGAACTGTCAGGGTGACCATGCCGCATCCTCCCGCGACTGTCCTGTCTATAAGGAAGAACGCTGTATCCAAGAAATTCGGGTCAAAGAGAAAGTGTCCACCTCGGCTGCTCGCAAGCTATTGGCTAGTAGGAAGCCCACGCTGCTCCCAGCGGGGAAATACAGTACTGTCCTCGCCTCTCCTCGGACTACCCGGGAGGTAGCAACCCAGACATGCGATCTGACCTTCAGCACCACGGTCGTCCGTTCGGCCAGTGCTAAGATCGCGCGGTCGACGTCTCCTCTTCCTCCCATCACCCCACAGACACGAGCACCTTCCTCAGCTTCTGCTAAGACGAAGACATCGAAGTCAGATGCACGGGCCTTCAAGAAGGAACCATCCCGTGCAGACTTCCTCCGTACCTCGACCTCCCAGCCTTCGACCGGTACTTCCACTACACGTCCTTCCAAAAAGGCGCATAGGAAGCACAGTTCTCCTTCTCCGCCACGGCGCATTCCTTCTCCTGCGCCACCCAGCGGTTGCCGCCCCAGGCCGTCATCTGTTTCGCCTGGCCGCATCGCTGGTAGCCGTACATCTGGCCGTTCACTGGCGGAGGAAGCTCCCCCTCCCGGCCATCCTCCCGAGATGGCCGATGACCCTATAGACCACATGGACGATGACTGTCCGCCTACTGATAGCGGCGGCAGTGCTCGCTCGAAGCCAGGCCCTAAGCGGCCTTCGAGGTGACCACTTCTCTCATCTTCCTTTTCTTACGATGGCACTTATTCACTGGAATATTCGCAGCATTCGCTCCAACCGAGAGGACTTGAAGTTGCTGCTCCGCTTGCACCGTCCGCTTGTCGTAGCCCTCCAGGAAACGAAGCTACGCCCATGCGATCAAATTGCCTTGGCACACTACACCTCTGTGCGTTTTGACCTACCCCCTGTGGTAGGTATCCCAGCTCATGGAGGGGTTATGTTGCTGGTCCAGGATGATATTTACTATGATCCCATCACGTTGCACACCGGCCTGCAGGCAGTTGCCATCCGCATTACTCTCCCCACTTTTACGTTTTCCTTTTGTACCGTTTACACTCCATCGTCATCTGCCGTTACCAGGGCAGACGTGATGCAACTTATTGCTCAGCTACCTACACCATTTTTGTTAACTGGAGACTTCAATGCCCACCATCCCCTTTGGGGCTCTCCAGCATCCTGCCCGAGGGGCTCCTTGTTAGCAGACCTTTTCAACCAGCTCGATCTTGTCTGCCTCAATACTGGCGCCCCTACTTTTCTTTCGGACACATCTCACACCTATTCCCATTTAGACCTCTCTATATGTACTCCCCAACTTGCACGCCGGTTTGAGTGGTATGCACTTTCTGATACATATTCGAGCGACCACTTCCCGTGTGTTATCCAACTCCTGCAGCATACCCCCTCTCCGTGCTTCTCTCATTGGACCATCTCCAAGGCAGACTGGGGGCTCTTCTCTTCCAGGGCGACCTTTCAGGATCAAACCTTTACAAGTTGCGATCGTCAGGTCGCACACCTCACGGAAGTCATTCTCGCTGCTGCTGAATATTCCATCCCTCACCCTCCTTCTTCTCCACGTCGCGTACCGGTCCCCTGGTGGACCGCGGCATGTAGAGACGCTTTACGTGCTCGTCGACGTGCTTTATGCACATTTAAACGCCACCCTACAGTGGCGAATTGTATCAATTATAAACGATTACGTGCTCAGTGTCGTCGTATTATTAAAGAAAGCAAGAAAGCCAGCTGGGCTGCTTTCACAAGCACCTTCAACAGTTTTACTCCTTCTTCTGTTGTCTGGGGTAGCCTGCGCCGGCTATCTGGTACTAAGGTCCACTCACCAGTTTCTGGCTTGAAGGTCGCGAATGACGTCCTTGTAGCCCCTGAGGCTGTCTCCAATGCCTTCGGTCGCTTTTTCGCAGAGGTTTCGAGCTCCGCTCATTACCACCCTGCCTTCCTCCCCCGCAAACAGGCAGAGGAGGCTAGGCCACCTAACTTCCGCTCCTCGAATTGTGAAAGTTATAATGCCCCATTCACCATGCGGGAACTCGAAAACTCACTTGGCCGATCACGGTCCTCTGCTCCAGGGCCAGATTCTATTCATATTCAGATGCTGAAGAACCTTTCTCCTGCGGGTAAAGGTTTTCTTCTTCGTACATATAATCGCATCTGGATTGAGGGACATGTTCCCGCATGCTGGCGCGAGTCTATTGTTGTCCCGATTCCTAAGCCGGGGAAGGACAAGCACTTGCCTTCCAGTTATCGACCTATCTCGCTTACCAGCTGTGTCTGTAAAGTGATGGAGCGAATGGTTAACTCTCGATTGGTTTGGCTGCTCGAGTCTCGACGCCTACTTACCAATGTACAATGTGGATTTCGTAGGCGCCGCTCTGCTGTTGACCATCTGGTTACCTTGTCGACCTTCATTATGAATAACTTCTTGCGGAAGCGCCCGACCGCGGCTGTGTTCTTTGATTTGGAGAAGGCTTACGACACCTGTTGGAAGGCGGGCATTCTCCGCACCATGCATACATGGGGCCTTCGCGGTCGCCTTCCTCTTTTTATTCGTTCCTTTTTAATGGATCGACAGTTCAGGGTACGTGTGGGTTCTGTCCTGTCCGACACCTTTCGCCAGGAGAATGGGGTGCCACAGGGCTCAGTCTTGAGCGTCGCTCTCTTCGCCATCGCGATCAATCCAATAATGGATTGCCTCCCAGCTGATGTATCAGGCTCCCTTTTCGTGGACGATTTTACCATCTATTGCAGCGCGCAGTGTACACGTGTCCTGGAGCGCTGTCTTCAGCGTTCTCTTGACCGTCTTTACTCCTGGAGTGTCGCCAATGGCTTCCGTTTTTCTGCCGAGAAGACGGTCTGTATTAACTTCTGGCGCTACAAAGAGTTTCTCCCACCGTCCTTACGACTCGGTCCCGTTGCTCTCCCAATCGTGGAGACAACCAAATTTTTAGGCCTTACATTTGACAGGAAACTTAACTGGTCTCCACATGTGTCCTATTTGGCCGCCCGTTGTACCCGTTCTTTAAATGTCCTCCGTGTTCTCAGTGGTCTGTCGTGGGGAGCGGATCGAACTGTCCTACTTCGTCTATATCGGTCGATCGTCCGCTCCAAGCTGGATTATGGGAGCTTCGTATACTCCTCTGCACGGCCATCCATCTTACGCCGCCTCAACTCCATACAACATCGGGGTTTACGACTTGCGATCGGAGCATTTTATACCAGTCCCGTAGAGAGTCTTCATGCTGACGCTGGCGAATTGCCACTCACCTACCGGCGCGATATACTGCTTTGTCGGTATGCCTGTCGGCTACTGTCAATGCCCGACCATCCGTCTTATCGTTCCTTTTTTGACGACTCTCTTGACCGTCAATACGGGTTGTATGTCTCTGCCCTGCTACCCCCTGGAGTTCGCTTTCGTCGCCTCCTTCAACACCTTAATTTTTCACTCCCTGCAACCTTTCGAGTGGGCGAGAGCCGCACGCCACCTTGGCTCCAGGCTCAGGTCCGCGTTCACCTTGACCTCAGCTCGCTCCCAAAAGAGGTCACCCCCGGTTCAGTCTACCACTCCCGTTTTTTGGAACTTCGTTCAAAGTTCATCGACATGACATTCATTTATACAGATGGCTCTAAGACCAATGACGGGGTCGGGTGTTCCTTTATTGTCGAGGCACAAAGTTTCAAATACCGGCTCCATGACCATTGTTCTGTCTTCACAGCTGAGCTCTTTGCCCTCTACCAGGCTGTTCTTTATGTCTGCCGCCACCGACATTCTGCTTATGTCATCTGCTCAGATTCCCTGAGCGCCATCCAGAGCCTCAGTGATCCGTACCCGGTTCACCCTTTCGTACACCGGATCCAACGCTCTCTTCAGCAGCTGGTGGACGTCGGTTCTCCAGTTAGCTTTATGTGGGTTCCTGGCCATGTCGGTATCCCTGGGAACGAAGCTGCAGATGCCGCGGCCAAGGCTGCGGTCCTCCAGCCTCGGACAGCTTTTTGTTGCGTCCCTTCGTCCGATTTTAGCAGGGTGATTTGTCGGCGCATCTTATCTCTGTGGCATGCCGATTGGGCTGCACTTACCGACAACAAGCTTCGGGCCTTAAAACCTCTTCCCGTGGCTTGGACGTCCTCCTCACGCCCTTCTCGGCGGGAGGAGGTCATTTTAGCCCGGTTAAGAATTGGACACTGCCGGTTCAGCCATCGCCATCTGCTGACGGCTGCGCCGGCGCCGTTCTGCCCATGTGGGCACTTGCTGACGGTTAGACACATTTTAATGTCCTGTCCAGATCTTAACACACTGCGCCTCGATCTTAACCTGCCAAATACTTTCGATGCCATTTTAGCGGATGACCCACGAGCAGCTGCTCGTGTTCTTCGTTTTATCAATTTGACAAACCTCGCTAAGGACATTTGATGATGCTGTTTTTTAATCCTATGCCTGTCAGTCTGTCTTTTATCGTGTTTTCCCTTTTAGTTGTTGTGGTCAACTTGTGCCTCGCGGTGTATTCTTAGAGTAGTCAGGGCGCTAATGACCATTGAAGTTGTGCGCCCTAAAACCACAAAAAAAAAAAAAAAAAAAAAAAAAAGACAGTCTTGGGATGTGTTACTGCAATTTCCACCTCTGCAGATTAACAATGTTCTTATGGGGAAGTGACTCAGTACCTAGGTGACATATAACTGCCCATCTAAACATAACAAGGACTGATAAAAAATAAATAAAATAATCTACTTATCAACTGGCGGCAGGAGAAAACGCACAAAAGATGTGGAAACACATGAGATTTTGAAGCCAGCGGCTCTTTCTTCTGGCAAATGGTTTGAAGGGATACGAAGAGGGATGATGGAAAAGGACAAGTGCACTTTTGGAAATGAGAAATGTTTTGGGAAAGTCACCCCGAACCCTGGGTCAGGAGAGACGTACTGTACCAGAGGGGAAGGAAAGACTGACTGTTGGTGCTAGTACCAGATGAGGCCTTTTTTTTTGTGAAAGGAGATAGTAAAAGACTTTGACATTAGCTTTTGTGTCTCAACTAATGTTTATTACGCTGGTCAGACAGCGGTTCAAAAATCAAAGAGTAGAGCAAATAAGTAAAATAAAATTTTATTATTTTATGAATTCTTATTGCTGAATACAGGCCCTCCAGTTCATAGTGAGAAAGGTCCCATGGGACTTTCAGCTGACCCAAGGCTTCATCTGGAAATAAGATATATTTAGTCAGGTTCCTCATCGGTCAGTAATTTTTCATGGGTTCCTGATGACATAGTGATTAGCCTTACGTAACAGTGCTAGTGATCAACACTATCAAAACTTTGATAGTCTCGCACAAGATAGCCACTGGCAAAACAGTTCTTCACTAAAATCTGAAGTTTTTGATAACTATTTTGTCATGTTTTTGAGGCACTAAAAGATAAGTTACGTCTACTGTAGCTGCCTCTTTATACAGCCTGGTGCCAAAATATCACTGCATCTTTTTGAAAAAATTTATTTGGACACATGCAGAAACAGACTTTACTTCGAGCAGCTGCAACATTGCACAATCTTTGTATTTTCATAGATCCTTCTGCAACACAGCTTGAATAGGATATTATCTCAGTTATGCTACTGTGGTCTTTTATAGCAACTGGCTTATAGGAACTGGGTTCAGACCCAAGGTAGTGTGTGGAGACTAGCAGTAGATACTAAGCAACTGTAAATGACAAAAATTAAACAGTTTTAGTGGGACAGGAAATAGTATACAGTGATCATTCACTGTCCTGTCATTCAGATCTAAACATTAGCTGTATGTTAGTTTGTGATCCTTATATTTGGTCTTACTAGGTCCACATAGGTGGGCAATGTTATCTGCATAATTTTCTAAAAAGGCCTTCATTACTAGAGTGACAAAATAGGTCTTGCAGCTAAATGTTAACTTCTGATATTGGGGCATGGGAGCAATCATAAACTAGAATTTTTATTTAGAGTCTGTGCTTGTGAGACCTCAGTTCACCTTTTATCAGCAGATTTAATGGGCTAACTGTTCCTTTTACTTACAGGTAGTTAAATCTGTCATGTTCAAAACTTTCATGTGGCAATTTTCTTTCTTGTAGGTTGCATGGTTCTTATGAGGCACTTAAAGGTGGAACAACATGTGAGGCAATGGAAGATTTTACAGGTGGTGTTACAGAAATGTTTGAGCTGAAAGAAGCTCCACCAAATTTGTACAAAATCATGCTGAAAGCTTATGAACGTGGCTCTTTAATGGCATGCTCAATTGAGGTTTGTATTTTTTTTTTGCATTGCTTATGAAGTCTAAATATTCATTTAACATACTCATGGAAGTACTAAGTACAAGGTTTAAAAGACTCCACCCACTTTACCAACCCCAATCCTTCCTCCCACAATATCCTTGCACTCCATCCTCCTAAGGTAACAAAAGTAAGACATCAGTTCGTTCTAGTATGAAAACCTATTGACATATTTGTGATTAAATGCTCTCAAAATGTTTAACGTGAGCTACAATAAGATACTGCAATACACACACCTTGCCCCTTTTTGCTCTTTTCTTAACCTTGTCCTCTTAAAATTGACCAACTACTAGTATAGTTTCTAGCTACCAATTACAATTTATTTTGTTAGATAATCAATGCTTCCATTGCATCCTTGACACTAGCAGAAATTTGTTGTTAAAATGTGCCCTGCAATTGTAAGAGACTTCTGTAGCACTATTTGCTGTTCATCAATGTCTTACATGTAATTTTCAAGAAAAACATTCCTGAACTTGCTATAGGATGGGCCTTTACATTCACAAAGAAGCAAGCAGTGTTCATGTAAGATGGAACTCGGGCACATAAAAGTAACATTGTTTGAGATGTAGTGAATGATCTTTACAATGATGGATGTATAGGTACAGGAGGATGGAGTTCTATGGCCTGTACAACTCCCATCATCAATCCTTTGAATTATCTGCTGAACCACAGGAAACAACTGGTGTATGCGTCAGAAATTTCTAATGCAGGCACATTTAGCAGTGTATCATGAAAGCATGCAAAACACATTTGACAGTGTCCACAGGTGTTGTAATGGGTTTGAAAATTCTAGAAGAGGCAAGCAGAGAGTATTTTAAACATTTCTTACAACTTTCTGGTCTTTCACTAATAACAGAAATAGTAAGGATTTTTGAACACATACTTTTTTCCTTGCCTATGTGCAAGGAATCAGCCATTAAAGTTTATAAAAACATTTATGGCACCCTGTATATGGTCCACCAAGTCATGGAGAACTTCCCATTGTATTTAAGGATGGACTTCTGTCTCTGATGAGTGAGGTGACACAGTTGGTGACACACTGAAATCACATTCAGAATGACTTGGATTCAAACAACTGTAAGGTCAAATAGATCTAAGTTTTCCTTAGTTCCATTAAGTAGCTTAAGCTGAATGTCATGATGGTTACCTCAAAAAGAACATAACCAAATTCCTCTCAGATCCTTGCACACCCTGAACCTGCATTCTAACTTCAATGATCTCATCTTCAATGGCATACTACAGCTTAATCTTTCTTCTTTACCTAAAACTCTTCACCACATGAGTCTGAGAAACTGCTGTAAAGAACATCTTTAGCAATTACTGAATGCTGACTGATTAATGGAGAATGTACCCATTGCTGTTAACCAGGCACTAGTAAAGTAATATCTCTAGTTACATTAAGTATTAGCCACAGTACAACCTATCTTCACTTGGTTCAAGATACACAGAGCAGCTGTTTCAACTGGCATGTCTGCAGAAGTTATCTAAATCTACATCTATACTCTGCAAATCATTGTGAGATGCATGGTAGAGAATACATTCCGCTGTACAAGTTACTAGGGTTTCTTCCTGTTCCATTCACATGTGGAACATGGGAAGAACGACTGTTTGAGTGCATCTATGCATAGTGCTGCAATTATGCTAACCTTATCCTCATGATCCCTATGTGAGTGATACGCAGGTGGTTTGTAGTATATTCCTAGAGTCATCATTTAAAGCTGGTTCTTAATACTTCAATAGACTTTCTTGGGATATTTTACATCTATCTTAAAGAATCTTCCAGTTCAGTTCTTTCAGTATTTCTGTGACACAATCCCACAGATCAAACAAACCTGTGACCATACTGCACCTCTCTGTATATGTTCAATATTCCCTGTTTGTCTTACCTGGTACATGTCCCAAGCACTTGAGCAATATTCTGGAACAAGTTGCATGAATGATTGGAAAGCACTCTCCTTTGTAGACTGATTGCACTTCCCCAGTATTCTACCAATAAATCAAAGTCTACCACCTGCTTTGCTCATATTCCATTTCGTATCCCTACAAAGTGTTATGCCCAGGAATTTGTATGCCCAGGCCGATTCCAAAGGTGACTGATTCCAATGGTAACTTATTGATATTACAGTCATAAGATACTACGTTTTCTCACTTTTGGAATGCAAACTTTTATATTTCTGAACATGTAGATTAAGTTGGCAATCTCTGCACCATGTTGAAATCTGACCAAAATCTGACTGCATATTTATTCAGCTTCTTTCTGATAGTACTTCATTATAGATAACTGCCTCATCTGCAAAAAGCTTGGTTTCACTGTTAATATTGTTTCTGATAGTACTTCATTATAGATAACTGCCTCATCTGTTAATATTGTCTGCAAGATTGTTAATATACTATATGAACAGCAAGGGTCCCGACACACTTCCGTGGGGTACACCTGAAGTTACTTTATCTGATGATGACTCTACATCCAAGATAACATGCTGTGTGCATTTGTTCTGCTCAAGAATCCTTATTTCACATTGTGGAGTATACTTTGGATATCAGTGTCATTTTGCCACTTTCCCATTAAATTTTCAAATGAGCACAGAACGAATGATAGCATTCCTGTGATTCTACCATCATAGCCATTTTGTGTGATTTCTGAGGGAGGAAGTACTAAGTTGCACAGACCTTGGAATGTTAATGGTAAACCTTTGTGACAAATCTTGCCCCTCCTGTAGCATTTGCTGCTTGAGTTGGATGAATGTTTCCGTAATGATCTCATTCTTACTAAACAAACCCTTGACAGTTTCTCTTACTATTTGGATCTCCTCTATTAATCCTCCTTTTCAAGGGCCCTGAACAGTGAAATTGAGTTACATGAAGAAATGCTAATACTTCTTGAGCCTTTTGCCTGCCAGTAGTTTCTCCCATGAAATTATATACATGAAAATAGGTGCCACCAAGATTATATGTACCTCCTAAAATTGGTAAAGGTATATTACTAGAACCCATTGTTGACAGCACTGGAGACTGACTGAATGTATGATCTGAGCTAGTACCTGAAGAATGTTCTCAGTACTTATGTAGACTAACAAGAACACTTTACTCATAACTCGTGGGAATTAGTAAAACAATATAGCCATTTCAAATTTCACAACACTGATATTTTTGCCAGTTTTTATGTGCTTTCCTCCCCCTTTAAATGGGTGCCACTTGAGAGTCCATAGAGTTAATTACCAAAAAATCTGATGATGACAGTGCATATGTATTGGCACATCCTTAGGCATATAAAACCACCTTGCTGCTTAATAAACCACCATATTTAAGATAAACCAGTGAGATAAATGTGTGTTGTTTACAATTTTTGTACAGCTCTTCCCATAATTTGTGGTGGTAGGTGCTTCCTTTCCTACATTATATTTCTCAGTTAAGATTTACTGCAGTTGAAATGCTCGATGGATTTACTGATTGGGGAAACTGTCATCAAAATATTGAAATTCAATTGGGCTGTTACCAGGATAAGAAATGACGTGAGCTCTCTGGACCAGTCTGCATGTTGTGCGAGATGACAACTACTTCTAGTTTCACAACAGCATATATTAACTGTGGCACAAAAGATTAATCCTAGAATCTAATATGTATTTAATCATTTGAAGAATATTGTAGTAACAGCTATTGCAGCTAACATGTTGAAAGATAAAGTCGAAGTAATTTACATTGCCAACAGCTCTGTACAGTATGCAGTAATGTTGTGACAGAGACATAGTATTCTAGAGACAGCTTGTCATATCTGTGTAAACGAATTATATGGTCATGTAAAATTTACAATAAATTTTGCAGTTAATGTTGAAATGCCCTTATTGCATGTGTGTGATTTTCAGTAGCAAGAACTTTAATTTATATTTTTTTATCTGATAGTTAAAAATATCAATGTGTTCTCTTAACTATTATTTTTGTTATTATTAAAAAAACTGTCACCAAATATTGAATATTATGTTTTAGCCAGATCCAAATATTACAGAAGCACAGACTGCAGAAGGACTGGTGAAAGGCCATGCATACAGCGTAACAAAAATTAAATATCTTGACATAGCTACTCCACGTATGACAGGAAAAATTCCTCTCATACGTCTCCGTAATCCATGGGGAAATGAAGCAGAGTGGAATGGACCATGGAGTGACAAGTATGTACTATGTATGACTTTTGAACCAACTTGTCTCACGCTTTAACACTAAATGTCCTCTTATAAATAAAAGTTCTTTATTAAAAAACAATAAGTCCAATGAAAAATCCAGAGAAATACCTAATAAATACATAAGACTTGTAAATGAAAACAATTTAAGAGAACTGTGGGGATGAAGGAAAAAAGAGATCAAGATGTGGGCGAAGGTGAGAAGGTGACTACACAAAATCAGAACAACTGTGAAAGTAAAAGCAATAGCTGGCTCAGAGCAACATATTTGCAGGAAAGAATGAATTGACAGAAAAACTTATCTTTTGTATGAATGTCCTAGTTTTGTATTAAACCTCTTCTAAGACCAGTTATTTTTGTTAAAAAGTGAAGATTCTGGTTTCTATTTTCAGTGTTGCTCAAGGTTTACTACATTTTTTGAATGCTTGTAGTATTTTCATTTCGTTGTTCCACAGAATGGTGAATGCTAGCCTATCATCTACAAATGTTTACCACTAGTGCAGTAATAGAAAATCAACTTCAATTTTTCTTTAGAACTGAATATGTAAAAACCCCTGTTTTTCCTCTTACCAAAACAAAGATGTTTCTTTATCATACTTATTACTAACCCAGGTTGAACTGGATCATTCCCAAATAGGTCAAAATCTCCTACTCATTTGAAATTAAAGCTACATTATTGTCTCACTGTCTTCTGCTTTCACAGTCTTCATCATTATTTGTAGTTGTCTAACAGAATCTGTCTTCTGACTGAGGTCTCCACTAACCCTTGGACTGCTTTTGTGTGTTAAATTGTGGCAACGTTCGTGTCCCCAGTTGCCCTAGCTTTGCTAACATGTAGAGTTGTATTTTTACTCAGTTTTTCTAGTAGCTGTTACACGCTTGGTCTGCTCAGTTGGGAATTCCTGTCTCTGTTGGCTGTTGTGGTCTTCTGTGGTCTTCTGTTGAGGTTTCCATCTTTGTGTTGGGTTAAGACTTGTTTTTGTGAAGAAATATCATGCCATTGCAGTTGTACAGAGGAAGAAAACTTGGAGATTCTCAGTAGAGCTGATGGTGAGCATTAAATATCTAACAGAATCTTGAACTTACATACCTGAGCCATGTACAGCAGTTGGTTCAACACATCTGTCTGTTTTTATAACAGGTGAAAGATCTTCAGAATCTGAAGTCGCTGAAAATGAAGGTGAGAGTGTGTGTTAGAACAAGACTGAACCATTCTCCCATTCTCTGGTATGTGTAATAGTAGATAAGATTAAACAAATAGATTTTGCTCGTACATCAAGGCAAGATAATAAGATAACTGTTTGTGATACTGGAAGTTCACTGACCAAATTGGATCAACCTCTACACACACTCCAGAAATGGAAGATATGGGTCTTCTTTAAGAAACTGAAAATATTTCTGCATAATGATCAGGCTAAGAATATTTTGAATTTTTAAGGTGCTCTTCTCATCAGGGTGATAATTATACAACACAACACATTGCAATGATGCTATCCGTGCAATATTTCGTTTCCCACAGGAGTGATACGACATGCAACAAGGCTCGGCACGTGGCAACAGCTTTCCATATAATATATCAGCCTTGTCACAGACAACCTCCAAACATGTTACAAATTTACTAAACTAGAATGAGATATCAATCTCTTTAAGGAATTAAAAACAATTTAGACATATTGGCTACATTTAATATGTAGCAATTCATGATCTAAGAACCACCGTATTTAAATTGGTCTATAACAATGTTTCTGCTGCAGACTTCGCAAAATACATGCTGTGTTTTACTTAATTTCAAAGTACCACAGTAATTATGTGCAATAGCGAAAGGAAAAGTAGTGCATTATCAAACCATTATATTGAAGTAAAAGATTTGAAAGAATTAGTTCTTTTTACCAAATAGTTTCATCAAAATGAAATGAGAGATCGTATATCAGAGAACATGTGCAGATCACATAAAAAAAGTTTTAATTTTTTATACAAAATAGTTAAAAGTTTTTACGAAACTAACAACAAAGATGGTTGTAGCTTTCCGGTGCGTCCGTCCCGCCTCCCCGTTTTCCGGTGCGTCCGTCCCGCCTCCCCGTTTTCCAGTGCGTCCGTCCCGCCTCCCCGTTTTCCGGTGCGTCTGTCCCGCCTCCCCGTTTTCCTGTGCGTCCGTCCCGCCTCCCCGTTTTCCTGTGCGTCCGTCCCGCCTCCCCGTTTTCCGGTGCGTCCGTCCCGCCTCCCCGTTTTCCGGTGCGTCCGTCCCGCCTCCCCGTTTTCCGGTGCGTCCGTCCCGCCTCCCCGTTTTCCGGTGCGTCCGTCCCGCCTCCCCGTTTTCCGGTGCGTCCGTCCCGCCTCCCCGTTTTCCGGTGCGTCCGTCCCGCCTCCCCGTTTTCCGGTGCGTCCGTCCCGCCTCCCCGTTTTCCGGTGCGTCCGTCCCGCCTCCCCGTTTTCCGGTGCGTCCGTCCCGCCTCCCCGTTTTCCGGTGCGTCCGTCCCGCCTCCCCGTTTTCCGGTGCGTCCGTCCCGCCTCCCCGTTTTCCGGTGCGTCCGTCCCGCCTCCCCGTTTTCCGGTGCGTCCGTCCCGCCTCCCCGTTTTCCGGTGCGTCCGTCCCGCCTCCCCGTTTAACGGTGCGTCCGTCCCGCCTCCCCGTTTTCCGGTGCGTCCGTCCCGCCTCCCCGTTTTCCACCCCCCTGCGGGTCCGGGGTAAGAATAGGCCCGAGGTATTCCTGCCTGTCGTAAGAGGTGACTAAAAGGAGTTTCAACAGTTTCGGCTTTCCATGTGATGGTCGCCCTTGGGGTTTGACATCCATTTTTCAAAATTCTACAGAAGTACGGGCCTTTTGGGGAAGGAAGCCTTACGTGGTGTACCACTGGTCCTCAGTGCACTGAGACCTTGGCACTCAGCATTGTACCGGCGTTGTAACCATACCCACTATTCCTCAAATTGGGCCTAAACACCTGATGGGATGTACAAGTTACGCCCATAGTGCATCCCCATCTCCACCTACGATCTTGATGGACTTTCCACGGCACCAGAAATCCAGCACGGTAGCCAGCCCGTTGTGGTGGGGTCGTCATGTACCCTCTAGGTTGTAGCCCCCTGACAACACAGGGATCATACTGCCGATACCTGAGCTGCACCCTCCCCACGTCGGCCAAGGAGTAGATGCCTGTCTCCTTGGGGCATCGGGACTCCCGGCAACGGTCATCCTGCCAGGTGGCCCTTGCTGAGGCTGGGTGGCACCCGTGGGGAGAGCCCCTGGTCGGAGTGGGTGGTATGGGGGCGGACGTTTCGCAGATGAAACGTCAACACGTATCAGGTCGCTCTGCGGCCGAGTCTTTCAAAAGGAAAGGTACTATCTCTAGTTCTGGTTCTCCTGCCCTTTCCCCCTTGGCCACTCCCTGGGAGGAGGGACAGGCCCGCCGGCTTGGGGCGAAGTACTTCCCCCCGCTATTTGGTCTGTTCTCGAACCGATGGGGGGACGTTCGCCACCTCCAAGCCCATGTTCTTTGTTCAGTACATTGAGGACATCTTCGGGGAAATTGAGGCTCTCAGCAAGATGCGTTCGGGGTCCGTTCTTATAAAGACCACCTCCGCCACACAGTCGGTGGCGCTCCAGGCGTGCGACCGCCTAGGGGACATCCCAGTGTCCATTGTCCCGCACCTGGCACTAAATAGGACGCAGGGGGTTATTTTTCATCGGGACCTCCTGCTGCAGTCTGATGAGGAGCTCAGGGCCAACCTGGTGCGCCGAGGCATGCATTTCGTCCGGCGAGTCCAGCGCGGCCCCAAAGACCGCCGCATCGACACCGGGGCCTTTATCCTCGCCTTCGAGGGGGACGTTCTCCCGGAGAAGGTAAAGGTGATGTGCTACCGGTGCGACGTGCGACCTTACGTCCCGCCTCCTATGCGCCGTTTCCGGTGTTTGCGCTTTGGGCACATGTCGTCACAGTGTGAAGCTGAGCCCCTTTGTGGCGACTGTGGACATCCTCTTCGTGAGGAACATACATGCACCCCACCACCTCGGTGCGTTAATTGTCCTGGCATCCACTCGCCTAGATCCTCAGACTGCCCTTCATATCAGAAGGAGAAGAAGATACAAGAACTCAAAACTATGGATCGTCTCTCTTATTCTGAGGCCAGGAAGAAGTATGACCGCCGCCATCCCGTGCCGTTGACCACTTCGTTTGCCTCAGTTGCGTCCACTCCTTCCACGGTATCCTCACCCCTATCCTGTCCCCCCTCCGCCTCCTCCCCCCATCCGGGGTCTCTGCCTCCGCCTCCCAAATCCCTCCCTTCCAAATCCTCCTCCCCCGTGGCCCCCGTCCCCTCTGCCCCAGGAGCCACCCTTCCTCCTCCCCGCCTGAGAAGAGGATCGCTTCTCAGGCGTCCATCGGGGAAACGTGCCGGACCCCAGCTTCCGAGGTCCGGCGTTCCAAAACGGAACCCGCGCGTGAGGACCTTCTTCGGGTCCAGCCCACCATCCCTGTGGCTCCTCGGACTTCCAAGAAGGCCTCCAAGAAGAAGTCTCTATCCCCGTCTCCACCCCTGCGCGTTTTGTCTGACGCCCCATCCGTGAGTCGCTGCTCCCGGCCGTCCTCAGTTTCGCCGGGAAGCTCTGCTGCCAGACGCTCAGTTGGCCTCTCGTCGGCAAATGATGATGCCCCTCCTACACCACCAGGGACAGCGGCCGCAGCTGGTGACGACTCGATGGAACAGGATCCGCCTCCCGCCGGTTGTAGCGTTGTTCCCTCGAAACCTGGCCCTCCCGGCCGTCGAGGTGACCAGCTCTTCCCCCGTCTCGTTCCCCCTCTTTTTTGACTAGCGATGGCCTTGTTACATTGGAACATTAGAGATCTTCGATCTAATCGGGAGGAATTACAACTGCTCCTCCGCCTGCACTGTCTGCTCGTCCTTGGTCTCCAGGAAACCAAGTTGCGCCCGACTGACCGTATTGCCTTTACCCACTATACCTCGGAGCGGTATGACCTCATCCATGTGGACGGTATCCCAGCTCATGGTGGGGTCATGTTGCTCATTCGGGACGATGTCTATTACCATCCCATCCCAGTAACCACCCCACTCCAAGCAATAGCTGTCCGTATTAGTCTTTCTGCTTTTACTTTTTCAGTTTGTACCATCTACAGTCCATCGTCATCCGCTGTTAGTCGGCCTGACATGATGCACCTGATTGTTCAGCTTCCCCCACCGTTTTTATTGTTTGGCGACTTCAATGCCCATCATCCCCTTTGGGGCTCTCCTGCATCCTGCCAAAGAGGCTCACTCTTGGCGGATGTCTTCAACCATCTCAATCTTGTCTGCCTCAATACTGGTGCCCCGACTTCCCTCTCAGACTCTACTCATACCTACTCCCACTTGGACCTCTCGATCTGTTCTACCACTCTTGCCCGTCGGTTCGAGTGGTATGTCCTTTCTGACACCTATTCGAGCGACCACTTCGCCTGTGTCGTTCGTCTCCTGCACCACACCCCATCCCCAAGTCCTTCGAGCTGGAACATACCGAAAGCTGACTGGGAACTTTACTCCTCCCTGGTGACCTTTCCGGACCACGATTTTCTCAGTTGTGACAGTCCGGTCAAATACCTCACGGCTGTTATCATCAATGCTGCTGAACGTTCCATTCCTCGTACTACCTGTTCTTCACGTCGCGTTTCCGTCCCCTGGTGGAACGAGGCTTGTAGAGACGCTATCCGTGCTCGAAGACGTGCTTTACGCACCTTTTCCGCCATCCTACGTTGGCGAATTGTATTGAATACAAACGACTCCGAGCGCAATGCCGTAGAGTCATCAAAGACAGCAAAAAAGCTTGTTGGGCCTCTTTCACCAGCTCCTTTAACAGTTTTACTCCCTCTTCTGTCGTATGGGGTGGCCTGCGCCAGCTGTCGAGCATTAAGGCCCACTCCTCGGTACCTGGCCTCACCTCAGGTAATGAGGTCCTCGTTGATCCTGTGGCTGTCTCAAAGGCCTTCGGCCAGTTTTTCTTGGAGATTTCAAGCTCCGCCCATTACCACCCTGCCTTCCTTCCCAGGAAAGAGGCAGAAGAGGCTCGGCGACCTTCCTTCCACTCACTGAATCTGGAAACTTATAATGCCCCCCTTACTATGTGGGAACTCGAACGTGCGCTTGCACTGTCCCGGTCCTCAGCTCCGGGGCCAGATGCCATTCACGTTCAGATGCTGGCACACCTTTCTCCGGCGGGCAAAAGCTTCCTTCTTCATACCTACAATCGCGTCTGGACCGAAGGTCAGGTCCCCATGCGTTGGCGTGATGCCGTCGTTGTTCCTATACCCAAACCCGGGTAGGATAGACACCTTCCTTCTAGTTACCGCCCCATTTCTCTTACAAGCTGTGTCTGTAAGGTGATGGAGCACATGGTTCATGCTCGGTTAGTTTGGATTCTTGAATCTCGATGGCTACTTACCAATGTCCAATGCGGCTTTCGTCGCCACCGTTCCGCTGTTGACCACCTTGTGACCTTGTCGACATTCATCATGAACAACTTTTTGTGAAGGGGCCAAACGGTAGCAGTGTTCTTCGATTTGGAGAAGGCTTATGATAACTGTTGGAGAGGAGGTATCCTCCGCACTATGCACAGGTGGGGCCTACGCGGTCGCCTGCCCCTTTTTATTGATTCCTTTTTAACGGATCGAAAGTTTAGGGTATGTGTGGGTTCCGTATTGTCCGATGTCTTCCTCCAGGAGGACGGAGTGCCTCAGGGCTCCGTCTTGAGCGTAGCCCTTTTTGCCATCGCGATCAATCCAATTATGGATTGCATTCCACCTAATGTCTCAGGCTTTCTCTATGTCGACGATTTCGCGATCTACTGCAGTGCCCAGAGAACATGTCTCCTGGAGCGCTGCCTTCAGCGTTGTCTAGACAGCCTCTACTCATGGAGCGTGGCAAATGGCTTCCGGTTCTCTGAAGAGAAGACGGTTTGTATCAACTTTTGGCGATATAAAGCGTTCCTTCCGCCATCCTTACATCTCGGTCCCATTGTTCTCCCATTCGTGGAAACAACTAAGTTTCTAGGGCTCACGTTGGACAGGAAACTGTGTTGGTCTCCACATGTCTCTTATTTGACGGCCCGTTGTACACGTTCCCTTAATGTCCTCAGAGTTCTTAGTGGTTCATCTTGGGGAGCGGATCGCACTGTCCTGCTTCGCTTGTATCGGTCCATAGTCCGATCGAAGCTGGATTATGGGAGCTTCGTCTCCTCGTCTGCTCAGCCATCCCTCTTACGCCGTCTCAACTCCATCCACCATCGGGGGTTACGTCTTGCGACCGGAGCCTTCTACACTAGTCCTGTCGAGAGTCTTTATGCTGAAGCTGCCGAATTACCATTGACCTACCGGCGCGACGTACTGCTGTGTCGGTATGCCTGCCGGCTGTTGTCTATGCCCAACCACCCCTCTTACCAGTCCTTCTTCGCCGATTCTCTCGACCGTCAGTACGGGTTGTATGTGTCTGCCCTGCTGCCCCCCGGAGTCCGCTTCCGTCGCCTGCTTCGACAATTGGATTTTGCCCTCCACCTTCAGAGAGGGTGAGAGCCCGACACCACCTTGGCTCCAGGCTCCGGTTCATATTTATCTCGACCTCAGCTCACTCCCGGAGGAGGGTACTCCGGCTGCAGTGTATTGCTCACGGTTTGTCGAACTTCGTGCTCGACTTGCCGGTCACACCTTTATTTACACCGATGGCTCCAAAACTGACGATGGTGTCGGCTGTGCCTTTGTCGTCGGGGCCGCCACCTTTAAATACCGGCTCCTCGACCAATGTTCCAGCTTTATGGCCGAGCTTTCTGCTCTCCATCAGGCCATTCAGTTTGCCCGCCGCCACCGCCATTCATCGTATGTACTCTGCTCTGACTCACTCAGTGCTCTTCAGAGCCTTGGAGCTCCCTATCCAGTCCATCCCTTGATTCACGGATACAGCAGTCCCTCCATTCTTTCGCTGCTAATGGTTCTCCTGTCAGCATTCTGTGGGTTCCCGGACATGTAGGAGTGCCTGGGAATGAGGCTGCGGATGCTGCAACCAAGGATGCAGTCCTCCTGCCTTGGCCAGTCTCCCATTGTGTCCCGTCATCTGACGTTCGTGGGGATGTTTGTAAGAGGCTTGTGTCGTTGTGGTGGGATGCTTGGTCATCCCTCCAAGGAAACAAGCTCCGGGCAGTCAAACCGCTCCCAACTGCTTGGATAACCTCCTCCCGACCATCTTGGCGAGAGGAGGTCCTTCTGACCAGGTTGCGGATTGGGCATTGCCGGTTTAGCCACCGCTACCTGCTCTCCGGTGACCCAGCCCCGCAGTGCCCTTGTGGTCAGGCATTAACAGTGCGCCATGTTTTATTGTCGTGTCCTCACTTTAGTCAATCTCGTGTTGTCCTGTCCCTGCCATCTACTTTACCGGATATTTTAGCTGATGACGCTCGAGCAGCTGCTCGTGTTCTGCGTTTTATAACTTTGACTGGCTTGTCCAAAGACATCTAACCTTTTTACTTATTTTATCTGCATCTTTGTCAGGTCTTTCTGGTGTCCCCCCTCCCCTTGAGTTTTACTAGATTCCATGTGCTCTAACAACAGTGACTGGGCGCTAATGACCTCAGTAGTTGAGCGCCCTTAAACCGCACAAAAAAAAAAAAAACTCCCCGTTTTCCGGTGCGTCCGCCCCGCCTCCTAGTTTTCCGGTGCGTCCGCCCCGCCTCCTAGTTTTCCGGTGCGTCCGCCCCACCTCCCCGCTCTCATCTGACTACTTCATAGAGGTGGCAGAGCTCCAGGAAAAACAAGATTTTCTTGAATTTATATCTCTATCAAGAATTGTGCAGTGCAGTGAGATACACTGAAAATATTGATGTGTTGAACATTTATCTCCTTTGATCATGTTTGGATAGAGTCCGTTGCCTTAGTTTTTTTGCTTACTTTAAGTAAATGCCAGAGTTAGGTTCACCAATAAATGTAGCAGCAATGTCTTTTTCTCATATCCGCACAATGAAAAAATGTGCTCAAATTGTAAGACCACTCTTCTCATATGACTTGAACTATGTCCTGCCATCGTCCTTCATGATTTAAAAATAAGTTAATGATTGATAAAAATACTATGGTGAAGGAAATCCCAGCCTGCTATAAATGAAACATATACTAACACATTACAAGGAAGAAGATTTAGGGTTTCTTCAAATACAGTGATCCCTATGAGAGTGATGCATCTGGGGCTAAAGTCTACTCATAGATTCCAAGTACCATTCATCTTCAAGCACCTATCAATTCATGTGTTTCGGCACCTCTGATGTTCTCTAGAGAGTCTAACAAATCTGTGACCATTTGTGGTGCCTTTTTATGTATGTGTTAAATATTGTATTTTACTCCTATTTGGTATGGCTGCCACAAACTTGAGCAATATTCTAGGGTGAGTAGCATGTTATTTTGTAGATTGCTTGCATTTTCATATCTTATCAGTGAACCACAGTCTCCCACCTGCTTTACTTAAGAGTGAAACTCTGTGATCATTCCCTTTCATATTCCAAAAAATTAATAAATACAGATATTTCTAGAAGTAGACTGATTCCAATTACAAACACTTCATTTCTGCATTTTGTCAGATGCACAATTTTACTGTTGGTCTTTGCAGCACTCTGAAATCTTGTCAAGATTTGACTGAATATTTGCTCAGCATTTTTTTTGGGTAGTACTTCATTTTAGACAACTTCATCATCTGCAAAAAGTACTATTAATATTGTCTGCCAGGTTATTTTAATAAAACATGGACAAGAAGGGTTGAAATAAACTTTCTTGTGGTGTGTCTGAACCTGTGCCTATTTCTATTGAATACTTCTGGCCTCCATCTCTGCTAGCTTCATGCCCCACATCTATCCCTTTCCCTATCCGAGGTGCCTGACCACTCTCATCCTGCGTGTACAACCTCTTACCCACAGTCTCCCCTTCCTGTGTTCTGTCTCCCTTTCTCAAATCCACTCCTTCACATCACTGCCATCAGGCTTTGCATGAACTCACTTGTGCTGGTGTCCATGTCACATCCCTTCTCCATTCATCTACTACCTCCCCCTCCCACATTCTTGTCATATATACCTGCTGCCTCTCCTTCTCAGCTGGTGTTCAGTATATCATGGGGGGAAAAGTGCAAGTTTGTCTTGGATGACCAATGTTGTTGATATCCATGCCATTTGGCATGCAAGAGGTCATTCTGTTTGTGGTACCTCATTATGTTTGCTCATGGAATATTTTCAATGACTCTGCAACAGATGCGTATCCAGGATATCGAACGATAATTTTATGGACCACTTCTGCTACACTTCTTGTAGACAGGTGTGACATACTTTATTCCAACTCCTGGCGACAGTGTTTCATTAAAGGTAGCCAAGTCCAATAGTGTATAAAATCTGACAAGGCCTCACCCAAGTCCTTGAGCCTTATTATTTAATAAAAACTCTAAAGTAACTTCTTACAAATAATCTCGTTCTCAAAATTTCAGTAAACTGTGATGTAACCATCATCAGCCATTTGGTATCCACTTCTGGGTAATAACTGCCGCCAGATATTTCCTGAACTACAGTCTTAAGCAATGTAAATCAACATTGGCCCTACATGCCTTCAAATGTCATCTACCTACCTTCCATAAATTTGTTTTCTCCTATTTCTTGAAGTTCTGAAAAGAACTTCCTTTATCCAATCTATCCTCCATCTCTGTGAGTAATGCACAACTCACTTCCACCATTTTTTCATCACTCTGATATTTATGGCTCCCATTCCATAATCCATTTTTCATTTATTTGCTCACCCCCCCCCCCCCCCCCCCCCCCCCCCCCCCCCGCCTCTCTCTCTCTCTCTCTCTCTCTCTCTCTCTCTCTCTCTCTCTCTCTCTCACATTTGCAACATGCATCTCTGTGTTAGCTAATGAACCACTATAAAATTTTGAATGCTCTTCATCTTAAAAGATCACATCTCACTTTCATGAGTCAAAACAGTTAATAAAAAATCTATTATTAACATTCTGCTTCATACACCTTGGAAGCTTCATTGTGAAAATTTATTTAGTTCATAAACATCACTAGAGAACAGCTTTACACTTTTAAATTACTTGGCAAAAGAGAAGTGAATCCCCCAGGAGAGGAGGAGATGAAACTTCACAGGTTGAGAGTTTATGTGACATTATTTCAATGAGAACAAAAAAAAACGTTAAATTTACAAAGACCTTTTCAGTATCACCTCACTTATTTGTACTGTATTGCACCCATTATGGCCTGTATGCAGGCATTGATTTGGTGAGGAAGGGTTTTGGAAAGCCATTGTATCCTCTACTGAGGGAAGCTGGCCAACAACTGTTGTAACTGGTCCTTGATAACATAGATACCGGAAGTGGGCTGGAGTTGTTTGAACTGATCCCATGCGTGTTTTATCAGGGACATATCTGGATCTTGCTTCCTATGGGAGTACCCGATCATCATGCAGGTAGTTCATATAGGCATGTGCCATGTGTGGGTGAGCATTGTCCTGTTGAAGAATGGCACCATCATACTGTTGCATGAGAGGCAATGAACAAGGATGTAGGATGTTCATGAAGTACTGTTGTGCCATCACAAGTCCTTAAATCACTATGAGTTATGTTGATGAAGTTGTACCAAATGGCTCCCCAAACACTGAATCCAGGAGCAACAATGCTTTGCCTTTCCAAAACTCTTGAAGAATTGGAACTCTTCCATGCCACTACCATTATTGCTGGTGATTTTCATCTGTAGTAGTGCAGAACCAGGATTAATTGTTAAATACAGTGCCACATCATTCATCAGCAGTCATTGCTTCCCAGTGATGCCAACACTTGGAATGAAGCCATTTTTATTTTGGCATTAATGGCAGCCTATGGATAGAACGGTAATACCCTATTTCTGCTAGTCACTGACCACTGGTGTAGGATGACAGAAAGTTGCAGGGAGTCAGTTCCTTGTTCTCAGATGGCATGTGCTGATGTGAAGGGCTTATTGTGTGCTTCGTGCTCAATACAGCAATCTTTCCTGGTGGTGGTTGGATGCGGATGGCTGGAACCTTGCGACAAATATTCCTACCCTCACATTCGCAGGCAGTGCAACATCGGGCCACTGTCACTTCTAAATGCCCCACAAATCTGGATGTTACACAAGGAGAACAGTCAGCCAAGTGAAGACTCTCACTGAGGGTCTTTCAAATTCAACTGGGTGCTGATTACTCTTCATCACACAAGTACATGGCATCTGTGTGTTACTCACAGTGATCGATTAATGTCTGATGCTGTTGACACCCTTTATATACCGTACCAGACCTGCTAACAAAACTCAACATGAATGACGCTAATGCACTCTTGCGCACATTCAGACTGTCAGAGATAATGCAGTCTGATCATTTATATATCTGCCAATGGTGTGTAATGTACGAAGTTACACTGATGTCCAACCATGTTTTCTGGGTGCTTCACTTTTTTATCAGGTTGTGTATTTATTGCCTTTTCTGCCCATCCCATGGCAGAATTCATTAGCCTTCAGTGATAAATTCTCATAGTACATTTTTTTCTCAGATTTGAAAATTTGGTCTGAGTTACAAGGCCAGTTTCAGTGGATGAAGGAATATTTTCAGGTAGTGAGACAAGATAAAATTTTCTTGGATCTTGTAAAAGAAACACATTATAAACAGGTATTCATACAACAGATCTGGTATCGTTCTAGTGAATAGTCTGTCTTTAGCAGCTATCATTATTTGAAGAACTCTTAAGAATACTGTTTCCATTTGCCAGGGCTTACAGGTGTGAAAGATGACTTTTGAATATGGTGGCAATTGAAGATCTGAATGAAACTGATATATTATTTTCAATGTTCCATGGCAGATGCCAAACAAAATATAAAAAGGAATTGTTATAAATAAGCATAACCAAACACCCCATTGACTCAAAATTTTTTGTTTTAGTGAAAAGAGTAATAAAAGCCCGAGCTCAGTGTTTGAATGTTAACTAGGTATTATAAATTATTTCACTTTGAAAATAGGAATGTTAATTCTTTTTACAATCTAAAGTTCCATTGGATCCCAAATATTGTTTCCAGTATTGGGTGATACACAATCTCATCCAGGATCAGGAACCACTGCTTTAGAAGTTTCTTAACAGAGACTGTATGTAGTGTGGTGTCATTCCCGTCGGAAACTGTATTACAAGGTACATATCTATGCACAGTGTTGCCATAAGTTCTGGAAATCAGGGAATATCAGGGAATTTCAAACACATCAGGAAAATTAGGGAAATATCATGGAAATAATAAAAAAAAAGCTGGAAAAAGCTCGTTTTTGTCTCAGTAGAAGAAATGGTTCGATTACTGAGGTGTCATAAATCGTCACTGGCTTGGTGCAGGCCACTTCCCTACTCCCTAATTACTACTGCTACTCCCCTTTCTGCCACTCCTCAGCTTGCAGTCAGTGCTGCCACCACTTCTTGTCACTAGCCTAGCAGGTGCCGACTGGAGGCATAAGGAGTGGTTTGTTCGGATCTGATTCTCAGAGACTGTAGACACAGCGGCCTTAGACAGTAGTTGTGTGTGCACGAGTTGTGTGTGCACGAGTTGTGTGTGCACGAGTTGTGTGTGCACGAGTTGTGTGTGCACGAGTTGTGTGTGCACGAGTTGTGTGTGCACGAGTTGTGTGTGCACGAGTTGTGTGTGCACGAGTTGTGTGTGCACGAGTTGTGTGTGCACGAGTTGTGTGTGCACGAGTTGTGTGTGCACGAGTTGTGTGTGCACGAGTTGTGTGTGCACGAGTTGTGTGTGCACGAGTTGTGTGTGCACGAGTTGTGTGTGCACGAGTTGTGTGTGCACGAGTTGTGTGTGCACGAGTTGTGTGTGCACGAGTTGTGTGTGCACGAGTTGTGTGTGAGCGACTGCGTGAATGTGTGTGTCTCATATTCTGACAAAAGCTATGGCCGAAAATTTAGTTGTGAGAGGATGACTGTTTTTTCTACATTCCTGTCTGTAGTTTAGCAATCATCTTCATGAACAAGTTGTCTGTTGCATGGATTGATCACAGCAGTCTGTTTGACAGGATGTCTGTAACTCATGAATAGCTTGCCGCACGAGTGGATTCCCGCAGTGGACCAAAACCGCAAGCTGTTTCTGCAGGTATCTGAAATGGATGGGGCCTGTCAATCTGAAGCCATTTGGTTCCCACTAATGTGCAGGCCCTGCCCATTTTCATGGTTTGTCCATAAACACAGGACTGGTGCTCCTCAGGCCATGGGTTATGGAATTCAGGAGTTGTGACTCTCTCACCACAAGTACATTGTACACGTGGTTTTTTATAGACATTTTATTTTTTCTAGTACATTTTGACTCTTCAAAAGTAGTTTATATGTTAGGAAGATTGGACGATAAGGAGGAGGAAATTGTCAGTCACTGGCAGTTCGTACACTATGCACTCGCATATTTCTCGATGGAAAAATTGTACAATACCTGTAAAATAATAGGTATAACTCAGTGGGTAATAACTGACAATAACAAACGTAGTAGAACTAACATTTTATTGGTGGTCACTATGTGTTAGTTTACACAATTATTTCCTGCCTTATACACTTCTTTCAACAGACGTACTTTTTTTTGAGATTATTTCTGAAACCAGTGAAGATATTTTAAATTTGTCTTGTGACTCCAAGGAAATGCACATTTTTGTCACCAAATGTGTTTAGTTTTATTGAAATAAAACATCATCAGTGGTCTTAATGAAACACACATACCATTTGGCTTGCTTTCTCCATCTAAAAACAGTTCATCACATAAGATGTTAATGTCAGTACTTACGATTTCTGCTCAGATCAGGAAACACCATCATCTTGCAAGTTTTTTTAATATTTCCTAATTCGCACTACTGTTTCTTGTACCATACCTGCAAAGACTTACCCTTGAGATCTCAAAACTTCCATGTAAATCAGGGAAATATCAGGGAATTTCACTTGTGGAGACTTGTGGCAACCATGATCCAGTGCTTGGTCAATTAAACTGCCAGACTTGAGCCTCAGTTCTTCTACATGCTCCATCAATTAGATCATCACTTCTGAATGTGTCATATCAATCAATCTGTCCTTTTAACTGGATTGTGCTATAAATTTCTTTTCTCCTCATTTGGATTGAGCACCTTACCATTAGCTTTCCAATATACTCATCTAATCTATGGTATTCTTCTGTAGTACTGTAGCTTTTGCTCTCACCTTTCTGTATTGCTTATTGTTCTTATGTAACTTCCAAATAAGGCCACACTCCACTCAAATCCTTTCTCTGAAGACTTTGGAACACCTGAGTTTATAGTGCTTATTAGCATCTTTATTTTGCTGCACAAAAAATAAGAACCAACTTAGTTTCAATGTCTCAGTTCCAGATCTAACTCCCTCATTTCACCTGGTTTAATTTGACTGCATTCTATAATCCTTGTTTTACTCTGCTTTGTGTTAATCTTATAACCTTGTTTCAAAACATTATCAGTTGATATTCATGACCGTTTGATACATTTGACAAAATGATATTATCAAAGGCAAACCTTATAGGTTTTGTTTCTCTCTCCTTAACATTAATTCCTTTTCCAAGTTTCTTATTGGTTTCCATTTTGATCAATAGTGCTGCTGTTGCACAAGTAAATGAAATTTTGTACGTGTTAAGTCTTTTGGTATAGCAGTTTGTCTAGCTTCTGTCATACTATATTAGTTTTATATCATTCATTCATTCATTCATTATGTTCTGACAAAAATAGTTCAAATATTTAATGTATTGTTAATTAACTAGTAAACTGTCCTGTTAGTTTTCACTTTAAAGCTTCTGTCAAGAAAACAGTAAGTTGGATATTAGTTTCAGTATCAAGAGGCTTGTTGCATCATTTTACATCTTCTGACTTCAAACAGTATATTTTTGGTTTCGTTTTTCTGTTCCTATTTTAAAGTTACATAAGTATAAGACAAATGAAACTTCTCGTACTGTAATGGCAAGTGACTACAATTGCACACAGTTTTGGTTGGCAGTATTGTTTGAAAGAAATAAACATGATGTTATACTGTTTGTTTGCCAAATGTTTGACATAAAACAACTTGAAATGGAAACTCTAACCTCTCATCCTGAACACTCAACCTCATTGCTGCAATCAACCTCTTCCTCTGTTCTACCTCCCTCTCAGACTGTGTCTCCATGTCATTGTGCACTGTGTCCAATTTGTCTATGTGAAACCAGAATGGGCTCTTGGGTGCAGCACTCCTATCTGTCACTGTTTCCAACCTTCCCCAACTTTCCCTCCCACTTGCCACCTCCATTCTTCCCTCACTCATCATTATTGAAGAAAAATACAATAATTCTCTGTTCTGATTTGTAGGTCCCCTGAATGGAGATTTATACCTGATAGTGAGAAAGAAGAAATTGGATTAACCTTTGACGATGATGGAGAATTCTGGATGTCCTATAATGATTTCAAGACATATTTTCACCGCCTTGAAATTTGCAATTTAAATCCAGACTCGTTGACAGAAGAGGACATAACTGAAAAAGGGAAAAGAAGATGGGAAATGAGCATGTTTGAGGGAGAGTGGGTTAGAGGTGTTACTGCCGGTGGCTGTAGAAACTATCTGGGTAAGACATAGTGGAGTAAATCATCTCAGTATAAGAAGTTAAATGAATGAGTTCATTGGGACTTGTAAACAAATTTCTATGGTACATATGTATATCCTTTACTAAAATATGCACCTTCCTTTCTTGTTGAAAATAATTTTCGTCCATAACAAAGACAACTGTAATAACTACATCATGGTTGGCTTTGTACACTGTAGAAACCATGAAGAACCTATGTTGGTACCTGCTTAATGATTTCCCACTCACTCAAAGACTTAATATGTTACTGACCTTTTGAAACATGGAATCTAATTGAAGAACCCAACAGTTTATGACGGGCGAGAAGCACTACTGAAGTTGCTTTAGTGCACCCACTTTCATGAGCAAGTTTTACAAAAAACTGTGAAGGATACACACACACACACACACACACACACACTCTTCTCATGGTAATTATTCTAAATTGCATTTATTTAGATTCAACATATACGTTTTTGCTTGAGTCACACTTCTACAGTGTTTATTTGATAGTGTGGTTGGACTAGACAATAAGGAGAGGGCTGCTGCTATTATTATTGCAGGCATAAGCTCTGTCTTTTCTTGACTTCCTTTGTTATGTGCTGCAGACAAAGGTACTGAATTTTATCTTGGATGATTACTTTTGTATGAACACTGTGTGAACATCCTTTCCCACCTTTCCTGATGACATGAACTGTAATTTTCTAATCTCTAATGATATGACATTGCCACCTAGTGTTGCCTGGCCCCCCATCTCTCCCCTCGCCCCCTCCCCACCTCCCCCCTCGCCCCCTCCCCCACCTCTCTATCTCCCCCCACCTCTCTATCTCCCCCCACCTCTCTATCTCCCCCCCCACCTCTCTATCTCCCTCCCCCACCTCTCTATCTCCCCCCACCTCTCTATCTCCCCCCACCTCTCTATCTCCCCCCACCTCTCTATCTCCCCCCACCTCTCTATCTCCCCCCCCACCTCTCTATCTCCCTCCCCCACCTCTCTATCTCCCCCCCACCTCTCTATCTCCCTCCCCCACCCCCACCTCTCTATCTCCCCCCACCCCCACCTCTCTATCTCCCCCCCCACCCCCACCTCTCTATCTCCCCGCCACCCCACCTCTCTATCTCCCCACCTCTCTATCTCCCCCCCCCACCCCCACCTCTCTATCTCCCCCCCACCCCCACCTCTCTATCTCCCCCCCACCCCCACCTCTCTATCTCCCCCCCACCCCCACCTCTCTATCTCCCCCCCACCCCCACCTCTCTATCTCCCCCCCACCCCCACCTCTCTATCTCCCCCCCACCCCCACCTCTCTATCTCCCCCCCCACCCCCACCTCTCTATCTCCCCCCCACCCCCACCTCTCTATCTCTTCCCTACTCTATCTCCCCCCCACCCCCACCTCTCTATCTCTCCCCTACTCTATCTCCCCCTCCTCTATCTCCCCCCCCCCTCCTCTATCTCCCCCCCCCTCCTCTATCTCCCCCCCTCCTCTATCTCCCCCCCCTCCTCTATCTCCCCCCCCTCCTCTATCTCCCCCCCCGTCCTCCATCTCCCCCCCCGTCCTCCATCTCCCCCCCCGTCCTCTATCTCCCCCCCCGTCCTCTATCTCCCCCCCCGTCCTCTATCTCCCCCCCCGTCCTCTATCTCCCCCCCCGTCCTCTATCTCCCCCCCCGTCCTCTATCTCCCCCCCCGTCCTCTATCTCCCCCCCCGTCCTCTATCTCCCCCCCCGTCCTCTATCTCCCCCCCCGTCCTCTATCTCCCCCCCCCCTGTCCTCTATCTCCCCCCCCCCCCCGTCCTCTATCTCCCCCCCCCCCTCTGTCTATCTCCCCCCCCCCCTCTGTCCTCTATCTCTCCGCCCCCCCCCTCTGTCCTCTATCTCTCCGCCCCCCCCCTCTGTCCTCTATCTCTCCGCCCCCCCCCTCTGTCCTCTATCTCTCCGCCCCCCCCCTCTGTCCTCTATCTCTCCGCCCCCCCCCTCTGTCCTCTATCTCTCCGCCCCCCCCCCTCTGTCCTCTATCTCTCTCCCCCCCGTCATATATATATATATATATATATATATCTCCCCATCGTCCTCCGCCGTCCCCTTTTGTATCTGCACAGGGATTACAGTGCTGTGAAACTGTTTGCGCGAAAAAAGTATTACGCTACCGGGGAGCTCAACCTGGAAAAGTGAATGAAATTCGATGTGCGGTCCATTAAACAGAGTGGGAGGGGAATGGAAGAGACTGAATACCATGTAGAGGTAAGCACAGAGCAAACACGTCATGACAAGCATGAGTGATGGAATAAACTGAGCACACAAAAAGCAGAAGCATGGCACAAGATGAAGGCCAGGTCCAAGGCAGGAGATACCTATGAACAACTGCCAGGCCAAACCTATTGCCATTGGCAGGTAAGACACCTGGGTCGGTGGCTCTGCATTGTCGGTGCTTTACATACGACAGCATACTGCACTATTCCACTACGATACTCATGCTAGTCCATCTGCATCCATCTTGATGTCTGGGGATACTATATTCTGTCCCCTTCGAAAGGCCAAGTAGAGCCAAAAATTACCAGGTTCATACTAAGGCATCTGGTGCAAACCCAGAGGGCATGAGCTTGCTTGGTTGCAGATTGTCCATTGAAGAAGACTGTGCAGACAGGCTCCACTGGAGGGTTGAAAGATGGCAGAGGCTGGGGTAAGCACCAAAGTGCAAGGAGGGGAGTAGCAGTTCAGAACCCATTGGCTCCACATCAGTAATCACGGGAGCTGCCCCCAGTGGCCCCTTATTCTGCAGTTGAAGTTAGGACAGTGGAGGGTCATCCACCACAAACAGTTGTCAACCTTCGTGACACTCGGTAGCCACTCCTGCTGGTGTCTGGAAGATCGGGCTTAAATGGCAGCCCCATGAGAGAAACGTGGCAGGCTGCAATGGTCTGGGATGTGCAATTCAAGGTGCAACAGATCCAAAAGATCCTGTGTTTGATGCCCATGCAAACATTCTGCCACACTGCACCCCATTAACCAGTGTTGCCTGGTATGAGGCAGGAAAACAAAATAGCGCATCATTATGGGACGAGGCAGTTATCAACTTCTTCACTTCGGTTTTGAACATCCACACAAATTGCTCCACCTCGTGAGTTAGAAGCCATTTAATGTGGGCTGGTAGTCATATGCTTGAGATCACAGTGAATGTAAAAGTCTGCAAACTCATGTGACACAAATTGCTGAGTCTTATCTGAGACAATGGTCTGGGTAAAGTCCTTGATAGCAAAAGTGACCAACAATACACAATTAGTTGCAATCAATATGGAGGACAATTTGGTCACATGTTTGGCAGTGTATTGACCACCAACAGCCAGCTGCTCCCCAAAAATGTGCTCATATAGTCAACATGCACACTTTCCCAAGGGTTCTCCAGAACTGACTGAGGGGAAAACTAACTCAGCAGTACAGCCTGGTTCTATGTACAGGCTGTGCAATCATGCACAAGCTGTTCCATGTCACAATTGCTTGTTGGCTAGTAGACACAAAGCTGCGCTAAAGCCTTCATGTGAAAAATATCCCTGTGCAACTCGTGCAGCATCTGGAGTATGCTAGGATGCAGTGCCAGAGAGACCGCCAGTTGACAGCTTTGCTCCTCCTTTGCCTGCATGAGGACACCTTGGACAACACTGAGGTAATCCCACAACACAAAAAAGTATACCCCACACAGAATCTGCTCCTGAAGTAACGCATTTGGGACATCCCATCTGTACTGCTGAAACTGCTTTCTGGATAAGCAGGTTGGTGGCTGCGATCTGCCCCTGTTGAAACAAAATATAACTACACAGTGGTTCGACAACAAGCTCGAGGACCTGGGAAGAGGGAACTAAACTTAAGTGTATGGGTCAGTGTGTAGGGGAGCAGTGTGTCTGAACACAATATAGAGATGAGTGTGGAGCAAAACAACCCAGTGCAAGCAACAGAATAAACTAAGCACACAGAAAACAGAGCATGGTGTGAGGTGAAGGGCAGGTCCCACATGTAGTTGATATCTGGATGAGAAATGCTGGACCAAGCCTGTTGCTGCCAGAAGATAAACACCTAGGTCAGTGGCTCTGCACATGCAAGGCTTCGCGTATGCCACCAGTGACAGCATTTTGCACTATTCCACTGTGATACCCATGCCAGCTCATGTGTGTCCATCTCAGTATTTGCTGATAGTGTACTAAAGCCCCCAAAGAGACACCCCATCCCTTCATCTCCCCCTGAGATTCCTATTTCAAACTGAAAACACAAACCTTTTTGTTTATTTCCATATTTGTAGAACTTTGTACTGAGCTGTAAGATTTTTTTTATAATTAAAGTTTCATGTTTTATTTTTCAGAGACGTTTTGGGTCAATCCACAGTACAGGATAACATTGGAAGATCCAGATGAAGATGATGAGGACAATAAGTGTACAGTAATTGTTGGATTAATGCAAAAGAATCGTAGACTGCAAAGGAAAATGGGAGCTGAGTGTCTTACAATTGGATTTGCAATGTACCATGTATGTATTTTCATGTTGAGCTGTTCAGTCATGATAAATCAACAGAGGCTAAAAATGCAATTTTATTTACAAAGAGATTAAGCTATTGGGAGAAATGAAGCCAGTTCAGAACTAGGCATGAAAGTCATCAAGATAAAGGAGTAGAACAAGCTAGTGTGAAAAGGAAACAATCAAATGAGGTGTAATGAAATTATAACTCAAGAATTTGATGTTTGTCAGAAATACTGGGAGGGAGGAAAGTTTGGGGAGACAACAGGTGTCACAAAAAATGAATTACATGAAAAAAGGAAGGGGGGGGGGGGGTGGTGTTGGTTAAGATCTGGGTTGTGAGAAACAAAAACTTTGAGACTAGAAGTTTTGCAGCATAACTATTGGAAGGAAGAATTCAGAACACTTCTTTTATGCAGAGCGTATTCTGTGAGAATATATCAAGTCTTAACTATATACACTCTATGTCAATTCATATTCATTCTTATGTGTTTAGTTTAACTATGCTGATGTACGAGGGTGGACAGTGACTAGGTACCAGCTTGAGGCATTCACAGGCATTAATCTCAGGAACCTGGCTTTAACTGTGATACAACTGACGGTATATAGTGGTAATACGTTTAATAGGACTGTAAATATAAAGCTGTTGATTCACAAGCTGTGTGAAGTTCAGACTTAGGATTTAGATAATCACTATCCTGTCATCAACAACCCAGTTTGCATCTCATCATCAATTTGTTGCCTGTATCATGTGTTATCCAGTTCTTCATTACTCAGTCATGATTTCTGTGGTATATTTGAACTGAAGCGTATCAGCAAAGACCAGCGATACTTTTGGAACCAGTAAAGTAAAGTCAATAAGGCAAGGTCAGGCCTGTCATCAGCACTTATGTGGTGTTTATTTCCTCCCTCTGTTACTTACCATGAAATATGATGCAATGGACACAGACAAACAGTTTGAAGAGGGGCTCAAATTCCTATGCAGATGTGTGCAGTTTCTCTAAATCACATTAAGCATATGGTAAGGTGCAAACTTGTGATCTTTTTCTGGAAGATATGGATTGTAAAGTAATTGTTGAAGTTTGATGACTGAGCATGTTGTGGTCAGCAGCAAGCTCTGCCAGTGAATGGTCAAACTTTGATCTTGGCCACAGTCAGAATTGGCCATTCATTCAGGTTACATCTGTTTAGTGGACATTCCCATTTTAAAAGCCTTTGCAGAAGTTACAATAGAGTAGGAAGAAGGGGCTTCTTTTGAGATTTACAAAAACAATGATAAAAAAAATTCACTTTTTGGTTCTCAAAATACGCATCTTTAAATCTATACATTTTTCCATGTGTTTTATCTGATTCTAGAAAACGCTGTTATCATCTCACAATTGTGATGTTGGGAGGATGTAACAGCTTCTTGAGGTGATGAAACTTGATGTCCATTGATTTTGAGTTGAACTGGTGGAAAATACATGTTTTGTTTGACATAAGGGATAAATTGGATGACTACAGGCAATGAGACTTTAAACTGACATTTTTCTGTGTCAGGTAGTTCATTGTTTGATAAGTAGTGTGACAAGCGGCACTGTCAGAAAGAAGGGTGATATGATGTTTTCAATAGTTTTCTTGATTTCATCATCACTGATCCATGGCTGACCAGTTACAGCTTATCATTCAGCATTCATTGTTCTTCAGTGCTCTAAAGGAATGGTCACAACTTGTCCGCTGTGACTAAAGGAATATGTGATAATTTTCTCAGAAGTCCTCAGAGATCAAACCACTTCTGTTGATTTTGGTGTACCTTGTTGGAATACTTGAATAGCTGAGAGATCCTTAGTCTCCATCTACAATGAAAAGATCCCAATTTTTTTTTCGGTTGTGATGTTCTATGCAGATTTATACAGATTTATACAGATTTTCATTTCTTCAGTCAAATTTTTCGAAAATTTACTTACACTAATTGATGTGAACTCATTTTTGAGTCTCAGTTGTATTGTAGGAAGAGATTTTTATTGCAGTTAAAAAGTTTATGCAAAATTAATGTACTGCAACCTTTGATAGGCATTAGAATGTTTGTATCCCAAAGCGAGTCAAAAACTCATTCCCTTCAGTCATTTTCCACATAAAATTGATGTTTGCTGTAACAGCAATCAATTTTGGTCAACCTTCACAAAATACAACACTGATGAAAGGAGCAGCATGACAAAATTCTGCAAAATAATAGTAGACAGTTTTTCTGTAGGTAATTGATTGCCAGACATTGAAGGAAGAGATTTGAAGTACCGATTTTGAGTTAAACATTCAAGAAAATTGTAAAAAGTCATCCCATTAAGATATGGTTTTCAAAAAGTACCTTTATAAAGGACGATACAAGAGTATTGCCTCACTGTAAAGATTTGTGGTATAGATGGGATTAGTGTCAGTGGCAGTGAAAATCAGAATCTGTGACAATGTTGATGTCTCTTATGGCAATAGTATACAGCAGATCTCTATAAAAAAAAAAAAATCTGTGCCCAGTAAATAGAAGAAAACACGTCTCACGGCATACAAGGAGTATAGCAGAAGTCAACAAAATTACTGTTGACTATCATTGTTGTCCATTGGCTGTGGTATCTTAAAACCTATTCTGAGCTCAAATTTACTGTCTCAAACAGAATGACCTCCTCCTTGTGAACCAGAAAAGATGTTGTGGACACTGATCATGCAAAATCAATCCTGCACTTTTCTCACATGGCATCCTGAAAGCTATGGATCAAGGCAGTTGTATAGATGCATTGCCGGACGGAGTGGCCGTGCGGTTCTAGGTGCTACAGTCTGGACCCGAGTGACCGCTACGGTCGCAGGTTCGAATCCTGCCTCGGGCATGTATGTGTGTGATGTCCTTAGGTTAGTTAGGTTTAATTAGTTCCAAGTTTTAGGCGACTGATGACCTCAGATGTTAAGTCGCATAGTGCTCAGAGCCATTTGAACCATATAGATACGTTATTTCTTGACTCTCAAAAAGCATTTGACATACCATGAAAATATACTTATTACCAAAAGTATGATTGTCTACAGTATCAAAGTTTGTGACTCAACTGAGGATATTGTGGTAGGGAGGACACAGCATGTTATCTTCTATGGAGATTCATTGACAAATGTAGAAGTCACTCCAGGCACACCCCAGGAAACTGCATTGGGACCCCCATTGTTCATTTGTGTATTCATGGCCTCAAAGACATTATTAATAATAACCTTAGACTGGGGCTGTTTATTAGCTACCATTGCTTTAACCATTACATATGATAAATTTTGACAATATTATGAAAAGTATAGATTGCTATTCCCCATGTGGAGGAGACATTGAGTCACAGACACACACAAAAAAAAAAACTACTATACATTTGAGCTTCCAGACAAAAGGCCTTCTTCTAAAATAGAAAATATGCACACATTGACATCCATAGCTACAGTTGTGCTGTGACTGTGGGTGTGTGTATTTAGGTATCTGTGTGGTTGTGCTTTTGGGTAAGTGTGTGCATTTGCTAGAAAAAGTGAAGGAGCTGAAAAGCTAGTGTGAATAGTGTTTTCTGTTAAGTGTTTGTGTGTCACATGTCACTCAATTACAGACTAATGGTTGCCTTCCCTTTATTTTATGTATTGCATCTTATCATGTGGTGCCGGTTATGCAGCAAAACTGATGCGCCTCTTACCCTCTAACCCCATCTCCTCAATTTTTGCTGCCCTAGGCAGCTTTTTAGTAGATACAAATATACAACCACGAGGGTTGGAACTTTAATAGTGGCAACTATTTATTTACAGCTTGCACAAAATAGATAAGTGTTTCAAAGTTTTACTGACCTTCAAAGTAGTCACCAGCATTGTGTATAACCCATTGCCAGCAATGTGGAAGTCATAGAATACTCTTAGCAGTGCCAATTGTGTTGACAGTTTGAGCGGCGCAGTCTATTGCCCTACGAATGTGTAGCAGTTCTGAAGCAAACGCAGTGAAGTGTTTCCTTCAGTTTAGAAATCTAGTTTAACTTACGAGGGCTTAAGTCAGGGGAGTGCAGTAGGTGGTATAGCACTTAGCAACCCTGTCAGTCAAACAAATCAGTAACAGCTTGAACTGTACGTGCTTGAGCATGGTCCTACAAGATGATTATCAGATCCTGCAGAAAGTGTCATTATTTCTGTCTCTATGCTGCTCATTTTTTGAACACAACCTGCAACCAGCTTAGAGACAGAAGTGATGACACTTTCTGCAGAATCTGACCATCATTTTGCAGGACCATGCTCAAGCACATACAGTGTAAGCTGTTACTGATTTGTTTGACTGATGGGGCTGCTAAGTGCTATACCGCCTACTGCACTCCCCTGACTTAAGCCCTTGTGAGTTAAACTAGATTTCTAAACTGAAGGAAACATTTCATTGCCATGAAATGTTTCCTGCTGCAAATTTGTCGCGCAGTAGATCACACTGTTCGAACTGTCAACACAACTGGTACTGCTAAGAGTATCCTATGACTTCCACATTGCTGGCAACAGGTTATACACAATGCTGGTGACTACTTTGAAGGTCAGTAAAACTTTGAACCATGTATCTATTTTGTACAAGCTGTAATTAAATAGTTGCCACTATTAAAGTTGCAACCCTCTGACATTAATGCTCATATTCTGTGAAGCACTGCGAAGTGCATGGCACAGGGGTACTTCCAATTGTACCACACATTAGAGTTTCTTCATGTATGGAGCATGAGAACAACTGCTTAAATGGCTATGTGCTGTTATAATTATAAGAATCTCTTATCCACAGACATCTTGACTGCGTGTAATAGATACATTATAGTTAACCAGAGTTGTCATTAGAAATAAAACTTTTGAAAAAATGAAAATATTAAAAAGCCAAAGAATAAAAGTATACAAAGTAACTTGGCATGAAAGTAACATTTCAGGTCGTCAGGAAGCACTAATTGTGCCCATGTAAAATTACCTTGCCTGTTCATGCATCTTACTTTAAAACTGGAAAATTTATTTGCATTTTGTGCTTGAGCATGCTTGGCTTATATTTGTGAGAAGTGCAGTGTTAAAAGTTACTTACATTTAAAAAACTGTAACATAAGCTTATGGTTTAATTTTTATGTTCTAGTTTTCCATTTATCACTTGTTTCTATAATAGTCATGGAATACTACTACTCTTCATTTTACAAAGTGCACAGTTTTACATTTAAAGCAAGTTTCTTACTTTAAAAAATTTATAAAGTTGTGCCTATATATGTTTGCTGTCAGAGGTTACCATTACTATTGTTTGCCATGTAATCATTAACATACAACATGGACAACAAAAGTCCCAACACAATTTCATGGGACACATCTCAAGTTATTTCTACATTTGTTGATGACTCTCCTGAAAAGATAATCTGCTCCTCCCTATCAAGAAATCCTCAGTCCAGTCCCAAATTTTATTTGGTACCCCATATGACTGAAAGTTTTGGGTATGGCACAGAGTTACACACTTTTCAGATGTTGAGAAATACAGAGTGGTGCACAAAGAAATGGCCCCATTTGCTAGACTGTTCATTGTCACCCACCAGTTGTCATCCATTGTTTCAAAGAGCTGTTGCTTGCATTAGCTTATTTGTTGATTATTTTTTATTATTACATGTTTATCTATTTGTTATTGTATCTGCTCATGGTGCACAATAATTCATGCATAACTGGTGAACAGTTTGTACTTGAAGCAGGTTTTTCGTGCACCACCCTGCATATCATCTGCCGGATGAACTTCATCTTTGGCCTTCAAAATGTGTAGTTCTGTCCTATGTTTAGTCAAGCATTTTTCTAATCTTGAGCCACAGTTACTGTACCTGCTTTTGCACTACATGTTTAGATTTCTCCTTGAAAAATGAAATCACCACCTCTTTGGATGACTTTCTAAATATGTAAGCTTCCTATTTCTTTTAACTGCCCTTTGTCTTCAATAATCAGTGTTGTTACACATGTATTATTTTGAACATTCTCAGAAGGATCAGATCTGTTCACTGCCATTGGATCATATATATTTTTGTCATGGGTGACTTTCTGATTGATTCAAATAGGTTACAGAGAACTTAGTATTGTTTCTCAGGGTTTTTCATTGTGTCTAGTACCAATAAAACTGTAATTATCCAAATTGTATGATTAAGGTCTCCTCCATGATAGTATGATGTACACAAGTGTTAACAAGCTGAGGCTTTCTCTAATGTTTTTGAGTAATTCTAGTGTTGATAGAAACCCAGTTATAAATTTGTGCCTACCCTTGATGTTGAATCTTGTACAAACAATTCTGCAGGCAACTTTAGTTTCTGTCTCCATGGACCTGAGTTTCCTGTCTACTGCAAAGAATACACTACCTCAGTCATCCATTATCGTGTCCTTTTGACATGCTCTTAAATGTACCCAAATTTCTCTGCTGTCAATTTCAGGTTTTGACTAGCTTTCTGTACATATGTGGCCTCTATTCATTATTGAGATTGCTTATAGATCTTGGACTTTGTTGTGAATCCTTTGTCAGTTGTCAATAGGAAGTCTCCTTTGTGGGGAGATGGTGGAGTTGCATGTTTGTGGCTCTTACACTAATACTTGAAGCCTCTTACAGCTATGATTGCCTGGACTAACCTGAATAACTCTTGGGTGTACTCCACAGTCAGCTATTTGGCTAGCAGCCTCTGGTGTTCAGTTCAGCCCTGACCCTGTTAGGGATACCATGCAGTTCTCACTGTGTATGCCACTAGTTCAGGCAGTCACAGACTAGCTCATGACCGAACCTTTGAAGTCTCTGGTTAAGTCTTTCACCTTGGAACCAGGGGGCTACACTAAGTTCTGGGGGCAATGCTGCAGATAGTAAGCTTCTGAAATTCTGTTGGCAAAGCTGGTCTTCTCAACCATCTCTGCCAGTTGCAGGAATCATCGAAGTATGACATTGGAATGCAAATGATTGGCATATTTTGTTCCGGTCTATAGCTGGTTGCACCGTTTTCCATCAGTGGCTTCTGGAACAGTTCCAGGCTCCTTCAGCAGGTTTAAACATATTGAAAGACTCTCGCACCCACCTTGCCACTCCCCCCCCCCCCCCCCCCCTCCTCTCCCCTCACTCCCCAGGCATACATAGTGTGATCTTGCTGCGGTTTCCCAAAAGGGTACCATGATTTGCTGCAGGTTTTAACTGCTGAGAGTTAACGAGCCTACTTTTCTTCACTTGTTTCCCCTTGGCACAGGACGTAGGTGGTGAGGTGTATCACACTATCTCAGTTTCAGTGGCAAATGTGCCTCAAATTTGTTGCAAGCAAATGAGTGTATGACCCATTCCATAGACCAACAACTAGCACAGTGCTCAAAGTCAGTGAGTCAATCCACAAATTTCCAGCACCTTAGGACTAGCAACTTCATCATCTCAGGCCTGATAGTAGCATTCACAAAGTCCTATGATATTTCTGAATACATTTTCAACTTCTCACCCACCCAGTCTCCATCTCTGCATCTATATTCCATCACTGGAAAATCCAGGATGAAACAACAATAATAATATTATGAAAAGGGTAGATTGCTACTCACTACATGAGGAGACACTGAGTCGCAGACAAGCACAACAAATGGACTGATACACATTTTAGCTATCAGCCAGAAGTGTGTCTTTGAAAGTTCGAAAGTAGGAAAAAACACACACACACACACACACACACACACACACACACAACACACACACACACACACACACACACATACACATACGTATACATTTGCTAGTGCATTTGTTTATATGGATATGTTTGCTGATGTCTGTAAGAGTAATTTTCTGCCTCTCTTGCAAGTCTTTGAGGTTAGAGTTTGAGTTTCAAAAAGACACGAGAGAGGCACAAAATTACCTGTTCAAACATCACCAAATGTATTCATGTCCACAAATGCCCTTCAAAATGAGAATAAATTCTCGAAATGTAAGTTTTCATTACTTAGGTCATGAATGTCAGTCACAGGTTTTCCTGAACCATCTAATGTGGTGAATGAAATTAAGGTCTTTTGTCTAAAAGCTCAAATGTATGTTGTGCCTGCCTATGACCCTTAAGTTTCCTCTGTATAGGGAGTAGCACTCTACCCTTTTTGTTAAATTGCTATATATCACTCTTATTTTCTGCCTCATTCTTGCTCTTGCTGAAGAAGTTTTAAAGCCAGTTCAAAACAAATGGGTCAAGCTTCAGCTTTTAATTTTTTGTCATTACTGTAATAACTGATCATTTTGCATCTCTTCCAGTGAGTGCTAAGCAGATAAATCTCAAAATAAATGTAACCAATGAGATACAGATGTAATTATCTGAAAACCTTTCTCATAAATGAAGTGTCATATATTAAAAATTAAAAAAAAATTCAATTCAGATGATTTTCACAGACAAGCTAGCCATCACTTACCTTCAGGAGGCACAACTCTCAGTATACTGAATACAAGCAGAAGAAAATGAATAATACTCATCTGAGAACCACGTTTTCCTCCTTTACGGGAGAAAGTATAAAAAAGATGCTAATAGGGACCCAGTTTGTATGAATGAGAAGGGAGGAAAAGTTGAAGGGAAAGGCTAGGAATGTGAGAGTAATATTTTTTAAGTTTTTAGAAACAGACTATTAAGAGCTATTAAGTTGTGATGTTGCTATAGTTTTAAATTTGTAAACAACAACAACTCAAAAACTGGCAGAGTGGTCTGTGTACAGTGAGATTTTAAAGAAAGAGATTTTTGAAAAAATGGAAATTTCACATGAATATTTAGAATGACTTACTTTTACAAAGACACACTCATAAGCTTGGTTCTGATTGATGTGCCTGCTCCTTAGTCAACCACCTTCAAACTTCCATATTTTCTCCCCTCTAGAAGGAACCTATAATTCAAAAATGTAACAAAGTAGTTACTTATTAAGATTAGTTTTCGCTTGTTAGAGACCATACATTTTGTGAAGTTGTGGCTTGGCACTGCCATGTGCTTCATTGAAACAGTAGCAAAACTTTTTTTTAAATTACACTTAAATCAGTAAGTGACTGAAATTGTATTCTGACACCTTACCTGAATAGTGCTAAACACACAAATTCCTTGTAATCTAACAAATAATCAAGTAGATCTAAAAACAAAGATGATGTAACTTACCAAACGAAAGTGCTGGCACGTTGATAGACACACAAACAAACACAAACATACATACAAAATTCAAGCTTTCGCAACCAACGGTTGCTTCATCAGGAAAGAGGGAAAGACGAAAGGATGTGGGTTTTAAGGGAGAGGGTAAGGAGTCATTCCAATCCCGGGAGCGGAAAGACTTACCTTAGGGGGAAAAAAAGGACAGGTATACTCTCTCTCTCTCTCTCTCGCAGACATTTGTGAAGGCAAATGGTTGCAAAAGCTTGAATTTTGTGTGTGTGTTTGTGTGTCTATCAACATGCCAGCACTTTCGTTTGGTAAGTTAAATCATCTTTGTTTTTAGATATATTTTTCCCATGTGGAATGTTTCCCTCTATTATATTCAAATAATCAAGTAGTGTGTACAACCTGATTTGTTTTGTTGAGTATTAATAAAGTATATAAAATTGGTTAAAATGAAATGGTTCCCTTCCAGCTTCCAGACCCAGATAATCTACCAAAACCACTTGGAATGGACTTTTTCAAATTCAATGCATCAGTTGCAAGGTCACCCTCATTCATCAATCTCCGTGAAGTGAGTTGTAGATTTAAGCTTCCTCCTGGTGTTTACTGCATAGTGCCATCAACTTTTGAACCAAATGAAGAAGGAGAATTTATTCTTCGTGTATTCTCAGAGAACAAAAACAATATGGAGTAAGTATTTTCGAGTGTATATTAAATGGTACTGATTCTGTTCACATTGCAGTAGGAAATGTAATGTAATTAAGTAAATGAAAATGGACATTTTCGTATAAAAATTTTTGTGTAGAACTCTTTCTTTAAATTATTGTGGCTGTAGTTAGTATTACTTGTAGAGCAATAAAAGAAATTAATGCCTAATGAACCAAATATATATGAAATGTGTGTTTACTAATTTAATAATCATTGTTGCCATTGCAATATCATTTTTTTATTATGCCAAAGTTAAGTAGCAACACATTCATTTTGAAAATGTGTGGGGGTAGTATTGTTCAAAAGTAAATAATAAAAATTTATATCTTACATTTATTTTTTTTCTTCCAGGGAAAATGATGAAGAAGTTGGAATGGGTGAAATAGATGAAAAAGTAAGTCTCATGAAGAAATAAGGGCTTTAATTTTCCTAATTTATATTTTGTATTAATTTCTGTAGCTATTTGACAGTTGTAATTTAAATAATGAGATAGTATTTGTAATTAATGAGAGCAGAAGCTATTCCACAATAGTCACACTGATCCATATGTGACACCTAACTATTAACATTGTCACCTTCTGTGACACAGGTTTTGAGCCTTTCACCAAAGTGTTCCTATCTAGTAGATAGGAACACTTTGGTGAAAGGCCATAGTAAACACTTTGATTTCTTCTTCTACTAACAACTTCTACAGAAATGGAAGATTTTAAAAAAATTAAATGAATTTATTGCTCTGATAATGTAATAGTCGATTTGGTCAAGAAATTAATGTTACACATTTGATTATTCTGGTTGAATAACTGTCACTGGCATTAAAACATAGACATTGTTGTGATAACTGAAGAAAGATGAGATGTTAAAGTGGATGATTGAAGTATTAAAAAAATAAACTGAAACTGAAGGTTGAAATTCAGTTGACGAATGCAGTACTGGCTCTCCTGTAGTAAAAGCCATCTGTAGTTCAGTACTACCTGCAGATGGTATTTGTTGATTTTGAGGCATCTAGAACATGAGTGTTCCACATAAAATTGGTAAAGTGAAATGGCTCTCTTACAGGTTTTCCAGATCCAAATAATCCACAGAAGTAACTTGGTATTGGCTTTTTAAAATAAAATGCATCAGTAGCAATTCTGGTGTGTGTGTGTGTGTGTGTGTGTGTGTGTGTGTGTGTTTTTTTACATTCTTCCAGGACTTGAAATGTCATACTTGTGTTGTGTTCTCAAGGTGAATTAGATTGTTAAGAATGAAAAGAGTGACATTCTGAAAGTAATGACAGATTAGATGTGTAAAGGCATTGTAAGTCTGAAACAAGAAACTTAATTGTGATTCAGTATACATGCAGAAGAATTGTAATACAAAATTAACTTTAAAAAAATAATTTACAGACACTCTAAGGTGGAAAACAGTTTCATAATACTGATACAGTGTTGTAATTATTCTGCTTAACAAGATTTTGAAAAAGATTTTAATTCAGTTCCAACAAAATCTGTTAAAATTTGTTGAGAAATAAAGTACTGATGTGATCTTTGTTAATACACTGGATTGAGCTATCTGGTGTATTATTTAAGACTTTAGAATTAGGTGTATTGAAGCACTTTGGTTTGCACAATTTATATCAGGTTATTGACTGCACAAATGCTGATGGGGTATGCCATTGCAGATGGCTACCAGAAAGCAGTGATGGTAATGCAGTGTGACATTCTGATGGCAGCCCCTAACATTTTCACACTAACAACTTGCGTAAAATCTGTCAATCAGAAATTATAATATTAGGGACAGTTGTCTTATGAACATGCTTTTGATTTTTGCCTGTGTATATGTTTGTGTCATGACAATTTCTGATGTAGCATAATAGCTTGCATTCATATTAGTGGGAATTAAAGTTACCTTTGAAGAGGGACATTAAATTTTTTGATGTGTGCTATGTCAAGTCAGAAGTTTGTAAATATGGTGGCTAATAGCAGTTGCCTTAATATTTTTAGGAATGTTTGATTTTGGTAGATTATACATACTTATTTGGTACATGTGTTTTTATTGTTGTTAGGTAAAGAATGAGCCTGTACCAGAGGAGCACAAGTCTGAGGACAAAATTAAGGAATACTTTAAACAAATTGCTGGTGATGACATGGAAGTGGACTGGATGGAACTGAAAGAAGTACTTGACTATGCACTGCGCAATGGTACTATAAAAATAAGATTTAATTTTTGTATGTGACTATTTCAGATGGACAGTTTGACTTAAATAATGTTTGGGTTCACACTTAGGACAACATTTTCTTGTGCATGTTGAATTGTTGACTTTCATAACAACCTTTACATAATTTCATGGTAAAATTATGCTTAGTAGGCAGAAGTTTCATATGGGTGAAATGTGTTACATAAACAACTGAGAAGAAGAAAATTACATTGCTATAAATAGCAATGTTACAGAATAGTTTGCAGAGTAGTTTAATTTTTTATTTATTTTTATTTATTTTCTATCCAGTGATCGATTTATACATGATAAATTCTCTTGCAATTTGCTTTACAGCTAAGCAACATATTACAGCTTTCTGGGAAAGCTAGTTAGTCATGTTCAATAATTTATGCTTATGTTATTAATGAACTGTTTGATGCAGCTGTAGAAATGACAAATGATCACATTTTATGCTAAAATGTGTGTGTAGGGACACTAATGCCTACATAAAAAGTGCATACATGGAATAATGGTGTAATAAATTCCACTTTATTGTGAATAGATACAAGAAAACATGCATACACAGTAACAAACAAGCAGAACAGTCAGCAATAAAGAATACGAGAAACTGTCGACACACTGCACTTGTCACATATCGATTAGTCAATTACGTCATTCCCACACAGTCCTCCCCCTTATAAAGTGCGGAGCACTGGGGATGAGAGAGAATCTGAGTTTGATGTTGTGCCTAGCCCGCATGCTGGTGGCTGGGCATGGAGGACATGTAACTGCAATTGGTGACACATCTGGTTTGGTAGTGTGGCCATGAGGAGGAGACAGCAGTTGATGAGTGTGAGGTATTGGTTCTCCTGGTGTCATTGCGTAGTCACCAGAAGTCGGTGGTAGTTATTCCAGCATGATCTGATGATTGCTTGATGAAACTGGAGGACCAGAGCTGGTACAGTTGTGGTGCACTGTACTGTATGTGGCTATACCCTGTAGCTTTACAGGTTGCAGTTTGTCCACAGATACTGTTGTGTGTGGAGCTCAGTCGTATTTTGGAGGTACTCTAAGCTGTTATAATGTTTTGCAGGCTGCTTGGAGTTCGCCTTCCTTTGATGTGATAGCACTTAATTATTCATGCTGGGTGTGTTGTGTTTTGTTGAACAACCCTTTTCTCCAGGAGTAGTATGACTGTTAGCAGTGTGTGCTATTTGGTCATTTAGTAAACCCACAGTCAGAGGGACCTGCTTGAGGAAATAAGTGCTGAAAATAAGCGAAGCAGTGTGGGTTAACACAAAAGTCCAACTGCAGTTCTCAGTGAGACCAATGTCTAACTCCAAAGTCGTGTGACCATATATGCACATGACGGAATCTTTAACTGCAATTAGAGACACTGTACTGTGTTGTTTTGCCTCTGGGTGGAACGTGCCCAGCAGTTTGCGGACATCCATTGTCATGTCAGTTAAAGACTAGGCCTGAATGGTGGTTGGTGAAGGACAGCTTTTATGATGTAGTTTTGTGGTCATTTATTTGTTAGCAGCATGGGACAGTGAGACAATACGCAGTATGATCAGCAGTCGTACAATGCCTTTTTGACATACAGTGCAGGCTGCTCTTAAATTGTAGGCATCGTATGGATGTGCATGAGTGGTATTGGGACTAAGAGACTGTGGTGGTGAGTCCAGGTATAGTCTGAACAGTGATTCTCGCCAGGTTTTCATCTGGCGTGAACCAGGAGCCAGATACCAACCCCTTAATGTCCTTGAAAGGGACCTGTGTGGAGGTCGTGGTTTGATGGTGTGGGGTGGGATTATGATTGGTGCACGTACACCCCTGCATGTCTTTGACAGAGGAACTATAACAGGTCAGGTGTATTGGGACATCATTTTGCACCAGTATGTCCACCTTTTCAGGGGTGCAGTGTGTTCTACCTGCCTCCTGATGGATGATGACGCACAGACCCACCAAAACAGAAACATTGAAGCAGAAGATATCAAGCGGATGGAGTGGCCTGGCTGTTTTCCAGAACCAAACCTCATCAAGCACATCTGGGATGCTCTCAGTTGATGTATCGCTGCATGTATTCAAACCCCTAGGACACTTCAGGAGCTCCGACAGGCACTGGTGCAAGAATGGGAGGCTGTACCCCAGCAACTGCTCGACCACCTCATCCATAGTATGCCAACACGTTGTGTGACCTGTGTACGTGTATGTGGTGGTGATATCTCTAGCACGTGTTTTGGGACAGTTTTCTCAACTTATCACCAATATTGTGGACTTACAGATCTGTGTCGTGTGTTCCCTATGTGCCTATGCTATAAGAGCCAGTTTTCTGGCACTACATTCTGCAATTATACTTAATTTATGAGCAAGAGTGTATATAGATGATACTCGTGAATGAATATAGAAAGCTGTTGTTGGTAGTGAAATGAGAGGATTAACATTAGCTTACACTCCACTACATTGTATGAAGTGTAAGTTTTACTAGTAACAAGCATGCATAGTATATTATATAATTCATTTGTATTGCTTTTGTTCTAAAATCTGAAAGTTTGAAACTATTGAACTACATGAAACATATTAACAGTTGTGAATATGCACAACTGTCAGCTGTAGACTGGAAAAATGAAAATGAAAATTTGTGCCAGAGTGGGCCTCGAAACCAGATTTCCCACCTACTGTGAGCAGTTGCCTTACCATTAGGCTATCAGAGCAAGAGTCGTGCCCAGACCCAAACTTCCTGTAACCTCCCCCTTCCTAATTGTCCTCCCAGACCCAAACTTCCTGTAACCTCCCCCTTCCTAATTGTCCTCCCAGACCCAAACTTCCTGTAACCTCCCCCTTCCTAATTGTCCTACTGGATTGCAATATAACTGACCATGATCACATATGTCTAATGAAATTTTTACAGCGAGTAAGGTTATTGTTACCAAAGGAAAATAACACCACTAGGTTGGAGGAAAGTGTAAAACAGACTCTTCCGAAGTAATAATCTACTCTAAACTAAATACTGATGACAATTTTGAAATGGTTGGAATATACTGTGATCGCTCATGAACCACATGGGGGGGAAAGGGTACCATTTAATATTTACTACAAAAATTACTGATAGTATAAAGAAAACATTGATAAACTGAAAAGGGCATAATTAAATGGTCACCAGCCTGCTAGGGTAATGAATCTCCAGAATCTTAAAAAAGGCAATGGCAAAGAAATTTAAGCAAATAATCACTGGCATGGCAACAGAAGGTTGTCACACTTTTCCAAAGGCACAGAAATTTGTGAGAAAATAAATGAATCAGAAAACATTGAGTTTGCAGTTACTTATTCTGAAATACTAAATTTTGAAAGTAAAGTTACATGGAGTTGCTGGTTAAGCAAATGACTGGCTTAGTTTAAACTTTGTTATGTAAAAACTTTCAGTGACCTCAGTGTAATGCAATGCAAAATTTAAAAAAAATAGACAAACAATTTACTTCTGATTATTGGAAGATTGAATTGAATTTACTTTATGCAAATGAGCAACTTCCGTTATTTTTAAAATAACAACAATAAAATAAATACCAGCCAGCAGAAGTCACTCGCTAAGCTAAATACAGAATAAATGAAATTGCGTACTCTTGATTTGTGCTGTATCTTTACTTATTAGTTTTGCCAGTGAAATTTTATGTTACTTCAAGTGAATGAAGTTAATACTCAAAACTGCAAATCAGTCAAGCTTCTGTTATGAAACACAAGCATTAACACTTACTGCAGCATAAAATTTTGACTGAAACTGGTCATTAGGAAACAAACAAAACTTGCAGTAAATAGTTTATCAATTTTCAAATTCTTACAACACTCGGTGATTGCATGGAAAAGAAAGGGACCCTGCCTGGTAATAACGTCTGAGGACAATGATAACACAGGTATCTATTAAAGTTGGTTACACTTTCTAAAAGAACTGCAACTGGGTAAAGCCTCTACAGTACTATATCTGTCAGTTACCAGACTTAAGATACTGTAGCTGTGTGGACAACGAAGAATGTAGCCGATGACAAAGCTGAGCTACCCCGCTGTTGCTGCTACTGTTTGAGAACCTCAAGATGTCTCCAGAGCCATGGATAATTATGGGACAGGCAACAGGTAGAACTTAAGCTTCCTCTGCTTGTCCACTCCTACCGTGCTTTCAATACTCATGGATTAACAAATGTGGCATGTCTACACTGATGCGAGCATAGCTGTACACCATGTCTACGGAAGCATGTAACACACTTCCGCACTCTTCCATCACTCAAGCTGCTCTGCTTTTTCCTCTGCTCACAACGTGACACTCTCTCCATACGCAAAGATGAACAAAGGCCCAGTTACTGCCATTTCGTCATTGCTATCAATACATTTAAAGAAAGTTCCCTTGGCTGTTACCAAGCAATTTACAATATTTTCATTATAATTCTAATCAATTATATACAGTTAGAAATAAATACATTATTACATCAGTTACATATTAAACATAATTTCTGTAATAAGGCTTACAGAATCAGAAGTACAGTAAAAGTTATCAACGAGTATTAAACGGCGAAAATTTTGGATGGTGCAGAAGGTATTTTATCTGCATTTTCGGTGTTACGAACCATGTGCATACAACCTGTACTCGCACATCAGTTACGTATATTCCTGTACAGGGAAGACATTTTATTTGAAAGTAGCTTGCCTAGTGTTGGCAGATAAATATATGTTAAGGTGGCAGCTTCTGAGCCCAGACCGGCACAAATTTTCTTTGCCATTATTCCGTTATACAGCTGATGGTTGATGGTTGTCCATATTCACAATTGCTAATACATTTCATCTATTTCATAATGGCTGTAATTGCTACAGTGCCTGTTGCTTCAGACATGCCTGTATGTCCAAAGGGACATTAAATTGTAATTTTGAGTAACACAGGCACTGCAATATCATAATATTGTATTGTAGAACTTCACTGAGAGATTGTTTAAATTAAAAAGCAAAGTGACATATATCTACACTCAGATGGCAACAGATTATAGAAAAGTGTCATCACAGTCTAGCAAGATTTAGATCAGTGAGAAGTAGAAATATTATAAGTTCCTCTTTAAGGAAAGGAACAATGATATGACTACAGTAGAAATGTACTCCAAAATCCTGATACTTATGTCAAAATGTGTGTAGCCATTCTAGATATCCATACAAAAAAATGATTTTTTATTCTGATATTCATAATATAATTTGTAATACTTTGATCAAATTGTAATCTCTCAAAAGATAAGCAGAAACCTTCAGGTGCTTAACCAGATTAGAAACAAAAACCAACCCAAATGTAATCGTATCACAGCTCAAAAATCTAAGAGAATTTGAGACTCAAGGATAAAATTAACTCCACTGTTGTTTAATGAGGGTGAATTAGAGTAGCCAGTGGTTTCAAATAGATAACATAATTTTGTATTTACTAGAGTATATGGTCAGAATAGTGACACAGCTGTTTAGCATAGAAAGAAGATAGGAACACTGATAAATTAGATAGGAACCTGTGGAGTGTACAAAGTGGTGTTTGCATCATGTACAGCAGGAAAATACTACTCGAATACCATCTGGTACTGTGTCAGATAAAAGTACAATTCCCTCATCTGAGAATGCAATCTCTCTATATGGATGGAGGGCAGTTAGTTTGATTTTCCTTTTCACATGGAAACAGATTTGTTTTTTCTTAAATAATTTATTCATAGTGTTTGGTATTAACATATATAATGCATTTTGGATTTGAGCTGTTTGTGGAACAAAGTATTGTGTGGAAAAAAGTATACTTTACCTGTTTCCTGATAAAAAACAAAACAAACTGAATGACTAAAGCAGTAAGAAGCGGTAATACTATCCAAGTTTAGCATCATGGAAGAAATGGGTTCCAAAGAGCTCAATAGAGACCCAACATACACTCTTTTTTGTGGCTAAAAAAACTTGCTTCTTCTATGTGTACATGTGTGATGCTTCTGTGTATATGTTTTCAGACTAACTCTTAAGAAATCTTTGTATTCACAGTTACCAAATAAGTTTTCTATTAATGTTTATGAATATTTGTTGTTCTTGTTTGTGTATGTGTTTTTATAGTGAATGTACAGCTGTAAGCAAAGAGCACTTGGAAGACAGTGCTACTTGTTGCATATTTTTCAGACAGTGCAAGGTTGAATAAAATATTACAATGGGTCTCTCTCTCTCTCTCTCTCTCTCTCTCTCTCTATCTCTCTCTATCTCTCTCTCTCTCTCTCTCACACACACACACACACACACACACACACACACACACACACACATCAGCAGCATGCAAGTCCCACAGATTTGCGACATGACTGCCGAGTAGTTCAAAAAATTTCTTCTGAAATGTTAATGCAGGCCATACCGTTAATGACACACACTCTAAATATGACCAGTTTGATGGTGCAATTGCATATTGAAACTGCCCTTACATAAAAAATTAAAATAATAATAAAAAAAACACAAATCACACATTTGTATAGAAATGTGGTATCTCGTTTCTTCTAAATGTTGTTTCATATTATTGGGTATTCGGTCCCTATTTGCTTGACTACTACTATGCTTTGAAACTTAAAAGTGGCTTTGTAACAAGAATAGACCTGAGATTGAGTGTTCAAAAATCCAAAACTGATCTAATTCAAGAGTTCACAATTCCTGAATGCTAAATAAAGAACTGTTTTTAGCATACTGGCGATGGTTCACCTTAAACAAAAAAAATCTTTTGAACTCTGTCATAATCAATCTGTATGTCTTTGACACACTTATGTACTTCATACAATCTTACAAATCCAATAGCTTGTAGAATTCTCAGATTGTTTCCTTCTCTACAGATTTGCAAACTGTAGCACACACAGAGAGAATGAATTCCTACAGTACGTTCAGCACACAGTAAGACATCATTTTTACTCAGTGCAGGCTTTCACAGCTGGTATTTGTCATTTGTCAATTTTATCTTGTAGGCATTAGGCTGTGGTGCAAGATGTATTTCTGTGCCTAATATTTTTCTCCTAATGTTGGAGAAATCATCAGAGGCTATAAAGACTTAGATAGCAGTTTCAAACTTCTTAGCAAGCCAAACAGTTTACACTTATTCACACAACTGTCAAGTCGCCATGTCATCAGACAGCTGCCTGAGATAGAGGGCTCACATTGATGTATGTTACAAAGTTTGTAGTGGAGAAGTAGTGGTGTTGTTTGCTTTATTTAACATTAAAGACCATAACTTGTCTAGTTTGTCCCCCTCCTTTTCTGTCAACGTTGTTTTTGTGCTATTGAATGTCTATGGCTTCTTTGTACACCATAGCATAGTTGTGGTAGGATCTTGATCTTAATGCATATCAGACACACAAATTTGGGGGGCCCTGGTTCCAGTGCATGGCATACTACTGCCATTTCATCAATATTTCCCAAACAGTTGCTCATGTGTTCCTTAAGCAGTGTGTTAATGCTTCTTTTTCTAGTTCCCGTGTACACTTGACCGCATGTGCAAGGGATTTCGTACACTCCTGCTGTGGTAAATGGTGGGTGTAGGTCTTTCACAAGGTTCATGTATTCACCCCCCTTTCATTTTTGTTTGAACACTGTGTCAATACCATCTTGTGTTAGACTCTTCTGATGCACTCTCTGACTGTTTTTATGAATGAGAGGAAAACTTTTCCTTAAGTTGGTTCTTTTTCAGTAGAAACTCCAGATCTCTTAGGATACAGTGGCCATTTCTCTTTGTCATAGTAACTGTTTCTTCTGAAAGTAGTTCTTAAAAGATAGAGCTCACTCTAAAATTAATGTGATTCAGGTTAATTTAGCCCAATCCACCAATGTTTTGATCGCTCCTCTTCCCTCCATCAGGCTTTCTGAGTACTTGTACATTCAAAATTGAAATTTTCGCCAACAAACTTCACATTAAAATTAGTATCCTTCATAATTTAGAAATTCTAAGAGTTGCTTTGCTGTGTAATGAAAGTATGTATCAAACAATGGAAAATCCAGGATGTAATGTAGCAATATTATGAAAAGGAAAGTTGCCACTTACTATATAGTGGATATGCTGAGTTGCAGATAGGCACAATAAAAAGACTGTCACAATATAAGCTCTCGGCCAACAAGGCCTCTATTGAAAATAAAATAGACCGCGTGCGCGCGCACACACATGTGACCGCAGCCTCTGGCAGCTGAAGCCACGCTGTGTGCATGTGTCGTCTATTTTCAACAAAGACCTTATTGTGATGGTCTTTTTGTTGTGCCTATCTGTGACTCAGGTGTGTCTGCTATAAGGAAAGTACATATCGTAAAGATATCAAAACCATAAAACAAAATTCACCAAGGACACATCATTTTCACTTCCCATTAATGAATACTGTCACTAAGCCTCTTATTAATAACCATGTGCAGAATGAGCAGGTACCTGTAACTTGGAGATTGCCTTTGTGATATACTTTGGGGCACTTCAGTTAAAGAGCTGTTCTAAAAACATGAAAAAATCCACTTACTAAAGAAACACATTTAGGCCTATATGGTAATTTGTCACAGATTGCATGCCTGTGGTATGTTGTACTGTGTTGTTTATTAGCAAGAAGAGCATTCCTGTGACACCCCTCCAAATTAGGACTGGTCCATGGAGTGCATGAAAATATTTGTTTTCAAGCATTGCTGAGTGACCTTTATGTGCAATGTAGAACAACTGAAGATGTGTTTGAGGAGAACTGCCATGAATTATGCTGCTTTATTCCTAATTTAAAGGTAGGAATGATACATAGAATAAGAGAAAGGCAACCACTCATGAACTGATGCGTGGGATATAGAAACACATAGCCGGAAACACTATCCCACTAGGTAAACACACACACGAGAGAGAGAGAGAGAGAGAGAGAGAGAGAGAGAGAGAGAGAGAGAGAGAATGGGCCCACATGTGATGGGGGATTGGGGGGGGGGGGGGGTTTAACAGTGGTAGGAGAAGGTGAGAAGGCAGTACACAATCTGGATAGAGGAGTAGTGGTGAGGACAGAAGGGAGAATGGAAAAGGTGAGACAGTACAAAAAAAATTAGTGGAGGTTCAGGCCAGGAGATTGCAAGGATGTAGGATGTACCAGAGAGCATTATCACAGGTGTAATCCAGAGAAACTTGGGCTGAAAGGGAGTATCCAAATGGCAAACATACGGAAGCAGCTGTTAGTCATTTATGTGCAGCAACTGGATGCTAAGTTTTGATTTGCCACAGTTTGGCAGTGGCCATTCATGCAAGAAGAAAATTGGTTACTCCTCATGCCCTCATAGAATGCTGTGCATTAGTTGCAGCATAGCTGATACATTATCTGCCTGTTTTCACATGTGGCCCTGCCATTTTTTTGAGTACGGAATGCCTGCGTGACTAGACTGAAGTAGGTGGTGGTGGTGGGTGGTGTAAGGGGCAGGTCTTGTGCCTGTGCTGACCACAAGGGACTAACCCAGGGGGGAAGGATCAGTAGTAGGATTGGAATATGGAGAACAATGATATCATATAAGTTGTCTGAGTGATGGAACACTGCTTTGAGTGATGGAGGTAGGATTTTGGGTAGGATACCCTCATCTCAGGGTATGGCAAGAGGCAGTCAAAGCCCTGGTGACGGATATGGTTTGAGTTTTTCAAGCCTGTAGTGATACTGGGCAATAAGATGAGAGCTGGTCAGTGGCTGGTTAACAAGTTTATTGGTGTTGGAGGAGGAAATGACAGGTAGATCTGGTTAGATGAGCTAGGTGGGATACTGCCAATCAGTGAAGGCTTTGGTAAAGTTTCTGGTGTATTTGAATAACTCCTGCTGCATCCTTGGGTGGTGAGGTTGTGAGGGCGAGACTTTCTAACATGGTACAGTTAACAGTTGTCTAAGAGGAGATAGTTCTGTAGGTGGGTACATTTGATATGAACAGACATAAAAGATTTCCATGATTAAAGGTGCAGTTTCAAAACGCTCTATAAAAAGAATTACAGATCAGAATATCAAATTTGGCCAGCTTATTATTGATGCAGGGTGGAAAAAGAAAATTAATGAACATTTTACCAATAGATAGCACTGTATCTTAACTGCCAGTTGGAAGTTGATGGTTGGTTTACTGACACCTAAGTTTTCAGATTATCTGCATATCCAGTTATGCTGGCTACTGATGTGATATATATAGGGATTGTATCAACCTCTTCCACATAAACTACAACCTGGACATGGCACGTTGCAGTGCCAAAACTGGTTGCAACAAAATAAATAAAGTCATAAGGATGGCTGTAGGTATTGTATTCTCTCACAATTTGTGGAATGAAGTGGCACTGGTTGATGTGTGTGTGCAGATTTTTCGTTGCCCATATTCTGCAATTCTGCATACGTGACATGTTCTTGGAGATGGAAAAGGGCTTCACCTGCCCACAGAATGTTCCATGGCCATTCATTGTCCACTTCCATGTGAGTGAGAAATTCCAGAGCGAATGTGTCTCTTGCTGGCAGGTTAGCAGGAAGCAACTCCTGAACATGGGTGTGGAGAGAAGGGATTTAAGGTGTTCAGTGGATAGGAAGAATTCCTTCAGAGGGCCCATAAATGATTTTGCATAGGATTGTGCCCTGTGATTACCTGTGGCACCACTACCAATTTATTCATGGATTTGTCCTTCAAAAGTGAATGAGGATGTGGCTGGCTAGGAGGGTTAGGAAAGAGTTGGTGGATTTGGCATCAGAATGATGTAGGGGAAAGATAGTTTTCCATGGACACAAGGACACTGGCATGGGAGATGTTGGTGTACAAGGATATGGCATCTACAGTGACCAGCAAGAAGTCTTGGTGGTAACGGCACAGGAACTGTGGTGAAGTTTTGAAGGAACTGAACTGTGGAGTATAAGTAGTATTGACAGTAATTTTGATGAGCACTTTAAATCATTATATGATAAGTAAGTTGCTTCTTCTTAAAATATACTGCTACTACTAATACTACTATTACTACACATAAAGAGCAGGCACAAACAATATCTACCGTATCTTCCTTCGCCGTCGGCGTTGTCATGGTTACCGTGAGACACCGTTATACCAAGAGGAAAGGCGCGTCAATCTTAGAGCATGAGATATGACGACCTTAAGCCACTGACAACACACAACGGTCATGGTAGCACCTGATTCCAGAATAGCTGCAGTAGTTAAGATCTATGAACTATCCCCTGTTGACCAGGTCCCCAAAACTTAAATCGTAACGAGATCCCTTCAAAGCAAATTGTCATAACGATCGCCTATAAAGGCTTCGTACAACGAGAATAAATGTTACGGTTTATGGAATAATAACAGATACGACCAAACTGTCTTGTCTCTTCTGCTTTATTTAACATAACTTCGTTCACAGTTTCATTTCGCATTCACCACTCATTCACCGAAACCCTTTGATGAACAGTTTTGGTTGCTTAACACCAACAGTCAATGATAATGATACAGCTTTTCTCCTTTTTATAAATTGAAGCCCGCTCTCCGTGATATAATAAAAAAAAAACGGTCTCAATACCGCGTCCCTCGTGAGATGCGAATAGACTTATCCCGGAATTGACCGCCCTGTAGGTGTACTCAATTTAATGACCACACTTCACTGTCCGCTATTTCGCGTAACTGAATGTCCATTTGTTAGTCTGATTATACACTGTAGCTATTTAAAATTCGCCCCTATATTTTTCACAATGCACAATTAGCACTTCGTTACTTGTTTCCTTTTTTTTTTTCTTCTAAGAGTAAACGGAAAAAAAAACGCCGTGGCATCGGCTTAGTCGATATAAAGCAAAACACCTTAATATGCCCAATTTTACTTCTTCTTATAGGATCGGCTACCTTACTCATTAATTTATTACATATTATTTCCAATAACGCTAAACAGGTATCGCCGTTATATTTTAATTGTATTCAAAAGCATGTTACTACTATTATGACCAACCAAATCATAACAAATCACGCGGCGTGCATTTTTAACGATAACTTTACGCTATTCAAGTTACGTTACAGCTGTCTTGACTCGTAATGTTACACGGCCCCCCAGACTGATGTTACACGGCCCCCCAGACTGTGATGTCTTGGAGAGGGTTCCAGACAGAACAGGCTTTTTTTACTGTAACAGGAGAGGGTATTTGTTTCGGCGAATACACTCACTCTCAGATTCACTCAACAAGTCAGTACATACATTCTACAATATTTAAGTTGAGTTAATGGGCCTAGACAAAATGCCCTTAACTAAATTCCACATTTGTTTATAGGTTGTCTTAGAAGCACTTCGCACTAATCACTTCATATTCACACCACATTTTTTTTTTCTTGGATGAAGCCCTCAGTTCTTCAACCGACTGTGCAAGGCAGAGATCACAGCCGGGTTCGACGATTGGCATCCTAGGCCAAAACCCTTATCAGGCCACTTGTTTAACCAGAGAGGATTTGGTCCTTTTCTTTTCCTCTTAATTCCACTTTTAAATCATCCATCCTCGCTGTTCGGTGAGAGGATAAATCGTACTTCAGCGTCGTCATTGTTGCTGATACCAAGGAGGTATCTCATGGAAATCGTCGGTACATTCTTTAATTTTCTTTGTAAGTTAGTATAAGTACGTATTTATCCATTGGTGCTTTTATTTAGTCCACTGAGTGTAGTCTTGGTATCATTCAGTGTTTCTTGAATCGATATTTTGCTCATTATTGATAATACTTCTTCAGGTCTATGTGAGGGAACAAGCCTTTAATTACATCAGTATCACAATCTGCCAGGAGGTAGCTCCCTTCATGAGGTATTTTCATTATTTTGTATGGACCTGTATATAAATATTGCCATTTCTTATTCAGTCTTTTCCTGGTTGATGCTTTTGGGTGATTTCTCAATAAAATTTCTTCCCCTACATCATATGTGACTACTTTCTTCACATTTTTATCAAAACGGGTTTTTCTCAATTGTGCTTGATGCTTCAGGTTTTTGTAGACCTTCTTCACCATATCTTCTTTCTTGGTAATCTTTTGTTCTATTGCAGGTAATTTCTTCATCCATTCTGGCACAATACTTTCACCAAATACTATTTGGTTAGGTGAATAACCTGTTGATAAGTGTGGTAAGTCATTATACACTTTCTCAAATTCATAAATCCAATCGATCCATTTATAATGTTGTTTGGGTATGTACGTCCGTAAAAATCGGTTCAACTCTCGGAAGATTCTTTCAACCGGATTTCCACAAGGGTAAAATCTTGATGTAAATGTGCTGGATTCCTTGTTCTTTCATAGTGTCTCTCCATACTTTGCTTGTATAATAAGCAGCGTTGTCTGTCAAGATCATTATAGGTTTGCCAAGCTCAGTTATATAGTTGTTGATAAATTTGTGTAACATGGGTCGAACGTGGAGATTTTTCAAAGGATATAATTTCACATATTTTGAAAAGAGATCATAAAAAGCCAATACATATTTGAACCGTCCACGTGTCATGGGACATGGCCCACAGACATCACATGACACCAACATTAAAGGTTGTTGTGGGATGATAGGATGTAATTCTATCTTCCGATAATAGTTTATGGGTTTCGCCTTCTGACATATTTTGCTCTTCTTAATAATATTTGTAGCTATACGTCCCAAATTTGGATGATAGCAGTATTGTGCTATTTTGGCTGTACATTTAGCGGAACCAAAATGACCCCAATTCAAGTGAGTGTACCATACTAGTGATTCTAAATATTTATTTGGAACACACACTTTCCAAACATCTTCTTCATCCTTCCTCCGATACAATATTCCGGATTTTAATAGATACTGTTCTTGAGAGTGACTTAGCGTTTTGCTTTCAACAGCATGCCTAATGGCTTTCCACAACTTATCATCTTCTTGCAGTTGTGGAAGACTTCGAGATAGCTGTGAAATCTGCCTCTCACAATATTGCCTTGATAAATTCATGACTTTAAAAGTCAATAGTCCGTTCTTCACACACGTCGTCATTCTTTCTTTTCGGTAGTCTTGAAAGAGCATCGGCTATGATGTTGTCTTTCCCTCTGATGTATTTGAGCGTAATATCATATTCTTGCAGTAGCAAGGCCCACCGGGTTAAACGTGAATGGAACATCCTTCCTGTTAAAATGAAAGATAAAGCTTTGTGGTCGCAGAATACAACGATCTTCTTTCCATATGCAAAATAGCGAAACTTTCTAAGTGACCAGACCACGGCCAGTACTTCCAATTCAGTAGTACAATATGCACGTTCACAGCTAGAGAGTGTTCTGCTGGCAAACCCAATTATCTTGATGGTACTGATATCTTCTGGATTGTCCATCTGGAAAAGAGTGGCTCCCAATCCTGTTTCAGAAGCATCCGCAGCAATATAAAAATCTTGATCAAGTCTCGGATGATGTAACAGTGGAGCATTAGTCGAAGCATTGCGGATGTTATCAAAAGCTTGCGTGGATTCGGAATTCCACTCCCACATGACATTTTTTCTTAACAGCCGTAACAAACAGTCTTGGCTTCCTAACTGATTGGGTAAAAATCGTCGAAAAAATGAAACTAAGCCGATAAATGACTTTAATTCCGTTCTATTCTTTGGATAAGCACATCTGTTAATCGCATCCATCTTTTTAGGATTTGGTTTTATCCCTTCAGGAGTGATTATATGTCCAAGAAATTTCAATTGGTTTTGAAGTAACTCCGTATTCCAAAAATTTCGCAAAAACTCTTCTTAATAAGTCCAAATGTTCCTCCCAAGTTTCAGAAGCAATTAGCAAATCATCCACATATAAAGTAACTTCATTCAAAAGGTCTCTGCCCAGTACGGTATCTAATGCCGATATGAAAACACCACCGCTTATTTTCAACCCAAATGGCATGACAGTAAACTGGTAACTTCGGCCCAGAAAAACGAATGTAGTATATTTTCTAGATTCTTTCGATATTCTAGTTTGCCAATATGAACTATGCATATCCAAAGAAGTTAAGAAGTGGGCACCATAAAACTTTTGTACTAACTCTTCTAGGTTCTCCGGTCGTGTTTGTACAGGTATAATGATCTTATTGATCTCTCTGGCATCCAACACCAATCTGATGTCACCATTGGGTTTAATTACCGCCACAAGAGGGTTACAATATTCGGAATCTGAGGGCTCAATAATACCCCATTCTAACATTTTATTGATTTCCTTTCTGACTACTTCTTTCTTTGTCCATGGGATAGAATAGGAAGTACGACAAAAGGGTTTATGTGCATACGTCTTTATATGGTATTCAAAATCTTTTATTATACCCGTACGTTTGCTAAAAATTGACTGATATGCTTCCAACAAGTAGTGCAGTTCATCCCTTTGGATAACAGATAAATATTCTGATTCTAACACCTTTTCCTGCAATGACATATTATCCATCATTTCTTCAGAACATTCAATAAGGCATATATCATACACATTTTCATCATCAATACTGACATATTTTACCATTAGATTCATACACAATTGATTTGGAATTACTCGGCCCTTTCTCAGGGTGGTTGTCAAAACATTACCATTGGAATTAAATATACATTCACCTTTCTCTAAATTAATGATTGCACCGGTCTCACATAAAAAATCCAAACCCCAGATACATGGTACTGTCATTTTAGGAACAACCAGGAATGTACTTTCTATTTGAGCCCCCTGTATTGTAACGTCAACACGTACCTGTTTCACAACTTTTTGCATTTTTGCGCTGAACGCGCCAGACACGGTACATCCTGTGATAGGAAATGTGGGCACTTTTACCCCTCGGCTTATCTGTTTTAAACAGTCCAACGTCATGACACTAATAGTTGCTCCAGTATCAATTAATATTTCAACATCAACATTATTTATACTTGTTGCCTGTAAAATTTGTCCACATTTATTAGAAACTTCAGGTTTTACTTCAATTAATTCATTCCTTATATCCTGATCATTATTGTACCTTAATACTCTCAGTTCAAATTGATGCCCGCCTTCCTTCTCCTTTCCAGTCATCCTAGGAAGGCATTTGGTGACTGGTATTAGTTTAATCTATCTCGTTGAGTCATCAGTGGGGGTTCATGAACTTCCACAATCCGTACAGTATGATCCGAGTTATGGTATTCACCCCGTCGCACATTGGAGGCTCCTTCGCCCATTGGCATAACTCCTTGTGCTGGATGAGGATTCGAGGCATTGTTCCATCCTGCCGATGAACATTATGCTTTGAATTATCTTCCCAAGGTCGAATACAATTGGGTTCATCACTTGGGTATCTGTTACTCTTATTAATATCACTACTATGCACATTCACGTCACCATATCGAGGTTTACCTCTAGCACAGTAAGTATCTCTTCTATATTTATTATAATCATTGTTTTTATTGCAACCATAGGTTGAAGATTGTCCACGCTCCTGTGATGCGGGTTTGACCTGGTTTTCGGTATTATTATTATCATATGTTAAATTATTATTATAATTATTCGTATTACTATGAGTGTGAGTCGACATTTGATTGCTACTCATTTGTCTTGCGTCTTCAATAATCATATCTATTGAGTCAATCACTGACAAGAATTGTTCTACATCATGGTCAGGAACATTTATTAACTTTTCACGTATATTTATGGGCAACCTTCCCTTCAAAATTCTGATCACTTCCTTGTGAGAAATTGAATCACTCCAATAACGTGTCTTATTTATGTACTTTTCAAAATATTGCCTTAAAGTACTCCTTTTACTGTTAAAATACTCAGGTTGGTAAACCTCTTTTCTTAATTTCTCTTGTTTACTCGACGACCAGTATTTAGCCAAAAAAAGTTGTTCAAACTCAGCGCAAGTATGGCAACTTTCACTTACTTCAGCGGCCCATAATGCGGCTTCTCCGGTAATTTTGGATACTATAAATTGAAGTCGGTCGTGTTCTGACCAGCTACGCGGAAATATTCTTTTGAAATTATTGATAAAGATTTTCGGATGCAGTTTGTTCTTTTCAGTGGAGAATGTTGGGAATTGTCTACTTTTAAAAACCTTTAAAGAAGACAAATATCCTCGCTGTCCAAAAGAATCATCACCTTTACCAACCGAATCATCAACTTCCCAATGCAAATTTTCACCACAATTGTACTTCGTATTATCACATGTTCGGTTGTTTTTCGACCTATTCTCCGAACGTTAATCCTCTGTCAACAAATTTTGTGATGACTTTCGTTCTAACTCCGCCAATTTATGATTGGCTTCCTTTTGCCATTTAGGTAACTCATCAACTATTTTCTCTTTTATTTTCTGAATTTCGCTAGTGAAGAGCTTAATTAATTCATCATTTCTACTTAGGTGCTCATTGATATTTTCATTTGGCTGGGATCCAATAGTAGCCTTAACCTTGTCTACAATTTCATTTCCTTTTATTTCTATCCATTCAGTTAGATCTTTGTCAAGTCTTTTAGTTTGATCTACTAAATACTTGTCAATCCCCTTACGAGCATCAGACTCAAACTCGACTATTTGTTTCGAAAGCTCTTCTATCTGTGCGCTAGCATTGAAACAGCTGCTTTCACACTTAACCATTCTATTGGACAGGACATCGTCAATTCTTCGAAACTACCTCATATTTCTTTTCTATGTCATGAAGTTTTCCCATTAAATTATTATATTGCCTTTCTAAGGTGTTAGAAAACTCTACATCTAGTTCTCCAAATTTCGCATTTAATTGAGTCTCCCAGTCCGCCTTTAATTCTTTCTTAGTATTTTCCAGTTTATAATCAAAGGTGTTCAGTTTGCTTTCCAAAGAATCCATTTTAACTTCTAATGAACCAAATTTGGCCTCAAATTTTTCATTTAACTTTTGATTGTCCTCTTTTAATTGCTTATTATCTTTTTCTAGTGAACCAAGTCTTCCATTCATTACACCCATTTGAGTATTTATTGATACCAGCATATCAAACATTTTTTGATTAATATTTCCATTTTGAGGATCAACTTGCTGATCTGCTTCCAAAACCTCAAGATCTTTATGTTCTCCCACGCTGCTTACCTTACTTATCATTGTATTTGAATCTCCTAACGGCTCTAAATCAATAACTGTATTATTATCTGTACATGTCTCCTGTCCCACATTGAGCTCATGGGATGCATCATCCCTTTCCTCTTCACTTTCCTCTCTCTCTCTCTCTCTACTCATTACTCGACTCAACTGCACATTATCATGTATTCTTTTCGTTCGTTTTGACATGATTATTCACTACCAAGACATACACTTATTTTCACTATGTATTTATATATATTTATCTACCGAAATCACAAGTCTCAACTTCCCTTTTTTTTATAATTATACAGTTATTTTAATCATACCTGGTAGTATCGCTCACTTTTAGTGATTATTGAAGAATACCTCTTTCATTGGACAGACTCACTGGCTGCTACAATATTTTCCAACTCTAGGGTTCGTGAATCCGGATGACACTCGATTCGATGCAGCAATCCTCCTCGATCGAGCCGCACGTTGTGGCGCCACTTCTACCGTATCTTCCTTCGCCGTCAGCATTGTCGTGGTTACCGTGAGACACTGTTATACCAAGAGGAAAGGCGCGTCGATCTTAGAGCATGAGATATGATGACCTTAAGCCACTGACAACGCACAACGGTCATGGTAGCACCTGATTCCAGAATAGCTGCAGTAGTTAAGATCTATGAACTATCCCCTGTTGACCAGGTCCCCAAAACTTAAATCGTAACGAGATCCCTTCAAAGCAAATTGTCATAACGATCGCCTATAAAGGCTTCGTACAACGAGAATAAATGTTACGGTTTATGGAATAATAACAGATACGACCAAACTGTCTTGTCTCTTCTGCTTTATTTAACATAACTTCATTCACAGTTTCATTTCGCATTCACCACTCATTCACCGAAGCAGTTTTGGTTGCTTAACACCAACAGTCAATGATAATTATACAGCTTTTCTCCTTTTTATAAATTGAAGCCCGCTCTCCGTGATATAATAAAAAAAAAACGGTCTCAATACCGCGTCCCTCGTGAGATGCGAATAGACTTATCCCGGAATTGACCGCCCTGTAGGTGTACTCAATTTAATGACCACACTGCACTGTCCGCTATTTCGCGTAACTGAATGTCCATTTGTTAGTCTGATTATACACTGTAGCTATTTAAAATTCGCCCCTATATTTTTCACAACGCACAATTAGCACTTCGTTACTTGTTTCCTTTTTTTTTTTCTTCTAAGAGTAAACGGAAAAAAAAAACGCCGTGGCATCAGCTTAGTCGATATAAAGCAAAACACCTTAATATGCCCAATTTTACCTCTTCTTATAGGATCGGCTACCTTACTCATTAATTTATTACATATTATTTCCAATAACGCTAAACAGGTATTGCCATTATATTTTAATTGCATTCAAAAGCATGTTAATACTATTATGACCGACCAAATCATAACAAATCGTGCGGCGTGCGTTTTTAATGATAACTTTACGCTATTCAAGTTCCGTTACAGCTGTCTTGACTCGTAATGTTACAAATACTCTAATTTCTGCTTATCTATTTTCACATCTTTTCGTTCTTAAATAACAGAAAAAATCAGTATAATTTTTAGATGAACATTAGTTTTTTCATAATCCACCTAATGTGGTATTTAAAACCACTGAAGGCAGTACATATTTTTCAAAATTGTGTTAACACAGTGTAAACATTACATACAACTGCCCTGAAGAATTGTAACGTATTTTGTTTCCAATACAGTATAAAATGTTATTCCATTAATAAGCATGAACTATTACCTACACTTTGCCTTTTCTTTTGACTAGGGAGAATGTTAAATTACACAAGTTGTACAGTATGTGTATTTTTAACTAAAGTACACATATTGTGAATAGTGAAGTTCTTAAATGGTAGGCAGTTAAAACTGTATTCTCATGAAACTGCACCAAACTCTTTGACTAAACATAACACTGTGATTAATGTATGTGTCTTAGCTGTGTTCGAGAAAAAATATAGTGATATGTGTTAACTGGAATGCTTGTTTTAAAGTCTGCAGTTTTGCATTTTGCTTTACCATGTTTTTGTTTTTACATTTGTGAGCTGTGTCTGCAAATATTTTATAATGTTTTGTTTGTTTTTTTGTTTTGTAATATGCTGATCATAATTCCTCTTTATTGTTAATAGAGATGCCTAGGGATAGTTCAGAATCACAGGATATCATCACCACAGTACTTTCACTCCTGTGTGGATTAGTGTGTCGTGACACCCCACTTGCTCAGGCATTTGGTAAGCAGTTTACAGGACAGGGTTGATATGCCAAATTTTGATTTTATGTTATGTTCTCCTAAGGGTGATGGTTAAGTGTGGCTTCTTCCCATGCTTTTCATAAAATGTTGATTGATCAAAGTAAATAACTGTGAAATGGTTTGTTTTAAATAGAATATAATGAGAGGTGACTTAATTGATAATATTGTGCTTAGTTGTGTTGACAACGTGGCTGTTTTAATGAAATATTAGGATAACGACCCATAAATAAACTGTGAGGGCAGCATCTTTTCAATGGAAGATCCACTCTCAAATTCTGTTATAATGACCACACTAGTAATCATGTCATTTGTAGATATGGAATTATATTTGTAAGTGCATGATTATTGTACAAAATTACGTATATGAAGTGCATGGTTAGAGGTTTTTAATATAGTTCTTTGAATAGCTTCAGCTCAAGTTTATGGCATGGTAGTGTTAATGGAATTTCAATATCTGCTTTGTTGGAGAAAGTTTCTTGCAATTATTTAAGTCAGAGACAACTTTACTAAATTATTCATTAGGATAACGTTTTCTGAGATCTGTTGCTGAGACAGTTTTGAGTTAGAATTGAAACATGAGATGACAAGAAAACTAATATGCAGTAATGTTGCAAGGTTAAAATGCGTTCTTAAAATGTGCAGTATTACAAAATTTCTGTGTATTAAAAATAAACTCGCTGTAGTGTAACAAATCTATAAAGCAAAAGCAATGAACGTGACTTTCATAATCCAATAACTTCCAGATACAATAAAAAATACATGTACACAATGTGTCTTTATCTTGGCTATGCCATGAAAGCAAGTACAGGTAAAAGATTTGCCGTTATATGAAGTTTTCTTTGAAATTTTGTTTTAGTCAGATCTTTCTAGCAAAATAGCATCAAAAATGAAAGAAAAAAATTTCACAAATTTGGCTGTCACGATGTTTCATTTGGTTCTTTGAGACTGTGTGCAAAATTTGTAAGATCTCATTAATTATTAAAATTGTTTATTAATTGCAGTCAGCAGGTCATTTTATTGAAAAGTGAGGGACCTAAAGAATGCATCCAATAGCAGACTGATAGGTGATCAGACAAACCAGTTTCTTGCTTCCACTAAAATACCAGAAATTCAAATTGTGAGAAAAAGAGTGTAGGGAAAAGGAAACATAAAATTGCCATTCAAACAATTTCTTGGATGGTTTTATTTTTATATTTTAAATTTTGTAGATACGATTAATAATCTGTTTCAGTGATGGATGATAATAATAATAAAAAAAAGCTATAAAGATTAATACAGAAGTTGTTAAAAGACATCAGATATAAGAAATACTTACAAATGACTGTTAATTCAACAGCACAAAAGTGCTATATTTTCTGAAGTTTATCACAATTCTTGTAAAATAATGAGTGGAACATGAGCAAATACGATAAATGAAGAGAGATTAAAAAGAAAATAAAGCTGTTATAAAGTAAAGAATGTAAGCGATCATAAATTTTCATATACAATTCACAGATTCTGCTGGATAAAACTAGATTACGTTGTGTTAAATAGTTATCTAGGTTATGGTCAAAAGTATTTTGGTATCAGATTGCTTACACTTTATACAAACAGAAAACAAAGTCCTAAGCAATAGATTGCTGATGACAATAGAGCTGCATATGTTTCAACAGTTAGAGAGAATACTCCTATTGGTTTGAATATTTTTGTATTAGGAACTGCTTAAAAAACTATTTACATATTGATGTTTCTCTGACAGAAAATGTGATGTGACGAGAGAGGATATTGAACACTTTCGTGCTGGTGCAATGCATGCCATCCTGCAGTATGTTCAGGTTCTGTAGGTCATAATGTAGGTTAAACATTCTGCTTGTATTGGATTTGTAATGTGTGTTGTGTGACTTGTATAGTAATTGTTTCTTACAAACAAAACACATCATGAAGATTATATTGTTCACCCTTCCTGCTACTAATAACCAAATTCTATTACTACTACTACTACTACTACTACAAATACAAATAACGCTATCACATATGGGAATGAAGACTTTAACTGACCAATAGAAAAGATCTTAAAGTGATACAAAACAATGTCATTAGAAAAGAAATAAGAGTTATCTTCTTACTCCACCGTCCATTTTATGCCCTTCATTAGACTTTGTCTTATGCAGATTTTGATCCATCGAAGAAGTTAGAGCGAGGAATTCACACCAAAGACACGCATATCATAGCTTTAATGGTTGATGTATGTCTTTTGGGAAGTTCACTTGCAGAGTAAAAGCTTTTTGACTTCAAATACTCGGAGTTTGATGCAAATTCTTTCACATTACTGATGGGTAAGGTAATGTACAGTACCCTCTAAAGTTCGAAAAGTAGTCATTTATTCAAATTTAAGCAACCACACCAGTAAGAACACTGGCGGCGTCGGTGGTGGTGGTGGTGGTGGTGGTGGTGGTGGTGGTGGCAGCAGCACCACCACCACCACAACCACCCCCGATGATGATGATGATGATGATGATGATATGTGAATTAGTTTACTGTTGCCTGTCTCCCTCTACAATTTTTACCTCCTCCACGTTTTCCTTCATTACCAAACAGATGATTTCTTGATGCCTCAGCATGTGTCCTATCAACTGATCCTTTGTTTTAATCAAGTTGAACCTTTTTTTTTCCCCCACAAATATGGTTCAGTATTTCCTGATCACTTATTCAGCTCACCCATCAAATTTTCAGAACTTCCGTGTAGCACCACATTTTAAGCATTTTGAGTTTCCTCTGCTCTGAACTATTTCATTCAAATTTCACTACCAAGCTAGGCTACCCTCCAAATAAATTGCTTCAGAGAACATTTTTATTGTTATTAGTTCTTCATTGTGTACCAGTCATGACTAGACAGACTGCTTTAGAGTTAAATAATTTATCATATTACATATAATTTGTTTATAAAGAAAATTGTTCATAAACAGTTAAATACTATTATTTTGTCCACTCTCTGTAATCGCGATTGAAAAGTTGTCAAATGGACTACAATAGCTCCTGTTTTAGATAAATGTGTATTACATGTTAACTCTTTCATGGGCCGTGGGGAATATACTTCCCACCAAATGTATTTCTTTACAGCATTTAAGGAAATATGTGTTACCAGTTTGATACGCTCCTGGCATCTAGTGGCAGTCTGCTGCAACAACTGTACTTTCTATTTGTTGTGAAATATAGCCTTCAGGACTGTGGGAAGTATACATCCCACCAAACAATGATCTTTCAATGATTATTGGGAAATTGGTTATCACTAAAGTAGTTTATGGAAGGGACTTGGGAAGTACACTTACGACACAATCAATCTGGCATTTGTGGTCCTTGGAAAGCTTGCTTACCAGCTTATGAGGGATATGCCAAAGCTTTTGGGAATATGTCTCACCACTTTTGTCTATGCCTGACTTCTTGCGGTAGCATGCTACACCAGGTGTATGAAAACTGCTACAGCAATCGATTTCTTTTGTCATCGGATCACTATTGTTATCAGAGCACATTGCTTTGCTACTGCAGTGCACATTATTGTGAACTGTATCAGTTCATACCTTTATTGCCTCATACTTTATTGTGTGATAAAGTTTCAAGAATTATTTCACGTTGTGATAAGTAAAGTTTCATATCGGTAACAATTATTTTCTAGGTAAAGTAAAAGAAAACACAAAATAAAAGCAGTAAACACTTCATTATATTTTTATGGTTATAATAGAGGGAATCATTCCATGTAGGAAAAATATATCTAAAAACAAAGATGATGTGACTTACCAAATGAAAGTGCTGGCAGGTCGACAGACACACAAACAAACACAAACATACACACAAAATTCAAGCTTTCGCAACAAACTGTTGCCTCATCAGGAAAGAGGGAAGGAGAGGGAAAGACGAAAGGATGTGGGTTTTAAGGGAGAGGGTAAGGAGTCATTCCAATCCCGGGAGCGGAAAGACTTACCTTAGGGGGAAAAAAAGGACGGGTATACACTCGCACATACATACACACATACATACACACATCCATCCACACATTGTGTGGATGGATGTGTGTGTGTGTGTGTGTGTGTGTGTGTGTGTGTGTGTGTGTGTGTGTGCGCGCGCGCGCCCTTTTTTCCCCCTTAGGTAAGTCTTTCCGCTACCAGGATTGGAATGACTCCTTACCCTCTCCCTTAAAACCCACATCCTTTCGTCTTTCCCTCTCCTTCCCTCTTTCCTGATGAGGCAACAGTTTGTTGCGAAAGCTTGAATTTTGTGTGTATGTTTGTGTTTGTTTGTGTGTCTGTCGACCTGCCAGCACTTTCATTTGGTAAGTCACATCATCTTTGTTTTTAGATATATTTTTCATTATATTTTTAGTGTAACAGCAATGCGTGACAGCTTACAAAAGGGAAATGGGAAATCCATTTACCGCTATAGTTTTAATACCTCACAAAGGTGCCATGGTGATGTGTATCACCATAGTTTTTGGTCCTAAATCACAAAAATAAAATTATCAAAAAATAAATATACTCAGTAGATCACAATTCAATTAGGAAAGCAGAAAATTTATCTTCACTGAGTTGCTACAAAAAATGCACCAGTGAAATGGTTAGCAAATTTCTGCTTTTCAGGCATGCTCTTTTTGATATTGCCCATCTGCATTTTACATCTTCTTCAGCTGTCATCAGTTATTTTGCTGTCCAAACAGCAAAATACCCATCTGCTACATTTAGTGCCTCATTTCCTTATCTAATTCCATGAGCATTCCATTAACCATATTTTAATTTACTTGATCATCTTACAACTTCTTTTCAGGACACTAACAACTCATTTTCCAAGTAATTTGCTATTATTTCTGATGAATTACAATGTCATCGGCAAAATGCAGAGGTTTTATTTCTTCTACCTGAACTTTAATTCCCTTTCCAAATTTACTTTCCTTCACAGCTTGCCCAATCTACAGACTGAATAATGTTGGCCAAACTACAAACCTCTCTCTCTCTCTCTCTCTCTCTCTCTCTCTCTCCCCTCACCTACTGCTTCCCTTTCATGTTCTTTGATTCTTATAACTGTAATCTTTTGTCTGCCTAAGTTTTAAATGACCTTTTGCTTGGTGTATTATATCCTTGATAACTAAAGAATTTCAAAAACTGTTTTTCAGTCAACATTATCTAAAAACACTACTAACATAAGTCTGTCCTTCTTAAACTTTCTTTGAAGTTGTAGGGTAAATATTGCCCGAAGTGTTTCTAAATATCTCTGCAGGCGAAATTGATCTTCCCAGGAGTCAGCTTCTACCAGTTTTTATCATTTTTCTGTAAGTTATCTGTAGCAGTGTTTTACAATCATGTCTTATTAAACTCTTTGTTTAGTAATATTTCAATCTGTCAGCACATACCTTTTTTGGAATTGGAATTACTACATTCATCTTGAAGTCTGAGGCTGTTTCAGCTGTAGGATATATCTTGCATTGTAGTTGAAATAGTTGTGAGATTCTGTCCACCAAACAAGCTAAATAATTCTGAGGAAGTGTCATCTACTCAGGGGGGTATTGTCTCCCATCTCATCTTCATCCACACCGCTCCCCTTCGTACAATATTGTCTTCATATTAATTTTCCATTCATACCCCATCTATATATTCATTCTTTTTTCTTTAGTATTGATTTGCACATTGAAATATTAGGTCCGATGTGCATTCATTCTTCTAACCACACAGCATACACCTTTCTCGATACCCATCATATAAAGGCGTTTCTTAAAGTCCTCATGGCCAGTCATTAGTCCTACCGTGAGTTTAATCTGTCACCTGTTCAAACCCAGGACTGCAGAACTTCTCTTGAAACTTGGTTTCAGCATCAGTAGCTAGCCATGTTTTTGTTTTCAGAGCCTAGTTCAGTATGCTGCAGGCAGCATACTGATTCAGTTCTGTAGTTTTCATTCTACCCTCACTTCTTTTCTTTTCTTTTTTTCCCATCCATCAGTGTTCTGACCGGTTTGAAGTGGCCTGCCACGAATTCCTCTACTGTGCTAACCTCTTCATCTCTGAGTAGCACTTGCAATCTACATCCTCAATTATTTGATGGATGTATTCCAGTCTCTGTCTTCCTCTACAGTTTCTGCCCTCTACAGCTCCCTCTAGTACCACAGACATCATTCTCTCATGTCATAACAAGATGTCCTATCATTCTGTCCCTTCTCCTTATCAATGTTTTCCACAAGTTCCTTTGCTCTCAAATTCTGCTCAGAACCTCCTCATACCTTACCTTATCAGCCTACCTAATTTTCAACATTTGTCTGTAGCACCACATCTCAGCTGCTTCGATTCTCTTCTGCCCCATTTTTCCCATGGTCCGTATTTGACTACCATACAATGCTGTACTCCAGACATACATTCTCAGAAATTTCTTCCTCAAATTAAGGTTGATATTTGATATTAGTAGACTTCTCTTGGCCTGGAATGCCCTTTTTGTCATTGCTAGTCTGCTTTTGATGTCCTCCTTGCACCATCTGTCATTCGTTATTTTACTGACTAGGTAGAGAATTCCTTAACTTCATCTATTTTGTGACCATCAATCCTGATAAGTTTCTCACTGTTCTCATTTCTGCTACTTCTCATTACTTTCGTCTTTCTTCGATTTACTCTCAATCCCTATTCTGTACTCATTAAACTGTTCATTTCATTCAGCATATCATGGAATTCTTCTTCTCTTTCACTCAGGATAGGAATGTCATCATCGATCGTATTGTTGATATCATTTCACCTTGAGTTTTAATCCCGCTCCTGAACCTTTCTTTTATTCATTACGACATACATAGTTACCTGTCCTTAGAATATAACGGCTATACTTTCTCCTTATTTTCAGCCATTCACAGCGTATCAAGACCATGCTGGCTAATGTTAAAAGGCTAAATCAGTCAGTTATCTGGGTGGGTACCCATGAAACTCTTCAGGAAGCATAGGTTAGGTTATCGGAATCATTGTTATCGCCAGGAGATAAAATTGTTAGCATTGCCTAATAGATTGCATATGCAAGAAACTTGACTAGAAGCTAGCAATGTCTTCAGTCTCTCAGTTCAAGAGTCATAGAACTTTTTCAGACTACTCATTTCCCCTGTTTTATCAGGAGCCACAACATGTGTATCACTTAACTGACATTGGCTTAAAGGAAGAAATAAAAGAAGTAATTGACGGATGGAAAACATGGTATGATGTTTTGAATGCTTTAACAGTCAGAATAACATTGGATGCAGTTTTGATGGGGTAGTAATATACTGCTTCAAGAATCTTGCAAAAAATATATAACTTTTGCAAACCTGTATGCGATTACAAATAGCATACAGCTGTGCAAATGTTATGCCATTAGTTCAGGAAAATTGTGAATGTACTTGAACAGCACCAGAAAAGTGTTCATCCTGTCTATTCTATTTCTTCCGAGATATGGTGTTTCAAACTAAAACTAAATGAAAATGGTGGTGGTCTTGCAAAGAACCTGCTTCATCTTCCCTCTCCCCCTCCTAACACCACCACCACCACCACCACCACCACCACCATCATCATCATCATCGTCCTCAACGTCCTCAACAACAGCACAATTCCTTTTGTTTAAAATGCGGAATAAAATGGCATGAAACTAATTCATAGAAAAAGGGCCAAATATTGGTGTGGGAAGTGATTAGGTCTTTTACTCAGCTTTCTTAGATTACTTTGCTCTTATCTACACGAGTTCTTCAATAAAGCTATGACTAATGTATTGCAGTACTAGCCTGATTTTTCTCTAGAGATATGTATGTATTCTATTCTGAGAACTATGTTTTCACTAGGAAAAACTTAATTTCACTGATACTCCACTATGAGCTAATACTTAACTGTACATACCTTCTTTAATTTCTCTACAGATGTCAAGCGGCAAGGTTTCTCTAAAGATACTTGTCGCAGCATGATAGCCATGATGGATGTAGATAGATCAGGAAAGCTTGGGTATGAAGAATTCAAAGCATTATGGACAGACATCAGGCACTGGAGAGTAAGAATTTATTCTTTTAGAGTATTCATTTTTTTGAATTTTTTTTTCTAATGTTTATTTCACTAGTTGGAATGGAAGGCTGTGAAAGTCAACTTTTCAATAACCATTTTTTTCATTTGTTGTAGATTTCACTTAAACGTTTTGGAATGTCTCATGATTAAGCAACACAGCACACATTTTCCTTGATTAGTTCTCTGGCTTTTATGGGTGGCTGCTTAAGAATTTTTCAATCCAATGCTGAGCATTGTGTTTGAATTATACAACACACACTTATAATGTATATTCTTAAGACCTATGTTAATTGAGATTCATGTAACAGACATTTTGTCATCCATTTTTCCTCCATTCACTCTTTACTAACAAGTGTGAATCAGTTTATCAGCTCTACCCAAATATTCAGTGAATTTGACATTTCATCACAAATAATCATGTGCGTGTTTTTCAGGGGCTAATGAAATCTGTGTATTGCACTTCACTCTAAAAGTCTGTAGTAACACGATTCACATTTCTGTTGCACTTCACCTAGTGTAGACTGGGACTGTCTGCTAGGCATGCCCGATGTGAACTGGCTGGGCATGGCCCGTGCTGCCTGAATTGTTGTTGTTCCGCCGGCAGAGGGTGCAGCTGAATTCTCGCGTGCCCTCTGATGGGCAGGACTTTACTTGCGGCAACTACTGTCTGTGACGCGCCATGCCGATGGGCGCATCCCGCGATCTTTCTGGTGGCTGCTGCACTCCTCCTCCTCCTTCGGGGGGGTGAAGCCACCATGATCCACTGCATCGGAAGGTGGAGTGTCATGCAGAAACGATGACCTCCATGTCCATTGGAAGGCTGGAGTCAGAAGGATCTGCCAACCCTCAAGCCGGAACCTTCGAATACGGTTGGAAGTGACCCACACGAAGAGGCCCCCGTCATCCCACCACCGGAGCCCGGGGCAGAACGGGCGACAAGCTGTTGAACGCTGGATCCCGGTCCACCTCGGGAGGGGCAAGACCCAGTGGCGGGGACAATGGGGAAGGGACAACCACAGGTGAACCAGCCTCCTGAGGAACCAGGCCCGCGAGGGGAGCCGGCTCTTGCCGGGGCATCTCTAATGATGGCGATGCCAGTGCTGGAGCTACTGGAGGCCACCAAGGTTGAGAACCCTTGCAGTGTGGCGGAGTCACAGGCGGGAGGGGCGGTAGTGTCCCCTGAGAAAACAACACGGGTGCCGGCAATGGGGAAGCCGGCGCCCGAGGGGTCGGAGGGTGGGTGCCCAGACGTGGACATAGCTGATTTTGGTGACGACGTACCTCCCGGTCCCCCACCTGCACGGTATTGAGCCGGCAGCCATTGCGGCGCAGGACCACCACCGGTATCCAACGTGGATTGAGACCAAACCCTCGTGCCCAGACCGACATACCCGGTGGAAAGCCGGGTACCCCATTTTGCGAAGACTGGCGAGGATCAGGCCGGAGGAGGTGCAGCAGAGTCCTAGGTTGGCGGCCGTGGAGGAGCTCTGTGGGGCTGCGTTCTCCCATCGGTGTGGTCCGGTATGCCATCAGGAAAAATGTCAATGCCTCCTCCGCAGGAAATTCGTGCACATACTTTTTCATCTGCATCTTAAATGTGCGCACCATGTGCTCGGCTTCCCCATTCGATTGTGGATGAAAGGGGGGGAGAGCAAACGTGCTGAATACTGAAGCACCTACAAAAATCCTGGAAGGTCTGCGAAATAAACTGAGGTCCATTGTCCAATACCAGGGTGACTGGCAGACCATCCACAGAAAAGATTTTTGCTAGTGCCTGGATTGCAACTTCTGAAGTGGTTGAGGAGCAGCGAACCACATATGGGAATCGGGAATAAGCATCAATGACAATGAGCCAAAAACCACTGAGAAACGGGCCCGCAAAATCTATGTGAACACGTTCCCATGCCTGGGTTGCAGGCGGCCATGAAGAGAATGCTGACCTGGGAGACACCTGTTGGCTCACACACACTGGGAACAGGTGGCCACCAAGTGCTAAATTTCTCTGTCAATACCAGGCCAGTACACATGTCTGAGAGCCAAGGTTTTAGTACAGGAAACACCCCGGTGTTCCTCATGTAGTAACGTGAGGACCTCCCTTCGCAAACTTGCAGGAACAACCACGCGAGGAGCTGTACCATCGGTAGCCAGAAGAACTCCTTCCAAGACTGAGAGGCGGTCTCGTAGAACAAAATAATTACAAAGAGGGTCCGAGGCCCGGCCTGGAGGTCGGGACTACCACCCCCGCTGAACGAGGCAAACTACTTGCTGGAGAACCGGGTCAGCTGCCGTTTCCCTGGTGACTCTAGAACTAGTGATCGGGAAGCCATCAGCCACTTAGCAGGACGCCACATCCAAATGAAAACACATAATCTCCTCCTGATCGAACTTAGGATCCGGGCCCACTAAAAGATGGGAAAGAGCGTCAGTGTTGGCATGCTGTCTGGTAGGGTGAAAATGAATGTCATAATGGTACTTAGAGAAGCACAAGGCCCAGCGCTGCAGTCTGTGGGCCGCCCTATCTGGGATCTGAGAGGTGGGGCCAAATAACGATATTAATGGCTTATGGTCAATGATCAACTGAAACTTCGTACCATACAAGAAAGGGTGAAACTTGGTAACAGCGTAGACAATGGCCAAAGCTTCTTTTTCCACCTGGGAGTAATGGGCCTGCGCGGGATTAAGAGTTTTAGACGCAAACGCCAGTGGCTGCTCAGAGCCATCTGTGTTGCGATGGGCCAGGACCGCCCCCACCCCATACTGCGAAGCATCTGTACCCAGGACCAATGGCTTATTGGGGTCAAAAGTAGCCAAACAAGGCGCTGACGTGAGGAGGCCGTTCAACGAGGTGAATGCTCGCTCGCATGCAAGCGACCAACCAAAAGGAACACCCTTGCGCGGAAGGCAGTACAGGGGGTGGGCTGTGGTGGAAGCCCTGGAAATGAACCGGTGGTAATAGGCAATCCTGCCTAAAAAAGCTTGTAACTCCTTAAGCGAAGCGGGCTGCGGAAGGTCGACGATAGCCTGGACCAAACTTCCTAGAGGCTGGATGCCGTGTCGAGAGATGGTGTAGCCCAATGGATGGTTGGAAGAAGTTCGACTTACGCAGGTTGCAGTGCAGGCCCACGGACCTGAATTTGAGAAACAGGGTTCGAAGGTTGTGCAAGTGTTCCTCTGTGCTGCGGCCTGTGACAATTATGTCATCCAGGTAATTAATACAATGAGGCATTGTTGACGTGATGTGCTCAAGATAACGCTGAAATACTGCCGGGGCACTGGATATTCTGAAGGCCAACCGCTGGTATTGGTAAAGGCCAAACGCAGTGTTGACGACCGCCAGCTGTTTGGAGTCATCATCAAGCGGACTCTGATAATAAGCCTCCGAAAGATTGGTTTTCGAGAAATATTGGTCTCCCGCCACAACAGAGAACAATTCCTCAGAATGAGGCAAGGGATAGGTGTCTACCACAAATCGGGAATTAATGGTGGCCTTGAAATCGCGACAAAGACGTAATTTTCCCCGAGGGTTTCCTGACAATAACGAGGGGCGAAGTCCACTCACTAGAAGAAATGGGAAGAAGGACCCCGAAGGCTGTCAGCCGGTCTGGCTCTGCTTTTACCTGAGGGCGGAGAGCCAAGGGGATCTGCCTTGCGCGTAGAAAATGCGGGCAAGCTGACGCCTTCAACGTTAAGTGAGTTTCAAAGTCCGAAACACGCCCCAGGCCCTCCTCAAAGATATCCTGAAAGTCAGAGATCAAAGATTCCAATGATTGATAGGGAACGTCTTCGGAGACCAACTGTATGGTGTCTGCGATAGAAAAACCGAAAGCTTGAAAGGCATCCAATCCAAAAAGGTTAGCGGAGCTCGCCTCACTGACAACAATAAAAGTAAGAGGCCGAGTGACTGATTAGTAAGTAACGTCGGTAGTGAATTGACCCAGTAGGGGAATGAACTGTTTACCATAACCACGTAGACGCTGGTAAACTGCTGCCAACGGGGCGACCCAAGGTCAGAGTAAGTTTGTGCATTCAACAAGGAAACTGCTGCGCCCGTATCTACATGCAGTTGTAATCGGCGCGACCGAACCCACACCTCGATAGAGAGTTTGTGTGCCGATGCGTCAGGAGCCTGGCCCGATGAAACTTCCTGAATGCCAACGTCCATGTCCTCTGTATCAGCTTCCTTCGATTCTTTTGAGGCTGAGCGGCAAACTTTAGCAATGTGTCCTTTTTTATTACATTTATGATAAATGGCCCAACGCTGGGGGCACTCTGACCGATCATGATTTATATAGCATGACGCACAGGATGGTAACAGGGGCCGGCGGCCGGAACTCTGTTTACACGCTGTGCGGGAGCGGCCGTAACAGCCGGATTGTACTGCTCGCACGTTGTCCACCGCGGACGCAGTGGACGCGGCATCGCACCGCGCTTCCAACTGTTGATCTGCGGCGTGAGAGACTTCATACGATTGAGCAATGGACAGGACTTCCTTAAGGGAAGGGTCTTCCAACTGCAGGGCCTGTTGCCAGACCTCCCTATCAGGTGCCGAACGAACAATGACGTCGCGCACCATAACATGGCATACGACTCTCGCGACTGCTCCGTGACAAAATGACACTTGCGACTAATGTTCACTTTATAGGAAATACAAAAAGTTAGTTATATGTGGTGACTTCAATATTATTTGTATAAGTGATTGTGCAAGGAAGAGGATGCTGGTAGACCTCTTTCATTCATATAATCTTATGCGAACCGTATTCTTTCCAACGAGAGTGCAAGGGAACAGTAGAACAACCATAGACAACATTTTTGTTCATTCCTCATTACTAGAAGGGCATTCTGTTAGCAAAAAGGTGAATGGCCTTTCAGATCATGATGCACAAATTTTAACTTTAAAAGATTTTTGTGCTGCAACACGTGTTACATATAGTCATCAGCTGTTCAGGAAAGCTGCTCCAGTTGCCGTAGAGACCTTTGTAAACCTTATAAAGGAACAAGAGTGGCAAGATGAAAAAAATAGTGCTGATACAGTAGATGATAAATATAATGCTTTTCTCAAGACTTTTCTCATGCTCTTTGAAAGTTGCTTTCCGTTAGAACGTTTAAAACAAGGTACTAGCACAAACAGGCAGCCTGGGTGGCCGACTAGAGGGATAAGAATATCTTGTAGAACAAAGTGGCAATTATATCAAAACGTTAGAAACAGTCAAAATCTAAATGCAGCAGCCCATTACAAACAGTATTGTAAGGTGCTTAAAAATGTTATTAGGAAGGCAAAAAGTATGTGGTATGCAGATAGAATAGCTAAGTCTCAGGATAAAATTAAAATCGTATGGTCAGTCGTAAAGGAAGTAGCTGGTCTGCAGAGACAGGTTGAGGATATAGAGTCAGTGCGTAGTGGGAATGTCCATGTTACTGATAAGTCGCATATATGTACAGTATTTAATAATCACTTTCTGAATATAGCAGCTGAACTAAATAGAAACCTAGTCCCAACAGAGAATCATATAGCGCTCTTAGAAAAAAGTGTTCAGAGACTGTTACCTGAAATGCTCCTCCATGATACTGACAAGATGGAGATTGAGTTAATAATTAAATCACTAAAGACCAAGAACTCTCATGGATATGACGGGGTATCTAGCAGAATACTGAAGCATTGTTCTATGTATGTTAGCCCAGTTCTCAGCCATATCTGTAACTTTTCCTTTAGGAGTGGTCGGTTTCCTGACCGATTAAAGTACTCGGTAGTGAAGCCACTTTATAAAAAGGGAGACATTGATAATGTTGACAATTTTAGACCTATTTCTATGCCATCGGTGTTTGCTAAAGTTATCGAGAAGGTTGTACATACAAGGTTACTGGAGCATTTAAATTCACATAATTTGCTGTCAAATGTTCAGTTTGGTTTTAGAAATGGCTTAACAACTGGAAATGCTATATTCTCTTTTCACTGTGAGGTTTTGGATGGATTAAATAAAAGGTTGTGAACGCTAGGTGTTTTCTTTGATTTAACGAAGGCTTTTGACTGTGTTGACCACAAAATATTACTGCAGAAGTTGGACCATTATGGAGTAAGGGGAGTAGCTTACAATTGGTTCGCCTCTTACTTTAAGAACAGAAAGCAGAGGGTAATTCTCCGCAATATTGAAAGTGGTAGTGATGTTCAGTCCCAATGGGGCGTTGTTAAGTGGGGCGTTCCTCAAGGGTCGGTGCTGGGGCCACTGCTGTTTCTTATTTATATAAATGCCTTCTAGTATTACAGGTGATTCAAAAATGTTTCTGTTTGCTGATGACACCAGCTTGATAGTGAAGGATCTTGTGTGTAATATTGAAACAGTAACAAATAATGTAGTTCATGAAATAAGTTCGTGGCTTGTGGGAAATAATTTGATGCTAAATCACAGTAAGACTCAGTTTTTACAGTTTCTAACTCACAATTCAACAAGAACCGATATTTTGATCAGACAGAATAGGCATATTATAAGCGAGACGGAACAGTTCAAGTTCCTAGGCGTTCGGATAGATAGTAAGCTGTTGTGGAAAGCCCATGTCCAGGATCTTGTTCAGAAGCTAAATGCTGCTTTATTTACCATTAGAACAGTATCTGAAATGAGTGACAATACAACACGAAAAGTAGTCTACTTCGCATATTTTCATACGCTTATGTTGTATGGTATTACTTTTTGGGGTAATTCTTCTGATTCAAAAAGGGTATTTTTGGCTCAAAAATGGGCTGTTCGAGCTACATGTGGTGTAAGTTCGAGAACGTCTTGTGGACCCCTATTCAAAAATCTGGGAATTCTGACACTGCCCTCACAGTATATATTTTCTTTAATGTCATTTGTTGTTAGCAATATTAGCCCATTCCCAAGAGTTAGCAGCTTTCACTCAGTTACTACTAGGCAGAAATCAAATCTGCATGTAGAATGCACTTCCTTGACTCTTGTGCAGAAAGGAGTGCAGTATTCTGCTGCATCCATTTTCAATAACCTACCACAAGAACTCAAAAGTGTTTGGGCTACTTCTAAGATTTTTAAGTCTAAACTGAAGAGTTTCCTCATGGCTCACTCCTTCTATTCTGTCGAGGAGCTCCTGGAAGAGCTAAAAATTTAAGCAAATTCCAGTGTTACATTGTTGATTTTTTTCATTTAAACTTATGACTTGTCACCTGAATATGGTTTTTTTATATTTCATTTTATCTGTTTCTAATATAGTGTTATAATTTCATGTATTGACTTGTTCCATGACCATGGAGATTTCTCCTTAATTTGGTCCCAAGGAACAATAAATAAATAAATAAATAAATAAGACCGTGCAGCGTAGTGGCCCATGCCCGGTAAGACTGATGGGGCTGTTTCTTGCATTGATAGAACTCAACCCTAGCCACCACAACATGCGTGCGGCGGTGATAATAGGAAGACAGCAATGAACACAATGCGTCAAAAGACAAGGGCGAGGGTTCCTGCAACGGCGCTAGCTGCCGCAAAACTTGATGCAGTGAGGGAGGTATCCAAGACAAGAAAAGAGCACGACATACCTCTGAATCGGCAACGTGAAATGCCTGGAAATGCTGCCAAAGGCAATGTTCATATGCATTCCAGTCCTACGCCGTCTCATCATACGGCTTAAAGGGAGGAGGGAACGGCACTGGAGCAGACTGCATGGAGAGCATTGCCGGAAGCACTTGTTTCATGGTTGCCATGAGCTCCGTCTGCTGCTCAACCAAAACCCGCACTAAATCCTCCGTGCTGTGGTTAAGCTGCGAAACTGGAATGATGACTCAACACGCGAAAGAACGACCCTACTCGTCGCCAATTGTGTAGTAACACGATTCACGTTTCCGTTGCACTTCACCTAGTGTAGACTGGGACTGTCTGCTAGGCATGCCTGATGTGAACTGGCTGGGCATGGCCCATGCTGCCTGAGTTGTTGTTGTTCCGCCGGCAGAGGGTGTGGCCGAATTCTCGCGTGCCCTCTGGTGAGTGGGACTTTACTTGCGGCAACTACTGTCCGTGACGCGTCGTGCCGATGTGCGTTTCCCGCGATCTTTCTGGTGGCTACTGCAAAATCTTAAAGACACTTAATATGTTCATTCTTAATATAATACATTTTGTATTTTTTTTTTCATTAAATCATCTGTGCATTTATTAGAATTATGTCCATGTGCTTAAACATAGACTATTGTTCAAAATTAAAAATTTACTTTGTGTTGATAATTAACAGAACTGAATTTTTTCTTGCAGACCATATTCAAAATGCACGATAAAGAAAACTCTGGTGTATTCAGTGCGTTTGAGCTGAGACAGGCACTAAGTGCTGCAGGTTACAGGTTAAACAACCACATACTGAACATACTGATGCATAGGTATGGAACTGTAGATGGGAAAATAACATTTGATGATTTTATGATGTGTGCTGTCAAGTTAAAAGCGATGATAGGTGAGTATTCAGATAATTTGATCTTGTAATTGTTAGTACCTTTCACAAGGTTTTGAATAAGTATTATTACTGAATACATTGAATTTTTCATTATTTAAAATTGCTTTAGAGTGAGTAGACGCTTGCTAAACTGAATTGAATTTTTACTATGTTAGACACCTGCAGAGGTCATGCAATGCATTAACTGTCTTTACAGCTACTGTACATACATATACAATAATTTATTAATTGTTGTGGCATTAAATATGTCAGTATATTACTGATACCAATATTAAAACATTAAAATAAGTATGCACTATGTTTCTGTTCATTGGTGTATCATATCCTAATACTAAAGGTGTAATAAGAAATATAGTATTATCATACCATTTTCTTATTCTCAACTGTAAATTCATCAGTGTTGTAAGTACTTTGTTGTAGTAGATAATGTTGAATTTCTCTTTCGAATCGATCTGGCAGCTCTCTGATACACTGAGGTATGACTTTGAAGTGTGTAATTGATTTGTTTACAGAATGCTTCTGTTGTTTTTTATAGTCGTAGTGGAATGATACCTGATCTTCTTTGTGCCTGGTATTATAATTATAGCACATGTCTTACTGTTGGCTTCTGCATTAGTTCTCATTCATGTGCTTTGCATACTGCAAATTCTATAAGGGTGACAGAGGTGTAATCTTCAGTTTACTGAAGCTGTGTGTACAATGAGCTTTGGGTATCATGCTACATATTATCACCACTGCCCTCTTTTCAAGTGGTACCATAGACTCTATGAATATATATTGGGGCATAATAGACAACTTTCAGCATTGGACTACCAACACAAAGACATACTTTCCTAAGGGGAAATACATTGAGGTGACAAGTCATGAGATACCTTCTAATATGTTGGACCTCCTTTTGCCCAATGCAATGCAGCAGCTGATGTGGCATCGATTCAGCAAGTTGTTGGAAGTCCCTTGCAAAAATATTGAGCCACTCTGCCTGTATAATATTGTCCATAATTGTGAAAGTATTTACAGGCCAGGATTTAGTGCACCAAACTGACCTTTCGATTATGTCCCATAAATTTTCAATGGGATTCATGCTGGGCAGTCTGGATGACTAAATCATTCACTCTAATTGTCCAAAATGTTCTTCAAACCAATTGTGAACAGTTGTGACCTGGTGACATAGTGCATTGTCACCCATAAAAATTCCATCATTGTTCGGTGGCAAATGGACTCAAAGTAGCTGAACATAACCATTCCCAGTTGATGATCAGTTCAGCTGGACCAGAGCACCCAATCCATTCCATGGAAACACAGACCACACCATTATGGAGCCACCACCAATGTGCACAGCGCCTTATTGACAATCTGGGTCCATGGATTCATGGGAGCTGTGCCACACTCAAACCCTACCATCAGCTCGTACCAACTGAACTCAGGAATCATACGACCAGGCCACAGCTTTCCGGTCATCTGTGGTCCAATCGATATGGCTACAAGCCCAGGACCTTTTGTATACTTAAGTGTTCTTTTGAACCAGGCTTGCAGGATGCATTTATTCATTACATGTCATCAGTTTTGCTAGATGATCTGGTCCACATTTTGACATTGTCACATTCAATCCATAAATTTCCCTACTGAAGCTGCTCATTTTTTTAAACACATCAAGCACATTTTGCACCTCAGTCAGTCCAAACTTTCTGGTTGTGTAGTATTTTCCAAAAAATACTTAAGGCCAGTGACTACATTGTGGGCTTTTTCCTATGCCTTATCAGTAAAGAAAATCCTCTCTCTCCGTATACTCCTTTTGCTGTTACATTCACTGCTGTCTGTCTTCCAGATGGTTTGCACCTTATTGTCAAATATGGATGTTATTGCACAAGTCTTTTTACTTTTGTTTTGTTTTAAGGCATGGCTGAATCTTTTCTACTCACTTACATATATTCCTTTTATTACATAAGAGCTGGTAAAGCTATACAAGTCATAATACTATTCAGACTCTCCTTAACATGTCTTCAACGTGAACCTTATTAAATCTATTTGTCTTCTTCTCACTTGATATCTTATGAGGCAAGGATATGTTAACAATTTTGAAGACGATGACTAGTAGATTATAGCATTTCTTATCAGCTGAAAGTTCTTGTTATACACCGCCTAACACGGAAAACGAAGCAACCAGGAGGAGAGGGGAAATGAACTGAAACTTCTTGGGCTGAGGGAGTACTGACCCCGAAATTGTTCAATATTATAAAAACTATTATGCGGTACTAAGAAAAGTTATTAAAAAGTCCAGAAGCATGTGTATCATGTCTGAGATCAGTAACTGATAATAAAATTAAAGCAATTTGGAATATTATTGAAAGGGAAACAGGGCAACCAAGAGCACAGGAAGACTTAAGTGCCATAAGACTGACTGACAAGTGTACTAACAAACAATCAGAAATTGAAAATATTTTCAATAATCATTTTTTAAATGTTGTGGAGAAAATAGGCTCTAGATCTTCACTAGAAGAGGCAAGCCTTCTAATAGAAGAGGCCATACCTGTGCAGTTCGAAACAACTGCATGTCCACCAACCTCTCCCTCTGAAATCGGTAAAATAATAAACTCACTGAAAAGTAAAAGCTCTTACGGAATTGATGGCATTCCAGCAAGAGATAAGTAGGATTCTCAGCCACGTATGTAATAGCTCTTTGGAGCAGGGTGTTTTCCCTGATAGACTGAAATATGCCATTATAAAACCATTGCATGAAAAGGGGGATACGTCGGATGTCAACAACTATCGCCCAATCTCTCTTCTGACAGCTCTATCAAAAATTTTTGAGAAAGTAATGAATTCAAGAGTAGCCTCCCCTATTTGTAAAAATAAAGTACTAACAAAATGTCAGTTTGGTTTTCAGAAAGACTTTTCAACAGAAAATGCTATATATGCTGTCACTGATCAAATATTAAATGCTCTGAATAACCGGACATCACCCATTGGTATTTTTTGTGATCCCTCAAAGGCCTTTGATTGTGTAAATCATGGAATTCTTTTAGATAAGCTAAATCATTATGGTTTGAGGGGGGCAGTGCACAAATGGTTTAATTCATACTTAACTGGAAGAATGCAGAAAGTTCAAATAAGTGGTTCATGTAATGTTAAAACAACAGCTGATTCCTCAAACTGAGGGGCTATCAAGGGGCTATCAAGTACGGGGTGCCACAGGGTTCGGTCTTAGGTCCTTTACTGTTCTTGTTATACATTAATGACTTAACATTCCAAATTGATGAAGATGCAAAGTTAGTTCTTTTTGCTCATGATACAAGTATAGTAATAACATCCAAAAACCAAGAACTAAGTGATGTAATTGTAAATGATGTTTCTCACAAAATTATTAAGTGGTTCTCAGCAAACGGACTCTCTTTAAATTTTGATAAAACACAGTATATACAGTTCCATACAGTAAATGGCACAACTCCTGTGATAAATATAAACTTTGGACAGAAGTCTGTAGCTAAGGTAGAATTTTCAAAATTTTTAGGTGTGTCCATTGATGAGAGGTTAAACTGGAAGCAACACATTGATGGTCTGCTGAAACGTCTGAGTTCAGCAACGTATGCTATTAGGATTATTGCAAATTTTGGTGATAAGAATCTCAGTAAATTAGCTTACTATGCCTACTTTCATTCACTGCTTTCGTATGGCATCATATTCTGGGGTAATTCATCATTGAGTAGAAAAGTATTCATCGCTCAAAAACATGTAATCAGAATAATTGCTGGAGCCCACCCACGGTCATCCTACAGACATCTATTTAAGGATCTAGGGATCCTCACAGTATATATATTCACTTATGAAATTTGTTGTTAATAATCCAACCCAGTTCAAAAGTAATAGCAGTGTCCATAGCTATAACACCAGGAGAAAGGATGATCTTCACTATGCAGGGTTAAATCTGACTTTGGCACAGAAAGGGGTAAATTATGCTGCCACAAGAGTCTTTGGTCACCTACCAAACAGCATCAAAAGTCTGAAAGATACTCAACCAACATTTAAAAATTAAGGGAGGGGGGAAAAAAAACAACTTAAACATTAGTGTCGTGCAATATTTTGTGTAATGTAATATCTTGTACAGACATCTTTTATTAACCTGACACGTTCCACATCATTACGAAGTGTCGTATTCATGATCTATGGAAGAAGTATTAATCTAATCTAATCTAATCTAATCTGAGGGGCATTCGATGTTATTTCAGTGATAACATCATAAAGTCAGAACTTGACATTATGATCCTGCTTAAGAGTATCCCATTGCTCTGCCTTGGTCCTTGATGTATGTACTGATTCAAAGGTTGGGAAAGGTGTTATAAAGCTTTTGTATCCTTTCTTGAGGCAAGCTATCCCACAACTGTTGTAACTGGTCCAAAATATTCTGGATACTGGCCACTGGGATGTAGTTGACATGTAAGCTGGTTGTCCCGTTATATTGAGACAGATCTGGGTGATCTTGCTTGCCATGGGGGTATCTCACCATCATACAGAAAGTTAATAGTCATGTACCACGTATGAAGGAGCATTGTCCTGTTGAAAAAAAAAAGAAGCCCAACAATAGTGTTGCATAAGAGGAAACACACAAGGACAAGATGTATGTGATATACCACTGTGCTGTCAGAGTTCCCTCGATCACCACCAGTTGTGACCAGAAGTCATACCCAATGGCTCCCTACTATCATGCCAGGAATAACACTGTCTATCTCCAGAACACTGGGAGAATGGGACATCTCCTCATGTCACTGCCATATTTCCCGATGGGGTGGTCATCTGGGATAGTGCAGAACTCCGATTAATTGCTGAACACAATGACAACATTCATCAGCAGCCCATGCTTCCCCGTCACAGCACAACCCCAAATCCAACCATCTGTGCTGTGGTGTTACTGACAGACTACGTATGAGACCTTAATCCCTTAGTCCAGCAACTACTAGTCTTCAGCAACTGGTACTGGATGAGATGGAATGGGGTAGAGTCCCTCACTTTTTCTCAGATAAAGACGCAGATATTTAGGGGTTATGATGTGTTTGGTACACAATACAGTGACCCTCCCTTGTGGTGGTCATACTTGGTTGACCAGAACCTTGATGTGAATATACCTACCACTATGCTCCTATGCAGTCAAACATAAAGTCACTGTTACATCCAAAGTGTCTCATAAATCTCAATGTTGCAGGGCTTGAAAGCTGGACAAATAGGATTCAACCAGATGGCCAAATGGAGCTAGATAGTGAGGCACCTTTCAAATTCCTTCAGGTGCTGATAATGCTGTCTTATACAATTATGTGATATCTCCATGTTCTTCACAGTGATCACTGAACATGTGATACTGTCCATGCTCCTTTTGCAGTGTATGATACCAAGCCTGGTAACAACACAAAACATGGACAACAGTAATTCACTCTGGTGGCTGTTCTACCTGTCATAGAGAATTGCAACTCTATTCATTTATATACGTTACATTCACATTCATCTGGGTTTTCAGGATGCTTCACTTTTTTTTTTTTTTTTTTTCTCCAGGTATTGCATTTGTAGTCACATACTATCATCTAAATGGAACAAATGTATTTAGGGTGTGCTCATTTCCCACATGTATTTTCTCCATGATGAACATTAGTTTTAATGTTTCTTGTAAGATACATAAGTCTTTGATTATGTCTAACTTCAGATATTTTAATTCAATTGAGACAAATGTATCGTCTGTATGGCTCTGGCTTGTAACCTTTTCATTTTACTATTTGTAACATAAAGCCCAAAAGAGCTGAATAAACTATTTGCATAAGAGCTATAATTAGTAAGCAACTGGAAGTTTAAAGTAAAACTGCCACAGATAATTACCCTATATCTATATTTACTTTCACATACAAACATTAACTTACTAACACACTCATCTTACAGCTGACATGCTGAGTTGCAGACAGGCACGATGAAAAGACAGTTAAACATTTAGCTACCCAACCTAGCATTTCCATTGCTTAGCAATCTCGTCTGCCCCTTCTGTATTTGATAACCATGATATTTTAATCTGTTGTCCTATTTGCTGCCATTTCACATAATATTTCAACTGTCAAATGATTAACTTTCTCAAAGGTTTCAAACTTAATCCCCATTTGTAGATAGATCACACGTCTACCTTGACTTCTAGTTACTGTTTTGTATTTGAAATGCATGACTTTTTCCGGGTAGTAGAAGTCTATCTTACCTAATTTCAAAGGATTCTGACATATTCTACAACAGCCAGTTTATTGGATAATGATTCCACTTTCGTATGAGTAATATTAAAACTTTGATTTATGTGAAACAGATGCACCTGGTAAATAAATGTTAGTCGACTTCATATCATGAGACATATTCTGCAAAAATAAGGCAACTTATCTCAGGAATTTCATACCATACTATGAACTATTGTTTCAAAGTCGCTCCCTTTTATGTTATAGGATGGTGTATATACTATCCTGTAACCTATATGGGGCTTCTTGGAGAGCAAATTAAGTTTCTTTGTTTCATTCATGAGCTGGTCCTTCACTGTTGCAGCAGGCGGAGGTTCTACCCACAATGATGATACAGTAACAATTTGTAAATATAAAAACTGTTTAATTTTCTTTAAGTAAGTCTGTATTATGCGTCAAAGATTGCGGCAATACCAAATTCACCATTTCTAGCTAATTGTAAGCCATTGTGGCACATGTTAACTTCACAGCATATGGTGTAATATTTAATAATCATTTTCTATACTTGTTTTCTTATCTTGGCACTGCTACTACTCATTTTTAATATTTGTTGAGACTAAAATTATCTCATTTGATTTTAAAATAGTTCTGATTAACATTTATCTTTCTCAGTTAAGTGTTATGAATAAACCCATTGTTCAAATCACTGCCACTCTCTTGTAGTCAACCATGTTATCTGACAGCATCAAACACAAACATACTGTTGAGAAAATGAATTATCTACCCTAAGAAGAACTTCACACTGTTCAGTATTTCATAAATTTTGTTACATAATGAGGGTAACAATGTTCTGTGTGGTTTGAGATACCATACAATTTTTATACTATTTTTTTAGTGTTTCTTATCCAAAAAATTTTATGTGACTGTATATTATTCCCGATGACATAGCACTTTAGAGGATGTAGTCAGCAGTCACATATTAACACTTCTTGAAAGTAGAGCTAATGTCTTTCTTGAATATATATTTTATGGTCTACTTCTCTTGTTTTAGTATAGGAATCCAACCCCAAAGTTCAGAAGTAGTGAAACAACAAACAAAAATGTACCCATGACACTACAGGTTGGTTTTAAATCTCAGAAGGTCATACTGTTAAAGTCAGTTTCTGAGTAAAAACTGAAATAAAAGCTTATTATAGTGAAAGGTCTCATGCTGGTTTTGAAAAACCAACTTTTACAAATTTTAGAGCAGGCATTAATTACTGAGATTTTCAAAACTAAACTATACAATTCAAATGTAATTGGACAGATAAAAAATCCACTCGCCAAGCAGTGGAAGGAGAAAACATGTATAAAAATATTGAAATTAGCAAGCTTTCAGAGCTACTGGATCCTCTTCCTGGCAGAAGGGTTGAAAGGAAAGGAAAGGAAGAGGGTGAACAAATAGGATTGATGAGGTTTAGGGGATTGGGAGAATTCAGGGAAGTCAGCCAGAGCCGCAGATGGGAAGAGACTTGTGGGGTGGGATAAGAAGGCAAGATTGACTGATTGATTTGGGAACTGCACTGGATGAGACTTGAAAACCTGAGAACTTAAAGGTGGAAGAAAGAGTAATACACTGGACAGAGATTACTCACAAAATGATGTGCACGAGTTAATAAGAGCGAAAAGCTAAGTGCATTGTGTGTGGTAGAGGTGGGAAGAAGAGAGAGCTAAAAAAGGAGTGAAGAAATTACTGCTGACACTGAAGAAGTTAACACAAATTAAGGCGAGGTCGGTAGCGAGAACCAAAGACGTGTTGAAACACTAGCTCCCATTTACAGAGTTCTGAGAAGCTGGTGTCTGGGGGAGAAATCCACATGGCATGTAGGTGAAATGAGCACCAAGGCCACAATTGTCACATTGTAGATCATGCTCTGCAACAGGATCTTTCATGCTAACTGATAATTTGATGGTAGTCATGCCAATGTAAAAGGCCCAATAGTTCCTAGATGACAGCTGGTACAAGAAGTGTTGTTTCACAGTTACCTCTCCCTTTAATGGTATATACTTTGCCAGTTACGGTGCTGGTATATATGTGGTGATAGGAGGGTGCATAGGGGCAGCCTTACAGCAGGGAGCTATAGGGTAGGGAAATAGGTGTAGAAGCAACGATTCTGACTAGAACATTGCAGAGATTGAGAGGGTGATGAAAAGCTATTCTAGGTCTAGTGAGAAATTGTTGGACAGAATGGACCTCATTTTAGGATATGATCTTAGCCTTTTCAAAGTAACAGATTAGTGTATTAATCTAAGAGTTTGCCTGAGCGTATTAATCAGCTACTTCAGTAAGGCTATGTTTTCCTGAAATCTTGGCCTGAAATAAGATCCACTGTGTTGGACATTTTGCTCACCACACCTGGAATAGCTTCTCATCACTATCGCAATATCCTTGTTGGACCCTACGCTCATTCTACACCCATATCCTTACCCTATGGCTCCTAACCCTGTGACTGTCACTGCTGCAAGACTTGATCTGTGCACCTTCCTACCAGCCCTGTAACTGGCGAACATTTGCTTTCAAAGGGAGAGCCACCTGTGAAAAAACAAAGGTCTTGTACCAGCTGTTATGTAAACACCATTGGCCTTTTACATTGGCATGACTACTGCCTAGTTACCAGTTAGGAAGAATAGGAATAGGGAGACATTGTACATTGGCAACAAACAGTATCATGTCGCAGAGCATCCTGTACAACATCGTAGTTGTGACCTCGGTGCCTGTTTCACCACATATGCTATTTGGAGTGTTCCCCCAGACAAGAGTTCCTCAGAACTCCACAGGTGGAAACTGGTGTTACATGTCCTTAGTTCTCGCCACCTATTTGACCTTAATTTACATTAATTTCTTCGGCCTCATTATTCCTTTCCGCACTAGGTTTTTCGTGATTTTGAAAATGAAAGATAAAAGTAGCAGTGGGGAAGAATCTCAGGAAACATAACGATTGTTGTGACCTTTCTTGGTACTAGTATTGTTTACTAGGCTCCAGAAATTTGTTAAACCATCATTTTTCATTATAGAGTATAAATATGAATGTTAAAAATAATACCTAATTAAATTTGTGTGTAACTTGTAGAATTTTAAGAGGACAGAGGTCATCTTGAGGTTGCTGCACTCATATATTGATATGGTGAAATTGGTGTGCTTGTTTTATTTGTGTACCAAGTTTCATATTTTTGGCACATGGAAGTAGTTTTGTATTTTTTGACCAATATTGTTTGCTGCAGAAGTGGGCCACATTAGGGTCCATATCTGGACCTTCCCAGTCTCTTAATGTCATTCTCTGGTTGCTTCAAACTCTGTTACTGCATCACAGAAGACTTCATGAATAGTAGAACAGAGACAAGAGAAATAATGTACTAAGCTGTATTCTATATCAATTCCATTCTTCTCCTGTCCCATACTTCACATTACAATCTTTGTTTCCGTTCTCTCTCCCTGTTGCCTCTGCCCCCCCCCCCCCATCCCACCCCTCAAAAAGGTTCACAACCCTTGTAGGATTTTGTGTGGCGAGTAACCCTGCGCTCCTCTCCCCACCCCCTCCTTTTTGCAGTACTTCTTCCTTTCCTGTGTTGTAATTTTATTCTCTGGCTATGTCTTTTCTCAGACTTATTCTTCAAGACAGATTCTCTGCTGATGACCTAGCTTGCTTGTAGGATGTAGATTCTGGCTTATCTCATTGTTAGTGTTTTGTACACGACATCATGTTATGATTAACTTTTGTTTGGTCCCCGTACTTGGGTTTCACCTCAACTTCTTCAAATTCTGTAAAAAATATAGGTGAACCATGTGGGGAAGGTCATCCAATACCAAGCAAGGTGGCCAGTTCATGTTGGAGGTCATCAGGTACCCATATGTTAGTAGCCTGCTGACAATGGAGGGATTGTACTATTGATGCCCAAGCTGCCACATCCCTGTCCATGCTGAGGAGTAAGTGCCTGTTTGTCTAGGGAGATAGGGGCTCCAGGGAGTACTGCTTTGGCAGGATGGTACCCTTGGCCATGGGAAGAGGCCTTATTTGAAGTATGCAGTTCCACGGCAGACATTTGGTATAATGAAGTGATCAGTTATGAGCCGGTGGCTGTGAGGCTCCAGTAGTCTCTTCAGATAGATAGCAATTCAATGCAGATCATTATAACCTTCAGAACTTTCCCTCCTTGGCCACACCATGGGAAGATAATAAAACAAGGACATTTACTCCCCTCAGTTCCTTGTTTGTACCGAACAGAAGGAGGATCCTTCCTTCTACTAAGCCAGTGTTCTGTGTGAAAAACATTGAAAATGTTTTTAAAATGATTGAAAAGCCACAATCACTTCAGTATCGTTTACTAGATGACTAATTTCAGCTCTCTGAAGGTGCCATCATTGGATCTGAAACGTGGATTAACATCTATAAAACCATATGGACATCATGGCACATGAGGCAGACCATCTGTTTCTATAAATGTTACTCCACGTTTCAGATCCGATGATGGCACCTTCAGAGTGCTGAAACCGGTCATCTAGTAAATGATATTGAAGTGATGGTGGCTTTTCAATTATTTTAAAAACAGTGATCGCCCCAGAACACACCAGCTGTTCACTGGAAAATGTTTTTGGTGAACTGTCTCCCTACAGTAAGTTAAAAGGTGGTTCCAATTAAGATAGCAAATTCTACCCAGTCCTGGTCATTAATGTCTCACATACAACCTGGATATGTACATGTTACCATAAGGTGCCATAAGAACCTAAACATGGTGCTGGATTTTATTTTTCACCAGGGTGTAATGCTGCACACAGATGCACTTGGTTTACCACTGCAATGTGAAGCTTTATTTCTGACCTCCAATACTGTGCTTTAAATGCCAGCACTTCAGGCATGTGTCTTCCCGGTGTATACACAACCTTATTTATGGAGACTATGGCCAGTCACTTTAAGAAAATTCATTCATGAGGTGTGTGGTACCATCCGTCTGTGTCAGTTGTGGAAATGGCAGTCATCCCCAGTGTGTGCTACCCTAATTAATAAATCCAAAATACAAGACTGTCTCCAATCACCTCTCCTTTTGAAGCTCAGAAAAAATACAGCTGTTTATATCCTGTCTCCATAATATCAACTTTTGCCACTACTGTGGCCAGGTTGTTGGCAGTACCTGACATGTTACTCCATCAATGTCACCCTACAGTAATTGGGGGTTAAGTAGACTAATTAGTTTGAATTCAGCTGTGTACATGCTAAGGTCATGTAACGTTTGGTTATAAGCCTTTTGAGTCTACATGACACACTTCATACACATTGATGATAGCTATTCTGTAGCTGAAATGTAGATCTGCAATAAGGTACAGATGGAGTTGCAACTGACATTTTGGATTACATCACAGTTCTGGAGTGGAATAGTTGTAATGGAATCTAACCTAAAGACTTCTAAGGGGCACCATGCTAAGGATTACTGTCTAATTAAATGCAGTAAGAAGGAATGCTGGGAGCGCTGCATCTCCTCCTTGGGAACATATACCTCTTCATTCCAGTTGTGTGCGAAGTTCTGTAGTCCTGTGCTGCCAAAGATCATCTTTTCCAGGTTCTCTCCTTTATGGAAGTGTATCTACTGATACGTTAGTTCTTGCTGAACACCTTGCAACACTCTTTGTGCCAGTATCAGTATCCTCTTCTTACCTGGGTATTTTGGGATATGTAAAAATCAAATTGAAGATGTCGCCCTGCTCTTTATCCCCCATCATGCTAAATTGTATAGTGAAACTTTCACTGACTGGGAACTCAATCAGTCTATTCACTTGTCACACAATATGGCCCGAGACCTTCATTAGATTCATAATCAGGTGATCCAACATCTGAATGTTACTGCAGGACTCCTATCTACTCAGGGTCTTTAACTGTATTTGGCTAGAGGGTGTATCTCCTTTGTAATCATGAAATAGTATCATCCTTCCAATCCTTAAATCAGCCGAAAACCCAATCTAAATCCATGAGCTGCTGACTGATCAGTCTCTCAAAAGCTCTCTGCAGACCACTTGAAAGGATGGTAGCCCAATGATTACGCCAGGTTCTTGAGTCGCAGGGCTCACTGTCTCCCCATCAGTGTGGTTTCTGGGAGGAACAATCAAAAACTGACCATCTGCTTAGGTTGGAAAGAGCAATTCAACAGATGTTTTGTAAATACCAACTTTTGACTTTCATAAGGCACATGACACTGCTTTGCACCATCATGTTTTACTCACCATCTATAACTGTGGGCTTTTAAGACACCCTGCCAATTGTCAGTTTTTATCTCTCCAGTTGTTTCGGGTTGTAGTTAGTACGTCACTCACCCTCCCCATGGGTCCAAGAGAGCAGCATTTCACAGGGATCTGTGCCGAATATTACACTCTCCCTCATTATTATCAATGAGCCATGTGAACTGGTCTCATCCCAACTGAGGTTTATGGGTCACCAGCAGCTTTGGTCTTCAAATTATTGGACTTGGTCAGTTGTGAAGTATGAGGCTTCTGAACTAGTCCCACATATAGTCTCCTTGCTGAAGCAGGGATATTATCTCTTCAGTTCAGATTCACCAACTCGTGCTCACTTAACACAACCACCATTTAACAATTTCCTAACCATTGAACTTATAGCTTCTTATATATATATATATATATATATATATATATATATATATATATATATATATATATATATATATATATATATAAAAAACAAAGATGATGTGACTTACCAAACGAAAGCGCTGGCACGTCGATAGACACACAAACATACACACAAAATTCAACCTCTCGCAACAAACTGTTGCCTCATCAGAAAAGAGGGAAGGAGAGGGAAAGACGAAAGGATGTGGGTTTTAAGGGAGAGGGTAAGGAGTCATTCCAATCCCGGGAGCGGAAAGACTTACCTTAAGGGGAAAAAAAGGACAGGTATACACACCTGCGCGCGCAGGTGTGCGCACACACATGCATCCGCACATACACAGACACAAGCAGACATTTGTAAAGGCAAAGAGTTTGGGCAGAGATGTCAGTCGAGGCAGAAGTACAGAGGCAAAGATGTTGTTGGAAGACAGGTGAGATATGAGCGGCGGCAAATTGAAATTAGAAATTAGCGGAGATTGAGGCCTGGTGGATAACGGGAAGAGAGGATATATTGAAGTGCAAGTTCCCATCTCTGGAGTTCGGATAGGTTGGTGTTAGTGGGAAGTATCCAGATAACCCAGATGGTGTAACACTGTGCCAAGATGTGCTGGCCGTGCTCAAAGGCATGTCTAGCCACAGGGTGATCCTCATTACCAACAAACACTGTCTGCCTGTGTCCATTCATGCGAATGGACAGTTTATTGTTGGTCATTCCCACATAGAATGCATCACAGTGTAGGCAGGTCAGTTGGTAGATCATGTGGGTGCTTTCACACGTGGCTCTGCCTTTGATCGTGTACACCTTCCGGGTTACAGGACTGGAGTAGGTGGTGGTGGGAGGGTGCATGGGACAGGTTTTACACCGGGGGCGGTTACAAGGGTAGGAGCCAGAGGGTAGGGAAGGTGGTTTGAGGATTTCATAGGAATGAACTAAGAGGTTACGAAGGTTAGGTGGATGGCGGAAAGACACTCTTGGTGGAGTGGGGAGGATTTCATGGAGGATGGATCTCATTTCAGGGCAGGATTTGAGGAAGTCGTATTCCTGCTGGAGAGCCACATTCAGAGTCTGATCCAGTCCCGGAAAGTATCCTGTCACAAGTGGGGCACTTTTGTGGTTCTTCTGTGGGAGGTTCTGGGTTTGAGGGGATGAGGAAGTGGCTCTGGTTATTTGCTTCTGTACCAGGTCAGGAGGGTAGTTGCGGGATGCGAAAGCTGTTTTCAGGTTGTTAGTGTAATGGTTCAAGGATTCCGGACTGGAGCAGATTCGTTTGCCATGAAGACCTAGGCTGTAGGGAAGGGACCGTTTGATGTGGAATGGGTGGCAGCTGTCATAATGGAGGTACTGTTGCTTGTTGGTGAGTTTGATGTGGACGGACGTGTGAAGCTGGCCATTGGACAGGTGGAGGTCAACGTCAAGGAAAGTGGCATGGGATTTAGAGTAGGACCAGGTGAATCTGATGGAACCAAAGGAGTTGAGGTTGGAGAGGAAATTCTGGAGTTCTTCTTCACTGTGAGTCCAGATCATGAAAATGTCATCAATAAATCTGTACCAAACTTTGGGTTGGTGGCCATGGGTAACCAGGAAGGCTTCCTCTAAGCGACCCATGAATAGGTTGGCGTACGAGGGGGCCATCCTGGTACCCATGGCTGTTCCCTTTAATTGTTGGTATGTCTGGCCTTCGAAAGTGAAGAAGTTGTGGGTCAGGATGAAGCTGGCTAAGGTAATGAGGAAAGAGGTTTTAGGTAGGGTGGCAGGTGATCGGCGTGAAAGGAAGTGCTCCATCGCAGCGAGGCCCTGAACATGCGGAATATTTGTGTATAAGGAAGTGGCATCAATGGTTACACCTATCCGAACTCCGGAGATGGGAACTTGCACTTCAATATATCCTCTCTTCCCATTATCCACCAGGCCTCAATCTCCGCTAATTTCTAATTTCAATTTGCCGCCGCTCATACCTCACCTGTCTTCCAACAACATCTTTGCCTCTGTACTTCTGCCTCGACTGACATCTCTGCCCAAACTCTTTGCCTTTACAAATGTCTGCTTGTGTCTGTGTATGTGCGGATGGATGTGTGTGTGTGTGTGTGTGTGTGTGTGTGTGTGTGTGTGTGTGTGTGTGTGTGTGTGTGCGCGCGCAGGAGTGTATACCTGTCCTTTTATCCCCTTAAGGTAAGTCTTTCCACTCCCGGGATTGGAATGACTCCTTACCCTCTCCCATAAATCCCACATCCTTTAGTCTTTCCCTCTCCTTCCCTCTTTCCTGATGAAGCAACTGTTCGTTGCGAAAGCTTGAATTTTGTGTGTATGTTTGTGTTTGTTTGTGTGTCTATCGACCTGCCAGCGCTTTTGTTTGGTAAGTCTCATCATCTTTGTTTTATATAAGGAAACATTCCACGTGGGAAAAATATATCTAAAAACAAAGATGATGTGACTTACCGAACGAAAGCGCTGGCAGGTCGAAAGACACACACACACAAAATTCAAGCTTTAACGACAAACTGTTGCCTCATCAGGAAAGAGGGAAGGAGAGGGAAAGACAAAAGGATGTGGGTTTTAAGGGAGAGGGTAAGGATTCGTTCCAATCCCGGGAGCGGAAAGACTTATCTTAGGGGGAAAAAAGGACGGGTATACACTCGCGCGCACACATATCCCATATATATCGACTGTCTGACACCCACCTTCAGATGCGATTGCCTTTTGGAATGTGCCTCGAAGCCCTCTGACAGGACATCTACCTAACCTCCTTAGTATTTGGTTCCTGTGTCCATCCATTCCCCTCATCAACACTTCTCCTCCCCCGTCGACACTCCCCCCCCCCCCCCCCCCGCCTCCCCCCCCCCACCCCACCCCCACCCCCACCCCCACCTGCCAACATTCTGCCCGCAATCCCCTTGGTCAGCACCCAGACCTCGAACTAGGACTGATCTATTTCAAGGAACTAAAGTTTGTTGACCCCATGATCTTACGTCATTCAGGAGTATCAAGGTGTTGACAGCACTAAAACCATGGATATTACAGAATTTAATTTTACGTCTCCAACCGATCAGAAACATCAAATATGTATAGTGTTTTTATAGTGGAGCTGATGATCACTAACAGAGCTCTACATTTTATTAAACATGCATTCCTTGACTGTGTTTTCAATTGGATAACTGTCATGAGCAGTTGATAGATATTACTCTTGTCTCACTGTGGTACAAGCTATTCTTGACTGATCTGCCCTTAATTATTGTATGCCCAGTTGTCTTTTTGTGGGTCCAAAGCCATGAGTATCCCTGGGAACGAACAGTTGGTTAGAGAATTGCTTACTCGCCCAACTTTCATTTCAAAGATCCCAGCTGCTGATTCAGAGACGCAAATAAGACATGTTCTCAGTCAGAAATAGAACAATATGTGGTAGGCTATTGTCTTTGTTAATGAACTCCACACTGTTGAGCAGACTATTGCTGTATGTCACTACAATGAAACCCCTATTTTGTGTTTCCATGCGGTCCAGACTTAAAAAATGCAAAATTGAGGAAAATGTAGAAGCAAGCAAAATGTTAAGACCCCCAAAAGACAAGCAAAATCACATGTAATTAGTATACATGATTAAAAATCGCAATCCTCTCTAATACTTTGTATAAAATCTGCCTAAGTGTAGGAAATTAAATGTACAATGTTTATACATTAATTTGTGGTAATGAATTTCATCAGTTCTTAAATAACCACAGATGTATAATAGCAAGTAAAAACTCGTCAAAAAATTGAAATTGGTATTGGGTGCAAGGTAATCTGGCTATTTTCTGACATGCTACAACTACAAATTACATGCTAAAAACACACATTTTTGAGAGATCATCCTTTGTGCTCACCCAGAGAAAAGTAAAAATTGGTGAACATATTGAATTAAGCCAAAAACAGCACTGCAGCTGAGTGGTTAAACCATAAGCATAAATGCAGACATCTTCTTAATGACAAATTTTTCACCATTGCAGTTACTGTTTAATGCTTTTTTTTACAAGCTGCAATTCATATGCTCACCACCATTAACTTATTATTTTAGGCTTGATGAGAGAAACATAGAAGAGAAAAAATGAGTTTTTCCCCAACTGTTATTACAAGCCTTTTAGAAATCAGCTTAGTGGATTTATGTATACTGTTTAAAATGTAAATTTGAAAGAAAGCTAAAGTGCTACAGTTTCACTTCATGCCCTCTATTACTGTTCCAGTCTTTACAATCTACAGTGTGTAGTGTTTGTGGAACAAAGTATATACATGATTGGTGTATGTAGTTGTTGTGATTACATCGTGTCAGATTTGAACAGGAAACACTTTAAAATGTGCTATTCGCAAAACCCTTTTTCTTTTTCTGTGTGACATCTGTCATAGCACATCATCTGCACTGAAAGTATATTTTCAGCACTTCACAGAATGCTTTCACTCCTACCTCCATTCATGTCATTGAAGGGCCATTCTCCCACTCCAAACATCCAGTAGGCGAGCTCATTTTACAGTGTTATTGTGGTGTGATGGCTGTGCTGGCTGCTGAGTAACTTAACAAGTCACCAGCCAATAAGAGCTCACTTGCTGGAAATGGATGACATTTCCTCAGTTACGGCCAAGCATATTATTAAAGGCTCATGTTTGAATTTAAAAGGTTGATAATTGACATTGTTGCTGGATACAGTATATTGGAAATATACGCAAAAAGATGAGATAGTTATAAGTGGCACAAGAAAAGGTGGTGGCTGTGCCCCTTCATTATGTATTGGCTTGGTCTGAAACACTTCATGTCAAACGCCTTGTTTTTCCATCATCACTGCAACCAAGCAGTAGGTGTATCATAATTGTGTGATGAAGCAAAATGTTGCAAATTGTGTTGGCAACACCAGTCATGGATTACGCCAACATTTCCTCTCGCACATCTCTCCTCTCCATTCTCCTCACCGAGCGAGGTGGCGCAGTGGTTAGACACTGGACTCGCATTCGGAAGGACGACGGTTCAATCCCGGGTCCGGCCATCCTGATTTAGGTTTTCCGTGATTTCCCTAAATCACTCCAGGCAAATGCTGGGATGGTTCCTCTGAAAGGGCACGGCCGACTTCCTTCCCCATCCTTCCCTAATCCGATGAGACCGATGACCACGCTGTCTGGTCTCCTTCCCCGAACCATCCAACCAACCATTCTCCTCAATTGCGTAAAATATTCCCTTAACTCCGCAACCACCTGTGCTATGAACCTTCTGGCCTTTGTGTCACTTGAACTCATTCAGTCACATCGAATGTCAATAGGGAGAAAACAGGACGAAGTCAAGCGAGACATCGAGTAAGAACTTAGAATCGAGGTAAACCTTACCATGAAGAAATGTAAAATCTGGGAGTTTTTACCATTGATCTTCAGGGTTTTTTACTGGTGCTGTGAGCTTATGGTGGAGAATAGTGAAAAATGTAAAATCAGAGCACGTATAATCAAAGTTCCACTGTATTCCATCCATTTCTCCTGGAATGTATCCATCATTGTGTGTTCCCTGCATATTGGTCATACCAAATTAATCCGTAGTTCGGTTATGTAATGAGTTGCTGCCCCCCCCCCCCCCCCTGCCCCTCCCTCCTCCTGGCTCTCTATGCTAAGCATGATCTTCCAGATTAATTGTCTCCAGTTTTGGTGTATGACATACGGATGGTTGAACTGATTCTCAGCTTTCTCTGAGTGGTTTTTACTCTTGGATGTAAAGTTTTGAGCTACTTTTGGGGCGGGGCAGGGTGGTTGGAATTGGAGCATCTCCTGCCACACGCAGCATATGGATGGACCCTCAATGTTGGGTATGGGGCCCCCTGGCCTCTACCTCCTCTGCCAGTTGCTTTGAACTTTCTTTTAATTGCTTTTGGATGTGGTTTGCAATTTTTTTCTGCCTTACTGTATTTTACATTACATGACCTTGAGAATTCCTTATTCTTGATACTAGCTGCTGATGAAAGAACAGCTGAACAGGTTTTTATGCTTCCTCTGAGATAGTGAGTGCTGTTCCTATCTTCAACAATTAACTATGACAGATCGCGGCTGAGACAGCTGTGGAAAGGATGGCCCTTATCTCGTGCAGAGGAGCCCGGGGGCACTCACTTGGTCCCATATACTTGCTGATATTACTGTTTCTCTCACCTTATTGTATTATTGTCAGTCCAACTGATATACATAGCATTTTCAGTCTCTTCACATGTATTATCACAAATCTCCCAGTTAGAAGGCATTTTTGGTTCTGTAACTGTCTTTGCACTTAATCATGCTGGCAGGAGTCAGATGTGGTGAGGTTTCTCTTGCCACATGAGTGCTCTGGGAGACCCCTTGTCTGCTCTGACCTGCATATCAGCCCAATGTATATACATTTACTTTTCTTTGAATTATTTTCAACTTTGGCCTCAACATTACTATCAATGCCACAATTTTACCACTCCTACATACCTTAATAATTCAATCAAATTCTCGCTATCAACATTTTCATGGGCCTTCGTCCCACTTCAACATGGGGTCAGCCTTGTTACTACAGATTTGGTGATGTCAGTGTCGAAGGGTGGCCGGATGCCCTTCCTGTCGCCACACAGTACCCCCCTCCCGGGACAGAAGTAGTGCACCCCAGCTGTCTGCACTTAGTATAAGCCATGAAATAGTACGAATGTTTTAAAATGTCTGCCAGCCATGTAACTAAGGCAGGACAGGGGGACCAGCCCAGTATTCACCTAGAGGCCCGCTGACACACCGGCCCTTGTCATTAATCTGCCGGGTGGATTCGATCTGGGGCCGGTGTGTGTACCCAAGTCCAAGAAGCAGCACATTAGCACCCTTGGCTAACCTGGTGGGTTACTAATTGTGGCATATCCCATATAGAAATGGTTTTACAGATGAGTAGCTGCCTTTGCTCATTTTTATTTTTCATCCAAAAATTTCTGTTATTTAATGGTCTTTATGTGTTTGTATTCCTAAGAGAATTATCTTCTTTTGGCATTAGTAATTATTGACAATTTCCGTGAGGTGTGAGAAATCCAGTATTCACCAAAACAAAATCTTGTGTTAAGACAGTACTCTTTCACTTTGTTTCCCGTTTGAATACTCATGATTCTATTTCACTAATTCATTGTTTGTGCACTAATTACTGATTAAGGTTTACTTTGAAATATTTAAATATGTAGGTAAAATGATTTCATATTTCTTTTGTTTTACAGATATGTTCCGAGAAAGAGACCCCAAAGGAACAAACAGTGCAACTTTCTCACTGGAAGAATGGGTTGAGAAGACTATTTATTCCTAAAATGTACTCACTTGAATTTCCTTCTGCTTCTCTAAGAGAACTGTGGAAAAAGTGCAAATGTTTTGTGCTTTGCCACTAAATATTTGTTTTCATTTCATGTCCCACAGGAATGGAGAGAAACAGCCATGTGGGCATGGAATGATGCACTCAGTATTTTTTGTGCAGTTGGCTCACAGACTTGTATATTGCCCATTGAAACACATGTTTATTCCTGCTGCTACAGAAAAATATTTTGTACAGTTTTTTATTTTATTAAAATATTTTAAATATTACTTCGTCTTTGTATGTGCTGTCATTCAGCAATAGCTGTGTGAAAAGAGCAGATTACTATTATTTTATATACAAAATGTGCTGTGGCAATGAGCATGCAGTATCACAGCGGAACATCCCTCCACACAGTGTTCCATAAACCCCATTATGAAGGAGAGCAGACTACTTCTGTAATGTATATTAACAAATGACTTGTCCTGAACTACTCACAACAATAATTACGTTAAATAAAAATGGACATCTAGCACCTGTCTGAGCACCACATAACTGCAAGGTGTTAGACAAGTTACATACAAAATATTACACCCCAGCATTTTACTGATATAGAAGTAATATGGGGAAAGGAGTTTTCATATGTACTACGACAGAACAAAAATTAAAAAATGTTGATGTAGATTTTGTAGTGATCAGCACATAATAGTGTGTGCTCATGAATTACTAATTAAAAAATAGTGCACTTTTAATTGCTACTGTTTATAGCTCCCAATGGGAAATTTTGAACTGTAATGAGGAATTTGGATTCCTTATTATCCTATGCCAGACAGCAACAAGCTGTTAGTAGTCTGTAGTCATTTCAGTGTAGATTTTCTAAAGGGTTGTGATAGGGAAAAATGATTTGGAAACCTTATTTGGGTCCTAAAATTTGATCTCAGTAATTAACTTTCTCCAAAATGGATGGATAAATGTCTTCTTTGGTGAAATTCGAAGCAAATTCTCTCTCTGATCATGATGCACTGTTAGTTAGGAAAATAACATAATGCTTTGCTGTATGGAAATCAGTTTGAGTAAATAATGATTATAGGACAAACATTTTTAAGAATAGTTTACAAGAGATGGATTATAATGAAATTTATAGTGAACCAAAAGCTAATATAAAATTTAATCTATTCCATGACAAATTCATATCATTCTTTGATAAATTCATATCATTCTTTGAAAATATCTTTACATATAAGCTAATCAGAAAGGACATTAAACAGCCATGTAAAAAAACCTTGGGAGATTAAAATATCTTCTTGGCAAGAACAAATATAGGCCCATCAGTAGTTGGGCACTGCAAAAACTATTCAAAATCACTAAGAACAGTTATTTTAAAAAATCAAGGAGCGTGCATATGATGTCAGAAATCACTAACTCCAACAACAGACTTAAGGCTGTAATGAATGTTGTGAAATGAGGGGCAGGACAGCTGGCCACAAAACAGAATCACATCACTCTTTAAATGAAGGAAAAGGCTGTAAATGATTCCTTAAATGTAATAGAAAATATAGGGACAAAAACAGTAAAATCGCAGCAGTAAGTTGAAGAAGTAACTCTTGTAAAATTCATTCATATAACTGTCACCAACTTTTCTTTCTGAAATGAAGAAAATCACATTCTCTCAAAAAGAAAACATCATCTGGACCTGATGATGCTTCTAATAGAGTGCTAAAGTTTTGTTCTCGTGTAATAAGCCCCGTTTTACATGAAATGTATATTGCATCACTTAGGGCAATTTTCCACAGAGATTGAAATATGCCATTGTTAAATCCAAATGGCTCTGAGCACTATGGGACTTAACTCCTGAGGTCATCAGTCGCCTAGAACTTAGAACTAACTAAACCTAACTAACCTAAGGACATCACACACATCCATGCCCGAGGCAGGATTCGAACCTGCAACCGTAGCTGTTGCTCGGCTCCAGACTAGCGCCTAGAACTGCACTGCCACTCCGGCCAGCATTGTTAAATCCCTCTAAGAAAGGTGACAGGATAGATGACAACAACTACAAACATGTTTCACTGTCATTATTTTTCAACACTTTTGAAAAGGTGATATATTATAGAATAGTGTCTCAACTGAGCAACAGTAACATTCTCAGTAATTCACTCTATTAAGAATGCCATTCACATAGTCACTAACAAAATTTTATGAACATTAAATACCACGATAGGGCTGGGGAATGAAAATTGCTGCTTGTGGGAGCATACAGGGACATAGTGGGGAGAGGTTAGGGCAAGGAGCAGAGGAGGAGATAAGTAGAAAGTCTGTGGTTGTTGGTAGGAAGGATTCAGGTGGTGCAGGCTGTGAAGCAGTCATTGAAGTGAAGATAGTTGTGTTGGGAGGCATGCTTAACAGCTGGGTGGTCCAGCTGTTTTGTGGCCAGTTCATCGGTGGCCATTCATGTTGACAGACAGCTTGTTGTTTGTCACGACCATGTAGAAAGCAGCACAGTGATTGCGAGTTACCTTGTAGATCGCATGTTTGTTTCCTTTTAGGGCAAAACAAACATGATCACATGACTGCTTTCACAGGTAGCCCTGCTTCGATGAGATAGGTGATGGTTGTGACCAGACTGGAGTAGATGTAAATGGTGGTGGGAGGATGTATGGGATAGGTCTTGCATCGGCATTTATTACAAGGATATTGACCATGAGGGAAGGGGTTGAGAACAGGGTAAAGTAGGGAGGGTTGAGGATATTGTGTGTGTGTGTGTGTGTGTGTGTGTGTGTGTGTGTGTGTGTAAGGTATACTGGTGTTTAAGTATTGGTGCCATAAGGAGGTCTAAATAATGTGGATTATTTCAAAGTGTGTGACTAGAGGATACTTTCACCAGCAGCAGTTCATGCATCTAAGTTTGCACCTCCACAGTCTCTTGCTACGATTACCACTGTAACACTCTAAATTGATTTTTATATTAACTTTCCTTTGAAGAGTGATACTTGCATCTTATTTCTTGAAGAAAAGGTTGAACCATCCAGCTCAATGATTAAGAGTGCAGTGTAATACACTCATACATAATGTTGCAGAGTTTTTGAAGCTTGCAGGCTATGGTATTTTCAGGTATCATTTTCAGGATGAAGCAATTTAAAAATGAATGTAACTGCCTATGTTTCCAGATGATACATTGGAAAAACTTTTATACAAATATATAGTGTTGTCACACATACACACGTGCAATAAGTCCACTCAGAATCATAGATAGGAAGAGACAAATAATTGAAGAATGAAAAATTTTATACTGGCTTAAGGAAACATTGTAATACAGGTATATGTTCCTTTCCTTTTGGACATACCTCTTTTAGGATGGGCATGTTTATCTGAAGACAGTGCAGGGCAAAGAAGCAATATACTTACTAAGCGACATATACTTTATGACTTAACCAAAATAAGACCTATCACAAAGGATAGTGGGTAGGACAGGACATTTCTTATTTCAAGTCACAAAATAAGGTAGTTGAAGCATTGATGGCGAATGTGATTCAGTTGCCCCTGTTCTGGGTGATACTGAGTCACAAGGGAAATGGTCAGATGGTGGGACTTTAGGAGGTGGTGGGTGACCAGAGAGATAAGACATGGGAGATTTGTTTCTATACAACATTGGGTTGATAATTTCAGTCTGTGAAGGCATCAGTGAGACCCTTGGTATGTTTCGAGAGGGGACTGCTTGTCCTAAAGGTGTAATGACGACAGGTGGCTAGGCTGTATGGAAAGGACTTTTTGGTCTGGAGTAGGTGCCACCTATCAAAGTGGAGGTAATTCTGGTGGTTGTTAAATTTGATATGGACAGAGGTATTGATGTGGCCATGTTCGAGGTGGAGATCAACATCAAGGAAGATGGCTTTTTGGGTTGAGGGGGGCCAGGTAAAGCAAATGGGGACCAGGTAAAATGAATGGGAGAGAAGGTGTTATGTCCTGGAGGAATGTGGATGGGGTGTCCTTAACTTTAATCCAGATCTCAAAGATGTCAATGAACGTGAAGCAGGTGAGGTATCTGGCATTCTGGGTGGTTGGGACGGATTTGTCTAGATGGCCTATGAATAGATTGTGCCATGCAGGTGCCCATTGCCATACTACAGATTTTTTTGAGAGTGAGTCTTTCAGTGTGTAGTAATTGTGGGTTAGGATGTAGTTGGTCATGGTGACAAGGAAGGAGGTTGTAGGTTTGGAGTCCGTTGGACATACGGAAAGGTAGTGTTCAATAATGGTAAGGCCATGAACATTAGGGATGTTAATGTAAAGAGATGTGGCATCAACAGTGACAAGAAGTTCACCATATAGTAAAGGAACAGGACATGGAGGGTTCATGGAGGAAGCAATTGGTGTCTTTTATGTTGGTGGGCCCCCCATGAACCATGGACCTTGCCGTTGGTGGGGAGGCTGGCGTGCCTCAGTGATACAGATGACCATACCGTAGGTGCAACCACAACGGAGGGGTATCTGTTGAGAGGCCAGACAAATGTGTGGTTCCTGAAGAGGGGCAGCAGCCTTTTTAGTAGTTGCAGGGGCAACAGTCTGGACGATTGACTGATCTGGCCTTGTAACACTAACCAAAACGGCCTTGCTGTGCTGGTACTGCTAACGGCTGAAAGCAATTAGAAACTACAGCCGTAATTTTTCCTGAGAGCATGCAGCTTTACTGTATGGTTAAATGATGATGGCATCCTCTTGGGTAAAATATTCCGGAGGTAAAATAGTCCCCCATTTGGATCTCCGGGCGGGGACTACTCAGGAGGACATCGTTATCAGGAGAAAGAAAACTGGCGTTCTGCGGATTGGAGCGTGGAATGTCAGATCCCTTAATCGGGCAGGTAGGTTAGAAAATTTAAAATGGGAAATGGATAGGTTGAAGTTAGATATAGTGGGAATTAGTGAAGTTTGGTGGCAGGAGGAACAAGACTTCTGGTCAGGTGAATACAGGCTTATAAATACAAAATCAAATAGGGGTAATGCAGGAGTAGGTTTAATAATGAATAAAAAATAGGAGTGCAGGTAAGCTACTAAAAAAAGCATAGTGAACGCATTATTGTGGCCAAGATAGACATGAAGCCCACGCCTACTACAGTAGTACAAGTTTATATGCCAACTAGCTCTGCAGATGATGAAGAAATTAATGAAATGTATGACGAGATAAAAGAAATTATTCAGGTAGTGAAGGGAGACGAAAATTTAATAGTCATGGGCGACTGGAATTCGAGAGTAGGAAAAGGGAGAGAAGGAAACATAGTGGGTGAATATGGATTGGGGGAGAGAAATGAAAGAGGAAGCCGTCTGGTAGAATTTTGCACAGAGCATAACTTAATCATAGCTAACACTTGTTTCAAGAATCATAAAAGGAGGTTGTACACATGGAAGAATCCTGGAAATACTAGAAGGTATCAGATATATTATATAATGGTAAGACAAGAGATTTAGGAACCAGGTATTAAATTGTAAGACATTTCTAGGGGCAGATGTGGACTCTGACCGCAATCTATTGGTTATGAACTGTAGATTAAAACTGAAGAAACTGCAGAAAGGTGGGAATTTAAGGAGATGGGACCTGGACAAACTGATTAAACCAGAGGTTGTACAGAGTTTCAGGGAGAGCATAAGGGAACAATTGTCACAAATGGGGGAAAGAAATAAAATAGAAGAAGAATGGGTAGCTCTGAGGGATGAAGTAGTGAAGGCAGCAGAGGATCAAGTAGGTAAAAAGACGAGGGCTAGTAGAAATCTTTGGGTAACAGAAGAAATATTGAATTTGATTAGAACTACTGACTGCCTTGGGAGAGACAGTCCTGACAAAACTCTACCATCTGGTGAGCAAGATGTATGAGACAGGCGAAATACCATCAGACTTCAAGAAGAATATAATAATTCCAATCCCAAAGAAAGCAGGTGTTGACAGATGTGAAAATTACCGAACAATTAGTTTAATAAGCCACAGCTGCAAAATACTAACACGAATTCTTTACAGACGAATGGAAAAACTAGTAGAAGCCGACCTTGGGGAAGATCAGTTTGGATTCCGTAGAAATATTGGAACATGTGAGGCAATACCGACCTTACGACTTACCTTAGAAGAAAGATTAAGGAAAGGCACCCCTATGTTTCTAGCATTTGCAGACTTAGAGAAAGCTTTTGACAATGGTGATTGGAATACTCTCTTTCAAATTCTGAAGGTGGCAGGGGTAAAATACAGGGAGTGAAAGGCTATTTACTATTTGTACAGAAACCAGATGGCAGTTATAAGAGTCGAGGGGCATGAAAGGGAAGCAGTGGTTGGGAAAGGAGTGAGACAGGGTTGTAGCCTCTCCCCGATGTTATTCAATCTGTATATTGAGCAAGCAGTAAAGGAAACAAAAGAAAAATTCGGAGTAGGTATTAAAATCCATGGAGAAGAAATAAAAACTTTGAGGTTCGCCGATGACATTGTAATTCTGTCAGAGACAGCAAAGGACTTGGAAGAGCAGTTGAATGGAATGGACAGTGTCTTGAAAGGAGGATATAAGATGAACATCAACAAAAACAAAACGAGGATAATGGAATGTAGTCGAATCAAGTCGGGTGATGCTGAGGGAATTAGATTAGAAAATGAGACACTTAAAGTAGTAAAGAAGTTTTGCTATTTGGGGAGCAAAATAACTGGTGATGGTCGAAGTAGAGAGGATATAAAATGTAGACTGGCAATGGCAAGGAAAGCGTTTCTGAAGAAGAGAAATTTGTTAACATCGAGTATAGATTTAAGTGTCAGGAAGTCATTTCTGAAAGTATTTGTATGGAGTATAGCCATGTATGGAAGTGAAACATGGACGATAAATAGTTTGGACAGGAAGAGAATAGAAGCTTTCGAAATGTGGTGCTACAGAAGAATGCTGAAGATTAGATGGGTAGATGACATAACTAATGAGGTGGTATTGAATAGAATTGGGGAGAAGAGGAGTTTATGGCACAACTTGACAAGAAGAAGGGACCGGTTGCTAGGACATGTTCTGAGGCATCAAGGGATCACAAATTTAGCATTAGAGGGCAGCGTGGAGGGTAAAAATCGTAGAGGGAGACCAAGAGATGAATACACAAAGCAGATTCAGAAGGATGTAGGTTGCAGTAAGTACTGCGAGATGAAGCAGCTTGCACAAGATAGAGTAGCATGGAGAGCTTCATCAAACCAGTCTCAGAACTGAAGACCACAACAACAAAAACAACAACAACAACAACATGTAGGTGGGCAGGGTTTGGGTAACAGGCTGAAGGTTTTGGTCTACAAGAGCAGAGATTCTCTGTGGCAGCACAGTAACTGGCCACAATTAGGTGAGGTGTCCTAAGGGGTTGGGTTTATTAGGAAGCATTTAGAAGGCTAGAAGCCAGCTGTGAGGAGAGGCACTCACAGGATAGGTTCTGAATGGGTCTAAGGATATGAGGAGAGACTAGAGATCCTGTTGCATTTCTGGAATGGAGTCACTGTGGCAGGATTTACAGATGAACAAATCCAATGGCTGGTAAAGGCCTTCTGCCAGGTAATCCAAACAGTTCAAAATGACAGTGGTGGAGCTGTTGTCAGCAGGTAGGAGTAAAAGATCAGTTTCAGTTTTTAGGTGGTGAGTGCAGTTATTTCTACAAATGTAAAGTTAGCTTGCATGTGGAGGAATTTGGTGAATAATGGTGAGGCAAGGTTTGAGATAATTAAATTCTGGAATGTTAACAGGATGTGATTTGGGGCATTGGAGGTAGATCACAGGTGGATGGAGGAGTGAACAGGGTTAACATTAGTTTTGGGTTGAGTCTCTTTGGTAGGATTGGTGACAAAAAGGAGTATACATTGAAGGGCCTGAGAGACAGCAAGAAGGTCTTTAACAACTACAGTATGATCGAATTTGGGAGTGGGGCAAAAGGTCAGACCTTTGCAAAGGACAGAGACTTCTGCGGGACTAAGGCTTTTGGAGGAAACGTTCAGGACACTTTCTCGAACCCGTTCAGGTTCTGGATTCTATGTGGTGATGGGAGTTAGTTTCTGAGGGTGTATTAAATGTAATACGTCTGCAAGACAGGATTTGTCATCTGTGAGCAACTGAATCATATTCTCCACCCGGGTTTCAAATACCTCTCGTCATGGCTTGAAATGAGGAATATCCTACCCTCTATCCTTCCCCACCCCTTCCATAGTGGTAGTCCACCTCCCGCCAAACCTACACTATATCCTTGTCCATCCCTACTCCACCCCTGCTCCAAACCACTTACTTCATGGCCCACATCCATAGATGCACGACCTCTCCCATACACCCTCCCACCACCACTTACTCCAGTCCAGCCACAAGTATCACCTATCCTGTCAATGCAGTCATGCAATCTACTACCTAGCTGCAACTACTAAGCAGCATTCTGTGTTTGCATGACAGCAAACAAGCCGTCTGTCTGCATGAATGTCCACCAGCAAATTGTGGCCAAGAGACAGCTGGCTCACCAATTGCTGAGCATGCTGTCCAACACAACATTCTTCATCAGTGTAGCTGGGAAATCTCCCTGCAATATAGCCTACATTCCTGTAACCCCCGGCCTCAGTCTTTGTTATCCACTGTCCTTCGCCCACCAATCTTCTAAAATGCACCTAGCTGCCCTACCCAGTCCCCACCATGTCCCAGTATACTCTCACAAGCAGCACTTCACTATCTTGCACCCGTACCCTGCAATCCCTCCACCTCCCCGCTCCGGCCTCTGCCTTACCCCATCATCAAAATTGCTTCTCCCATCATGTGCAGTTACTTGATTTTATGATTAGTTTTGACATTAACTAGCTGTCATTCTCAGATTTACAATGTACAGATAGATTAATGTTAATGTAGTAATTTGGATGATCATATAACAAGTATAGAGAAGGAATACCTCCCAGAAGTATAACTACACATAAGTCTCGTTGACATACTGAGAACATGCTCCAATTATAATAATGAAACTCCATACTGGTTTATCAAATATGTAAAAGCTACTAAATAAAACATCCATTGCATCAGTAAGGAGTACAGGAGTGTAATCAAGTACATCAATAAAGATGATGTTGACAACTCAGGAAGACTGAGCTAGTGCACTGTAGCGCCCATGTCAAGGAATTTCAAGCTTGTTCAGCTGGCGGTGCCACCATGCTAACTCAACAATGTGTACATAATTATATCAAAGATTGTGCTAGCCAACTATTTACATAAATTTCTTAAACTATATTACATAACAAAACCATGAAGAAGAACGAAGTTCCAATTGGACAGTAAACACTTACACGGCTCTCACCACAAAACAAGTACATAACCAGGCATAGGGTCAACCATATGACAGATACCTATGATTACAACCCCATGTACATATGTAGGTACTATATGTACATGATCGTAGGTTCATACCTAGATCATGAAAGAGACTAGAGATCCTGTTGCATTTCTGGAATGGAGTCACTGTGGCAGGATTTACAGATGAACAAATCCAATGGCTGGTAAAGGCCTTCTGCCAGGTAATCCATACACTAGTAAATGGAAGCATAAAATAATGCTTGGTACTAGAAACATAATTGGATACAACATGGGCCATAACATAGTTTGGACTTCATAACCATTACACTAACACAACAGCTAGCTAAGAGTGGATTCATAAGGAAAATTGTAAGTGGTACACCGCACTTTTGTACAAGAAATAACCTAAAAAAACCAACATCCTGGAGGGATATGAGGGAGGTGGGGAAAGGGTAAGTTAGAAAAAATACGAGGGCTATCCACAAAGTACATTACATTTTGGAATTAAAAATAAATAAAGGATTGGAAATTTTTTTATTATATGCAGATGAAAGCCACACTTAAATACTACTATTCTACATAGTTGCCATTTAAATTAAGGCACTTATCGTAGCGATGGGCGAGCTTGGAAATTCCTTAGTCGTAAAATTCGGCCGCCTGTGCCTTCAACCACGTGGTTACCTCTTCTTGAAGCTGTGCGTCGTCATCATAACGCTGCATAGCCAACCACTTCTTCATTGCTGGGAATAAGTGGAAGTCGCTCGGTGCCAGGTCGGGACTGTACGGCGGATGAGGAAACAACTCCCACTTAAAAGATTCGAGAACTTCACGAGTGGCATTTGCCGTGTGGGCCCGGGCGTTGTTGTGAATCAGCAAGATCTTTGAGCCCAACTTTCCCCTGCGCTTGTTTTGTATTGCTCATCTGAGGTTGTGCAGAGTTTGGCAATACCTTTGAGAGTTTATTGTAGTGCCTCTTTCCAGGAAATCCACAAAAATCACACCTTTTCTGTCCCAAAAGACAGTCGCCATCACCTTCCTTGCCGACGTTGTCTGCATGCATTTCTTGGGTTTTTAGGGGGAATTTGTGTGCCCCCACTGCATTGACTGCAATTTTGTCTCGCAGTTCACATGCTTAACTCATGTTTCGTTACCAGTAAAGATGCGATCGAGTAATGAGTCGCCACCTTTCTCGTAAGCGTCCAAAAACGTTAACGCTGCAGCCATTCGCTGATTTTTGTGAATCTCTGTCAAGATTTTTGGTATCCATCTTGCACAAGACTTGTGGTAACCAAGCTTTTCGGTAATGATTTTGTGCAACAAACTTCGTGAAATTTGTGGAAAACTCATAGAGAGTTCCGTTATTGTGAAATTACGGTTTTCAGGGAGCGCGGCATCAACTTTTTCGACAAGTTCGGCAGTCACTATGCTGGGTCTTCCACTTCGCTCTTGGTCGTGAACATTAGTTCAACCATTTTTAATTTTTATGACCCATTGATCCACTCCACCTTCAGTGATTATGTTGTCCCCATACACTTCACAAAGCTGCCGATAGATTTCTATCGGTGTACAGTTTCTTGCAGTCAGAAACCTTATTACAGCACGCACTTCACACTACGCGGCATTTTCAATTAATGCTGACATTTCAAACTGTCACAGTATCTCAACGGAGTACAGCACGAACCTCTCACTAGCACGGCAGGATGTCGGCTGAGCGGCGGAATGCCATGACACCAAGATGGCCGCGCTAGCCCCGCCCCTAATGGACACAAACAAAAACGTAATGTACTTTGTGGATAGCCCTCGTATGTATAAGAACAAGTGACATAATAAAACTGCAGACATGAACAGAGTTCGAACTGAAAGATGAACTCCAACACAGCTCAAAATATAACATTTGTGTCCACAGACGTAGGGTCATATAAATGTAGATATACATAATTATAGGCTCCAAACTAGAACAAAAGAGATTACTCTTGCTGTCAATGTACTGTGTGCATTGCTGTGCTTATGATATATCTAAAAATGTGTTCAGTAATAAAGAACGTTCATATGTTTTGATTTACCAGCTGTCAATTATGTAATGTAATAATTTCTGTATCCACATGACCCTATGTCCACTTTTTAGACAATTTTTGTTATATTTTGAGCTATGTCAATGTTCATTTTTGAGTTTGAAGTCTGCTCCTGTCTGTAGTTTCATTATTTGGCTTGTTCCTTTAACTTTGTTTTCTAATATACCCTTGCCCACCCCATTCTCAGGGTGTTGGTTTTTAGGTTTGTCCAGTTGTTTTGTTAGTTTCCACTTTATAACTGTTACACTAAGCTATGTGCCCGTGTTGTATCTAAGGATTTTCACAGTACCAAGCTATGTTTATATACTTCTATTTACTGGAGGTCAGTTACATAACGTAAGTCTCTTTTGCTCTAGATATGAACCAACCATCATGTATACTGGTATATAAAGAGAACTTATAGTTTAACGTTGTTACCACAATTTTCGAAAAGTTTATAACCGATTTACTGCAGATTTTTACACACTAATCAAATAAACATTCAGACAGACATAGGCTATATTGTTTTAATATATGTGACAAGTAAATATATATGGGGTGGTTCATTAGAAATGCCACAATTTGTAAGGTGATTCTATATGTGAAAGTAAACTGAAAAAATCCTATGAACATGTGTGCAATTTTTGAATGTTATGGAACTGGAATGGGTTGAAGACTACACACATCCATCCATGAATGAATATGAAGACAAGTGTGAATATTACTTATCAAAATGTTGTGTAGGCACTGTGGTGGATAGAATAATGGTGGGACAGATTACTGAGCCATCCTATGAGAGGTGTGGGGATTCTCCAACCGATGGTAGCACTGTGAAGTTGCACCAAGGCAACAGCTGTAAGCATACCTAGTGTGCAATCGTGGGTTGGTTCAGTGAGCAGTTATGGGGTACACAGCATGTCATACTCAAGTATTGTTTAATTAAGTAAGTCCGTTGCATCTGTGGATACTCACGTCTGCATACTGGTACTGCAGTGGCAGTACCTATGTGGCTGTGGCAGAATACCAGAGAGGTTTCCCTAATTGACAAACCCCCCTGTGCTACTGTATTTCCCAGGTTTTTTAAAAAATTACATGTATCTGAAACTCTACTCAGTATACACATAGCATTACAAAACAAGGCCGTCCAGTCACTTGAGGAAAGGGAATTTATTATTGCAAAGGTACAAAGGAATTAGCCACCAGCTTGATATTCTACTAATGAGAGTGTGGCATGTGTTACATTCAGATGACTTGTGCCCATTTCACATGCAGTCCATGCAGCATCTGCATCCAGGTGACTCAGTAAACAGATAACAATTTTGTGAATGGTTGGCTGAACACACAGGAGACCCGCAATGCACTTAATTTACAGAAGACACTACATTTACACACAATGGAATCATGAATACACACAATTCTCATATTTGGGTGGTGGAGAACCCATGACAGTAGAGAAACAAGATTCTGCGTTAAGTTCTCAGTGAGATTGTGGTGACGTACGATTGGTGTCCTCATGATAGGACCTGTGTTATTACAAAGTTGCACGACAGCTGCAGCATATGCACGTGGCCTCAACAGAAGACCTACATGCCCTTTTGGAAGGCATGACATTAGAGCAACAACAAAAACTGTACTTGTAGCATGATGGACCATCAATTCACTGTACCAGACAAGTATCTCAGTATCTGAGTAACACATTTCCTCAATGGTGGATTGACCATGGTGGACCCATTAACTGGCCCGCCATATCACCCATCATAACTCCATTAGACATCTGTTTGTGGGGTTGGTTAAAGGCGGATGTATATGCTATGAAGGTGAGTACTCATGAAGAATTTGTTATTTCCATACCTGACACTTTTGCTCGCATTAGAGCCTGCTGAGATGATGATTGACGTGCAACACAGCCCAGCCTTCAATGCGTTGAAAGTGCATTGAGTTGGGTGGGGGACTTCCTGAACACCTCTTGTAGGATGGATCAGTCACCTGTCCTACCAATATTCTGTCTACCACAGCACTTACACAGCATTTTGGTAAGTAATATTCATACTAGTATTCAACCAGCTCCAGTTCTGTAATGATCAAAAATCATACACGTTTGTAGGGCTTTTTTGGTTTATTTTCATATGTAGAATCACCTTACAAATTATGGGCGATTCCTCCTGAGTCACCCTGTATGTAATACGCAAGGGGGAAATGTTATTAGTAAATACCTCAGAAAGTTCTTGACCGATTTGTTTCAAATTTTTGCATTTTGCTCTAACAACTATTCAAACAGACATTGGCTGTATATTTTTGTAAATATATGTAATATATAAACATGTAGACAAGTATGTTCTGAGTAAGGTTTTAAGGGATGGGGAAGATCCCCCATGATTTAATAGCTGTGTTAGAAAAGCACTATGTAAACAAAGAGCATTTCATCTCAGATTACAGAGAAGTAAAAACCTATCTGACAAACAAAAGCTGAACAAAGTGGAACTGAGTATAAGGAGACAATTTTGAAAGTAAGACGATGTCAGCCAACCTGAGTAAAAACCCTAAGAGATTTTGGTCATGTGTAAAATCAGCAAGTGGGTCAAATCATCTATTCATTCTCTCAGCAACCACACTGGCACCAAAATGGAAGATAACAGAGAGAGAAGGCCAAAATACGAATCGGTCTTCTGAAGTTGCGGAAGATCATAACACTGTCCCTCCTTTTGTCATACAACTGATTGTGGAATTGAAAAGCAGCTGCAATCAATTAATAGTGGAAAGGTGTTAGGACCAGATGAGATACCTAGAAGATTCTATAAAGATTACACAAAAGAACTTGCTCCCCTTCCAGCAGTGAAAATTCATTCCAGTACTGGGTTTTATTAGTATGAAGGAATCATGTCCGCAGTACATTGATGGAAGCTGATGTGGAGTTACCTTTCTGGAAGTTATGTAATTTTTGTTATTCAGATAATATAGGTCCTTCTATATGATTGATACATGATCATTCAGATTATTAAATTAATGTCATTTTATCCATACACTGTAGATCTGAGAATCTGAGGATGACAGCTAGTTACAGTCAAAACTGGTCATGAAATAAACTATATCACATAAAGTGATCTTGGCTAATTAATAATAATCTGCTACTCAGCAGCACAAGAACTTATGTACTACATACCACAAACACTTGAAAGTGAAAAATCAATAAATGGGTGTTTCCTGAGATCTATCAAAAGCTTTTGATTCAATCAAAGCTCTGAGAAGAGCTAAGATTCTATGGAGTGAGAGGTAGTGCATTGAGTCCGATAAAATCCTACTCAGTGACCAGATGTTCAAAGTAGATATACTAGATGAGGAGAGTAATAAATACTACTCAGACATAGGGAAGATCCTAAACAAAGTGCCTAAGAAAAGCATCTTAGGCCACCACTGTTCTTATTATAATCATATATTAATTACCTTGCTGATCAAATCAAACTGAAATCCATACTATTTGCAGATAACACAAATATTTAAATTAAGGGGACACATCCAGAAGAAGTTAAACATGGAAGCTGGAAGTGTATTACATAGATTAAGTAACTGGTTTAGAAATAATAAACTAAAATTAAATTTAAAGAAAATCATGAGTTTTGAAAACAGTTAACTGAATAATGAGTTAGTGCAAAACAAGTATCAACTGAAATACAGCAAATTGCCAAATAAATAAAGTAAGTTCATTTGTGGGTGTCTGGGAAACTTGAGTCAGCCTGCAAAGGGGATCACTTACAAACACTCATGTGGCCTATCCAAAAATACTGCTCAGTTGTGTAGTAACCACACCAAATAGGACCAAAAGTGTGTATTGAACATATACAGAGGAGGGGAGCACAAATGGTCACAAATTTGTGTGGCCTTTGAGTTAGCATAATGGCTATGCTGAAAAAACTGACATGGTAGGCACTTAGATGTCAACTATTCCATAAAAGCCTGCTTACGAAGTTTCAAGAACCAGTAGGGACTCTTAGGAATACAATGAAACATTGTACATATTTCTCTTGTAGGAACTGCAGAGACAGTTACACTAATTGTAGCATGCACAGAGGCATTTAAACAATAATTCTTAGTATGTTCCACACTCAGATGGCGTGTAAAGACTCTGTAATAGGTGATGCAATTGAAAGCACTAACCACCGTGCATTTCACTGTGGTTTGTAGAGTATAGATGTAGGAAGTAATTTTATCAACTGTTTGAAATTGAAGCTCATATACAGCTGTGTAACAAGATTTATAACATTTTCTAGCCTGTAAAAGGGAAGAAAGTCTTGCATTTTTTGCCACAATTCCAAAAGTGTAACTGTTTGGAAATATTGCTTTGAATACATAATGCGTAGTGTTTTCATGAGAGCACTGATTGCTGGGAAAATAAGTACTTGCTTGAGGTGTTGTTCCTTTCTGAAGTGGCCAATAAGGAAAAGCTAGCTGTGGATTCCAGCAAATGGCAAGACTGGAATAAAATTTTTCTATAATTTCTTAAACAACAAATAAATATGAATATGAACAGTTACAACTGCAATAAACTTTCTTTTTGTATGAGGTTATTGGTTTGTCTGTTTTAGACCATTTTCAGACCTTACACAGAAATATGTATGTACAGTAGAATCAGAGGGATATAGTAATACATGAAATAAATCTTACGTAAGAAATTATATCCATGATGGTAGATGGTGGCGGTGAATGGAGTAGGCTCTACAGCTCCATGAACACTGACTACTGAGGACAGTGATGCAGCTGTTGCTTAAATAAGTGATGCTCTGCCCTCTGTACACCGAATTACATCAGCAGTAGCCAGTCAGGCATACAGGATGTCAAACAGTTGTCACAGTAAAGTATTTACAAAATGATCACACGAAAGCCAATAACAGATGAAGAAATAGGTGCCTTATGTTATATAAAGTAACTGCTATAAACAGCATTACATCAATCTGTAAAAAAATGTATATAAAAGAGAGAACCAATCAAAATCTGTTGTGAGAACATTGAAAGTCATCTGTGGGCATTTATCATAAACTCGTAAACTGTGTGGCGGCAAAGGTGATTTTATTACTCTTTTATTTCTCCAAGTAATAATTGTAACTTCATTCTTAATGATAATTTTGTGATTGTAAACAACTACAGTCACGGTATCATTTAACTTCTGACTGCTTATGCAATTGTTTTCAGTTTATGACTATTTACATGGGTCCATGATGTATTGTATCATAGTGCTGTAACCTGTATTTCTGTAAATCGGGGATTTTGTATGCCTATTTTATGGAATGCCTGTAAACAATTATGCAGTTTTTAAACTTCAGTTTCCTTATACCCATTGCTTTATGTCTATTATGACCTTGATGGGTAAATGAAACTTTGTGCAGTAGTTCTTTTGATGTGACTTACATATTTTTTCCTTTTTAATGCTTTAGGTATCATACTTTAGGTATCATACTTTATTTGATATCTTGTTAGTTACATGGTTAATGTCATCAGGGGATTTGACACACATTACAACAGTCATCCTGCTTGCATACTGATAGTTCTTAACAAAGAATCACTGTTGCACATTTGAAATTGGCTCCTGTGAAACGAGCACATTGTCACCTGCATGCCGCTTCAGTAATAAATAACGGTGTCGGTCAAGCAGTATTCCACTGGCATTACAATCTAAGAGGAATACACAATCACTCGCATGTGTTCCTAAAATGTCAACCTGCATGCCAGTACGTATTTGATATCCTCTCCTGGTGGATGGCACATATTGATATGACCACGCCGTCTCCATGGGAACCTTTAGCGTTGCCTAACCACCATATTTGCTGCCCCACAGTCTACAAATTTACAATAAATGCCCACAGATGGCTTTTCATGTTCTCACAACAGACTGGTTGGTTCTCTCTCTCTCTCTCTCTCTCTCTCTCTCTCTCTCTCTCTCTCTCTCTCTCTGTTTTTTGTGTGTGTGTGTGTGTGTGTGTGTGTGTGTTGATGTAATGCTGTTTCTAGCAGTTACTTTATATTATACAGGGTGTTACAAAAAGGTACGGCCAAACTTTCAGGAAACATTCCTCACACACAAAGAAAGAAAATATGTTATGTGGACATGTGTCCGGAAACGCTTACTTTCCATGTTAGAACTCATTTTATTACTGCTCTTCAAATCACATTAATCATGGAATGGAAACACACGGCAACAGAACGCACCAGCGTGACTTCAAACACTTTGTTACAGGAAATGTTTAAAATGTCCTCCGTTAGCGAGGATACATGCATCCACCCTCCGTCGCATGGAATCCCTGATGCAGCCCTGGAGAATGGCATATTGTATTACAGCCATCCACGATACGAGCACAAAGAGTCTCTACATTTGGTACCAGGGTTGCGTATACAAGAGCTTTCAAATGCCCCCATAAATGAAAGTCAAGAGGGTTGAGGTCAGGAGAGCGTGGAGGCCATGGAATTAGTCTGCCTCTACCAATCCATCGGTCACCGAATCTGTTGTTGAGAAGCGTACGAACACTTCGACTGAAATGTGCAGGAGCTCCATCGTGCATGAACCACATGTTGTGTTGTACTTGTAAAGGCACATGTTCTAGCAGCACAGGTAGAGTATCCCGTATGAAATCATGATTATGTGCTCCATTGAGCGTTCGTGGAAGTACATACTGATGAAACTAAAATGAGCTCTAACATGGAAATTAAATGTTTCTGGACACATGTCCACATAACATCTTTTCTTTATTTGTGTGTGTGAGGAATGTTTCCTGAAAGTTTGGCCGTACCTCTTTGTAACGCCCTGTACAAGCCACCTATTTCTTCATCTGTTGTTAGATTTTGTGTTACTATTTTGTATATTCTTTATTGTAACAACGTGATTGGCTATTACTGATGTAATTTGATATGCAGTGGGCGGAGCATTGTGGATTTAAACAACAGTTGCATCATTCTCCTCAGCAGTCAGCATTCAGCATTTGTGGAGTTATAGTGCCTGCTCCATTCACAGCCACTATCTTCCATCATGAGTATAATTTCTTATGTAAAATGTATTTCATATACTATACATACCTCTAATTCTATTTTACACACATATTTCAGTGTAAGGTCTGAAAATGGTCTAAAACAGGCCAAAACCAGTAACCTCATATAAAAAAAAGTTTATTGCAGTTGTGACTGTTCTTATTCATTTTTAAGAAATAAGTAAAGTGCTGTACTCGAGGGAGGCATGTTCTCAAAAATTAAAAATACTGAATACTACTAAAATTTGTGAGAAAATGTTAGCACAATGAATTGTTAAATATGTCAATTTTAGCATTATTTTGTCTTCACTTTATGACCAATCATTTTTAATATCTTACGGTATTTAAATAACTCAACAAATTTTTGACTGGAAACTGGATAATTTCATACAGTGTGAGGGAATATAGAATAGTTGTAGGTAAACAACTAGAATTCTCTCAGATACAGATTTATTCACACTTAGCTTCTACACAGATACAAGTCCGGAGGCTAACTCTGTTAGCGTCCAACATCCTGCCCAAAGCCCTCTCCAAGATAGCACACTTACGCACAGAACAAATATCGATATTTATGGCGCTCTACGCCAAATAGCCCCCCCCCTCCCCCCCCGCACAGTATGGAGTATGTCCCTGTGAATTGGGGGGGGGGGGGGGTTAGAAGTTAGGAAGGTAACGTACAGTTCCTCTGCGTCAGGCGGAAGCGGTCGACTGGTAGGAGACCGGGGGGTGAAGAAACCCGGTATGTCGACGGTGTAGTCAGCAAGCGACACCAGCGGCTGAAGACGACGTCCCGTCCTGGAGTGGAGGTGTAGCGCTTCGTCAGTCGGCAGGCGGAGAATCACCTTGCCAGAAGGCCTAACAAAGGCACGCAAATTGCCACACGCAGCACTTCTGCTCAATTTAAAGCAGCGCACCACATGAGGTTCTGCACTTCCTCCCTCAACATTGTCACACGCGAGTACCACACACACCGTATCGCCATCTACGACAACAGATAATTTATGTATGTCATCAGGATGCACATGTGTTGTGAATTCTTGGATGGCACCTGTACGAGCAATGATAGGGAGGTGTGGGAAAGCCATGGCAGGGGGAAGCATCTGCTAAGAGGGGGGTGGCCGGTGCACTGGACTGCGCCGGAGACAACCTCGGGCGATCAGCTGACAAACGAGAGAGCGTGACCGAAGGCAACAAGGAGCCAGTGTGGATTGAACGGCGTGACAAAGAGCTGTCACACGAAGATGGTAACACAGTGGTAGAATCCGAGTGGTTGGCAGTTCGACAGCGAGGGCTGTGAGGAGTGAAGTCCCGAAAAGATTGGTCACTCGAATTAGATGAATGCGGAGAAGGAGCAGTGCTCGGCAGAGAAGCACGCTGTGGAGAATCAATACCCGAATGCATGGTATGGGAAGATGGATGGCCGCTCGAAGCAGTAGTGGGAGAAATAGGGGCAGAATCAGGGAGGTTCACCTGAGGCTCAATGAAAGCTGGTTTCACTCGGTGGAGTGAGACCAGATCCATGTTATTCTCAGAGCATTTGACGCCCTTGTAAGGACCTGTGTAGGGCGACTGAAGTGGAGCTTTGACTGTGTCGTCTCTGAGAAACACATACTCACAAGAGTCTAGCGTGCGCGGTACGTACACGTGCGGAGGTGTATGAGCAGCCAGAGGTGTATGAGCAGCCGGAGGTGGCGGCTGAATTTTGCTGCAGTGCAGGCGCACCCACTCGAGAAGTGAAGGGAGTTCAGAGGGCCGTGGAAGTGGGGTGGGAGTGACTAATTCTCCAGGCAAAACCAGAGGTTGGCCATACACAAACTCGGCTACGGAACCCTTGAGGTCTTCTTTGAAAGTCGCACGAAGGCCAACAAGCACGAAGGGCAGTGCCTCTGTCCATAATGAGTCATGGCAACGCAGGGCAGACTTTAAGGTGCGATGCCATCGCTTGACAAGCCCATTGCTTTGGGGGTGGTATGCAGAAGTATGAATTTTGACACTACCACACATTTTACATAAGTCAGAGAAAACTGAAGACTCTTGTCGCCCCTGGTCAGTGGTGAGGTAAACAGATGAGCCAAATCTAGAGATCCACGAATCTAAGAATGCTCGACTTACTGTCTCAGAGGTAATGTTCAGAATAGGCACAGCCTCAGCCCACCGAGTCATCCTGTCAATAGCTGTAAACAAGTAACGGAAACCCTCGGAGTGGGGCAAAGGGCCTACGAGGTCGACAGGAACATGGTGAAACCGGCCTGGCGGTTGGGCAAAGCAGCCAAGGGGTGGAGAAGTGTGCCTGGAAACTTTGTTCTGTTGACGCACCGTGCATGCCCTTGCCCAAGACTGACAGTCACGGCGCATGTCTCTCCAGACAAACCGTTCAGCTACCAGACAGGTGGAAGCTTTGACACCGGGGTGTGCTAATGTGTGTAGTTTGTCAAAGACCTGGCGTTGAAGGGGCTTAGGAATGAATGGCCGTAACGTACCAGTCGATTCATCACACCACACTAAGTCAGATATGCCAGGGAAAGTAGAGCGTACCGGTTGGAGAGAGGAGCTGTGGTCCGAAATTAACTGCATGGTATCTGGGTCTGCCGATTGCAATCGAGGTAGGTCCGTTAAGTCAATTAAGGTTGTGACAACACCAACACGCGAGAGAAAATCAGCGACCAAATCGTCCGCTCCTCGTATGTAGCGAATGTCATTTGTAAATTGCAAGATGTAATCGATTTGACGAAAGTGTCATGGGGGCGGATCAGCCGCAGGATTTTTTATGGCAGGAACCAACGGCTTGTGATCAGTGAGCACATAGAAATCTCGTCCCTCAACATCAGTTCTGAAGTGTGTTATGCCCTCATAAGCTGCAAGTAATTCTCTGTCGAATGCTGAGTATTTCTTCTGCGCGTTGTTTAGCTTTTTTGAGAAAAACTGCAGGGGGGTCGTAACATCGTTGTATGTCTGACTCAGTACTGTGCTGATAGCATTGTCACTAGCGTCAGTAGTGATAAACACTGTGGCGTCCGCACGTGGGTGAGCAATAGTGACAGCAGAGGCCAACAGCTATTTGAGTTCATTAAATGCCTTGTCCATGTCTGGTGTCCATGGTACCTGGCGGGTGCCAGAAGTTTGTGGGCCAGCGAGAGCATCTGTGAGAGGAGTCTGCACCGCAGAAGCGGCTGGCAAATGTTTCCGGTAATAATTAACTGTTCCGATGAACCTGCATAATTCCCTATAGGTCTGAGGGTGTAACATCTCGAGAACAGGCTTGATCTTGTCCTGTGGTGGTGTCAGACCGTCCGATGACACAACATAACTGAGGAATGTGACGGATGACTGGTGCAATTGAGTCTTTTTATTGTTCAGTTCAATACCAGCAGCTGCTAAAATATCTGTCACGACTTGAACACGCTCCTCACTCTGTTCCAAAGTAGAAGCAGAAACCAATATGTCGTCCATGTATACGAAACAAAAGTCTAGATGGGATAAAGTTTGATTGATGAAACGCTACCACGTTTGGGGGGTCGTTTTTCAATCCAAACAGCATAAATTTGTATTGGAACAGCCCGAAGGGAGTGGTTATGGCTGTCTTTTCAATATCCTCCGGAGCCATAGGAATCTGATGAAATGCATGCTTACAGTCCAAAACAGAGAAGTACTTTGCATCTGCAAGTGCATGATTGAAGTCTGCAATGTGTGGGATCAGATATTTGTCAATGATGGTGCGGGCATTTAAACGCCTATAGTCTCTGACCATACGCCATGTACCGTCTTTCTTTTGGTCAAACAGGATAGGACTAGCCCAGCAACCGGAAGAAGGTTCAATTATTTCCTTTTGTAACAGATCATCCAATTGTTCTTTTGCAATTTTCATAAATTCCGGCTTGAGGCGGCGTGGGTGTTGCGATATGGGCGGCCCATTCGTTAGACGTAACCGATGAACTGTGCCATTAGTGACTACTGCAATACGTGGCGCGGCATGACAGTCAGATGTCTGTGAAGTGGAGCAGGCAGCGGCAGACGGGCAAAGCTGTGGCGCTGAGGGCACGGAAGTACAGGTGTGCCAACCGCTCGTAGGTTGCGTATAGGCCGCACACGTGTTAACATGGGCGAGGTTGGTACACTGGTTCTTGGTAGCGGGCCGTGCCGCTACGAGTGCTGTAGGCACGAGTGAGCGTGGCCAAACAGCAGACGGATGCTCGAACAGTGTGAGGATCGTAGTCAAAATGTGCATTCTCATTGACGTGGTAGCTCGGAGAGAAGCCACAAGTGCTTAAGTACACCGGTGAATGTCCATTATGCACACAGTATTCACTCGACCGTGAGTGGTGGGGCTGGTTGTAGATGTCGGAGTAATTACTGTCCAGCACAGAATTGTTGACTTGGTTAGAAGCAACACAAGGATCCCACACACGTCCGCTAGGATTCACACTCGGTGTGATATTTGCTGTTTGGCGAGCATTGAACACCTGTTGACTAGCCGGCGCGGAAGGATACACACATGGCAGGAACTGATTAGAGTTTGAATTTACTACTGGATTTTCCAAAGTAGCAAAACCTTGCTCGATGCCACGAACTGTATTGAATTGTGCATTCGACACAGGAGTAGGAATGTTCCGACCAACACTCTGTGGAGAACACGTGGGAAGGTCTAGGCTAACAAAGCCAGAGTCCACAACCGTTGGCAGTTGGAAGAAACTGGCGGCACTCGATGAATTCCACTGCATGTTCTGGCTGAGGGATTCTGAAGATTCTTGCGGCATGTCCACTACGACGGCAGGAGTGCTGGAGAGATGTTGCTGAAATCCGGGCGGCAGTGAATGCTGAAAGGCCATTGTCTGGAGCTGAACAAAGGCCCCTCGCGATCACGGAGAAACCCGACGCAGTAGGCACGTAAATAACCTTTGGGTGGTAACTCGGACGCGTATTACACAAAAAACGGGGTCACCAGTGAGGGAATATAAAATAGTTGTAGGTAAACAACTAGAATCCTCTCAGATACAGATTTATTCACACTTAGCTTCTACACAGATACAAGTCCAGAGGCTAACTCCGTTAGCGTCCAACATCCTGCCCAAAGCCCTCTCCTCCAAGATAGCCCACTTACGCACAGAACAAATATCTATATTTATGGCGCTCTACGCCACAAGTGTAATCTGAATTACTTTCTTAACTGAAGCTCATGCCTTTGACACTTACGGATATAGCATAACAATGACAAATTCATCTGACAGAAAATTATGCCTTTATTTTAAGTACATGTACTTGAGAATTATTATAGCTGTTAACAAATGCTGTGCTAACTGAACTCTGAAACTATCGCTAGGGCAAACAGTTGCCAATACAAAAACTAGCAGAAATAGCATGTTCATAATATATAAACAACTCTTCTATTGAAACCTGATGATGAAGTAAAACAATGTGCCTGACTGGGACTCAAATCTGGGACCTTTGCCTTTTGTGGGGAAATGCTCTGCCAGTAGAGATATCCAAGGACAACTCACAACCAGCCATCATAGCTTCATCTCTGCCAATACCTCTTCTACTACCATCTATACTTCATAGAAGTTCTCTTGCATACTTGATAGAGTTGTCACCACTGGAAGAACAGATGTTGCAGAGAAATAGCTTGGCCACAGTATAGGCGACTGTCTGCAGAATGAATTTTCACTATGCAGTGGAGCGTTTGCTGGTTTGGTGAACCTGTGAAGGCTCACATGAAACTTACTGATTTGATAATTATTTTGCACCCCCAAAGTGATACCCTGAGGACACTCGTGATAGGAATAGAGGTGTCTTACTATTTCAGATGGCATGGCAGTTGATGCAATGACATGTACACACATAGAATGGCATTTAGAACATTCAAAATTTTCTACACCGTTACTGGACTCAAAAAGTACAGCACTAGTATTCAAACTACTTGCATATGTCTCAATGGAATGCTTCTAGCAGGGCTCCTCTAAGATGATATTGTTGCAATACTTTGATTCATTTTACATACTAGTGCATTTTTGACTAGCACAGTTTATTTTAGGAACACAGAATGATACATTGCAGATGATTTTTATCAAGTGCCAAAAAAGGGCACATCCCTACTCTTCAGCGTCAAAGTATATATGTGACACCCACTGTAATGCTTTCACTCTCAAGATTATAAACAATGCAAACTTTGACAGTTACTGACATTTATATTTAATCTTGTAAGTTCAAAAATTTTTAAACCTTTATAATTTCCAGCTATGCGAGTTCATTGAAATGGCACGAGATTTTGATGTGTGTCACTCCCCTCATTTTCTGGCAAAGTGCTGAGCCATGTCTTTGTTATCCTTATATAGGCACTACATTTTGGTGGGCTGCCATTTCCTCTCACCCCAGAGTGGAGAAAAGAACCACACTCAAGTCCTGGTGTTGTTGGTTTGTCTCCATCTTGTGTACCATATGTGTGGTTCTTGGTTGGAAGAGCTCGCAGCAATTTGTGGCCAGTGTGTGTCCCAAGAAGGACTTAGTTTGTAGTCATCATCTCTGTTTGGTCCTAATTTTGATAGGTTCCTCTATCATGTTGTCCCAAAATCCATTGACCCTATACAGCACTCTCATTGATTCAGAAAATGGCTTTCTACCAAGCTGCGCTCAGTAACTGCCAATTTGTCTTTCTGCTCCAGGAAGACATATCTGCCATGCTCCAAGCAGTGCTCCTGAATGCAGCATTGTGTCTGCTCAGTGTCCTGCAGCCCAAATTCACATTGGGTACTATAGATGCCAGGCATGTGCAATTCCACAGGATCTTTTGTCAAGCCAACTAGATCTTTAAATCTTGTGCAATGGCCTAAATATTATTTTAAAATCATAATTCTTCTGGATATCTGTGATATTTGCTGCTGGTAGTCAACCTATGGCAGATACATTATCTGCTTGTCCTCTTGCTGCATTATTTTGGAGCTGCATGTTGTATGCATTGGCTTCTTAATTTGTGTGACACTATAGCCATTCCTATGGAAGGCTTCCATCAGGTGTTTTTGGGTAGTCAGGTTCTCCTGGTCACTTATGGTTTAAGCCCTGTGAAATAGACTCGTCAAAACAATCTATATTGGGCTGGGTGGAGGCAGTTAGATGCATGCAAATACAGATCTGTGTGCTTTGGTTTCCTGTACTCAGCCGCCTTAATGTGCCCTCTTGTTTCTTCCTTACTTGAATGTCTAGAAATGGGAGAAAAACCATCTTTCTCACCTCTGTGGTAAATTTTATATTTTTGTAGAGAGCACTGATTTGTCCAAGAAATTCATCAATGGCTTCCCTCCTTTGTGGCCACACAATGAAGGTGTCATTCACATTTCTGCAGAAGTGTTTGGGTTTGAAGTGTGTAGTCTCTACAGCCATTGTCTCAAAGCATTCTATATGCAGATTGGCTATTCCTGGTGCCAGGAGGAAACCCCATAGCCACTTCAACCACCTGCTCATAAAAATGCTTGCAGCACTGAAAATAACTGGTAGTGGGTGCATGTTGAAAACGTTTCTCCATCTGTGGCTCAGAATGTTGCAACATGGGCAGTTGGGTGAATAATGACATGACATGACACAACATCAAACTTCACCATAAGGTCATCTTATTTTTAGTTGAATGACCTTAAACTATTTCACAAATTCAAACAAATACTTCTCACGGTGGACAAAGAGCCCTAGTAAAAGCTTCAAAAAGTTTGCCAGATATTTGACTAGTCCATACGTTGATGAGCTAATGGTTTTACTAACAGATGAAGGGCCATTCCTTCCTTATGTACTTTTGACAGTCCATACAAAGTTGGTGATGCTGGTGCCTTACATTTTAGTGGTTTATCTTTTCCAGTAGCATATCAGCCTTCTTCAGAAGTGCCCCATGGCTGATACAGCCTTCATGAATACCTCCTATGCTGCATCCTGAAGGAGAATGCAGATTTTCTGTTGATACTCAATGGTACATAATAAAATTGCTCCCTATCAGCATGATACTGACATTATCCTCTTGCAGCGTGCTCTGTGTTGTGCTGCTGTGATGTTTGTTTTCAGTGTTTTTGTCATGCTATTGATCCTGCACATTTCTTGCTTTCTCTCTTTCACTGACTCTCTGGACAGACCAAGAATGGCCTCTTCCACACCACTAACAGTCTCTTGTTGTGGCATGGTTCTTGGAGTTGGTGCAGAATTAAGCCCTTTGCACAGCACTGGCGTTATTGCTGCATCTAGCTGTGGTGTATTGTTATAGCAGTCTTGGTGGGTGATGGAAGAGCCATTCTTTGGGTTTGTCAGGATGGCATTCAGCTGTCCTCAACTGGGCACAGAGGATTCAGTGGCGTGATGAGGATCTGCAGGAATCTGTTGAAGGTAATACTGACCGCAGCAGGACAGATAATGTTCAGGAAAACTCTTTATTGTTCATTAGCTAGTTCTGACATAGGTGCGCATCCTCACCTGTTCACAAGGACATCCATACAATAGTTTGTGGTGGTGATGGTGGTGGGGAAGGGGGTGGGGGATATGGTTGACCTGAGGGTATGGTGTATTTTTAATATTTTGGAGGACAGATGGTGACTAGCAAGTAGCCATAAAAAAGTTCCAGTTATGATTCTGTTAAAAACCTGACTTTTAACTCATTTTCTTGAAAGAAATAATTGTGACTACAGTACAGTTTTTCTTTCCCTGGGTGTTGGGTGGTGGGGGGGGAGGGGGGGAGGGATGGCCTCCCTGCCCCCTACCTCCCTGGCCCTGACCCGCAGCACCACCAACCAGCTGAGCCTAACATCTAATTTCTTCAGACCGTAGTGATTGTGCCTGTCACAGCTGGTGGTGTGTAGGTGAGGACTGTGATGATGAGGTGGGGTGGCATGATGACCCTAACTCTGGACTTGTCTGTCCAGTGGATTCTGGGAGGTCCAGCAGCCCAGAAGGTTTCTGGTTATGATCAATAGCTGAAACGTGCCTGGTGGCTAGATTGCTGTATGTAAATAATGTTGTGGTGACTGTTTGGCTGTCTCGCAACAAAGGCATGCACATGTGACAAAGTAAGTTGGAACTGTTCCATCTGCTATGATTTAAATTCCTGTAAATAACTAATTTCTTCCTTTTGCCTCATTTCTGAAATTTTATGCATTTTCTAAGTAGGTTACATGTGGGAGGGGTTTGAATATTTTAAAACATCAATTAAACCCTTTCCCACTTAGTTTTATTATTTGCAGTAAGGTTTTTGGTATGCTCAGTCTGAGGCTACTCTTGGTTTTAATGATTAATCAGTCAATTACAAAATATTCCTAAATGAAGGTTATAGTATATGTTGTAATAAGAAAAACATTGTGAGGTAATATGTATTTCTGGACACAGTGACACCACTAATTATAAAGCCTGCTAATTTAACTTTTCAATACCATATTGCAAATTTTGTGAAACTAATTAATTTGTTGGATAAGTAATATTTAGTTTCTGAAGTAGCTAAATTTTCCATTGCAGAGTTTGCTTTGGTAGCTGCTAAATTCTGACCTTTACCATTGTACTTTTGTTAAGCTAAATTGTATCCACTTGAGGACGTACTTCATTAAGTGTTTGAGTCATTAATTAAGATTTTTGAATAATGTACAATAAATGTCAGTATGGCACTTATACTAATTAAGTAAGGTATTCCTAGTGTGGATGCATAAATATTTCCATAATTTTTTCAGAATTCCTGGTTTGCCTTATTCTTCATAAACAAAAGCTTTTGTCAATAATTGTTGCCCATTTTGAGCAGCAAATGATTGTGGAGTTTCTGGAATAAGTTTGTTCATATGCCTATCCAGAAATAGTGAGGTGCCCCTTGCAGTCTGTGGTCTGTGTCCAATCCCGGCCGAGCTAACAAACATGTAACATTTATGTCAAGCCTGCTCCCAGTATTTGCTCACGCAGTAACTATTTGAAAGTTATTTGCAAAAACATGTACCAGTATCCACAAAAACTGATTAATACTGATTTCTAAAAGCTTTCTAGTGATTCCTGTAATGAAAATTAATGAATATTTTGCCTGAATGGTTGGTAGGATGTTTGGACAGTCATTGTCATTCGAACAAGCTATTGTTGAGCATGGTTACTTTCATTAGTGAGTGAGCAAAGTAAATTTTTGCATTGTATTTTTACGTGATAGATTACTACAAGATACTAACAAAGAGATAGAGGGGCTGGCCAGTACTTACCTCAGCTCAGTACAGCCGATAGATACACATAAAACAGAACTGAAAATTTACATTCCTAGCTTTCGGAACAAATGTTCCTTCATCGGGGAGGAGAGAGGGGAAAGAAAGGGAAGAAGGGAAAGGAGATTCAGTTACTCACAACCCAGGTTGTGAAGCAACAGGGAAAGGAAAATGGGAGGGTAGCAAGGATGGAGGCATGGTTGTCAGAGGGAAGCCAAAGATATTCTACTGTAAGTACTGCGCCAGCTTCAAACCAAAGAGGATGCATACAGAAGTAAAGAGGTATATAGTATAAAGATAAACACAACTATGTAGGATGAAAAGATGCATGAATGGCTAAAGAGGAAAGGGAAAGAGGAGAAAACTGAAGAGTGAATGGGAGTGAGGTTGTTTAACGTAGGTTCACTCCAGGGGGATGGCGGGATGAAAGGATGTGTTGGAGTGCAAGTTCCCATCTCCGCAGTTCAGAGGGACTGGTGTTGAGTGGGAGAAGCTAAATGGAACATACGGTGTAGCAGGTTCCTAGGTCCCTAGAATTATGCTGGAGGGCATGCTCCGCTACTGGGTATTGGGGATCTCCTAGGCGGACAGTTCGTCTGTGTCCGTTCATGCGCTCAGCCAGTTTAGTTGTTGTCATGCCGATGTAAAAGGCTGTGCAGTGCAGGCATGTCAGTTGATAAATGACATGTGTAGTTTCACACGTAGCCCTGCCTTGAATTGTGTATGTTTTACCAGTAGCGGGGCTGGAGTAGTAGGTGGTTGTGGGGGGATGCATGGGGCAAGTTTTGCAGTGGGGTCGGTTACAGGGGTAGGAACCGCTGGGTAGAGAAGGTAGTCTGGGAATATTGTAGGGTTTAACAGGAATGTTACGGAGGTTAGGGGGGCGACGAAAGGCAACTCTGGGTGGTGTGAGGAGAATTTTATCAAGGGATGATCTCATTTCAGGGGTTGACTTGAGAAATTCATATCCCTGGCGGAGTAATTTGTTGATGTTTTCGAGGCCAGGATAATATTGAGTGACAAGGGGGATGCTTCTGTGTGGTCTGGGGGTAGGAACATTGTTGTTGGATGGGGAGGAATGCACTGATCGGGAACTCTGTTTGTGGACAAGGTCTGCAGGATAGTTGCGGGAGAGGAAAGCACTGGTCAGGTTATTGGTGTAATTGCTGAGGGATTCGTCTCTTGAGCAGATACGTTTGCCACGAATACCTAGGCTGTAGGGAAGGGAGCGTTTGATGTGGAAAGGATGGCAGCTATCAAAGTGAAGGTACTGTTGTTTGTTTGTGGGTTTGATATGGACAGAGGTGTGGATGTGAGCTTCAACAAGATGAAGGTCAACATCCAGGAAGGTTGCTTGGGTTTTGGAGAAGGACCAGGTGAAATTCAGATTCGAAAAGGAGTTGAGGTTATGGAGGAAATTAAGGAGTGTTTCTTCATCATGAGTCCAGACCACAAAGATGTCATCTATAAACCTATACCAGGCCAGGGGAAGCAGCTGTTGGGTCTTCAGGAAAGCCTCCTCCATGCGGCCCTTGAAGAGGTTGGCATAGGACGGAGCCATCCTGGTTCCCATGGCCGTTCCCCTGATTTGTTTGTAGGTCTGGCCTTCAAAAGTGAAGTAATTATGGGTGAGGATGAAGTTGGTAAGTGTGATAAGGAACGAGGTTTTTGGAAGATCTTCGGGTGGGCGTTGGGAGAGGTAGTGCTCAAGGGCAGAGAGACCATGGGAATGTGGGATGTTTGTGTAAAGAGATGTAGCATCTATGGTGACAAGAAAGGTTTCAGGTGGGAGAGGAGTGGGAATGGATTTGAGCCATTCTAGGAAGTGGTTTGTGTCTTTGATGTAGGATGGGAGTCTGCGGGTGATAGGTTGTAGGTGCTGGTCTACCAGAGCTGAGATACGTTCGGTTGGGGCTTTGAAGCCCGCTACAATGGGATGGCCAGGATGGTTCTCTTTGTGGATTTTGGGTAATAGGTAGAAGGTAGGGGTACGTGGCTCAGGTGGAGTGAGTAAGTCTATGGAAGCCGTTGTGAGGCCTTGTGAGGGACCTTGGATTTTTAGGATTTTTTGCAGCTCAGTCTGGATGGAGGGAATGGGGTCCTGGGTAACAGCTTTGTAGGTTGAGGTGTCAGAGAGTTGACGCAGTCCTTCTGCCACATACTCCACACGGTCAAGTACGACAGTAGTGGAGCCTTTATCCGCCGGGAGGATGACAATGGAGCGGTCTATTTTCAGCTCCTTAATGGCACGGGATTCAGCTGGGGTGATGTTGGGGGTTGTCGGGATGTTCTTCAAGAAGGACTGGGAGGCAACACTGGATGTGAGGAATTCCTGAAATGTCTGCAAGGGATGGTTTTGGGGGAGGGGAGGAGGATCCCTTTGAGAAGGCAGTCGGAACTGTTCTAGACAGGGTTCAACACTGGGTCTAGTATTTGGGGGCTGTGTTTGGGTAGTGAAGTGATATTTCCAGTTGAGGTTCCGGGTGAATGAGAGGAGATCTTTACCCAGGGCAGTGTGGTTGAATTTAGGTGTGGGGCTAAAGGTTAAGCCTTTTGATAGAACAGATGTGTCTGGAGGAGAGAGGGATCTGGATGAGAGGTTTAGGACTGAATTGGGACTGGTGATATGTGGCATTTGACTGTGGTTATAGTTGAGATTTGGTCTGTGTGGGGTATGTGCTGTGATGGGGAGATTGAGTAGGGTGGCTAGGCTAGGTTTATTGGCTATGAGGGGGGTTTGTTGAAGGTTCTGTTGTGGTTGGTGTTTGTGAGGGATAGGGAGAGGGACTCCACTTCTTAGGCGTTGCACTAGCACTGTGGATAGTTTTTTCAGGTGGTGTGTGGCATGGAACTCAAGTTTGCAGCTGGCTTCTAGGATTATGTTCCTGAGTGTGTTTCCGAGCAAGGGTTTGAGAGGTGGAGGACTTTGAAGAGAGATAGGAGCTGTTGGGAGTGGTGGTTACATGAAGTAGTGTAGAGATTCAGGACAAGTTGGGTAAGGGCTAAGGATTGAAGGTTCTGGAAGTCCAGGAGAGACTGGTGGAAGGAGGAATTGCACCCGGAGATGGGAACTTTTAAGGTAAGCCCTTTAGGAGTAATTCCAAAGGTTAAGCAGGACCGGAGAAAAAGTATGTGGGATTGCAGTTTGGCTACGGTGAATGCATGTTTCTGGAACGAATGTAAATAATGTGGTATAGGATTAGGGTAAATAGTGGGTAACTGGTGGGTAGGGAAATTAAATAACTAAAGTTGAAATAGTAATCATAAGAAGGAATAAAACACGGAGGGAAGGACGAGAAGGAAAGAAATTGTGTTGGTAATTACACAAAAAATGGGGTCACCAGTGAGGGAATATAAAATAGTTGTAGGTAAACAACTAGAATTCTCTCAGATACAGATTTATTCACACTTAGCTTCTACACAGATACAAGTCCAGAGGCTAACTCCGTTAGCGTCCAACATCCTGCCCAAAGCCCTCTCCTCCAAGATAGCCCACTTACGCACAGAACAAATATCTATATTTATGGCGCTCTACGCCACAAGTGTAATCTGAATTACTTTCTTAACTGAAGCTCATGCCTTTGACACTTACGGATATAGCATAACAATGACAAATTCATCTGACAGAAAATTATGCCTTTATTTTAAGTACATGTACTTGAGAATTATTATAGCTGTTAACAAATGCTGTGCTAACTGAACTCTGAAACTATCGCTAGGGCAAACAGTTGCCAATACAAAAACTAGCAGAAATAGCATGTTCATAATATATAAACAACTCTCCCAACGCCCACCCGAAGATCTTCCAAAAACCTCGTTCCTTATCACACTTACCAACTTCATCCTCACCCATAATTACTTCACTTTTGAAGGCCAGACCTACAAACAAATCAGGGGAACGGCCATGGGAACCAGGATGGCTCCATCCTATGCCAACCTCTTCAAGGGCCGCATGGAGGAGGCTTTCCTGAAGACCCAACAGCTGCTTCCCCTGGCCTGGTATAGGTTTATAGATGACATCTTTGTGGTCTGGACTCATGATGAAGAAACACTCCTTAATTTCCTCCATAACCTCAACTCCTTTTCGAATCTGAATTTCACCTGGTCCTTCTCCAAAACCCAAGCAACCTTCCTGGATGTTGACCTTCATCTTGTTGAAGCTCACATCCACACCTCTGTCCATATCAAACCCACAAACAAACAACAGTACCTTCACTTTGATAGCTGCCATCCTTTCCACATCAAACGCTCCCTTCCCTACAGCCTAGGTATTCGTGGCAAACTTATCTGCTCAAGAGACGAATCCCTCAGCAATTACACCAATAACCTGACCAGTGCTTTCCTCTCCCGCAACTATCCTGCAGACCTTGTCCACAAACAGAGTTCCCGATCAGTGCATTCCTCCCCATCCAACAACAATGTTCCTACCCCCAGACCACACAGAAGCATCCCCCTTGTCACTCAATATTATCCTGGCCTCGAAAACATCAACAAATTACTCCGCCAGGAATATGACTTTCTCAAGTCAACCCCTGAAATGAGATCATCCCTTGATAAAATTCTCCCCACACCACCCAGAGTTGCCTTTCGTCGCCCCCCTAACCTCCGTAACATTCCTGTTAAACCCTACAATATTCCCAGACTACCTTCTCTACCCAGCGGTTCCTACCCCTGTAACCGACCCCACTGCAAAACTTGCCCCATGCATCCCCCCACAACCACCTACTCCAGCCCCGCTACTGGTAAAACATACACAATTCAAGGCAGGGCTATGTGTGAAACTACACATGTCATTTATCAACTGACATGCCTGCACTGCACAGCCTTTTACATCGGCATGACAACAACTAAACTGGCTGAGTGCATGAACGGACACAGACGAACTGTCCGCCTAGGAGATCCCCAATACCCAGTAGCGGAGCATGCCCTCCAGCATAATTCTAGGGACCTAGGAACCTGCTACACCGTATGTTCCATTTAGCTTCTCCCACCCAACACCAGTCCCTCTGAACTGCGGAGATGGGAACTTGCACTCCAACACATCCTTTCATCCCGCCATCCCCCTGGAGTGAACCTACGTTAAACAACCTCACTCCCATTCACTCTTCAGTTTTCTCCTCTTTCCCTTTCCTCTTTAGCCATTCATGCATCTTTTCATCCTACATAGTTGTGTTTATCTTTATACTATATACCTCTTTACTTCTGTATGCATCCTCTTTGGTTTGAAGCTGGCGCAGTACTTACAGTAGAATATCTTTGGCTTCCCTCTGACAACCATGCCTCCATCCTTGCTACCCTCCCATTTTCCTTTCCCTGTTGCTTCATAACCTGGGTTGTGAGTAACTGAATCTCCTTTCCCTTCTTCCCTTTCTTTCCCCTCTCTCCTCCCCGATGAAGGAACATTTGTTCCGAAAGCTAGGAATGTAAATTTTCAGTTCTGTTTTATGTGTATCTATTGGCTGTACTGAGCTGAGGTAAGAACTGGCCAGCCCCTCTCTCTCTTTGTTAGTATTTGTTTCACATCTTTATATGAGATTTTCCATTAATCATTACTACAAGATAGTACTTTAATGTGAACTGTGATGTTTAGTAAATATGATCTGCATGAGCTGCGTTCTGTGCTATCCATGATATGTGGTTAGTATTTATGGGACATTGTTTCAGTAACTTGTACTTCAGTAATTTATCTGAGTGATTCTCCAAAATTGTAGTGTTGTTCTCATTTTTTAATTTTTAGTTTTATTTTTTTATTATGATTTTTTTAGCAATTAGCATCAAATACTGAACAAGATTTTTAGCTTCAAGACAACAGTGTGATATGTTCCTGGGGAGGCAATTAGGTTGGAGAAAACCAGGTTGGCGGCTAACACGCTGCTGATCATCATATGTTGTCATAACATGTGGGTGTTTTGCATGTTGGGTGTGACATCAACTGCATGCCTTCAGGATGGTAATTGCAATATCATATCTAGAATTTCCTAGGCGCCATCATTTCCTCATCCATACTGCACTCTACCTCCTCTCTACAGAGAAATTCAGCCCTTGGATTTGGCTTGGCCCTGCTCTGATAAAAGCTAGCTAGAACAGACACATGGATACAATTAGGAATATCTGGTATTTTGTCATTTGTATAGTTCAGTTACTGGCTGGTTCTGTAAACTATGCCAAGTCCTGTGAAGAGACATGAGGATAGCTAACATATTTTGCTACACTTTAATTCTGAGAGTGTAAATACACTTGGATCCATTTTTATGTAATCCACGCACCACTTCATACAGGACTCACTAGGCTTTCTCATTCAATCTCTAGACAAACGTAGTCCATAAAATACCTAGTCTACTACATTCCTTGTCATTTCAGCAGAAGTTTTAAACCATCTCTTAGTGATAGGATTTTAGGATTCTGGGATGTTTCCCACGATTACACAATTTCCACACCAAAGTTCTGCTTAACCCATCTAAAATTACAGACTTACATACCTGCTCATTCCCATGGCTTATCCCCCTTAAATCTGTACCTAGCTTCGTCAACATATCACTCATATTCACCAACATATTCATCCTATCCCCCATGTTAAACATCATCCTCTTGGCCTGTTTCGTTTTATCACTATGTTGTGAAATCTGCCACTTAAAGTATAAGCACAAAAAATTGCAAGATGATCTTAAACATTAAATGTTTACAAGAATGGATTCATGATAAAGTCATTAAAGTTACAATACTGATCATAATGCCTGGAGTACTATGGTTCAAATCTTACAACTTTCCCTGTCATCTGAGAGAGACCCATTCAGTGTATTGTGCTTCATCAGCTCTGTGATACCACTAACACATTTATTTAGCAACAGCTGTCCTACAATCTTTAACATGTACAACCTATTTTCAACTCATATTGTGCAACTAAAACATTCTCCTGATATTTTACTGAAACTTGATGTTTCCTTCCACTATGACTCCCATTGCTTTTTACAGTGATAACAGAAGTTATTTTTGTAGATTCTTTGCTATAATACCAACTGAAATTCAAGGGACCAGAAGCAGTACAATGATGACATTATGACAAGTGGCCCATTTCACACCTTTGTGGTACCTTAGTACCCTATTACTATGTTTTGACTCAGCATGACAAGTGGCCTATTCCACACCTTTGTGGTACCTTAGTACCCTATTACTATGTTTTGACTCGGTATTCCATTATAAGACACAAATCTCAAACATACTGCACTACTGCAACACTGATCTATTTTTTTATTCTCTTGTCAGCACTGCCCGTGTGTTTCAGTTCCCTCACAACAGAGTAGAATCAACAGAGAAGTAGTAATGCAGTGCAGAAATGGAAAGGAAAAGAGGACCTCTGCATATGACTTGGGCACTGTGGACGTCAAACTACATACCTGCTAGTGTAGACCCCTGGAGGACTCTAAATTTATGAGGATCGTTCCGAAAATAATGCCTCATATTTTTATTCAGAGAAACTACAGCAGATACATAAATCACAACAGCACAGCTAAACAGGGCAATGTTTCAGCTACAGACTGCCATTTTTCCACATAGTCACCAATATTTATTTCTCACTTTTATGAATGATGAACCAGAGCCCACACACTGCACATGTAAATATTGGAACCAGCTGAGGCTAACCATTCCTTACAGCTTTGACAACAGTGTCTGACTCTTGAAAATGTTTGCCACATAGTCCATCTTTCAGAGGCCCAAAGAGATGGAGGACTGAAGGCATGAAATTGGGACTGTACGGTGGATGTGGGTCCTGGTGTTTTCATGTTGCAGGTGAAAATTAGTCTTCTTCTCTGGCACTACCTTGGAAATTCGGGCTTTCAGCTTAGTCAGTGATGTGTTGTAGCTTGCTGAATTGATAGTTTATCCAGGCTCCAGGGCATCCAAAAGAACCACACCCTGGCTGTCCCAGAAGATTGCGCACATCACTTTGCTTGCAGATGGCTGTCTCTTGAATTTCTTCTTTGACAGAGAATTCGCATGTCACCATTTCATGGACTATCTTTTGGATTCTGGCTTGTAGTAGTGACGCCATGTCTCATCTCTGGTGATAATTCTGTTCAGAAAATTGTCACCTTAAACTCCATATTGGTCCGGCAGGTCCTGACAAATTTCCATTTGACGAGTTTTTTGTTCTACTGTAAGCATCTGCAGGACCCATTTTGCACAGACTTTGTGATAACCTAGATGTTCCAACATCGTTTTGAAGGTATTACAGCCTATATTTAGCTTTGCACACAATTCTCTGTTTGTTATCCACTGATAAGCACATATGAGTTGGTCAAGACAGTCTTCACTGGGAGGGGTGACAGCTGTGTAGGGTTGACTGGGCCATGGCTTGTCATGCACACACTTTTCACTACCTTCACATTGCTCACATCTATTGTGTCAACTCCATACACCCTTAGCATGCGTCAATGGATTTCAGTTGGCACAATTTCTTCAGCAGGGAGGAATAAAATCACACATCGCTGGTTTATATGCCCATCCATATCAGACACCATTTTGGAACACTCCTTTGCTGATGTAACTGGTGTCAACTACTGCAGAACAATGGAACCACCTGCAAATGAAAGAGGAAGGTTCAAGGATTAGCACTACACCATCAACATCTGGTACAGCCATCCAAAGTCATCACAAAAAAAGAGGCATTACTTTCGGAACGACCCTCATATAACATAATGGACAACAATAAATTAAGTCTACACTCTCTTACCATTTATGCTCATCTAAACTTTCTCAGTATCAATAGTTTGCCACATCTTAGCCATGAATTTTATCAACATATGTGGAGTAAAGCTCTCTTTCTTAGCATGTCCAATGTACTACATCATGCAATTTAATACATGAGCCACAGTACCTGACAGGTTACACTGAGAGCATATAACTTATTTCATAGGATCATTCCTTAGACCCTTCCCTGGTACCGCAGTCACATCATATTCCTGACATAATTATGACATATCAATAGGACAGAGGGAAGAGGACAGACAGACAGACCCAAGAACAATACAGTCAAGGAACCCACAAGGAACTGCAAAACACATATTCTGCTACTCTTGATACTATTGACAATGATAGTAGCTCATCTTTGTTGATTCGTGGCATGCTGCTTCAGGATGATACGAGGGTAATCCCAAAAGTAAGGTCTCCTATTTTTTTATAAGTACATAGACATGTTTATTTCTACAATGGTTTTCATCAGTTTACAGCTTGAACATTTAGCTATTTTTCGACATAATCACCATTTCTGTTGATGCATTTTTGTAGAAACTGTGGCAGTTTTTGTATGCCAATGTCACACCAGCTCGCCACCATTCTGTTCAGAAAGTTATGAACCTCTTCTTTCACCTCTTCATCGGAGCTGAATCACTGGGACCACAATTAATGCTGACAGGCACTGTGAGACTCTGAAAAAATTCAAACGAGCAATTCAGCACCGGAGAAGAGGAATGTTGAGCAAGGGCATACACATTCTCCATGACAACGCTCGTCCACACCTCGCTCAGCAAACCATTGCTCTCCTGCAACGGTTTCAGTGGAACATAACCACCCACCCACCTTGGCACCCAGTGACTATCACCTGCTCCCTAGGTTAAAAGAACATTTGGCGGGAAAGCGATTCAGCTCTGACGACGAGGTGAAAGAAGAGGTTCATAACTTTCTGAACATCATGGTGGTGAGCTGATATGACATAGGCAAACAAAAACTGCCACGGCATCTACAAAAATGCATTGACAGAAATGGTGATTATGTCGAAAAATAGCTAAATGTTCAAGCTGTAAACTGATTAAACCATTGTAGAAATAAACAGGACTATGTACTTATAAAAAAAAATAGGAGACCTTTCTTTTGGGATTACCCTCATACATCTGCAACTGTATATTATTGAGGAAAATTTGCTAAGTTTTTATTTTGTCTGTCTCAAATGCATGAATATATAGTATTGTTGGTGCAGTGGTTATCGGTTTTGGACTGACTTGCCCATTCTCAAACCACACCTAAAAATGGCAAGGTGCATGTGATAGAGAAATATTTACATATGGTTGGCAAGTCCATATTATAAGCACTTAACTGATTATAGACACACCTTGTTATTAATTGTAACTAATACTTGTCAAATGGATCTGCAGACGGAATGTAAATATTTCTGTATAATATGTATTTTGTAAATTTTAAGTGTATGGTTTAAGAATGGGCAAGTCAATCTTAAACTGGTAAAAAAAAGAGCTCATCTGCCAGTCATGTTGCTGATACTATCTGTAGAGGCCTTGGGTGTGTTGATCTCAACAGTGAGTGGAAAGGAGCCATTCTGTGAGTTTATCAGGATGATATTCAGCGCTCCCAAGTAGTGGGCTTGATGGGTTGTCAAGTGCAGGGAAACTCTTTAGTGTTCATCAGCTAGATCAGATGCAGGTTCCCACCTTTGTCTAGTGACACAGCCTGGTGTCAAGCCATGTACCTTTGTATCAGTGTAGCGACAGTGGACATCCATCTCTGAAGGCTAAGCATACTGCTAGGAGTCAATGGGCTGACTAGGAACTGAGTGGCACTAGAGGCCAGCTGATGCTAACACAGCACAATGGTTCTGTGGGCAGGAAGCAGCCAAAGAGCTAAGAAGCTTAATTTTCTGATCTGTAGCTTCTGTGGCAGTTTGACACTGCAAAGTAATTTTTCCCTGTAGAGATCCTTGATATTATCTTCTAAGAGTAGTTACCCTCAGTAGCTGTTCTTTTTTATATCAGTCTTCCTGAAATTATATCACTTAGCAACCTCAACATACTTAAAGATTAACTTGATATCTTCTCACATCTATTGATATGTAACACTTTGACATGATTATCTTCTTCTGATTTACTTATATAATTCACATTTACATCTACAACTGTACTCTGCAAACCACAGTGAGATGCAGGGCAGGGCAGGGCTGGGGTGGCCGAGTGGCTCTAGGCGCTACAGTCTGGAACCGCGCGACCGCTACGGTCGCAGGTTCGAATCCTGCCTCGGGCATGGATGTGTGTGACGTCCTTAGGTTAGTTAGGTTTAAGTAGTTCTAAGTTCTAGGGGACTGATGACCTCAGAAGTTAAGTCCCATAGTGCTCAGAGCCATTTGAACCATTTTTTTGTGGGCAGGCCTTAACATACAGTTAACAAATCTTAACATTAGCAGCATATTTACTGAACAATTTTGTCTTCAAACTTGGTACCAAAGTCACTGCATGTATTAGATGTTCACAAAGTAATCGCAAAGAGAATCATAACAAATTTGTAAACTTCAAATGGTATCATTTAGTTGACTGATGACATATTTTTGATTGGGAGTGACCATAAGTTGTTAACCATTAAGCTATAAGGAGTGGACTGACTGAGACTAGTTCACAAAAGGATTTACACATGGATATCTGCAGTTCAGCTACTGGGTGCTGACTGACTTGCTACATAATGTTAAAGAGATGAGGACAAACTACAGACTGACTGAATAATTGTACTGCAAATCTACTTAAGATTTATGCACAAATAATAAAAAAACTCTGTTATTATGTTTTAATTTATAATTGGAAAGCTAACAAAATTGGTTGATAATGAAATACAAGAAGCCAAGGTGTAATCTGGTTTAACTGTTGGTGAAATAACTGCAATGTATACTCCTGTGAGGATTCAAATATCTACAAAAAAGGGCTAAATATGAAATTTTTTCATTGAATAATTAGTAGAGTAGCATGTTTCCCTAGTGCAAGAGGGTATATTTTAGTCATAAAAATTTGCGCTGCAAAACTATGTAACTGAATTTTGGAAATGAGCACCAGCTGAAAATGGAGCATTCTGGAGAAATAGTATTTTGATTATAAATAACTTTTGAAATAGGAGGTTTTTGGGAAAAGTAAGCTGTTTATTGAGAAGAGGGGCACAAGAGCTTTAACATGAGATATAACACTTCAGTCAGAACTACTTATTAGCTTACTGTGAATGCTATCTTCACATGTATCTGGAGTATCTTAAATTATGGGAATGATTGTTTGAATGGCTCTGTTCGTGCAATAATTATTCTAATCTTATCATTACAATCCCTATGTGAGTGGTAGACAGGGTGTTGTACATCCCTAGAGCCATGATTTAAAGCCTGTTCTTGAAACTTTGTTAATAAACTTCCTTGCGATGGTTTACATCTGTCTTCAAGACTCTGCCAGTTCAGTTGCTTCACTATCTCTGTGACACTCTCCCATGGATTAAACAAGCCTGTAACCATTAATGCTATCCTCCTCTGTATGTGTTCAATATCCCCCGATAGTTCCACACACTTGAGAAACATTCTAGAACCGGTCTCATGAGTGATTTTATTCTACCAATAAACCGAAGTCTACCACCTGCTTTATTCATGCCTGTAACCTATGTGATTATTCCATTTCATATCCCTTATAACTGTTACACCCACGTATCTGTGTGAGTTGGCCAATTCCGACAGTGCTTATTCATATTAAAGTCACAGAATACTATGTTTTCTTCGTTTTGTGGAGTGCAAAATGTTACATTTAAGAACATTTAGAGCATGTTGCCAACCTCTGCACCATGTTGAATTCTTATCAAGACCTGACAATATTTATGCACAGATATTACTTCATTATAGATAACTGCATCACCTGCAAAAAGCCTGATTTTACTGTTAATATTGTCTGCAAAGTCGTTAATACACAATATGAACAGCAGAGTCCAAACACACTTCCCTGGGGTAGTCTTTATTTTTACTGACAGTGTACCAAAATCAGCCAACTACACTCCAGTAGATTTCATTCACTTGATAATTACCGTCATGGTGTGTATAAGCCAGAGAAAGTGTACAGATGCAGTTAAAACTTAGGATACTAAATCATCTTCTCAGTTGCATACATAGCTATGGGAAACATTTAGTATGGAGCAGAGAATGTTCATTATTCACTGAAGAGAAAAAGATCTGAAAATAATACCATGTCCATGACATTTGGCAAATCGTGTGTGGCTCATTCGGCCATGTCAAATGGCAAATACCTCAAGAAAATCACCAAGCTTAGGCTGTCTATCTATCAAGTAAACCTAGGGTGCCTGGGCTGGGGACTGGTTAGCACTACTTGTCTTCTGTGGCCATATACTCCAGGCAAACTTCATTGACTTCATTCCAATGCAGTAGTGTAAAATTTCGTGTCACAGGGAATGGAGGTCTTGACTTAATAATCTGGGAAAAACCTCTAAGAACAAAAGTCAGTCAAGAAAAACAGCTGCTAGTGGAAACTCCTGGGGCACCTGCCACACTTCTGTGCTGTTATACTGTCCAAATGAAGTGGGGTGATGGCTGGACAGACAAATACCCAGCTATTGATGGGAATTACACAGAGGCTACAATTTATAAGTTAGATTCTCCCAGTGGTTTGGGTGATCTATTGAAAAGTGCACATACCCATCAAAATAAGAGTTTGGATGATTAGTCCACTTGGGAAGATGCTACACCTACAGAGGTAAATATTTTAACAGATTGTGGCCTTTGGTAAACAATGTATCTATTGTTGTCTGAGAAGATGATTGAATCTTTAGGAAAAGCCAATATTTTACATAAACACAGCGCTTGAGGGCTTGCAAGCAATCTTGTATCAAGCAGTGAAAGAAATTCTGATGATTACACCATTATATGGTCATTTTGATAATTAAACAGTTATATCGTCATAAATGCACTGAAATCTCTGAAAATTAGAATCTCACAAGGAATTTCTGAAAGCTAGAGATTAAATAAAAACTCATTTGACCTAACTCCAGTTATTGGGAAACGAAAATCTCTGTTATATATGTTAATGGGTACTTAATGACAGAATTGATTATATTATTATTAACTTGCATAAAGCAAAATGTTGTAGAAGGAAATGAATAAATCTACATGTTAAATTTGAGTGTCTTTCAATGTATAAAACGTTCAAAAAATTGTCGAGAATGCAGCCAAGCGGATTTTCAACAATTGCCAATACTTAAAGAGATGCACACCCTGCCATTTTGTGTGTGTGTGTGTGTGTGTGTGTGTGTGTGTGTGTGTGTGTGTGTGTACTGGCCGCAAACACATTAATCTCTATTTATAAGGTAAAGTCATTTAATTCAACTGCTAAACTACTACTTTAATAGCACTTCCCATTAGTTGGAAGTACATGCCAGAATTTCTGTGTTCTTATATTCTGTAGGATGACCAGGGTCCAGGAAATGTTCTACAATAGCTGATTTGCTTGGCTGTTGTAAACACGTATGAGTCTAATGGTCAATAAACCAGTCCTTTATGGTCCTGATGGTATGACCAAGGAATGACCTTCCACAACTGGAAAGGAAACAGAAGACGCCCACCTAACACAAATGAAGCTCATCATTTATTGACCTACTCAGGCCATAATCTTAGATGTTGCTCAAAAAAGACATTTCTTGTCATACTGCCACAGAATACAACCAGTCCTGTGTGAAATGCTTCCAGGCAAGCAAAAATGCTGTAGACATGGTGCCACCCTGTTCTTATTGTCAGTCACGCAATTCATGGTTGGTCAATAGCATACAGGGTACCTGATCTATCCTTTACTGTAACCATTCTGATGAAAGACGACATGGGCCCTATAAACCAAGGTACGATGTATCCCTTCTTGCTGAGTTGGATAGTGACAGCTCTTAGCATGTAGGTATAAATCAATATATATTGGCTTGTTATTAATAGTATGTCCCAATGTACCATCAACCTTTCACCTCATGAGCACATGAAGGAAAGGAAGGAAGCCATACTTTTCCACTTTCACAGTGAGGCAAGTATTCGGGTGGATTGAATTCAGACATCCAAGTCCTGTTCGTTGAAATCTTCCATACACGAACTGGCCATAATAAGTGACAACAGGCTACCCATCACAACTTCATCTATCTATTCATAGTACTTGTCAATAAAAAGTTAGTTGAATTCAACACATGTCAAAATCACTTCACTAATTCAGCACTATACCTAAACTCAGTTAACTGTAATAAATATGACAGAGGGATGTGAGTGAAGCGACACCACATCAAAGGTGACTAAAATATTGGTTGTTCTAATTTGATCTATCTAATGAACATAAGAAATTCACCAAGCTCTTAAGATGAGGCACACACAGATCTACTAGTGGAGTAAACAATGTAGCAAGGTGTTTTGCTACATGGTATGTCACAGTACCATTGTTACAGACAATAACTCTAAGAGGAACCCTTACCTTGTCAATATTCAGAGGGCCATCTTAATCTAAGAGGACAGTGCAATAAGAATTAAGATGCTTGATAGTTTTCTGCAATAAGAAATTATTTTTTAGGAAGTTGTTAGTCTTTCTCTCAACACTTTTGTTAGTCACCGATCCTGTTACATACAGAATCAGATAGTACACATGGCATCTTTTGAATGTAATCTTGCTTGGCCAATACAACTATAGCATTGCCCTTGCCTCAGTATAAAATAACAATATCAGGATCCACATTGAGTGAATGGGAAGCAACCCTTTCAGCTGCCATTATACTCTCTAATACAAGAAAATTGATCCATCATGAAGGAATTTCTCAAATGGAACAAATTGGTAGATGTGATGTACATTTACATGTACAGACAAACAAATAATTACAATTTCGGAAATGGAATGAATTTCCCAAATTAAGCAAATTAAGAACATTGGTCCATCTCTAGCTCTTATGCAAGCAGTTATTCAGCTTGGCTTTGATTGAGAGGGTTGTTTGTTGCCCTCCTGAGGGATATCATGGCAACTTATTTCCAATTGGCAGTTACATTGTCAGAATCTCAAGATGTTTGGAGGGCCCTGACCATAATGCTCCAAACATTCTCAGTTGTGAAGAGATTCAGTGGCCTTATAGTGAAGGTAGGATTTGGCAAATACCAAGACAAGCAGTGAAAAGTCATGCCATGTGTGGGTGACTGTTATCTTTTTGAACTGTAAGCCAAGGCTGGCTCACCATGAAGAGCAACAAAACAGTATGTAGAATACTCTGATGCACTGTGTGCTGTAAGGGTGCTATAGGTGACAACTAAAGGGGTCCTGCTATGAAAAGGAGTGGCAACCAAGACAGTCACTCCTGGTTGTCAGACCATGTGGTGGCTCCATTCAAGCTGGTTCCCACTGCAGTTTGTGGCATCTCCAGACACTTCTTTGCTTGTCATCAGGGCTCAATTCAATGCAGAAATCATCAATGAAGACAATTCTTTTCCAGTCAATGAGATTCAGGGCTGTAGATGTGTCTGGGGATGTCTTGGATAGTGGTGGGATATTGATCTGACTGTCACATCCCACAAGGCTCAACCCCACCAGGAATGATGGTCTGCAGTGCCATTTCTTTTCATAGCAGGACCACTTTGGTTGTTATCCATGAGACACTTACACCACAGTGATATGTTGATATATCCTATGCCCTGATTTGTTGCCCTTGATGGCAAGCCATCCTGGAATTACATTTCAGCAAACTAAAGCCTGCCTACACATAGAAAGACTTTCCACTGCTTCTCTTTGTACTTGTCAAACCCTGTCTTGGCCAGCAATTACCCCATATCTCTCGTCAGTTCTGCATTTGGAGCATTACGGGCAGGGCCCACCAACCAGCTTGGGTTTTTGATGATCTAAGACCAGTATTAGATTCAAAGCATCATAAACGTTCAAATGTCACCAAATGTTGGACACTTATGAAATGAAATTCTCAGTCAGACTGCATCCTAGAAACAGAGCCCACTCAGCCCCAAGAAAATGCAGGAATTTTCAAAGCAGTCATTAAATAAAGCTAAAATAATACCTCAGAAACAAAATTCATCTCTTGGTGCTTGTAATAGATTCTTTTATGAACCAGCACATTGCTTGATGTGATTAGTGGCAAGAGAATTAACATGATGCTTAACTTTGGCAAATGTTTTTAGATTGGCTGAATGTGCTTCTTAGTTGCAATCTGACTGGTAATTCTATTCTGTAAAAGCCTGGTATTCAGTGAAGTTCAAATTTTTCTGTAGCTTGGGGTCAAATACTATGTCTCTATATTCTGTGTTCAGTCTATCTGCTGATGCTGCTGAGAGCATGTGATATGTTGACTGGGGCAGGTATACCTATGAGAAATATAAAAGCAGCTGAGAGAGGTGATACCCATTCACTCAGAGTGGATTCTGATATTGTTATTTTACACACAGACAAGGGCAATGCTACAGCTGAGTTGGTTGACCAGCCCGGGACATTCAAAAGATGCCATGTTTACTACAGTTCAGTGTGGCACAGAATCAATGCTCACCCAATAAAAAGTGTTGAGAGGAAGACTAACAACCTCCCTAAAATAAGTTCCTTGTCATAGAAGACTATCACGAGTCTTAATTCTTACTGCACTGTCCTCCCTAGACTATTTGGCCTTTCGAAGCTCCACAAGGTTGGGGTACATCTTGGACATATTGTCAGTAATACTGGAGTTCCAACATACTATTAGCAAAGCACCTTGCTACTTTGTTGAGCCCACTAATTGGTCAAAGTGTGCATCATATTAAGAACTTGGTGGAATTATTACATTGATTGGAATGACTGCATTTTAATAACTGATATTTTAGCAAGTCTGTCTCTCTCTCTCTCTCTCTCTCTCTCTCTCTCTCTCACTCTCTCTCACTCTCACCACTTACATTCCTCTGTCTGATTTATTACTGTTAATGTCAACATTTGTTGACTTCCACTTACTTTTTATTCAATGACCAATACTATGAACAGACAGATGGACTTGTGATGGGGAGCTTGTTGTCACCCATCATTGCCAATTTGTGTATGACAGATTTCGAGGAATGTGCCTTGGAGTCAATACCACTGAAACCTGTGTGTTTCTTCAGATATATAGATGGTACTTTCACTGTTTGGCCTCATGGATGTGAGAATTTAAATATTTACTTCACTGTGGAGGTGGAATAGGGTCGCTGCCTTCCCTTTGTTGATGTGCTCATCAGGAGAAATGTTGATGGTACACTGGGACATGCCATTTATAGGAAGCCAACCCACACTGATTTGTATCTACAGGCTAATAGTTGTCACCATCCAATACAACATGAAGGGGCACTTTGTATCTTGGTTCACAGGGCCCATGTCGTCTCAGACCCTTTAAGTTTGTCAGCTGAGTTGGCCTATCTTGAAGTGACTCTCATCAGAGTGGTTGTAGTGAAGCACATGGTGTTCTATCAACCAACCATGTATCAGTGAGTGATGATAACAACAATGTGATATCAAAGGTTATGGCCTTTTGCCTTAAATAGGATGCATTTCCAACAGGATTGATTGTATTCTGCAGGAATATGATGTGAAATGCATTTTGTTACCAACATCTGAGATTGATGTCTAAGTGTATTCCATCCAGCTGTGAAGTGTCACACATTCTTATAATAGCTGAGCAAATAAAATATTGTGGAATATTTCAGTGGCGCCAGTCATCCTATGGAATATACCAACAGAGAGATTCTGGCATGCACTTCCAGCTAATGGAACAGTGTCATTACAGAAGCAACTGAAATTAAATGGGCAGGTGCCCTTATAAATAGACATTGATGTTTTTGCTTAAATTCTGCAAGGAATCCTGCTCTCACCCTTGCCAAAAAATAGAGGGACAATATTAATAGATTAGGTTAGGTTCTGATGTTGATCACCTTTGGTTATGTGGTCAGTCAACATCATACTCAAAACCGTGTTACTAAAATATTTACTGCAATGCATGGAAATGGTAGCTCACACCATCACAGCAGTTGTGCTGGCATGGAGTTTGCTATGGTATCACTTTGCCTATAATAATGCTACTTTACAGTTACATGATACAATTCCATCAATCACTACCGTATTCTACCTGTTGTATAAAGATATTATGGATATACATAATTTGCTAATCACACTTTATGAACTTGACAGCAGTAGTGAGGATAGATTGTGAGATATGCAGGGATAGTCCAGCTGATAAGAACATAACCCACAGAAGGTAAAGTTCCATGTTTGAGTCTCCATCAAGCACATAATTTTAGTAAACCAGGAAGTTTCAAAACTGTTCATATCTCAGTGCACAGTGTAAGGTTCATTATAGAAATACCTAAATTCTATCCATTTGAACTTCTTGTATGTACCAAATATCTCTGGCAGCAGTATATTTTTCTGGTCTATGAAAATGTGTTTTTAATGTTACTCATAAGTGCATGAAAAAAAATTAACTAAATTGAATATTTAACTTCTGATTAAAGTTTTGTTAGTTTTCTTCATTCAGGAACAAATAAAGATTATCATCTCACACTACAACAAAAGTAGCATTAACATCCAGCTGTGTACACAGAGCTCCCACTTGAGATCTCAATGGGTCATTTCTTCCTACAGACAGCTTCATTATGAAAATATGTGAGAGAGTAAACCAAACTGCACATGTAGAAAGCCAATCAAATACGGAGACACATACCCATTTCTATACGTGATAGACAGACAGTATGTAATTTTACTGCAAAACCTGCCTGTGGGACCATCATTAGATTAGATTAGATTAAGTAAACATAATTACTGAGTTCAGATCACTTTGTCTATAATATCTGCAGGTCTGAGGACAATAAAAATTACTGATTTTGTGATGATCCACTTAAATTATTGCAAATATAATAATAGTCTAAATAGAGCTATGTGCGAAAATGATATCGTTGCTATTATGCAAGTGCTGTTCAACATCACAGCATTCAAATTTTGTGAATAGTGAATAAATTAAAACATAATACTTATTATATAATTAAACACATCTGAAAAATGAATTTCTAGGAATTACTTTTTTCTCAGTGCTGAAAAGCATAGAATTATAAATAATCAGAACCAAATACAAAACAAAACCTTTAGAGACCTCTGTTAACAGGCAACACCTTGCTTGCCCTCAGGCTGGCAGCACATAGGTTGGCTGCCAGTTTGAGGATCTGGAGGGCAAACACAAGTGGGTGGGCGTGCAGCACGGATCTGTTGAGATGATAGCCATATGCGCATGCCATTGCTGCTGATGGTGTCCTGGAACTCTGTAAGTCCTGGGAATGGTCCAAATCGCTCAGTTACTGGTCCTGGGCCTGTAAGAAAATGTCCCAGCAGGTGTCAGTGTGCAACATACCTCATTCCTGTATCCAAGTGTCAATCTTAACAGTGGAATATGATGCGATATTTTGGGAAAAATACAGGGATTTTCTTTCTCTTCTGTCTCCCCTCCCCCTTACCTCTGCCTTATAACATTTCATATTTTTGGAAAATCATAGTATTCAGTAATGCCAAAGTTTGTGTGCACAATGTAGTTTTAGTCCTACTTTCTTTTAATCATAATTTTCAGCTAATTTTATGAAGAGTTGTATTGCAAATATTGACATGTTCCACATACCTGTATGCCTCTTCTCATGAGCCACAATATGTTATTAAAAGTAGTACCTCATTCCATTTAAAAATGGGACAGTTGCTTCAATATCTCAGCAGTAAGTTACACGTTAAGCTTTTTCTGCATGACTTCGTAGTTTAATTCTTAAATTACTTGCATATTTTTGTGTTTAAAGGGTGAACTAACTTTAAAGTGTAGATTCATGCAATCTGTAGTGCAGGTATCATTTGTTTTGATTGGCCATTTACGATTGCACACAGCTCAGTCAGGTGCCAGCCTCTGCTGGTGACACAACAGAAGAGTAACTAGTTACATATTTAAACAATGGAAAATCCAGTATGGAATGTAACAATAGCAGAGAAGGAAAGTTGCCACTCACCATATAGCGGAGATGCTGAGTTGCGATAGGCACAACGAAGAGGCACACAATTATAGCTTTCGGCCATTAAGGTCTTTGTCAGCAGTTCACACATATACACAAATGCACACACACGCACACACAAACGCAACATGCACACACATCTGCTGTCTCAGAGAACTGAAACTACACTGTGAGCAGCAGCACCAATGCAGGATGGGAGTGGCGACTGGGTGGGGATAAGGAGGAGGTTGGGACGGAGAGGGGGAGGCCTAGTATGGTGGGAGTGGCAGACAGTGAAGTGCTGCAGTTTAGATGGAGGGCAGGAGAGAAGGTGCAGAAGGGGGAGGGGGTAAGTAGCAGAAAGGAGAGAAATAAAAAGAAATTAAAAGACTGGGTGTGGTGGAGAATCCTACTCACTTCCTACTCCCACCTCAGAGTGCCACTGTCCGCCACTTCTAAAACAACCTCCAGACCTCCCCCACGACCCCTCATAGCTGAAAAACCCTGTCTTGCAGACCTACTACACTTACCTTACCCTCCATAACTCCCTCCCACCACCACACACAACACAGAACCTAAACAGACCCGAAACACAGTTATGAACCTTTTCTCCAGAAGCCTTAGTCCCACAGAAATATCAGACCTTTCCTAAGGCCTCACCTTTTTCCCCAATCCCAAATTCAACCATGCAGGACTAGCTAAAGACCTTCTCTCCTTCTCCTGGTCCCTACAGTGGAAACACTTTTTTGCCACCAACCCGACCAATCAGACTCAACCAGAGACCAATATTGAACCTTGCCTAACTCAGTTCACTCCTCCATCCAACCATGATCCACCCCCACTGCCTCCAAACCACCCCCTGTTAACTTTCCAGAATTTCTTAACCTAGACCCTTGCCTCACCATCATTCCCCAAATCCCTCAACATGGAAACTAACCTTACATCCGCAGAAAGAACCGCAGTCCACCCTCTAAAAACTGATCCTGACCTTATAATCCTACCTGCAGACAAAGGCTCCACCACCATTGTTTTGAACTACAAAGATTACATGGCAGAAGGACTCTATCAGATGTCAGATACTTACACCTACCAACCGTGCCACAGTGATCCCATTCCAGTAATCCAGCAGGATCTCCAGTCACTACTCAAATCCTTAGGCTCATCCCAGAACCTCTCCCCAGAGTCCATATCTCTACTTACCCCTACCACTCCCTGCACTCCCACCTTCTACATGCTTCCTAAACTCCATAAACCCAACCACCCAGGACACACCATTGTAGCCGATTACTGTGCCCTCACTGAGAGAATCTCTGCTCTCGTAGACCAATGTCTTCAACCTATTACCTAGAACCTATCCTCCTATATAAAAGATACCAACCATTTCCTCGACCGACTCTCCACAGTTCCTGTCCCGTTACCACACGGTGCCCTGCTCGTCACTGTTGATGCCACATCCCTGTACACTAACGTTCCTAATGCCCATGGCCTTACTGCTATCAAACACTAGCTTTCCAGACACCCTATGGATTCCAAACCAACAACCTTCTTCCTAGTCTCCATGACCAACTACATCCTCACCCACAATTACTTCTCCTTTGAAGGAATTACCTACAAACAAATCTGCGGCACGGCTATGGGCACACACATGGCACCATCCTATGCTAACATCCTATGCTAACCTATTCATGGGCCATCTAGAAGAATCCTTGCTAAAAACCCAGAATCCTAAATCCCTCACCTGATTCAGATTCATTGATGACGTCTTTGCTATCTATGTGATTACGTAGGCTTCCTTGGCGTAATAAGTCTTGAAAATCTCTTCAGGTTTGCTGCTGGATCGTAATATCAACTTGACTTGATATTTCGGCAATCCAACTGTTCGCCATCTTCAGGAAATGCTGCTTCTGCTGATGAGTCCCGTTGAGAACTGACGCCAGGTTGCAAATTGACGTCCCATATAGGCCACCGTTCAGTACACGGCACATGTGCCGTCCATCACTGTTTCTGCCTTCGAAAACAGGGAAGTGGTGCCGCCCTTAGTGAAACACTGCTGGCAACGATATATCGCAATCAAGGCCGTACCGAAGAACATTCAGTTTTGATGCGAGATAATACAGGATTCCATGTTTTGCTTAGAGGAAACCCATTGTCTCTGTCGATTAAATTATCAGCCAACCTAATTTCAATCGCCTCTTTATAGACACTGTTCCAAAAACCGGAAATGTTGGCAACCACAACAGTTTCCTCAAATTTCATTTTGCATCCCTCATTTAGGCAGTGTTCTGCTACCGCCGATTTTTCCGGCTGTTGTAGCCTCGTGTGACGGTGATGTTCCACACATCTGTCATGCACTGTACGAATAGAACAGCCTACGTAAGCTTTCCCACATTGACACGGGATTTTGTACACCCCGGGTTTCTTAAGTCCCAAATCATCCTTCACAGAGCCGAGCAGAGCCCTAATCTTAGAAGGTGGATGGAACACACTCTTAATGTTAAAATTCCTTAAAATTCGTTCAATCTTAAATGATAAGCCTGCAGCATATGGAAGAAAGGCCACAGATTTATGTTCCTCTTCGTACACCTCTGGAGATGGTCCAAACTCCATAGCCTGACGAATCTGTTTCTCGGTGTATCCATTTTCCTCAAAAACAGTCATCAAATGCTCAAGTTCTTGGGTTAAGCTGTCTGTGTCGGAAATGGCATATGCTCTCCATTCCAAGGTCCTAAGGACGCCACTACGTTGGTGTGGTGGATGACAACTCTTAGGGTGCAGATACCAATCTGTGTGTGTCGGCTTTCGGTGAACACTGTGTCCCAAAGTTCCATCTGGTTTTTTATAAACCCTTATGTCTAAAAATGGAAGCATCCCATCATTTTCAACCTCCACAGTAAATTTGATATGGGGATGAAGGCAGTTGAAATGGTCCAAAAATCTGTTAAGAGCATCACGTCCATGCGGCCGGACGAAGAAGGTATCGTCCACGTACTTCCAGAAGCACGTTGGTTACAAAGCTGAAGTCCTCGGTGCCATGGCCTCAAAGTCCTCCATAAGTAAACTGGCGACTATGGGTGACAAAGGACTACCCATAGCCACTCCGTCATTCTGTTAAAAAACGTTACTGTTAAATAAAAAATACGTGGAGGTCAGCACATGACGACAAAGCTTCACCAGCTCTTCATCCAGGTTTTCACTGATCAAACTGAGGGACTCTTCCAGAGGAACTAGTGTAAATAGGGATACCACATCGAAATTCACTAACAGATCTGAAGGACTCAACTTCAAAGATCCTAATCATCGAATAAAATACACCGAACTGGACATATGGTGTTCATACCTGCCGACAAATGGCCTGAGAGCAGATGATAAATACTTCGCCAGGTTGAAAGTGGGTGCACCCAAATTACTAACAATAGGGTGTAGAGGAACCCCTTCCTTATGCAACTTAGGCAGACCATACAAGCTAGGCGGAACGGCAGCACCAGGATGAAGTTTCTTACGTAAATCATCTGACAACGAACTCTTTTTCAATAGTGAAAGTGTCTTACGTTTGATCCTTTCTGTGGGGTCATTAGACAGTCTTCTGTATGCTGGGACGTTGAGAAGTAGATCCATTTTTACGACATAATCATCCCGTGTCATTACAACCGCGGCATTCCCCTTGTCAGCTGGTAAAACTACTACTTCGTCATCATTCTTAAGGGAACGAATGGCTGCTCTCCCTGCGGAAGAGATGTTATCCCGCGGTGGTCGAGTCCGACGTAATGTGTGCGACACTTCTTGCCTTATTTCCTCTGCTTGATCCTTGGGTGGGCTATTTACTGCTTGTTCTACAGAGCATATGAACTCAGTGATAGGAAGTCTCTTGGGAGTGGGCGAAAAATTTAAATTTTTCTCCAAAATCGACACTGTGGGCCCATCCAACACCTTGTTAGAGATATTAATCACAGTACGCCGATGTTTATCCACTTCTGATGCTGTAGAACGAGAAAGAAGCCTTTCAAATTTCGAGGATTGCCTGGTAACGGCACTCCTATGTGTCCAATCTGATAGCGTCTACGTGGAATCATCAACCCACTGCCAAACATCCCTTGAAAACTGGGATGACAAGTTCAAATGTAAGTAAAATAAATCTTTGGAAACCATATCCAGCTGTCTATGGGTAAAACGAATGTGTTCTCTTAAAAGTGCTTGGCTTGCACATTCCTTAATCCTATTAGCTCTCTTACTATTAATAAAATGAATAAATCTGGAGAAATTAGGAATAATACCTTTGTCATGGCATCTCAGCAAGAAGGCGAGTGTACTCATCAGCTTTCCTTTCTTCCTCTGAAGTTTATCTAACTTCTGTACAAGTTTCACCATCTCCTCCCCGTATAGGTATTTGATGTGATTGCATAGGCTTTCCCAGCGTAATAAGTCTTGAAAATCTATTCAGGTTTGCTGCTGGATTCTAAAATCAACTTGACTCGATATTTCAGCGATCCAACTGTTTGCCATCTTCAGGAAATGCTGCTTCTGCTGATGAGTCCCATTGAGAACTGACGCCAGGTTGCAAATTGACGTCCTATATAGGCCTCCGTTCAGTACACAGCACATGCGCCACCCATCACGGTTTCTGCCTTCCAAAGCAGGGAGGTGGGCCGCCCTTAGTGAAGGCCGCCCATCAGGGTTTCTGCCTTCCAAAACAGGGACGTGGCGCCGCCCATAGTGAAGGGCGGCGCCACCTCCCTGGTTTGGAAGGCAGAAACCGTGATGGGCGGCGCATGCGCTGTGTACTGAACGGTAGCCTACATAGGATGTCAATTTGCAACCTGGCGTCAGTTCTCAACGAGACTCATCAGCAGAAGCAGTATTTCCTGAAGATGGCGAACAGTTGGATCGCCGAAATATCAAGTCAAGTTGATATTAGGATCCGGCAGCAAACCCGAAGAGATCTTAAAGCCTTTGCTATCTAGATTGAAGGTGAGGACACCTTATTCACATTCCTCCAGAACCTCAACAACTTCTCCCCCATTTGCTTCACCTGGTCCTACTCAACCCAGCAAGCCACCTTCCTAGATGGAGACCTCCACCTCAGAGATGGCTACATCAGTACTTCCGTCCATATCAAACCTACTAACCACCAGCAATACCTCCACTTCGACAGCTGCCACCCATTCCATACCAAAAAGGCCTGCCGTACAGACTAGCCACCCATGGTTGTCACATCTGCAGTGATGAGCAGTCCCTCTCTAAATATACCAAGAGTCTCACTGAAGCCTTCACTGACCGTAATTATTCTACCATCCTTGTACAAAAACAAATCTCCTGTGCCTTATCTTTCCAGTCTCCCACCACCTCCCAAAGTCCCACAGTCCGGCCACAGAGGAGCATTCCCCTCATAACTCAGTACCATCTGGGACTGGAGCAACTGAATTACATTCTCCACCAGGGTCAGGGTTTTGATTACCTCTCGCCGTGCCCTGATATGAGAAATGTCCTGCCCACTATCCTTCCCACCTCTCTTACCGTGGTATTCCGCCGTCCACCGAACCTACACAATATACTCGTCCATCCTCTCACAACCCCTGCTCCCAATCCCTTACCTCATGGCTCATACCCCTGTAATAGACCTAGATGCAAGACCTGTCCCATACATCCTCCTACCACCACCTACTCCAGTCCGGTCACTAACATCACCTATCCCATTAAAGGCAGGGTTACCTGTGAAACCAGTCATGTGATTTACAAGCTAAGCTGCAATCACTGTGCTGCATTCTATGTAGGCATGACAACCAACAAGCGTCTGTCCGCATGAAAGGCCACCGACAAACTGCGGCCAAAATACAAGTGGAACATCCTGTTTCTGAACATGCTGCCAAACATGATATCCCTCATCTTAATGACTGCTTCACAGCCTGTGCCATATGGATCTTTCCACCAACATCAGCTTTTCTGAATTGTGCAGGTGGGAACTTTCCCTGCAATACATCCTATGTTCCTGTAACCTTCCTGGCCTCAATCTTCGTTAGTCACTGTCCTCACCCGTCCAGCCCCCTCCCTGTTCCCATTCCAGCACTACACAGCCGTCATTTCTCCACCACACCCAGTCTTTTAATTTCTCTCTCTCTCTCTCTCTCTCTCTCTCTCTCTCTCTCTCTCTCTCTCTCTCTGTGTGTGTGTGTGTGTGTGTGTGTGTGTGTGTGTGTGTGTGTGTGTGTGTGTGGTGATGGTCTTGGCTGCAGATATCTGAACCTGTGTTCTGGGGTGGAGAGTTCTATCACTCCACCTCATAAGTCAGGGGTGCGCTACATAAAGGAAGCACCTCTAGAGTACTGTAGTACTTGTGGAGTGCACAAGGGTCTTGGCTAGGTTTTCTGATAAGCACTCACCAGTCGATAAGCAGAAATCAAAATTGGATCATACACAAAGTAAAGACACTTCAACTGTCAAAATTTTAACAGTAAATTGTCGAAGTATATGTTACAAGGTTCCTGAATTTACTGCCTGCCAGGAAAGTTGTCATGTTCAAATTTTTCTTATTACTGAGAGCTGGCTGAAACCAAATGTAGAAAGCTCTCAGATATTGAGGCATGGAATGTATATCACGAATACAGATAAAATGCCAAAAGATTGGGGTATGTTTACTACTACCGATGAAAATATTGTGCTATTGAGGTTGGAAGTTATCTGGATTTGACTAAAAGGCCTCATTGAACTCAAGTTAATTATTGGCTGTTTATATTGGCCACATAATTGTGCTGTAACAGTTGCAGATTCATTCAAAGAAAGTCTACATTGAGTAGCTTGGAAATGCCCAGATAATGTGATATATTAAACCTAGTGAGTATAGACTGGGACATCTACAGATTCATTGTAGGTGCTATGTATAGACGGTTTTGTGAAGTAGTTTTAACACTTTTCCAAAAACTGTCTTAAAACTGTCTTGAGCAGCTAGTTTGACAACTCACATGCAGTGGAAATATTTTAGACCTTGTAGCTACAAAAAAGTCTGATCTTACTAACAATGTAAATATAGGACAAGGGACCAATGATCGTGATGTCATTATAGTGATGATTGTTACTAAAGTTAATAGATCCATCAAGAAGGCTAGGAAAGTATTTATGCTAGTAATAGCAGATAAGCAGTTGGTAGCATTCCGCTTAAACAATGAATGAACATAGCTTAGTTCAGATATGATGGACATAGAGGAATTATGGGCAAAGTTTCAACTGATCTTAAATCATGCTCTGGAGACATATGTTCTGAGTAAGTGGATTAAACATGAAAATATTCTCTGTGGTTTAATACTAAAATTCAGAAAATGTTGAGGAGGAAGAAGAGATTGTTGCACTCTCAGTTCAAAAAAGAATGTATAAATGTCAACAGGCTAAAGTTAGTACAGATTCTTGCACCTGTAAAAAGATAGATGCACAAAGCATTCAGTAATTTCCATTGTTACTCTGTTGAGAACTCAAGGAAATTCAGGTGCTACATAAAAGTACTACGTTTGAAAAAGGCTTCTGTCCGGTCACTTGTTGACTAGTCTGGTGTGACAATAAAATACAGCACACGAGGAACTTGTGTTTCAGATTTCATATCTAAGAAATCATTAACACAGTAGGATTGTACAGACATAGTACCATTTTACAGTCATACAGACTTCCCTATGGAGGAAATAGTAATGGGAATCCCTGCTGTAGAAAGAAAAATGAGAGAGTTGAAAATGATTAAGGCATCAGGTCTGGATGCAATCCCAACTCGGATTTACAGAGTGTGCTCTACAGCATTGGCTCCTTACATAGCTTGCATTTGTCATGAATCTCTCACCAAGTACATAGTCCAAAGTGACTGGAAAAAGCACAGGTGACTCTTGTAAATAAGAAAGGTAAAGGAATGAACCTGCAAAATTACAGACAAATTTACTTAACATCAGTTTGCTGTAGAATTCATTCATATTCTGGGTTCGAATATAATAAATTTCCTTGAGATGGAACTGCTTGCGTCCACTAATCAGCTTGGAATTAAAAAGCAACATTTGTACAAAACTCGGCTTGCCCTTTTCTCACATAGTATCCTGTAAACCATGAATGAACAGGCCAATTCCTTATTTACAGATTTCTGGAAAGTATTTGAATATTGCCCCACTGCTGATGGTTAACAAAGTTCTGAGTATACAGATTAGATTCCCACATAGTATATGAACAGCTCAAAGACATCTTAAGTTGCTGTTGATTGTGAGTATTCATCAGAGACAAGGGTGCCATCCAGAGTGCCCCAGGGAAGTGTTGACAGGACTGTTCCTGTTCTCTATATACACAACTGGTCTGACATATGGGGTGAGCAGCAGTTTACTAATGATGCTGTGGTGTACGGGAAGGTGTCATTGGTGAGTGACCGTAGGAGGATACAAGATGACTTTGACAGAATTTCTAATTAGCTTGATGAATAGAAGCTTGCTGTAAACAGAGAAAAATGTAAGTTAATGTGGATGAGAAGCTAAAACAATCCTGTAATGTTTGATACAGCATTAATAGTGTGGTGCTTGACACAGTCACGATGATTAAATACCTAGCTGTAACATTGCAAAGTGGCATGAAACAGGACAAGGACAATAGTAGAGAAGCTGATTGGTTGGATTTGGTTTCTTGGGAGAACTGCATGGAAGTGTAGCCCATCTATAAAGGAGACTGCATGTAGAACACTAGTGCAACCGATTCTTGAGTACTGCTTGAGTATTTGGAATCCCAACTACGTCAGATTAAAGAAAGACATCAAAGCAATTTGGAGATGTGCTGCCAAATCTGTTACTAGTCGACATGCAAGTAATATGGATATACTTCTTGAACTCAAATGTAAATCTCTGGATGGAAGATGATTTCCTTTTTGTGAAATACCATTGGAAAAAATTTAGAGAACTCGCATTTGAAGCTGACTGCAGCACAATTCTATTGCCACCAATGAACATTTTGTGTAAGGACCATGAAAATGAGACAACAGAAATTAGGAGAGACATGTATGGAAGCATATAGATAGTTATTCTTTCCTCATCCCATTTGTGAGTGGAACAAGAAGGGAAATGACTAGTAGTGGCAAAAGGTACCTTCTGCCCTGCACCTTGCAGTGGCTTGTATACATACATACATTAATCCTTGTTCCATAGATTATGAGTACAACATTTTGTAATGATGTGGAATGTGTCACTTTAACATATGTTTTCTTTACACAAAATAATTAATTTTTTTTTTTGTTACAGTTACTACTTCATATCTAAGAATTCACCTATTGAGTAGAAGGAGTTGTCATTCAGAAATTCTTTTAATTTGCTTTTGTATGTTGATTGACTATCTGTCAGACTTTCAATACTATTTGGCAAATGACCAAAGATTTTTGTGGCAGCATAATTCACCCCTTTCTGTTCCAAACTGAGATTTAATCCAGAATAGTGAAGAGCATCCTTTCTTCTAGTGTTGTAGCTATTTGCTTCGCTGTTAATTTTTGAATTGGAATGGGTTATTAATGACAAATTTCATAAGTGAATATATGTATTGTGAGGTACTGTGAATATCCCAAGTTGCTTAAAAAATGTCTGCAAGGTGATATTGGGTGGGCTTCAGCTGTCATTCTGATTACACGCTTTTGTGCAATGAATACTTTTTCTCTTAAAGAAGAATGGCCCAGAAATATGATGCTATATGAAAGCAGTGAATGAAAATCGGCGTAGTAGGCTAATTTACTGATATGTTTATCACCAAAATTTGCAATAACTCTAATAGCATAAGTAGCTAAACCTAGCCATTTCAGCAGATCATCGATGTGTTTCTTCCAATTCATTTTCTCATCAATGCACACACCCAAAACTTTTGAGTATTCTGCCTTAGCAACAGACTTCTGTTCATAGTCTATATTTATCAATGGTTTTATGCCATTTACTGTACAGAATTGTATAAGCTGCGTTTTCTCAAAATTTAGCGAGAGTCCATTTGCAGAGAAACACTTAATAATTTTCTGAAAGACATTATTTGCAATTTCCTCAGCTGATTCTTGCTTTTTGGGTGTGATTACTATACTTGTATCATCAGCAAAAAGAACTAGCTTTGCATCTTCGTGAATACAGAGTGGTAAGTCGTTAACATATATATTAAGAACAATAAGGGACCCAAGACTGAACCCTGTGGGACACCATTCTTGATATCTCCCCAGTTAGAGGACTCTGCTGGTTTTTGCAGACTATCTGCACTGTTAATTTCAACTTCCTACATTCTTCCAGGTAAGTATGAATTAAACCATTTGTGCACTGTCTGACTCATACCACAATACTTAAGCTTATCTAGAAGAATTTCATCATTCACACAATCAAAAGCCTTTGAGAGAACACAAAATATCCCAGTGGGTGATGTTCAGTTATTCAATGCATTTAATTTTTGATCAGTGAAAGCATATAGAGCATCTTCTGTTGAAAAGCCTTTCTGAAAACCCAACTGACATTTTGTTAGTACTTCATTTTTACAAATATGTGACACTACTCTTGAATACACAGCTTTTTGAAGTATTTCAGATAAAACTGTCAGAACTGAGACTGGGCAGTAGTTGTTAGCATCAGATCTATCCCCTTTTTTATGACATGGTTTAACAGTAGCGTATTTCACTCTATCTGGAAAAATGCCCTGTTTCAGTGAGCTACTACATATGTGGCTGAGAATCCTACTTATTTCTTGGGAACAAGCTTTTAGTACTCTGTTGGAAATGTCATCAATTCTATGTCAGCTTTTACTTTTGAGTGAATTTATTATTTTCCTAATTTCAGTGGGAGAGGTGGGTTGAATTTCAATTTTATCACATTGCATAGGTACTGCCTCTTCTCTATACTGCCTTGCATATTCTAATGAATAGCTGGATCCTATTTTCTCTACAACATTTAAAAAATGGTTATTAAAAATGTTTTCTACTTCTGACTTCTTCTTAACAAACTTTTCATCTTCCTGTGCTCTCAGTTGCCCTGTTTCCCTTTTAACAATATTCCAAATTGTTACTGTTTTGGGATCATTACTCCTCCTAACTATAAGATACATTTCCCTTTTCTGATTACAAGATATTTTTATCCCTTTAGTAAGCCATGGCTTTTTACATGGTTTCTTTCAATTATATTTCACTGTTTTCTCAGGGAAACTGTTTAAAATATACTCACAAAGGTATCATGAAATAGGTTAAATTTCAAATTAGCTTCATGTTCCCTGTACTCCTCATCCCAGTCTAACTGTTGCAAGCTGTCCCTAAAAATCTGAATGTAAAGTATGTATCTAAATGTGGATCTAGATATAGATGTAGTATTTCTTGTGCCAGTCATCAATAAACATGATGGACAACACTGAAAATGTGACAGATGCACGCATTCATTCATTCATTTACAAATTGTATTCTATAAGCCCAGTAATGAAGAAGAGCTTTCAGGGATGTGGAACAAGTCAAGTTAAAAAGTAACAGACAGAAGTACCCACAGCAGGCTATTACATAAAGTATTCTGACAACAAATTCTTATTGGTACTAATTTCCCACATTGATAATTATGAAAATTATTTCTAAATTACCAGAAAAAAACACCCACTTAGGAGACAGCCCCTGCTTCTTCACTTATACTACTCAACTGCTAGTTATGTTAAAGACTTCTAACAAAGCATTTGTGTAACACACACAGCTTCCTTTTGGCTTTTTGTACACTGGAAAAGTTAAGAGCTGTTTAATATCAGAAATATAGTTTTGCAGATAATATATCCCTTAGACCAAATATTGTTATTAATTTGTAGTAGTAGTGGTAAAAAAGGTATTTTTTCTCTGTTTTTGAATATCTGGAATATTCAGTTTACTATCTGAAGTCAACTGGCAACCTGTTGCAGACTTTTGCACCAGAGTATAAAACCATGTTATGAGCCCTAGATATGGAGGTATAGAACATACAGTAACTCTTTTTACTTCTGGTTTGTGCTGGTGAATTTCAGAGTTCATCATGATTTCACTCTTGCCATTCATTGATCACACATATAGTTGGGGAGTATATCTACTGGTGAGGAAGTGTATAAGAGTCTATATGTCCATGGAGAGGCTTCTCCAAGATGCTGCTACCCTTTTTTCTGCACTCTACCATTACAAGGCATTTCATTCAGTGCTGCTAGTTCAATTTGAGTCCAAGCTACAAATGTTGAATTTCTGCCCTGTGGCCTGTAAGAGTCACCAACAAAAGTACAGAATGAATCACCTTAATTAACAGGTATAGAATGATCCACTGAGAATTCACAAATGAACATCAAACTGGTATTACTTAATTTTATGAGGCAGTTTTGAAATGATCATTTTTACACATTCACTGTGTCTGGTTAAAATTCTTCCATATTTCAACTTAATAGCATGAGAAGAAGGATCTCTGCCACTGTGCTGGCATGCCTGAATTGTGAATCATTGGTGGCTACCCTTGCTTTTACAATGTCAGTATTTCACTAACATCCATCAAATTGAGATGTCACAGGTTTTGTCATATTGTAGAGGCTGAGGGCCACTGCTTGAATTTTGTACCATATTGACACCTACCTTTTGGAGTGTAGTACCCCCTGGCATGATGTCATTCCATGGACTCCAAAAGATAGCAAAAGTAATGGCAGACATCCTGAGATATTACTGCTTCACTGTGGTCCACAACTTGAGGAGATTTGTTGGAGCCAACATCATGCTTGATGGCATTCAGCATTCCAGATGTAGCCAGTAAGACTGAGGACAGGTGACATTGGGGAATGGGGCACTACACGAGCACCTTAATATTCCTCAGACCATTCCAACATACTATGGGAGAGATTATGTGATGCTGGGACAGATAATTCATAGATCATTGTAGACAGACAGACAGATGCACATGACTGGAAGAATCACTACTGTTGATATCTTTAAAAGCAGCAAAAAAGTTGTATAACTGGAAGGCACCAGGCCCAGGTAAAATACAAAATTGTCATATGGAGCCGTAGCACTAGTGGAATGCCCCACAGAAGCAATAAAAGGTCCTTCCAAAATTAAATTACTTAATCAAATGTAATTCATATTTATCAGATAAAAATGGCACTACTGCGAACTTTAACAACTGTTGACTAATAACGTATCTCTTGTTGTACACAAACTGATAACACCTGCAATATGTGACAGCATCTACAGTCACTGGAGGAGGACAAGAAGAAAAGAAGTGAAATGGTGTTTCAGACCATGTGGAGTGGAGTACACATGAATTATAAATATCAACTCTATATTGATTGTACCATCTTGAAACAGACTCAGGTTAGAATTTGTATACTTTTAATATTGCGTACACCAGGGCTGTTGACTCCATTCCTTATGTTTTGCTCCTTAAGACATTCAAAATTTACTGCATATGTTCAAAGGTCTTTAGCTGCCTGGAAACAATTGTGAACATATAGAGGAAAAATCTCTACCTCAGAAATGAGATCATCAAATTCCTATAGAAAGCAGAATGTTTCAGGCAAAGGCATACTCAGCAAGAGGGACAGAGAAAGCCAGCTACTACCCCCTCCTTAGGGGGAAAAAAATTTGGAAGCTGAACTGATCTTGCAAGCAATTCAGTATAAGTTTGAGGAAAGCCACAACATATAATGGATATTTACTAATAGCAAATGTACCCATAGCCACTTGTCATGGAATTTCAAAACAATTTCATCATTCATCACGAAACTGATATGAGTGTCCTCTCAACCTTACATGTGCAAATTGAAGAACACTGATCAGCCAAGCACATCTGGTCAAAACGTCGAATGTATCTGAGATGTGTCCAAATGAAGTTCTCGAAAGTCAACAAGGTGGGCAAGCCAGGAACTTCAGCTTCCTTAAACAATGATGCTGCATGTTCTGAAATGACACCTGCATATGAAGCCTTAAAAGTTGCAGTTTTTTGGTGGGGGTACATGAAAGACAGAGTCTTTATCCCACCTATGGAAGCTACTCTTCAACAGCTGAGAAACTGAATTGTGGAAGCTGTCAATTCAATAAAAAGGGACCTGTTGATTCACATGTAGAATGAAATGATCAACCATTCTGATGTTCCTCGAGTAACACTTGGTGCTTGTGTTGAGTGTATGGTACAGTGTTGGTACGAATGTAAAACTTTGAATCTTCCTCTATCCAGTGTTTCTATCTTTCAGAGATTTTCTGTAATAAACAACTCAGACCTGTTCTTCCTTTTTTAAATCACCTATATTTTATGGCGATGTCTGCAGAACATGTAATTTGAAGAGTTTTGGTATGCCTGAGGTGAAATTAAACCAATGACAGAAAGACAGAAAACCTTTTTGTTACTTACATGTAACATGAATAGAAAATGTCTTAAGCAGGTGCCTGTGGAATAGTATAAATTTACCGTTCACATGGGCATTATCTGCTCCAACTTTGGAGATAAAATATAACCAGAGAATACCCTCTACACAGTGAAAATTCATGCTTAAGGGTAGTGATACAATGGTAATGGTAACATTAACAGTAATGACAATGATGACAAGGGCAAGATGAACAGTAGGCCAATATGTACAACAACTTGTGAACCCTTAATATCTAGCAAAAAGATCTAATTTCTCTATATCCTTTATCCATTTCAGTTGTCTCATACAGCAAAACTGTCACATCAAACTGATTTAGGTGAGCAAAGGGAAAAGTAATGAAAGACAGGCTGCTTACAAACAGAAGGGATGTATGGAGAGCAGATGGCCTGTCCAGGATGTGCTGAGGGGCAGAGTGCACGCACCAAGCGGTATGTCAGAGGCTCTGGCCCCAGTCCTTCATTCTCCTCTGCTGGTGCCCCAGTCAAAGCTGCCATCAGTGACCGGTACTGGGGATGACCTATGATACAACAGAACACTAACATGTAAAATACATTGAAAAACATGTATCAGATTGTGTAACTCTTGCTGATGGAAAATTAACACCTTGCAGCAATTGTTTCCCATAAAGTTCCATTCTAATTTACAGTTTTTACTCCATGTATGATTATAATTGCAGGATCTTACACCTATAAACAATGTGTATCTGACAACAATTTCATTATTTTGTATACCTTCACCTGCCTTCAAAGCAGTCCTGTAATTTTGTGTAAGGACAGAGGGCCCAGAGATGTCAGATGTCATTGTGCAAAATAGTATTGCATGCAGATTCCACTGTTACCAGAGTTGGTGTTGCTATTTCAGACCAGACAAGAATTCATCCCATCATGTCCACTCTGCTCATTGGTGGACAGATCTGGCAACTGTGGTGGCTAAGCGAGTTGAATATCTTAGTCACACTGGGTAATCCAAGACCTGTGTGCATAGGTCTCATCCTCTGCAGTAACCCAACTCCCTAATGTCTTGTGAGTGGCAAGAGACTGGTCTGGATGCTGTTACGTCACTGTTCAGTGTTTCCTTAGAAACATCATAGATGCACTCTTTATGGTTATAGCTCTCCAGCAGCTTGATGCACTATCACGGGTGATGCTCTCCTAGTCAAGACTATTCACTAGTGACCATCACCAACATTAAGGAAAGGTGTACTCTAGTCATGAATAATATCTTTTCTCTGTTCATCTCTAAAACTTCATCTTTCTTTTCACTATTAGATGTTTGTTGCCCAGTGATAAAATCTGACAGGAAGCCTGCTGAATGGCATCAATCCATGTAGCCCAGTTTCCAACAATTGGATCCTGATGGTCCTAGCTTGACAGAGTGTATGGAACATGATTCCTCACTTGTTTCATAATCACTGTGTAATCAGCAGTGAATATTCTTATGCAACAGTCCACATATGAATATGAGTGCTGTTACCATCCAAAAGTAGGATGACAAGCAAGTGAAATGCTTTGTAGCACTGTCACTAATGTTAATATACTGTTCACACATCGTAACAGTACATTAGGAAATCACTGGGATGGAGTGTCCATCTTGAGCCCACTAAATGATCTGTCTGAAATTCAGTGAACTGCATAGCTTGTGCTCTTCCATTCTGATGCTTACAACATCAAACCATTGTATCTGCAAGCCAGGTTCAGTTGTTATACATTTAATGTTTTTAACTCACTATACATTTCATAATCAGTCCACAGCATGGAGCTCTGAGTCCCTGACTTACCTTTCTTTTGTCAGAGCTCCACACAAATGGTTTTTCAAATGTGATCTTCAGATGTTTTCACTTTTTTTCATATGCCACTAATATGAGTAAATGTTCTTGGCTTTTTAGAGATTTTACCAATTCATTTATTGCAATGTTTCCATATTGTATTGAAAGTGAACCAAGTCAACAAATTAATTAAATTCTCAAATTCTTAAGGAAAAAAACTGATATGTTGCTGTTTTCACATTGTCATGAATCTCTGTCTGTTTCTCTACAGTTTCTGTGTTACTTGTTGATCTTGACCTGCCTGATTTACTCAATGCACCATCTACCTTGACTTAAAATACAGTTTTATAAATGTTATAGTAATAATAATAATAATAATATTTTATTCAACAGTGAATGATTCAGTGCATATGTATAAGAGCAGGTTACAATTCTTGATACATAGCATAATAATACATTCTCCTGAATACATCATTTATTAACAAAATGGTTAAATTACAAATAAAATTGTCTTCTTAACACTGTTTACATATTTTTTGAAGTACTTCTCATTCTGCATGTAAGTATGGTATTCTTCTAATGTGTGTAATGGATTTTGTAACAGGAATTTCTTTAGCTGAAATTTAAGCATCATTGTGCATAGGGTCGTTGCTTTTACTGGGCAGTGCATTGGCCAACTTTAAACCTGCACATTGTGGACTCTTCTCATAGATTGCTGTTCTGTGGCTGTTGATGTAAAATTTTTCTCTATTTATGGTATTGTACTGATGTAAATCAGAACAAATGTTGGGCTGCAGTCTTTTAACAAGTAATATGGCTTTTAGAATGTACATGTTTACTACGGTTAGTACACCAGTTTTTGGAAACAAGCCACAGCATAATTTCTTATATTTTGCTCCACAGATGATTCTTGTAGCCCTTTTTTGAAGTAGTAGTAGCTTATTTAGATTTGCTTTGGTTGTGCTTCCCAAATTTCTATCCCGTACTTCAAGTGAGAGTAAAATAAAGCATAGTATGCAGTCTTTAGGACAACAGTGTCTTTGCAGAACTTGCTAATTGTATTAATTGCAAATATATTCTTAGACAACTTACATGCTAGAGTGTCAACACATGTATCCCATTTTAGATTGCTTTGAATTGTGAAACCGAGGAATTTTACACTAAGCTCATTTCTTTACTATTCATTGCCTAAGTATAGTTTAATTTCATCATTAAAACTACTGTTGTTAAACTCCCCACAAGACATGTTTTATTACTGCTTACATTTAATTGGCTTTCATTAAAGTACAGAACAATTTCATTTGTCATGTCGTTACTTTGGGTCTCTAGTTCATTAAATGATTCCTTTTTACACAAGTCAGATGTATCATCCGCATGCAGTATTTTCAGTTTTATGCAGTACAAACTGTTTTCAGTCACTCATGTAATATTTTATTAGGTCATGAGCAGTGCCGCTTATGCCAGTGTTCCATAGCTTTTTTTAGTAGTATTGTGGCACTCACGGTCAAAAGCTTTCTCAACGTCAAGTTATACACCCACAACATGTGGCTTGTTCTCGGTGCCACTTATTATCTCTTCAATTAACTGAGCAGCTGCTGTGCTAGATGATTTATATTTTAAGAAGCCATTTTGACTTTCAAACATTAGACTGTGCACCTGGAGAAAGTTTATAATTCCATTGTATATGACTTTTTAAACTATTTTGGAAAAGGCAGGAAGTATTGAGGTAGGTCTGCAGTTTTGGTTTTTGAGTTTGTCTCCTTTTTTAAAGAATGTGTTACCTGATCTATTTTCAGTCTGTCTGGGAAGGTGCCTGATTGTATTATAATATTTACTGCTACAGATTGAGGTACAGAGATGTTTTGCCTGCACACCTTTAATGCATTAATACTGAGGCCATTGTGCCCTGTGTAACTGGAAGATTCTAGAGAGCTAGTGATGTTAATTATTAATTTCCAGATGTGGGGGCTAGATATATGCTATGCTCAGATGGACTGCCTTTAAAATTATACTGCAGGTTATTATGTTTGTCATTGATAGTTTCCTCTACTGAAGAAAAATATTCATTGAATATATTAGCAATTTCAAGTTGATCTTTTACTACCATCCCACTGTGGTCAATAATAAAATCCATACAGGATTTGTCTCTGCCTGTTCTAAAACTGTTTATCACTCCCCAGATGCCAGTAGTAACACTGTATGAAGCCTGAAGGTTGTTTGCAATGTTGTTGCTCCTGGTCTGTACTGATAAATCTTCTCGATATGTTTTGAAGGCCTCCTTTAGCTTGAGATTTTGTCTGTTATTCAACATTGCACTATGGAATAATTTTAATTTTTCCCTTGCTTCAATGATGTTATTATTGATCCAGATACTTTCATTTATATTTTTAGTTTGTTTAACTTTTGTGGCTACAACAGGGCATGTGGCATTAAAACAGTACTAGTAGAAGTCAGCAGCACAATTATCATAGGAAAAGCTATCATTCCCATACATCTACATCTATACTCCGCGAGCCACCTTACGGTGTGTGGCGGAGGGTACTTATTGTACCACTATCTGATCCCCCCTTCCCTGTTCCAGTCACGAATTGTGCGTGGGAAGAACGACTGCTTGTAAGTCTCCGTATTTGCTCTAATTTCTCGGATCTTTTCGTTGTGATCATTACGCGAGATATATGTGGGCGGTAGTAATATGTTGCCCATCTCTTCCCGGAATGTGCTCTCTCGTAATTTCGATAATAAACCTCTCCGTATTGCGTAACGCCTTTCTTGAAGTGTCCGCCACTGGAGCTTGTTCAGCATCTCCGTAACGCTCTCGCGCTGACTAAATGTCCCCATGACGAATCGCGCTGCTTTTCGCTGGATCATGTCTATCTCTTCTATTAATCCAACCTGGTAAGGGTCCCATACTGATGAGCAATACTCAAGAATCGGACGAACAAGCGTTTTGTAAGCTACTTCTTTCGTCGATGAGTCACATTTTCTTAGAATTCTTCCTATGAATCTCAACCTGGCGCCTGCTTTTCCCACTATTTGTTTTATGTGATCATTCCACTTCAGATCGCTCCGGATAGTAACTCCTAAGTATTTTACGGTCGTTACCGCTTCCAATGATTTACCACCTATGGCATAATCGTACTGGAATGGATTTCTGCCCCTATGTATGCGCATTATATTACATTTATCTACGTTTAGGGAAAGCTGCCAGCTGTCGCACCATGCATTAATCCTCTGCAGGTCCTCCTGGAGTACGTACGAGTCTTCTGATGTTGCTACTTTCTTGTAGACAACCGTGTCATCTGCAAATAGCCTCACGGAGCTACCGATGTTGTCAACTAAGTCATTTATGTATATTGTAAACAATAAAGGTCCTATCACGCTTCCCTGCGGTACTCCCGAAATTACCTCTACATCTGCAGATTTTGAACCGTTAAGAATGACATGTTGTGTTCTTTCTTCTAGGAAATCCTGAATCCAATCACAAACCTGGTCCGATATTCCGTAAGCTCGTATTTTTTTCACTAAACGTAAGTGCGGAACCATATCAAATGCCTTCCTGAAGTCCAGGAATACGGCATCAATTTGCTCGCCAGTGTCTACGGCACTGTGAATTTCTTGGGCAAATAGGGCGAGCTGAGTTTCACATGATCTCTGTTTGCGGAATCCATGTTGGTTATGATGAAGGAGATTTGTATTATCTAAGAACGTCATAACACGAGAACACAAAACATGTTCCATTATTCTACAACAGATTGACGTAAGCGAAATAGGCCTATAATTATTCGCATCTGATTTATGACCCTTCTTGAAAATGGGAACGACCTGCGCTTTCTTCCAGTCGCTAGGTACTTTACGTTCTTCCAGCGATCTACGATAAATTGCTGATAGAAAGGGGGCAAGTTCTTTAGCATAATCATTGTAGAATCTTAAGGGTATCTCGTCTGGTCCGGATGCTTTTCCGCTCCTAAGTGATAGCAGTTGTTTTTCAATTCCGATATCGTTTATTTCAATATTTTCCATTTTGGCGTCCGTGCGACGGCTGAAGTCAGGGACCGTGTTACAATTTTCCGCAGTGAAACAGTTTCGGAACACTGAATTCAGTATTTCTGCCTTTCTTCGGTCGTCCTCTGTTTCGGTGCCATCGTGGTCAACGAGTGACTGAATAGGGGATTTAGATCCGCTTACCGATTTTACATATGACCAAAACTTTTTAGGGTTCTTGTTTAGATTGTTTGCCAATGTTTTATGTTCGAATTCGTTGAATGCTTCTCTCATTGCTCTCTTTACGCTCTTTTTCGCTTCGTTCAGCTTTTCCTTATCAGCTATGATTCGACTACTCTTAAACCTATGATGAAGCTTTCTTTGTTTCCGTAGTACCTTTCGTACATGATTGTTATACCACGGTGGATCTTTCCCCTCGCTTTGGACCTTAGTCGGTACGAACTTATCTAAGGCATACTGGACGATGTTTCTGAATTTTTTTCCATTTTTGTTCCACATCCTCTTCCTCAGAAATGAACGTTTGATGGTGGTCACTCAGATATTCTGCGATTTGTGCCCTATCACTCTTGTTAAGCAAATATATTTTCCTTCCTTTCTTGGCATTTCTTATTACACTTGTAGTCATTGATGCAACCACTGACTTATGATCACTGATACCCTCTTCTACATTCACGGAGTCGAAAAGTTCCGGTCTATTTGTTGCTATGAGGTCTAAAACGTTAGCTTCACGAGTTGGTTCTCTAACTATCTGCTCGAAGTAATTCTCGGACAAGGCAGCCAGGATAATGTCACAAGAGTCTCTGTCCCTGGCTCCAGTTCTGATTGTGTGACTATCCCATTCTATACCTGGTAGATTGAAGTCTCCCCCTATTACAATAGTATGATCACGAAACTTCTTCACGACGTTCTGCAGGTTCTCTCTGAGGCGCTCAACTACTACGGTTGCTGATGCAGGTGGTCTATAGAAGCATCCGACTATCATATCTGACCCACCTTTGATACTTAACTTAACCCAGATTATTTCACATTCGCATTCGCTAATAACTTCACTGGATATTATTGAATTCTTTACTGCTATAAGTACTCCTCCACCATTGGCGTTTATCCTATCCTTGCGGTATATATTCCATTCTGTGTCTAGGATTTCGTTACTGTTCACTTCAGGTTTTAACCAACTTTCCATTCCTAATACTATATGCGCACTATTTCCTTCAATAAGAGATACTAATTCAGGAACCTTGCCCTGGATACTCCTGCAGTTTACCAATATTACGTTAACTTTTCCTGTTTTTGGTCTCTGAGGACGGACGTTCTTTATCAACGATGATAATGTCCTCTCTGGTAAGCCGTCAGGTAATTTATCGTTTCGCCCAAGGGGGGGTCCCTCTAACCTAAAAAACCCCCGTGTGCACGCCACACGTACTCTGCTACCCTAGTAGCTGCTTCCGGTGTGTAGTGCACGCCTGACCTGTCTAGGGGGGCCCTACAGTTCTCCACCCAATAACGGAGGTCGATGAATTTGCAACCATTATAGTCGCAGAGTCGTCTGAGCCTCTGGTTTAGACCCTCCACACGGCTCCAAACCAGAGGACCGCGATCGACTCTGGGCACTATGCTGCAGATATTAAGCTCAGCTTGCACTCCGCGTGCGATGCTGGTTGTCTTCACCAAATTAGCCAGCCGCCGGAAGGAACCAAGGATGGCCTCAGAACCCAAGCGGCAGGCGTCATTCGTTCCGACATGTGCTACTATCTGCAGCCGGTCACACCCAGTGCGTTCAATAGCTGCCGGAAGGGCCTCCTCCACATTACGGACGAGACCCCCCGGCAAGCACACCGAGTGCACACTGGCATTCTTCCCCGACCTACCCGCTATTTTCCTGAGGGGCTCCATAACCCGCCTAACGTTGGAGCTCCCTATAACTAATAGGCCCGCCCTCTGTGACTGTCGGGACCTTGCCGGAGAATCGGCCACTGGCCCAACAGGCGAGGCATCCTGTGGTGGCTCGGAAACGATGTCATCACCACTAGGAAGCACCCCGTACCTGTTGGAAAGGGGTAAGGCAGCTGCCACGCGGCCAGATCCCACCTTTGCCTTTTGGCGAGGCACGCGCGAGCCCACCACTGTCCACCATTCACCCTGGAGTGATGGCTGACCGGTAAGATGCTCACTGCCGGAAGACGCAGCGACATCAGGGGTTCCATGTGATTCCAAGGCCACCGAAGTAGGCATAGGTCTCACCACAGTTGCCCCAACGCCACTACGAGCCGACGCCTGCGCCTCGAGCTCGATGAGCCTAACAGACAAAGCCTCCACCTGCCCCCGAAGAGTGGCCAATTCTCCTTGCGTCCGCTCACAACAACCACAGTCCCTACACATGACTATGTTTACCCTACTCTATACGGTGACAAATTCCCAAGATAATCTTCTGATGAGCTACTCTGATAATCAAGAAACACTCACTGAAATACGAGACGCGAAAACTACGCTAGGTTTTCCCAGAAAAACTATTTAAAAGCTAAGCGCAGCAAATAAGTACAAAAACGCTTTATACAAACAGTACTCGCTGCTGCTGGTGCTCTCGCTCTGGCTGTCACAAGACATACCATGGAATGTGTGCTAATACACAGTTCATTTAGTTGATGTTATCATTAGACATAATTCTTTTGCTTACATATAGTTACTTTTTAGTGACAAATGACATCTCATTTGCTTCCAATACTGTATTGCATAGTAATTGGAGAAGGCTTGTTTTAGAACAGATATACTGTAGGAAAGATGGTTCATGTTTGTTGTTATATTATCAATACTTTTTCTTTGCTGGTACCAATCTCTCTAGTTGGCTTATGAATAAATGGGGTAGGACTGAATTCATCAAGAAGGTGGTGTGGCTTTTTGGTGTTAACATCTTTGGTTAATAAGTCTATATTTTATCCCCTGTTATTATAGTATTCACAGGCCATTTAGCCCAGAAAATGTACTTTCTATATATATTTTTGAAAAATGTATCCGTACACGTCCAGGTGGCCTACACAAACTGATAATTGATATATTTTTTGTACCCCAGTTTAGATTTATTGCAGCAAATTCTGTAATTTCTTCAACACAGAATGCATTTAAGTCGATAACACTAATATTACTTGCTTTAACTGTGAAGATTTCTACACCACCCACAGACTTGTTTTTCCTACTAAATGGAGAACAAAATGTCATGGAGAGTGGTTGACTGATGCTAATTAGGTCTCCAGTGTACCAATGTACAGTTATGACTAAAACATTAGGTTTATCAAGACATGTAATAATATACAGATCATTGTGCTTGTTTTTAAGGCTACCAACATCCTGGTGTATGACATTAAGTCTGAGTTTCCCTGGCTGGACTATTCAGGATGATTTAGGACTACCAAACTGTCCAGCAGGCTTTACGAGTTACCCAGGCTTGCCTGCAGTGGTGTTTGTGTGGCTGGTTCTGATTTTGTGGGTTTTGCCGTTCCATGGTAGTGCATTTATTTACAACATTTTGTAGAGAATTTTGTCTAATTTCCTTGACAATTAATTTCTGACTGTCTTTTTGCCTCTTTTATTCATATGCATACCATGAGCTGCACGCAGGCCTCTTTCTAGATTGCTGACACTTTGACATTTACCAGGGACACATTGTGAAATTTTTTTTGGTCCCTTCCCCCCCATCCCGCACCTTTTTAAACCAACCAACCACTGTGAAGTTTATAAGGACATGAAGCATTTGTAAAACTGTCCCTAGATCTCAGTTAAAGATGACATAAAATATATTTGTGGATATTGCTGTAACGTGTTATGTTTCATGACAAGGTTCCACAGACTCTTCTTCATTCATCTCCTTCTAACGACCTTATCATTGATTTGGGGTTGACCAATACCTTCCATCCTTATTTCCCTCATTCTTGTGAAATATTAGAAACATCACAAACATAATGATAATAAAGATTTTATTGTCTTTAGGCCATTACAGCAATTGACAACGTCAAATGAAGTTACAATTTATAATACAGTGTGATAAGGTATTGACTACTGAAATATTTTAGCTTATATTACAATAAATGTACAGTGGGTCATCTGTTGGATTATTGCATTTTACAGTTGAAGAATTCATTGATATCATAGAATGGGTGGGCAATAAACCATTCATGCAGTCTTTCTTTGAATGTATGTTCAGGAAGATCCTGTATCGCATGTGGCAGCTTATTAAATAGCTTGTGCCCTGTGACTTCATAGCTATTTATTGATTTTGATAGTCTGTGATAAGGCGTGTATATGTGTTTGATGCTTCTTGTGTTTTAACAATGTACATTTTCTCTACGTTTCACATCTTTTAGGTTCTTCTTCGTAAAGATTAAGACATTGTATATATAGAGGTTTATTACTGTCATAATATTTTGTTTAGTAAATAAGGGTTTGCAGTGAGCCTTATGTGAAGAATTTGTAATTATCCTAATGGCTTTCTTCTGTAATAATAGGATGTCATGTATATGACTACAGTTACCCCACAAGATAATGCCATAGGATATTAGACTTTGAAAAAATGCAAAATAAGATGATCTGATGTATGTTTCAGGTACACAATTTCTGAGTCGTCTTAATAAATAAATTACTCTAGATAGCTTACTACTAATATAGTTTACATGTTGGCCCCAGGATAACTTTTCGTCTAAATAAACTCCCAGGAATTTAACAGAACTAGGGTCATCAGATAGTGGCTTGTCTCTTAGAGTGAAGATTATCTGCTGAGTTTTATTTTCATTTAGCAGGAAACCATTTGCTCTGAACCAATATGCTGCATGAGTGAGTGTATTTTCAGCACAGGTTTTAAGATCATTAAGATTGTTACTGCTATGAAGAAAAGTCATATCATCTGCATACAATACAGTTGTGGATCTAATAAACGAGGGGAGGTCACTGATCATTATCAGAAACAGGAAGGGCCCCAGTACAGATTCCTGAGGCACACCTACTTTAACATTTTCTATGTTTGACAGTTCCTTACCAACACAAACTACCTGTTTACGGTTGTTGAGATAAGCTTTTAATAGTCTGAGACTGTTTCCTTTGATGCCGTAGAATTCTAGTTTCTCTAGTAGTGGCGTGTGCTCAACACAGTCGAAGGCCTTGCTTAGGTCACAGAATGAGACATGGGCAAAGCCTTTGTTCTCAAAAACTTTGAGGATGTAACTGGCTACCGTGTTTATTGCATCAATGGTTGACAGATTCTTACTAAACCCATATTGTGTAGCATTAATTATTCCTAGATTCTCAAAGTGAGATGATAATTGTTGGTACATGATGCATTCTATTACCTTGGAAAATGCAGGTACTATTGAAATAGGCCTGTAACTAGATGGAGAGTCTTTATCTCCCTTTTTGTGTACTGGGACGATCCTAGACAGTTTTAACTCATCAGGAAAATATCCCTCAAGTAAGCACTTGTTTATCATATGCAGTGGGTTAAAGGGTACAGAATGCAATCACACACTTTTTTTAGCAGGTTGCATGATATGCCATATATATCTAAGCTATCAGATGATTTCAGTTGTTTTATGACCCCTTGTTCATATCTAGGTGATACTTCGGAGAAGGTTAGCATGCTTGTATTTAGTGACTGTTTACCCCAATTTTGGGAGAGTAACTCTGATGGACTAATGTCTGGTTTGATAATTGCGTCTCCTATTTCTTTCACTGAATTAATAAAAAACTCATTGAGTGTTTGTGGTGGGATATTAATTTTGTCTTTTTTAGTATCTGTGGCAGCACTGTTAATTACATTTCAAGTGGTTTGGCATTTATTGGTGGAATTATGTATGCTGTTGGCATTGTAGGTTTTTTTGGCTTGCAGGATGGCTTTTTTGTATTCATTCCTGCATACCACATAGGCTGCTTTGGCACAGTCAGACTTCATACTATTGTATATGTTGTACAGTAACAAAACTTGTTTCTTTAGATCTGTCAGCTGTTTAGTGTACCATATATTTTGTCTGTTTTGAGATCTGGATTTGTGGCTGCTGTCCATTATTTTGATTTTCTTTATGGGAATACTATTGTTAAATAGGGTCAAGAATGCATTAAAAAATCTATCAAATATTATTTTGGCTGGCAGGTCATTACTTGATGTGTAATGTCCATCGACACTACAATGGCCAAACCAGTCTCTGTCAGCAAGGGAATTACAAAATGTGTTAATTTTATCCTCAGTTACGTGTCTGGTAATCACAGCTGTTGGGACAGGTCTGTTTGCATTGCTCCTATTGAGGGGAATTTTACTTGCATAATTTAGAGATACGGAGTCATGGTCAGAGAATGGGAACGCTACAACTTCGCATGCGTTTTCAATGGTCTTGAAGTTTACAGAGATGTTATCTAAACATGCTTTGTTTCCCTGTGGGCCTGTTATTAACATGATGTAAATTGTATTGTCTTAGTAAGTTTTCCAGATCTGCAACACTACCCTTACATTTAGTAACATCAAAATTAGCATTCAAGTCACCTCCTATTGCAATATCATAGTGTAGCCATTTAATATTACTTAATTCACTCAATAGCATGTCCATTTTTTTTCTAAAAATATGTTAATGCTTCCCTTTGGTGATCTGTACATGGATACTACTATTAGCTTACGACTATTAATGATTCTACCCGTAACTTCAAAATGCTCAGCATACAAATATTTTTTAAAAAGATTTTGACTCTCCTGCACAGGTCACACTTTATTTCCACTGCTGATGTAAACATTACAATTTGAGAGTGTTTTTAAACAAAGCTATTTCATATGGAAAACTATAGTGATAGCAGTCTTCTTCTTCTTCTTCTTGTGGTTTTACAACTCTACATGGGTCTTTGCCTTCTTAAGAATTTCCTTCCATTCTACCACCTCATTTACTTTCCTCTGCCATCCTGTCATTGCTAGGGCTCTGATGTTTCCTTCCACGTCATCCAGCCATCACTTATATAGGCATCCTTTTAATCTTCTTCCTGTTTCCATTGGAAGGGCACCTTTGTAGTTCTTGTGTCCTCAATCCTTAGGACATGCCCCAGTCAGGCTAGTCTTTTACTTTTAATTAGCCTTACAATATCATCTCCTTATATGAGCTGATCCAGCTCATAATTATTCCTTACTCTCCAGGAACCATTATTATTTTGAATCCCTCCACAAATTTTCTCTAGTATTCTTTGTTCAAATACTCCAAGTTGTTTTTCATCAGTGGTGGTTAGCACCCATGCTTTGCATCCATATTTAACCACTGGCCAATTCATAGCCTTAGAGAGCTGGTCTTTTTGTCCACTTTCTCTGTAGGGTCGCTTCCTATTGACCTGTATGCAGGATCCTCCAGAAGTTGTTGCACCTTTCTGTCATATTCTGTTTTCTTTAGGATGACTGTGGAGTTCCCCTTGTCTGCGGGCATCACCACAATGCTGCCATCCTCCCGGACTTGCCTCAGTGCCACCTTTTCATCACCTGAAATGTTGGATTTGGGTGGCTTGGTCTTGGTGAGCGCCCTGCAGGTCTCTCTTCGGATCTCTTTGGCCACACTTGAAGGTAGCGTGTTCGCCACTTGCTCAACTGCACTGACGAAGACGGTGACAGGCACATTCCTAGGGGTCACTGCAAAATTGAGGCCCTTGCTAAGTACTTTTAAGGTGGTCTCATCGAGCTGCTTGTCACTTAGATTGACCACTGTATGAGTGTCCCCAGTCTGTTGTACCTTGTTGTTGAGGTGCGCAAACCTGGGTAGTTGGCATGCCATTGACATCTTGCTGGTGCATTCTGCTAGAAACCAGGAGGCACCGTCAACTTGGTCCCAGTCTTGAGTGGTCAAGGTAGCTGCTATAGTTAGGTGAGGATCCTGGCCGTCTTCTGAAGTCAAAATCATGATCTGGGGTGTGTTAAATCTGGTCTCTAATGTCTGACACCTTTTCTCATGGCTGTTCTCTCAGTATCCACTTCTATTTCTTGTAGAATACCGGAGTGTCCTGCATTGAGTTTTCACAAGTTCAAGCGCTGGATTCCAAGCAGTGCTGATTTGGTATCCCGAGTCACGGTTGATTAAATTGTCTGCGACCTTAATCTCAATGGCTTCTTTAATGACACCGTCCCAAAATCTTGAGGTCTGTGTCACAATCTTGGTGTTATGGACTCCCCAAGGTTCACAAGGATGGGGTTCCTCTGCAAACCTATTGTCAGCGATATTGGCGCAGCAACTTGCCCTACTGCGAAATACCTGAAGATGATGTTGACACCACATGTGGGTAAATGTGCACAATACATCCGGAACTCAGTCGATTTCCTGCAATGGTTGAGCCAGCAACACATCACAGACACAGACATCATGGTTAGTTTCACTGTGGTGTCTCGCTTCACACGGGTACCACTGAAGGAGTCACTTGAGCTTATTGGAGAGAAGTTCAATAGGGCTCTCCTTGACCTATTCAGGCATGTGCTGACCTCGACGTGCTTCTTATATGGGGGTCAATTTTATGGAAAAACTAAGGGGTGGCGATAGACAGCCCTCTATCACCAGTGGTGGCCAACCTATTTATGGAAAGGTTTGAAGAGGAGGCAGTCTCTTCAGCCACATATCAACCCAAGCGCTTTTTTTTGTATGTGGATGATACCTTTGTCATCTGGCCCCGTGGTAGGGAGAAGTTAGATGAATTCCTGCTACATCTGAACTCTTGCCATCTGATCATTCACTTTACAATGGAAATGGAGAAGGATGGACTACTTCCGTTCTTGGCTGTACTAGTGAAGAGAAAGGCAGATGGCACATTTGGACACAGTGTGTACCACAAACCTGTGCACACTAACTTATACTTACAAGCCAGCAGTTGCCATCATCTGGCACAGAAGAATGGAGTGCTCAAAACACTGGTCCACAGAGCACAAACTCTGTCAGATCCTGATAGTTTGGCCACAGAAATAGAACACTTACGATCGGTGTTCAGCAGGAATGGGTACTCCTCTACAGATATCCAGAAGGCACTTCAACCTGCCAATCAGCCAAAGGATCCAGAAGAAGAACCAGAAGAGGTAAAGAAGATGGCATACCTGCCATATGCCAGACCTGTCTCTGCCAGAATCAGCAGGATTCTCCAGAAATATGACATCAAGAGCATATTTTGCCCACCCACAAAAATTGGGGCTATGCTGGGGAATGTAAAAGATGACCTGGGGCTACGCAAGCCAGGTATTTACAACATACCATGCCAGTGTGGGATGTCATACATCGGCCAGACCACCAGAACTGTAGACATCAGGTGTAAAGAACACCAGAGACATACCAGACTCAGATAGACAACTAGATCAGCCATAGCACAGCATTGTCTGGAACTTGGTCATTCAATGGATTACAATAACACCAAGATTGTGACACAGACCTCAAGATTTTGGGACAGTGTCATCAAAGAAGCCATTGAGATTAAGGTCACAGGCAATCTAATCAACCATGACTCGGAATACCAAATCAGTACTGCCTGGAATCCAGCACTTTAACTTGTGAAAATTCGACGCAGGACACTCTGGGATTCTACAAGAAATAGAAGTCACATTCAACAGGGTGATCCTTCTGTAGTTAGAGCAACATGCTTTGTCACCTTTCTTTTGTATGAACTAGATTACACCAATCTTCTGGAATTCTTTCTTGATTCCATATTAAACAGATAAGTTTACATATCCATTTGTGTAATGTAAAGCCTCTATTCTTTAACAGCTGGCAGTTGGTCCATCATTTCCTGGAGATTTGTGATTTTTTTGACAATTCACCACCTTCTGTACTTTTGTGGGATTCTTCTATTTCAGGTTCTACTATATGGTATATCTGTTGCCTCCCATCGGCACTATTCCCTCCACAATTTCTACAAAATATTGTCTGCATCTGTTCATCACTTTCCTCTTTTCTGTCAGCAAGTTTTCATCTTTATCCTTGGAGCCAATACTTTAGGTGTATACCCTTGTTTTCCTTCTTTTAACTTTGTATAAAACTTTCAACTCTAATTCCTATTATAATGCTCTTTCAAGTCTTCTATCTTTTTTTTCAGCCTTCTCTTTTCTTTCTTCTGCATACCCTTGTCACTTCTATCCTCTTTTCATTATAAGTTTTGTGGTTAATTCTCATATTTTGTTGGAGATACTGTAGTCTTGCACCTTTCTTCTGTTGCATCATCTGTCTACATTTACTGTATCATCATAACACTCCTCATTTCAAGGTCTGCTGTATCCCACTATTGTGTCTTTTGCTACAGTTATAATACTGTTCTTAATACATTCCCATGGATACCAATATATGGTAAATTTGATGTGTATAATTTGTTCAGGATATTTTCCAGGGTCCTTGGTGGATATTTTTTCTTTATGTGCTTACTGCTTTAAGATCACTGGCAACCACAAAACAGGTAACATTAGTACTTGTTTCCTCATGCAAGCTTTCCTTACCAAAAAGGGTATGGAAATGTTCTTCTTTTCCAAACTTTGCATTATAATCCCCCAGGACTATTCTTGAATAATGTGCTGTTAGCCTTTCACAGACTTCATGCAGCTGTTCGTAAAAGCTATCCACCAGATCCTCATCTGATTCTTTGATTGGAGCAGATATGTTTACAAAAGTCATACTATGGAATCTTTCTCTCATTCTGAGGCTGCATGTTCTGTCATTATATGGCATAAAGGCATATATTTTGCTGCAATGAATGCAACACCAGGATCTCCTGGTCTATCATAATGTAATGCAAGAGTAATTTAATGCAAAATTTTGCTTCTGTATCTATATGTATAAGTATATGAAGCATTTGTAAATATTATCCCTGGATCTCAGTTAAGGGTGATATAAAATATATTTGTTGATATTGCTGTGATGTGTAATGTTTCATGGCAGGATTTCATAGCCTGTTCTTCATTCCTCTCCCTCTAATGAACTTGCCACTGATCTGATGCTAAACCAGCACCTTCTATCCTTATTTCCATCATTCTTGTGAAATATTAGTAACATCACAACAATTAATATTCAGCATACAAATACTGAAAAAAGTATTTTGACTTAACTCTGTAGGTCACACTTTATTTACACTGTTAAGAAACTTTACAATTTGAGAGTGCTTTTAAACATAGCTATTTCATATGTAAAATTGCAGTGGTAACATTAGGGCCTACAGATGTTTGTAGACGATGAAGCACAAAAAAAAATGTTGATCTACCATTAAGGGATTTGAACTACAAAAGGCTCAAGTCAGTCAAAATTAAGTTACAAACTTTTACTATTTTGTAATTTTTGTCACATTTTCTACTGTATTCTGAGCAGCTAAACCTCGTTTACAGTGGTTTTCGACCGGTAAATTTTTATTAATTGAAAAACACACTTTACTGTTTCATTCTCATTTGTAAAGACTAAACTCAGTTTAACAACTAGCTGAAGTTCCTGTTATCTTTGGTTAGCCATCATGAAATCTGAATAAAAGTCATTTAGTCTTAGAGAACTTTCACTGCCCAAATAAGTTTTAACATTTAGTCCAAAACTTGTATGTGCTTCACTTCAAAGATTGCTGTACTTGGATTTGGCTTTTTCAGCAATGATATCAGAGCAGTGTAAAATGATTCTAGTGATGCAGTAAATGTCTGTTTTCTTTGCTCTGCCAGGCTAAATATAATATTAGAGTCTATTGATAATAAACCTTTAACAGTTTGGTAGTTTGTTGCCACTTTTCTAACAACTCTTCAATTACTTTGATTAGCATGTTTTGACACTTCATCTGAACTTTTGGATACAACAATCATTTGCTTTGATTTAGTTAAGTACCATCAAACATGACAACATCTATTTGGAGTGCAGCATGACTGCAATTTTTGCTTTTGTGTACAGTTGGGACCACTAGTGACTGTTCAAAACCATTTGATGAAATTTGAACATCATCCAAACCAGCTAAGGGCACTTTTGCTTTTCCAACCCTTGTATTTCATAACCTTCTGTGCCATGATCATGAGGAATGTGACATTGTCACATGTGTGAATAAATTGGCAAAGGGTCGCTCTAAGACCCCCAGTCCCTCAAAACCCTTGGTGGCACCCACCCACCTTCATTGAGAATTTTAAAAATGTACCTGTACAGACAGAACCCATGATGAAGTCCTCAGCACTTGTAGACTAAAAACTCCTACAACACTCTCCAGTTCTGGATGGCCTATTGTCAGGTGTAAGAGCAGCAGTGTAGTGGCAAATAAGCAGCTGTGTGCCTTGTCAGCTGGCACCTTGTACTCTTGTCGTGGTTTCAGGCTGTACAGCTACATTTTTAAGGTGCTCAACAAAGGTGGGTGGATGGCACCAAGGATTTTGTCGAACTGGGCAGTTTTAGAAGGACCCTTTGCAGTTTTCTTCATGCATATGTCAATGCTTCACCTGCCCTCCCACCCTCCCTGTCACACCACAGCAGGAGATGGAATAGGAGGGATGAAAAAGCATAAGCACCCTTATTCGCTTTGGATCACATTCAAATTCTGTTGAATGATTTTAACATTCTGTACTTGTTCCAACCTGTACACGAGTCATGCTGTGGTGCAAAGGAGTAATACCACATTTAATGGGGATGCAGCCCCGCAGTTACCTTAGAGAATGGTTGAAGTGTCCAAGGGTGTCAGCAGTGTCAAAGATTATCAAGAACATCTTCTTGTTGCTTGTTGCACCTCAAAATGTCATTTTCAACTGCGGAATATTTGGGAACCGATACTCCAGGGAAAGGGGTCCTTTCATGGATATCATTTATGCCACCACCTGTGGCCTTTTCATGCCAATTCTGAGCAGTGGTGTGTTCAGAATGTTTTCCTTGGCCACTTATAAGAGAACCACATAATTTCAGTGCTGTGTATCATGGTTCTGAACTCCTTCACAGAGGTGTCAAAGGAAAAGATGAAATTTGGGTGAGAGAGGCTGTGATGACCTTCCAGTCATGTGATACATCCATGGTGGCATTTGGCAGAATTGTGGGGACATTGGCTGCCAATGTGATGTCATTAACTCACCTTACATGTCACATGAACTTCTTAATTGTGGCCTTTTGTTTTTGCATGTATGAACACCTTGATTATACACACCCTTGAGCCAAATGTCAAACATAAGCATCACAATGGGTACGAATTATGGGTTTCAAAAAAGTGATCCTTTAATTCTTTCTTACCGTCAAGAAGACATATCAAGTTGCAAACAGGCAACTCTTTTACTGATGAGGGCTGTGGCTGAAAGCTTCATGTAAGTGTCTTTTTAATTGTGACTGTCTGCAACCTGACATATCTTCTTTGTGGTAAGTAGCAATCTGTCTTTTCCTGCGTTATTGATATTCCCACCTGGAGTGTTCATTGTTTGAACCTGTGGGAGTTTGGGTCCTTATCGTTATAAATAACAACCTGTCGATCCACTTGTTAAAACAATGAGCACATTTATTGTCACACTTCAGATATACGTCATTACACATCTGCAGTGACCCATGCCGGTTTGAGTCGAGACACTGACACTGTCGAGGGTTTTCCTTCGATACAGATGTCGAAGGTATACGACAAGCGCGTAAGTACCCTGTAAGGGCCTGTGTATGGGGGTTGCAGGGCGGCGTGCACTGTATCGTCCCTAAGCATCACAACTTCACACTTGGCTAACCGCTGGTGCACGAATGTTTTAGGCAGAGTGTGTGCTTTTGGAGCGGGTGCTCTCTGCACTTGTATCGTCTGTCGTATGTTCTCGATTAGCACAGGGTACTCGATGGTATCTTGGAGCGGTGAAGGCTCGACAAACTCGGCTGGCAGGGTCAACAGCTCGCCATAGAGCAGTTCGGCCACCGAGCACTGCAGGTCATCTTTATATACAGAACGGAGGACTAGCAGTACCCACAGGAGGGCGTGTAACCACCGTTCCTCGTGGCACATTAGCGCAGTCTTTAATGTGCGGTGCCATCGATCAACTAAGCTGTTTTATTGGGGATGGGAGGCTGTCATGTGAATGGGGCTGAGCTGAAGAGCTCCCACATTTTTGTGAAGAGGACAGCCTCGAATTGACGGCCTTGGTTGGTAGTAATGGTTTTCGGGGGCAGCCAAAACGTGCGACCCATGTGGAGAGGACAGCGTTGGCGACTGTTTTGGCCAAAATATCTGCTAGAGGGGTTGCCTCGACCCATCTAGTTGTTCTGTCGTTAAAAGTAAGCAAGTATTGGTAACCATCCACCTGGGGAAGGGGGCCAACAATGTCGATGTGAATGTGGCAGATTCTGCCAGAAGGAGAGCGGAAGACGCCTGAGGGGGGCGTGCAGTGGAGTCTGACTTTGGACCGCTGGCATGAAATACAAGTGCGACACCAGTCGCGACAGTCTTTGTGAAGCGAAGGGCATACAAAATGCTCGGCGATCATGTGCGTAGTTGCGTGAATGCTCATGTGGGCAAAACTGTGCAGTGCATCAAACACCGAGCGACGAAAAGAGGGGGAGACGAGGGGGCGTGGCACGCCAGTGGAAGTGTCACACCATAGCTCAGCGTGTGTGCCAGGGATCGTCTTGCGCGCCAGGCGCAGAGAGTGTTTATTGTCAGATAAAAGGCTCGTCAAGGAGTCATCATTTGTTTGTGCTCGAGCAAGAGCATCGAAGTCAATTGAGGAAGATATGTCCGCGATCTGGGAGAAATAATCAGTGGCTATGTTGTTGGATCCTCGAACGTATTGTACATTAGTTGTGTATTGTGAAATGAGGTCGAAATAACGGAACCTTCTAGGAGGTGGGTCGGCTCGAGGGTTTGTGAGTGCTTGGACGAGAGGTTTGTGTTCTGTAAAGATTGTGAGGGGGCGTCCCTCAATGTCTTCGTGGAGATATATAATGGCTTCGTAGACAGCTAAGAGCTCTCTGTCGAAAGCGGATCATTTGCACTGGGAGGGAGAAAGTTTTTTGGAAAGAACTTAAGAGGTTGCACCACCTCTCCTCTGTGTTGTTGAAGTACTGCGCCGATAGATATTTCACTAGCATCTGTGGTGAGCGAAAGTGTTGCATCCTGGTGTGGATGGTCATGCGTGATGGCTTCCGCGAGGGCGGTTTTGAGTTTTTTGAAAGACGCACACATGACCTCTGTCCACGGCACGTGCCTGTTGCCTGACGTTTGTGGCCCGCGAAGTGCGTCTGTGAGGGGGACCTGTAGTTCGGCGGCTCTTGGAATGTGGCGGCAGAAAAAATTGGTCATTCCTAAGAACCGGCCAAGTTCATGGTATGTTTCTGGTATCGGCAGCTGTTTGATAATGTCTGTTCTCTCTTGTGCGGGCCGGATACCATCGGCTGAAACTGTGTGTCCCAGAAAAACAACAGAATCCTGTCTCAGTTTGCATTTGTCTTTGTTGACGATCACACCATGGGATTGTAAAGTGTCAAACAGCACCTGGATGTGAAGCTCGTGTTCCTCCCGAGAGGAAAAAAAGATCAAAATGTCATCCAGGTATGCGTAGCAGAAAGGTAGGGGTTGTAACACTGTATCTAAGAACCTCAGCCAGGTTTGGGCAGTGTTTTTCAATCCATAAGGCATGTAGACATATTCGAAGAGGCTGAAGGGTATGGTGATGGCCATTTTAGGGATATCTTGTTCGTTCATTGGTATTTGGTGATACGCTTTCTCACAGTCTACCACACTGAAAATTTTAGCGCCTGCCAACTGAGAAACGAAGTCCTGAATGTTTGGTACTGGATAATTGTCCATGATTGTGCGGTCATTGAGATGTCTATAGTCGCCACAGAGACTGTAGGAACCATCCTTCTTCGGTGTGAGATGAATCAGTGGCAACCAGTCACTGGAGGATGGGCGTACAATGCCTGCTTTTATTAGGTCCGAGATGATTGCTTTCACCACTTTGAATTTGTGTGGATTCAGGCGTTGTGGTCGGTTTCTGACCAGAGGGCCCTCAGTCATACTGAGTTTGTGACATGCGCCACTTGTGATTGATAACATGCTACATGCATGGAGTGCGTTGTTAGCGTTCGAACACTTGTGCAATGAGTCAATGATTTGAGTGCATGCCAGTTTGTGTGAGGAGCGAATACCTCAAAGTGAGGTGAGTTCAGATTTTGTGCTCTGTAATGTCTGTTCGGTACACTCGATAAGGGAGGTGAGCTTGGCCTGCATTTGCTTGAGTTCACTGATTTCTTGTCGTAGTAGTAGCGTGTCGCAACTTTTACTAGTTAACTTGGCCGCAAGAAGAGCACATTCAGTCTGCAATAGTGAAATGTCAATGTTTGTTGACCGAATGGATGATACAGACACAGTGACTGTAAGGGCGATAGTCTTTTGCGAGGGTTGGTGAACTAATGTACTTCGTGCATTGTCTAGCGAAAATTTGTGGTGTCGCAGAAAGTCAATGCTTAAGACCAGACAAGTCACCTGTGCCACAAGAAAAGTCCACAAATACTTCAAGTCTTTTGACAGTTTGAGTGTTAAAGGCACCATACCTGACACATTGGTATGAGAGTCATTAGCCACGCGTAACAGCCTGGGCAAGGAAGTTAACACGGTAGGTGTGAGTGCGGGGTGTATTACACTTGTATCAGTCCCACTGTCAACGAGGAATTTAGTTCCTGAGATGAGGTCAAGAGCAAATAGACAACCATCAGCACTTACCATGTTAGATGCTGTTACTGCTGTAAGGCGTCTTTTTTCCTGTGCATGAGACGCTGCGCCTATGGCACATCGTGAGCTGCATTTCCCGCCGCACAAGGGTTGTGACATTTCCTGGCCGCGTCACCGAAGTTGGCGTGGAACCAACACAGCAGCCAGCCTGCATTAGGTGGAGGTGATGTAGAGCTTCTGGTGTCAGCTGTGTCCATTGTGGAGCACTGCAGTGTGGTGACAGTTGTCATGGCGGATGTCAGGGAGGCTGTATCTGGTTCCCCGCGAAGGCGGGTAGATGTCACCACTGTCATAGCGTGAATGCCGAGGAAGCGAGCTCACCCGAATCCTGGTGGGGGAAAGGGGGGTGGTGTGCTGCTGAGATCACTACCCCCATTCTTCATGCTGTGCGCTCACCTGTTAATAATCCTGAAAGCTCGATCCGCAACCGAAAGCTTCTCGTCCAAGGTGTTGTTGGTGAGCAGCAGGAGCTGTATTTGTAATGCTTCTGGCATTTTGACGAGCCACATTGACCATAAAGCTGTATCGGGTAGCAAATCCTCAGGTGTGAGAGCACAGAGTCGTCGCCATAGTCCCGGTGGGGTGAGGTTGTGCTGGTGTTCCTCATGAATGATATGGTGAATAATCTCGTTCGGAGCTCGAGAAAGTCTTTCACAAATGAGTCTTTTTCACATTCGTATATCTCGGTGAAGGCGGTGGGCTGATCACAATGTCACTAATCAAATCCAAATGGCCATGCAAATGTCTCACCAAACACACGAAGCGTGATTCTTCTGAGTCAATGCCCGTGGCAGCGAAAATAGAGTCGACTAACTTGAACGATGTGTTGGGCTGTGTTTTTGCAAAAGTCGGCAGTTTAGGTAACTTAGTTGGTCTGTAATCCATGACCACTGGGTGTGTAAGAGCCACAGGTGTGGGAGCAGTCAATATGGCGTCTGCCGGGGCGAAAGGGGGGGGGGGGGGGGGGTAGGCCCGGGGGCCCGTAAACTCTTAAACTCTTACACCCCTCGGATCAGTTGTTATTGCTGTCTGATGTCTAGCAAAAGTGGGCAAGGTACTAGGAGAGGTCACATTCACTATACACTGTTCAGTTTGATCAGAAAATTGAGGCTGTGCATAGCCAGGCACGGAGCCGATTAGCGGCTTGGATGATGTAGCAGCCATGTAGTGGCACTGCTCCGAAAGTTGGTGCAAAGTTCTGAGGTGGGTTGCGCACCACTGAGCGTGCGACGTTAGCAGTGGAATGTCCGGATCTCTTTTCACACTTTGTCCTGTATGTTTGAAAGAATGATCTTTAGGCAAGATGGCAGGCGGTACGTATGCATTGTCTGTGAGTGTTGTGGTACTCCAATCCACTCGCAGGCTGGAGGGCCTCGAAATGATTGATGTATAGAGTCCATGTGTAGTGCAGGTGGGTGGCATGGTCAGATTCTGACCATAGAAATCGTACGGCGGTACACCTTGTCGCGTAGGCCACATGACAATACAGGCGGTTCACTTGTACACACATGATTGTTATTGTTATTGAACTTGGGTAGAACACGGGAAGAGCGTCACAAACTGTCATCGGAGTCATCAGTGTGGGAGTTTGGGTCCTTATCGTTATAAATAACAACCCGTTGCTCCACTTGTTAAAACAATGAGCACATTTATTGTCACACTTCAGATATATGTGATTACACATTGAAAGTATCACATAGACAGAACATAATGGCCCAAAGAGATTTTGCACACCAGAGATTTATGGCATGTCAGTGTTGCCACAAACCTTTAATTCTATTGCACAGTGTATATCCATCTGACCTCTCTGTACAATTTATTTAATAACTCATCAAAACATAAGACAAAGTCATCACACCAATATAGCTAATTTTTCAGTTCATCAGAAAAATAGGAAGCAAGGCTGTATTTAAAAATATATCTGTAATTTATTGAACCTATTTGAAGTTAGAAGGTCCTCAGCTGCCTGGAAACATCAATTTGAATGTATTTACAACATCTAAATATTAGTTAAATGAAAGTATATTACATAAAACTTTCGAAGCCCATATTGCTTCGGCTTTTGTAGCACTGCCCCTAGAGAAAAATAATTCAGCTGACTGTCAAGCAGGTTTTGACATTGAATAATAGTCTCAGGTTTGTTGGAAACTTCAATACTTGCTTGGAACTGAGTGGGTGGCTGGACTTTTACTTTAATCCTACTAGACAAAAATGATATATTACTGCTTGACATCCCACTTTGGATAAAACAAAATATTTTTTGCGTATGTTGCATTGATATATCCTTTTCTTAACAGCCAAAAAATTGAGGGTTAACCTCAGAGTCTAACCATTGCTCACTGAGAATAGTTTTCTTTGGTGACATTTTCATAACATACATAAATGGGGAAAAAATCAGAAAAGGAACGTTTATCAATTTAGAATAGTATGCTTGATTATGAAAATGAGGCCTAATATGGTATTGGTAGATTTATCAACAGTTCTTACCTTAACGTAATTGAAAGCTCACAAACAACCAAACTTAAAATATTTTGTGACTTTTCTTAAAAGGGGGGCGGAGGGGCTATTTATTTTCCCTTACTCTTGGCATTTTTTAATGTATTCCCTGATTTCTGTAAACTTCTCTGACTTTCCCTTGCTTTCTAGAAAGTGTGAATCATGGAAAAAGAGGCACTTTTGCATATTAGCTTTCATTAAAAGAGTTGAAAGGCTTTGTTTGTATTCTACTTAAAAAATATTCAGGATACTTGGAAATGACATGCTAAACACAAGAAAGAATCATTAAACAAAACATGAATGCATCATATAGTCAATTACTTATGAGAAGCTGTCACCTACAGATAGATGAGAATCATAAAACGTTGGGGATCTCTCAGATGTACTACAAATAAATATTAAACTTCAAAATAACTCTAGAAATGTCAGCTGTAGGCTGTATTTTTTCCCATTCTAGTTTGTTGCTATGTGAGACATTTTTATATTCTATACAGTGCTCTTGGTTTTTGTTTATGAAAAACGTGTTTCACCTAAACTGTAAATGTTACTTTATTTTTGGATCAGAAATGACTGACTACTGAGCATGAACAATGAAAATGTGAAAGTCATTTTCAGTTGTGTTCAGCAAAGCCAAAGATATGCCTCCAGTATTTGTTGGTAACATTTTTTTTGTGCCAGAGAGATTTTGAATATTTCTAATAGGAAGACAAAGATATCATTACCAGCTTAACACAGCTGCAAGATGAAGAATAAAGATTAAGAAAATGTTCTGTTGACAACAAAGTCATTAAAGGCACAACACAAACTGGAACTGGAGAAGGGTGGGGAAGGTTGTTGTTGTTGTTGTTGTTGTTGTGGTCTTCAGTCCTGAGACTGGTTTGATGCAGCTTTCCATGCTACTATATCCTGTGCAAGCTTCTTCATCTCCCAGTACCTACTGCAGCCTACATCCTTCTGAATCTGCTTAGTGTAGTCATGTCTTGGTCTCCCTCTATGATTTTTACCCTCCACGCTGCCCTCCAGTACTAAATTGGTGATCCCTTGATGCCTCAGAACATGTCCTACCAACTGATCCCTTTTTCTAGTCAAGTTGTGCCACAAACTCCTCTTCTCCCCAATTCTATTCAATACCTCCTCATTCGTTATGTGATCTACCTATCTAATCTTCAGCATTCTTCTGTAGCACCACATTTTGAAAGCTTCTATTCTCTTCTTGTCCAAACTATTTATCATCCATGTTTCACTTCCATACATGGCTACACTCCATACAAATACTTTCAGAAACAACTTCCTGATACTTAAATCAATACTCGATATTAACAAATTTCTCTTCTTCAGAACCGCTTTCCCTGCCATTGCTGGTCTTCATTTTATATCCTCTCTACTTCAACCATCATCAGTTATTTTGCTCCCCAAATAGCAAAACTCCTTTACTACTTTAAGTGTCTCATTTCCTAATCTAATTCCCTCAGCATTACCCGACTTAATTTGACTACATTCCATTATCCTCGTTTTGCTTTTGTTGATGTTCATCTTATACCCTCCTTTCAAGACACTGTCCATTCTGTTCAACTACTCTTCCAAGTCCTTTGCCATCTTTGACAGAATTACAATGTCATCGGTGAACCTCAAAGTGTTTATTTCTTCTCCATGGATTTTAATACCTACTCTGAACTTTTCTTTTGTTTCCTTTACTGCTTGCTCAATATACAGATTGAATAGCATTGGGGAGAGGCTTTAACCCTGTCTCACTCCCTTTCCAACCACTGCTTCCCTTTCATGTCCCTCGACTCTTATAACTGCCATCTGCTTTCTGTACAAATTGTAAATAGCCTTTCACTCCCTGTATTTTACCACTGCCACCTTCAGAATTTGAAATAGAGTATTCCAGTCAACATTGTCAAAAGCTTTCTCCAAGTCTACAAATGCTATAAACGTAGGTTTGCCTTTCCTTAATTTTTCTTCTAAGATAAGTCATAGGGTCAGTATTGCCTCACATGTCCCAATATTTCTGCGGAATCCAAACTGATCTTCCCTGAGGTCGGCTTCTACCAGTTTTTCCATTTGTCTGTAAAGAGTTCACGTTAGTATTTTGCAGCTGTGACTTATTAAACTGATAGTTCGGTAATTTTCACATCTGTCAACACCTGCTTTCTTTGGGATTAGAATTATTATGTTCTTCTTGAAGTCTGAGGGAATTTCACCTGTCTCATACATCTTGCTCACCAGATGGTACAGTTTTGTCTGGACTGGCTCTCCCAAGGCTATCAGTAGTTCTAATGGAATGTTGTCTACTCCCAGGGCCTTGCTTCGACTTTGGTCTTTCGGTGCTCTGTCAAACTCTTCACGCAGTATCGTATCTCCCATTTCATCTTCATCTTCATCCTCTTCCATTTCCATGATATTGTCCTCAAGTACATCGCCCTTGTATAGGCCCTCTATATACTCTTTCCACCTTTCTGCTTTGCCTTCTTTGCTTAGAACTGGGTTTCCATCTGAGCTCTTGATATTCATGCAAGTGGTTTTTTTTTCTCCAAAGGTCTCTTTAATTTTCCTGTAGGCAGTATCTATCTTACCCCTCATGAGATAAGCCTCTACATCCTTACATTTGTCCTCTAGCTATCCCTGCTTGGCCATTTTGCACTTCCTGTCGATCTCATTTTTGAGACATTTGTATTCCTTTTTCCTGCTTCATTTACTGCATTTTTGTATTTTCTCCTTTCATCAATTAAATTCAGTATCTCTTTTGTTACCCATGGATTTCTACTAGCCCTTGTCTTTTCACCTACTTGATCCTCTGCTGCCTTCACTGTTTCATCCCTCAAAGCTACCCATTCTTCTTCTACTGTACTTCTTTCCCCCATTCCTGTCAATTGTTCCCTTATGCTCTCCCTGAAACTCTGTACAGCCTCTGGTTCTTTCAGTCTATCCAGGTCCCATCTCCTTAAATTCCCACCTTTTTGCAGTTTCTTCAGTTTTAATCTACAGTTCATAACCAACAGATTGTGGTCAGAGTCCACATCTGCTCCTGGAAATGTCTTACAATTTAAAACCTGGTCCCTAAATCTCTGTCTAACCATTATATAATCTATCTGATACCATCTAGTATCTCCAGGATTCTTCCATGTATACAACCTTCTTTTATGATTCTTGAACCAAGTGTTAGCTATGCTTAAGTTATGCTCTGTACAAAATTCTACCAGACGGCTTCCTCTTTCATTTCTCTCCCCCAATCCATATTCACCCACTATGTTTCCTTCTCTCTCTTTTCCTACTCTCGAATTCCAGTCACCCATGACTATTAAATTTTCGTCTCCCTTCACTACCTGAATAATTTCTTTTATCTCATCATACATTTCATCAATTTCTTCATCATCTGCAGAGCTAGTTGGCATAAAAACTTGTACTACTGTAGTAGGCATGGGCTTCGTGTCTATCTTGGCCACAATAATGCATTAACTATGCTGTTTGTAGTAGCTTACCTGCAATCCTATTTTCCTATTCATTATGAAAGCTACTCCTGCATTACCCCTATTTGATTTTGTATTTATGACCTTGTATTTACCTGACCAAAAGTCTACAGCTACATCTACATCTACATTTATACTCCGCAAGCCACCCAACGGTGTGTGGCGGAGGGCACTTTACATGCCACTGTCATTACCTCCCTTTCCTGTTCCAGTCGCGTATGGTTCGCGGGAAGAACGACTGTCTGAAAGCCTCTGTGCGCGCTCTAATCTCTCTAATTTTACATTCGTGATCTCCTCGGGAGGTATAAGTAGGGGGAAGCAATATATTCGATACCTCATCCAGAAACGCACCCTCTCGAAATCTGGCGAGCAAGCTACACCGCAATGCAGAGCGCCTCTCTTGCAGAGTCTGCCACTTGAGTTTGTTAAACATCTCCGTAACGCTATCACGGTTAACAAATAACCCTGTGATGAAATGTGCCGCTCTTCTTTGGATCTTCTCTATCTGCTCCGTCAACCCGATCTGGTACAGATCCCACACTGATGAGCAATACTCAAGTATAGGTCGAACAAGTGTTTTGTAAGCCACCTCCTTCGTTGATGGACTACATTTTCTAAGGACTCTCCCAATGAATCTCAACCTGGTACCCACCTTACCAACAATTAATTTTATATGATCATTCCACTTCAAATCGTTCCGCACGCATACTCCCAGATATTTTACAGAAGCAACTGCTACCAGTGTTCGTTCCACTATCATATAATCGTACAATAAAGGATCCTTCTTTTTATGTATTCGCAATACATTACATTTGTCTATGTTAAGGGTCAGTTGTCACTCCCTACACCAAGTGCCTATCCGCTGCAGATCTTCCTGGATTTCACTACAATTTTCTAATGCTGCAACTTCTCTGTATACTACAGCATCATCCGTGAAAAGCCGCATGGAACTTCTGACACTATCTACTAGGTCACTTATATGTATTGTGAAAAGCAATGGTCTCATAACACTCCCCTGTGGCACGCCAGAGGTTACTTTAACGACTGTAGACGTCTCTCCATTGATAACAACATGCTGTGTTCTGTTTGCTAAAAACTCTTAAATCCAGCCACACAGCTGGTCTGATATTCCGTAGGCTCTTACTTTGTTTATCAGGCGACAGTGCGGAACTATATTGAACGCCTTCCGGAAGTCAAGAAAAATAGCATCTACCTGGGAGCCTGTATCTAATATTTTCTGGGTCTCATGAACAAATAAAGCGAGTTGGGTCTCACATGATCGCTGTTTCTGGAATCCATGTTGATTCCTACATAGTAGATCCTGGGTTTCCAAAAACGACATGATACTCAAGCAAAAAACATGTTCTAAAATTCTACAACAGATCGACGTCAGAGATATAGGTCTATAGTTTTGCGCATCTGCTCGACGACCCTTCTTGAAGACTGGGACTATCTGTGCTCTTTTCCAATCATTTGGAACCCTCCGTTCCTCTAGAGACTTGCGGTACACGGCTGTTTGAGGGGGGGCAAGTTCTTTCGCCTACTCTGTGTAGAATCGAATTGGTATCCCGTCAGGTCCAGTAGACTTTCCTCTGTTGAGTGATTCCAGTTGCTTTTCTATTCCTTAGACACTTATTTTGATGTCAGCCATTTTTTCGTTTGTGCGAGGATTTAAGGAAGGAACTGCAGTGCGGTCTTCCTTTATTTATTTATTTATTTATTTATTTATTTATTTATTGTTCCGTGGGACCACATTTAGGAGAAGTCTCCATGGTCATGGAACGAGTCAATACATGAAATTATAACACGATTGTAGAAACACATAAAATGAAACAAGTCGTTAGTTTAAATAAAGAAAATCAAGAATGTAACACTGGAATTTGCTTAATTTTTTATCTCTTCCAGGAGCTCCTCGACAGAATAGAAGGAGTGAGCCATGAGGAAACTCTTCAGTTTAGACTTAAAAGTGTTTGGGCTACTGCTAAGATTTTTGAGTTCTTGTGGTAGCTTATTGAAAATGGATGCAGCAGAATACTGTACTCCTTTCTGCACAAGAGTCAAGGAAGTGCATTCCACATGCAGATTTGATTTCTGCCTAGTATTAACTGAGTGAAAGCTGCTAACTCTTGGGAATAAGCTAATATTGCTAACAACAAACGACATTAAAGAAAATACATACTGTGAGGGCAATGTCAAAATTCCCAGACTATTGAATAGGGGTCGACAAGAGGTTTTCGAACTTACACCATACATAGCTCGAACAGCCCGTTTTTGAGCCAAAAATACCCTTTTTGAATCAGAAGAATTACCCCAAAAAATAATACCGTATGACATAAGCGTATGAAAATATGCGAAGTATACTACTTTTCGTGTTGAAATGTCACTTATTTCAGATACTGTTCTAATGGTAAATAAAGCGGCATTTAGTTTCTGAACAAGATCCTGAACATGGGCTTTCCACAACAGCTTACTATCTATCCGTACGCCTAGGAACTTGAACTGTTCCGTCTCGCTTATAACATGCCCATTCTGTCTGATTAAAATGTCAGTTCTTGTTGAATTGTGGGTTAGAAACTGTAAAAACTGAGTCTTACTGTGATTTAGCACCAAATTATTTTCCACAAGCCACGAACTTACTTCATGAACTACATTATTTGATAATGTTTCAATATTACACACAAGATCCTTCACTACCAAGGTGGTGTCATCAGCAAACAGAAATATTTTTGAATCACCTGTAATACTAGAAGGCATATCATTTACATAAATAAGGAACAGCAGTGGCCCCAGCACCGACCCTTGGGGAACGCCCCATTTAACAGTGCCCCATTGGGACTGAACATCATTACCACTCTCAATATTGCGGAGGATTACCTTCTGCTTTCTGTTCTTAAAGTAGGAGGCGAACCAATTGTAAGCTACTCCCCTTACTCCATAATGTTCCAACTTCTGCAGTAATATTTTGTGGTCAACACAGTCAAAAGCCTTCGTTAAATCAAAGAAAACACCTAACGTTCTCAACCTTTTATTTAATCCGTCCAAAACCTCACAGAGAAAAGAGAATATAGCATTTTCAGTTGTTAAGCCATTTCTAAAACCAAACTGTACATTTGACAGCAAATTATGTGAATTTAAATGCTGCAGTAACCTTGTATATACAAGCCTCTCGATAACTTTAGCAAACACCGATGGCATAGAAATAGGTCTATAATTGTCAACATTATCCCTGTCTCCCTTTTTATAAAGTGGCTTCACTACCGAGTACTTTAATCGGTCAGGAAACCGACCACTGCTAAAGGAAAAGTTACAGATATGGCTAAGTACTGAGCTAATATACGTGGAACAATACTTCAGTATTCTGCTAGATACCCCGTCATATCCATGAGAGTTCTTGGTCTTTAGTGATTTAATTATTAACTCAATCTCCCTCTTGTCAGTATCATGGAGGAGCATTTCAGGTAACAGTCTCGGAACACTTTTTTCTAAGAGCGCTATATGATTCCCTGTTGGGACTAGGTTTCTATTTAGTTCACCTGCTATATTCAGAAAGTGATTATTAAGTACTGTACATATATGCGACTTATCAGCAACACGGACATCCCCACTACGCACTGATTCTATATCCTCGACCTGTCTCTGCAGACCAGCCACTTCCTTTACGACTGACCATATGGTTTTAATTTTATCCTGAGACTTAGCTATTCTATCTGCATACCACATACTTTTTGCCTTCCTAATAACTTTTTTAAGCACCTTACAATACTGTTTGTAATGGGCTGCTGCATTTACATTTTGACTGTTTCTAACGTTTTGATATAATTGCCACTTTGTTCTACAAGATATTCTTATCCCTTTAGTCAGCCACCCAGGCTGCCTATTTGTGCTAGTACCCTGTTTTAAACGTTCCTCTGTGAAACAGCTTTGGAAAAAGGTGTTTAGTATTTCAGCTTTACGCGTGTCATCCTCTGTTTCAATGCCATCATCATCCCGGAGTGTCTGGATATGCTGTTTCGAGCCACTTACTGATTTAATGTAAGACCAGAACTTCCTAGGATTTTCTGTCAAGTCTGTACATATAATTTTACTTTCGAATTCACTGAATGCTTCACGCATAGCCCTCCTTACGCTAACTTTGACATTGTTTAGCTTCTGTTTGTCTGAGAGGTTTTGGCTGCGTTTAAACTTGGAGTGAAGCTCTCTTTGCTTTCACAGTAGTTTCCTAACTTTGCTGTTGTACCACGGTGGGTTTTTCCCATCCCTCACAGTTTTACTCGGCAGGTACCTGTCTAAAACGCATTTTACGATTGCCTTGAACTTTTTCCATAAACACTCAACATTGTCAGTGTCGGAACAGAAATTTTCATTTTGATCTGTTAGGTAGTCTGAAATCCGCCTTCTATTACTCTTGCTAAACAGATAAACCTTCCTCCTTTTTTTATATTCCTATTAACTTCCATATTCAGGGATGCTGCAACGGCCTTATGATCACTGATTCCCTGTTCTGCACTTAGAGAGTAGAAAAGTTCAGGTCTGTTTGTTATCAGTAGGTCCAAGATGTTATCTCCACGAGTTGGTTCTCTGTTTAATTGCTCGAGGTAATTTTCGGATAGTGCACTCAGTATAATGTCACTTGATGCTCTGTCCTTACCACCTGTCCTAAACATCTGAGTGTCCCAGTCTATATCTGGTAACTTGAAATCTCCACCAAAGACTATAACATGCTGAGAAAATTTATGTGAAATGTATTCCAAATTTTCTCTCAGTTGTTCTGCCACTAATGCTGCTGAGTCGGGAGGTCGGTAAAAGGAGCCAATTATTAACCTAGCTCGGTTGTTGAGTGTAACCTCCACCCATAATAATTCACAGCAACTATCCACTTCTATTTCACTACAGGATAAACTACTACTAACAGCGACGAACACTCCACCACCAGTTGCATGCAATCTATCCTTTCTATACACCGTCTGTACCTTTGTAAAAATTTCGGCAGAATTTATCTCTGGCTTCAGCCAGCTTTCTGTACCTATAACAATTTCAGCTTCGGTGCTTTCTATCAGCGCTTGAAGTTCCGGTACTTTACCAACGCAGCTTTGACAGTTTACAATTACAATACCGATTGCTGCTTGGTCCCCGCATGTCCTGACTTTGCCCCGCACCCGTTGAGGCTGTTGCCCTTTCTGTACTTGCCCAAGGCCATCTAACCTAAAAAACCGCCCAGCCCACGCCACACAACCCCTGGTACCTGTGTAGCCGCTTGTTGCGTGTAGTGGACTCCTGCCCTATCCAGCGGAACCCGAAACCCCACCACCCTATGGCGCAAGTCGAGGAATCTGCAGCCCACACGGTCACAGAACCATCTCAGCCTCTGATTCAGACCCTCCACTCGGCTCTGTACCGATGGTCCGCAGTCAGTCCTGTCGACGATGCTGCAGATGGTGAGCTCTGCTTTCATCCCGCTAGTGAGACTGGCAGTCTTCACCAAATCAGATAGCCGCCGGAAGCCAGAGAGGATTTCCTCCGATCCATAGCAACAAACATCATTGGTGCCGATATGAGTGACCACCTGCAGATGGATGCACCCTGCACCCTTCATGGCATCTGGAAGGACCCTTTCCACATCTGGAATGACTCCCCCCGGTATGCACACGGAGTGCACATTGATTTTCTTCCTCTCTCTTGCAGCCATATTCCTAAGGGGCCCCATTATGCGCTTGATGTTGGAGCTCCCAACTACCAGTAAGCCCACCCTCTGCGACCGCCCGAATCTTGCAGACTGAGGGGCAACCTCTGGAACAGGACAAGCAGCCATGTCAGGCCGAAGGTCAGTATCAGCCTGAGACAGAGCCTGAAACCGGTTCGTCAGACAAACTGGAGAGGCCTTCCGTTCAGCCCTTTGGAATGTCTTTCACCCCCTGCCACACCTTGAGACGACCTCCCACTCTACCACAGGTGAGGGATCAGCCTCAATGCGGGCAGTATCCCGGGCAACCACAGTCGTAGTCCGATCAGGGGATGCGTGGGACGAGCTGGCCGTCCCCGACAAACCCCCATCCGGACCCCCACAGTGATGCCCATTGGCAACAGCCTCAAGCTGTGTGACCGAAGCCAACACTGCCTGAAGCTGGGAGTGAAGGGATGCCAACTCAGCCTGCATCCGAACACAGCAGTTGCAGTCCCTATCCATGCTAAAAACTGTTGTGCAAAGAACGTCTGAACTAATCTACAGAGAGCACAAAAATCGACACAAAATTTAAACGGTTATTAAAATACAAGATTGCCTAGTAAATGCAGTAATGCTACTACTTGCGCACTGCTGACACACTGCTCGGCGGCGGAAGGAGACTATGAGATTTTACACTATTCAGGTACTAAAACGCGATGCTACAACTCTCAAATACTATAATACGCCCAAAATTTATGAATTAAACAATGCAAGTACCAAAAATACACAAAGAAATTAAGAATTAAACTATGTAACAAATGAGTGAGCTAGGAGTATACGACTTGCTGCTGCAGCTGCTTATCCAACGGCGGCAGGGAGTCTTGTTCCTCCTGCCACCAAACTTCACTAATTCCCACTATATCCATTTCCCTTTTTAAATTTTCTAACCTACATGCCTGATTAAGGGATCTGACATTCCACGTTCCGATCCGTAGAACGCCAGTTTTCTTCCTCCTGATAACGACGTTCTCTTGAGTAGTCCCTGCCCAGAGATCTGAATGGGGGACTATTTTACCTCCGGAAGTCAATCATCCAGAGTGTTGCCTCTGCAACTACTGAAAAGGCTGCTGCCCCTCTTCAGGAACCACATGTTTGTCTGGTCTCTCAACAGATACCCCTCTGTTGTAGTTGCACCTATGGTATGGCTATCTCTATCGTTGAGGCACGCAATCCTCCCCACCAACGGCAATGTCCATGGTTCATGGTGGGGGAGAGGGGGGGGGGGGAGGGGGGGGGGGAGGGGGGAAGGTAATCAAAAATATTTTATTCAACAGACTGTTCCTAGCATTTACCATAAGCTGTTTAGAGATCTGAGGAAAACCTGTATCTGAATGGTCAGATGAGATTTCAGCTGCAATCTTCCAACGTACTAGTCCACTGTCTTAACAACTACAGCTTGCTAATAAGGCTTGAGCAAGCTCTTATTAATTTCTTTCAGATTCATTATTCACAACAAATTCTTTTTATTATTAGTACTGGTACTTAGTGAGAAATAGAGTTTCATTTCATTGCATGAATGATATGTTTAGATACAAGGCTCAAGGATCAAGAAGATGGCAGTGAAAAAAGGTACATTAAAATTGAGTTCCACAAAAAATGTAAAAAAAAGGGTGTTTATGTACATGATGATTATAATTAAAGTTAAACTTTCAAACTACTGTAGAAATAACACCACTGGGCAGAATGACATCAAAGTGCAACAGAATATTATCAGAGAAGGGGGAAAATGTATGACAGAAGAAAAATACATAGTTACAAAATGTAGCAATAGATGGCACTGTAAGCATCATGATTTAATAGTGGTTGACTATAAATGACAAATGAATCCTACAATAACGTGTAAGGTGTATGTCTGACGTTAAACAAACTGTACTACTCAGTGTGCATGAGTGTATAAGTGTGATACTGTTAATTACGTAATCCCCATCAACCATGGCAAGGTCATATCGTGTTGGATGGAAAAAATCAGTTTTTAATTGTTCTGAGGCCAGAAACCACATAAAAATTATCACTCACATCGCTTTTTAATTGCCCTGAGGCCAACAACTGCTTAAGAAGCATCGATCACTTCAATTTTTAATTGTCCTGAGGCCAAAAACTGCATAAAAAGCATCAATAAAATCAAATCAGATTATTAATTTCTGTGTGACTGGTGCAAAACATGTTCAACATGCTGGACACCATTTTCTGCAACAAACTGAAACTAAGAAACAGCATGTTCCACAGATGGCTGAAGTGCTTCCAGGGTCACGACCAGAATGTGATGCGCAATGCGTGCCATCAGTGGAGCTAAAGATTACAATCGGAACACTGAACACAACATCATTCAGATAGTCCCACTGGCATAAGTCACACAGATCAAAATCAGGTGATTGGGATGGCCAGGCAGTAGGGAAATGGTGGCTGATAATTCTAGCATTTCCGAAATGGCACTTCAGCAGCTACTTAACTGGATTTGCAATGTGCGGAGGTGCGCCATCTTGTATAAAAATGAGCTGATCCGCACATCCATTCTGTAGGAGAATTGGAATGATGTGGTTGCACAAAAGACACTCGTAGCACTTACCAGCGATGGTACAGGTAACAGGACCGGAAGCCTCTGTCTCTTCGAAAAAATATCGCCCTATGATAAAAGATGCTATAAACCCGCACAACACAGTGACCTTTTCAGGATGAAGTGGTACTGGTTGATTTGCGTGTGGATTTTCCATCGCCCATTTTTGACCATTATGTGTATTGATATATCATGTCAGATAGAAGTGGACTTCATCTACCCACAAAATCATCCACGGTCAATCATTGTCCACTTCCATGCGAGCACGGAATTCTAAAGCAAAAGTCTCTCTTGCTGGCAGGCCAACAGGAAGAAAATTGTGCACAGGGGTAAGTTTGAATGATAGCAAAGAAGGATGTTTCATAGGATTTTATGCACCATGTTGATGGGTATGTCCAACGTTCGTGCAATTCTCTGTGCACTACGTGTTTGCACACCACCACCCGTCTCCTCCTGCATTGCTGTGGCCACTGCTTCCACTGACATCGAATCAGTTCATTTTGCCCCTTTACCAGGTTGCATACCAAAAGAACCCGTATTTTCAAATTTCTGAATCATTTTCTCCAGACCCACGGGAGTCATTGGAACTTTTTTCAAACCCTTCAGTGCCTGGAACATCTGCAGAGTGATGAGTGCACAGTCTTCATTCTTGTACTAAAGTTTTACAAGCAGACAATGTAGTGCCCACAAAATTTTATGAAAGTCTGGAGACACTTGTGTTCCAGCCGTTTCGAACACTTGTTATTTTAAAGCAGGGCATAAGGATGAGCATGGGATACTGCACCCATTTATTGTTTGTGCAGGCGAAACTGGAAGGGAGATAATTCATCGGTGCTGGCAAGTGTTCAGTGCGACCTGCCAAGAATAATTAAATACGGCCCGGAAGCTCCATGGCCGGCTGCAAAGAGTAATGTAGCTTTGTATTGTTGAAAAACAAATGGAGAGACTCGAAATAGTGACTGTTTATTAGACGTCGAACTGATGTTGAGAGTACGTGGACTGGATGTGGATAGTCAGCCACAATAAAAACTTATGTATTAATTGTGTTAAAAAATGTGTAATTAACTGATCTTGGGTGCCCGATAATGTGTGGGCTTACGTCATAAAGCTTAGTTGTTTTTTTGTACAAAGTGGAAATAAATATGCTCTGGTGCATTGAATGATATTCCAAGAGCAGCGAATTTTTTAAATAAGAAGAGAGAGAGCGAGAGAGTGAGAATTTCCCCTTCCTAGCAGTGAAATCTTCGGAGAAGCGTCCGGTGCTAGCAGAAGACATCGGTGCTGCAAGAAAGCAGAACCAGAATTCTTCAACAAGTAAGTCCACGAAAATGCTTAAGCTGTATAGAGAGAACTTAACATTACACCGGGCCACTGCAAGAACGTGGTGACCATAAAGAAAGGACCTGCGAAAGAAGGGGAAATATTGCAGAAGTTATAAGAAGAAAAAAAAAAAAAAAAAAAAAAAAAAAAACAGTTGGGAGTTGCCATAGCAACCGATAACAGCGAGGCTGAAGAGTGATTCCACGATATTTATCCAGAAATATCGGGTTGATAAATGGTGAAATGATTAAGGGAATCGAGAAAATCGCACAATGCTGCAGTTAGTCTCAAACCACCGACGCTGCCTTCCACAAATGCTGATGCCGCCACACACCAATGCCAACGCCGCTGTACACCATCACCGACATCGCATCACACCAACGCCGGCGCAGCTGTCCACAAAAGCCGACGCCGTTGTTCACCTACACTGACACCACTGTCTACAAACGCTGACACCGCCACACACCAATGCCGATGCCGCCGTACACCAATGCCATCACCGCCATACACCAACGCTGACGTCGCATCACACCAACGCCGACGCAGCCGTCCACAAAAGCTGACGCCATCGTTCACCTATGCCAATGCCGACGTCCATCGACGCTGATGCCGCTGCACACTGGTGCCGACGCCGCCTTCCACCAATGCCGGGTGAGCTACTATTGACCTTTGATTGTTTGTGAATTGTGGGGGTTGTGGAAATAAGCGAGTGTACTTTTAATGACAACTAGATTAAAGGCAAAACAAAACACAATGGAAAAAGAACATCAATCCATAGAGCCTGTTGGAGCTATGGGAATTGAAAAACAGGGGCCAGATTTAGGCGGATTAATGAGGTTTATCAAAGCGCAGTTTGAATCACAGAACACAAAACAGGACACAAGCCAAAACAGGACGAACTGAAGGCAGAATTAAACTCTAAGATAGATTTGCGAAACACCAAATTAGAGGCTCAACTTAATATCCTAAGTAATCAGATGCAAGAATGGAAAAAGAATTGAAAAAAGAATTATCCGACTCCCTGAGTGAACAGACAAATATTTTATTTAAGGATTTAGAACAAAGAAATGAAGCTGATCTAAAACGTTTAGTTCAAAAATTAGAATATGATGTAGACTGTAAATGTAGTAATTTGGAAACACAATTTAATGAAAAATACGACTCTTTGAAAAATGTGTGTAATGTTATATTTGATGTGGTTGAACTATGCTAAAAACCAATGTCCAGAAACAAGAAAAGTTGCTCCCACTAGTACAGGTGCAAATTTCAGCTGTCAAATCACAGGTGGAAACCGTAGAACAGAACTTCAAAGAAAAGTTAATGGCTGCAGAGCTTATAAATTTGAATGGCTTAGAAGAACAAGTAGAAGAATTAATAGGACGAAAGGTTGAAGAGAAACTAAGTGTTGATATCTTCACCTATAGTAACTTCCAATTTAGATAACACCAAGAAAGCCTTAGAAACATTGAGGAAACAATTCAAGTTGATGCAGGAGAAACTAGAGAAAGGCACAGTTTCCCAAAATACTATATTAAGTAAGGACATGATAACTGATTTGCAATGGGGATCAAATTCAGGCTTGTGAGACAGTTTCCTAAACTCAAACCAGATGGGGAGGTACACCCCACCCATTTCTTAAAACAGTGTAACCAAGCCATACCAGGACCTTATTGTCTTCAATCAATAAAAAACGAAAAAACCTTATATTTAGTAGATCCTGTGATGGGAGAGGAAAAGGGAATGTATAATGTTAATGACATAAAATGATATGTATGAAACCCCCAGGGATGTTGACATTCTGTGTCAACGGGCGAAGTGACGTCCGCCGGTTCCCGAGTTGGGTTCGGTGTTACTTCCCCATTAGTTTTCCTGCACCGAACTCTCTTCAAATCTTCAACTATCCTGTAATCTATTTATAGCCCTTAAGCTATCCTATCATATTAGTATTAAAAGAGACCAATTATGACTACACGCTTATGACTAAATTAAGGAGTCACAATAAACAGTAACCTCTAAGCAGGAGATAAAACTAACAGGGTAACATTCTAACAGGAGATATAATATGCCCGCATCTCGTGGTCGTGCGGTAGCGTTCTCGCTTCCCACGCCCGGGTTCCCGGGTTCGATTCCCGGCGGGGTCAGGGATTTTCTCTGCCTCGTGATGGCTGGGTGTTGTGTGCTGTCCTTAGGTTAGTTAGGTTTAAGTAGTTCTAAGTTCTAGGGGACTTATGACCACAGCAGTTGAGTCCCATAGTGCTCAGAGCCATTTTATTTTTAGATATAATATGATGGTACAGTTTAGGAAAAATGATACCTAGATGACATAAACTGAACATGTGTATGAAATATAAAATGAAGTGACTAACTGAATAACTATTTGATTATAGTGTATATAATTTCTATTTTTATAGAATGTTTTATATTTTTTGTAAAGTGTGATGTGATTGGGGAGAGTTCATAACTAATTTTGAAAGGGGTGAGTAGAATAGGCACAGACATGACCTACACACCACGCCATTCATACAACCCTCGCAAACAAGTGTGACTGGTTCTTCATCATTTGCCATTCCATAGGAGTTGCTAAGATCTTTTCTTCGGGGACTTCAAAGGTGACGGTGAGAATGTCCGTTCTGCAGGAGATGCCGAACATCATACCTCCTCCGGCTTCTCACTTAAGTACCGGCCGAAGTGGGGGTCCTGGGGAAGGGGGGTGGAAAGGGTTTCCTGTCTTTGGGGCTGTCTTCTTTCTTTCTTCGATCTTAGCAACCAATTCTTTTATTTCCTTTCTTACTTCTCTTAAGAGTACCAATCTATCTTTCCCTCTGTCCACATTCATATACTTCTATCGCTGAAGTCCTTCTCTTTTCTGTGATTTCTATAAATCTTCAACTAAGAACCTTAGTGGGCCGAAGAATCAGGACTCGTGATCACACTCTCACACTCAAACAATTAAATACAAAGATGCAGACAGGTAATACACAGGGAGATGTAACAAACGTCACAGATAAGGGGGGACGAAGTGTATATCCACCTGTGTTCATAGCTATAGTAATACAAAGTAATATGAATGGGGATAAAAAGAAATAGATATTAAGCCAGAGGTATCAAGTCAAATAAGTTTCTGAGGAATAATAGGATTGTGCAGACCGAATAGCCCGATGAAAAGAAATAAAGTTACAACCATGGACGAAACATATTTAGTTATTAAGGCTATAGAAGTGAGCTGTAAACAATGAACAAGCGAAGAATTTAAACAGGTAGGCTGAAGGACTCAGGAGGAGGAAAGGAGAGGTAGATAGAAATTTTACCAGGAAATTTTAAATAAAATAGTGTGCAGAGGAGTACGAAACAGGCAAGACTATGAATCATTGTTAGAGAAGATAAGGAGGGCGCATCTGATATAGATGAAATGAGAGAAAGAGAGGCAGGTAGGCAGACCCAGAGGAGGCTGACCTATACTGTGCGGGCAGGGGCACCAAAAAGGGGATTTACCTGTACCATAGTTTAGTATAAATGGAAGGGGCGTACATACCTAAGGTTGACGAAGAAGATGTTTTCATAGTATCAACCCTTCCGTAGATTGGAACCCAAAGGGAAAGGGTGGTATAGAGACCTGTGATTGTAGCAGAAAGTTTCTCCTGGTAAATTTGAATTCTAAAATTTTTTAAATAGCAAAGACGAGTCCCGCGCGAGGAGATTTTAAATAAAAAAAAATAAAAAATTAAAAATTAAAAAAAAATAAAAATAAAAAAGAGTAAAGATTCGACACAGAATAACGCCTGAACTTTGAAATTGGCTAAGGGAAGGGATTTATTTTAGCTTAATCCTGGAAGCAAGAGTAGATAAATCTATTGGAAATAGCTAATACTTGTTGTACTATTAGTTTATCATACTACTATGTCTATGAAAGATATTACCAACAGCTTAATGAAATACCAGAGATGGAAGAGAGTTTTTGTACCTAATATTTTTATGTAGTACAAAGTAATAAGATAAGTGTTAAGAAAAACAATTATTAAAATATATGTTGTGTGCAAAATAACGAGTGTTCAAGCTAAGGGGAGGGATGTGTAGTGCCCCCAGAATTTTACGAAAGTCTGGAGACACTTGTGTTCCAGCCATTTTGAACACATGTTATTTTAAAGTAGGGCATAAGGATGAGCATGGGATACTGCACCTATTTATTGTTTGTGCAGGTGAAACTCGAAGGGAGACAATTTGTCAACACTGGCAAGTGTTCAGCGCGACTTGCCAAGAATAATTAAATATGGCCCGGAAGCTCCGTGGCCAGCTGCAAAGAATAATGTAGCTTTGTATTGTTGAAAGACAAATGGAGAGACTCGAAATAGTGACTGTTTATTAGATGTTGAACTGCTGTTGAGAGTGCGTGGACTGTGTGTGGATAGTCAGCCACAATAAAAACTTATGTATTAATTGTGTTAAAAAATGTGTAATTAACTGATCTTGGGTGCCCGGTAATGTGTGGGCTTACGTCATGAAGTTTAGTTGTTTTTTTTGTACAAAGTGGAAATAAATATGCTCTGGTGCATTGAATGATATTCCAAGAGCAGCGTATTTTTTAAATAAGAAGAGAGAGAGTGAGAGAGTGAGAATTTCCCCTTCCTAGCAGTGAAATCTTCGGAGAAGCATCTGGTGCTAGCAGAAGACATTGGTGCTGCAAGAAAGCAGAACCAGCATTCTTCAACAAGTAAGTCCACGAAAATGCTTAAGCTGTATAGAGAGAGCTTAACATTACACCGGGCCACCGCAACAAGCAGAACATAGTCCTGCATTGAGACAGTCATGGCGAACATCGCAAATGTGAAAGAAGGAAAAGCTGTGTACCCAGAGTGTGTATACCAACTTCAATGGGCAGTGCACATGACAAGCGTTTTCATTTATGTATGTATAGTGACGCGTACATCTCCTGATCAATTTTCACACTATTTTTTTTCCTTCTGCCATACGTTTTCCCCCTTTGCAAATAATATTCCATTGTAATTTGATGTCATTCTCACCAATAGTGTTATTTCCACAGCGTTTTGAAAGTTTAATTATAATCCACCTGTATTCAGTGCAAAAGAAGTATCGTGGTTCAACCTGGAAAATGTTCCTGCTGTGAAGTTAAAGCAAAAAAGGCAAATGAAACCATTACAAGATCAAAATCTAGTGAAAAAACTATGGCAAATATAAATTCAGTGACATCCATATATAAACATAGGAATGACTTTCTTAGTGTCAAAAAAAAAAATCTTAGTTGTTAAACTCAAGAAACAGAGCATCGACTCAACCTCAAAGAAATATACAAACAAAGGAAGAATAACAGTGGAAGCCAGCACAAAACTTGGAAGTATAAAAGTAAGTGCATCAAATAGCTATAATGACAGAAGTGATTCTGCAAACAATGTCACTCAGAAACATGAGAGTCCAGATTATAATTACAAACAACAGCCGTGCACTGTAAACTTTTTGAGCGTGTTGCATCGCACAAAAAGAAATGTGATTAAAGAATTTGCTCAAGTGTGCAAAAAAGAACGAAAATTCTTAATTTGTGCTTATGATCATGAGTGTCAGATATCAGAAAAGGTGACAGATACAAAACTAATGCATCTGTCCAGGTCATTGTCAAGCTAGGATCTGGCATTTCAGAAGTGGCAAGAACAGTGCTGAAATCGTGTGAAAACCTTAATGCAGACTGTGTCATTTGTGCAGGTGCAAATTATGTTGCCAGAGATAAAGGTAGTGAACTCAACACTGTTCTTGAAAGTGTGCCACCCAAACTAGCCAACACAAATGTAGCTGTTGTAAATCAACCACACAGACATGACCTACCTCTTTAATCATGTGTAAATAAATTAATAGGAAGAGTAAACAAAGAGACAGATGAAGTATGCAAAAACTTTCTGTATGTGAACTTAATAAATGTAAGAATGTTAGACAGATCCACGCATACCAGCCATGGTCTTCATTTAAATCACAGTGGGAAACAATTTTTGGTTGAAGAAATCTGTTGTTTAGCAAATTTGAGTCACAATAGGTATAGTATAGAAACAGTCCAAAGTACTTTAGACAAATGGGTCATACAGAAAGATGAAATGTCCTACAAAAAGGGCGAAAGACATTTTTTAGAGAAGTAGACTGTTTCACAAAAAACTGTGATGCAGAAATAAATAGCAAATACACATTGAAGATTGTACACAGAATGTACAGTCATTAACAAACAAAGTTGATGAAATAAATATAATTCTCAATAGTGAATGGAAAGATGTTCCAGTTTTATGTTTTTATGAGCACTGGTTACAAAATGGATACTAAAAAATATTGCATTTTAACCCTGCAAACTGCTTTTGTAGAATGGAATAAAAACATGGCAGATCATGTATATATGTTAAAGAAAATGTAGATTATAAGAGTACAGCATCTGTTCACAAATTAGGTTGTGAAAGAGACTTTGAAATTGCAGCTGTTGAGTAAATGTCTGAAAAAAAACTATAATTTTGTGTGTGTATAGATCTCTTGTTAGCAATGTAAGTGTTATCTTCAAAAAACTCAACCTTGCCTTAGGTAAACTCAAGACAACTGGGAAAACAGTGGTACTGTGTGGAGATTTTAATACTGACTTTCTGAGCTATAGCCCTCACAGGAAGAAGTTCTTAAACATGATGAAAGCCTACAATCTTTGTCTGGTTGTTAGCTCTCCAAAACATGTAAAAAAAACTTGTGTCACACTCCTTGATCAGGTATGTGTAACCATGGACTGCAATTACTAACCATACCTGTAAATTACATTTCGACCAGTGTAAAAAATATCATCCATAAAAGGAGTTAATGTCAGAAAAATACTGAATACTTCCAGTATCTAATCAGTGAAGAATCTTGGAGAGAAGTATATGATACCTCTATTACCAATGAAAAGATGGAAAATTTTTTGAACATTTTCAAGCATAACTTTGACATAACTTTTCCGCAATGGAAAGTGATTTCCAGAAGCACAGATAGAGTCTAAAAACTGGATTACATCAGGCATTAGACTATCTTGTAAAAGGTAGCAGGAACTTTTTCTTCAGTCAAAAACCTACAGCGGTCCTGAATTTCTTAGTTATTTCAAAAAATAAAGCTAGTTTTGAAACGTGTCTTAAAAAGAGGTAAAAATTAAGGAAAATGGCAAATAGATTTTGAAGTCATCCAATAAAACCAAGTCCATGTGGAAAGCTGTGCAGGTTCTTATGAGAAGAAGACAACTCACAAAAATACTGTGATATCACATTATGGCAAGAATGTCACTGACCCTAGGTCAGTTGCAAACAGCTTCAGTTCTTACTATGCAGCTGTTGCTGTACAATTAGTGAGCGAAAAATTTTGTAGTCCACCTTATACAACATTGAAGAACTTTCATCTCTTGCAACAAATAATATATCTATGTTCCTCAGTCTAATAAGCCCAACAGAGCTCCTAAATACCATTAATTCACTGAAGAGTAATTATTCAAACTGGTATTGATGATATTCCAGATTATATAATAAAAATAACAGCAAGACACACTCTCTCTCCTTTATTAGACATATGCAGTTAATCCTTATTATGTGATGTTTTCCAACAGCAACCAAAAATGGCAAAAGTAATACTGCTATATAAAAAAGGTGATCAGCAATGTATGCGTAACTACTGTCAGGGTTTTTGAAAATTATTGAAAAAGTGTTCCTTTCGCAAATAACTATGTTCTTCAACAAGACTAATATTATTTCTGGATGTCAACACGGCTTCAGACCACAGCAATCCGCTGAAACAGCTACTTTCAACCTGATAAATCATGTCTTAAATGCAGTGGGCAACCCTATAAGAATCTCAGATTTATTCTTGGGCCTAACAAAAACTTTTGATATGATTGATCATTCCATGCTCCTGAGAAAGCTTGAATGGTATGGTGTAAGAGGTGCGCCAAATTAGTGGATTAAATCATATTTGGAATACCGCTCTCAGGTAACTGAAATTAAGTACTTGGGAGGAAATCAGCTCCAGGTACACCTTTCAGAACCATGTAGACTAAGTCCTGGTGTTCCACAGGGCTCTATTTTAGGTCCCTTTCTTTTATTTTTGGTATACGTTAATGATTTCCCATCACACATTAGGGATTCCGAACCAGTACTGTTTGCAGATGACACCAGTCTATTGACTGAAGGAAATAAACGAGAAAATATTACTGCATCTGCAAAAGATATTACAAAAGCAGTGTCTGAATGGTTTACCAGAAACAGGCTAATAGTTAATCCCCAAAGAACAGTACTCATGAATTTCCAAACAGATCAAAATAAAAATGCAGCACAACCTGTAAAATGTATAGACAATCAAAACATTAATGCTGTCACTGAACCTAAAGTTCTTGGGATTCATATCCAGGAAAATCTTACATGGAGCATTCACATCACGTCGCTAAATTCAAAACTAGCAAAAATGAGCTATGTAGTAAGAATTCATTGCAACAGTACTAGTGCAGAAACAGTGAGGGCTGTATACTTTGCTCATGTACATTCAGTATTGAAGTACGGTATCATTTTCTGGGGAAATGTACACTAGGCCGTAACATTTTTCAGGAAACAAAAGGCAGTTATAAAAATAATGAAACAAGTGAGCAGCACAAAAACATGCAAACCTTTCTTTAAAGACCTTACCCCTTCCCTACATTTATGTACTGGAAGTAGTCATGCATGCCAAAAACGTATACTGAGAAAAGAGAACCTTTTTCCTCAAAACAAAAGTGTCCCTGATTACAGTACCAGGTCAGACAGTGACATACATATTAGTCATTGTTAACACCACATTATGCCAAAAAGGTTTATATCATGCAGGAACAAAACTATACAACAGATTACCAAGACATATAAAATCTTTTCCTGAACTATAGATCTTTAAAAAGTCTGTGACAGCCTACCTTCTGAAAAACTGCTACTATTCAATCTCACAGTATCTTATGTAAGAAAAAAAGTAATTTGTATATTTAATTGTAGAAATAAGTGATAAATATACAGTATTTTTAAAAAAATTGTAGTTATTAACTGTACAGATCCAATTTGTTATAAAAATTTAAATAGTGTATGTTTGATGTTTGAAAAACCAATAGATAAAAGAGTTTTCTGTCCAATATCCTATGTATGATACATGTACTGAAAAAGAGATTTATGTAGACAAATAAATAGATAAATTAATTAAAACAGACATACTCCACTGTAAACCGAAATATGGTTCATAAGTAATGTAGTGATGAGCCAAAGGACTGTGTATAAAAGCATGTGATTTGTATAGAATTTTTGAACAGCTATTGTACGTGGTTTACTTCAGGATTTCTTGCAATATCAGTTATTAGATACTGTCAGCAGCATTTTAAAAGTCTATTGATTTGATGGTATTTTACACTGAAGAGCCAAAGAAATTGGTGCACCTGCCTAATTTTGTATAGGTTCCCCACGAGCATGCAGAAGTGCCGCAACATGACAAGGCATCGACTCGACTAATGTCTGAAGTAGTGTTGGAGGGAACTGACACCATGAATCCTGCAGAGCTGTCGATAAATCTGTAAGATTATGAAGGGGTGGAGATTTCTTCTGAACAGCACGTTGCAGGTATGCCAGATATACTCAATAATGTTCATGTCTCGGGAGTTTGGTGGCCAGCGGGAGTGTTTAAACTCAGAAGACTATTCCTGGAACCACTCTATAGCAATTCTGGATGTGTGGGGTGTCGCATTGTCCTGCTGGAATTGTCCAAGTCCGTCGGAATGCACAATGGACATGAATGGATGCAGGTTATCAGACAGGATGCTTATGTATATGTCACCTGTCAGAGTTGTATCTAGACATATCAGGGGTCCCATATCACATGCCTCACACCATTACAGAATCTCCACCAGCTTGAAGAATCCCCTGCTGACATGCAGGATCCATGGATTCATGAGGTTGTCTTCATACCTGTACACATACATTTGCTTGATACAATTTGAAATAAGACTCGTTTGAATAGGCAACATGTTTTCAGTCATCAACAGTCCAATGTCAATGTTGATGGGCCCCGGTGAGGCATAAAGCTTTGTGTCATGCAGTCGTCAAGGGCACATGAGTGGGCCTTCAGCTCCTAAAGCCCATATTGATGATATTTCATTGACTGGTTTGCATGCTGACACTTGATGATGCCACAGCATTGATATCTGCAGCAGGGTCATACTTCTGTCAGTTGAACAATTCTCATCAGTCATCTTTGGTCCCATTCTTGCAGGATCTTTTTCAGGCCACAGTGATGTCAGAGATTTGACATTTTATTGGATTCCTGATATTCACAGTACACTCATGAAATGATCGTATGGAAAAATCTTCACTTCATCACTACCTCGGAGATGCTGTGTCTCATCACTCATGTGGTGACTGTAACACCACATTCAAACTCACTTAAAACTTAATAGCCTGCCATTTTAGTAGCAATAACTGACCTATCAACTGTGTCAGATGCTTGTTGTCATATATATGCATTGCCGACCTAATTATTTGAATATGCATGCCTATACCAGTTTCTTTGGTGCTTCAGTGTATTTATTTACACCCTAGAATCCTTCATCAAGATTGCTCACATACCTTTCCCATAGCTTACTTGACAAGTTGTCACCATACGGTTGGCATCAGTTGGAGGCTGGATGTTTATCAGCGTTTTCCGTTTCTGAAACAGGTTTACAGTATATGGATTGAAATGGAAGAATTCTCAATGGTACAGAACAGTGTAGGTTAGCAGTCAATAACCCAATTTGGATTAAATGAGACGGTGAGAACCATAGGGGCTTGAAGCACATCACCATTGATTTTGAGATTGTAGTATGTATGAGTTACCTGACACCTGTTGATCTTGTGGTGAATTAGCTTTATCTACAGCTGTAGCCCCACATTTTGAATATGAACATTCACAAAAAGCTGTCTAACTAATTTGTCAAATATTCATTTCTGTAAGGGTACAAACCACAAAGAATAACTTTGTTGCTCTGCACTGCTCAGTTGTTGTCTAGGATTGACAACATAATTTAATGTCCACATCAAGCATGTAGTAGTAATACTTCATAATCTGAGGCAGTTTTATCTGAAACTCAAGCCACAGAATGTACGTAATGAAAATGATTATAACGAGGACTGAGAAGTGTTCGAATATGTCATAATTACGTGTGTTGCGTATTTAGTATCTGTTCTTTATTAGTAATTCTTGAGATCATTTCTCATGGAGAATTTTCTGATTCTAATTGCCTATTAATTATAAACTTTACAACATTATTGTCACCAGCCTGTACATGGAAATATTGTGGGTTAACAATAATAATAAATATAAGCTTAAATATTAATTAACATTTTATAATAAAGTGAGTATATTACTTTTTTGTAGGAAGTGATAAAAAAACAGTTTGGACCCATGAGTCTGGTGGTTTGTCAATAAATTTGACTTTTACAAAAAAATGGCTCTGAGCACTATGGGACTCAACTGCTGAGGTCATAGGTCCCCTAGAACTTAGAACTAGTTAAACCTAACTAACCTAAGGACATCACAAACATCCATGCCCGAGGCAGGATTCGAACCTGCGACCGTAGCGGTCTTGCGGTTCCAGACTGCAGCACCTTTAACCGCACGGCCACTTCGGCCGGCTTGACTTTTACAAGCATTTATTTTTCTCAAAATGGCATTTCTGTGTTTTGGGCCCATATGGTTCTCAGTGCCTCAAATAGTTTAATATATGTCCTTATCCAAATACAGATATTAGATGCCTACATTTTGCAACATGATATTACTTTTCAAAAGTTTTACAAATTTGCTGCTTCTGAACTGAGTATGTTCAGTCAATAGAATTTATTTATAGGAAAATAGTGGAATAAAGCTTCATTGATGACTTACCTCTGCATTGCCCACATATCGTGGAAGCTTCACCAGGTTATACCTGTACCACTACTAATCTCTTTAATATAAAACAGAAATGACAGAGTGTGGATAAGAAAGATGTAGCTAATGGGCTCATTCCTGGATAGACAAATGCCATTTTTTGTATCTGTGTCAATTTTTACTAGTGTCCTCTGATGAACTTGTACAGAAAAATATATTTTCTTCAACTGCAGTGAGATTTCTTAATTGTAAATTTGGTAATTTATAGCTTTCCTAACTGTAGCTTAATAAGCATATTGTGGACATACCATGAAAAACGCAAAAAAAAAAAAAAAAAAAAAAAAAAAAATCTAGTAAATTTGTGCTCTAATACTCCATAATCTGAGGCAGTTTTATCTGAAACTCAAGCCACAGAATGTATGTAATGAAAATGATTATAACGAGGACTGCAAAGTGTGCGAATAGGTCATAATTATGTGTGTGGTGTACTTAGTATCTTTTCTACCTACGAGCACTTCATTTTCAGTACTGTGGAACACATCTCTTCTTCTGAAAAAGTCCTCATAGCTTGTAAGATATGCATTTTAGAGCTCATGTTTTCTAGGCAATTTTACTTCATTCTTCCATTTCAATACAAGAATCTTCCCATTACAAAAACTTTCATCTTCATAATAGAACTGAGGGCATTATTACAACCTCAAGATTCAAAATCAGAATTAGATGTGTCAACTTGACAGATCTGAATGACAGCACAGAATAATAATTACAATACAATCTTGATATGTCTTCCAAAGTCTATGTAGTCACAGTATGTAACCTGTGATGACTCACTTCTCCAACATGGGCTGGTGATACACAGAATGTCAGTATTGTGTCGCTGCATGTACTACTTCTTCTGATGTTACGGTGATCGCCAGCCCACCCTGAAGACATGCATTCACCACATGAAAATAAATTATAAATTCATGCAGCAAGTGCACTCACCTATATAATAATTTATTATGTTGTTTTATTGTTCACAAGTATCATTCGTTGGAAAAGTCGGCAAGACTCAACACAACCAGGAGCACCTCCGAAGATGTCCAACATAGCTTTGGACGAAACGTCAGGGATAGAAGAGTTCTACGGACCATAGAAATTGTTTGTTAGCATAATATGAAAGCTCCTTTGTAATAAATATTACAGTGCTTAATTTGCACCAGACATTGTCTGTATGTTGTGTCAATTGGAGCTTATTGTCAATTGTAAGTCCCAAAAATTTTATAGATGTAACTCCTTCCAATCTTGTTTCATGTATGAATGTATGTGATCTTCCTTTTCTCTATTTGTGAACCCCATGAACATTGTCTATTTCAGGGTTGTAATTAAGTCATTTTGTATGATCTACTGCACTATGCTATTTATTGACATAAACACACTTCCTTTCAGTGTCTCCAGATTTTCTTCTATATTCACTATCATGTCATCAGCATACAGTATTTTTTGACCCTTTTCACTGACTTCAATACTATTTCTAAACAAGTTGGACAGAAGTGGGCCAAGTACAGATCCTTGAGGTACACCATACTTAATATCATTGATTTCAGATCTGGATCCAGATTCTGTAGTCACATTCTGCTTTCTGTTATAACGTCATGTTGAACACATATATTTCGAAATGACACAACACATATAAGTCACTGAGCAAGTTGGCAAAGCAAGACATGTGAACACGGTAACATTCGAATGAGCAGTGAGTCCAAGTCTAGCGGGTGCTGGCTGGCTCGCCGCTTAGGTGGCGCGGCTGCTGCATGGCTGGCAGACAGCGCTGCATGTAGACGATGTGCGTAATTGCACGGCAGCACTTTGAATGATCGGCTAGTCATAACACTACCCCCCCCCCCCTTCCCCCTGCCCCTTTAAAATGTTTGCACTGGTCTTGATGGAGGTGGCCTGTAGATTGCTAACGTCCATAGGTGTTGTTTGACTGGCCGTAAAGTCTCGGCTTCCCGTATGGACAGAAGTGTCCCCGATGATACCAGGTCGAGATGACAGGAGACGTAGGGGTCAACTTGGCTGGGGCCCTGTGCACCAATCTGCCCACTGTGGTAAGTCCAGTTGATATAACAGGAGACATGGGCGATGTGTCGGCGTCCGTAGGAGAAGGAGGCGAGTAGATTGGCTCCGACAGATGATGGTCATCCGGTTCCTGCATGGGCACGTCTCCTGGTGGCGTCTGTTCTTGTACTGGCACAAAGACGACAGTGAGAGGGCTGTGTTGTGAGTAATGAGAGATGCCAAGATCCCGAGCATCAGGTAAAGCCGAAGGTGGTGTAGCGGCATCCGGGACAGGTGTTGCCGGCACACGAGGCTGAAGCTGGTCTGAATGACGCACTGCAACACCTGTGTCCATCTGGATTTCATACAGTCATCGGCCACTGTGTTGTAAGATGTGGTCTGGACTCCATTTTGGCCACCTGCCATATCCCCGTATCCAGGCAAGGTCGTCGGCAGTGAACCGCTCAAGCGAAGGCACCCGCGGCCATGAAGTGGAAGGCCGCAGAAGATGAAGTAGCGTGCGGGGCTGTTGGCCATGTAAGAGCTCAGCCGGGCTGTGGTCGCCCATGGAGGTGAAACATTAAGAAGCCAGAAACTGGAGAAGTGCATCATCAGCAGCAGAAGAAGTCAGGAGTTTCCGCATCTGAACCTTAAATGTGCGGACCAGTCATTCAGCCTCACTGTTTGAGATTGTGGATGGAATGGAGGGGCCGTGACATGCATAACGCCGTGACGAGCACAAAAATCTGCAAATTCAAAAGAGGCAAATTGCGGACCATTATCAGTAACAAGAGTAGAGGGAAGGCCTTTCAAATAAAAAATGCGGGGGAGAGCACTTGTGGTTGCCGCGGTGGTAGGCGACATGCAACGGACAATGAAAGGAAAGTTAGAGTAGGCGTCAATTACAAGGAGCCAATAAGTACCTAAAAAAGGTCCCATGAAGTCAGCATGAATGAGCTCCCAGGGCGTCTCAGGCGAAGGCCACGGTGACAAAGATGACTTCGGGGTGGCGGCCTATGATGCACAAGGACCGGAGGCAACGACCATGTATGCTATTTCAGAGTCAATGCCAGGCCAGTACACATGATGGCAAGCCAGAGATTTTGTGCGAGAGACACCCCAGTGCCCTTGGTGAAGGAGGCGCAAGACCGAAGCACGCAAAGATGCAGGTACCACAACACGCTGCGAAGCATTGTCGGTGGAAAGGAGGATAACACCATCCCTAGCCGTGAGGCGGTAGCGCAATGTGTAGTAGTTCTGCAACGGGTCAGAAGTCTTAGCGGACGGATGATCTGGCCAACCCTTCTAAATACAGCATAAAACCCGGGAGAGGGTAGGATCTGAACCCGTAGCAGCCACCAGCTGGTCCCCAGTGATGGGGAATCCGTCCACAACCTGCTGCTCGGCAACATCCAGGTGGAAACACAAACGTTCATCCCTATCGAATGCCAGATCAGGACCCATGGGAAGACGAGACAGTGCATCAGCATTTGCATGTTGAGCTGTCGGCCGGAAATGAATCTCGTAATTGAAACAAGACAAGTAAAGAGCCCAACGCTGGAGGCAGTGTGCAGCCTTGTCGGGAAGTGACAATGATGGATGAAACAAGAAAACAAGTGGTTTGTGATCCATAACAAGATGAAATTTGGATCCATAGAGAAAACACCAAACTTAGCATAAACAATGGCGAAAGCTTCTTTTTCAATTTGAGAATACTTTTGTTGGGCATCAGTGAGTGTTTTGGAGGCATAAGCAATGGGTTGTTCCAAACCGTCAGAAAAACGTTGCGCAAGGACTGCACCGACCCCGTATTGAGAGGCGTCCATGGCGAGAACAAGATGTTGGCCAGGTCGATTAGTAGCCAGGCATGGGGCCTGTTTCAGCATAGTCTTCAATTTCTGGAAAGCCGCATCACATGATGCGGACCAGTGAAAAGGCACGTTTTTATGCAACAGTTGATGCAACGGCTGAGCCACCGAAGCAGCAGATGGTGAAAACTTGTGATAGTATGCTATTTTCCCCAAGAAGGCCTGCAGTTCCTTAACAGATGTAGGGTGAGGAAGGGCATCGATTGCAGTGACAGTTTGCTGAAGCAGACAAATACCACCCCGAGAGAGTTGAAACCCCAAGTACGTGATAGATGCCTGAAAAAATTGTGACTTCTGAAGATTACACTTAAGACCGTCAGTCTGTAAGACATTAAAAAGTGCGCGGAGGTTCTGAAGATGTTCTTCAGTGGTGGAGCCAGTGACAACAATGTCATCCATGTAATTTATATACCCAGGGACAGTGAGCAATAATTGTTCCAAGAATCGCTGAAAGAGAGCAGGGGCGCTGGCAACCCCGAATGACAAACGTTGGTATTGAAAGATGCCGAAAGGCGTGTTAAGGACCAGAACTGCTGGGAAGCAGCATCGAGAGGAAGTTGATGATATGCTTCTGACAGGTCAATTTTAGAAAAATACTGGCCTCCCGCAAGTTTAGTGAACAATTCTTCAGGTCGGGGCATAGGGTAAGTGTCGATGAGGCATTGTGCATTTACAGTGGCTTTGAAATCGCCACAGAGATGAATATCATCATTGGGCTTAGCAATGACAATGACAGGAGAGGACCACTCACTGGAAGTGACAGGAAGCAAGACCCCCAAAGCAGTGAGACGATCCAGCTCCCGTTTTACCCGATCACGAAGGGCCACAGGAATGGGCTGAGCCCGAAAAAACTTAGGCTGAGCAGTGGGTTTGAGCATGATATGAGCTTCAAAGTTGTTTGCACGGCCTAACCCAGGAGAAAAAAGGGACAAAAATGTCGTCGACAAGGAATCCAATTGAGCATAAGGAATAGCATCAGAGACGATATTGACAGAGTCATCTATAGAGAACCCAAAAACACGAAAGGTATCGAAACCAAAAAGATTCTCTGCATCACTCTGGTCGACCACAAATATGGGAACAGTGTGAACGATGGATTTGTAAGATACCTCAGCATTAAATTGCCCCAAGAGAGAAATCTTCTGTTTATCGTACGTCCGTAATTGCCGAGTGACAGGTGATAGGAATGGAGAACTCAACTGAAGATACGTCTGAGAATTAATTATAGTGGCAGCAGAACCGGTATCCACCTGCTTGCGAACATCTCGACCAAGAATTTGGACAGTGAGGAATAACTTCCCTGAAAGGGAAGAAGTGCAATTGACAGACAACACAGAAGCAGAATCAGCATCACGGTCATGAACATCATGTATGCGGTCGGATTTGCAAACGGCAGACACATGACCTTTCTTTTTGCAATTGTGACACACGGCCCAACGTTAGGGACAGTCCTCCTGCGAATGTTTCGTAAAACACCGCGGACATGAAGGAAGTTGCCGTGGGTTTTGCCGCAGTTTCCTAGAGGTTTGTTTACGGTTAAGCCCAGGCTGCGCGTGGGAGCGTACTGCGGCCGCGTCGGCAGGCGGGGACATGCCACACGCATCATCAACAGCGCATTGAGGTTGTATTTCCCCGACATCACCCCACTCCTCTATTTGCGCCCCAGCGCCACGAGAAATTTCAAAAGACTGCGCGAGGGATAGGACTTCATCTAGAGTCAGATTTGCCAACTGAAGGGCACGTTGCCGAACTTCTTTCTCGGGTGCCGACTGGATAATAGCATCCCATGCCATGGAATTGGCATAGGATTCTTTGTGAACGTCAGTAACAAATTGACACTTTTGACTGAGGCCATGAAGTTCAGCAGCCCAAGCACGATACAATTGATGCGGTTGTTTTTGTCAACGATAAAAGGCAACACGAGAGGCTACCACATGTGTTTGCTTGTGAAAATAGACAGACAGAAGTGAGGACATTTCAGCAAAGGACAAAGATGCAGGATCTTTCAAATGAGCCAATTGCGACAACAACCGATACATTTGAGGTGAAATCCATGAAAGGAACAGAGACTTACATGTTTGTTCATCCGTGACATGAAATGCCAAGAAGTGCTGTCGAAAACATTTTTCATAATCAGACCAGTCTTCCACTGTCTCGTCGTAAGGAGGAAAAGGAGGTATAGACAACGACGAGAAACGCCCCGCATTTGATGCCGCGACGAAATAGCAAATCGCCGATGTTAGAAGCGTTTGCTGTTCAATGAGACCTTGCAATAGTTGCTCGACAGTAGCCATGGAAACCTGTGGGTCAACGATGAAAAGGAAAAATCCACTACCTCATCACCAATTGTTATAACATCAAGTTGAACACACATATTTCGAAACGACACAACACATATAAGTCACTGAGCAAGTTGACAAAGCAAGACATGTGAACATGGTAACATTAAAATGAGCACTGAGTTCAAGTCTAGCAGCCACTGGCTGGCTGGCCGCTTAGGTGGCGTGGCTGCTACATGGCTGGCAGACAGCGCCGCATGTAGATGATGCGCGTAATTGCGCGGCAGCACTTTGAATGATCGGCAAGTCACAACACTTTCCTTTACTGAGATATGTTCATGTACCAATAGCTTTCAAGTTTTTCAATTGGTCTGAAGTGGTGATTGTGTCAGAAGCTTTAGACAAATCCAGCAACATAGCAGATACAGTGTCTATGACAGGTTCTGTTCGGCTTGATATAGTAGGTTATGTAGAGTGTCATATTTGGAAACTATGTTGTGCCAGAACCAAAATACTCTGTTTGTTTAGGAATGGGGTCATCCTACTATTTTTGAGAAACCAGAGATTAAAGATGTTGGTATGTAGCTATTCAGGTCGTATTTGTTACCTGTCTTATATATTGGTGCTACTTTGCTGGTTTGTAAGTTTTCTAGAAATACATCTCTGAATGAGCAGTTTGCTTTATCCAAAAGAGGTTCAGCTACTTCTTCTTTCGCACACTCTGTTACATAATTTGATATTTCATCACCTCCTGCGGACAGCTTTAATTTTAATTTCTCAATTACATTTATGAGTTCTCTTCTTCTCACTGATTCGAGGAAAACTGAGTGGGAAGATTGTTAAAGGGTTGAACCCTGATTATTTCTTTCGCCCTATAAATTTTGTACAGCACCTATAAAAATTTTTGTTGAGTATATTAGCAATTTTTGTTTCATTTGTAACTATGTTGTTCTTCAGTCTCAATGACTTAACAAAATTTAGTTATTTACACTCATTTGACTACAACGTTAAATAATCATTACGTCCCATGCAGCTTTATTTTTATGATTTGAATTTGCAGTAGCTCAGGTTATTGAACTGCCTTTTGATCCTCTTACAAATTGCCTGTACTACTCCTGATGCTGTTTAGACTTCTTCATATTCCCTATTTGTCTGAGTTCCTTCTGCCTAGTCCTGAGTTCAATTATCTCTTTGGTAATCAACGGTCTACTGTAACCTCCTTTTCTGAAAGGCCATTTTGGGGAAGACTGCATGAGAATGCTACAGAAATGCATCATACTTCTCATTAGTGCCTTGTTCTTGCATTGTTTTTGTTTCCTCACATCATTTTAAAAACTTTCAAGTTTTACTAATAGATAATCCTGATTTCTCTCTTGTCTTGCTTTACTCCTGTCTTGAGCTCCTATTTTTGTAGATACAAAACAGTAGCCCATGATGATCAGAGATTGTTGCCTACAGAACTTTTGCTTCACATTCACTATTTTCAAGATTAGTGATAATGCTATAAATGATGATCTGACACTGACCAGTCACTCTCGTAGGTAACATTTATTACTATTTTCATATTACATGGCAATAACGTTTCTTTTAGTTCTTGTTTCAGTTATGACTCTTTACCCATACCTATGTTATAGTCTCTATTTATTACAACATACTTCATGTCAAACTTTAGTAATAATTTTGCTAGCTTTTTCAGAAATGTTGCAGTACCACCACTTGCAGACACGTATGTAGACAAAATTCATTAGGTCAATAATTTCAAAATATTTTTCAATGTTTGCTGAGAGGTTTATACATTTACAGTATTCAGTACCTTGTGGGCTTCAAATTTTCTTTTTGTGTACAGCACCAGTTCCACTTTATGTTTGGATCTACAGAAATCATTAATCAGATCATAGTCTCTTTCATCACACTGCAAAGTTCTACATCATGATCACTACACAATAATATATCTGGTTGCGATTCACTCAGGAGCAATTCTGCTTATAGTTTTTTGTTGCCTAGGTATTGAACATTTTGCTGCAGACCTTTAATGTTATCTTTCTTTTGATGATTCCTGAGTTTGTTGAAAATCTTTTGTGGTTGTAGACTAACATGTGACCCCAATTTTATCTTGTCTATCTTCTATTTCATTGGCTGTGGAATAAAAAATCTTTTGCTAAGTAGTTAGGAACTGTTTGTACACTCTGTGAAGTCTCTGTTGGTTTCCTTTCTATTTGTGAAACTTTTGAAGTTGCTGATTTTTTATTTTCATACTGTGATGTATTTCATATTCTTTTTGTGGTGGTGTGTGTGATGGTTCAATTATTACATTTACTGCTGCACCAGCTAGTTTTTCTGTTGAATACTGTATTGATTGGAAATTGGGAGCATCGACTGATGGTGGTCACCATAGCACTCTGCTTACTTCACCATATATGTCAGGCCACCATATCAGATGTTAATAACAGTATATTGTTCATCACAAAACATAATATTGAAGATGTGATCCTTTTTTTGGATCAGGAGATGAGCCCTGCCACGTACAAGAAAATCTGGATTGTGTTGAGATGAATAGCACCAATCTGTTGCATCTAGATGCTTTGATTCCCTGGTATAAATGGTGATTACAGCTGTTGGCACAAAATTCATACCTGAACTTCTCATTCTGAGAATGTTTTGTCAGCATTTAAATAGCATCTTCTCTGGGTGTCATACATTCAGATAAATGTTAATCCCTAGAAGAGGCCATGGGTAATGATGAATAAAAGTAAAGGGGACACCATGGCAAAGTGCTGTCACGTGCAAAGAAGGATACAAAACTGTTGATAACTGAATGAGATAGTCCATGTGGGTGCTTGATGCTGGCACAATGCACTACAATGTACATGATATTTTTATGTGTCACTGCACACAGAATTAATGGCCTGCAAAAATCGGAAGGTGGCTCTCCAAAGCAACTCAGTAAAACTAAAGGGGAAAAGGCACACAAACCATAACCTGCTGGACTGTGAATGGTCCTGCTGAGGAAACTCCAGCACTCACAAGGTATCTTCCCGAAGCAATATACAAGGCAGACTCATCTGATTTTCCTTCAGATAGACATCGTACAGTGACATCCAGGTCCTCACTGAAAATGATGTTTCCACTGGTTCACAAATGGAAGGAGGAGCATCCATGTGGATGCTACATCGACTGTTCATCACTAGTACATGCTGAAGAATGCCTGTCTCACACACAGATGGGAATTCCGGGCAGAGGCACCGCTAAACAGACTGCAGTAGCAGAGGGAAAGACATTCCTATTGTTAAGTATTCACTGTGGTGCAGATGCTTTGGAGAGGGTCTAGGTGTGACTGTGAGGCTATAATTGTCTGCTGGGGCAGACTGTGGTACTCATGAAATTTTAGAATTCACAGGGGGTCGGAGGGGGTGGGGGGAGGGTGGTGGCACACATCTACCCTCCCTGTGAGAAGAGGACATCTGTGTAGCAATGCTAAATGCAGCTCCGGTGTATCAAACCTAGTGTGGGTGCCGCAGTGGTGAGCATCAATGGCAGTGACATAAGTGGAAAATGCAAGAGGTTCTTGGTGCCTGAGAGACATCATGTTGATGGCTGCCATGTTGAAAAAACTAGCCATGCCAAAAAAACTGCAAAGCTATTTATACATTATGAGGTGGGGAAATTTGGAGATTGTGGAGACTTTCTCACACAGGGGTCAAAAGACAGAAGTGGAAGTGGTGTGCCTTTTAGAATTCAATCTTGGATACCCAAAAAATGCATTTTTCTAGGTTGAGAATGACACCTGCTCTTTCCGCATGGGCAAAAATCTCTCTGAGGAGTCTGCAGTGTTGGGCTGTGACCTGGAAGTAGATAAGAATATCACCCAGGTAGACAAACCAGTGCGGTGCGTCACAGAGGACACTGTTTAAGAAACATTGCCAGGTTTGTGCACTGTTAGAGAGGCCAAAGGTAATTAAGGGGCCTCTGAAGAGGCCAGAAGTTGTGATGCTGAGTACAACCACACAGCCTCTCTGTCTGTGTGTGTGTGTGTGTGTGTGTGTGTGTGTGTGTGTGTGTGTGTGTGTGTGTGTGTGTGCGCGCGCGATGGGGGAAAAAATGTTATGTGTAGCGTGTGAGGAATGAGGGTGGTAGAAGGAGTGAGAGGGGGTGGGGTTCCTTAAATCTGGGTCACCAGTGTGGTAATGCTGACAGTAAATGTTGCACAATGGCAGTAAATGTGCACAATGCACATCACAGCTATTTGGTTGGGGAAATTAAGGGAAATGGAAGGAGAAGGCAGGAAATGAGGTGCATTGTGTGTTGTAGTGAAGCAACAAAAAAGGGAGGAAAGTGAATTTTACACAATTTAGGTGCAGCTTGCACAGCAAAAGTTCTCAGTTTATCAGTTCCAGTATAGGAACAAACACGCATTTAAAGTTCATAGATTTACACAAATTTAAAAGTTCAATATAAACACTAAAAGCTTGCCCCTAACAGAGGCTGTGGGTAATGACAAATAAAACTAAAGGGGACACTGGGTAAAGGCACCTACCTGTGCGAAAGAAGATCAAAAACTGTGTGATAATTGAATAGGTTGGTCCACATGGTTGCTTGGTGCTGGCACAAAGCAGTGCAATGTACAGGGCATTTACGTGTATCATGCATGTGGAATTAATGGCCTCTGGAACTCAGAAGGTGGCTGTCAGAAGTGACTTAGGAAAAGCAAAGGAGAAACAGCGTATGAGCTATAGCCTGCTGGACTGTGACAGGTCCCACTCAGAAAGCTCACAAGTTATTTGACCAGAGCAATGCACAATGCTGGCTCAGCACATTTGTCTTTGAATAGTCATTGTGTGGCAGTCCTCATTGAAAGTGCTGGTCCAAAACGAAAGCATTGGTTCACAAATGGAAGCACTGATTCACAAACAGCAGCACTGGTTCATAAATGAAAGGAGGAGCGTTTGTGCAGATGCAGCAGTGACCATTCATTGCTGCACACACTGAAGACTGCCTTCCTTGCATGTGGATGGGAATTCCAAGTGGAAGCACTGGTAGGCAGGTTGCAGTAGTGGAAGGAGAAACAATGCAGTCAGTAGGTACCCACTATGACATGAGTGGTTTGGTGAGCATCTAGGTGCAACGACAAAGGGAGAATTGTCTGCTGGGGCAGCCTATGGAACTCTCAAAATTTTAGAATTTAGTGAGGCCCCATCTATTGATAGAATTTTAAAATTTAAAATGCTGTCAAATACCCTTGTGTATTTGTGAATGATGGAAAAATTAGAAATTTTTTAAGTCTTATTGAATTCTGTAGTTCTATATGATTACATTGATATTTACTTTATAGGGAACGAAGAAAAAAAGACTGCTATGTGCTAAATTTTAGAGTTATGGTCATATATGCTGCCACACTCTCTTTATTTCAGTTATAGGAAATTTTTTGCTTCCAGAGTTTCAGTTTGGGATGTATCATATAAATTAATAACACCACTGTTTTCCAGTATCTGTAAATGATCATCTTTGGTCGTTTATTTTGACATGGTGATGTGTGTTTTTTTAAAACATCCTGAAAGTGTTTTGCCAAAGAGCTACAGACTTTTGTGGATATAGGTGTTCTTTGGTGAGAAATAAATACTAACAATACCACATATCAAGAAATTTAATAAAAGAAAATTCAGGGGTAACCAATTTACAAATAGAGAAGTCCTTATTACTAAGATGAACCTATGTAACTGTTCATCAAGGAAAAAACTTCTACATGGCTTTCCTTCTCATGATTTCAATTTTTATGTTAATGGTGATGCTGTTTATAGTGATGCTGTTTATAGTGGCCAAGCAGTTTACATCATCACATTTTTTTATATTCTGCCACTTCTTTTATTGAAGAAGGTACTTTGGTAACTGATAATCCACTATGAAATTATATCATAACCTCCCCCAGAATTTTACATGTAATAATGAAATGAGCATATAATTCTATTAGTATGTATACATAATTCCTTTTAAGAATGCTGAGTACTTTTTTTGGCCCCCTTTTTGTGAAAATAAGTATATGTTTTTTTCATTCACTATTTGTTGTATGTTTTACTGTTTTATAGTTCATCACAGTTAATGCAGAATACTTTCCATACAATTTACAAGTATTTTGAACAATTCAGAATGTACTGATATTTATAGGAAACAACAAGAAAAAATTAATGTACCAGATTTTCTAAAATGCTCCCCAAATTCAGGTACCATTTAATCCCACAACACACATGTGAAGGATTGCCAAATTCTTACCAGATATTTATGACATGATGGCTGGGATACTAGAGGTATTTAACTCCACAGTTTATTTATATCAATTAGAAAAAAATAATATTATATCTTATATTTTAATTTTTAGGATATTTTCTTAATTAAAAATTTTATTTCTCTATAATTTAGCTGCAGCTGAAATGAAATGTAGGTTTCCTACATAGGTATGGAAAATGACAAGTTACAGGAAAAGTTGAGCTATGTGTGCCTAAATTCTGAAAAATACAACCTGCAGGAAATTGCGTATGAAGGAAGGAGTCATATTGAGATGAAGCAAGCTGGGATATTTTTTACTTCCCCTCTTGTTTTGCCATCTGCCTCCTTAAATGCATTTCTTTCTCAACTAATAACCATTAGCATATGTGAGTATGATCTGCACTTTCATAAAAGAGAAAGGTTGGCCCTCAGTTTTAAAGAATATAACACCAGGTCTAATTTTGTGCTTGGTTTTATGTATGTAATTGATTTTCTAATTTATTTTGACTATGCCTAGTTAGTATTTTTTGTCAGTAATCGTTTTGTAACCTAAATTCTATTGTTGACTTATAAGCAAATATAAATTCTATAATAATTAAAAAATTTGGAGGAATAAATAATAGTAATAATAAAGTATTTATTTGGCTATATTCAAAAACATATTAGCAAAGGCAGCTCTTAATTAATTACAAAGCAATTACCAGTTTTGTCCAGAATATTTTTTGCATAACTATATCTGTTAATTTCATCATTTAAACAAATAATTCAGCCTAAACCTTGTAGTATAAGAAACTGTTAAAAGGAACAAATTTTTTGATGTATTCCATTAATTTAATGAGTTAAGTTTTAATAGTAATTTCTGTAATTTAAACATCATACAGTGTGTAGTTTCAGTGCTTATTGTTTTGCTGATATATAAGGGCTTGATTTTTGGTTCTGAGACAGTCAGTCCATGGCTGAGTTTCAGACAAGGAACCTTTGTTGGTGAAATAAGTGGTACGCCAACAGGCCATGTGTTAAAGCAATGGCAGTCTCTGTTCAATTTATTTGAAAGACTGTGAAATGTGTGGTTTAGTTTTTATTGCTCGTAGATATTCAACAGTAAACTATTGTAGCAGTATGTTGATGTTTGCTTGCAAACTATAAGTGAGGCTTATCAAAAGTTAAACAATAGTGCACTGGCCATATAACCATGTATATTGGGGGGTTGTGAACAGTGAAAGTAAAGCACTGTGAAATGCAGGAGTGCACCTGTCGGCTACATCATTTAAACTTGTCAATGTTGAGCTTCCACCCTCATTTTTCAGGCAGTATAGCAATGCAGTATGTCGAAACTGAGGACAATCAATGATGAAATAAAGCAGGTGAACGTCACAATATTATAGTGTCCCTCACAATATTCATGAAGCATGGCCTTCATCCTGTTGCATTTCTTCATCTTAAGGCTTCCTCTTGACATTCCTTTGAGCACTTCTTACTTCTTTGGGGAATGTATATTAATTACAATAATGTGCATGTAGTTCCACAAAAATATTCCTTTTTGTACCATGACATTACCAGGGAGGAAAAAGAAATTTACATAAATGAGTATATATATCTGCTTAAAACAAATTACACATGACTAGCAACAGAGCTGTAAACTTAATTTATCACTATGTATAAAATTCTGGGGGTTGTCCTGACATAATTTTATAATTGATTATCAAAGCATCTTCTTTGAAACAGGAAATGGCGAAATGTAAACAATGTTGCTGGTTTCATTTGGCAGGAAGTAACTGAACAGCAGAGTAGTACGAAGGGTTTGGCATCCACTACTAACAGCATCACTGTTAACATGAAAATCTGAATCATCAGGAGGCAAGCCATGTGGGATTTTCTTCAATGGAGAACAGATATGTGGGTGTATCTCAATGGTACGTAGTTTACAAATGAAACTTGTTACACCTGAATTTTCTTTTACTGAATTCCTTGATGTGTAGAATTTTTAATACTTATTGCACACTAAAGAACAGATGCATTTCCAACAATGGTCTGTAGCACTTAGGCATCAAACTTTCAACAGGAAGTAAAAAAATCACCAAATCCAAAATAAACAAGAGCAAAGACAGTAATTTACAGTTGCTGGAAACCAGCAATGTTACCAACGTAAACAAATATATCTTCAACAGTTAAAGTAAACAAAGATTTTCTTGCTGTTTTGCAAAATATTAATGGCTTTCTATACTTGACACAAACAGGGTATGGCACTGTACATGATCTTAACTCTAAAATTTAATGTACATTGGTCATTTATCTCACTTGCAAGCTCATTTACAAATAGGACTTTAATACAGGTAGATACTTTTGCTGAACTATGTGGACATAAATTTCATCAATATACATTCACCAAAGAAGCCAGAAGCATTAAAAGGAACGCTAAGAGGAAGATTGACAATGAAGAAATGCAGCAGGATAACGACTATGCTTCAGGAATGCTGTGAGGGTCACTGTAAGATGACTCTTACCTTCATTCACATTTTCCCATGAGCTGTATTTTTCAAATTTAGGTACACATTTTGCCTTAAATTAATAAAGCATTACACATTTTTTCCTGCAATTTGCTGTTGTCTATACCTATCTCTTAAACCTAAATTTTACTAATCTTCTCCAATTAATGTGTGTATTTTGAAGTAAGGTAGCTGTACTAAGTGTAGCCTGGGACTGACTCAGTATGGCCTGTGATTCAGAATGGCCTGTAACTCAATATGTCCTAGTGCCTTTGCCTTGGTAACTATAACAGGTATCCAACAGATGGCACCTCATGCACATTTGGCAAACTATGTTAACTATCTCTGTTTCTCACAGAGTGCCATGACTATCAGTCATTTCACAGATGGACTTTTGTTGCTTGCCATCCATTTGTTATTATTTTGTGCAGGTAAGTTTATTGCAGTGCTCATTTGTTACAATTATTCTACAAATGTGATACTGTGTCAGTTACTTCCTGCAGCTGCCACATTTAGGCATTTGTTACAGAATGTATGAGTTCTTCATGGAATCTTCTTTTAATAACCTGTGACGAAGCAGGCTGGGATCTTTTTACTTCCCCTCTTGTTTTGCCATCTGCCTCCTTAAATTCATTTTTTTTCAGTTAATTTAATGAGTTAAATTTTAATTGTAATTTCTGTAAATTTAACTTCAAACAACGTGTAGTTTTGGCCCCTATTATTGTGAGGATATATAAGGGCCTGATTTTTGGTCACAAGACAGTCAGTCCATGGCCAAGTTTCAGACAAGAAACCTGTGTTGGTTAGAACAACAATTCTTCAACTTAACTGTGGAATAAGTGTTACACAATTAGGCTGTGTGTAAAAACAATGGCAGTGACTGCTCCACGCATACCTTTTATTCTTGAAGAACTGTGAACTTTGTGGTTATGTGTTTACTGCTTGTAGTAAACTATTGTAGGAGTATGTGGATATTTGCCTGAAAACTATTAATGAGGCTTGTTGTTGTTGTGGTCTTCAGTCCTGAGACTGGTTTGATGCAGCTCTCTATGCTACTCTATCCTGTGCAAGCTTCTTCATCTCCCAGTACCTACTGCAACCTACATCCTTCTGAATCTGCTTAGTGTATTGATCTCTTGGTCTCCCTCTACGATTTTTACCCTCCACGCTGCCCTCCAATGCTAAATTTGTGATCCCTTGATGCCTCAAAACATGTCCTACCAACCGATCCCTTCTTCTAGTCAAGTTGTGCCACAAACTTCTCTTCTCCCCAATCCTATTCAATACCTCCTCATTAGTTACGTGATCTACCCACCTTATCTTCAGCATTCTTCTGTAGCACCACATTTCGAAAGCTTCTATTCTCTTCTTGTCCAAACTGGTTATCGCCCATGTTTCACTTCCATACATGGCTACACTCCACACAAATACTTTCATAATGAGGCTTATTGAAAGTTAAACAATATTGGTTGGTTACATCATTTGCAGTACACAGCACTGCACTTCCACTCCCACTTTTTTAGCCAGCACATCAAAACCAAGGACAACAAACGAAGAAACATAGCTGGCGGGCATCATCACAAACCACAACAATTTCTGCTATACATGTGGTAAATATTGTCAAGAAAGGTAACAACAGTACTGCGCTTCCACCCACTATTTTTTCAGCCAGTATGTCAAAACTGAGGACAACAAACGAAGAAGCATAGCTGGCGAGCTTTGTCACGAACCCCAACCATTTTTGCTACATATGTGGTAAATATTGTCAAGAAAGGCAACAATAGAATATAAATGATTTTGTAAAACAAAACTATTGGGCATATTTTGGAAAACAACTTGGACGACAAGATAAACATTGGGCCCCACATGTCGTTTGTAAACTTGCTTGGAGTCACTTTGATATTGGAGTAATGGAGGACAAAAAGGGCATCCGTTTAGATAGTCAGCATATAAGCAATAGTTAAAGTTAATTCAAAGAATGCAGTCCTATGCTACAAGGCTTTTCTCAGGTGAGCCAAACGACTTGATTTGAGATTTAAATTTATCTAAGAAATCGGCTGAGCAGCTTGTGTCAAGACTAAAAGAAAAACATTGCCTTCAGTCTGGCATGTCAATAACATCCTATTGAACTAGAGAGCACAACATTCTTCCATAGTTTAATGAGATGAAAGATATTCTACATTCTTGTGATATATTTGGGCTTTTAAATTTAATGGGTCTTTTGCTGCACCAAACAAAAAACTGGTGACTTTTCCTAGACAGCTCAATCTGTCTTACTGCATAAAGGAAATAAATTAGCTTCAATCCTGACAGCTCATTCAGTGATTCTCAAGGAAGAATATTAAAATGTTAAACTCAATTTAGCAACAATTTCATTTCATCAACATCAGTGGTCAGTTTGTACAGGTTTAAAAATGGTGAATATTTTATTGGGTCAGCAAAATGAATACATTAAATATCCCTGTTTTCTTTGTCTATGGAACAGTAATGCGAAAAATGAACATTGGAGCAGGAAAGACTGGCAACCGAGATTGAACCTGACTACAAGAAAAGATACTATCATTATGAACCATTGGTCATTTGGGGAAAAAATCATTCTTCCACACCTACATATTGAACTTGGGCTTATAAAACAGTTTGTTGAAGCTTTAGATAGAAAGGGCAATTGTTTCAAATATAATTGTCAATTGTTTCCTGGTCTCAGTATAGAAAAGTTAAAAGCAGGAATTTTTGATGGGCCACAAGTTTGTACTCTTATAAACAATGATGATTTCACAAACCACATGACTCAAGTTGAATTGGAAGCATGTTCAAGCTTTGTATCAGTTCTCAAAAATTTTTTGGGGAATCACAAAGCTGACTCCCCAATGGTATCCCTGCCTTGTTGTAGTGGTGGGGCTTGTGTGGTCAAATGATCCTGAGAGCTATGCCAGAGGTAGCTTAGCTACTGGTAATGCCTCCCAAGCCAGACAGGTCAAAGGTGAAGATCCAGACTAAATGAGATACCCTGGTCCTCCATGCTGGGGGTTGGGTGTAGGGCCAGCAACCCCACCTTGTAAAACCAGTCGTGTTACAAAAGCTAGAGAGAAGCCTCGGATACAGAACAGATGCCCAATATAACAAACTAAGCATAGAAAAGGACTGTGATTTGGTACATGGAATGTACAGCTTCTTTACAAACCTGGGGCAGCAATAACTTTAGTTAGAGAATTGGAAAAGCAGAAAATATTGGTGGTTGACCTGTAGGAAGTGTGATGGGAAGGTATAGGAACAATAGACATAGAAAATTACACAATTTTCTATGGGGAGGCAATAAAGCACAGTTTAGGAACTGGTTTCTGCATTAACAAAGACATTGTACCAATGATAAAGAATTTTACCACAGTGAGCCCAAGAATCTCAAGTATAACTTTATCAGTGAAAAACCACCAACTTACCTCTGTGAACTGTCATGTACCAACAGAGGAAAGAGAAGATCAAGTAAAGGATATATTCTGTGCTGAGCTGGAAGATGTTATGGATTCCATCCCTAAAAACAGCTGTAGAATTCTCATCGGCAATTTTAATGCCAAGACTGGAAAGGAGACCAGCTTTACTCCCACAATAGGCCTTCATAGTCTGCATGAAAACAGCAATGACAACAGAATGAGGCTAATTATCTTTGCTACATCCAAGGGCATGTTTATCAGTAGCAGTAGCTTCCCACATAGACAGGTGCACAAAGGAACATGGAAAGACAGTTAACCAAATCAACCACACAGCAATTAATTAACGTAGAAGCCAGGAATTGGATTATGGATGTAAGAAATTTCCATGGGGATGAGTATGGTTCCGACCAAGCCTTGGTCAACTCAGAGTCACCCCGAAACCAAACCAAAGAAGTAAACTAAAGAAAGTGACACATTTACAAATAGAAAAAGGAGCACAGGAAGAAACCAGAAATGAACTTCAAGTTGAGATCAGGAATCATTTTATAGTATTACCAGAAACAAAGGACTCAGATGTAAATCAGCAATGGGAAGAAATTAAAAATGTGGTTACAAAGGCTGCAGGAGCAGTCATTAGAAGAAGAGTGGTGAGGAAGAAGAAATGGTACAACGAGGTCTGTGAAGAGGCCGACAACAGGAGAAAAGAAGCCCGTGACGTGTGGTTATCATCAGCAACTGATAACAGCAGTCAGGCAGAATTTAACAGAGTCCAAAGAAAAACACAAGTAGTATTGCAACAGAAAAGAGTAAGTTCATGAGTAGGTTTATTACAGAAGCAGAAGAAGACTTCCAAGGAAAGAGGATGAAGAACATGTACAGAAAGGGCAACTATCTGAGGAAAACCTATAAACCCACTGATAAAAAATGTCAAAGGAGAGATGCTGACAAATGAATATCAAATTGCAAAGAGATGGGAAGAATATTTCAATAACTTGTTAAATTGTGAAGACCCAATGACACTCTTTTAACTTCCCCCTACCACAGACAGCAGACCGGAATACCTAATGCCAACTGTGGAAGAGATCAAGAAGCAGATAAAACAGCTTAAAAAGGGCAGAAGCCCAGGAGAAGATGGCATCCATGCTGCAATAATTAAGGAAGGGGGTGAATACCTTGTCGCAAGGATTCACAAATTATTAGAGACCATTTGGAACACTGAAAACATTCCAGAAGACTGGAGAAATGCACTAATCTGTCCCATCCACAAGATGAATGACCAAATGGCATGTGAAAACTACTGTGGTATTGCTCTGTTCAATATTTGTTATAAGATCTTCTCAAACTGTCTTCTAGATCAAATCTAACTGCTGGCAGACACCATTATTGCATTATTGGAGAATATCAAGGAGGATTCCGACAAGGGAGATCTACTATCAACCAACTCTTTGTCCTATGCCACATCGCAGAAAAATGTGGGAGTTTGGTCAAGAACTATACATGCTGTTTGTCAACTTCAAAAAAGCATATGATTGCATTCATCAGGAAAGTATGCCGAGGTGTTTGGAAGAGTTCAGTTTTGCCAAGAAACGAGTAAGCCTCATGAAGGCCTGTCTGATGGATACTACAGCAAAGGTATAAATTGGAAATAAGGTGACTGAAGCATACAAAATAAAAACTGGACTATGGCAGGGTGATGAACTATCACCTGTTGTTTTCAATCTCGATTAGAGAAGGTAATATGAGAGATGCCATCTAATGAATTCGGAGGAGTCCAGACTGGGGAAGTGAACATCAAGTGCCTCAGATATGCTGATGATATAGTGCTACTACCTGGGTGGCAAGAAGAATTAGGGGGAATAGCTGACATTCTGGAAACAACAGTGAGGAAAATTGGACTTCAAATCAACTGTGACAAGATGGAATACATGGTTCTACACCACAGACATAACGAAACTCAAGAACCACTTCCGCCCTTACAGACAACTGAAAGTTCTTATTGCCAAGTCAGGGAGTTCAGATATCTAGGTGCAATATTCAGAGATGAACCATCAGGTAAAATAGAAATACAGGCAAGACTACAGGCACATAATCGCTGTTGCCACTGCCTTAATACGCTCCTCAAAACCAGAAGTTTGTCAAGACATTTCAAAATAAACATCTACAAAACACTCCTACAGTCAGTATACTACATGGATGTGCCACCTGGAGTACAACCACGCAAAACCTGAACAGACTGATGATATTTGACAGGAAGGTCCTTCGGAATATTTTTGGACCAGTTTATGATTTGAAAGTGAAAAATGGAGGATCCATCAGAATGCAGGGTTCTATGATATTTACAAAGAGCCTAACATTGTGGCTATAATGAAGACACGATGACTCCTGTGGGCAGGGCATGTTGCTTGAATGCAGGACAACCAATGGCCGAAAACTGTGCCCAACACTAAGCCAACCAGCAGAGGGCCCATAGGAAGAGAACTAGAACTGGATGGAGTGACTGCGTATCCAAAGACCTTCAGAGGGTGGGACTGCTAGAAGCATGGCAGAAAGGAGCTGAAGACAAGCTGAAATGGAGGCAGTCTCTCAAAGCAGTGTGCGGTCCATTGGACTGATCATGTAAAGTAAGTAAGTAATCACAAAGTTGAAGAAAATTCTGAAATAGTAGACAAAATGCTCCAAAATTTCCAAAAACTAGGAGCTAATATGAATAACAAATTGCATTGTTTGCACAGTCATTTCGATAAATTTCCTGACAACTTGGATGATTAAAACATAGAACAATGGGACTGGTTGCACCAGCACATCAAATTATGGAGTAAAGTTATTAAAACTATGGGGATCGCCATGTGATGGCCAACTACTGCTGGAACTTGTAGAGAGATTGTCCGGACCAAAATACCAAAGAAAACCTGATACAAAATGTTTGTCTTAATTCGTATTGAAATGTTTTTGTTGTCATGATTAATTTTATTATTCTTTGTGTCATTTATAGTACTTCGTTTGTTTGAAATCGTCTGATAACTTTAAAATAAACGTTTTAAAAAATGTTCTCTTGTTTTTTGTTAATTTCCAGTAGAATATTATCGGAGAAGGAAGAAAACATATGGCATAAGAAAAATAAAGTTACAAAATATAGAAATAGATAGTGCAGTAAGCATCATAATTTACAGTGGCCGACTACAAATAACAAATGAATCATACAACAATGCCTAAGGTGTGCAAGGGTGTACAGGTGTGATACTGTTAGTTATATTAGCCCATCCAAATCTGCTTTGTTGAGTGATCACTTTTTGATTCCTTTTGATCCCTCCAAACCAGTTGTTTTGGCTGTCAATGCATCTTCTCATGGCATTGGAGTGGTTCTCTCACACTGCATTAATTCTGTCAATCGCCCAATCATTTTTGCATCTAAGTTGCTCAGTTCTGCACAGCAAAATTATTCTCAAATCGAGAAAGAAGCCTTAGCTACTGCATATGCAAGTTCTCTATGGTCACCGACCATAAGCTTTTGACGTTGTCGTTTCATCTGTCAAAGCCAGTTCCAGCCCATACTGCAGAAAAGTTGCAATGTTGGTCTTTGTTTGTGTCTAACTACAATTACGAAATTTTGTTTCAGCCTATGGCCCAGCATGGCAATGCTGATGCTTGGTCTCATCTACCTATCGGTCCTGACACAGTGTTTGATTCTTCTGAATTGTCATGCATGTTTATTGACTCGCAAGATAAGGAATTAGCTGATGGCTTTCTGGTGGATTTTCGTCACATTGCTTCCGTGACAGCCGCTGATGCTTCTTTTCAGATTCTTTTGCAGTATATTTGTACTCAATGGCCTCCATCTGCTACGCAGATTTGTGATCCACTTGTTCGACATTACTTTGCACAATGTCACAACTTGTCTGTACATCACAGTGTTATCTTGTTACGAACTGACAATGATCAGTCTTTTGTGGTTGTACCTTGTTCGTTGCAGTCAGAAATCCTCCGATTGCTGCATGCTGGTCATTGTGGTATAGTGTGGATGGAGCAATTAGGGCATCATCACTGCACTTGGGTTGGCACTGATAGACAAATTGAGAATTTGCATGCTAATTGTTGCTCTTGTACGGAGCATCACTCTGCTCCCCACCAGCGCTTCTTTGCGTGACCGATTCCCATTGTGCCTTGGCAGTGCGTTCATCTTGATTTTGCGGGTCCTTTCTGGGACACCCGCTGGTTGATAGTTATTGATGCATACAGCGACTTCCATTTTGTTGTCCCTATGTCTTCTACTACATCTGCCAGTAATACTCGGGCTTTGACATCTATTTTTGGCATTGAGGGCCTTCCTGAAGTTCTTGTCTCCAACAATGGCCCCCAATTTGCGTCCTCCGAGTTTGAAGCATTCTGTGATGGTAATGGTACTTGCCATGTTACCTCAGCCCATTCCACCCTCAGTCGAACAGCGAGGCTGAACGCTTTGTGCATACGTTTAAGTCGCAGGTGAGCAAGTTGAGCAACATGCAACTGCACGCTCTGGACTTTCCTTGCTTCATATCACCCACAGCCACGCGGCACCCATTCCCCAGTGAAATTGCTACATGGCCGTGCCCATTGGTCGCTCCTGCAGCTGTTGCAGCCACTGCTGTGCGCTCCTGCTGCTCCGCCTCGTTCTGGCTTGGCGCCCCATGATTTGGTGTTCTATTGTATTTTCTCTGGCAGGCAGCACTGGGAGCAGGGGCGCATTCTTTGCCAGCTTGGCCTCGCCTTATTTGTCATTTCTGCTCCCTCTGGCACTGTCAGGCGACACTGGAACCAGATCCGATTGTGCCATTCTCGGTTTTCTGCCGCTGGTTGTTTTCCGGATGCTGCTGTCGCACATGGAAGTCATTGCTCCGCCTCCTCATCAGAGCATCCCCAGTGGCAGTGCATGGCCTGGGCAGGTTTTCCACGGGGTGTTTTCCTCGCCCCCTCACAAGCATTTCAGGGTTGTGGGTGGGCAGCGCACCCCTGCAGTTCTGCTGTCCGCCCCCTCAGTTGCACCGCCCCTGGGTCCCTCCACCTGCTGTCGGAAGCCCTACTCAATGACGGTATGCTGTTTCAAGGGGGAGGGGTGTGGTATCGATAGCTACGATGCCACGGCATAGGTACAAGTTCTTAGTTTGGTACTACGACACAGACGACAGCACCTTCTAGCTGATGCTGTGCAGCTCTGCGAGCGCCACTCCAGATTCAGCCCATTTGATTCCGAGTAGATGACCAAGCAATATTGTTTCTATTTCCTAGTGGGCAAGCCACTACAGATTTTGCCTTTGTAACTTCTAGCCAATGTTAGATTTGATTGATGTACAGCTTCGCACCTATGTGCTCATCTAAGCCAAAGTTAAGTTACTATTTATGTATTCAAGTTATTGTGTTGTGATATAGTAAAACCACTTTTAATCACAGTACCAAGAGTTCTACCTCACCTGCTCCTCCTAGCTTCCTACATTCGGCCGACCCTTCAGTTACAGAAGCAGACCCACATGCCGCCTTCCAGATGGGATACAAAAAACGGATCATTACTTTAGCAGTGGAGGGAAGTGTGGAGGGTAAAAATCATAGAGGGAGACCAAGGCATGATCATACTAAACTGATTCAGAAGGCTGTGGGTTGCAGTAGTTACTCAGAGATGAAGAAGCTTGCACAGGATAGAGAAGCATGGAGAGTTGCATTAAACCAGTCTCTGGACTGAAAACCACTACCACCACCACCACCACCACCAACAACAACAACAACAACAACAAACCTGAACATCTAAAACACCTCTTCACTGTGTTTCATACATTCTCATTGTAAAAAATGATGCAAAATGTGCAAATGTGCCTTTCACTAAACATATGTTGTTACAACTGCACTTCCATACTTGAATTAACAATTTAAGCCCTTCCATATGGATGAATTTGCTGATATGCAGTGTTCACACAAACATTACCAACTGAGGTTAAAATTACCAGTGAACAATTTTAAAGGTGAAACATATTAGAACAAACTCTCAAGCTCAGTACAACTAACCTGTTTTTTTTTTCATATTTAAAAAAAAGTTTACTGAAGATCATACACAAATGATCATAAAAACCCAGCTACATTAATAATTCAAAGTTGAGACTTCATTCTGCAGATCACATCAGGAATCATTTTCAAGGAAGGAAAGGAGCCAAATTGATGACATAGTAAAAGATTTTCATACCAAGATAACATTGAAATAGATAACATCCAAGGCCTGCTTACACAGAACAGTCAGACAAACAGTCCAACATTAATAGAGAATAAATCATTACAACAGAACAAAAATTGTATGTATGAAGTTCAAACACTTTGATGATGGTTCTACAGAGGAAAGCAAGTGCAGAAAAATGAAAATACCATTGTTACTGTGGACTCTATATATTAGTAAATTATTCTAAAAACAAAGATGATGTGACTGACCCAACGAAAGTGCCGGCAGGTCGATAGACACACAAACAAACACAAACATACACACAAAATTCAATCTTTCGCAACCAACGGTTGCTTCATCAGGAAAGAGGGAAGGAGAGGGAAAGACGAAAGGATGTGGGTTTTAAGGGAGAGGGTAAGGAGTCATTCCAATCCCGGGAACGGAAAGACTTACCTTAGGGGGAAAAAACGACAGGTATACACTCGCTGACACACACATATCCATCCGCACATACACAGACACAAGCAGACATTTGTAAAGGCAAAGAGTTTAGTAAATTATTCCTTATAGTTGTGCTCTGAGTTGTTAATTGAAATATGAAAGTGTAATGTAAGACTATAAGTTCACTGAAATTTATATATTTTACACCAATTTATGCCTATTAACACTTTTAAAAAGTAGTGTGTGCTTTTTTATATTTTTTTATATTTTGAGCACCAGCTATGGGTGGGTTGATTGCTTGGCCTTTTTTACAGTGATGTTGACAGTCTATTTGCTCTCGTATATGTTGCAGTTCAGTACATAATTTTATGATACATTCTGCGTTGATCATTTATTTCTTATGGTACATATTCAGTACACAATTTGAAGATTAATTCTGCATTGATTACTTCTTTATTATCATAAATATTATTTCTCTGATTCAGATACTTCATGAAGAAGTTTGACTCCTTAGCTGTAGAAAGTTTAAAAAAATGTTAATTCCTTTTTTTTTAAATTGTAAGACAGATTTGGTACATGGAAGTCTGCTGAATGCACAGACTACAATTGATGTGGATAGATGAAGTGTGATCTTGACAGTACATTTGTTGAATAAATGCTTCCTGATTACTGACCTCTTCCAAGGCTTATACTCTCAGGGATCTTCTCCCACAGTTTGTCCCTATTCTTCATAATTATTGTGTGTAAGAGTGGAAACAAAATTCGGAAGATAACCAACTAAGTAACTATGCAGCAGTATAATAGTAATATACAGAAAGTTTGTCAGTATGGACTAAAGACACTTGGAATAATTTCAAGGCTATTTCCTGTGTCATGTTGAAGAACACGTGATCTACTTACGGCTTCATGTCGGCAAGTCTCGCAGTCACAGTGTGTGGGGTCTGCGCCTTTTGTGGCCTCAGTATGCACCACCTTTGGTGGTGTCCTCTTCCTGTGGATACGATCATATAATAGAATCAAGGAGGAAAACCTCAGGTCACCAGTGTACCTCTTATAACTACTGCATGTCAAAAGCAGCTGTTTAGAATCGAACACATTGAACAATGGAATGTCCCAAAATCATTACTCATTGTGAAGATAGTTTTCTTGCAGTCTGTACACATATTATGTATACTATGGCTAGTTTTAAATACAGTATATAAGAAAGCAACCCCCACTTTTGGAATACGTGTTAAAATGCCCATTGCTTGAATGAGTTGTGCATCTAGGATTTGTTTCTGCCATACTTAATAATTTTAAAAGATACATATCTATGCAACTATTTTACAGCATATACAATATACATCTGGCAATTGTTCCCAGAGTAGTAGTAGTAGTAGTAGTAGTAGTAGTAGTAGTAGTGGTATTAGTAGCTTTATTCATCCACAGATCTCTTTTTACAAGGATATAGGACACGTCAAAGTATTTACAAGTTTAGACCAATTTCAAATAAGCTAATTTGTATACACATACATTTACAGACTTCTAGTTAAGAGATAATCATTAGATTTACTGATTGTCCCTCAAATACCATTTTTCATAACCACACTGTTGACAGAAAGTTAAATTCTAATCTTCCTTCCTTTTCTTTTTTCCTAAAATCACTATCACCACACATTGGGCTCTTCTTGCTAGTCTAAATGAGTTGGTGATCCAACTTTTATCAGGTCAATATCAACAAGACAAACATATATTTATTTCCATTACTGTCAACTCCAGCCCACTGGACACTATGATAACTGGAAAAAACACAGGTGCTGTTCTATAAATGTATCCTCTAATTCCTAAGTATCCTGCCAGCTTTGGACCACGACAAACTTTTAAATTAAGGATCATTTTCATTGTATCATGAGCTCATGGAAGTTTGTTTATAGTGGCTACATGATATTACTACTACTTCATATTTTATTCCCAGCAGCATGTGCCATAAAGAATCTGTTCATGACTTGCGTTAAGTTATATACACTTTGCTGTTTCAGTCACATGTTTTGGCAACATGCTGCTATCATGAGATGTATTTTCTTCTAAGATATCAACATCTTATTCACATGATGCTATTTCAACATTCTAGGATCATTTTAGTTAAGGTAAGGCTGTATGACATTTCAGATGTAAGAAAGAGACGTAATTTTTGTAGATATATGACTTTATGGAAGGCCTCTATGCCCGTTTACACTTGGGTCTTAGTCTTATATTAGATACAAACATAACAAATTAATGACTTCATACAAATAAAGATTAGGTAGAATCTACATGTAGTTGGCAAAAAAAAGGGAAGGGAGAGCGTAGCAGTAGCTGGGAACAATTAAGAAAAGCTCAACAACTGGGATCAAATGCAGGCCAAACTGAAGAAAACAATTGCAACAATTAGCAGAAAGCCCACTTAGTGGAAGAATAATTGAAGAACAGGGCACATTTTATAAAGAAAATGTTGGCCCTATGCCGCATTGCAAAATCGAATATGACAGAAGCCAACAATATTTCACATTTGATGAATTTGTTTGCAGAAGACATGTACCAAGATCCTCCAGCAAAGGATGTCATGGCAACTGAGGAATTCATGAGTGATGCCACCATATTGAGGAAACGTAACAGAAAAGAGGAAAAGGGTCAGATGAAGGTATGATTGATTCCCAAGTATTATCACTTTGGTAGTCATGAAAGACCACCATAATCTTGCCTTCTTTCACACAGGAAGCAGTAAGAGAAGTGATACAGCATTTTATGGCAACCAGAACTGTCAGACTGAGTAAGCAAGAGACAGTAGCCATGAATGAAGATACGATATGCCAGGAGGTAATGGAGAATGTTGAAGAATATATGTATCAGTTTTTGGCACCAATCTACACAACCAAATGAATGCACAAGGTAAAATGGACCTGGTCAACTCAGACTTATGCTACAGCCATCAAATGACAACCCAGCACCCAATCCATGCATGTGTAACCAGTTCCTATGCCAATATAATGCTCTGTAGAAAAACAGAGCTTTGAAGTTCAAAGGACAACAAGCCAATGTGTTTCCACTGGGGATGTGCTGGTCACATGGTACATTATTTCTGAGAAAGAAGGAAAGTTTTCAACAACTGCTATGTCACTAGATGTCAACTATCACAGAAGTTCTGTTTATGCCTGCTGAATATAAGTGATTATGATCAACCTGTGGGATAAAGCCTATAGCTTACCCTGGATGAGATCACTCCCACAACTTGCTGTAGTCTTTCCCTTATCATCGTACAAAGGTACCAGCTGGCCACCTAGTTACTAAATTCAGGAAAACAATGTAAGGCGACCATCAATAAAAAAGAAGTTACCACAGATTAGAATCCTCCATGGCCAACAGTCACCAAGATGTCAGGAAACTTAACTGAAATCATCACTGATGGCCAGCCTATCTGACTCATAGACTTTGTTTTCTTTAGTGTCAGTTCCTTATTGCCATCAGCTAAAGAAGACTACATTCCATTATGTGAAAGTTATTATGCTGAAGGATGCAATATAGAAATATTGACAAGAATATGTATTGCAAGAATAATTATCAATGGCAGACCATAGCTCTTTGAATTTGTCATCTTAGAAAAATGTAGCTATAATATTATTCCCAAATGTGGCTTCTTGCAGGCATTACAAATAGTCAAAGACTGTGGAAGGTCAGAGTTCCAGATTGATGAAGCTATTTCAACAAGCACACATAACAAAGATTGCACTGGTCAGTTGTTTGCTATTGAGGATGTTGTTATCCCACTGTCAGAAACAACATGAGCTCCAGTCTTCAATGAAGATTGCAAAATGCTACTCAAGTTCACTAAAGAAATCTATGTCAAATGAAACTATATGGTTCTGGAGACTACAAGTGCTGAATATCTATGATGGATACTAGGGAGTAACCCTCCTTCCCCCCCCCCCCCAAAAAAAAAAAAAACAAAAAAAAGAAAAGAAGGGAAAAAAAGGAATAACACTGCCGTGGGCGGAGCTTGTGTGGTACGCATTTCTGCTGCTATGCACCTATAGCGCAACTCATTTCCAGTCCAGTGCTGCCTGTATTGTCAACCTGATTTGCTCTGTTCATCTGCAGTGATTGTTTTTGCTAGAGGTAAGTTGTTGTTGTTTTGTTTTTTATGATGGCATGTTTAAGTGAACAACATGCACTTGTCAGATTTTGTTTTCTACTTGAGAAAAATGCTACTTAAATTGTTTTAATGTTGAAAACAGCTTACCAAGATGATGCTATGGGAAAAAATCAAGTGTACGTGTGGTTTGCTTGATTGAAAAATGGCATGTTGATTGGTGACAAACTTCTTTCTGGATGTCCATCAACTGTTTGAATCAAAGAAAATATTTGAAAAATTTGAAAGCTTATGTTCACAGACCATCGACAGACAGCTAGTCAGCTGTCAGAGATTAGAGGGTTATCTTGGAGCTCTGTTCAGCGAATTTTAAAGGAAGATTTGGGAATGAAAAGGGTTGTTGTCAAGTTTGTTCCTCGGGCTCTGACTGACAATCTGAAGGAACATTGAGTTGAAACATGTTGCGCTTTGAAACAACAGCTTGAAATTGATGCAGATTTTCTGTCAAAGTTCATGACTGGTGATGAGTCATGGTCCTACGGTTATGACCCAAAAACAAAGCAACCATCAATCTAATGGGCAACATCATTATCACCCTGTCAAAAAAAGGTGTCGTCAAGTCAAATCGAGCATCAAAACAATGATGAGTTGATTTTTGATGCCAAGTGCATAGTTCATTCAGAAGTTGTTCCTCCCAGTCATACTGTCAATTAAACCTTTTATTTGTAAGTTTTAAGAAGATTGCACAACAGTGTTCATCAAAAAAGACCTGATTTGTGACAGGCTGGAGACTGGTTCTTCCACCATGACAACGCACCTGCACTCACAGCCATCTCTGTTACACAGTTTTTGGCAAAAAATGGCATGGTTCTACCGGCCCAGGCATGTTACTTGCCTGACCTGGCTCTGTGTGACTTTTTCTTATTTCCACGTGTGGAAAGGGGCATGAAAGAACACCAATTTGACAACACTAAAGAAGTCAAGAAAAAAATGTGGGAGGAGCTGTCAGCCATTTCTAAAGATGACTGCAAAAAATGTTTCAAACAGTGGAAGCACCAGTGGGACAAATGTATCGGTTGTAATGGAGAGTATTTTGAAGAGGGTAAGGTCATTTTGTAAACAACTTGAAAATATATAGCTTTTAAAAAACAATTCCAGTTATTTTTGGTACCCCCTCGTGTATGCAGACTGAAATGATAAATGAAAATTTGTGCCAAGGCCAGGATTCAAACCCAAGTCTCCTGCTCACTAGTCAGATGCACTAACCACTAAGCCGCCCTGACACACTGGCTTTGCACAACTGCACAGAATATACTAACTTCCCTCCCACCTCAATCCAAATTCCCATTCATACCTCAGCCCACTTTGTGTTCCCCCTAAACTCAAACAGCACTGCAAAAGCTCTCCAACTTCATTGCTTCAGTCTGCATGCACACATCATAGATATTTGGGATTTGAAAAAGCTGGTGGAACAACACACAATTCTGGAGGAAGTGGAGGAGATGCTGCAAGATGATATCATTGAATCCTCAGAGAGTTTTTGGTCATCTCCTATGGTCCTTGTGAAGAAGAAGGATGGCACATGGTAGTTTTGCATTGACTGCTGATGACAGAACAAAATCACGAGAAAAGATGTTTACCTATTGCTGAGCCCTAATGACAGCCTACATGGCTTGAAATTATTTCTCAACCCTGGACGTGTAGACAAGCTATTAGCAAATCAAGAACTATGGGGAAAAGACTGTCTTCATAGCACCTGGTAGCCTCCATGAGTTCAATTTATGCTGTTTGGACTGTGTAATGATCCAATCACCTTTGAACATATGATGGACAACCTGTTTCGACACCTTAAATGGACAACATGTCTTTGCAATCTGGAAGACATTGTTGTTCTTTAGAAGAAATTTGAAGACCACTTTATCTGCCAGACAACCATGTTGAAGTGTGTTCAAAGTGCAAGCCTCTATTTGAACCTGTAAAAATGCCTCTTCACCACCAAAGAAATAAAAATCTTAAGGCACCTAGTGAATGTCGATGGAGTCCATCCTGACCCACAGAAAATAAGAGTAGTCCCAGATTTTCCAACCCTTCATCACATTCATGATGTGAGATGTATTCTTAGCATGTACTGGTACCAAATTTTCCTGGAACAGTCTAAAGAAGCTGCTGACATTTTTGGTCCTAGCATTGTATGATGAGAATGATTTCAATGCTGGCAGCTATGGGATAGGTGCAGTTGGTGTATAGATTCAGGAAGGTGCTGAAAAGATGATACTTAATACTTCCAGAGTACTCTTCAAGCCTGAGATAAACTACTCTTAATTGAAAAGAATGTATTTCAGTTGTTTGGGCCATCAACAAGTTCTGGCTGTATTTATTTGGAATATCATTCATCTTTGTGAAGGACCTTCATTATCTGTGCTGACTGACTAGCCTGAAGGACCCATCAAGCCAACTGGCAAGATGTACACTAAGGCTTGAGTAGTTCAGTGTCACAGGAGGCAAACACAAGGACACTGACTGCTTTTCAAGGAATCCTTTGCTGGAAAACAGCAGTGTGAATGAAATCTCAGTCATCACTGTACTAAATGACATTGCTGCTGAACAGAGGAAGGGCCAGCAGTGCTGAAAACCACAGAAGCCTTGAAGAAGGGGAACTGACCAAAGGAGGATTCAAACTAATAAATGGAACTTTTTAGGAGTGGAATTATGATTCAGCAGAGCAGAAATGTTTGTTTGTCACCCTAGTTATCTTCAGATGGCTATCCTGAAGTATTTCCGTGATGCTCCTACATCTGGACACCTAGGATTCCTGATGCCTCCAGATAGAATCAGACATACATGTCACTGGCCAGGTCTCTATTGACTATTTAGACACTATGATAGTAATGGTAAGGAATGCCAGTGACAGAAGCACATGCCACAAATGAGTCTTGGGCATCTGGTACCAATTCTGCTTCCTGCAGCACCATTCCACTGAATTTGAATTGACCTCTTAGCAAGGTCCCTGAAGTCAACAAAAGGAAATTGATTAATAACTGTGTTGACTCCTCACTCACTATGCTACAACCAAAGCTGTGCTGATGCAAAGGCTCCATAAATCACTAAGTTCCTTGTAGACAGTGTCATTCTGAAGCACACAGCACCCCACTTGTTGATTTAAGATTGTGGAAAAGTTTTCCAATCATGATTAGCACCAGAGGTAATTTCACTTTGTGGCATCATCCACAGAATGACAATGGCCTACCACCCACAGACGTATGGCCTCAGAATGGTTTAACAAGACATTGGCAGATATTCTCTCAATGTACATTGATGCTGAACAGAGAGATTGGGACACAGTACTTCCTGTAATGACATTTGCTTGCAACACAGTGAAACAAGGCTTCACACTGTTCTTCCTGCTTCACGGCCATGAGGATAAAACAGGAATTGATACACTATTCCTGTTTGAATTGGATGATCATGAAGATGACTGTGTGAAGCACCTCATCATTACGATCAAATGGCTCACATATGGAACCTAGACATCCAGGAGAAAGACTAAGAGCTGAGCACCAGCCAGTGAGAGACAGCCCAAGATACTTGGTGCAGATTTTTACACTTGCTCAATTACCATGAAGCTTCAACTGGAGGGTCTACCTCCAATGCCCATCATAGTGAAGAGGATGTGAAAACACAACCAGCGTATGAGAATTCACCAGCACTGCCACACAGAGGACCATTAATAAGATCTTGATCCAGGGTGCTGAAGACAGCTCCAATGAGAACTTCAGAAACAGTGGGTCACCGCTTCCCCAGGAAAGGGAGTAATTCTGTGAGCAAAGCTGCATGCAACGTGGTGTACTGGTAAGCATCCACAGCTGATACATTGTGGGTCACCAGTTGAAACCCAACCACCAGCAGCATTTTTTATGTAGTACTGATCATCTCTGGAAGGTTCTTGAAATTTCCTTTGCTTATAATGTTTGTGTATTGTGGAATGTTCAATGTTTGTATAAATAGCAGCACTCTCTATCCCGGATTTCGGTTCTGTTGTGGCAGTATGTTCATGTTCATTGCTGTGTACATTGCTTAAGAGATACACAGCAATACCGCAAGAGGCTGCCACAACACACACTATTAGTTCTGATTGGACACTGTATGCAGCACTAACAAATAAGGACTATCTTCTGCTTCCATGCCACATCCGTCATTGTTTCACATTCAGCCACTGATAGTGTTACCAGTCACTTGAGAGAGCACTGTCAACAGTGGACTATTTAGCTTCTGCTAACACTGACACTAATGGAGATCCTTCTGCCAACAGGCACAATAGAAGATGCACCGCCAACAGTCTGCCACTTCATGCGGTTCCTAAAGTACCACACTGCCTGCATTACACAGTTTTGCGAATTACAGTAGTTACATTCAGAAGTCTACAGTTCCAACTTAGCAGTTGCATTTACAGGGCAATAGGAAAGTCAACTATGAACGTCTGCATAATACTTTGTCAAAGTGACTAAATCATAGGCTGTCAAGAGACAGCACAGTTATTTTGAATGTCATTGTATTAGGTGTAGGACATAAAATGCCATGCATCAAACTGTTACCAATGTTAAGTAAAACAATGCATCATCACTATTAATAAATTTTATAGATTATTTCTTATTGAGTTGTCACTTTTCTGTTCTTGTGACTTTCCGTCAAGCAAGTGTATAATTAGATAATTAGACATTACTAGCATGCATACTGCCACCTTACTTAGAACTATAGTGGAAGTACACTTTCTGCTACTGTGGGTTTTGAACTGAATTGATAGCAACAGTCAGTTACAACATTCCAACATGGTCAGGGTAAATGGTTTAAGAGTAGTATTCCAACAATGGTAATGAGGAGAAGTGAAAATTGGTAACAACTTTTACCAATTACCAACACTGCTGGTGAGGTAAAATTTACAGATTTGCTGAAAACTTTGGACCTGTACCCAACACTGGCAATGAGATTAAATCAAGATTACTGATATTCCTGCAAGCTTCCAACACTGACATTGAGGCAGTGCAAATCTATAGAATTACTCCCATCAACAGTAGTAGTGAGCAGAAAGAGCCAATACTGGAAACAAGATTACAGAATTAAGCAGGTATTTTTATTTTCAGTGTTTCCTTTTGAGTCTGTGTTTTATTTTGTTGATTCTTGTGGCAACAGTGTGTGGCTTAACATTATTCTGTGTATAATAGATTCTAGGACTGCTAACACATTTTCTATCCAGAAATATGTTTAAGATATTTGTAAAATATTCTGAGCATGTTTTTCAGATGTGGTCCAACTGGAATTGAATATCCTACATCCAATGCTCCAATTATTACAATGCCACCAACACAGGAGCTCATGGTGGCATGCTTGGCCAAACTTAGAAAAAACAATGATGAAGGCCAAAAACTACAATCTAAGGCACTGCTGCCCCATTTCTCGCATATGATTAGAAACTTGAGACCTGAAGCAACTATATTTAATGTATGGAGCAGCATTTCATCCCACATCAAACATCAAGTAATGTGGAATGCAAATCTTTTTTTCTCATCTCTTCAGACCCCACTGTATTTCAGTTCTTGCAGAATTTGTCACCTACATGTGAACTTGTCTCTCCCCTATTGTGCCATTAAAGACATTCTTGACAAATATTTTGATTTTCAAGTCCATGTTGCTGCTGCCAGCTATAAGTTTTTTTCAGTTTTTCAAGAACCCAAATGAAAGCTATAAAGAGGGCTTATCATGCATTACCCTGACAAAAACATGTAGAACTACCTGCTTTGTCTTCAAAAGATGGTCTGCCTTTGATTTGGGCTATGAATAAACACATGTATCTGCTGAAACATTACAGTGTAAGGATGGTGACATGTCCACTACACATCAACAACCAGCACAGTCAAGCGACCAGGTTTGAGTATGCTACTCGACCAAAAAAGTTAGTAAACAAGTTTATAAATGCTAAATTACAATTTTGTTCACAAGATTGACAATCTTGCAAAGAGCAAGATTCTCAATAACCTTAATTCAAATGAATTCTAGTTGTTTGTTTCATTTAGTGATGTATGACATTCAATGTGAGTTTTTAAGAACAAATGATTGTTACAAAATATTAATCAAAAATGTAAATCAAATACAGTCATTTGACAATAGATATGTCATTGTCATGTACACATAACATTTTAATTTTTGTCGGAGGCGATGAAAAACATTGTCCCAGAAATAAATTAAATTCCAACTAAAGTTTTCCAGAAGTTTCCCTTGGTCATCAGGCAAACTGGAACTCCGTTTGCAAAGATTCCCAGTTAGGATTCCCTCTGCCCCTCTCCCAACCAGTTGGGTTATTTAGCTACAAAGGACAAAGTCCTACAATAACCTGCATTGCTCTATCTAGTTTGAAAGAAGTGACGCAAGATTGTAATAACTAATAATGCATAGCAGACTAGAGGACTATGATATAAGGGTGTAGACAGTGTACGTGGAAGTTTGGGTCAGTCCAGGGAGCATCCAGGGATGACTGAGGTGGTTGAGATGACCATTCATGATAGGTGGGAAATCTGGATGTGGCACAAATTTTGAAAAATGTAAAATACATGTAAATGTAGACTGTACTTTCATGGCATATACCAGTACTACAGATTCAAAGCTCACGGGTTTCCAGCCAGATGGCAGCGACAGCGTGTTATTTCAATACTGTCACAAGCCAGAGAGATCTTCATCATGTAGAATGTGATTTAATGAAGCAGAAACAAGAAATGAACTAAAAAGAAACAGTATGGTATCACTGAATTGCAAATAATAGAAATAACTTCTTCAAGAAGAAAATACTAAATTAGAATGCTTTCAAGGCAGAAAAAATAAGAAATCAGGGGCAACGTGGACAGAAGAAAATAAAAGACAGCGTGGGGTGGATAATTGTTCATACATGGCACTAGAATTGGCTTGTTAATCAGAGTTCATGTTTTCACAAGCAAATAAGCAAGAATGTTAGTATGAATGGTGGATGAGGCATGAGGAAATGGCAAACATTTATTAAGTTGCAGACTTCCAAACTTAGAGCTGTGCCTGTAGATTGTGCAGTTTTTTCGTAGTTAAACAGCCTAAATATGGGAACTGTTTCTGTAATTTGGATGATAATACTTATTGCAGAAAATCTTCTTTCGTTTTCACTGGTAATGTGACAATAGGTTTCTAGAAAATGTAAGGTGTGGTCTTGATAAGTATTACCGTTTCTGCAGAGGTCATGCCATGGTATGAAGTTTATTCCAGTGGCTGCCAATGATCGTGTGCTAAAGTGCTGCAATTTTTTTTTTTCTTTATTGTGGTTTTAAACACCTTATACAAAGGCGGGCTGTCAGCAGCACAATACGCCGCTCTTCAGCCTTGAGTTTGACAACAAGTAGTACATAAAGGTGGCACAGAGTAGACAGTAAACGGTGGGCAAAAAATGTAGACACTAAAAATCGAAAAAACATGGAGCCGTTCACACTGGACGAGAAACATCACTAACACGAGGCGACACGGTGCACATAACATGGATGATGGTGACGGCACGTGAACGGTGGTGGCGTGACAGCGAACAACACTACACACAAACGAAGGCACATACACGAAACACTGACGGCGATGATCTCCGGCGCGCGAATATTCACTGAGCGTGTACGAGTCCGGGGACCTGCCAAGAGAGGAGGTGGAGGAGGAGGAAGGGGAAGGGGAATGGGAGAGGGGAGAGCAGAGATGCCATGGGCAAAGGAGAGAGGGGGAGGGAGGAAGGGGGAGGGGAAGCCCGGGGGAGAGGGGAGGAGGGAGGGGGGAAAGGAAAGAGAAGGGAAGGGAAGGGAGGGAGGGAGGGTGCCTAAAGGAAAGGACACAGGAGGTGGGGGGGGGGGGGAGGATCAAAGTTGATAGGAGGGGTAGATGCAGGGGAGGAGGACATCATCAGGGAGGGGGAGCTGGCGGAAGCCACCTTGGGAGAGGGTAAGGAGTGTGGAGAGATGGAGACCGGGTGGGACGTGCGAATACAGGCGCGGCAGCGGGCGGGGGTGGGAGAGGATCGGGGAGACGAGCGGGTGAGGAGGATCGAGTTTGCGGGAGGTGTACAGGATCCGTATCCTTTCAAGGAAAAGGAGGAGGTGGGGGAAGGGGATGAGATCGTACAGGATCCACGTGGGGGAGGGGAGACAGATGCGATAGGCGAGGCGGAGAGCATGACGTTCAAGGATTTGGAGGGATTTATAGAAGGTAGGGGGGGCGGAGATCCAAGCCGGATGGGCATAACAAAGGATAGGGCGGATGAGGGACTTATAGGTGTGGAGGATGGTGGAGGGGTCCAGACCCCACGTACAGCCAGAGAGGAGCTTGAGGAGACTGAGTCGGGAGCGTGCCTTGGCTTGGATTGTCCAGAGGTGGGGAGTCCAGGAGAGGCGACGGTCGAGGGTGACGCCAAGGTACTTAAGGGTGGGAGTGAGGGCGATAGGACGGCCATAGATGGTGAGATAGAAATCAAGGAGGTGGAAGGAAGGGGTGGTTTTGCCTACAATGATCGCCTGGGTTTTGGAGGGATTGACCTTGAGCAACCACTGGTTGCACCAAGCGGTGAACCGGTCAAGATAGGATTGGAGAAGGTATTGGGAGCACTGTAGGGTGGGGGCAAGGGCAAGGAAGGCGGTGTCATCGGCAAACTGGAGAAGGTGGACAAAAAGTACAGAAGGGGGGAGAGGACGGAGCCTTGGGGCACACCGGCAGAGGGGAAAAAGGTGTAGGAATCTGTGTTATGGATGGTGACATAGGAAGGATGGCGGGAGAGAAAGGAGCCGATCAGACGGACGTAGTTAATGGGAAGGGCGAAGGTTTGGAGCTTGAAGAGGAGACAGCAATGCCATATGCGGTCATATGCACGTTCGAGGTCCAGGGAGAGGAAGATTGCGGAGCGACGGGAATTAAGCTGTTCCGAAAGGAGATGAGTGAGGTGGAGGAGAAGGTCGTCGGAAGAGGACGGCTGAAAGCCACACTGGGTAACAGGAAGGAGGCGGAGCTGGCGGAGATGCTGGTGGATGCGTCAGGTGAGGATAGATTCCAAGACCTTGCTGAAGACCGAGGTAAGGCTAATGGGACGGTAGGAGGAGACGGCGGATGGCGGTTTGCCAGGTTTAAGGAACATGAGGATACAGGAGGTTTTCCACAGGTCGGGATAGTAACCGGTGGACAGGACTACATTGTAGAGCCTGGCCAGGGTGGAGAGTAAAGAGACAGGAGCTTCACGAAGGTGACGGTAGGTGACACGATCGTGACCAGGAGCGGTGTTGCGTTTTGTGCGGAGTGTATCAATGAGATCCTGTGTAGTGATAGGGGCATTGAGTTCCGTGTGTACAATGTTGTCCAAGTACTGGAAACTAGGAGCGAGGGGAGGGACAGAGGTGTCAGTTCGATCGCGGATATCCGGGAAGAGGGAGTAATCAAACTGGGGATCATCGGGGATGGAAAATACATCGGAGAGGTATGAGGCAAAGTGATTGGCCTTACTAAGGGTGTCAGGGAAAGGGTGATCATCATGGAGAAGAGGATAATAGGGGGAGGGTTTAGTTCCGGTAAGGCGACGGAAGGCCGACCAGAACTTGGACGAGTTTATTGGTAGGGTAGCATTTAAACGGGTGCATGTCTGTCGCCAGTCCCGGCGTTTCTTAGCCGCGAGCAAATTACGAATGTGTCGCTGGAGTTGCCGGTGGCGTCGTAGTGTGTCCGGGTCACGCGTGCAGAGGAAGGCACGGTAGAGATGACGGGATTCACAGAGGAGGAGGACGGCCTGTGGGGGTAAGGTAGGACGGTGGGGGTGGATGGCGACAGTAGGGACGTGGGCCTCCACGGCCTCAGACAAGGTCTGCTGGAGAAAGGAGGCGGCATGGGTGACATCGTCAGGGTGGTGGTAGGTGAAGGGGTGGCTATCAACCTGGGTGGAAAGGGTATCCCGGTAGGCATTCCAGTCGGCACGGGAATAGTCATGGACATACTTAGGGGGAGGGTCATGACGAGGGTCGGGGCAGGGGTGACGACCGTCTGAAACGGTGAGGAGGACAGGGAGATGGTCGCTACCAATAGGCTCCAGGACATCCACCGTTATGCGGCCAAGGAGGTTGGGGGAGGAGAGGATAACATCAGGAGTGGAATTGGATTCGGGACGGGTGTGCTGGGGGATGGGGATTAGGTCGCCTTGAAGGGAGGAGAGGAACCGATGCCACCGCCGTAACTGGGTGGCGGAACGACTATGGATGTTGAGGTCGGCGGCGATCACGTAAGAGGAGAAGGTACGGTCGATGTGGGAGAGGAAGTCGAAGGGAATAGGGGCGTTGGGGCGGACATTGATGGTGGCGCAGGTAACGGTAAGGCCGGGGAAGAAGAGACTAAGGATCAGGTGTTCGGTGGGGTCGGGAAGGAGAGGTTGGAGCCGAACGGGGATGTGGCAGTGGTGACCAATGGCTACTCCGCCACGCGCAATTGGGAGGGGATTATCGGAGCGGTGGAGGAGATAGGGCGAAGTGTGGATGGAGTGATGGGGTTGGAGGAAGGTTTCATTAAGGAGGAAGGCATCCACGCGGTGGGTGGCAAGCGTGTGCAGGAAGAGGTTCTTGTTGGTGGGAAGGGAGCGGATGTTGTTGAAAAGGATACGTTGCTGTCGCGCCATGACAGGGATTTAGACGAGGGTGTCAAGGCGGGAGAAGGTGAAATGGGCCTGGTTGTTGGAGTAGGTGGCGTACATTTTGAGGTGGAAAATGGAACGGGCGGTGAGGGAAACCTGTTGGAGGGTGTGGGGGCGCTGAAAGGTATGGACATTCTGGAGGATGATGGTGAGGAACCGGATGATGTCCTCAGCGTTGGGGGGGGGGGGGGGGACGAAGGGAATTTCCAGGAGGGGTGGGGGCGTCCAGAGGACGGACAGGGACGGTGAGTTCAGGAGTGGTCGGAGGGGGTCGGGCTTTACACTTTTGGGAGTAGGTGGGATGGGGGAGATTGCAGGTATTGCAGGAAGGAGGGGATTGGAGGTTAGGGCACTGCCTGAGGAAGTGCGCCTGCCTACAATGCGGGCAGGTGGGGGCCTCGCGGCACTCAGCTGTGGGGTGCGCGTTATAGCGCAGACACCTCTGGCAGCGCAGGGATTGAGGAGGGGAACAGGAGGGGTCGACCTTGTAACGCTGGTTGAAGAGGAGGGCACCCTCCTTCAGGAGACGGTCAATGGAGGGGGCGTCCTCGGAGAAAACCCACATAAGGCGGGTGGGGCCGGCCGAGTTGAAAATGCTGTGGACCGCCCGCACCTCCAGCATGGGATGCGCCTTGAGCTCCGCCAACACCTCCTCCTCCGTGATTGACGGACTTAGCCGAGTGATCACGGCAGTGAGGGTCGGTGGGCGACGCGGGGGTTGGGGTTGGCGGGTAGGTGATGGGGAAGGAGCAGGGGTGAGGGAGGCGTTGGGGCCAAAACGGGTGATGGGGAGGTGGGAGAGGATGTCAGTATGGAGGGTGGGGCTGGGGGAGGAGATGAGAACGGAATCCCGTCTGGGAGTGAGGAGAGAGATAGGTGCACCAGGGAAGTGTTTGCGGAGGAGGAGGGAGAGATTCCAGGCCTCAAGAAGGGAAGGATCGGGACAGGAGAGGAGGTATTTGTAGAAAGAGGGGGGGGGAGGGGGAGGAGAAAGAGGCGGAGGGAGCAGGGCCAGGTGGGGAGACATCCATGGCACCCTAGGGGGGGGGGGAAGGAGGACAGGGCGGGGCCTTTTTGGGGGCAGAGGAGGTGGGGGTGCCACTAGGGCGCTTAACGGCGGCAGAAGGGCGGGTGGTGACAAGAGGGACGGGAGCTATAGGGAGGTGGTGGGAAGGGACAGGTCCTGGCGTGGACGCAGCAGTCGGCGCCGGAGACGGTGACGGTGACGGTGACGGAGACGGCGGTGATGGCGAAGGCGACGGGGAGAGCTGAGAGCTGGGCATGGACAGTGGCCCTACGGGCCACCACCCTAGCCGGAGCTGCAGTGACAGGCTGGGGGAGTGGTGGGAAAGGATCAGATCGAGAGGAGCGGGAGGAAGAAGCTGGAGAGGGGGCGACAAAGAGCGAGGGCGAAGGGAGAGTGAGAAGAGGTGGGATGGAAGGAGGGGGGTGGGACTGGGCACACCACGTTATAGTGGTGGAGGCGGCAGAAGGGGAAGTGTAAACTATGGCGGTGGTGGTAGCGGTGGCGGTGGTGGTGGGGGTGGACATGGCGTCAGGGAGAAACAATAACGCACAGAACGGAAAGGAAAGGACACAAACAGGGGACAGACGAAGACAAAGACGGAGGAAGGCGAGGACGGAGGAAGACGAAGACGACCAAAGACCAGGGTCGGACGGCGACGGCGGCGGCGGCGGCGGCGGCGGCGAGCACCGGCTGGCGGCGACCAGGCGGCGGCGGCGGCGGCGAACAGACGGACGGACGGACGGACAGCAGGCAGCAGCGGTAGCGGCGGTGATGGATAGCGAGCAGGCAGGCGGACGGACGGACGAACGAACAGCTACAGCAGTAAGCGGCGGGCAGACAGACAGACAGACGGACACAATCTTCGAAGACGGAGATTCCAACCTGAGAGTAGCCCAGGCTTTGCAATCTGACGCCTTCGAATGAGGGGATCCAACCCTCTGATGCGAATGTGCTGCAGCCCAGGCTTTGCAATCTGGCGCCTTCGAATGAGGGGATCCAACCCTCTGATGCGAATGTGCTGCAGCACACAGTAAGTATCGCTCTAAAATTATGCCATTTCTCTTCGAACATGAGCCAGAGAACGCAATAAAGTTATGTCAGTTCTCTTCCGGTACGTGCTCGTATGCTAATAAAAAGGACGAAAATATGTTTTGTAGCACTCTCTCACTGGTAACTAGAGGGAAATGAGCCAGCTGCACTATGATCAGCTCAGTGAAGGGATGTAACTGTTTATTTTCAACTGCGCGTGCTTTGATGTGACGTCATCGCTGGCACCACTGAGGGTGTTACGTTGCTCACAGCATCAGGTCAGTATATTTCTTTGAGCACTGTATGTAAAGTAATGTGCAAGCGTAGAGTATGAGGGATTTTAGAGGAGTAACTGGCATATTGGTGCCATAGTCCAGTGGCCAAGTGCACCGACTGGGAATTTATTGGGCCAGGTTTGATTCATGTTGCAAACATCATTGTTTCCATTTTATTTTGTTCCTTGCAACTATTAATTATAAAATTTAACCCTTTGACTGCTACAAACATGTTTTCTACATCCTGTGCTAAGAGAGGCTTTGCTGTCAGTGTACTGCCGCATAATGCTGCTACTTGTGCTCAGAGACAGCATTCTGGCTGCTGTGAAATACTTTTGATTCGATTTTTAGAAAACTATTCAGTGAAAAATTTGATTTTTGCACGTCTTACAGTTTGTTATCTTTGTTCGATAAAGAACTGAATTTCTTTACGTTATTCGTCATAGTGTGTTGCATCGAATTAAGTAAAGCATTGTAGGAAATTTTAAAGAATTTGCAGAGGTAGAAACGCAATGGATAAAGTTAGAGTACAGTTGATTTTAGCCCATGATATCGCCTTTGTAGCCATTCTCAAGTGTAAGCTGAAATGTCACAAAATGGCCGTCGTGCCTGAATGACGATTAACATTTATTTAGAGAATGTCTTACAGTTATGTTGACACACACACACACACACACACACACACACACACACACACACACACACACACACACACACTTTCGAGGCGTTACCGAGTCTGTAACGACAGTAGCCTACCAGAAGACATGACACGAGGACGAAGTGCGATCTCTAAATGGTAATTAATTATTAAAACAAATTACAGAAATGATCAGCTATACAACTCGCTGTTAGCCTACAAACACAAGTTTCTATGATGAAGCGAATAAAAAAAAATAGCGCACTTTTTTATCGGGGGAATATAACAGCGATATTGCTCTGTGCCCAGTTTTCGTCTGACGTAGAACACATGTTTTCTCATGGAGGAGGTGGAATAAACAAGAATACAACCATTTTGTTTGCACTGGACGAAACTTGTATCACGGCTCCTTTAATGGAACACACCTGCAATTGTGTACTTCGCATCAATTAATAATTTTTGTCTTACACCCTCTACAGTTTCACAAAACACAGCTTGGTTTGAGGCCAAGTGATACCGACAATAGGTCATTTTGCTTGTCAGTGCTACTTCACAGCACTGACCTTCTGTACTAACACAGCTACGGGTCTACAGTATTTCCGAACCACGGAAAAAACTTAATAGTGGCGCCTCAATAAAAATATGTCCATTTTGTAGCGCACATCTTTCTGAAGAGTTTGATATATAAAACGTATGTTCGAGGAACTGTAAGACATTTTATTTGGTCTTAAGAGTGACAAACTACAGTCTCACACCTCTTCAACACAGCATCCTTCTATCGCACGTCACTGTTTTTCGCTCTGAATATTAATGGAAGCCATCAAATCTATATTCAGGACAGTGAAAATTAAACGTCCTGTGGCGCCTTTCCTGCTTCCAGTCGGCGGGTTTGATATCCTACTTCCTGGGATTATTTGTGACTGGGAGAGTAAGAATTCTTCAGGAAATTTGCATCCTTTATTGCCTATTAGCTAATAACTTCCTATTTTGTGTGACATAAAAGTAAATACAGGAAACATAAAACCAGTAAAAGCAAGAGACAAGCAAAACTGTGGAGTCACCCAGACACCACACTTGCTAGGTGGTAGCCTTTAAATCGGCCGCGGTCCGTTAGTATACGTCGGACCCGCGTGTCGCCACTATCAGTGATTGCAGATCGAGCGCCGCCACACGGCAGGTCTAGAGAGACTTCCTAGCACTCGCCCCAGTTGTACAGCCGACTTTGTTAGCGATGGTTCACTGACAAATTACGCTCTCATTTGCCGAGACGATAATTAGCATAGCCTTCAGCTACGTCATTTGCTACGACCTAGCAAAGCGTCATTACCAGCTACTATTGATGCTGTAAAACATGTACCGTCAAGAGCGATGTTCACCATTTACGGATTAAAGTTAAGTATTCCAACAGCTACGTCCTTTTTTTGCTAAAGTCTAACTTCGCTGTCCTGTTCCAGACCTCACGCCAGCCTGCGTGAGCTAAAACGCGTGCCTTTCGGCTTCCTCTCATAGTGGGTTGGCTCTCTTGCCAATCCACAACAAAAACAGTACACATTTCTCCATTCCTTAGGTCCCAGCATTTTTTTTCTCTCCCTAATCTTGCTACAGCTTAACACGGCATGCTTTCCTTTCTGCCAAAGAATCTGTTACCTCCTCATCAAAGTTCGTTAAACATTTTGCTACATGTTGTTGAGTAATACTGAAAAAACGGTTAATATATATAGAATTCAAGACGTGTCATTTCTCGATTTGATTACGTCTATTTTGTCACTGTCTGCTAGATAAAACGAACTAGGTCTTTCTAATATTGCAGCAATTTCAACACACGCCAAATAAGCGAGTCTGTTTTGGCACAAATGGTCATTTTTATGTACCTCATTAACACGACAGAATATAATTCACGAAGTACCAATATCAAATACCTATTAGGCGTACTACGAGCAAAAAGTTTTATGTTAGGAAATTGTTTCACATTTCATTCATATGCTCCAGTTCCTCAAGCATGAGATCGAAATGTAGTAGTACGAAATTTTTATATAAATTTGGAATCGTCATATTCTTCCACATAATTTGTGTGATGTCCCCATTTGTTCTCCTTCCTCGTTCTATCAAACAATCTTATCATCACTAATTCTGTAACCATTCCTGCCACTGTCAAATTTTATTTCGGCTAACTTCACTATTCGTGCCAAACTCACTGGCTCAGTTACCCCCGTTTATTCTCCGATTAGGCGTCGTTCATGTTCGTCCAACGCGTTTTCCGCGCTGTTCCGAGAATAGAACTTAAGCGGCTGCTAACCAGGGACTGTACAACTGGCCCTTAGTAATGTAGCGTTCTGGCAAAAATTTTCTGTCAAAATTTCATTTTCTTAGATACATTGAGAAGATAATATGTAATCGTTCTTACCTGTTACTTCTGTTAGACGTTTATTTCCACTCTGGTAGTCTGAATCTATGGATCATTCGCACACCCAATCAACCACATAAAGAAACAGCTACTGGCATTCACCCGTTCCGGCTTATTTGGCTCAAGAGGACGTTGTTATCAGGAGAAAGAAAACTGGCGTTCTACGGATCGGAGCGTGGAATGTCAGATCCCTTAATCGACCAGGTAGGTTAGCAAAATTCAAAAAGGGAAATGGATAGGTCAGAGTTAGATATAGTGGGAATTAGTGAAGTCCGGTGGCAGGAGGAACAAGACTTTTGGTCAGGTGAATACAGGGTTATGAATACAAAATCAAATAGAGGTAATGCAGGAGTAGGTTTAATAATGCATAAAAAATAGGCGTGTGGGTAAGCTACTACAAAAGCACAGTGAATGCATTATTGTGGCCAAGATAGACACAAAGCCCACGCCTACTACAGTAGTACAAGTTTATATGCCAACTAGCTCTGCAGATGATGAAGAAATTGATGAAATGTATGAGATAAAAGAAATTATTCAGATAGTGAAGGGATATGAAAATTTAATAGTCATGGGTGACTGGAATTCGAGTGTAGGAAAAGGGAGAGAAGGAAACATAGTAGGTGAATATGGATTGGGGCTAAGAAATGAAAGAGGAAGCCGTCTGGTAGAATTTTGCACAGAGCATAACTTAATCATAGCTAACACTTGGTTCAAGAATCATAAAAGAAGGTTGTATACATGGAAGAATCCCGGAGATACTAAAAGGTATCAGATAGATTATATAATGTCAAGACAAGAGATTTAGGAACCAGGTATTAAATTGTAAGACATTTCCAGGGGCAGATGTGGACTCTGACCACAATCTATTGGTTATGAACTGCAGATTAAAATTGAAGAAACTGCAAAAAGGTGGGAATTTAAGGAGATGGGACCTGGATAAACTGACTAAGCCAGAGGTTGTTCAGTGTTTCAGGGAGAGCATAAGGGAACAATTGACAGCAGTGGGGGAAAGAAGTACAATAGAAGAAGAATGGGTAGCTCTGAGGGATGAAGTAGTGAAGGCAGCAGAAGATCAAGTAGGTAAAAAGACGAGGGCTAGTAGAAATCCTTGGGTAACAGAAGAAATATTGAATTTAATTGATGAAAGGAGAAAATACAAAAATACAGTAAATGAAGCAGGCAAAAAGGAATACAAACGTCTCAAAAATGAGATCGACAGGAAGTGCAAAATGGCTAAGCAGGGATGGCTAGAGGACAAATGTAAGGATGCAGAGCCTTATCTCACTAGGGGTAAGATAGATACTGCCTACAGGAAAATTAAAGAGACCTTTGGAGAAAAGAGAACCACTTGTATGAATATCAAGAGCTCAGATGGAAACCCAGTTCCAACCAAAGAAGGGAAAGTAGAAAGGTGGAAGGAGTATATAGAGGGTCTATACAAGGGGATGTACTTGAGGACAATATTATAGAAATGGAAGAGAATGTAGATGAAGATGAAATGGGAGAAATGATACTACATGAAAAGTTTGACAGCGCACTGAAAGACCTACGTCGAAACAAAGCCCCGGGAGTAGACAACATTCCATTAGAACTGCTGACAGCCTTGGGAAAGCCAGTCCTTACAAAACTCTACCATCTGGTGAGCAAGACGTATGAGACAGGCGAAATACCCTCAGACTTCAAGAAGAGTATAATAATTCCAATCCCAAAGAAAGCAGGTGTTGACTGATGTGAAAATTACCGAACTATCAGTTTAATAAGTCACAGCTACAAAATACTAACGCGAATTCTTTACAGACGAATGGAAAAACTAGTAGAAGCTGACCTCGGGAAAGATCAGTTTGGATTCCGTAGAAATACTGGAACACGTGAAGCAATACTCACCTTACGACTAATCTTAGAAGAAAGATTAAGGAAAGGCAAACCTACGTTTCTAGCATTTGTAGACTTAGAGAAAGCTTTTGACAATGTTGACTGGAATACTCTCTTTCAAATTCTAAAGGTGGCAGGGGTAAAATACAGGGAGCGAAAGCCTATTTACAATTTGTACAGAAACCAGATGGCAGTTATAAGAGTCGAGGGACATGAAAGGGAAGCAGTGATTGGGAAGGGAGTGAGACAGGGATGTAGCCTCTCCCCAATGTTATTCAATCTGTATATTGAGCAAGCAGTAAAGGAAACAAAAGAATAATTCGGAGTAGGTATTAAAATCCATGGAGAAGAAATAAACACTTTGAGGTTCGCCGATGACATTGTAATTCTGTCAGAGACAGCAAAGGACTTGGAAGAGCAGTTGAACGGCATGGACAGTGTCTTGAAAGGAGGATATAAGATGAACATCAACAAAAGCAAAACGAGGATAATGGAATGTAGTCGAATTAAGTCGGGTGATGCTGAGGGACTTAGATTGGGAAATGAGACACTTAAAGTAGTAAAGGAGTTTTGCTATTTGGGGAGCAAAATAACTGTTGATGGCCGAAGTAGAGAAGATATAAAATGTAGACTGGCAATGGCAAGGAAATAGTTTCTGAAGAAGAGAAATTTGTTAACATCGAGTAAAGATTTAAGTGTCAGGAAGTCATTTCTGAAAGTATTTGTATGGAGTGTAGCCATGTATGGAAGGGAAACATGGACGATAAATAGTTTGGACAAGAAGAGAATAGAAGCTTTCGAAATGTTGTGCTACAGAAGAATGCTGAAGATTAGATGGGTAGATCACATAACTAATGAGGAGGTATTGAATAGGATTGGGGAGAAGAGGAGTTTGTGGCACAACTTGACGAGAAGTAGGGACCGGTTGGTAGGACATGTTCTGAGGCATCAAGGGATCACAAATTTAGCATTGGAGGGCAGTGTGGAGGGTAAAAATCGTAGAGGGAGACCAATAGATGAATACACTAAGCAGATTCAGAAGGATGTAGGTTGCAGTAGGTACTGGGAGATGAAGAAACTTGCACAGGATAGGGTAGCATGGAGAGCTGCATCAAACCAGTCTCAGGACTGAAGACCACAACAACAACAGCAACGTATGAAATGGTTCAAATGGCTCTGAGCACTATGGCACTTAACATCTAAGGTTATCAGTCCCCTAGAACTTAGAACTACTTAAGCCTAACTAACTTAAGGACAGCACACACATTCATGCCCGATGCAGGATTCGAACCTGCAACCGTAGCGGTCGTGTGGTTCCAGCCTGAAGCGCCTAGAACCGCTCGGCCACACGGGCCGGCCTTAGCTCGTATAGCCTCATCCCCTTTGGTATGCAGGAATCGGGAACAGAGATTCTCCTGGTAGAGACATTGCACGCATTCAATAGTCAACATATGATTCATTCAGAAATCAACGTAGAGTGTGTTCAAAAATGTTCAAAAACAAACTGGGATGCGTTTCAAAATCATGTGAAAAATCGATAGACCAAGGTGCGCTGAATGCTAGGCATTCAAGAATATGAATTTGGCGCCCCCTGAAATTGCCGCCCAGGACAAATACCCCTGTTTGACCCCCATAGACCCGGGTCTGTATAAACAATAAGTCGCGAATAGCCTTACACTCTTCCAATCTTCAGCAAGAGGGAATAAGTTGACGAACATGAAGCGACCCCAATCACTCGGCTGATATATCGCCATAATTTATCATTGAAAGTCACCGAGACTGCATGCATTCAATTCTTTTTACTTTTCTCTCTAGGATTTTGCCAAACTACAAAGAATTTACCGAGCAAGATAGCGCAATAGGAAGGATGGCCATTCGAATCCCCGTCCGGCAGTGCAGACTTAGGTATTCGGTGGTTTTCTAAATTGCTTACGGCAAATGCTGATATGGTTCCTTTGGAAAGCACACGCCCGATTTCGTTCCCTCGTATTGCCCAGTCTGAACTCTTTCTCCGCCTCTAATGACTTCATCGTGGACTGGATGGTAAACCCTAATCTGACTTTTACAGATCGCCTGACAAGTCATTACTGAATTTACTATGACTTCAGTTTGTTTATAGTTTGACAGACTTCATTGAAAACATATATGTGCGCTTTTGTTTGAGACGTCTTTTTTCATGTCTTCTCGCATGAATATGGCTCCTAAGCGCTCGAGAAAGCCAATTAACAACCTTGTTTGAGGTTGAAGGATCTATGGTACGTGGGAAAGGTGACGGAGGAATTAACGTGGAATTAATGGAGCACTAGATGCCAAAACAAAACAAAAAAAAAGGATAGTGTTACGGATTTGCAGAGTTAGTGAGGTAGTTAGTTACTTGTTCCACTGATCGTATCTGTGATAAACGTTATGATCCGGAGCGTGTCAGCTGAATAAACATAGAACGCATCTAGTATGTACATGCTAGTATTTACAGCTCTTTCTGTAAAAAAGACAACGTATTTCTTTCTATTCAAGAATTTCTCTGTGGTTTGGAACGAGACCGTCAACACTAAGAATAGACGACAACACTGACAAGATAAAGGTATGCCCATAAGGAGCCCACATAAATCATTATATACTGTTGGAAACACTCTGATGAAAGTCTTTTTCATTGAAAACATTCCATTATCTCTAAAACCCTTAGTTAGAAGTCTGCGGCCGCAAGGTGGAGTTTGCTGAAATATTACTGGCGTGGCCTGGTGAATACTCTCATTTGTTGTCAAATTAAATGTGTCCCACTCAAGATGGTTTATAAACAATTTTAACGCTCAATACTGGCAGCATGTGACTGCTCCCATTTGTGTTTAAAACGAAGTCATATGATTACGTTGTGGCGCAATCTCATGTTTTTATCCTTGCTTTTTTTTTTTTTGTTATTTCACACAAAAGTGAACATTGACAGATATGCAAATAGTGCAAGATCGTGTGTGGCCAGGAATTTCTCAGCAGGACTGCAGAGCATAATCCACTACATCCTGCTTATGCAGGATCGTTTGCTTACACATTTTGCAAATGAACAAATGAAGTTCACATGTGTTTACGTAATCGGGTGACGAGTAGTACCACTATATACGAGGGCGGTTCAGAAAGTAACCTCCGATTGGTCACAGTGCGGGTTGTGGGGGGAGTAGCGACGCCATCTGTGCGTTCACGCACTCAACAGGTCAGTCGGCATCAAGCCGTGGTCGAGTGAACGTCGTACCTGCGCTAGTTTAGTTTTTGTGGCAGTTTGAAATGTGTGCTGCAATAGAAAACCCCGCCAAATGTGAAGTGCGTGCTGTCATAAGGTTTTTTACAGCCAAAGGATATTCTGCAGCAGCTATTCATCGTGAGCTTTGTGCCGTGTACGGACCAAGAGTTATGAGTGAAGGAGTTGTCCGTGAATGGGTACGTTTATTTAAAAGTGGACGAGAAAACGTTCATGATGAAGAGAGGAGTGGTAGACCATCATTGGTGACTGACGAACTCGTTCAGACAGTTGATGCAAAAGTTCGTGAAAATCGACGTTTCTCAATGTCGGAGTTGTCTACTGGTTTTCCATAGATTTCTAAGACTCTCTTGTACGAGATAGTGACAGCAAGATTGGGTTACCGTAAGTTCTGTGCACGATGGGTGCCCAAAATTCTTACCGACCACCACAAAACTCAAAGAATGGCCTCTGCATTAGACTTTCTCTCACGTTATGAGGACGAAGGAGAACCATTGTTAAACAGAATCGTGACCGGTGACGAAACCTGGATTAAGTACGTGAACCCTGAGACAAAAGAACAATCAAAGATGTGGGCACATTCAAATTCGCCTACCAAACCAAGAAAAGCCTCGCAAGATTTTTCTGCCAGAAAACTGATGGCAACGGTGTTTTGGGATGCCAAAGGGGTGTTGTTGGTTGAATTCATGGAACGTGGTACGACCATTAATCAAGACGTGTACTGTGAAACAATAAAAAAGTTACGACGGGCTATACAGAACAAACGCCGTGGTATGCTGACTTCCGGTATCGTTTTTTTGCACGATAACGCCCGTCCTCACTCTGCTCGCAGAACAACGGCCCTTCTTGAGTCCTTCAAGTGGGACGTTATCAACCATCCACCTTACAGCCCAGACCTGGCGCCAAGTGATTATCACCTCTTCATGCATTTGAAGAAATGACTCGGGTCACAGCGGTTTGATGACGACGAAGAGCTCAAAGATGCGGTCACAGGCTGGCTCCAGGCACAAGCGGGTGATTTTTATGCAGAAGGAATTTCAAAGCTTGTGAAGAGATACGATAAGTGCCTCAATCGCTATGGAGACTATGTAGAAAAATAGTGCAAAGATGTAGTTGTAAGATGTATATATTAAAATATTTTTATTTAACTTGGTGTATTTTTTTAAATCAACCGGAGGTTACTTTCTGAACGGCCCTCGTATATATTTGTGTGTGTGTTTTTAAGGGAAGTCGAATAAAATCATTAAGTATTGCAGGCGTAGTCCCTTGGTTTCGATAAATTCAGTCAAAACATAATAAATATTACAAACATTTAACAGGCATCCTGAAGTGTGAGGTCGCGCTATTACTTGTTTCTACATTCTCTGTTGTGCTTCTACACTGCCCAACAGTGATCACTTTTATTATAGACTAACAATAATGTATTCGTAGAATATCATTTCTGGATGTGTCTCCGAGTTATGAGTTCAAAATTTTACGCAAGGTTTTTTCCCGCCGTATGAAATGTGCAAATAATTTATGGGAATGCAGCAGCACACACCGGGTAGCAAAATACCTTGTTGCTCTATTTAGCATACTAATAGGTTGGTGTGTGCGTCACATAACGAACTCGGTGGATTTCTTTCGTCGATTAGAGAGATTGCGTTTGAACGACTATGATATTTTGGTGAGTTTTGATGTCTCTCTCTTCATTCTCATTCCTCTGTCTGATTAATTGCAGTTGACTGAGGTCAAGTTTGGTGTTGAACCAAGGAACCTATTTCGACATATCGCATCCCAGCAAGAACACTGACAACTCAAAATTGCAATAAGTGATTAACATCGACTTAAAGAATTCTATTACACTTAGATTGAAATAGTATAAGCTTCCTTTAAATTCCTAGTATTTTTGCCAGTACGTTCCATTATATTTTATACAACTGTAATTTGGAAATGTTGTCTGCTCTCGTCGAATGTGAGGTTCTATCAGGTAATTATTAACTAGTTCTGTGAGTTGTCACTTTTCTTGCTTTCCTAAAAACTTTTTGTTTTTGTTATGAGCATACATGTGATACGTTTGCCACGTTTCCAACCCAAAAACCATATATATTTTTTACTTGCTGTAACATAATTCAGACGTTCGTCAGGAAAAATTAGTACTTAAGTTAGAAAAAAAATGAAAAACACGTTGAAATAGTTTTATTCGAAAAATACAAAATACAAAATGCAAAATTACAATTTATGACAATAGAATTTAATGAGGAACGTCAATTAGGAATAATGTAAGGAACACCATTTACGAAAACATAGAAACATAAATGGACTTATATTCAATATGTTTATAGCAGAAATTTCCATTTTTCCCTTGTACACCGCAACGCATGAAATATAGTTATATTTACAACAGCTGTAATCGGCAAAACAGTGTCTTCCTTCAGACATGCATGCATGTCTGTAGAATACAGACAGTTTATAACTACAGATATTGTAATAATCAATTATATTAAAAATTACATTCAACTTCCCTTACACACAAAAATTGTCACAACTCAGAATGTGTTGCTCTTCTTGAAGCAACTATGCTCACCTGACAGTAGCAGTGCTGAAGTGACACAGTTCTTGGCGTGGCGAATCATGAAGTAGCCTACAATGGAACTGGCACAACTGTGTTGAAGTGGGCAAATTGCGAGCTAGAGATGCGACCTTTTTCGTGCATGTTAAGGCACGTCAGACGTTTTTTTTTTCAGTGACGTAGAACAAAAATTGCAATTTAACTTATGTCACTTTCCTTGCCGGGGTGTGACCTGTCGACTTCCACTTGCCTTTTTATTCAATGACTAGTTCCTTGAACAGATAGATGAGGGTGCGATGGGCAACCTTTTGTCATCTGTTATTGCCAGCCGTTTATGGAAGGTTTCGAGAAACGTCCGGAGCCGACGGCATAGTAACCCGAATTCTGTATGTAGGCGATAGTTTTGTTGTTTAGCCTTTTTTAAAAGAAACGAACTCCCTTGGGTAAAACAGTTTACGACGTCTGTTTATTTTTTAAATGAGTTAATGTGTTAAATATTTCACGTTAAGCATGTAAGCGAGATAAAGTTTAGAAAAGGTTTGAAATTATACTTAAAGTTTGTTGAAATACGCTGAGTGCTCTCATTCTCAAATACTGAAACAATAATGTCCGGGTATTTGTGCGCCATCGGTTACTTGCCACAAGGCAAACACACAGCTCCCAACTGTAATACTTCTCCTACCGTGATTAACTTTTAACGTAAGATTATGCGTCTTAATGAATAGATTATGATAGCATTTTAAATCCGCTCAATAACTACCTGAAATACTGAAAAATCAAAATATTGTTGCCGCTGGAACCGTTAGATAAGCAACAAGCGGTTGCTGGTTTTTGGAATAGTCGCTTGTATTATACACAGAGTTGAAGAAAGTCGTGGTATACCTCCTAATATCGTGTTGGACTTCCTTTCGCCTGATGTAGTTCAGCAGTTCGATGTGGCATGGACTGAAAAAGTCGTTGGAAGGCCCCTGCAGAAATAGTGAGCCATACTGCCTCTGTAACTGTCCATAACTGCGAATGTGTTGCTGGTTTAGGATTATGTGCACGAGTTGATCTCTCGATTATGTCTCACAAATGTTCGACGGCATTCACGTTGGGCCATCTGGATGGCCAAATCACCACATCGAATTATCCAAAACGTTCTTCAAACCAATTATGAACATCTGTGCCCCGGTGACATGGCGAATTGTCATTCATAAAAATTCCTTCGTTGTTTGAGTACATGAAGTCCATGAATGGCTGCAAACGGTCTCCGGGTAAACGAACATAACCATTTACAGTCAATTATCGGTTCAGTTGGTCCAGAGGACACAGCACATTCCATGTAAACACAGCCCACACCAATATGGAGCCACCAGCAGCTTTCACAGTTCCTTGTTGACATTCGAACTCTACCATTAACTATTTTGAAAAGAGATCGGGACCTATCTCACGAGGCCACGGTTTTCCTGTCGTGTAGGGTCTAACCGATATGTCACGAGCCCACCAGAGACGCTGCAGGCGATGTCATGCTGTTAGCAAAGACACTCGCGTCTGTAGGCTGCTGCCATAGAAATTTCTGTGGTTATTTCAGGCAGTGTTGCTTGTCTGTTAGTACTGACAAGTCAAACAAACACCAAGGCTCTCGGTTGTTAAGTGAAGGTTGTCGGCCACTGCGTTGTCCATGGTGAGAGGTAATGCCTGAAATTTGGTGTTCTCGGCACTCTCTTCAGACCGTGGGTCCAGGAATATTAGATTCCCTAGTAATTTCCGAAACGCAATGTCCCATCTGTCGGGCTACAATTCCCATGTCTGATAACCGTCGTGCGGCTAGAATCACGTCGGAAGCCTTTTCACATGAGTCACCTGAGTACGCATAACAGCTCCACCAATGCACTGTCCTTTTTATACCTTGTGTACTCCTTACTACCACCATCTGTACGTCATTATAAAGCTATCCCATTACTTTTTCTGACGTTGATCATCTTTGGTTTCATAGTGAATGTATTTCGGTTTCTGGTCTGTGTAGCCCCGCACAGCGGTCTCTCGTTGCATTTGTGCCTTGAAAATGACAGGGTGTTCACCTGTCCGAACATAGGCCTGTCACCCTGCTGCATTCCCGTTAGCTATATGAACAGAGTATTGTAGTACACAGCTTTCTGTCCACGAGGTCCTATCATATAATCCTAATCTCCAAAACGGCTGTCAATGTACTCGTTCGTAAAGGCTATGGTGATGAAACCAGTATGCGCCAGCTATGTACATTCACACTATTGTTATTACAAAGCTGTAGGGAAGTAAGAAGTATGGGCAAACTTCTTTAGTATACCACCATCACACAGAAATGAGATGAGCTACGAAGTCATCGTAACGTCGAAATAAGTCAGACCCAAAGCAAATATGTGTCATACTATACCATTTAATTGTTCATTGCCTTCTGATGACTCAGCTAATAAGAGTGCTCCTTCCGAAAGCGAGTCCAGTGTCTTAACAACTACATCACCTCACTTTGTGTCATAGTGGTAGTTGCAGCAGCCGCAGTAGTAGTAGTAGTAGTAGTAGTAATAGTAATATTCATTCCTAGATGTAGGACATATTAGTGTTTAAGGACAAAGAAAACGACATAATCAGTATTCATGCGACAGCATACGTACCGATATGTTCTAAAAGGCCACGCATAAAAGAGGAATTTTCCGGTGCTTATACCTCGGTTTCTATGGCGAGTATTTTGGATAGCCCTTAGGCTAGGGACCATTTGTATACCCAACGGAAGGATCGTCTTAGTTTCACTATGCTACAGTACAGGATCAAAGTATGAATATTACAACTTCCCCTGCTTAGTGAAATGGAGCAAATCAGTTGCTTCTTTTTGCACTTGGTTTCGTCTGCGGTGGGCTTGATGGGACTTATGGAGGAACCATTAGTTCGTAGGTGGTTCCTCAAAAACGCCAAAAAAGGGTTTTTACTATGTTTTCGCCGTTATCAGCGGACCAAAACCCAACCGAGGATCCGAATATCGCTATGCGCAGCGAATGGCTGAAATTTTTACGATATATTCCTAAGATTCCGATCTCACACAACCTTTACAATTTTCTTGATATTTTTATCCCTTTCCCAGCTACAGAGCTTCAAAGGTGTCCTACTCGTACAAGCAACATATGAGTGTAAAACTTAAATAGGTTGATCCGAAGCAGAAATAAGTTTTTTATGCTTTTCCATCCCTTCTTTTTCGCGCCCTACTGTGGAGTGTCATGGGGAGGCGGGGGGAGGGGGTACAGACTTAAACTGTGCGTGAAGAAAACGACGGCAATCCTCTGTTGGGCAACCCCGTCAGTGCCACCTACGCACCATTTGGGCACGTTACGAATTTACCTACTAGAAACTTGGACACACATTCAGTCTCATGCCTACTCTAGCGCCTGTGGGTTAGGCAACCCTTTCAACACTCCTCAGGTGGAATTTGCTTGCCTTCAGGCGCCAGAGCAGCCGCAAGGCAGATGTGTCGAAGGTCCTGACAGGTACATACCTAATGTGCCAAACTAAGGTGCGTAGGTGACACCGATGGTGTCGAACTGAGGGGGTCTAAAAGGGACCCTTTTCCCTTTTATTCACGAAAAATTTAATGTTGCACCCCCCTCTCCCTCCCCTGTGATCACACCATAGTTAGGCTCGAGAAAGAATGGATGAAAAACGTATTTCTGCTTCGGATCATGTTAAGATTTTTTCGAATGAAATTCAGCGGTCTCTAGTTGATCCACCCTGTATGCCACAGCAAAAATTGCAGTCGCACTACGTTCCAAAGGGGTCCAATCATGTTTCATGGGGTTGCAGCCCAGTGACGTCCTTAGTCTGGGGCTGAAACGCCCAGGGGGTGGCAGCAGTGTCGAACGTAGTCAAGAACGTCGTCCTGTTGGTTATCACACTGTGAGCTGTCGTTTTCGAGCGCGAAATGTGTGGGAATCAGAGCCCCAGTTGACGGGGTGGTTTCATTGACGGCCTTCATTCCACCCCCTGAGAAGTTTTTGTGTCGATTCTGAGCGGAGGTGTGTAAGAAATGTTTTCCTCGCCCACCCATAAGAAAACCGTGTGATTTCAGCGCTGGGCGTCGCGGTTCTGACCTCCATTAAAAATGGTTCAAATAGCTCTGAGCACTATGGGACTTAACATCTGAGGTCATCAGTCCCCTAGACTTAGAACTGCTTAAACCTAACTAACCTAAGGACATCACACACATCCATGTCCGAGGCAGTATTCGAACCTGCGACCGTAGCAGCAGCGCGGTTCCGGACTGAAGCGCCTAGAACCGCTCGGACACAACGGCCGGCTGACCTCCATCGTAGAGTGTCAAAAGGAGGGGTGAAATGTATGTAAGAGAGGGTATGACGACGTTACCATCGTATGACACGCATGTGGTGCAGTTGGTCAGAATTGTGGTGAAATTTGGTGCCAAAGTGACGTCATCAACCCACCTTGCAGTTCGCAAGAACTTCCTAGCTGTGACCTTTTTTTGAACGTGTAGACACCTTGCAATTTGAAGCGTCGCCGAGCCCGAGGGTGACGTCGCAGGGAGCCGTGCTCTTCCACCATTACAGAGGAAGGTTGCAGGCATCTTTGAGCCAAATTTCAAACTTATGCTTCGGAACGGGAGACAAATACGGGGGTTTGAAGAAAATGATCCTTTAATTTTGTTTCGCGGTTTAATTGGACCCATTACTGCAATTTCTTGAAGAACAACTTAGAGAAACCATGGGAAACCTAAATAAGATGGCCGGATGGAGACTGGGGCCTCCATCCTCTCGAATACAAGGCCAGTGTAGTTAGAAAAAGTTCGGCACTCACCTTAATTGTCGCAAAGTTTCACCTATCTGGAGACTGTGCAGAATGGTTTCTTGAAGTCTGTTGTTCTAAACATTTATCTCGATAGACTCTATAACAAAAATTTATCGATTGTCGAGGGCATTCGGTCATTCCATGATATTAACATAAAACCTCAGCGACTGGTAACTTGGTGCAACCTGAAGTCGTCTAGAGACTCTGAAAGAGGACGCTTCATATAACACCATAAGAAGACATATGAATCAGTATGACTACAACTACTCCATAGCTGCCAAAACTGTACATAATCAAAGTGATCATTTACATCCCGTTCATAGTGAGTTGTCGCCCTATAAATTTTTAATTGCATAAGCTTACGAACTCTCTCTCTCTCTCTTTCCAAGCATTAATCCCGACTGGCGGGGTCTGCTGGTCAATCGGATGTGGGATGTTAATTTTAAGGGGTGGCTAGATGCCCTTCCTGTCGCCACCCATAACCCCCCCCCCCCCCCCCCCCCCCCGGGAAGGAAGTAGTGTCCGCAACTGTCTGCGTCTAGAGCAGGAATCTCCAAACTATTTTGGACAAGTGGCCCCTTTTCGAAAATGAACTGTTATTTCAGACCGCCATGGCCAAATTACCTACTTTTAGAGATCAACTCCCTTATTCATAATGGTCCGCTAACTCAAAACAGCTGCTACAGTGTGTTATTCTTCAAACGCGACTGGAAAACGTACGCTCGAACTCATTATCTTGCACAAACTTGTCCACACAGACTTGCCGAGTTTTTCACCTTGTACGAACTTGAGACTTTACTACAACAATGCTATTTCCTACAAAAATATCAATAATTCCTAGTACACGTTACACAACATAAACAATACAGTACCTACCTATCTTGAAAGTTTTAAATAAGAACTTGTGTTAATTTAATAGGGGTCGATTTTTAGACCTCGTCGACCCCCCAACAACAGTTTTCGTTTATGTCGACCTATAGGAAACCGATATCGACCCCAAGGGGTCGATATCGACCACTTTGGGAATCCCTGGTCTAGAGTAATCCATGGAATAGTGCGAATGTGTTCAGATGTCTGCGAGTCGTGGAACTGAGGTGGAACGTGGGGACCAGCCCGGTATTCACCTAGTGGGATGTGGAAAACCGCCTAAAAACCACCTGCACCGACACACTGGCCCTCGTCGTTAATCCGCCGGGCAGATTCGACCTGCGGCTGGCGTGCCTACCCGAGTCCAGGAAGCGGCGCGTTAGTGCTCTCGGCTACCCTGACGGGTGCATAATCTTACGAATTATCTGCTCAAATTTTTCACGAATTTGGGGACATCACGTTCGAACAGCGATTCGGTAAAATTTTACATTAGAATTATTCGATTACAAGACACACTGTGTAACTGGAGCAAAGCAAGTACTAATTACGAATACAGATCTATTTTTGTGTACACATCACAGAATTTTGCGACGTGAAGGCTGTTAGTTGTAAATGAAGTGTAGCTGAACCACGAGTTACGTTAAAGATACGAGGCAAAAGAGTTGTAATGACAAATGACTATTAGGTCTTCCAGTTTTGGTGTTTAGACTTACTCTTGCTCTGGAGGATGTGAACACGGTGTCACTTCTTCTGCGGCGTCTGACTTCTCGGGATCGCTGTGTCCCATTCTTACAATTCCTGCAGGTAATCAAATCTGAAAAAAATGGAAGCAATGGACGTTGAGAGACCTAGACATCTAAAAAATCTTTGTTAGCAACAGGTATTAAAAGTAATTCAAAATTAATTTTATTTTGGTTCTGGAACGTTCTACAAAATGGTAGTATGCGGCTCTCACATAGATAAAAAAAACTGCTCGTTTCTTCTGGGTTTGTTATTTCTGTCTGAATAGAAAAACGTACTTCAGAATACAAAAAAAGTGCACGCACTTGACAAAGTTTTTCATGATTAGAATTCATTATCCTGCATAGAACGAACAAGAGCGTCCTTTGAACATTTAAAACAAAACACACAGTTAACTAATCGACGACTAGACGATTTCGGCCATACGAAAACATCAGTAAACACATCAATGTTTCAAACTCTGGTGTGAAAGGAGTAATGCAGTCGTATCGTTAAATACATACGACGTAAAGATGAGGTGTATCTCTCGTAACAGTCGTCAAACGCATTTTCTCTGTGTGTCGCCAGACATAAGCAATTTCGTTTTTTCAGTGCGTAGATAGAGTCGGCCCAAAGAAATTTGCTCATCACATGCTTCATATGAGGTCCAGTGGGAACGGAAAGCGTCGATTTTGTTTCCGGTTAAGAACAAAATCTTTTTTGTATCAAAATTTCATGAGTGTATTCGTTAAAGCCGTCCCAAGTTAGTCTAGTGCGATATTTTTTGAATCTTAATCTATAAGAGTTAACATGGACAGAAAAATACGTAGAATAACGAGTACTCCAATAGAAACTGATTAGCGCTGCTGCATGACGGCGGCAGAAAGCACGGGACAAGGCGGTATATTCAGTCGCTGCTGGGATACTGGTTAGTCTTCGCGTTTTAGTGTCACTATTAATACATATCGCTACGCCGAATATCCCACAGGGCTGATGTGGGATTGCACTGTCTAATGGGTACATAAAATTCCGCATGAAAATAATTATGTTCTTAACGTGGAACAAACCAACGCTTTCCGTTGACACTGGACATCGCTTGAAAGACATTTTGAGCAATATTTCTTTGGACTGTCTCTAGATACACACTGCAAAAACGAAATTGAAAATATCTGCCTAAACACCAGAGAAAATGTGTCTGACGAGGCTTGGAAAAGACAGCTGGTGTATATGTACGCATATATACAGGGTGGTCCATTGATAGTGACCGGGGCCAAATATTTCACGAAATAAGCATCAAACGAGGAAACTACAAAGAACGAAACTCGTCTAGTTTGAAGGGGGAAACCAGATGGCGCTATGGTTGGCTCGCTAGATGGCGCTGCCATAGGACAAACGGATATCAACTGCGTTTTTTAAAAATAGGAACCCCCATTTTTTTATTACATATTCGTGTAGTACGTAAAGAAATATGAATGTTTTAGTTGGACCACTTTTTTCGCTTTGTGACAGATGGCGCTGTAATAGTCACAAACATGTAAGTACGTGGTATCACGTAACATTCCGCCAGTGCGGACGGTATTTGCTTCTTGATACATTACCAGTGTTAAAATGGACCGTTTACCAACTGCGAAAAAGGTCGATATCGTGTTGATGTATGGCTACTGTGATCAAAATGCTCAACGGCCGCGTGCTATGTATGCTGCTCGGTATCCTGGACTACATCATTCAAGTGTCCGGACCGTTCGCCGGATAGTTAGGTTATTTAAGGAAACAGGAAGTTTTTAGCCACATGTGAAACGTCATCCACGACCTGCAACAAATGATGATGCCCAAGTAGGTGTTTTAGCTGCTGTCGCGGCTAAACCGCACATCAGTAGCAGACAAATTGCGCGAGAATCGGGAACCTAAAACACGTTGGTGTTGTGAATGCTACATCAACATCGATTGCACCCGTACCATATTTATAAGCACCGGGAACTGCATGGCGACAAATTTGAACGTCGTGTGCAGTTCTGCCACTGGGCACAAGAGAAATTACGAGACGATGACAGATTTTTTGCACGCGTTCTATTTAGCGACGAAGCGTCATTCACCTGCAGCGGTAACATAAACCGGCATAATATGCGCTACTGGGCAACAGAAAATCCACGATGGCTGCGACAAGTGGAACTTAAGTACGTTGGCGGGTTAATTTATGGTGCGGCATTGTGGGAGGAAGGATAATTGGCCCCCATTTTATCGATGGCAATGTAAATGGTGCATTGTATGCTGATTTCCTACGTAATGTTCTACCGATGTTACCACAAGATGTTTCACTGCATGACAGAATGGCGATGTACTTCCGACATGATGGATGTCCGGCACATAGCTCGCGTGCGGTTGAAGCGGTATTGAATAGCATATTTCATGACAGGTGGATTGGTCGTCGAAGAACCACACCGTGGCCCGCACGTTCACCGGATCTGACGTCCCCGGATTTCTTTCCGTGGGGAAAGTTGAAGGATATTTGCTATCGTGATCCACCGACAACGCCTGATAACATGCGTCAGCGCATTGTCAATGTATGTGCGAACATTACGGAAGGCGAAATACTCGCTGTTGAGAGGAATGTCGTTACACGTATGCCAAATGCATTGAGGTCGACGGACATAATTTTGAGTATGTATTGCATTAACGTGGTATTTACAGGTAATCACGCCGTAACAGCTTGCGTTCTCAGAAATGATAAGTTCACAAAGGTACATGTATCACATTGGAACAACCGAAATAAAATGTTCAAATGTACCTACGTTCTGTATTTTAATTTAAAAAACATACCTGTTACCAACTGTTCGTCTAAAATTGTGAGCCATATATTTGTGATTATTACAGCGCCATCTATCACAAAGTGAAAAAAGTGGTCCAACTAAAACATTCATATTTCTTTACGTACTACACGAATATGTAATAAAAATAGGGGTCCCTATTTAAAAAAACGCAATTGATATCCGTTTGACCAATGGCAGCGCCATCTAGCGGGCCAACGATAGCGCCATCTGGTTTCCCCCTTCAAGCTAGACGAGTTTCGTTCTTTGTAGTTTTTTCGTTTGACGCTTATTTCGTGAGATATTTGGCCTGGTCACGATCAATGGACCATCCTGTATAGAGGATGTGTGTTTTAATTTGAAGCAACTAAGTATCTCGAAAATGACGCATCGTACGACAAAGATATTGTAAGTGAAAAGCTGACACTGGTAAAGGGGACACCTGTCTGTGCTACAACTGGCGACCTCCTACTCAGCCCTCCTGCATGGGTAGGGTCAGCTTTTTATTTACAAATGGGAACGCCCTATTTTTATTGCATATTCGGATTCTACGCCAAAAAATACGCACAGTTTGCTGAAATCATTGTTTTCCAATCGTGGTAGATGACGCTGTAATCGACAAATATCAAGTGTAACTGTTTTTGCAATTATGAAACGATGCATCTGATTTTACATTCTTAGGTACAAAAAGAGGCACACTTGATATATGTCGATTACAGCACCATCTACCACGAGTGAGAAACAGTGGTATGAGTAAACTGTACTTATCTTTTGGCGTAGACTCCGAACTTGCAATAAACATGAGGGATTTCCGTTTAAACATACGAAGCTGATTCCTCCCACGCGTGAGCGCTTGTTTGGAGGTGGCAAGTCGTAGCTCAGACAGATGCCCCCATTACTAACTACTTATTTTTACAAGATGCATCTTTTTCGAGATATTTAGTTGTTTTAAGTTAAAACAAACACCATATATATTTGATGGGCCCACTGCTGAGATGCACAGTACCTTTTCAGCCCACAATAAGGACTTTGTTTGTTTTGTTGGGTCTTATTTGCAATTGAAGATTTAGTTGTAGGTCCTTTTTTTCATTTAGTTTGGATTAATGTTTTCTTATTGGTTGATAGTGTCACGTCCCGGCTTTTGCCTTACAACGAGGAGAAAACCGCGAAGTCTGATGTGACGTTAGAGCTGACTGTGAAGCTAGGATTAAGATTATTGTTGTTACCACAGCATCTGTAAAATTTTAAGAGATATTATTTCTTATTCTGCCCGATGCTATAGACTCTCTGAAATTATGTTTTCATACGAGGCTGCCAAAAAATAATAGTGTACAAGAATAAATAAAAAAATGATCTGTTGAAATATGTCTGAAAGGACAATCATAGCAGCTGTATACTGAGATCTGGAGTTCGTACATTTTGTGTTAGCCATGTTGCTGGAACAGCCATCACACAGTAAAACTTCCAAAACACATCTTAAGCCCGCCCCCAGTAGCTGAGTGGTCAGCGCGACAGAATGTAAATCCTAAAGTCCGCAGCTCGTGGTCGTGCGGTAGCGTTCTCGCTTCCCACGCTCAGGTTCCCGGGTTCGATTCCCGGCGGGGTCAGGGATTTTCTCTGCCTCGTGATGACTGGGTGTTGTGTGCTGTCCTTAGGTTAGTTAGGTTTAAGTAGTTCTAAGTTCTAGGGGACTGATGACCATAGATGTTAAGTCCCATAGTGCTCAGAGCCATTTGAACCATTTTTTGTAAATCCTAAGGGCTCGGGTTCGATTTTCTCCGCTCAGGGACTGGGTGTTGTGTTGTCCCAATCATCATCATTTCATCCCCATCGACGCGCAAGTCTCCGAAGTGGCGTCAGATCGAAAGACTTGCAACCGGCGAACGGTCTACCCGACGGGAGGCTCTAGTCACACGACATTTTAACACATCTGAAACTGTAACTTTTCTTGTAAAACCGACTGTGAGCATTGTATTGTTTTCACACTTGGAAGAAGCTGATACCATTCTCTGTCCGGCCATCGTTGATCAGGTTCTCCTTGGCTTCCACACATATTTACTGAGGTATTTTAGATGGGTCCATAAATAAATCACGACTCCGTCCTCCACTCATCCCTCAAAGTAATCTATCACTTCCTCACTAATGAGGCCGTAGTGGATAAGACGTTAAACTCTAACCTACCATCTTGGGATTCTGAAATCACTTGTAAATGGCTACCGTTTCCCGTACAGTCTGAATAGTTTAAACGTTCCAGTAGGAAACTTTTGATCGTCGAACATAATTCTGTTGCCATTCTCCGGGACCAAAAACTGTTTTCGAATTTCTGTCTCTGATCGGGTAAAATGAAAATCTGAAAACTTGAGTGTAAACCAGACTACGGAATTTAATCGAGAATTTGGAGAGAAGAGCTATGCGATTGGCCATGGCTATGTCAGCAGCAGAAATGCATCGCAAAAATGCTGGATAATGTCCAGCGGTACAAAATGCAAGAAAGGAACTGTGCTTCACGTGAAACCTTACATTTAAAATTCCGAAAGCGCACGTTCCAAGATGAGTCAAGAAAACGTATTACTTCTTCCTATACAAATCTTACGGTGGCGCACTGACAGTTCTCAAGGAAACGGAAGAACTGAACACTAACGATACACTTTCTTAGTGTTACCTAAGGATTACACAAATATTTGTCGTTCTAAGTTGGCCCATGAACCATGGGCCCTGCTGTGTTGGGATGGTTTGCATACCTCAACGATAGAGATAGCCGTTCCGTAGGTGCAACCACAACAGAAGGGTATCTATTGAGAGGTCAGATAAATTTGCGGTTCCTGAAGAGGGGCGGCAGCCTTTTCACTAGTTACTGAGGCAACGGTCAGAATGACAGTGATCTGGCTTTGTAACATCAACCAATACGGCCTCGCTGTGCTAGTACTGCGAACAGCAGCTCTACTGTATGGAAGAATGACAACATTTGCTTGGGTGAAATATACCGGACGTAAAAGAGTCCCCTATTCGGATCTGCAGGCGGAAGATACTCAGGAGGATGTCGTCGTTAGGGAAAGCAAAACTGCCAGTCTACGTGCGGAAGCGTGAAATGTTTGTTCCCTTAATCGGGCAGGTAGGTAAGAAAATTTAGAAAGGTAAGCGGATAGATTGAAGTTAGGTGTAGGGGGATCAGTAAAGTTCTGTGGCGGGATGAACAAGACTTCTGGCCAGGTGAGTACAGGGCTAACAATACAAAATAAAATAGGGATAATGCCGGAGTAGGCCTAATAATGAATAAGAAAACAGGAATGCGTATAAGTTACTACAAATAGGATAGTGAACGCATTATCGTAGCCAAGACGGACACGAAGTCAACACCCACCAGGGTAGCATAGGTTTGTATGCCAACTGGCCCCGAAGATGACGAAGAGATTGAAAGAATAAGAGGAGATAAAATAAATTATTCGGATTGTTAAGGGAGAGGAACATTTAATTGTGACGGGAGACTGGAATTCGGTATTAGGAAGAGGAAGAGAAGGAAAAATAGCAGGTGAATGTGGACCGGTGGAAATGAATGAAATAGCAAGCCACCGGATTGACTTTCGCACAGAGCGTAATCTAATCATCGTTAATACTTGGTTTAAGAATCATCAAAGAAGGTTGTATACGTGGAAGAGACCTGGAGACATAATAGTAAGACAGGGATTTCAGAACCAGATTTTAAACTGTAAGACATTTCCAGGGATAGATCTGTACTATGACCACAATTTATTGGTTATGAACTGTAGATTAAAACTGATGACGTTGCAAATAGGTGGGAAATTAAGGAAATGGGACCTGGATGAACGTAAGGAACCAAAGGTTTTCCAGAGTGTCAGATGGAGCATTAGGCAACGGTTTACTGAAACTGGGGAAAGGAATACAATAGAAGACGAATGAGTAGCTTTGAGGGATGAAATAATGAAGGCAGCTGAGGGTAAAATAGGTTAAACGACGAGAAATCCTTGGGTAACCCATGATACACTTAATTTAATCGAGGAAAGGAGAAAATATAAAAATGCAACAAATGAGGCAAGTGAAAGGGAATAAGACTGACAGGAAGTGCAAAATGGCCAAGCTAGAATGGCTAGAGGACAAATGTTGGGATATATGATATTGCGAGAAGAATTAGACAGAGCACTGAAAGATCTAAGTCGAAACCAGGCTGCTGCAGTAGACGACAATCCTTCAGAACTATTGATAGGCGTGGGAGAGCCAGTCGTGACAAAACTATTCCATATGGTATGCAAGATATGTGAGACAGGCGAAATAACTTCGGACCTCAGAAGACTGTAATAACTTCAATTCCAAAGAAAGCAGGTGCTGACATTTGTGAATATTACCGTACTATCAGTTTAATAACTAACGGCTGCAAAATACTAACACGAATTGTTTACAGGAGAATGGAAAAGTTGGTAGAGGCTGACCTCAAGGAAGAGCACTTTGGATTCGTGAGAAATATAGCTTTTGTACTTACAGATAGCTTTTGACAATGTTATCTGGAATATACCCTTTGAAATTATGAAGGTAATAGGGGTACAATAAAGGGAGCGCGTTATCGACAACATGCACAAAAACTAGACAGCAATTGTACATGTAAGAGTCGAGGGGTATGAAAGGGAATCAGTGGTTGAAAAGGGAGTGAGAGAAGGTTGTAGCCTATCCCTGATGTTCAATTTGTACACTGCACAATCAGTAAAAGAACCCAAAGGAAAATTTGGGGAAGGAATTAAAGTTCAGGGAGAAGAAATAAAACTTTGAGGTTTGTCGATGTCATTGTAATTCTGGCAGAGGCAGCAAAGGACTTGGAAATGCAGTTGAAATGATTGGACGGAATCCTCAAACGAGAATATAAGATGGACATTAACAAAAGCAAGCCGCGCGGGATTAGCCGAGTGGTCTCAGGCGCTGCAGTCATGGATTGTACGCCTGGTCCCGGCGGAGGTTCGAGTCCTCCCTCGGGCAAGGGTGTATGTGTTTGTCCTTAGGATAATTTAGGTTAAGTAGTGTGTAAGCTTAGGGACTGATGACCTTAGCAGTTAAGTCCCATAAGATTTCACACACTTTTTTCTTTTTCAGCAAAAGCGAAACAAGTGTAATGGAATGTAGCCGAATTAAATCAAGCGATGCTGAGGTAATTGGATTAGGAAACGTAATACGAGAAGTGGTAGATGAGTTTTGCTATTTGGGCAGTAAAACAACTGATGATGACCGAAATAGAGAGGTTATAAAATGTAGATTGGCAATGTTAAGAAAAGCATTTTTGGAAAACAGAAATTTTGTTAACATCGAATATATATTTAGGAGTTAAGAAGTCTTTCCTAAAGGTATCTGTATGGATCGTAGGTGTATGGTAGTGAAACAGTTCAGACAAGAAAAAATTGAAAGCTTTTGAAATGTGATGCTACAGAAGAATGCTGAAGGTTAGATGGGTAGATCGCGTAACTAACAAAAAGGTACTGAATAGAATTCGAGAGAAAAAAATTTGTCATAACTTGATTACAAGAATGGAATGGTTGACAGTGCACATTCTGAGACATCAAGGGATCGCCTGTTTGAAGTTGGAGGGAAGTGTGTGAGGTAAGGATTGTAGAGGCAGACCAAGAGATGAGTACAGTAAGCAGGTTCAAAAGGATGTAGGTTGCAGTAGTTAGTTGGAGATGAAGAGGCTTGCACAGTATAGAGTTGTGTGGAGAACTGGATGAAACCGATGTTCGAAGTCAAGACAGCAACAACAAGAAGTTGGCAGACAACAGACGATGACGCGGATTATATCGTGTGAATTCACCAGCTGTAAATATCAAAGGCCTGTTTTCAATGGCTAGTAGTCTTCTTCACGTGTGATGATAAATATAGCTGATAATATGTACCCAATAAGAAATGTAGTCTTTTGTCTACTTCACAATGATTAAACTAGAATGAAGATGGCATTGAAGTCGAATATGTGGAATGTAGTGGGGCGACATGAAATCAAATTCTTTTATAAACAGCTGCCTATAAGAAAGACAAACGTCTGGTACTGTAACTAACAACTCTGTAGTTCTTTGTTGATGGTTCATTCAACAAGCAAAGAGGACTGAAGTATTTTAGATTGTAGACTATTGCAAGACTGTTACTGAAAGTGAGCTGTATGACGCTCGCAGCCCATTCCTTGGCGCGTGGAAAGCTAATGACCACCGATTGATACCGCTCCTAGTCTGCCTTACATGCAATGTGTGCATTATACACACTGGTGAAAATTCGGCTCTTTTAAAAATTGTAAGTGTGCAACAAAATTAGTTCTTAAACCAATTCAGAAATATGGGATGTATCTATGTTTTTTTAATTTGTAACTCTCGCATTATTTAATTTTCACAAACTGAATCCTTTTCAAGATGGAATAATAAAACACGAGACGCAATGAACAGTTAAATGTTGCTGGCTAACACTGGCGGTACCATCTAGCAAGTAATATAAATTATACATTCGCCGGAAAATAGATAGCATTCAACTGACATTGCCAGCGCCACATACACAATGTAGCAATTTGCAAAAAGACGCAGTATCACAAGGTACAGAATGTGCTTTATAGGTTAGCTTTAGCTACCATATATGAAAATTAATTACGTCGAACGTTATTATAACTTACCTGATATGATAAGAAGAGAAAATAGGAGCTTTTGGCTAACTTGAAATTTTGAAATGCTCAAAGATATTGTTTCGGGATTTACTTCTACATCTTTGATTGCCGATAGTCGTTTGTTTAACCTGCTATGTCTAGGACCACTGCCAGCTGATGCCAGTACATCGACTAAACTTACAAAAAAATTAAAAGCACAGGAATTTAAATTGGTTAAACTTGTTTTAGTAGGCTTTTCTCGGGAATTGTAGACTATAACACAGTCTTAATTGTGTGCATCTTTCTGATTTGTATTTCACAAATATGTCTTTAAGGGGGGTAGGACGTCATACGGGCCTACATGGAGCAGGAGAGGCACCACAGGAGATTTTAACTTCCACTGTCTATACTTTTACAAACAAATTCATAAAACTTTGTCAGCATGACCAGAAAGGATTCAGGATTCACACTCTTGGCAGTGGAAGTTCAAAAACGTAACAAATTTTTTTTTTTACGTTTGAAATTTCATCATTTTTTCACTTACTATTGGCTGCATTTGTTACTATAGGTACACTTTTCTTCATAAATAGGAGAGATTATTCGACGAATTTTGCACAGCATACAAACCGTACTTACAGGGGTATGAAACTCTAGAATTTTTTCAGTTTACGAAAAAATGAATGAGCTGTTATATTTTAAACTTCATGTTTAGAAAAAACTCAAATTCTACAGTTTATTATCTGAATTTTTACCGCAGTTTTTAATAGATTTGGAAAATTCTATAGTTTCATACACCTGTGAGTGTGGTTTGTGTGCTGTGCAAAATTCATCGAAGAATCTCTCTTATGAAGAAAAGTGTACCTATAGCAACACATGCTGGCAATAGAAAGTGAAAAAATGATGAAATTTGACATGTAAAAAAATTTATTTTGTTATGTTTTTGAACTCCCACTGGTACGAGTGTGAATCCTGAATCCTTTCTGGTCATGCTGACAAAGTTTTATGAATTTATTTGTAAAAGTATAGACAGTAGGAATTAAAATGTCCTGTGGTGCCTCTCCTGCTCCAAGTCGGCCCGTTTGACGTCCTACCCCCCTTAAGGTTCTCAATTCCTTTTTCATTTATAAGTCTTTCAGCTTTATAGTTTAACTTCAGGTATCTACGTATGGGTTCACAGTTTATTTGTCTATAGAAATGTTATCAATACAGTACCGTTTTCATAACTTTTGTTGTAAATTCTATGTGGAAGAGTCAGGTTACATAAAAAAATAAGGGAGTTCAGTGTTGATATAGGTGTCTCTAAACATTTAAATTAAAATATCCATTTATAATACGCCTAGTTGCTTCAAAAATAAATCAAAATCGTCATTATTACTGTGAACTTCCCATGAATCGCCACTTTTATGCAGCAAACTTCAAAATCTCTCTCGCTTCAAAATCTAAGAATGTCTATATTGAAACTTCTGTCAGATTAAAACTAGGCCTATGTGTCAGACCGAGTTTCGTACCTTGGACCTTTGCCTTTCGTGGGCAAGTGCTCACCGACTGCGCTATCCAAGCACAAGTAATGACCAGACCTGACAGCTTTACTTTCGCCAGCGTCTCTTCTCCTACCTTCTGAACTTCACAGAAGTTTGTGAGTGAGGTCGTGAGCCGTGCTTGGATAGCTCAGTCGGTAGACCTCTTGCAAAGGTGCCAGGTTCAAGCCCAGGCCGTGCACACGATTTAATCTACCAGGAGATTTCAAATCAATGTACACTTCGCTCCAGAGCGAAAACTCATTCTAGGAATTATCAGTATTTTCAGATTTGACTCCTTCTTAATATAACTCGCAACTCCGCCTTAAACTTCACTTTTCAGAGTGGTTTGTGCTCTCTGAATAACTGTAGGTTCTAAAGCGAAGTCCTTACTCCACATGGGCATTGTGAAACATAACAAAACTACACATCCACGGCTTAATTACTAGACAAACATCTCGCATCTCGGGGTCATACTGCCACACACGGCCAATTCGTCGCATTTAATTCATGAGATTACTTGGGAGTCACGAGCAAGTAGCGATCAATCGCTGTGATTTGCCCATAACGTGAGACCTAAGGACACATCACGCGACGTGGCGATGGACTGTTGCGATACCTCGCCCGTGTGTGGGGTCTTTTACTAGCTGAGGACTTGTCCGAGGATTCGTTAAACACCACCAATGATTTGAAAGTTATTCTGTAAAAGAGAATCAAATCTGTAAAGCAAGATTTTCGTTTCGTCGACGGAAATCATACGTCTTGAAAAATTCATAGTAAGATTTTATCCAACTCATTATCGTTAAAAAATAAAAGCAAATACACGAGCTCTGAAAATTCGAAGTTTGGGAACACTGAACTATGAGGAATAATAAAACTCTGTTTACAGAACATGCATTTAAGTGAGAAATAATTTATATTATTAAATCTTACCAGCTGTGACAAATCTGTTTCGACGAGCTTCGGCATACTAGTCGAGAGCTACTCGAAAGTAACTCCTGCAAAAACATTTAGGTTATTACGCTTGCGTTTTCGAAAACCTTAGACCAGGACTCCTTTCGGACGAGGTAGAACCGTTAGGGTACTCGAAAATACAGAAACATTTTAATACATGTCAGGCCTGCTATTTAAATGTTTCTGAGAAACCTGTTGAAGACGCACTTGAGGAGGAAAGCTTTTGCTAAATAACCGACTACTAAGTGATGTATGGCCTGCCTTGACATCAGCGAGCGTGAGCTCAAATGGATGCAATAGTTTTTACTATTCGGCAAGAAAATGAAAATTTTTGTAAGGGTATACATTGTTTACGAATGCCTGCTCTCGCGACGATATCCGTTAATAAAATATTCCCTTGTTTCAAACCGCGTCGAGTAGCTCCAGTTGTAGCCAACTTCCTTAAGGAGCATTTCGAGGACATCGGCGTGGACACGGCTTCTGTAAAAACTAGCTGTTTTTATCGCTACGTCGACGATACCTTCGTCATATGGCCTCGCAGACATGAAAAGCTGAAAGAGTTCCTGGAACACATCAAAAAACTCCACGACCATATAAAGTTCATGAAGCAAGTAGAGAAGGACGGTTCGTTGCCGTTCCTAGACGTCCTTGTCCACCGTAAACCAAATGGGTGTCTCGGTCACAGCCTTTACCGCAAGCTCACCCACACGTATCGGTATCCGCACGCCACCCTATACCGCCACCCAGCACAAAAACGGTCTGTTCCGAGGATCTTGGAACATTGAGCATTCGTTTGTTATTGTAATTTTAGTTAATTGTATTGTAGTTGATTTATTGTTGGGCAACTAATTAGTCCATTTTGCAAATTTTGTTATACGGACAACATGAATCCGGACGAGGACTAGAGGTATAAAAATCTGAACGGGAATAGTAAAATCCAACGACCAAGCCTGGAATCGGCATGCAAGTTGAAAAAATTTTCATTTCATCTTAAACTTCACAGCAGCAAATTCAGCACTGACAAGTGAGTCGTAACAGCAGAAACCGTCTTGTTACATTGACATTTAGAAATAGCTTTAATGTGCAGAATTTATTTATCTGTAGCAATTTTCACCTTTTTGTGAATTGAAATAGATTATTGAGCGTAGGTAGTGTATACATTTCATTGTCCTCCAGAGCGCAACGAGACTGTTTCAATAAATTGGTCAGCTATTGTTGCTTCCACTTAGCATTTAGGACCAGTTTAACGGCATTCAGACCCCGTAAACCGAACGTGGTGGCGCAGTGGTAGCACACTGGACTCGCATTCGGGAGGACGACGGTTCAATCCCGCGTCCGGCCATCCTGATTTAGGTTTTCCGTGATTTCCCTAAATCGCTCCAGGCAAATGCTGGGATGGTTCCGTTGAAAAGGCACGGCCGCCTTCCTTCCCCATCCTTCCCTAATCCGATGAGACCGATGACCTCGCTGTTTGGTCTCTTCCCTCCAAACAATCCAATCCAATCCAGACCCCGTAAGTACATTCATTAGATACTATAAAGAGATTTTTTCAGCTATTTTTGTACACTGACTAGTATACTAATTTTATCATGGATTTACATATTTGTATTGCATCGGATGATGATGTTTTAGCTTTCGAACTTGAATTTACACTAGAAAGCAAATCAGTACAGATTGCGCAAGAAAAAAGTGACTGGCATGTTAGCAAAATTAGTCAATCGTAAGTGTTGTTACTCGTAAGAACCAAGAACAGAATCTTCTGAACAAAAACCAGTATGCGGGAAGAACAACCCGCGTCACAGAAAATATAAGCACAGTAGATTCTCTTGCAGTAAAGGTTAACTTCAGTAGATTCTATTGCTGAAAATTAGCACCAGAGACTTAAAGATTCGGAATAATGATTAACTCTTAGATGACCGAAGCCGCTTAGCTTAGCTTTTGAACAAGCAAAAATCAACGAAACTGTTTAAAATCTACCTCACCGGTTGCATTTTGGGCGAGATAGAAAAACACGTTGAAAGGAAGCTTCGTAGCCAAGTTCCCTCGATATGTGTTCGAATGCCCAACTAGACCACCCTACAAAACTATGAAATAAATGTACATACTGTCCAGTGGACCGCCAAACAAACACATTATACCGAAGTCGGAACGGTGCTCCTAAAACATTTACATTGACCAGTGACAGTACGGAGGCCATTGCAGTCTGTAGCCAAGTCTCTTCTAGTGTTCACTTGAGATGGCCACACCACAACTCTGTAGCTCCAGAGTGGACACTATTTAATCCTATGCACCCCGGGACCTTCGAAAAACTTTTGCAAGCATCCTCGATGACAAAATCATTGATCTCAGGACCCTGGCAAGGTAAGAACTATGTCCGGTGGTCCACGCCCTGCAACACACCTCCAAGGTCGACCTCTCAAGATTCAACATAGTGGACCATGGGGACCCATTGTTGCATGCAGGGTTGCTAACGTTGCTCACCAGGACGATCTACAAGGGCCATCAGCAGGAATTCCCCCAGATTTTTGGTTGCTCCCTCCTGAAAATTCAAATGAAAACACTGGCCTACGTCATGAAGCACATCCATTGCTGACGTCTGTGACGAGTTTGTCTTCCATGGCAAAGATTCTGCAGTGTTTCTATTTGCAGATCCGCTCTGCATGGTTTTCATCTATCCCAACCTCAGTATTCACAGCCACATTCTAACTGGATGCAGCATCACCGATGGGATCTTCACCACAACTCCAGGGATAGGACATGGCCGCCGAGGGCAACCGCACTCATGGATGTTGACTACGATGACTCCGGGCTGCCTCATCCAATTGGACACCTCCACCGACACCAGTCTACACCCAGCTTTGGGATGGCTTCACCATCTCTTCCTTAGGAGGGGAGGGATGCTGTATCCTCATCTGGAATCGAGATAGCTCCACAATCTATGCCCTAGGTGGGAGGGTGCTGAATTCCCAGGCTTGTCCGAGGAAGACTTACATGGCAGTACAACTAAGTCAGAAGAGCTGGCGTACATGACTTGTAAATAAATGCAGTGGTTATTGTACAGGCGTTGATATGACAAGCTGTTTATAAGCTAGTCTGCAGATAGCTTTACGAAAACTCACCACCTGTTGCCCATGCATTGCGGCTGGCAGTGCTACAATCGCAGAATATTTTGCTTTCACCGGTTATATGTCTACCTGGGTGTGGAGCAAGTGTCCGTAAGTGGAGTGTACGTAAATGGACACTAGCGGCTTGCAAACCAATTCAGTTTGCAGAGCCATTCCTGGGTCTACTCTTTGCAGTCCTCAAGCAGCCAAGACGTCTTCATGTGCATCTTCTGCTCACTACTAACCACTGACTCATTGGACTGTCTTCATTACGTTCCACGAGTAATCGAAATGTTGTCGTGTGTTGCTACCGCTCACATGCGACCACTGCCTCGCTAGACTAACCTATTTTTGATCAGCCAAGACGTCATTTTGTAGTGCCACTGCCTCGTGGGACTTGACATTCATAAACAGTAGCTCTCCATCTGAACTTTGTCTCAGAAAGAACATTCCAATATTCAATGTCAGCGATTAACTTTCAGTCTGAAATGGACTTTCACTGATATCTTAGCAGTCTTCTGCTATTGGAACAGCAAGTGATCTTTGCTTATTGAATGGTTGGGACTTCAACGATTCACTAATTAAATACTTCCTGAACCAAATTATATGAACTCGCGTCCTAATTAAGTTTATTGTATTATGTTTATTAAGCTTTAATAAACGTGCTGTTGTTTTTTGCTATCTGGATGTATCAATTAAAACGTGTTGCTCCCTAGGGTCACAACATTAACGGTCTATTTAAACATGGTGCGCCATTCAGAATGAGGCAAGAACGACTTGCTGTGTCACAGAGTGTAGTAAAGTGAACTCTGTTACAGACCCTGGCGGGCCCATCGGTACCAACCGACCGTCCTGTCATCCTCTCCCAATGGCGTCATTGGATGCGGTACGCAGACACGCTGGTCTCCAGCCCGTTGCCAGGCTTAGTGACCTGGAGCTGCTACTACTCGGTTAAGTCGCTCCCTAAGTGGGATCACGAGGAGGCTGAGAGCACGCTCTTCCAATGGCAGTGCAGTCATATGCCTCAAATGGCTCTGAGCACTATGGGACTTAATATCTGAGCTCATCAGTCCCCTAGAACTCAGAACTACTTATACCTAACTAACCTAAGGACATCACACACATCCATGCCCGAGGCAGGATTCAAACTTGCGACCGTAGCAGTCGCGCGGTTCCGGGCTGAAGAGCCTAGAACCGCTCGGCCACCGAGGTCGGCCATATGCCTCAATTCTTCCTATTGTAAGGTAGATGATTACACGAAGGGCCCTTTGTGCATGTTGTTAACCAGTATGCGTTCTCAGTTCCTAGTATTCTAATATCCACTTTCACTCAATACTTCATCACACACACACACACACACACACACACACACACACACACACACACACACACACACACACACACACACACATATGTCCGAGGGAGGACCTGAACCTCCGTCAGGGAGAACCGCATGGACCGTGACAAGGCCCCCTAGACCGCGCGGCTATCCCGCGCACTAACCCTATTAAACTGCGGCGTACTTGCTGTATGAGATGCAAGGGAATTTTTCCTTATGGCCCCCCGTCGATTAGGATCAGATATCTGACATTGCAAGCAGTGTGATTGTAAGCTCTGCAGCTGACTTTATTGGTCGCTCTCGCGAGACATCAGCAGACAATCGCCCGTCGGGCCAGGCAGCTCACTGTGTGAAAACAAAGTTGCGGGAAGCAGAAATATATAAATAGGTCCTAAGAAATATATAACTAAAAATAATTCCACACTAGATGCAGCTCTTCGGAAAATTAACATACCTGCAGCCTACAATATTTAAATGTGTGAGTCGCTTGTTGTGAGTGAAGGGAAACGGAAATTCAATTCTTACATGGTTGAGATGCTGTCCTCATCAAATTATTCCTTGCAGCGTTCTTTTCCCATGCGTACAACTGCTTTTCTTTATTCTAATGAATAACGTTGATAAATTTTCTTGTTTCTACATAGAAACTACACTCCTGGAAATTGAAATAAGAACACCGTGAATTCATTGTCCCAGGAAGGGGAAACTTTATTGACACATTCCTGGGGTCAGATACATCACATGATCACACTGACAGAACCACAGGCACATAGACACAGGCAACAGAGCATGCACAATGTCGGCACTAGTACAGTGTATATCCACCTTTCACAGCAATGCAGGCTGCTATTCTCCCATGGAGACGATTGTAGAGATGCTGGATGTAGTCCTGTGGAACGGCTTGCCATGCCATTTCCACCTGGCGCCTCAGTTGGACCAGCGTTCGTGCTGGACGTGCAGACCGCGTGAGACGACGCTTCATCCAGTCCCAAATATGCTCAATGGGGGACAGATCCGGAGATCTTGCTGGCCAGGGTAGTTGACTTACACCTTCTGGAGCACGTTGGGTGGCACGGGATACATGCGGACGTGCATTGTCCTGTTGGAACAGCAAGTTCCCTTGCCGGTCTAGGAATGGTAGAACGATGGGTTCGATGACGGTTTGGATGTACCGTGCACTATTCAGTGTCCCCTCGACGATCACCAGTGGTGTACGGCCAGTGTAGGAGATCGCTCCCCACACCATGATGCCGGGTGTTGGCCCTGTGTGCCTCGGTCGTATGCAGTCCTGATTGTGGCGCTCACCTGCACGGCGCCAAACACGCATACGACCATCATTGGCACCAAGGCAGAAGCGACTCTCATCGCTGAAGACGACACGTCTCCATTCGTCCCTCCATTCACGCCTGTCGCGACACCACTGGAGGCGGGCTGCACGATGTTGGGGCGTGAGCGGAAGACGACCTAACGGTGTGCAGGACCGTAGCCCAGCTTCATGGAGACGGTTGCGAATGGTCCTCGCCGATACCCCAGGAGCAACAGTGTCCCTAATTTGCTGGGAAGTGGCGGTGCGGTCCCCTACGGCACTGCGTAGGATCCTACGGTCTTGGCGTGCATCCATGCGTCGCTGCGGTCCGGTCCCAGGTCGACGGGCGCGTGCACCTTCCGCCGACCACTGGCGACAACATCGATGTACTGTGGAGACCTCACGCCCCACGTGTTGAGCAATTCGGCGGTACGTCCACCCGGCCTCCCGCATGCCCACTATACGTCCTCGCTCAAAGTCCGTCAACTGCACATACGGTTCACGTCCACGCTGTCGCGGCATGCTACCAGTGTTAAAGACTGCGATGGAGCTCCGTATGCCACGGCAAACTGGCTGACACTGACGGCGGCGGTGCACAAATGCTGCGCAGCTAGCGCCATTCGACGGCCAACACCGCGGTTCCTGGTGTGTCCGCTGTGCCGTGCGTGTGATCATTGCTTGTACAGCCCTCTCGCAGTGTCCGGAGCAAGTATGGTGGGTCTGACACACCGGTGTCTATGTGTTCTTTTTTCCATTTCCAGGAGTGTAATTATATCTTTGTGCTCCAGAGGAAACTTTGCTTTAATGATCGATGTCAGAATTTTAACTGCTTCGTCACACTTACAAATGGTATGTTCATGAAAACCAGAAGATGTAATTTCGAACTGTCTTACTGCGAGCCGCCCAGTGTGGCCGAGCGGTTCTTGGCGCTTTAGCCAGAACCGCGCTGCTGCTACGGTCGCAGGTTCGAATCCTGCCTCGGGCATGGATGTGTGTGATGTCGTTAGGTTAGTTAGGTTTAAGTAGTTCTAAGTCTAGTGGACTGATGACCTTAGATGTTAAGTCCCATAGTGCTTAGAGCCATCTGAACCATTCTTACTGCGTTCGCTCAGTCTGTTGTGGGATATAAAAGCCCTCTTAGAGAAACAGTAGATATCATGGAACCAAAACTTGTTCCGGGAATTAAGCACATTTCATTCGTGATTCCAAGAATTCGACAGCGCCTCGACACTTTATTGTAAGGTCGACTACCATACAGTGAACAGAGTAAGGCGAGACGTCTTCTGCATCAGATTTTTTCCCTTTATTTTGTGGATTGTTCTCGGGAATTCTTCTTTCCCTTCCATATTGTCTGCAATGTTACAACCACTTGCACACTGAGCTTTCACTCGGTTTTCTTCTGTCACGACAGTAAGAAACTGAAGGGTATTGAATGTCATGTATTCCTCATAGTGCGTTGCGGTGCCTGCAGAGCTGTGTTGATTCGCTCATCAGCAACCGATCCAGTGCTTGATAACGGTACATCGTCTCCATTTCCTGTTAAAACAAGAAACGGAAATCTTTGCTTGACGTCCACTGCTGTAGGGTCGTTACAGAAAGCACCAAGTCCTCGAATTCTCGAAAAAATAATTTTCCAGACGGTCTTGATTTAGTCGGGATATTAGAATACACCTTTCTTTATCTTTTCTTATTTCTTTCTTATTTCTTCAAAGTCTTAGAATGTATGTGACGGAGTAGATAAAACCCTTTTGAAGCAGCAACGAACACTTCGTTTCCAAAGCGCATATCAAGGCATACGTCTCGAAACGTTCTTAAAGTGTTCATTTGACTTGGAAGATTCAGACCGAAGCTACTACGTAGAGGCCTGCCATACTCAAAGGGAACTCTAGAATTCAAAACATCGAACACACCATTGACTAAGTCAAAGAACATACTTTCACGTTCCTTTCCTAGGACATACAACGGGACTTTAGCCGTGTGGTGCGAAAATAAACGAGCAGCCATCTTTTTTCGGTGGCATAGGTTAAAACGAAAACTGCCTGTGGTGAAGAAGCTGATGAAATTCTGGTCGAATTCGATAGCACCGGGCTTAGAATTTGGCTTCCATTATTTGTACTGTAAATGTCCCCTTCGACGATAACATCTGTCAGAACTGTGAGCTAGATACAACAAAGCTGGGGGAGCAGCAACAATCTGAGAAAATTATATCAATACTTACTCGGAAATGGAACATAGTGCAAAATTGTGTTGTGTAATATCGGCATAATGTTTTCCTTATAGCCAATCTGTGCCAAAAATTTGAAATATTCGATAAGTCTGAGAGCTGGGCAGGTGGGCAGATATGCTATTGTCTAGCATATAAGCGCAAGAATAATATCCTGTAGGTGCTCAGTTTAGTTTCTAAATCCGAACTGGGTTAGGAAATACTTCAAAAACCGAAGAAATAATAACAGGTGTGAGCAATGATTTTGAAGTACTAGGAGAGTACTGAACTGTGATTCCAAACCAGTCATTCAGACTGCAGGTTTAACTGAAAGAGGAATTCGGGAGAAGAATATTTACGTTACAAATTTTCTTTTCACAATTGTGACTGCCGTGTGTTAAACGACAGATAGCGCTGCAGACGTATGAATAATTCAGCAGTCAACCGAGGATTACTCGGATCGAATATACAGCAGCAAAAATACGAAATATTCATGACAAAAAATGTAAATACGAAACTGAGAGTATAATGAGCACAGAAGAAAAAGAAGACGGTATGAGAATAACTCAAATGGAAGTCGAGAAACTCTTGCGTCGTGGAATGTAGTGGACTTTTATGAACGCATCCCGGGAGTAGCTATATTTTTCTAGCTTAAGAAACGGAAGCAAACTAATGGTGGGAGTTAACAAGCAACTTAAATTTTACGAGGTAGCTGATAATCAGCACGTTTCCGAGATAGCATCCATAGATACCGTCAGCCTTAAAATGAATTATTCAGAACGCGCGTGCAAGCTGATAATCGATTATCCTTCCGCTCTTTGACGGTCTGACCTAGTTACATACCGTAATTGACCCGACAATCGCCGCTCAAGGTCTTTCAATTAAAACACGTCACTTCTCTAGAATCACACCACGATTAAAGGTTTGAAATAATGCTCATATATTATTTGGCTAAACAAATAACTGACTGGTTGGCTGGAGGTGAGGTGGATGAATACAGGTCACGATATGTCAAGGAGAGTTGTTTAAAGGCGTTTAGCTGACGTAGGTGGGCGAAAGTTTGTGCAGTTGCATGTAATGCTCAAAGACATGAATCAAAAACATATTCAGCACAGTAGAACACCCTAAAGAGACCAATTTTTTTACGATGTTTGCTCACGTACCGGCAAACATACTGAAGTTGAGTATGCACACGGACATGTGTAAGCTTGTAGTCGTAAAGTATTTTGTCGCTTGCGACGTTGGGCAACAGTTTGAGTATATCAAATTCCGCCTGCAATATGTATGAAATGACAATATGCAATGCATTAAAGCATTTAAAGATGCACGCCTGAAAAATACGTTAGTCGAAACTAGGCAGCTGTACAGTGCAATGAAGATTTTACGGCCAGAAGTAGACAATGATTTTTTTTAAGCAATTTATTATGGTTGCAGAACCTTCAGTCAAGAAAAAGTTTTAACCACGCTATTGACGGTAAAACTTGATGAATTAAAATGTGTAAGTTAAATACTGTAGTACTGGTACGTGCGTCTAATAAGTAATTTTTTTCATGTGGCGTTCCACAGCACTATATTTGTTATAGGATATTTTAAAGTTTACCATCTCGGCTGTTTTTCACAAAGTGTTTAATATTAAAAAAAAACACTTCCAGGTTGCCCAGTGTTCTGTATTGGTACAAAAACAACGCGTTTAACCCGGGTAGGGCAACATCAGGTCATCTGGAAGTACAATAGAAAATGAACATAATTAATAATCGTGCGTGATTCTATCCTGAACTACTATACTCAAAAGTGAAATTCAAAAACGCAAATACATAAGATGAAAAAAATGGGAAAGCACGTATAAAATATTATAATTACTACCAAAAAGCACTCGTCAAATACGCCTAAAAACCCGATATCTGAACTTGGAGAACAGCGTAGAAGATAGTATAAAAACTACCGAACAGCGGCGTAGAATAATGCCACGCTCATGATCTGTAGACTTGACCACGGAACAAAGTGCCGCGGCCGATCCACGCTCACTCAGTGTATACACGGTAATGATTGTATCAGAAGCGACTCATAGCGTTAGTTAAGGTAACGAGCACCTTATGGCGCCGAATGCAGGTACAAGGTCAACAACAAAAACTGGTTCTACCAGAGACAAGGAAATCCTCATAAGCGAGTTATATAGACGTAAAATCAGGAAACAAACTGTATAAATATCATTACAGAGGAGGAGGTTCAAGTATGCAAACGTAATACAATTACATAGAAAACAATTTTAGAAAGAAATGCGGCAGAGGTAAGTAATGCAATAAACAGAGCTGTGAAGCTGACATACAATAAGAAGATAAAGTAAAAATAATTATGCAATACAATTTCCAAACAGAAACCTTTCTATTTAAAGCAATGCGGGGCACGAATCTGAAGGTACATAAGCGGGGACGCTTTTCAGTAAAAAGTTTATCAGAATGACTAAAACTAAAAGAGGGGTAATAAATGTCAAGAGCGTATAGCCGAAAACACAGTTAGTTACAATGCTAAAACTAACTTATATGAGTAATTTTGCTGTCATAAGCAGGAACCTTCGATGTAAAACGAGACAAAACTGCAAATGTTTTGTATAATATAATGCAATTAGAACATTAGAATGTTTAAGGAAAAACCACAAAAGAAACCTAAAACAAACCTTGTAAATTAAAAACAGTACCTTCATAATAAAGTGTTATGACGAGCTCCAGAGCACATGAGGGAGGGCACACCAGTACAATTAGTAGCTGGTTCAAATGGCTCTGAGCACTATGCGACTTAACTTCTGAGGTCATCAGTCGCCTAGAACTTAGAACTAATTAAACCTAACTAACCTAAGGACATCACACACATCCATGCCCGAGGCAGGATTCGAACCTGCGACCGTAGCGGACGCTCGGTTCCAGACTGTAGCGCCCAGAACCGCACGTACAATTAGTATCATGGCTGAAACAAAAGCAGAAATTATGACTGTGAAGAATATATAGGCATAAGATTTTCTAAAAGACTGCTGTGAATAGAAGGATAAAACAAGGCAAACTACATCCCAAGTATACCACAGAGAATTATGTAATTATAAAACCAGAACTTTTTAAGGTAAAAAACACAAAGACAACTAAACCTAAAACAAGCATTATTGATTAAACGTCACTGCCGGAACCCAAAAATTCTTTAAAAATAAGGAACATAGAGTCATAAACAACTTGATTTTTGCTGTCAGATTGATAAGCGAGTTAGACATCGTTCCAAATATATGAATGCTTAACGAATTCAATTTCTTCCAGAAGGTCAAGTCTCCTCCCTTTGGGAGCGCGGTGTAAAATCATTAAGTGACCGAGGGTGGGTGGCTGGTGGACACTAGATTTGAGGTGCTCAGCAAAGGCGGAATTATATTTTACATGCCTCCTCCTTGTGAGCAAATGTTCTTGAAATCCAGTTTTAAAGGTCCTTTCCGTTTGTCCCAAGCGTATATACTCCAAAACCGGCAAACATACAGTATATATACAAGGCCGCTCGTCATGAATAAGGTTTCATCTTATTTGTACGGAAAGCTACTTATCATTTGCCTTATGACAGGATCTTTCGAATTTAATACATTAAATGTATTCGCAGTTGCGAATGTTGACAACCATCAGCTGGACAACGAAAATTTGTGCCGGACTGGGACTGGAACCCGGATTTCCCGCATATCGTGAGCGGTCGCCTTACATTTGGCTATCCGAGCACGACTCACGACCACCCTCAAACTTCTATATGTCGTCAAAGACGTGTCTACAACGTCTACTCGCATATCCATTATGTATATTCCCGTAGAGGGGAGACATTGCTCTTGAAAGTCGCTTGCTCGGTGTTGGTGGATAAAGGTGATCTTGGAAGTGCCTGTATTTTTCTGATTTTCGATGCTAAGTGCCTTCGGACGTGAGCCAAGGTAGAAAACTTCAAACTATACTTTGTCTAATAAGTCAGACGAGGTGAGTTCGGTTCGTCTTCGATAATCTTTTCGTCGTAAGAAAATGAGTTCATTTTTGATGTTCCGAAAATGGTGTACGAGCTTTTAGATTATTTCTTCAATACAACATAGAAGTTTGTGGAGGTGAGTTTTGTGCCGGTCGTGGAAGTCATTTCGTCTGACATAAACATATTTTCGTAGAATAAACCGTAACAAGCCAATATCACTATACGCTATAAGGAGCTAGAAGGAAGTGGGACTTTAGGTATTTATGTCTTTATTCCACAACAGGTAGTTAATTTCTTCCACATCCCAGTACAAACGCTTTTCGAACACATTCAGCTAACATATGAAAGTATGTTACTGACACAAAAGCCTTTGTACCCATGTCTTGAAGATGGTCATCTTAGATCGAAATTACTTACATTTTGTGTAAAATTGTGGTTCGTAAGTGGAATAAAGACTTAAACAAGTTTATAATCATCTTGTGGTGCAGTTCTTCTTGTTGTCTCCGTGCTTGCTAAGAAAATGGGATGAGGAGTTCCGCCTTATGCAAGACACCTTTTTTCTTTTGTTTCACCCATACATGTTTCAGCACTTTTGTGCTATCATCAGTGGGTTCTATTTTTATTTTTAACTTGCATTATATTATTGTCCTCTTGTTTTGGTAGCTGTTATGCTACACAATATACAACATGTCATAGTTTTGAAGTTGTGGTACGTTTTCCTGTTTTGTTGGCGAAGTAAATGTGCTTACTTCTTTGCCTGTGTTCGTGTGGTAATGCAGTTTTTCGATTACTCAAAACGTAGGCGGAGTTAGGCAGCGAAAACTCCGCCTACGTTTTCGCTGCCTAACTCCGCCTACGTTTTGAGTAATCGAAAAACTGCATTACCACACGAACACAGGCAAAGAAGTAAGCACATTTACTTCGCCAACAAAACAGGAAAACGTACCACAACTTCAAAACTATGACATGTTGTATATTGTGTAGCATAACAGCTACCAAAACAAGAGGACAATAATATAATGCAAGTTAAAAATAAAAATAGAACCCACTGATGATAGCACAAAAGTGCTGAAACATGTATGGGTGAAACAAAAGAAAAAAGGTGTCTTGCATAAGGCGGAACTCCTCATCCCATTTTTTAAACAAGTTTGTTTGTGTGGCCATCCTCCGCAACAAGCATATAAATACTTGTTTTGCAAATCAAACTGCCTTTTACTGCTGCTAGTTCCCGCTATACTTAAACGCTTTTCTGGATCATTGTGAACTTTGCTGCGACTATATTACAGTTTGAGAAAGTACGTGTTTACCACCTCATCGATACCGCTGTCATTACAGATGGATCTCTAAACCATACAATGATGCAGGAAGGGAAATGGATAACATAATTCAGAACTAACAGCAAAAATGTACGCTGGTGAGCCAAAACATTTTGATCACCTGCTTAATAGCGTGATTATCCATCTTTGGACAAAGCAGCGATTCTCCGTGGCGTGGATTCCACAAGTACACGGTAGCTTTCCAGAGGTATGTGGCGGCAAATGTCCACGCGTAGGTCGCGTAATTTCTGCAGATTACGGGCCGGAGGTTTTTTGGCGCGGAGCTGGCGGGCTGTAGCATCCTAGTCGTGCTCCTTCAAAATCGGAAAAGGCGAATTTGGCGACCAGGATAACATGTGTTTCTTATTATGCTCCTCAAACCACTATAGCACGATTCTGGATTTTTGACATGGACCGTTATCTTGCTGGAAGATGCCACCATCGTCGAGGAGGATATCAGACATGAAAGGATGCAGGTGGTCAGCAATAATTTTCATTTGTTATAGCTGTCATGGTGCCTGCGATTACTATCATAGGTCTCATGGAAGCCGATATGAATGTCCCTATAGCACCGTACGTCCCCACCCGCTTGAGTCAGCGACGCGGTGCATGTTTCGAGAAGCCCTTCGCCTCGATGATGGTGTATCTGGACACGACGATCGATCTGCTGTATAAAGAAATAGGATTCATTCGACCGGGCGATACGTTTCTATTGATTCACCGTCCAGTTTCGATGATTCTGCGCCAACTAAAATCGTAACTGACGCTACCGATGGTCAGCATGGCGCTCCAAGTCCAGTAATGTGCGTAGAACGTATTTCTCGATTTCCAGAAGGCTTTTGACACTGTACCACACAAGCGGCTCGTAGTGAAATTGCGTGCTTATGGAATATCGTCTCAGTTATGTGACTTTATTTGCGATTTCCTGTCAGAGAGGTCACAGTTCGTAGTAATTGGCGGAAAGTCATCGAGTAAAACAGAAGCGATTTCTGGCGTTCCTCAAGGTAGTGTTTTAGGCCCTTTGCTGTTTCTTATCTATATAAACGATTTGGGAGACAATCTGAGCAGCCATCTTTCGTTGCTGGCAGACGACGTTTATCGACTGATAAAGTCATCAGAAGATCAAAACAAACTGCAAAACGATTTAGAAAAGATATCAGAATGGTGTGAAAAGTGGCAGTTGTCCCTAAATAACGAAATGTGTGAGGTCATCCACATGAATGCTAAAAGGAACTCGTTAGACTTCCGTTACACTATAACTCAGTCTAATCTAAAAGCCGTAAATTCAACTAAATACCTAGGTATTACAATTACGAACAACTTAAATTGGAAGGAACACATAGAAAATGTTGTGGGGAAGGCTAACCAAAGACTGCGTTTTATTAGCAGGACACTTAAAAAATGTAACAGACCTACTAAGGAGACTGTCTACACTACGCTTGTCCGTACTCTTTTAGAATACTACTGCGCGGTGTGGGATCCTTACCAGATAGGACATACGGAGTACATCGAAAAAGTTCAATGAAAGACAGCACGTTTTGTATTATCGCGAAATATGGGAGAGAGTGTCACAGAAATGATACAGGATCTGGGCTGGGCATAATTAAAAGAAAGGCCTTTTTCGTTGCGACTGAATCTTCTCATGAAAATCCAGTTACCACATTTCTCCTCCGAATGCGAAAATATTTTGTTGACACCGACCTACACGATCACCACGATAAAATGAGGGAAATCAGAGCTCGTACGGAAAGATATAGGTGTTCATTCTATCCGGGCGCTATACGAGATTGGAATAATAGAAAATTGTGAAGGTGGTTCGATGAACCCTCTGCCTGCCACTTAAATGAGATTTGCAAAGTATCCGTGTAGATGTAGATGTAGAACGCTGTGATGTGAAACACTTGTGCCTGCACTAGCATTGTACTGTGTCGTCATATCTGCCACAGATCGCCGCCTGTCGGGGTTTACAGAACGCGCAAGCCTCCGACCGGTACGTTCTGTCATGAAACATGGACGTCCGGCAACTTGCCGCCTCGGTGTTTCACCGTCCTTCAACCACTTCACGTAGACGATCACTACAGTGGCACGCGAACAGCCGGTCATCTTCACTAAGCGAAGTGGCGCAGTGGTTAGGACACAGGGGCTCGCATTCGGGATGAAGACGGTTCAAACCTGCGTCCGGCCATCCTGATTTAGGTTTTCCGTGATTTCCCTAAATCGCTAAATGGTTCCTTCGATAGAGCATAACGGACTTCCTTCCTAATTCTTCCCTGATCCAATGGAGCCGATGACCTCGCTGTTTGGTCCCCTCCCCCGAATGAACCAACCAACCGATCAATCAACCCTACCTTTTCCGAGATGCTCTTTCCCAGGTCCTGGGCCACAAAAGTCCGCCCTTCGTCAAAACCGCTTACGTCAGCGGATTTCCCAATTTTGCGGCTCGTATCGTCGCTAAAATGAGTCTCTGCTCAACTTACACACTTTCCTTACCGCATCACGTCTCTGCAGCCGCACTAGGCGGCATTCGATTTCGTAGTGTGCAGTGGTCATAATGTTTTGGCTCGTCAGAACACTCGTATATTGCCATTATAACTTTTTCCTTTAAATGATTTTTGCTATAATTTCATTTAGAAGAACGCTGTATTCAGCAAAATACAATTTCCTCTTTTTAACTTTTAGCCATACATGTTTCAAAACTGGTTCAAGTGGCTCTGAGCACTATGGGACTCAACTTCTGAGGTTATTAGTCCCCTAGAACTTAGAACCACTTAAACCTAACTAACCTAAGGACATCACACACATCCATGCCCGAGGCAGGATTCGAACCTGCGACCGGAGCGGTCTCGTGGTTCCAGACTGTAGCGCCTAGAACCGCACGGCCACTCCAGCCGGCTACACATGCTCCGATGCTGTTTTACCAACATCTGTTTGTTTTTATTTACTGTAAAATGTAACTATACTGAAAAGGAAACAACTGTACATCAGTCAGGTTATGTTTATCAGCTTACACTGATACGTTTTGCGAGCGCTAAAACATATACATTGTTGGCATAACTGTTTAGTTTTGTGACTGATTTGGAGAGTACAAGTGGTTATTTTATAATCTGTAATTTGCAGCTAATAATCCTTTCTTAGACTGGAATACTACAGCTAAATGTGAATATATTACGTACACCAAAAAAAGTTTTGTGTCACCCCGGTTCCCAGAACTCCTGACTCTGGATATTGTATCACAGACACAGTCCCTTTGACTGTTCACCGATGTCACTAAACCCGACCCCGACTAAAGATGTTAACAACCATGTATGAGGAGCGCCTATTAGACGGACGGGGTTCAACAGCCAATCAGTTCCACTCATTCAAGCAGGAAGGAGGTACACGGCTCGTGTTGCCAGTACTTCAACCACGCGTAGACGGTCAATACCGCAGTTCGATCACGTCCGCATTATTACTTTGTGACAGGAAGGGCTCTCAACACAGGAAGTGGCCAGGCGCTTCGGAGTGAATCAAAGCGATGTTGTTCGGACAAGGAGGGGATACAGAGCGACAGGAACTGTCAATGACATGCCTCGCTCAGGCCGTCCAAGGGCTACTACTGGAGTGGATGACTGCTACCTATGATTTATGGCTCTGTGGACCCTGACAGCAACGCCACCATGTTCAATAATGCTTTCGTGCAGCTACAGAAGGACACGTTACGACTCTAACTGTGCACAGTAGGCTGCATGATGCGCAACATCACTCCCGACGTCCATGGCGAGGTCCATCTATGCAACCACGACACCATGCACCGCGGTACAGATGGGCAACATGTCGAATGGATCACTCAGGATTGGCATCACGTTCTCCTCACCGATAAGTGTCGCATATGCCTTCAACCAGACAATCGTCTGAGACGTGTTTGGCGGTAATCCGGTCAGTCTGTACTCCTTAGACACACTGTCCAGCGAGTGCAGCAAATTGGAGGTTCCCTGCTGTTTTGGGGTGGAATTATGTGAGGCCGACGTACGCCACTGGTGGTCTTGGAAGGCGCCGTAATGGCTGTACAATAAGTGAATGCCATCCTCCGACCGATAGTGCAACCATATCCGCAGCATATTGGCGAGGCATTCATCTTCATGGACGACAATTCGGGCCCCATCGTGCACATCTTGTGAATGATAACGACATCGCTCGACTAGGGTGGCCAGCATGTTCTCCAAACATGAAGCCTATCGAACATGCCTGGGATGGATTGAAAAGGACTGTTGATGGACGACGTGACCTACCAGCCACTCTGAGGGATCTACGCCGAATCGCCGTTGAGGAGTGGGACAATCTGGGCCAACAGTGCCTTGATGAACTTGTAGATAGTGTGCCACAACGAATACAGGCATGCACCAATGCAAGAGGTTGTGCTACTAGGCATTAGAGGTACTGGTGTGTACAGCAATCTGGACCCACACCTCCGAACGTCTCGCTGTATGGTGGTACAACATGTAATGTGTGATTTTCGTGAGCAATAAATAGGGTGGAAATGATCTTTATGTTGATCTCTATTCAAATATTCTGTACAGGTTCCGGAACTCTCGGATCTGAGATGATGCAAAACATTTTTTGATGTGTGTATTATTATTATTACTATTACTATTATTATCATCTGTAGTGATTTTTATTTACACTGACTGATGGTTTTGTACTTACTTTTATCGTGAAACTGCTACATTAACGATTCCTATTCTTAAAATGTGTGTTATTCTCATGAATTCGTGAAAGTCTGAGAAAATGTACCTCGTTACGACGTGTTACTCACATGGTAATTTGTAATATATGTACGACGAAACATTTTAATTTTTACCTCCACTTATGTTTGTCACATTTTGGGATTTACAGACATAAATCTGCATTACCGTTACTGTCTCCTCTCCATAGACTCGAAAGTTCGCAGTACCATTACGTTTTCTCAGTGGCACCAAATGCAGAGATGTATGTGGTAAGTTTCATGCAGGTTGCGAACCACACTCCGATAGCTCAGTTAGATGAGAATTGCCCACGAAAGACAGGCGTATGACAGATTCCCTGTGTACCAATCACCGTTGTTAGCTTTTCGCATCGTTTCAGAAATGGAATCCAGATTCTTCAGCTATATTGCCATACCTGTCGTCCATCTTCTCTCGAGTCGTCAGGGGCATTTTGTTTGATATTTCGGCAGGTTTTTCCGTCTTTAGTTCTTACAATGTGTACATGCAGTCAGCCCATGCAGGTACTACTCATTACGTGATGCGACACTAAGCGTTAACGGAAACGATCGTCTGTTTTTCGTTACTCACAAAATATTTTGTCAGTATAAATTATGCTGCTTTCCCATGGAGCACTCCCGATTACTTCATTGTAATATTCGTTTTAACGAGATGTAATAAAAATAACAGCAAAGACGAAGAAGAGCCGGTGCCCTGTCATCCATTGGGTAGCGACGCGTCGTGGTGGTGGCCGACTGACCGGCAGGCACACGAGACGGGGTGAAGTGGACATACGAACAGTGGAAAACCTGCCGTTTCTATGAAAAATTATTGAAAGTGGTACCGTACGAGATTGTATTAGTACTGAACCTATACGGAACGCTGTCGATCATTCTCTAGGACAATCAAAAACTAAAAGGGAACGAAATATCAATTAATATTTCTTAGCTACGTCTTCTTTTCACCATGTAAGATGTTACGTTGTCTCCTCGCGCCGCACTGTGTTGCCACCGCCTTAGAGCAGAGCTGCTCAGTCGCTGCTTGACTATTGATTATTCTTCCCCTACTGCTGTTCTTGTTAATATATATCGTTAAACCGGATATTGCACCAGATTAATTTGAACCGCTAAATGGAGAGGTGACGTAATATTATACTTAAAAAGTTATTACTTTTAAAAATTGTTGCCGGCCGGTGTGGCCGAGCGTTTCTAGGCGCTTCAGTCAGGAACCGCGCGACCGCTACGGACGCAGGTTCGAATCCTGCGCCGGGCATGGATGTGTGTGGTGTCCTTAGGTTAGTTAGGTTTAAGTAGTTCTAAGTTCTAGAGGACTGATGACCTCAGATGTTAAGTCCCATAGTGCTCAGAGCCATTTGAACGATTTTTTAAAAATTGTTTGCAGTGAGAAAGAAGGCGTCGTTCTCTTTTGACACTGGATACTGCGTAAAACAGAAGATGAACAAACAGTAATTGTTTAGGCTGACTCATATCACAGAAATGAAATTGCAAATACGTGAGCGAAACACCAAAGAGAACGCGACTGACGACTCTTACGAGAGAATGTACAGCTATATACACTGTCCGTCGAAGAAGTTCCGAGGCTAATTTTATTCCTGGCTTATAAGCGACGTCAACGCAGGAACTACGGTGGCAGTTTAAACAGCTATAAACTACAGATGAACATTCGACCACACAGTTGTGAACAGGCAGTGCTAAGTAATGGACGAGCGGGTGAGTGTGTCAACGTTTCTGTGACAAAAATAGCAACCTCTAACTAGAGGCGTGGCCAAGACACTTTCCAGAATTTGTTGTAGAAGACAAAAGTGTGTTCAGAGTTTTTCCCACATACCATGCTCCCGAAGAAAAGCAACGATGCGTCAACTACAGCAGCGACGTGATTGAAATACAAAATACAGACAACTATTTTCTGGGAACATTATCACACGTGATGCGACTTGATGTTATCAATACGAACTCGCCACAGGGCCAACTCTTCGACGACGTAATTAACATTAAATTCAATGTGACGCTCAAGTCGAGCAGCATCCAAAAGAAGGTCGTTTCTAACAGTTTCATATGGCCGTGTGAGCATTCAGTGCGTTGTAATATGTGGAACACCTGTAGCATTGAAACCCTCAACTGTTCTTTACTCTGTTTTTGTTATCCAATCTCGAAACTTTTTTGACAGAAGGGAAGTGCATGGAAGCGTTATCTGAGGAAAGTACGTGTTACTTGCAGACGTAATTTCCTCTTCCAATTTCTTTTGCTTTGGCAGAAGTTCACTCAATAATTAACGTCAAAGTGTTTGTGACCGCAACAGGTAGACTCATGCGGATATGGAAACAAACAGCCACTTGAGAGACTTCCAGATAAAAAATGGTTCAAATGGCTCTGAGCACTATGGGACTTAACAGCTATGGTCATCAGTCTCCTAGAACTTAGAACTACTTAAACCTAACTAACCTAAGGACATCACACAACACCCAGTCATCACGAGGCAGAGAAAATCCCTGACCCCGCCGGGAATCGAACCCGGGAACCCGGGCGTGGGAAGCGAGAACGCTACCGCACGACCACGAGCTGCGGACACTTCCAGATAAATGCTGACAGTGCTGTTGTTGTTGTTGTGGTGGTGGTGGTCGTGGTGGTGGTGGTGGTCTTCAAGCCGAAGACTTGTTTGATGCAGCTCCCCGCGCTAGTCTGTCCTGTTCAAGTCTCTTCATCTCTGCGTAACTACCGCAACCTATATCCACTTGAACCTGCTTCCTGTGTTTCTCTCTCTGCAATTCTTACCTCCACGCTTCCCTTCATTAACAAACTGGCGATTCCGTGATACTTTAGGATGTGTCCTACTAACTATTCCCTCCTATTAGTCGGATTGTGCCATAAATTTCTTTTTCTGTACTTCCTCATTCTTACTCGATGTACCCATTTGGCATTCTCTTGTAACATCTGATTTCAAAATCTTCTATTCTCTTCTTTTATAAATTGATTGTCGTCCGCGTTTCACTTCCATGGAATGCTACAATCCAGACAAATACCTTAAGAAAATACTACCTAACACTAAGTTTATATTAGATGTTAACAAATTCCTCTTTTTCAGAAATTTAACAAATCCCTCTTTTTCAGAAATGCTTTTCTTGCTACAGCCAGTCTATATTTTATATTCTCTCCACCTCGGCCATCAGCTGTTATTTTGCTTCTCAAGTAACAAACTCATCAACTACTTTTAGTGCCTTATTTTCTAATCTAATTTCCCAACATATACTGATTTAATTTGACTACATTCCATTACTTTTGTTTGATTTTTGTTGATATTCGTCTTATAACTTCTTTTAGAAATCTTATTCATTCCCAGTCCTTTGCTGTCTCTGACAGAATTACAGTGTCGTCGGTAGACACCAGAGTTTTCATTTCTTTTACCTGAAGTTTAATTTCTTTTCGAAATTCCTCCTTATGCGGCGGGTATATGCAAAGAAAAATATGCCACATTCACGTCACGACTCACCAAGTAGCTCTGCCAGCCAACCTGAACAACGTATGGTACTTCCAAAGTTATGACCATTCTTTCGCTTGGATCATCACAGAAACGTTTGTGCGTTTTGTGACCAACATTCCTCGTTTAGACAGGACAGCTCCATGAGTCCTTTATCGGTTCTGAATTAGTTTTGTTAACACTGTTCCATCTTCAAGGTTCTCCGTATTGGTCATTCCCTCGTTCCTGTGGGCTTTCTCTACTGTGATTCCTTGTGGGTTTATAATTAAAGCCTACATTATTCTTGGGCTATTAGTGGCTAGTCTTTCAACATGATTTATCCACTTTGTCTTAGGTGCTCCGGTTTCTTCTAGCATACTGTCTACTCCTGATGTGAGTCTTATATCTTCATTTTGGATGCGACCATCTCTTAAGTATCCTAAAAGTCTAACTTTCCTAACTCTTTATAACTTTTGATCCGTTAAAAACATTTCTAATGTTTTTTTAACATCTATGAATAGTGAACAGGGCTCATGGAAACCCAGAGTTAGGTAAGTAAATAATATGTTATTACCGCTATGTTGAATATTCTGTTCTATTGTTGAAAGGAAATGAAACAGGGATAAATAACGTTGCTGTGCCCTGAAGAAAACTTTCCCATCCTAAAGTAAACTTTACTGTTGAACATGAATGTAAAAGCGGTAACTGATTTACTTGACATAACTGTCACTAAAGAAGATGCTAGACATAAATTCATCAGTTGCAGGAAACCAACTTGCACAGCTGTTGTCTTAGACTGTTGTGTATCATGGGATATACTTACGCAAAAGACGGTATATTTTCTTTCACTATTCAACACGTTGCTTAGGCTATCATTAGATAAGCAAGATAGAAAAACATAAATAGCCATTCTTAGGCTAGTCACTGCAAGTAATGGTCGCAATGATGAAATCACTAAAGTGATCCAAGTAATTAAAACAGAAAACACCCAGAGAACAAATAACAATACTTTAAAGAGGAAAATTAAACCCAGAAATCTGTCTTTATGTCTACCGAAAACTTCTACATCTACATCTACATGACTACTCTGCAATTCACATTTAAGTGCTTGGCAGAGAGTTCGTCGAACCACAATCATACTATCTCTCTATCATTCCACTCCCGAACAGCGCGCGGGAAAAACGAACACCTAAACCTTTCTGTTCGAGCTCTGATTTCTCTTATTTTATTTTGATGATCATTCCTACCTATGTAGGTTGGGCTCAACAAAATATTTTCGCATTCGGAAGAGAAAGTTGGTGACTGAAATTTCGTAAATAGATCTCGCCGCGACGAAAAACGTCTTTGCTGTAATGACTTCCATCCTAATTCGCGTATCATATCTGCCACACTCTCTCACCTACTACGTGATAATACAAAACGAGCTGCCCTTTTTTGCACCCTTTCGATGTCCTCCGTCAACTTATCAAACGTTTCAGTTACAACAGAGTAACGGTTTAAAAAAACTGGTTTAAGAATAGGCTTTAGCACAAGGGAAACTCTTTGTTTTAAACTAAAAATAGTGCAAATAAGTCGAGTTCTAAATTTAGTTCATCAGGTGTGCATAAAGTGAAATACAACGACTGTCCTCAACACTATGTAGCCCAAACTGATAGGACTTTTGAGATCGTTTTAAAGAACAAACTTCACTACGAAATAATAAGATAGCATTTGGAGACAGCACAGCTAAAGCTAAAGACTCAGTAGGAAGGACTAAAAGAGCTACAACTCGAGTTTTTACACATCGCTCCTGAAGGACGTTTTTCAAACACTCTGGAAGAGCACGAAATCTACGGAAATCATCCACAAGAAAGAAATAAAATATTCAACCGTGAAAGTGATTTCCAGAACTCTGTGTGCTTGAAGAATATTGACGATGTGCTGACAATCAGACGATCCATTGGCCTCGGCAGCGTGCGCAATTGCAGCAGCCACGGGCAAGCTGACGCGAGCTCAGTGTACACAAGCAGAAACACACCTCACACGCTCTCTGCTGGAAACAGTGTACTCTCATTGTTTAACAATCAGTGTTTCAGTTTAATTATTATTAGTTTTAATTCGACGACTCATGTACCGCTATTCTGTGCATTTATTCAAACAGATCCTGCGTTTTAAATTTATTTTAATACATGTTTTGGACAATAGCTTTGCTATACTTTAGTACTGCAATTTATTAGCTTCCTTGCCAGTCTCCCTCCCCCCTCCTCTGCCCCCTTCCCCTATCAATCAACGATGATACATGAACCTCTACGACACCGCGTGGTGTTAGTGAAATTGTGAATAGCAATGAATGTTGTTACAAGTCTACTATAGTGCAATTCCTCTTGTTTTTACTACAATGCTTTCAGAAATGTTTTTAATTTTTTACAACACGAGATCAGTCTTGTATAATTTTAAAATTTAAATTTAATTTTTTTCAATCTGTGTTTTTTACTGAAATAGATTTTTGGTTGTAGATCTGAAGATAATAATTAGAAGATCGGAACTAGCCGTCTGAATCTGAAACTGTTACAAGAAGTATTTTTAAAAATACACAATTTGGACATGTCTCATGACAATACGTCATCTACTATAAAAGACCAACAGTTTTTCGCAACCTCATTGACCACCAATACTTTAAGAATAGGAGCTATAAAATTTTTTGCACCAGAACAGCAGATCTATATAAAACAAATCCAATGATATAAGTCCTTCATAGACCATACAAAAAATTGCGGCGTAAAATTACGTTGAAAATGGGAATTTTTGTGCCATGGTTGCACTGGTGTGCCACTCAAACTTTATTCCACTCTCCACGAAAACTAGCGCCATCGAGGCTAGCGATACGCGATGTTTCGCCAGTGCTGTATCCTCAAGAGACAAATCATCATAAATCTGGCTAAATGACCTTCAGCGACATAATATTCTCTTTGGTCAAAAAATTTAAACATTTGTAAAGTCTTATGCTCAAGCCTGACTTTGGATCTCAGTATGATAACGCAGTGGAGATAGGCATATAAGATAACAAAAAATGGTTCAAATGGCTCTGAGCACTATGGGACTTAACTTCTGAGGTCATCAGTCCCCTAGAACTTAGAACTACTTAAACCTAAGGACATCACACACATCCATGTCCGAGGCAGGATTCGAACCTGCGACCGTAGCGGTCGCGCGGTTCCAGACTGTAGCGCCTAGAACCGCTCGGCCACCCCGGCCGGCATATGATAGCCAGATTGATGAAGATCTTAAAAGTATGTATGACAGTCACTCGTGTCCAGTTGGTTACTGAATTTTATATCCGCCTTTCTTTTGGGTAGTGGGGGCTGCAAGTTTCGTTTTGCTAGTTTTAGTATTTTAGTTAGCTGAATTGGACGTTTGTGGATTGTGAGGTACACGTCTAGCGACGGAAATCTCGCTTTGTTTTTCCTGTAATTATTCCCAGAGTTTTTGTAAGTTTAATGAAGAAATATTACTGGTTACAGGAGGTGGGTAAATTACTGAGGTGGAATTGGAGGAACCTTTGGCCCGAATGAAGTGCAGGGTGGATAACAACGAAAGTGGTGTCGTCAGCATACTGAAGCATGTGAACGAGGAGTACGTGGTTTGGGTACCTCACCGGAATACCTATATATAACTAAATTAAAGTCCAACACCACGTTTCACTGGCCAGTGAATGGTTAGAAACGAGTGACTTGCAGTAATAAATCACACTAAACCCTGTGTGAATACGATGGAAGGGTTTGGATTTGGCGAATGCGTGCAGAACATTATCGGCCGTCATGTGTAATGCCGACACGAAGCACGGAGGAGATGGTGTCATGGTATGAGGATGTTACCGTGTTTACGGTGTGGTCTCCTCGTTGCGCTTAAGAAAACTGTAAATGTGGAAGGATATGAACACATTTACAGCATTGTGTGCTGCGTAAAGCAAAGGAACAGAGGAACAGATCAGAGACGATTATTGTGTGGATCAGTACGGCAGCGCACCCTGTCATAAGGCAGCACCTGTGAGGCAACGGTTTGTGGACAACAACATACCTGAAAGAAACTGACGTGCCTAGAGTCACCACCTGAATCCAGAGGAACATATTTGGCACGAATTAGAAAGTCGGCTTGGTTCCAGACCCCAGCGTCCAAACATCACTGCCCACTCTCGTTTCGGCTCTTGAAGAGAATGGGCTGCCATTCTTCCACAGACATTCGGACACCTCATTGAAAGTGTTTGCAGCAGAGTTCAACCTGTCACAAAGTTGAAGGATAGACATCTCCGTAATAACGTCCACTAATAGTGCCAGACTGTTTTGATCCGCTAGAGTACAAACGGGAAAAGCAGTAACGTAACCAGCCGCCACAAGTCTGAGAGCAGCGAAGCTCGACCGCATTCATATTTATATTTAAGGTTCCCCACCGCGTTTTTCCGTCTATATGTGAACGGTAATCCCGGAAACTACTGTACGGATTTTGATACCTTTCTTCACTGATAGATAAATTGATGCATGAGGAAGGTTTGTGTATAATTTTCACTACCGCTACCTACACCAGACAAGTGCGAAGCCCGGGCTGGTCGCTAGTACGAGATAAAGGAACGCTGACAGGCCGAATCTTTGGAGCGACATTACTTGCGCGCCATGTCCGTTTCGTACACGGTATTAAAACGTAAAGTGAAATATAGCCTTGTTGGGTCCACTTATGCGTGGACCCGTAGAGGTCATGTAAATCACTCGGTATTCTGTCCCAGGGACTAGAGAAGCTGAAGACAACGGCCTTCAAGGGAGGTAGTTCGGGACGAACCCTAGTGGAGCGAGGAGAGGAATGGTGGCTGGAGATGCTTTGCTATGGCAGATATTTGATCAACTCGCAGGTCAGTGCTTCAGCAGAACAAATACGCACTGGCTGCAAGGGCAAGAGACAAGGTCCATAACACCTGCCTCCGATCTGGAAGTGAGTGCTAGATGAAGAAACATCTGCATACCTCGTCAGGTCACTCGTATACGAGAGCCGTTTTCTCACAAATTTAATTACACTAAAATAGATCAGGGCTTTTATCTAGGGTGGCCATAATTTCTTTGGACAAAAGTGGTATTTGCATACATTCTCTTGGCCATATAGTGAGACAAATTTTAATCTTTCGTTAAATATCGCTTTTAATTCTACAAAACTGTAAAGAAGAACATTTCAAGTTTTCAGATATGTACTTATTAAGAAATGTAAAACTCATAACAAAATGTAGAAAGACGTGCAGTAACAATCATGACAGAAAAAAGTTTTGAATGAACGTCAGGAATTTATGTTCCTTTGGATTCCATAACGCAGTCATATTTCCTTGAAGATGAAATTTCATTCAGCAACTCAGGTTTGCCTAATAGGGCTTAATAGACATCAGTACTGAAGTTCAGAAAGGTCAGTAATATACACCTAACACTCCTCATAGTAAATCTATTCCTCTCTCTGTCCACTGCGACTAAGTAAGCTGGGAACACTTCCGACATTTTCAGTTTGGGCAGAGAGTGAAAAGAAGTACTGTGCTATGTTAAACGATTATCTGAAACATGCACTAAATTTGCACCAGCTGGTTGCATCATTCGTCAACTATCTAAAGAAGTAGCGAAAACAAATTCGAAAGTTTGATATAGCTTTAACACATCCTCAAATCGCTTGAGAAATTCATCTTTTACTGTACCAGCTAGGGATACGTTCTCCTTGTAATTCTTTTCAGGGACAGAAAACACAACAGGGAAGGGCGCTGGTTGTCTCTATCACAGCACAAATTTTCTCGTGAAAGCTCGCACTTTTTCAGCCACTTCACAAATTGATTGATTTTCACGTTGAAAGCTAATATTCAAAGCATTCAAATGTCCCGTAATATCCACTAAAAATACAAAAATGCAAAACCCAATCTGGATCTTCTAATTTCGGATCTTCTCCTTTATTTGTCATTTAAAAGCTGATTTATTGGCATTCTAAATTCAAAACATATTTTCAGTACATTTCCGCGGCTAAGCCAGAGCACTTCACTGCGGTATAGTATGTCATCGTACTCGTCTCCAGCTTTAGCTAAAAATTGGTGGAACTGTCGATGTGTCGAATCACAAATAATTAACTATGTGACTAATCATTTGCATGAAATCCCCTAATTTTGCTGCTTTTCACAAGGTATCTCCTAGTGCAAAATTCAGTGAACGCTATGCAATGATTCTCCTGTGCGCTGCAAGTTCTTTCTAAGCAATCCAACAAACCCCTTTTGCTCCGATTGTATTGCATGTGCTCCGTCTGTTCTGACTGACACCAATCGTTCCAGCGTAAACCAACAGAACAGAAAGCTTCTACCATGGCTTTTGAGATGTCCGCGCTTGTGCTAGTGCTGTTTAAAGATATCATGTCCTAAAAATCCTCAGTTATGTGCAGATCAGCGACCACTCTTCGGACATAAATAACTAACTGCGCAGAATCTGAAATGTCTGTGGGTTTATAAAGTGCTATGGAAAACGCACCGAAGTCATGTACCTGGTAAAGATTGCGTCAGCATCGAGACACACCAATGTTGAATTTGTATCTGTCCTGAGACGCCATGACCAGCCTCATTTGAACTCTTCTGTTGGGAGAGTTAATTTGGAGTTGGAACGGCTGCTTGGATTGGGTGCGGGGGCTCATATTGGTGTGGTTCCTGTTGATTATCTCAGTAGGTGGGACTATACCAGGCACGGCCTACATCTCAACAGGAAAGGGAAGGGGAAACTGGCTGGGGTAATAGCAGGAAATTTAAGGGGGGGAGGCACTGCCATGAATGGTAAAATACCAGTGGTTACAGGTGTTGGAGCAGCACCTTTTTTAGGATAGGTAAGACAGAAAGAGGTCAAGTTCTACGAGAGGTCAGGATTGAAACAAATCTTCAGTTTAGGAAAGAAATTAAACAGCACAATTCTAGCACATTGGATCACCAATCACAGCTATCAATTATAAATTTTCACCAATCACCAGAAATTTTATCTCCACCAAGTTGTATCTCAGTCCTAGGTAATTCCATTGATGAATTAAAGTCACCCAACCCAGTTGACATAATCTGCCTCTCTGAACACCATGTGACCACTGGTATAGGAACTAGGCCTAAGCACAATGAGAAACTCAGACAGGAGAGTACTGCAAATGTTAGAATAAGGAAAGGTTCTCATAAAAGTATAATTAAAAATAATGTAAGTATATTTCATCAAAATATTGGGAGTTTAAAGAATAAAGTAGATGAGCTTCTGGTTTGTTTAGAAGATTTAGAAGCTGAGAATGAAATAGATATACTATGCCTGTCTGAGCATCACATTGTTACTGATATGGATAAGGCAAATGTAAGTGGTTATAAGCTCTCTGCACATGTAATGAGAGAAAATATGGAGAAAGGAGGAATTGCCATATATGTCAAAAGTTATCATTGTGCAAAAAGTATAGAAACAAAAAAGTTTTGTGTAGAGAAACATATAGAAGCATGTGCCTGTGAGCTTAAATTAAATAAAGGCACATTTATAATTGTAACTGTATATAGGTCCCCATCAGGAAATTTTCATCTATTTCTGAAAAATTTGGACTCCTTGTTGTGCTATCTGTCAGACAGGGGGAAGCAAATTATTATTTGTGGGGACTTCAATGTAGATTCTTTGAAAGAGGGTAATAGGAAAAATGACCTTGAAGTATTACTCGGTTCTTTCAATTTGACACCCGTTATTGATTTTCCTACTCGGGTGGTAAAGGATAGCAGCTCACTGATAGATAACTTCTTTATAGACCAAGATAAGTTTAACCAGATAAATGCTCAGCCTGTTGAGAATGGTCTTTCTGATCATGGTGCACAGCTAGTTACAATATATGACATAGCTCCATTCAGCAATACTAAACAGTCCTCCAAAGTAGTACGTTCAGTCAACGATTTAACAATTGCAAATTTCAGGGAAAGCCTACAGCAGTTAGACTGGGATGAGGTGTACCGTGAACCTGATGCCAATTTAAAATATAATTTATTTCATGACATTTTTGTAAATGCATTTGAAAACTGCTTCCCCAAGAAAATAGTTAAATATACTCGTAAGAAACCTTGTAACAAACCATGGCTTACTAAGGGTATAAAAATATCTTGTAACCGGAAAAGGGAAATGTATCTGACAGCAAGAAAGAGTAGTGACCCAGAAACTATCAAAAATTATAAAAACTACTGTGTTATATTAAGAAAAGTTATTAAAAAATCCAGGAGTATGTGTATCATGTCTGAAATCAGCAACTCTGATAATAAAATTAAAACAATTTGGAATATTATTAAAAGAGAAACAGGTCAACCAAGAGCAGAGGAAGACAGTATTACCATCAAATTGAATGAAAACTTTACAAACAAAAAGTCAGAAGTTGAAAATATTTTTAATAATCATTTTCTAAATGTTGTGGATATAGTAGGATCCAGGTGTTCATTAGAAGATGCTAGGCTGTTAATGGAAGAGGCCATACCTATGCAATTTGATACAATTGAAATCTCACCCACTTCTCCCTCTGAAATTAGGAAAATAATAAACTTGCTTAAAAGCAAAAACTCACATGGCATTGATGGCATTTCCAGCAAAATACTAAAAGCTTGTTCTCAACAGATAAGTAAGATTCTCAGCCACCTGTGTAATAGCTCTCTGGAACAGGGCATTTTCCCTGATAGACTGAAATATGCTATTGTTATACCTTTGCATAAAAAGGGGGATAGATCTGATGTCAACAATTACCGTCCAATCTCCCTTCTAACAGCTTTATCCAAAATTTTTGAGAAAGTAATGTATTCAAGAGTAGCTTCACATATCTGTAAAAATGAAGTACTAACAAAATGTCAGTTTGGTTTCCAGAAAGGTTTTTCAACAGAAAATGCCATATATGCATTCACCAGTCAAATTTTGAATGATCTGAATAACCGAACACCTCCCATTGGGTTTTTTTGTGATCTCTCAAAGGCTTTTGATTGTGTAAATCATGAAATTCTGCTAGACAAGCTCAAGTATTGTGGCATGAGTGGGACAGTGCACAAATGGTTTAATTCGTACCTAACTGGAAGAGTGCAGAAAGTTGAAATAAGTAGTTCTCGTAACATGCAAAGATCAGCACTTTCCTCAAACTGGGGAACTATCAAGAATGGGGTTCCACAAGGGTCAGTCTTGGGTCCTTTGTTGTTCTTATTATATATTAATGACTTGCCATTCTATATTCATGAAGAGGCAAAGTTAGTTCTCTTTGCTGATGATACGAGTATAGTAATCACACCTGAGAAACAAGAATTAACTGATGAAATTGTCAATACTGTCTTTCATAAAATTACTAAGTGGTTCCTTGTAAACGGACTCTCACTGAATATACAGTTCCGTACAGTGAATGGTATGACGCCATTAATAAATATAGACCTTAATCAGAAGCATATAGCTAAGGTAGAATATTCCAAATTTTTAGGTATGTCCATTGATGAGAGATTAAATTGGAAGAAACACATTGATGATCTGCTAAAACGTTTGAGTTCAGCTACTTATGCAATAAGGGTCATTGCAAATTTTGGTGATAAACATCTTAGTAAATTAGCTTACTACGCCTATTTTCACTCATTGCTTTCATATGGCATCATATTTTGGGGTAATTCATCACTGAGGAATAAAGTATTTATTGCACAGAAGCGTGTAATCAGAATAATAGCTGGAGTCCACCCAAGATCATCCTGCAGACATTTATTTAAGGATCTAGGGATATTCACAGTAGCTTCTCAGTATATATACTCTCTTATGAAATTTGTTATTAACAACCAAACCCAATTCAAAAGTAATAGCAGGGTGCATAACTACAATACTAGGAGAAAGGACGATCTTCACTATTCAAGATTAAATCTAACTTTGGCACAGAAAGGGGTGAATTATACTGGCACTAAAGTCTTTGGTCACTTACCAAATAGTATCAAAAGTCTGACAGATAACCAACAAGTATTTAAGAAGAAATTAAAAGAATTTCTGAATGACAACTCCTTCTACTCCATAGAGGAACTTTTAGAGATAAATTAAGAAAAAAAATATATAAAAAAAATAAAAAAAATAAAAAACACAAAAAATAAAGTTGTTATATTAACTTAAGTATGTTGTTAAATTAACCTAATTATGTCATGTATTGGAAAATTTGACTCGTTCCACATCATTACGAAATATCGTATTCATGATCCATGGAACTAGTATTAATCTAATCTAATCTAATCTAATCTAATCCTTATAACTGCCGTTAAACGCAGCCAGCAATGGCGCTTATGCGACGGTGTGCAGTCCGCAGAGAAAGTCGCATTCCTCGAAACCGATTCATATTCGGTGGGTAGAAAAGACCTGAGGCGTTATTGATGAACTCACCGTCAGCAAACTGCCCTCCATCTTAAAATTTTAGAAAGCATTCTTTCGCTGTAGATTTAACAGCGATCGGTATTGAATATTCAAATTCAGTAAAGCAGTCTCGATCGCAACAGATGTTTATTATAGGTGTCCCAGTTTCGGTCTATGATTTAGACCATCTTCAGGCTGTAAGCACTACAATACAATAACGATACATATTCAGAGGCATTTCTATACAGAGATATGGTAACATGGCGAAAAACATCTAAAATAAAAGCTACTATAATAACAAAATAAGACGCTATACCCAAGATGACGGACGGACCGAAATCTGTAAGGATGCGCGCGTCACCCGCCGAATAACGCGGCAATTACCCGAGAATATACACTGTAAGATCCATCCATCGCGTACGGCACTAAATCATTGACAACCAATTATCTACTCATTACCTGAGTATAGTTGGAATTTAGAAGAAAAATTAATACCAAAATACATACATAATGGCTCACAACAAATTCGATGACAATCTGTTTAAATTAAGGAAACTCAACAACAGACATGATGTGAACAGTTTTCTGAGTAGACGGCCCTCTACGGGCATCTGTACGAACTCGTTGAAAGTAGTCGTAGCAGAGACGGTTGTGTTAGTTACCATAGCAGTGACCCGCCGGTGTCGACATCCACCAGAGCCGGAACGCTGAGGAGGCGGCTGTCCGACGGCTTGGAAGTGGATCGCCGTGTTTCAGCTCTGACAGACGACAGCTGTGGAAACTGACTGCCACAGTCCGGCCTCAAGTGGACACAAGAAATAACTGAGGCAATGAATCGCAAGTACTGCGCGCTACTGTCAAAGAATCTGGTTATAGAACATGAACAAGCGCTGGCTTCAAAATCTGTACGTGCTATCTAGTATTAGACAAAATGTTTCCTATGATGTAATAATACAACGACTTTATAAATACATTTTGTGTGAAATATCATAAAAGTAAGGTCTTCCAGGTATGAAAGCATTACCACGTTTACTAGCGACAGAAAATGGTGTAATAAAAGCAGCACATTTAGTATATCTAAAATACACTCATTTACGTAAGTACAAGAATAAATTACTGCTAAAGAGAACAGTTTGTCACATCATTATTATTTTTATTAAAATCTTAAAATATTTGCTTGAAAGAAAGCGAAATTAAGAGGCAATCAATGGGCATAACTATGGTACGAAAATACACTGCTGGCCACCGTAAATGCAACACCAAGAAAGACTAGAGGTAGCACAACAAAATTTATTTTGTAGCTAACATGTTGACCAAGTATCAAATGGTTACGTTTACAGACGCCTGTGACATGTGGTTCCTGCCAGAATCAGTAGCCAGAGTAGCCGCCATTGTTGGAGATCACCGCTGCCACACGTCTCGGCATTGAGTCAAAGAGACGTCCTGGGGTACAGCAGCCCAAGCAGCTTCCACACGTTGCCAAAGATCATCTGGTGTGGCAGCTGGGGATGTAATCTGGGTCACTCGTTGAGCAACCATGGACCACATTTTTTCTATCGGCGAAAGATCCGGAGAGCTAGCCGGCCAGGGAAGCACTTCAATCTGGTTATTGACGAAGAACCTTTGGACAATGCGTGCCACGTGTGGTCGCGCATTATCCTGTTGAAATATGGCTGCGGCCGAGCCCTGAAGGTAAGGAAGGACAACTGGCTCCAGCACCTCGGATATGTAGCGCCGGCTATTTAAAGTACCGGCAATGCGTACTAGAGGCGTGCGAGAGTAATATCCAATACCGCCCCATACCATAATACCCGGTGCAAGACCAGTGTGGCGGTGCATAATGCAGCTGTCCAGCATCCTCTCTCTACGGTGTCTCCACACTCGAATCCGACCATCGTGGTGCTGCAGACAGAAGCGTGCCTCGTCAGTAAAGACCGTCATTCCATTCTGCCGTCCACATCCGTCTGTCATCACACCATTGGGGACGGAGACGTCTGTGGTTCTGCGTCAGTGGTAGACGAAGCAATGGACGTCTTGCGGACAGACCACTCTGCTGTAAATGGCGTCGAATGGTACGCGTAGACACTGCATGATGCGTTACAGACCCAATGTGCTGTGCTATGGTTCGGGATGTCACTGAGCGATCCGTCACTGCCATGCGCACAATTTGCCTATCAGCACGTGCAGTGGTGCACCGAGGTGAATGCGATCGACCACGTCAGTCCGTCGTACCCGCCTGCATCCAACGGTCACATATCCGCATTACAGTTGTTTGGTTTCGTCCAACACGACTAGCGATTTCTCTGTATGATAATCCACAATCTCGGTAAGCCACTATCCTTCCTCTGTCGAACTCGGATACTTGATCAAACGATGTTCGCTGTTGTCTACGAGGCATAACTGATCGTCTTGTGAAACAACCACAAGGTAAACACACGTGCCGAACGTACACTCGTTGAAATCGCCAAGCCTTAAATGCTATGAGGTGGCGCCACAGGCGCGCGTGATGTGTGTCTGCGCTGAAATTCTAATCAGTTGCATATCTCATCGCTGCAAACCCATGTTGTAAATTTCACTTGATTCGGATGCTTCCTTCAGGGTGTTGCATTTACGGTGGCCAGCAGTGTACGTAAGGGGATACGATTCGTAACTAGTGTTACTCGTTCCAGCAGTAAGTGATAATGAATGGAGCTCTTGAGTTTTATATAAAAGTGTAAAGAGCAAACTTCAACAGTCTTACAGTAAATCATAAAATAGCTCAAAGAAGTATAATTCCCTAGGCCGGCCGGAAGAAACTCACCGTTGTGATAATGCAGTGTCTGTGTTGTTCAGAAGTAAGATGCAATGTTCCCTCGGTCATGCAAACATGCCCGAAGGAACAGTCACTGCGGCGACTGCAGCCGATATGAAATCTATCCGTAGTTGCCAATATCGACAACCATCAGCTGTATAATGGAATGACGGCAGTGAAAATTTCTGCCGAACTCGAACCCGGATTTCTCGCTTATCGCGAGCGGTCGCCTTACCTCTTTTTTTTTTTTTTTTTCGTTGCATTTGGTCGGGGCGGACGTCCTATGACACCTGTTCAAGTTCATCGTTGATCCGTTCACTCAGTTTTTTTTATCACAGAGGGCAGTTAACCCTCTAACCGAACACGTGGAGCTATCGTGCCGGCTACCATTAGGCTATCCGAGCTCGCTTCACGACCAGCCCCAAACTTCCATATGTCGTCAACCATGTGCCTACAACGTACACTCGTAAATCAAATACGTTCATACTGTACAGGGGAGACATTTTAATTTTGGATCGCTTGAACTGGGTCGGCGGATCAATACGCTCGCGATAAACGGGAGATGTGTATTCGAGTTACGGTCCGGCACAAATTTTCAGTGCCGTCATTCCATAACAGACAGACATGATGGTTGTCCGTATTCGCATCTCGAATATATTTCATGTACTTCGCGTTGTGGTTTAAGGAACATGCAGCAGGTGTTTCTAGCAACAAATCACTATTCTGTCAACATTTGACACAGAATAAGCATGCAGAGAATTCTTCACAATGCACGTAAGGGATTACTACTTAACAGCTTTGAGAAGATGGAAATATATGCACATTTGGAAAATAAACCTCTATCATTCTTGAATGAAGAGATTGATTAAAATCTACTTCTTTGAACTATTTTACGATTTACTGCAACACTGATGAAGTCTGCTCCGTACACTTTGATACAAAAATCAAGAGCTCCATGTATTATCACTTACCACTGGGGCGAACAATACCAGTTAAGTATCGTATCAACTTACGTATTATCGTATCATAGATTTACCCATGGATGGCCCCTTGATTTTGTTTCCTTTCAACCAAATAATTTAGGATCTTAATAATTTTAATACAAAACATGGGAAACTGTTCTCTTCAACAGTCATTTATTCTTTTACTTATGTAAATGACGCAGATTTTACTTATACTAAATGTACTGCTTTTATTACATGATTTTCTGTCGCCAGTAAACGCGGTAATGCTTTCATACTTTGTGTTGTTCATTTTAAAACATCTGGACGGCCTTACTTTTATGATAATTCACACAAAATTTATTTATATGGCCAAAGAGTTCACACATATGCCCATAGAGGGCACTCTGCACAAAAAGCTGTTCAAATTATGTCTGTTATTGCGTTTCGTTATTTTAAATAGATTGCACAGGATTTGCTGCGCGCTGTTATGTATGTAGTCTTTGTATATATTTTCGTACCAAATTTTCTTCCTAATTCCAGCTATACCATTTACTGTAACGCATCTCATATAATGAGTACATGGTTGATTGCTTGTGCTATAATGCCGTGCGCGATAGTCAGAGCTTACAGTAGATATTGTCGAGTAATGCTGCCTTATTCTTCCGGATCTTGCTCCGTCTACCGGTCTTATTTTGTTATTATTGTAGCTTTTCCATTACAGTGATCGCTGACCATCAACTACGGTAACTAAAGCCGTTATTAGACTGCCACAAATTAAGAGCTGTCGCCGTGCCTCTGTGCCTGCCCCAGTGTATGCTTGCACGCGAGCAGCATTCACGTGCACCGCCAGGACTAACGAGACGCGTGCAACGTTTGCTTGCCCTTCTGTTCGTAAAAAAAGAAGAAGCAGCAAACTGAAGGAAGTATACATCCATTCGGATATGGATAAATGTGTTATCAGGTAGACAATTCTACGATGCTATGAATAAAGAAGCACCAACTTCGCGAAAACTTCACAGTTTTTGTCAAATGAAACTATATGTTTCGAGAATCTTTTGAAGCCTCAAGCATGTATGATATATCTCTGCAGACTGAAGGGACGAGTAAAAATTTGTACCAAGGCTGAGATTTGAATCCAGGTCTCGTGCTCACTAGCCAGACGCGCCAACCACTACGCCAAGCTGACACAGTAGCTTTGCGGACATGTCCAGACTGCCCCTGCACGCCTTCGTCCTCAATCCAAACTCCCTTTCACGCTTCAGCCAGCTTGGTCTTCCCCTATACTCGAATGCATTGCAGACGTTCTCTAACTCTATTCGTTCGATGCTGGAGTGCTATTCCAATACGAGAAACTCTCCAATGCTGTTCACGTTTAGACGCAGTAGCAATTTTGAAGTTGGCTGAGGTGTGAAAGGGAATTTGGATTGAGGAGGGAGGCGTGCAAGGGGCAGTCTGCACAGGTCCGCAAAGCCACTCTGTCCGGTTGCCGTAGTGGTTAGCGCATGTGCTAGGTGAGCAGGAGACCTGCGTTCGAATCCAAATAAATCCACAAGAATAAAATGATCAACAAATAAAATATAATAAAGTATTGTACCCTTTCCTTTCTCCTTTTATTTTTTAATAAAATGTTCAGAGGCATATTTAATTTTTGTTCGTGGGATGAACCTGAAGTGGTGGCGAACGGCCGTCCTAGTTAGCTTTAGGATGAAAGTGCCGGTGGCACTAGCTTTGTTTTTGTTTTTAGGCTAGATAGGGTTTTGGGGGTAGTATGGGTGATAGGGGCCAACGCCTGAAGTGGAAGAGGTAATTTTCTTTCTTTCTTTCTTTATATATAAACAGAAATAACAAAAAAGAAAAAACAAAAAAGAAAAATACATAAAAAACAAAAAAGGTAAAAAAATAAAATAAGGAAAAAAAGAAAAAAGTGGAAAATAAAAAAGCGGTCTAAAAAAAGAATAAATGCAGGGCCTCGTACAAATTTTTATCCGTTGCTTCAGTCTGCTTATATACTTCACAGCATTTGTTGCACAGAACTACACTATAAGGCTTACGATGAAATGCGGAGAAAAATTGTGCTGTCTATGGGATTTGGTTTCAGAGGATGCCAAAATAATCGAGTCGTCAATCGAAATAACACGACCTACTTTCAAAAAAACATTCTACTTTTGATGTAGGTTGATTCTTACAAAGAAGAAGACAGCAACCAGCCACAATTGATACTGCTAGAGGTAAAGGTGGATAAATGAGCCCCCACTCTGGTTTTTTTATATAACACCTTTTATTTTTAGTATAATCACCTGAAATTAACATAAAACATTTCTCTAGTATGTCCTGCAATAGTTACGACATGTTTTGGTCCAACTTTTTAATATTTAAAACAAAATTTTATTTTTTTCCTGATACTCTGCATTTTGTTGCGTCAAGAATTTGTGCTGGTAATATGGACCATAAGGTAGTTTGAAATAAAAAGAAACAAAAATTTGAAAAAAATAATTTTATTTAATTTTTTTGTATAATGAAAGAAAGATTCACTCTGAACATTGTTAATTAGTCTACTGGTGGGATGATTTTCACAGCCTACGCCTAGCGTATTTACAATAGTCACACACATAAGCATCTTTTTCGCATGCAGCTCATTCGTTGTGAGCTCACCTCTCACAGGCTATACACTGGACCCAAGGTTCACCTTTTGTGTCCTTTGAAACAATCCCTTCACAAAATAGTCATACAGCGTCGTCAACATCAGGGACAGAAACACCAACATTTTATTTCTTGTGCAAAGCTGGTAGGCCATGCGCCTGACGTCATTTCTGGTAAGGCCGTAGAATTTGGATTCCATAATGAGAAGATATTTAACCAGTTCGTCCTCAAGTCCCTGCCGTAAAACCGGTGGAAAGCCTTTGGAGCGTAGAACGAGGGACATAGTACACTTTAACCGCTTTTTTCAACCCCATTTTTTTCTCTTTAATAGCTACAATAGCATTTGCCATATTTGCTTTTTCCCACGATTGCCGTTTCGATTTTTTTGGGGGTACAAGATGTGTTCGAGGCATCTGAAACATAAAGAGTAGCAATATTTGTAAATGGTCCGATAAAATCTGATTGATTTTACGGGGCCCATAATACCAGCAGCAAAAGGGGCCCGTATATCCACCCTCGCCATCTTGAGAAAAACGATTTTGCCTACGGTTAGTTTGGTTCGCAACCGACGTTAATTAACGTAAAACGGTATCCCAACAGCAAGCCAAATACGTACCTTACCTTAGTTTTACTAATAACATGTTAGAAATTTGAGTTTTATTCAAGTAAACACTAACCTTTCAAACTCACAAACCATGACAGCTACTACGTCTGCGCACTGTACAGTGAAGTTTGGCAACTAGTTTTAGTAGTTAATGTGCTCTCCGCTAGAATTCGTGGCCTGTACTCCCAAATATGTAGGGTGTCCATAATACCAGCAGGGGCCCATTTTTCCACCTTTGCCTCTATTTATTTAAGTAAATAGCACCGTAACCGGTTACGAACTGACAAGTTCATCATCAGACGGCTGTTCACATGATTTGCAAGATACGCTTTACATAATCGTCAGCTCCCGATTTTTATTCTTCCACTGTTGCGAAATATTCTTGGTGTGTTGGTGCTCTACGGTAGAAAACAGTGTTAGAAGCGCCCTATGTTAACATAACTAACCTCCAAATGATGAAATACAGAGTAAATAAATATGTTAGGTTAAGTGGTTATCGTACTTACATCAAAAATTCCGCGCGATTTGGTTGCGAAGTTGCAGTATTGTATTTTTCAAATATTCCAAAATATATGCGGCACTTGTATAATTTGCAGCACATGTATAAGTTAGAAACCGGTTACGGCGCTATTTACTTAAATAAATAGCAGTATTAATAGTGGCTGGTTGCTGTCGTCTTCTTTGTAAGAATCAACCTATATTAATTATACACAGCCACGGTGTCAGTATGTCAGTTTTAGACAAAATAGCATACTACTTTTGGTTTTTACGAAAAAATGATGCATCAGTGGTTTGTTTGGTTACAGAACTCTGCGCAGTGCTATTGTGGAAGGAGTATTGTCAAGCAGAACTCCCAACCAGTGATTGTAGCACCATGCTGGACACAGCTCTTCCCCAGACAAGTGTGTTGGGAACCATGTTCTTCATATTGTATGTAAACGATCTGACAGACAATGTTAATTGAAACCTCAGACTTTTCGCAGATTATACGGTTATCTATAATGAAGTACTGTCTGAAAGAAGCTACATAAATATTCAGACATATCGTGATCAAAATGGTGCAAAACACTGGAAACTTGTCTAAATGTACAGAAATGGAAAATAACACACTTCACTAAAGGAAAAAAAAGTATCATATGAGTACAACATCACTGAATCAAAACTGGCATCAAAATCATATAAAATACTTGGATGCAACAAATTGTTGGTTTATGAAATGGAAGAGACAAGACAAGTGTGAGAGTTTAGTTCATTGGTATAATACTGGTAAAATGTAGACTACTTGCAAATCACTTCTGCTTCCCACCTTAGAATAACGCTTAAGTCCATGGAACCCATAACAGATAGAGCTAACAGGGGACACTGAACACACACAAAGAAAGGTGGCACGATTGGCCTCATGTTTATTTTATCACGAGACAGCGCCACGGAAATGTTGAGCATCCGCAATTGGTAGACATAAATCATCCCACGAAAGCGTACTTATAAAATTTCAAGAACCAGCATTAAGTGAAGAAAGCAGAGATATTGTAAATATCGTTTCCATAGAGACTGTATAGACAAAAATACTCTAATTAAAACGTAACAAAGGCATTTAAGCAGTCATTCTTCTCGCGCTCCATACACCGTTGGAACGGGGGAAACACTAACATGTGGAACCATGCAAAGTACCCTCTGGCGTCCATTTCTCATTGGTTTGGAGAGTACGATTGTAGATATACACTGCATGACATAACAAGTAGCCAGAAGAGGAGATAATGAAACGAAACTTCGCTGGTTGGGAGGATGTGTGATGTTATCCTAGTGATTGCAAAAAAGTGTCAAATTTATGAAGAACTTGGCAGTATGAGCCCACTTACCAGTATGACGTTGCGCCCCTTCTGGCCTGGATTCATGCACTGATCCGGTTGGGAAGGGTACCACAAAGACGTTGTGTCTGCTCCTGAGGCAAGATAACCCACAGCTGTTGTAAGTGGTTCTTGATATCTTGAATACAAGCACTGGGATGCAGTTGACGTCCAAGCTGGCCCCGCACGTAAGCTGGGGATCTTGCTGGCCACGGGAGTACCTCAGCATAATGCAGACGGTTCAGAGAAACACCTGACATGTGAGGACGAGCACTGTCCTGTTGAAAAATGGTACCACGGTACTGTCGCATGAGAGATAACATGTGACGGCTCAGGATGTCCCTGATGAACTATTGTGCTTTCAGAGTTCTCTCAACCACTCCCAGCCGTGACCGAAGTGCTAACTGATGGCTCCACATAGTATGACGCCAGGGTTATCACCACAATGCCTTTCAAAAACATTGGAAGAATGGAACCTCTCGCCAGGTCGCCGCCATACTAGCCAACGATGGTCATCCGGGATAGTGCAGAACAACAATTCATGCTGATCGCAATGTGACACCATTCATCAGCAGCCCATGCTTCCCGGTCACGACACTGATCCAAATGAAGCTTTCTTTTGTGGTGTTAATGGCAGCCTACGAATGGGATAGTAATTTCCTGGTCTGGCAACTGCTTGTCTCCAACCAAAGGTGCGGAATGGTATACAGCGTTGCAGGGAGTTCATTATGTGTTCTTGGACGGCAGATGCAGATGTCAAACTGTTACAGTGTGCTTGGTGAACAATGTGACGATCCTCGCTAGTTGTGGTCAGACTTGGTCGACGGAATCTTTGACGACCAGTGTGCCTGCCCTCGCATTCCTGCACTGCCCAACATCGAGCGACTGTCATACTCGAATGCCCGCAAATTTCGGTATTATACGATTCGACCAGGCGGCTAAATGAAGACCCCACTGTGAGGCCCCCTTTCAGACGCTGTCAGGAGCTGCTTACATTATCGCAAACGATTACACGGCATCTCCGTGTCCTCAGATCAGTCAATATCTGGCGCAATCTGTCGCTGACTGATGGACTTTTGTCCCTGGTCCGAGATTTTTGAAGTTTGAGCAAATAAATGCCGATCTTCCTTTTTCTGACTGGTTGGTGTTGCTGGTGACCTCTCTTCGATGAAATGTCCTAATGGTTAACTGAAATGGATAAAAACGTGAACTGCAACAGGCTAGCGGTTATCAGAAGACTTGGACTTCTACGTCCTCCTCATCTTCCTGTTCATCTGTAATAGGATATACATTTCCTCTGCGGTTGACTTCATTCTTTCCGACTGGTCTTCCTCCTTTATCCACTGGTCCTAAACTTCGATAACATGTATCCAATACTTAGGAATGAATACAGATTGGGCGTTGATGCAATCCTTCTTCGAGACGACGTCGTGCATGAGTCCTTGCGACCCAGGGAAATCACGCGACTTGTGGGGAAGGGGAGGTTTGTGATTATTAGGAGGGGTGAAGGGATACGAATTATCAAGGTGAGGATAAGTCTCGACACGAAGGGATTCGGAAACCTTCAGCACCGCCTGTGCGCTGTGCTGTGCTTGTCAGAGAGTGGCAAGCAGACGTCTGGCTCCTCCACCGATGCAGCCTTTCCCTAGGAGGCTGCTGTGGTAGGCGTCTCTTCGCTTTCCTGTGTCTGCTGCGTGACATCCCCTTCGGAAAGGTGAGTAGACGTCTTTAGCTCCATGGGCGCCTCCTCGGCTCCCTGCTGTTTTGCAGGGGCCGGGGGAGCGTCCGTCTGTGTGGCGGCGCACGCCACGGCAGAGGCAGACGTTCCCGCTTCCGCCGCCCTCAGCTCTAACTTCACAGCTGCAAATGGCGGCGGACGTCTTCGACCTCCGCTCTCAGTGTCGCCCGTTCCGCCTCCATGACAGCTTTGACAGCTGCCAATGCATTACCGGAAGCTGGAAGCAATTTGGCTTGCATGCATTCTTCTTCGTGGCGCCGCGGACCGGTTCTCCTCCTTGGATAAGATGGCGGGGGGGGGGGGGGGTGGCAGTGCTACCGCTGCTTCTTGCTCCGTGCCTCCTGATGCCACTACTTTGTTGTGTTTCTTCGTTCGGCGGCTCCAGCTCTTGATCTGCGTAGAATGGCTGCAAGAGCGCCACCGCAATTATTGACGCACATGGCAGCGACATCTCGTGGTTTGTCACATACGATACCTGTGCTCATGCAGTTTCGCACACTTCAAACAGGCGACTGTACCACTGCAGAACTTGGCGACGTGTCCGAACTTCTGGTAGCGGTAGCATTGCTCTTTCTTCGCCTTCCTCTTCTTGCCGTCGTGATCGTTCCCGCGCAGCTTGAGCAACAATGCGACCTGCAGCGTAATAATCAAAGTCTGTTTTTTTTTTCTTTATTGTCATTTTACACCTTTCACAAGATGGGCTGGCAGCGGAAACTTTACGCCGCTCTTCAGCCACAGGCAGTACAAAGAGAGAAAAACAATGAAGACACAGAAATAACATACCAGTGGACAAAAAACAGTAGACACAATAATTAAAAAAAAAACGAAGCCGTTCACATGCGAAGAAAAACAAAGAAACTGTCAGCACTGTACACGAACACTGATGATTGAGATGACACACGTGAACGATGGAGCGTGGGCGGCAAAAACACTGAAGCACAAACACGACGGCACACACACAAAACCGATGGCGATGATCTCCGGCGGGTTAATGTTCACGTGACGTGTGCGAGTCCGGGGAGCAGACAAAAAGGGAAAAAGGTAGGGGAGGAGGGAGAAGGGAGAGAGGAGACACCAGTGGCGGAGGAGATGGGGGGAGGAAAGAAGGTATGGAGGGGTAGGGGAAGCCCGGGGGGAGGAAGGGAGAAGGGAGAGAGGGTGCCGTAAGAAAAAACACAGGAAATGGAAGAGGAGGATCAAAGTTGATAGGAGGGGTAGATGGAGGGGATGAGGGCATCATCAGGGAGGGGGAGCTGGTGGAAGCCACCTTGGGAGAGGGTATGGAGAGTGGAGAGCAGGTGGGACTTGGGAATACTGGTGCAGCAGCGGACGGGGGTGGGAGAGGATGGGAGAGACAAGCGGGTGAGGGGAATCAAGCATTCGAGGAAAAGGAGGAGGTGTGGGAACGGAATAAGGTTGTACAGGATCCTCGTGGGGGAGGGGAGACGGATGCGTTAGGCGAGGCAGAGAGCATGGCGTTCTAGGATTTGAAGGGATTTGTAAAAGGTAGGAGGGGCGGAGATCCAGGGAGGGTGGGCGTAGCAGAGGATAGGGCAGATGGGGGACTTATATGTGTGGAGGATGGTGGAGGGGTCAAGACCCCATGTGCGGCCAGACAACGTCTGGCGTTGTTCACGCCTTTTATGTACCCTACCAGGCCTAGTGACAACAGTAAACGAACAGAACACTAACGCATTCTGGTGGCCATTCTATCTGTCACAAAAAATTGCAACTCGAATCATTTACAGTCTCACCGATGGTGTACACGTGTACAAAATTACAGTGACATCCGACCGTCTTTTGTGGACTCTTTTTTGGCTGGGAGTGTAGGTACTGTGCAGCCTGTGGCAGTGCTCCATTTGAAAGTGTACACTGCTGACTGCTGCGACATCCCCTTCCTCTTCCTCAGGCGTAAAGACGACGGTGCTGTAGGTCTTCATTTTGCTACAAATTAGTTACAGTATACTAACATAAGAACACACGCTGTTATCATAGGAGATTTCATTATAGTGTACTATTATAACGCAGAATGATAATATGCTGAGCCCAGAATAGAAGCACGGTGAATCAAAAACTGTATTTACGGATATGAAACGACCTGTTACAGTAGCCAGGCAGCAGATTAAACGTCAATACCAGTAAATAAATTAAATATAAATGAGATAATAAATGATTCAGATGGCTCTGAGCACTATGGGACTCAACATCTGAGGTCATCAGTACCCTAGATCTAAGAACTACTTAAACCTAACTAACCTAAGGACATCATACATATCCATGCTGGAGGCAGGATTCGAACCTGCGACCGTAGTGGTCTCGCGGTTCCAGACTGAAGCGCGTAGAACCCCTCGGCAACACCGGCCGGCTAAATGAGATAATAAATAAGTTATGTTCGTAAATAGGTAAGTTGTTTTACTATTCAAAGCGTGTAGTTTGTCGGGCATTTTGGTGCAGTTTGAGTGCAGACGACGGGGCGTTACTCTGCCTCGAGTGGCGGACACCAGGGAGGGAGGGCGGGCCGGCGCAGTGGCCGCTGCCCCCGTAACAGCCCGCCGGGCCGCCCCTGGCACGCCAGTCGGCGACCCGCCGCTGTCCCAGCCACGTGTCCCACGCCCGCACACGGACACCCACCCACTGCCAGCCACAGAGGCACCACCGCAGGTCAGTCTCGGGCGCACACCGTACAAGCACCTGCCTCTGCTAGTCCTGCGACAGCCAGTACCTGTTACACCTCCTACATCTTTCCACACTCTTACCGTTGTTTACATATTTACAAACATTTTTCACTCTTTATGGAAAGCTATTTGTAACTAAAGTAATCAGTGAAAAACCACAACGCTTCAAGTAGCCAATTCAGTACTTACCTTACAGGCTCCTGCATGTATTTTGGAAAAAACCGACATTTTGTCAATGGAGTGAGTGATTGATTATTTTGTAAATTTGGCGCGAGGGATTAGCCGAGCGGTCTGAGGCGCTGCAGTCATGGACTGTGCGGCTGGCCCCGGGCATGGGTGTGTGTTTTTGTCCTTAGGATCATTTAGGTTAAGTAGAGTGCAAGCTTAAGGACTGATGACCTTAGCAGTTAAGTCACATAAGATTTCACACACATTTGAACATTTTTTGTAAATTTTGTTTGTTTGTTTATAGACGCAATCACTTTCTTATGACACAGTCATAACAGGTTTCGGCCATACAATAACCATTTTCAGATTCTAAAACAATACAAAAGAAAATTTATATTAAAACCTAAAAATAAGTGCAATATTTAACCAGGCTTATTAGTAATCTACTGAAGTTATGCGGACTACATGTAGTTCACACCTAAAGGCGGCATTCACTGAACACAGATTCATGCGTTGTCAAACTAGCTATAAAAAGGAAAATCCCGGTCTTATATAGATATAAAAATTTGTTAGATTTTGCTTCCCCTCTTTGTGCTACATGCGCCACTCCTCTATAAGATGGTCTTTGCTTTTCAAAAGCCTAAAATATGACAAATTTACTATTAATATTTAGGTCAAATGTATATAAAATTTAAAATTACGGGACAGATCGTTAAATCAGTGAAATAAAATTTCAGTACAAAGAGAAAACATTGCTATACATGAAAATAGAATGTCTGCAAATCTGTCAGAAGTTGTTCAAGTAGAATTGCTTTCTATTCAGTCGACACGGATATCTCTCATGTTAGGGAAGTAGCGTTTTGAGCTTTTGAAATACCTTTGTTTGTCCACCAAGTAATGGGCTAAATGCAAAGCGCTCTGTTGTCTGGGTCAGTAAAAATATTGTTCCGTTTCTCTGTCTATAGGGATTTATATATTGTGTACTATACAGCTTCACGGATTTCCAGTAGCTTCAATTTGGAAGTGTCGCCGGCCGGTGTGGCCGATCGGTTCTAGGCACTTCAGTCTGGAACCGCGCGACCGCTACAGTCGCAGGTTCGAATCCTGCCTCGGGCATGGATGTGTGTGTGTGTGTGTGTGTGTGTGTGTGTGTGTGTGTGTGTGTGTGTGTGTGTGTGTGTGATGTCCTTAGGTTAGTTAGGTTTAAGTAGTTCTAAGTTAAGTCCCATGGTGCTCAGATCCATTCGAGAAGAATATTTCATCATCAGGGACCAGGAAGAGCGATTTTTCCTGAAATATTGCAAACACACCACAAAGTGAAAAGATTGGAAACGTGATAAGCGCTTAGAAAACTTGAGTTTCTCCCGGCGAATAAAATGTTCAAACTACTTACGCTAATGCAGGCGGGTGACGCCGATATTTCGACAGGTGAGCATCCCGTCATGTGTGTGTGTGTGTGTGTGTGTGTGTGTGTCTTTCTGCATATGCTGTATTATGGTTCGTGGTCCGTGAAGTACTGCCAACCGAGATTTTAAATTTCCTTGCACAGCACTCTCGCGTCGCATTTGTGCCCTGAAAATGACAGCGTATACACCCTTCGTAATTCTTTTTCGGTGACTTCTGAAATACTTCAGAGTTTGAAACGGCGAACAACGTTACCGAGCCTGTTTACAATAGGCGTGTGACATGCCAGATGTACAGAGCTGCGAAGAAGCAATGCCCGCTCTGACACGAGGAAGGCTTCTACGACTCAGCCAAAAACAATGAGGCGTAGTCTTGTTGGAATGCATCATGCAGGAAGATACCGGATGAGGGGTATTTGATGCTTTCCGTTAGTCGTAATTACGTCTCCCACTCCATTCCTTTCCCCGATCCCTCGAATTGTTTTCCAGTCTCTTGTAGTAATTCACATGGTTCGAATGGCTCTAAACAGTATGGGACTTAACATCTGAGGTCATCAGTCCCCTAGATTTAGTACCACTTAAACCTAACTAACCTAAGGATATCACACACATCCATGCCCGACGCAGGATTCGAATCTGCGACCGTAGCAGCAGCGGTGTTCCGGACTGAAGCGCCTAGAACCGCTCGGCCACAGCGGCCGGCTCTCTCGTAGCAATTCCCAACCTCCAACTCTCCAATACCCGTGGGGAACACTGGGATTTTGAGTGGTCTTCGCATTGAAAGTCTGTGTTCACTGTCCTAAGTTAAAACTGTAAATAAATACCAACTATCTGCTTCACATGCATTGAAAGCTTAGTTGTGAAAAGTCTCTTCATTTCACCGAAAGCACTCAAGAGCGTATTTACTCTTCTGTTTATTTCTTTTGCTGTCCATCCAACCGTTATTTCAGTCATCATAAACTCATCAACTAGTTCCATGACGTAATTGTTAACTTGTAGAAGTGTAGCAGAGGGCTGGCCGGGGTGGCCGAGCGGTTCTAGGCGCTACAGTCTCGAACCGCGCGACCGCTACGGTCGCAGGTTCGAATTCTTCCTCCTGCATGGATGTGTATGATGTCCTTAGGTTAGTTAGGTTTAAGTGGTTGTAAGTTGTAGGGGACCGATGACCTCAGAAGTTGAGTTCCACAGTGCTCAGAGCCATTTGAACCACTTTTTTTGTAGCACAGGATTTGGGTGTAGTGGGTTTCGGTTGGGGGTTGTGCAGGAGTGGGCTGAATTTTACAAATTATTAAACGTAAAATATTCTTCTCGGAAGCACAGAAATAGTGGTAAACAGAACTTAATTTATAGCGCAATACAGTTCTTGAAAGCAGATCTCGATTAGAGATTAACAATGTAAAATACCTGTTACACAATTAAAACCAAATTCAAATAGACTTCGATCCAGCAGACTGAATCGGTTGAACGACAATAATGGTAGTAAAATTAGCTCTCGCATTTAACCACAGGACAATAAACTAGAAGACAGCTATCTGACCTAATTAAGGCAACTCATATTAGCACTCAACTAAATTTGGATGTACAACGACTCCCATCACCAACTTGTTACTGAAGGAAAGCTGCTGTCAGCCATATACGAGACTATCTACACAAATTTCAAAACCTACAAAACCGATCACTCTTTCAGGATACGATAACAAGATAATTTTGCAGTAAAATGATGTAAACAAAATTAACCACGTTCACAGCATAATATTAACAAGCTCACTTTCTGTACAATGGTACATACAGAATCAATCATGCTCACAGCGTAAAAATAATAAATCAGTATGGCTCTTGCTTTTACAGAAAACATCTGTACACCTAGTTCCGCAGGACCCGTGGATAGCTCCTTGTTATACCAGCTTGGAGAAGGCTTTCTGTTCGCGGCTCTCCACCAACATTTGGCACTCGTCCACCGCCTCCAACTGCTCCGAGTGCGGCCAGCAGATCGCATGAATGGCCATATTTACGATTTGCACGGCATCAGGAACAGCCCCTGCTGCCCGCAAGTAAACTTCAGGCGGCCGTCCTTTTCCGCCCCCGGAATGAAGTCTAGCGCACACTGTCGCTCGTAGTCCGAGGCCCGACTGCTCTTTGTGGGCCGTCCAGTAGTGAACCGAAGAGTTCGGCTTGAGAGTGTTAGTCAGCCCAAGACTCCAGATTCGGTGCTGATCAGCCCAAGACTCCCTGACCCTATTTTGTGCTGCACCCATCCAGGCTCGGAGCGGTGCCAGCAGCGTCGCAAGCGCCGCATACTATGAATTTCATAAGTTCACGGTAAATCAGTTTTTTCTAACCTTATAACCGCTTTTATGGAACATTGTCTATTGTGTCTTACCTACTGGTCTCATATAGGGTGCCCAGGAAGCCACCATCTCGGATCGCCAGACAATTCAAGAAAATCGCATTAATGGAGTTTATTACAGGAAGTTAAATTCATAATACCTAACTTTGCGTATTCACAACAGTGTGTCGCAAGCAAATGGGGTCATGCAAATAATCAAAGTCCTTCGGTGTATACAATTCATAAGTCACTGCTGTAGCGTTTGTATGATGGCTCGTCTTCCACGCCGCTGCAGCTAAGCGGCGCGGCGCTTATATTCTCTTCGTGTAGAGGCCGCTCCTGTTTTGATGTCATCCTAGAGAGGGGTTCGTCACCTGGCAAACGTCATCTCACAGCCCTCCCTGCTCTTCGGTTCTTGATCGTCGTGCAGACGCTTGTCGTTACGCCGGAACACTATCGAACTTGCTCTGTTAGGTTCCTCCACAAGTTTATGAAGTCTATCTGCACTAAAAAAATTTGCGTTCAGGTGTGAACCATGAACACAAATTCCCTATAAATTTTCCAAGTTAAAGGATCGGAAAACTTGCTGTAGGAGTGCTGGGATTAGTTTTGGCAAAATGGCACTTTCTGACTTCTGCTTCAGTTCTAAATTTCTCACTATCCCGATGAAGGATAATAGAATGTATAGCATTGATGCTTGTTTTATTCAGTATATTAATCAATATCGCCTCCCCCCATGTAACATGGACTTTGCCGTTGGTGGGGAGGCTTGCGTGCCTCAGCGATACAGATAGCCGTACCGTAGGTGCAACCACAACGGAGGGGTATCTGTTGAGAGGCCAGACAAACGTTTGGTTCCTGAAGAGGGGCAGCAGCCTTTTCAGTAGTTGTAAGGGCAACAGTCTGGATGATTGACTGATCTGGCCTTGTAACAATAACCAAAACGGCCTTGCTGTGCTGGTACTGCGAACGGCTGAAAGCAAGGAGAAACTACGACCGTAATTTTTCCAGAGGGCATGCAGCTATACTGTATGATAAAATGATGATGGCGTTCTCTTGGGTAAAATATTCCGGAGGTAAAATAGTCCCCTATTCGGATCTCCGGGCGGGGACTACTCAAGAGGATGTCGTTATCAGGAGAAAGAAAACTGACGTTCTACGGATCGGAGCGTGGAATGTCAAATCCCTTAATCGGGCATGTAGGTTAGAAAATTTGAAAAGGGAAATGGATAGGTTAAAGTTAGATATAGTGGGAATTAGTGAAGTTCGGTGGCAGGAGAAACAAGACTTCTGGTCAGGTGACTACAGGGTTATAAACACAAAATCAAATAGGGGTAATGAAGGAGTAGGTTTAATAATGAATAGGAAAATAGGAATGCGGGAAAGCTACTACAAAAAGCATAGTGAACGCATTATTGTGGTTCAAATGGCTCTGAGCACTATGGGACTCAACTGCTGTGGTCATCAGTCCCCTAGAACTTAGAACTAATTAAACCTAACTAACCTAAGGACATCACACACATCCATGCCCGAGGCAGGATTCGAACCTACGACCGTAGCAGCAGCGCGGCTCCGGACTGGAGCGCCTAGAACCGCACGACCACCGCGGACGGCCGCATTATTGTGGCCAAGATAGACACGAAGCCCACACCTACTACAGTAGTACAAGTTTATATGCCAACTAGCTCTGCAGATGATGAAGAAATTGATGAATTGTATGATGAGATAAAAGAAATTATGCAGGTAGTGAAGGGAGACGAAAATTTAATAGTGATGGGTGACTGGAATTCGAGAGTAGGAAAAGGGAGAGAAGGAAACATAGTAGGTGAATCTGGATTGGGGGGAAGAAATGAAAGAGGAAGCCGCCTTGTAGAATTTTGCACAGATTATAACTTAATCATAGCTAACACTTGGTTCAAGAATCATAAAAGAAGGTTATACACATGGAAGAATCCCGGAAATACTAGAAGATATCAGATATATTATATAATGGTAAGACAGAGATTTAGGAACCAGGTTTTAAATTGTAAGACATTGCCAGGGGCAGATGTGGACTCTGATCACAATCTGAAACTGCAAAAAGGTGGGAATTTAAGGAGATGGGACCTGGATAAACTGAAAGAACCAGAGGTTGTACAGCGTTTCAGGGAGGGCATTAGGGAACAATTCACAGGAATAGGGGAAAGAAATGCAGTAGAAGAAGAATGGGTAGCTTTGAGGGATGAAGTAGTGAAGGCAGCAGAGGATCAAGTAGGTAAAAAGACGAGGGCTAGTAGAAATCCTTGGGTGACAGAAGAAATATTGAATTTAATTGATGAAAGGAGAAAATATAAAAATGCAGTAAATGAAGCAGGCAAAAAGGAATACAAACGTCTCAAAAATGAGATCGACAGGAATTGCAAAATGGCTAAGCAGGGATGGCTAGAGGACAAATGTAAGGATGTGGAGGCTTATCTCACGAGGGGTAAGATAGATACTGCCTACAGGAAAATTAAAGAGACCTTTGGAGATAAGAGAATCACTTGTATGAACATCAAGAGCTCAGATGGAAACCCAGTTCTAACCAAAGAAGGGAAGGCGGAAAGGTGGAAGGAGTATATAGAGGGACTATACAAGGGCGATGTACTTGAGGACAATATTATGTAAATGGAAGAGGATGTAGATGAAGATGAAATGGGAAATACGATACTGCGTGAAGAGTTTGACAGAGCACTGAAAGACCTGAGTCGAAACAAGGCCCCGGGAGTAGACAACATTCCATTGGAACTACTGACGGCTTTGGGAGAGCTAGTCCTGACAAAACTCTACCATCTGGTGAGCAAGATGTATGAAACAGGCGAAATACCCTCAGACTTCAAGAAGAATATAATAATTCCAATCTCAAAGAAAGCAGGTGTTGACAGATGTGAAAATTACCGAACTATCAGTTCAATAAGTCACAGCTGCAAAATACTAACACGAATTCTTTACAGACGAATGGAAAAACTAGTAGAAGCCGACCTCGGGGAAGATCAGTTTGGATTCCGTAGAAACACTGGAACACGTGAGGCAATACTCACCTTACGACTAATCTTAGAAGAAAGATTAAGGAAAGGCAAACCTACGTTTCTAGCATTTGTAGACTTAGAGAAAGCTTTTGACAATGTTGACTGGAATACTCTCTTTCAAATTCTGAAGGTGGCAGGGGTAAAACACGGGAAGCGAAGGGCTATTTGCAATTTGTACAGAAACCAGATGGCAGTTATAAGAGTCGAGGGACACGAAAGGGATGCAGTGGTTGGGAAGGGAGTGAGACAGGGTTGTAGTCTCTCCCCGATGTTATTCAATCTGTATATTGGGCAAGCAGTGAAGGATACAAAAGAAAAATTCGTAGTAGGTATTAAAATCCATGGAGAAGAAATTAAAGCTTTAAGGTTCGCCGATGACATTGTAATTCTGTCAGAGACAGCAAAGGACTTGGTAGAGCAGTTGAACGGAATGGATAGTGTCTTGAAAGGAGGATATAAGATGAACATCAACAAAAGCAAAACGAGGATAATGGAATGTAGTCGAATGAAGTCGGGTGATGCTGAGGGAATTAGATTAGGAAATGAGACACTTAAAGCAGTAAATGAGTTTTGCTATTTGGGGAACAAAATAACTGATGATGGTCGAAGTAGAGAGGATATAAAATGTAGACTGGCAATGGCAAGGAACGCGTTTCTGAAGAAGAGAAATTTGTTAACATCAAGTATAGATTTAAGTGTCAGGAAGTCATTTCTGAAAGTATTTGTATGGAGTGCAGCCATGTATGGAAGGGCAACATGGACGATAAATAGTTTGGACAAGAAGAGAATAGAAGCTTTCGAAATGAGGTGCTACAGAAGAATGCTGAAGATTAGATGGATAGATCACATAACGAATGAGGAGGTATTGAATAGGATTGGGGAGAAGAGAAGTTTGTGGCACAACTTGACCAGAAGAAGGGATCGGTTGGTAGGACATGTTCTGAGGCATCAAGGGATCACCAATTTAGTATTGGAGGGCAGCGTGGAGGGTAAAGGTCGCAGAGGGAGACCAAGAGATGAATACACTAAGTAGATTCAGAAGGATGTAGGTTGCAGTAGGTACTGGGAGATGAAGAAGCTTGCACAGGATAGGGTAGCATGGAGAGCTGCATCAAACCAGTCTCAGGACTGAAGACCACAACAACAACAATCAATATCGCACCAACTCCTTGTTGCTTTAAGGCTGTTTGTACAGGTTTTATGAATCCCAGACACAAGGTAATTCATACTCAATGCTCCACGCCGTATTTTCTCCTACGGTTGCCATGGTTCATGGTGCTGCATGCACTTCTAAAGGAATGTTGTTCTTTGTCTGTTTAAAATACAGTGATTTTTCTTTATTGAGAATTTTTTGCTCTTCCTAGACGAGACTGGTAAGTGTGTCGGCATTTGTATGACTTGTGTGTCTTCTATCTCGCGAAATCGATAACAGTTATAGAATTATTCCAGTTTTCGGGAATTATCTTCCACTAGACATGTTCCGTAAATAACTTTGCAAGTTCCTTTTGTATTTTTTTCCTTCATTCACTTTTCTATTGACTCACCGCCTAGTGACGCTTTCTTTTCTTCGTACCTTGAATTGCTCTGCACTACGTCCACGCAGCTATAATTCCAGAATGATACTATTTCCTGTGTCCGCTGCGCGTGGTCTTGCGGTAGCGTTCTCGCTTCCCGAGCACGGGGTCCTGGGTTCGATTCCCGGCGGGGTCAGGGATTTTTCCTGCCTCGAAATGACTGTCGTCTTCATCATCGTCATTCATCCCCATTACGGTCGGAGGAAACCATCTCCACTAGGACCTTGCCTAGTGCAGCGGTGCGGGTCTCTCGCATCGTTCCCCTACGCTCCGTCACGGAGTGTGGGACTTCACCATCATCACTATTTCCTGTATTAACTATCCATGTTTCTGATTCATCACCTGAACTAAAATATTTATAAAACGTTTTGCACAATTCTTGTCCCGTCACAAGACGTCACGCAGTCGCCACACGTTAAAACCCGCACCATTGCCCGGCGTACGTGGTTGAGCAGCTCGGTGGCGGCGCTGCGAGACTGGGCGAAGTTTGCTTCAGGGTTATCTGACTGACTGTTACCGAAGCAGATCCTGTAGACAGCACAATAGCCTGTGTGAGTGTGTTATTAGGCAAGGCTCATCTCTTCTGTTGCAGGTCTGCAGATGTTATTAAATGGCGTGCGCTGCTGTATCTACTGACAAGGGAAACTCCCCGTCGCACCCCCTCACATTTAGGAGTAAGATGGCCCAGTGGATATATCGTCAGAAACTGAACGCGGATCAGGCATGCAAACACGAAGAAGGTGTACTGAACCGTGAAAATAGAAGCAAAATTGAAACAGTGAACGGTCCAAGCTCAAGAGGTGCAACATCGAGCGAATTTATACAGCCATGTCGCTGTGGTTATGTGGTCACTGTGTTGGACTGCAGAGGGGGAGATTCGTGGTCCAAGCTTCCTCGTGACCCATACGACGAGGGTCGTCCACAAATTAAGTTCCGTTTCTATTTCTATCCGGGGCAGCGCTACGATCTCAGTTCCGAGCATGCGCAGCAGTTACTCTGGCTCAAGGAGAAGACATGAACGCCATTTTCTGATCGCTACTGCCGATCTATGCTTTGCAGGCTTCTTAATAACGCTAGCAGTAATTGAAAATGCCGCTGCGTGTGAAATCAGATCTGTGATTCGTTTTCTAAATGCAAAGAAAGTTAAACCAAAGGGAATTCATCCGAAAATCTGCGAGGTTTACGGACAAAATGCTACGAGTGATTCAATTGTTAGAAGATGCGTCAGACTGTTAAGTGAAGGACGTGATAAAGTGCACGATGAAGAACGAAGTGGACGCCCGCCTGTGGTTACTGATAAACTGGTTCACACAATTGGAGAGAAGATTAAGCACAACGTAAGTTTATACTTAGTGCCTTTGCTATGGTAGTTCCGCAAATTGTTACTGAAAAACTGAAATTTCGAAAACTTTGCTCACGTTGGGTACCCTAAATCCTTACTGAACAACACAAAAAACAACGGATGGGCAGTGCACTTCAGTTTTTGACACGCTACAATGAAGAAGGCGATGGTTTTCTTTCTCGGGTAGTCACGGGGGATGAAACTAGGGTATGGTACGACACCCCTGAAACAAGACGTCAATCAGTGGAATGGAGGCACACTTCATCCCCAACGGAGGTTAAGCCTAGGCAAATCTTGGCACCTCGAAAAGTCATGTGCACCGTTTTTTGGGATGTAAAAGCCATTTTGCCGATTGATTTCTTACCACGAGGCCAAACAATCAATGCACATGGTTAATGCGAGACCATTAAGAAATTGCTCCGCGCAATACAGAACACGCGCCGAGGATTACTGTCAAAATATGTTGTTTTTCTCTACGATAATGCCCGAACTCTCACGGCGAATGTCACCAAAGAATTCTTACTGGAATTTCTCTGGGACGCAGTTGATCATTCTCCGTACAGCCCGGACCTCGCTCCTAGCGACTTTCATCTCTTCGTACACCTAAAATCTGTCCTTGGTGGTAAACACTTCAACGATGATGACGAGGTGAAAGAACACGTTACCACATGGTTGAATACACAGGCGGTAACCTTCTATGAATAAGGCATACAAAAATTTGTGCCACGCTGTGACAAGTGCCTACAAAATTTCGGAAGCTATGTAGAAAAATAGTTTAATAGTTGTAGATTTTTGTACAATAAATATTTTTTCTGTATCTATACACGTTTGTTTTATACAACCAAACGGAACCTACTTTGTGGGATACCTCATATTTTCACACAGTTATGAACTGTCCGTTCAGTCACTGACATGTCTATTCGCTGTTTTCAAATTTGTGCCTGTGTCGTGGTGTAACGTCCGTTTGCAACAGCGAGGTATAAGGAAGGGACCCCCACACGTAAGTACTTCGTGCTTGTTCTACACAAGGGCCACATATTATGATTCTTGCATTCCGTTTTGGAAGTTTTGACTCTTGAATTTCTTTGTTGTAACACAGTTCACACCTTTTATTTTTGGTTTTCATTTCTGTAAGAAGACCACGCGGCGTCTCGCCTGCTCTCACTGTTAATCACATTTACTTACGACAGTAATATATTCTTACGACATGACTCATATTCTGTTACTAATGTGTAGTATGACAATTGGCAAGAGTACAGATGAGAACAGACACGCCAATAACCGGACGGAAGGTTCGCAATTTTGTGAAAAAGTCATTAGGCACAAGGGAGATTTCAACACGAATCTCCCGCTTGGCAGTCCAACACCGCGTCCTCATAAGCAGGACGCGGTGGCTCTTCCAGTACGCTCGATGTTGCACATCTTGAACCTGGACCGGTTACTGTTTCTGTTTTGATTCTTTTTCACAGTTCAGTACACCTTCCGCTTTTCATGCTCGATCTGTGTTCAGTTTTTTATGGACTATCCACGTGGCCATTTAATCACTAAATTTGGGGAGGGTGTGCTGGGGAGTGTCCCTTGTGAGTGAATTCAGCCTGATAAGAACACTTAGTAAAACCAGTACCTGCCTTCTAACTGTGCTTCATATTTGTGACTTCTCGATTCCCCAAATTTTTCAGACGAGTATTCTTTTGGCCACTGGATTTGATGTCATTTGATTTTTCGATATGTTCTATGCAACCAACCCGCCCCATATTTAACTGTCATGTTGCAGGTGATGCTTATTTGGATTGTATTTTAATTATAAGAATTCTCTTAAAGATTTGGAGTAGAATTTGCTCCTTGCGTAATAGTATTGTGTGTAACTTTTAATACATATGTGTTTTAAATCAATTTTTCTGTTATGAAGCAGCAGTGATACTTCATGCGTTTTCACTGTAGTGGAATTTCATACTGTTAAGTGAGCATTTTTACGTTGAAATTACAATGAAATGAATACCCTTAGGTGCATTAAGGCGTTGATGTAAGTCAACGGGGACAATCGAACCCGGGATCTCCTGCTTACATGGCAGACGCTCTATCCATCTGAGCCACCGAGGACACAGAGGACAGTGCGACTGCAGGGACTTATCTCTGGCACGCCTCCCGTGAGACCCACATTCGCAACTTACTGTCCCGCACTATATTCATAGTCCCCCTGCCCATCATACTCATTACTCGCGGCTTATATATATATATATAAAAAGATGGTATCTGTTCTTTCTGACATGTCCGAAAGAACAGACACCATCTTCATATATATTTTTGTGTTGAGTAAGCTCTACTTGTTGAGTAGCTACAAAATTGATTTGTTTGCCCATACTGTAACAGTTTCCCATACTGTAACTGTTAATTATCGTTGAAATTTCTAAATTGTGCTACTTTCTCATAAAAAGTATGTATTGAGAACTTGTTGGAATATATTAAGAATTATTTTAGGAAGGAGCAAGAGCAACGAATTACGGCTCAACCCAGTCCTACCCCTTTCCTCCATCGGCATCCTCATGATTTAGAATGCTTGTGCTTTTTTTTTCGTGTACAGCTCTGCCTCAGTAACCATTTTAACCACAGGAAATCACTATGTGCAACCACCTGTGTAACTTCCTGTTGCGCAGTTCTGACCTCAGAGGGGCCAATCGGAATAGACCGACCGCCATGTCATCCTCCGCCAATGGCGTCATTTGGATGTGGTATGTAGGGGCGTGAGTTTAGCATATACAGCTCTCCCAGCCGTTGTCGGCTCTGCAGACCTTGGAGCACCGATTTCTCATTGAACTGTCTCCTCAATTTTGATGAAGTTGAATGGACCCCGGCCCAGACCTCCCAACCTCGGTAAATCCCTGGCAGTACCGGGAATCGAGCGAACCCAGATTCTGCGATTGGCATCCAGTCTCGCTGAGCACTCAGCTACGGAGGTGCACGTACCAGCATAATTGAGTTAAAAATAAACCCGCGTTCTCGGTGGAGCTCAGCAGAGCGCGCTGCCAATGGTGAACGGGAGAATGCGGCCTGTGTGCATTCCGAGCTCAGATCGTACACACACGGTCTCGTTACGGCAAGAAGGATTGTCAGCACCAGGATCGGCGTATAACACAGCGAATTCAGCCACTATCGTGGAGCACAAGACACTGAAGACCTGCTCCGTAGTGATCGTTCGCGATCAGCAACGTCAGCTAATGACCGCCACCCACAAATTATGGCTCGTAGGTACCCAAAGGAGAGCGGGGCACACCTGTATGCCGCCTTTTTGGAGGCAACTGGGTGGCTGTGTAGACCCTGACAGGAAGGCGCTGTCTCCACACGGTGAGTTTCGCTTCTTGGAGTCCATCACGAATACAGTACAAATCCTCCAGCAGCATACCCAAAGGAGAGCGGGGCACACCTGTATGCCGCCTTTTTGGAGGCAACTGGGTGGCTGTGTAGACCCTGACAGGAAGGCGCTGTCTCCACACGGTGAGTTTCGCTTCTTGGAGTCCATCACGAATACAGTACGAATCCTCCAGCAGCATACCGCGCGAAGGAGGGGGGCAAAGAACACTTTAAATGGAACCTGTGTGAATTGCGTCGGGTACTCTTTCCCGAAAAGTTCAGTATCTGACGATCAGCGTAGAACAGTGAGACATCAGCCAGCCAGGGAGTTCCACAGGTTTAGCAGCCAGCTGAATCAGTAATGTTTTCCGCTAGTATCACCGGTTTTAAGAGTGATCTGAGACCTGTGCTGTGCTGGATCAACATTTTGGCGATGGGTTCGTCTTGCAATGCTGAAGCTCTGCCCTCACAATGGAGACGACAGTACGGGACTGAGTCACTTGGGACGAGACAAATTAGAGATCCGTGAAACGTAAAGGTTGTACAGAGAAGTCAATCAGAGCGACTAATGAATCCTTAAATTTTAATGCTGGAATTTTGCAATTGCTCAAATACACTTACGCCAATGATTGTTAATTCTAACGGACGTTATCTGGTCAATTCACATCGTCGTCTGATAAATCTCAAAACAAAGCTACACGAGTGAATTGCTAGTCACCCAGCACGTTTCCCTGCTTTACTTCTATGGACAGGAGGAGAGGTAGTTCCGCCGCGGGAACGGGAGCGCGGCGCCGTGGCTGGGCTATGGCATGGGGTGCGGCGCCAGCGCGGTCTGCTCGTCGCGCGTGTCTGCTGTGCTCGACTCCAGCCGCTGCTGCTCCTCGGAGCACTTCTTCCGGGACAGCTGCCTCACCCAGGTAACGCCTTCCTCTGTACGCACTCTCGCCCGAGGGGTCGCATCGTACCTGAAAGTGCATCATACTCTGCCTCATACACTGTTTTTCGAATTTTTATTTTTACAGTTATAAATTTCACTATGCAGGTTGTCTGACAACTACAGCTACAAACGACAGGGCAAGAAAAGTACAATGAACAATCAAATAATTCTAATGTACATAGGTCAATATTCACGTCTAAGGCTACGTTTATTTCGAAACACCTTAAGTCAGACGTCAGTTGCGAATGATAAACTGCCCTCGCTTCATTTTATCATCATTTGGGATGCATAAGTCCTGGTAAATAGCGTTCGGCAATTGGTTGTGGCTCGTTAACCATTGGTCTCCCAGGTCCCGACTTGAATCCTTTCTAATTTTTTTTCTTTTTGGGTGGGGGTATTTAATAGCTTTGAAATATGCCAGCTCTACTGATAGGATCGATGACCTCTCGGAATGCAATGTGGATGATTGTCACTGCATGCGAAACACGCCTGCGATTTTTGACTGTGTACTGCCATCCATGATACGTGCTGAAGTCTGCCTTCACATGTGGCCATGTGCACCACTTGTTGTAATGTGTTTGTCCTCAAGTGCATGTATGCGGTTTGGATGATAGGCGACTCTGTTGTAAGGTGTTCATGTGTTCATGCACTCAAAATATGTCGTATCGGGAAAACTACTGGTCTTCAGACCTGTGTCTGACAGAATTACTTGCTTGTTTCATTGTGCTCGACTCGCCGCTTTCGTTTGTGCCTACATTAGCTAAACACCCTATTTAAATGTCGATATACTCGAGACCTATCATGACATAGTGCTCCGACCTGTGTCTGACAGAATTACTTGCTTGCTTCATTGTGCTCGACTCGCCTCTTTCGTTTGTGCCTACATTAGCTAAACACCCTATTCAAATGTCGATATACTCGAGACCTATCATGACATCGTGCCCCGGCCGGGGTGGCCGAGCGGTTCTAGGCGCTACATTCTGGAACCGCGTGACCGCTACGGTCGCAGGTTCGAATCCCTGCCTCGGGCATGGATGTGTGTGATGTCCTTAGGTTAGTTAGGTTTAAGTAGTTCTAAGTTCTAGGGGACTGATGACCTCAGCAGTTAAGTCCCATAGTGCTCAGAGCCATTTGAACCATTTTGACATCGTGCACTAGTTGATCAATAATTTATAACCCTTAAATCCAGCTATGTGAATCTAATATAGCAATGTGATCCTGACCATGTTCCCGTAACCGCTCCACTGCGTCATTGTAGACTAAACCCCGTAAAAATGTGGTTGACCAGTATGTATACATTTCTCCACAATTATATGATAATGAATCTTCTGCAAAAACATATTCTGAAATTAGGCTCGTATTAGCACTTTGTAACCAGCGTTGTGCTGTTCGATTTTTAATAGCCACGCAGAATTGTAGTATGTCGGTATAATCTGTAAAAAAAAAAAAAATTCTTAGACGAATAGTCTCTCTAAGAAAGGATAGGAGAAACTGAATACTCTGAACTTCCTCAGAAAAACCGTTACTCCAGAGACTGATTAAGGAGTCTTTGTGAACTGAAATTATAAGTTTGTGAGTAATGCATTCAAGACGTAAATGTCGAGACACGTATCATAAACTATGGTTGTTTGAATGTGGTTTCTCATGTGTTAGTGTAAGGATTTTAAAATTTTGTAACTTATTATCAAAGGTCCGACGAAAGAATTGTAACGAAGACATTTGACCTGATAGTTTGATCCTAATTTTCCTTCGTTCCTTAGGGTGTGTAGGACACAATATATGTCGTGTGGGCAAGTCTTAGTCCTTGGTCCACGCTTCTGGATGTTGTCACAGTCTACGAATGATCAATAACTACCCAACCGGCCAGTTATGTTTTAAAATTGTTGTGCATCGTTTATCCAGTAACGAAAATTAAATCCACGTATTAAGTCATTACGAGTTTCAGGATGTCTACAACCCATAACTGTTGTTAGCATTACATATTATAAAGGTATTGTTGTGCATTAACGCTTATATGAATCTCTCAGATCGTCCACATGTTCGTAGTACGTCCACCCCCATCATAAAACTTCACGAATTGCTCGGCCACAAGGTGCTTATCCAGGTTAATCTGTTAACCAGTGATGGTTTCATATGATCAAAGTGAAATTCGATAGTGGAATCTGATATGTCGAAACTGCTAATATTATAAAAATAATTTTTAGTGCGGGTGGGTGAATAATCGATTCATATCAGTTTCCAAATGAATCGCAGCTAGACTCACCGCAAATCTTTCAAGGGTCCTTTCTCGTAGTTCACCCAATACATGAAAATACCTTATCAATCTCTGTAAATTCACATCAGTAATTTCTGTCCTACTGTCAAACAAGTAGCTTAATGCGACGTACAAACAACAAATGCGGATTGAACCACCGCTTCTTTCCGCGTAGTCGTTGTGAGCGGCACGACTCCAGGGACAACATGCCTACCTTTCGTGCCAACCGCTTTATGTTTTATCATGTATTTTCCTGGTTTAGTGATTCAACCAGAATTTATGGTATCAGAACGGTATGTATCTTCTGAGTCTGATATTAAGAAGCAGTTCACTGGCATGGGCTATTTATTACTATATCTTCTGGTAAACCTTGCGGGATGTAAGGTCGTGGTCCATGAAACTCTTCAGCTCCTAAGGTTTCGTCCAGAGCTGCGCTGGACGAAACGTTAGGAGCTGAAGAGTTTCATGGACCACGACCTTACATCAAATGGTTCAAATGGCTTTGAGCACTATGGGACTCAACTGCTGAGGTCATTAGTCCCCTAGAACTTAGAACTAGTTAAACCTAACTAACCTAAGGACATCACAAACATCCATGCCCGAGGCAGGATTCGAACCTGCGACCGTAGCGGTCTTGCGGTTCCAGACTGCAGCGCCTTTAACCGCACAGCCACTTCGGCCGGCCACGACCTTACATCCCGCAAGGTTTACCAGAAGATATGTCATCCGGTCGTGAAAGCCTTCATACTATTTATTACTATGTTTTTAAATTTTATGTTTCAAACAAACAGTGAATTAAATTCTATTGTGAAGGCGTGCCAGTGCCTTTCGATAGTAAATGGAACAGCATCATTTATTCGGACCTTTACTCGACGAAAGAGTATGCATGCAATTGACGGAAGAGGGATCTGTAAACTGTTGACGGCGTTTCACTACAATGATGAAAATGACCCGTCGTTCTGAAGTCCCAACCTAAGTCGTTACATCTTATATGGTTTTGTTTATAATCAGCCGGTTGCACCCCCCTTATGACCCTGGGTGATAACGTTGATATCGGGAAACATCCCCACAAATTTTGTAAAAGTTCCGAAAAAACGTCGTCGTTTCCAAACTTCTTAACGCCTGGGGTGCGTGTGGCGGCAGCACACCATCTCTACCGTGAATTGGAGTGTTGCAGCCAAAGGTACCGCAGATGATCTACTTTTGCAAATCTTAGGATGGGCAATATTTTCTTCTTATATATCAATGCTGGTGTCATATTTAATGTTTTCCCCACCTGAAGATGGCAAACAAGTCTGTTTGTCGAATTGTCGTGGAGAACTTACGACCTGTCCCTGGCGGACACCAAAGAATTCTACGAATATTCCTGCTGTCGCTTCATACTGACAGTACACTTAGCTTTTACATTTGGCGCCTTTTGCTGTGAAAATATTGGCGAACTTCATACTCTTCTTTTCATGAGCTGCTGAATGTCTTGATGAAAGTACATTGTTCTTTAGCTGTGTCAGTATGTCGATGGCCAAGAAGATTAAACGCAAATTAAAAAACTCGTATCTTTTGGTACTGACACTTCTAAAACGTCTTGCGTCTCAGTCGTTAGACTGTTTATTAAAGAAGTGGGATTGTCTGTGTGATGCAGAATACACCACTGTATGTTACATCCATGTAAGCAGAGACTGAGCGAAGTAGCAAAATGGCTCTGAGCACTATGGGACTTAACATCTGAGGTCATCAGTCCCCTAGAAGTTAGAAGAACTTAAACCTAATTAATCTAAGGATATCACGCACATCCATGCCGGAGGCAGGATTCGAACCTGCGACCGTAGCGGTTGCGCGGTTCCAGACTGAAGTGCCTAGTACCGCTCGGCCACACCGGCCGGCGACGTAGCAAATCAACGTGTGTAACGTAAGGACTAGTTAGCATTTTTTCCCCTTTTTTGAGTGATCAACAATGACAGAAGAGACAGTACATTTACATTTTCATTCAGATTTCAAAAGCAACATATCGTGATCTAGCTAGCAGCTACATTAATGTAAGAACTCCAATAACCACTCATAAAAATTTATATTTATTTTTTACACATTATTTTCGAGTCTTAGCTTTTTCTTCAGATACTCTCAGAACTAAGCAACCGAAACGCCTCGTTATTAATAAACAAACAGTTAGGTAATTAACTGCGCTGGTTAGGTAATGAACTGCAATGTTTTTTTAATGTAACAGCTTCTCATGCAGTCATGAAAATAGCTAGTAGGCTTATCTCAGTATAAAAACTGTTCTGTACAGGTAATTGAGACTTTGTGCTCCGAAATGCTTTTACAACCACTATGGTGTCCTTCAAAACCAGTCGTCTATACCGTGCGTGTTCCTTAGCGAGTGGGGGGGTGGGGGGGAGAGCGATATCGGTGTTGGATCCTGACCGAGTCGGTATGAAATATCAATCGGAAGAGCGAGGTCGGGCGCGCAGTCGATGCGCCGAGCGAGGCGGGGACCCAGGTTTACTGCCCGCGGCCTTTATTGTCCTCATTAATTCCGACAGCGCCCCTCTGCACGGGCCGTGCGGCGCTCGCCTGGCCACGGGAGGGCCTGCGGGAAAACTCTGAGAGCTCACTGACCTCGACGTCGCTACTGTCAAGCGGAAATGATGAACTCTGTTTCCAAATTCGTAGATACAAGTAAACACATCGTTGTTAACGGAAAAAATAGCACAAATGTAAACTTAGTATCGAAAGGACCCCCAAGGAAGTTTCGACTGCTACGGTCGCAGATTCGAATCCTGCCTCGGACATGGATGTGTGTGATGTCCTTAGGTTAGTTAGGTTTAAGTAGTTCTAAGTTCTAGGGGACTTATGACCACAGATGTTGAGTCCCATAGTGCTCAGAGCCATTTGAACCCAAGGAAGTTTAACTCCGCTACTGCTATTTACATTTTATCTTAATAATCTAGTGGATAACGTCGGACGCTCCGATCGGCTATTCGCGGACGATGCTGTTGTCTTTGGGAAGGTTGCAACGCTAGAAGACTTTGGAGCAGTGGTCGTCAAACTGCGGCTCGGGTATTCGTACGGCCCGCGCTTCTCAGCCATATTTTATAATAATATGCATTTAGCGACTACCAACGAAATCCATAAACGTCAACTAACGTTAAAAACTTCTTTGGAGTGTAGTTTTTCTGATGAGTAACAAATAAAAATACTTTCAGAGACAGTAACATTTTAAGATGGGCTTAATTTTAATTGTTGGTGAATTCGGCCTCGAGCTAAGTAAAGCTGGCCTTTAACTCAAGGGCAGAGCGGTATGTGGCGCGTCCGCTGCGGATTTAGGGGGTGTAAGAGGAGGGACTTTTATTCTTTGTCTTCCAGTGTTCACAACCTACGAGCGAGCGCGAATCGTACCGATCAGATGCTATAATACAAACTTTGACATGGAAGTAACATGCATTCGTGAATGCACGTTATAGAAACGGTCTTCCTCTGATGGATTGCATAGTTGTATCAAGGTCTATGAAATTAAATTACGGCTGTTGTAATACAACGCAGTGCGTAGAAGCAAAATGGCATTCGAAACATTTAACAAATATCTGTGATCGTGTCTCGTATTGGATAATGCATTCAAATACCAATTAATCCTCCGCTCACACAGGCAAAACAGCAATAGTTCCTTCAGGCAATTGCCGTGTCACAGCTCTTAGATTGCTGACAGTGGCAGCAAACTCAGAGAGGGACCAGTGGACACCATGTGTACCAAATGGTTCAAATGGCTCTGAGCACTATGGGACTTAACATCTGTGGTCATCAGTCCCCTATAACTTAGAACTACTTAAACCTAACTAACCTAAGGACATCACGCACATCCATGCCCGAGGCAGGATTCGAACCTGCGACCGTAGTGGTCACGCGGTTCTAGACTGGAGCGCCTAGAACCGCACGGCCACACCGGCCGGCTGTTCCAAATGGCGCCGACGTGTAACGATCGGTACTTGAGAGATAGTCACCAAATTAACAGCGGCCTTACTATAGCTAGATTATTTGGGGCTCTTAACATAGTAAAAATAGTAACAGTATGTATGAGGCTCGAGGTGCCGACCATAAATTCAGTATTGGCTCTTGAGCAAAAATGTTTGACGAGCACTGCTCTAGAGAAACAATAGAATATGTGCAGAGGATCGACGACCGGTGCTAGGACTGGCAGTCTACCCTGAACCTAAACAAATGGTATGTACTGAGTGTAAATAGGTGAACACATCCAGTACTGATATCTTGGATTGTCGGATGTTCTGCCGGATATCAGCGTCGTTCCTGCACGATATTTCGATAACGTAGCTCGTAACCTTCATCAGGTGCGACCTGAGACTGCTCCACGAATCGACCTGGCCCAGTATTTATGTCTGTGGCCTTCCCCCTCCACCGGCGGTCGCAGACGTTCACTCTGCAGTCCGCGCCCGCTTGCTGCGACCTGCTGGAGTGCTGCCGTTCCGTTTTCGGTCCGCAGCGGTTCTGGATGCTCCCTCTGCGGTCCGTGCCCGTCGGACCCGCTTCTGGACGTTCCATCTTCGGTCTGGGGATCGTTTTCCATATCCGTGCCTTCAGTTCTTCTATTCATGGAGTGCTGCAGCTGTCCCCGCTGCTCCTTTAACAATTCCAGAGCAGGATGCCAGGCTCTACTTAGCTGGTACCCCACGTCACAATTCATGAGATTGTCAGTCACTTTTATCTCTATCGAACTTAGCTGGTACCCCACGTCACAATTCATGAGATTGTCAGTTACTTTTATCTCTATCGATACCCTTATAGCACTATCTCAGAAGCTGGGTGTCTGTGCTAGAATCTTGGTTTTATCATAATTCATGGCATGATCTAGTTCTAGACAGTGTTCAGTACTGGCTGATTTCGTCACCTGTCTTAATCGGATGTGCCTTTGTTGTTCCTTGCACCTGATATCCACTGTTATTGTCGTCTGGTCAATGTAGGACATGCCACATTGACAAGGTATATAGTAACTGTCTGGTTTCCGTAACCCCAGGTCGTCTTTAACATTTCCCACCAGTCCCCCGATCTTGCTGGATGGACAGAAAATACACTTGATGTTGTGTTTACGGAGGATCCTACTGATTCTGGCAGAAATAGAATCAGCATAGGGCAAATACGCCACCTTCTTTGATTCATCTTGGTCCGCTTCTGGAACCTGTGTTGTAGTGACTCGTTGGAGTGCCATCTCAATTTGTTTGGTAGTACATCCATTTTTGCAGAACACTGTTTTAAGATGCTCTATTTCTATTGGTAGACTCTCTTGGTCTAACAGGGTACGTGTTCTATGGACCAATGCTTTAAGAACCCAGTTCTTCTGCGCAGGCTGGTGACAGCTGCTGGCCTGCAGACATAAATCATTGTGTGTTAGTTTTCGATGTACAGTGTGGCCAGTTGATCCATCTAATCCAGAAACCTGGCTAGGCACTTGAAAGATCATCTGTCTCCGTATGTGGGGAAATGCATTCAGCACAACTGAAACTCAGACTTCCTGCAACGCCTCAACAACTACACATCACAGATTAGGACATCATGGTTAGTTTTGATGTGGTGTCGCTGTTCACTAGGGTCCCATTGAAAGACCCACTAGAATTGATTGCGGAAAAATATGACAGTGCTTTGTTAGACCTGTTCAGCAATACACTGACCTCGACGTATTTCCGGTAGCGGGCTGACGTGACCGAGCGGTTCTAGGCGCTACAGTCTGGAACTGCACGACCACTGCGGTCGCAGGTTCGAATCCTGCCTCGGGCATGGGTGTGTGTGTGTGATGTCCTTAGGTTACTTAGGTTTAAGTAGTTCTAATTTCTAGGGGACTGATGACCACATAAGTTAAGTTCCATAGTGCTCAGAACCATTTTACCATTTTTTTTTTCCTGTATGGGAACCAATATTACGAGCAAACTGAATGTGAAGCTATGGGTAGCCCACTGTCTCCTATAGTTGTCAAAATGTTTATGGAGAGTTTTGAGAAGAGGGCATTAGAGACAGCCAGATATAAAATCACATCTTCAGGTATGTGGACGACACCTTCGTTATTTGGCCTCATGGGAAGGACAGTCTCAAAGAGTTCCTTGAACATCTTAACTCTTGCCACCCAAATAACAAGTTCACCATAAAACTGGAGAAGAATGCCCAGCTGCCGTTTCTGGATTTACTAGTTAAAAGGAAAGCAGATGGATCAATTGACCACAGTGTGTATCGAAAACTAACACACAATGATTTATATCTGCAGGCCAGCAGCTGTAACCACCCTACGCAGAAGAATGGACTTCTTAAGACATTGGCCGGCCGAAGTGGCCGTGCGGTTAAAGGCGCTGCAGTCTGGAACCGCAAGACCGCTACGGTCGCAGGTTCGAATCCTGCCTCGGGCATGGATGTTTGTGATGTCCTTAGGTTAGTTAGGTTTAACTAGTTCTAAGTTCTAGGGGACTAATGACCTCAGCAGTTGAGTCCCATAGTGCTCAGAGCCATTTGAACCATTTTTTTCTTAAGACATTGGTCCGTAGAGCACGTACCCTGACAGACCAAGAGAGTCTACCAACGGAAATAGATCATCTTAAAACAGTGTTCTGCAAATGTGGATGTTGTTGTTGTTGTTGTTGTTGTTGTTGTGGTCCTCAGTCCAGAGAATGGTTTGATATAGCTCTCCATGGTACTCTATCCAGTGCAAGGTTCTTCATCTCCCAGTACCTACTGCAACCTACATCCTTCTGAATCTGTTTAGTGTATTCATTTCTTGGTCTCCCTCTACGATTTTTACCCTCCACGCTGCGCTCCACTACTAAATTGGTGATCCCTTGATGCCTCAGAATACGTCCTGCCAAACTTCCCTTATTGTAGTCAGGTTGTGCCACAAATTTCTCTTCTCCCCAATTCTGTTCAATACCTCCTCATTAATATGTGATCTACCCATCTAATCCACAGCATTCTTCTGTAGCACCACATTTCGAAAGCTTCTATTCTCTTCTTGTCTAAACTATTTATCGCCCATGTTTCACTTCCATACTTGGCTACACTCCACACAAATACTTTCAGAAACAGCTTCCTGACACTTAAATCTATACTTGAGGTTAACAAATTTCTCTTCTTCAGAAACGATTTCCTTGCCATTGCCAGTCTACATTTTATATCCTCTCTACTTCGACCATCATCAGTTATTTGGCTCCCCAGAATCACCTGATTTAATTCGACTACACTCCATTATCCTCGTTTTGCTTTTGTTGATGTTCATCTTATATCCTCCTTTCAAGATACTGTCCATTCCCTTCATCTGCTCTTCAAGGTCGTTGCTGTCTCTGATAGAATTACAATGTCATCGGCGAACTTTCTCCATGGATTTTAAATCCTACTCCGAATTTTTCTTTTGTTTCCTTTACTGCTTGATCAATATACAGATTGAATAACATCGGGGAGAGGCTACAACCCTGTCTCACTCCCTTCCCAACCAATGCTTCCCTTTCATGTCCCTCGACTCTTATAACTGCCATATGGTTTCTGTACAAAATGTACATAGCTTTTCGCTCCCTGTATTTTACCCCTGCCACCTTCATAATATGAAAGAGAATATTTCAGTCAACATTGTCAAAAGCTTTCTCTAAGTCTACAAATGCTAGAAACGTAGATTTGCCCTTCTTTAACCTATCTTCTAAGGTAAGTCGTAGGGTCAGTATTGCCTCACGAGTCCCAACATTTCTACGGAATCCAGACTGATCTTCCCCGAGGTCGGCGTCTACTAGTTTTTCCATTCGTCTGTAAAGAATTCGTGTTAGTATTTTGCAGCCGTGCCTTATTAAACTGATAGTTCGGTAATTTTCACATCTGTCAACACCTGCTTTCATTAGGATTGGAATTATTATATTCTTCTTGAAGTCTGAGGGTATTTTTCCTGTCTCATACATCTTACTCATCAGATGGTAGAGTTTTGTCAGGGCTTGCTCTTTCAAGGCTATCAGTAGTCTAATTGAATGTTGTCTACTCTCAGGGCCTTGTTTCGACTTAGATCTTTCAATGCTCTGTCAGTCTCTTCACGCAGTATCATATCTCCCATTTCATCTTCATCTACAATCTCATCGATTTCCATTATATTGTCCTCAAGTACATCGCCCTTGTATAGACCCTCTATATACTCCTTCCACCTTTCTGCTTTCCCTTCTTTGCTTAGAACTGGGTTTCCATTTGAGCACAACTGCAATAATGAGGGAACGCGTAACAACATAAAAATGTCAATAATGTTATCGCATACCTGTTATGGACATCAGTGGCCAGGAACTACGAATTTAGTGAGGTGTTCCTGATAAACCATTACGAATTTGTAATCTCCGTCTGCTTGCGATTGGAAATCGATGAGATCAACTTGACATCTGGAAGCTAGCTCCTTGAACAGCATTGGCTTCACTTTTTTTTTTTTTTTTTTTTTTTTTTTTTTTTTTTTTTTAACTTAAACAAGGCTCACTAAACTAAGATACATTTGGAATCTCTGTATCTTATACACTCCTGGAAATGGAAAAAAGAACACATTGACACCGGTGTGTCAGACCCACCATACTTGCTCCGGACACTGCGAGAGGGCTGTACAAGCAATGATCACACGCACGGCACAGCGGACACACCAGGAACCGCGGTGTTGGCCGTCGAATGGCGCTAGCTGCGCAGCATTTGTGCACCGCCGCCGTCAGTGTCAGCCAGTTTGCCGTGGCATACGGAGCTCCATCGCAGTCTTTAACACTGGTATCACGCCGCGACAGCGTGGACGTGAACCGTATGTGCAGTTGACGGACTTTGAGCGAGGGCGTATAGTGGGCATGCGGGAGGCCGGGTGGACGTACCGCCGAATTGCTCAACACGTGGGGCGTGAGGTCTCCACAGTACATCGATGTTGTTGCCAGTGGTCGGCGGAAGGTGCACGTGCCCGTCGACCTGGGACCGGACCGCAGCGACGCACGCATGCACGCCAAGACCGTAGGATCCTACGCAGTGCCGTAGGGGACCGCACCGCCACTTCCCAGCAAATTAGGGACACTGTTGCTCCTGGGGTATCGGCGAGGACCATTCGCAACCGTCTCCATGAAGCTGGGCTACGGTCCCGCACACCGTTAGGCCGTCTTCCGCTCACGCCCCAACATCGTGCAGCCCGCCTCCAGTGGTGTCGTGACAGGCGTGAATGGAGGGACGAATGGAGACGTGTCGTCTTCAGCGATGAGAGTCGCTTCTGCCTTGGTGCTAATGATGGTCGTATGCGTGTTTGGCGCCGTGCAGGTGAGCGCCACAATCAGGACTGCATACGACCGAGGCACACAGGGCCAACACCCGGCATCATGGTGTGGGGAACGATCTCCTACACTGGCCGTACACCACTGGTGATCGTCGAGGGGACACTGAATAGTGCACGGTACATCCAAACCGTCATCGAACCCATCGTTCTACCATTCCTAGACCGGCAAGGGAACTTGCTGTTCCAACAGGACAATGCACGTCCGCATGTATCCCGTGCCACCCAACGTGCTCTAGAAGGTGTAAGTCAACTACCCTGGCCAGCAAGATCTCCGGATCTGTCCCCCATTGAGCATGTTTGGGACTGGATGAAGCGTCGTCTCATGCGGTCTGCACGTCCAGCACGAACGCTGGTCAAACTGAGGCGCCAGGTGGAAATGGCATGGCAAGCCGTTCCACAGGACTACATCCAGCATCTCTACGATCGTCTCCATGGGAGAATAGCAGCCTGCATTGCTGCGAAAGGAGGATATACACTGTACTAGTGCCGACATTGTGCATGCTCTGTTGCCTGTGTCTATGTGCCTGTGGTTCTGTCAGTGTGATCATTTGATGTATCTGACCCCAGGAATGTGTCAATAAAGTTTCCCCTTCCTGGGACAATGAATTCACGGTGTTCTTATTTCAATTTCCAGGAGTGTATTACAGAACTTGGACTTCAAGCGTTTCATCATTCTGTCGCGTCCACCGTGGCCAGTCATTACATGAGTATCATACAGAAAATCATACAGTTCTTCACCATAAACATAGTATTTAATATTACCTTTTTCAGTTGCAGGTTGTAACAATTTGGTTACTCCATTTGAAACATCCCCTTCGAAAAATTAAGAATGACTTTGCTGATAAACCTCTTACGTTATTTGATTTTCAAACAGCTGAGCAAAACTGGACGTACTCAGACATTTCTCTCTTTACTTAATCTTATCAACACTAAATTGACACACAATGTTTTTAGCGCAACGCAATCTGACTTTGAATAATCCCTATAAAAGAATGGCCCTGACTAACAACAACCTATACCTTTCGTGAATCACTTACCTCACAAAAATCTTCGTTACTCGATCTACTGCGATACAGCGAGCGCCAATATTGCCAGCTAAATAAAAGATTCTAACTAGTGAAGGCACTACCTACTGATAGGCATAGTTAGCAAATGAAAGATTTTGTTGGAGAACAAACAATGTATTTACCTTAATAATGTTAAAAAGCCATTATATATATATATATATATATATATATATATATATATATATGACATCCAGTTTTACAAATTTTGCTTTTTCTGTCGGACACACGTCCAGATCGTCCGCTCTGAAAACTCTGCCATCTCTTTCCCCACATCCATCACTGCTGGCGGCTCACCAACTGCGCAACGCTAGGCGCTGTTCACATCCAGCTGCCCAGCACTACAATAGCGAATATTGCAACAATGCCAATTAGGCACAGACTGCACACAGCACAGCCAGTGATTTTCATACAGAGCGCTACGTGGCATTACCAACATAAAAATCTAAACAGCCTACTTACACATTCACTTCCAGCACTTCATATCTCTTCAAAACCTTGTTGTCGTCGCCGTCCCTCTTTCGTCGAGACTGTAGTGATTTAGCGTTGCTGATAGGTGACTCGTAATTTTCTTTGTTCATGAAGACAGAATTATAACTGAGATTTCCCCGTTCCACTCTAAGATGTTCGTAGAACTTCACTGTTTCAGCCATAGCTGCAATGATGTGAACCGTAACTGCACTACTGTCATCCATAACTGCACTGCTGTATAATGTAACAATAACGAGCTGACGACAATTACATTCATGCTGGTGCCTGGTAGCATTGTTTGACGCATCATTAATAACCCGGGAAAAACGATGGTACACCTTCACTTGTGGATAATATACTGTACAAATGGCTCTGAGCACTATGGGACTTAACATCTGAGGTCAGCAGTCCCCTAGAACTTAGAACTACTTAAACCTAAGGACATCACACACACCCATGCCCGAGGCAGGATTCGAATCTGCGACCGTAGCGGTCGCGCGGTAATATACTGCGCACTTTCCCTAGCAGAGTACAGTGATGGTTCACCTTCACTAGTGGATGTAGTTATTTCAGTTTATGGTAAGCTGTCACTGATCATTTTAGTGATGGTGTACACCCACTAGCGAAGGTTTATTTTCTCTAATCTTCCACTTCCACAATAACATCTATATGGGTGGTGTACTGTCCATGTTTGGGTGGTGTACTGTCCACGTACTGTACCGAAACGAGTAACACTTTGGGGAAACAGAAGTACACATCCTGAATCGTTGTAAATCACTACGTATTCAACTTGCTAAACGGCACCCAAATAACACTGTAAAGCGCGAGAACTAAGCACCGAAAAAGGGAGTGCGGGTTTGTAATAAGCGAATGGAGCTTGGATCCTCCCACACATAAATCCATTTGCCAGTGGGACAGAACTCTTCGAGAAACGGGAACTTTGATTTACAATGCTGGAAAACATCCTAAAATGCATGTGAGTGAAGAGACCGCGGAATGTGCGTGCAAAGAATTAGCTAGAAACCCACGTAGATCTATTTGAGAAGATAGTAATGAAATAGCCGTACCTCGTTCGACGGTGCGTCACATTATGCACAAACGTCTCCGGTTGCATTCTTACAGACACCAAATTGGGATCACATTATGCCTGAGGATTACCGCAGACGATGTGAGTTTTGTGTTGAAATGTTGCAAAGCATAGACGAAAAGCAGTGCTGTTCAGTGATGAATCTACCTTCCAAGTCTGTGGCAAAGTAACCCGACGTAATTGTCGAATATGGGCAAGTGAGACTCCAGGAGACATGACTGAGTACGAAAGGTAAAAGTAGTTGTGGTTCGTTTTTTTTAAATGGGATCTGTAGTGAGAGGGCGCACTTATCTCGACATATTGGCGAACTACGTAATTCCACAGATGTCCCCGACTTCATTTTACTACATGATGGTGTCCTACCACACATACATGGGGATGTTATCACATTTCTCCGTGAGACGTTTCCTGAGCGTTTTACCGGTTCAGAAATGGCTCTATGCACTATGGGACTTAACATCTGAGGCCATCAGTCCCCTAGACTTAGAACTACTTAAACCCAACTAACCTAAGGACATCACACACATCCATGCCCGAGGCAGGATTCGAACCTGCGACCGTAGCAGCAGCGTGTTTCCGGACTGAAGCGCCTAGAACCGCTCGGTCACAACGGCCGGCCATTGTACCGGATGGACTGGTCCAGTTCACTGGGCCCCTTGGTCTCCCTTATTCCGCTGGATTTCAGTACATGGGGTTTTTACCAAGGACAATGTTTACAGAACAATTAACCACAAAATAAACAATAGTGAAACAGCAAATGAGAAATCGTGTCCGCAAAAATGTACTAAGCCATTTGTCACAGACATTGGCTACACGTTTCGAGATAATCACAAACGCTAATCTCCGTTTATATAGCTAGTTTTATTCCTGATTTTACGAATATGTTAAAATATGTTAATTTCACAATTTTCCAGACGGTAAATAGTAAACCATTGTTTATTGCACAGGAGATGGTGAATCATCTATGGGCAAAAGGAATAGTTGTTTCTTATACAAGGTGGTATTTTCATACAATTTTTTTCACACAAACATGAACTCAAAACAGCTACAGTATCCAAAAGACGGTTGAGTCTTACATATTCTAAGTAGGTTTTCTGGAGTTATACGGCGTCTTTTTACGAAAGAGACACGTCAGAGACACTTTCTCATGTAAACCCCCTTTATGTTCTTCCTTGAGTGCGTTATGTACCATTTAATACTTAAAATTGCTGTTAACACTTTGTACAGGGTGATTCAAGTGCCCCTACTGCTGGGATTTACGCAACCCGCAACGCCATCAAATACTGTGTGCAAGATTTTCAAATTCTCTTGCTCATTACTGGCAAACTATTAGTCCTACGGAAAAAAATGAACAGGACCTCTCAGTAAGAAATTTAATGTAGTTAAATTTTGTATCAGGACACGATTTCTCTAGAGGCTGTAGTTTTCGAATTATTCAAGAAAAATAGACAAAAATCGTACAAAAGTGATCTTCAGACGGGTTTTCTTGAATAACTCGAGAACCATAAAATTTAACTACATTAAATTTCCTACAAAAAGGTCATGTTCACTTTTTTTGTAGGAATAATAGTTTTCATGTAGCGAGTGAGATAAAATGAAACCTTGTGTATGGTACTTGAAGGCATTGTGGGTGCATGAAACCCAGCATTAGAGGCAACTGAATCACGCGGTGTACACAAGCAATATTCCAATGTGGGTTTTTAAACGATTTATAAGGAAATTCTTTCAAATTTGTAAGTTGTATAAGGATGCAGCATAAACGACCGTGCAGGGGACAGAAGTTGCGTGCTGGTGGCCCCAGCTGTTGCGGGTGACGGTCTTATGGCAGCTAAATGCGGCGTTGCGTGTTGCAGGGCGATGAAGACGCAGCCCTTCACGAGCGGTCCGCAGCAGAGGACTGCGATGGAGTCACTGATGGCCTTGACACCTTCTCGGACATGGGCAGCACTGCCCTGCTGGTGAGTTGCTCATGTACTCTAAGCTACCTGTTTCCCATAAAGCCTCATCATATGTATAAGATCACAGGTTTACGAAAGAGAATAATCCTTTCTGTCTTTTTGATAAATTTTCGTCTTACACGACCTACCTTTCAAATTCCAGGTCCATTTTCTAGTGTTACTGTTTCAGAGATGTTATATATATATATTATCTGGTGCTCTAAGACACAAAGAGTCTACCCTGATGATGTGATGTCTCTGGAAAGACGTCTTAAAACCGTCACAAGCTGTTGTAAATGTTTGTTGACAGTTACGTGAATATGGTTTCAACGATTTTATGGGTTCAGACATTTATCGAGAATTACTTTGCGCTTTTAACGCTCATGAATTGTTCACTTAATGTCAACGAATTGAACTGTATTGCAGAACCGTGAGGGCTGATACAGTGAACTCCTGTATCTTGCCTGCACATTTGATGCCAACGTACAGTCCTTCCAAATTGTCCTGATAAAAATTGTCAGGCTGGTGGCGATATCGAAACTAGTAGAAAATAATAAGTTTCTGGAAATTTTAAGATATTTATGAATCACTAATGAGCTGTGGAGCATTGCCCACAGAAATATGTATTATATGATTTAGTTTGAAGTTTAAATACATATTTTCTCACTATGTCACTTTAAAAATAGGGTACTATTTGCTACACAGCCAATAAGATGATCGTCGCCCTCGCACATGTTGCCTGTCATATGTAACAAATATATACTGGATGGATGACCACGACAGTCTATCTTTCATAGCCACCCCCCATGCCTGGCCTTCTAGTCACCAAGTTATCGCCCTTCAGGGCACTTTGCCTTAGTTTTTATTTCTATGTCTCAATGAAGTCATGTTTTGCGATAGATGTCCCGGAAATGAGAGAATCAGGAGCAAGCAATAACATTTTCTCACAGTGCATAAGGACAGTTAGCTGAAGCAGTTTCACTGTGTACAGTGCTGCGCTGTAGTATCGAGTACAGCCCGTTGTGGAAATTCGTGTCGAGGGCCTCGGCTCTGGTGGTAGTCGATACAGGGAATGAGGACGGAAGGGGGAGACCGATACGCCGCCGTGGCCTGCCTTTCTTTCACTTCCGCCGTCCTTGAGATTTCGGTGCCACGGTGATTAGCTAGGCGGTCTGCCGACGCGTTTTATACTCTCGCGTGAAACATGAACCTTCGGTCCTGACCATGCTCAAAGCATTTATTCCTTCTGCTTCTGTGCCGAGTCTTGCGTTCCGCTGTAGACAGATACCATCTACATGATTCCATCTTCAGTCCCTAGCAGTGGCTGTTGCTTTGTAAGAGCACAAGAGCGAATGAACACCCTAACTTTTGGCATCTTGCAGATTTATTGCTTATTTTTCTTTGAATGTTGTTCAACGCAATGTAGATGCGGTAAACTGAAATACATGGCACTAAATGTACAGCGATATACTACGTTGCTTCTTCTCTGGACTCCCTGAAATTTGACATCAGGGTCGTGAGCACGCCTTGGCTTGGGCACGTTTTAAGGAATTTCTGAGCATGCGCAACCGGCGTGACGTAATAGCCTTACGGACCAAATACATACGGAATTGATCAACAATGTGCACTGTTGACGGTGTGCGCAGCTAGCCCTTACACTGACCTACAAGTTTATGTCATGCCACCAGATGGTAGCACACCGCAGCAAACGTTTGTCCGCCTGGCTTAAATCCTGATAGACGGTAGCGCTCTCCTCAGATATGCCAGTTCACTCGCTATACACTGAAATTAGTGTTTGTTATATTGCTACTGGAACTTTTTCCCAAGTAAGATATAGTTCTCTACTTCTGGGTTCTCAATATGAGAAAATTCAGTCCAAATTTGTATTTCCATTTAGAATAAGGGAAGAATTTGCAACATCATAGCAACTTCTACTTTCGCTTCCTATGACTTTATACTCAGTATATGGTATACTGATAGGAAAACCTGTTTTGTGGGGACTCTGAATGAGATATAGTATATTAAGTTATGGATTTTATCATACTGTAATCAATTTGAGGTGCTGAGAACCATAAGGCACATCATCGTCGATTGTGAGACTGTAGCATGTGTTCATGCTACTGACGTCAGTTGATCATATGTGTCAGGTTTATCTGTGGTGTAGGAAAACATTGTATTAATGAACAGTCACGAAAAGCTGTCTCGCTGATTTGTCTGATATTCACTTAAATGTTGGATCAACGACGCTGTGCTTTTTGCCCTTACCGTTCTCAGCGCCTTATTTGTACTCCGGTCAAGCGAACATGTTGGTAGATATTAGTGCTAGGAAATAGAAATGGCGTGTGGCTAGGGCCACCCGTCGGCTAGACCGTTCGCCAGGACCAAGTCATTCGAGTTGACGCCACTTCGGCAATTTGCGTGTCGATGGGGATGAAATGATAATGATAAGGACAATACAACACCCAGTCCCTGAGCGGAGAAAATCTCCCACCCAGCCAGGAATCGAACCCGGGCCATTAGGTATGACATTCCGTCGCTCTGACCACTCAACTACCAAGGGCGGACAGTATTAGTGCTTGAATTTAATCATTTACACAAACGGCAGCTAGTGTTAGGAGTTGGTTGTTTACCGTACAGGAATTGGTATTCGTGTGTTGTGTCATCATGAACTCTGTTCAATCTGTTTTAATGGCAAACAGAAAAGAAAATTATCAGGAAAAGTTAGCTGCGAATGATCTAGGGCCTCCCAGGCCAGATCCACTGACTGCGTAAGTGACGAAATAAAAAAAAAAACCGTGACTACAAGCGAATATTTAACAAACACGTGTAGAATAAGTGTAAGTTGTTGCGTGGGTACAACGTAAAAATGTGTAATTTTCATCCTGTTAGGGAACTTATACATTTATCCGAAAAAATAAAAAAGCACGAAAATTCCTACTTAAATACTTACTTTCCGTGTCCGGAACTAGACTTCAGACTTCCAAAAATCAGCAGCCAATATGGCCTTGTCATTTGCATCCCATAAGCCATTCAGTGTGCAGGGCTGGTCTAAATATGGACAGATAAGCAGGTGTTGAGGATTCTGGACAGAACCACACAGACAGAGAGTGTTCTCATTCTCTTTTAGGAAACCCCATTGCTGCAGGTTTGTCTTCCACTTCGGCACTTCTACCCTCATACGGTTTAGCGTTCTCCAGACTGTGTATGGTAGGCCTCCACCAGGCGCCAGTTCTTCTTTTACATCTTTATGGGGGTTTCTCAGGTAGATTTCCCACCTTTTCAAACGATTCTCTGCAGCCGACCCTTCCAGGGCTCGGGTACGTGACAGGAAACTCTTTCTCGAACAAAGCCGTCGGTCAGCAGGCTGGTGTCCATATAAAGGGTGACGCATGTCCTTTTCTTTCTTGGTTTTTTCGGCTTCGGCAGCGATGTCACGTCGTATGTTGGGAGGTGCGATCCCCATGATTAAGTACATCTTGTACACTGGGGTTGGCCTCATGCATCCGGTAACAATCCGTGCCATTTCATTCACCGCGACATCAACTTTTCTCGCGTGTGTTGATGCAGACCATACTGGAGCGGCGTATCCCGCGGCTGACACACTGAGTGCAAGGGCTGAAGTTCTCAGGAGTTTTGGGTTTGCGCCCCAGGATCCGCTGGTTAGTTTCCTGATGATGTTGTTTCTAGTTGAGACTTTTTCCCTTGTGGCATTACAATGATGTTTATAGGTCAGTGTGCGATGCAACGTGACACCAAGATATTTGGGCGTTTTACAATCCTCGAGACGTTCACCTTTCCATATTACATTTCATTCACGATTTGCCTCCCTGTTCTTTAAATGGAATGCACAGACCTGCGTCTTGGAAGGGTTTGCCCCATAAATGCAAAACGGAGAGTAGCGAAAGCTTAAACATTGTTTCGTTCTTGCCCTACACTGTACTTCCTTATGCACAAAACAGCATAGTTCCACAGAAACAATTCTTTCTTTGTTGAGACAAGTTATGCGTATTGTTATTATTATTATTATTATTATTATTACAATTATTATTACTGTTATTATTATTGTTGGCAGTGGCTGTAATTGTGTAAATATGTTGATAACCGTAAGTGTTATACAGCACTTGCTATTCTCTTATTTATCTGAATCTAAAATTAGCGAACATCCATAATGTATACTCACGAACCGCCACTGGTCCCTAGGTATAGCTCGAACGAATAAAGAATGTGACTTGCAACAGACGCTACACTGTGCTACGAAGGAAAACACATGGAGATGATACACTGACGGAAAAAAATCACAACACCAAAAAGTAATTAGTGTAGAGAAATAAAATTTCAAGAACACATTTTTCTAGATAATATTACCAGATCACAGATTAATGAAAATGAGAGATAAACCATTGTAAATGAGAAATGCTGATACATTAATAACCGGCGTAACCGCCAGAATGTTGAATGCAAGCACGCAAACGTGCATGAACTGCGATGTACAGGTGCCGGATGACAGTTTGCGGGATGGCGTTCCGCGCCTATGGCACTTGGTCGGTCAATGCGGAGATGGTTAATGCTGGTTTGGATGACGTTGGAGTTGTTTTCCACTTGGAGACAGATCTGGTGATCGAGCAGGCCAAGGCAGCGTGTCGACACTCTACAGAGCATGTTGAGCTACATCAGTGATATGTGGGGGAGAGTTGAAAAACACGCCCTGGAATGCTGTTCTTGAATGCCACTACAACAGGTTGAATCACCAGATTTACGTACAATTTTGCACTCAGGGATAGCCACGAGAATGCTCCTGCTATCATACAAAATCGCATCTCAGACCATAACTCCAGGTGTAGGTCCGGTGTGTCAAGTACGTATTAGCTCTCGCTTGACACCACTGAAGCTACGAATCGCGATGGTTTGGGGTCAGTGGAGTACACGCTACAGGGCGTCTGGATCGAAGATGACCTTGAAGCAACCGATTTGTAACAATGCATTGTGCCACTGTGGTGGCAGCTGCTGCTCAAACTGCTGCTGCATTACTATGCGCCAGAACCATACGCCGAACACGATGATCTCTTCTCTCGGTAGAGCCACGTGGCCGTCCGGAGCCCGATCTTCCTGTGACCGCTGCCAGCAATCATGTACAGTGGCTACATTCCCGCCACGTCTTTCTGCAGTATCGCAGAAGAAACATAGAGCTTCTAGCTACGCTATTACACGATCTAGTTCAAACTCAGTGAGGTATTGATAATGGCGTCTTTGTAGTCTTAAATGCATTCTTGGCTAACATCAGTTTACAGCGTCCAAAGGTAACTGACGCTCACGACCGTCACAGCGAACGTTGCAGAGTGTATTCACAACAAACCTCGTTTACATCCTCAAAATGGCGGTACCAGCGCCACTCTAAGGCGACTGACGTGAAATCTGAATACACATCGTGTTTCTGATGTAGAAGAAGGCCTACCAACTTTCGTTTCCGTCGCACAGCTCCTTATTGGTATTGCGATTTTTTCCCGTCAGCGTAAAATATTCAAAAGAACAAAGTAACCATTTGTAGTTCGTATTATCCATAAACCACTCTCCAAAGAAATAATGGAAAATGATGACCACGTACACCTTGTGCGTACAGGACTTCTAGCAGTTCTTCAATGCACTGTTCTTCACACTCTTCGCCGCGACCTACACTCACAAATGCGTAATGTAACAATGAATGCAGCATATACACTACTGGACATTAAAATTTCTACACTAAGAAGAAATGCAGATGATAAACGGGTAGCCATTGGACAAATATATTATACTACAACTGACATGTGATTACATTTTCGCGCAATTTGGGTGCTTAGATCCTGAGAAATCAGTACCCAGAACAACCTCCTCTGGCCGTAATAACGGCCTTGATACGCCCGGGCATTGAGTCAAACAGAGCTTGGATGGCGTGTACAGGTACAGCTGCCCATGCAGCTACAACACGATACCACAGTTCATCAAGAGTAATGACTGGCGTATTGTGACGAGCCTGTTGCTCGGCAACCATTGATCAGACGTTTTCAGTTGGTGAGAGATCTGGAGAATGTGCTGGCCAGGGCAGCAGTCGAACATTTTCTGTACCCAGAAACTCCCGCACAGGACATGCAACATGCGGTCGTGCATTATCCTGCTGAAATGTAGGGTTTCGCAGGGATTCAATGAAGGGTAGAGTCACGGGTCGTAACACATCTGAAACGTAACGTCCACTGTTCAAAGTGCCGTCAATGCCAACAAGAGGTGACTGAGACGTGTAACTAGTGGCACCCCATACCATCACGCCGGGTGATACGTCAGTATGGCGATGACGAATACACGCTTCCAATTTGAGTTCACCGCGATGTCGCCAAACACGGATGCGACCATCATGATGCTGTAAACAGCACCTGGATTCATCCGCAAAAATGACGTTTTGCCATTCGTGCACCCAGGTTCGTCGTTGAGTACACCATCGCAGGCGCTCCTGTCTGTGTTGCAGCGTCAAGGGTGACCGCAGCCATGGTCTCCGAGCTGATAGTCCGTGCTGCTGCAAACGTCGTCGAACTGTTCGTGCAGATGGTTGTTGTCTTGCAAACGTCCCCATCTGTTGACTCAGGGATCGAGACGTGGCTGCACGATCCGTTACAGCCATGCGGATAAGATGCCTGTCATCTCGACTGCTAGTGATACGAGGCCGTTGGGATCCAGCACGGCGTTCCGTATTACCCTCCTGAACCCACCGATTCCATATTCCGCTAACAGTCATTGGATCTCGACCAACCCGAGCAGCAATGTCGCGATACAGTAAACCGCAATCGCGAAAGGCTACAATCCGACCTTTATCAAAGTCGGAAACGTGATGGTACGCATTTCTCCTCTTTACACGGGGCATCACAACGTTTCACCAGGCAACGTCGGTCAACTGCTGTTTGTGTATGAGAAATCGGGTGGAAACTTTCCTCATGTCAGCACGTTATAGGTGTCGCCATCGGCGCCAGCCTTGTGTGAATGCTCTGAAAAGCTAATCATTTGCAATGATTCTTTCACTCTAGAAATTCCGTACCCTTAACTTTTGCACGAAATGGTACTACCAACTGAGCTATCTGGACACGCTTTACGGATCGGATCGAAACTTCAGTTTCATAACATCTATAACTTACTACTATAAGAGTACAGCCTTTTCCTTTAGTACTCTTCGGTTCTCGAAACACTATGCATTCGAAATAGCTTGGGGAGGGAGGACGGTTCGGGAAAAATTTTTCCTCTGAGGGAGTCTCTGTGAAGGATGGGTAAGTCTGAGGGAAGCACTGGAAGACTGGCAACTCGGGCGGTATTTCAGTGGCTCATTTAGTGAGAGCATTGCCCGAAAAAGGCGAGTCCTAGGTTCACGCCCCCTCCCTGTCACGGCACATGTCAGCTATCAGGAAGCTTTGTTTCGAAGCTGTTGAATAGTAGTTAAAAAAAAAATAGATGACGCAGTGATTAAGGCACTGCATTGGCATTATGAGGGGGCGGTGACTGAGGGTGGAATTCAAATGACCGCTCAGAAAACCAGAATTCAATTACCCACGTTTTTTTCTAAACCCATTTCCTTCCTCGTCCTTGTCTTCTCCGAGCGTGAGTCTCCATCGTTGATATTACGTTAAACCCTAATAAACGTAAGGCTGTGCTTTCGGGTGTTCAGTTGAGGTTTTCGTTTCCATTTTATGCACAATATTTCGACGACCGACTCAGTTTTCTTCTTGAGGTGCTGCGAACTCTCCTGTTACCACATAACTGTCGTCTGTGGACGGTTGGTGTCGTGCTGTTATTTAGAGCCCAGTTCGATTCCCAGCGTCATCTACGCTCTTTTATTCATTGAGACACTCATTGACCGTTTTCAGCTCTGGTCTATGAGATGTCCTACGAGATCTTGATAAATTTAGTGCTCGAACCCAAGTCTTGTTTTAATTGAAACCACCGTCCCAATTTATTAAGACGTCGCCGGCCACCTCATCTACCACAGCTATCCTAGGAAGTTCTGGTCTTACGTTAAATCAGTAAGTGGCTCGAAACAGCATATCCAGACACTCCGGGATGATGATGTCATTGAAACAGAGGATGACACGCGTAAAGCTGAAATACTAAACACCTGTTTCCAAAGCTTTTTCACAGAGGAAGACCGCACTGCAGTTCCTTCTCTAAATCCTCGCACAAACGAAAAAATGGCTGACATCGAAATAAGTGTCCAAAGAATAGAAAAGCAACTGGAATCACTCAACAGAGGAAAGTCCACTGGACCTGACGGGATACCAATTCGATTCCACACAGAGTACGCGAAAGAACTTGTCCCCCTTCTAACACCCGTGTACCGCAAGTCTCTAGAGGAACGGAAGGTTCCAAATGATTGGAAAAGAGCACGGGTAGTCCCAGTCTTCAAGAAGGGTCGTCGAGCAGATGCGCGAAACTATAGACCTATATCTCTGACGTCCATCTGTTGTAGAATTTTAGAACATGTTTTTTGCTCGAGTATCATGTCGTTTTTGGAAACCCAGAATCTACTCTGAAGGAATCAACATGGATTCCGGAAACAGCGATCGTGTGAGACCCAACTCGCTTTATTTGTTCATGAGACCCAGAAAACATTAGATAAAGGCTCCCAGGTAGATGCTATTTTCCTTGACTTCCGGAAGGCGTTCGATACAGTTTCGCACTGTCGCCTGATAAAGTAAGAGCCTACGGAATATCAGACCAGCTATGTGACTGGATCGAAGAGTTTTTAGCAGACAGAACACAGCATGCGCGACTGCTACGGTCGCAGGTTCGAATCCTGCCTCGGGCATGGATGTGTGTGATGTCCTTAGGTTAGTTAGGTTTAAGTAGTTCTAAGTTATAGGGGACTGACGCCCATAGATGTTAAGTCCCATAGTGCTCAGAGCCATTTGAACCATTTTTTGAACACAGCATGTTGTTATCAATGGAGAGACGTCTACAGACGTTAAAGTAACCACTGGCGTGCCACAGGGGAGTGTTATGGGACCATTGCTTTTCACAATATATATAAATGACCTAGTAGATAGTGTCGGAAGTTCCATGCGGCTTTTCGCGGATGATGCTGTAGTATACAGAGAAGTTGCAGCATTAGAAAATTGTAGCGAAATGCAGGAAGATCTGCAGCGGATAGGCACTTGGTGCAGGGAGTGGCAACTGACCCTTAACATAGACAAATGTAATGTATTGCGAATACATAGAAAGAAGGATCCTTTATTGTATGATTATATGATAGCGGAACAAACACTGGTAGCAGTTACATCTGTAAAATATCTGGGAGTATGCGTGCGGAACGATTTGAGGTGGAATGATCATATAAAATTAATTGTTGGTAAGGCGGGTACCAGGTTGAGATTAATTGGGAGAGTCCTTAGAAAATGTAGTCCATCAACAAAGGAGGTGGCTTACAAAACACTCGTTCGACCTATACTTGAGTATTGCTCATCAGTGTGGGATCCGTACCAGATCGGGTTGACGGAGGAGATAGAGAAGATCCAAAGAAGAGCGGCACGTTTCGTCACAGGGTTATTTGGTAACCGTGATAGCGTTACGGAGATGTTTAGCAAACTCAAGTGGCAGACTCTGCAAGAGAGGCGCTCTGCATCGCGGTGTAGCTTGCTTGCCAGGTTTCGAGAGGGTGCGTTTCTGGATGAGGTATCGAATATATTGCTTCCCCCTACTTATACCTCCCGAGGAGATCACGAATGTGAAATGAGAGAGATTCGATCGCGCACGGAGGCTTTCAGACAGTCGTTCTTCCCGCGAACCATACGCGACTGGAACAGAAAAGGGAGGTAATGACAGTGGCACGTAAAGTGCCCTCCGCCACGCGCCGTTGGATGGCTTGCGGAGTATAAATGTAGATGTAGATGTATAAAACGCAGTGAGAATTTATGTCTCAGCGAATAAAAGTGTGGGCTCTGAAAAACAAAGAAGGATCAAAGCGTGCAGCGGGCACCAGGAGTGCGCGTGACAGCACAGCTCGCAGTATCGTTAGAAGACACCTGGATTGATCGTCAAAATATTCAGCATGAAATCGAATCAGCGATTCGTCTGAACATCCGAAAGCACACTATTAATGAAACACGCCTAGAGAACCTAAGAGCTCCTTGCAACATTCGTTAACGAATGCGTAATGATTCCTGATGTGCCCACCGCTGCATGCCACGTTTCAGTCGCTACTACGCACCCAGCTGTAAGCAGCGAGGAGGCAACATGTAAAGGTGGACGCGAATCAAACGTGACGAGCAGTAATGATCAACTAAGCGGACAGAAGAACAGCACAGCCTAGCTCTGTGTTCGTAGACGCGCGTTATCGGCGCTCGCCCTGTCGACGATGGAGTGTACCACATCTCACCGATTCATCCTGCTGTACAGTCACTTGGGAAAAAAAAACCATGCTGTCATTGGGTTGCATCTGGGTAACAAGGAAGGCAAATGTAGAGTGGAAATAAAATTATCTGTAAGATGCTTGCAAGCAATGGACGGATAGAAACATTTTACTACATGTCATTCGAAGACCATTGAACGATGTGGCACTAAACCTGAAGAATAATTTATTGCCGGTCTGTGTGGCCGAGCGGTTCTAGGCGCTACAGCCTGGCTGGAACCGCGCGACCGCTACGGTCGCAGGTTCGAATCCTGCCTCGGGCATGGATGTGTGTGATGTCCTTAGATTAGTTAGGTTTAAGTAGTTCTAAGTTCTAGGGGACTGATGACTTTAGAAGTTAAGTCCCATAGTGCTCAGAGCCATTTGAACCAATAATTTATTCACTACTCTGAAATAGTCACAGTAGAAGAGCACTAGTTCGTATCCTGTCTGTAGCGAATCAAAGTCAACTAGAGCCAAGATAGAACAATATAGCTTAACTAGCATGTCCAGGGACCCAAAGCCAAGTCGTTTTACGCAATAGTAAAATCCTCCAGTGTAATAATCCGGTACGCATGCAAGTCCACAGGCAACGGTAGGTTCCCCGATCAATTCATTCTGTCACTGGCTGCTTAATGGTCCGGAGTGAATTTGCAGGACCGAGACCACTACTGTCGGTTGAAGGCACTTGTGTTGCGAGCACCTCCTAGTGCAGGCCGTGGTCTTGTGAAAACCTCGTAGTACGGACCGCATTGTTTGTCAGCGATTGTGGTGTGTGCATGTCGATGTTATAGTCGGACCCTGAGGTGCGTTAGGGTGGGATGCAAAAACTATGATTATCTGCTTCTTTCAGTCGGCAATAAGTCACAAATAGAATGAAAGGTGGAAATAATAAAAATGTCTATTATGTAAACTGAAGGTGAAGGGGGCAGCGGCCGCCCGGGGTAGCCGCGTGGTATGAGAGTTGTCGCGGTCCGCCCGGCTACCCCGTCGGATGTTCGAATCCTCCCTCAGGCATGGATGTGTGTGTTGTCTTTAGCGTAAGTTAGTTTAAGTTAGATTTAGTAGTGCGTAAGCGTAGGGACCGATGGCCTCAGCAGTTTGGTCCCATAAGATCTTACCACAAATTTCCAAAGGGGGCAGAAAGGAAAGGGAAGGAACTACTGATGCCAGCTGTGTTGGGACTTTATACGGAAACAGCGGCGACGAGTGAAAATGTTTGCCGAACCCGGGATCTCCTGATTACTACGCAGCTGCGTTAAGCACTGTGTTTATTGTAATTGCGCGGGATATCTCAGCACGCCTCCCGACCGACCTACATTTCCACCTAGCACCAACTATCCGCAGTTTCCATCCATGTCCTCCACGCTTGCTATCTTGAGATTCCCACAGGAGGTCGGACGTAACTGTGCATCCGCACTGAAGGTGGTCAGTTCCTTGTCCATCGAGGTGAATCAATTATATAGATGTGTGGTCCGAAAGAACAGGCACCGCGCACTGATATAATAAAAAAGGCATTTTTTCGAAAGAGAGACTAGGAATAATTAAACTTCAGATACTTTTTACGAGTTTAACGTGTTTGTACCAAACAACTAACCAAAGTATGTTAAAATTTTCATCGAATTTCGTACAGTGCTCTGTAATAATTTTTGCTTGGTGATGCAATAGTTCCTGCATCTCTTTGTGAATGAAGCATTTCATTTGTTTGTTTTCAACTCGATATTTACAGTACACAATTTCAGTTAGAATACTCTACCACATGTAAAGCATTCAGTGAAATTCCAAATACGGCATGCACAAACGAACCATACCCTTTGACATACCAACAGTATGATACTGAAACTTCCTGGCTGATTAAAACTGTGTGCCGGACCGAGACTCGAACTCAGGAACTTTGTCTTTCGCGGCCAAGTGCTCTACCATCTACCATCTCACGCCCCGTCCTCCCAGTTTTACTTCTGCCAGTACCTCGTCTCCTACCTCCCAAACGTAAAGCTGTGAGGACGGGGCGTGAGTCGTGCTTGGGTAGCTCAGATGGTAGAGCACTTGCCCGCGAAAGTCAAAGGTCCCGAGTTCGAGTCTCGGTCCGGCACACAGTTTTAATCTGCCAGGAAGTTTCATATCAGCGCACACTCTGCTGCAGAGTGAAAATCTCATTCTGGAACATCCTCCAGGCTGTGGCTAAGCCATGTCACCGCGATATTCTTTCTTTCAGGAGTGCTAGTTCTGCAAGGTTCGCGGGAGAGCTTCTGTAAATTTTGGAAGGTGGGAGACGAGGTACTGGCAGAGGTAAAGCTGTGAGGACGGGCGAGAGTCGTGCTTGGGTAGCTCAGATGGTAGAGCACTTGCCCGTGAAAGGCAAAGGTCCCGAGTTCGAGTCTCGGTCCGGCACACAGTTTTAATCTGTCAGGAAGTTTCACATCAGTGCACACTCTGCTGCAGAGTGAAAATCTCATTGCAGTATGATACTGTTTCTCAGGTTGCATAGTCTATCACAGTGGGCACACCATCTGCGGCATCTTTAGCCTCGAGCATCTTCAATATAATTTTAAGGAACTGAAAACAGCTCCGAGGGTCGAGAACTTGACGAGTACAGCGTAACTGCTAGAGAACTATACGGTTCAGCCATTCAACCAGCTTTACTCATAGTTCTCGGACGCGTCCATAACGTGGAAGTTCATGTCGTCTGTCGCACCTCTGTGCAAAACAGTTTTGTGTAAACGAATGAAAGTTATAGCAGTTTCTGAAGTACGTTTTTCGGATAATATTCTTTTTGAAAAAAAAAATGCTTTCGTATTATGTATTTTCTTTGCTATGCAGATTTTCGATTCCAGTTTTAAGAAAAAAAAAGATCATTAAACAGGGTACTCTTTTCCTTGTTAGGGTCTCACATGGCCATTTAGTAAATAACTGAGTATTGTTTTATTGTTCGCCATGGTTGCTACAATGCTCCGAATTAAGTAATCCATCACAATTAACAAAAAAATTGCTGTGAAAAATGTAATCGCTAAAAACTTACATTAAACACATTTTTCAACACAACTTTCTTATTTGTAGAACAAGTGTGACCTCTGCCCGTGTTTCCATACTAAGAGGCAGCTGGAGACAAACAGAAACGAATATACATGCGATAAATTTCGCGAGAATGACGGGTAGTGTCGTTCTGGTCTCAAGTGCTGGCGACAAGAGTCGATCCGTTGTGTGAAACAGGAGATTCATTAAAATCTTCTCGGTTTACGAGCTGTCTCACTTCAAATAAAACATTCGACTTTTCATTTGCTGTCTCCGACATCGTTATCAGGAGTTAAAATCACCGACTACCAGGGCTGGCTGATTTTAACTCCTGATGACAATAGCGGAGACAGCTATCGAAAGCTCGAGCGGTTTATTCGAAGTGACGCGGCTTGTAAACCGAGAAGATTTTACTGAAGCATGCCACCGCAAAAGACTCTAAGGAAACAGCATGTACCCTGGATTTAGTCTACGAACACTCCGCCAGTTCTGCAATAGAACGAGGATATACTATGTGATCAGAAGTATCCAGACACCTGGCTGAAAATGACTTAAAAGTTCGTTGCGCACTCCATCGGTAATGGTGTTGACCCACCCTTAGCCCTGATGACAGCTTCCACTCTCGCAGGCATACGTTCAATCTGGTGCTGGAAGATTTCTTGGGCAATGGCAGCCCATTCTTCACGGAGTACTGTACTGAGGGGAGGTATCGATGTCGGTCGGTGAGACCTGGCACGAAGTCGGCGTTCCAAAATATCCTAAAGGTGTTGTATAGGATTCAGGTCAGGAATCTGTGCAGGCCAGTCCATTACAGAGACGTTATTGTCGTGCAACCACTCCGCCACAGGCCGTGCATTGTGAATAGGTGCTGGATCGTGTTGAAAGATGCAATCGCCATCCCCGTATTGCTCTTCAACAGTGGGAAGCAAGAAGGTACTTAAAACGTTAATGTAGGCCTGTGCTGTGATAGTGCCACGCAAAACAACAGGGGGTGCAAGCCTCCTCCACGAAAAAGAAGACCGCACCAAACACCACGGCCTCCGAATTTTACTGACGGCACTACACACGCTGGCAGATGACGTTCACCGGGTACTCGCCACACCCACACCCTGCCATCGGATTGCCACATTGTGTACCATGATACGTCACTCCACACAACATTTTTCTACTGTTCAATGGTCCAATGTTTACGCTCCATACACCAAGCGAGGCGTCGTTTGGCGTTTACAGGCGTGATGTGTGGCTTATGAGCAGCCGCTCGTCCATGAAATCCAAGTTCTCTCACCTCCCGCCTAACTCTTATAGTACTTGCAGTGGATCCTGATGCAGTTTGGGATTCCTGGGTGATGGTCTGGATAGATGTCTGCCTATTACACATTACGACCCTCTTCAACTGCCGGCAGTCTATGTCAGTCATCAGACGATGTCGGGCTGTACTCTTTTGTGCTGTAAGTGTCCTGTCACGTTTCCACTTCACTATCACGTCGGGAACAGTGGACCTAGGGATGTTTGGGAGTGTGGAAATCTCGCTTACAGACGTATGACACAAGTGAAACCCAATCGCCTGACCACGTTCGAAATCCGTAAGTTCCGCGGTGCGTCCCAGTCTGCTCTCTCACGATATCTAATGACTACTGAGGTCGCTGCAATGGAGTACCTGGCAGTAAGCGGCGGCACAATGCACCTGATGTGAAAAACGTATGTTTTTGGGGGTGTCCGGATACTTTTGATCCCATAGTGTATGCTACAGCCAAGGACTTGCCCATCCTCGGATTGCCCAACACTACTAGAAAGAGTTTGATGGGCCCACTGTAAGATGTTGGCGGCCGTGTTGCAGGAGGAGTGCGAGGCGGCGCAGCGTGTGGCAGCCCTGCCGGAGGGCGAGCTGTTCCGCGACGAGGACTTCCCCGCAGAGGCGAGCAGCCTCAGCCACTCAGACCCGCAGGCGCCGCACCTCGGCGACGTCGTATGGCTGCGGCCGCACGTCTGTATCACCGCTGCACACTCACATGTTTCAGTTTCAATACCAAATTCCGAGTGCTGGAGACTCAGCGCACTGACATTAGAGGAATGGCAACGCCCGATCAAGTGGCGTTTGATTCACACTACACACCAATGTCACGTCACATCGGAGAATTACTCAGGACTGAACAGGGAATGCGACGTTCTAAGGGAACGTCAGCGGTGCAAGTGGTTGGGATTTAGTCCTACAAGGGGATCTTACAGATTTCCTCTCTTCGATTTTCTTCATGCTTATACGATTAATGATCAGTGCCTGGACATCAGTGTCCCCGAACAGAATGACGCAATTCCAAAAAAATTAAAAACATTTAAAAACGAAAACATAGCCTTTGAAGATTAGATGATTTTTGAGCGCTATTTTGTTCATAACTTTTCTAGCTTGTTCACACATCCATCAGTAACTGAGTGGGTTGTGTAATACCTTGCAATCGTGAAGTCGCTTGTTCTAACCTTGTTACTACCACTGTATTTTTTAAACTTTTTTGAATTCCTTTTTTATTTAAAAAATATAAATGCCAATTAACAGATACTCACAATGTTTCTAATTTATTAGTAGCTATCTAAAAATAGATGGGGCAAATAACAGGAGCCCAGACAACTTGAAACTATCTGTAGCAGCATTAACGGAGAGGGAAAGACCTACAGCTACTTCTAACAGCATGGAGCATCTGCACGTATAGCCGGCCGAACCTTGGAGCATATTTACATAATCTTCACGCTTGACAGAGATGTTAGCAGAGGTCAGTCTGGTTACGGCTCTAACTGGCCACCCAGGTAATCTTATCAGTCAGCGTGCGATTACTCAAAAAATGTGTGTAAAATCTTATGGGACTTAACTGCTAAGGTCATCAGTCCCTAAGCTTACACAATACTTAACCTAAATTATCCCAAGGACAAACACACACACTCATGCCCGAGGGACGACTCGAACCTCCGCCGGGACCAGCCGCACAGTCCATGACTGCAGCGCCTTAGTCCGTAACCACGCGACTGCTACGGTCGCAGGTTCGAATCCTGCCTCGGGCGTGGATGTGTGTGATGTCCTTAGGTTAGTTAGGTTTAAGTAGTTATAAGTTATAGGGGACTGGTGACCTCAGATTTTAAGTCCCATAGTGCTCAGAGCCATTTTGCAGCGCCCGAGACAGCTCGGCTAATCCCGCGCGGCTCAGTGTGCGATTACTTTGTATGGGTAGCCCTAAAGTCTAAGGCGTATCGCAACAACTCTCATAATCTTCAAGAACTGCAGCAGAAGATTTCGTGTGAGACTGCAACAATTCCAGCAGTCCAGCTTCGATCCGCCTTCAGCAACTTGCTGACCAGGGCCCGAAAGTGCCAAGAGATGAATGGTGGTCACTTTGAACATCTGCTGTAGTGAAGGTAGTACCGTATTTCCTTTCCTCTGATGTCTGTCTTTGTACCCCGGAACTCTGCTCTCTGGGCCACTTTTACGAGGGTTGACTGAAAATTAATGTCTCCATCTTCGTAATTCTTCAACCGTTGGCAGCGTAGGTATGCGGGAGGTACTGGCTTGTTCCGTAGTCTCTTCTCTACAGCTCCATTTGGCGGGAAGCCTTAGCATTGAACGGTTGTGTTGTTGCAGTGTGAAGTACGGAACACTGCGCAGACGGTCAGTCAGTGCGATTTAAGCAACGTGCAGTCATTGAATTCTTCACAACAGAAGGTGTCACCCCAAAGGAGATTCATCAGAGAATGAAAGCAGTTTATACTGATTGTGTTTATGTGAGTACTGTGCGTCGTTGGGCAAGTAAGTTTAAAGATGTTGAGGCGGGAAATTTCGTGTCTGTGCGCTTTCATTTCAGGAGTCAGCATCCGGGTACCCATCGTGCACAGATCTTCCGATAGCCAAGCAAAGCAATAATGTGAACCCAAATGCCGATTGTGCTTGCAGTTTCTCTCTGAGTGATAAGATGATTTTCTTGAATCAATCTGTCAACATTTTGCATGTGAAACTCGGTGGTTGCTGTCACAGGACGTCCAACTCTTTGTTTGTCACGCAGGTCAGATGTTCCCGCTTCAACATCTTTAAACTTACTTGCCCAACGACGCACAGTACTCACATCAACACAATCACCATAAACTATTTTCATTCTCTGATGATCTCCTTTGGGGTGACGCCTTCTGCTGTCAAGAATTCAATGACTGCACGTTACTTAAATCGCACTGACAGAGCGACCGTCTGCGCAGGGTTCCATACTTTACACTGTAATAACACAACCGTTCAGTGCTAAGGCTTCTGGCCAACTGGAGCTGTAGAGAAGAGGCTACGGAACAAGCCAACAGCTGCCACATACCAATGCTGCCAACTGTTGAAGAGTTACGAAGGTGCAGGCATTACTTTTCAATCAACCCTCGTATTTACCCCACGCTGTATATGATATAGATGCACAAAATACATTTTTGTTAAATAAAAAAAAATTATATATATCAATGATATAGCTCAATCTCTAGCAAAAAGTTATTTTATTTTTTGTTTGAAGTTTCGCATTTTTTTACAAAATTCTCACAACAACGCCATGCACAACAGACAACGCCACCACAGAGGCGTAACCACTGGCCCGTCCCCTATCGGTTCCAAGCAGCAGCCTCCAGAGGGCGCTCAAAAATTCGGACCACTTTCTGCTTCCAAGCCAGTCTTTCAACGCGTTGTACGAGTATTCGTCCTTCGATAGAGTTACCAGCCGCTGACAGGAGCGCTGTCGCCATGGACTGCACTGCTTCTGCCTTGTACTGTCAGAAAAATTCTTTCGCCGACAGGCACAAAACACGACGTGCTGCGGATCCTCAGACAGTTCTGAAGCAGCAGTTAGACATTCCTGTTCAGCGCCAATAGTCAGACGCTTCATCTGTGTTCTTGCAATTACGATACATACATAGTTCTACGATTTCTGTTGTGAAGACAATATTCCAACTTAGCAAGCACTAAATATGGAAGGAAGATTGGGTTTAACGTCCGGTCGACATAGGGATCATTAGAGATGGAGCACAAGCTCGAAGGGTGTCAAGGATGGGGATGAAAATCGGCTGTGCCCTTTTATGGGAACCATCCCTGAATTTGCCTAGGGCAATTTAGGGAAATCACGGAAAACCTAAATGTCGATGGCCGGAGGCGGGTTTGAACCGTCGCGTCGTCCTCCCGAATGCGAGTCCAGTGTGCTAACCACCGCATCACCTCACTCGGTACTAACAGGGGAAGATCCCGATCTCACCCCCATCAGATTTAGTGATAAAATGGCTCAGTGGATAACCCGTCAAAAACTGAACACAGATCAAGCATAAAAACAGCAAGAAGGCTTCTTTGTTGTGTGGTCGTGGTGCTGGACTGCAAAGAGGGTGCCTGTGTTCAAATCTCCCTCATGCCATTGTTTTTTTACAAACTTTCCGTCTGGTCATTGACGTGTCTGTTCTCCTTCTGTAGTCTTGGCAACCGTCTTAGTATACGTTATTTCTTGGTTATGAGTTATGTGGTAAAAATGTATTACCGTCGCAAGTAAGTGTGATTAACAGTGGGAGCAGGCGATATGCCACTTAGACCTCTCACAGAAAGGAAAACAACAAATAAAAGGGTGTGAACTATGTTGCAACTAAGGAATTAAAGAGTCGAAACTTCCAAAATGGAACGCAAGAGTTATAATACGTGTTACTTGTGTAGAACAAGGGGAGGTACGTACGTCTGCGTGTCCCCTTCCTTACACCTCGCTGTTGCAAACGGACCTTACACCACAACACAGACACAAATTAGAATACAGTGCATAGATACTTCAATGACAGTTCATAATTTTGTGAAAGAAAGGGGCAAAAGGGAGATCTGAACACAGGGCAGTCCCTTCGCCATCCAAACCAGTGACCACATAACAACTCGCTCGATATTGCATATCTTGAGCTTGCACCGTTCACTGCTTCGACTTTGCTTCTTTTTTCACATTCAGTACACCTTTTTCCTCTTTTCATGCATGATCTGTGTTCAGATTTTGACGGGCTATCCGCTGGGCCATCCTACTACTGAATCTGAGGATGGTGCGGTGCGGAGTTTCCCTTTTAACTAGGACACTAAAAAAAGTGTCTGCAAAATTAATTTGTCATAGTGATGATGTTGTAGACTGCCAAGAGACAATAAAGTTATTTAGATATCGTTATATTAGGTTTAGGACATCAAGTAACCACCGAACTTACCAAAGGTTAAGTAGTATTTTGTAACACAGTCTTAAGAAATATAACGGGTTATTTCTTATTCTGTTGCCACATTTCTGTTCTAATGCTGCCCTGTCAAGCAAGTGCTTAATTAATCTGTCACCTTTTATTAACCTAATAATTAAGTTTTCCGCTACCAGCGATGTTTGGGCTGGTTTAATAGCAACATTCAGCTACACATTCCCAGCAAATAACATGTTATTTAGATTTAAAAATTTGTGATTCAAAATTTGTTAAACAATATTTCCTTTCCTTAATAAATATGAAATTTAAATATAAATAAAGAAAGTATGGTATCACAGATGTCCGAACCAGCAAACTTACAATTACAGTCCTATTAAACTACGCATTCACCTACTGGTGAATGCGTTAAGAATTAAAAAATGTTTTGCACTTAACAGCGGTTGGAAATTTTGCTATCTTAAAGCTTTCTCTTTAGAATTGCTTCACACTGCTTTAGGAAATTAATGTGTATAACTGACCTCCAGATTCTATACATATAAAGAAAACCAAAGGGAGCAGATCAGTCCGTAAAGTACCCCTGTCAGATTTAAGGACTGTCTACGGAACCAGCTTCGTTTATTAAGGACGTGTACTTGTGGCCACAAAGCGTCAATTCCCACTTGTTCCGAATATAATACTGAATTTGGAAAAAAGGAAGTTTACATTGCATTCGTCTTGTCCTCATCGACTTCTTAGTTTCGAACTGCTGGATTACTTCAGAGAAATGTGTTTTACACCCTCGTTGGAAAAGACGGTTTCACTGCTGCAATATTCAGGAACAACGCATCTGCACTTTTAAAGAATTTCAGTAACATTAATCGCATTTAGGCATCGAAATCAATCGATGGTAACAGGTGAAAATATGTGCCGGACCGGGACTCGAAAAGGATCTCCCGCTTAACACAAACGGTTCCTTAACCACTTCGGCCATCCGACCCAACTTCCCATCCGGTTACACACTAACAGCGTACCTACCCATGACCTCTTCCCCGCCATTTCGTATTCCTGCAATAGGCAGGGTTTGGTGTGCATGTCCCGGTATGAGTCCCGGACCGGAACAAATTATCACCTGTTACCATCGATTCATTTCGATGCCCAAATACTGCTAAAGTGATTGAAAACCTTGGAATAGTATTTGTATGGCCGCTGCAGCACGTAACGCCTCTGTTCTTCCGGATATGTTTCCGTATATATCCAGGCATTTTCTTTTATTCTATTTTATGCACATTGTGCGCTTTTTTGTCCACATATAGTAATATTGTTCGTGACTATTCGTCATATAAATATGGCATTTATTTCTCGGGAAAATTGTTTGGGTAAACCTCATAAGCCATGGCAGTTAGTCCCGAAAAAACATGCAATAAAATAAGTAACGTGCAAAAAACGCAAGCCGAAGTAAATGCAATAGATCCTGATAAAGAATAGGACATAACTTCACAAGGTAACCGTCTTACTATTATTCGTCGTTTCCAAAATTGCTATGGACAAATCTTGGTGTGACGTGATATTTGTGTTCCTTGCTGTTACGTTCGGTCGACTGTTGCTGTGAATGCCGCAATTTTCAATAAAGCGCGGGAGATTTTGAAGTTATGTGGCGTTCATTGTGGATCGACTTCGATTATGGAAATCTTTTTATTGCCTGAGCTCTTAGATTTGAGTAAAAGAAATGATACGTACTATATCACAATTAAGAAAGCTGTGGCACGGATTAATACAATGGGCTCTCATTCAGTTGGAAAGACGTAGCAAATACTCTACCTTTCTATGAGAAGAGTGATATACGCGTTTGGTGAGTGGCCACTCCATGCTGTATCGATTGGTGTCAGTGCTATATACAATATAGGCATATTTCGTCACGCACGACAGCGGCTTGCAGTGAAACACAACTTTTTACTACAAATTTATTTAGAATATGTTGACAAATTGTTTTGCGTGTCAGTTTTTTTCCCTCGACTTTTCGAAAGGACACACAGAATGACAGAATATGGCAATGATGGGCACCTGTCATCACTTTAAGACTTCCATCAAACTTTTTAAACCAGTCGTGCTCACGACCTCTTCGCAGAGTTTCTTCGAAATATCGTGACGGCAGTTCTCTCCCTTATGTTAATCTAGATTCAAGTTTTCCTTCACAAGAGATATTACTTCCCGCAGCTTTATTTGGCAGCAACAGATAAAGTATTGCATTGTTTAAGAGTTAAGTGTAATCGGGAAAAGGGGAAGTAAACGATCACCAACATTTCCCCAGAAAGCAGACTTGGACTTCTATAAAGGGGCGGAATACTTTCTTCGAAGAGGAGCATGATTCATAGATAATGAAGGAAATACGTTACAATGTATAACGCAACGGAATTATTTTGTTGGACAGTAATTTACGTTCACTTGCTGCATGGTAACAATCAGCAACACACATGATGGAAATTTCAATTTCGAAAATACTTACTCTCCTAATCATCTTGGGGTTGAAGCTCTTGTGTCCGTGTTTGCTTTACCAATACATGTGTTTTTGGATGGGGTCCGCCTTTAGCAAAACACTTTTGTTTTATATCCCAAACATGTTTCACTGCAGTTGCAGCATCATCAGTGGGCTTTTATTTTACGGCTGTTAGACATAAAGAATGTTCTTTACTGTTTGTATACATGTAAATATTAGTTTTTAGATCGTAATTACAAATTTTCGAAGAAACACATAAAATTATGAATTCATACCTTTTTACCACATTTTCCTGATGTGTTATATATTTACAGTGACTGATTTCGTTAACAGTTTGTCATCTGCAACTATATAAAACTTAAATAATTTGTCTACATTAAGTTGTATATGGTTGCAGATGACAAACTGTGAAAACAATCAATCACTGAAAAGGGTATGAATTCATAATTTTATATGGTTCTTCGAAAACCTATAATTACGATTTAAAAAATAATATTCACATGTATACAAACAGTAAAGAACATTATTTATGTTTAACGGCCATAAAATAAAAGCCCATTTCTGGTGTTGCAACTGCAGTGAAGCATATTTGGGATATAAAAAACTGATTTGCTAAAGGCGGACCCCATCCAAAAATATATGTACTTACTCTCCTGCTTTAGTATAATATAATGAGGCTTCTCTGCTAGAGATGCCTTTCTTACTGTATTTTCTTCCAAGCAACGATGAATAAAGATATACAGAGACCGTGTAAACAATCCCGACAATACTTGGTACGATGAGCGGGACGCCAACTTCATCAGTTTACTAGGAGAATCCATATCCCGAAATACATGTTTTGGCGCCATGTCATCGAAACTAGAGTATAGTGACGTCATGGTAGCACTTGGTGACCTAATTAATTATGCAACCCAGGTTCCTAAGCGATTAGAAGTCGTAAAACCAGGTACAGTATTAACGTATAGCTAGGATAATTGGTGGCAGGTCAGTGGGCTATGTCTGTTGGCACTCAGATAAACAGTCTGTTGGCATTCATACTGTATGAAAAGTTTGACGACCCTAATGCATGTGGAGCACTACGCGATGCTCGGGTAATGTGACTGCAGTTTACGCTGATTCAGATCTGCGGCAGCATAGCTCTGCTTGCAACTTGGCTGTGTTGTGGTGTGAAGTGGCATCTAAATACCTACTTACGTCTGTAGGCTTACTGCATATCATGTGTTCTAAAGTACTGTCAGATCATCTATAGACCAAAACATCTAGGAACGGGAGACAGACCTCATTCTCTGCTTGCAAGATGAAACTGATTTTAGAATTAAAATCATTTAAGAAATTGTGGAAACAATTTTTATTTACTGTGTAGACATATAACATATTTCTCATTCACATAGCTGAGTCAACAAGAAGGCTTTAGTGGCGCATTACCCTGAAGTGACAAAAATCATGGGATACTTCCTCGTGTCGTGTCGGGCCTCCTTTAGCCCGGCGTAGTGCAGCAGCTCGACGCGACATGGACTCAACAAGTCGTTGGAAGCCCCTACAAAAATACTGAGTCATGCTACCCTTATAGCCGTCCATAACTGCAAAAATATTGCCGGCGGAGCATTCTGTGCACCGAACTGTCCTGTCGATTATGTCCCGTAAATGTTCGATGGAACATGTCGGGCGATCTGGGTGGCCAAGCCATTCCCTCGAATTGTCCAGACTGTTTTTCAAACCAATCGGGAGCAATTGCGGCCCAGAGACACGGCGCATCGTCATCAACATCTTTGTTTCCGAAAATGAAGTCCATCAGTGGCTACAAATGGTCTCCAAGTAGCCAAACATTGCCATTTCCAGTCAATGATAGGTTCAGAGGGACCAGAGGACAGACTATTCCATATTTTGCAATGTTTCAAAAATACAATCGTGCATCTTCGCAACGAAATAGCGCGGAATTTTCGATGTAAATATTATAACCACTTATCCTCACATATTTCTTTATTCTGTATTTCATTAAAAAAATGTTCAAATGTGTGTGAAATGATAGGCCGGCCGGGGTGGCCGAGCGGTTCTACGCGCTACAGTCTGGAACCGCGCGACTGCTACGGTCGCAGGTTCGAATCCTGCCTCGGGCATGGATGTGTGTGGTGTGCTTAGGTTAGTTAGGTTTAAGTAGTTCTAAGTTCTAGGGGACTGATGACCTCAGAATTTAAGTCCCATAGTGCTCAGAGCCATTTGAACCATTTTTTGTTTGAAATCTTATGGGACGTAACTGCTAAGGTCATCAGTCCCTAAGCTTACACACTACTTAAACTAACTTATGCTAAGGACAAACACACACACACCCATGCTCGAGGAAGGTCTCGAACCTCCTCCGGGACCAGCCGCACAGTCCATGACTGCATTGCCTTAGACCGCTCGGCTGTATTTCATCGTTTGGAGGTTAGTTATGTTCACATAGAGCGCTTCTAACACTGTTTTCTATCGTAGGGCACCAACACACCAAGAATATTTTGCTACAGTGGAAGAATAAAAATCGAAAACTGACGATGATGTAAAGTGCAATTTGTAAATTGTGTGAACAGCCGTCTGATGATGCACTTGTCAGTTCGAAACCGGTTACAGCGCTATTTACATAAATAAATAGCAGTATTAATAATCGCTGGTTGCTGTCTTCTTCTTTGTAAGAATCAACCTACATTAAAGCCCAAGTCATTATCGAGCCATCATCAGCTTGAGCACTACCTCGTTGACAACTTGGGTCCGTGGCTTAGTTGGGTGTGCCCCACACTCGAACCCTACCATCAGCTCTTATCAACCGAAATTAGGACTCATCTGACCAGCTCATGGTCTTCCAGTCATGTAGTATCCAGCCGATATGGTCGCGAATCCAGGAGAGACACTGCATGTGATGTTGTTCTGTTGGCCAAAGCATTCGCGCCAGTCGTCTACTGTCATAGCCCATTAACGCAAAATTTCGCTGCACAGTCCTGACGGACAGTTCGCCGTACCTCCTACATTGGTTTCTGCGGTTATTTCACGCAGTGTTGCTTGTCTGTTTGCACTGGCGACTCTACGCAAACGCCCGCCGCTGCTCTCGGTCGTTTAGCGAACGCCGTCGACCACTGCGTTGTCCGCGGTAAGAGCTAACGCCTGAAATGTAGTATTCTCGACACCCTCTTGACAATGTGGATCCGTGAATATAGAATTCTGTTACGATTCTCGAAATGGAATGTCTCATGTGTCTAGGTCCAACTACTATTCCACGTTCAAAGTCTGTTTATTCCCGTCGTGAAGCTATAAGCACGTCGGAAACCTTTCCACATGAATCAATTGAGTACAAATGACAGCTCCGCCAATGCACTGCTCTTTTATACGTTGTGTACGCGACACTACCGCCATTTGTATGTATGCGTGGCGCTATCCCATGACTTTTGTCACCTCAGTGTACACGACAACAGCCACGGAAGCGTGCAGACTTACTCAGGAGGTCGGTGTCTGCCTGTGTTGGATGGCAGGAGCTGGTGGAGGAGCCCCGGCTGCTGGACGAGGGCCGCGGCTCGTCGGCGGTGCGGCAGGGCGCGCTGGGGGACTGCTGGCTGCTCAGCGCGTGCGCCGCCGTGGCCCAGCGGCCGCACCTCCTCCGGAAGGTCCGCACCTCCACCTGCCAGCGGCCAAACACTCTCGCACAGTACAGACTAAGTACGAGGCGTATTCCGAAACCAAGGTTCGGCGACCAATATTTAGCTGATGGTAGGCGCGAATGAAGTTCCACCGGCTCTTTAGGAAACTACTGCAGTGTTGGGTTGATTCAGTAGTCGTCTGCCAGTGGGTGACAGCAGATTGCAATGGTCGAGTCAATCATAGATCCCGCCAATAGTGAAGCGCGCCCTGTGATTAGATTTTTGCTTGTAAAAGGATCTTTGTGACTCTACAAGCTTTCCCGGCAGATGTGTCGTAAATAGTCTTCACGGGTTTGCCGCCGGATCACGTTGTGCAAATTCCAAAATATTTCATCGCAGCAACTGTCCGACATCTTCAGGTGGTTCAACCTCGCTCGTGGCCAGGTACGACTGATGGTATCCACACACCGACTCACCGTTTTTAGAACACGCGCGCGAAGAATGCGCAGCCGCGGAAATCGCGCATGCGCAGTGATTTGCCACATTCAAACTCCCTCTGCCGAAAATCGCAGAGCGGCTGTCCCGCGCGTGCGCTGTACGCTGCGTTTCTCAATAGTGCGGCCAGACGTTACTCACCAATGACCGTACTAGGCCAGTGTTATGACGGGCCTGTTATCGAAGAATCTTGATTTTTGCGTCGTGATTTAACAGCAGCCAATGCAGCGTTCCAGGCTGTGCTCAGTTGAAATCCCGTATCCTTGTTGATGAGACTATCGGCTGTACGGATATGTATTGCTTCCTTAATGACTCAGTCCGAGAAAGATGATGCCGGGGATAAAACTTCCGTCTTTTCATAAATCATACGATGTTCTGTATTCAGGCAGTATTCCCCAATTGCCGACTTTTCCGGTTGACGAAGGCGTGTATGACGCTGATATTCATCGCAGCGTTCTTGTACGGTGCGGCATGTCTGTAATACTTACTGTATCGACCTGATATAATGAGGACAGACAAGTAGGAAAATGGTGTAGAGAAATTCAAAGTGGCGGCACAAATGTTCACATGAACGTAGGAGTGGCAGGACCAGTATTCGGATCGACAATATCGTTGATTCAGTGAACCGGAAACTTCGAAGTGATCGTCAATTAACGATTAATGGTCTGACTAATGAAATCCAAAATGTTGTTCGAACCTCACTTTACAGCACTGTCAATGAACAGCTTGGATATCACGAACTGTGTGCGAGAAGGTTTCCAAAAATGCTCATTGATAATCATAGAGAGCGAAGAATGTGCAGTGACGACAGTTTTTCGAGCGCTATAGACATGATGGAGATGATTTGTTTTCCCAAACTGTTGCAGGCGACGAGACGACGATATCGTACAACAGCGCAGAATCGAAACAACAGTCAGTGCAGTGGCGCCATTGAAGTTCACCCAAACCAAAAATGTCTAAGCAATTTCCGTTTTCGAATAGAAAAAACGATGGCTACCGTTTTCTGAGACGAAAAGGGCATCCTTTTGATTGATTTCTTGGACCGTGCGTCAACAATTACAGCTGACGCAAACTGTGAAATGCTAACCAAACTGAGACGTGCGATCCAAAATCGACGCCGCGAGAAACTGTCGTTTGGCATCACCCTCCCTCACGACAACACAGCCGGACGCGGTGGTCGAGCGGTTCTAGGCACTTCAGTCTGGAGTCGCGCGACTGCTACCGTCGCAAGTTCGAATCCTGCTTCGGGCATGGATGTGCATGATGTCCTTAGGTTAGTTACGTTTAAGTAGTTCTAAGTTCTAGGGGACTGATGACCTCAGTTGTTAAGTCCCATAGTGCTCAGAGCCATTTGAACCATTTTTGAACGACAACACACGCCCTCACACCGTGTCAAAACCAAGGAGAAGATTCAAGATTTTCGTTGGGAACATTTTGATCACCCTTCGTACAGTTCCGACCTTGCAAAAAAATGGTTCAAATGGCTCTAAGCACTCTGGGACTTAACATCTGAGGTCATCAGTCCTCTAGACTTAGAACTACTTAAACCTAACTAATCTAACGACATCACACACGTCCATGCCCGAGGCAGGATTCGAACCTGCGACCGTAGCAGCAGCGCGGCTCCGGACTGAAGCGCCTAGAACCGCTCGGTCACAGCGGCCGGCCCCGATCTTGCACCAAGCGACTACTTTCTCTTCTCGCGTTTGAAAAAGTGGCTGGGTGGACAACATTTTTAAAATAACCATGAACTCAACACTGGCGTAATAATCCGCTTCAATTCCCATGCGTCAGACTACAGCGCAGAGGGGCTAAAGAAGCTGGTGCAGCCTTGCAGTAAGTCTATAAACATGAACGGCGAATAAGTGAAAATGTAAGGCAGATATGTAATAGAATCTTACTGTCAATAAAAATATTTTTTCGTAAGCTTATTTTTTATGACCAAACGGACCTTAGTTTTGAATACGCCTCGTGATTAGACGAGTCCCTACGTAAAACAATGTATAAAATATGCACTCCCTCTGGCCTGGATGCATGCACTGATTCGACTGTTAAGAATGCCATTACGACATTGTATCCTCCCCCTATGAACCATGGACCTTGCCGTTGGTGGGGAGGCTTGCGTGTCTCAGCGATATAGATGGCCGTACCGTAGGTGCAACCACAACGGAGGGTATCTGTTGAGAGGCCAGACAAATGTGTGGTTCCTGAAGAGGGGCAGCAGCCTTTTCAGTAGCTGCAAGGGCAACAGTCTGGATGATTGACTGATCTGACTTTGTCATAATAACCAAAACGGCCTTCCTGTGCTGGTACTACGAACGGCTGAAAGCAAGGGGAAACTACAGCCGTAATTTTTCCACGAGGGCATGCAGCTTTACTGTACGGTTAAATGATGATGGCGTCCTCTTGGGTAAAATATTCCGGAGGTAAAATAGTCCCGCATTCGGATCTCCGGGCGTCGACTACTCAAGAGGACGTCGTTATCAGGAGAAAGAAAACTGGCGTTCTACGGGTCGGATCGTGGAATGTCAAATCCCTTAATCGTGCAGGTAGGTTAGAAAATTTAAAAAAGGGAAGTGGATAGGTGGGAATTAGTGAAGTTCGGTGGCAGGAGGAACAAGACTTTTGGTCAGGTGAATACAGGGTTATAAATACAAAATCAAACAGGGGTAATGCAGGAGTAGGTTTAATAATGAATAGGAAAATAGGAATGCGGGTAAGCTACTACAAACAGCATAGTGAACGCATTATTGTGGCCAAGATAGACACGAAGCCCACGCCTACTACAATAGTACAAGTTTATATGCCAACTAGCTCTGCAGATGATGAAGAAATTGATGAAATGTATGATGAGATAAAAGAAATTATTCAGGTAGTGAAGGGAGACGAAAATTTAATAGTCATGGGTGACTGGAATTCAAGAGTAGGAAAAGGGAGAGAAGGAAACATAGTAGGTGAATATGGATTGGGGCTAAGAAATGAAAGAGGAAGCCGCCTGCTAGAATTTTGCACTGAGCATAATTTAATCATAGCTAAACGTGGTTCAAGAATCATAAAAGAAGGTTGTATACATGGAAGAATTCTGGAGATACTAAACTAGATTATATAATGGTAAGACAGAGATTTAGGAATAAGGTTTTAAATTGTAAGACATTTCCTGGGGCAGATGTGGACTCTGACCACAATCTATTGGTTATGAACTGTAGATTAAAACTGAAGAAACTGCAAAAAGGTGGAAATTTAAGGAGATGGGATCTGTATAAACTGACTAACCTAAAGGTTGTACAGAGTTTCAGGGAGAGCGTAAGGGAACAATTGAAAGCAAGGGGGGAAAGAAATACACTAGAAGAAGAATGGGTAGCTCTGAGGGATGAAGTAGTGAAGGCAGCAGAGGATCAAGTAGGTAAAAAGACGAGGGCTAGTAGAAATCCTTGGGTAACAGAAGAAATATTGAATTTAATTGATGAAAGGAGAAAATATAAAACTGCAGTAAATGAATCAGGCAAAAAGGAATACAAACGTCTCAAAAATGAGATCGACAGGAAGTGCAAAATGGCTAAGCAGGGATGGCTAGAGGACAAATGTAAGGATGCAGAGGCATATATATCTAGGGGTGAGATAGATACTGCCTACAGGAAAATTAAAGAGACCTTTGGAGAAAAGAGAACCACCTGTATGAATATCAAGGGCTCAGATGGAAAACCAGTTCTAAGCAAAGAGAAACCAGAAAGGTGGAATGAGTACATAGAGGTTTTCTATAAGGGCGATGTACCCGATATTATGGAAATGGAAGAGGACGTAGGTGAAGATGAAATGGGATATATGATACGGCGTGAAGAATTTGGCAGAGCACTGGAAGACCTAAGTCGAAACAAGGCCCCGGGAGTAGACAACATTCCATTAGAATTGCTGACAGCCTTGGGAGAGCCAGCCCTGACAGAACTGTATCATCTGGTAAGCAAGATGTACGAGACAGGCGAAATACCGTCAGACTTCAAGAAGAATATAATAATTCCAATCCCAAAGAAAGCAGGTGTTGACAGGCGTGGAAATTACCGAACTATCAGTTTAATAATTCATGTCTGCAAATTTTTTTTTTTTTTTTTTTTTTTTTTTTTTTTTTTTTAAAGAGGTGGAGCCCCTCCACGCCCACACCGGCATGATGGCCAACACAAAAAGGTCTACTGCCATCTCTGCATAAGGGTTAGTATTCACTAAAGTGAGGTGTCGCAGGATGTGGGTACTGCGATGTTTGCGTACGTCTGGTTAGGATTAACCATTAATACGCGCTCATCTGGAGATAGATTGGTCGAAATCTGACGAAGGGTAGCGGTTTGAAGGGCAGAGGAAAAAAAGTGCCAAGGCAAGAGCCAAGGGAAAAAAACCTCTGCGAAAGTTAGGTCGGGCGGCAAGAGCAGTAGCGGTTGTCTTGCTGCCTGCGATAGGTTGTGCAAGGATAGGCTTTGTTAGTAGTGGGTGTCATGCATGTCGATACCTTGACGTTGTGCGTTTGTGCTGCTCGGCGGCTGGCGCTGGGTGCTGGTACAGAGTCCTCGTTCAGCGTCCTGCAACCTGCAACAGTTATGTTTGTTATCGGTCTTGTGTCCGATAGGTCATATACCGGAGGCACAGTGTGAGGAAGTGTTGGGAGATTGTTCGTGCGTCTGTGGGCGAGCTCGTCGGTGTCCCTGCTGTGGCCTGTTGGTCGGCTCTAATAGCAGCTGGTAGTTGCCAGTCAGTGTTGCTGATATGCAGAGGCTTACCGGCGTTTGTCGCTGTTTGCGTATGTTAGTTTACCATAGGTGGTTATGCCCTAGCTAGCAGTGTCTTTGGTCGTTTGTGTTTCCACCTGTGGTTGTGATCGTAGTTTCCCAGAGTGAGGATGAAAGGACTGTTCGAGTGTCTCGAGTTCCTGTATAGTCGTGTGGCGTGTTTCTTGAATACTTCCTTGAGGGTATCAAGGCGGTATTCATGGTGAAGATCCACGGTGCGTGTGTTAGCGTGGAGCATTGCTAATGATTCGTAGCACTTTGTTCTGTATGATCTGCAGGCGGCGCAGTCGTGTGGGAGCTGCATATCCCCAGACGGGAGCTGCGTACGTCATCAGAGGTCTAATCAGCGTAGTGTATAAGGACCTCGACACCCTCCTATTCAGTGTGCTTTCCCTGTTGAGCATTGGGTAGAGCTGTTTGAGCCTCGCGTGCGCTCGGTTGGCAACGTATTCGATGTGGTCCCCCCATGTAAGCTTCTGGTCCAGCCAGACACCAAGGTATCTGACTTTCTCTCGGAAACGTATTGGGCGTGTATGTAGTGTTATCGGTCTACAGTGTTGGTGTTTGCGCAGTAGTTTCGGTCTGCGTGTGAACAGAACTGCTTCGCACTTGTCGACGTTTACTTTAATACGCCATCGCTCCAGCCAAGGCTCAGCTGTTCTGAGTGCTGTCTGTATTCGTGAGTTGATGTTCGACGGTTTCCAGTCTTGCGCGAGGATGGCTGTGTCATCCGCGTAGACGGCTAACGTCGTGTTTCGTGTCGCTGGGAAGTCATTAATGTACAGGTTAAACAAGATGGGCCCCAGAATGCTTCCTTGGGGTACTCCAGCTTGGATACCGTGTTGTGTTGATTGTTTATCCTGCACGTTAGTGTTGAAACATCTGTTCGTGAGATGTGAGTGTATGAGACGTACGAGTCCGTCCGGGAAACCAGCTTCGCTTAGTTTGCGTATGAGTCCGTTGTGCCAGAGACGATCGAAAGCCTTTTCGATGTCTAGGAACACGGCCCCTGTGGCTTTGTTCATGTTGTAGCCGTGTGTTATATGTTCGACTACGCGGAGGAGTTGTTGTGTTGTCGAGTGGTGATTCCTAAAGCCGAATTGCTCCGGTCTTAGGGTGTCGTTGGCGATGCAATGCCTAGTGATACGTTTTAGTATTACCTTCTCAACAATCTTGCTGAGCGAGCACAGCAGACTGATGGGTCGGTAATTTTGTGGGAGGGAGTGGTCTTTCCCTGGCTTCCTGAACATCAGGACCTTGGCCGCCTTCCAAAAGTCAGGGAAGTGTTGGTGTGTCAGGATGGCATTCGTTAGGTGTGTGAGGTATTCTACGGCTTTATCCGTGAACTCCTGGAGGACACGGTTTTGAATGCCATCAGGCCCAGGGGCTTTTCTAGCGTTGGTGTGCTTGATAGCCCATGTGACTTCATTTGTGCTAGCACGTCTGATTACGTCGCGCGAGGGCTGGGCTACAAGTCGTGTAACCTCCTGGTCCGTTTCAAGTGTGAATGCTGGGTCTGAAGGAACCAGATTCGGCATGAAGGACGCTGCAAGTGTTGTGGCCATAAGCTCTGCCTTCTCCGTCGCGGAGTACGCTGGGCCGTCTGGTCCTTGTAACGTGGGAATGTAATGTTTCTCCCTGGTGAAGTGTCTGGCCAGCTGCCACACGCCAGGACGTGTGGTATCCAGCCGAGCGAGTCTCTGTCCCCATTGTTCGTTTCTGAATGTTTGGATTTTATTCCGTATTATGCCCTGGAGTCTGTTGACGTGCAGTTTATAGAACGGGCGCCTGGTACGCTGCCAGTATCTCCTGAGGCGGTTCCTCATTGAGATAAGGCCCAGGATTTCCTGGGGCAGGGCCGTCGAGTGTTGTCTTGGTGTTGTAAATGGAATGGCGTCAGTCATTGCGTCTTGGACGGCAGTTGTGAGAGCCTCCACAGCCTCATCGATTTGCTGTGTGTTGTTAATTTCGTGGGTGTCAGGAATGCGACTATCAAGCGTTTCCTTGAACAGTGTCCAGTTCGCACGTTTGTAGTTAAGCATCCTGCGTGGTTCAATGTCCTGCAGTGTCTCTTCCATGTGCAGTATTACAGGCATGTGGTCTGAGTCCAGATCGTTTTCAACCGTTAGGTTGAGTGTGCATGTGATGCCCTTTATGAGGGCTATGTCTAACACGTCTGGCCTATGTCGGGCCTATGTAGGCACGAACGTGGGAACGTCCGGCCCAAGTATAATGTAGTTTCGGCCTAGTGCGTGTTCGTACAGTTTCTTGCCGTTGGAGGTTCGTATTCGTGAGTTCCAATCGGGGTGTTTTGCGTTGAGGTCTCCAGCGGCTATTACCCGCGGTGCCATGTTGAGTACTGTGCTGATATCGCGTGTTACTATGTTTTTGGGAGGATTGTATAGCGATACCAGTGTGGTGTTGGCTCCGTTGAACTTGACCCTAACGGCCGTAGCCTCCAGTCTTTCAAGTGCTGGGCGCTCGATGTTCGTGTGGTCTATGTCTCTGTGTATAATGATTGCCGTGCCGCCTCCCCTCCTGCCATCCGCTCGGTCGGTACGATAGACGCAATAACCTGGGAGGTTTAGTTGTTTGCGAGGCGTAAGCAGTGTTTCGTTCACAAGAGCGATTCGGATACCCTTTCGCTCCATGAACGCGGCCATCTCGGCTTTTTTGTTTGCGATCCCGTTGGCATTCCAAAACAGGATCTGTGTGACTGTGTTTAAGTCTGCGTTTCGGGGCTGGTGTGGTGTATTATCCATGTAGTAGTGTAAAGAGCGGTGTGATAGTGGCTTGGAAGCTAGTCCAGTTGAGCGTACCCGACATGAACTGCATAAAGAGTTGTGAGACACACCCCATAATCTTCGTGACTATTTCGGTGGTCGTGCGTCCGGGGAATAATGTTTCCATTATTCTCTGGAATGTTGTTGTGATGTTGGTCATGTCGGCCTGGGAGTTGTTGGTCGTGTTAGCGGCCGCTTGTTCCAGTGTTGGCGTTTGGTGAGGGCTGGCCTGCGAGTCGGTTGTTCGTGTGGCAGTTGTGGGCGCCTGTGTATTTTCTGAGGTGAGTGGGTGTGTTATGTGGGTTGTTGAGTTGGTGTCCGGGATGTGTTCGTGGGTGTTGGTGTTCTGTTGACTGTGTACTTGTTGTGGTGCGGTCGTGTTCCTCGCGCTGCGGCTGTTTCTCCTTCTCCTCCTCCTCTGGCGCTGTGGTTGTCCCTGTGTGTGTGCGTTTTCTGTAGCCTGTGGTGGGCTGCAGTTCGCGATCTCAGGGGGTAGGGTGGTGTTGTTGCTTGTTTCGTGTGGTGTGCCCGGTGCGGGTGTGGTGTCATTTGTTGTGCATGTCTGTTGTGTGCCTGTTGCTGGGGGTGTTTGCTGAGCGTGTTCTGAGCTCTGGGGCTCCTCTGACCGTCCCGCGCTGCTGGGGCTGCCAGCGACCGCTCCAGCGAAGGATAATCCACTTCTTACTGGGCGCGGGGGCGGTTTTGGAACTGTGATGGCGGTTGGTTTCGCATGTTTGGCGATTTTGCGCCTCAGAGCTGCTTTGTATGCAATGCACCCTCTGTAGTTTGCCGGATGGGCAGCACCACAGTTGGCGCACTTGCGAGGTGCTGTATTGGGGAGTTTGCAGCGTTGGGTTGTGTGACCGCCAGCGCAAATGCGGCAGCGGGGTGCGAGACCGCATCTGATACCCGCGTGCGCATAGCGCTGGCAGTTGTGGCATTGTTGGGGGGTGCGCGGCGTGTTGTACACCTCTACATTAACGACCATGTGAAGAAATAATTTTAACTCCAGCAGGTCGCGGGATTTGGCCGTGTCGGCCAGCTCCGCCATGTAGTTATGTGACGGTCTCGCTGTGCCGAACTCTGACATCCGGTTTACCCGAATGCACTCCCACCCGAGAGCAGAGAGTTCGTTGTGTACCGTGTCGGTCGGGGTTCGTGAGTCTATCCCCTTAATCACGTACTGTTGTGTTTTTTCCAAGACTGTCCTGTACGTGAAGTGTTCTACCTTCCTTTCTTTGAGAAAGTCCAGTAGATTCGTGTAGTCTGCCTTGTTCGCCACGTACAGTGCGGCGTGTTCCCCGGTGAGCTTGGAGTAGTATGTTGTGGGGCTGTGCTTATTGTTAAATTCTTTGTTTAGGAGACTTAGGTCTCCATAGTTGTGAATGATGACCGGTGGGAAGCCAGTCGCGGTGTTGTTAGTGTTCTGCGTAGCTGCGTGTATGTTTGTGGTTGCTGCAGTCGCAGGGTTGTTTGTGTTGGTCCCTGTGTTGTTATTGTTTGTTCGCGGCGTGGATGGTGTTGGCAGCAGCGCTTGGCCGTTGCCTCGTGAGTTTGTGGGCTCACTTGTTTGTGTAGTTGGCTGCTGTTTGCGCCTTGGGCCGACCTGCTGCCACGGCCCGTCTTCATCTGTGTTTGTTGTGTCCTCTGTCGGCTCTGGATCCGGTTCCGTCGGTGCCTGGGCCGCCAGAGGTGAAATAGGGGGCATGTCCTTCTGTTGTTCACCAGGTGCCTGTGTGTGTGGTGTGGGTGTTTCTGTTCGTGTGTTTTCGCTGCCCATCAGCTCTGCGATCAGCTCCAGCTGTTCCGCGATCTGCTGGTCCTTCAGGGCAACCTGCTCCTGGAAGGTGGACAGCGGGACGGAAATGATGGCGGGAGTAGCCGGCATTACCGCCTCTTGTGCTGCAGCTTTGCTGCGGGTGAGTGGTGGGGAAGCACAGGAAAGATCGGACATCTTCGCTGTTTCAGGAGTAATTATTTGTTTGGATAGGGAAGGATGGAACACGACAATTTTGCTCTTTTTAAGGAGCGACAATAATGCTTTTTAGCGAAAGCGCTGTGTACCTTGTTCCTACAGAAGAGGGGTGTCCCTACGACCTATCTGCGCGGAGTGCAATGCGCGGCGCAAGAGAGCGCGGGTTGAAGAGAGCGGCCTACAGTGCGCGGGGTTATCCGACGTGAACGGGCCCCTGACACTGAGATTACCCTACCAAAGAACGGGAGAGTCCCGCTGGGGAGATTTGCAACCGAAGTTGCAGGAAGTGGAGCCGAAGCTCTTGCCACTTAGCGCCCGAAAGCGTTAAGCAGCTTGCGCGGGTACGGACACGAATTTTTATAGACGAATGGAAAAACTGGCGGAAGCTGACCTCGGGGAAGATCAGTTTGGATTCCGCAGAAATGTTGGAACACGTGAGGCAATACTGACTTTACGACTTATCTTAGAAGAAAGATTAAGGAAAGGCAAACCTACGTTTCTAGCATTTGTAGACTTGGAGAAAGCTTTTGACAATGTTGACTGGAATACTCTTTCAAATTCTGAAGGTGGCAGGCGTAAAATACAGGGAGCGAAAGGCCATTTACAATTTGTACAGAAACCAGATGGCAGTTATAAGAGTCGAGGGGCATGAAAGGGAAGCAGTGGTTGGGAAGGGACTGAGACAGCGTTGTAGCCTATCCCCGATGCTATTCAATCTGTATATTGAGCAAGCAGTAAAGGAAACAAAAGAAAAATTCGGAGTAGGTATTAAAATCCATGGAGAAGAAATAAAAACATTGAGGTTTGCCGAGGACGTCTTAATTCTGTCAGAGACAGCAAAGGACCTGGAAGAGCAGCTGAACGGAATGGACAGTCTCCAAAGGAGGATATGGGATGAACATCAACAAAAGCAAAACAAGGATAATGGAATGTAGTCGAATTAAATCGTGTGACGGTGAAGAAATTAGATTAGGAAATGAGACACTTGAAGTTGTAAATGAGTTTTGCTATTTAGGGAGCAAAATACCTGATAATGGTCGAAGAAGAGATGGTGTAAAATGTAGACTGGAAATGGCAAGGAAAGCGTTTCTGAAGAAGAGAAATTTGTTAACATAAAGTGTAGATTAGTTCACGGGATTATGCTCGTGAGGGGCAAACCTTCGTAGGAGCATACTACCAAAATTCTCTCCAGGATGCTGTCGAGATGAAGCGTCACAGAAAGCTCGCCAATCTGAAGTTTTTGTTTCATGACAGCGTCCCAACTCATTCTGCACATGCGTAGTCGCACATGCTGATGCTTCGGAATATAAAATTTTGTCACACACCTCCGTATTCTTCTAACACAGTACCCAGTGACATCTCATTCTTTCCTCGGACGGAGAAACCATTGCGTGACACGCTTCTCCAGAATGAAAAATAGGTGATTTCCGCAGTGGAACGTTTGCTGAACACCTAAAATGCAAACATCTGCAACAAGACATCCATAAAAATGTGTCGCACTGAAGATTACTACGTAGGGAAGGTCTCAAACCTTCAACACGTTTCACTGTCGCAGTCTGATTTTTTTCTGTAGTAGCAATTAGAAGCTTATGATCACCCATCGTATTATTATTATTATTATTACTATTATTATTATCTGCTGCTGGTTCCTCCGTAATAAGATATAGCCTCTTCACATTTAACGGCCATTTCTTGAAAGCTCACACCTCTCGTGTTGTTCTCGATTAGTTTTCTGCCAGTTGACGTCACGACTCTTCTGATGTTAATCTAGCTTCCTAGTGGTCTTCCTCGCGGACGAATACTTTCTCTTTTTGGACTCCATCCAACGGCTGCTTTCGTCTACCTTCCATCATTTCGTATACCAAATTCCACTGCACAGTCTCGACCCGCTGTATTATACCTCTGACTGCAGTCACAACCATTGTTTTCGATTTCTTAATTGACCTTCAGTGCCGTTCAGTCACATTCAAAACGTGGCGTTGAATGCACATGTTGTGCAGACTATCATGTAACTTATTAATAGTTTTCATTGGTACATCTCCACAACACCTGCCAGGGTGAGTCAGTTAATATGTTTCAAAACAGTGGAGCAATGTCAGCACCACCAGTGCCTGTATTCACCTGCCACCAAACTTCACTAATTCCCACAATATCTAACTTTAACGTACCCATTTCCCTTTTTAAATTTTCTAACCTACCTTCCTAATTAACGGACCTGACATTTCATTCTCCGATCTGTAGAACGCCATTTTTTTTCTCCTGATGACGACGTCCTCCGGAGTAGTCCCAGTCCGGAAATCCGATTGGAGGAATATTTTACCTCAGTAAATTTTACCCAAGAGGACGCCATCATCATTTAACCATACAGTAAAGCTGCGTGCCCTCGGGAAAAATTACGGCTGTAGTTTCCCCTTGCTTTCAGCCGTTCGGAGTAGAAGCTTAGCAAGACCCTTTTGATTAACGTTACAAGGCCATATTAGTCAATCGTCCAGACTGTAACCCCTGCCACTACTGAAAAGGTTACTGCTCCTCTTCAGGAACTACACGTTTGTCTGGGATCTCAACGGATACCTCTCCGTTGTGATTGCACCTACAGTACGGCTATTTGTATCGCTGAGACACAGAAGCCTACCCCCTCTCCCGCCCCCCCACCCCCAATGGCAAGGTCCATGAGGGGGGGGGGGAGGTGGAGGGAAGGGTACTGCGTTATGGACATGAATTTGTGCGCGACACAGATCACAGTGATTTCAAGGGAAGCAGCTGGTAGTTGCAGAACTTCATAGAGTGCTACAGAATTGGGAGACATAAGATAACGAAATTTCAAATAAAGCGTCGACTTGACGATGTACAGCAAACTGCAGAACATTTAGAAAAGAAATAAGCGAACTTACCCATCGTTGAGTAAGAAATTTATTTTCAACCCCTACCAATCGGGATTTGAAGAGGAAATGCATATGAAAGGAACCCTGGAAATTTGAGGTACGAAGAGAGTTGCATCAAGATTAAGTACCATCAGTGCCTCAACGCATTCGTATACAATTAAGCTGACTATTAATCTGGATGTTAAATTGAGTAGAAAGTTGTTAATTGTGATGATAGAAATCCGAGGTGCTCTGCCCCCTACGATTGTTTTTTGTGTGCTTGATTTTGCAAGGGCAGTAGAGAAAATTTACGTCACAGCAAGCAAGAGTGGGAAAATGAGCGTAAGAGAACTGCAACTGTAGTATGAACACTTGGTTTTGGCCAATATCTGGTTAAAATAACTTGCTTTTGCTTTATTCCTGGTCTGGGTATAAAAATCATACTCCTGTAGAGCAAACTATCTCTCCTGAAAGTGTGTGACATTGTAATTTATACCAACTGGAGCCGCTGGACAGGTTCAGCCTCTAGACCTTTGTTTTATCCGTCCTTGTAGAATAAGTTGTATCACTATCTGCACCTACGCTTTAAAGGATAGCCATTTCACGATAAGCTCCACTACAGACTGCTTTTGCATTCGCTTGCATGCCATCACATTCCATCAATTTTCATCAGCACGTTACCCCCAATATGATTCTCGTAAGAGTGGATACCTAGCTGAATATCTTGCACGGTTTGTGACTCCCAAGGAATTCACCTTCGATCTTGATCGTGTGAACTTTTGTGATCTCTGTAGCACGCCATTTTCATTCGGTTCTCATGGTCCAAGTTAACGGTTTATTTTGAACATTTCTTGAATGTCGACGATGTGCGTTTTGTGGAGTGTAATACATACGTCCCACAGCAGGTTGATCTCGGCACCTCGCGGACGCTGATCTTCTGTCACCTTCCTGATGCACACGGTGAATCATTGGCAGCTAATATCTTTCCTAATTGTGAACACAACACTTCTAAATTAGCCTTACTAAAAATTGAACTTACGCTACTGGCCATTAAAATTGCTACACCACGAAGATTACGTGCTACAGGCGCGAAATTTAACCAATAAGAAGAAGATGCTGTGATATGCAAATGATTAGCTTTTCAGAGCATTCACACAAGATTGGCGCCGGTGGCGACACCTACAACGTGCTGAGATGAGGAAAGTTTGCAACAGTTTTCTCATACACAAAAAGCAGTTGACCGGCGTTGCCGGGTGAATCGTTGTTGTGATGCCTCGTGCAAGGAGGAGAATGCGTACCATCACGTTTCCGACTTTGATACAGGTCGGATTGTAGCCTATCGCGATTGCGGTTTATCGTATGGCGACATTGCTGCTCGCGTTGGTCGAGATCCGATGACTGTTAGCAGAATACGGAATCGATGGGTTCAGGAGGGTAATACGGAACGCCGTGCTGGATCCCAACGGCCTCATATCACTAGCAGTCGAGATGACAGGCATCTTATCCGCATGGCTGTAACGGATCGTGCAGCCATGTCTCGATCCCTGAGTCAACAGATGGGGACGTTTGCAAGATAACAACCATCTGCACGAACAGTTGGACGACGTTTGCAGCGGCATGGACTATCAGCTCGGAGACCATGGCTGCGGTTACCGTTGACGCTGCATCACAGACAGGAGCGCCTACGATGGTGTACTCAACGACGAACCTGGGTGCACGAATGGCAAAACGTCATTTTTGCGGATGAATCCAGGTTCTGTTTACAGCATTATGATGGTCGCATTCGTGTTTGGCGACATCGCGGTGAACGCACTTTGGAAGCGTGTATTCGTCATCGCAATACTGGCGTATCACCCGGCGTGATGGTATGGGGTGCCAATGGTTACACGTCTCGGTCACCTCTTGTTCGCATTGTCGGCACTTTGAACAGTGGACGTTACATTTCAGATGTGTTACGACCCGTGGCTCCACCCTTCATTCGATCCCTGCGAAACCCCACATTTCAGCAGGATAATGCACGACCGCATGTTGCAGGTCCTGTACGGGCCTTTCTGGATACAGAAAATGTTCGACTGCTGCCCTGGCCAGCACATTCTCCTGATCTCTCACCAATTGAAAACGTCTGATCAATGGTTGCCGAGCAACTGGCTCGTCACAATACGCTAGTCACTACACTTGATGAATTGTGGTATCGTGTTCAAGCTGCATGGGCAACTGTACCGGTTCATGCCACCCAAGCTCTGTTTGACTCAATCCCCAGGCGTATCAAGGCCGTTATTACGGCAAGAGGTGGTTGTTCTGGGTACTGATTTCTCAGGATCTATGCACCCAAATTGCGTGACAATGTCAGATCTATTATAATATATTTGTCCAATGACTACCCGTTTATCATCTGTATTTCTTCTTGGTGTAGCAATTTTAATGACCAGCAGTGTATAACCTGGCACTCAGGAGTTTCCTTGTAAGTCCCCTCGAGAACCCCTAGATGACTACAATAGGAATTTTGGACCAGCCTGTATAAAGTGATAGTATGCGTTTGGAGGGCTAGGTGCGCGCTCTGTCTGCGCAGGTGGTGCCGGGCCGGCAGCCGCTGCGTGGCGCGGGCTACCGCGGCGCGGTGCGCGTGCGTCTCTGGCGCTTCGGGCGGTGGCGCTGCGTGCTGCTGGACGACCGGCTGCCGGCCAGGGGCGGCGCGCCGCTCTACGCCAGCTGCGCCGGCGCCGGCGCCGCCCTCTTCTGGGTCTGCTTCGTCGAGAAGGCGTACGCCAAGTGAGGACCGCCACACCACTAAGCTCACCCGACAAAGTATTTGACACACCGTAAACTGGTTGCTTTCGACCACTGGAAATGTTGTAGAGCTGGTAATAGGCAGTCGTGACTCCGCAACACTGACATACATCATGGCAGTGAGTGGCGTGTAAGTCCCAGTCAGTTATAAAGAAATAGCGCACTGGAATGGATCGACATAGTCGTGACAGAATCGCACACAGGAACTATAGCGAAATTTGGTGCCAGATTAAAACTGTGCACCGGACCGAGCCTCGAACTTGAGACCGTTCAGTTGATTGAGCACGTGTGCTCGAAAGGCAGAGGTCGAGAGTTAGAGTTTCCCTTCGGAACACAGCTTTAATCTTCCAGGAATTTTAATAACAGCGCATGCTCAGCTGCAGAGTGAAAATTTCATTTAGGAACTGTAGTGTTTGATGTATGTCTAGACCTTACTGATACGTCATTCCTTAGTCGTACCACACTTGCACAGCATATCTTAAAACCGTAGAAGAGGAAGCGTGATGGAATCGTGGTTGGTAGTCACACTTTATAATTAAGACACTTTATTGGCATTACGCCTTTAAAACAATAATTTGAGAATTACAAACTGTGGACGAGTCACTAGATAAAGTTTGCAGACACAATTAGAAACCCAACGTACTCATTACTCTAACAAATAATTCCAATTAAGAAAAGGGGGTTATTGACATACATGAGAACTTCAAACTCCCAGAAGTCACCTCCCATATAGGACTTCCCTCAAAATAGATATAATGGAACAATTACACGTAAAGGTTGACTTAGCCGGCTGCGGTGGTCTCGCGGTTCTTGGCGCTCAGTCCGGAACCGCGCGACTGCTACGGTCGCAGGTTCGAATCCCTGCCTCGGGCATGGATGTGTGTGATGTCCTTAGGTTAGTTAGGTTTAAGTAGTTCTAAGTTCTAGGGGACTGATGACCACAGATGTTAAGTCCCATAGTGCTCAGAGCCATTTGAAAGGTTGACTTAATAACACTTGAGCACTAGTGCCAAACTAAGATGCCATTACATAACATGATGGAATCAATTAAAAAAAACTACAACACAGACACTGATCTTAAAAAAAATAAATATTTACGTACTCAGACGGCCGGCCGTTGTAGCCGAGCGGTTCTAGGCGCTACAGTCTGGAACCGCGCGACCGCTACGGTCGCAGGTTCGAATCCTGCCTCGGGCATGGATGTTTATGATGTCTTTAGGTTAGTTAGGTGTAAGTAGTTCTAAGTTCTAAGGGACTGATGACCTCAGATGGTAAGTCCCATAGTGCTCAGAGCCATTTGAACCGTACTCAGACGTGTTAATAAAAAATTACTAGAAAAAGCTGACAGGGAACTCAGCAGATGCTATGCAGTTTAAGGCTTAGCCAGTTGCCAGTCGTAATATTTAAGAAAACAAGTTCATATACAATCAGGTTACATACAAAATATATATCTACCAGCTTATCCCGCCTTGCCGGAAGTAAGATAAATACTAAGCGTTGGAAGGGGATATGTGGCCAACTCTGGTAGTGGCCTGGTTCTTTTCCAGGCCTAGGCCTCGGATGACATTTCTTTCCCCGCCAAGGCGCTGGCGCAATAAAAATTTCTGCCCGATCACAAAGACATTTCAACAACTCTGAAACACAGAAAAGTTAGGCAGAACATTTGACTCATTTACACATGGACAACTGTATTAATAGAGTGCGGGCTTTAAAAACAGCTTCATAAAATCATTTGACTGCAAGAGACACAAAAACTTCTCAGAAAGTTTTCAAATAACGGCCACCATTTAACTAGGCCAAGAAAGTCTCTCACAATAATAATAAAGTTTAAAATCTCTGAGTGCGTCGGTGAACAAACAATTACGACGACACTCCGTATCAGGTACACAATACGAGGGAGCGGTTTCCACAGCTTCACCGCTTCCCTTCAAATTTTGTTCCCAGTGAAGTCACAGAAAGCTGCCCATGTCGGCAAAACACCCAACCAATTTCGCACCACGATGTGTAACGGTCATCACACTCGTTCGGCAGCCGTTGACACTCGTCTCCCCCGCGAATGACACGAGATCTCGAAGGTTACCCGTCGAAGGCTAACAACCAACTCGCTTCGCCTGCGAAGCCACAAGATAAGACACGCGAAAAGCAAAGATAGCTTGCCTCAACCACAATCGATCTCAACGATAAATGAACAAAACGAGACTGGCGCCAGCTCGCCGCGGCTCACTCACCATAAATGAAGGTGTGCAGTTTCTTGGTGTATCAACGTAGACTATCCATGATCTCTACAAGGAATCGTGTAACCACATTCAGACATCTAACATGTAAAAGTAGTGGTTGCAAAAAGTCACCGAATATCAGTGTTGCGCCTTGTTATTGCCAGTCAGTTTCAAACTCAACAGGAATTGCTACTCCAAGTGAATGCAGGGCTATCTCAGTCAGTTTCCAAGCGATCATCGCCAAAGGAGTTACAGGCAAAGGACATTTGCGCCGAGTTCCTGGCAATGCATCATTGATCACAGTGACCCATTAAGCTGCGTATATGGTTGTAGGCGAATAGTGCGGTCCGGTGAGTCGCTGTCATCTCTTTTCAAATCATGCAAAGTGTCGAATGTCCCCAATGAGGAGTCCACCCCGCGATTTGTAAGGGTGCAATTAAGGCAGGATATGCAGGGGGAGTTTTTCGTACTTCTACTAAGACCCACTTATCCAGGTTACTGAGAACATGAACTAACATGTGCATTTCAGGATTCTCGGTGGCGAACTGTTGCTCTTTGTTCTCCATCTTCGTCATGAGTATGATACTGACAATACCAAGATGAAAAAAGTTGTATTTACGGGTGCGCAGGCATACGTTTCTAATAAACAGTCAGGAACTCTATACGGGCCCGCTAAATCACCTGAGCAAAATCCCGTAGAAAATGTCTCGACTATTTGTGATATGGTAGCAATCAACAACACACGCTATATGGTAGCTCTACTGGAGCTAATAATCAGTCAATGCCTTCAAATGGGCATGAAATATCTGATGAAACTTGTCGGCTCTCTTCCTCGACGAAGTGACGTCATTATCGAGAACAGATATGATGTAACACGATATTAGCGAAAATGGTTCAAATGGCTCTGAGCACTATGAGACTTAACATCTGAGGCCATCAGTCCACTAGAACTTAGAACTACTTAAACCTAACTAACCTAAGGACATCACACACATCCATGTCCGAGGCAGGATTCGAACCTGCGACCGTAGCGGTCGCTCGGTTCCAGACTGAAGCGTCTAAAACCGCTCGGCCACAACGGCCGGCCCGATATTAGCGCGATGTTTTCAGAGCGAAGGAGGATACGACTGATTTTTGTACATTGTGCTCAGAGACACTGTTTCTTCTTAAGTCGGACCCAGTGAGATAGTGAGGAGGTTAAGATACTGCGGAGGACAGCGGAACAATCTGTAGCCTTGCCCTCTAGCTTTACGTGGTTTCCCTGAATCTATTAGGTGACTGCCTGGCTGGTTCCACTCAAAACCACGCGGTCGATCTCTTTTTCCCATCCTCTCCCGATACGAGCTTCTGTCCTAATAACCCTCGTCACTACTGGGGTGTTAAGTCCTAATCTTTCTTCCCCCCTCCCCCTTTCTAAAGTTTCTTGCTAGACTGATGATGTTCTTTAGTGTCAACAGATCATACTAGTTTTAGAAAGTTAAGCGTATTCACTAAAGGTGGAAGCTGAAGGAGAAAACTTGAAAAATCACTGTAATTGAAAGTCATGATTTACCCAAAAATTGGAACTGAGCTTTCTGTATAGGAAAGCGCACCTTCCTATTTCCGATAGACACGTGAATCACAAATAATAAAAAGCTGCGTTATACCCTTTATGCCTGTGTTGTGACTGCTCTTTTGTTGAGGGCAGCCCTTACTGTCTCGTAAAATTTGTGAAGTAATGTCACAAAGACTCCATTTAGGTCTGAGTTTTCAGTTTGTGGTCAGCTTGAAGCAGCCCCGACAATGCTTCAAAAACTTAAATTGCGATACATTCAAGGACTTTGCAGCTATTGAACTACACATGAAAATTTTCTTCGTGGGGCAGTACAAGGTCGACCATTCCACAACAGAACTGATGTGGGAGCTTCGTTGAACGACGAAATACAACCATAATTGAAAGGCTGTTATGTGGAGAACTTGCAGTGTCTCAGGAGACGCATTTTCGTAGAAAATTGTGCATTGCTGGATCAGAACAGTTGGTGCGTGTACCAGAAATGTCAGTGTGTATCTGGTTCACAACAATGCTGAGACAGCCTCGCTTATTATGGAGTCCACAACATTGACAATGAATCATCACTGGATGGAGGGTTATGCGCCCACAGATGAATCCTGCTTCATTACGTACAATGGCATCTACCTGGTAGCCCGATGGATCAGTCTGTCACAGGCAGAAGAAATAGTGACAGATGACACTTGTGAACTTGGTGTTTCACGAGGCAGAAGCTAAATCGAACCCGCTGAAGACAGAAAGTTGCAACATTTTCTCTGAGCAATAGATATGCACACTAACGTCCGCTGATAACATTTAGAGACAGTAATGCAACTGCACTCTAAAATACCTGGGAGTCTCTTTCGATAAGTTTACTTAGCTACCGTCACAATCTTCGTAAAATAACTGCAAAAATGAAGAGCCGCAATAATTTATGTCAAAAGCAAACTGGAACTTGATGTGGAGTCGATGCAAACTCTCTGATATCAACAGCATTGGGTGCAGTTTATTACATCACAGGAGTACTGCTCAGCTGTATGGCTCAACATTCCCTACACCCTCCAACTTCGGCAGACAATGCATACTGTATAAGTATCTGATATGCTTTTGCCTATGCCGTTTCACTGGCTTCTGGTGTTAAGCAGCATCATTCCGCCTCGAAGATTGCAAGCTCTCGCTTGTTAGGGACAAGAGTACTTAATTGTGTTTGTGACCCATTCTCGTCTCTCATTATCACAGATTCCTGTTAGGCTGTCATGGAATTAAGCTAATGAGACGAGATAAGTTCTTGTCTTTAAAAATTCTCATTTCTTCACGCCGAGTTTTGTTTAGCTGCGAAATATACAGTGACTTTCTTACTTTCACTGCTGCATAGATATTCCAGAGACCATATTCTATTGCAGCCAACGTGCTAGTACTAATTTTTTGTTTACACGAAGTTTGCTATTGATTACAGACTTTGCGTGTATTGTCATAATGTTGTTTTATAGTTTCATTATATTTCAATAAATAATTTTCTTCTTCAATTAACAAAGTTGAAACATTAGGTAATCAATTCCTAGCTTTTGAGACGTTCACAGTCTTAATTGGTTTTTATTAACCTCAGCGATTACTTATACATGGCATGTGAAACCGGTAATGTAGTATCGACATGTACTAACAAGGAACTAATTTCTGTCAGACCGATATACAGTACATTACTTTTTCTATAACAATGTTCAGTAATTAAGTATCAGCCACGCAGCCTAGTCCTGCGGCCTCTTCTGGGGGCTGTGTGTCGCCTGGTAGGTTTACTGCGATTGGCGCTGATCAGAGTTGTCAGAAAGGAAGTCTACATGGCTACTCTGCTATATTCTCTTTCGGTGGCATTCAATAAACAAAATAAATGCAGTTACGTGGTTTCATTTGCCAATTTGACCCTAAGGCATTAGCGGCATTTTTTAAAACAACACAGGCTCTCATAACGGCACTCAGCCCCCCAGGAACGTAGTGTGTCGAAATGTTTGGCACACCACAACGTCTTTAAAAAGCTTAACAGTAGAAGCACTTTTTCCTGTTGATCGCTATCTGCTAGGGACCCAACAAGTTTACCCAACCAGTTTTCTTCACCATGACAGACAAAATTTTGAGAGGTGCAGCACTTTTCGTCCGCAACAATATCTCTGCTCTCTTTGTTGATGTTCTTACAGTTGAAATATGGCGCCATAAGGACTAACCAGCGAGATCTATGGATGTTATTATAGTGGAGTGTATTTGGGATGCCATTAGAACTTTTGAAAAATCTCCTAGAAAGCATACTAAGTCGCTGCCAATCACGTGTAGCATTTAGGACTATTTATTATTCCAAAGAGTTTTTCCAGTTTTGCTGTCTTTTCTTAATCCCGTATCTTCGACTTCATTTCTAATTATCTTTCTGGTCGCTCATTCAGATTTCCCTTCTCTCGTAACAAATCGACATCGTCTTCAGGAAACCCATTATCATTTCTTGAATATGTTTAATATATTCGTGTATGAGTGTCAATAAGTTCTACTACGAAATCGTACAATTCCTGTAAAACACAAACACACACACACACACACACACACACACACACACACACAGCGAGAGAGAGAGAGAGAGAGAGAGAGAGAGAGAGAGAGAGAGAGAGAGAGAGAGAGAGTTATTGCTGGCGAAAAGCGTGATTCCCAAATCGATTGCAGCGTTACAGCACTGTTCGTGTTTATTCGCACAAACCCAAGTTGACACTCTATGCGGAGGCTGATGAGAGCGACTGTAAATGCCTTTTGCATTTTCCTAGTGTCACCTTGGTTTGGGCGAATAATGCATGAGGTTACTACTAGAATGCAGTGATAAGCATTTATCACTACTGTCCGTTACTGTTATACCATAACCTCAAAGCTGGAGGGAAATTGTATCACGTAATTTTTAGTCAAAGCAATTATAGTATAAAGAAGCAGAGCAGTGTTACCCTCTGGAAGGAATTTTGTTATGTTGACCGTGATGTACCTAACGGAAGTGGCTTATCGGAAGGGAAAGTCAGAATTACGTAAATGTTTAAACGGTAACAAATAAAATTTGCCGGCCGCGGTGGTCTAGCGGTTCTAGGCGCTCAGTCCGGAACCGCGGGACTGCTACGGTCGCAGGTTCGAATCCTGTCTCGGGCATGGATGTGTGTGATGTCCTTAGGTTAGTTAGGTTTAAGTAGTTCTAAGTTCTAGGGGACTGATGACCACAGATGTTAAGTCCCATAGTGCTCGGAGCCATTTGAACCATTTTTGAATAAAATTTACCAATCCACACTGTACAAATGATAAAGAAAACGGTCGCCAGCCTAATTAGGCATAGAATGGGTAACATTCCTATTCAAGAAAATGGATGTGAGTAACTTCAATGGACAAACACAATCTATACTTTGCCACGTGAGAGTGCAATGAACTAGCACAAGCATATGTTAACATTAAGGTTGGAGCTGATAGAGCAGAACAAACTATTTGCCTAAGTACAACAGATACACTATTGTCTTCAGTGCTTAGTCAAACAGGATGGTCTCAACAATATTACTATCAATATTCACCATAGAATCATAAATTGGACATAGGTTCTGTCTTACATTTCAAACATTTGCCTATCTAACAAATTGTAAACATAGTTCACTACAAAATTATGAATTGGGCATAGGTTAAGTCTCTCTCAGCTAAATACCTTTCTACTTAGAATAAAATTTAAATGAAATGCACTGACAAACACTTTCTCACTGATCTACGACTGAAAGCAGTTACTGTAATCATAACAAATGGTCTATCTATCAAATGTTTCCTACTAGTGAGTACAATAAACGAACTTTAGGTCCTATTACACTAATGATATGCCCTTTCCTATACACATGGGATCCTTATTTTAGCAAACAAACTTGAAACTTTCATCAGTAATTTGACCTGTTACAGTAGTAAGACACAAGTTAACATAAAACAGCAGGCATTGACTCACCTGGTGCAGTGGACAACAAGCTGTATTATTCATTTACTGAACAAAATTTTGTAGCCTCAGTATGAGTAAGTATTCTATTAGCTTTGAAATAACAGCAAATTGTTTTAAGACCTAACTGAATTTATTTGCTTCTATATTTTCGATAGTTCTTTGAAAACCCACAGATTTTTAAGCAACAACTTGGATTGCAAAATTTACGTCAATAAACAGTTACCATGGCACATTCTTTATCCTCATTAATTTTAACCAAAATTTTTAATGTTTTAAAGAGGCCTTTTAATATAACACACTGGGCTTTTATATTCTTTCAATTAGGATACTCGGTAAGCACCTTAACATGGGTAGGACCCTGATTGGATAAGTGACTGAGGATAAAAAAATTCACGATAGGTACAAGAGTTCAGTTATAATTTTCCTCGTATTTGAGCACACTGAAAAATCCAATGAGCTGTTCCTTCACTGTACAATTCTACTACTTCCTACTTCCTTTTCAGTGATTGCGCAATGTGGTGGTGGGTGCATGTTGTTGAATGGAGATGCAGATAGACAAGCTGGACTCTGTCATTTCTTGGTGGAGAAGATAAATATTAATTTCAGAGTATTGCCAGCATTTTACTCCATTGATCCGAGGCTTTGACGAGTATTGAAACGGGACTAAAAGCCCCTCTCGGCACCAGCACAAATCACGACCTTTACATGAGCTATTAGCGGTTCAGTAGCTCGTCTCCGACTGACTCTCCCTTCCACCTTTCTGTCCATGCCAACCACATTTTTCCCGAGGGGAACCACAACACCTTTTACATACAAAATAACTAAAAGCCCTTAGTGAGGATCAGTCTTTACATAACAGCAAGTAGTTACTTTAAATAAAACATATCGTTTGCACATATTGGTATTTCTATAAAAAAAATATTTAAACAGAATTACAATTACATACATTAAGTTTTGTTCCCTCCAAATGAGGCACTGAATTTAACTAATGAAGACAATACATTGCACATTATTTTATCGAGACATCAAAGTTTTTACAAAGAAAGAAGTATACAATTTTGTGCTATCGATTCAAACCAACAACATTTACAGAAACTCAACGATATAATATTGAATACACATAAAGCAAACAAAAAAATCAGTAAACAGTTAGGTGGGGCCTGAATTGTGGTTTTACAAGCATCCTTTTCCAACAGTAAACAGTGAATTGTGGTTTTACAAGCATCCTTTTCCAACAGTAAAAACAACAGTGCTATCGACGCTCATTTATTAGATGTGTATTCGGTTTATGCGGAGAGACTCCAAGAGAATGTCTGGTAGCTGCAATCACATTTAGTGCTCTTCTGCTCGTACCGAGGAGATTACCACGTATGATTTGACTGGTAATTATCAGAGAAATGGAGCTGTTTGCCTTGGAGTTGGTTTGAGAGCGACCATTGTAGTGAGTGAGACAGGCGTTGCAAAAATGTAGCAAATCTCGACTGGATAAGACTGCTGTGGGTAGAGGAATAGACGTGCGAGTACACTATGGAAGCCAGCTAATGCTTAGAACAGACAGAAGAAAACAGTTTATGGTTCAACCGTAGGAAAAAGAACTGATCGGCTATTCCTGCACAAATTCCTTCAGATTTTGCCAGTGCATCAGGGATAACTATTTCCTCCCGAACCGTAGCACGACGATTCTACAGTACTAGGCAGACTGCTCGAAATCCTGTGCAGACGTTCCATTGCTTTCCATCCACAAACATACCCTATTGTAGTGGTCTCTCAGTTCGGAGAAATGCAGTGCGTGATAGAACTTCATAATTCGGGTAGCCACAATCTTTAAACTTCATAATGAATTGAAGTAAAATGAACCGGAAAACAGATATAATTGGTGATTTCTTTATTGGTACAACCGGTTTCTCTGCGTAAGCGCTCGAAACGTCTTAGTGCGGTACTGCGATACTGTTTTCTGCTGAGGGCGGTGTTTTAATGCAGTGAAACCCATCGTGACAATAAATAAGTTAGCAATTACAGCTGCCTTATGGTTAATTTTACTTCTAGTTGTTAGCCAGCGTATGAAACTGTTGAAGTCAGATATTTTCTGTTTAAGTGCAACGAGCTCTTCCTTACACAAACTATAGTAGAGAAAGCGATTATCGAAGCCAAAATATACAAGAGCAGGTGGTTTATGGTGAACTTAGTGTCATAATGTGCTCGGGTTCACAGTCTCTGCAGCGATGTCTGCAGTATAGCAGTGGTAATGTCCCAGGATAATGGGGAGATATGTTCCGTTACCCACGATGTCGTGAGACTGACGTTATTTTCAAAATTATGGTGCAGAACTCCTGTCGTGTAATGATTATAAAATTAGCATATATTCTAAATTTGTGTTGTGGTGTCACCGCCAGACACCAGACTTGCTAGGTGGTAGCCTTTAAATCGGCCGCGGTCCGTTAGTATACGTCGGACCCGCGTGTCGCCACTGTCAGTGATTGCAGACCGAGCGCCACCACACGGCGGGTCTAGAGAGACTTACTAGCACTCGCCCCAGTTGTACAGCCGACTTAGCCAGAAATGGATCACTGACAAATACGCTCTCATTTGCCGAGACGATAGTTAGCATAGCCTTCAGCTACGTCATTTGCTACGACCTAGCAAGGCGCCATAGCATTTGATAATTAATATTGTGAAGCATGTACCGTAACGAGAGATGTTCTACAATTGTGGATTAAAGTTAAGTATTATATCAACCACGTACTTTATTTGCTACTATTAATTCCCTTAACTGTTCCAGACCTCACGCCAGTCAGCGTGTAATTAACGCGTGCATTTCGGCCTCCTCTAGCAACACAGTGTTGGCTCTTCTGCCAACACTTCATGTGTATACTCGATATTATCGAAAACTACAACGAAATATGTGAGTTTCTCTTACCAGTCGACAAAAAACGTAATTATTTAACACTAACTCAAAACTGTTACAGCTGTCACGTCATTCAGTTCGTACAGCTTAATCTAAATGAAAACTGACATTGTCAAATTCGAACATGTCGTCTATTTTCGAAAATGGTTTTTCGTTCACAACTGTCTTGATCGTATTGGATGAACAGACAACAGTTTACCTCTTTTGTCTCTGATGGGTCTTGTTCAGAACTAGTATCTTGCTACAAAAGTAAAACGTCTAAGAGTTACCCTACGGCTATCTAAGTCACTTGACATCAACAAATTGACTTTCACAGCTAAGGGGCAATTCCTAGCCAAAAGAAATCTACTAGCATCAAACATCGGCTTTAATTTGAGAACAGATATCTAAGAATGTACATTTGGATCACAGTACTCTATGATAGTGAAACATGGACTGTGGGAAAACCATAACAGAAGAGAACAGGAACGTTTGAGATATGGAGTTGTAAAAGGACTGTTTAGTTAAGAAACGAGATCCTCCACAGAATCTACGGGAAGAGGAACACGTGGAGAACATCATGGTGCTTGGGGGAACTGCAGAGGGTAAAAACTTTAGGGGCACCAGAGACTGGAATGTATTCAACAAATAATTGAGGATGTTGGACGCATGTGCTCCTAAGAAAAGGGTTGGTACAGGAGAAGAATTCAAGACGAGCATTTCGCATCAGACCAGTTAGGAGACTATGGCCCCCAAGATGCCTCCCTCCACCCTCCTCCCCACATCCTAACGCACAAAAAAAGACGACTTGAATTGGGATCCCGTGGACATTCTGGTTAACTGAACTGTTTTGCACGTAAGTGGACTTTGACCTGGCAATGACATGTTACGAACTATCTACTCGTCTTATAGTGACTACTGAATAAATCAGTCAGTTCGTAAATTTCACTGTCGAATACGTCAAGCGAGACATCACTAACACTGGGTGTTAAATAAAACATATGCGCAAGCTACAGCTACTGCATACAAGATGTGCTACATACATGATGTGTTACATAGCACAGTGCACCACAAAGGCCCATCTTACCCTGGGGATGCCGCCCCCCCCTCCCCCCCCCCCTCCCCCCCCCCCCCCCGTAGAAATGAGGAAAAATATGGCAGACTCAAATGCATTACAGACTACATTCAGCGACCACCGCTAGCTTTGCTACAGATCTGAAACAACTCTATACCTCTTGCTATGATATGTCAATTGTGAAATATTCTGAACTCAGTAACAAGCAGCTGGTACCCGCAGCAAAGGACGTGGTTGTGGTTGTAAGCCGTTTAAGATTTTCGTTACAAGTCCAGGGACAGTTGTGACGATCCTAAGTGAACTTGCAAAATAGAATCTGTACAATTAAAACATTCAATTCTACTGGTCAGATTAAGTTTAAGCTTGGCACAACACCTATCTTCTAAGAAAAAATCACGCTCCCCGTTTTCACGACAGGAACACTTCAATGGTTAATACTGTCTAGCCTCTTTGTTAGTGAAAACCTCCACTCTGACGTGCTGACAACAAAGAGGTCTGAATACATTTACCGTTCTAGTTACCTATGCCTTAGGCCGTGGTGCGTTTATCACTATAAATAGTCGAGTGAAGAGCACATCTGCAGCGTCAATTTGCGGTAGGCTGCGATCGTCGTGGAGACGAAGTATGATGTGCAAATGTGAATTTAACTACACAGGGAACGTGTGGTTGCATCCGAAAACTTTTGTGTTCGAAGTTACTCACGTACAGCGTCCGTTCACTAGTGAAGACAATCTGCTTGCACACTTGCCAAAAGCAGACACTTGACTCAAGAGCGTCGTAGTAACCGAGCACTTCGGAATGCCTCAAGCTCTACGGAGGAGCAACGATTTGTTCCTCCGCTCGCAGAGAAATAAAATGATTCTGCTTCAAACGGCACAATTGGCACTTTCTCAGATTAAGTTTCAGAGTGATCACAGGACGCTTTATCACTAATGTCTCCAACGATGTGTTTCGGCTGGACACCCACCAGAGAGTCCTATGTCATATTCTGATTCGATATTAACAAACCTCGGTTCAACAGTACGGGCTCTCCACTCAGCCAGTGACGTCCTTCGTTATAATCCGATTTCCTTTCGCTCTTTCTAGAAGTGAAACCGCTGGCCCACCCCGAGCAGTTCATACAAAATGTTCTAGAAGCTTCTCGAACAATTTAAAACAATATCTGCCCGTAGAGCTTAGCCCATCACAAGGGCTCCTCGATATAGTGGCGGGAAAGTGGCGCCAAAATACCTCCGCCTTACAAACTACGAATTCTGATCAAACACAACTTAACCTCTGCCACTGTCAGTTAAAATAAACTGTAAGATGTTTTTCGTCTTTAATGCTAGAACACTACCCTTCCTTCCCCTGTGATTTTTGTTTGATATCTTCTCTTCCTTTTTATAAGATCTTCCTTGGTATAAGTGCACTGAATTCTGGAGGTCAGAAAATTGAAAAGCCACTCGATTAAGATATCGTGCGCACTATGGTCTTTCTGTGTCAGTATCCCTTTCCATAGTAATCTCTTGACAGCAGTATCTCCTTTTTGCATTAGAGCTTATCTTCTGGACCGCCATCGCGCTAAAATGACTACTTTGGGATGATTCTCATCAAAGATGACACTGTTTTATGTAAGAGCATAATTTAAATCTGCGCTTGAGTCTGGACTGTAGTGATCACTGTTGTTTTTTTAATATGAAATCACTCTTTGTTTAAAAAATTATTGGTCTAGAGCCCCACATTGGTTAGAGAAACAGGAACAACAATTCTCTAATAGATCTAGTTCTTGAATGAGAGACATAGAGGGAGAGGGGGAAGGAGAGAAGGAGGGAGGGAGGGAGGGAGGGAGGGAGGGAGGGTGTGTGTGTGTGTGTGTGTGAGAGAGAGAGAGAGAGAGAGAGAGAGAGAGAGAGAGAGAGAAACGGGCTTAATTTCGAGAATAAGTGGAACCGACGCAGCACATGAGTATTTTCCAGAGTCGAAATTTTCAAGTTTTTAGTCCAGCACTGATCGATGGTGGATTGTTATAAAATATCTCTGACATTTCAATATTTTATTGATGATTATAGTTTGAAAATGGACCAGAAGTGCTTTGTATTCCTTTCGTAACAAGAAGAAATTAAACTCATGCAGAAACTGAGGCAACTACTTTACACTGTCGCTGCCACTGTCGGGAAAAGAGAATCAAATAACAGAGAAAATATGGCATTAAGGGGTGTAATTCTTTAAATATATCTCAGAGTGGTTCGCGGCCCTCCGGGAAAAAAAGCTTTGTACACGACGTTCGTAGTAATAAATCCCGTCGTGATTTGTGTAGACAGTGGCTTCCGGACATTATAAAAGAACGGCAATTGCATGCACTGTAAAAGGCGCTCATTTTAGAGGTATAATTTGCGGCACAGTCAGAGTGACGGGATAATTTTAGCATGAAATACAACAGTATATGAGCCAAGTATGAATGCAAGGCGAAGAAGATACAGGGGTTGGACAAAATTATGGAAATACCAAGAGAAATGCATGCTTGACCGTAAATTCAGATGCTAGCCAAGCCAGCAGGTTGCGTTATTGTATGTGACCATGAGCGACACCTTCGCAGTGTTAGCCATAATTATAACAGCGTTCTGTGTCGTTGTGAGTGCATTATATCGAAGCCAAGTGAATCCGAACGTGGCCCAGTTGTTGGTACTAGTATGGAGCCACAATTTTTTGTGTGTGTTTCGAGAGGTATCATATCAAAGGATTACATCGCACGCAGGTAAAGAGGAAAAACATTATCCACGAAGTCACAACGCGGACGAAAGAGTCAGCTGAGTGATCGTGACAGACGGTCATTGAAGAGGACTGAGACAAAAAATAAGAAGACAACAGCTGCAAAAGTCACTGCAGAACTGAGTGTCGCACTTGCGAACCCTGTCAGCTCCAAAACAACAAGAAGGAAGGTCCATAATTTGGAAATTACAGGGCGAGCTGGAATTCCAAAATGACTCATCAGTGATTCAAATGCCCGTTACAGAAGTACGTGGTGCCGAAACCATAAAACATGGAATATGGAAAAATGAAAGAAAGCCATTTGGTCGGATGAGTTCCGTTGCAGAGCGTTTCCAACTTCTGGAGACTTTACGTCCCAAGAGTGAAACATGATGGGGTTCGGTGATGAATTTGGCAGCCATATCGTGGTATTCCATGGATACCAAAATCGCATTACTGCCAAGGATTATGTTACCATTTTGGCTGATCAAGTCCATCACGTGGTACAATGAACTTCTCATGGTCGGGGTTCACAGTCATGCAGAATTTTAAAGGAAATCGTATTCGCAATTGACTGTAGAAATTATTTATTTCGCAATTGCAGTTTCGAATTTTGGCAACTGGTACTGCACAAGATCTTGCTTGAGCACCTGTCAGACTTTGAAATACATATTTTGGCACCAACGGTCTTAGTTTATACGTAAAGAGTGTGCGAGAACACTGACTTGTAGCGATTTATGTGAACGATGATAACGTTGGTGACATTTCACATAACTTACATCATTTTGCGATCTGCAGAACTTCGCACACGTCTGATGTTGCCGTATTTCTACAGTGAAAAAGCCTATTTTTGACGGTGACATATATACATGTCGGAGGATTTTAAGGTCTTAGATGTGCTGAAGCAAAAGCTTTTGCCTTAATGGTTAGGAATGGTCCAAAGACCGAAATTACAATTGTGAAAGAAATAATTTCCAAGTTACAAAGTTTGTTCCCGAATGGTGTTGTATGTTGCAAGACGACAGGAACACTTCACACCACTCGTGTCGTCCAGGACTGGTTTTGTGAGCACGAGGATGGATTGTCGCACTTCCCCGGCCACCACAATCACCAGATGCTTATTTAGCCGTTGTGATCTATTTCGGATAGAAGTGCTCCTGGTCGCTGTCCATCATCGTTGCCTGAACTTGGCACTGTTTTTCAAGAAGAATGGGTTACCATTCCCTGGAAAACCATACAGGACCTGTACGTAAGCATTCCGAGACGACTGGAAGCTTTTCTCAATGCCAGCTGTTATTAGACACGGTAACATGTTGTGCTTGTGGTGTTTCAACATTTTTGTCCATTCCCTGCGTATGAGAACAGATAATAGCGTTGTTGAGGTAGTAGCTCCGAAATTCTATGGCAGGCTGATTTGAACTTACGGACTTTAGTTTCGAATCAATGAACCATATACTCTTGTTTATAAAGAGAAGTAAAATATTGTTAAAGCCATGAGATGCCTGAGGTCCACAAGGAAAAATGTGTGTGTCCGCTGGTTTGCTTGCCATGTAACAGAAGACCGTAAAGACAACGGAGGATCATCTGTGCGGAGTTGCTTGCGCGTTATGAGGCTGATCGTCATGAATTTCTGTCGAGCATCCTCACAGGCGACGAAACACGGGCTCATCTCATAACAAAATATCAATGCATGGAGCGGCACCACACCAACTCTCCTTCGATGAAAAGGTTCAAATCCACACCTTAAGACGGTAAAGTCATCGCGACGGTCTTCTGGGGCTCTGAAGGGGTTATTCTGTTTCATGCCCTCCCACATGGTGCAACGCTCAACTCTCAAGTGTATTGTGCTACCCTCAGCAAATTGAAGAAACCACTTCAAACTGTTGCTCGCACAAAAATGCAAATGTACTTTTCCTTCTTCATGACAACGCAAGGCTTGACAGAAGTCTGTGCACCCGAGAGGAGCTCGCAAAACTTCATTAGACTGTTCTTTCTCATCTACCATTCAGCCCGGATATCGCACCTTCCATCTGTTTGGGCCAATGAAGGATACATCATGCGGGATGTAGTGGCTGGATGATGGGGAGGTTATTGATGCAGCGAAACTTTGGCTCCGACGTCGACCAGTAGAATGGTACCATGAGAGCACGCAGGCCCTCGCAGTAAGTGGCGTAAGGCTGTGGTATTGAACGGAGACTGTATTGAAAAACAGGGTTTTGTAGCCAGAAGAGGTGGGTAATAATGTTGTTCTTTGGAATCCTCAGAAGAACCTACCAGCTTTCAGAAAAAAATGTTCCATTACTTACTAAAAGCCTCTCATTCCACAAGATCTCCAGGGATTCTAACCTACCCGTGCATAGCGACCTGCCACCTTTAAACCGTAGGAGACCGAAATCACGCCATCCAACTCTGTGCGATGCTGCTGACATGGTTGCTAAGAATTTCAGACCTCTTGAAGAATGGAAAGGTCGTTGGGAAGCAGTGACAGATGTGCACCTGCATAACATCTTCTCAGGTGCTAAACTTCCAAGTGGATTCGACCTACCACGCAAGACCTGGACTACTCTCAAAAGAATCCGTACTGGCCATGGCCGATGCAGGGATTCTCTCTTTAAGTGGAAGAAGCTGCCTGATCCAGCTTGTGACTGTGGGGCTCCAGACCAGAGTGTTCACCACATTGTCAGTGAATGCAGGGTTCGAGCCTATCACGGCGCCAAAGAGGACTTCCTGCTAGCAACTCCAGATGCAGTGCGCTGGATTGAAGGACTGGATATTCAGTTGTAAAGACAAACTTAAGTTTCTTGTGTGTCAATATGTACATATGTATATGTAATTTAATTTCATGATATGTATGTATTAGCCATACGCTAAATAATAATAAATAACTATATATGACGGTAGTATCTGTTCCCGAAAGAACAGTTACCGTCGATGACCATGCAGCTTTGCTAGAAATGAAATGATAATTAAACTGACACCCTAGCTGCAAGCAGGCGTTGATACACTTCATTGGGGACATGTTGAAAATGTGTGCCCCGACCGGGACTCGAACCCGGGATCTCCTGCTTACATGGCAGACGCTCTATCCATCTGAGCCACCGCGGGCACAGAGGATAGTGCGTCTGCAGGGACTTATCCCTTGCACGCCCTCTCATAGCTTGTTATCTGCAACGAAATGATTCATTTTGAAGTTGGGTGGTGAGTTAATAAATCACCTTATGTGTAGAAGTAATTTTGCTGCCTGAAAATATTTTGCGAATGTTTACAGTTTTTTCTATGGTAGCTGTCTTCATTCGCGTTGTATGAGTACACGCAGTAACATGGTAAATGTTTTTGATGTACCGCACGTGCGCTTTGAGACCTACCGACTTGTCCTTTAGTGTTTGTGGAGAGGCAGCTAGAAGTACAGTGGGTGGGTGCAGAGCTGAGCTGACGCTTCGGCCCTGCCGCTGCCGCAGGCTGCACGGCAGCTACGAGGCGCTGGCGGGCGGGCACGCGCTCGAGGCGCTCGTCGACCTGACGGGCGGCGTCGCCGAGAAGCTGCGCTCGTCGGCCGCGCTCTACCCGCTGCTGAGGGACGCCTTCGCGCGCGGGGACCTCGTCACCTGCGCCAAGAAGGTGACTCGCGTCTGCCGAGCGCGCTAAGATAGCTAGCAGCGCAGCACGGCTCAGCTTAGACCGGTACTGATAACCTACAGTGCTCTCTATTGGGTGCTTCTGCAACATTAAGAATTTAATGGGCGGTTGGCTGTGGCAAACACTTAATGCGGGATCCACTGTTACTACTTCATTAAACTCATAAGTATCAAGGTTAAAATAAGCTAGGGTGTAACCCTACTGAAGGGTTTATACGAGTCGTTACTAACAAATAAATTCCAAGTAAATGATAATTAATTGAAACCCTCAGCTGCCGACAGGTGTTGTTGATATACCTCGATGGGGACAGCTGAAAATCTTCATATAATTTCCAAGTAGTAAAGGGTGCAGCAATCAGTCGCAACTGATGTTTATTGCATGTCTACATATCGTTCGCTGTATGGCCATCTTCAAGACATATGAAGAACAAATTACAATAAGGTACGATGCATACCTTATTAAATATAGAGTCGCATAAGCTTTAAATGTTAGTCATAAAATACAAACCAGTAAATGTAACATCAAAAACACTTTTATGTGCACATAGTCCCAATTGAACTATTCGTGCTAGAGGTTGAGTCCACACTGAGGTCCTCTTTACAAAATTACAACGCAGCTGGCTTCCCAGTGTACATCATATCAATGTACAGCGACGGCCTTACATGCTGTCAGCCCGTAATACATATAAGGACGCTGCTGTACGTTGGTACGATGTACGCTGAAGCCAGCTGCATTGTAATTATAAAGGGGGCTTCAGTGTGAACTCAGCCTCTAGCATGAATCGCCCAGTTGAATCTATGTGCATATACAAGTTATTTTAATATTTTCACTTTTATTACTGGACTGAAGATTGCCACACTGTGACCGCAACCTAGATATACAATAAACATCATTGCAACTGATTGCTGCACCCTTCACTACTTGAAATGAATACAGTCGCTCGGCACAACTGTTTTCCTGTTTGTGGATCCTCAATATTTACAAAATTATAACAATTTTTTAAAATAAAAATTGTCACAATTTAACATGAAATGTTTCTGCAATTACTTTAGTCAAATAACTCAAACATAATAAACAAGCCTTCGGTTATAGGTTTGAACAGCGACCGGACAAAGGGGAAGGGTGCTATGAGAGTTTATAATAACATAAAGAAAAAACGACTAAAACAAAAAAACCAACACGTCACAGTTAAGAAAAACAACAGAAAGAAAGAATACGTGGCTATAACGTACAACGGAAAGACTTCCGACAAATTCGAAAGATGCTCTCATAAAGTAAATGAAGAATAGTTTTCCGTAAAAAAGTGCTAAATTCAAGCTATGCCATTAAATCTATAGCAACAGGAATAATTTTTGGGATTCAGGTATGTATACGATCAAGTGCACTGACTGTAACAAACCGTTCATAGAACAAATGGGGAGGAGCTTGGAAATTTCAGGGAGCACAGACACTGTTAAAACAACGTTAAAGCATCTATCATGGACGTTGATCGGAAGATGAACACCCTAAAGACAGCTTAAGAGGGACGATTCTTAACGTCTTGGAGGATCTCGAAATTTGCAGTCGCAAGAAGCTAGATCGAGACCTAATTATATAGAACGTACAGAGCGAATTCAATCCCAATGCCTATTTTAAAAATTACGATGAATTTCTGAGGTGTTTATTGTCGCAAATGGATGTCGAAGGCTACAGGGACAAAAAGTTTGCGGCGGGATAACTGGAACACGTGTGCTGTGCTTGAAATCGGAGACGGGCCGCTCTGCCCACGGTGCCGCTTAACAGACGACTGTCTGGTTCGCGGCACAATCCAGAACTGCAGTCGCGAGAAGGAGCGAAGACAGACCTGCAGCAACGCCATGAAAACGGAAAAGTCCACTTCTAAATTACCGATTTCTGTGAGGTTTTTACAAAGTTTTTTTTCTTTTTTTACCCTTGACAAACCGCAAGTTTTAATTAAGTGTCTTCAAGAACAGTATCCTCAACCGACATACAAAATGTTATCACTTCAGTGTTCGTGTAGGCTGCACGGTCGGCGTAGGCTGCACTGATGATGTGTCTGGTTCCATTGGCAAGCGCTGAAATCTGACGAGTAGACTGAGGTTAAGTCGAGGTCGAGGCTGGAATCTGCACTGACCGGCGAGCTGTTGGGCTGTCTTATAGAGGCCACCTGGAGGAGGAATACCGGCAAGTTGTCTGCTTTCACGTGGTTCGTGGACAGAGCTAGTGCCGGCTGTATCTGGCGGACGTGGCGCCCTCAGTACTGCAGCGGGTGTCACAGGCAGGACGAGCTGCGATCCAGTTGCAGGCCCTCGACAGTGCGGCAAACAGCAGCACGCTGTTGTGTGGATGGATCGGAAGACGCTACAAAAGCAATGAAGACGAAAAATAAAAATTCCCTTTTACGATGGAATGTCTGTCTGGCTTTATTACGTAGGATCTTTCACTTTTTGGTTCCTAGTAATCGGTTAGCGAACCCGTAGACTCATGAAGCCTCATTCACCTAGTTTCCAACGTCCTATTGCGAAACTGTAGCTCTTGTACCTTTGCAGCTAGCGACAGTGGCACTGCATTTTCTTAGCGTTATTAAAGTAACATAGTGTTGTAACAAAACTAAATATCTGCTAAATGGTCAGACGACAGGGCTAAGACGTGTCTTAAATTGACCACGATTTGCTGCTTTTTGTTTGTTCCATACGTACACATTGCCACAAATGGGCAACAAAACCAATTTCCTCTTGCAGTTTAATAATCACATTAGTTATAAGAAAACAAAGGTAGTAGCGAATATCGAACATATGTAAATACGAGAGCAACAGTAACGACACTCTCACATTGCAGGTCCACAGAGTGATGTCAAGCTTATATACGGCGTCGAATGGACTCCTCGACACCTATCTTCATTGTTACATGAGAGCCAGTCGAAACAAGTTGTGTATTTTGTGATTAAAATTAAATGTTTGGTACAAAATCCCGCCCACAGAAAGGTCCCAGTTGTTATCCAAGTTTGGAACGCTGAGAAGCCGAAACTTGCAAAAAAATACAGTCGGCTAAGAAAACTGTATCGTGATGCAAATAATGAACGAAAGGTATGTGAGACAGTGATGTGACATGTTCAACAACGCCCGAACAAATGTGCATGAATAAATCGACCACCACGTTCGTCACTCATCGCATACGGTTCGGAGACCCAAGTAGGGGACGAAATCACTTAAGATAGACGTGTAAATTTAAACAAGTGAGACAATAGTTTCCCAATTATTTCTCGTTCTTTCGTTGATGAAACTGTGTCCAAACATCATGACCATAACAGAATTTGTTAACGGTAACTACACCGGCTACTGACTGATTAACACGAAACAGACAGAATGGCTGCAGCGCCGGCGCGCTGTTACACTGACAGAAATGCCTTTCTTGGCCAAACTCCTACTAGTGATGAGACATATGTGTTTCACTTCACCCCAGAGACGAAGTGCCACTCATTCTATTGGCGTTACTCTTTACTACCTAGAAGAACAGCGAAAATTCAAACTCAGTCAACATGGCCGGCCGCAGTGACCAAGCGGTTCTAGGCGCTTCAGTCGGAACCGCGCGACTGCTACGGTCGCAGGTTCGAATCCTGCCTCGGGCATGGATGTGTGTGTTGTCCTTAGGTTAGTTAGGTTTAAGTAGTTCTAAGTTCTAGGGGACTGATGACCGCAGATGTTAAGTCCCATAGTGCCCAGAGCCATTTGAACCATTTGAATCAACAAGGAAACTCGTGCCGAAAGCTTTTTGTCATTGTAATAATGTTGTCAGGGTGGATTTAATGCATAGAGGCATTACAATCAGTGTGCATAGATACTGCGACATCGAGACTTTGCTTTCCACGGCTACATTCTGAGTTTGCTTGCCACGTTAAATCCGGGTTCAGTTTGAGCTTTCAACGAAAGTCTCCATAGTCTTCGTAAGAAAAACTGCCGTGGCTGCTGTTGTGGTGACGATTTATAGCCCATAAACGGCTCAAGTCGCACTTGTTACCAGATACTGTACCCATATCTGCGATGGTGGCGCCAGCGGTCTCGTGGGAATCTGAACGATTAAGTACACTTCTCTTTGTCTTCTCAGCGTTGAGAGATGACATGCACGCACCAATAGATTATATCCGCTGTCCCGGTTGAAGATGTTTTTGAAGATTCAGATTTCTACTGCTTCTCTAGCAACAGAATCCCAGTATTAAGAACTGTGGACAAGTTTAATAAAACATTATTCTTGTTTGTTTGCAAGACTCTGATCAGTAATTGCTGATTTCTCAAGTTTTATGTGCTTTTGGCGTTCTCCATAGCGGTTGGTAACGTTAAGGATAGAGTGGCGGAAATGGTTGCTTTTGCACTCAAAGTGAATCTTGTTAGTGATATGGATCACCTACTTTTCGAGACTATTGAATTACATGTTCCGAAAGAATAGCTATGGCTTTCGACATACAGGATGAATTACCTAAAAATTGCTTCGCAAATATTGCGAAAATGGAAAGTGCTATTGATGTGCGATTTTCACAGAATAGACTGGTAGTCAGTGGCTCGTATTGTTAGCCAGTAAACAGATTGTCATAATTCTTAGAATATGTGTTTTCGTGCAAACGTACATTTTTTAAATGGAACAATGCCTCTTGAGATTAACAAACTGAAAGTGGGGTAAATTAGAGTGTTGGTGGTGTTTATTGCAGGATTCTAATGCGAGTCATTTACATGTATCATTTTTGAAAGGCTTCTACATCGATACTTGTTTGGGCCATTCAACCTGCGTAGTTGCCAGAAACTATGTTGGTGTGTTCTCTTATAGTGTGCTTGTGTGTTCCATGAGTGCTCTGTGACTTGCTAGTCAGTTAGTGTGTGACGGTCAAAGCAGTAGGATTTACCAATCCAGAAGAAGCCGACAGGTTCATAGTGTACGGAGAGTGTAATGCAGTTCGTTCATGTACTGCATACGCGGCGAGATATTCCGATAGCGTCAGCCATCACGGCTATTATTTATCAACTTTCTCAACCAGTCACGTCGAAGTGATAGTGCAACACCTAGACAACTTAACAGAAAGAAACAAGTGACGACAGAAGAGGGGAGAAATTAACGTTCTTGCTGCTTCTGTTTCAGTTGATCCGTACGTTAACTCCAGTACAGTCGCACGAGAAGTAGGTATGAGGTCCTATGCGTTCTCCATCGACATGAGTTCCACTCGTATTTTTTCTCTTTCCATAAAGACCTGGGTGGAAACGATTATAATAATCGTGTTAACTTTGTACATGGGCATTAAGACAGGATACTCCAGATGTATCATGTATCTTGTTTAGTGATGAAGCCACACTTACCACTCATGGACAGGTAAACCGCCGAAACATGCACTATTGGTCTGTTGATTAACCCCCTTTGTTAAAGCGAAATGGTCGTTACTTACCCTATTGTCTTCGTTTATATGTGTTTACTTTATAGCCGAAAAAAGTTGTAATAAGGGCGATCGAAAAGTCGTGCGCATTAAAAAGTGTTATATACCATAATATCATACACATTATTTATAGCACACTCTCAAAACTGTCGTCCTGTTCAGTAATGGATCCATGAATTCATTTTACCAGATTGAGACCACCTTACGTAGAATAACGACACTGATGTTAATCTCCGTTGTTATGTTAACCTTTAGTTCCGCCTGTGCGTACGTCCTGTTATTAAAGACCCTTACTTTTAGCGCCAGAGGAAGAAGTCTAGAGAGTTAAATCGGGAGCGGGTAAGGGCCGTAATCCTTTAGAGATGATTCGATTACCAAAATATTCGCTTTTGATAAGAATTGTTTCATTTGTTGTGTCATCAGTGACGTCGTCCAGCTGTAACCAACAAGGATGTTCATCTCCCTGAAGAAGCGAAATTAACTGTTGAATGACGTCTTGGTACATAATACCATTAACTAAAATTTCAAAGAAACTAGGGATCACTGTTCAAGGACGCGATAAAGCACACCACATTCCAGTTTTCTGACAGCGCAAGTTGTTTTCATGGAACACACATGGATTTTCGGTTGACCAAAAATGGTTCAAAGGGCTCTGAGCACTATGGGACTTAACTTCTGAGGTCATCAGTTCCCTAGAACTTAGAACTACTTAAACCTAACTAACCTAAGAACATCACACACATCCATGCCCGAGGCAGGATTCGAACATGCAACCGTAGCGGTCGCGCGGTTCCAGACTGAAGCGCCTAGAACCGCTCGGCCACCCCGGCCGGCTGGTTGACCAAAGTATTGTGTTTTGACTATTCATGCATCCACTACGGTGAAGCCAAGTCTCATCAGTACAGGAAATGCGATCCAGTTTTACGATTCCATGAATGTTAAAAATGACCAAATCCACGTACAATACACTAGACGCTTTTGTTTATTCTGCCTCTTCAATTCCTCTACATTACGATCGTGATAAGCACGAAATTTTAACTTCTGCATCGGTATCGGAGCACCGCCATGTGAAATCTGAGATTGGAGAGACAGTCTCAAACTTTTTGAAAGCGAGCAAAGGATGACATTGACACTTCTTGGCAGATTAAAACTGTGTGCCCGACCGAGACTCGAACTCGGGACCTTTGCCTTTCGCGGGCAAGTGCTCTATCATCTGAGCTACCAAAGCACGACTCACGCCCGGAACTCACAGCTCCCGAGTTCGAGTGTCGGTCGGGCACACAGTTTTAATCTGCCAAGAAGTTTCATATCAGCGCACACTCCGCTGCAGAGTCAAAATCTCATTCTGGAAACATCCCCCAGGCTGTGGCTAAGCCATGTCTCCGCTATATCCTTTCTTTCAGGAGTGCTAGTTCTGCAGGTTCGCAGGAGAGCTTCTGTAAAGTTTGGAAGGTAGGAGACGAGATACTGTCAGAACTAGAGCTGTGAGTACCGGGCGCGAGTCGTGCTTCGGTGGCTCAGATGGTAGAACACTTGCCCGCGAAAGGCAAAGGTCCCGAGTTCGAGTCTCGGTCGGGCACACAGTTTTAATCTGCCCAGAAGTTTCATATCAGCGCACACTCCGCTGCAGAGTCAAAATCTCATTCTGGAAACATCCCCCAGGCTGTGGCTAAGCCATGTCTCCGCTATATCCTTTCTTTCAGGAGTGCTGGTTCTGCAGGTTCGCAGGAGAGCTTCTGTAAAGTTTGGAAGGTAGGAGACGAGAAACTGTCAGAACTAGAGCTGTGAGTACCGGGCGTGAGTCGTGCTTCGGTAGCTCAGATGGCAGAGCACTTCCCCGTGAAAGGCAAAGGTCCCGAGTTCGAGTCTCGGTCGGGCACACAGTTTTAATCTGCCAAGAAGTTTCATATCAGCACACACTCCGCTGCAGAGTGAGAATCTCATTCTGGAAAGGATGACATTTGTCACCTCAGGCAGTTTAGCGTTCATGCAGCTGGTATCAAGTTCTCTTCTTGTCTACAACTGGTCCACGTTCCCAGTACCGGGAGATTAGTTGGTTGGTTCTGAGCACTATGCGACTTAACTTCTGAGGTCATCAGTCGCCTAGAACTTAAAACTAATTAAACCTAACTAACCTAAGGACATTACACACATCCATGCCCGAGGCAGGATTCGAACCTGCGACCGTAGCGGTCGCTCGGCTCCAGACTGTAGCGCCCAGAACCGCACGGCCACTCCGGCCGGCGGGAGATTAGTCACGTTATTATTGAATTATTTGGCAACGTGGCAACTGCACATTTCTCAGGAAATGCACGTATGATATGTGCATATGGATGACAAAAAATGCTGAACAACAGCAAAAACTCGTTGCTCTTGGAAAAAAGACATGTTTACCGCGCTATTAGCTGCACAATACTATAAATGTCACGTGATCTAACTTTTTACATTGGGCTCTTCATTTACTGTTGGTGAAACATATTGTGCTATCTTGCAGTGGTTCATCGAACTGATGCAGTGCAACTCCTGTTTACAGATGCATTTATTTTCATGTGCGCGGCTTTTAGATCGCACTGTAGAAAGAGAGCTTAATATCACAAAGTTTATCACGTAAATATTTGTGTTTGCAAATGCGTTTAAGACTATGCACTTCTAACAACTTTTTTTTCCCTTTATTGTATTTCGATTCCCCCCGAAGGGGGCGGGCTGGCAGCAGCTTATTACGCTGCTCTGTAGCCTACAGACTTTTTAAAACGTAAGAAAGAAGATAAGAAACAATAAATGCAGGCGATAAAATGGTGACTGAAATTTTAAAACGGCGGAAAATTGTGGAAAGTTAAAACATAAAGGGTTGGCAAAGCTAATAAAATACACAGGAAGCTGACAGGGAACATAGTAGACAGACAAAAAACATGGCGACATTCTGGTTTCCGTTCGCAAGAGATATAAAAATCACTCCCAGCGGCAGTATGATGTCCGTTCGCAACACTTCAGAGAAGACACACAACACTGAACACTCACTGTAAACACTGTACTGAAATGTCGGCACAAGGATGACACACCATAGCCGAGGGCAGATGGGGGGGGGGGGGGGGGACCTGGGCAGATGGGGAGAAAACAAGGAGGGAGGAGAGGAAAAACAAAAGGGGGGGGACCAAAGGAGGGAGAGGACGCATAAGGGGGGGGGGGAGGGGTAGGGCAGACGCGAGAGGGAATGGGAAAAGGCACAGGAGAGAAATGCAAAAGGACCTGGGGGAGAGATGGGGGGCAGAGAGAGGGTAGGTGGGGGAAAAAAAAAGAGGATGGAAGGAGGGGGAGCGGGAGCCCAGGAAAAGGACGGAGGAAAGGAGACGGGGGTGAGGATTAGATTTGATAGGAGGGATAAATGGAGGGAGAGAAGGCATCATCCAGGAGGGTGAGTTGATGGAAGCCACCTTGGGAAAGGAGGTGAAGGGTGTTCTAACAACGAAAATGCTAGTGTTTTAAGGAGGGACAGGTACACAGAGAGACAGAGTTGATAATGTCGCTTTTGCAGGGCAACTGGGCGTCCGTGTCGGCAAGTAGGCCAGCGGTGATGGAGAGCGGGCTGGCGCGCGGCCACGCCTACACCGTGCGGGAGGTGCGCCACGTGCGGCAGGCCGGCCGGCGGCCGCTGCGCATGGTGCGCGTGCGCAACCCCTGGGCCGACCACCGCGAGTGGACCGGCGCCTGGAGCGACGGGTGAGCGATCGTCTCCAGCGCTCTTTACATCTCCAGCTGCTGCAGTCCTATAGGCGCCTGTGAAGTGCTGCATCATAAAACAGCCTTTTCAAACCTAGCCCATAACATTGCTGTATTGACACTCCTGCTCGCACGTTGCCGTACGCCTTGTTGTTGGTGTTGTCGTGGTCTTCAGTTCAGAGACTGGTTTGATGCAGCTCTCCATGCTACTCTATCCTGTGCAAGCTTCTTCATCTCCCAGTACCTACTGCAACCTACATCCTTCTGAATCTGCTTAGTGTATTCATCTCTTAGTCTCCCTCTACGATTTTTACCCTCCATGTTGCCCTCCAGTACTAAATTGGTGACCCCTCGATGCCTCAGAACGTACCCTACCAACCGATCCCTTCTTCTAGTCGAGTTGTGCCACAAATTTCTCTTCTCCCCAATTCTAGTCAATACCTCCTCATTAGTTATGTGATCTACCCGTCTAATCTTCAGCATTCTTCTGTAGCACCACATTTCGAAAGCTCCTGTTCTCTTCTCGTCCAAACTATTTATCGTCTATGCCGTACGCATATGCTGCACAAATCCATTTCACTAAGGCAGGCGGCCGGGGTGGTCGAGCGGTTTTAGGCGCTTCATTCTAGAACCGCGCGACAGCTACGGTCGCAGGTTCGAATCCTGCCTCGGGCATGGATGTGTGTGATGTCCTTAGGTTAGTTAGGTTTAAGTAGTTATAAGTCTAGGGGACTGATGACCTCAGAAGTTAAGTCACATAGTGCTCAGAGCCATTTGGACCAAAATGACTCCAGTGCCGTGGGCAGTTCATCTTCGTTTCTTGGTTAGGATCCAAGCGGTGAATTTGCACCTGGGGAGTTTGGTGGCTAGGGGAGTACGGTAAACTAACCCCCTGTTGCTCTTCGAACCAGGCATGTAAAGTAAAAGATGTGTGGCACGTTTCATTGTTCTGCTGGTAGCTGCCATCGTGCTCAGGAAAACCAAGCTGGTCCCAGGCATACATAAAAGCTTGTGTTGATCCGTTGCGCTACGAAAACATTACCCAGATCGTAACGCTGCATCCTGCGGTTAGGACCCTTCCGAAGATTGTTGCAGCCAACGACCATCTGTCCGGTGGTGCATAAAACGTGATTCATCTCAAAATACCAACTGTCGCCACTCATTGGACGTACAATTGCGGCATTAGCGTGTAAATTCCAGCTTTTGTCGTCGGTCAACGGCAGTTAGTCTGGGTGAATGAACAATGCACCCACTGCGGAGGCCCATACGCAGCAACATCCACTGAATGATCATCGAGGAGACACTGTTTGTAGCCCGTTGGTTCATCTGAGCGGTCAATTTCTCAACAGTTGCACGTCTATTCGCCCATACGCACATCAAATGGTTCAAATGGCTCTGAGCACTATGGGACTTAACATCTGAGGTTATCAGTCCCCTAGAACTTAGAACTACTTAATCCTAACTAACCTAAGGACATCACACAGCGGCCGTAGCGGTCTCGCGGTTCCAGACTGTAACGCCTAGAACCGCTCGGCCACTCCGGACGGCATACGCACATTCACAGCTGTCGTTTACTACTGTTGTCGATGGCCCTTGGTGCACCACAGTTGCGTCGGTGTAGGTTTTGGATACCGCCATTTTGTCACACTCGTTATACACTCAAAAGAAAGACAAAGAATGACGCACCACGATGGAATTATCCGAACTGGACGGAAATCGGTAAATGTGATGTACATATCAAGACAAACAAATGACCATAATAATTTCAGAAAAAATGGATGTTTTACTGAAGGGAAAAAGCTTCACAAACTGAGCAGGTGAATAGCTCGTTGATCCACGTCTGGTCCTTTTGCAAGCAGATATTCGGCTTGTTACTGATAGGTAGAGTTGTTGGATGTCCTACTGCGGGATATCGAGCCAATCTCTATCCAATTGGTCTGTTAGATCGTCAAAGTTCCGAGCTGGTTGGGGCGCCCTGCCCATAATGCTCCAAACATTCTTAATTGGGGAATGATCCGGCGACATTTCTGGCCAAGGTAGGATTTGGCAAGCACGAATAAAAGCAGCTGAAATTTAAGCCCGGGATGGCTTTCAACGAGGATGATAAAACGGAATGTCGAATATCGTCGACGCACCACTGTACTGTGATGGTGCCGCGGATAGCAACCAAAGGGGTCGTGCTGTGAAGAGAAATATCTCCCTAGACATCACTCCTGGATGTCGGGCTGTGTGGCGGCGAGAGTCGCGGGACTCATCACTGAAGACAATTACATTCCAGGGTTCATGGTAGGACTCCGTGCTTCGTCATCCGCGGTACACCTACATCACAGCAATACGTCGACGATATTCTACTTCCCGTTTTGTTGTCCATGCCAGGTCATTCAGAACTAACATTCAAGCAAGACGATGCCCGCCTTTACACGGCGTGAGCTTCTACTGCCTGGTTTCGTGCTTCACAAACAGTACCTTGACCAGGAAGCTCGTCGTATCTCTCCCCACTTGAGGGCATTTTGAGCGTTATGGGCAGGACACTCCAAGTATCTCGGAATTTATACGATCCAGCGCGCGAATTAGTCAGAACTTGGCATGGAGGACATCCAACAACTCTACCAAACAATGGCAAGACGAATAACTGCTTGCGTGAGGGCCAGTGGAGGACCAACGGGTTGTTGTCTTGCTAAAACTGTAATCATTTGTTTGTCTGCACACGGCCATAACATCTACCGATTTCTGCCCCATTTGGATAATTCCTTCGTGATGCGTCCTCGGTTTATTTTTCTTCTAATTTATAACTACGGTGGCCCGCGAACAGTTTACAAACTTAATCGTTTCGGAAATGCTTCCAGCCTTGGCCCAAAAGCCAATGATCATCCTGTTTTGGATGTCAGATAAATCACTCCGTTTCTGAATTGCGAGAATAACTGCACTGTTTTCCTCGTCCCCCTGACGCACTTCATGTACCCTCCACTGCTGGGGCTGCCACCTGCCGTATGTGAGCGGCTATTGCACGTTCACGTTGAACATAGGCGATTATCACATTAATGTGAATGGATCGTGTAATAATGGGTGCAGTACTGATATGGTGGGTAAAATCTATGCTACAAAACTACGGAACAAGAAGTGCAAAATACACAAGGGAAGCACACTAATACGAGAAGCTGAACCAGGAAAAAAAGGTAGCACATTTTTATGTCTTAAGACGGCGCTTTATCACATCGAATAGCCCGTAATTTCAGTAAAACTAACTTGATAGTTACGTTCTGCACAGTTAAACAAAGTAGAGAAAATAGTCAGGCACGCCTTCCACAAAACAAAACCATTAATGCGATCAGGAATTTATAAAACCAGATATGGTGAATGTTGAAGTTTATACGTGGGACAAATCGGTAGACGCTTCTCTGCCAGATTCGGAGAGCGCACACATATAATCGAGAGTCGCAAATCTTCATTTAGTGTACATCTCTGCGATTACAGTTATAACACCAGCAGTACTGAGGAATCTTTGAAGGTATAGCCAGGGCGGAGAAGGGTGGATTAATGGACGCTCTGGAAGAATTTCAGTTTTATAGAGCCTTCAATGAGCAACCGAAAAATATATTACTGAAGAAACTGACAAGAGATTTTTAGATTGTTAGGCATTAACTGTAGTGTGCTGTAAGGGCTCACCTTCAACAACGTAGCGAACCGCTGCACACACCACCGAGCATTCGTGAGCACATACTGCATGGCATTTGCGCTGCTCATTCGCCACGACCGCGGGAGCAGCTTCCCGCTTAAGTCTGACAGCGCTATAAGCTCCTGCTTGAAAAGATACTGAATTATCTGTATCTTTGTAACACTTAAAAAATATAAGAATACAGATACGTACAGGATCAGATTATGACAAATTACATAACACTCTCCATGTGTCCACATGGTTGCTCCTTATCCTGGTATAGCTTTTTAGAATGGCCCCACGACGTTCACATAATACGAAATGTAGATCGAAACCTGTTTTGTACTATGCTCAATAATTTGTTCCTTACGTGAAGAGTAACTTTACAGATGTCTTGGACCTGGTAGAAGACGTCTTCTCTCTTCTCTATGATCAATCCTAGGTATATTTGTTCACATCTGGTCTTGGCTGGTTTTACTGAAGGGTCTCTTCAAAGCTTCCATGTAAGATCAGTGTGTTGTGGTTGGCCAACTGAAGTTCATACTACGGCTGCCATTCTTGTGCATGGGGCGTGCATGGGGCTCTGTGTTAATGTCCGCCCCCGGTAGCTGAGTGGTCAGCGCGACAGACTGTCAATCCAAAGGGCCCGGGTTCGATTCCCGGCTGGGTCGGAGATTTTCTCCGCTCAGGGACTGGGTGTTGTGTTGTCCTAATCATCATCATTTCATCACCATCGACACGCAAGTCGCCGAAGTGGCGTCAGATCGAAAGACTTGCACCAGGCGAGCGGTCTACCCGACGGGAGGCCCTCGTCACACGACATTTCATTTCATTTCTGTGTTACGCAGTGATCTCCTAGTTTTCTTCTTGAGTCTCTTACTATTACTAGCAACGGCTACTCGCGGAGGGAGGTAAATATCTTACATTTTCTTCATTTTATTTCTTTTTCATTACCCACTCAGCTGTATGGATTGTTTCCAAATTTACATACCGTTGATTTCAAAGCCAAATGGCCCCCAAGTCGAGAAACAGTACATGTGACTATTTTTTCTCGTCGAGTAGTTGATGACGATTTGTAATATTTGGACGCCAGTTTAAGATTATAAATTTTGTAAATAATGTCCTCGCCTACAACTGATAGTGATGCTTCACATATATCCTTGAAATTTGCTATAAACTGATATTTCTGCAGTTCGTGCTTAACGATGTAACTCAACGACTCACTGCACCACTATGAGTCTGTTTATTTCAATACGATAGTCGCCATCTTGTTTTCCTAAACATAGTTCTGCTACACTGGTTTATTGGTCTGTTCTTCCTATTCGTAAATTAGAGATTTTTCACAGGAAACAATACAAATTGAAAATATTAGGCGTATAAATGCGTCACTCAATTGATGTCCAAACTCGCGTAGGCATTATACTATGAGCAACAAGAATAACATTCCTTTCGACAGTAGTATTATGCCTAGGTTAAGCTGCCTAAATTTTATTGAAAAAATAAATGTTTTTGTTTAGGGATAAATGACAGACTCGAATAAAAACTCAGACTAAAAGTTAAGAGAAAATGCATGCATTGAGAAACCAAACTCTGCTTGCTTCCGCCACGAAAGTTTATCGAATCAAGAATTCAGTATTGAGCGGGAAAGTAAGGTGCTGTAGATTACAACCGAACAGATGTTCAGATTCGTATCCTTGTTTAGTTGTCTCGGGACATTACGCCGCATGGACAGTTGCTGTACTCTCGTTACAGCCAGGTAACGCGTTGTGTTCTTGAGCTTGTCAGTTTACTTTTCTTCGATTTTTCACAAGCTCGTGCGACAAGAATTACGTCATCTTTGTAATTCAAAGTATTATACCACGGAAAAGACTAGCCCTCGTTTCCTTTGGATTTGCAATAGATAACAGCTGCACAGCTCTCAGAAATTTCCACCAGTCCAGGATACGGAGTCGCGGGGAATGTTACGCCACCCTGCCGAAGACCGAAGGAAGGACAGAGTTTAACTGCTGTCGACACTGAAGTGGTTAGAAAAGAAACTTGGAACAAGCCCAGGTGGGTAACAACGGGAAACTTTCTAGTCGTGGAGTTTTTGCATTGGTATTAAGTAACATATGAATACTGCGGGAAACCTGTGAGGTTAACATGTCATATCTTTCAATGAACACATATCCCACACCAAATTACGATGCCACACATTCCGTATTTCATCTTAATGCCGCTATGTACACCCAGAATCACTCTCGTTTCAACACCTCCCACCTGAATAACCTTGTTTGAATACTTTTCTTACGTTGAACCTAAGATTGTAGGGGTATGAGTTCTATAACTCGGTCATAAAACACTCTTCAGACTCCGGCCTTAGTTCTTTCAAAGTATTTTTTCTCATTATGTTTACAATCATCACACGTAAATACTGAATTTCGGAAATAAAGAGAACGCATGTAATAAAGGTACATTTAAAATTAATACACAACCGAGGGGAAACTCGACACAATATGTTCTGTTCGCAGAAAGAATCTTTCGTTCTTCAACGGAGCGTTCTCTGTTTTGAAACATACCGGCAGATTAAAAGTGCATTCCGGTCTGGGACTGAGATATCCAGATACGATCCACCACCCGCTCTCAGAGTTACACATCTAGCAGTATCTCTCTCACATTTTCAAAACTTCACGGAAGGCCTGCTCCACACTATTCTATTCTAGCATGCCTGAAAGAAAATATATTTCGGAGAAATGGCTTAGTCACTGTCTATAAGATTATTTCGAGAAGACTTTGGGCCGTTTTGTCTGTAAGAGCATTGCCCGCAAGGATTAGGGGAGGACAACAGCCACCTTCGACCACCACCACCACCACCACCACCACCACCGCCACCATCGGTACGCACTCGCGCCCTACGATCTTTCGCATCATTGCGAAAAAAAAAAAAAAATACTCTTCGCAAACCAAACTAGCATTTTGATTTTGTCCCGCCATAGTTATTAAAGTATGAATGGAGTATCGGTCTGAAGAAAGTCGTAAGATGTGAAGAATATTGACTAGTAGCTAGTGCCTCCACATCTATATGACATAAAATTCCTATACAATTTCGCCGTTTGCTGCTACTTCCCTTGCAAAACAACATGCCAGACGGCTCTGAATTCCAAAATGTTCCGCCGACGTAGTCTCTTCAATTGGCTATTCTCTTTCTCATGTTACCAGCGAATGTCAGAAACTACTGAAAATGTGAATATAGAAAGCATACGCTTCTATCTACAATTAGTTACCCCCTGCCTCTACCCACGTGTTCACAACTCTGATCCTCGGGGCTTCTGTTGTTCACGTTAACAGTGTAAGTAAAAAATTTCTGTGTAATTGTCAATATAAAAAAATTGTGTCAGTTGGTAATGACACTGCGTTGGTGAGTTGTAGATTGAAATGATTTTGTAAAGAAAAGGACAGCGTGTAATGGAAAGAGTAATATTCAATACGACCTGGTGCAGCGGATGATAACGAGATAACGATAACTCACGTAGTGGCATGATGCCGTGGTATCGATCCGAAACCTTAGCGCCAACGTGAGTCCACTTCCGTTGACATTTCGTCGATAAGTTCTGCGAAACTGTGTCAGCAACTTAGAACAAGCGCACAAGCCTTCGGAACAGTCAGGTTCTGATGAAACTGTTACATAAGTATTACTAGTGATCAATAGCTATTACTTCCGATGAAGCCATCCGATTAACGAACGTCCACGAAGTTGCCCTCATTTTAATTTTCCTCGCCTTGTCACAGCCACACTTACTACATACTGTATATCAGCGTGTTCGCCTGGGTTTTAGAAGTTCACGTTACGGGTACAGTATGAGTTTTATTAATGCACGAGATTAACGAAATATTACCGTCTTTCGTCCCGCTTACAATCGCCATTTTAAAAGAAAAGAAAGTTTTTGATCTGACGAGCCGCGCAACCTCCCCCCCCCCCCCCCCCCTCCTTTTCACAGCCGCCCTAACACCTTTCCAGTCGCTGGCGCTAGTGCGACGCTAAACCCAAACAGGAATTGTCGTTTGCTCTTTATTTGTGTGATTTTAAAATGTTCGACAAAATTAAAGGTCCTTCTAAGTGTGAGGTTCGTAGCGTAATATGGTTTCTCAATGCAAAAGCGACCGACCTACTGAAGTTTATGGAAGTATGGTGACCGAGGCTTCAGTTAGAAAAGATAGATATATCACTGCTGGCGGTATGAACTTGTCCTTTACTGAAAATTCACGATCAGTACTTTACAAAACCGTTAGTGATGATTTGCCGTATAAAGGTGTCTATTAGGAGGATTGCTCGACTTTTGAGAGACGAATACAAAAGACAAGGAACGGGAGCTTCATTGACGTTTCTCATTTGATGCGACAGGGATGGCGTAATATTTGGATCACATGCTTATTGGTGCCAAGCCCTGGGTATCACATAATAGTCTAGAAAGAAACCGTCACTCAATGGAATGGCATCATTTACAATCCCCAACAAAACCAAAAACACCCGAAGAAATGTTGACCACCAAATAGGATATGGCCACAGTGCTTTGGGATAGAAAGGGCGCACTACTTTCAGACCCTTCACCGACAACGTCGCGCCGTAGAAAACAAACGGCTCGAATTGTTAATCAGCGACACTGAGCTTCTTCAGGATAACTGTCTCCCGCCTTCTGCTGGTTTGGCGACTGATCTGCTTCGGCAATAGGAATTTTTCGGACATCCGCCTATAGCCCAGACTCGTCCCCTAAGTGTTTGTCATCTTGTCCCAAACAGAAAGTGTTTTTTTGGGGGGGGGGGGGGGGGGGGGGGGGGCGGAAAAAGCAATGAAAACGACAACGAACAGAAAGAGGATGTTAGTGGCAGGGTGAACAAGTTGGCAGCAACTGAGTCTACAGAAGGCATAGAAAAGTTTATGGATCGGTACAACGAATGTTTTTTGTTTTGTTGTCTATATTAATAAAAATAAATAAAATAGTAAAGCTTCGTTTGTACAATATCATAAATCTCCGAAAGTTCTTCGCCGCTTGCTTTGAAATTATGACACAATGAGTGTCGGATGGACTGTCAGTGACAGAGCACCTGTGGTTCCTGCTGCTAAAAAGGCGAGTACGCCGTTCGTTTGTTCTATATTTTTACGAGCTTAAAACGGGAGCCACTGCAGTAATGGATATTAACTGTGATTGCTGTGTACAGATGCGAGCTGAGTTGGCAACCCTTCGCTCACAGCTCCAGGCTGCGTTGGCTTCCATCACACAGCTTGAGGCTGCTGCCAAGGGGCATCACTGTGGGGGGGTCGGACGTGAATGCGAGAGACGTCGATCACGTCCCACGTGTCCCCCGTTCTGTCCACTGCTGTGGCCATTCCGGGTACTGCCTGCACGGAGGTTGACCCCTCACCTGTGGTCGAGTGGGAGATCATTCCAAACTCTGGCGGGCAGCGAAAAACATTCCGAGGGGCCAATTGTAGGGCCTCCCCAGTTCGTTTGACGAACAGGTTTCAGGTGTTATCTGTGGCTGATGATGTCTCTGAGCTGGATGCAGTCGTTCACCCAGTCCCAGAGGAAACGTCTCGGCCCGCAAGGTCTGGGCGTTCACAGAGGGTGGGTTTGCTGGTAGTTGGGAGCTCCAACGTTAGGCGCATAATGGGGCCCCTTAGGAACATGGCTGCCAAGGAAGGGAAGGAAGCCAGTGTGCACTCCGTGTGCATACCGGGGGAGTCATTCCGAATGTGCAAAGGCTGCTTCCGGATGCCATGAAGAGTACAGCGTGCAGCCAACTGCAGGTTATGTCGGTACCAATGACGTATGCCGCTTTGGATAGGAGGAGATTCTCTCTGGTTTTGAGAGGCTAAAGACTGCCAATCTTGCTTGCGAGATTAAGGCGGAGCTCACCATCTGCAGACTCGTGGAGAGAACCGACTGTGGTCCTTTGGTGATGAGCCGAATGGAGGGTCTGAATCAGAGGCTCAGGCGGTTCTGTGACCGTGTATGCTGCAGTATCCTTGACTTGCGCCATCGGGTGCTGGGTTTCCGGGTTCCGCTTAATAGGTCAGCAGTCCACTACTCGTAGGAAGCGAATACACGGGTACCGGGGGCTTTGTGGATGGGACTGGGCGGTTTTTTAGGTTAGAGGGCCTCAGGGAACCACAGAAAGGGCGTCCGTCTAAAAGGGGGCAGGTAAAACACAGCAAGTTAGTTGTAGAAACGATCGGTATTGTAGTTGTAAATTGTCGTAGCTGTGTTGGGAAAGAACAGGGCTCCAAGTCTTAATAGAAAGCACTGAAGCTCAACTAGTTATAGGTCCAGAAAACTGGCTAAAGCTGAAAATATGCTCAGCAGAAATTTTTCTAACGCTCTAACAGTGTGCAGGAAGGACAGATTAAATACAATTGGTGGTGGAGTATTTATTGTTTCAGAAGTAGTTTGCCTTGCAGTGAAATTGAAGTAGATAGTTCCTGCGAAATAGTATGGGTAGAGTTTATACTTGGCAATCGGACTTAACTATTAATTGGGTCGTTTCACCTACCCCCAACTCAAAGGATATAGTTGCTTAACAGTTCAAATAAAACTTTAGTCTCATTTCAAATAGATACCCCACTCATACAATTATATTCGGTGGTGACTTTAATCTACCCTCGATATGCTGGAAAAATTATACGTTTAAAGCCGGCGGCAGGCATAAAACGTCATCCGAAATTGTACTAAATCCTTTCTCAGAAAATTATTTTGAACAATTAGTTCATGAGCCCACTCGAAGTGTAAATGGTTGCGAAAGCATACTTGACCTCTTAGCAACAAATAATCCTGGACAAATAGTAAGTATCGTGACGAATACAGGGATTAGCGACCGCAAGGCAGTAGCTGCTAGGCTGAATACCGTAACTCCTAAAACCACCAAAAAGAAACGCAAAGTATATCTATTTAAAAAAGTTGATAAAAATGCTCTTAACGCCTTTTTAAGAGACAGTCTGCACTCTTCCCTATCTGATCATGTAAGCGTAGGAAAGTTGTGGAACGATTTCAAAAGAGATTATCGACAGCAATCGAGAGATATGCACCACATAAATTAAGAAGTGATGGTACTGATCCCCCATGGTACACTAAACGGGTCAGATCGCTGTTGCAGAAGCAGTAGAAAAAGCATGCCAAATTTAAAAGAACGCAAAATCCCTAAGATTGGCAAAGTTTTGCAGAAGTTCGAAATATAGTTCGTACTTCAGTGCGAGATGCTTTCAATAATTTCCACAACGAAACTCTGTCTCGAAATCTGGGATAAAATCGAAAGAGATTCTGGTGATACATAAAGCACACCAGTCGCAAGACGCAATCAATACCTTCACTGCGCGATAACAATGGTGAAGTAACTGATGACAGTGCCACTAAAGCAAAGTTATTAAACACGATTTTCCGAAACTCCTTCACCAAAGAAGACGAAGTAAATATTCCTGAATTCCAATCAAGAACAACTGCCAAGATGAGAAACAAGAAATAGATATCCTCGCTGTCGCAAAGCAGCTTAAATCACTTAATAAAAGCAAGGTTTCCGGTCCGGAGTGTATACCAGTCAGGTTCCTTTCAGAGTATGCTGACAGAATAGCTCCATATTTAGAAATTATATACAACCGCTCGCTCACAGAAAGATCCATATCTAAAGACTGGAAAGCTGCTCAAGTCACACCAATACCCAAAAAGGGAATTACAGGCCTATATCACTAACGTCGATTTGCAGTAGGGTTTTGGAACATATACTGTATTCGAACATTATGAAATACCTCGAAGAAAACGATTTATTGACATGTAGTCAGCACGGATTCAGAATATTTTGTTCTTGCGAAACACAACTAGCTCTTTATAATCAGGAAGTAATGAGTGCCATCGATAGGAGATGTCAAATTGATTCTGTATTTTTAGATTTCCAGAAGGCTTTCGACGCCGTTCCTCACAAGCGTCTTCTAACCAAACTGTGTGCGCACGGAGTATCGCCTCAGTTGTGCGACTGGATTCGTGATTTCCTGTCAGAAAGGTCACAGTTCGTAGTAATAGACGAAAATTCATCGAGTAAAACAGAAATAATATCCGGCGTTCCCCAAGGAAGTGTTATAGACCCTCTTTTGTTCCTGATCTACAGGGTGTTACAAAAAGGTACGGCCAAACTTTCAGGAAACATTCCTCACACACAAAGAAAGGAAATAGGTTATGTGGACATGTGTCCGGAAACGCTTACTTTCCATGTTAGAGCTCATTTTATTACTTCTCTTCGAATCACATTAATCATGGAATGGAAACACACAGCAACAGAACGTACCAGCGTGACTTCAAACACTTTGTCACAGGAAACGTTCAAAATGTCCTCCGTTAGCAAGGATACATGCATCCACCCTCCGTCGCATGGAATCCCTGATGCGCTGATGCAGCCCTGGAGAATGGCGTATTGTATCACAGCCGTCCACAATACAAGCACGAAGAGTCTCTATATTTGGTACCGGGGTTGCGTAGACAAGAGCTTTCAAATGCCCCCATAAATGAAAGTCAAGAGGGTTGAGGTCAGGAGTGCGTGGAGGCCATGGAATTGGTCGGCCTCAACCAATCCATCGGTCACCGAATCTGTTGTTGAGAAGCGTACGAACGCTTCGACTGAAATGTGCAGGAGCTCCATCGTGCATGAACCACATGTTGTGTTGTACTTGTAAAGGCATATGTTCTAGCAGCACAGGTAGAGTATCCCGTATGAAATCATGATAACGTGCTCCATTGAGCGTAGGTGGAAGAACATGGGGCCCAATCAAGACATCACCAACAATGCCTGCTCAAACGTTCACAGAAAATCTGTGTTGATGACGTGATTGCACAATTACGTGCGGATTCTCGTCAGTCCACTCATGTTGATTGTGAAAATTTACAATTTGATCACGTTGGAATGAAGCCCCATCCGTAAAGAGAACATTTGCACTGAATTGAGGATTGACACATTGTTGGATGAACCATTCGCAGAAGTGTACCCGTGGAGGCCAGTCAGCTGCTGATAGTGCCTGTACATGGTACGGAAACAACTGGTTCTCCCGTTCCGTGCTCCCTAAGACGCCGATCAATTGCTTCGAACGTCTTCCTGTCGGGACACCTTCGTTCTGGAAATCTGTCTCGATACAAAGGTACCGCGCCACGGCTATTGCCCCGTGCTAATCCATACATCAAATGGACATCTGCCAACTCCGCATTTGTAAACATTGCACTGACTGCAAAACCACGTTCATGATGAACACTAACCTGTTGATGCTACGTATTGATGTGCTTGTAGAGCAATGAGTCGCATGTCAACACAAGCACCGAAGTCAACATTACCTTCCTTCAATTGGGCCAACTGGCGGTGAATCGAGGAAGTACAGTACATACTGACGAAACTAAAATGAGCTCTAACATGGAAATTAAGCGTTTCTGGACACATGTCCACATAACATCTTTTCTTTATTTGTGTGTGAGGAATGTTTCCTAAAAGTTTGGCCGTACCTTTTTGTAACACCCTGTATATTAACGATAAAGGAGACAATCTTAGCAGCCGTCTTAGATTGTTTGCAGATGCTGCTGTCATTTGCCGTCTTGTAATGTCATCAGATAATCAAAACGACTTCCAAAATGATTTAGATAAGATATCTGTGTGGTGCGAAAAGTGGCAATTGACTCTGAATAAAGAAGTGTGACGTTATTCACATGAATACTAAAAGAAATTTGCTAAATTTTTATTACGCGATAAGTCACACAAATCTGAAGGATGTAAATTCAACTAAATGCTTAGGGATTACAATTACAAATACCATAAATTGGAACGATCACATAGATAATGTAGTGGGTAGAGCCAACCAAAGACTGCGATTCATTGGCAGAACACTTAGAAGGTGCAACAGGTCTACCAAAGAGACTGCTTACACCACGCTTGTCCGCCTTTTTCTGGAGTATTGCTGTGCGGTGTGGGATCCGCATCAGATGGGACTGATGGATGACATCGAAAAAGTACAAAGAAGGGGAGATAGTCCCACAGACATGATACGTGAACTGGAGTGCCAATCGTTAAAACAAAGGCGTTTTTCGTTGCGACGGGATCTTCTCATGAAATTTCAATCACCAGTTTTCTTCTCCGGTTGCGAAAACATTCTGTTGGCAGCCACCTACATAGGGAGACATGATCATCACGATAAAATAAGAGAAATCAGGGCTCACACAGAAAAATTTAAGTGCTCGTTTTTCCCGCGCGCCGTTCGAGAGTAGAACGGTAGAGATACAACTTGAAACCTCCGAGGCTCTTTATTGTGAATAGCAGAGTAATGACGTAGATGTAGATGTAGAACGTTGCTTTCGAACATGTGCGTGTTTTTACGTCCCTCAATTTTAATACATAGGTATTCATTTGAATTTGATACATCGAAATATCTCGAAAACTACACATCGGATCAAAAAAGTTGTAATTCCAGTTGGTCAACCAACGCTGCCACACTCGACCCGCCACCGCATCTCGTGCGTTGTTGGCGTAGGGTAACTTTGGATTTCTTCAGTGGAACCCCCGTTTTTTACTGCAGATACGATTGTACGGCAAAATGTACATACGACTACATTTTGTCTGAATCAATTGTTTCGGCATAGCTGGCGCTGCAGTCGGAGGAATAAGAATGGGTACACAATCGCAATTTACGAATTCTACTCAATGGACCTTTAATATCCAATGGCACATGGGACCCCATATCCATGTTGCGAGCTTAGGACAGGCCAGTACTTCATAACTTCTAATTGGAAACCCCCTTCACAACGCTGTATTCCTTCCACAAATCGAACAGGGCACTACTCGACGCGGCACCGTGGCCGCGGCTCGTGGCGAACGCTACTCTACTTTTGCAAATAGAATAAATGTTCAAACGTAGTACCGCCAACTTCAATACACTTAGTGATCCGATTTTCAAATGCCCGCACGCAGGACAGAAGAACATCTGCGGGAATGTCAGCACTGGCGTTTCTGATGCGATCGACCGTGTCTTCACGGCCTGTTGTCAGTTGCTGGTGGGCCTTTTCTTTTAAATATCTTCACAGAAAGACATCCGGTGACGTCAAATCCGGTGACCTAGCGGGCCAATTGATAGGGCCACACCTGCCGATTCACCGACGAGTGTTAACACGATGTAATACCTCCCGTGCTTCAACTGCGTAATGCGCTGGGCAACCGTCATGCTGAAACCGCATACATTGTCGAACGTCCACGGTAACATCCTGCAGTAGTACAGGTCGTTATTGTTCCAAAAACGTTCGATATTTGCATCCATTCAACGTGCTGTAAACACGATACGGACCAATGAGTTTGTTCCCTGTGACGCCACATTGATGGCCAGTATTGTCTACACTCCGGCAATGCAATGATATGCCGGTTAACGCTACCATGGTTTGTGAATGTAGACTCATCGGAAAATAGCACCATGACAAAGAACGGGGGTTGTTTGCATTTGTTGAAGTGCACCTTCACAAAACACTACCCGGTTATGGAATCGGCGCCATGAAGTTCTTGATGCAATGATACGTGGTATGGATGATGCTTATGACGACGCAATATTATGACAGTACTATCTAGGGACATACCGGAATCGCGGTGTACTTGCCAGGCGCTTATCCGTGGGTTGTGGTGCATTGCCGCTAGGACAGCTATTTTATTAGCTTCTCCAGTATCACGTCTGCTTCGCTTTCTTTTGCCAGTATGAACGCTGCCACCAGACATAAAGGTGTTCACAAAGTTTTTCAAAGAAAGAACTAGAACGAGTTTTCTCTGGAAACCGCTCGCCATAAAAGGCAACAGCAGCCTCAACTTTTCTCCTTCATTCTCCGTAAATTAGGAAATTTCAGTTTTTTTCTCCTGTGGTTGCAATATTCATGGTCTACCTGCACGTCTGTTCTCGAGATGATAGGTAGGTGCTGCAAACACCGTGCAAGCACCTTAATGTTTAGAGCCGTTATCTGTTTCTACGTCTGCGTGATACATGAGCTCCGGTCGCAGTGTACTGCCTGTTATATGTGGCCACAGTGGCACGTTGAGTAGTTTCCTGTTCCATATGTCGGAGGAATACAACGTTGTGAATGGGTTTTCCAATTTAAAGTTATAAAATACTGGCATGTCGTATCCTCGCAACATGGAGGTGGGTTCCACATGCTACTGGATATTCAAGGGCCATTGAGTAGCATATCGCAAGTTACGGTTGTGTACCCATTCCTATTCCTCTGATTACAGCGGCATCTGCGCCGAAACGAAGAGAATGTTTCAGACAAAACGTATATAGATTCTGCCGTCGAATCGTAATCTAAAATAAAAAACGACGGTTTCCATTAAAGATTTCAAAGTCACACCCCCGCCATCCAACCACGGGACGGGGTGGCAGGTCAAGTATGGTATCATTGGACGTCCCCCTCGGAGCCAAACAAATTGGAATTACAACTTGTTTGATCCGATGCGTGGTTTTAGAAATATTTCAGTGTCTTCATTTAAAATGGAACCCTTTATATTACACGCGTATATAAATAACATAATACACTGAAGAGCCAAAGAAACCGGTCCACCTGCCTAAAATCGTGTAGAGCTCCCGCGAGCACGCGGAAGTGCCGCAACACGACGTGGCATGGACTCGTTCAATGTCTGAAGTAGTGCTCGAGGTAACTGACACCGTCAAACCTACAGGGCTGTCCATACATCCATAAGAGTACGAGGGGATGGAGATTTCTTCTGAACAGCACGTTACAAGACATTCCAGATATGCTCAATAATGTTCATGTCTGGGGAGTTCGGTGGCCAGCGGAAGTGTTTAAACTCAGGAGAGTGTTTCTGGAGCCACTGTAGCAATTCTGGACGTCTGGGATGTCACGTTGTCCTGCTGGAATTACCCAAGTCCGTCGAAATGCACAATGGACATGAATGGGTGCAGATGATCGGACAGGATGCTTATGTACGTGTCACCTGTCAGAGTCGTATCTGGACGTATCAGGGGTCCAGTATCACTCCAACTACACACGCCCCGCGCCATTATATAGGCTCCACTAGATTGAACAGCCCCCTGCTAGTAGGTAGGGTCTATGGATTCATGAGGCTGTCTCCGTACCCGTGCACGTCCATCCGCTCGATACACATTGGAACGAGTCTCGTCCGACCAGGCAACGTGGTTCCAGTCAGCAACAGTCGGTGTTGAGGAGCGAGGAGCAAAGCTTTGTGTCGTGCAGTCATCAACGGTATACGAGAGGGCCTTCGGCTCCAAAAGCCCATATCGATGATTTTTCGTTGAATGGTTCGCTCACTGACACTTGTTGATGACTCAGCAGTGAAATCTGCAGCAATTTGCGGAAGGCTTGCACTTCTGTCACGTGGAACGATTCTCTTCAGTCGTTGGTTCCGTTCTTCCAGGATCTTTTTCCAGCCGCAGCGATGTCGGAGATTAGGTATTTCACCGGATTCTTGATATTCGCCGTACATTCGTGAAATCTTCGTACGGGAAAATCCTCACTTCATCGCTTCCTCGGAGACGCTGTGGCCCATCGCTCGTGCGCCTACGGTAACACCACGATCGAAGTCACTTAAATGTTGGTGACCTACCATCGTAGAAGCAGTCACTGATCTAACAACAGCGCCAGACACTTGTTGTCTTACATAGGCGTTGCCGACCGCAGCGCCGAATTCTGCCTGTTCACATGTGCCTGTATTTAAATACGCATGCCTATACCAGTTTCTTTGGCGCTTCAGTGTATATAAAGGGGAAACAACCAAAAATTTCGAAAAGTTCTTAAGCGATATACTTCAAATATTTACAGAATATTCTAATGAACATTCGTCAGGCATATATATGTGTATATCGTTAAAGATAAAAGGGGAGAAAGGAAAGGAAAGGGAAGGAGCTTCTGATGACAGCTGCATCTGGACTTTATGTGGAATCAGTAGTGACGATGAAAATTTGTGGCGGGCCTGTATTTGAACCCTCGATCTCCTACTTACTAGGCAGTTGGCGTTAACCACTGCGTCACCCAGACACTGTGTTCATTCAACTTGCTCGGACTATCTCAGCATGTCTCTCGGCCGACTCACATTCCCACCCAGCACCATCTCTCCAAAGTTCCCATTCATTTCTTGCACACTCGCTAATTTGAGACTCGCGCAGGAGTTCGAACGTAATTGTGCATCCGCAATGAAGTGTTGGATGTATTGCCCATCAAGACACCTAAAGAAATCCTGACCACCAATAGGTTGTGGACACAATATTTTAGTATAGAGAGGACGCAGTACTGTCAGACCCTTCATCGACGACGTGGCGCCTCGATGACAATGAATCCACCACCTTCAACGCCGATGTAGAATTACGTTCGACCTCTTATGGGTATCTCAAAGTTGCGAGCATGGAGTACATGGACGGAGTGCCGCTAGGCGGGAGTGTGGATGAGCCAAGAGGTGTGCCGAGACAGTCCGCGGTGTTGCGATAAACACTGTGGCTGGATGGTGCAGTGATTCACGCAATTGCCTAGTAAGCAAAGTTCCCAGGTTCGAAGCCCTTTCGGTCACACACTTTCACTCGTCGCCGCTAACTACGCACCAAGTCCCTTTTATTTCCTTCCTTTCTTCCTTCCCTACACCTTCAATTACATAATATGTCTCACAGATGCGGATTCTGCATCGTTTTGTTGTTTCGGACATGTCCAAAAGAACAAACTCCAAGCATTTATTTCCTGCAACGTAACAAGGAGGACGAGCCTGATTAGTAGGAAGTCAAATGTTCAAATGGCTCTGAGTACTATGGGACTTAACATCTGTGGTCATCAGTCCCCTAGGATTAGAACTGCTTAAACCTAACTAATCTAAGGACGTCACACACATTCATGCCCGAGGCAAGATTCGAATCTGCGACCGTAGCAACAGCGCGGTTCTGGACTGAAGCGCATAGAACCGTTCGGCCACAGCGACCGGCTACTAGGAAGTCATGATGCAGGTTTTGTTTACCCTCTTTGTCCATAAGGTGGGTCTGTTGTATCGTATTTACATTGTCCCGTGACAGAACTTTCTATGAATCAACGGCAGACCCATTCATTACTTGGTGCTGTTCAGAGACGTACAGTACAATACGACGGAGTAATACCGGCACAGCTGCAGAACTCACTGGCGTACACCTTGTGTGTGCGGAAGTACGTTGGAGTTGGAACGCTCTCGCTGCTGGAAGGCTGTACATGGAAAGATTTCCCAACAGGCATCACCTCTAACAGCGAGTGTTTATTTCTCTCTATCGACGAATGCGGGAGCATGGTTCATTGGAAATAAGGACCGAGGGACCTGGAAAATACGATCACACCAGGGATATTTGTCAGGGTGCGTCAGAATCTTGTTAGCCGATGTCATGCTTGCATTGAGGTTGATGGCCGTGAGTTTCAACACATGTTCTAGGATACAGTTCAGATTGTAAGTCCATTGTGTCAGTGATGGTATTTGCAGTTAACTCTAACTAAAGAAATACACAGTGATGTGATTTTATTCCTATTATCTCTTTAAGCTGGCTTCTCCGACCTCACCTTCCCTACCTCAAATTGTTCAGTGGAACACCCTCTGTGTCCTGTTAAATTTTTGCACGATCTTACGAAAACGCCCTGTATATAATAGCGAAACGTTGTTAGCAAACAGGAAAGCTGTATTTATGGCTTATCGGCTTATTATTAGATACTACTAAGGAATCTGAAAATACAATAGATATGAAACAATGAACAGAATTAAATGTCAGGGGTGCTGTGGGGGAGAGGAAATGTACAGAGAAAGGGGGCAGGAGAGGATGGAGAGAGAGGCGGAGGAGGTAATGGGTAAAGAGAAGGGAGAGAGGGGGCAGAGATGGAGAGAGAGGAGGGAGGAGAAGGTGGAAAGAGAAAGGCGGAGGAGGCGATGGACAAAGAGAGGGAAAAGGAGGGGGATATGGACAGAGACAGGGAGGGAGACAAGGAAATTAGGACGTATATCCAATTTCCATATACCCGGTGATCAAAAAGTCAGTATAAATTTGAAAACTGAATAAATCACGGAATAATGTAGATAGAGAAATACAAATTGACACACATGCTTGCAATGACATGGGGTTTTATTAGAACCAAAAAAATACAAAAGTTCAGAAAATTTCCGACAGATGGCGCTTCATCTGAACAGAATAGCAATAATTAGCATAACAAAGTAAGACAAAGCAAAGATGATGTTCTTTACAGGAAATGCTCAATATGTCCACCATCACTCCTCAACGATAGCTGTAGTCGAGGAATAATGTTGTGAACAGCACTGTAAAGCATGTCCGGAGCTATGGTGAGGCATTGGCGTCGGATGTTGTCTTTCAGCATCCCTAGAGATGTCGGTCGATCACGATACACTTGCGATTTTAGGTAACCCCAAAGCTAATAATCGCACGGACTGAGGTCTGGGGACCTGGGAGGCCTAGCATGACGAAAGTGGCGGCTGAGCACTCGATCTGCACCAAACGACGCGCGCAAGAGATCTTTCACGCGTCTAGCAATACTTTTTTTTGTTCTAATAAAACCCCATGTCATTCCAAGCATGTGTGTCAATTTTTACCTCTCTATCTACATTATTCTGTGGTTTATTAAGTTTTCAAATTTATCCTGACTTTTTGATCACCCGGTATATTAGAAACGTGTGTTTTCTGTTATCTTTGTTTTCCATGTAATGAGACTGAGGCACAGCAACAGCTGCCGGGAACAGCTAGCCTTGAATAAAGATGTCTAGAAGAACAAACGTCAGTATGGCCGTCGCACATGGGGCGAAAGTCTAAGTATGTTACCATATGTGTACGTGTATGTATTTGCGAGTGCGTGCGTTAGTTTGTATTGTGGTCGCTAGATTTTGTACGGTGCTTACCTGTTAAACTGGTTTCACATTTTTGTTCTTCTGAATATTGTTGTGTTTTGTAATGGGTGTCTCCTGGAAACACAATAGCCTAGATGTGGCGTGATGCCCCAGAAACAGTAGTGTGTGGGCAGGGACGGGCGCTGGCAGCTGCTGGACGAGGAGACGCGGCGCGAGATGGGCGCGCTGCAGCCGGCGCCGGACGGCGAGTTCTGGATGGAGTTCTCCGACTTCCAGCGACACTTCTCCGAGATCACCGTCGCCACGCTCGTGCCTGACCTGGACTGCGACGTCGAAGGCGCCGACGCCGCCACCAGCAACGGCAACAGTGCTGCCGACAGGAGCCGCCGCTACGTCAGTATCTCACCCTCCTAGCGCACGTACACCAATCAGCCGAAACATTTATGACTGCTTGCTTAATAGCGTGTTCGTGCATCTTCGGATAGCAAGGCAGCAGCGATTCTTCTTGGCGTGGGTTCGACAAGTCGTTGGTAGGTTTGCGGAGGTAAGAGGTACTAGATGACTATGCACGCGTCACACAATTCCAGTAAATTATGGGTCAGTGGTTTCTGCGCTCGGAGGTGATGAGTTCCACCGGGTTCAAATCAGGCGAATTTGGTGGCCAGGACATCAGCGAGAATTCACTCTCATACTCCTATGCAGTACGTTTCGGAGCTTGTGACACGGACATTTATCCTGCTCTAAGATTCCATCGCCATCGGGGAACACGAGCATTAAGGGATGCAGGTGGTCTGCAATAACATTTACGTAGACCCCAGCTGACACGGTGTTTTCGATTACAATCACAGATTCTTTGGAGGCCCATGTGAATCTCCATCATAGAAATATACCGCCTCCTCAGCCTCCCCCCCTCCCCTTCCCCCCTCCCCCCATTGACGCGGTGCATGTCTCGAGCAACTGTTCCCCTGGATCACTACGTACCTGAACACTACCATCCTCCTGGTGTAACATGAAACTTGATTCATTCGAGCGGGCTATACATTTCTATTGATCCACGGTCCAATCTCAATGTTCCCGTGCCGGCTACAACCGTAATTGACACTGCAGTTAGATCAACAGGGGGACATATGGGGGTCCTCTCCTGCAGGTCCCCGTGTTCAACAATGTTACCGGAACGGTATGTTCTGAAACACTTGTGCCTGCACCAGCGTTGTACCGCGTCATCACATATGCTACACATCGCTTCCTGTCCTGATTTATAGAGCGGGCAATCTTCCGACCTCCACTCACCTACTCGTGGTTTCACTGTGCTCCAGTCGCTTTCCATAGGCTCTCACGACAGCAGCACGCGAACGGGCAATCAGCTTCGCCGTTTCCGGCAGGCTTTTTCTCCTTTTTTCTGCCCTTGGTCAGTTTCAGCTGTTGTTGTTGTTCTGGTCTTCAGTCCGAAGACTGGTTTGACGCAGCTCACCATGTCATCTCTAATTACTGCAACCCATATCCTTCTGAATCTGCTTTCTGTATTCGTTTCTTGGTCTCCCTCTATGATTTTGACCCCTCACACTCCCCTCCGATACCAAATTGGTGATGTATAAAACGCATGTTGGACCATCAGCCGCTTTTATTTTAAACCCAAATATCGACCGATTTCAGTCATCTTCACGGATAAGGGTTAAAATGGTTTAAGCCACAACATTACATTTGTTGTTACTTAAATAATGTGTAGAGCACGCCATGAATATCAGTATACGACACAGGACTTTTAGAAGCAACTTACTAACAAGTGTATACAGAGCTGCTCTGCGAATTACGAGTTGCATTTAACACAGGATACATGTCTGTAGCTTGCCTGAAGGCCTGCTCACTTGGGTGAGCTTGCGACCTGACGGGTGATATTCCACTCAGGTAAAGGCGTACAGTTCAAGTTGACAGTACCTAGCACAAACAACAAATCTGATACGGTTCATAAGTTCACACAACAAACCACAGGAAGTCGAGTAAGGCAAGAAATGAAAAATAAATAAGACTGACTTCCCGAATATAGGCTGAAACGACTGGAAGAAACAGCATCCCACACCCACACATAGCCATAGACTTCAGGCCTGTGTTCACAGTCGTAGCGCTGAGTGAAATACTGATAATGGTGAGTGCTCACTTCTATTCTGTATCGGGTAAACTACAAAGCTGTCTTTTCAGTACCTGCTCATTAGTTAGGCAATCTACCGATCTAATCTCTAGGATTCTTCTGTAGTACTACATTTCAGAACTGTTGGTCTGTGGATTTCCCCATTCGTTACTATTAAGACTCTTAACCCCTTAATACTTAAATAAATTCCAATTGAAAGAAAAAATCGAAGATCATACTTTGTAACCACTAATGGAGTACATAAGGTCAAATCTAAGACATGCTATACTTGTCAGATGTAATTGGGTTTTCGTATATTTGCGACAACAGGCGTTTGGGACCAGTTTACGTAGACTTTCCCCGCGTAATGACTGATGCTTTCTCGGGTATGCAGCAGGGTAATGTAGTCATCTTGACACAACATTTGAACGGAGCATCTACCCGCCATCTTGAAGTGAGTATGCTGATGCACGATCTCGCCGGAACTGTTCCGCACCTGAAAAAGGAGGCCAGATGCTTCGTTGAAACATTGCGTCAAGATGACTACAGTATCCGGCTGCATACCCGAGGAGAGTATCATCAGTCATTTGAGACATGTAACAACATTTGGTTGGGTAAAAGATTTTTATTCAACATTCTGATGATACATTGCTATTCCGGACTTGAATTCTGCAGAACAGTTTATTTATTATGGGTAATATTGAATCTGTCAGGTGAAACTCGAGAATTGCATCGTCCATTTACAATTCGTAGAGCACAAACCGTCGGGGGTCAGTCGCTAGTAAAAGAAAGGCTTCAGAGTATTACCAGTTTATTAGAATGTTCACAACTCATTAAAAGTGAAATGTAATCATTCAACATAGTGTTGAGCCCGGATGTTCATATGAATCATTGGAAATGTGTAATAAATTAAAGTATATATACTTAAATAATTAACAATATTATTCATTTAAATATTCTTGTACTACAAAGAAATATTCAGGTGCTACAAATCGACGGAAATATTTACTTTCAGTTCAGTCGATTTCATCTTCTGCATGCGTCCATAAAGTTACACAAACGCCTTACCGTGTGTATTTTACACAAACGAATTCAGTTGCACGTGTAACTGGTTTATTACATCAAAGTGTGAATTATCTCACATGACAGAATTATAAAAAGAAATTATTTTCAGAACTGATTCTCCAAACAATGATGATAACTTCCCGTGTGTGTGTCGTGAACAAAGGCGCGTATGGCAATCGTTCTAGAAGTATTCGAAACACTCAGGAAATGGCGGAGGCGTTGGTAGGTTCGTGTAGAATCTGAATTTACATCTACTGGCGCTTACGGACAGTCAACTTTCCCTTTACTGGCATCGTATACGTATGACGCCAATTCGCGACACATTATCGTTATTATTACTATTATTATTATTACTATTAGAATCGTAGACATCTGTGGCACGTTAAAACTCTTCCAAAACGAGTGGCTGATTGCTTTGCTTTTTCCTAAGTTGGCCGTCACCTTAACAGTACGAACGTTAAGGACGTTCTCGCTACAAAATCTTCGAAATGAGGGAGAATGTAGACTAGGGGTGAGGGGATGAGAGGGCACGGACTTTATTTATTATGAGTTCCAAGATTCATTTGAAGTGATTTAACGAAACACAGACAAGTCAAAATGGAACAATCGAACGTAGTTGAGGTCTGCTGCTTCCAGCACTTTTATACACTGACGAGCCAAAACATTATGACCACCTGCTTAACAGCTTGTTTGTCCGTCTTTGGAACTAAATACACCTCTTACTTTGCGTATCAGCGATCCGACAGTTTGTCGATAGGTCTGTAGAGGTATGTAGCATTAGGTGTCTACCCACAGGTCATGTAATAACAGGCCGCTGATTTGCGTGCGCGGTGTTGGCTACCGATACCGACCCATATAGGATCTACTGGATTTACATCAGGCGAATCTGGTTGCCGTGACATCAATGCGCGTTCACTATAATAGTCCTCAAATCACTATAGCAAGGTTCTGTCTCCGAGCCACGGACAATTTATTATACTGCTGAAAGATGACATCGCTGTCGGGGAAGACTTCAAGCATGGACGGATGCAGGTGGTTCGTAGCTGTCAGAATGTCTTCGTTTACTACCACAGGTCTCCTGCAAGCAAAGGAGCATGTCTCCGACAGCATAATACTGATTCCGCCAACATGCGTCTGTTGCGCGCTGCACGTTTCGAGTCGTCGTTGACCTCGATGACGGCGTTTGTGGAGATGACTAGGGACCTAGTATAGGAAAAATGTGACTACCCGAAGAGAAGACATGTTTCCATTGATCGACTGTCGAGCCCCGATGGTCCCGTGCCCATTGCAATCGTAATTGACGATGTCATTGGGTCAACGTGTGAACATGTAGGGGTAGTCTGTTGCGGAGGTCCGTGTTCAGCAATGTACGATGAACGGTATGCTCCGAAACACTTGTGCATACACCAGTATTGTGCTCTTTCGCATAAATGTCACAGATCACTGTCTTACAGAGCAGAGAGTTGTGGACGTCCAACCATTTAGCACTTAGTGGTAGTTTCACTGTCCTACCTCTTTCCGTAGATGTTCACGACAGTAGCACGTAAACACTCGATTAGCTTCGCCGTTTTCGAGATCCCCATTGACAGGCTCTGCTTAACAATAATCTTTCCTTTGTCGCCGGCCGAAGTGGCCGTGCGGTTAAAGGCGCTGCAGTCTGGAACCGCAAGACCGCTACGGTCGCAGGTTCGAATCCTGCCTCGGGCATGGATGTTTGTGATGTCCTTAGGTTAGTTAGGTTTAACTAGTTCTAAGTTCTAGGGGACTAATGACCTCAGCAGTTGAGTCCCATAGTGCTCAGAGCCATTTCCTTTGTCACAGTTGCTTATCTCAGTGCATTCCCCCGTTTGGAGCTCATATCTTCGCTACGGTGATCCCTCGTCCGTGTCTTCTCCGCTTACATACTTTTGTTACCGCACCACGAGCCCCAGTGCCACCAGGCTGCATCCAACATCGCAGTGGGCTGTGATAATAATGTTTTGGCTTATCAATGTGCCAGTCTACCAGACCAGACTCTTCGAAGAAAGAAATTTTGCAACGAGTTATGGGATTATGAATTACAAAGGAAAAGGCTGACTTAACGGCCGGACATAATTTTCTGCACCAGTGCGACTGAACTTAAACCTTGAGACATTTATTCGTCTACATATACCGAAACATACTTCCGAGCGCGAAAAGTAGCAGTGACTTCGGGAAGTCCTTGAAAACGAACGAGAATGAGACCTTAGCGCTCTTCGTTCACAAGGGTCTGTACCTTAAGAGCACCTGCGCGGTGCATGACTTCATAAAGTTTATTTAGCTCGTCTACGACGCGGATGCTTATAACACTGATCTAACATATGAGGTTACCTATTTGCAGTCAAGCTAAAACATGGCGCACAAGAGTCCTCATCTTCACCGCACTTCTCGGTATCGGCTTGACTGTGTGCAAAGCACACGTTAACAACTACAAATCTCCGGTTTCATATTCTGCAATGGCCTCCGGATGAATTTATGTGAGAATTGTAATTAGATACCTTCGTATCGGTCATTAAAGGACAGCGTGTGCGAGTAGGTTAATATCGATGGTAATTAAAGACACACACTCACCAAAAGTCATAAAATCAATGAGATTGAACTTAAAGGTGTTTAAGCGGAACAAACTAATCCAGCGTCCCTTACGTACGATACTTCTGCTATCGTTAATGTATCATTTCCCTGTTTACTTTCTTAAATTTTGTGGATGAAATGATAGAAACCCTCAGTCTGCTAAGACTTTATCAACACCATTTTTCTCCTTGGTCATTTTTAGGGTTCTGTACCTCAGTTGGTAAAAAGATGAATCTTACTGGATCACTTTATTGTTCACCTGTCTGTCTGTTTGTTCGGCTATTATATGGTTCATATGGCTCTGAGCACTATGGGACTCAACATCTTAGGTCATAAGTCCCCTAGAACTTAGAACTACTTAAACCTAACTAACCTAAAGACATCACACACACCCATGCCCGAGGCAGGATTCGAACCTGCGACCGTAGCAGTCCCGCGGTTCCGGACTGCAGCGCCAGAACCGCTAGACCACCGCGGCCGGCGTTCGGCTATTAAAACGCTTTCTCAGTAACAGGTATACGAACTCGTATCAAGTTGAAATTTATGTTACACACTAAGGTTTATGGTCCCTTGGCGGTGTAAAAAATTGGAGCTTCTAAGTCGGTGTAATGAAAAGATACGACCATTTATGTGACATATTTTGACACTCGCAAACTCACTCGTCAAAATCTATAGGGTACTTCTCGTTGGCCTACAATCATGAAATTTGGCAAAAAGCAAGGTTTCATAGTACGCCTGAAGGAAAAAAAATCCGAAATTGTTAATTTGTGATTCTCTCACACGAAAAAAAGCGTTTTTCGACATTTATTATCCGATTGTCTCGCTGTCTGTCCGTCTGTTAAGGTCACTTTTTCTCAGGAATGCGTAGACGTTTCAAGATGAAACTTTTATCACATACAGTGATCAATGATTTCTTTGTAGTGTAAAACACTTAAGCTTCTAAGTCACCGCAATCTTAAGATTTGTCACATATTTTGATACTCGCAGACTCACTCATCAAAACCTATGGGGTACTTCACACTGAACTAGAATCATGCAATTTGGCAAAAAAACAAGGTTTCACAGTTCAGGTAAAGGAAAAAAAAATCATGAAGTGTTAATTTTTTATTATTTCACATGAAAAAATATTTTTCATAATTTATTGTCCGAAAGTTCTCGGAAATTCTTGAAATTCCCAGCACCAACGTCTTGCCAGCATCAATGGCAATAACAGGCAAAAATCTTCGATATTCTTGGTTCCTTGAATGGATGAAGCATATTTATATATAATTAAGTTTGTACAGAATACTCAGAGCTGAGTCTTACTCGCACCTGGGCAATTTTTTGAAAATTGGCTGTATTCTTATTCCTTGTCCAGCGATTGTACCATGTCGAGGTAACTTTTTCTTTGAAACATTACTTATAATCTTGGCTCTCTACAATAGTATGTGTCGATCTGTCTTCGTCATATGTGGTACCTTTATTCAAGTTGATTCTTTGCCCCTGCCTATGTTCTATGCAACCTGGATTGTCTTCAAATACCTGTGCAAGACTTTCATATTCTTTTCCTTGGTACGTGCAGACTATTAGTCCTACAGAAGAAATGAACAGGTCCTTTATGTAGTCAAATCCTGCACTGCGACACATTTTCGCAAGAGGCCGTATTTTTCGAGCAAACTTACAAAAGTAACCTTGAAGCGCGTTTTTATTGAGTAGTTCGAAAACTGAGGCCTCCAGTGAAAACATATCCCAGTACAAAATTTACTTCATTACACTACATTAAACGTCCTACGATAAGGTTCCGTTCATTTATTCTGTAAGGCTAATAATTTGTGCAAACCGAGTGAGAGAACATGAAAATGTCGGATGTGGCTTCTGAAGGCGTTGCAGGTTGCATAGAAATCACAGGTAGGAGCAGCTGGAAGCCCTGCGTATACGCTCTAGCCCAGAGCTGCTGCCAGAAGCCATGAAGCCTTGCCGTCCCTGTGTGCAGGTGGAGGTGTGCCACGGGGAATGGGTGGCGGGGCGCAGTGCAGGCGGCTGCCGCAACGACATCAGCAAGTTCACTACCAACCCGCAGTTCCTGCTCACGCTCACCGCCTCCGGTAAGAAATCCACTAAGCCATTACTACGACTTACACGTCCACTATCGATCTCCGAACCATCGAGCTTAACATACACCCGCCAACAGTAACTACCACAGGTGCATTTTGGTGCAGACATTCGAAATTCCCTCTACATGTACGTTCTCACCCTCAACACTATAACTGCTAGCGACGCACATACCTGTGAATAACCTGCATGCCTCTAGTGCTAATGACAGCGTTTACCGTTTATCTTGACAACTGCAAATAACTTTTCGTGCAGAAGCAAAATAAACAATGTACCAAGCAAAAATTGTTTACCTACCAGGAGGCCAATAACCAGTATGACGCCTTTCTCATAACTTTGTTCATTACGAAAGTTGTACAACTGTACGTCTTTTAAACAGGACCCTAGTTTTTTTAGTTCGGTAATCCACTTTCTCTCCTCAAGACTTATGCAAAAATGTCTTATCACAGTGTACGATTGCGTGAACACCCTATTAAAAACGTAACAAACATTGACGTTGACTCTCCTGTATTAGCTGACAGAGCAGGCACCTGGAGTAACTTAACTCGACCACTTGCTGGAGTTTGACACTAACCAAATGAAAACAGAGGAAAATGCACACCGGTCATTTAATCAACCATCTTCAGTTAAAGGAAGGTAAAAGCACTACAGTATGTGCTTCATGTAATCGTGTTGTAAATAAGAAAACATTACTGCTACTCGTATTATTGTTCTGCTAACATAACTCTCCTTAAATGAGTAGCATTACGACGTTTTTCTTTTGCTATCAATTATTAATTTGACACTTCTCACATATTATTATCTGGGTGGTGCAGAATACTACCACGACATTCACAACATGTTCTGTGGCTTTCTATAATATAATCAGCCCTTCAGCACACCAGAAAATACTTGTCACAGGCATTCCGACAGATGATTACGATTTCACTTTTTTTGGTGGGCCATCAGCTTCCATTCATTGCTTGGGTTTCTGTGCCTTTCCTGTCTATAAATGGTGCATCGACAGCAATTGAGCGAAACAAAATATCCGTTGTACTCTTTCTAAAGCTGTCAGAAGTCGTTGCGAAGTTTGTTATCACAGTTTCTCTTGGCCAGCGTTAAACAATGCCGTATTCAAGTTCCACGAAACTTTCTCGTAGTTAATTCTCCGTGTAAAACCTGCCACTCCTAACAAGCTTATGACATCACCCGTTTCATACAGATTTAATCTACCTTTGCCCCATAGCAAATTGTGCACTTTCCCGATGTTTTCATTTGTGGTGGCCGTTTTGGGACTTCTTTGCGTGAATCATCGTCAAAACCCTTTTGTGTAACATGTACCAATACAATGGAAAAACGTTGAAATCGACGCCATATTTGTGCTAGTTTGAGAACTTCTTATCTTGCTATCGTAATCACTACGAGAAAAATCTAAAAGTATTCTATTTTTCAAGCGAAGGAATCGCATTGTACCACTACGGTACAATATGACTAATAGCAGTAAAGTAATGGACTGATATATCGGTTTAAGAAACAACATTTCTGCCAAAGTATGTTTATTAGTTGACAACTGCCTGTTTGAGGCATAAAACTGGAGGTAATATCTGTCACTGTCTTACTGCTCCAGGTTTATGGTTCAAGAGTACTGTTTTATTCAGGAGACTCACTGATCGTTTGAAAAGTGACCTCTGCATTTTTAAAATTCGATTTTAAGAACTCACTCACGCGGGAAGATCGTTTGACCGTCGCACAGAGTCCCGTATGAAGGACATAGTAGTAGGAATCTCTGGTGTAGTGAAACAAATAACTCGTCAGGTTCGGATGGTATTCCAATTCAGTTTTATAGAGAGTACTCTTCGGCAATGGCCCTTTTGCAGTTGTCACGAATATATCGCCCAGCGCAAATCCCAAGCGACTAGAAAGGTGACTCCTTATATAAGAATGGTAAAGAGACGGACACCCAAAACTATAACCAATATCCTTAACATCAGTTTGCTACAGAATTTTTGAACATATTCTGAATTCTATAATAACAAATTTTTCTTAGACGGATAAGCTTCTGTCTACAGATCATTATGGATTTAGAAGGCATCACTCGCGAAACTCTGTTTGCCTTTCTTTCGTATGATGTTCAGCAAACCATGGATAATGGACAATAGTCAAATTCCATAGTCATACCAAGCGAGGTGGCGCAGTGATTGAAACCCGCTTCCGGCTAGCCAAGTTTTGTGTGATTTCGCTAAATCGCTTGTGGCCATCCTGATTTAGGTTTTCCTTGATTTCCCTAAATCACTCCACGCAAATGCCGGGATGGTTCCTTTGAGAGGGCACTGCCGACTTCCTTGCCCATTCTTCCGTAATCCATGCTTGCGCTCCGTCTCTAATGGCCTCGTTGTCGACGGGACATTAAACACTAATACTGCTATTTCTGGAATGCTTTTGACACGGGGCCCCACTACAGACTGTTAACGAAGGTCCGAGTATGCAGATTACGCCCCCAGATTTGTGGCCCGAAGGCTTCTTGTAATAGAAACCAGTATGTTGTCCTCGACGGCGGGAGTTCATCAGAGACAACGTCAGAAATGCTACAGAGAAGCGTGATAGGACTGTGGTGTGCACCTGCATATTCGGCCACACATCTCACAGATATGCTCCGCGGGCTAGGTACGGTCCCTGGTACGGCCCCTGCCTCATCTTGGAGGTTGTTTGTCCACAGAAAAGTCGTTGAATTGTTTACCGCAAAACCTCCTGCAGCCACTACAGTGCCTGGTGCTGCATCCCGCGCCAATATGGCTGGTCGTGGTAAATAGCGCTGCAGTCACAGGCACCTATTTGCATCCGCACCATCGCCTCGACTCTCCAGTACAGAGTACGCCTGCTCGCCGCTACCCGCCAGACAGAGCCGTCACGCCCTTTATTCTTGGTAATTCATCCCCTATGCCGCATATGGGGGGGAAGGGGGGAGGGCTGTCATCGGTACAGGCAACCCGTTCTACAGCCAACTGACAGCAAAAAATTAATTAGGTGAAAAAGAAAAAAAGAGACAAATAGGGGAGGTTGGTTGGTTTGGGGGAGGGGACCAAACAGCGAGTTCATCGGTCCCATCGGATTAGGGAAGGATGGTGAAGGAAATCGGCCGTGCCCTTTCAAAGGAACCATCCCGGCATTTGCGTGGAGTGATTTAGGGAAATCAAGGAAAACCTGAATCAGGATGGCCACAAGCGGGTTTGATCCGTCGTCCTTCCGAATGCGAGTCCAGTGTGCTAACCACTGCTCCACCTCGCTCGGTAATAGGGGAGATATTTACATTGAAGTTAAAACGTTTTTGAACGAAAAAAATAAAATTGAAGTTTTTAGATTGAACTCTTGCACTGGTAGTTAAAAAAAGTAATAACAAAAGATAAAACGAAACACAATAAACGCAAATAAAAAAAACATTTATAACCTGTTGGCGAAACACTGATATTTAAAAGAAGCACTTTTCTGTCACTAATAACCGGGGAGACCTGATGTTGGACAGGGAGGTTGTTGTTGAAGGGGGGAATGTTGGCCAGTGAGGAAGGAATGAATGTTGTGGCATGGGGATGGAGGACTGCTGTACAGCAGCGATGGGGGTTAGGACAGAAGAAGGGATGGAATTGACGGGAAATTGGTGATGTTAATAGTTGTCGGGAAAAGGGGTGGGGCGGGGAAAGGAAGACAGATGGGGAGAAGAAAGGGGGTAAGAAAATGTGGGGAGGGGAGGGAGAGGAAGCCCTGGTAAAGTGGGACACTGTAACAACACGTTCCCATGAGGCTGTGCACTTGTGGGCAATCAAATTGCAGATCCAGCGAAGCAGTGCCCTTGGAAGCGGCTGACGGTGCTCACGACAGGGCGTGACAGCACCATTCTCTACTGTCCTCGAATGCACAGGTGGTGAATGGATAAATGTCAGGGTGAAGTTCACGATCTGGGAGAGGCAGGTGGTTGGATTTTCTTTGGGAGAGTAGGAGCGGTGGAATGGGTTGGTAAAGGCACGGCAGTGTATGAGGATTGGAAAGTAGAGGGGAAACAACATGATTTTTGGAGTTGAGTTTGTGGATGGCGTAAAGTGTTTGGGCCTGTTCAGTGCGAGTGTGGAGAGGTGGGATTTTCATGAGCCATAAAGGATCCTTGTGAAGAAGGTAAGCAGTTGAGGAAAGTGCGGTGGAATGCTTGACATCCAAGTACCTGGAGGGACTTAGAGAACTTAGGAGAGGCAGATATCCATGCAACATTTGCATAGCAAAGGATGGGGCGGATCACTGTTTGTACTTGTGAAGGAAAGCGGAAGGGTGTAGTCCCTATGTTTGCCCAGTTAGTAGTTTTAGTCTTTTTGTGGGATTTCTGTTCGACGGGTAGTAGGTGAGAATTCCACAGTAGTTACCATCTGTAGGTTAGTCCAAGGTATTTTAGAGTGTTGGTTAGCTAGATGGGATGATCATAAATGATAAAGTAGAAGTCATGCAGACGGAAGGTGAGGGTGGTGCGCCCTATAATTTATTGCCTAGGTTTTGGAGGGGTTAATCTTCAGAAGCCATTAGTCCGCCAGGAGGTAGACTCATTGAGGTAGATTTGGAGGGACTTTTTGGAATTTCTGGAGAGTGGGACAGAGGGCAGGAATGCGGTGTCGTCAGCATGCTGAAGAAGATGGATGGGAGGAGATGGCTTGGACATACTGACAATGTATAAGAGGTAACGGAGAGGGGGGAGAATTGAACCTTGGGGCACACCTGCAGTGGGGCGGAAGGTACAGGAATTGGTGTGGTTAAGAATGACATAGGATGGGCGATTGTAGAGCAAGGATGCAATAAGGCGTACATAGTTGACTGGAAGTGCATTGGTCTGGAGTTTGAATAGGAAAGCTGAAAGACATATGTGGTGATATGCTTTGTCTAGGTCGATGGAGACAAAATGGCGGATTTAAAGTTGTTGAGCTATTGGAACAGGAGATGGGTGAGGTTTAGGTGTTGATCACCAGCAGAGGAGAGATGGAAGTCACACAGTAATGGAAGCAGATGGTACTGGTGTAAATGTCGGTGGATGCGTCGGGAGAGAACGGATTCAAAGACCATGCTGAACACTGAGGTGAGACAGATTGGGCAATACGAGGACTTATCAGTGCGGGGTGGGGGTTTGTTTGGTTCAAGCAGAAATAGGATTTTGGAATTTTCCACAGGTCGAAATAGTAGCCTATGGAGAGATTAGTGGTATACTCGTACCAGATTCTAACACTGATGAGAAAAAGGGGTCGTGGCCAGGCGATGTGATGCGTTTGCTGTGAAGTGCTTGCTTATGTCCTCTGCTGTGATTGGAGTGTTTAATTCTGTTTCTGGTATGCTGCTCAAGTACAGGAAGCGGGGAACAATGGGTGGGACTGAGCAGTCTGTGCTTTTGTGGACAGTAGGAAATGGCGCCGTCACACCCTATTGTGAGCACCGTCAGTTGCGTCCGAGGGCACCGCTCCACTGGATCTTCAAGCTGACTGCCCACGAGTACGCAGCCTCCTGGGAACGTGTCGTTACGGCACCTGCCCGCTTATCAGTTGACTCTCCCCGAGGTCCGCCGGCCGCGGTGGTCTTGCGGTTCTAGACGCTGCAGTGCGGAACCGCGGGACTGCTGCGGTCGCAGGTTCGAATCCTGCCTCGGGCATGGATGTGTGTGATGTCCTTAGGTTAGTTAGGTTTAAGTAGTTCTAAGTTCTAGGGGACTGATGACCTAAGATGTTAAGTCCCATAGTGCTCAGAGCCATTTGAGCCATCTCCACGAGGTCCTAACCTAGTGGAGCTGTGTTGTTACTTCTCCACGGGGCCCCTCTTGCCCCTCTCCCCGTTCTCACCACATTGACCTTCATTGGCTTCGTCCCACGGTGCTCCTGGTATCGTCAAAGGTCGACATTTCTGTTGTAATAAAGCGGTGTACAGAATTCAGTTCTTGTTTAATAAATAAGTACTTGTTATTTCGACGCTTGCCTATCAGTTACTACCTTGGTTCACCACTCGGATAAAGGCTACATCAAGGGCCGCTGTTACTCTCTATATATTTAAAGGATGTGACAGAGGTTGCTGATGACGTTGTAGTATACGAGAAGGTGTCTTCGTTGACTGACTGTAGTAGGATACACGATTACTTAGGACAAAATTTGTAGTTGGTGTGATGCATGGTAGCTGACTCTAAATGTGGAAAAAATATAAGTTAATGAAAATGAATAGGAAAAGCAGTCTTGTAATTTTCGAATACAGCACTGTAGTGAGCTGCCTGACAGTCACGACGATTAAATATCTGGGCGTAATGTTGTAAAGTGATTTGAAATGGACCAAGCGCATATGGGCAGTAGTAGGGAAGGCGAATGGTCGATTTCGATTTATTGGGAGAATTTGGGGAAAGTGTAGCTCGTCTATGAAGGAGACCGCGTATAGAACACCAGTGCGACCCACTCTTGAGTACTGCTCGAGTGTTTGGGATATCCACCACGTCGGATTAAAGGAAGACATCGAAGCCATTCAGAGGCAAGCCGCTAGATCTGTCAACGACAGGTTCGCTCGACACGCGAGCATTATGGAGATTCCACGTGAATTCAAGTGAAAATTTCTGGCGGGAGAACAAATTTCTTTTCTCGAAACGCTATTGTGTAAATTTAGGGAACCGGTATTTGAAGCTGACTCCCGAAAGATTCTACTGCCGCCAATGAACATTTCGCGTACGACTACGAAGATAAAATAAGAGAAATTAAAGATCGTAAGAAAGCATATAGACAGTCATTTTTCCCTCGCTATATTTGCGAGTGTAACAGGAAAGGAAATTATTAGTAGTGGTACAAGGTACCCTCTACCACGCACCATCCAGTGGCTTGAGGAGTGTTTAAGTAGATATAGATATATAGAATAAAAAAAGTTATTTAAACTGGCAAGCAACAGGAACATATATGTATAGTATTTGCTGCGCTGCACGGAGGACTGTGACTACCTATCTTTTTGAAATGTGGGTCAAATCGTTACGTTAAGTAAGGGTATGGCCTAGCGTTCTAAAATTTCAGAGATAAACAATTTCCAGTTGGAATACCCGAATATTATATTACCCCAGACGGCGAATTATATGGAAAGCAGTTCTCGTTATCCAATACTTCGAAAGTGAACATGTAAAGATGGCAGACATCAGCCATAAAATTGTAAACTTTTATCCAGAAATTAACCTGAGGTTCAATTAATGAAAGCTGTAGGCATGTGACTATTGATCGAAGGAGGAAGAAATTTTAGGGTTTAACAAGGAGATCATTAGAAACGGAACTCATCCTCGGCTGGGACAAGGATGCGGAAGAGAATTTTCCTTAAGCGATTTTAGGAAAACCACGGAAACCTAAATCTAAATGCTTGAAAGCGAGTCTTGCTTGGTTTATGTAAGCTAAACAGTTGATGTAAATTCATTATTCCATTTGACTAGAATGCCTTACGAGTGCGCATCAAGAGGCAAAGTGGTGAAATTGAACTAATAACTGGTCTAGGCTGATGGCTAAAATTGGTTATCATATCATGTCATTACTTGCCGAGGAAAGCGGCCGTTTGTTGAAAGAGATTAGCTATGTCAATCCAAGCTCCGTATTTTTCTCACCGTATCAGACCATTCTTCTGAGTGCATTTCATTCCTTGTCGATTTTTATCATTGAGTCCTGCCTGTAGTTGCTGTAGCTGAGGGTCCATCATACAGCAATCTCCTTGGTCGGGATTCTTTTGCGGAAGTAAATACGCTGACAATTTTTCGGAATCGTAGAGATACTCCACCTGGAAACTGAAATACGTGGCGACTGACACACAGCTTGTAAGAAGTCTAGTAAGAAGCTAGTTAAAACTAAAGTTGCCTCTCGTTTGAGACCCCTATATTAGCGGTAATTGTATTTGCTAGCTAATATTAAAAAAACATCGAGATTAATCGGCATCAAAAACAAATTTTAAATCTAATTAGAAAATTTGTAACTCCTTGTTACGTGTAGAGCAAGATACAACAATATTGTTACGTGAGCGCTTCGCTTCGCGGTTGTGGTGTATACATCTTCTGTAGGGTATAGACTACTGGCAGTTAGCGCGATAGTCGAACGCGGGACGGATAAGATAAGCAATATCAACTAAATCGATCGCAACCATTTTGGGTGGTCTTTCCGTGATACGTTCTCTCTCTTCGTAGTCGAACATGTACTGGGCTTTTCACACGAGCTGTACTACGAGCATAGATATTCAAAGACGACCGTCACTGCCAAAGACAACTGCCGTTAGCAATAAGCAATGATATGAATTGCGTTTGAGTGCTGTGAACTGTAACAGCCGATTGTCGACCACAGTGCAACAAATGCTGGACAACAACAAGGGAGCAGACATACTACCCAGAAACATCTCCTCACTATGGTGAGCTTATGCCACCGTTCCACTCCTGAACTCACCCAGACTGAACAGTTCTGGTACGCCATCGACAGACACGTGAAAGGTAGGAAGAAATTTAACGGATAGGCCACTCCCTGCTGATATTCTGTCATTTGCCAGCGCCGCCAGCCAACGCCGCGGAGACAGCAATGTCGCGGATTTCAGTTCTCCGCTGCGTTAAGCGGTGACCACGATGTTGTTGCTCGGTGTATTTTCTACACTCATTGTAACATTTATATCTTTTATCTCTGGAACATTTTAAAATAACCGCCACTTTCTACACTCACTGTAACATCTATACTTTTTAGCTATGTAACATTTTAAAATAATTACTGTTCTGATTAGATGAGGTGGGAGAGCTTAATAATAACAGGATCAAATATAGCAGACTGCTAAAAGTAAAGATAGTGTAACCTCCCCACCGAAAATTTGACGTCATCGGAATCCTGTGTTAGTTCTAATTGTTCGAGTCTGTCGGTCACTGTTTGAAAATCGGTTGTGTATGTGTCTGTTTTCGATTTAAGATCCGAAATTTCGTCACGTAATTCTGTGTTCGACTGTTTGATGGTATTAATTTCGTCGGACACTGTGGCAATATTATTGTGTACATACGTTTTTGCCTTCGCAAACATTTTACGTTTGTCTTCTTGTCTCTGAGCAGTGATTGTTTCCATGACTTGACGTTTGACTTTATTTTGATCCTGAATAAATTTGCGGAAACGCGTATCACTGTTTTGCATGTGAAGACTAAGACGTTCGTTAATTTGAGTGTTCTGTTGTTCGAATTTCGCGTCAATCTTTTCATCCATTGTGCGCGAAAGTTCTGCTGTCATTGCTTTAAACTCGTCGCGTAATTGTGTAGCTTTTTCAGAACATTGTTTAGCGACTCCGTTAATTTCGTCTCTGAGTGTTTCTGTTGCAGCTGTTTGCAATTCTCTTAATTCCTGAGCAACAGACTTAATTTCTTCGCTACTTTTTCTTGAACAAGCCTCTATTTCCTCGCGTAACTGTTCCTGCGCGGCAACGTCTCTAATTTGTTCACTAAGCTGTCTGGAATTGTTGTCTAATTTTTCATTTAACTGTTTGGAATTGTCTAATTTTTCACTCTGTTGTCTGGCCTGTTCACTAAGTTGTTTGTTATCTTCTTTAAGGTCGTCTTGTTTTTTACCCTGTTGTAGCGATATTGCCATAATTTGATCAAATCTAAAATGAATATCTCTATTCTCTTTACTGTGTGATGGAGTGTCTGCAATTGTCACATTTTGTGTATCCATTTGGACATTCTGTAATCTACCAGAGGGTTTGCCAGTCGAATGTACACTGTCAGTCACTATTTCTGGATTAAATAAATCCGTCGTACTTTCCGTACACTGTCCATTCTCATTAGAAACATTTGTCTGTACGTTATTTGAATTTTCCAAACCGGGTGAGTTAAGCTGGGCAGTGCTCATTGCAATAGGGCGCCCCGCGTCATCGATTGTCGTCAAATCAACAGAAGACACAATCGAGTTCGTTTGTTCATCATTAAGGTCTACATCATTATTAATGGTTGGAACGCACTGATTGTCAGTGAACGCAGGATTGTCATCATTATACTGCGTGTCACAAGTACAATCGGTGAAGTTGTTTATGTCGGTTATTTCATTCAAAATACCTCGCGATACACTATTCACAGTCTTTCGCGGCATTTTTACAATAGTCAAAATTATTCACAAATGAAATAACCACAATGCAAAAACAACACACAAATACAACAGAGAGCAACGAATTGCCGTTGATCTGTGGAAAGAAAGTCACAAAATTAGTAAAAGCGTTGCGCCAAATCCTAATTATATTTAAGCAAATAAGAGCAGATATCTGACGGTTTCTTAGAAGATTCCTAAACAAATACGATCCTGGCCGGATGTCGCCAAGTGTAACCTCCCCACCGAAAATTATGTATAGCAAAGTTAAATAAAAATGGAGCCACGAAGCAATATCGTCTCCACAGAAATATTTAAATAAAAAATAATAAATGGAAGACAAGTGTAACCTTCCCGCAATTAAATCTATAGATAATGACAATTAAATGTAAGAATCGCAATCTGACCCAAGTGTAAGCTCCCTACAAAAAATGCAAGACATAAAAATGTTCCAAAATTCAGATCCCCACAAAAATGAAAGATAATTCAATGATAATGAAATTTCAGTGACAATGAAAACTCAATTAGACCGAAAAGTCGATCTTTGGCCCTGTGCAAAAAAATCAGAATTAATTTCTTACCTCACTAAAACTGCATCTGCTCTTATTTTTTGCCATAGCTTGGAGGAAATGCATCGCACATATTCTTTGAATTTAACTGAAACTTTTGCTTGAGGAAAAACAAGGGAAATATTTTTTCAATTAAATAGCTCTTTTGTTAAAAATGCTTTGAAAACAAAATTATTATTGGGGCACTTCTTGATAATTAATTACAATAAATATACATTACATTATCTGATGTGCGCAATGCAGCTTCATTACCTTGTTTAACAATATACCTCATTCAGCATCTTGACCAGAGACCCATGTCGACGCCCGCGGACTGCGTCCCACTCGCGACTCTACCCGCAACTGAACAAGACTACTACTGCCGACAGACTCTTTGCAACTGCTCTCTCGCAACTCGCACGCGCTACTACTCTCTGGTCAGAGATTGTCATGGCTCGCCATCGCTGCATACGTGTTTCAATAGGTAGCAAATTAACCGTCTATCGCAATTGAGTATTTCCCGTTTTGAATAATTCTCAGATCAACCTGAATACCAATGTAAGCATAGCACTGCTGACGCGTTACTAAGGTTGAGTAACAACAGATGTGACTGCTGCCCTCTTTTTGGATACATAACGCGCCTTCTACAAGGAATGCACGCTGGACTTCTTTACAAAATGTTAAGGTACAAGTTCCCACATGAAATAGTATAGTTAATAGCTAGCCTCATCGGCAACAGAAGTCTACAAGTATGAACTACAGTCAAATGTCATCTTACCTCATATCAAAAACGGGAGTTCCTCAAGAAGCCGTTATCTCCATATTGCTGTAGACAAAATACACTACTGACATCCGCAGACAAGTGGCGGAATGAGGGCACAGCTTTACACATGGATGACACCTCTTAAGCTGTCGGCACACAGACCGTGCTGTCGAACGTCAACGTTGAGCGTGCTGAGATCGACTGCTGCTAAACGCTCAGAAACTATCGGCTTGTGCATTCGGTACGTGGGACCCAACGTGGTATACGCGATCGCAGCGCACTCCAGCGGCAGTTGCTGGATGTTTCTAGTTCGTAGATCACACTGTTTACTAAACAAGATCTACTAAAACGCACATTTCCTCCATTATCCGTATGCTAGTCACGTTGTTCTATATGTAACATACATAAATAAAAGCATGTTTTAAGACAAAAAGAAAAGTTCCATGTCCGATCAGTAAGGACACATGCTTACAAAAGTTCCATTACAAAAAGTGCGATACAAACTTGCAATAGTTCTCCACATAAGATAACGATTATTTCATCGTTCCCACATTTTAGTAAAACCCCAAGGCTATTCTTACTTGATCACTGTTCCTAACTAGTAGCAGAATCTTTACAACATATGAATTACAAAACTTACAAGAAAAAGCAGCAAAATATCTTTATACAGTAGCGCAAGCTGTCCTGTAGATTAAGCCAATCGAACAAACTCACTCCTAAAAAAAGGTGAACTTGTAACGTCCACCCACGGGCGTACGTTAACTCTTTAAAGCCTGTACTATGATAAGTTGACGGGCTTCACCTTATAGGAAAGGATTTTAGTACATATGTTGACCGCGTGTACCTAAATGGAAGCAAAATCGGACTTATACCCAGTCAGTAACAACAATGATACGTCAAGCAAGTATAAATGCAATTACCCATTAGGACAGGTAAGTAACGTACACTGCAGATGCTACTAATGGTTAATAATACGGTCGCCAGCCTAATTAGGCAGTGAGTGAGTTTTTCCCTTGTACAAGTGGATGTACGTACAAGCATAACCACACATAGTAATACTGTCTTATATAGTGAATTTTTGAACCAGAAATTTCTAATGAACTAAGATTTTCTCTTTCTGTACTAATTTGAGCAAGCTATAAATACACAACATTACACTACAATGATTACTACGAACTGCGTTTTGTCTATTGATCCGACTGGAATCGGACATAGGTCACCCTAGAAATAGCTCTTTTGACACACACACATACAATGTCACTTTTAATAATGGTAAAACACTGATAAATTTAGGTTTTATCTTGACTTTAATTTTACTGGCCAAATCAGTTCAGTCACTTCAGAATTTAAATGAATAGAAAAGAAAAGAGTGAAAGAGGGGGGGGGGGGGGGCACCCTGAAACTGTTATGATCACGGTGTTGAAACCATTAACTACTGGAAACATAAATTACTCAAGAATTACAAAATATGAATTATTACTCTTATTGTCCAATTACTTCCTCATTTAATTACCATTATTTTTGACTCAAATTAATTAAGCTTCCTTACTAAGCCAATTCCAAAATTTATCTTAGTACTCTGTCAGACCTTTGCTCTTTACTCATATTTTCATTAACAATAAAGCTCATTAAGATTCATTCTAGCATAAATAGGTCTGCAGTTAATTCTTATTAACATAAACTTTAAATCTTCATTTCGGGACACTCGGATTGCACAACATGTGGAAAGGACCCTGTCTAGGTTAGTGATTAGGATAATTCATTGATAGAACAATTCTGGTAAAAGTTAAGTTATTATTGAACAGTCAGGAACAAAATTAACACTGGTCCACACGAATACAATTCTAAAGATTCAACCTGTGCGAGTCGATGCGGCGGTTGGCAGGCGGCGAGATGGCGAGACGCACAGCACACATACAATCACAGCTATGGCTTTTGCTGTAGCGGCACTTTGCTTCTTCTTGGCGTCGTAATCCTTTTCAATCCAGTGCCATTAGAATATAGCCATGCTGTATAGTCGTCGGACACGGCACATCCGAGGCTCAATGGAACCACTTTTTCCAGGATAGCCTCCTCGATCCGGTACGTGTTCCTCAGACCGATGCCCAACTCCGACTGGTACCGCTGCTGAGCCCGTTATGCCGTACCGCGCCCGTGTGCATTTTCCCGCGCTCGCCTGCCATCCACCCTTTACCGCTCCCCTGCAGATAGGGTATTCACCAAAGGTTTTACATTCCACATATCCTAATACATTGCCTACGTATGGACCAGGCGCACAATTACAATTTTAATCGTATTACAATAGATTCAACATGGGTTACTCTTCAATTCTGTTATAGCATAGCTTGAAATTCGACATAAACATTAATATTCGCCTCGAAAGTTGCTTACAGTTACTTTAACATAATGACACGAAAAGAAAAAGAAATGAAATCAAAACATTGCTTACATTAATTCATCGAAAATTAGAAGAAAAATTGGTTTTTGGCATTTACCCTTTCCTTTTCAGTCCTTTTCTCAATACGTTCTTACATTTATAGTGCATTTGGTAATCTGAAACTCATATAACTACATTAGCATACTGATATTTGTATATATATATTTACAGAGATTAGTTACATTTGGAATAAAATAGTTTTAGCATAGGATACAGCACATTTACTGCAAATTATTTTCTGAGAGTACTTATGTCACTCACTCCTAGGATCATACAGTTTCAGGTCCACAACATTTCTTACACCTAAAGGTTTTTTGGATTTTGGGTAGATCAGGTAGTAAGCATTATCGTGTGGAATGTTCTGTATTATGTACGGCCCATTATAAATATATTTAAATTTGGAAATTTCATGGTTCAGTTCACTAGACTTTTCATGGGTTTTTAAAAGAACATAATCCCCAATTTTAAATTTTGAAACTTTCAAATTTTTATCGTGTCTTTTTGATCTAGATTCAGCTTTTTGCTTTGCCCTTTTTCTGACTAATTCTTTCTTTTGACTTAACCCCAAACTTGTACAAGGTGGAAACTCTAGTTTTTCCTCAATTAAACTTTTACTTCTGCTGCCTAACAAAATTTCTTCCGGTGGGAACCCAGTAGATTATGATGTACTGCGTTCATGACATTCTCAAAATCCGATATAAACTTGCCCCAGACTCTAAATCATGCCCCTTCCTGTTTTTTCCACAACGCACCGTGGTCGACTGTGACATCGTCCCAAGATACGTTCCTGACCTGTGAACCATTTATATCTGGCGGCTTTTTCGGTTTCTGGGGTTCAAAGTCTTTGCTTACTTGAACTCTTTGCAAAATAAACACTGAGTCGTCCGGTGGCTCTTTCTTTTTTTGTTCAGTCTCAACATCTGGGTTTTGTTTTGAAACTTCGTCATCATTAGTTACAATATCACAATTAGCTGTATCCCCCTTATTTTCGCTATTACCGAAATATTCATCATCTGAACTATCGTCAGAATCCGACCATTCTGGATCGCTTTCAGGTTCTAACATAAAAGCTTTTCTGAGACAGGCATTAAGTTCTCCCTCTGCATTTTCGTCAGGCTTTAATTTTAACTCGGTATCCTCTTTCGGCAAAACGGCCTCATCATCAGCTTTACTCACATCTACTGTTAATTCATATTTCGTGTAATCCTCGTGGACTTCCATTACGTTTAGGTAATCACCTGCCTCTTCCTCACGGTGCCTTTCGGTAGCAGCTTTTACTCTTGGCGGATCATTAACAGAAGTTACTTCCTCGTCAATGCTAAGGATTTCGTCCTCCAATTCCTCCCTATTTTTCACCTTCGTCCTATCGGCAGCACGCTTACTTTGCGCGGCGCTATTTACTCTCTCCTCTTCAAACTCGGGCCACGTCACCTTATCGACGTCCCTTCTATCTCCTTTTCCACTAACTAATTTCTTTGCCTCATACTCCTTCTTAAAATCCTCCCACTCACATTGCTTTAGGCCCTTGTACAGATCGTCGATCTGCACACACCAATCAGTTACTTCTGCTAGATCATTCTCGGCTTTTACTTCATTGCAAACACTGCTAACCGCACCTCTCTGTGTATTCACAGTTTCATCTATTATTTCCTTCTCCACGGGATTATTACTCGTAATATATTCATCAGCTCTCACGGCTATGTTCGTACCTAATGCTGCCGTATTGCTAGCGGCTTCTCTCCGAACAGCTGTTCTGCTAGGCTGGGCCGTTGCCCTCTGATGCTCCACTCGCCTGTTAACATGCAGCGCTCTGTGCGGCAGAGATGACTCATTCTGGCTCGCACCTGACGCTTGTTTCGCAACAACACGTTGCGTCGTTCCACGACTGTCTCTAACCTGTCTCATAACTTTACTGTCAGTTCGGTAACCTTTCTTAGATCGGGGCCGGTATATATTGTCCGCTTCCGTTTGGCCCGCAACGTTCGCGGAAATCAGTTTCCCGCGTCGTTATTATTTTGCGCGGTGTATCCTCTACCGCGACCCGGATAACTTCCTCTTCCTCTGCCTCTACCTCTACCTCTCTGTATCATATTGACGCGAAACCCTTCTCCGTCATTTCTCTCGTCATTATTACGGTTATTTCGGTTACCAAAATTTTGATAATTGGCACGACTTTCGCGCCAGTGGTCTTCGTCTTCGACCCTTTCGAGAAACGCTTGGAAGCTGCGATGATTGCTTCCCACGTATCTCTTTGAATCTTCTGGAAGCTTTTTATATAGTTCCCAGATGATTTCTGAATCTGATCTTCGACCTCTTAAATGCGTCAATTTCCGGTACCAATATACGCAGAAATCTCTCAAAGAATTCCTGCCCCTGTTATCATGAAGCTTGGCCATGATAAACTCGCGCCATAAATGATCCTGTTTTTGTTCAGACCAATATTCTTCCTTAAACCTTTGCTTGAATTCTTCGAATGTCATTCGTTCTGTATTCAAATTAATTCCCCAGCGCTTAGCGTCACCTGCTAAGGCGCTAATTACTACGTTTATCTTTTCCTGTTCAGATAAGTATTCAGGAAATATTCTCTCGCAATTTTTGATGAAATCTAACGGATGTCATCCATTATGTTTCTTGGCGGGATCGAAGCGTTCCTCACCTTCTAACAGCTTTGTAATTGGTGTGCCATTACAAACAACACCAGGTCTATCTTTAATTTTACTCTCTAGATCGAAAATTTTGCCTTGAATTTTCGAAGTATTTTGTTCACAGTTTTGTACACATCCGGTAACTTTCTCACCTAAATCTCTTTCAGTGTCTGAAACTGCCTTCTTCAATTGCGAGATTCCGTGTTGACATTCGTTTACGATCTCAGTTTTGAGACCGAAAACTTTTTCTTCTACTTTTGTTTCGACCAGAGGCTCTACTTTCTCTTGGATGTTGAGAATTTCAACATCAAATCTACTATTAATGTTGTCAATTTCCCCCTGCATCATATCCATATTCTTATTAATTGTGTTAATTTCAAACTTCATAGTATTTACCACAGAACTACCCACTTTTTGTTCTACCTGTTCTATTTGTTTACTAATTTTAATTCCTTGCTCTTCGACCTGTGCTTTAAGCTGATCATTCTGTGTTTTGAGCTGATGGCTCTGTGTTTTAAGCTGCTCGTCAACGTGTGTTTTAAGCTGACTAACCTGACTACCGACTTGTTTTTGAAGCTGATCATTCTGTGTTTTGATCTGCTCACTCTGTCCTGAAATTTGTTTGGTTAATTGTTCAAATAAATCGTTTATGCTTAAAATTTTCGCACTGTTTTGTTCTACGGAATCGGTGTATTCCCATCCTACTTCAAAAGTTTCTTTCGGTTCTTTCTTTATCTGTGGAGAATCAAACATGTCAGTGGATTCATTCACATACCCACTATCATCTACATAGTCACCATCTGCTTCCTGTTTTGTCCCTTGCTGTGTTCGAGGCGATCTCAACCTTTCAATCTGTTCATTAACATGTTCGTGGTATTGTATGTATGCCAATTGTCTTTCGCTAACCCCATCTGTTATCTGGCCGCGTAAACTCCTGCTACTGCCATGCGCCTCTTCCATCTACATTCCTGTCCATATAAAATGCCAATTACACCTCTCCACTGTACTTGACGTTCACTGCTACTTACTTTACTGAAAACTATTGCAATACGTGCCACTGAACATCCACTGCTCGGTATTCACATTAATTTGTGACCGACAACAACTGGATGTCCTGTCACAGTCGCCACTTGTAACGTCCACCCTCGGGCGTACGTTAACTCTTTAAAGCCTGTACTATGATAAGTTGACGGGCTTCACCTTATAGGAAAGGATTTTAGTACATATGTTGACCGCGTGTACCTAAATGGAAGCAAAATCGGACTTATACCCAGTCAGTAACAACAATGATACGTCAAGCAAGTATAAATGCAATTACCCATTAGGACAGGTAAGTAACGTACACTGCAGATGCTACTAATGGTTAATAATACGGTCGCCAGCCTAATTAGGCATTGAGTGAGTTTTTCCCTTGTACAAGTGGATGTACGTACAAGCATAACCACACGTAGTAATACTGTGTTATATGGTGAATTTTTGAACCAGAAATTTCTAATGAACTAAGATTTTCTCTTTCTGTACTAATTTGAGCAAGCTATAAATACACAACATTACACTACAATGATTACTACGAACTGCGTTTTGTCTATTGATCCGACTGGAATCGGACATAGGTCACCCTAGAAATAGCACTTTTGACACACACACATACAATGTCACTTTTAATAATGGTAAAACACTGATAAATTTAGGTTTTATCTTGACTTTAATTTTACTGGCCAAATCAGTTCAGTCACTTCAGAATTTAAATGAATAGAAAAGAAAAGAGTGAAAGAGGGGGGGGGGGCACCCTGAAACTGTTATGATCACGGTGTTGAAACCATTAACTACTGGAAACATAAATTACTCAAGAATTACAAAATATGAATTATTACTCTTATTGTCCAATTACTTCCTCATTTAATTACCATTATTTTTGACTCAAATTAATTAAGCTTCCTTACTAAGCCAATTCCAAAATTTATCTTAGTACTCTGTCAGACCTTTGCTCTTTACTCATATTTTCATTAACAATAAAGCTCATTAAGATTCATTCTAGCATAAATAGGTCTGCAGTTAATTCTTATTAACATAAACTTTAAATCTTCATTTCGGGACACTCGGATTGCACAACATGTGGAAAGGACCCTGTCTAGGTTAGTGATTAGGATAATTCATTGATAGAACAATTCTGGTAAAAGTTAAGTTATTATTGAACAGTCAGGAACAAAATTAACACTGGTCCACACGAATACAATTCTAAAGATTCAACCTGTGCGAGTCGATGCGGCGGTTGGCAGGCGGCGAGATGGCGAGACGCACAGCACACATACAATCACAGCTATGGCTTTTGCTGTAGCGGCACTTTGCTTCTTCTTGGCGTCGTAATCCTTTTCAATCCAGTGCCATTAGAATATAGCCATGCTGTATAGTCGTCGGACACGGCACATCCGAGGCTCAATGGAACCACTTTTTCCAGGATAGCCTCCTCGATCCGGTACGTGTTCCTCAGACCGATGCCCAACTCCGACTGGTACCGCTGCTGAGCCCGTTATGCCGTACCGCGCCCGTGTGCATTTTCCCGCGCTCGCCTGCCATCCACCCTTTACTGCTCCCCTGCAGATAGGGTATTCACCAAAGGTTTTACATTCCACATATCCTAATACATTGCCTACGTATGGACCAGGCGCACAATTACAATTTTAATCGTATTACAATAGATTCAACATGGGTTACTCTTCAATTCTGTTATAGCATAGCTTGAAATTCGACATAAACATTAATATTCGCCTCGAAAGTTGCTTACAGTTACTTTAACATAATGACACGAAAAGAAAAAGAAATGAAATCAAAACATTGCTTACATTAATTCATGGAAAATCAGAAGAAAAATTATTATATGTACAATTGTTGTTGTTACAAACTTATATTTACATAACATCAAGTATTATACTACATACTTATATTAAACTTTTAAATAAGCGTCAGAATCTATTAAATACGCGATTGTTAGGAAAAATATTTAGATGAGGCAAGGCGCGAACCACCGTTACTGATTAGCACCTCCTTGTGAATCGATAATGCTACTCACTACGCTCGGAATATCTGACATGCTAGGTATTGTTCGGAAAGACTCCCGAAGGTGCTGTTCCACGCTGTGACGTCAGAAACTCGGCTCCCTCAACGTTACGATGCACGGTCCGTGTCCCGATGGCTTTACTGGTGTCACGCCCCCACCTGCTATACAATCAACGAACAGGCGAACAACTGCGTGACCAAACTAGAAATCTGTCTCAGTAAATGGGAAAACCGATCGAACCCAACCAAAGTCCAGCTAATTCTGTCTAAGCATATAAATCTCACCAATCTTGGGCTAAAGACCCTCAAAAACCCAATATTCCATTCTGGAGCAAGGAAATTTCTCCACGATCTAATGTAAAATATTTTGGAATCTACCTAGACGAACTTCTAAACTGACAGAAAAACACATTACAAAAACTTGAACAAACCGAAAGCAGATTCAACCTAAGGGCGGCCCTTGAAATACAGAACACATGGAGTTGATCGACCAGTGGCTTCTTACACAAAAGGTTGTGAAACTTCCCCTTTGAACAATTTATACACGACTGTGCTTAAACTGACACACAAAATTTGTAGCGCAACGCAATCTGACTTTCAAAAATCCCTACAAAAGAATGGCCCTGACTAACATTAAACTATACCTTTCACAAAACACTAAATCACTTACCTCACAATAATCTTCGTTTCTCCCACTACTGCAATACAGCAAGCGCCACTACTGCCAGCTAAATAAAAGATTCAAACTACTGAAGGCACTAACTACTGACAGGGATAGTTAGCAAATGAAAGATATTGATAGAGAACAAACAATGTATTTACCTTGATATCATCATATATAAATATAGCAGTTCATGACAAATTACAAATCTCCGCCATCTCTCTCCCCACATCCACCACTGCTGGCGGCTCACCTCCAACTGCGCAACGCTACGCGCTGTTCACAGCCAGCTGCCTAACACTACAATGGCGAGTATTACAACAATGCAAAGCAGCCACAGACTGCACACAGCACAGCCAGTGATTTTCATACAGAGGTGGCGTTACCAATAAAAAACCTAAACAGCCTACTTACATAGCCCCCATGCTCCCCACAAAAAATTTTACAAATTGGATTGGGCAGTGGCCAATACAGATTTGAAAATTTTTTTTCATAATTACAATAACAAAGAAATCAAATGCACACACTTATTGATACAATGTTGGTCAAAAGCTAAAATTTTCTCACAGTCCACAAAGACAGTCCTGATCGTTCATTACGGTAAAATAGTAGTGTTTTTCTCAAAGTCTGAGCAGTAGAAGAAAATGCACACGGAAGTAGTGGATTTCCATGCAGTCTTGAAGAAGTAGTGTTGTCCTTCCAACGGAAAGACAGTGCTGACTCTCGACATGCAGACAAGTAATGGGTCACAACAGAGCAAACCCACAGCAGAGTCATTCGAAGTTTTGAAGAATATTGGTAGGTAGGTCATCACAGAGCAGACCCACTGTAGTCCTGGTAGAGATTACGGTATTGGTGGGCCACCAGAGGTGCAGACCCACTGCAGTCCTTGTAGAAATAATGGTATTGATGGATCATCAAAGATGTAGACCCACTGCAGTCCTTGAAGAGATGGCCAGCAGCCATCTGTTGTGACTGTGCAGTTGCACAATCACCACTGAAGAGTCTTGCGGACAATATAGCAAGTCCATAAATCACCACTTGTGCACTCACAAAGTTTTTGAAATTGTCCTTAGAACCAGCAATGCTGTTATCCAGTCCCTTGCTGAATCATTAACACACATGCAAACACTATCAGTCCCTACTTCTCACATATTGTCCATATACTATGACCAACAGAAATGTGTGCAGTGAAATGTAACTAACAAGTTAATAATATCATGAACTGGTGACAATTACAATTTTATAACGTAAGAATACAATAACAAAGGTACAAAACACATCATTAAAAACATAATAATACAGATAACATTTGTAGTAATAGGGGCTTTACAAAAGAATAGAAATAAACATATACATCAGTGTTACAGGAATTATGACATAAGTAAATACATAAAAGATCAGAATAACTTTTGAAACATCAACTTTACACATGAGCATTAAAACAAAACAGAATTAATAATGTCTAACATCTTTACAAAGTAAATAACATATTATTAATGCCAATTATATTCGAGGATAACAGTATTCCTCATCATAGTGAATGAAGCTTAATATTAAAAGAAGAAAAAATTCTATGAAACTACACAGAGACAGGAAGAAAACAAATACACAAGGGTACACAAACATATAGTGGGATAACACAAAAGGGAAAGGACAGGGTTTGTTTTACTGCAGTATTTTGCATGGAGATCTCCCTTTGTTCATCATTATTCCCAAAAGTCCTATCTAAGCCTGCCTTCTGTATTTCGTTCACATCCTCTGTCAAAAATAGTTTTTCTCTCTGCTTTCTGTATTCTGTTCACATCCTCTGTCAATAATAGTTTTTCTCCACTGTACAGTATACTTTTTATTTTGCCAGACCATTTTCTGATAGCTTCTCAATGCATTTCTTATAAATTTATAATAGTTAGTTTCTTATATAGTCTCCTCTTAAGCTAACTTAAATCTACTGAGCTCAGATACTAAACTAAGGGACGAGGCAATGCAGCAGCACATAACAAATTAACACAAACAGCAATGCAAAAAAAATGGAAAATTGCAAAGCAAGCTACAGTAAATATAAATTACCAAGCAATGCAACATTACAACTAATATGAGCCAATGTACAGTAGCAAGAAAAATAAGTCAGTAGTAAAATTAGCTTAACAGAGTAACACAATTTAAAATTCAGTAGCACTATGCCTGGCAAACAGCAGCAACAAATATAAAAAATATAAAAAATATAAAACTTATATCTATACATGACAAAGCTCAAGCAGAAAAAATATTACAGTAAAAACAACAATGCAGATAAGGGAAATGTATATTCACATCTTAATATCTATGTAATTAAAGTGGTGCACCACAACAACTGATTGTAAAAAGAAATATTACCATGTACTTGAAAAGAAAATTATGTGTTACTGTTACTAGTTCCTTCTTATTGTTCTTTCCTTTCCAAGTGCTCCTTTTTTTAAAGAATGTGGATCATAAAATAATTATTTAATAGATCTGTTGACAGAAAGTGTTCACATTAGCAAATGCATTTCATTTTATAAAAGCAATGCTACAACACAGCTGGAAACCAGATATCAAATGAAATAAGCAACTATGAAAAGCAAAGCATAAAAATATCATTCAATAGCTATGTGGCATTTCGTAAGTCAGTAGCTCTCAACTCTCGTAGAAAGACATTTGTCATTATCAGGTTTGCAGATGTAAGTGTCTTTCCAAGTAATGGCCTCCCTTTTTTTTTTTCCTGTGCTCTGAAAAGGCACGTGCTAATGGCTTTTTCTCCAGGCGTCTGACACAGCTGGGTGCCCACGACGCATTACGTGCAGGTGGTCACTTAATTTTCTTACGGAAATATTTACGACAGCAGTTTCCGCTACAGTGGCAGTCTCATATAAAAAAATTCACAGGTTAAGAATTTGCGTTACAAATCTGTAGAAACAAAATGCTATTGATATAACAGTGTCCAAAAAAATTTTCGTCTGCATTGTAATACATTCACGCATATACACACACATTTCATAACTCTTAAAGTACGATTCTTGGTTTCCAACATCCTGTTTCACAAGTCAAGAGTCCCTACCCACTATTCATTACTCCTTACCTTATTACACATATACGTATCCATCGACAATCGTCAATATTTCGTCATTATAAATATGAAGCATAATAAACATTCCTCAACAACATAATACACATCGTCGTCATAATAATAACATCATAACACTTCAGTCAAATCTCAAAATCGTCGTAACTTCCTCCAATAATTTCTAACCCTAAAAAAATTCTCTGCTCATGTCAAAAGTGTCAGCTGCCTCAAACGTACTTTAAAAATCATGAATCCATACCAAATACATCATTCAAAGCTCTCATAGTATCACAATGGTTCCGAAAAAATATGAGCATTTCACAAAGTACAGACAAAATACAATTTCATAAGAGTGAAGTTATCCAACTGTGTAATTGCGTAAACATCTGTCACTGATGTAATAAAAAAAGTTTCTCTCTCAGTTACATGATCAGATAGCTGTGTAATTTGTGTGTTAGAGAAATATGGTACCGATGTGTAAAGTTGTGTAAGCAAATACCATATTAGCTAGGGTTCCTTGTGGTTGCCAAACACATGGTACACAAAGTAGGCGTATACCCCCCTGAGGATTAATGTAATTATACTCCCAGGTGTTACAAATTACAGCAATGGAATGAAATGTATCACGGAAAACCTTTGTATCATTGTACTCCAAATATCTTTAAAAATAAATATTTTAAGTACAAAATCAATCACTCAAATGCGTGTACTGTAGCGCTAAACTGTGCATCTTGTCGCAACATAATCTCTGTGGAAGTGCCGTAGTTATCGTCCTCCGAAAGCTAAGTTCTGCAGAAGTCAATGTACTTACCACATGATAAACAAAAGTGAAATGCTTTGTGTATAGATATCGTAGTTATTACGCTTATTGTTGTGATGAAGAAAGTACTGTACTGTAACGTATTGTTGTGCTATGGAAAAGGCAGTCTCATTGTAGCTATACCACAAAAGTTACTACTAAAACATGTTTTTCTTCCCAGAAGAATTCAGAAAACTGTGCAGATATAAAACAGATACACCGCAAAAGCAACAAGGTAAATTGTGTCACACATTAGTAGCGTCGTGATATAGTCATGTAGCTGTCAAATAAACTAACCACTGTGTCACCTGGTATCTCTCAGAAAGCACCTTGAATCCATAATGTATTTTCAAATAAACCAAAATGTTGCATTAAAATCTCATTAGCAGTACTGGTAAATGTTCTAAGTATGTGAGCCTTATAGTCGTTACGTAATCGTGCAACAAACAAGCAAGAATGTACACACACAATAACACTGTGACGTCTGTTCACTATAACAATGCATTCGTCATTTCTGTTTAAATAAGTTCTCTTGGTTCTTGATTGGATATTTAACTTCAAACATTGTTACATGTTAACAGATTCTAAATCTGACAAAGCATACTAGAAATGTGAAGTGAAAAGTTTTATGGCAAAGACAAAGTTAAAAAGCAGATTATCTTTCAATAAACGGTTTTACATGTGAAATGTGGTGTAAACCTTTACTCTTCATAGTACTCAGAGTTTGAACTTGAATGCAATTGTCATGCGGTATACGTCGGCAAAGAATACTGGAATTTTTCTCAAGGTTAGCGTCTGTGTTATTTTTCTCGGAGCCAGCGGGCGCACGCGGCTGCCTGCTGTGCGAGTCATTGTCTGTCTCTTTGTTGGCGCGCGCCGTTATTGGGATTAGGAGACCTAACTTCTACAAATTCACTCTGACGAGAAGGCCCTGCCCTGTTTGAATCCCGCCAGTTCTGATTCAATTCAGGTCTGTCGTTACGAATATATCGTCTGTCGTCATGTCGGTAGTTCCTGTAGTTTCTTTCTTGTCGGTTAAGTGGTGGAGAATTTCTCCCTGAATCGTAACTGCGCGCTGGGCCGTTGCATCTGAAGTTATTCTGTCTCCCTTGATAATAATTATTTTGGTTCCCATATTGCCTGTTTCTCTGATTGTCTCTGTGATAGTCATTACCACGGAGAGGTGATCTTTCCCTGTAGTTATTACTACTCTGCCAACGGTTGTCATACGGGTGGTGTCTGTTTTGGTCACGATTTGTGTTGTGAGAATAGCCTTGTCGTGTCAAGTTATTACTTCTTTCATCACGGAATTGCGACGGATGTGACCTGTAATTGTTGTGTTCCTGGTTTCGCGTTCCGCAATTGCCAGTGTCAATTTCTAATTCTTGTAAGAGTCCCTGAAATGCTTCAATGTCGTCTTTGCAACGTCCTGCCAAAATAATATGTCGTAAATGTTCAGGCAGTTTGATTAAGCAAATGCGGATGAGTTCTGAGGGGCTGTATGGGTTTGAAAGATACTGATTCTTATGCAACATTTCTTCAAAACATTTGACAAGACTGGAAAATTCAGATTGTTCAAAGTGTTTCATCATCATGATGCTATGTTTTACACGGTCTTGTGTAGCTTGAGACCAATATGCTGAGAGGAAGGCATGGTAAAACTCTCCTTCACTGTGGCAATCGTGAATTGCCGATCGCATTCTTACAGCTGGTTCACTCTCCAAGTAGCCACACATAAATTCTAATCTGTGTTCTAACGACCAGTTGGGAGGAAAACAATGCGAGAATTGATGGAGCCATGCTTGTGGATGAATGTTGTTGCCAGAATTCTTAAATGTTCTGAATTTACGTGTAGTAATGAACAGCTTATAGTCAAAATCATCATGTCGGCGAGTCGCATATCGGTCATTGTTAGGTCGTGTCGGCCGTTCCATCTCAAAATTCGGTGCACATTGCCAATTTCTTTCATAACTTCCGAAATGCCCTGTGTTACTGTTTTGTGGCTGTTCCGTATTTCTGTGTCCCTCTTCCCGTATTGGAGCGCGAGTGTCCTCTGAAATACGTAATTCTTGTACTACTTGTGCCAACAGATCTTGCACTTCCCGGATTTCTCTTTTGTACTGTGTATTGATTTGATTTTGATTTTGTTTGAATTTTCTTATTTGTTCATACTCTTCTGTGTCAGTGAAGGCTACAGGTGTTGTGTTATTCAGATCATCATCTACCTTTGTAGATAAGTTAGTGAACTGATCTGAAAGTTCGGCTACTTTATCCGATAATGAAATTATTTCCTCTGTATGTTTTTCTGAACCAAGTTTCAGAGTATCTACTGCGTCCTTTAAGTTTTCCTGAGTTTTTGCAAGTTGCGTAACCGAATCGGTAGATGCAACTGAGTCAATTTTAGCTTGCAGGGTGTCGTGATTTTCATGAACAATAGTTTGCAGTTCTTTTATGGCTGCTTCGTGATTCTGTAATGCATTTTCATGACGCGAAAAAATAGGTTGGAAATGCTCACAAATTTGTGTTTTTACGTCATTACAGACTTTTTGACATTTCGATTCGATTTTATGTAACTCAGTAGTTAAATCTTCACGTGTTTGTTCAAGCGTGGTGTCTAACTTTTGAAGATTTTGTTCCATTGCGTCTAACTGTTGCTGTGTTTGTCTCTGGTATTGTTCCATTGTGTCTAACTTTTGAAGATTTTGTTCCATTGCGTCTAACTTTTGAAGCTTTTGCTGTGTTTGTCTCTGATTTTGTTCCATTGTGTCTAACTTTTGAAGCTTTTGTCCCATTTCTTGCATTAATTGTAATAACAATGCACTGGTGTCTGAAACATGTTCGTCAGTGCTTTTCGGCAGTGAATTTACACCGGCAACATTCACATTTTGACAAGCGGAAAATGTGTCTTGACTCATTTGAGAAAACGGTGAGGACGCAAAACCTGAATCTACAGTATTTGCAAAATTGTGTCCTGTCATTTCGGATTCCTGAGGCGAGCTGTTGCCGACCGATCGATCGATAATGCTTCCCTCTTCACTAATTGTTTCACTGTCCACGCCATTGTTTGCCGCCCGCTCCATTTCCCTATGCACAATTACCAAATTACTACTTTGAACATCAGTTAATTCATTACTCGGTGGCGCTAACACACTGCTTTCATTTTCACTGTCATTTCTCAGTTTACTTTGGAGCCTAGTATTACGTTTTTCACACGCCATTATTGTCACAGTATTTCACACGACAACACAGAAAAACACAATTTGAAGATCAAAAATAAGAGAACACATTAACATAGCACTGAAAATAATATTTAGTTAATTGCAAGCGCAGCTGCGAAAAACTTGCTGCAAATCTACATGCATGCCACAACTGTTTTACTGTACAACAATGAAAAACTACAACTACAAAGGAAATTCTTTCTATAATTACGCGCTAGCAATAAACAAAATCTACACTAATTACACAAACTACAAGAAAAAATCAGAAGATTCCAGTGAGGTATCCTCGGCTAAGGGTCGACATATGAAACGTCCCCTTTGAACAATTCTACACGACTGTGCTTAAACTGACACACAATATTTTTAGCGCAACGCAATCTGACTTTCAAAAATCCCTACAAAAGAATGGCCCTGACTAACATTAAACTATACCTTTCACAAAACACTAAATCACTTACCTCACAATAATCTTCGTTTCTCCCACTACTGCAATACAGCAAGCGCCACTACTGCCAGCTAAATAAAAGATTCAAACTACTGAAGGCACTAACTACTGACAGGGATAGTTAGCAAATGAAAGATATTGATAGAGAACAAACAATGTATTTACCTTGATATCATCATATATAAATATAGCAGTTCATGACAAATTACAAATCTCCGCCATCTCTCTCCCCACATCCACCACTGCTGGCGGCTCACCTCCAACTGCGCAACGCTACGCGCTGTTCACAGCCAGCTGCCTAACACTACAATGGCGAGTATTACAACAATGCAAAGCAGCCACAGACTGCACACAGCACAGCCAGTGATTTTCATACAGAGGTGGCGTTACCAATAAAAAACCTAAACAGCCTACTTACAGTTGTTATCCGCCTCATTCTCGAATATGGATCTCAAGCACGGATCATGTCAACAAGCAAAGCAAAAAGAATCCTGTCTGCTTACCGGAGGATGCTGCGTATTGCTGTAAACCAACGTCATGATTTCCTTAAAAATTCTCTATACGTAACCATCAATAACAAAAACAAAGAACCAAAGAGAAATGCACCACATTTGGACTTACCAGACTACTTCACGACGGACGCACAAAATCTCTTCTACAACATGATCCTACAAAGTTCAGCGTTCCAAAATTCAGATTCTCTCTCCCTCTCTACAGCATTCTAGAAGCCACATCAGACTCGCTTCACCAGATGTCTCTAGACGATGAGGAAGTGAACGAGGTCGCCCATAGACCAAAGCTACCCACAAGGACTTGTGATGGTTTAGCATTATGATACAGCAAAATAACTGACTAAGCAATCGTATTTCATTTAATTTCTACAGAACACTGGTTAAATTTGCAGTGTCATAATGATAACAAGAAGAAAGAAAATCCAGGACATCAGGCAACTAATCCCAGCTGAGTTTTGTCGATCGAGAGCTTTTGCCCTCAGCCGTAAGGCGAATTCCGTGACTCAGAATGAAGAAGATATTAACACCCTGCCCGGCCTGCCCTGTTCTTATCAATTGGGAACGAAAGATCTAAATTAATAATAAACCATGGTATTGCTACGGGTCACAGATGTTACATTAGCTATTACGTTGAAGGGATGCTACTTAAAACGAAAATATGCTTTTATTATGCAAACAGTCACCCAATTGATGGACATGAGAGACATCCCGTAGATATCACAGGAATCCGATTACGATCAGCGACGTTTTTTGCAGCAGGCTGACAATTGGTTGACCTCCCAGGGAACTGTTTGTGTTCTTGCTTTTGAAAACAATGTATCGTGGCACGTACTTAACTACTCAGTGCCTCAAATTCACTGGGGCACACTGTGCAATTAAACACTATATTTGGAAGCAAATTGTCTTCGCTTCTACCTAATATACTATGAGAACATGAATTGGCTTTCAGTTTGACGCGCAACTTATTGTAAGGACAGTCTGAATGCAAACACAGACGACAGTGTTGTAATATTCTACAATATATATTATTTTACAAACCGGTTTTCTACTGTTATGCCATGGTCAGGTGCAAAGATTAATATGTGTGACTGAAATTTTTAGGAGAGCGACGAATTTAAACAAGGTACATCTACTGGGTACCTCCGACGGTTTTCAACGAAAAAACTGTTGATCTTTGATTTAGGTCTAAAACGAGAGGAATTATTTCAATAAAATATGATATAATTTTTTTTAGCTTAGATGAAGTATGTGACACATCTAAGCTAAATAGTTTCACATCGCATTTTACTTAAATAATTCCTCTCGTTTTGTCCTTAACCAAAAATTAGCAGTTACTGAGATACTCTGTAGATTAACTTAGTTTAAAATCTTCGACCGCACAAAAATTTCACAGCCCCACATATTCATCTTTGTACGTAACGATGACGTAACAAATAAAAAATTTAGTACTGCAGAATGTTACACTAATGTCGTGTATTTTATCATTCATAACGTATAAAATAGTCTACCAGAAACCAACGGAACAGTCAATTAATGGAATCTTTCAAGAAGATAGAAGTTTCCTTTGCCCTATCATTCAACGCTTCAAATCCGGTAGGTTGGTTGGTTGGTTGGTTTGGGGAAGACCAGACAGCTTGGTCATCGGTCTCATCGGATTAGGGAAGGATGGGGAAGGAAGTCGGCCGTGCCCTTTCAGAGGAACCATCCCGGCATTTGCCTGGAGTGATTTAGGGAAATCACAAATCCGGTAGAGGCAGCTGTTTTGAACCTGGAGGATTTGTAGCTTTCGCTTGTGACATAGGAGGTAAAACTTTTTAAGTACGAAAGCAGCCTGGGCTATCCACAAATAAGCTGTATTTAACATCCCAGGGGGATCGTGACAGATTATGGGTATTCTGTAATGTACCCATTGTTAAAGCAGCCAGGAAACCACTTGCTAAGCAATATGCTCGTTTTGACAAATCTACATCTACATCCACATCGATAGTCCGCAATCCAACGGCGTGTGGTCGACGGTACCCCGTACCATTAGTAGCCATTTCCTTTCCTGTTCCACTCGCAAACGGAACGAGGAAAAAACGACTGTCTGTATGCCTCCATATGAGCCTTAATTTCTCGTATCTTACCTTAGTGGCCTTTACGCGCAATGTGTGTTGGAGGCAACAGAATCGTTCTGCAGTTAGCTTCAAATATCGGTTCTCTAAATTTTCTCAATAGTGTTCCTCGAAAAGAACGTCGCCTTCCTTCCAGGGATTCCCATTTGAGTTCCCCAAGCATCTTCTCAATACTTGCGTGTTGTTCGAACCTACCTGTAACAAGTCTAGCAGCCCGCCTCTGAATTACTTCGATGTCTTCCTTTAATCCGACCTCGACGGGTCCCAAACACTCGAGTAGTATTCAAGAATAGGTCGCACTAGCGTCCTGTACGAGAACTCCTTTGTAGATGAACAACACTTTCCTAGAATCCTCCCATTAAACCGAAGTCGACCACTTGCCTTTCCTACCAAACTCCCCACATGCTCGTTCGATTTCATATCGCTTTGCAACTAAACAACTAAGTAACTGTGTCAAGCAGACCACTACTAATGCTGTAGCCGAACATTACGGGTTTGTTTTTCCTACTCATCCGCGTTAACTTACATTTTTCTACATTTAGAGCTAGCTACCATTTACCACACCAACTGGAAATTTTGTCTAAGTAATCTTATATCCTCCTACAATTCTCAATTGCACCTCGCCGTGCACCACAGAATCATCGGCAAACAACCGCAGATTATTCCCCACCCAGACCGTTCAATCATTTGCATATATAGAGAACATCAGCTCCCCTATCATACATCCCTGTGGCACTCCTGACGATAAAGTCTTCGAGCCACTCACATATCTATAAACCTATTCCACACGCTCCTACCTTGTTTAACAGCTGCAATGGATCACCGTGTCATGCGCTTACCGGACATATATAAATATGGAATCTGCTTGTTGCCCTTCATCCATAGTGCTCATTATGTCATGTGAGAAAAGGGCAAGCTGAATTTCGCATGAGCGATGCTTTCTGAGACCGTGCTAATCATGGACATAAGCTTCTCGGTCTCAAGAAAATTTATGATGTTCGAATTGAAATGTCATGACCCTGACAAAGAAGTTACTACAAAATCTGCTGGATCATTAAAAGGATTATCTGACCACTGCATTTCATATTTCAAAGGCGCACCTGAATATTATTGGACATGTACACGAAAGTGTGAGGATAACAGCACAGTTACTATCACGTGATTCTGCCAAGTCGTGAAATATGCGCTGAAGAAAACGCGACAGCGACTGTACTGAACTACTAAACAATGCGTTTTAAACTCGAGATACTCCTAATAGGAGGTGATTTCTCTGAAAAGCAAATACGGCTTCAGCCTTAGAAACAGGACAGTATTTTAAAGTTTTTGGAAGTATGTTTGGCTATGATTCTAGGGATCTGGACTCTCCAAGCATTTTAGAAATGCGTTTTGACATCCGTGGTTTCAGTTACTAGTCTTTTTAGAGTATGGGAACATCTTACTGACTGCTAGGTTGAACCAAGACAGCTAGGGATTTATTTTTCTAGGGTTTGTGGTCTTGATCCATTCCAAAACGATTCTACAACGTTAAAAGTAGAAAATAAGATGATACGAACATAGTTCCTTTGTCTGATGACGCTATAATTGCTGAGGACACAGGTACATGCTTCTGTCTCTTATTTACATTGGCATTTTGTCTATGACAGAAGAATGTTCTCCAAAAAACACACCTTCCTTGTTTTTAGTAAACATTAGATCTCCCCAAATTTGAAACGCTGTGACAAAGTAGCCTTGCTTCATAATAAACCGTATTAGGGCTCATTTTATATTTCTACAAGACGTGACATGGGCTCTAGCTTCATCGTTACTTTCACTAGTTGTTTCATGAGGTCCTTATTTCATCTGGCTTTTATTAATATGGTGAATCTGTATTAGATCCAGTATTTTTAAAAACGATGAAACAAAACATTTCTTGTTTTATCGGACATGTTGTTGCAATGAGTGACAGTAGAGCTAATTCATTTCACCGGCAATTCATTTTAAACCTAAAACACAGCCCTAATCGCACACGAAACCATCCGGTTGGCGACTATGTTCGGCCTGCTGCCAGGTCTGTACCCTGTGACGGCGCAGCAGGCAGTTCTAACTGACTGAGTTTCGCGCGGGAAGCTGGAACATACCCTCCTGAGAGATGTGCGCATTTTGGATCATGCTCCGACCAATCTTCCTGTTGTGGACAGCGGTTGAAGAGTCATGAGTCTCGAGGCCTACGGCGCTTTCGGTGTTTTGTGGAAACCATTCCATGCTTCTACCATCAAGATCTACACAATGCTAGTTAGGTCTTTCAGACTCAGTTGATAATAGCGTATTTGAGGCTTTGCATCACAGTATATAGTGTGTTGAACGACCTTGTCCTGTAGTATGTGTTGTCTCTTCTACAAGAAACTCATTTCGCTCCTCAGTGCGGCTGCCCCCGACGGGGTTAGAGTCCTCCCTCGGGCATGGGTGTGTGTATTGTCCATAGCGTAAGTTAGTTTAAGTTAGATTAAGTATTGTGTAGGCTTAGGGACCGATGACCTCAGCAGTTTGGTCCCGTAAGACCTTACCACAAATTTCCAAAATTGTTCGCTCCTCAGCCGATATACCGAGACTAACAGGTACAGCAGATGCATACATCTGAAGTTCATTTGAAACAAGTTATTGGAAATTGTGGTAACAAGTGCTGCTGTCCAAGTACGCTACACAGTTCAACTTACCTTATGGTCACAACAGAGAAGATGGCCGACGAGGAGACTGTCAACTGTTTTAATGAGATCATAGTTTTGGTGATGACCATTATAAATGTGTTTGGGCCATATTATTCTTTTAAACTGTTAAATTACTACCACGACCTCACTTATATCTAGTTATGAATTAAAGTCCATTGTCACCTAGCTAGTAGTTCGACGATCAATTTTTTCTAATACGCCTGCAGAGATAAAGGGAGTGGACAAAAATATGGAAACACCGAAAACTCAACACGTTACCATGCCTAATGCGATATAGGAAACACACTGGCATTCATATCACCTTCCAGTCATCACGGAATGGATAAAAACAGGTCCTGCATGACTTTCAATTTCTTCCTGAAAAATACTGGCAAGTTCAGGTAGCGACGATGGAGGTGTATAGCAATTAGGTACCCTTCTCTCCGAAGCAGGCCACAAAGGCTCAATAGTATTGAGATTTGGTGACCGTTGTGCCCGGGGGAGATGCGACAGTTCATCCTCGTGCTCACAAAACCTGTCCTGGACGATGCGAGCTGTGTCAACAGGGACCCTGCCCTCATGAAACACAGCATCACTTTCGGGGAACAGACATTGTACCATAGACCTGATCAGACAAAATGGTTGCATAATCCTTGACAGTAATGCGCCTTTCCAGAGTAACAATGGGGTTTATGGGATACCACAATGTGGCTGCCCAAATCATCACCGAACCCTCGCCATTTTTCATCCTGGCACATAAATTAGGCCAGAAGTTGGAAACAGTGTGCAAAAAGACTCATCTGACCAGATAGCTATCCTCCACTGTTCTATAGTCCATGTTTTACTGTTTCGGCACCGCGTTTTCCTGTTGCTGGCATTTGCATCAGTGATGTGTGGCTTTGATATCCCAGATCGCCCAGCAAATCACAAATTACGGAGCTCCCTTCGTGCTGTTTCGGTGTTGACATGGTTCGCGAATGCGACATTCTGTCCTGCAGTCAATTTTGCAGCTGTTGTCGCTTATTTTTCGTCAAAATCGTCTTAAATTACCGTCCTTCACTATCACACAGCACACATTTTCGTCCACGTTTTTTCTTTGCCGATGAAGTTATTCCGCCTTCCCTGAATGCGGTGTAAATATTCGAGATGATGCCCCTTGTAACTCCAAACACTTCGGTTCCCCATACTATCACCAACAATTTCCCACTTTCGAATTCGCTTAGTTCCGACACAATGCACTCATGTACTCACATCTACACATAACATTTTTCTGAACAAGAGTGACGCTTGCAGTGTATTGAGAACAATGCACCGGTGCCATTCGTAGTCAGATACAACACTGCAGCGTACAGATTTGGTTGTTACCTGCATTTATGTTCAAGAATACATTTTTGTACAATCCATTTCCAAATACAACGAACAAAATATTAGTAATACCCAGGAAACATCACGTTAGCACACTGTAACTTCGTCTCAGCTGAGAGAGACGAAGAGACTCCACAAGTTTCTTCGGGTTTATTACGTCCTTCAGAAGCCATTCATTGATGGTTAGATCGATTACATCTACTGTACTATGGGGATATTGTCTCTTACATTTCATCCCCTCCTCCAAGTAGCCTGTCATTTTATATGTGATAAACCAAACTAAATTCCGTCAGAAAAGGCCTCAGAAGGCCGAACGGCACTGACCGACCGCCATGTCATCGTCAGCCGAAAGGCGTCACTGGATGCGAATATGAAGAGGCATGTTGTCGGCACCCCGATCTCCCGGCCGTTGTCAGTCTTCGCGACCGGAGCAGCTGCTTCTCAATCAGAACAAGGGCTGAGTGGATCCTGCTTTGCCAACAGCGCTCAGAAGACCCGGAAGGTCACCCATCCAAGTGCTAGCCACGCCCAACAGCGCTTAACTTCAGTGATGTGAGGGAGGCCAGAGTTACCTCTGTGGCAAAGCGTTTCGCTCAACGTGAGAATGATCGGGGATGATTTAGTGGGCCAGTTGAGATGTGATACGGTGTCAGCGTTAGCAAATGAGGAAATTTTCGAAATTTGTGGCAAGTTCCTATGGCATCAAAGTGCTGAGTTCATCGTTAGGCTTACACACTACTTAATCTAACTTAAACTAACTTTCGCTAAGGACAACACACACAGACCCATGCCCGAGGGAGGACTCTAACCTCCGATGGAGAAAGCGGTGCGAACCGTGGCAAGGCGTCTCACTCGAACGTGCGGCTAGCCCGCGGGGCTCGCAAATGAGAAAGGTTTGCTCCGTGGAAAGGGCTGTTAACTTGAAATACAGGAATGTTAACAGCATACTCATCACGATGACACAGAAGAGAGGGTACTGAGACTCTTGAATTAAATATCCTCGTTCCTGTTCACAGCTACCTGAATCAGTGGTTCGACACTCACCTCCAAAACGCCTCAGGGCCACATCCGACCTAAACTACACCTTCCAGATACTGCGTGTTAAATCCCTCATTGGGCCTTTGGTGCACTCAACTCTTTGCATCATTTGAAAAAGGGTAAAATCAACTCACTGGACAAATTACACGCCTCCAGTCGACTATCCAGTTCTATGTCGTCTGGCCTATAGAAGGTATGCAGCCTTATGTATTGCCGAGAGCAATGACCTTTCACAAGTAGCCCGACCCCAAATGACCAATGCATGCAGTTCCCTTCGCAACGCGTTCAATGGCTGCGACTGGTACACCATACCCTGCACCACTGTGGACAGCCCGCGCTGATTTACCTACAAATCCATTTCCAAATACAACGAACAAAATATTAGTAATACCCAGGAAACATCACGTTAGCACACTGTAACTTCGACTCAGCTGAGAGAGACGAAGAGACTCCACAAGTTTCTTCGGGTTTATTACGTCCTTCAGAAGCCATTCATTGATGGTTAGATCACGGTGGGGTCATGTGCACACCAAACGCGATACCTACTTTTGATCATTGTGTCATGTCACCACATTGGCTCACCTCACTGCGCTGATTCCATATAACTGAGTGGCACTCAGGCACCACTTCAGTGCCATGGCTCAAGTCAGCAGTAGAGGTTCAGCTGACTACCTGCTACCGTTCTACGGCTTTACAGCGTTACAAAGCGAGCAGTGTGTACTTTTATAAGGTTCAAAAATGGTTCAAATGGCTCTGAGTACTATGGGACTTAACACCTGATGTCATCAGTCCCCTATAACTTAGAACTACTTAAACCTAACTAACCTAGGGACATCACACACATCCATGCCCGAGGCAGGATTCGAACCTGCGACCATAGCGCTCGCGCGTTTCCAGACTGTAGCGCCTAGAACCGCTCGGCCACTCCGGCCGGCATACTTTTAAGGGGCTGGCTAATATTTTGTCCAGTGAGTTTACTTGTCATTTTCGTAAACATTGTAAAATCATCACGTTATATCCACAATATTATGAGTAGCTACTAAACTTGTTTTTGGAGTCAAGGATTCCTTCGTTTTACAATATTAGTCACAAGTGATATCCCCTTGCGACACAAAACATTGCATAGTGAAGACAAGCCTGTCCCATAACAGTGTATGTGTGTGTCGCCAGCGCAGACGGCGACGATGTAGGCGATGGCGCTGATTTTGGTGACGGAGGTGGCGGTGGCGGCGGTGAGGGGTGCGGCGTGCTGGTGGCGCTGATGCAGGAGCTGCGGCGGGCCGAGCGCAGCCGCCTGCTGCGGGCGCTGCCCATCGCCGTCTTCCTCTACAAGGTCGGTGCTGCTCCTCTCCGCTAGCACAGTTTCAAGAATTGTATCACAGGCTCCAGTTCCCACTTACATCTTTTGCTGTTCCCATCGGGTGACAATCTGCACACTTTTTTATTTTTATAAACGCTAATTTTCTTTATTTTTATGAATTCTATGGGGAACGTGTCTGGAAAGGAGGATATAAGATAAACATCAACAAAAGCAAAACGAGGATAATGGAATGTAGTCGAATTAAATCGGGTGATGCTGAGGGAATTAGATTAGGAAATGAGACGCTTAAAGTAGTAAATGAGTTTTGCTATTTGGGGAGCAAAATAACTAATGATGGTCGAAGTGCAGAGGATATAAAATGTAGACTAGCAATGGCAAGGAAAGCGTTTCTGAAGAAGAGAAATTTGTTAACATCGAGTCGTTTCTGAAAGTATTTGTATGGAGTGTAGCCATGTACGGAACTGAAACGTGGATGATAAATAGTTTAGACAAGAAGAGAATAGAAGCTTTCGAAATGTGGTGCTACAGAAGAATGCTGACGATTAGATGGGTAGATCACATAATGAGGAGGTGTTGAACGGTACTGGAGAGAAGAGAAATTTGTGGCACAACTTGAGTAGAAGAAGGGATCGGTTGGTAGAACATATTCTGAGGCATCAAGGGATCACCAATTTAGTATTGGAGGGCAGCGTGGAGGGTAAAAATCGTAGAGGGAGACCAAGAGATGAATACACTAAACAGTTTCAGAAGGATGTACGTTGCAGTAGGCACTGGGAGATGAAGAAGCTTGCACAGGATAGAGTGGCATGGAGAGCTTCATCAAACCAGTCTCTGGACTGAAGACCGCAACAACAACAATGGGGAATGTCTTGAATCAAAATTGTAAGGTAAAAACTAATAAAAGTAAAACGGGAGTAATGGCATACAGTCTAATTAAATTAGGTGATACTGAAGGAATTATAGTAGGAAATGGTCCTGATAAACGGAGTAGACCTCACAGCAAGGGTAATTATAAGTGTTAAGTTTTCGGGTGTGCGTTTAGTTTCTTTCACCTGACGAGTATCCTTGTAATAAGAGCATTTCTGTCCTAATACTGTATTTGGCCTCTAGCTGTGCAGCTATTTCGCCAAATACAGTGGTATATACGAAGCACGTACAGAAATTAATAATCAGTTGTTTAAAAATCGAAAAGGTAATATACGTATGGAAAATTTTCACGTTCAGTATACATCGAACACTATTTCCTACATAGTCACCTTCGTGCTCAATGTACTTGGGGAGCTGATGGATGAGCTTTCTGATACATTGGTCAAAAATATCTCTGTCGCCTCTTTGGCATATTGTTTGACGGCACCCTGTACCTCATCGTGAGTAGAAAAGTTTTATTCCCACCCATAAACAACGCGATAGAAGTGAAAAGACGAAAATCTGAAGGTGTCAGATCAGAGTTGTGAGCATGGTGGTCGATATCCCACCCACCCAAATGAATCCAACGGTTGTTTTGTGGCATGATATGTATACATTTTCAGAAAAGAAACATTCATTTCCTTTTGTTCCAAATCGCCCTTGTTTTTTTTATGGTTTCTCAGTACCCCACAGCATTAATTGTTTTCCCCTCGGGCACAAATTGTTTGAGGAGAATCCCTATACAGCCACCATGATTTTTCAAGCTGAAACAACAGTTTTGAATTTTTTAGATGATGACGAGGCGGAATGTCGCCGCTGCGTTGATTATCTTTTCGTCTCATAGGTGTTGTAGGCACTTACGTTTCGTCGCCAGTCAGAACAGAGTAAAGGAAATGTTCACCTCCCAAATTCAAGCGCTCGAGAAGATCACGTGACGACTCTATTCCAATGACTTTGTGTTGATCTATGAGCTGTTTTTGTAACCAGCTCATGCAGAGTTGCCGGCCGCGGTGGTCGTGCGGTTCTAGGCGCTCCAGTCCGGAGCCGCGCTGCTGCTACGGTCGCAGGTTCGAATCCTACCTCGAGCATGGTTGTGTGTGATGTCCTTAGGTTAGTTAGGTTTAATTAGTTCTAAGTTCTAGGGGACTGATGACCACAGCAGTTGAGTCCCATAGTGCGCAGAGCCATTTGAACCATTTTTCATGCAGAGTTACCGAAAACGAAAATTTTCACTAATGATTTCATGCAGTAAAGATCTGGATATTTCTGAGAACATGTCATTTATCTCGCCCACAGTCAGGCAACGGTCACCATGGATCATTACTTCGATCTCTTTCACCAACTCACAGTCACGAGTGATAGACGCCCACTCCTTTGTTCATCATGAACATTCGTTCTGCCAGCTTTAAACTCACGTCACATCTCGTACGCATTAATATGATTCATCACACCATCCCTATAAAGAGTTCTCATTTAGTTAAAAATCTGTAACGGCGCGTTTCCCTTTTCACTGCGAAACCGGAACACGCCTCCCACATCGCAAGTGGTGGGATTCATAATAGAAACACTCATTTCAACATAGCATTATAATAATAATTTTCAACCGACTGAGACAAACGAGCGTGCATTCTACTGCGAACACCTTGCCTTTGAATACAGTCCTGCCAACTCGTCGGAAAAATTCCCTTTGAGCGTCAGAGGCTCATTACTCTTGCTTTCTAGACATGCCTTTCTCGACATGGCTTTTGGACATGCCTCGTAAGTTAGTTACAAATTACGTAGTGATTTTATATGTTTACTCTAAAGTTTCTCTCCTCATTAGTTACATATTTATCACTCCATACAACACAAAAATATAGGGTGTTCCACAAATAATGCTACCAACTTCGAAGGATTGTAGAGTGTGACTTGAGAACAAGTAGAAGACAGGAACCCGCGCCTGGAAACGCCATCCCACGACACTAGAGATTGCGTCGCAGTTACAGGCGGCAGCACCCGCCACTAGGCCAACCCTTTGGCAGCAAACGTGACTCTGTATGCTGGAGGAACGTAGACGGATCGTCTCGCAATGTTTTGTAAGCGTGGGCTTCCGCGGCCATCGTGACAGTGAATAAAATTCTTCTGGGTCTTTGATCGCATTGTCAATGACAACGTGGACAATGCGGTCACATCCTCAGAATTTTGTCGACAGTTTTTCGCAATGTTGTTTGTTATTCGGTGATCGCGAGTCATTGAATCGATCGCCAGTGAAGAAGAGGGAGTAGCTGTTGCGTAGACAGGCCTTGTCTCCTACGAATGCGATGCTCTGTCTGTTGCTTTGCTGGATGGCAGTTTTGGACATGGGTTTCCACCTACCGTTTATTTTTCTCCTCTGCAATAAAAAACATTGAAGATTTTAGAGGGTTGCAGGAGAATAATAAACCGCGAATGGAAACCTATGTCCGAAACTATTGGCATCCACTGAGGCAACACAGCATCGCATTCATCGGAGACAAGGCCTGTCTACGCAGAAGCTAGCTCCATCTCCTCCACTGGCGATTCTGACAATCACTCGCGATCACTGAATAACATACAACATTGTGGGACATTCCGTCTTAAGGTCCGTCAGTGTTCAAAGCCACTTTTTCGGCTGAAAGGGTAGCCTAGTGAGAGGCTGTGTAGTGTCTTTGGATGAAGTTTTCGAACACGTTCGTATCCTAGAATTTGTTTCTCAGGGCTCTCTCTACAATCCCTCGAGGTTGATCTTAAGGAGAGACGGAAGGCAAATGGGCTTCAAAAATTCGATTTTTAGATTTTAGCATATTTGAAATGCCTGGTCTTCCCTGCGTGAAACAGTTTTTGTTTTACGTAAATACGACAATTTTTTCGTGAGATATGATGGTTTTCCTGATTTTCCTGACGCTCTGTGCAATCTGGTGACGGTGACAGCAAGGCTTATGACCGGGTTTGTGCAGAAACAATCCTATGGTCGTAATGTAACAATTTATAAATTAGAGTGCATTGGGCATGTCCAGAAGAGAATGGGGTCAAAGTTGAGAAGATTATTGAAAGAAAAGTCCAAATAGTATTGGAAGATGGTAAGAAGATAGGTGGTAAAGGTAGTCTGATAAATTTTGAAATAGATAGATTACAGAATTATTATAGCTTGGTCATAAGAAAAAATGTAGGGAATTTAGAAAACATGAAAAAAGCTGTATGGGCTATCTTTTTCCATAAGCTTTCCACAAATGAAAATATAGTGTACGGTGTTTACCCGAATGATCCTGACACTTGATGCAAGTATAGGAGAAGTGCCAGATATGAACACAAACATTCTTTACCTGCATCAGTAATGAATGGAATTAAACCCATATTTAGAGACCTTTGTAAAGATACCTTGTTGAAGAACAAAATTTAAATGAAGAGCATTGTGTCATTTGGAACCGGTTACCGAAAACTGTGTTTGATCAGCTTACAATCCTCAAATTTGGTATTTATGATGCTATTTTATGCTTCAATGGTGGTGTAATTAGAAAACTGGATGTTTTGGAATTATTGGGCATAAAATCTAGTGCAAATACTGCAAAATCCTTGGTGCAACTAGATAAAGAGAGAATCCGCATATTGCTAATTTAAAATGCACAAAAGAAGCCAGACAGATAAGAAGAAGGACCAAGAGGAGCAAAGAAGACCAGTATGATTCAGATGATGCTCAGTACGGTGCAGGAAAATATTCGTGATAAGTAATTCTCATCAATAACTATACTAGAATTGCAATATTAAACTTTAAGTTAATTTTTCTCAAAACTACATTTTTTATTTTCAGGTACCATTATTTGGTAAACTAATGGGGATAGAAACATGAAATTTGGTCAATTTGTATTGCAGGTGGCAATAAGTTATTACAAGTAAACTGAGAATCACTAAACAATCAGAAACTGTTTTCAAATAATTAATGTATTAAAAAAGTTAAAATTTACTAGTGAAAGAATAATTTTTTTTCTTCTTCAAAACCGTAAGAGGTATTATGTTCATTTTACTTCTAAATTGGGGCATATACACTACTGGCCATTAAAATTGCTACACCACGAAGATGACGTGATACAGACGCGAAATTTAACCGACAGGAAGAAGATGCTGTGATATGCAAATGATTAGCTTTTCACAGAATTCACACAAGGTTGGCACCGGTGGCGACATCTACAACGTGCTGACATTAGGAAAGTTTCCAATCGATTTCTCATACACAAACAGCAGTTGACCGGCGTTGCCTGGTGAAACGTTGTTGTGATGCCTCGTGTAAGGAAGAGAAATGCGTACCATCACGTTTCCGACTTTGATAAAGGACGGATTGTAGCCTATCGCGATTGCGGTTTATCGTATCGCGACAATGCTGCTCGCGTTGGTCGAGATCCAATGACGGTTAGCAGAATATGGAATCGGTGGGTTCAGGAGGGTAATACGGAACGCCGTGCTGGATCCCAACGGCCTCGTATCACTAGCAGTCTAGATGCCAGGCATCATATCCTCATGGCTGTAACGGATCGTTCAGCCACGTCTCGATCCCTGAGTCAACAGATGGGGACGTTTGAAAAACAACAACCATCAGCATGAACAGTTCGACGACGTTTCCTGCATCATGGACTATCAGCTCGGAGACCATGGCTGCGGTTACCCTTGACGCTGCATCACAGACAAGAGCGCCTGCGATGGTGTACTCAACGACGAACCTGGGTGCACGAATGGCAGAACGTCATATTTTCGGATGAATCCAGGTTCTGTTTACAGCATCATGATGGTCTCATCCGTGTTTGGCGACGTCGCAGTGAACGCACATTGGAAGCGTGTATTCGTCATCGCCATACTGTCGTATCACCCAGCGTGATGGTACGGGGTGCCATTGGTTACACGTCTCGGTCACCTCTTGTTCGTATTGACGCCACTTTGAACAGTGGACGTTACATTTCAGATGTGTTACGATCCGTGGATCTGCCATTCATTCGATCCCTGCGAAACCCTACATTTCAGCAGGATAATGCACGACCGCATGTTGCAGGTCCTGTACGGGCCTTTCTGGATACAGAAAATGTTCGACTGCTGCCCTGGCCAGCACATTGTCCAGATCTCTCACCAATTGAAAACGTCTGATCAATGGTGGCCGAGCAAGTGGCTCGTCACAATAGGCCAGTCTCTACTCTTGATGAACTGTGGTATGGTGTTGAAGCTGCATGGGCAGCTGTACCTGTACACACCATCCAAGCTCTGTTTGACTCAATGCGCAGGCGTATCAAGGCCGTTATTACGGCAAGAGGTGGTTGTTCCGGGTACTGATTTCTCAGGATCTATGCACCCAAATTGCGTGAGACTGTAATCACAGGTCAGTTCTAGTATAATATATTTGTCCACTGAATACCCGTTTATCATCTGCATTTCTTCTTAATGTAGCAATTTTAATGGGCAACCGTGTATGTTATATATATGCAGTAAAAATTTCACTGTTTTATCATTTATAGTTCTTTTGAGAAGTGTACGTATTCAAAGGGTAAAATAGCATTGGCAGAATAGGGGTAAAAATTGCCTTCCGTCTCCCATTATCATTTGTGGAATACCCTGTACAACTTTTGTTTCTTTAGCAAGTGATAAAATCCTTGTGGATGTTAATAACTGTGGATCGTATTTCACTGATATTAAGCCTGGGCCCGTTGGCAGGCTGGGGAGCCACCGGGTCGCCGGCTGGACGCGGCGCACTTCGAGAAGGCGGCGGAGGTGAGCAGCTCCGGGCCGTTCGTGAACAGCCGCGAGGTGGTGTGCCGCGCGCGCCTGCCCGCGCCCGCGCCCGCCGCCTACGTGCTGGTGCCGGCCGCCTTCCACCCGGGCCACGGCAGGGCGTTCATGCTGCGCGTCTTCTCTCAGCGGCCCTTCCACCTCCACCCGCTGCGCCCGGACTAGCGCGGCAAGCGACACCACCTGGTGCGACGACGTCTGGCTCCCCAATTTGCAGTCAACACAAGACGCGACGGCCAAATTTCGTACCTGTTGCGATTCTCCAAAAGCTGAGCTCACCTCGTTTATGCTTGTTGTTGGTTGAAAAGTAGAAGGGTTATTATTATCCGTGTGGTTGGAGGTCCGTTGTAGAGTGATACAGTGCATGCGGTGACTAATTAAAGCTGAACTCAGTTTCTCAGATGCAATAAGATGTCTAAAGAGCAACGTCACTGCCATCAATTCAGCCCCACCCTGACAAACCTTGGCCTCACCCTCGGCTGTCACCTCACCTGGACCCCTCACCTCCTGACATTCCAACAGAAAGCCCATTCCCGCCTCCAACTCTTGGAACTCCTGTTTGGCCAGACATGGGGATTGCATCGTTCCACCATCCTCCACACCTACAAATCCCTCATCCGTCCTATCCTCTGTTATGCCAGCGTTGCCGGTATCTCCGCACCCACCTGCTTTTACAAATCCTTCCAAATCCTCGAACGCCATGCGCTCCACCTTGCCTTCCATATCCGCCTTCCTTCTCCCACACGGCTCCTGTATGAACTCATCCCCTTCCCCCAACTCCTCCTTTTCCTCCAACATCTCCACATCCTTTACACTGTCTGTAGGCCTGATCCTCTCCACGCCGTGGTTTCCTCCTTCCTCTCCACCCCCTGCCCATTGACGTGCCTGTATCGCTGTATCCATCCTTCTCTCCACCTCCACACCCTCCATCTCCTTCATCAGGGTGATTTCCAGCGCCTCTCTCTCCCGAATGATGAACTTCGCCGTGGCATATACCCTTCCTTACAACTATAACCTGGCCTTGTTCTCCTCCTCCCCAGGGCCCCCTTTTTCCTCTCCTCTCCTTCTCTCAGAGCGGATTCTCCTCCTCCCCCCCCCCTCAGACCCTGCACCCGATCCTCGCCTCTTTCCCTCCCACGTCCCTCCCTCCCTGGCTCTCTTCAGCGCGCCGCCCGCCCATCTCCACCTCTCTCTTCCCCTCCCTCCTTTCTTCCCTTCTCCCTCATCTCCTTTCGCCTGGCAGATGCTCTGGTATGATCATCATCATCAGTGTGCCACGTCAGTGTTGTGTTCGGTGCTGTTCTCCTGTGCGTCGAGAGGTGTGATTTTAATTGTGTGCTGGCCTTGTACTTAGTGTTACTCTCAGTGATTGTTATGTGCTACACCATCCGTCGATACTTTTATGCTCCGGTCATACTTCACCTTGTGTTCTTTTAACTGTCCCAATGTGTGGTTTTTTGTGTGCACTACTTTTTTACGGTTCTTATCTCCATTTTACAGTCGCCCCTTTTTGTCTATTGTCTTCTGTACTGTTACCCCCCTTTTTTATATCTATGTACATCATGTTTTCTCTTTTATGTTATTTTTTTAAGTATCTTCTATTGTATGTTCTATGTCTTTCGGCTGAAGAGCACCGCATGTGCTGCTGCCAGACCGCCCTGATGCGGAATTGAAATACAATAAAGAAAAAAAAAATCAATTCAGTATGGAAGAAGTGGTCAGGCGAGTAGGTTAAAGTTTCCCTAGCGGAACCCACCGAACCACTTAGATCGGTCATCGCTTCTAACATCGTCACATCAGACCTGTTCTTCAGTAGCGTGCAAATTAATTAGGACAAGACGATTAAACTTTAGTTGTACACATTTATTACTATATGTAAACTGAAGCAACAAAAGTCATTAGGATACCTCCCAATATCGTGTCGGACCTTCTTTCGCCTGGCATAATGCAGTAAATCGAAGTGTCATGAATTCAAAAATTCATTGTGAGTCTCCTGCAGAAATACTGAGCCACGTTGTCTCTATGGCCGTCCTTAACTGCAAAAATGTTGCCGGTGCTTCTCGATTATGTCCCATAAATGTTCTATGGGATTCAGGTCGGGCGATCTGGATGGCCAAATCGTTCGCTCAAATTTGTCTAGCATCTTCTTCAAAACAATTGCGAAAGATTATAGCCCGCTGACATGGCACGTTGTCACCCATGAAAAGTTCTATCGTGGTTTGGAAACATGAAGTCCATGAATGGATGCAAACGGGCTCCAGATAGCTGAACATAACCATTTCTAGCCAATAATCCATGCAAAAACAGTCCACACCATTACAGAGCGACCACCAGCTTGCAAAGTGCCTTACTGACATGTTGGGTCCATCGCTTCGTGGAATCTGCTCCGCACTCGAACCCTACCATCAGCTCTTACCAACTAAAATCGCGACTCATCTGACCACACCAGTTTTTCCAGTCTTCTAGGGTCCAATCGAAATGGTCACGATCCCAGGAGAGGCGCTGCAGCCGATGTCGCACTGTTAGCAAATGCGCTCGCGTTGATCGCCTGCTGCCACAGCCCATTGACGCCAAATTTCGCCACACTGACCTGACGGATACGTTGGTCGTACGTCCCAAATTATTTGCGTCGTTATTTCACGCAGTGTTTCTTGTCTATGAGCACTGACAACTCTATGCAAACACTGCTGCCATCGGTCATTGCATGTGGTAAGAGCTGATGCCTGAAATCTGGTATTCTCGGCATACTCTTGACACTGTGGATCTGGCAACAGTGAATTCCTTGACGATTTCCGAAATGGAATGTCCCAGGCGTCTAGTTCCAATTACCACTCCGCGTTGAAAATCTATTAATTCCCTTTCAGCGGCCATAATCACGTCGGAAGCCTTTCCATATGTATCACCTGAGTAGAAATGACAGCTCCACCAATGCACTGCCCTTTTATACCTTGTGAACGCGATACTACAGCCATCTGTATATGGGCATATGGCTATCCCATGACCTTTTTATCTCAATATATAATACTGTTAGTAGCTTACAGAATATTAATAACTAATGTGATAGCGTTTTGCTTTAATAATCTTCTGAACACATTACGGCATAGCTTCGACCAAATGTTTCGTAGTTCGTTGTCATGAAAGAACACTTTTACCACATTTATTAACATGTATTCTTTTGCTGAACAGTCCATTTTTCCTAGACGCATTTTCACAATACTACACAAATTCTCGAGGTGACTTAAGTCTGAAGCACATTAATGTTGTTTTCTTCCCTGATAATCTTAACTGCCTTAGCAGTGTCACATGAGTCCAGATCATGTTGAAATATTCCTTCGCCATCTGCAAATGTCTGTGGGAATGGCACAATTCTGAGCTTAAGGATTTCCATGTATCTGGTTGAATTCAGCATGCCATCAGCTTGCAGTGAAGGAACCCTAAAACAGCTTTTGGGAGGGTATTTTACAGTTTGTTCAAGTTGCTCAGCTCTCACTGCCTCATGGATGCTTCGCATGACAACTCTTGCTCTGTAATCCTGAACGATGATATGTGACTCATTACTGAAAATTACATGTTCGTAGTCATTGGAGCCCCAATATATATGTATTTTGACCCATGCCTACCGTTTTTCTTCGTGACAGGTGCTAACAACTGCTTCTTTATTGACTGTCGTGCCTTCCGCCCGCAATTAACAAGTCTGCACGCTACCGCTGAAGATTCAGTTGCAACCCTAGTGGCCAATAAATATCTCTGAAGGTCCTCTCTTGTCTTGTAAAGATGAATTCTACCCTTTCTAAGTAGAGTTTTGTCAGGTTATGAGTGGTTTGTCGTTTTCGTCCAAATCTGTGTTTTCTCTTTGGTGACAATGAGGCAATTCACTATACGCCCTAATTAGTTTTGAAACAATAAATTTTCCTGCACCAACAACAGAGGCAATTTCTGTTATAGTCATAGATGAGTAGCTATTTTCCCTACTTCCTAGGTGAAACGCCATTTTAACACAAAGTTTTCCTGTCGACAAAACAGAAATAACACACCCTGTTGCCATACATATAAGCACTCAACCAAACTCGAGGCGACTTGTTCATAGACAAGGCAACAACAGTCGGCCAAGAGTCCAATAACTGGGCGGACAAAATTGGTTACTGCAACCAGCTTCAATTCCTTGTAAAATATGAGCTTGTTTCAATTAATCTACACATTACTGCATCTGTTATAATGTGCACAGGGCAGAATGGCAAATTCACACTTCCCATAAAGATTTTATCATTGTATTTCGCTACTGTTTTGTCTTTCGAAGGGGACGCTTTATTTGTCTTGAAAGGTACTGTGATGGGTTTGTCGTAGACTGGATACTGTAAACTGCAGATAGTGTAGGGAAAATAAGCGACTAAAGCCACATGAAAAGAGAAGGGGAGTAAAAGTAACGGATACGAGTGGAATATAATATACTAGAAAATTTCCCGAGCCAGAGTAGTTCGCCCACCTTAAAAATGTACCGGCCCCCTCCCCCCAACCCCCTTCCATGGGCGGAAAAACATAGGTTAGAGAACTGTTAGCAAGACAGAGGAATGCAGGGAGACGGTCCTTGCTGCACGTGGATGTAGTACTCGTATATACTTCAGCCTTTGTGCCTTGGAGTTTCATTTGACAGAGTGATGTGTTTCGTCCCTCCCTTCCTCTAAGGCGACCGTATGAAATAAAAATATTTCTTCTTTACTGAAAATAGATGTTCCTCTCTCGTTGAATTGTATATCATACATTTAAGAAATGTAAGTCTTGGAGAACATATATTTTATATCTTTGTGCGAAAGTGTTACTAAACAATAGTCTTTCTAACAGAAAAATTTCAACTTTTGTTTCACGGAAACATTCCCCCCCCCCCCCCCCCCCCCCTGCTTCTTCACAGGGTTGCTCAATAGACAGCTACAGTAACTTATTTGGAAAGTATGTTTACACATTGACACATAAAACAGCCACAAACAGGTTACATATATTGCCTTGTTAAGATGTTTTCCTTCCTTTTCTTCCTAGCGTTCATTCCTTCTAGTACGTGGCCTGCTTTACCAGGATGTGGCAAATTTTATCTTCCCATTTAACTCTGTGGACGGATGCACTTCCTGACGCCACAGTTGTCAAGGTAACCTGCGGAAGGAAAGCTCTGGCCGCCATCTGTTTGTGAAACGTGTAAAATATATTCTGTGTGTTATCGTATTTTAACTGTTTACATATAGTATTCTTTAAAGCGGAAGCTGGAGACCAGCGTGGCATATGACAAAACGACCGTGGGAGGCAGCCGAAGAACCACAATCACGCTGTCTGGTGTACCACCAGTCCACGTTCGTTAATGTGCTGCGCGACTTCTATCTGACTCTAGCTCAGATCCCTATGGTGAGGCACTTATTAGCGAATGAACGTGCAGAGAATGGTCTCAACGCTTCAAAAATGGTGATTTTGACGTCGAAGACTGGCAACAATCATAGGGGACCTTTATTGAAATCAGTTGATGCGTTTGAAGCGAGCACTGAAAGACAGACGGCCACAATACAGCGATAGACATGATAAGGTGATTTTGCAGCATGACAATGCTGGACCTCGTGTCGCAAAAATCAGCCTAAACATACGTGGCAACGTTGAAATGGGAAGTCTTACCCCACCTGCCTTATTCTCCAGACATTGCTCTCTCTACCATCTTTTCCGATGAAGGCCGGCCGCGGTGGCCGTGCGGTTCTAGGCGCTTCTGTCCGGAACCGCGGGACTGCTACGGTCGCAGGTTCGAATCCTGCCTCGGGCATGGATGTGTGTGATGTCCTTAGGTTAGTTAGGTTTAAGTAGTTCTAAGTTCTAGGGGACTGATGACCGCAGATGTTAAGTCCCATAGTGCTCAGAGCCATTTGAACCATTTTTTTCCGATGAATGGCATATGGCCTGGTTGACAAGCTCCACCTGTCATATGAACAAGTGCAAAATTGCATCGATTCACGCATCTCAAAGAAAGCCAGGTTTTTCTGCCGCGGGGTTCGTATGCTGCAGGGAAGATAGGAGAAAGTAGTGGCCAGCGATGGCCAATACTTTGAATCGTAAATGTTATGTAAGTTTTTCACAATAAAACCTCGAACTTCGAGAGAAAATGTCAAAAGCAAAGTAGCAGACTTAATATAGCTTGAAAATCACTGTAAATTGCATGACAGAGGGTACTTTAAAACCATATTTTACGTATCTAATTACGGCATAAGTCTGAAACTACCTGTTTTTATACAGAACTTATCTTGCACTATGGTATCCGCTTCAAAAGTAATTCGACATCTAACACTGTCTACAAATGAACAATGGTAAAATTGGTTCCCTTGATATGGTTGTAAAAATTTTCATAAAGTGTTTCGACATGTTAACTGCAATACACGAAGTATATCACTCGTCGCCTAATACTGAGCGTGCTTGTACTGTCGAATACAACCATGAAATTCTCCTTCGCCTCGAGAGCAAAAGAAGCGTAAAGATACAATCTTTTTTCCACGTGCCTTTTTGTGCAACTTCAGAGTGAACTCATATCTACCTAACATATACGCAGACTGAGTTTTCATTAAATAGGAGCGTGTTCTTTTCTATCGTTATTGAATAACTTTGATTCAAAGGCCTGGTTTGACATTACACTGAAGTTCTTTATCCAAAAGTGCTATACTTTAATTACAGCATATGTTATTCCACACACAAGAACCTATTGCTGGCAAGGACAGTTCTCTTGGCTTGCTATCAAGAAAAAATCCACTTCATCTCATGATGCCAAGTTTCATTGTTGTATTTGGTTTCTTGTCAACACTAGCATAAGTGATTACTCGATCATTCCTCATTTCTGACCAAAATACATTTGAAATGAGCACAAGATACGAGATTGGAGCTCTTCAGCACACTAATTTCCAGCTAGTTAAATTCAATACACGAACTTGGTTAATGCTGGCTGTAAACATGTATTTTGTAATAAAACGGACGAGACACAACAAACTTGTGACATAATAATTACAAGGAGAAAACATTACAATGTTGCTAGGAGGAGAAGGTAAATATAATTAATGTAACTATAATTTTATTGACATGCTAAAATTTGCAGTAATAACTGAAACCATAATATTGCGTTTGACTCAGGATGAAAAATTGATACCATCTAAAAGGAACGATACAGGAGGTCATCAACTTGTGACCTTTCGCTCTCGCTATCGCCGGCCCGTCTTCTTCACCTTCGCGATCTTTGCTGAAGACAGTGGGACCGATTTCTACAGCAGCCTCAACCCCATATCAATCGTGATGTCCTACTCCCTCACCTTCATTACAAGTCTTCAAACATTGTTCGAAGTCTACTTTTAATACTGGAAGTAACAGAAATAAAAAAAAACGAAAATCGGTTATTTCAGAAACTGGTTATTTTTGAGCAGCTTTACTTTCTCACGTTTCTTGACCTTGAAGCAACTACTAATCGGTGGAGTAGTTCTACTGGTGGCCCCGCGACGCTGCCTGCACCCCGTACACCAGTCCCACCAAAACCCCTGGCAGTACTGGGAATCGAATCCAGGTCCCCTGCATGGTATTTAGCCGCGCTGACCACTCAGCTATGGACACGAACCGGTGTTACAGATAATCTATGTTTAACTGTAGAAGACTGTTGTCGTAAGGTTATCATGATAAATTGCAATTCATTTTTATTAGTGTAGCTCACATTCTATAACGTTTTTTCGTTAGTTTATTGAACAAAAAAGATAAAAATAAGAGAAAAATTCATCATCCACAATATATTATTTCAGATTATCTAAAAACAGTATGATCATGCTGAGACAGCTTTACGATTCCATACATGCAGATATCTACTGATTCACAGTTAACATTGTCATTAAAGCATGGAAGAGTTGTGGAGGAAATGCATGAGCTCAAAAAGATTTGGAAGGAGTACTTTGAAGGTCTGCTGAATGCCGCCAAGCGGGTAACTAACAGCGTTGGAGAGCCTAAGGCAGCAGACGATTATAACAGTGGGGAAATTGATGATCTAACTTGGAATGAAGTGGAAGAAGCCATAAAGAGGATGAAAGGGGGCAAGGCACCGGGTTGGGACGAAGTAACAGTGGATATGATACGAGCAGCAGGAGAAGTAGGAACCCAGTGGCTATACAGAGTGCTGAGGGTGGTGTGGAAGGAGAACAGAATTCCTGAGGATTGGAAGAAAGGAATTATAGTCCCGATCTTCAAGAAAGGGGATAAAAGGAGATGTGAGAACTACAGAGGAATCACCCTGCTATGCCACTGTGGAAAAATCTATGAAAAGATCCTGGAGAAGAGAATAAGAAGCAGTATTGAAAGTAGACTGCAAGAGGAGCAGTATGGTTTCAGACCGGGAAGATCAACAACGGACCTCATATTTGCGGTAAGGCAACTGCAGGAAAGGCACTATGAGTACGGGAAGGACTTAATCATGGCCTTTTTAGATATTGAGAAGGCGTATGACAGTATCTGTAGGGACAAGCTCTGGGATGTGCTGAACGCAAAAGGGATAGATGAAGAGATAACACGAAAAGTCAGAAAAATGTATGAGGGAAGTGAGAGTTGTGTGAAAGTGGGGAGGAAACGTACTGCATGGTTCAAGCTGGAAAATGGGCTGCGACAGGGAAGTGCACTTTCGCCTTTATTGTTTATTATTGTTATGGATGAAATCCTACAGCAAGTATCAGATGCAATTGGAGATCATAAAATGAAAGCAGTGCTTTTTGCCGATGACCTGATGTTATGGGGAAATTGCGAGAAGGAGGTGCAAGAGCAGTTAGATGCATGGGAGGCAACGGCAGCACAATATGGAATGCATTTCTCTGCAAAGAAAAGTGAAATAATTGTCACAACAAGGAAGAAGAATAGGCCAAATGTGGATATAACTTGTGGAGGGGAAAAACTACAAGTGGTAGAGAACTTCAAGTACCTGGGAAGCATGATTGAAAGTAAGGGGGGAAACGCAATGGAAATAAATGAAAGGTGCAGAAAAGCAGGGCAGTTCTACAAATGCATTAGGGGGCTTATTTGGAGCAAGGAGGTGCCACAGAAATCCAAGGGAATTATATACCGAACCTACTTTGTCCCCATATTGGCATACGGAAGTGAGACATGGGTAATGCACAAAAGCGACAAAAGTAGAATACAGGCTAGTGAAATGAAGTTCCAGAGGAGCAGGTTGAGTGTAACAAGACGAGACAGATTGCGAAATGTATATGTGAGGGAAAGATTAAAGGAGGAACCAGTACAGGACAGGATAGAAAAATCAAGACTGCAGTGGTATGGACACATGAAGAGAATGGATGAGGGAAGAATTCCAAAGAGGATGTTTGATCTGCAACTGGAGGGGAAGAGGCCCAGAGGAAGACCAAGAGATAGATGGGTGAAGGGAGTGAAGGAATGTGTGACGAGAAGAGGAGAGAACTGGACGAAGGTGGAAGAGGGGGAATGGTGGAAAGACAGAACACGATGGAGAGGCTTGTGTTCCCGACAGACCCAGCCAGTGGCTGGAAACTGTCCAAGATGATGATGATGATTAAAGCAAGTTTAAAGCACATTTCCGTCAGCAAAGAAATTTTCTTGATGGTTGTTCGGCAAGGAACGAGAAAGGGAAACATTTGAGGTAGAGATGGCGGTTATCACCGAAACAATCTGTTTTCGGTTAGATCAGTTTTTTTTTCCACGCCAGATTAACCGGACTGTTGAAACCGCTCAAAATAACCGGTTTCTGGAATATCCGATTTTCGGCTCTTTTATTACTATTATTTCCTGTAATAACTTCGAAATCGAACAAAAATAGAAAAATTTTGAATCAGTGTCAAGACACATAGAATAAAATATTGAATTAAATAGGTAAATAAAAGAGAACTTAGTCCATCCACCGTTCGCTGCTTTTCTCGAAAAGTGGTAAGTGGTTGAATATTCGCCAGTATTCTCCTTTTCGTTCTAATTTTTTTAAGCTCTGCTCAAGAATTGTGTTGTAATTGGGTATCATACCACTGTTTGGGCATTACGAATTGCCAGTGCATAATAGTGAGAACTGAGGTTGAAGAACTGTATTTTTCATGTTAATGAGTTCGTTTTCGTTAAGCTACAAACAGATAAAGGCATATTATGTAGACACAGGGAGCAAATCAGCTACTTCCTATTTTTATACTGTGAATAGATTCGTGAAGTTTTAGATTCATTATTGTTACCAAAATTTCCTTCCTCTTTTTATTTCATACAAATGGCAGACAAATCTTTAATCTTTTACGTGAAATGAAGCATTGTACGTCATTTCTACGTCACTTTGAAGAAATATTTCCAGACAGGGGTTGTGTCATTCTGCAGTGCAATGGATATCCGGCGACGACAGCGAGGAACTACTGTACAGACTGTGTGGGGGCAAGTCTTGCTCACTGCACATACACGCGTACCTCAAGCCACGACACACGGCAACGGGAACATTATTGGCTCAGCAACACTTCCAGTTCTTATGCCACGTGTTTGTTGCTCGTTTCTGTTGGCATTGTTATTAAAATAGCACTGATCGCTTTTCGCATTTTCTATAATAACGCAATACTTCAAACCAATGCAAATTTTACGAATAAAAAGTATTCCACTTCTTAAAAGAAGTTTATTTAAAAACGAAACATTTTAGCACTGCTACAATGACAAATTGATACATAGTTATTTTTTAACTCGGTATCAGGAAAAAATTAAAAAAAAACACCTGTTATAACCGAGACCAAACAAACACTGTAAAATACCGGTTATTTAGAACTAAAACACCGGTTTCAATTTTAACTAGTCGGTTTTCCCCATCACTAATTTTAGGGCGTAAAATTAGAAGCTTAAGTGCAGTGAGGGATAGTTCCCCAATGGCGACTCTTGATACAGTCTTTTTGAATGTTTTAAAATTACGACTCCAAGGCATCTTGTTGTTAGCAACAAATGCCAACTGCGAGGGACACTCACCTGCAAGGACAAAAAATACCTTCTTTTCGCCACCAGATGCATAACATTACATCTTAATGACTCCTACTGTCCTTTGCTTGAGATGTTTATGTTTGGGCTCAACCATTAATTTCTTTTTATGAAGCCAACTTCTTCCTCTTCTGAGTCACCAGTCTTATGACTGGTTTGATGCAGCCCACCAAGAATTCCTCTCCTGTGCCACCCTCTGCATCTCAGAGTAGCACTTGCAACCTACGTCCCGAACTATGTGCTAGATGTACACCAACCTCTTGTATTCCTCTATAGTTTTTACCATGTACGGCTCCCTCTAACACCTTGACATTTTAACACATGTTCTGCCATCATTTCCCTTCTTCCCGTCTGTGTTTTCCACATGTTCCTTTCCTCTCCGATTCTGCGCAGAACCTCCTCATTCCTTACCTGACGAGTCCACCTAATTTTCAACATTCTTTGGCAGCACCACGTCTCAAATGCTTTGGTTCTCTACGGCTTTGGTTTTCCCATAGTCCATGTCTCACTGCCATGCAATGCTGTGTTCCACACGTACACTCACAGAATTTTCTTCTTCAAATTAAGACCTATGTTTGATACTAATGGACTTCTCTTGGCCAGTAATGCCCTTTTTGCTAGAGCTAGTCTGCTTTTTATGTTCGCCTTGCTTCATCCATAGTGGGTTATTTGGTTCCCAGGTATGAGAATTCCTTAACTTCATCTTCTTCGTGATTCACAATTCTGACGTTTTCTCGCTATTCTCATTTTTGCCGCTTGCGTTACTTCCGTCTTTCTTCGGTTTACTCTCAATCCATATTCTGTACTCTTTGGACTGCTCATTCATTCAAGAGCACATTTATTCCTTCATTTTCACGAAAGATAGCAATGTCATCAATGAATCTTATCGTCGATATCCTTTCACCTTGAATTTTAACCCCACGCTTGAACCTTTGTTTTACTTCCGTCATTGCTTCAACGATGTGTAGATTGAACAATATGGACGGAAAGACTACATTCCTATCTTACATCCATTATAATCCGAGCACTACGTTCTTGGTCTTCCACTCCTATGGTTCCCTCTTGGTTCATGTACATACCACATGCTGCCCGTCGTTTCCTATAGCTTACCCTATTTCTCTCGGAGTTTCTAACATCTGGTGCAATTTTATTTTGTCAAATGCTTTTTCCAAGTCGACGGACCCTATGAACGTGTCCTGATTTTTCTTCACTCTTTGCGGGCCGAGGTGGCCGAGCGGTTCCAGGCGCTGCAGTTCAAACCGCGCGACCGCTACGGTCGCAGGTTCGAATCCTGCCTCGGGCATGGATGTGTGTGATGTCCTTAGGTTAGTTAGGTTTAAGTAGTTCTAAGTTCTAGGGGACTGATTACCTCAGGAGTTAAGTCCCAAAGTGCTCAGAGCCATTTGAACAATTTTTTTCTTCATTCTTTCTGCCATTATCAACCGAAACGTCAGGACTGCCTCTCTGGTGACTTTACCCTCCAAAGCCAAACTGATCGTCACTTAACAGATCCTCAAGTTTCTTTACCATTCCTCGGTGTATTATTCTTCTCAGCAATTTGCATGCATGAGCTGTTAAGCCGATTGTGCGATAATTCTCGCACTTTTCGGCTCTTGTTATTTTCGGATTGTGTGGGTGATTTTTTTGCCGAAAGTCTGATGGTGTACCGTCGGTCTCATATATTCTACACACCATTGTGAATAGTCGTCGTGTTTCCAATTCCCCAAACGATTTTAAAAATTCCTGTGGAATATTATCTATCCCTTCTGCTTTATTTGATTTTATGTCTGCCAAAGCTCTTCTAAATTCTGATTCTAATACCGAATCGCCTATCTCTTCCCTATCGACTCCTGTTTCTTCTTCTGTCACGTCATCAGACAAGACCTTCCCCTCACAGAGGCCTTCATTATACCCTTCCCTCCTGTCTGCTAATATACAGTGGTTCAGATGCTCTTCTGGTCATTCTGATTTGTGTTTTCCATGATTACCTTAAATCGATTAATGCTAAAACTGGGATCTCTCCTTTGAAAAGGCACAGACAGTTTCTTTCTCCATTCTTTCCAAGCCGAACTTCTAATTCGCCTCTAACGATGTCGTCGTCGATGGGACGCCTAATCCTAATTTTCCTTCCCTTCTTTGTTACCCAACATTGGCCGCTGAATGCAAGTGTCTCACGAAGGTTAAATAGATGCAGTACCTCATATATTCTAAAAATAAAAATCATAAAGGACCTATACGAATGAGACGAAAATCGGTGTGTGAAAATGTGATGAACATGTACAGAGAAACAAATGATTACAGTTTCAGAATAATTGGATGATTTATTCAGTTTTCATTGACTGGAGTAGAATTGTCTTCAGTGATGAGTGCCGCTTCGAACAGAGCCCCGATGACGAGCGGAGACGTGTCTGGAGGCGCTCAGGCCAGTGGTGGGATACAAGGCTGCCTATCGCTCGCCATGCGGCCCGACAACCAGGAGTGGTGGTCCGGGGTGGCATTTCTTATCATAGCAGGACGCCTTTGGTTGTAATCCGCGGCACCCTTAAAGCACCACGCTACGTCGACGGTATTCTACGCACCGTTTTGTTGCCCTTCATGGAGAGCCATCCTTGGCTTACATTTCAGCAACATTTTACACGCAGTACGAGAAGGAACTTGCCCCCCTTCTTGCAGCGGTGTACCGTAGGTCTATAGAAGGGCGTAGCATTCCGAAGGATTGGAAAATGGCGCAGGTCATCCCCGTTTTCAAGAAGGGACGTCGAACAGATGTGCAGAACTATAGACCTATATCTCTAACGTCGATCAGTTGTAGGATTTTGGAACACGTATTATGTTCGAGTATAATGACTTTTCTGGAGACTAGAAATCTACTCTGTAGGAATCAGCATGGGTTTCGAAAAAGACGGTCGTGTGAAACCCAGCTCGCGCTATTCGTCCACGAGACTCAGAGGGCCACAGACACGGGTTCCCAGGTAGATGCCGTGTTTCTTGACTTCCGCAAGGCGTTCGATACAGTTCCCACAGTCGTTTAATGAACAAACTAAGAGCATATGGACTATCAGACCAATTGTGTGATTGGATTGAAGAGTTCCTAGATAATAGAACGCAGCATGTCATTCTCAATGGAGAGAAGTCTTCCGAAATAAGAGTGATTTCGGGTGTGCCGCAAGGGAGTGTCGTAGGACCATTGCTATTCGCAATATACATAAATGACCTTGTGGATAACATCGGAAGTTCACTAAGGCTTTTTGCGGATGATGATGTGGTATATCGAGAGGTTGTAACAATGGAAAGTTGTACTGAAATGCAGGAGGATCTGCAGCGAATTGACGCATGGTGCAGGGAATGGCAATTGAATCTCAATGAAGACAAGTGTAATGTGCTGCGAATACATAGAAAGAAAGATCCTTTATCATTTAGCTACAATATAGCAGGTCAACAACTAGAAGCAGTTAATTCCATAAATCATCTGGGAATAGGCATTAGGAGTGATTTAAAATGGAACGATCATATAAAATTGATAGTCGGTAAAGCAGATGCCGGACTGAGATTCATTGGAAGAATCCTAAGGAAATGCAATCCGAAAACAAAGGAGGTAGGTTACAGTACACTTGTTCGCCCACTGCTTGAATATTGCTCAGCAGTGTGGGATCCGTACCAGATAGGGTTGATAGAAAAGATAGAGAAGATCCAACGGAGAGCAGCGCGCTTCGTTACAGGATCATTTAGTAATCGCGAAAGCGTTACGGAGATGATAGATAAACTCCAATGGAGGACTCTGCAGGAGAGACGCTCAGTAGCTCGGTACGGGCTTTTGTTGAAGTTTCGAGAACACACCTTCACCGAGGAGTCTAGCAGTATATTGCTCCTTCCTACGTATATATGGCGAAGAGACCATGAGGATAAAATCAGAGAGATTAGAGCCCACACAGAGGCATACCGACAACCCTTCTTTCCACGAACAATACGAGACTGGAATAGAAGGGAGAACCGATAGAGGCACTCAAAGTACCCCCCGCCACAAACCGTCAGGTGGCTTGCGGAGTACGGATGTAGATGTAGATGTAGAAAAAAAAAATCCCTGCCCACATACGGCGAGAGTTTCAACTGCCTGTCATCGTGCTTGACAAACCATAATTTGGCAAACAAGGTCGCCGGATTCAGAATGTTTGGAGCATTATGGGCAGGCCCTTCAACCAGCTTCGAGTTTTAACGATCTAAAGCGTCAGTTGGACATAATTTGGCACGATATGAATAAGATGGACATCCAACAACTCCATCAACAAATGTCAAACCAAATAACTGCTTGAATAATGGCCAGAGGTGGACCAACGTGTTAGTCACTAGCTGAATTTGCGAAGCTCATTCTCTTGAAAAAATCATCCAAATTATCTGAAATGGTAATAATTTGCTTGTCTGTATATGTACATCACATCTACCGATTCCCGTCCCATTTGGATAATTCCTTCGTGGTGCGTCTCTTTTTTTTTTTTTTTGTCTTAGGACGTACTTGTAAATTATCATACAAACTGACATGTAAACTGTAAAGGCATCCTTCATCAGGACGCATTGGTTTTTCTGAATGCGGCGAGTTATTCACGACAAAAAATACCATAGTTAAAACGGTACAACTATTTACTGACCTGATTTCTTCAATAGTACTCACCCCACACACTGGACAAATTTTCCCAGCTGCCTGCACTGGCTTCACCCCTCTGTTAAATCCAAAGAGAACAAAATGTCTTATATTTAGGACCTTTTTCGGTTTTACGCTCCTTAACGCTTAAACAACGCTCCTCAGAACCTGCAAATACCTAACATTCAGTCAGTAACCACAAGAACACTAGAACATCAAATAAAAAGTGACCACTGATAGCCGGCCGGTGTGGCCGAGCGGTTCTAGGCGCTTCAGTCTGGAACCGCGCTACCGCATCCTGCCTCGGGCATGGATGTGTGTGATGCCCTTACGTTAGTTAGGTTTAAGCGGTTCTAAGTTCTAGGGGACTGATGACCTCAGATGTTAAGTCCCATAGTGCTCAGAGCCATTTGAACCGTTTGACCACTGATAAATATACTTATGACAATGTATGTACCAACACATTAAGCAAAATCGCTAAAAGCCTATGCACCAACCGACTTTTTCAGGTAAGTTTTGCCCGCAATGGGAATTTACGTACTTTAACATTCCTCATGCCACGTGCTGCATCAGTAATGGTCACTATGCTGTTGGTACCGCAAGGTGACCACCAATTCGTCGAAGTTATTTTTCGCTTACACCAAATCACCATATTAAATAATAGACAATAACAAATAATTTTGCGCTGGCCAGTGTGAGTAGAGAAAGGTGCGACATAGAGCTGCTGCCATCATGTGCTCATCAGTCGGTGGCCGACGTCCGCTGCAGGGGAAAAAAAAAAAAAAAAAAAATTGCTGTGACCACTATGGGACTTAACTTCTGAGGTCATCAGTCCCCTAGAACTTAGAACTACTTAAACCTAACCAACCTAAGGACATCACATGCCCGAGACAGGTTTCCAACCTGCGGCCGTAGCGGTCGCGCGGATCCAGTCTGTAGCGCCTACAACCGCTCGGCCACTCCGGCCGGCCGCGCTCGGCCACTCCGGCCGGCCGCTGCAGGAAAAAGAAACTTTCGAGGAGAAATTGTTCTGTTCAGGTCAGGTAGCTGCGAACATTTTCATGGAAACGTTTGTTGAAAACTTTTGCTGTTAGTGACGGATTATAAAAATGAAGAAAATTGTCTCCGAGCTTCCATCAGACATATTCTTAGCAGACGGAGAAAATGCTGTTTACAAAATTATGGAAGGCATGCATTCGATATCTTGGCTTTGATTTGCACTGCTCGAAGTTTACCATTCGACCGTGAACAAACACAGCATCATACAAGCTGAGGTGAAAGACATTTCCTTCAATGTTACAGCTGGAACTATTTTAAACAGCCATGTCGAGTAATAGGAGTAGCAAGACAGCAGTGACAATTGGGTGAGAGGGGATTTGTTGTGTAACGTGGGGACTGCATAACCTTATTTGCTGGTTATTGTAACAGTCAGTGTCGATAACAAAGTACATCGCGCATTAGTCATTCCCTCTGAGTGACACGTCGCACGTGAGCCAACTGGCGCCACAAGCCGAGCTGCTTCTACGTATCTCATCAGCGAGATAATTTATTACAGACTTTGCCATACACCAAATGAGAGGAAACTGTACAACTTGTCGCAATGATAATAGTTAACTGTCTATTTCAACTTTTTATCTGAAGTTACTTTTGAGATACAAAAAACTACCTACAGACGTCCTGACGTGTTAAATATGTTTTGTATAGTGTTAAGTGAAGAAAACAGTATGAATATTTGATCCTTAAATAACACAGTAATCCATATTTTTGAAAAAATTATAATTTACATAATTATTTCATTTTACTGTTTATTTCAGACGAACAATATTACTTGCATGACTGGGGGAATAAATGCGGGAAGTATGTAAAGTATCAGTGATTGTAACTGTGAGTAATGAAATGTGCATGAGTGTGGTAATCTGACTGTTCACTTCTAATATGAGTCACAAACATGAAGGAAAATGCGAATTGTAAAGCAGCCAGTTTCCGGTACTTTGAAATCGTAAAACTTCCTTCAGTCCTTCAGAAGATTAAAGATTTGACTTATCAGCCTTACATGTGTTTTTTAAAATATATGTACATTGTTTGATAATTTCGCCATAACTGATTTCGGCACGGCATCGACTCAAAGAGGAAAAGAAAGGGGTTATGTGGATCATAATGAAAAGCTGACTGGCTACTTTGGTATTCGGCCAGTCAGAAGAGAGATCTTTCGCATGCACTAGTGCAGGGAAAGGTTTTCGCGTGTGTGTTGGATACTGCCCGTGGCTTGCTCTTAAGGCGATAGATCTTGTAACACGGAACCCTATTGGAAGGTCTTTAACTATGAGTAACAGTTAATCTTAGGCGTTTGTGGTTTATCAGAAAAGTGTTCAGATCAAACGTAGTTGTCGTAACCTGTCGAAGGTCGCGACACACTTATTTAAAAGGAAACGCTCGGATCAGTGGTGAAGCGGGGTTTTTTATCAACCGTGCGTAGGTATGAGAGCGGCTGTGTCCGTGAGTGAAACGGCAGCAGTGTCAAGGTGAGATTTTTCAGGTCTCTGTGGGTGAAGACAGTACTGAAAGACTTGGACGTTAGGCCAAGGTGATAGATTTGAAGATGATAGGGAAAATGAGATTCTAATCTGGTTTACTGGTCTGCTTTTAATTGCTTCTTCACGTTTTAGCAAGGAACACGCAGAAGAGCATAACGTAGATGAGACTTATTAGATTCTCCAAACAACCAGAACAAACAGCCACCCCGGCCTATGACTTTGCTAAGATTCAGGTACAAACAGTAATGCATGGTACTAAGACCACGAACCATGGAAGTGCCAGCTACTGCTCTAATCGAGCCCTTGGATTGAACATTGTAAGTGAAAGTGACACAGAGAAATAAGTACAGCGTACAGGTAGACATATGTACGACGGAAACCAATGACACTAGCCCAGAAGGACGTACAGGAAAACATTGTACTTTTTTTCTGCACAAAGTTAACTGAGTCTGAGTGCGCACTTATATAGCATCTGCTCCTCCATCCGAGGCTGCTATCGTTCGCTGAAACTTTGTAACTCTGCCTTGCTTGGCGTTTGAGGGCCTCTATTTACAGTGTCTGGGCTGTTTGCTTGTGGATGATACACAACTGCGTCGCTTTTTACCTCTAATTCGCAATCAGTGTGCGTGGAATCAGCATTTTCTCAATGATTATGACCCGTCAATGGACTGAGGAAAGTGGCTTACACTATGCATCTTTAGCTAAGTGACTAGACTTACAGCCAATATTCACACCCATATGATTTTCTCTTTTACCTGGCAAACTTTCATGTGTCGGACATTACCTAGTTGATGTTTACGGAAATGTCCGTTCGTAAATACAAACTTTCTTTCGAAAGACAAAAATTCCGCGTGGCCTGCTGTGCTGTCATGATCGAAAATATTCCAAATACAAAGTGACGATTTTCATAATATTTGAGTGAGCACTGAAATTTTTGAACTTTGTGTGTCTTTTTAGTATCAAGAAAACTTTAAAGTGACTACTAGAGTCATAGTGCAGTGCCCGTGTCAAATATTTATTACTAATTGTGTACATTTATGTTTTTATAAATTCTGGAATTGTAAGCAAAGTCTGACTTGGTAGCTAACAACTGTACCGAAGTCACAATAATGTGGAATTTACATGCAAGGGTTTTCCTCAATTGGTAGTTTAGTCAAACGTGGTCAGTTAAATTATTATCCACACTATCGACACGGTACGACAAAACGATACTGATAGGGGTAGTTATTGTGGTGGACACTAATTGTTTTGGGAACTAATTAGCCTTTGAAACCTGACAGAAACAAGTATGTGTTCTTCGCAAGTAGAATCCTAGCGTATTGCATATTCCCTCCTCTGTGTTACTACAGATCACACACGCATGTCCAGATTTGTACTTAGAATGTAGAGCTACAAGGGGGCCATAGTTGTATCCTATCGTGTCAACGTAGTACACACAGAAAAATTCTAATTGTCCACCAACCTGGTGTCTTGATGATGATGGTGTCCCAGCACGGAAGCAGCACTTAAGTCATGATGTCCGGCCCTCTTGATGTGGGACTATAAAGAAAGCTACTAGCGAGTGAGCTAAGGCTCTGTAACTACCGAAATAGAAGTCCAATTTAAAGTTCAGGGACGTCAGTGACTACAGAGTCACACGCTCTGCTGTTCACAGTTAATAGTGTTGATGCAGTCCACAAAACTTTATATACTGAGCATAATGAAGTAACTTCTACTTACACAATCTGCTCTACATTGTACGCAGAGTCGCGCCACATTAATACCTACATACTTGGTGAGCAAATAAGATCTTATCCCTGCGGCACTGCCTACACCGAAACGTGAAGCCGCTGCTAAGAGCGCGCTCAGCAGTCCACGTCCCACGCTCGACTCCAACTATCATCACAGGTCGAAACATACATTTCGGGTATTTCCTCAGAATACTACTGTTACTGAAAGAATATAATGAAATAAATTTGAGTATTGTATATGATCTCCTATTATGGAGTGTCGCTACGATGGTTGTCAGTCAAATCAGAATTTAGATGTAAACGAATGTTAATAAAGGAAAGTTGTCTATACCCCATTCCATCATTTACGTCGTATCATCTAAAATTAACGTTTCTAATAGCGAAATGAGGTATTTGAGTGAACATTATGGTTCTCAGAGTCACTAATATCACAGTGAATAGTGCAGCTAAGGCTTCACATTTTTTCAGCTGAGGAACATTACTCGTCACTTCAGGACTGGCCGTATTTATGAAGAATTCATCAAGGGTGCGTGAACTTTCTATGATGGAAGCACGACAACAACCCGCGCCGCCGCTTTACGAACCACAGTTGATGACGTGCAGATATCTTTCCAGTAGCGTCACAATTCTTAGTTGTGAGAAGCGCAGCCGGTATTTGTTACATGATCACTATGATCATGATTACTAATCTCTGTCCCTATCTGATACTGTCGATAGGGTCAGACCTGTTTGTAGCTACAAGGTCTAAAACGCTTCCAATGCGTATGGGTTGTCTGATTTGTTGTTCAGAGCAGATTTCGAAAACGTGTTCAAAAGTACTTCACAAGACTGTCTGTCCGTACCACCTGCAGAGAATCCATAGACGTCCCTCTCTATACTCGATAAATTAAAGTCACCTCCAACTTATACAGCATGATCTGGGCATTTCCACGCTACCGAGCGTAGAGTTTCTTTGAGTAGGTTTGACCGCTATGGTTGAATCAGGTGGCTAACATCCGATAATTAACTTGAGTTCACGCAGGTCTGCTATTCGTGTTCAGATATCTTCACACTCAGACTCAGTTCCGACCTCCATTTTTTGTCAACAGCAATGAACACTTCCCTTACTATGGCACCCATTTTTTTTCGATATGTGTTCCATGCCTCGCTAAATATTTCGGAGCTTTCAACTCGGGATTCATCCAACTCGGTAATTTGATCTCGACAAATTTTCTGGCGGGCGGTAATTGCAGGAACTACGTTACGAATACTTGGATAATTTACTATTAAAATTTTGACATTTGAAGCGATCTCCACGAATCGACTGACGAGCTTTCATCAGAGGACCTCAAACGACCGCCCAACCAAAAAAACACGCATGTGCAATACTCGGCTACACGAGTAACTGCCTCCTTTGTGTAGAGTACCCCTTACCTGTCAAGGGGAATACTGTAATTCTTCACTTTATAACACATGACAAAAAATCTGCAGTCAATACAATCACAGAATCGACAGAGCCTCTGGTTGCTCGACTCGGCTCCATATCAAAGGTCCCAGATCGACTCTGGGCACGATGCTGCAAATACTGAGCTCTGCTTGCGTCCCGCAAGCGACACCAGCAGTCTTCACCACTTCCGCCTACCGGCCTGTATGGTTCTCACATGTTTTCTACTATTGTAAGTAATTCACCTTTACTGTACTTGGTCAAAGATGACTGAGCGTACTGTAGGAGTTGTGGATAAGATTCTTAGCTCTGTGTTTAGTTTTATCACTGATTGACTTGCAAGTAAGTCAATTGGGCAGCGCTGGAGAGTTCTTATTTTAGGCACAATAGCGTGCATTAGGTTTTCAAAGAATGAGAGCCACATTGAAAAGCCAAAGAAACTAGTATATCAGCCTAATTTGTGTAGGGCCCCCGCGATCACGCAGAAGTGCTGCTACACGACGTGGCATGGGCTCGACTAATGTCTGAACTACTCCTGGAAGGAACTGCCGCCATGAATCCTGCAGGCCTGTCTATAAATTCGTAAGGGTAGACGGGGTGGAAATCTCTTCTGAAAAGCACGTTGCAAGGAATTCCAGATATGCTCAATAATGTTTGTGTCTGGGGAGTCTGATAGCCAGTGGAAGTGCTTAAACTCAGAAGAGTGTTTCTGGAACCATTCTGTAGCAATTCTGGACTTGTGGGGTGTCGCATTGTCCCACTGGAATTGCTCTAGTCCGTCGGAAGTCACAAATCACGTGAATGGACTCACGTGATCACAGATGATGCTTGTCACCTGTCGTATCTAGACGTATCAGCGGTCCCATATCACTCTTAACTTCACACGTCCCACACCGTTACAAAGCCTCCGCTAACTTGACATACAGGGTCCATGGATTCATGAGTTTGCCTCCATATCCGTATACGTCCATACAATTTGAAACGAGACTCGTCCGACCAGGCAACACGTTGCCAGCCATCGACAGCCCAATGTCGGTGTTTACGGGCCAAGGCGAGGCGTAAAACTTTGTGTCGTGCAGTCATCTAAGGTACACGAGTGGGTCTTCGGCTCCGAAAACCCATATCGACGATGTTTCGTGGAATGGTTCGCACGCTGACACTTGTTGACGGCCCAGCATTGAAATCTGCAGCAATTTGCAGAAGAGTTGCGCTTCTGTCACTTTGAACGATTGTCGTCAGTCGTTGTTCGTGCCGTTCTTACAGGAGCTTTTTCCAGCCTCAGCGATGTCGAACATTTGATGTTTTACTGGATTCCTGATATTCACGGCACACTCGTGAAATGGTCATACGCGAAAATCCCCACTTCATTGCTACCTCGGAGATGCTATGTCGCATCGCTTGTGCGTCGACTATAACACCACGTTCAAACTCACTTAAATCTTGATAACCTGCCATTGTAGCAGCAGTAACCGATTTAACAACTGCGTCAGACATTTGTCTTATGTAGGCGTTGCCGACTGCAGTGCCGTATTCTGCCTGTTTACATATCTCTGTATTTGAATACGCATGCCTATACTAGTTTCTTTGGCGCTTCAGTGTTTATCTGTGAATCTTGGAGACGCTATCTAGGATATGTTCTCAAATTAAACACCTTCAGCCGTCTAGTTTCCAACCTTATTTTATTTGACAACCAGCGTCAGCGTTTTACTACGCGATCTTCAGGCCCCTGACCGTCGTGTAGGAAGATCCTACCTTGGTTGCGATCGAAACGGGGGCCAGCGATGGTGGTATTTGTAGATGTTTGCTATAGCGATCACTTCAACCATCATTTGCCGACTGTCCCCTGTTTTGATCATAACAGAGGTTGAATCTTCCTACACTTCGGTTAGGGGCCTGAAGATAGCGTAGTAAAACGCTGAAACTGGCTGCCAAAGAAAATAAGGTTGGAAACTAGACGGCTGAAAGGTGTTTGACGTACTACATCAAATAGTCGAGTCCCGCAACTATCTCTAAATAGATGGACATACAGAGACCTTCTAGAATACTTTATTAAGGAGAGGAGAATTGACATATAATGCTTTCTTGCTCATGTTATTCATACAGAAGATTTTGGAGAAATTTTGAAGCTCACTTAATAACAGACGATATATAAACGAATTTGACTACTATCTACATATTCCAGATTTATGAGACATAACTGCACAAAGCTGAATGACAAGTTTGTGTGGTGCCTCTAAGAAGAGATGGAAAACATGAAGGAAAGAACATTAATCAAAATATAGAGGTATTTCGTGGTAAAGTGAGCATTTTCATGATTTTCTTCCGTTTTGCATTTTAACACTTATAATTAACTTTCTTCCCATGTCTTAGGTTAGGGTTTTGAAATATATCTAATTTTGTCGCATAAAATGACTGTTTCTTATCGTAGCTTTTGCCTCTTATGAACTCGTCCATTACACAATCATTGGTGCACCAACAAACTTTTGACACAGCTGTCGTACTGGCAATTTGTAATGACATTAGCATGTTGCTTTTTTGTGATAACACGCTTAACTTTAGTCGCTGCATCGCTTTCATGATGAAACTTTGCTGTATGACTTGTCTTAGCCTAAGAATGTGTTCTTCATTTTGTTTACTGGCTTATTTTGCTGTATTGGCTTTCTGACGAAATATTTGTCATATTGATATGCGTATGATAATGAATTTCAAAAAATGGTTCAAATGGCTCTGAGCACTATGGGACTTAACTTCTTAGGTCATCAGTCCCCTAGAACTTAGAACTACTTAAACCTAACTAACCTAAGGACATCACATACATCCATGCCCGAGGCAGGATTCGAACCTGCGACCGTAGCAGTCCTGCGGTTCCGGACTGTAGCGCCTAGAACCGCACGGCCACCGCGGCCGGCGATAACGAATTTGGCTGCATTGCTTTTTTGATGAACTATTTTTGTGTATGTATGTATACAAGGTGCCTATAGCTTTATGAGCCTTCACTTATGATAAGCATCTACTGTTAGAGGGTACAAAGAAGGCGAACGTCGTTACAAAACAAAATTATGAAAAATTGGTATAAGAAGGTAGCAAGTTGAAAATGTAACGGATGTATCTAAAAATGAGAAAGAAATGTGACTGTTATGTGGAAATATAAATGAGTACATGCAGACTGAATAATGATTATATTAGGGGGTATGACGATGTGATAATACGGTCAAATTGGTAGGTAAAGTGACATGAAACGTATTATTATTATGTGAATGTGATGTTTTTGGCAGGTAAATTGAGATAAAGGATATTATGAAAAAAGTCTGAGACTTAAAGACAACATACAGTTTGCATACAGTACAGGAGTTAGAAAACTGACCAGTACACTAGAACAGTACACGATACTAGGATGGAATATCACACAGACTGACTGGGACTTTGACTTTGAAGGGCGCTTAATTCCCTTTCCTTTTCCTTTACATGAATAAGGATACATTTGTTTGTTTGTTTGTCCTTTAATTCTGATCTATATACATTCTTCTTCTTACGGCGTGTGTATATTTTTCATAGTCGCATTTTAATCACCACTATTCCTATGTTTTACATGTTAGTTATTCGTTCTGTGTAATGAAGCATTTTCTTTAACATAACATTTATTATAGTGTGCACAGTACATTTTCTCATACTTTTCATGGCCACTTGTCACCATTAAAAGATAGTGATGTTTTGTTAGTAGCTCCTTTTGTTAACTTTACTTTGTTATTTGACACGGAATATTGTGTAATTCTTTCTGTAGATAGATGTTTTCTAATCACAATGACTATTGTAATCTACAAATATTCACGTTTTGTACGTAAGCCTCATCTTACATTTTCATGCAATGCTCTGGTTCTGTTTCGAATTTTTGCTAGGAATAAGATCATTTCTTAGAGAGACAACACTGCATGTGCAGTTTACATAACCTATTTGTAATTTATATCACAAATTCAATGAACTTGCCAGGGCTTTAAATAATTTGTACACGCACTTAAAAGAAATAGTAGTACTGAATTCATCTATGAGACTTCAACTGGACATAATAGTTGCCAGTGGAAAACTGCCTTCCTAAGTCTGCACATATTTATGCGACTTCAATTGGACGTGTGAGTTGTCAGTGGATCACTACTTCCCTGAGTCTGCTCGTAATTGATTATACATTTAATACCAATCTTCAGAGTGTAGTCAGTGGTGGACATTGAATTGCTTTACTGGCTCCAATAATGGACATTCAGTTACCTTACTGGCTCCATCTAAGCCTGCAACAATCTTCACATTCGTCAGCATTGCTCACCTGTGGTTCAGTATTACAGGGTCAGCGACCTCATCGGTGGCCGAACTTCAAGAATTATGTCAATAATGTGCTAGTTGCATTCCTTTTCTTAGCCACAAGATTAATGAAAGAGACATTAACAATGTCTTTGTTGGTGCTAAGTAATACAACATTTTACCTTCAGTCCTATTCACATACTAGCCTCGAAATTAATGATATGAGACATTAAAGCAAATCTTCAATGGCTTTGGGTGATTATAAATTTACCTACTACCTACAGAACTCAGCAAATAGTTTGTGTGGTTTCTCCCTGTGCAAAGACAATTTTTATATATAAAACACTGATCAGAACATTCTTTTGTACATTTTGTAGCCTAAGTCCTAACACTTGTCATGTTACTTATAATTGTAACTTACTACAACCCACTTCTTTGTAATATTTTTCCAAATTTCGTTCTCGTTGCCTTACTTCAACTAAGACAACCCCTATGAAAAATTTTGCTGGGGACGGCACGGAATAATGTAAGGTTATCATAAGTACGTTTTCTGCTATTGTAAATAATTCACTTTTATTCTAATGGAACAAAGATGAATGAGCGTACTATAGGAGTTGTGAATAAGATCCTTAACTCTGTGTTTAGTTTTGTTGGAAGCTGACTTGCTAGTGAGTCAGGGAATTTTAAAGGTAAGTTTGTAGTTTCTTTGTAACGAGAGAATTTTATAATTCTTAGACTCCTCTCATGTTGTGCAGTCTTTTTGTCAGTAATCACCCATTGGTTTCTCGATAACGATTTTCCTTAAAGTAAAACATACCGCTATGATTCACAGCAAAGTTTTGAATTCGTATCGTGTGTTCATTGCACCTTACGCCACACGAAGCAACAGTTTGTTTTCGACAAAAAAAATTTAGAGAAGATTATTTATATTTAGCTGCTGTGCGTGATGATTTGTATTTGCTTTCGAGAACGTCAGTATTCCAGGTACAAAAAACAGAACACTGAGCAAGCGGTAAGTCACTTTTATTTCAGGGCAGATCTTACCTTACATTCTTGAGCAAAGAGTGTGTGGTCAGGATAGTCTAGTGTCGTGCTAGCAATCGCATAAATTTACAGTGACCATTGTTGGTAAGTTCAAATATTTATTTTCTTCCGACTATAACAGTATATTATTTTTGTGGGTATTATTAATCTGACTTAGCACTTCACAGCTTATAATGAGCTTCGGTACCGAGTTTTAGTCATGTAGTTTTTGATCACACAGTTAGTTTCTTTTGTCATTTAATTAGATTCATTTTCTTTATGTCAATTTTTGCATTTCATGAAGTTTAAAGTTTTACTTCATGAGACTGTTTACATGCGCAACATAGGACAATCAATAGTCAGTATTGCTCAGATATAGAATACGATACCTAAAATAAGTGTTACACGAGGAGAAAGTTTTCGAAATCAATGTATTCAGTTCGCTCTGAAACAGAGAATACTTTTAATAGAGAGCTTACAGACCGTAGGAACTGAGGATGGCCCCTGAACCCAAGCGACAACCGTTACTGCTGTCGACATTGAAACATCCCCTTAGAAAGAAAAGAATGACAGTGCTGGAAAAACTCTTACGTTATTAGATTTTCAAACAGCTGAGAAAAACTCAAGGTACTTAGACATTTCTCTCTATACTTATTCTGATCAACACTAAACTGACACACAATATTTTTAGCGCAACGCAACCTGACTTTCAATAATCCTTACAAGAGAATAGCCATGACTACCAATAGCCTATGCCTTTCATGAATCAGTTACCTCACAAAAATCTTCGTTACTCTAACTACTGCAGTACAGCGAGCGCCAATACTGCCAGCTAAATAAAAGATTCTAACTACTGAAGGCACTAACTACTGATAGGCATAGTTAACAAATGAAAGATTTTGATAGAGAACAAACAATTTATTTACCTTAATATATATATATATATATATATATATATATATATATACCTTATTATTACCTTATTATACCTATATATACATATCAGTTCATGACATCCAGTCTTACAACTTACTCAAAGAGTGGACAAACGGCCAGCTTGTACATTGAGACTCCGCCTCGAATGACGCGACCGCATAACAGTCCACCACTCAGCCTGTACTGAATACGGGTTCCCCGTGTCGGGTTCGCTGGAAGGTGCCTTGACAGAAGAGTCCTTGGGCGAAACATGAGGTATCCAATGTGTCTCATGCGACGCGCCGGTTTCTCCGCTGCCTCTACACCCAGAGACGGCAGCCTGCAGACGGCTGACCACGTCCATTTGTCTTCAGCTCCTCCTGCATCCGCACACAGCACGCACATGCTCTCCATATTACTACACTACCCGCCACAGAATTAAACTATGGAAACAAACAGAAAAAGCTAAATTTGTGACTTGCTGGTCTCCTGGTGCTTCACCGACGACGGTCGACGGCTTTTGCTGTATTCCACTTGCCTGTACAGAATTGGCTGGAGGTAAGAATTTAAACCTAACTGACGGCAAGATGCTGTTGCTTGACTCTGCTAGTTACGGAAACGGTGGAATAGACGCCAGGAGCTCTGCATTTAGTAGCAGAGAAGCTCTTGATTCACATTTATAATTGTAAGGTACAATATCGTGGATATTCTACAGTATTTACTGAGTTAAACGGTTTTGGGGTTACAAGACCATCAAGACACTATAGCTGAATATCGTCGTCAAAGAGAGTATAATGCTGATAAACAACACAGAGAAAGATGTTACACATCAACAATGAGATACAAATACAGACTACACCTTCATTTTCTACACCTTATTCGTTACAATGGAGCTTACTATGGGCTGCTTTAGCATATTTGGCAGTTTAAGTGGGGTTGGAACGCCCTATCACGACAATGTTAAATTTAGTGACTTGGCTTCCCTGTATTTCAGGAACCACTGTGGCCATTGACATGAAATTTTTACAGGACATGAAACTCTATGTTCTGAGTTTACTGAACTTCAATGGTTGTATTTCAGCCACTGCTTTCGGAAATACAATTTTTTAATTACACTGTTAAAATTTTGTGTACTTTTTTGTACGTTATCCTAAATAATTTTAATTATACATAACATTATGTTTTACTTTTAGTTCAGTAGACTCAGGATACGTATGTTACTACTCCCCGAAAATATAAATACTCTACTCGAAAAGGTTTCTGAGATTTAGGGAAAAATGCAGCAGGAAATGTAAATTTTCAGGAACAGCTTCTAAAGCTTCGAAGGACTATAACTCACTTAATGTATGCTTAATTTTTTATTTGTAGTCACTCAGAAGCACCCTGCACCATACTGTATATCATCCTCTTGATCTTTTTCCGAATTTTTTCTTATTTTCTTCTTTCTGGACTCCTTAGTGGCCAACTGTGCTGCATACTCTGCTTTATCAATGCAAACGTTGTCGACCCGTTCAAGTTCTCTGAGCAGTTTGCTCCAGGATTAATTCTCATATGCTGTAGCACTTTCACTCTACCAATGTTGCCATTATTAAAAGCAATAACAGCGTCACTGACCATACACGTTAGTGTCTTCATTCCAACAAAAACATTTTTTGGTAAGCGAGTCCATATAAGATTATTGAACGACTCATTGGGATTTTGAGTCTGACCAAGCAGACACTTCTTCAGTAATTCAGGATTTCCAAGGTCTCTGTAAATGGGTTTTATGATATCCTTGACTGCTGCTGGGATGGAATGTTTATGGCTGTACGAACTGTTTGAGTACTGGGCATTGCGGTAATTGCACCATGAATCGGGTCCAAGAGGGCAAAGGTGGTGTACTGATTCAGTTGAAAGTCTGTGGAAGAAGATACCCGATACTGCCTGCTTTATTTTCAACAAATCCTCAGCATTATTTCTAATGGCCATCCCATAATACTGCTGTAGTTTGTCTGTCAGCCTGCCTCTTATGGTTTCACCATCAGAAAGTTTCTTGCCTCTCAAACTTTGTTTCATCTACCTCAACCTGGTGCCCATCCCTTTCTAGACATGACCTTTATAACACAGCAATCCACAGCCTGCTATATAAAAACTAACGATTCTATTAGATCTTGAAGTAATGCACGTAAAAATTTTAACTTTTTCAACTGTTGTAGATTATACACTCCTGGAAATGGAAAAAAGAACACATTGACACCGGTGTGTCAGACCCACCATACTTGCTCCGGACACTGCGAGAGGGCTGTACAAGCAATGATCACACGCACGGCACAGCGGACACACCAGGAACCGCGGTGTTGGCCGTCGAATGGCGCTAGCTGCGCAGCATTTGTGCACCGCCGCCGTCAGTGTCAGCCAGTTTGCCGTGGCATACGGAGCTCCATCGCAGTCTTTAACACTGGTAGCATGCCGCGACAGCGTGGACGTGAACCGTATGTGCAGTTGACGGACTTTGAGCGAGGGCGTATAGTGGGCATGCGGGAGGCCGGGTGGACGTACCGCCGAATTGCTCAACACGTGGGGCGTGAGGTCTCCACAGTACATCGATGTTGTCGCCAGTGGTCGGCGGAAGGTGCACGTGCCCGTCGACCTGGGACCGGACCGCAGCGACGCACGGATGCACGCCAAGACCGTAGGATCCTACGTAGTGCCGTAGGGGACCGCACCGCCACTTCCCAGCAAATTAGGGACACTGTTGCTCCTGGGGTATCGGCGAGGACCATTCGCAACCGTCTCCATGAAGCTGGGCTACGGTCCCGCACACTGTTAGGCCGTCTTCCGCTCACGCCCCAACATCGTGCAGCCCGCCTCCAGTGGTGTCGCGACAGGCGTGAATGGAGGGACGAATGGAGACGTGTCGTCTTCAGCGATGAGAGTCGCTTCTGCCTTGGTGCCAATGATGGTCGTATGCGTGTTTGGCGCCGTGCAGGTGAGCGCCACAATCAGGACTGCATACGACCGAGGCACACAGGGCCAACACCCGGCATCATGGTGTGGGGAGCGATCTCCTACACTGGCCGTACACCACTGGTGATCGTCGAGGGGACACTGAATAGTGCACGGTACATCCAAACCGTCATCGAACCCATCGTTCTACCATTCCTAGACCGGCAAGGGAACTTGCTGTTCCAACAGGACAATGCACGTCCACATGTATCCCGTGCCACCCAACGTGCTCTAGAAGGTGTAAGTCAACTACCATGGCCAGCAAGATCTCCGGATCTGTCCCCCATTGAGCATGTTTGGGACTGGATGAAGCGTCGTCTCACGCGGTCTGCTCGTCCAGCACGAACGCTGGTCCAACTGAGGCGCCAGGTGGAAATGGCATGGCAAGCCGTTCCACAGGACTACATCCAGCATCTCTACGATCGTCTCCATGGGAGAATAGCAGCCTCCATTGCTGCGAAAGGTGGATATACACTGTACTAGTGCCGACATTGTGCATGCTCTGTTGCCTGTGTCTATGTGCCTGTGGTTCTGTCAGTGTGATCATGTGATGTATCTGACCCCAGGAATGTGTCAATAAAGTTTCCCCTTCCTGGGACAATGAATTCACGGTGTTCTTATTTCAGTTTCCAGGAGTGTATTTTAAAAAATAAAATAAAGTACTTCCCATGTGATGTTATAAGTGATATATATATATATATCATTTTATTCGGAAAATTACAAATTTTATAATGAGATAAAAATCCGAAAACGTGAAAAAATTTTTGTTCCGTTTTAACTCCCCTTAAGAGCATTTTGGGAAAAAATAAAAGCAGTGAGGGAACAATATTTTTATGGGTAACGTATGTGGAGGTAGCCAATGTTTTCAAGACTGTCACAAAGTATTTGAAATTGTAGTTTAATCTGTGTACGTGTGTGACTTTCGAAAGGTGAGACTCTGAACTACTGCAGTTTGCGCTCACTACGACAAAGAATTTGAAGGACAACGACAGTGACGAGGCGCTGAACGTCGTAAAATTTATTTTTCAGCCCGCACGAAGGTCGGTTACGAACGTAGCAGCATTCTATATTTACATGTACAAATTGTGTTGTAGGTGTTAATTTGTGATATACTTTGAGATATTCGAAAAGCTTTTGTATCTTTCTATACTTTCCTGTGTGTTTCTTTGTGGACTGGCTCTTCGTTTTGTGTTGTGTCGATGAGTTAGTCCATTCACCCCCTATGATTTTACGATGATGCACTTGGAGTCATTTCCGGTACAAATTTCTTGTTGCTTATTGTTGCACCAAAGGAATTTTCCAATACTTACCTCGTATACTCGATTTGTGTCTTGTCCGATGTTTGCACCACTGGCTTTACAATTGCGTTATTGTTGTAACGAGGTAATGGTAACTGTGTACATCTTCACCTCTGTGTAGACTAGTGCTCTTGTTTTACATCTTTCATTTCCCAACTCGTGAGAGAAAAGTGGGCTGTTCCTTAGTCCTTTTCAATCAAATGGATAAACAACATTCTTTTTTTCGATTAGGAAGTACAGTACGTGACTATCTCCTAGTTGTCATTTGAATTTATGTACGTTTTATCCGTGTTCGATACTTTTGTTTTACCTTAGGTTTCCTCACGGCTACCTAACGTACCAGATTTTCGTCAGATTTTCTTTTTTAGACGAGCTGTCTCAGTTTTAACACTCCACGGAACAGCCGTGTGGCCCATTCGCTTCAAAAGTCTTCGTGAACTCAGCTGCGGGATCTACTGGTGGATGATACATTATTTTATTTGTTGTGATGTTTTACATTGTGTTAGAATATTTGGACGAGATTTTGATTTGTACTGTTGGCTTTTAAGTGATGTGCTGTTAACGAAACTCGTCGTTTGTGTGATATGTTGAGTGACGAAGATTGAGTGACGAAATCTTGGTAAAGCGCTGTTAACGCTATTTAATTCAGAGTTTTTGAATCGGTAAAGAATCGCCGTGTGATAGTAGATTCGTTCGCCACGTCTTCAGCGTCTCTCCAAATGCACACCAATGTAGATAGCTGGAATTCTCTAGGTATTTAGGAGAATGTAATTGTAGAAGAATAATTAATTTCGAGTCTCACATATGAATCTGTTGAGATGAGCTCTTTTATTTCTTATGATACAATACAATATATCTAAAGAGCAGTTGTAGTTTCAAGACAATATTAACGAGAACAATAGTCAGAAGAACAATATTCAGAAGAATTAATATTCCAGATAACAACAAAAATGATATATAAATCAGAGATGATAACTTTGTTCATGTCTCTCTGAAAGATTACAGCGTCTTTAATTCCTACATACGTCGCAGTGTCAAACAGTCCTTTCACTAATAAAATTGTTCAATGTGACATTATATGGAGTCACCGGAGAATGCAAACATTTCCCAAGTATTTAATGCTGGATCCCGCCCGCATCGGTCAGAGTCTTTGAGACCGAACCAGCAATTTCTCCCCGAAAACGAACACGTATAAGCATTCATTAAAAATGCAAAGCGTCACTCCTCTAAAGGACTGTTGAATTTATGTTTTAGTAAGCAGTAAAGAAGCACTGTTCCATCTGAAGGTGTAACGTGTGCTTTTCGCTCCGTCATTTCGTTTTCGACCAGGCGAAGTACATTCTGTGAGCTGTGAAACATTTGAAGGAAGATATGGCAACACTGCGCACGCTCTTATCAGGCATGGCGAGTGAGCAGAATTGATTCACAGAGCAAATATTGCGGAACTGATAGATGGAACGCTCGCGCCTGGTAAAACCCATCACGTCAACAAGCAATTTTCACAGCTGCATGTTGGCAGGTTGCGTGTTTTGTTACTCCTGGTCAAAGAAAAACTGAACTTCACGCCCACGCTAAGACGAAAGAAAAAGAGTCCCAAGGATAATTACGAATTGTAGTTGCAACTGATGGTGGCCATTGTTAAATGTTTTCGTCGACTTATACTCCTCTTATAGCGTAACCTATTATTTCCCTGCCGCGCCTGTGTGTTCGTCTTGTTCGCTAAATTAGACGCCAGATTTGGTTTCCAATATCCAGGGGACAGGGGCTTTTTTCGGCCTGGAGATGATGGTCATCTTTCCACAATCCTTCTAAACGTGTTCAGGTCGGCGTTGACTAGGCTGGTAGGAAGCAGCATCTTAGGGAAGGTGCTATAAGTGCGAACAGGAAACGGTTAATGGAAATGCCTGAATTATGCTGCTGTGGCTGAATGGCTGAAAGGGCTCAATGTTAAAAACAATTTCACACAGTGCTTTTGGAGTACGCCAATTCGAGGATCGGGTTACAGCCTCAGTGGTGTGTAGAAATCGTATTCCCTCTGGGGCTGGGGTAGTGTTACGTAATGTATTTCTGACGTAGGGACTGGGTGATACTTCGTGATGAACCAAGATATTTCTTGCAGTACAGAAGCTGAGAAAATCCGAAAGTGAATTCCGTGCACACACGTGGATTTCTGGTTGAGTTATTTCCGGTTTTCTAGAGCAGGTTCGCCACTCAGCGAGTTTGCGCACGCTCAGTAGGCAGAGCTTTCAAATTAAGTCGTGATACGAAATAGCTAACTCGACGGCGGTGTTTAGTGACGTACAATTATAGCGAAGAAATTATGTTTCGGTGGAAATTTCAGTGTGTTGTTTTTGTGAGTCTTTTTTCCCCTCAACTTTTAGCTGTATTCCTATTTTGTTCTTGTGAAGATTACGGGCGAAAGTTGTTAGGAGCCAGTTGTAGGTGATTTAGACCTGTTAGTGGTGTACATGTTATAGTACACTAATAGGATCTCTGAGTCATTCTGGGAGTAGTTAGATGGTTACAGGAGCTTTTAGTAAATTATTGGCTTTAGAGTAGTGAAAAGTTCTACCATTTCTCACGGATCAGATCAAGGCTGGCGGCCCTATTAAAACTGATTTTGCAAGCTTATCAGTGCAGCAAATTAATCCGAGTCTGCCAACAACCGTTTCCGGGTAGATCTGGGTATCAGCTGTTCGCGCAGTTGGCCTTGCGCGCCGCTTACAATCAGTGTAGAGGTGCGTAGGTTTTTGCTGGGAACTCGCTTGAGACCATGGAATATCCGAGAGCGGACGAAACAATACTTAGGTAGGTTTCTAAGGAACTCGAGGGTTTAAAAAGGAAACCCACTTCATTGTTACAAATTTTCCTTTCATTTTGGAGTAAGAGGTTCCGACTGCCGCAGAGATAGACGCCGCCAAGTCGTGCACACCACAAGTATGTACATCGATTGTCGTAAAGGCACCCAAAAAAGCCCGAGGTGATCAAGTTTACACACTCCACAGTCGTGCTGTTAAAGGACACGAAACACGCTCATGTCAATAAAACTAAGGTATCAGCGACTATCACGAAGGAACATGACTCACAGCGTTAAAGCGTTTAGTGAAAGGTGCCCTACAACATTTTGGCACTGGGACAGTTTACAGAGAGGCAAGAGATTCCAGATAATCTACCATGAATCTCACGTGACAATGTGTGTGGCGATCATTTGCCATTTGGACACAGAGCGACAGTATTTAACATGATGCAATATAGGGTAAGCAGTGGCTTCCCTTATTGCTTGCACGGGAAGGGCTGTACACGGAGATATATTCTGTGGTAGTGGTGATGTTGGGGCTACAAACCTACCTAGAGCTACAAACACTACTTAGTCCAGGAAGAGAGTCGACCTATCAGTCGTTTCATAGTCCTCTTGTTGCAGTTATTCATCAAGCCAACTTTTTCACTAGAGCAATCTCATTCACGAGACGAAAACCTTCCATATGCACTACGATAAACGCACACATTGTTTTGCAGCATACAATCTCCATAGACCGCAGCGATTGCAGTACCCTAAGAGAAGACAAGTGGAGTGGCGTCTGTGATCCCATTATGACCTCTCCCCCCTCTCCTCAGCCTTTAGAAATCATTAAGCTACTATGTAAGTCTCTGTCTTTAGTATAATCAGATCTGTAATGTATCTTAGAGACGCGCTGCAATACTCTCCAGGCTGAATCACTACACATACGTTAGCACTACACTACCAGTGCTCTTGGGATCACCCATGATGGATAAAATACAGATAATCTTTCACTCTTCGTCTATTACTCTACGCCATAACTGTGGCTACCCCATCACACAGTTGGTACATGCATTGATGATATATGAATATCACTTTTATCGGCTGATGTTCGGATTCAAATGTCAGTGTCTTTTTTTCCCTTATAGAAATTAAGAAATTGGTGAAGTTCTGACGTGATTCCATAATGTCTTAATTATACTTGATTTATTTTTGCGATTTACAGAAAAAAATGTAAACGCACACCCAGCAAGCTGGCGCTAAATACGGCGGTTCAAATCAGTCATTCAAATATACTTTGTTCGTGATTTCCCTAAATTGCTCCAGGCTCATGCCAGGATGGTTCCTTTGAAAGGACATAGCCGAATTTATTTCCCATCCTTGACACATTCCGAGCTTTTGCTCCGTCTCTAATGGCATCGATGTCGACGGGACGTTAAATGTGATCATCCTTCCTTCCTTCATAAGTATGTTCGCTCTCTCTCTCTCTCTCTCTCTCTCTCTCTCTCTCTCCCTTCTGTCTCACTCTCTCTCTCTCTCTCTCTCTCTCTCTCTCTCTCTCTCTCTCCCTTCTGTCTCACTCTCTCTCTCTCTTTCTAAGGCACGCACACACCATATTATTATACTAGGACTATTCGGACAGCAAGATCCGATCAGTCGCGAAATGGGAACCACAGTGAAAATCAAAAACGACTTATGTGCAACAGTTTGCTACACCTTCCAGCTACTACTTAACATAGTCGCCGATCCGACTTAGACATTTATCGCAGCGTTGTACCAACTTTCCAATTCCCTCGTCGTAGAAGGCAGCCGCCTGTGCTTTCTGCCATTTCTCTTCGCTGGTCTGCAGTTCGTTGTCTGTGACAAAATGCCTTCATAGCCAGAGGTCCTTGTGAGGAGAGAGGAACATCAGAAGGATCTGTACGGCGGTAATGAAACACTTCCCATCCAAAATGCTACAGGGATCGTCCTCTACCCCTGCGTTGGGTGGCCGAGGATTGTCATGAGGAAGGAAACAGGTGACAGGTACGTTATATGGCTCGCAGTGGACACCAATACATGGCCGGAGACACTGTTTTTATAGGCATCTTCACGTGCTCACTGTGTGTTCATAAGTGAAAAGAGCGATGTGATGCGATCGCCAGGCGTATTAGGGACACTGCCTAACAAATCTGTGCAAAAGTTCATCGGATTTTCACTATCGTTTTCCACTTTCTCGATCTATCTGACTTTACTGTCCAAATGGCCCCTGCGCATTCAGAAGGTCTTCTACGGAGCAGAAATGCTGGCCCAGCAGATTTGATTTGAGTTTTTATTTGAAGTCAGTATTATTGTCTGTCACATTCTTTAAATCACAAGTAGGTGAACAAAGATTTGCGTAGTTGAAAAACCTCACTACTTTCTGAGGCACGCTGAATCTGAGTGAAGCATAATATCATTTTTCCTTCTAATATTATATTTATTAATGTTACTGTCGATTACTGACAAACTACAGAAGGGAATATATCTACTGTGAGACGAAGGCCAGCATGTCCGGCTGTTTATAGAATTAGACACTGAATATCATCATTATTATTCACTTCTGTACAACACGTTCTTCTCTAATGATGAACTACCCTGGAATATAATGCCACAAGATATCAGTGAATGATAATAGAAAACTAAGTCAACTTTTTGACGCTTTCATCTTCTAAACCTGACGTTATCCACAAAGCAAATGTCACACAGCTTAAACATTCAAGAAAATCTGTAACATGTGACACGCAGTTTCAGTTATTATTAATTTAGACATCTAATAATTTAGAAGGTTAGCTTGTGAATACACTATGTTTAGAAGGAGAAGACCTTTACACAAGGAAACGGTGAGAGGAAGAGAGACTGAAAACCAGATGGGCTATGCACAGGCAGCCCCTCACCCCCCCCCCCTCTCCCCTCACCCCCCCCCCCCCCAAAAATGCGATTCAAGCTTTTTCTCATTATTATTTCGCTTCTTTATTATATCCGAAACATGTGTTCTACTTCATGACCTATAAATATGGTTTTTCGGCTTCCTTTTAGCAGCTCCTGAAATACCTACTCTGTTCCTTTTCCAATCGAGAGCAATAGAAATTATTCACTAAACGTCTGATAACAAGAAAAAACTCTGTCGACATAGGGTTAGATTATGTCTAATACTTCAAACGTAATCTGTCCGACGTACTAGGTATCCGATATGTTTCCTTTTCCTCCGAAAAGTCGAGGAACACGAAAGAGGACGCGGAAGTTCGGCGTCGGATGCTGCGGTTTGCTCACAGTGAAAGTTACAGCTCGTAGTCCCGAACTGATGGCAGTTGCAGTCTTTGTTCCCAGCTAAAAATTGTGGCAGAAAGATACGCTATGTCGTCTTTAGGACTGCGGCGATTTTGGGCGTCACAAACTCTGTCTCAATTGAAAGAAATTAAAATCATTTTACAATATATTGTTTTTATTTAGCTCATAATTGAATGTTCCGTCGATTCTTAATAGAAAATTTTATACACTACGAATGAAATAACACGCAACACTGGTGTAACATTCTAAAATACTTATTATTTTATAAATTGGTTTCCAGCTGTTACAACATCGTCAGGTACATATTTGTCTCTCTACCTGATGATGGCGTAACAGCCGAAAATCGGTTTGTAAAGTAATAAATATTGTAGAACATTACACTAGTGTCGTGTATTCATTCATTCATAACGTTTTTATTTATTTTTTATACTCATTTTTTTACTGAAAATGGATTTAATTTTAAAATTTAAACATAATTTCTTTGAATGTATGTGGTTAGCACACTTGATTTATGAGGTTAATTCCTTAATTTATTCTGACAATATCAGGGCCATCTGCGCCTATTAAATTTAACTAGGTGTTCTATATATTTTACATTATGTTCGTAAGGATGTACACGTTATAAAAATTCACTAACAGAAAAAATATCGCAACGCCAAGGAGTAGTTGGGCGACTTAAACGAAAGTTAGTAGGCGTGATTGTACATTTTAAAGATGATGTCTCTTCAGATTTCGCGTCATTTGGTTAACAGTGGCGCTGGTAGCGTCACTACGAGGATGAAAATCTGGTTTGCTTTAAATACACACTGTAACGGTCGTGTGCGTTAGTTACCTCTGTGGCTGTACGTGGTGATTTAGTCAAGAAAGCCTTCAAGGCGACAAAGACGTCATCGTCAACATCTCATTGAGTTGGAACGATATCGTGTAAAAGGGTTAAGAGAAACCAGATGTTCCTTCTGCGATGTTGCAGAAAGATGTGGTAGGAAAGTAGCGCTGGTCACGGGAATGTACGGTCGCAAGAAGACCGGGCTCCGAACGACCACGTGACACTATCGCGTTCGGTTTTTGTCTCTGGCACATCGCACTGCATGTTCAGCAGCAATTTGAGCAGCAGTTGGCACCACAGTGACACGACGAACTGCCACAAATAGGTTACTCCTGCTCCGAGCCGGACGCCTAGTAGCGTGCTTTCCACTGACACCAAACCACCGACATTTGCAACTTCAGCGATATCAAGCCAGAGCTCATTGGAGGGCAGAATAGGGGTGTGTTGTCTTTTCTGCGAAAGCTGGTTCTGCCTCGCTACCAGTGATGACGTGTGTTGCTTAGAAAGCGGCAAGCTGTCTCCGTGCTACACACACGGGGCCTACACGTAGACTTGTGGTCTGGGGTGGGATTTTGTATGACAGCAGGAACACTCTCTTGGTTATCTCACACTCCCTGACCGCAAAATTGTACGTTAATCTGGTGATTCGACCTGTTGTACTGCTATTCACGAATAGCATTCAAGGTTTTTTTTCCAACAGCATAACGCTCGCCCACGTGCCGCTGTTGTAACCCAACATGTTCCACAGAGTGTCAACATGTTGCCTTGGCCTACTCGATCAGCAAGCAAATCTGTCTCCAATTGACCGCATATGGGACATCATCGGAGGAGAAATCCAGCGTTATCCACAAACAGCATTAAGCATCCATATATTGATTGACCAAGTGCAATAGGCGTGGAACTCCATCCCACAAACTGACATCCGGCGCCTGTACAACACAATGCATTTACGTTTGCAATCTTGCATTCAACATTCTGGTGGTTATACCTGTTATTAAAGTACTACTATTTCACGTTTCCAATGGCTCATTTCCCGCTTGCATTAACCTTTGATCGTGCAAAGGTAGTCAGTTAAATATTTTACCTAGACAAAGGTATTGCCGAAATTTCATTACACAACGCTAATCATTTTTTAGTGTTGCGATTGTTTCCATCAGTGTACTTACATTTAACATGTGATACAACACTTAGAGAAACACTTATCATATATACAGTGGAAAACATTAGTAGATACAGTAGCAGAAAAGCACAGTTTACATTAGCTCACAAAAATTAGAGTGACAAAAAAATAATCAAAATGAGCTAAATTTAATCTGACGGCATTGAGAACAATGGATACAGGAAATATGTAGGGGTGGTGTGTGTGTGTGTGTGTGTGTGTGTGTGTGTGTGTGTGTGTGTGTGTGTGTGTGTGAAGGGGAATTGGAACGTGATAAAACACTACTAGTGAAGAGACAGGAATAGAAAGTGGTACACTGTTTGAGAAAGGAAAGGAGAAGAAGATAACTTCTGTTTCACACAGACAAACTGGCCATTCTTTTTTATTTGTAAGGACTAATTGCGATACTGAAAAAGGTGTAACGAGTTATTATGGGAAGGCATGTGCGAGTGGTTTTCTAGTGGAGGCGGGTGGAGTTGCCGAGTGTAGTGGGCAGCCAGTCTTTGCTAATACTCGTTATTAACACTCATACATGAACACCACTGCGCATCTACAGCAGGCAGATGGCGGGCGGTGACGAGGCAGGTGGCAACCAAGACTGGACAGGCGAGCCTAGTAGGACTACCCGGACAGTGAACACAGGACTGCAGGCTGGAGAGCGGCGGCAGGCGGCGGCCGTCGCTGGACTGGCTGGAACTCGCAGCTCGGTCTGGACCACGCAGCCAGTGACAGTCGTTGGCGGCCAGGGCTCAAAGAGTCAGACGGCGGTCGCTGCCTCACGGTTCGAGGACGGCAAATGTAGCGAAGCATGGCGACGACTGACGCGGGCTGTACATCATAGAAGGGCCTGGCTGGGGCACTGACGACGGGCTGGACCTGGAGGTTTAAATACTGCGCCCCAGCGCTGAGTCTGTAGAAGAGCTGTCGCCTGAATAGTTCTGAAGCGGAGGGCGGTAACCACGGTCCGGCTGTTGTGATGCGGCAGTTAGTCCAACTGCCGAAGCTTCCTGAAGACTGTTCCACTCCCTCGTAATTGATACGTAGAGGCGGTGGTTACGGAATTGTCGGCGTCTGCTGAATTTCAGTATCAGCAGGAGGGTTGTCCGTTGAGCTGACTATGGCTGCGACCTGGTTTGGGTTCTGGGTTGCTACAGCATCATGTCGCGACAAAAGGAAGTGCTTCAGCTTTCTCTTAAATGCATCAGGGCATTGTACGGTGTGCAGAGTGTAGCGTACCTTGTTCCTGAGACGGACAGGAGCACCAGAGAAGAACTTAGCGAATGTTTTTGTCTTATGGGCGAGCGGTTCTAGGCGCTACAGTCTAGAACCGCGCGGCCGCTACGTCGCAGGTTCGAATCCTGCCACGGGCATGGATGTGTGTGATGTCCTTAGGTTAGTTAGGTTTAAGTAGTTCTAAGTTCTAGGGGACTAATGATCTCAGAAGTTAAGTCCCATAGTGCTCAGAGCCATTTGTTTTTGTCTTATGAATGCGCGCAATTAGGATACAAGATAAGTGAGACCTCATGTTGATGTTACGATGAGATGACAGGTACTTCATCTCTAATGTCATATACTGGGGTGGCATGCACACTGAGGAACTGGTAGTTTCGTTGATGGATAGTTCTAGCCGTCTAGAATTATCGTTACTCGAGTCACGTCGGATTACATCGCAATGGAGGAGGTTCGGCGTAATGAGTGATTGCACATGTGTGTGTTTACATCATGTGGAAATATGTTCCGAAACTTCTTCTAGAGAACATCGCGGCAGTGCAAGTCTTCCTGCACGTCACAGTTCAAATGTTTCAAATGGCTCTGAGCACTATGGGACTTACCATCTGACGTCATCAGTCCCCTAGAACTTAGAACTACTTAAAACTAACTAACATAAGGACATAACACACATCCATTCCCGAGGCAGGATTCGAACCTACGACCGTAGCGGTCGCGCGGTTCCAGGCTGAAGCGCCTAGAACCGCTTGGCCACACGGGCCGGCCCACGTCACAGTATTGGGAGAGAATGTTGTATCTTGGTGCAGCTTTCACACTTTTGCATCTAGTCACGCCTGTAATAGGAGTTCATATATTTTCTGATGCCATTTTTAAATGATAGTATTCACTTTTTATGTGCTGCATTCTTTTTCTGAAATTACAGAAATTACTCCGAAAACTTAATGTTTTTTCAATTATGAAAATACGACCCAAGAAAAAACTGGTCATATACCTAGGAATACTCGACCGAATAGTAGCGGCTCTGGTCAAAGAAAACCATCATAACGGCCGGGAGAGCGGTGTGCTGACCACCCGCCCCTCCTATCCGCATCCTCAGCTGAGGATGACACGGCGGTCAGATGGTACCGGTAGGCCAGTTGTGGCCTGAAGACGGAGTGCTTCTTTTATATACCTAGGAATAAATAGTCTATTTATATTTAAAAGCCCTGCAATCGAGAAAATCTTGTCAGCACTGTATTTAACCGTCTGGCTGTTACACTGTTACTCTACTACACACCAACAATCAGTAAGTGAAGTCAAATTAAGAAGTAGTACTTTCAAAAGCCAGTTACAGATTAACTGCGTTCTGAAATAGATGCTATTGGAAGCCGGCCAAAGTGACCGAGCGGTTCTAGGCGCTACAGCCTGGAACCGCGCGACCGCTACGGTTGCTCATCCATAGTTATACCCAATTCCTGAGGGAGACACAAATAGGCTAGAAACTGTTGTGATTAATGAAATGGAAGGAAAAAAGAATCCTGCTATTAACAACAGCACTAATGAACACTGTAAACCATTTTGCCATATTTACGATGGTAACAGAGCAAAATACTACAAACGATGCAATGAGTTGGTAATTCTTTTCAGAAGTGAAAATCAACGAACTGACAGAGACAATTGTTTACGTTTGTTTGCTCCAATATCTAGCCCTATGAAGAGAATACGTAGAGTGCGTGTAAAGACAGTGAGGAAATAATAATTAGGATGACAACTGATGGTCTGGGGAGACTGAAACGCAATAATGGTGAAGAAAACTGAAGAATTTTTGTAGAATATGGGCAACCTAAAAGAAACGAGAGGGGGGGAAAGCTTCTGGAAATCTGAGATACGTTTCAGCTGTTAGTAGTTAACACTTCACAAATCCCAAACAAAACCAGAAGATAAACTTGGAAAAGAGCAAGAAACACGCGAGTATATCAACTGGGCTACAAGAAGAATGAATAAAGAGACAATATATCCAGTTGTAAATTTGGACACTCTTTAAAACTAGAAATGGTAAACAGAAGCACACACTACAAAGCATAAATGAGAAGTTAGTCTATGAAATTGCACACCACATAAAAAGAATTTTATGCGGCAGAGACGTTTGGGATAAATGCTGAAGACAGGACAGAAGAAAAAGTATATAATGTACTAGTGAAATGATAATAAGGCTGAAAGGCATGTACAGTAAATACCTTGTGGCGTCTCCGTTATCTCGTCTTCTTCTTCTTCTTCTTCTTCTTCTTCGTGTTCATCGTGGTGCGAGTAGCTGGGTCTAGTGAAGCAGGGGATACAACCCGTCGGCTTTGACCAATGACGTCATACATTACTCATATTACTCATAGATAGTAATGTCTTCACTTCGAGCCATAGATAATTTAACACTTCTGTGTTCCGGATAAGCGTTATCATTGTACATTAAAATAATTGAATGTGATTTTAAAAGAGATCTCTACATATTGCTGAAAATATTCTTCATGTGCATTTATTAAATTAATTGGTTGTTTCTTATTGATTCGGTACTTAATTTCATTCTTAGTGATACTGAGTCCTCGATATTTCCGTGTGATAAGTTCACTTTCCCATTAGCTTCTTTCACTGTATTTCACTATTTTGACATATTTCACTGTTTTATTCCACCAATATGTGTAATTTCGTGTTGTGAAGTACGTAATAGAAATTTCTCGGCTGTCGATCTTCTTTCGTTTCCCAGCACTAGTATCAGTACGACATTTTCGAATGTGTACTTGCTATTTTACAGGCGAAACCCCTGACACAACTACAACTTGTATCACGTCCTTCACTTCGCCTTTACACTGATGACACAACTAAAATTTGTATCCCGTCCTTCACTTCGTCTTTACACTGACACTATATATGTCAATTGGCGAGCAAAAAAATGGTTCAAATGGCTCTGAGCACTATGGTACTTAACATCTATGGTCATCAGTCCCCTAGAACTTAGAGCTACTTAAACCTAACTAACCTAAGGACAGCACACAACACCCAGTCATCACGAGGCAGAGAAAATCCCTGACCCCGCCGGGAATCGAACCCGGGAACCCGGGCGCCGGAAGCGAGAACGCTACCGCACGACCACGATTGGCGAGCAAGATACAAATGTTGCGTATAGCTATATAGCTCAAATAACGAATGGGATACTATTAGCGTCCAAGGCAACAAGAAAACTGTACCCCATAGTGAAATACGGGATACAAATTGTACATTTGTCGTCTTCTTGTCTCCGTGTAGTTCAATTGAGGTACAGGTAGTAAATGTAACTTACGTCTATTTCCACCTTTTCGTTGCCAGTGTACATATATAGAGGTCAACGGAAGTCTGGTATACGTATATTACATACGTAGATTCTTCTGTCATCAGTAGTACTGATACGTACGTAAGAAAAGACTGTTAGTAATGGCGGAGACGAAATACACAACACATCTACAATTTGTATCCCGTGTTCCACTTAGGGTTTCTGAAGCGGAGGATACATCGTTCAGGTGAAGAACAGGACAGTAATGCTAGTGAAAACGAAGAAATCGACTTATGACAAACTCCTATTCCGTACTGTACTTAAGCAACACACTCCGAATGAGCTTTCAATTTGTATCCGGTGTTTCATTTACGGTTTAGTGAAGCAGGGGATACATAGTTCAAGTGAACAACAGGACAGCAATGCTAGTTGAAACCCCGGTAAGTGATTGATAATCGAATATGTTGAGTGAAACAACACTTAGTTTTATGTAATGTTCTGACAGGAAATATTCACGTTAACATCCTGTATGTTGGCCTAAAATGTTCATTCTTATCTATTATGTGAATATAGCTTTCATTGCGTCTGTTTTTCTTTTGCCTAAGTTGTTCGACAGAATAATCCAGTTCAGAGATCGTAGCCTGATTTGAATGCAATAGATATTACTCAGACGGTTGGCTGTAGCGCTGCAGCGTAGCATGCGATGACGCGTTAATTCTTTATATAAAAACAAAATCTCAATTTGATTAAAATCACAGCCTATCTTAGAGGAAAAAAGTTTCCTTTCCTATTATTTTGAAATCCATCCACATTACTTCATTATTTGATGGGTTTTGTCTCTTTCATATACACAAATTAAAGACACTAGGTACACACTATGTAAATGAAATGCTTAAACTTCTTTTTTCAATATATTTCTGGAAAAAAAAATCATGCACCAACGCTCACATGACCCAACATGGAGAGTTCGAACGACAGACGGAGAATGAAACTTACTTTTTTTTTCTTTTATTAACAAGTGCTTCCGCCTTTGGCGGCTGGATTTACTTCATTTACAATTTTAATATATTTTTCCTTTATTTCGCTTTATTAGCAGATTTGGGCTGTTGCCACCATTTAAGCCAAATATGGTGATTGCTTCAGGATTTTCTTTATTCTGTTTCATTCGTTAGTATGACTCTGGGAACTTTTCTGTACCATTCTCGAGGACCGACTGTTCCAAAATATTCAAGATGTCTGGCTGTGTTTCTTAATCGGTCTATTTTTTTCTAATACTTTTCGAGTTTCTTTCTGGATTTGTTGTGTGGCTGTTGGCATGTTGAGTTCAGCATGTAAGTAGTTTATTCTAGTCCCCGGAGGGCTTTGAGCACTATTCTGATACCTCGGTTTTGAACTCTTTGCAGCATTTGTTCGTTTGCATTGTAAGTTGTCCCCCAAGATGAGCAACCGTATAGTAGATCTGGATACTGTTGTTTCATACAGCATTAATTTTATTCAGGTTTCCATTTCAGTGCTGGCCAAAAGTGGGAGTAGTGTATGTATTAGTTTTTATCATTTTCTCTTCTTTAAATACGACAAATGTTTTAAAGATCAGTATACTGTCTAACATCAAGATATTTGACCTGGTTTCTCAAGTTTATTTCTGTTTCGTTTATAAGTATTCTGTCGCGTAGTTCTGGACACTTCCTGGTAAACATTACTGCTTGTATACTTGAAAGGAGAGACAGCATTGGTCGTATATTTTTGGTTATTATCGCAAAATCGATTTTCTGTCACTTAGTGACCATCTTCAGTGCTGTAATATATAACTTAAATTAGTAAGCACTGGTGTCAGCTTATTGACACCAGTGATTACTAATTTAAGTTATATATTACAGCACTGAAGATGGTCACTAAGTGACAGAAAATCGATTTTGCGATAATAAACAAAAATATACGACCAATGCTGTCTCTCCTTTCAGGTATACCCATTATCTGGTCGTAGTGCACAGGACACTATGGAGCCGCCAATCAATTACTGCTTGTGTTTTTTCCATGTTTAATTTAACATGGTTTTCGCGTGCCCATTTTTCCACAGTGTTTAGCTGTCTTTGCATCCTTGTTATCGCAGCGGTCGTTCTACTGCTACATGCAAGTTAGGCGGTGTCGCCTGCAAATTAATGCATTAGGTAAAAGAGGTATGTTATGAACAGTGTCGGCGACAATAACCCTTGAGGGATTCCTTGTTCTAATAATTTTATGCTTGATTTTTGTTTATCAATTTTTACAAAGAATTTCGTGTGTGTGAAAAAGTCATCTAAGATTTTTATGTTGGAGTCTGGGATGCAATTTAGAATTTGTAGTGTTACGATAAGGCGATCTTTCCAGATTTCATCATAACCGTTTTCTACAACCAGGTAAGCTGCCGCCGTGTAATACCCCTTGTTCATGTTATATGGTATGTTTTCAGACATACGTAGTAGTAGCGTCTCTGCCGGTATTACGGTATGAAATGCAAACTATTCTGGTCGAATGATTTCATTTTCAAGTAGTGGTTGTTTTAGCCTATGTAGGATTACTCGCTCGAAAACGTTGGATAAAGTTGGAAGAAGCTAATAGGCCGATGGTTCTGGGGAAATTTTAAACCTTTGCCCTGCTATGGTACTGGTACAATTCTAGATGTTGTACGCTCGGTGTATTTCTGATGTTTTCCGCTCTTTGTCTTGTTCTATTGTCTTCGGCGTCTGAATATCGTTGTTTGGTATATCGATAGGGTATTCTGCGCTTCGTAAGTCTCCGCAGTATTTCCGCTTTCGATAACAGATCAAAGACTATGCCGGCCGGTCCCCGGATAGCAGTCTTTGGAAGTTTTTATTCACGAAAACATCTTTCAGTGTCCCGGTCCTCTTTGCTTTGTAGGAGGAACTGGTCCATTCTGTCTTCCCACTTTTCGACTCTCCACTCGATCGCGCGACGGTGTAGTTACAGAGATAATTGTCGTAATTCTCTGTGATCGGCAGGGTTTCGAAATATGTGCCATCTTTGTCGCACTCTATTCCTTAATTTCGTCAGGTCTTGAAGGAGAAGGAGAGGGGGAAAAATTTCCATGGTGTTGGTTTCCGTTTGTCCATGTTATCATGACTCGTCTGCACCCTATTTGAATTTTATTTGTGAGTGTGATTATGGATTCGTCTATCTCTTGTCTATTGTGTAATGCAAATTATTTTTAGGTACGGTTTAAATTGTTCCCAATTTGTGTTTTTCGGTGCTCAAATTGTGGTTCAATTGCTTTCGTCAATACATCATTAACCGGATTGTGGTCTGATGTTAAATCATTGACTGTGTTAGTTTTGGGTCTATGTGTAGGTTCCTTATCATAATTATGACAAGGACATATGGTCTATGGGTGTGTGCTGTCGGGAAGTGAGACGGTTCTTCTGTACCAAGGGTAATAAATAGGAGTTGTTCTTTCATTTCATGTAATCTTGTTCCCCTGGGGCTGCTGCCAGTCCCGGCGTAATGTTTAACAATTAGGCACCCCCCCCCCCCCCCCCAATAGAGTTTTGTCATACGCATCAAAAATGCGTAATAAGTCCTCTTCGATTAATTGTTGACTGGGGATAGGATATGGGATATGCAGCAACAAATGTTATTCTTCCATGTGCTGTTTCAATTCAAAAAATGGTTCAAATGGCTCTAAGCACTATGGGACTTAACATCTGAGGTTAACCTAACTAACCTAAGGACGTCTCATACATCGTTCCCCAAGGCAGGATTCGGAACTGCGACCGTAACAGCATCGCGGTTCCGCGCCTAGAACCGCTCGGTCACATCGCTGTTTCAATTCCTACTGCTGTTGCTTCTAAGTTCGTTAATTGCGGTAGGGGTTCTCTGTGACGTGTTAGCGTGTTTCATAAGAACACAGCAGTTTCTCCTCCTCGTCTTTTTGCCCTATCTGTCCCATAAGCTGTCATGTTCTTTTTCTAAATCTTTGCGTTAGCCTCAGATGGGTGTCTGTTACAAGAAGTATTTCGATCTTGTGTCCTTTTATAAAATCTTCAAGTTCCGTTATTTGATTGGTAATTCAGTTTGTAAAAATGTTCAAATGTGTGTGAAATCTTATGGGACTTAACTGCTAAGGTCATCAGTCCCTAAGCTTACACACTACTTAACCTAAATTATCCTAAGGACAAACATACACACCCATGCCCGAGGGAGGACTCGAACCTTCGCCGGGATTTCAGTTTGCATTCCATATACAAAACATAAGGTCTTGACGCCTGATATGCCTATTGGCCATTTCGAGGCGAGAAAAATTTTAATATTCTCTGTAGTATAGCCATAATTTTTGATGTTATGTCTGGCGGATTAATAATTTTATTAAATTTCCGTGATAAGCTCCAGTATGTTCAGATGTTGGTTGTTTGCCATGAAGTTGTAGACCTCAGTCAGGGTGTTTAGAGTTTTTGCAAAGTCAAATGTCGGAGTTGATTGTTGGCTCTGGATTTGGGTTTATAGGTGCCTTCGTGTCCTTACATTTTGGTGCCGGGGCCATATCTTTTGTTGCGGAAGTACTGTATTTCTTCTTGGCAGTCCGGCAAAGTCACGTGGGTTTTGTATGTTCACAGATCTTGATGCTGTCGTTGCTTGGGTTGTTGTGCTTCTGATAGTTTGCGCTCGTGCACCGTGAATTCTGAGAGCATTTTGGAAAGCACCTCAAACTCTGAAGAAGGCAGGGTGCTGTCCTTTGCAGTTTGCACTTGTTGGATTTTGGTCTCTAGACATCTGACATCTATCGGAAATGTGGTGTCGTGTACATTTAACTGAGCGTGCTGGTGAGGAACAATAATTATCGGGATGAAAAATTTGGCATCGTTTACATTGAGGAGGATCCTCTTTGTTCCGGTATGTTTCTATTGTTATTCTCGTATCCATAAAGTGTTTTACATCGTAGGTGGTTGCGTTGCCTGATCCTAGAGAAAGCGATACACAGTATACCGGTCGCGGTATTAACTTGTTCGACTTGTTCGTGTTTATGTCACGTGATTTAAACCGGACACTGAGCCATTTTAAAATCAGAGTATGTTGAGTCCTTCTTCGTAATTTTTCTCGGAGATTTCAGCTGGTAAATATCTGAACACAAGGCTCTGTCAGCTGGAGACTGGTGCGTATAAAACGGAATTTTATTTGTTCGAAAAGGTGAAGGGCTGTTCTTTGATCTGCCATTGTTTTTAAAAATATTTTAGATGATCGGCTTTAAAAATGGCTTTTATTGGAACATTTATGTGTTCTTTAATTCCTGTGTTAATGGTACGCAGTCGTTATTGGTTGAACTCTTGTTATTAGTTCTTTTTGTTTTCGGTTTGCTTTCATTTCCTCTTTGTGTGTGTCATTTGTGTCTTGGATTTTCTTCTCGCCTATTTCCATTTGCTCTAGTGCCACTAGTAGTGGTTCAGATTTATGTTCGAGTTGTATAGCTACTTGTTTTTTCATTATGTCGTGTTGGACCTGTGAGCTTTTCCGTTTTGTTCCAGTTCTTTCCGGAGTACCTACTTGTAAGTCAGCGTCCTCGTTTTGGGATACACCCTATTTTACACATGCCGCCCCTTCGTGTACGGTGACATCTTCTGAGCCATAGTCCATGTAATTTTTCTCTTCCCCCGAGTTATTAATTTCTTCCTCTTCATATTCTGACGATATGGACAGTTCACGTCATGCTGCTAGTTCAAGTGCTACTTTATCTCTTTCTATTCTTTCTTCATTTGTGATAGTGCGTGGTGATGGATCATGGGTTTGCGTTGTGGGCGCTGTTGGTTTGTTGCACTGACTTCTTGTCCTTTTCTCGGTTTCTGATCTGTTGTGTGCCTCAGGCCTTGGCCTATGCCCTAGAGGGACGCGGGCTTACCGGCCGCGCCCGGGACGCTGGTCCGTAGCGTGCACTGATCTAACCATCTACGCAAGGCTAACCCGGACACGTTTTAGCCTGAGCTAATTCGGCTGTTCTTTGCCACGACAATTTACTTTTTCGGGAACAAAACTCTGGAACTGAGGGGGGCATGACGATTAACGCTGTCGTGTGCGCTGAAAAAATTGGGCGACGCAGCATTCAGTTAGTAGTTGATGTTTTGTCAAGTAACTTTTGACGATTGTCGATTGTTGTGCTTCGCAACCGTAAACGCTCCACTTACTTTGCTCTCTCAATCGAGAATCGATGATGAGGTGAGAATAAAACAAAAGATTCCAGGCTATTTATAATATTAGAAAAACAAAAATAGCACGCATTGTAGTATCTGTAGCTTATACTCTCTACGTTATTTCAATTAATCTCTATTAACTATTACTTAATCAACTTATTTAAAATCATTAAATCGTCATACTTCAATGGACTGAATATATTTACAGTGCATATTGCATAACGCTGCTCCCACATGACTTTCAAGCAAGGAAATTTCAATCATCAGTTTTCTCCTCCAATTGCGCAAACATTCTGTTGGCACCCACCTACATGGGAAGAAATGATCATCACGATAAAATAAGAGAAATCAGTGCTCGTGCAGAAAATTTTAAGTGTTCGTTTTTCCCGCGCGCCTTTCGAGAGTGGAACGGTAGAGAACTTGCTGGTGGCTCATTGAATCCTCTGCAGGCAATTTATTGTGAATAGCAGAGTAATCACATAGATGTAGATGTAGGAATATCTGTGATCGATGACGAGATGGTGTGGCTGATGAAATTAGCCGTTTTCATTTGTACAGAAAATACGCTCGACGACAAGCGAATATATGACGCAGGATCTCGCTCTTTACTACGCCCCCTAACCAAAACACAGGAGTACCCATAAGGCAAATGTCAATGTAATTTCTTTCACATGCGCATCATTGGCAGGTATATAAATGGTAGTTACAAATCACTGTGACAGGTAGGACAGCCACCATAGTTTATTAGTGCCATTCGTGTTTAGTGTTATTGCCAGGCATGGTAGCGCACCCAAGGGGTGTGGGCAGCTTCGATATGTTGAGCAATCACATGCTGCGTACATGTATGAAATAGCATATAAGTTCCTTAGAGAGTTTGAAAGGCGTTTCGTTGTGGATGTCCATTCGGCCGGCTGTTCGAAGTGTGAAATATCCAGATTACGGAGTATTCGGACGAGACAGTGGTCCTACGTTGTTGGACTACATGGGAACGGGAGGTCAGGCACGCTCGTGGTGAAGATAACAGTTGATCACGTCTTACCACCACAAGAGAGGATCGGCATATTGTGCACCAAGCACGTCGTAATCCTTTCACATACGCACCTGCCACCTGAGAACAAGTGATGGACACTGTAACATTCTGTCCCGTACTGCACCAGTGGTTAGAGACTAGCAGCGGTCGGACTAAGGAATTGCCATACAACGCATGGGCTGCCGTTAACACCACAAAACAAACAGCTGCGGTCGGAGTGGTGCCATGACGTGGAAGCTTGGACTGCTGATGAATAGCATAGCATTGTATTTAACGATGAATCGGGGTTTTGCACTATCCCGGATGACCAAGGTCACCGAGTAGGGCAGGGAAGTGGCGAGAGGTCCAATTCTTCCAATGTTTTGAAGAGGCACAGAGGTATTATTGCTGGTGTCACGGAGCGGGGAGCAATGGGGTATTACTTTCAGGTCACAGACCTGGACTTCTGACGGGCACAACGGTACGTCTCCGACATTCTCCACATTCTGTGTCCTGTCCTCATGTGTTACTTCTCATGTGAGAATATCGTTATGCCACGTTTCAACAGGACAACGCTCATCCGCAAGTGACATGTATCACTACGAATAACCTGTGTGATGCTGAAATACTTTTACGGACAGCAAGAACCCTGTACCTGTCCCCGATAGAACATCTGTGGGACTAGCTCAGACGTAATTTCTGAACCAAGTGAAAGGTCCAGTTATGAAGCTGTGTGACAGCTTGCTTCGGTAATGGGTAGAAGACTTTATTAAAATGGTTCAAATGGCTCTAAACACTATGGGACTTAACATCTGAGGTTATCAGTCCCCTAGACTTACAACTACTTAAACCTAACTAACCTAAGGACAGCACACATATCCATGCCCGAGGCAGGATTCGAACCTGCGACCGTAGCAGCAGCGCGGTTCCAGACTGAAGCGTCTAGAGCCGCTCGATCACAACGGCCGGCACAAGGCTTTATTACATCCTTCCCTACCGAATCAGTACTTGCATACAGGACAGAGCAGAGATAAAGTAGTGCTGACAAGTGGGCTCATACTGCCAAGTTCTTTGTAAATGACTCGATTTTCTAGTCAGTGAAATAACATCACACACCCTCCCAATTCTGTAAATATGACAACAGCCCCCGATCGCAAGTATTTCATTGTTCAATTACAGGTTTAAATCACTATGATTATCTTCAGAATGATCTAAAAAGCGGAAATGCGCATATTGATGATAAAATGTACATAACAGTAGCCTATCACCCATTACAAGCAGTATCGTAACATACGTAGTCTGGAAGGTTAGCAAGCATACCTGTCTTCACAATTAACAGAGTAAACAAATAAAAACATATAGCCGTAAATGGTGTCGTCACATAGATTAAAATCATGATAAAATAATAAAAACTCGTGACTGGTAATGACAGGTCGTCGCTGGCGTACTGTGCTTACAACTACGGTGCAAACAGCTGGGTGGGTGTGGCCGCTAGCTGTCGCTGGCAAAGGCAACGGCGTGTTACAAAGGCAGAAATACGATCTTGCACATTCTGCGTAAAACTATATAGGATACATTAAAATTCACTTTAAGAAAGAGCTAGGATTTTCACATGAATCCAACGAGAAATCTTAGTTTAAATTATAAAAGGGAGCTGCAAATAAGATCCGTGAAAAATGCAATATAATAAAAGTTGCAAGTCAAAGGATAGAAAAGCCATAGACACAGTGGGAACATCAAGAACGGATCTACATATACGTGAGTAGAAACGCTTGTGGAATGGGGCCAAGATATAATGTAAATGGAGGTAATTAGAAACACAATCAATAAAAGCTCAAAGCTTGAACCAAGGTATCATAACAATATGTTATTTAAAGTCATAAAAGAAAGTTCCTGGCTGTTTTCTGTGTCGTGTACAGGGCACAATAAAACGAACCTAAAGGAGCGTATCAAAACATTAGGAAAAGGCTGTAGACACAGCGAGCTCACCGAATCCAAGACGAGGGAACGCGGGCAGCGCAGCGCTGCGGAAGAAACACAACTCCACCGGAATATGAGACCTAGCCATATAAAGAAAAATAGGCGTTGGGTGTGGATTCGTTGTGTTCATTAAGAAGTTTAGAAGGGAAGGATTGCTGTTTCCATAAATCTCTATTTCTTCCAAAAGATTCAATAGGGACCTTAGGCGCAATGTGCTCAACCTGCATATTGTAATCTACATGTTAGTTACTGTACGCTTCGCCCGCATCTCGTGGTCGTGCGGTAGCGTTCTCGCTTCCCACGCCCGGGTTCGCGGGTTCGATTCCCGGCGGGGTCAGGGATTTTCTCTGCCTCGTGATGGCTGGGTGTTGTGTGCTGTCCTTAGGTTAGTTAGGTTTAAGTAGTTCTAAGTTCTAGGGGACTGCTGACCATAGATGTTAAGTCCCATAGTGCTCAGAGCCATTTGAACCATTTTACTGTACGCTTGTGTTTTGTCAAAGAACTAACACTCTAAAAATACAGCTTAGACATAATGTAGGTGACAAACGCAACAAATTTTTGAATTGGGGTGTCTGGAGAATACAATATAGTAATTGTGAGAAGTTTTATCTTGGGCGGATGAGCAGATTCAAGGAACACACACATCCTCGAAACAGAATTGCATTTGGACGACATTTGACTGCACACAACCATAACCGCAACTAACATAAGAGTAGACTACAACACTGCACCAATGGGACGTCCATTGAATCTTTTGGAAGAAATAGAGATTTATGGGAAAAGGAAACGTTATCCTAATCTTCTTAACGAACGCAATGAATTTGCACCCAACGTCTATTTTTCATTACATGACAGGCTGTTTTAGGTCTTGTGTTCTGGTCGAGCACTCACTCTCTCTCTCTCTCTCTCTCTCTCTCTCTCTCTCTCTCCCTCTCTGGGCCCTGTGCTATACACGTTTCCGTGTCTTACATTCGGTGAACCTGTTGTGCTCGCAGCTTTTAATCGTGTTTTGACATGCTGCTTTCAGCTCGCTTAATTGTGCACTGTATACGTCACAGAAAACCACAAGCGACTACTTTTATAATTTTAAATGACATATCATTATGATACCTTTGTTTAAGCTTTACAGCTTTTATTAATTGTATTTCTGATTCCCTCCATTTGCATTATGACTTTGATCCGCACCGCTCTCGGTTTCTTAGATCCGTTTTTGGTATTCCTACTGCCCCTATGAGTTCTTTATTCTTTACCATGATGCTGTCAATTAACTTTATTACACAGCGTACTTCACGGACACCTTTTATAATTTAAGACAATATTTCTCTTTGGATCTGTGCTAAAACTCTACCTCTTTGTTAAAACGCTTTTAACATATCCGATTTAGATTGATGCAGAATGTCTAAGACCATATTTCTGAGTTTGCAGCACTCCGTTTCGAACTGCCTTCGGTCAGCGGCACCTAGCGGCCACGCCTTCTCAGTGGTTTGCATCGTGGTTGAATGCACAGTACGCCAGCGAAGACCCGACATTACAGGTCATAAGTTTTTCGCTATTTTATCATGATTGTACTCTATATGATGATCCCAATTGCTGCTAAATATATTTTATTTGCTTACGAAGTTAACTGCGTGAAGACAGGTAAGTTTGCTCATTTCTCAGACCACGTATATTACGATACTGCTTGTAATAGTTGGCTATCAAGCATTACGCACATTTTTTTAAAGAAATATGCACATTTTCTCTATTTAGATCAATCTGAGGATAATCATAATGACTGAAAACGGTAATTGAATAAACAAATATTTGCGAACAGAGACTGTTGTGGTATTTATAAAATTTCATAACACTGGATCGCTGTCACCTTCTTGGTGACTATTTCACCAATTATCCCTCTCAGTCTTTAAGTTCCATTTCGTTTCATCCTCACTTCTGGGTGCTCCACTTTTTTTTGTCAGGCAATGCATTCAAAATAACTATACACGACGCTCATGGCATCAAAAAAATGGTTCAAATGGCTCTGAGCACTATGGGACTTAACTTCTGAGGTCATCAATCCCCTAGAACTCAGAACTAGTGAAACCTAACTAACCTAAGGACATCACACACATCCATGCCCGAGGCAGGACTCGAACCTGCGACCGTGGTGGTCTCGCGGTTCCAGACTGCAGCGCCTAGAACCGCTTCATGCCATCATTTGTAGTGCATAATATAAAGAAACAGCTAGACATGATGGCAGTCCTTCTCCTATGTCTCACACAATATTCTAAACCATCTATTTTTATTTCGTGTTTTGTTTCACATCCTTAACGATCTTATCCACCTGTTGCTTTATTCTCGATCCACTGCCATAGAAAAAGAAAATAGAGTCGATATGGAAAGCATAGGGGCAGTATTATATCAGAGTTTAACAGAATTTTCGAAGACTTGCGATCAAATAAGGCACAAACGATAGATAACATTCCTTCGGTATTTCTAAAATCATTAGAGGAAATGGCCACCAAACCTCCAAAAAATTTGGTGAGTAGGTATTGTAACATACCACCAGACTTTCAGAAAAATATCATCCACGCAATCCTAAATATAGCAGAAATATAGGGCAGATAAGAGCGAGAACTACCACATAGTCAGCTTAACAGCTCGTGCATCCAGATTGATCACAAGAACAGTATGCAGAAGATCAGAAAAGGAAAATGTCAATCTGTTAGATGGCGATCAGTTTTGCTTTAGGAAAGGTATAAACACCAGGGAGACAGTTCCTTGGTAACGGAAGCAAGATTTCTGAAAAAAAAAAACAAGACACTTTCATAGAATTTGTCGATCTATAAAAAAGCGTTAGACGATGTAAAACTCTGCAAGGTTTTCAAAATTCTGAGGAAAATAGAAGCAAGCTACATGGAAAGACGTGTGATATGCGATATATACAAGAACTAGAGGGAACAATAAGAAGATCAAGAATGAAGCACTCGCATTAAAAAAGGTGTAAGGCAGGTATGCAGTCTTGCGTCTACTGTTCAGTCACGGAAATAAAAAAAAAAAAAGATCACGAGTGGATTAAAATTTAGGGTGAAAGGGTATCAGTGATAAGATTTGCTAATGACATTGCTGTCTGCGGTGAAAGTAAAGAAAAATTATAGGACTTGTTGAATGGAATAAATAGGCTAACGACTACAGAATATCGATTGAGAGTAACCCGGAAAAAGAAGACAGTAACGAGAAGCGGCAGAAACGAGAATAGCGAGTAAATATATATTAAAACTAGTGGCCCTGAAGTAGCGAAGTTAAGGAAGTCTGCCACCTGGGAAGCAAAATAATCTACTATGACAGACGGAAAAAGAGGACGTAAAGAGCAAAATAGCAGAGGCAAAGAGGGCATTCCTGGGTAAAAGAAATCCACCAGTATCCAACAAAGGTCTTAATTTGAGAAAAAAATTCTGATTATATACGTCTGAAGTACATTGCTTTATGTATACTGTAATTATTCAGTATAGATAATGATACAACGGTGCGACTGACTTCGGAAAGTTAGACGCGTGTTACAAAACGCATTACGTTCCTGAGTCAATTTTGGAATCCGCGTACTTTATTAAAGGTGAGTAAAGTTCCTTGTATTTTCTTGCTGAGCTCTTGCGCAGTGATTTTAGTTTTGCGCACGAGGAAAATTCTTTCGGCATCTTTTTATTGCGACGATGTTATATCTCTTCTTTTTTGACCGTGTCGCATACAATTTGAAATAATAGTTTTCTCCTCAGCACTGTTTATCGAGAACGGAAATTCAAAATTCTCAGGAAAATAGAAGCAAGCTACACCCACTAGGTGAAATCACTCAGGATTTTTTGCAGCTGTATTCGTGCTATAAATACAGCTGCGATATATGAGGCACTCGGTCGTAAAACATTGTATCTAACAATTTTTGCCAATTGGGGATTTTGGCAACGTCGGACTCCTTACAGCTGATTTCATAGGTTGGTGAAGGAATCTGTGGGAGATGTGTACGTTGTAAGAAATTATGTTGGTAGTATGTTATGGTAAGTGACAGCTGACTGCAGGTAAAACATTGTAAGTAACAAACATGGCGGCCCGACACAGTCTGTTCGGTAGTGATGAACTTGAATCGAAAGTTTCAAGCGCTAACAATAATTCTGACTACAGTTCTTCCTGTAATGACGAAGATGAAAGCCTAGAGTATTATCCTGTTTATGAGTGCAAACAAATCGGATGCAAATTATTCCTTAAAAAGGTAAGAACAGATATCTTTATTTCTTAATCTGTTTGAAGTAAAAGATGGTATGTACTGCACTTACCAAGTTTTACTGCCTGTTCCGTATTGAAACTTTCCAAAAACGGAAATTCTGAACGTTCCTTTCATCAATTATGAACTGAGTACGTGGTAACCAAACTTCGTAAAACATAAACACAATGCATTATATAGAAATAACCGAAATAGGTTTCATTTTGACTCGCAAATTATAAATATGTGCGAAGGTGACCACGGTATCTACTAGAGTTACCATGTTTTACACCCACTAGGTGAAATCACTCAGGATTTTTTTCTATTATCATAGTGTAACTCAGCTCTTCAGAAGAAATGTCTACCTGAAACGTAAACACAACACTTTTACCTTACGTCCTGTAGTGTAGCGACTTAAGCGCTTGACTACCAAGCCAAAGGTCACGAGATTGAATCCTGGTCGGATCACGAAGCGTTTTCAGTTAATCTTCGGACCGATCGTTTTCAATAAGATACGAATTACGCCAGATACAGCCGCGGTTCGGCTTCCGCGATGAACTGTAGATCCTTCTCTTGCAGGTTGGGGATACGGGAACCTCCTAAGTGGCTTCAAGTTCATAGACTAGCAACAGAATCTGGAGGCACATGAGATTTATCCCTTGCACTTTTTTTAAAAAAGAAGAAGGGTAATGAGCTTTTCGATACAAGTATTCCTTGTTTTGTTTCAGAAATCGACCGCGTTCAATATCAACCAGGATTGTGAATCGGAACCGTGTACCAGTAGGTCTACAACCAACAGTTATGATGAAAACAATGCGGATGTAAGGTCACCTACTACTTCTGGAAAATCTAATCCGCCTAGTAGAGTCCGTTATGCACGATCGTCGGTACCTCTTGAACAAAAGGAAACTGTAGATGATCAGGAAAAATCAAACAAAAAAGGTAGAAAAAGGAAACGTGGGATAAACCAATAGGAAAAAAATAAAAAATTAAGAAATTTAGGTAAAAGCTATTTGTCTTATCGAGGAAAATGAAATCCACAAGCACCTCGAGAAGCAGGCACAGATTGCCTTTGTAAGAAAAAATGTTTTTCAAGGATTGATGCTGACGAACGATACTCGGTATTTGAAGAGTTAAATAGAATGGGAAACTATAACATCCAAAACGCTTATCTATTTGGTCTAATAGATGTTAAAAAAAACCTGCCAGAAGTACGAGAAGGAGTGGAAGTCCCTCTCGAAGAAAGTTTACCATTATTTACAATATCTTGGTTGAAGGGCAAAAAGTAGAAGTATGTAAAACTGCTTTCCTCAACATCTATGGACTGCAAAAAAGTAGGGGGAGAGTCGAAATTTAGGTTTAAGAAAAAACCAATGGCGCTCATACTCCACCATAAGATAAAAGAGGTGCACTTGGGCACCACAAGAAAAAGTATTCAGAAGACGATATAAAAAATGTGCATACTTTTATATCAAAACTTCCCAAATACGAAAGTCATTACACCAGGCGCAAAAATCCTTATAAGATGTCTATGTCTATGGAATACACAGTTAAACGTTGGCTTGAAGAATATACTCAGTTCTGTTCAGAAAGTAGTAGCAGTCCTGTATCTTCAGAAGAATATTTACGGAAGAATTTAATATAGGATTCAAGGTTCCTAAGACAGACACATGTAAGGACTGCGACTCAATGAGAATTGAACTGCAACAAACCGAAAACGATAAAAATGGCGCTAAAGTCCAAGAAATTGGACACAAAATCGAGAGACATCACCTACATGCTGCTGCCGGCCAAACATTTTTGCAAGTTGCCCCAGAGGACGAAGAAGCCCTTGATCTAACATTTGGTGTCCAACAGGCGTTGTCCATTCCAAAATCATCCACTGGACCTGCATTTTACAAAAGAAAATTGTTTTGCTACAACCTCAGCATTCATGATTGCTCCAATAACGTAGGGTACTTTTATTACTGGGACGAGGCTACTGCTAGGAGAGGAAGTGATGAAATTGCAAGTTGCATATTGAAACACTTCACCGTGAATGACATACAGTGCAAGAAGCTGATAGTAATATCAGATAACTGCTGTGGTCAAAATAAAAACTGGACAATAGTCGCTCTCTTGCTTAAATTATTGGCAAGTGGCCGTGTAAAACGTGTCGAACATGTTTTTCCAGTAGTTGGACATACTATGTTGCCATCAGATAGAGATTTCGGCCGAGCAGAGCAGTATGTGGGGGATCACATTCAGTATGTGTACTGCTCGGAGGAATGGAGACAGATCTTGCGTCCAACGCTCACCTCCCTTGAATGTGTACAGAATGCAGCAGGGAGATTTCTTACAAGTTTCTTCACTGAAGGCATTGTTTAGAGCACCCAAGAATGCAATTGCTGCGTCTGTCAAACTTCTGTTGGTCCGCGAAGAACCAGATTCTCTGACTGTTTATAAATCATATTTCGGATCTGGTGAAGAAATATCATTGAAGCCGAAAGGTAGTCCTCTTACAGAAGATTTTCTGGGAAATTTAATGCACCTTTTCCACTGCTATATAATACACCAATACCAGTCAATAAGGAAAAATTGCGCGATGTCCTCAGCCTGTTCAAGTATATTCCAAAGGCATATCACGGATATTACACGAGTTTAGTTCCTGAGCATTAAATGTAAAATTATTGTACCTAAAAACTACTAATAAAACATTTGGTAATGCAACTTTTGGCTACTTTATTTTATTTCCAATGTGATTATCATGTTACACCACTGCACTGTAAACATCCTGGTAAGGTTCTATCTATGTGGTAACTGCCACGTACCAGAAGCAACATTTAACGTCAGTTGTTGTGAAACATGGTATCTGGCAGATAACAAGGTAGCAATGTCTCACACGTAAATGAAAAATATGGTATCTACGGGCATCTTTCCTCTGATTTTAGTTCTTATATTCGCAAACAAAATGTTATGAGGAGCAGCTAAGGCGAATTTTACTTTTCAGTACACATAGAATATCTGCGCAACATAATTATGTGAATTTTGTTAGAGCAAGCTATTTGACATTTTCCTCAAAACTTAACAGCCGATTTCCCGTAAGTTTTCATTTCGTTGGTTACCATGTTTTACGACCGGACGTCTCATATTACAATGACATCTTTGTCTTTCCCTGATACAATAACTTCTGTTTATCATTCAGAAATGACCTTTAGTGTCGCAACTTTACTATTGCTCACGCAAAGAGCTCAAATACTGTAATACAGAATTCGTAAGACTTCATCTAATAACACGTCTTTAATGTGTAAGTGACTACAATGTAATATAAAGTAATGTATTGTCTCAATAACTATTCTTAGACACGGAACATCTACGTTCAAGGCACAGCAAATTTTATATTCTATAAAAGTAAAAGTAGAAACATTCTTACTTGGTTTTGTTTCTCATTCGGAATCTTTTAGCATTTGTTAGTGCGAGTTCCATAATTTTAGACATGGGCCTACAGTTGGTGCTGTATATTTAAATGTATAGTAGTGAATCATGGACTAAGGAGAACCTGGAAAGGGCGAGAACAGAAGCGTCTACAAAGAGGTTGAAAATAAGATGGGCTGATAAGGTATGAGGAGGTTCTCGTCAGAATCGGCGAAGAAAGGAACATGTGGAAAACATTAACAAGAAGAAGGGACAGGCTGCCAGGACTTAGGTTAAGACGTCAGAGAACAATTTCCATGGTACTAGAGGGAATTACAACAAAGATTATAATATATTCAACAAATAATTGAGGAGAGTGCAAGTGCTACTCAGAAGACTGATGACTCAAAAAAAATTCATTTCTCCTGTTATCTGTTCACACAGCGAGTTGTGCATGGACTATTGACATTGCTTTCTCTTCGTTTGTAATTCCTGAGCTAATGCAGCTATTCAACAGACTCGACAACATAAAGAACAGTCCGTGACAGGAAAGCCACATAAATACATATATGTATATGACTGAATTCGTGTTAGTGATTTTTTTTCTTTTATTGCAGGTCTGAGAAAAGAATATTCATATAGATATTTCCTTTGTTATGTGACTCAAGAACACAGAGCCAATGTAATCTCTAAATCTGACAAGTCAATCCGTGATTCATAAAACTTTCCTAACACGCCATGTGCAAACATGCAAAGCGTGATGGATTTTCGGAACTGGCGTCACACAGCAGTCGTTCCGATACGTTATCTTAACTCTCACAGAGGTTGACTTACTCACACTTTTCACAGAACGAAATTCGCCGTTGTTACGCGGAAATCCATACCTTAAGACGAACACACCACCTCTCAAATATCCGCCGTTGACCGCTGACGAAAAAAACCAAACCATTTATTTCGGATACGGCAGCCATTTTGCCGTTGATTTGTCTAGCTTTCCGAAGTAACTTACAGCATGTATGTTCAGAACTTCCTCGTTCTCTAACTGATCCATTCCCAAATAGTTAGCCATAAATAAAATAAATAAGAAGACGGTAAAACCAATGTCCGGTACAGTATCACGGCATCATTGTTCCGCTTCTTGAACCCTAAAATAAGCTAGGATATTATATGCGCTTATAATATACTCTTAACTCAAATGTAATGAGATATTTTTAAAAGACTGAACTCTTCCATGCCAAGCAGCATGGATTTCAAAAAGATCGACAATTCGAAACCCAGATCGTATGGATGTCAAACGATTTTATGACTAGATTGAGGGTTTCTTTTATCTTGGACGGAGAGTCATCGACAGGAACCGCGCAGGGTAGACGTGCGGTCAAGGTGCCTTGCCACGGTTCGCGCCCCCCCCCCCCCCGCCCCCCCCGTCGGAAGTTCGAGTCCTCCCTCGGGTATGTGTGTGTGGTTGTCCGTAGCGGAAGTTAGTTCGTTAGATTAAGTAGTGTGTAAGCCTAGGGACCGATGACCTCAGCAGTTTGGTTCCATAGGACCTTACCACAAATTTCCAAATTATCTATAGCTGAGTACAATAAGAAGAAAGCTGCACAAAAGTTCAGTCGAATCTTGATGAATTTCAAAGTGGCGCAAAGAATAGTGGTTTGCTTTAAATGTTCTGAAATGGACTTCACGAATCAAAAACACATAATTCATATGAATGCAACAATAGTGAATAGGGAAGCTCCAATCAGTCAACTCATACAAATACCTAGGCGTAACGATTTTTAAGCATATGACATGGTATGATCACGTAGTATCAGTCGCAGATAAAGCAATGCCAAATGACAGAACTGGCAGAATAGCTAGAATAGCACGGAAATGCAATCAACCTATCAAGGAAACTGCGCACAAAATAATCTTGCCAGCCTTCCTAAAATAATGCTCAAGTGTGTGGGACCCAGGCCAAATGGGAGTGACAAGGGATACTGAATGAACAGAAAGGAGGACAGCACGAATGGTCAGAAGTTAGTTTGACCGATGGGAGAGTGTAAGATAAATGCTGAAAAACTGAACTGGCAAACGTTTGAACCCCCTTAAAACATACTTAGAAAATTTCAAGAACCAATTATAAGTGAAGAATCTGGGGACACACTACTATTCCCTACGTGTTGTTTCCGTAGAGAATCAGAAGACATGAGTAGACGTAGATGTAGGCGATTATATTCGACTCGCAGGTTCGAGTCCCTCAGTGGGTTGTGTAATGACACGAGGAGCGACACCTTTGTGACTGCTACCCCGAAGAGGCGTCGTGTTGTCACCTGTGTGTCGCTTTTTTTTTTTTTAAGTGGAGCGGTGTATTTAAATGTTATTGCCTGAAACAAACGTTGGAAGTGATAGTACAGCCATACCATATGCACGTGTTACGCGGGAATAACGACTCTGCGTTAGCCTGAATTTCTCGCCTGAATTTCTCCTACACCTCCCGTAGACTTGTCCCGCGTCCGGCCATCCTGATTTAGGTTTTCCGTGATTTCCCTAAATCGCTCCAGGTAAATGCCGGGATGGTTCCTTTCAAAGGGCACGGCCGACTTCCTTCCCCATCCTTCCCTAATCCGATGGGACCGATGACCTCGCTTTCTGGTCTCCTTCCCCACAACAACCAACCAACCCGTAGACTTGAAGTACACTTTTTTATTGCCTGCCCAGTTCTTTCCTTCCAACCCTTAGCAATGGCCACGTGTGTATCCGCTCTGCCAAGATTGCCCTCTAAAGGTTCTACCCTAAGACAACTAACACATTCCAGATAATAACGAGGTTATGCTTTTTTATCCTAACAGTTAGCATGTTGTGAAATATGGGTTAAGAACGAGGAAAACCTGTGATTAATACTATGTCAGCTGTCTTTGTCTAAATAATTTCAAACTTCAGTAAATCGGCCAAAAACGGAGCTACCATCTTGGTCTCCTTTTAGGGATCAATCGTAAATGTTTGTATCGCTACCAGTTCAGCTTTAGTAGGAACGGAACTCCCAAAATGCGCACGCTGAAAGCAAACCCACGACTTTCTACTTTGCGAATTCCACATTCGCCCATAAGCAGTATCAAATCTCTAAGACTAATTACCCAACAGAAGTCAACAAAGCGTCGTTCTCATGAAGAACGAATGTCTTACAGCATTTAGGCTCCACGAGTTTATTTCAAAAATTGAAAAAGAGCGAAGTAGAGAATATTATCTTAAAAAATTGCACTGTTTAAAAATATGGCAGAAACCGAGTTACAAACTCAGAGACGTGTGCACAGTATAAAAATTACAAAAGTAGAAGACAATCCCGGACTCAGTACTGCATCGGATATAGTCAAAGTAAGAGCGCTAGGACAAGTCGCACAGCATTGGAGAAGCATGGAAGTGGATTTCGTTGCTGACGAGATGTAGTGTTCAAATGAGGTGGACCTAGACACTTTTGACTCGCTTGGCATATTCAGTAAGGCAATGGCTGCCCTTAATGGGAATTTGCTAGGATCGAAAACTGCATTAAAAATAATGTAAGTTACAAATGAATTAAACATTTCAAAATTTAAGTTACATTTCATATCAATGTGATTAAAAAAGTTGATCTTTTGACGAAAATAACTGCGACACTGTCGAAAGCGCCTAAATTGTTTTAAGCTCCCATCATACTCCTAAATTAACTTTTGTTTGGAGTTTGAAACGTGTGAAACAATCGTTAACAATACAGTTAAAAAACATTATAAATGTTTCTAAAATTCAGTACATGTACAAACAACCAGTACATGTACAAACAACTAGTCACAAACACTTTTCAAGAGCTTTATTTTTATGCTCTTACCGGATCCGGACTGTTGTGTCCGTCTTTGGATGACTACCTTTTCCTATTACAATAAAACTTTTTAAAAGTTTTGGTGGCTGGTTACGTTTTTCACAAGCAAAAAATGTTTATAATGTTCAATACTAAAATTTAAAAGACAGAGAAGGTCACGATTCTGCCTTTAAAACTATACATGGAAAAAATTTTTACAACTTTTTAAAAAGATCGTTTGATGATATTTTTAAAACCTCACCGACAGCTTGTTTGTACAGTGGTTAACGATTTACAGAGATGAGACTATTGGCAGTGCTATATGATTGTGTTGATAATACTGTAAATGAATCAACCATGTTTTCGATGGAGATGAAAGAATCAGTTCTACCGTGAGCCTCTGAAGGAACTATAAATGACACTGAATGTCATTGTGATTGGAAAATGGGAGAGAGAAAATGGCAGGAAATGGCAGAACGTTTTGTGATAAACTTAAGAGGGTTCGTTGGTGATTACGGCGGGTATGAAGGACATACGTCTGTTTGGGGAGTGGGAGTTTGAAGAATTTTCAGCGAGAGGGAATAAGGCTAGGAGCGTGGAAAGAGATATACTGGTGAACTGGTGTAGTAGGGAACGCAGATAGCTCTCTAGAGAGAAGGTGATTTGACAACTGGATGAATTGGCGTAGAATGCAAGTTGAGGAAAGCATACCGTTGCAGAAGGCGAAGCGGAGTTCATGTGTCGCGAGGAATGTATCGTATTTGCAAAATTTGGGACAGGCGGAGATTCAGACAACTCTGGCATAAGTTAGCATGAGACAGCTAAGAGATTTTTAGGTAAATATGTTGGTAGAAGGTTGTAGCCTACAATACGATCAGTTAGTAATTTTATTACTTTTATTCGGTCGAGTTTGGTGTTCGATGATGGTAAGGTATGGATTCCAGGTTAGTTTTCTATCAAAGGTTAGTCCTAAGTAGTTTTTTGTGTACGTAAGAGGAATGGGTTGTTGTTGCAGGAGTGATGGATATCGGTACGACCTATCGTCGAGTGATATGGCAAAAAATAGTGTCTTGGACTTTCTGTGTGTTTACTTGGAGTAAATACCACTCGAAAAGGAGATGAAGACGAAGTTGGAGGAATGTGTACTATGGTCACGGCACGACGTGTCCACTGCCCGTGGGCGAGAGACACGGTAAGAGGTAAGTATCGAGTGCGCATGCATAACGCGAGTAGGCAAGTCCTGTGTCACAGTTAGTGCTGTGCGTGGGCAATGGTAATTTAGGATGCAGTGTCGGTGCTAGCTGATATACTTACAAGCTGCTGCGACTTCCAGTGGCACTCTTATAGTAGGGGAGTTGGAGAGTGTGATGAGTATTTAGATAAGTGTCGCCGTGATAATATTGGAGGAAATAGGTAAGCGATGGGTCTTTGTAAATGTCTTCGTTGTATGTGATACAAAGAAGAGTAGATAGGACACATCCTTGGAGTACGATAGCAGTGGGATGAAAGATGCGACACTGCTGGAACCGGTGTGTGCATTTTATGACACAGCGGTATGGCTTGCTATAGGTGGTAAATCGTCACCAGGACAGCGTGATTTGCATGTTCAAATGCAGTAAATCAACAATGAGTTCAAGGATTTGTCACCTAACCTACAGTAAGCCAGATCGCCACTGTATAACAGACATACACAGAGCCTGGCAGTGAATCATCTCCTGGCGATAAACATGGCGAAGATCATGGAAAGCATGAGTTCCTACTCAAACGTAAAGCGGTTTGAACGCTTCGAGAATTTTATAGACAAGATCTTGTTGCAAAAATCTTTGAAGCCGTATCACTCCTGATACAATGACATCAATAAAAATGTCTATATGGCCTACTGATCAGGAACGCTCACGAATGATGTGTTGGTCCAAAGTTCGATCAAGCTGTCAGACGAAGAACTGTTACTTATATCCCCCTACAGACATTAAATTAAAAAGAGAAAGAAGTCGATACAGCTCAACAACGCTATTTTTCTTCATTGCCCGTCTTACCAATAATGGTTTCTTCGTGATCAGAATCATGATGACGTACGTAGCCTTAACGAGAAATCTCCCCATTGCCCCTCTCCACCTCTTCCAACCGACTCACTCACATTGACCTAAGACCAAGAATCTCCGTACGTGATTTATTTACTAATAGATTTGTCACTGTGTAGCGTGTACGATAAAGAACCCGACAATGAAGGCGACTTTAATTACAATGAATTAGACGTCCTATCTGATACCAGTTCCCTATCAGCAGATAAAAGAATTCTTACCTGCCGATCTGTCCCCTGACCGTGACATCATCGTATGACGTGTCTCCTCCAGAATGAGTGACATAGTTACAGTGGGAAGGCCACGAACCAGTGACAGGTTTTTAAAAACATTTTTAAATACGAAGTAGCTTTGTTACAGCATGAGGTGACATCTATCCACAGTTCTGAATTACTGGTCTTTTCCGTTCTCCAGATTTAAATCCCTTCGAGTACGTGTGGAATGTGTTAAAGAGACGTATTGCAGCACTATCACGTGTACCAACGACAATTGTCAGTTGAGGAATAGAACGTTCAACCATAAGAATTCCTTACCAACCTTGTCGCCAGCATAGGACCACGTTGTAGAGACCATGCCCCGCATTTGTAATGTCCAGGGGACCATCATAAATCTCAATGACTTCAATGTAATAACTGTCTTTGAATGAAAGTGTAACTTCTGTTCATCTCACTGCGTATTTCTTCAGTTACGTTCTGTACTATACTGTAGCAGTTCTTTATATACACAGTCGAAGTTTCACCGAGCTATGTTCAAAATGGCTCTGAGCACTATGGGACTTAACATCTGAGGTCATCAGTCCCCTAGAACTTAGAACTACTTAAACCTAACTATCCTAAGGACATCACACACATCCATGCCCGAGGCAGGATTCGAACCTGCGACAGTAGCGGTCACGCGGTTCCAGACTTAAGCGCCTAGAACCGCTCGGCCACACCGGCCGGTCCGAGCTATGCAACTTGGCAGTGACGCATCATATGAAAGTTACTTTCGTCCTTAAATTTTGCACTCTAGTGTCTTGTTTGGTAAAAAACGTTCTACAACCACGATCGCACAAATATTCATTTATTTTCGACAACTTCGACAGGTCTTGCTGTCATCTTCCAGTCTTCAAAAATTTGTGTTACAAATCGTGTTCATTTTGAGTTGAAACTTCAAGTCTCATATCAATGGATAAAATGTAGGACATTATGCAAACATTTACATTTTATCCAATAATATGACAACTTGGCATGAGGTTCCAACTCACAATGAACACGTTTTGCAACAATAAAATGGTTCAAATGGTTCTAAGCACTATGGGACTTAACATCTGAGGTCATCAGTCCCCTAGACTTACAACTACTTAAACCTAACTAACCTAAGGACATCACACACATCCATGCCCGGGGCAGGATTCGAACCTGCGACCGTAGTAGGAGCGCGGTTCCAGACTGTAGCGCCTAGAGCCGTTGGGCCACAGCAGCCGGCTTGTAACAATAATTTTTTTTGACGAGAAGATGACAGCAAAGCCTGTAGAAACCAGATATCGAAAATAAATTAGTATTTATGCGATTTGGCCCCTATTTCTCAGCGCGAGAAATTTCAATCAAGAGTATTATTTGCCAAATAACTAAATAACCTTTCTTTGTGACTGAACGAGACAACCGCTGAGACCACTCCACGTGTGGGTGACACATCGCGAAAAGCATCATGTTTACAACCGCGATCCCGGTTGTGGAACAAAATAGCGCGCAGCCGGCGGAACTTCCTCGCCGCCGCTCGTCGCAGATTAGATAAACCATCGCGGTGTGCCGCATGTCATGCCGCGCGCCACTCGCTCCTCATACGTGGACGCGATTGCTTGCGCTCCACACCTATTCACCGGCGACTCTTAAGCACCATGGATGAACGCTACGTCACCAGCATCAACTTGAGTGTGCGGTCGGGGCAGACGGCGAATTTCCGCCAGGTCAGGACCGAAGTGCGGGAATGGAGCCTGCAGAACGGACACAGTCTGCGAGAGGAACAGCGGCCGCTGCTTTCGTACGGAGGGTCCCCTAGGACAGCACGCAGTGTGCTCACCGTGCAGCCCGCGCCTCCGGCTAAGGAGAGCCGCCTCTCGCGCCTGCAGTACCAGCACTCTCTTCACCTGCCGCAGGACCGCATCTACAAGGTACGTGTACGGGTGGCCGCCACTACCGCTTGCAAACGCAATTTCTGGCGGTCACGACTCAGGGCATTGTTTCTAGCCCATTGGACTCAACACTTTCTAAATGGGACGAAAGCCCCCGCTGATGTAACTGCAATTTCGGGAGTACATCAAGGAAGTGTTATAGATCCGTTACTGTTTATTATATACAGGGTTACAGGAATATTTATTTAGACATGTAAACGTAAGAAACGTTACTCCTTCTGTGGCGTTATGAACATAGTTTGTGTAATTACTTTTAGAAGAAGTACATCAACGAGTTATAATTTTCTTAAATACACCGAAGCGCCTACGAAACTCGTATAGGCATGCGTATTGAAATACAGAGATACGTAAGAGGGCAGAATACGGCGCTGCGGTCGGCTACGCATATATGACAAGTGCTGTCTCAGTTGTTAGATCGGTTACTGCTGTTACAATCGCAGGTTATCAACATTTAAGTGAGTTTGAACGTGGTGTTATAGACGGCGCACGAACGATGCGACACAGCATCTTTGAGGTAGCAGTGCAGTGGGGATTTTTCCGTACGACCATTTCGCGAGTGTACCGTGAATATCAGGAATCCTGTAAAACATCAAATCTCCAACATCGCTGCGGACGGAAAAAGATCCTGCAAGAACGGGACTAACGACGACTGAAGAGAATCGTTCAACGTGACAGAAATGCAACCCTTCTGCAAATTGCTGCGAATTTTAATGTTTGGCCATCAGCAAGTGTTAGCGTCGAACCACTCACGAAACACATCGGTATGGGTTTTCGGAGCCGAAGGCCCAATCGTGTTCCCTTGACGACTGCATGACACAAAAGCTTTACGCCTCACCTGGACCCGTCAACAGCGACACTGGACTGTTGATGACTGGAAACATGTTGCCTGATCGGACGAGTATCGCTTAAAATTGCATCGAGTGGATAGACGTGTGCGGGTATGGAAACAACCTCGTGAATCCATGGGGCCTGCATATCAGCAAGGCATTGTCCAAGATGGTGGAGGCACTGTAATGGTGTGGGGGGTATGCAGTTGGGGTGATATGAGACCCCTGATACGTCGAGATACGACTCTGACAGGTGACACGTACATAAGCATGCTGTCCGATCACCTGCATCCATTCATGTCCATTGTGCATTCCGACGGACTTGGGGAATTCCAGCAGGACAGTGCGACACTCCACACATCCAGAATTGCTAGAGAGTGGCTCCAGGAACACTCTTCTGAGTTTAAACACTTCCGAGGGCCACCAAACTCCCCAGACACAAACATTATTAAGCATATTTGGCATGCCTTGCAACGTGCTGTTGGGAAGACATCTCCACCCACTCGTACTCTTACGGATTTATGGACAGCCCTGCAGGATTCATGGTGTCAATTCCCTCCAGCATTACTTCAGACATTAGTCGACTCCATGTCAGGTCGTGTTGCATCACTTCTGCGGGCTCGCGGGGACCCTACACGATATTAAAGCAGGTATATCAGTTTCTTTGCCTCTTCAGTGTAGCATATTATTTTTTCAGACAGGATTGAAGCAGTACGCCGAGAAAGTTCAAAGAAGAGCAGTACGTTTTGTATTATCACGAAATAGGGGAGAGTGTCACTCAAATGATACAGGATTTGGTGTGGGCATCCCTAAAAAAAAAAGGCGTTTTTCGTTACGGCGAAATCTTCTCGTGACATTTCGATCACCAACTTTCTCGTCTGAATGCGAAAATACTGTATGTTGTTGACGCTGACCTACATAGGGAGAAACGATTATCATAATAAAATGGAATAAATCAGAACTCGCACAGAAAGATATAGGTGTGCGTTTTTTCCGCACGCTGTACGGGAATGGAATAATAGAGAATAGTTGTGAAGGTGGTTCGATAAACCCTCTGCCAGGCACTTAAATGTTGTTTGCAGAGTATCCTTGTAGATGTAGATGTAGATGAAGCTGATGTACCAGGGGGACCGGAAAGTGATATCTTTTCTGCGCACGTCGACATTAGTTTGCCATTTATCAGCTCACTGTGTACTTCAAAGTCGTGCCAAAGACATTTTAAGGTTGGAGTGATTTATTTACTCGTAAGTAAGTAAATTTTAATTTTTTCGGCTTATGGTGAAATGGCCAGTCAAACAGTGGTAGAGCTACATATCAGGCACTGTATGCTTTTTGAGTTTCACAAGGGTGGTAGTGCAACACTTGCTACCAAAAACATTTGCGATGTTTATCCAAGTGCATTAGACGCTCATAAATACCGAAAGTGGTTTTCTAAGTTGAAATCCGGTAATTTCGGTCTTTCCGCTTCGCATCGATTGGGAAGACCAAACAACTTTAGACAACGACATGTTAAGGATGGAACTGGGACCAAATCCATGTCAGACAATCGAGGAACTGTCAAACACTCTTAACCAACCTTGGTCGACTTACCAAGAACATTTGCAGCAGGTTGGTAAAGACAAACAAAGCTAACCGATCCACTACGTTCAACTTACAGCCTCAGCGGCAAAATACAGAACCGTTTTTTGATCGCTTGATCACTGGAGATGAAAAATGGGGCCTCTGTGATAACCCAAAACGCAAACGGCAGTGGATCTCTCCGTATGAATCGCCACGAAGTACAGCTAAGTCTGAGTTACAATCTAGAAAGGCGCTTTTGTGTGTTTGCGGAATATTTGCGGAGTTATTCATTTTGAATTGCTCAAACATGGACAAAGAGTGAATGCAAATCTTTAGTGTGAACATTAGGGTCGAGTACATCAAGCTTTAATTGAAAAGAGCCCAGCTCTTGTCAACGGAAAAGGTGTCATCTGTAACCCGATAATGCAAGGCCGCACTGCGAAAGACGAACCCTGGAGAAAATTAATGAATTGAGGTGGGAGGTATTGCCTCACTCACCATAATCGCCCGATTTACGTCATCGGATTTCCTTTCATTCCAATCGCTACAACATTTTTGAAGTGGGAAAAATGTGAAAATGTGGATGATGTCCAAAATGCAATTTCCAGATATTCTATTCAAAAAACAATTGCTTTTATCGTTCCGGCACTGATAATTTGCACACTAGATGGCAAAAGTCTGTTGATACTGAGGGTGATTAAAGCATTGATTAAAAATAAAAACTTGTTATCAATTTATGTATGAACTTAATACAAAAACATTACTTTCCGTTCCCCCTAATATTTAAGCCTTGTACAAATCATTTTAAATTAATTTTCTATCAGTTTTAATTAGGGAGTTAGAAATGATCAAAGTTTTAGGGGTGGATGCAGCATGCTATATACAGGGTGGTCCATTGATAGTGACCGGTCCAAATATCTCACGAAATAAGCATCAAACGAAAAAACTACAAAGAACGAAACTCTTCTAGCTTGAAAGGGTACCAGATGGCGCAATGGCTGGCTCGCTAGATGGCGCTGCCATAGGTAAAACGGATATCAACTGTGTTTTTTAAAATAGGAACCCTCATTTTTATTACACATTCGTGTAGTACACAAAGAAATATGAATGTTTTAGTTGGACCACTTTTTTCGCTTTGTGATAGATGGCGCTGTAATAGTCACAGACGTGTAAGTACGTGGTATCACGTAACATTTCGCCAGTGCGGACGGTATTTCCTTCGTGATAGATTACCCGTGTTAAAATGGACCGTTTACCAATTGCGGAAAAGGTCCATATCGTGTTGATGTATCGTTATTGTTATTAAAATGCTCAACGGGCGTGTGCTATGTATGCTGCTCGGTATCCTGGACGACATCATCCAAGTGTCCGGACCGTTCGCCGGAAAGTTACGTTGTTTAAGGAAACAGGAAGTGTTCAGCGACATGGAAACGTCAACCACGAACTGCAACAAATGTTGATGCCCAAGTAGGTGTATTAGCTGCTGTCGCGGCTAATACGCACATCAGTAGCAGACAAATTGCGCGAGAATCGGGAATCTCAAAAACGTCGGTGTTGAGAATGCTACATCAACATCGATTGCACCCGTACCATATTTCTATGCACCAGGAGTTGGATGTTGTGGTAGCAATATTTTCATTTAAATGAGTTGTTCAAACGAGAGCTCATTTTCCTGAATGCACAGTTCTGTGTGGCTTCTAAAGTTACTGGTGTCACAGAGCGACAATCTTCCTAGATGCGTTCCTTGAAGTCGTCGTGAGTTCGGTGGCGCTCGGACAATTCCTCAGATGATTTACTGGTGTTAAATCAGGCTCTTTCCGAGGACCACGGCGTCCCAACCATCTTCCACGAAATCCGTTGTTCAGCTCTTACACAACAGCTCGCACAGAAGAGCTGAGTGACCATCATGCTGCCCTCATCTGCATATGGGCTCTAGTGTCTATACCGGCATTTTCAGAGCACACAACTATCGACGGTAAAAGCTGGATACATGTCACCTGTCAGATTAACTCTGAAGTATTGTGGATCAATGATTTCATCTCCAAGAATTCCACATCACACATTTATGGAAATCCTCCTTTGACGATCGACATGATGTACCTACTTAAATGAACATTGTGCCACAAGAACATTCATTTGAACACAGCCAATTACGTGCGGCATCCACTCCTAAAACTTGGAACGTTTGTAGCTCCCTAACTAAAACTGACATAAATTTAATTTAAATTGATTTGTACACTGTTAGTAAACATACATCGGCTACACGACAGAATAAGAATGTTCTATTTATAACTCGTTCCTGTAACTCTCTCGAAAATAAGTAAATAAATTATGTTCATAGTTCCACAGAAGAAGAATATTCTATTTTACGTCTAACTATCTACATAAATATTCCTTTCACTTATTACTTTATAAGTTATACAGAAAAACGTTTTACCTGAAACATCCTGTATACGCTTATATAAATGTTGATCTATTTCATAACCACGTTGGTGGCAGAAAATGAAACAGTGTAGTCACAACCTCGAATTATGGAAGGATGAAACGACCATCCATCGTTTGCCTTACTCGATTTGTGGAAACCATGGAGAGCCTAAGTCTCATGTGCCGTCCTTCTGAATTTGAGTCCAACGAATTACCACTCGGCTCTGCGGGCTACGTGTGAAAAGCATGTTTGTTATTGGAAGAGTTACCTCGGAGATTACCATATAGAGGATGGAAAACATCGGTGGCTGGAGCACTCATCCGCTGGACAATGGCGCTGCCGAATGTTCCACAAATAAACTCTTTGTCGATGAGCGGCTTGCATTATTTAGCTGTAGCAGCTCTTAAGTCAGCCCTTTTGGCCGTTTCTCTTCAGGTGTGCCAGAAAGGCGACAAGTTGTTGTCAGCAAATGTCAGCATTTATTCTTTAGAAACTTTTTATTACACGTAGTACCTTCTTTACCCCGCCGTTCGCGTAATGTCAGCGCCTGTAGACGACCGTAATTTTTATGCAGAGATTTGCTTTTTTGTTAGGACTTTGTCGTTCCTTCCTCTCTGAAACTGAGGTGAAGGTAACAGTTTCCATCACAGACAACAAGTTGGACGAATCGGCCGATGCCACTCACAAACTCAGTGATGATACGTGTTCGCCTGTTGATTTTGGATCAAAGCTTGCGGTGCCCGTCCCACCGAACTTGCAACTTTTTCCATTATACACGTATGTTGAGCTATGCTTTACTGGTAGCATTTCGTCGCATGTAGTAATTTTCTGGTTGATTATTATTTGATTATTATGATTTAAGTTATTCCCAGAAGGTGGACGCTCTGCCTGAACCTGAGGAATCGATGTCTTTATACCCTTATTTCAAACGACGGAACCATTTTCTAGCTTTGCATTCTCCAACGACGAACCTTTTCACAGAAAAAACATGTTGAGCTACCTTGCCAGCGTTTACTCTTCTTTTAACAACAACAAAAAAAAGTGTTCATTTCTCCAATTCATATTCCATCTTCTTTGGCACGCAATAGCACGAACTTTCTTAATACATGCAAAATTTTAAGGTACTTATAAGCAAAGGATAAGCGTCGTTCGAGAACCTGTCTAATGCAGATATGTAACTCAGAGTCTTTGTAAGGCACATTGTTCAAAATTGTTAAGTATATTAAACAGTACCTCAGAGGTGGGCGCAAGTCCAAGTTCCGCGATATGAACTTGGGACCATATTCGTCGTATACCGTGTTTCATTTTTGGAAAACGGATGAAAGTTACGCTGCAGTCCACTAAACATTGTCTAACTCGACCATTAGCTGTAGCATGACTGCCGTCGGCCTTCAAAAAATGGATCAAATGGCTCTGAGTACTATGGGACTTAACTTCTAAGGTCATCAGTCCCCTAGAACTTAGAACTACTTAAACCTAACTAGCCTAAAGACATCACACACATCCATGCCCGAGGCAGGATTCGAACCTGCGACCGCAGCGGTCGCGCGGCTCCAGACTGTAGCGCCTAGAACCGCTCGGTCACACTGGCCGGCGTCGGCCTTCCACAAGTACAACAGTGTGTAGTGTGTATTACTAATACGAGTTTCAAAAGCTTCTGTTCTCTTGTTGCCTGACCCGTTTATCGTTCAGGTTTCACTTCCGTAGAACGAGACTACATTCTAGACAAATACCTTCAGAAATGACTTCCAAAAATTTAAAATTTGTACTCAGTGTTAATAAATTCTTCTTCTTCAGAACTGTTTTTCTTGCTATTGGCAGTCTGCATTTACCTCCCCTCTACTTCGACCATCGTCAGCTACTAAGCTGCCCAAACAGCGAAACTCACGTACTAAATTTCTACGCTCTAAAAGTTAACCTAAATTAAATTTACATATATACAAGTAATTTACGTTGTGTAGTCATTTATTAGACGTAAGGTTAGGTATGAACTTCTTGCTCTCTGCACCTAGGAGAACATTCAGCTGCGGTGGTTCTATTCTGTACTGGCGGTGAACTATTGTCGTGAACGTCCTTATCACTGAAAGAGAGAGGGAAATAGGCGCTGTCCGATGAATATTTTAAATTATTTCTCATTTCTACAAGGTTACGAGTCCGTACCGCTTTATATCAAAGACGAGGGCATTTCTGTGAAAGGAGGATAAAAAAAAATCATTTAGTAGGCAACTATAATCCGTTCATCATAAGACTAAACCTGATGTAAACAAACACAAACCGATGATTTGTCAGAAGTCGTAGCACATCTTGTGATGTTGTTACGCTCTTGGAAGTAGGTCCTACTTATGTATTAGATTTCTTATTACTAAGTTACGTTAAATGAAATGAATTCAAATGTATTAATAGCCACCAACGTTTTTCTTAATCACGCTTTAGCTACGTAGTTTTTATTTCAAAAATCGTGTACAGTCACAGCCTCTGCAGCGTTGTGCTCTGATTGTCGCGCTGTTAATGCGCAGTATGAAAATGGCTGAGGCTGCTTTCTGTTCCGAAGTGAAACTCTCGCGTGGAATACGGTTAAAAAGTGCCGAGAAATAGGCTGTTCTTAATGTTTTTCATAAATTTACGGAGATAATCGGCTTTGAAGTTTTCCCAGCGTTCTATATAGTACTTGTTTGTTTGATGAATATTTCCTAATTGAACATGTAGCGGAGTCCATAGCGTAATGGAACATAAATTGTGTGTTCAAATCTTTTCAGTATCATTTTTTTCTCATGCAATTTAAAATGCTTACATCTCGTAATTATAAAACTGATCATCATTTTTATGAATAATGCACGTCTTCTTGTTTCTAATTACATAGTGGACGCAAAATTCATTTCAAATATAAATTCTTAATTATCGATGTTTTATGAAAGACTGTTCACAGTTGCTTACATTACGAAAGCATAACAATTTAATTTTTTCAGGCAAAAATGAAAAACCAATTCGTCTTTATTTGGATTACGTCCCTCGTTTCATACCACAGAGGTAGATAAGTATCGTAGAAACATGAAAGCCAATCATTTTCACAGCATCGAGCACATCATAAATGCTGCATTTTTACATTTGCTACTGTACCAGTACAATATGAAGCCAACAGAACTGATCTGGAGCCAAGCTGCGGAACTGGGCCCGAGAAGCAACAAGACTTCAGCTGCCAGACGCACTGGAACTATGCACGCAGCTTTTTCACACGTCACTGCCGAACGCTGGCGGGTTATAGAACGGTTCGTCATAAAAGAAGAGAAAATGCTGCGCCTGGTTGGCTTCGTGGATGCTGTCGTTATCAACGTAGCAGGTGACACTTCCAGAACTGAAATGTGTTTCTCGGATTCGGATAAGGAAGGAGCTAAGAGATTACGAGACGACTGACTGTAACTAACACTTTCAGTGGCTTCAATATGTAACTATACGGTGAAATCCTTCTATACTCTCTTACATTACACACAGCTTACGCAGAAAAATTACCTTGTGGTTAAGTCAGGAATTTTTATCATTCTTGTTTTTAATTACAATAGTACGTTAGCTAAAAACGATAAAAGTGTTGCGGTTTACGTCTAGTCGTCTAAGGAGCGTATTGTGGGACATCTGCAGTGTATTATTTCATTGTGCTTAAAAATTAAATGACATTCGAAGCTGTATTGCACCTCTGCTCGTCTTTTTTTACGTGTGAACTGTAGCTGGCCACGTCACTTCAGGCTAAGTCGATGTGCGCGTAACGCACAGCACAAAACGTACCCTTATTATCGTACTTGACAATACTCGAGACAGCTTGGCTGCAGCCCCACGTGAAACGGAAATCCAATGAGGTTCCAGCAAACGCGGAAGAACACATAGTGCAATGTGTACAACAGGTTTATTCTTATGGTGAACGGATTGTAGTTACGATTACACAATTGTCTCCTTCAAGGATTTTCTAAGTAAGCCTTAAACTTCCCCAGTGACAGGGCATCAAACATACTTCAGATAAACCAACCATAAACAGAGTAGCATATGATGGATCTAAAACAAATTTTTGTAGTTTGCATGGAGTTTTAGGTGATGGGTAGTACATTGCGTAATGAGAGAAATGTGTGTGTGTGTGTGTGTGTGTGTGTGTGTGTGTGTGTGTGTGTGTGAGTGTGTAGGTGTGCCTGTGTCCGTGGAGGTGGGGAGTCTCAACAGTCCCAATAAAGCGTGAGCGAGCTCTGTTAACGTTGCGCCAACCTCATTTCGCAAATAGAAGCAAGCGGCATTGTTTGCCGTTCGATTAAATAAAGCACGTACGAGGCGTATGCTTTCAAGGTCCCGCGGTGCCCGTTCCTTGCTACGCTCACAAAAGTACGGTGAAGTTGCAGAAATAGTCCTACCAAGTTAGGTGTCAATCATTTTTTTTCATTTACTACGAAATACGTTCTACTTCATTTCTGCGTGGAAGCGAATTTTAAGTTAGTTTCAAAAACGAAAAAGTATACGCGAAGACGCGTTACAATGGACCAACAATTCCGGTTAACTAGGATTTTTAAAAGACACATGCACCTAATATTCCCTGTTGTTTGAGAGAGGCAGCTATTCCGAAAAATAATGAAAATGCGGATAAGTGCAGATACAATTATAACCGAATCGTTATCGCGCGACTACTTTTTCACGATAATGATCGAAAGAAATTTTGGCGAAAGAGGAAAAATAAGAAAAAGTTTGTGGAATTTGAAATAAATTAACTGAATATATTATAACTTTAGGTTGCAAATTACTTAAGAGCAGTCACCAGCTCACTATGTGAGCAAGTGAATTACGAATTAATCATTGAATTTTAAACGGACGGAACCAAAGGCACTGACTCGGGCTCAGATGTAAAAACGCAGTTAATACCATGAATCAAAGTTAATCAGAAAACCAGTAGAATAATTTGCACTGACTACAAGCAAGTTAATTGTTTCCAAAACAATTCGCTTATTGAATAGCTCTGCGTTACTCGCTGTAATTCTGTTACTGGTTTTAGAAATGCATATGATCATAAGAACTTGTTTTCTATTATAGTAAGCTATTTCAGGAAAGTTCGTAATGTTTCATTTAGCGAAGAATAAGTAATTTTACATAACACTGTTACATAATTTGCATTGTGAGTAAAGTTTGCAGTGCACACAAAATATGAGATTATTATTCTGAGCCGGCCGAAGTGGCCGAGCGGTTAAAGGCGCTACAGTCTGGAACCGCACGACCGCTACGGTCGCAGGTTCGAATCCTGCCTCGGGCATGGATGTGTGTGATGTCCTTAGATTAGTTTGGTTTAAGTAGTTCTAAGTTCTAGGGGACTTATGACCACAGCAGTTGAGGTCCATAGTGCTCAGAGTCATCTTTTTTTATTATTCTGAAGTAATATTTTGTCAACATTCATTTAAATTATGCTTTTACTCTTTTACTATTAGTCATTATTCCGTAACTAGTTGTTCTATAAAGCAACAAAAGTTCGCCTCTGGTAAATGGCAGTTTTGAATAGTTCTCAGTTTTGTAAACGCCACTTTATCTTAGTTACGGAAATTAAATAAGTTCATCATTTTCAGTATTTTCCTATTTTTTCATTGGTGGTATTCTCGGAATCAGTAATGGTGATAGGATAGGCCCCTTTTAGGTAGCCGCGCGGTGTGGCCACGCGGTCAGAGGCGCCATGTCAGTGACTGCGCGGCCCGTCTCGCCGGAGGTTCGAGTCCTCCCTCGGGCATGGGTGTGTGTGTTGTCCTTAGCATAGGTTAGTTTAAGTAGTGTGTAAGTCTAGGGACCGATGACCTCTGCAGTTTGGTCCCTTAAGAACTCACACACACACACCCGTTAGGTAAATGACTGAGGAGAAGTTCATTTACACTATAACAGCTGCTGCACTAAACACTTTGCAATTCAATTAACAAAACCTACTACGCTGGTTAGCCTTCTATAGTCTAAAGATGAAACTGGTTGGATCTTACTTTGATGAACTACTACTGTTGGCGCGATGTAAGGCATTATTCGTCAACAATGTGTGGCAACAGTCTTCTTTATCGTCGCTCCATGTAACAGGTTTGGGCCCACACTACTCATCTTGAATATTAAATCGTCTTCATGACAGTGTACGGTGCCCATTTACAACTACATAATATGCCTGACAATATAGCAAAAATCTTACAGTTTATTCCTTACATTCCCACGCATCCAGACTCCGCGCCCAGCGACGATACTCCTTGCTTCAAATGTATACTTTAGCTCCATACAATGGCAATCTTCCTGACTATGCAACGTTTTTACTGGATCATAATTACGATATTCTTTTTAATTAGCTCATTTCAATTAATTCTTTGATATTTAATTATACAACATTAATACAATAATAAAATGTCCTATGATAGAAACTATATCACAGTTACATTATGGTTGCAGAATTAATAACGCGAAAAATTTATTAGGTACTGTGTTGTTGTCTTCCAGAGTCACTTCGTATATGAGGTACGATGGGACCTTGTTTTTCCGAATTAGGTCGGACCGTAGGTCATAAGGGTAATCGAATATCTGGATAACTCGAAAAGTCAGAAAAAAATAGAATGGCGTATAGGTTAAATGCTACAAATACTCATGTTGTATTTATTTTCACGTAAATACAAAAATTATACATTATTTTCACATTATGTTTTGACCAGATGTTAAAAAACGCGTGAATTTTATCCACTGAAATGATCACTAAGTTTCTTTTGATCCAAGTTCCTACGTCGTTCATGTACAACGTGACCACGTAGGCATTTCACCAGCAATAGTTCGAGCGATATTGTTCCTGCCGAACGTTCTAAATAAATTATTGTTTTGTCCAACCGCTTTGTGCCACTGTATATTCTATAGCATCTTCAGGTTGAGCGTCAATTTCATCAGCTAGTCCATCTTCACTATCCTCACTCTCTGCAGAAGTACAATCGGCGATAATTTCCTGAGAAATCATACCATAGTCAGCGTCTTTGTCATTTCCACAGCTAGTCGTTTACGTCTACAATACCGTGTCTGAGCAGCCTGTAATCTTTGCAAACGCTTCAACACCAAATTTAGCAGGAAAGTTTTTCTACAATTCTGCTTTGTTCAACCTATGTAGTGCATCTAACTTTTTGTCCATGGACACAACCACATATTTCTCTTTGATGGCGTATTGCACTCGTAACAAACTGCGCAGCTCAATTCAACTTGTTAACTGGTACTCTTCCAGGATCTGAACTAGGTTCACCTGTACTCTGGATTATAACAAATATTTTCTGTGACGCTTTCAAGGTAAAAGACCGCCACGGCGATCCAAGAACGATCAAAACTTTAGTGTAACGATTCCCGCTTGTATCTGACAGTGATCGTTTAAAACAAACTGGAAGCCAGAATGTCGACTATTTCCGTTTCTGTAGAGCACCAGTACAGAAGCATAGCAGTCACATCACGACAATTGTGTTGTGCAGTATGAAACGGTTTGTTTGCTTTGGAGACTTGAGGACTGTAGTAGAGCACGCAAAACACTTTACATTTTATTCTTACCAAGAGAGGTTAATAAAGATGCAGATTTTCTACGGTTCTATCACGAGAGAAGCAGCTGTGCCTATGAAATACTGGAAGGCACATGAATGTACCAGCTAGAATGCATCTGGGTATGACTCGCATGCTAACGTGATAGACATAAAGAGCACATGGTCCCACAAGGATAAAAGTAAAGAGTGACCGACGTAAATTAAAATGAATAAGACTAAGAGAAAATATTCTGAGGCAACGACTAAGTAAAAAAAACGGGATATCAACAAAAGACGAAAAGTTGGAGGCTGTGAGCTGAAGTTGTCGGCAAGATCTAGAACACTCTCTTAGTTCTAAAAGGCAGAAAGATCGAAAATTCAAATAGATTTTCCATATAACAGACGGATGGAAGGGGGCAATGAAGAACTTAAATATATCATGGGGGAGGAACAACACTGGGACACTGGGCAACTCAAAGCAAATAGCCGTTACGGTGGTCAGCGGCCTATCTTCTAAGCACCACAGATGCAGAAAGTAGGAAGTGGCTTTCACGCACAACGTGGGATAAGCGTTGGGTCTCAATTAGAGATTGTGGCGACTTCTGCGGCTGATCTGTTCTACTCTAGGCAACTGGGCCAGATGAGATACCTGACAGGTTCTGCGGATATTATGCGAAATACCTTGTTTCCCTCCTAGTAGTAATTTCACGTAGGTTCCTGGAGCAACGAAGGGTACCTAGCGATTGACAGAAAGCACATGTCATTCACTTTTTCAAGAAAGGTCGTCGGACAGACGCGCATAATTATAGGCATTTATCGCTGACGTGAATCTGTTGTGGAGTTATGGAACATATTATATGCTCATGCACTTGATGTTTTGGAAATATCCTGTGTAAAAATCAGAATGGATTTCCCAAGCAAGAATCTTGTGAAACTCAGCTCGTTCTGTGTGTCCATGAGAGCCAGATCACCACAGACAAAGCCATTCAGATTGATGCCTTGTTTCTTGACTTCTGGAAGGCATTCGACAAATTTCAGTAGTGTCGTTTAGTAAATACAATGTGTGAGGCGGGAAGCTAGAAGAGACCTCTTGTCGGCAAAATCAGTTGCTCAGTACCGTCGAAAAAGGCAGTTTGACTCAAAACCATCGAGTTTGTTTTTTTGCAGTTTAATACACTTTGTTTTGTCCGCTACAAGCTACAATCGATAATAAAACAATTTAGAGTAGATAAAACCCTCAAATCCCTCGTTAAATTAGTCAACGTCGAGTCTAGAAAAAGGTCTCTCTTGTCGGTTTATGGAGAAATACCAAAGACCGACAAGATGTCCCTCTTCATAAATACGCTTGGCTAATACTCATCATTTTGAAAACTCCCTTTTCCATCATAGTTTTACAAGGCAGTAATATTGCTGATATTCAAATCCAGCCCTGCGGATTTCTTCTTAATAGTTCATTATTATGAATGGTTATTTGTTCTAAACGTTTACCGTAGAGTATTTAGCACCCGTGAAAAAGACGTATTGGTAACCATGCAAACAATTGCAAATCGATTAGCGGAACAACTCATCTGATTGCGTTTGTTTTTGACTTGCTTGCTGAGTGTCTAGCGTAAATATATATCTGCTCAAATTTTTGCACGGCAGTGGTGTCAACAAAGTGTCCCTTATAATTCAGTACAACCACTTTGAGTTCAACTTAGAGAACCAAAGTAAAGTGTACTGCAAAATCGATACTGAAGGAAATGTGTTCGCGCACCAGACATTCCCATTACGAGGTCGACCACAAGGATTTCCCGACGAAGTGACTCCAGAAGGAATGACAGGGAAACGTCAAGAACACATCTTCAAAAACACCAGACTATAATGTAAAGACGAATTCAAAGGCGCTTTATTTCCTCAAGTTGAACTTGAACCAGTTGCTGAAACCAACTGTAATGCAACTGCCGATCCCGAGCCTGATGATACACAAGCAGTTCCTGGACCCTCAAAGAAGCGATCAGTTTAATGTGCCAAACTGAAGAGTTGTGAAACATATATTTATACTATTTAAAACATGGCATTTTAAGCTGTGTTTTGATTTTAAATTAATTTCTTAAATGTAAAATATAAAGGTTCTGCGTTATTTTGAACTTTTGAATGAGTTTTTCACAAAATGACCATTTTTATTTAGTAAATTTAAATGTCTGTAACTTAAACAAAAATAATAAAATCGTGATTACTCAGGAATAATGAATGCTTAAATTGAAAACATTAATAATCCACAATCGAAAATTTCCGACAAGAGATCCCTTTTTGCTCTCCGCCTCACATATCAGTTTACCGAGTATCGGACCAGACATATGGCTTCACACAGGATTTCCTTGAAAATATTACTCAGCACGTCGTCATCGGAATCGAATCGATAAATTTAAATGTAATTTCAGGAATACTCAAGGGAGTGATGTAGGGCCGCTACTATTTACAATTTAGATGAGTGATCCAGGGATAACGCTGGAGGCTTCGTGAGACTATTTGCGGACGATGCTGTCTATAGGACGGTTTAAACTCCTGAAAACTGTAGCGAAATGCTGTAAGAACTTCAGGGGACCGACATGGTGATGCGGCTGGCAGCTATCCCTTAGTGTAAGGAAATGTGACGTATTGCGCATAAATAGGTGAAGACTATAGACTGGGAAGTTTCACAGGCCACGCCAATAACCAAGAAATCAAACAGGAATAATCCTCCGAATTACAGACCCATAACGCTAACCTCGATTTGCAGAACGATTTTGGAACATAATTGTTTTCGAACATTATGAGCTATCTCGGAGAAACCGATTTATTGACAAACAGCAAACACAGATTTCAGACAATATCGTTCTTGTGAAACACAACTGGCTCTTTATTCTCACGAAGTAATGAGTGCTATCGACAGGGGATGTAGAATTGTTTTCATATTTTTAGATATTTGCTTTTGACACTGTACCCCACAAGCCATTTCTAATCAAGATGCGTGCATATGGACTTTCGTCTCATTTTTGCGACTGGATTCATGATTTCCTGTCAGCAATATCACATTCTGTTGTAATTAACGGAAAGTCATCGAGTAAAGCAGAAGTAATATCTGGCGTTCTCCAAGGAAGTGTGATAGGCCATCTGCTTTTACTAATGTTCATAAACGCATGATAGAAATATATTGGATATAATAGCAACAAATAGACCTGACCTCTTTGAGGATATCCACATGGAAATTAGTATCAGTAACCAGGACGCGGTTGTGGCAACAATGATTACCAAAGCACGAAGGGCAGCCAAAATAAGCAAAAAGGTACATATGTTCAGTAAAATACATAAAAAAATCAGTAATGTCATGTCAAAAAGAGGAACTTGAAACTTTCAGCACAGGGCAGAAGCATGTAGAGCAACTCTGGGTCAAATTTAAAAGAATAGCTGGCCTTGCACTGGGTAGATACGTACGTAGTAGAACAGTTCATAATGGGAGGGAACCTCCATGGCATACAGTCACAGTAAGGAAACTTCTAAAGAAACAGAGATTACTACATAATAGGTATAAAACAAAGCGAAGGTTATAGATAGAGAGATTCTGCATGAAACACGTTTGACTGTCAAGAGAGCAATGCGTGATGCCTTCAGTGATTACCGTACCAGAATACTGTCAAATGACATTTCACAAAATCCAGAGAAATTGTCGTATGTAAGGGCTGTTAGTGGCACCAAAGTTAGTATCCAGGAACTGAAACTGAGGGTAGCAAAGCAAAAGCTGACATTCTTAACTCCGTTTCCAAACGTTCCTTTGCAAAGGAAAACCCAGGAGAATTGCCCCAATTTAATCCTCGTACCACTGAGAAGATGAATGAAAAAAGTATTGGCGCCAATGAGAAACAGCTGAAATCGTTAAAATTGAAGAAAGATCGAGCCCCGTTGTAATCCCTGTCAGGTTCTCTACTGAATTTGCGACTGAGATAACCCCGCTATCCTAGATCCCTTGAACAAAAAAACCGTGCCCAGTTATTGGAAAAAGGCACAGATCACACCCGTCTACAAGAACGGTAGTAGACGTGATCCACAAAACTACCGTCCAGTGTCCTTGACATCGACGTGCTGTAGAATCTTAGAACATATTCTGAGCTCAAACACAATGAGGTATCTTGAACAGAATGACCTCCTCAACGCTAACCAGCATGGTTTTCGAAATCATCGACCATGTGAACCCCGACTCACACTTTTCTCATATGACATACTGAAAGCTTTGATCCAGGCAACCAGGTAGATGCCGTGTTTCTTGATTTCCAAAAGCAGTAGTCTCAGTACCGAACCTACGCTTATTGTCAAAAGTACGACCATAGGGGGGAATCAAGTGAAATTTGTGACTGGATTGAGGACTTTTTGGTAGGGAGGACACAGCTTGTTATTTTGGACGGAGACTCATCATCAGATATAGAAGTAACCTCGGGTGTGCTCCAGGGAAATGTGTTGGGTACCCTTACTGTTCATACTGTATATTAATGATCTTGCACACAATATTGATAGTAAAATCAGGCTGCAGAGGATGCAGTTATCTATAATGAAGTTCTGTCTGAGAGAAGCTACACAAATATTCAGACACCTTGCCAAGAGTTCAACGTGGTGCAGAGATCGGCAACTTGCTGAAAATGTTCAAAAATGTAAAATTGTGCCCTTCACAAACCGAAAAAACGTAGTATCTTAAGACTGTAATATCAATAAGTCAATCCTGGAATCGGCCAACTCATACAAATAGCTGGGTATATGAAATGGAATGATGACGTAGGTTCAGCCATGTGTAAAGCAGGTGGTAGACTTCGGTTTATTTGTAGAATACTGTGGAAGTGCAATCAATCTACAAAAGAAATTGCTTACAAATCACTCGTGTGACCCATCCTACATATTGCTCAAGTGTGTGGGACCCGTACCGGATAGGACTAACAGGGGATATTAAACGTATACAGAGAAGGGCAGCACAAATGGTCACAGGTTTCTTTAATCCATCGGAGTGTGTCACAGAGATACTGAAGGAACTGAACTGTCAAACTCTTGAAGACGGACGTAAACTATCCCCAGAAAGTCTATTAACAAAGCTCCAAGAACCGGCTTTAAATAATTACTCTACGGATATACTACACTCCCCCCCCCCCCCCGCCCTCCCCCCACGTATCGTTCACACAGGGGTCGTGAGGACAAGATTAGAATAATTACTGCACGCAAAGAGGCATTCAGACAATCCTTCTTCCCGCGATCCATAAGTGAATGGAACAGGAATAAACCCTAATAACTGATAGAATGGGACGTACCCTCTGCCACGCACCTCACTGTGGTTTGCAGAGTATAGATGTAGATATAGATGTAGAAACGCGTTAGGAGACAATTGAGTAGCTCTCTTAGATTGTTTGCAGATGATGCTGTCGTTTACCGTCATGTAATGTCATGAGATGATCAAAACAAAGTCCAAAAGACTTAGACAAGATATCTGTACGGTGCGAAAAGTGGCAATTGACTTTAAATAATGAAAAGTGTGAAGTCGTCCACAAGAGTACCAAAAGGAATTCGCTAAATTTGTTATACGGTAAATTACACAAGTCTAAAGGTTGTAAATTCAACTAAATACTTAAGGACTACAATTACAAATACACTCCTGGAAATTGAAATTAGAACACCGTGAATTCATTGTCAAAGGAAGGGGAAACTTTATTGACACATTCCTGGGGTCAGATACATCACATGATCACACTGACAGAACCACAGGCACATAGACACAGGCAACAGAGCATGCACAATGTCGGCACTAGTACAGTGTATATCCACCCTTCGCAGCAATGCAGGCTGCTATTCTCCCATGGAGACGATCGTAGAGATGCTGGATGTAGTCCTGTGGAACGGCTTGCCATGCCATTTCCACCTGGCGCCTCAGTTGGACCAGCGTTCGTGCTGTACGTGCAGACCGCGTGAGACGACGCTTCATCCAGTCCCAAACATGCTCAATGGGGGACAGATCCGGAGATCTTGCTGGCCAGGGTAGTTGATTTACACCTTCTAGAGCACGTTGGGTGGCACGGGATACATGCGGACGTGCATTGTCCTGTTGGAACAGCAAGTTCCCTTGCCGGTCTAGGAATGGTAGAACGATGGGTTCGATGACGGTTTGGATGTACCGTGCACTATTCAGTGTCCCCTCGACGATCACCAGTGGTGTACGGCCAGTGTAGAAGATCGCTCCCCACACCATGATGCCGGGTGTTGGCCCTGTGTGCCTCGGTCGTATGCAGTCCTGATTGTGGCGCTCACCTGCACGGCGCCAAACACGCATACGACCATCATTGGCACCAAGGCAGAAGCGACTCTCATCGCTGAAGACGACACGTCTCCATTCGTCCCTCCATTCACGCCTGTCGCGACACCACTGGAGGCGGGCTGCACGATGTTGGGGCGTGAGCGGAAGACGGCCTAACGGTGTGCGGGACCGTAGCCCAGCTTCATGGAGACGGTTGCGAATGGCCCTCGCCGATACCCCAGGAGCAACAGTGTCCCTAATTTGCTGGGAAGTGGCGGTGCGGTCCCCTACGGCACTGCGTAGGATCCTACGGTCTTGGCGAGCATCTGTGCGTCGCTGCGGTCCGGTCCCAGATCGACGGGCACGTGCACCTTCCGCCGACCACTGGCGACAACATCGATGTACTGTGGAGACCTCACGCCCCACGTGTTGAGCAATTCGGCGGTACGTCCACCCGGCCTCCCGCATGCCCACTATACGCCCTCGCTCGAAGTCCGTCAACTGCACATACGGTTCACGTCCACGCTGTCGCGGCATGCTACCAGTGTTAAAGACTGCGATGGAGCTCCGTATGCCACGGCAAACTGGCTGACACTGACGGCGGCGGTGCACAAATGCTGCGCAGCTAGCGCCATTCGACGGCCAACACCGCGGTTCCTGGTGTGTCCGCTGTGCCGTGCGTGTGATCATTGCTTGTACAGCCCTCTCGCAGTGTCCGGAGCAAGTATGGTGGGTCTGACACACCGGTGTCAATGTGTTCTTTTTTCCATTTCCAGGAGTGTAACTTACGTTGGAACGATCTCAAAGATAACGCTGTAGGCAAAGAAAACCAAAGACTACGAATTGGTGGCAAAAACTGAGAAAATGCAACAGGTCTACTAAATAAACTGCCTACACCACGCTTAAACGCCCTCTTCTGGAGTGTTGCTGCGTGGTGTAGGATCCGCATCAGATACGACTGACAGCGGACATCGAACATGTTCAAAGAGGAGCAGCTCGTTTTGTACTATTGCAAAACAGGGAAAAGAGTACCAAGGATATGATACGTGAATTGTGGTGGCAATCATTAAAACAAAGACGTTTTTTCTTGCGTCAGGATCTTCTCATAAAATTTAAATCACCAATTTGCGCCTCAGAGTGTCAAAATGTTTTGTGGGCGCACACCTACATAGAGAGGAATGATTATTGTAATAAAATAAGAGAAATCCGAACCCGCACAGAAAGATTTAAGTGTTCGTTTTCCCCGCGCCCTGATCGAGAGCAGACGTTAGCTAAATAAATTGGTGGTGGTACCACGCAATTAATTGTGCATTGCAGAGCAATCATGTAGATGAGAAGAAATCGACTTCTGTTCGATTGCACTTTTGGCGACAAATCACGGAAAACAGTAACCGTCGTAGGATATCTTACAGTTGCCATCCGGAGTGACGTATAGTAGAATGGCTACCTAAAACTTTACGTAGGAAAAGCAGATGCCAGATTGAGATTCACTGCGAGAATCTTAAGGGAATGTAATTAGCCCACGAAAGAAGTGCCTTATGAAACACTCGTTCCTGAGTACTGTTCATTAGTTTAGGACCCTTACCAAGTCGAATTAACAGCAGAGGTACAGAAGATCCAGCAAAAGCGGCGCATTTCGTCACGGAATCGTTTACTCGGCGCGAGAGTGTTACGGAAATTCTCCACAGACTCCAGTGCCAGACGCTACGAGAGAGGCGATAGGCGTCACGGAGAGGTTTACTATTCAAATTTCGAGAGCTTACGTTCCAAGAAGAGTCGGGCAACATATAACAACCTCTCACATACGTCTTGCGAAATGATCACGCCATAGAAGATTAGAGAAATTAGAGCTTATACGGAGCTTCGCCGCCGGCCGTGGTGGTCTAGCGGTTCTAGGTGCGCAGGCCGGAACCGCGCGGCTGCTACGGTCGCAGGTTTGAATCCTGCCTCGGGCATGGATGTGTGTGATGTCCTTAGGTTAGTTAGGTTTAAGTAGTTGTAAGTTCTAGGGGACTGATGACCACAGTAGTTAAGTCCCATAGTGCTCAGAGCCATTTGAACCATTTTTTTGGAGCTTCGCCGACGGTAGATAACGTCGGACGTTTCGTGAGGCTTTTCGCGGATGATGCTGTTGTCTACAGAGAAGTCGCAACGCTAAAAAATTGCAGCGAAATGCAGGAAGACCTGCATAGGATCGACGCTTGATCCAGGGAGCAGCAACTAAGGCTTAGTATAAACAAATGTAACGAATTGCGAACACATAAGCCGAAATACCCTTTATTACACGATCGCAGAATAGTCACTGAAAGAAGTCACATCCTTAAAATACCTAGGTGGTGTGAGTATAAATTGCAACGATCACATAAAATTAATCGCAGGTAAGGCATGTTCACTTAGTAAGAGCGAAAGCGTAACGGAGATCCTCAGTCAACTTCAGTGGCCGACGCCGGAAGAGAGGGGCTCTGCATCACGGCATGGTCTAATGTTAAAATTCCGAGAGCGTACGTTCCTACAAGGGCCAACCAATATACTTCTTCCTCCTACGTACACTACGTGATCAAAAGTATCTGGATACCCCCAGAAACATACGTTTTTCATATTAGGTGCATTGTGCTGCCACCTACTGCCATGTACTCCATATCAGCGACCTTAGTAGTCATTAGACATCGTGAGAGAGCGGAATGGGGCGCTCCGCGGAACTCACGGACATCGAACGCGGTCAGGTGATTGGGTGTCACTTGTGTCATACGTCTGTACGCGTGATTTCCACACTCATAAACATCCCTAGGTCCACTGTTTCCGATATGATAGAGAAGGGGGAACGTGAAGGAACACGTACAGCACAAAAGAATACGGGCCGACCTCGTCAGTTGACTGACAGAGGCCGCCGACAGTTAAAGAGGGTCGTAATGTGTAATAGGCAGACATCTATCCAGACAATCACACAGGAATTCCAAACTGCATCAGGACCACTGCAAGTACTATGACAGTTAGGAGGGAGGTGAGAAAACTTGGATTTCATGGCCGAGCCGCTGCTCATAAGCCACACATCACGCCGGTAAATGCCAAACGACGCCTCGTTTGGTGTAATGAGCGTAAACATTGGGCGATTGAACAGTGGAAAAACATTGTATGGAGTGACTAACCACGGTACACAATGTGGCGATCCGATAGCAGGGTGTGCGTATGTCGAATGAGCGGTGAACGTCATCTGCCAGCATGTGTAGTGCCAACAGTAAAATTCGGAGGTGGTGGTGTTACGGTGTGATCGTGTTTTTCATGGAGGGGGCTGGCACCCCTGGTTGTTTTGCGCGTCACCATCACAGCACAGGTCTACATTGATGTTTTAAGCTCCTTCTTGCTTCCTACTGTTGAAGAGCAATTCGGGGATGACGATTGCATCTTTCAACACGATAGAGCACCTGTTCATAATTCACGGCCTGTGGCGGAGTAGTTACACGGCAATAACATCCCTGTAATGGACTGGCCTGCACAGAGCCCTGAACTGAATCCTATAGAACACATGTGGGATGTTTTGGAACGCCGACTTCATGTCAAGCCTCACCGCCGGCATCGGTACCTCTCCTCAGTGCAGCACTCCGTAAAGAATGGGCTGCCATTCCCCAAGAAACCTCCCAGCACCTGATTGAACGTAGGCCTGCGAGAGTGGAAGCTATCATCAAGGCTAAGGGTGGGCCAACACCACAGTGAATTCTGCATTACCAGCGGAGGGCGCCACGAGCTTGAAAGTCATTTTCAGCCAGGTGTCCGGATACTTTTGATCAAATAGTGTATATCTCGCGAAATAACCATGAAGATAAAATTATAGTGATTCGAGACCACACGGTGGCTTTCCAGCAATCGTTCTTCGTGCGAACCATACGCGACTACAATAGGAAAAGGCGGGAGCGACAGTGGCACACAAAGTACCCCCCGCCACACACCGTAAGGTGGCTTGCGGAGTGTAGATGTAGAACTGAATATACACGATCTGTTTAGATCCCACCATACTACAGCAGTCGATGTATATATTTGCCAGGGAGACATTCGCGCGCTGTCACTGATTGCTTACGGTCTATCCGCTCCGGAGATGTTATTCTACCTTACTGCTATTCCTATTCCTGATACTCGACGATAAGTTGTACGTGGGAAAGAAAACTTTTGACATCTGCTGTTCACCCACTTAATAGGTACTACTAAGCGTGCTCGTGACTTGAGTTTCCTTCAAACAGTTGAGGCCTCAAAGCTATAGCAGCAGACGGGGCAACGGTTGTTGTGTATATGAATTTGGCATTCTAAAATATTACGATGCGCGATGAAAGACTTTTTCATAGTCACACAGGAGAACGGACCATCTGAAAATCCCTCAGGGCTAAGCAGGCCTCATCCGAATGAGGTAGCACTGTCATCAACAGACTGGCCTTCTATTCGGGAAGGCGGAGTTTCTAATCTTCATCCGGCCATTCTGATTTAGGTTTTTCGTCGTTTCCCTAAACTCAGGCAAATGCTGGGATGATTCTTACTACAAGGATACGGGCAACTACCTGTCACATCATTGTCAAACTAGAGATGTAAGTGCGTAATGTCTCTATAGATGAATTATGTTTCTCTTGTTGCTCTTAAAAATCAATACCACAAAATGTTCAGTACCCCTGTAAAAGTGACTTACAGATGAACAGAACTACTACTACTACTATTATTAGTATAGTAGTACTTACTTACGTCCAGCTTTGCCTCTACAAAACACCTCATCTATCCACCTACGTTGGCAATCCTAGTCTGGATGTGCTCAACTGTTCGTCGTCTCGATTTCCCCTTTTTTATTAGTTAAGTAATTTCCATACTGCGCACGAAATGTTAACCGATTTTATTTATTCTTAAAGCTGTACTATTAGGAAATCAAGTTTCATTTTGTGAATGCAAATTCGAAAGTTCGTGTACATTTCGTCAAATAGGGCTAAGAATCCAACATGCCAGTTTACAACAATTTCGCAAAAGGATGATTTGCCCGTTTCACAAAAAATGTGGTTCTGCTACCGTTCTCGGAAACAGTTCACTCTGGTACACGAATGGCTCACTGTTCTCGGACAGTATACAGACGGTTTACCTCGTCAATTTGAACATCTCATTCTGTTCTATAGAGTAAACAGTCACTTGTTGCAACTGTTCACACACCAGAAAAAGTTGAAGACGAGCGACTGGCTCAAACTGTAACTCTGAATAAATCGAAGAGAAGAGTAAGTGCTGAATTGAAGTTTCTCGTATAATTGTGCAACCCGTTGGTCATATCAAGGTGTCTTCGTTCCCGTATAGGATTACAAGGGAGCATGAGCTTTCTATGGAAGAAAAGCAGCTGGGACCACAATTTACAAACTGCGTAATCGAGGCAGCGACAGTGAGAAAAAACATGTGGATTTCTGATGAACCCTAGTTTAGTGTGAATGACGTCACAAATAAATAGTTTGGTTGTGACCTAAGGAACATTCGAAAATAGCGCACACGAAAGAAACCGACAGGAAAAAGGGTATATTGGTATGACGAAATTGGTAAGTTCTTCGATGCCATTGTAAAATGTGAACAGCTCTATGCTATGAAACCAACTTTTCTTCAGCTCGTGGAAACACAGGGTGTATCATGCAGCATTTAACAAACCCACATACTCCCAATGCTTTGCCAGATTTGCTACATGGCTGACTTAGGCTTTGAGTAGTGCTGGACAGCAAGTATGGGCAGCCTGTATCGTCAAATGATTACAAACGAAATCAACAGGGCGTGCAAAAGGTAAAAGTGTGATGGCTAAGAGAGGAATATAAAGAACCGGAAAAAGAAATAGTTACGGGAAATACTGACGCGTCGCGAAGTAAGATTAAACAAAACTTAGGAGAGCTTCTGAATAGAATAATCACGTTGCGTAGCGTGGTATTTGTCTTGATCGTAAACTAAGCAAAGCCGAAAGTGATGAAGAGCAACGGAGTCAAGAATAACCATTAGCTTCACATGGACGTCGGCAAAGGTAGGTTAGAAAACTTAAAACAAAAATTGGAGTTTTGAAGCAAATTTTCACAAAGTACAGCGAGGAAGAAATTATGATGATTTGGGGCACGTGGACCAAGTTCACTCCTACAAAACATCAAATTCAGGTCTACAATTGAGGAAAACATTTCTGAAAATGTACTTTGTAACAAATCAATGTATGGAAGTGAAACTTCGCAGTTTGGATGAAAAACAGCCAAGAAAAAATGGAAGCACTTGCAAAGCAGTACTGCCGCTGCACAAGTATGTTTTTAAGTTTAGTGATCAGATAAAGTACGAAATTAAAAAAAAGTTATAAGAATAAAAGGTTGAAGGACGTAACGAGAGCAAGCAGCTTTTCACTAGAGGAGCCAGTAACACAAGTAAACCTTGAGCATGGGATTGTTAAATGTAGCACAGATTAATGAGCAGGTCAGGTGCAGTACGTGTTACGAATTAAGAGATGGGCACATGTTATGGGGAAATGGAAGAAGGGATGATACCAGTCACACATCTATTAACGCTAGTAAGAAAATCGACAGTGCATTTCCTTGTGTTTTGCGAACAATGCCGCAGATATCTTTCCGCAACTGAGCACATATGGACAGGCCCACAGCACACTTGCAGCTAATCAAGCAGGAAGCCGGAAGCGGAACAGCGATAGCTGCCGTTGCAGATCGACGGTCCCCTGCAAATAACATCCGCTCGCCGAGTAGGATACAGCGAACCGTAGGACAAACGTAAAGGAAGGAAACATCATATGGCTTTATTGTCTGGGAGACCGTGAACAGTTGTGGCCGAGCGGTTCTAGGCGCTTCAGTCCGGAACCGCGCTGCTGCTGCGGTCGCAGGTTTGAATCCTGCCTCGAGCATGGATGTGTGTGATGTCCTTAGGTTAGTTAGGTTTAAGTAGTTCTAAGTTCTAGGGGTCTGGTGACCTCAGAAGTTAAGTCCCATAGTGCTCAGAGCCATATGAATCATTTTTTTGCTGTGTACTGTAAAAGAACGAAAGCTGCCTGCTATACCTCAGATCATAACAATTAAGTGGGTTTCTGGAGTCATCTTTTGAGCAACTAAAAACTGGAAATACTATTTATGACATACACGGTTCGGTATAGTTTTTAATCTCAGTAGCCTGAAAACTTGTTCCAACAGTAAACAGCGTAATATACTTGTTTTACTTGTGCTATCTGTTACTGGGTTTTCTATTTCTTATGTTGCAATCAGCTAACTTGAACTCTTAATTTCCAAGACAGATATACTTACTTTCGCTCACATTAACAATCATCCGCATCGACGCGCAAGTCGCCGAAGTGGCGTCAAATCGAAAGACTTGCACCCGGCGAACGGTCTACCTGACAGGAGACCCTAGCCACACGACATTTATTTATAAAAACTGAAATGGACTGTTCACAACCGAAGAAAATCCACAAATGCACATTTTTGCGTCTCATTCTCAGCCTTGCTTCATCTTTTCACGTCAACATTTGGGCAGTGATACAATATTATTTTGCTTCAGATCGATGTAAACTGACCAGAATTAAGTCAGTTGCTTGTTCCACAGATCATATTCACGATAGACGTTATGATACGTACACTACGTATATTCACATGACTACATGCTTACCATTTTCTGTAAAAATAACCAATTATTTCCGTTCAACAATTCCTGTATGTATATGCTTGAAATTCTTCACCTATGGGGGCGATCTAGATTGATATGAAAATAAGTAAAAACTTCAAATAGCCGCGATCGCTATTTTTCAGCAAATATTTAGATTACCAATTTTAGCAAACTAAGTTGCCATCTTCGGATCTTACGCAATACATTTCAATGAATCTAGAGTATGTACACATTATACTGTGTCACATCATAAACAGACATTTCTAGAACATTAAAGCGATGGTATATCGACACGTCGCTTATAGAATGAACATTACACAAAATATCATGCATACTGAAACGTCTATATATGCTCATGTTCGTACACTAGCTGAATGAAGAGTTCTGCATGGTACATAAGGACTATGAATTTCATAAATATAATAGGTGCATCCACGACCTGACCTATGGAGCTACGGAAAACAGAAAGAAATAATGCAAAAACTGCAATCGGAGAACGGATATTCTCGCTACTATCGTCATACTATACCCGGGCGATGAAACAGGTCACTTGACTGCTCGTGTGTGGTTGGCTACAATGGGATTGCGAGGTTGCAATAGCTGCCACCGCACACGCCCACAACTCCGAAGTACGTTTTGTAAATGTAAGCTACAATCAAGGTTTATACGTCAGTGCAACAAAGTAAGTTTTTCTAACAATGGAGAGAACGACGACGGAGACTAAGCGTTTGATAGTATATGAAACCGGGAAATAAAAACACCAGACTTTAATGACAATATCTATGAAAAGACGCTCCATATTGTTACGGTAATACCTGCATGTAAAACTTCGTATAATTGTGTAAACCTAAGCATACCAAATAACACGCTATCCACAAACATTGGAAGAAATAAAGCAAAACATGCATAGCCTATCTGATGGCAGAGAGGAAAAGAATTAATTCTGTATACATTTACACTTACCAATTTACGATGTCAATGCCGTAGTTCCATCCAGTTCTCCTTCACTATCAGTGGAATCGGCGCCAAAACCGTTGTCTTCGTATAATCATCATCATTAAGAGAAATCATAAATTTTTCGTTTTCATTTTAATGCCATCTATAGTCTGTGCTTCTCTTATCAATTTAGCAACATGTTCTACTTTTTTCCTCCATTAGTTAGCGTCTACAGTAGCAAGATCTTCACATAACATTCTTTCCACTTCTGCTATAGTAGAAGTCTTGTTGTTACTTCCAATGTACGCCTTGACTTCGCGCAAAACCAATTCAATTGGATTAAAATGGCAGTGATAAGGCGGTAGCTTAATTGCGGCCCTGTTCGCTTGCAATTGCATCTACAACGTATATAGGCGTCACAGGCGTATTTTGTTTCACGAGCGAGTATAAGAGCAGCTTTGTCATGCTCATGTCCGCAACAGTGTCGCCCGAGTAAATATATTTAGTGCAAAACTTATTGCCGTAATGTAGCTGACACCAGTGCCCGGATTTGTTGCCGAACATTTGGTTGCAAGTGGTAAGGCACGCCATGTTGACGAGCTATATTGTGGGAAATAAACAATTTATGGGAACAAACCTTAAAACGAATGAGTGGTACAAATTTTGAGATCACATCATCATTATTAATTTTTCTGGAGTCTTCAGAAGAGGGGGTTAATATGCAACATAGTCAAACCTGAACAGAAAGGATCTCCTAAGAAATAGAATTACTACGCACCAAGTGACTGACTAATTTCAGGGCGAATTCTTTGACGCACGTATATAAAGATGGGTTACACGGTCGATTTTTACGGCAATATGTGGCCGTAATAGTGTTGCCTCAGCATTGCTGCAATGTGCATACAGTATACAGAAATGTTGCAGGATGTGCATGCAAATTGACAGTGACGCAGACTGTTGCAGGTAGACGTCGAAGGATGGCCGAGGTATTGACGGTGTTGTCCACCAAGGGCGGAGAATATTTCTTATGGCCGTGTCGTATCTATTTCTGTTCTGGTCTGTAAATGATTCCCTCTCGCCCACGGCCTTGCTTCTCCCTCTCACGCCAACAGTGCAGCAGAGCCAAGTCACGTAATCTACATCTACACATCTACAAACATATCGTGGAAACTACTGTCAAGTGCATGACAGAGGTACCAGGTATTAGTGCTGCTTCCCGTTCCATTCTTGTATGGAGCGCGGGAGTAACGACTGCTTAAACGGTTCTGTATGCGCTGTAATTAGTCTAATCTTGCTCTCGCTAGGTTTTCAGGCGGGGCACGTAGGGGGTTGTAGATGCATCGTTTAAAGCTGGTTCCTGAAGCCGATCGGTGAAACAATAGTATTTCATTTCAGTTCGAGAGTTGGCTTGAACGTGGAGGGACTCGATTTGTTTGTGGTCAGCAAGGCCGTAGAAGTGAGCAAATAAATTTTATACGTACTACATCTACAGCTAGGGTTGTGGAATACAGAAAGAAATACATACAGGGAAGGGATGGACAAAAATATGGAAACACTGAAAACACAACGCATTATCAAGCCTAACACGGAGTACGAAAACTGTTGGCGTTCAAAGAAGTTTCCGGTCGTCTCGGAATGAATAAATGCAGATCCTTTATGGTTCTCAAGAGAATCTTACACCATTCGTCCTGGAAAATATTTGCAAAATCAGGCAACGATGACGGAGGTGGATGGGGATCACGTACCCGTTTCTCCAAAGTAGACCACAATGGCTCAATAGTATTGAAATTTGGTGACAGTGGTGGCCAGTGCAGAGGCGACAATTGATTCTCATGCTCACAAAAGTAGTCCTGGACGATTCGGGCCGCTTGAGCTGGGATCCTAATTTCTTGGAAGATCGCATCGCCACTGGAGAACAAACATTGTACTGTGGGATGGACCTGATCAGCCAAAATGGCCACGTAATCCTTGGCAGTAATGTGACATCGCAGAGTAACCAAAGCTGCCTAAATCATCACTGAAGCCCCACCATATTTCACTCTTGATAACAAGCTGACGGCATCACAGGCTTCGGGCGGCGTACGCCACACGTAAATCAGACCACAATTTGGAAAAAGAGTTAAACAAGACCCACCCAACCAAATGACGTTCTTCCAATGCTGCTTACGGCTTTGGGTTCTCCTGTTACAGCCATTTGTATAATTAATAAGTGGTTTGCAGTTCAGCTCGTCTGGAATTCTTTGCTTCTGGAGCTCCCTTCGCGTTGTTTTGGTGCTGACAGAGTCGCGAGTGCGATATTCTGTTCTGCAGTGGCTTTCGGAGCCGTCGTCCTCTTATTTTTCCCATCACATGCCCATCTTCTCAAGATCACTCAACGCATACTTCCGTCCGCGTTGTGACTTAGGGAATGATGCTTTTCCGCTTGCCCTGTAAGCGGTATAAATCCTCCATACGATGCCTCTTGCAACACCAAATATTTCTTCGTCTACCTGGGTTACGGAAGCGCCCAACTTACGAGCACCAGCAATTTACCCACTTTCTAATTCACTTAGTTCCCACACAATGCACTCACAACGGCACAGAACAGTGTTCCGAACACGACTGACACGAAACTATTGATGACATTGCTCAGGTTCCGTTCGTTGCCAAATACAACAGCGCAACCCGCAGGCTTCCTGTAGCATATGCATTTATGTTCAAGTAGGCATTTTTCGCGGTGTTTCCATATTTTTGTCCAACCCCTGAACAAAAATAGCAAACAGTAAAAGGGCGTTCTAGAGCCATAATTCTGTTTTATATGAGTGAGGATTTCTGAAGTTCGTTAAGCCTCATCGCGAGTGCTTTCGTGTACATGGGATACAACTTACCAACTTTTTTTTGTTATTACTGTCTTCTTATGCATTGCTTTTCATGTCCCATAACTGCTCGTATACGTATCGTGTTTACGAAACTCGCAATTCTCTCATTGCACTGATGAATCACTACGAAGAATTAACATAAACGTTTCATTATTATTTGAGATTTTATGAATTCCTTGAGTCCTTCTATCCAAGCGTAGCAAACGTCTGCTGCCAAGAAGCATATCACTGAGAGGTGCGCTTTGAAGAGGTGAATCAAACTTCTGTGTGAATCAACACTAGCCAAAAAAGATCAATACCACTATGAAAACCTGTATTAACAGTTTACTAGCACACTGGTGATCAGAAATGTGGTCGCTAATCTGCTTGTAAACTGTTAATACAAGTTTTCATACTGGTATTGACCTTACCCGTTCTCGGCCCAGTTGTTTTAGCATTATTGAAGAAATGTGTTTCCGGCATCAGTTCACGAGCTATAGTTTCGAAGCAGTTCAGTTACTCACAAAAGAACGCATTCACAAAGCCCGATTTATTCTTTTCTTGTTAACTTAATTCGTTGTGGAACGCAAAAGCAAGAAAGTCGCACCCACTTCTAGTAGCACAGTTTCATCTATTTCACACCCTTGCAAACACTTTCGGTCCGGTAATGTTTAGTCACAAAAATTTCCGGGCAACAGTGGCCGGTAATTTTTGCCGACTTGTGACTGCAATTCGTGCCGGCGGCATTAGTACCAGGCAGCACTGGCTGGTTACGTTGTCGGTAACATGCAATTTCTACTGTCCGTGTAAACGTAGGTTAAGAGCGATTGGTCTCACATATTGCGGGCTTATATTACTCATTGTTATGTCTTGTACTTGGGCCTTTATACTGCTGAGAAACTCACTTGGCTACGTCGCGTGGCAAACTCACCAGGATGTGTGAATCTGCAATAAATACTGCATGCGAAGTGTCAGGAGCCAAATGGGATTCTGCACAGTGGATCGGCATCACTCTTCAGCGCCTATTGATAAGACCACTTTTGGATAATGGATGTGTCCGCTCAGGAATGCGGCAAGAGGCACTCAGATCATTATTAGATCATTAATGTTGGCCCGAAGTCGACCGACATCGGGTGACCCAGAAACCTTCTTCAAAACGTTTGAACAAACTATAGATTATTAACATTTTACCGCCATGACCTATCATTAGCCAGCGAGAAGTTATTCTTCGAAGCCGATAATCTTACTAAAAATGCATTAAAACTGACAGCTTTGGCTTATACACTGATAAGCCAAATTAGTATGATCACTGCCCACCGCGAAGCTGGATGCCACCTGGTGACGTTGCGGGTACGTGACGGTGTAACAAAAGTACGTAAGCGGAGCAGATACGGTCGGGGGATCACTCTAGCGAAGACATAGGCTGGAAATGGAAAATTATTATTACGCAGAGCCTCTGAATGGGAATCTCGAAAAGGGCGAAGATGATCTAATGTTCACTTGCTACCGTCATGAGCATCTACGGAAAGAGGTAGAAGGACAGTGAAATTACAGTTAAGCGCTAAATGGTTGGACGTCCACGACTCTTCATAGAACGTGGGGTTTAGAGGTCTGCCTGCTCTGTAAAGTAGGATAGATGGCGATCTGTGGCACCTATGCCGAAAGAGCACAATGCTGGTGCACGCACAACTGCCTTTCGGAGCACGCCTTTCATCAGGAATTGCTGAACATGGAGATCCGCAACAGACCACGGGTTCACACGTCGACCCAACGACGTCGTCAATTACGATTGCAGTGTACACGGGACCATCGCGATTCGACCGTAGCCAATGGAACGTGTCGGCCTCTTCGGGTAATCAAATGTTTCCTACATTTGGTCGCTGGTCGTTTCCACAAACGCCGTTATCGAGGTCAACGGCGGCTCGAAATGTGCAGCGCGCCACGGACGCAGGCTAGTGGGCGAAGTGTTACGCTATAGGGGACATTCGCCTGCGCTTACATGGGACGTGTGGTGGTAATCAAAGGCGCACTGACAGCTACGAATCACCTGTATTCCTTTATGATGATGATGAGGTTTGGTTTGTGGGGCGCTCAACTGCACGGTTATCAGCGCCCGTCCAAATTCCCAACCTTTGCTCAGTCCAATCTCGCCACATTCATGAATGATGATGAAATGATGAGGACAACACAAAGACCCAGTCATCTCGAGGCAGTCGAAGATCCCTGACCCCACCGGGAATCGAACATTCCTTCATGCCTGATGTCTTCCCCGACGGAAATGTCATCTTTCAGCAGTATAACTGTCCGTGTCTCGGAGCCACAGTCGTGCTACAGTGGTTTGAGGAGCATTATGGTGAACTCATGTTGATGTCTCGGCAAACAAAGTTTGCCTGATGTAAGTCCTATGAAACCCATCTGGGTCACTATATGGCGCCATCACCGCGTACGTAAATCAGCCCGATTTTTTACGCAAATTACATAACCTGTGCTTCAATATCTACTATCACACACCTACTAAAACCTACCAACAAACTGTCGGATCCCTGATACGCGGATGGTTCAAATGGCTCAGAGCACTATGGGACTTAACATCTAAGGTCATCAGTTCCCTAGAACTTAGAACTACTTAAACCTAACTAATCTAAGGACATCACACACATCTATGCCCGAGGTAGGATTCGAACCTGCGACCGTAGAGGTCGCGCGGTTCCAGACTGAAGCGCCTAGAACCGCTCGGCCACACTGCCCGGCGCCCTGATACGCGGAATCGGTTATGTATTTCATTCCAAAGACGGACAAACAAGCTATTAAACAAGTGGTCATAATGTCTTGGCTCATCAGTGTAGATCTGAGGTAGCGTGCAGCAAATACACCTTACACTGAGTGACGAAATATTGAATTCAATTTATGTTTCGGAAGAACATCATTCGCATCTGAATCCGGTCGTCCTAAACGGCATTTCGCGAATAAAACATTTTTTAATGATGCCTCTCGATAGGAGGACAATATGTTACACAGTTTTCTTCCGTTTTCCAGTAACATTCCGGGAACAGAATCGTATGCTGAGTCGTCATAGGCTAAATCAACGAGATTCAATTATGGGAATTTCACTGATGAGTTCTTTTCGAGTTATCAGCCGAGACGTAACGTCCGGTTGTCGCAACCTTTCCACGAATTTCGTACCTGTCTTCAGGCCTGAAGATAACAAACTCGTTGAAACGTTGCGACAACAGAGCCTCACGTCTTGGGTGATAACATGAGTAGATTTTACAAGAGATTAAATGATTCTTGCCAGCAATCACTGCTTTACACTTTTATCTCTAAGACACTAAATATCAATTAAATTTCTTTAACAACAACAAGGAGATACATTCCTCGCGAGATTTATCTCACAAGACGGAGAGATAATAACTCTTTGACTGTGGAACACTGTCAACGATCGAGCGCGTTTTCTTTATTTCATGTTATCGGCAAGCAACACGAAGAAAACAGTGGGTCACTGACGACTAAAAATGGGATTCATACGTTGTTTAATGCACGCTTCTAAGCTTCTTTAAAAATTTGCTCTCTGTTCTCTAAGCGTTTGAAAGAAATGCGAGTTTTAGTTGACATGGTCGACACCACCAAGTGGACCATGTTTCATATGCCCTCGTTCCATGAGATATTTCAGAAGTTGGAGATACATCCCTGGACATTCGTTCACAGTCTGATGGAATTTTCATGCTACAACCTCTTCTTTTTCTAGGCAGCCAAACAGTGACGACGTAAATTTACCTTTTCACTGATCACCTCCAGTTGTGGACTTTGGTTCTCTGTAGCTTCAGCAGTGTTGACAGTAGTTCCAGAAGATGTTGTATCTGGACGCAGGTAGGAAGCGTCACACAACGTTGAGCAATGAAGCGGGCTGGAGTGATGGTACTTAGTAGATGATAAAATATTTTGTCTGTCTCAAAATATGTAAAAGGAAAAAACATAACTGCGATTTTACAAAATAAACAACATAAGCATTGAAAATGCCAGAGAAAAGAGAAAGTGAGCCTTGACTATCGTTTATTTGTTACTTTTTTTCAAGATTGTCTTCTTGCTTGTTCTAGCGAATGTGTCAGCTGAACAAAACTCCTGATTTGTGTGTGAAAATGGAGCAGTGCTCTATATAAATCACATGCAAAATATGTAGCGTGAAGTATACGGATGTTCGAGTGTTAACTAATCATTACATTTATTAATCCAAGCCAGTTTTAAGTGAAGAAGACTTAGCATTGAAAATATCCGATTCTTCTTCGTTATGATAGAACGGGAATGGCTATTGAAAGGAGTGGCGGCATAACAGACCTCAGAAGGATCACTAGAAAGAACTTACAGACGTTGGACTGTGTATGAGAAAGTCAACGAACTGATATACAGATTTTCTTAAGATGGACGAGTAGAGACAGCTTCATAATAACACATAAAAATTAACATATCAGGGGCGTTTGAAAAGTCCGTGCAAAAATAAAAACTACTTACGTGTTTGGGGTAATCATTTTTTTTTATTTTTCGACATAGTTTCCTTTTAGACTTATACACTTTGTCCAACGCTGTTCTAATTTGTTTATCCTTTCCGATTAATAGGAATTGTCCAGGTCTGCAAAATAGCTATTAGTTGCTGCAATCACCTGAGTGTTTGAATAAAATCTTTGTCCCGCCAGCCATTTCTTCAAATTGGGGAACAAATAGTAGTCTGAGGGAGCCAAGTCTTGAGAACAGGGGGGATGTGAAAGGAGCTGGAATCCTCTTTCCATTAATTTTGCGACCACAAATGCTGAGGTGTGTGCTGGTGCATTGTCGTGATGGAAAATGACTTTTTTGCAGTCCAATCGCCGGCGTTTTTCTTGCTGCTCGGCTTTCAAACGGTCCAATAACGCTGAATAATATGCATCTGTAACAGTTTTATCCTTTTCCAGATAGTCTATGAGGATTATCCCTTGCGAACCCAAAAGACAGTCACCATAACCTTTCTGGCTGAAGGAATGCTCTTCGCCTTTTTTGGTGCAGATTCTCCCTTAGTAACCCATTATTTAGATTGTTGTTTGGTCTCAGGAGTATAGTAATATATCCATGTTTCATCCACAGAGACGAAACGACGCTTAAAGTTCTGCGGACTCTTCCTGATCAGCTGCAAACCATCCTTGCAGCACTCCACACGATTCTGTTTTTGGTAAAGCGCAAGCAATTGCGGCACCCATCTTGCGGATAGCTTTCTCATGTCCAAATGTTTATGCAAAATATTATGTACCTGTTCATTCGAGATGCCCACAGCACTAGCAATCTCATGCATCTTAACTCTTCTGTCTTTCATCACCATATCATGGATCTGATTAATGATTTCTGGAGTCGTAATCTCCCCAGGGCGTCCAGAACGTTCGGCATCACTTGTGCCCATATGGCCACTCCGAAAATTTTGGAATCACTTATAAACTGTTCTAAACGAAGGTTCAGATTTACCATAATGTTTATCTATAGGGTCCTAAGGCATTTTGCCTTTCATGAAGTAATGTTTAATCACCAGACGAAATTCTTTTTCGTCCATTTTTTGTCAATCACTCGACTTCCTTGATCCTCAAGAATGCCAAACACAAAGGAATAGACCAATATGGCTGAAACTTGGTGTGCGTTCTTTCCAAAGATGCTACAAACCAAGCATGACCTCGATACGCCCTGGTGGTGCCATCTCTCGGACTTTGCACGGACTTTTCAAGCACCCCTCGTAATTGTCTCGTACACTGTGTGTGTGTGTGTGTGTTTTCCTTGCGGAGGTCGTCCACAGGGCAAGAGGAAACTGTGCATAGGGCGCTGTTTCGCCTCCCTTGCACGTAAAGTGATCGCAACAGTGTTTTGTTGTCGCGCGGTATTACACATTACGCGCCTCATTTAGCGAAGAAAAGGTAGTAGACGAGACTCTCACTAAATAAAAGACAGATATCAAACACTCCGTTAGTCGTGGTGCTCTGACAGAGGTAAACGTGTTTCTTGCCTCAGAAAAACTAGAAAGCAGGGCAGCAAGTCTCGCAAGCCCCCTGTTCCCACCTGTCTATCTTCGTCTGTCAGGAAGTATATTTCACAGTATCTGTCGCTGTCGTGAACGCTGGCTGAAGGGGAACGACGATCTAATTGGATCTATGACGGACAGCGCGACCAACTTTTTAGTTCTACTACCTCAAAGTAAATTAAATTTTCTTCTAATTGCTCTTTAGCATTTAATTTCGCAAGTTTTTCATCTTACTCCATTATTTTAAAAAAAAAACATATTCCCACTAAAAATCTCCATATTTATCACACACCTTCTTTAGATCTCCACATATTAATGTTTCCTTAAACTTATGTCAGATATTCACTACAAGCATTGGATTGATTATCTTTCGTTGAGATACTTAAGAGAATTAAGTGGCAAACATCAGACAAACTAAAGTATATAAAAAACATTCATTAAAATGTTTTCCCATACCGAAAAGAAGGAACTATGGTTTCCCCTCGCACAGAAATCGAATTTTAATGAAACCATGATTTTCAGCTTACGCTTTGAGGGGGCGATTGATGAAGAAACAGGTAGTAAAATGATACCTAAAATGATCACGATATGTGGCATTGGCATTAGAGATGAGATGTTTTCAGCCAATACTGTCTCCCGAAATTCAAAAGATGCCCAATGATTATATTTTATGCAACACTGAACGTCGCAGGAATAAATAACCATGTTCTACATTTAAGAAAATGGGAACTGTATGATAACACGTAGATTTTTTTTTTCAAAATAACTCAAGATCGCTCGTAGAGAAGAATTTCAAATCCAGATTTTCCTTTATTTCTTTATCTACAGCAAGTGAAGTTTAAGGAATTGGTGAGGACAGAAGGAAAATCGGCATAAATGAAACAAAACAAACAGTGTCAGAGGGAAACAAAGTCTCGGATGAGAAGATATACGTGTAACTCATGCAGTGCTAATCCATGTCATCGCCATGGTACTTTAACATACAAAAACTACTGTGAAGACAAATCGACTGACTCAGAGAAAATGTATGTTCCTTAAGATAACAAAAGTGACTTTTTATTACTGTGAACAATCAGTACCACTTGTGGCCCCAAAAATAACATCGCAACTAATGCTTTCGCAAATTGTTGTTTGCCAGACACTTCACTACGTGTTTAGTAAAGAAAGAAGTATTGATAAAGTTTTATTTAGCTATCTCAATGATTTTATTCTGTCCAAGACTACTTTCATTTGCGATTTGGTTTCATTTACGCTGAAGCAAGAAGTGGACCTCAAAGATGAACCTCGACAAACCGTACCGAGGTGATCTTGCCCCCATGGTACAGCTGTCGGAGCTACCCCTAGTTAAACTATCTTCCTGAAATATTTTCTTCGCAAATTTAGTGAAGTCTATACTATTGTGAGAAGGATTAATAAAATGGAAAGTTACTTAAGATTAATTGTTTAGTGAAATTTGGTACAAGAAGTATATGCGTTAAGCGTTTCTCGTCGCAAAGTGATTAGGAAAGACCCTTAAGATTTGGTTGACTTCTGGTGCATGGGATTGAGCCAACGCGTCATCTATTAATGCTGGTGACTTCGTCACAGCAATAGAAGACGAAACATCCCTTTGCTCACGCCTAATACCCATGCAACAAAAATCGACTGAGATGCAAATATCGTAAAAGCCTGCATTGTATTGTCAAACTTAAGACTTTCGATGCTTTAGCCTGTGTCCGTTTCAATCGCGCTAGAATAACAACGAATTAACCTGATAAGTAAATAAGGCACACTTCCAGTGATATTAGTTACCAGATGTTTGAGAAATGCAGACAACCAGCTGCGACAGAGAATACATTCCTATACGCGAGGTTCAACTATATGAACAGAAGATAGCTCTCAAGAGGCACGACTCAATAAGTAAGGATGTAAACGATACGACGATGTTTTAAAAACATCGAGGTTTCGTCCATAAATATCGAGGTTAACATCGATGTATTGAATGGCGATACATCGCAGATGCATCGACGCCAAAAGTCCAAATGCATCGATATCGTTCAACAATGGATTATTCATTCCGTTCGGGGATGCTCAGCCTTCGATGCGCCGAGTCTCGTAACTCGAGCAGTGATACATTTATTGCTGTCCTCGTCATTTTTGTACCTTTGAAATAGTAGGTAAGTAAAATATGAAGTTTACAAGATTATCAGTAACTTCAAATTGTCTCTCCATTGAATTATGATCTACAATCACTTGGTCCAATATTAGTGATTTTCATTGTGCCAGTTTCCAGTGTACAAGGTACCAAGCCGAGAATCAATAAAAACCAGGATAGGCGATAAGTCTGAGGCAATGGGTGATATTTTTAAAACGTACATAAAGAATGCTGAAATCTATTGCATTATCTACGATATTTGAACAGAAACAATAGAAAATAAATCACTTGTGAGCATTACTATCCACTAGCTAGACAAAACTCAACTCTTCTGCGCAACATTTTGTGTTTTTGAGTTGACAGAAAACGACACGCCGCTGCATATCACTGAAAAACTGACAGGTATTTTCTCCGACTGGAATTTTTTAATTGAAAAAGTTTCGGCTATCATCACAGTTAATAACGGCACTGATATGAATGTCAATCCGGAAATGGTTGACGAAAAAATAGTTATCCCTTATTTTGCCCATACGATTAACTTTGGCGATGCAAAACACTGCCCTGAATTGATGAACAAGTCCCGAAATATTGTCAAATGTATTAAATGGAATGTCAACGCAAGTGACGAGTTACGGAAGACACAGTTCGAGACGGGATTGAAAGAAGGCCATATATATGTATATATACAGGGTGTTTCAAAAATGACCGGTATATTTGAAACGGCAATAAAAACTAAACGAGCAGCGATAGAAATACACCGTTTGTTGCAATATGCTTGGGACTACAGTACATTTTCAGGCAGACAAACTTTCGAAATTACAGTAGTTACAATTTTCAACAACAGATGGCGCTGCGGTCTGGGAAACTCTATAGTACGATATTTTCCACATATCCACCATGCGTAGCAATAATATGGCGTAGTCTCTGAATGAAATTACCCGAAACCTTTGACAACGTGTCTGGCGGAATGGCTTCACATGCAGATGAGATGTACTGCTTCAGCTGTTCAATTGTTTCTGGATTCTGGCGGTACACCTGGTCTTTCAAGTGTCCCCACAGAAAGAAGTCACATGGGTTCATGTCTGGCGAATAGGGAGGCCAATCCACGCCGCCTCCTGTATGTTTCGGATAGCCCAAAGCAATCACACGATCATCGAAATATTCATTCAGGAAATTAAAGACGTCGGCCGTGCGATGTGGCCGGGCACCATCTTGCATAAACCACGAGGTGTTCGCAGTGTCGTCTAAGGCAGTTTGTACTGCCACAAATTCACGAAGAATGTCCAGATAGCGTGATGCAGTAATCGTTTCGGATCTGAAAAATGGGCCAATGATTCCTTTGGAAGAAATGGCGGCCCAGACCAGTACTTTTTGAGGATGCAGGGACGATGGGACTGCAACATGGGGCTTTTCGGTTCCCCATATGCGCCAGTTCTGTTTATTGACGAAGCCGTCCAGGTAAAAATAAGCTTCGTCAGTAAACCAAATGCTGCCCACATGCATATCGCCATCATCAATCCTGTGCACTATATAGTTAGCGAATGTCTCTCGTGCAGCAATGGTAGCGGCGCTGAGGGGTTGCCGCATTTGAATTTTGTATGGATAGAGGTGTAAACTCTGGCGCATGAGACGATACGTGGACGTTGGCGTCATTTGGACCGCAGCTGCAACATGGCGAACGGAAACCCGAGGCCGCTGTTGGATCACCTGCTGCACTAGCTGCGCGTTGCCCTCTGTGGTTCCCGTACGCGGTCGCCCTACCTTTCCAGCACGTTCATCCGTCACGTTCCCAGTCCGTTGAAATTTTTCAAACAGATCCTTTATTGTATCGCTTTTCGGTCCTTTGGTTACATTAAACCTCCGTTGAAAACTTCGTCTTGTTGCAACAACACTGTGTTCTAGGCAGTGGAATTCCAACACCAGAAAAATCCTCTGTTCTAAGGAATAAACCATGTTGTCTACAGCACACTTGCACGTTGTGAACAGCACACGCTTACAGCAGAAAGACGACGTACAGAATGGCGCACCCACAGACTGCGTTGTCTTCTATATCTTTCACATCACTTGCAGCGCCATCTGTTGTTGAAAATTGTAACTACTGTAATTTCGAAAGTTTGTCCGCCTGAAAATGTACTGTTGTCCCAAGCATATTGCAACAAACGGTGTATTTCTATCGCTGCTCGTTTAGTTTTTATTGCCGTTTCAAATATACCGGTCATTTTTGAAACACCCTGTATATACAGGGTGAGTCACCTAACATTACCGCTGGATATATTTCGTAAACCACATCAAATACTGACGAATCGATTCCACAGACCGAACGTGAGGAGACGGGCTAGTGTAATTGGTTAATACAAACCATAAAAAAATGCACGTAAGAATGTTTTTTAACACAAACCTTCGTTTTCTAAAGTGGAACCACGTTAGTTTTGTTAGCACATCTGAACATATAAACAAATACGTATTCAGTGCAGTTTGTTGCATTGTAAAATGTTAATTACATCCGGAGATATTGTAACCTAAAGTTGACGCCTTAGTACCACTCCTCCGCTGTTCGATCGTGTGTATCGGAGAGCACCGAATTACGTAGGAATCCAAAGGGAACGGTGATGGACCTTAGGTACAGAAGAGACTGGAACAGCACATTACGTCCACATGCTAACACCTTTTTATTGGTATTTTTCACTCTCGCACATGTACATTACCATGAGGGGTGAGGTACACGTACACACGTGGTTTCCGTTTTCAATTACGGAGTGGAATAGAGTGTGTCCCGACATGTCAGGCCAATAGATGTTCAATGTGGTGGCCATCATGTGCTGCACACAATTGCAATCTCTGGCGTAATGAATGTCGTTCAAATGGTTCAAATGGCTCTGAGCACTATGGGACTTAACATCTGTGGTCATCAGTCCCCTAGAACTTAGAACTACTTAAAACTAACTAACCTAAGGACATCACAAACATCCATGCCCGAGGCAGGATTCGAACCTGCGACCGTAGCAGTCCCGCGGTTCCGGACTGAGCGCCTAGAACCGCTAGACCACCGCGGCCGGCCAATGAATGTCGTACACGCCGCAGTACATCTGGTGTAATGTCGCCGCAGGCTGCCACAATACGCTGTTTCATATCCTCTGGGGTTGTAGGCATATCACGGTACACATTCTCCTTTAACGTACCCCACAGAAAGAAGTCCAGAGGTGTAAGATCAGGAGAACGGGCTGGCCAATTTATGCGTCCTCCACGTCCTATGAAACGCCCGTCGAACATCCTGTCAAGGGTCAGCCTAGTGTTAATTGCGGAATGTGCAGGTGCACCATCATGCTGATACCACATACGTCGACGAGTTTCCAGTGGGACATTTTCGAGCAACGTAGGCAGATCATTCTGTAGAAACGCGATGTATGGTGCAGCTGTTTGGGCCCCTGCAATGAAGTGAGGACAAATGAGGTGGTCGCCAATGATTCCGCACCAAACACTTACAGTCCACGGTCGCTGTCGCTCTACCTATCTGAGCCAGCGAGGATTGTCCACGGACCAGTAATGCATGTTCCGTAGATTCACTGCCCCGTGGTTTGTGAAACCCGCTTCATCGGTAAACAGGTAGAATTGCGACGCATTCTCTGTTAATGCCCATTGACAGAATTGCACTCGATGATTAAAGTCATCACCATGTAATTGCTGATGTAGCGACACATGAAACCGTTGAAAGCGGTGACGATGCAGTATGCGCATGACACTACTTTGACTCAGTCCACCGGCTCTCGCAATGTCTCGTGTACTCATGTGTGGTTTCATGGCAACAGCAGCTAACACACCCGCTTCTCCTGTGACGGGCCTGTTACGGACCCGTTTGCGTGCTACGACCATACCTGTTGCATACCGTTGGCGGTAGATGTTTTGCAATGTGCGGCACGTTGGATGCTCTCTGTCGGGGTACCGTTCTGCATACACCCTGCAGGCTTCAGCTGCATTTCGTCGACACTCGCCATAGATGAGTATCATCTCGTCAGTATTTGATATGGTTTACGAAATATATCCAGCGGTAACGTAAGGTGACTCACCCTGTATACTTGGCGTTAGCAGACGATGGAGTTCGTGCGTGTAATGTTAGAACGATTCCTGGAGTCAGCGTAGTTGCGGCGGCGATACTTTTAAATAGACCTGAGGCTCCCTCAAGCAACGAGTTACTGTGTCAATGAAACGGCGAAATTGTTACGACCATTCGTAAAATTAACGGAAGTAGTTTCCGGCGGCTCTCAAGTTAGAGTTAAAAAAAGTGCTCCCGTTAACCAGTTTTGTTTGGCACACTGACGAAAATATACCTATAAATGAAATTTAAAAACGAAACAAATAAAAAACTGAAAGGAAGGCTAGGAAAATTAGAACATTACGTCATCCTGGCAATTTCAGCCATTCTTGACCCAAGATTCAAGTTCATGCACTTCAAAGATGCCGTCGCTAAGTCAAAGATAATTAATTACTTAAATAAATATGTACGAGAATTAAACGTACCCACAATTAAGAGCATCACATTCGATGTGTCGGATAAAGAAGATCAGAGTCTGACATTTGGAAATACCACAAGCAGTTGGCACACAGAAACAAGACAAATATGTGATCAACATATACGGGAAACATTAGTGAAAATGAGGTTCAGATGCACCCGTTGTCTCCCCTTACACCAGTAAAAACAGACCACATCGAAATCCGGAAGAACATGAAGTCACTTTTCTCAAGAATTGAAAAGATGCATCTTTCCATCGTCGCCACATCTGCGCCAAACGATCGTTTGTTTTCAGAGGCCAGGGGAAATTGTTAAATTCACAGAAATACATTGTTTTAATGATAAAGATCCATTTTATTTACTTTCGCAATTTGATTTATCTGAAGGTAGTTAATCATTGCATCTGTCAATATCATTGCACCTAATGTAACATAACATTAGGAAAGATAGGATTATTGGTAGACTTATGAAGAAACAGTTGACTGTTTCATTTCCTTCGTGTTTTAAAATAGCTTTGACCACACAACTTACATTCTTTTATTATGCTACTTCAAAATAAAATAATTTCGGCGTGCTTTTTCTAATGTTTCCAAAATACACTACTGGCCATTAAAATTGCCACACAATCGAAGATGACTTGCTACAGACGCGAAATTTAACCGACAGAAAGAAGATGCTGTGATATGCAACTGATTAGCTTTTCAGAGCATTCACACAAGGTTGGCGCCGGTGGTGACACCTACAACGTGCTGACTTCAAGAAAGTTTCCAACAGATTTCTCATACACAAACAGCACTTGACCGGCGTTGCCTGGTGAAACGTTGTTGTGATGCCTCGTGTAAGGAGGAGAAATGCGTACCATTACGTTTCCGACTTTGATACAGGTCGGATTGTAGCCTATCGCGATTGCGGTTTATCGTATTTCTCATACACAAACAGCACTTGACCGGCGTTGCCTGGTGAAACGTTGTTGTGATGCCTCGTGTAAGGAGGAGAAATGCGTACCATTACGTTTCCGACTTTGATACAGGTCGGATTGTAGCCTATCGCGATTGCGGTTTATCGTATCGCCACATTGCTTCTCGCGTTGGTCGATATCCAATGACTGTTAGCAGAATATGGAATCGGTGGGTTCAGGAGGGTAATACGGAACGCCGTGCTGGATCCCAACGGGCTCGTATCATTAGCAGTCGAGATGATAGGCATCTTATCCGCATGGCTGTAACGGATCGTGCAGCCATGTCTCGATCCCTGAGTCAACAGATGGGGACGTTTGAAAGACAACAACCATCTGCACGAACAGTTCAACGACATTTGCGGCAGCGTGTACTATCAGCTCGAAGACCATGGCTGCGGTTAGCCTTGACACTGCATCACAGACAGGAACGCCTGCGATGTGTGCTCAACGACGAACCTGGATGCACGAATAGCAAAACGTCATTGTTTCGGATGGATCCAGGTTCTATTTACAGCATCATGATGGTCGCATCCGTGTTTGGCGACATCGCGGTGAACGCACATTGGAAGCGTGTATTCGTCATCGCCATACTGCCGTATCACCCAGTGTGATGGTATGGGGAGCCATTGGTTACACGTATCGGTCACCTCTTCTTCGCATTGACAGCACTTTGAACAGTGGACGTTACATTTCAGATGTGTTACGACCCGTGGATCTGCCCTTCATTTGATCCCTGCGAAACCTTACATTTCAGCAAGATAATGCACGACCGCATGTTGCAGGTCCTGTATGGGCCTCTCTGGATACAGAAAATGTTCGACTGCTGCCCTGGCCAGCACATTCTCCAGATCTCTCACCAACTGAAAACGTCTGGTCAATGGTGGCCGAGCAAGTGGCTCGGCACAATACGCCAGTCACTACTCGTGATGAACTGTGTTATCGTGTTGAGGCTGCATGCGCAGCTATACCTGTACACGCCATCCAAGCTCTGTTCGACTCAATGCCCAGTCGTATCAAGGCCGTTATTACGGCCAGAGGTGGTTGTTCTGGGTACTGATTTCTCAGGATCTATGCACCAAAATTGCGTGAAAATGTAATCACATGTCAGTTCTAGTATAATATATTTGTCCAATGAATACCCGTTTATCATCTGCATTTCTTCTTGGTGTAGCAATTTTAATGGTCATTAGTGTAAATAAAACATCGTCAAAACACCGATGTATCATTTTTAAGAGCGATGCTTTTTTAACATCGATGTTTTTCCCTGTGAACATGGATGTCTCAACGTACAGAGGTGGGCAGCTCGAATGGTCACAGATTTGTTTGACCCGTGGGAGAGTGTTGCAGAGATGCTGCAGAAACTGAACTGGCAGACTCTTGAAAAAAGACGTAAACTATCCTGAGAAAGTCTACTAGCAAATTTTCAAGAACCGGCTTTAAACGATGACTCTAGGGATATACTACGCCCCACTACGTATCGCTCACATAGGGATTGGGAGGTGAAGATTAGAATAATTACAGCATGCGCAGAGCCATTCAGACTATCATTCTTCCCGCGCTCCATACATGAATAGAACGGGAAGAGATCCTAATAACTGATACAACGGGACGTACCCTCAGCTAGTCACTTCACTGTGATTTGCTGAGTATAGATGTGGATGTGTACATTTTTGGGAGCGATGTAGCAACCCTGCTCACAAATAACCTAATAATATTAATCAAGAACTTAAGGCTTCTTATTTAATTCTTTTCTATTTACACAGCAGACCGTACCAGCTGAATTTCTGGTCCAGCAAAAGTACTAGCTGTAGGGAAAAGTAAATTGCGTGCTTCCTGCATCTTGTTTACTAGCTTCCTCAATGGCTGCGTCTCGCTCCAGTCCACAGTCGGCAGAAACCTGAAACCTTCCGTAGAATAGCACATTTACTTCAGCACCCTGTCACTGACGTTTGAGATGAGAAATCGATTGTTGAACATGAACGATCTGAGTAAACGACATTCTGAGTGAACCACGCGCACTGTTACCGCATAAACCGTGTTAGACGTCTGTTTGATAGCAGCTGATTCTTTATGGCAGTACTTGGACGAAATGACCCCGTAGATATGACAGTGCGACAATAGCGTGCGTTTACAACCGCAGAAGATCGAACACCAAGATTATGATGACTCGCGTAACTGTACAGGTTGATTATTAAACTGTCTGTTTTGTTGTTTTTGGGCCTGTTATAGCGCCGCCGGTGGAGGCCTATCTCGTCACCCCCTCGTATAGCCCTATTACCAATATTGTCTGGCAGGAACAACGACTAACAGAGTGTATACTCTGTTCATCACAAGAGTAAACGCCATGCAGTCTTCCACGCTTACTTGAATCTCATTGGATTTCGTTTCACGTGGAGCGGAAGCCAAGCTGTATCCAGTACAGTCAAATATGATCGTAAGGATACGTTTTATGCTGTGTTACACGCACACGCACTGAGCGATAATGCGGCATAACAGCTTTACCGGAGCGACACATTAAACGTGGATAGCACTGGACAGTCAGCTGGTCCAACTAACTTGCAACGATATGAGCAGTTGCAGTTCAGACATAAAAAGAGACGACCAAAGAAACAATTTAGCTTCGAATGTCATTTAATTTTTAAAGAGAATGAAATAATATTTGGCAAAATTCCAGCACTACCGCACGCTTCTTAGGCGTCCAGATGGAAAGCATAAGATGCTCTCGTTCTCACCTGACATAATATTCTAATTACAAACAAGAGTGATGGAAAAAATGGAAATGAGCGTTTGGCGTCATTGGCCGGGATGCCCCTTACGGGGCAGGTCCGGCCGCCTTGGTGCAGGTCTTATTACATTCGGCGCCACATTGGGCGACCTGCGCGCCGGATGAGGATGAAATGAAGATGAAGACAACACAACATCCAGTCCCTGAGCGGAGAAATTCCCCGACACAGCCGGGAATCGAACCCGGGCCCGTAGGACGCCAATCCGTCACGCTGACCTTTTTTTTTAATTTTTCATTTTTGGTTCGTTGTTGATCGTTGCGGACGTAATACGACATCCGTTAAAGTTCGTTTGTTGATCCTTCCACTCAGTTTCTTATTAAAGAGGCCAACCCGCTCTCTGACCGAACACGCTGAGCTACCGTGCCGGCTATAACTCAGCTATTGGGGCGGACAGACAAGAGTGATGAAAATTCCTAACTTAAACACAGGGCAATTTTTTGAGCGAGCTATGTGCGATGCAAAAGCATACTGCAGGGATTTCACCGTACTGTTGAACGCTGAAGCTACTGAAGGTATTAATTACAGTCAGTAGTCTGGTAATCTCTTAGCTTCTTCCTTATCCGACTCCGAGAAACACAGTTCTGTTCTGGAACTGTCATCTGCTACGTTCATAACGAGTCGATCAACAACAGAATCCACGAAGCCATCCAGGCGCCGCATTTTCTCCTCTGCTTTTATGACGTGCCGTTCTATATCCCGCCAGCCTTCGGCAGTTACATGTGAAAAAGCTGTGTGCGTTAGTTCCAGTAAGTCTGGTAGCTTAACAGTCTTGTTATTTCTCGGGTCAGATTCCTTAAATTTGCTCCACATTAGTTCTATTGGGTTCATATTGTAATGGTACAGTGGCAAATGTAAAAAACAGCATTTGTGTGGTGTGCTCGATGCTGTGAAAATGATTGTTTTTAATGTTGCTAGGACACTTATCACTGGTTCGTATAAGAGAACATCTGTGGCATAAAACAATGGACATAGCCCGAATAAAGGGTACTTGGTTTGTCATTTTTATCCTAAAAATTGAATTGTTATGTTTTTCTTTAAATTAAAGCAATCATTACTAATAATCTTTGATAAAACATCGATAATTAAGGATTTATATTTGAAACGAAAACAGGAATTTTGCGTGCAATATGTGATTAGAAAATATCCATAAAATGGTGATGAATATTACAATTAACAGATGTAGGTATTTAAAATTGAACGAAAAAAGTTAACTAAGGTGAAATTTGAACTACCCATCCACGAACTGAGCTCCTGATTGCGCCACACATCCAAAATGTATGTGTATCTCAATGGTATCAATTACACTCCCTAGGAAAACTTCAGAGTCGATTTTTCTGTAAATTTATGAAAAGCATAAAGAACAAGCAATTTGTTGACACTTTTTAACCGTTTTAAACATGCGTATTTCACTACTGAGCAGGAATCAGCTCAGCCATGTTCACACGGCGTATTAACAGCTCGACAGTCAGAGCACAACAGTACAGAGACTGTGGCTGTACACGATTTTTAATATAAAAAAATGCATACCTAATGAGTGATTAAGAAAAAACGTCGATGGTTGTTAATACGTTAGAATATCTTAAAGTTTTATTTGAGGTAACTTAGTTTGATAACTGCAGAAATTGAGTTTCAAATGAGACAACCCTCAACGGGCGCCCCGCTTTTTATGACACGAGCGGGCGCGCCTCGTGCTTTGTACACATGCAATGAATAGCTGTCTCTATGCTGCCAACGTAAACATGTATGAGGAAAATCGTAGTTTAATCTCAGTTTAATTAAACAACGATAAAATAAACTTACACTATGTGAGAAAAATCACTGTTTAAACTTACATACGTTAGCAAAAACGCTGTTTAATTAAACAGTAATAAAACAAACTTTAATTATGTCACTCTGGTGCCACGTATAAGTGTTGCCCCACACTAATGACACACGCGCAACATTAAACAGCGCAGTTGTATCAGAAGCTATAATGAAAGAACAGTACAGGCTTGCAATTTTAAAGCAACAATGGAACGATACAGAACAACGTTATTTGTGGTTGACTCACTGCGCATCTTGGAAGCACTTCACTCATAGGCGCACCCGCTTGAGGGGTTAAACCTCAACAAAAATATGGAAAAAATAATGTGGGTCAATTTAGGAAACGTTAGACAACCATGGGGTGACGAACGGTTAACTTGTGAACATACTCCCATATTTATATTTATCCTACGGATACACATAAACGGTTTACAGCAAAATCTACCCTACAAAGTACAAAAGGAATTTGCAAGAGCTTTAAGTGTACACAAACAGAAGCAGAACTAGAACTCGTATCTCTCCCGAATACGACTTGCAGCAACATACTTCTATGGCCCATGAGAACACACCGTGAATATAAATAAAACATGTCATCCTTATTTCTACTAAAGGAACCCTTCACCTGGTTTTTCGAGAACGTAGCAAAAAATATCACTGCTGGTGGTGTTTACAATCTTGTTGAGTTGCTACATAGTTTTTATTTAGTCAATAATGGTGATCACTGGGCTAACTGTTGCTTCTAGCTTGCATTGACGAGTCACCAGCTCTTTGAAACATCAGTTCGATTGCGCACGGCCGTAAGTTAGAAGGCGCGCTGTCTCCGCTGTTTCTAGACGTTTGAGTGGTATATGTTTATTCTTAATAATGCCGGTGAGTAGACAAATTAACGTTTCTGTATCTTATTTTTCATTACCGTTTTCGGTTCTTTCTAAAATGTGAAATCCACAGTTGTTTATTTGAAAAATACAGAATGAAGCAGTGAATTCAAATATGGCACAAGTTCACTTAACAAAGTAAACGATCTTTTGTATGTACTTAAGTCTGCTAACGCTTTTACTTTAATTTCTTTTCTGTACAATGGTATTACAATACGTTTGCACCTCGCAAAATACTACTTCAAAACTATGAATAGTTTCAGAGTAAAAAAAAAAAAAGTTAAAATGGTGATTTTATGCTGTTTTGGAGATCATTTGAATTTTTCTTAATATTACTTTAATTACCTTTTGTTTAACTGTACGTAAATACTCGGCAAAACTTCAATTTTTGTGAAATAATATTCACAAAGCTATAAGTAAATCCATTACCCTAACAATTTTCCGTCTGAATCCCAAGCTTCACTTGCTGATGCAGCGTTATCATGTTCCATAATGAAATAGACGCTCGAAGTATGGCTAAAACTGTGATTCAATGGGGAGTACATACTTCAAAATGTCTCTTGCTTTCCTGGATTTCAAACTGTTTTAACCGTTCTTTAAAGCGTCCCGGGGGGGACAGCGGCGGAAGTCTCAAAGAAAGGAGAAGTATAGTGTTAGGTATTTTTACTACAAGAAAATTATTTAAATGTTGGTACTTAGCAGATTTTTAACAGGATCGGAATTGGGCTTTTTTACGCCTACATTCAAAGTGTTAAAAATACTCCATACGCCATCTAGCGTCCCCTCCGTAAAAACCATCGTATGGGCACCCTTGGATGAACTGTGAACTGTCACATCTTTGTCGATATACTGAACATTCTTGTATGATTTGATTTCCCACCTTTTTTCGTGTTTAGATAGTGCCACAGGCTCATTTACTTTTGCCGAGAAGGTTTTGCAATCCATAATCATTGATTGATCGACGTGAACAATGTATTACTTGCACTTTTCTCCATTATGTCGATCCATTTATGAGAAATGTGCACATTGCCCTAATTCATCTTCTTTAACTCTACGCGAGCCAACTCTGCCGCAGGATAGATAAGAGTGCCCTTTTCCCGGATAAACGATCCTTATATACTTTTAAACGTCCACATTTAAATACGTGATGTAGATATTTTACAACAGCGTTGTTTAGTTTTTGAGCTGTACATGTTTATTGTTGTTGTGGAGTCCAAGGACTGGTTTGATGCAGCTCTGTGCTACTCTACTCTGTCCAAGTCTCGTCATTTCCGAGTAACTACTGCAACCTGCATCCTTCTGAATCTGCTTAATGTATTCGTCTGTACATACATTCGCTTACATACATCTGTGAAAATACACACGTTTTTCACAGCGGGTTGACAGACGGAATCATTCTGTTGCAGGATAATGCCCGCCTACATGTTGCTAAGGTTGTTTCGACTACGCAGCAGACGTTCCACTTGGAAGCCCTTACACATTCTCCACACTATCCAGATCACTCCCTATACGATTTCCATGTTTTTGGAGTCCTGAAGAAAACCATTCGTGGGTATCGATTTTCTTCGGACGAAGAGGTGCTCACAAGGGTATAACCATTGTTCCCTAGGCAACCGCAAACATTTCCTCATGGAGGCATTGACCAGTTTGTCTCACAATGGGTTAACTGTATTAATAGTTACGGCGATTACTTTTCAACATAATAAACAGCTTACTTACTTTTTTCTATCTGCCCCTTCTAATTTTCCACTTTGTTATATGATTCAGGTATGAAGCTAAATACTTAGTTTTCTTGCCGTAATGTGCCACGCAGGAGCGATAGGACATAATATGTGCCCTCATTTGGCCTCTGCAACATTATGGTTTTCATTTGGTTTCAAGACGCCCTCCACATTCATTAACAGTAGACAGTACTCCTTCACACACGCAAGGGACGTGATTCGTTTTAAACGTAGTGTATTGATACCTCGTAGTGAAATAAATGATCGCTTGCACACTATATTCTCGAAATCTCCTACTTTGACCTAAAGAGAAAAGAGATCGTTTTACATACTTGGAAACACATTTCTGAAAAGGTTGAAGAGAAAAATATTACTAATGATCATTGGTAGGTAATATCGAATTCTAACCTTAGAGTAAGGGATATGTTGTACGTCAAACATGCCAAAAGAAGTCACTCTGTAGTGAAAAACAGGTGAATGAGGCTTCTTAGTAGGGTCACACTTACTAGTCCAATCAGCTTCTTGGTAGGGTCGCACGCACTAGTCCAGTCTGTTCCGTGTCTTCTGCATTTTTAGATTCACCGTTATTGAACTGTCCTTTGCAGCGGGTGAGGGGTACTACATGAATTGTTTTCTACATCTAAAACAAATATTAAAATGTCTGTGTTAAAATATATTACACCGTATTTGCTTCTGTGGCTCTGAAACCACGTGCTTTGCTTACTTGCGATCCTTTTCGGCCAGACCATCTCTTCTTTTTGAGAATTATTTTCTTCCAATTTTGGGGATGACGCTTCCATTTAAACTGGTATACTATTTGAACCACACCCCTCACTCATTTTTCAGATCTATTTTATAAAACACTAGACATAACAACTAATAATAACATTCCACAGCTGTCGCTCGAACCCAACGGGACAGCCTGATACGAAAGCAGCTCCGCCTTACGGACGGGTGCTGTCTGGAAGGCAGCCGTAACCATTACAAGTATTTGGGTTCATACTCAGAACAGCATTTGTTCATACTCTTGTGATGTTTTAATTAGCATTACCCGAAATACATGAACAGAAACGAATGTTTCGTGCTGTTCTGAATATCAAGTGAAAGTTCGACGAGGCGATCACAGTGGTAGGCATAACCCATATTGCATCAAATGCGGACTTGATGTTTTGGAATTCATAGCTTAAAATACTACTGATAATATTTGTTACGTTAATGAAACAGTTTTTCAGCCTGATGAATTTAGTTGCCAACATGACCCTTGATAACGAAACATATTACTTTCCACATATGAGCTAATCACTTAAAAATATTAGTGCAACGAAATTGCAACTATCATAATTATCATCTGCTATTTGACATCCACTACTTAATAAGGATTCTGCTGTACTTTTCTGACCATTACTCTTCAGCTGTACTCGTCTAATACGAAGTCGCTAAACATGTTGAGCGCAGAGCCGATTTTACTGGACTTTTTCCTTGAGGCGGCTGTTCTGCGTGCTGCCGACTCCTGACGTGTGAGTTCGCGTGCATATACAAGGTGTGATCCTAAAGTAACGGGAATCTTTGCTTTTCTTCAAGAATCATTATTTTTTTATCAACGTCAACTTTACCCCCTTCAAAGTAATCCCCCTCAGATGTAATACACTTGTGCCAGCGCTTTTTCCAATCTTGGATGCACTTCTGGAGTCACTTTTCATTATGGTGTTCAGCTACTTCAGCGATCCTATTTTTTATCTCATCAATGGTGCCAAAACGGTGTCCTTTTATGGTTCCCTTCAGGCACGGGAATAGAAAGAAGTCACAGGGGTCATGCCAGCGAATACGGTGGCTCAGGCAGCGTAACGGTTTTGTTTTTGCCAAAAAATCAGGAACAAGCATTGAAGTGTGAGAGGCAGCATTATCGTGATGCAATTTCCATTAGTGATTTTGTCGCAACTCTGGTCATTTTCTTCGGACTGTTTCACGCAAACGGCTCATAATTTCCGGGTAGTATTCCTTATTGATCGTACGACCGACCATAAGGTAGGAACTCATGATGCTTTATCCCATTGTAATTGAATACAACAGTGAGAAGAACCTTCATATGTGATCAAATTTGTCCATTTTCATTCGGTCTTGGCTCTTCAGGCAGCTTCCTATGGGACGATTGGACCTTGGTTTTGTCACCTATAATAACCTTCTTTAGAAGTTCTGAATCGTTGTCAGTCCCATTCAGCGATTCCTGAGTGATATCTACGCGATGTCATTTTTGGTCGAAATTCAGCAATTTCGGATAAAACCTTGCTGCTACATGTTTCATACCCAAAACATCTAAAAAAACTGCTTGGCATGAGCCAAAGGATATGTCGGCATTATTAGCAACCTCTCTGATGGTGATTAGGCGATTTTTCAGAACCCTTTTTATTCCTCCTCCCTCATTGTCGTCAGTAACTGATGTGCTAGGTCGTACAGGGCGGTCGTCGTCTTTAACGTCTTCTCGTCTCTCTTGGAAATGTTTACAGCACTCGTAAACCCTTGTCTTAATCACAACAGATTTGCCAAAAGCCACAGTCGAAGTTGCACTTCATTCTATTTTCCAAGGAAAATTTAATGCAAGTTCTTTGATCCATCTTTTTCGAAAATAAAAATTCGCCGAGCTTTTCGACTGTCAACTTTAATTATTAAAAAATGCAAAGATACAGCAGGAAAAAATATACCAACAAGATAAAAAAAACTGAAAATCGAATGTGTAAAGACCGTGAAATTAAGAAATTACCGTTACTTTTTTTTTATCACGCCTCGTATTTCTTCCATGAGGTGACGGGATGGAAAGTATAGGAAACGGCAGAGGTGCTCGCATGGCATTGAGATGAAGAAACCACGCTCAGTAGCGATGCATGAAGACGGAAAAACCGGTCGGAGGAAAAGGAAAGAAAGGTGCACAAAGAGCCTAGATATTGTTCTGTATGTTAAAAGACAAGCAAACAAACATTCGCACGCAATGCATCTAGGAAACTAACTGTAAAGGTACCTTTTGTAATATGTGCAAGTCTAAATCCCATCTTTGTACTGATTGTTTTAATAAACTTCATTAAAATCACCCATTTGTTTTTTATCGTAGTTGCTGCCGTCCCCATGCGCGGATGTCGCCTAAATGAAAAGTACACATTCAGTCACGCTGCCCAAACGAAGAGCCCATTGTCAGTAAGGAAAATGCTGAAAGATTCCATGAAAGCGCACGTCCGGTTTCTTTCCAGTCTTCTCTAATCCGAGCTTGTGGTCCGTCTCTGATGACGTTGTTGCCCTTCCTTTCGCATCTTGTCTTCCGGAAACCGGTAACAAACTTTCTTCTCCAATGTATCATTCATTTGGCTGATTCCAACTCCCAGCCACTTTCATCTCAGTTTCATTACATCCTTAATTAAATCTTCGACTCTATTCTGTGCTTCCTACTCCATTTCTCCGATCACTTCCAGCAATTATAGCGGGCCCACTGAGCAATCATCGGTTTCTGAATGGTTTTCGCATTACAAATCCACATGTCCATGCCGTGGGTCGAAACTTGTAATACTGACTGAAAGATTTTCTCTCAAGAATACCAGATGTTAGTTTTGAAAATCCAAATTTTATTTACCGAATGTATTCCTCGACAGTTCTGTTCTTTTCTTGCCCTGCCCATTCACTTGTTTATAACTCAATTGTTAATATGTATGTTATTATTTTAGTTGTATTGCTATTGATGATCAGACTGTTAAAAACTTTCTCTAGTAGGTTCTTCAGTTCTATGTAGAATTGGAGTAGTGTCGGAAACATTAAGCTTTTTCGAAATTATAATTTTTCTGAAGGTTGTATTGAAACATTCTTCACACTAAATGATACTATGATACTTTACTTAATAGAATTATAAAACTCAATTTCCGTAAGAATATTCTTTTGTCGTAAGAATATTCTCCCATTGACTTTCCTACGCGTTTTTTTCCACCACCTGCGTTCTGATCGTTTACAGTTTTGGAGAGTTGTAAAACCATGGTATGTAGAACGCATGCGTTATGAAAAGTTTGAATCAGTCAGTCGCGATAAATTTTACAAAAAAACTTTTCATTAAGTTATTAAGTTAAAGGTCTGAACAGAATAGGTCTACATACAAATAGTAGTTCAACCTTTAGTGAACTCTGTGTGGGTCCAACACTTACTGATGTGACACTGAACTCAGAGTTCTTCAAAGGTTTGATTGATCGAACCATTATACGGATTCCTTTTCTTCTCATTTATGTCGAGACTTTTCGATACTTGCCAATATATGTATAAAAAAAGAAAAAAGACGTAAAATGTTAATCCGAATGTACCACTTTGGTAGTTAACATTCCCCTTTTTGTTACTTGGGATAGACATCATTACAGCCTACAATGTAGAGAAATAATATTGTTTGTATCTAAAAGATACAATAAAGGTAATTTTATGTGGCCTAACGGCCTGTTGTAAGCCTTTTAACTGGACGCCTGTTCGGCGACCTATCCCGGTAATCCTAGAGGGAAAAGGGACCTACATTGTAATTTTGAATTCGGACCACGTTTTGTTCCTGGCAAATCTCCGCATCATTGAGAGGTAATAGGTAGATAAATGGCAGACTGAAAAAGTCAGGAGTCTGACCATGATTTGATCCCACAACTATTCACTTTCTAACCATTCACTTTACCACTAGACCATCAGGCTTGATTCAAAGATACCCTGAAATGCAATAGTACTTACTTGCCAACAAAACACAACACTCCACATTATGTTCATGCACTGAAAATACTCACTAGAAACAGATGACTTGTCTCTCTGAAACCAACTTCGATTCAAAATTGTGTGCACAGTCTTGTTCCTCCATTAGTTAATGATGCAGTGGCATGACAGGTGCTTCCACTAGCACAATCACATAGAACCTGTTCAATGTAGACTACTGTCTGATACTACTCGACCTTCGCCTGTATTCTTCAGTGCAGGGACAACCCTAGGCTAAGCTTCTCTGGGGTGCAAAAACTGATTGATTGATTTCTTTATTAATCCATGTAACAATTTACATTGTGTGGATTTTGTCAGCAAAATCATACAATACAATATACCTACAATTTATACACATAAAATTAATAGTTACACACATTTTTAAAGTATCTTACATTAGTTTTATATCCTTATGTAATTTTCTTATAGTACTGTACAATTCTGGATTTCGTATTATTATTATTTCCTCATGTATTACAATGCAGGCTACCTTAATTACACTACATGTTTTACTGCGTAATAACTTTTATTTAATAAATTTTTTTTTTTAGTTTTGTTTTGAACTGTTCTATTGTGTCAATATCTTTTATATTTTGGGGTAATTTATTATATAATTTAACAGCATTGTACAACAAGGTCTGCTGAGTTTTAACTTTATTTTTCCTCTTTAGATGCTGATTGTATTGGTTTCTAGTTTCATAGCTGTGTACTAAAGAATTTTTAACATAGCAGTCAATATTTTTTTTACATACATAATACTTTGAAAAATGTATTCACAGGGGACAGTTAGGATTTCCAGCTTTCAGAAATATTCAAGGCAGTGAGCCTTACTGCCACTCTTGGTTATTATATGAATTGCTCTTTTCTGTAATTTGAAAACTATTTGAATATTTTGCTGTTGACTCCCCAAAATATTATTCCATAGGTAATAACAGAGTGGACACACATCACCCAGCCCCCTGCCGGGAATCGAACTTGGGCCCCCTGCGTGGTAGGTGGTAATGCTACCACTATGCTACAGAGGCAGACAAGCATGGGAAGAATGATTGTCTGAATAACTGGGTGCATGCAACGATTATTCTAATCTTATCCTCACAATTCCTGTGTGAGTGATATGTAGGGGATTGTACTGTATCCCTAGAGCAATCATTTAAAGCCAGTTCTTCAAACTTTTTAATAGACTTTCTCAGGATAGTTAATGTCTGTGAATCTGTCATTTTTGTTCCTTCAGTACATCTGTGACATTTTCCCATGGATTAAGCAAATGGTGTTGTCAAAATCTTAAAAAAAAGACTTTTTGTGTTTGGAGGAGCATCTTGTCACCCCGACTTAATTTCTTCCTTTTCTCTTTCTTTTTCTTCTTCTTTTTCTTTTTGTTGTTCATTATCATATGATGTGTTAGACTATTAGTGCACTGAGAATTCATTATTAATCGATTATTATGGGGGAAACCTGTGGATGCCTTGGGCAGATGGAGGGAATATTTTGAAGAGTTGTTCAATGTAGGTGAAAATGCGATCAGTAATGTTTCAGATTTCGAGGTAGAATGGGATAGGAATGATGATGGAAATAGGATCACATTTGAGGAAGTGGAAAAAATGGTCAATAGATTGCAGTGCAATAAAGCGGCTGGGGTGGATGAAATTAAGTCGGAACTCATCAAATACAGTGGAATGTCAGGTCTTAAATGGCTACACAGGATAATTGAAATGGCCTGGGAGTCGGGACAGGTTCCATCAGACTGGACAAAAGCAGTAATCACACCAATCTTTAAACATGGAAACAGAAAAGATTGTAACAACTACAGAGGTATCTCTTTAATCAGCGTTGTGGGTAAAATCTTCTCAGGTATTGTTGAAAGGAAAGTGCGAGTATTAGTTGAGGACCAATTGGATGAAAATCAGTGTGGGTTTAGGCCTCTTAGAGGCTGTCAGGACCAGATCTTTAGCTTACGGCAAATAATGGAGAAGTGTTATGAGTGGAACAGGGAATTGTATCTATGCTTTATAGATCTAGAAAAGGCATATGACCGGGTTCCTAGGAGGAAGTTATTGTCTGTTCTACAAGATTATGGAATAGGAGGCAAACTTTTGCAAGCAATTAAAGGTCTTCACATGGATAGTCAGGCAGCAGTTAGAGTTGACGGTAAATTGAGTTCATGGTTCAGAGTAGTTTCAGGGGTAAGACAAGGCTGCAACCTGTCTCCACTGTTGTTCGTATTATTTATGGATCATATGTTGAAAACAATAGACTGGCTGGGTGAGATTAAGATATGTGAACACAAAATAAGCAGTCTTGCATATGCAGATGACTTAGTTGTGATGGGAGATTCGACTGAAAGTTTGCAAAGTAATATTTCAGAGCTAGATCAGAAATGTAAGGACTATGGTATGAAGATTAGCATCTCCAAAACGAAAGTAATGTCAGTGGGAAAGAAATATAAACGGATTGAGTGCCAAATAGGAGGAACAAAGTTAGAACAGGTGGACGGTTTCAAGTACTTAGGATGCATATTCTCACAGGATGGCAACATAGTGAAGGAAGTGGAAGCGAGGTGTAGCAAAGCTAATGCAGTGAGCGCTCAGCTACGATCTACTCTCTTCTGCAAGAAGGAAGTCAGTACCAAGACTAAGTTATCTGTGCACCGTTCAATCTTTCGACCAACTTTGTTGTATGGGAGCGAAAGCTGGGTGGATTCAGGTTACCTTATCAACAAGGTTGAGGTTACGGATATGAAAGTAGCTAGGATGATTGCAGGTACTAGTAGATGGGAACAATGGCAGGAGGGTATCCACAATGAGGAAATCAAAGAAAAACTGGGAATGAACTCTATAGATGTAGCAGTCAGGGCGAACAGGCTTAGATGGTGGGGTCATGTTACACGCATGGGAGAAGCAAGGTTACCCAAGAGACTCATGGATTCAGCAGTAGAGGGTATGAGGAGTCGGGGCAGACCAAGGAGAAGGTACCTGGATTCGGTTAAGAATGATTTTGAAGTAATAGGTTTAACATCAGAAGAGGCACCAATGTTAGCACTGAACAGGGGATCATGGAGGAACTGTATAAGGGGGCTATGCTCCAGACTGAACGCTGAAAGGCATAATCAGTCTTAAATGATGATGATGATGATATTATGGGGGATATTTATTAAGACCATATCACTTCCAATCTTGATTTCATGCAACATGATTTAAACGCTGTGACCATAGTATGTGAGGTCTGCAAAACATATACTTTCTCAAGTTAAGAGATAATGTACCTTTATGTAGCTTTAGTTACATAATTTACATATAGATTTACATCTACATCTATACTCTGCAAGCCATCCTGAGGTGCATGGCAGAGGTAAGCCCCATTGTACCAGTTATTAGGGTTTCTTCCTGTTCCATTCACATGTGGAGCATGGGAAGATTGATTGATTGAATGCCTTTGTGTGTGCAGTAATTATTCCAACCTTATTCTCACAATCCCTATGTGAGTGATACATAGGGGGATACTTTCTCAGAATAGTTTACTTCTACCTTCAAGAGTCTTCCAGTTCAGTTACTTCAGTATCTCTGTGACACTCTCCCATGCATTAAAAAACCTGTGACCATTTGTACTGCCCTTCTCTGTATATGTTGAATATCCCATGTTAATCCTATTTAGTACGGGTCCCACACTGAGCGTTATTCTAGGATGGGTCACACGAGTGATTTGTTAGCCATCTTCTTTGTATACTGATTGCATTTCCTCAGTATTCTATTAATAAACTGAAGTCTACCACCTGTTTTACCCATGACTGGGCCTATGTGATGATTCCATTTCGTATCGTTGCAGAGTGTTGCACCCAGGGGTTTGTATGAGCTGGACGATTCCAACAGTGACTCACTAATATTATAGTCATAGGATACTATGTTTTTTTGTTGTTTTTTGTTTTGTTTTGTGAATTGCACAGTTTTATATTTCTAAACTTTTAAAGCATGATGCCAGTTTCTGCATGACTTTGAAATCTTATCAAGATCTGACTGAATATATACACAGCTTCTTTCAGGTAGTACTTCATTATAAATAACTGCATCATTTGCAAAAAGCCCCATGTTGCTCTTCATATTGTCTGCAAGGTCATTAATATACAACATGAACAGCTCAGGTCCCAACATATTTCCCTGGGGTACACCTGAAGTTACTTCTACATCTGACTATGCTTCTCCATCCAAGATAATGTTCTGTGTCCACCACAACAAAAACTCCTCAATCCAGTTACAAATTTTACTTGATATCCCATATGATCGAACTTTTGACAGTAAGCACAGATGTGGTACTGATGGTACTGAGTTAAATGCTTTTCAGAAATCAATAAATACTACATCTACCTGATTGTCTTGATACTAAGCTTTCAGTATGCCATGTGAAAAAAATGCAAGCTGGGTTTCACATGATGGATGTTTTCAGAATCACACTGGTTGGCATTGAGGAGGTCATTCTGTTCAAGTTATTTCATTACATTTGAGCTCAGAATATGTTCTAAGATTCTACAAGAAGTTGATGTCAAGGATATTGGACAGTAGTTTTATGGATCACTTCTACTACCCTTCTTGTAGACAGATAGGCATTTTTTCAAGAACTGGACACAGTTCTTTGTTCAAGGGACCTATGACAGATTATAGTTAGAAGAAGGACTAACTCAGCTGCAAATTCACTATAGAACCTGACAGGGATTCCATCGGGCCCTGGAGCTTTGTTCAGTTTTAATGATTTCAGCTGTTTCTCAACACAAATACCTGTTTCACTCATCTCTTCAGTGTTACAAGGATTAAGTTGGGGCAGTTCTCCTGGGTTTTATGTTGTAAAGGAACACTTGAAAATGGAGTTGAGCATTTCAGATTTTCTTTGTTACCCTCAATTTAAGTTCCTGTCTCATTCGCTAGGAACTGGACTCTGATTCTGGTGCAATTAACGGCCTTAACATACAAGTAGAATTTATTTGGGTTTATGAAAGATCATTTGATAATATTCTGCTATGATAATCATTGAAGGCATCACGGATTGCTCTCTTGAAAGCCAAATGCATTTCATTCAATATTCCTCTACGTGTAACCCTATGCTTTTTTTTAACCTATTATGCTGTAATCTCTATTCCTCTAAAAGTTTCTTTACGGTGACTGTACACCATGGACGTTCCTTCCAATTGTGGACTGTTCTACTAGCAACAAGTCTATCCAGTGCATAGTCAACTCATCTTTTAAACGTGAGCCATAGTTCCTCTACATGCTCCTGCACAACTGACTTTTTATCTAGTTTACTGAGCCTATATATCTTTGTGCTTGTTGTAGTTATCCTTTTTACTTTGGTAAACATTGTTGCCACAACTGCATCATGGTTACTATTACCAGTTTCAAAGGGGACATCCTCAAAGAAATCAGGTCTATTTGGTGCCATTAGATCAAATGTTTCCATCACGAGTAGGATCCCTGACTGTTCTAGGTAGTTTTCAGAGAAGGCATTTAGTACTGTTTCACAGGATGTATTGTCTTACCTGCCACTAACAAAACTGTAATTTTTCTGATTAATTGTTGGATGATTAAAGTCTCCACCAATGATTACTGTATGACTGGGGAACTTATGTACAAGTGAACTGAGGTTTTCTCTAAAGTTTTCACTTACAGAAGCAGTCAAGTCTGGTGGGCAATAGAGGGATGCAATTATCGTTTTATGCCCACTCTTGATACTGAGTCTTGCCCAAGCAATCTCACATGCAGCTTCAATTTCTGTCTTGGTGGATTTGAGTTTCTTGTCTACTGCAACAAATATACTGCCTCCATTTCCCATTTGCCTATCCTTTAGATATACACTGAAATTTTCCCCACAAATCTCCCTTATGTATTGTATATTTCTTCTCTGTGTGAGATTAAGTTTTATGAAATACATGCAACAATAACTAAAATTTCGTGGCATTTTGCTACAAGGAGTTGTGCTATAAACTCTATAACAGTACTCACTGCAGGTTTCATGCACTTGTCTTCTGAATGAAAAAGACCATAACTTGATTACTAGCCAATCTGCTGTTTTGGGATTTGCCTTAATTTTGTTGAGCTGTAATGCCTGAAATATGTTGTACTGTAGTCATTGCTTTGCTAGTGGCTCCATAATATACTTCCTGCTGTTCTTGAACCTTGTAACACTTGTTCATGTAATGTGTAATAGTCCTCAGTTTCACAGTTTTTTTTATTTTTTCCCTAGCTTGGTGAACCAGGTTCTGGTTTGCGCCCAAGGGGAAAAATTCAAGATTTCTACCAACTTCGGGCAGAATGTCTTGAAAAAGGAAAATTATTTGAAGATCCACAATTCCCTGCAGAGGATTCATCCATATTTTTCAGCAAAAAGCCAAAATGGCCCATACAGTGGATGCGACCAAAGGTAAGAAAATGTGATTCAGAGATCAGAAATTTGTCTGACAGTGCTTGTTATGGTTAAGAACATTTCTAACCCAAAGTAGAAGCTGTCTATAAATGTCAATTATTTGAAAACATTGCTGGTTGATCTTGGCTCTATGAATTTTGTGATGTCCTACTCACCTCACCTTACAATGACAAGAATTTTCCCATTCAGATATACATATTAGATTATTTTTATTTTACTCAGAAATCTGTTAGAGAGCTTGTTTTAAGTCCATGTAATTGTTGCAGCATCCCAGATGCAAATTATTGTTAGCACATTTTGTTTTTTGTCTAGTCATCACCAGCAGAAGGAGTATCTGGCAATTTCTACTTTTTCTTGATTGATTGAACACAAGAGTAATAAAAGAAGTGACATTTCATTTATAATTAATTTGCTGTAGATTAAATCTTGTTGTTTTAAAAGGTATTTTCCCATGTTGATCCTTAAAAAAATGAAGATGTAAAAGGGCATGGTGTAATGGAACTGGTATTCCAGCCTTCTAACATTTGAATTATTAGTATTGTTGTTGCTTCATTTCCACATCAAAAATAAAGGGCCAGTTTGAGAATATTTTTTCACACAAACAACATATCTTTTGGTGACCCCTCACTCAACCATGCTTTCCTTGGGCTTTTATTCATTTTAGTCATCTCGTAAATACAATAATCTTGCTCTACAGCCGAATGGTAGCGTTCACACATTTCTTGCAGTGGATCTGGATGTAAATACTTTTGACAACACCCATTTAAATTGACACACACGTCAGTGAAACATCTTAAATATTTTCACCAACCTGTGAGCCATATGAGATTTATTACATATTTACCTGTGTAAATAGTCGTTATATGTACAGTTTAGATCACAATTAAGTGAATACTGACTTGTGTGGAAGTATATGTTAATACAACCAAAAACATTCCAGTAAACATGGGTTCGCATATGAGCCGTTTGCAAGATACTAGCAAATGGGTGTTTATGATCCATCACTGACTTTAGTATGAATCATTGTCCTAGTTAGTACAAATGTATTTGAAATGTAAATATTTCTATTAAGCCCCATCTAACTGGGTGTAAATGTTATGCATGCTTATCTTTTCTTGTGCAGTGCTCAGGAATGTGCAACATGGTTGAGGTGACCTAAGCACCTTTTGTTCTCATATAAGATGACATCTAATGTACTAATATCATCCAAGATGTACAGGCCAGACAGGGTCTGTACCGCGGCCGACAAGATCGTTTGATCTTAGTCCTTCAGATTTTCCTGTGTAGGGTCATCTGAGAAGTGAGAAGGTTAAAGAACTGGAGCAGATAATTGCACAGTCAGTGGTGTCTTAAAGAATTCATAACTCACTGCAGAGATGATTGTAGCACTCCCTGTAAATGTGGTAACATGCTGAAGTAGTATTGTATCTCCAGTTAAGGTAGACTTGGGTAAACTTTAAGGACAGATAGATGGTGATTTAAGCAGAAAATTTAGATTTCTAGTATGAAGGAACTCCAAAAAATACAAAAAATAAGCTACACATTATCATGACAGACAAGCAATTTTTTACTGAATGCTGCACTATACTTCAAAGTGACTCAGATGCATGATGCAATTTTTCAACATAGTCACCAAGACCCTGTAAAAAATGGTCAGATTATTCTACCAATCATTGAATTCCTCAATGATAGAAATACGCTGTTTGGTCACAGAGCCATTCAAGAACCACTGTGTGTATGTCCTCATCCTTGAAAAGTCTTCCCCCCCTCCCCCCCCCCCCCCCCCCCCGAGATGTTATTTCAGCTTACCAAAAAGATGAAAATCATGTGGTGCAAAATATGGACCATATGGTGGATTAGACCTCGGTCAAATGGTTAGGTCCCATGTCACCACGGCTGGACATGGCATTGCATTTGGTCCATATACTGCCAGAATTTCATTGTGAATTTGCATACAATTTAGATATTTTTTGCAATGAAGAGTGCACTCAGCCAACTCTAACTCATGCCGCCAGCATCAAATGACAATCCAGCAACTGACCAATGCGGGTACAACCAACTCCTCCATAAAGTAAGATGCCCCACAGAATAACAGACATTTGGAGGACAGGGGACAATACACCAGTCTGTTTTCTCTTAGAGGCTCTGGACATGTTGTGCACTACTGCAGTGAAAGATGACTATTATGCCACAAGACATCAACCGTCACAACAATTCTATTGATGCCAATCAGCTGCAGACAGTTATAGTTGACATGTGGGTAGGAGTCTATCACCATACCCTGAGCCAGGTTGACCTGTGGACAGAAGTCCATCACCATACCCTGAGCCAGGTCATTCTCCAACACCCCGTGGGCATTCCCTGTTACTGTACGGAGGCACTAGCCACTTGCCTAGCCACTGAATTCAGGAAAACCAAGCAAGGTGACCATCTATGGAGGTGAAGCCACCACAGATGAAAATCCTTCAGGGGCAACAGTTACCAAGACGAGAGGAAATCTCACTGATGTTCATAATCAATGACCAATCAGTCCAAGTGCTAACTGACTCAAGGGCTACTTCTACTCTAACATCAAATACTTATCATTGCCACTTATAAAAGACCATGTTCTCTGATATGGAAGTGATGGTGCTGAAGGTCAAAAATAGATATGTGTATTGCAAGAATAACTGGGGTAAGAAGGTACTGCCAAATTACCAATAGGATTATACTTGACAAAGGAACAGCATTGGCAAGTATAGTCATTCTGTGTCACTTTCCAGATGCTCTCAAATCCAGAGTGAAGAAAAGGCAGACCAAGGGTCCGTGATAGAACACCTTATCGACATTGGGGATAACCCACCAACTAGCCAGGACTTGCATAGTATTACCCTTTGAACAACAGATAATCTGGGAGGAAGTGGAGAAAATGCTGCAAGGTGGCATCATTGAACCTTCAGAGAATCATTGGTCCTCTCCGATGGTCCTTGTAAGGAAGAAGGGTGGCATACAGTGTTTCTTCATTGACTACAGATGACTGAACAAAATCATGAAGAAAAATTTCTATCCACTGCTGTGCATTGGTGACACCCTGGACTGGTTGAAAGGAGCAGAGAACTTCTAAACTATGGACATCTGGACAGTCTACGTGGCTAACCAGAAAAAAACTGCTTCCGTAAATCTTGACGGCCTCTATGGGTTCAGAGTTTCGCCATTTTTCTATGTAATACTTTAGCCATCTTCAAATATATGGTAGACAATGTGCTTCAACACCTTTAATGTATGAGGTTTCCTTGCTATCTGGATGACATTATTATTTGCTCAAAAATGTTTGAAAAACATCTAAGCCAATTGACAACCATGTTGAAGTGAGCTCAGACAGTAGGTCTCTGTCTGAATAAATGGCGGTGGAGTCTGTCTTCATGCAGAAAAAATAAGAACACACCCAGATTTTCCTGCTCCTCAGCACATTTGTGATGTGGGAAGTTTGCTCGGAATGTTCTTGTACTAAGGGTGATTCATAAAGGACTTGTGTATGAAGAAATACCCCTCATAAGATGTAGTACAGGGAGGTGTCAAACTTCTATGAAATGAGGTGCAATAAAGATTTATCCTTGTTCTTAAGGAGAAGCTAACATCCTTTCCAATTTTAGCATTGTATGATGAGAATACTGAGGCAGAACTTCATCCCAGTGCTAGCAGTTTTGGGATAGTACCAGTTGTAGTAAATGTTCAGGAAGGTGTTGAAAAGGGACGGCTTATGCTTCCAGAATATTCTCCAAGAAGAAGTACCTCACAACCAAGAAATAGTGCATTGCAGTTGTTTGGACTATCAGCAAATTCCAGCTGTTTGGTTGTGACAGACCATTTACCATTGTGACAGATCACTATATTCTATGCTGACAGACTACCCTGAATGATCTGTTGGGTCAATTGGTCAAAAGCACACTGAGGCATCAGGAGTACATTGTAACAAGGTGTGCAATAATCAATACAAACACAAGGATGATAACCGCTTTTCAAGAAATCCTTTGTCAGAACACAGCTATGGGAACAAAATCTCAGTCACTGCTGCATTAAATGACATTGCTAGTGAAGAGAGGGAAGATCCAGCATTGCTCAAAATCACAGAAGCCTTGAAGAATGAGGAGCCGATCAAAGGAGAATACCGAGTAACAAACAGAACAATTTATAAGTGGAACTATGATCCGATGGGGCAGAAATGGATGGTCATCATCTCATCTCATATGCAGCCAGTGATCCTGAAATATTTCCATGACACTCAAATATCTCGTCACCTGGGATTTGTGAAGACACTTAACAGAATCAGGTGCAGGTAGCACTGGTCAGATCTCTATCAGTCCATTAGACACTGCACTTCTAATGCCAGTGACAGAAGTACATCCTGCAATTACCTCTGGGAAATCTTGTACCAACCCCAGCAGTGGCATTCCCCCAAATTGAAATTGACTTCTTGGGGGATACCCAGAGTCAACAATAGGGACTCAACGGACAATAGTCTGCACTGACAATCTCACCTGATATGTTGCTAACAAATCTGTGTCAACTGTCAAAGCTCCAGAAATTGCAAAGTTCCTTGTAGAATATATTATTATGAAGTGTAGAGCATCCCATGTGATGATTTCTGATCATGTAAAAGTTTTCTAGTCAAGAGGAGTATCAGAGATAACTTTAAGTTGTGGCGTCACCCACAGAATGACAACTGCCTACTATCCACAGATGAATGATATTACAGAATGCATTAATAACATGCTGCCAGATATGCTCTCCATGTTGAACATTTTCATACAACACAGCGAAGCAAGATGTTGGAAGCTTCATGCTATTCTTTTTGCTCCATAGTTGTGAGGCTGAAACAACAGTGAGTATACTGCACTGACAGCCGGTCAGTACTCAGGATGACTACATGAAACATGTCATAAGCAAGACTGAAGAATAAAGGCAGCTGGCTCACAAGTGGACCCTGGATGCCCATAGGAAAGACTGAGACTACCATAACACCAAGCACTGGCCAGAGATGGGGAAACATACAAAGCGAGTTTAGTAACAACTTTAAAATACGCATGAATGGACACAGAAGAATTGCGCACCCTGGGGTACCCATCTGCTACTTGTACTCTGCAGATGATTGCACCAACCCTCCCGATGGGGCACAGATATCTGCAGCTCACTCGGTAGGCAAATGGAGGCAGTAGTGTACCTACTATTTGTGCCTCATTCTGTCACATGTACACAACCTTTCTCACTGATTTAATGACTCATTGAAATAGCTTAAATGCAACACCTCAAGGGAAGGATATAGTAATTTTTAATATGTACAGTAAAATGAATACATTTTGATGTACGACATGTATTTTAAAGGCAGTTTGGTTTAAGAAAACTAACTTTAAAATAAATCAAAAATAGTCAAAATAAATTTTTGGATGTCCTTCATTGCTATAGTTACCTCCTGACACGTTTTGCAGTGTATTAACAAAATATTGTGCAACTTTATTGGCTATTCGAGACTTGCAGAATCTAGAAGATGAACTGAAATTATTTATCAATCCATTTTCAGTTGTAACATATACCGTAACTTTTTAAATGCAATTAGGAGTGGCTGATTTATAAAATGGCACTCTGCTAAAGGATGGGTATTACGACAGAATAATTTTTTAATTCATTTTTTTTTTTTTTTTTTTTTTTTTTTTTCAATGGTCTTGTGGTGTTCATGTAGAAGAGATTTCCTGGCTACACAGAAATGCAGCTGGCTTTAAGCCTATGGGTCAACATTTTGTTGTGACCAATTTATTCTGTCATGAGATAAAACTGTAGGGAAGTCAGGGCTTCATGATCCAATACTGATGAGTTTTCTGTGTCTTGCACCAACTTGACAGAAAACATTTTATCACTTATGAATATAAAGAAATGTCAGATTCCACAAATCTGATAAAATGTTTGTAATTTTTTCTTAGATTAAATTTTTCTGTTAAAACACACCCTGTTGCAATCATATTTGCTTAGTAATGATCAACTTAGTTGCTGGTAATGTCGCGTTCGAGGTGTTGACTGATGCAGCACATGCAACCCATTTGCCCACTCCTGCCCACGGGTGCCTAGCTCCCTGACTGCCTATGCGTTACCAGTTTCCCCTCTCCTGCCCACCTCTGCTTGCAGACGTCCAGCTGGCTTTGAGACAATACTTGAGCTGGAACTACACATTCTACATTGTGACTCAAGGGGTCTGAGTGTCTACTACATCAAATGATCTATTGGAATCCTTGCACCCAATACTTATTTCCCTGAATTCCAGAGATGGGAAATTGCCCTTCAGCATATTCTCTTATTCCAGTAGTTTCCTGTACTTAGCTACTGTTGTCATATAATCCCTCCCCCCCGCATTTTTCATTGTTCTTAGCTCTTCCTTATCGTTACTACTTTTTTATTTATTATGTCTTACTTACTTTTTTCTTCATTGCTTTTTTACTTTTTCATGTTCATTTCCCTCTACCCTCTCTCTCTTTGGTTTTTATCCACCTCTTTTTTTCTCCTAGTCTTTAATTGCACTATTCATTTCATTTCTTCTTAATCCATTCAGACTTGTCACTCAGTCATCATCATCTCTGAACTGAAGCTTGAACATTGCTTATCAATGAACTATGTTCTACTTCCTACTCTCCTTGATATTTCCTGCTTCATTTTTGTCTTCCCTGGTCTCCAACACAGATGGATCCCTCTCATTCTGGGGTCTGAGTGCTCTGCCCTTTCTAACCTCCCCCAAATGATCACTCTTTTTCTCTCTGAGGAAGGAACTAATAGTTCCAAAAGCTAGGATAGTTGTGTCAATTGAATTATCAGTCTATGAACGTCCAAAAATTTATTTTTCACTGTGTTTGTTAACTTAACATTTACAGTTGTGCCCATTGATGGTAAAATGTTAAAATTGTGCAATTAAACTGTGAAGTTTTCTAATAAACAAGCCTTATTATTTAATTAAATGAACAACATGATTACAGTTGATGCTTCACATAGATGGTACAAATGGAACAAAATGGGAAAAGTAACATGTCTATGTTCTAAGCTGTGTCAGTGACACTAGATACATTTTAAAATTCTTTCAAAAATAATATCCTTGTATTGTTGTAAATCTCGTAGGAGTGACTATAATATCAGCTATCTGAAAGAAGGACTATTTCCTCCTGTTACTGAAATAATGAGGAACAGTAGTGTACCTAAAGTAGAGCTTTTAGGAATGCAGATAAGGATATCCCTCACTTATGAAGCTCTCTCTTGCTTCAAGTAATTTAATAATTTCATACTATGCACTGTGTTATTTTTACTAATTATTTATTTAACCATTCTTTATATCAAAGCTCTTTCTTCTTCAAGATTTACACAGTATAATGCATTGGACATGCAACAACAAATAGCAATTGTACTTATTTTGTTAATTAATCCTTTAAATATTTGGTGAATGACATAAGTTCCTCAATCATTATTTCTATAAACAACTGTTTTACTGAATGCATCTCCCTCAGAATTACTCAGATCATGTAACCAAGAATTAATTCCTACCAGATAAAATATAGTTCTCTCTCTCTCTCTCTCTCTCTCTCTCTCTCTCTCTCTCTCTCTCTCTCTCTCTCTGTCTGTGTGTGTGTGTGTGCAGAGAAAGATGGCAATTTGAAATCTAAAGCTCAGCTCTTTGTTTGTGTGTCTGTGTTCTTCCTAATACTTCCTCAGTGTAGTCAGTATTACTACATCAAAATGATGTTATGAGAGTGAAGAACAGTTTTGATAAGTTCAATATTTTTTCCAGGAAATAGTGTCACTACCAAGATTGTTTGTGGAAGGAGCATCTCGATTTGACGTGAAACAAGGGGAATTAGGTAAGATAGTTTGTAAATCCGTGAGTATATATAGCCACTTTACAGTGCGTGGTAGAGGATACTTTGTATCAATACTACTGATTTCCTGTTATAAGCTATTTGCATATTGAAAGAGAAAAAGGAAAATGAACAATGTAACACCTTACAACTCTGTGATGTTCATACAAAGCAGTGAGGCTTATTATTGATACCAGGATACAGTATTTTAAGAATAAGCTAAAAGAGGTGGTACAGGACGAAATACATACAGTAAGAAATGGTCGTGTAAAATTCCATGTATTCCACAGTAAATTTGTATCAATGTTTGAAATTAATTTTCCTAAATAATTGTTCACACAGTCCATCGAAAAGCAAGTAAGTCATGGGTAATGAAAGGGAATAAAATATAATGAGAAAGGAAAAGGGGAATTTATACAAAGGCCAGAACAAGTCATGATCTGACATTACTTGTATTCTACAAAAAATACTGTTATATTTTAAGAAAAGTCATTGAAAGTCGATAAATACACATTCATTACAGAAATTAATAATTCTGATAATAAGATTTAAACTATATAGGATATTGTGAACTATGAGACAGGACAACCAGTTTGTGTACAAAATACTGTCATAATTAAACTGAATGTCAGTGCTGTGACTGACAATTCACAAGTTGCAAATATTTTTATCAATCACTTTCTATGTAGCAGCAAAAATAGGATTAAATGAAGTAGCAAAAGAATATATTAAAAATATCGATCCATGTAACTTTAAGCAACAGGAATTAGGGGGTGGACAAGAGGAAATGCATGTTTTTTAAACAGCTAGTACTCAGTGATGAGTGGGGGTATTGACGTTGAGTGACCATTGGCAGAAAGGCCAGACAATGCAGTTTCAGTTTCATGAAGGATTGGAATGTACTGCATCATGTGATTGTGGTCAGACAGTTTTTTAGAAACAATGATTCTGTGGTCACAGTTCAACGCCTTTTCTGAAGGATGTCAAGCTGCAGTGACAGATCAAACCACTATACTCCAATGGGTTGCAGCATTAAAAGTACTGGATCTGTGAAGACAAAGAAGCAGCTGGTCTTCCCATTGAGTCTGAACTTCAGAAAACATAGACAGAGTGAAATGACAGTCCTTGCTAGTATGAAACTATCTGCTAGGTGACAGGCTGTATCACAGGGTATGTCAAGTCATTCACTTCACTGCATCTTACATGACAGTCTCAAATTATACCGTCCGCAGCTCATGCTCTTGCAGTCGTGTTCTCGCTTCCCGAGCACGAGGTCTTGGGTTCGATTCCCGGCGGGGTCAGGGATTTTCACTTGCCTTGACATGACTGGTTGTTTGTGTTGTCATAATCATTTCATCATCATTCATGAAATTAGCGAGTTTGGACTGAGCAAAGGTTGGTAATTTGTATGGGCACTGACAACTGCGCAGTTGAGCGCCCCGCAACCCAAACACCATCATCATCATCGTCATCATCAAATTATACCCACAGAAAATAATGATTGTCTAGTGCAGAGAATTTTGTGTCTTATGGAAGGAAGGTTGGTTTTAACATACGATCAACATCAATGCCATTAGTGACAGAGCACAAGCTTGGACTGTGTCAGGGGTGGGGAAGGAAATCAGGTGTACCCTTTCAGTGGAACCATCCTTGCATTAGTCTGGAGTGATGTAGGGAAATAATGGAAAACTTAAATCTGGATGGCCGGATGTGGGCTTCAACCGTTGTCTTCGTGAATGCAAGTCCAGTGTGCTAACAACTGCACCACCTCACTTGGTTGGCATAATGGATGCTATTCTTATGAAAGATGTAGATGCCCAGTACTCAAGAGTGATGGAGCCCATTTTCATCTGGATGGTTATGGTAATGTACAGTACTGTTAGTACTGGGTGTTGGACAACCCACACGAACTACATCAAAAACCTCTCCACAACTCAAAAGTAACAGTGTGGTGTGGTATCTCCAAGATAGGGATTATTCGACCTTAAGTTTTTGAAGAGTGAGGAACAATGGTTACTGTGACATCAGTTTGCTACGCCAAAATGTTAAATAATTTTCAAGGACTTGAAAAGCACCAAGTGAAGATGAGAGAAATGTGGTTCCAACAGGATGGTGTCACAGCTCATGTGGCAACAGCATCCATGGATGTGGTTTGACAAGTTTTACCAGAGCATGTAATTTCATGATATGCTGATGTTCCTTGGGTCCCAGGCTCACCCAGTCTATCGATCTGTTACTTCTTTTTGTGTGGCTACTTGAAAACATGAGTGTACATCAACAAGCCATGCACAATCAATTACCTCCAGATTTCCATTCATCAGGAAATAGAAGCTGTGCTGATTGAAATTTTGGAGAGAGATGTGGGTAACTTTCAGGATAGAATCCAAATTTGTGTCCGGTAGTAAAGACGTCATCTCAACAACATTATTTCCCAAACATAATTGAGGTATGTAAATTTAAAAAATGCAATAAAAGTGCTATTACTGAATTCAAGACTTTTTACAAAATAAAAGCAGGTTTCAGTTTTTCAATAGTAAAACCATGAAAAACTGCCTATTGGCTTCTGTCTCGGGTTCTTTGGCCGACATTCATCTAAAAATTTTACTGACGTTTTGCCAGCATGAGTGGCTGGCATTGTCAAATCTTCACCCTCCATTGCTGGTGGTGAAGCTTTGACAATGCCAGCCATTCGTGTGGCAAAATGTCAAAAATGTCAGTAAAATCATTAGATGAACGTGGGCCGAAGAACACGAGACAGAAGCCAATAGGCAGTTTGTCAACAAGTGGCCACGAAAGCCCTAACAATTTAGTAAAACCGTGCATTTCCTCTGCTCTACCCCGTTTCACAAATATTGTCTGAACATAATATAATAATGAATGTTTTTAAAACAAAAGCTTCTGTGGTGTTGATGAAATTTCAAACAGAATTCTTATGAATTTTTCTAACATAATAAGTAATATCCTCAGTGATATATGTAATGCGTCACTGACGTAGAAAATATTTGCAGACACTGCCATTTTTAAACTTCTTTATAAAGAAGATGACACGAAAAAGTTAAGTAGTTATTGTCCAGTTTCCTTACTGATATCTTGTTTAAAAATATTTGAAAAGGAAGTGTACTTAGGAGTAGTTCCACATTTAATTAGAAACAATTTACTTAGAATATCACAGTTTGAATTCCAGAAGGTTTGTTTGACTGAGAATGTCATTTATACATTATCTGTGCAACTATTACAATTGTTAAACAATAAAATGTCAGTCTGTGTTGTGTGTGTGTGTGTGTGTGTGTGTGTGTGTGTGGTCTTTCCAAGGCATTTGATAGAATAGCTCATGTTAAGGCATTTGATTGAATAGCTCATGTTACTCTTTTAGATAAACTTAACTTTCATTAAACTGATGACTTTATGAACAACTGGTGTAAATCATGTTGTTATTGTCTTCAGTCCTGAGACTGGTTTGATGCAGCTCTCCATGCTACTCTATCCTGTGCAAGCTTCTTCATCTCCCAGTACTTACTGCAACCTACATCCTTCTGAATCTGCTTAGTGTATTCATCTCTTGGTCTCCCTCTACGATTTTTACCCTCCACACTGCCCTCCAATGCTAAATATGTGATCCCTTGATGCCTCAGAACATGTCCTACCAACTGATCCCTTCTTCTTGTCAAGTTGTGCCACAAATTCCTCTTCTCCCCAATTCTATTCAATACCTCCTCATTAGTTATGTGATCTACCCATCTAATCTTCAACATTCTTCTGTAGCACCACATTTCAAAAGCTTCTATTCTCTTCTTGTCCAAACTATTTATCGTCCATGTTTCACTTCCATACATGGCTACCCTCCATACAAATACTTTCAGAAACGACTTCCTGACACTTAAATCCATACTCGATGTTAACAAATTTCTCTTCTTCAGAAACGCTTTCCTTGCCATTGCCAATCTACATTTTATATCCTCTCTACTTCGACCATCATCAGTTATTTTGCTCCCAAAATAGCAAAACTCCTTTACTACTTTAAGTGTCTCGTTTCCTAATCTAATTCCCTCAGCATCACCCAACTTAATTCGACTACATTCCATTATCCTCGTTTTGCTTTTGTTGATGTTCATCTTATATCCTCCTTTCAAGACACTGTCCATTCCGTTCAACTGCTCTTCCAAGTCCTTTGCTGTCTCTGATAGAATTACAATGTCATTGGCGAACCTCAACGTTTTTATTCCTTCTCCATGGACATTAATACCTACTCTGAATTTTTCTTTTGTTTCCTTTACTGCTTGCTCAATATACAGATTGAATAACATCGGAGAGAGGCTACAACTCCGTCTCACTCCCTCCCCAACCACTGCTTCCCTTTTGTGCCCTTCGACTCTTATAACTGCCATCTGGTTTCTGTACAAATTGTAAATAGCCTTTCGCTACCTGTATTTTACCCCTGCCACCTTTAGAATTTGAAAGAGAGTATTCCAGTCAACATTGTCAAAAGCTTTCTCTAAGTCTACAAATGCTAGAAATGTAGATTTGCCTTTCCTTAATCTATTTTCTAAGATAAGTCATTGGGTCATTATTGCCTCACGTGTTCCAATATTTCTGCGGAATCCAAACTGATCTTCGCCGAGGTCGGCTTCTACCAGTTTTTCCATTCGTCTGTAAAGAATTCACGTTAGTATTTTGCAGCTGTGACTTATTAAACTGATAGTTCGGTAATTTTCACATCTGTCAACACCTGCTTTCTTTGGGATTGGAATTATTATATTCTTCTTGAAGTCTGAGGGTATTTCGCCTGTCTCATACATCTTGCTCACCAGATGGTAGAGTTTTGTCAGGACTGGCTCTCCCAAGGCCGTCAGTGGTTCCAATGGAATGTTGTCTACTCCCGGAGCCTTGTTTCGACTCAGGTCTTTCAGTGCTCTGTCAAACTCTTCACGCAGTATCGTATCTCCCATTTCATCTTCATCTACATCCTCTTCCATTACCATAATATTGTCCTCAAGTACATCGCCCTTGTATAGACCCTCTATATACTCCTTCCACCTTTCTGCTTTCCCTCCTTTGCTTTGATCTGGGTTTCCATCTGAGCTCTTGATATACATACAAGTGGCTATCTTTTCTCTAAAGGTCTCTTTAATTTTCCTGTAGGCAGTGTCTATCTTACCCCTAGTGAGATAAGCCTCTACATCCTTACATTTGTCCTCTAGCCATCCCTGCTTAGCCATTTTGCACTTTCTGGTGTAAATCATACCTAACAAAAAGAATACAGTAAGTTCCACTGAAGAAGAGAAAATGTAAATGGCTGGGGACACATCAGAGAGCGAGTCCCACTAGGTTCAATATTGAGTCCACTCCTATTTCTTATATGTGTGGATTACCTTCCACTTAACATTCACCAATCACAATTGGTACTTTTTGTAGATATTGATGTCATAATAAATTGCATTAGAGAGAAAGTAACAGAGGAAATTATTAATGATGTTTTTTGGAGATTTACTAAGTGGTTATCTGAAAATGGACTCTCTCAAAATTTTCAGTAAAAATGCTATACTCAATTCTGTGTAACAAATAGAGTCTTATCAACAACTGATGCAGTACATAAGGAGAAGTCAGTAAATTTTTGGGTGTAAATATTGATGAAAACTTGAACTGGAAGAACCATACTACTGAGCTGCTGGAACAGTTAACCCTTTAACTGCTCTGGACGTGTTAATGTGAGCACCTTCGTACCTGTCCCTGTGTGCTCTGAATGTGTTTACGTGTGCCACCAGTACTTCTACTTGGTACTCTGGACGTGTCTACATGTAGACATATTCCACTAACGTTCCTTGTGTGATGTGATGTGCTCAAAGGAGAAGAACAAACGAACAACAGGGCAATTCCTGTCACATCTAGAAATAAAAAATTTCCCACAGACAAAAGAGGACGGGGCTGTTTGTTTATGTGGTTGATTGGGTTTTTGAATGATCAGCATTGTTATAATTATTAGCAAAATCCATAGATTCAGACTCCCAGAGTGGAATTAAACAACTAACAGGAGTAATGGGTAAGAAAGATAACATATTATCTTCTCAGTGTATCCAAAAAACGAAATTTTGACAGAGAATTTTTGCCAGAATGCTACAGTTCTAAGGGCCAGTTGTATAGCCCCCGGTTAGCAGCTGCTGAAGTTTTGTTCTTGGAATAGCTTGGAAAACACATTGTATGAACATGTAATAATGCCTAACCGGAGAATAAATGTGGGATAAGTGAACCAGTGATTCTGGCAGGGTTAGTGAAATTAACCAGAGAATAAGATTTGACAACGGTAGGAATAGTTACAGAATTAGTGTTGGCAAGATTATTTGTTGGAATGAGGAAAGAGAAGAAATGGGGACATCACACAAATTATATGAAACAATATGACAATTGCAAATTTATATAAAAATTTCGTGCTACTACTTTTTGATCTCATGCTTGAGAAACTGGAGCATATGAATGAAATGTGGAACTATTTCCTAACATAAAACTTTTCGCTTGTAGAAGGCCAGGCATTTGATATTGATACATCAAGAATTATATTCTGTCATGTTATTTATGTAAATTAGGTACATAACAATGACCATTTGCACCAAAACAGTGTTGCTTATTTGGTGCGTGTTACAATTGCTGCAATATTAGAAAGTCCCATTTCAAAGTTGTTAGTTAATAGGCAATACAGAGCACAAACTTTCTGAAGAGTTCTTATTCTCCTGGTCACAAATAATCCCAAGCAGTATTAACTGTGAATTTTTTTGATGGAGGTAGGATGTCAAACCAGCTGACTGGGAGCAGGAGAGGCATTGCATGACGTTATAATTTCCACTGTCCTGAATATAGGTTTTATGGATTCCATTACAAAATATACACATTTGAATTCCACAGAGTGAAGTACAGTGACATGCAATAGAAGAATTCTGTGTGAAGAAGTGTGTCACTGCTCTTTGGCTCACTTAAGACCAAATAACATGTATTAAATTTCCTCAAACATATATTCTGTATATATCAAACTCTTCAGAAATTATTTAATTGGAGAGATAAAAAATCTATTCACCAAGTGGTGGCAGAACACACACGTAAAAGACTGTTGTAGTTGGCAAGCTTTCGGAGACAGTGGCTCCTTCTTCAGGCAGAAGGTTTGAAGGGGAAGGAAGAAGGGTGAAGGAAAAGGACTGGAGAGTTATAGGAAAATGGGTAGATTTTGGAAAAATCACCCAGAACCATGGGTCAGGGGAGACTTACCATATGGGATAAGAAGGAAAGACTGTTTGCTGGGGCTGCATTCGACAAGATTTGAAAACCTGAGAGCTTAAAGGTGGAAGACATGGTAATACACAGACAAATTTTGCTGCCTAAACATCATGCATAGGTTAATAAGAGTGAAAAGCTAAGTGCATTGTAGGTGTCAGAGATGGGAAGGCAGAGTGTCTACAACTCGGGACAACCAGGAGATCTGGGAAAAACCCGGTAATTTTTTCATCTGGGAGAAAACCGGGAAAAACTCAGGATTTTTTTTTTGAATTCCAGGAATTTTTCATTGTTTTTGTTCTCAGTTAAATTTTTGTAATTTTGACTGGTAAGAACCAATCCTCTAACAAAGGATATTACTGTATCCTGCTACTGCAGAATAATACTGCAGCCATAAAACGTGAACGAGAGAAAAAACTAAAATAAAACTTAAATTGCAAAGGAAATGCGCCATATACAGCAACAAAACACAGTGCTCATACAGGGTGTTTCAAAAATGACCGGTATATTTGAAACGGCAATAAAAACTAAACGAGCAGCGATAGAAATACACCGTTTGTTGCAATATGCTTGGGACAACAGTACATTTTCAGGCAGACAAACTTTCGAAATTACAGTAGTTACAATTTTCAACAACAGATGGCGCTGCAAGTGATGTGAAAGATATAGAAGACAACGCAGTCTGTGGGTGCGCCATTCTGTACGTCGTCTTTCTGCTGTAAGCGTGTGCTGTTCACAACGTGCAAGTGTGCTGTAGACAACATGGTTTATTCCTTAGAACAGAGGATTTTTCTGGTGTTGGAATTCCACTGCCTAGAACACAGTGTTGTTGCAACAAGACGAAGTTTTCAATGGAGGTTTAATGTAACCAAAGGACCGAAAAGCGATACAATAAAGGATCTGTTTCAAAAATTTCAACGGACTGGGAACGTGACGGATGAATGTGCTGGAAAGGTAGGCTGACCGCGTACGGCAACCACAGAGGGCAACGCGCAGCTAGTGCAGCAGGTGATCCAACAGCGGCCTCGGGTTTCCGTTCGCCGTGTTGCAGCTGCGGTCCAAATGACGCCAACGTCCACGTATCGTCTCATGCGCCAGAGTTTACACCTCTATCCTTACAAAATTCAAACGCGGCAACCCCTCAGCGCCGCTACCATTGCTGCACGAGAGACATTCGCTAACGATATAGTGCACAGGATTGATGATGGCGATATGCATGTGGGCAGCATTTGGTTTACTGACGAAGCTTATTTTTACCTGGACGGCTTCGTCAATAAACAGAACTGGCGCATATGGGGAACCGAAAAGCTCCATGTTGCAGTCCCATCGTCCCTGCACCCTCAAAAAGTACTGGTCTGGGCCGCCATTTCTTCCAAAGGAATCATTGGCCCATTTTTCAGATCCAAAACGATTACTGCATCACGCTATCTGGACATTCTTCGTGAATTTGTGGCGGTACAAACTGCCTTAGACGACACTGCGAACACCTCGTGGTTTATGCAAGATGGTGCCCGGCCACATCGCACGACCAACGTCTTTAATTTCCTGAATGAATATTTCGATGATCGTGTGATTGCTTTGGGCTATCCGAAACATACAGGAGGCGGCGTGGATTGGCCTCCCTATTCGCCAGACATGAACCCCTGTGACTTCTTTCTGTGGGGACACTTGAAAGACCAGGTGTACCGCCAGAATCCAGAAACAATTGAACAGCTGAAGCAGTACATCTCATCTGCATGTGAAGCCATTCCGCCAGAGACGTTGTCAAAGGTTTCGGGTAATTTCATTCAGAGACTACGCCATATTATTGCTACGCATGGTGGATATGTGGAAAATATCGTACTATAGAGTTTCCCAGACCGCAGCGCCATCTGTTGTTGAAAATTGTAACTACTGTAATTTCGAAAGTTTGTCTGCCTGAAAATGTACTGTTGTCCCAAGTATATTGCAACAAACGGTGTATTTCTATCACTGCTCATTTAGTTTTTATTGCCGTTTTAAATATACCGGTCATTTTTGAAACACCCTGTACAAGCGTCTGCCAACAGCAAAATCGCTCAAGCTGCCAGATTGGGCAGCAGCCCTGGATCTAGAAGTACTGGGGGAGGGGGGGGGGGAGGGCAAATTCATATAAAACTTGTTTCATAAAGCGCCTAGCATCCAGCGCACGTTAGTCTATCAATTATTCGTATGACTTTGAAACGTGTCCCTGTCGGTTTTTGAACATTGTTGAATACATTCTAAGCTGATTTCTGAATGAATCGTAAGTTGATTTGTGAATGCATGCATAGTGTACGTGATGTCACTGTCAGTGGAATCCTCGTCACATCTAGAAATAAACTTTCCTGCAGACAAAAGGGACTATACAAGCTGAGCAGGTATAGCCGAACAAAAGAATTATATTCTGCGGTGTTATAAAAATGACCATTTCTGCCAAAACAGTCTTGTTTATTTGGCGTGTGTCACAACTGCTGCAGTATTATAAAGGCCTATTTTGTTTGATCTCGCAGACAGTGACAAAATATAGGTAAGCAGGTCGAGAAACCACACTAGTCTTGGGCCTATTTGTGATTACAGCTTTTTCAGTATTAGACAACGACATTTCGATTTTTCAAGTAGCAAAACATTTGACGAACTTTGATTAGGTAACAGATTCTTTCGCAGAAAGGAAAGCATGCCATGTAAAGCTGTAGCAAGATTAGAGAGAAACAAATTCTAGGAGCTAATCATTGAAGAAATGTGTACTGTCTTGCTTGTCTCTTCTCTTTACCGGCTTTATGTATCCTATACTTAATTTTATGTCACACAAAGCAGAACGTTGTTAGCTGATAGGGAATAAAAAGTGCAAATTTTCTGAAGAGTTTTTCTTTCCTTTTTTTCTTTTTTCTTTTTTTTTTTTGAAAAAGGTAAAAGAGGGGCAGGATGTCAAACCGGCTGACTGGAAGCAGGAGTGGCATCATAGGGCATTTTAATTTCCACTGTCCTGAATATAGTATGATGGCATCCAGTACAAAATATACACATTTCAATTCCACAGACCAAAATACAGTGATGTACGATAGAAGAATGCTATGTGAAGAGGTGTGGTGCTGCACTTTGGTACACTTAAGAATAGATAACATGTATTACAACTCCTCGGACATGTATGTTTTATGTATCAGAGTCTTCAGAAAGATGTGCACTACAAAATGAACATATTTTTGAAAATTCGATTTTTTTTTTTTTTTTTTTTTTTTTTTTTTTTTTTTGGCGTCCTATCCCAAACGGCTGAAAGCAAGGGGAAACTACAGCCGTAATTTTTCCCAAGGACATGCAGCTTTACTGTATGATTAAATGATGATGGCATCCTCTTGGGTAAAATATTCCGGAGGTAAAATAGTCCCCCATTCGGATCTCCGGGCGGGGACTACTCAAGAGGACATCGTTATCAAGAGAAAGAAAACTGGCGTTCTATGCTTCGGAGCGTGGAATGTCAGATCCCTTAATCGGGCAGGTAGGTTAGAAAATTTAAAAAGGGAAATGGATAGGTTAAAGTTAGATATAGTGGGAATTAGTGAAGTTCGGTGGCAGGAGGAACAAGACTTTTTGTCAGGTGATTATAGGGTTATAAATACAAAATCAAATAGAGGTATTGCAGGAGTAGGTTTAATAATGAATAAAAAAATAGGAGTGCGGGTTAGCTACTACAAACAGCATAGTGAATGCATTATTGTGGCCAAGATAGACACAAAGCCCATGCCTACTACAGTAGTACAAGTTTATATGTCAACTAGCTCTGCAGATGATGAAGAAATAGATGAAATGTATGACGAGATAAAAGAAATTATTCAGGTAGTGAAGGGAGACGAAAATTTAATAGTCATGGGTGACTGGAATTCGTCAGTAGGAAAAGGGAGAGAAGGAAACATAGTAGGTGAATATGGACTGGGGGGAAGAAATAAAAGAGGAAGCCGCCTTGTAGAATTTTGCACAGAGCATAACTTAATCATAGCTAACACTTGGTTCAAGAATCATAAAAGAAGGTTGTATACCTGGAAGAATCCTGGAGATACTAAAAGGTATCAGATAGATTATATAATGGTAAGACAAAGATTTAGGAACCAGTTTTTAAATTGTAAGACATTTCTAGGGGCAGATGTGGATTCCGACCACAATATATTGGTTATGAACTGCAGATTGAAACTGAAGAAACTGCAAAAAGGTGGGAATTTAAGGAGATGGGACCTGGAAAAACTGAAAGAACCAGAGGTTGTAGAGAGTTTCAGGGAGAGCATAAGGGAAAAATTGACAGGAATGGGGGAAAGAAATACAGTAGAAGAAGAATGGGTAGCTCTGAGGGATGAAGTAGTGAAGGCAGCAGAGGGTCAAGTAGGTAAAAAGATGAGGGCTAGTAGAAATCCTTGGGTAACAGAAGAGATATTGAATTTAATTGATGAAAGGAGAAAATATAAAAATGCAGTAAATGAAGCAGGCAAAAAGGAATACAAACGTCTCAAAAACGAGATCGACAGGAAGTGCAAAATGGCTAAGCAGGGATGGCTAGAGGACATATGTAAGGATGTAGAGGCTTGTCTCACTAGGGGTAAGATAGATACTGCCTACAGGAAAATTAAAGAGGCCTTTGGAGAGAAGAGAACCACTTGTATGAATATCACGAGCTCAGATGGCAACCCAGTTCTAAGCAAAGAAGGGAAGGCAGAAAGGTGGAAGGAGTATATAGAGGGTTTATACAAGGGCGATGTACTTGAGGACAATATTATGGAAATGGAAGAGGATGTAGATGGAGATGAAATAGGAGATAAGATACTGCGTGAAGAGTTTGACAGAGCACTGAAAGACCTGAGTTGAAACAAGGCCCCGGGAGTAGACAACATTCCATTAGAACTACTGATGGCCTTGGGAGAGCCAGTCCTGACAAAACTCTACCATCTGGTGAGCAAGATGTATGAGACAGGCGAAATACCCACAGACTTCAAGAAGAATATAATAATTCCAATCCCAAAGAAAGCAGGTGTTGACAGATGTGAAAGTTACTGAACTATCAGTTTAATAAGTCACAGCTGCAAAATACTAACGACAATTCTTTACAGAAGAATGGAAAAACTAGTAGAAGCGGACCTCGGGGAAGATCAGTTTGGATTTCGTAGAAATGTTGGAACACGTGAGGCAATACTAACCTTACGACTTATCTTAGAAGAAAGATTAAAAAAGGCAAACCCACGTTTCTAGCATTTGTAGACTTAGAGAAAGCTTTTGACGACGTTAACTGGAATACTCTCTTTCAGATTCTGAAGGTGGCAGGGGTAAAATACAGGGAGCGAGAGGCTATTTACAATTTGTACAGAAACCAGATGGCAGTTATAAGAGTCGAGGGGCATGAAAGGGAAGCAGTGGTTGGAAAAGAAGTGAGACAGGGTTGTAGCCTCTCCCCGATGTTATTCAATCTGTATATTGAGCAAGCAGTGAAGGAAACAAAAGAAAAATTCGGAGTAGGTATTAAAATTCATGGAGAAGAAGTAAAAACTTTGAGGTTCGCCGATGACATTGTAATTCTGTCAGAGACAGCAAAGGACTTGGAAGAGCAGTTGAACAGAATGGACAGTGTCTTGAAAGGAGGATATAAGATGAACAGCAACAAAAGCAAAACGAGGATAATGGAATGTAGTCAAATTAAATCGGGTGATGCTGAGGGGATTAGATTAGGAAATGAGACACTTAAAGTAGTAAAGGAGTTTTGCTATTTAGGGAGTAAAATAACTGATGATGGTCGAAGTAGAGAGGATATAAAATGCAGACTGGCAATGGCAAGGAAATCGTTTCTGAAGAAGAGAAATTTGTTAACATCGAGTATAGATTTAAGTGTCAGGAAGTCGTTTCTGAAAGTATTTGTATGGAGTGTAGCCATGTATGGAAGTGAAACATGGACGATAACCAGTTTGGACAAGAAGAGAATAGAAGCTTTCGAAATGTGGTGCTACAGAAGAATGCTGAAGATAAGGTGGGTAGATCACGTAACTAATGAGGAGGTATTGAATAGGATTGGGGAGAAGAGAAGTTTGTGGCACAACTTGACTAGAAGAAGGGATCGGTTGGTAGGACATGTTCTGAGGCATCAAGGGATCACAAATTTAGCATTGGAGGGCAGCGTGGAGGGTAAAAATTAACAGTGATATTGCTATTGGCTGTATACACCACATGTCCGAAGCTCTGAATATCCGCTGTCATTGGCTGGTGAGATTACGTGTCATGAGCTATGACTGGCTTACAAACACGCATCGCAATCTCGATTTCAATGCTTCGGGAAGTAACATGCAGTGTTTGGTGGAATTCGAATTTATACTTTCATAATACGAAAATATGCAGCTTACATGTTACTGCACATCAAACATCTTTCCAAAAGGTGTTTCATTTTCTAAAGTGCCGGGAAATTCTACGCCCATGTATAAAACCATAACCATTGAAAGGATTGATAAGTTATACAGTTCTGAGAGAAAATATACAGGGAAAAACTATGTTTCCATCTGAGAGAAAGTGTATTTTTAACTGGGAAATCTGGGAGAAATCCGGGAATTTCTTTTCCTTGTCTCTGTATACACCCTGGAAGGGGGCGGTGAAAACTAGACGGGAAAGACAATCAAAGATGTACAAAACTAAAACAGAGTAAAGCAAAGAGTAGTTACAGTGAATAAATGCTGAGATGGAGGAAATTAACATAACTTAAGGCCAGGTGGGTGGTGAGAACCAAGGACATGTTGTAGTGCTAGTTCCCACCTGTACAGTTCTAAGAAACTGGTGTGTGGGAAATACTCCAGATGGTGCATGTGGTGAAACAGGTGCCGAGGTCACGAATTTCATGTTGTCGAGCATGCCGTGCAACAGGATGTTGGCAGTTGCTTGTATACACCCTCTGCCTATGCCCATTCATCCTAATTGATAATTTGGTAGTAGTCATGCCAATGTAGAAGGCCAAACTGTGTATACATAATAACTGATATATTACATATGTCATTTCACAGGTGGCTCTACCTTTGATAGTATATGTTTTGCCAGTTACAGGGCTTAGTATAGGTGGCAGTAGAAGGGTGCATAGGGCAAGTCTTGCAGCTGGGATGGTCATAGGGGTAGGAGCCATAGGGTAGGGAGATGGGTGCAGAAGGAGCATAGGGTCTGACAAGAATATTGCGGAGGTTGGGACAGCGACAGAAAGCTATTGTAAGTGTGGAGGGTAAAATTTCCTACAGAATGGATTTCATTTCAGGGCATTATTTTAGGAAGTCATGGCCCTGCTGAAGTAGCTGATTAATACGTTCCAGACCAGGATAATACTGAGTCACCAATGGTGTGCTCTGAAGCTGTTTTGTGGAGGGATCAGCAGTAGCAGAATAGGATGTGATGGCCTGGGAAATCTGCTTTTTAACTAGGCTGGTGGGGTAATTACGTGCAGTGAAAGAAAAGGATGAGATGAGAATGGTGGTATATTGCTATAAGACTGCATCCAAACAAATACGTTTGCCTTGGATGCCAAGGGTATATGGGAGGGAACGTTTGACATAGAAAGAATGGCAACCGTCAGAATGTAAGTACTGTTGTTTGTTGGTAGGTTTAATGTGGACAGAAGTGTGTAGCTGGCCTTTCGTGTGGATGAGATCAATATCAAGAAAAGTAGCATGGGATTCGGAATAGGACCATGTGAAGTTTAATTGGGAGGAGGTATTAAGAGATTCCAGGAATTTTAGCTCATCAGCCTCACCGTGAGTCAATATTGTAAAGATGTCATCAATGTATCTAAACCAAACCGGGGGCTGAAGACTTATAGATCCCAGGAAAGCCCCCTCCAAATGACCCATGAAAAGGTTAGTATAGCCATCCTGATTCCCATTGCTGTACCCCTGATCTGTTTGTATGTCTGCCTCTCAAAGGTGAAGTAGTTGTTGGCAAGTATGAAGTTGATTAAGGTGATTGGGAAGGATTTCATAGGTTTGGAATTAATTGGTCATTGACTGAGGAAATGTTCAGCAGCAGACAGACCATGTATGTGGGGTATGTTGGTATAGAGGAAGGTGGCATCAGTTGTGACAAGCAAGATGTGAGGTGAGAGTGAGACAGGCATGGATTTCAGACAATCTAGGAAATGGTTGGTATCTTTGATGTAGGAGGGGAGTCTTTGTACTATGGCTTATAGCTGTTGATCAACTAAGACAGATATAATTTTGGTGGGTGCTATGAAGCCAGCAACTATAGGATAGCCAGGATGCTTGGGTTTATGGATCTTAGGAAGAATGTAAAAGGTGGGGGGGGGGGGGGGGAGAGTGGTTTGGGTGGGATGAGAAGTTCTATACTGTATGTAGAGGTGTCAAGACAGCTGGCATAGACCTTCACTTACATACTCCTTTTGGTCAAGTACTACAGTGGTAGATCCTTTGTCTGCTGGGAGGATAGTGATTGAGTCATCAGCTTTTAGGGAATTTAGAGCCTGGAGTTCTGCACAGAACAGAGTAGGGTCATGCTGTAGAGACCTGAGGAAGGGTTGTGAAGCAATGCTGGATGTGAGGAATTATTGGAAGACTTGTAAGGGATGATTTTGAGGTAGTGGTGGTGGATCAAGATGGATCATGGTCTGAACTGTTCAAGGCAGGGTTCAGTATTAGATTTGCTGTTGGAAAGATTTTGGGATTGGGTTGCGAAGTGATATATCCTATGGATATTATGTGTGAAGGAAAGTAGGTCCTTTAGATGAGAGGTTAACGGCACTGTGCTGTTGTGACTGGTTCTTGAGATTATGGGTTATTCTTGGTGGGCTGTGGGATGTTAAGGAGGTTGGTCAAGCTTGGTTTGTAGGAGAGGAGTGGTTGTTGGTGGTGTGGATGTGTAGGTAGCTGCAGAGCGATATGAAGTGAAATGCCATTGTTCAGGTAATGTAGCAAATGGTGGGATAGCTTTTTGAGGTGAAGTCTGGCATATTGTTGCAGTTTGAAGTTGGATTGATGTATGATTCCATTCAAGGAAACATGAAGGGCAGAATTTTGTTGAAGGAGAGAAGTCTGGTAGAGTGGAAATTTGCAGATGGGGCATATAGGTCACAGATTAACTATGTAAAAGCAAGAGATTGCTGTATTTGAAACTGTAAAAGAGCCTGGTGTAGGGTAGGATTGCATCCATAAACAGGGACTTTGTGTTAGGCCTTTTGGAGTAACTCCAAGGGCCAAGGGACAAGCAGGTTTCAAGAAACAGAATGTGGGACCTTAGGTTTGATTGTGCAAAGGCATGTTTTTGAAAAGAACAAATGTAATATGAGATGGGATTCATCATGGCAAAGACAGGACAGTTTGAAGAGTTAGAAATCATGGGAGTGGCAAAAAATAAATAAGCAGTGGGTGGAAAAGATAGAAAAACAGAAGAAAAGCAAGGAAAAATTTGGAAAAATTAGAAAAAAATCATATGAAAATCGTTAATAAGAGCTAATGAGTGGGCCATCTATATAATATGAAAAAAATGATGAAAGGAAAGAAAATGTTCAGGAAAGTCGTGAAAGCAGACGAAATTTTAGAAACAGGGTAAACAGAAAGCAAAAGTTAGAAAGATGTGTGCTACAAAATGAACAAATTTTTGAAAAATCGAATATTTTTTAAATTTTTTACATCCTACCTCAAAAGCTGGATGGGGGAGGGGGGGTGGGGGTGGGAGTTGCCACTATCAATTTTTGCCCCAGTTTGAAAATATACATCTGGGGCATTACTTACGTTGGGTGGATATCATATCATATCAGTCACTATGTTGGATAACACTGTTAAGAAGAACCAGAGACCATATAAGAGACATTTAAAGATTTCTTTAAGAATAAATGCAGTGTGCCCAATAAAATAACAATTCAGATAAGGTGCCGTGAGAATGAGTGCATTCGAGAGATACTATCAAAAGAAGTAGAGAAAGCTGTTTAGCCCCCTCAAAACAAGAAAAACTATTGGAAATGATGGGATAATGGTAGAAATCATAAAATTAAGGGGAGAGGTAGTGATAGCAAAACTTTCATAGTTATTCACATAATGTTTGTGTAAGAAGACAATAGTCACAATTGGAACAATGTTGTAATTGTCGTAATCCATGTGAATGGGAGCAGTGAAAATGTGAAGAACTACAGGCCTATTATTTTCTTGCAGTGGCATGCTGTAAAAGCTGTTTAAAAAAGTACTTACTGATCACCTAAAAAATATTTTAGATTTTGGGGTGAAAAGAAGATTTTACAAGTGAGTAGAACACAAGTGACTTTCTGGAGGTTGTAGACAGAAGCAATGAACATTTGTTTCCACTTTTTATGGGGTTTATCAATATAGCCTCTGACTCAGTCACAATAAAAATGTGCTGGGAACAAGGAATAAATTTCATTACATCAGTACATTGAAGAAAACACACACACACACACACACACACACACACACACACACACACACACACACATATGCAAATAGATATAACAATGGAAAGTTGAGAGTTGAGTAGCAGTCAAGCAGAATAAAGAAGATTGCTAAATATTATTTAGATACTGGACCTATACCATCATTAACCATAGGCAAAACAAAACCTACCCATACTCACAGAAATACAACTCACACACACAGTGCCACTGTCATCTCTGGGCACTTAGGACTGACTGTGACTGTACCTGCAGCAAGAAGTGATCTGTGCTGGGGTGAGCAGTGGTGATACAGAAGAGGCATACTGTGGGAAGGAGAGAGATATTAGGGTAGGGGGGAGGTGGTGCAGAAGAGGCATACTGTGAGAAGGGGAGAAACAGTAGGGTAGAGGGAAGATGGTAGTGATGCCTGTGGGAATTTGGGTAGTTATGTGGTAGGGACAGGATGTTGGATTATTAGATGTGCCATTGGGAGACTGGGAGACTGTGCTAATAAACAATAAAAAAAGTAGAGAAGGGAAGATTACTGTGCAGATATGCTGGTGGGATACAAGGTGAGTGTGGGGACTGAGTGAGAGTAGGGAAGGAGACAGGCAGATGGAGGACACAGATTAGTCATCAAAATACACATAAACAAGCTAATAGTGGAAAATCAATGATGGAATATAACAACATTATGGAAAGGATAGTTGCTACTCACCATATAGTGGAGATGCTGATTCACAGATAGGCACAATAAAAATACGCACACACACACACACACACACACACACACACACACACACACACACACACACACACACACACACATTCATGCAAACGTAACATGCACACAGATGACCACAGTCTCTGGTAGCTGAAGCCAGACTACGAACAACAGCACGTGATGGGAAAGGCAACTGGGTGGGGGTGAGGAAGAGGCTAGGGTGGGGAGGGGGAGGGATAGCAGGATAAGGGTGGGGGATGGTAAAGTGCTTGTATGGGAGCATGCAGGGACAAGGTGAAGAGAGGATGTAGGGCAGCTATGTGCAGCTGGAAGGTTAGACGGAGGCTGGGGGAGAGAGGGTGGGGTGGAGATAGTGGAAAAGGAGAGAAGTAAAAAGACTGGTTGGGTTGCTGGAGAAGAGGGCTGCATAGTGCTGGAATGGAAACAGGGAAGGAGCTAGATGGGTAGGGACAATGACTAAAGAAGGCTGAGGCCAGGACTGCACCTTAAGGTCGGACCACACCTAGCTGCCGTACCCTCTCCCCACCTAATCCCTGCATGCTATCACAGCAACACTTTACTATCCCCCACCCTTACCCCTCTATCCCTCCCCCTCCCCACCCCAGCTTTTTCTTTACAGCACCCAGTTGCCTCCCCCACCTCTCGCATCATGCACTGCTGTTTGTTGTCTGGCTTCAGTTGCAAGAGACTGTGATCTTTTGTGTGTGAGTTGTTTCTGTGTGAGTGTGTGTATGTCTGTTGCCTATTTTTGTTAAAGACCATGTTGACCAAAAACTTATTGTGTGACAGTCTTTTTGTTGTGTCTATCTGTGACTCAGCACCTCTGCTATATCCTACCCACAATGCTTCCCAAATTTACTAAACTGTTATCCTGTCACCCTCACAATCTACACATTATCCTAGTTTATCCCTTGGCTGCACTCATTCCCAACCCTTCCCATTGTGTCCTGCACCTGTGGAAGATCCAGATGAAAGAAGACTTGTCCAACACACCCCATCCAGCACATCCCACTCCAGTCCTGTCACACTCTTATCTTATCCCACCTGAGAGAGGGTCACATATCATCTTTTCTGCAATTTCTGCATAGCAGTTTACCTGGTTTGACAACCAACCAGTTGTCCATGTGAGTGATTGTCCACTGCCAAAGCAGAATTGACCACCCAGTCGCAAAACACACTGTGGAGCACAATGAGCTCGACTGCTGTCCCTGATTCAAACCCTTAGTAATTTGGATCCTTCCTCCCATAGCATTACATAGCTAAGAGTTTTCCTTGGAATAAATCCTCTGCTGAACCCATAATCCTTCTGGTACCAATCATCACTAGCCCCACTGCTCCACACCCACCTCCACCCTGTTCCACGACTGAACTTAATTCATCTTGGACCCACACCCTATTACTTGTAGTCTCCCTTTTCCTGTTCTGCCTCTCCCTCTCAATCCAACCCTCTATATCATCATGCATTGCCTGAGCTTTCTGTGCAAATTACTGTGGCTTTCCTATACTATACATCGCTACCTCTCCCTCCCACATCTCTAACCCATGCATTTGCTGTCTCTCCTCCCTAGCCATTAGCCACCCTTCCCCAACCCTCCCTCCCACCCTCTACCTCCTTTATTCCCTAACCCATTCCACCTAACACTCCCCTCACACCAGTCCAGTTGCAGAGCTGCAGTGTGGATGCAATGTAGTCAGCCAGCACAATGTAATATGGATGAATGTAAATTAGCATTCAGCTACTGTGGGTCAAGTTTGAAGAAAGGAGAAGCTGCTTCATTAAGAATGATGTAAATACAAAAACACTGAATCTTGTTAGTTCTTTTGTGATCAGCATTTTAAGCTTATACTGTGGAAGTAGAATTTATGGAAACTTAATAGTAATACTCACAATACACAGAACTCGAATTAGTAATTTTTGATTATTTATGAAACACATTGTCATATGATTAAGTCATTCAACTGTATACAGAGTAAGTGAAGATTTTAATTTAAATTTCTTAGAAAATCCTTAGTCTGAAGCTGTACTTGAGTCACATGCCATTTCATATAATGTAGCTCCCATCATACAGTATGCAACTACAGTTATGAGAACCAGCAGCATTGCCACTGAACATTTTAGCAAAGGCATCAAGATTGCAGGATTATAGTGTATATCTCATAGTTGATGGCATCTCAAACAATGATGCTCAGTTAGCTTGAGGACACAGATAGATGCTCAACTGCTGATGTTCAATATCAGGGTGTGTGACATAAATAAAAAGAATTGGAAAAATGAAAAGAAATTAAGGAATTCAAGAGTGTTTGCAGACTGGAAACACATACCCAATGAATTTGGTGTTTAATCAGTTGTGTAAAGTACAGTGAAACATTATCACAGACAACTTTCGGAGCAATAGTATTGAAACATTTACCTATGTAGTTAGATTGAATGTTCCTAAACCATGGCTTAGAACTAAATAGCAATAGCATGCGAAAGAAGAAAAATAAATATTACTTAGCATCAAATGACACAGATGGTGGCAGTGGTACACCATTTTACAAATTTTGTTGTAAAATTCATATCTGTGGGTGAGGATTGCTTAGGAGACTGTCATTATCAGGAGAAATAAAGCTGGTATTTTACAGATTGGAGTGTGGAATGTAAGATCCCTTAATCAGTCACATAGGTTAGAAAATTTAAAAAGGGAAATGGATGGGTTGAAGTTTGATATGCTGAAAATCGGTGAAATTTAGTGGCAGGAGGACCAGTACTTCTGGTGCGTTTAAAACAGGGCTATAAATACAGAATCAAATAGTAGTAATGTAGGACCAAGTTTAATGATGAATAATAAAACAGGAATGTGGCTAAGCTGCTATGAACAGCATAGCCAAGATAGACATGAAGCCCACACACACCACAATAGTAAAAGTTTATATGGCAACTAGTTCCTCAGTTGGTGAAGAGAATGAAGAAATGTATAATAAGATAAAAGAAATTATTCAGATAATTAAGAGTGACAAAAATTTAATTGTTATGGGGGACTGGAATTTGATAGTAGAAAAAGGAATATAAGGTAAAACAGCAGGTGAATATGGTTGCAGGGGAAAGGAATGAAAGAGGCAGCTGCCTGGTACAGTTTTGCACAGTGCATAATTTAATCATCACTAACACTTGTTTTAGGAGTCATTAAATAAGGTTGTATATGTGGAAGAGGCCTGGAGACACCAGGAAGTTCCAGATTGATTATGTAAGGGTAAGACGGAGATGTTAGAACTGGATTTTAAATTGTAAGATATTTCCACAGCCAGATGAATGTGGACTCTGACAACAATTTATTGGTTATGAACACTAGACTAAAACTGAAGAAATTGCAAAAATGTAGGAATTAAGAAGATCGGATCTGAATAAGCTCAAAAAACCAGTGTTTGTTGAGAGTTTCAGATGGAGCATTAGGCAGTGATTGGCTTGGACAGGGTGAAGGAGTACATCAGAAGACAAATGGGTAGCTTTGAGAGATGAACCAGTGAAGGCAGTTGAGGATCAAATAGGTAAAAAGACAAGGCCTAGCAGAAATCCTTGGATAACACAGGAGATATTGTATTTAATTAATAGAAGAAGAAATTTTAAAATTGCAGCAAATGAAGCAGGTGAAATGGAATACAACCTGTAAAACTGAGTTGACAGGAAGTTCAAATGGCTATGCAGGAATTGATAGAGGACAAATTTAAGGATTTAGAGGCATGTATCACTAGGTAAAAGATAGCTACTGCCTACAGGAAAATCAAAGAGGCCTTTGAAGAAGAGGCAGCAGGAGTAGGAGTAGATGATATTCCATCAGAACTACTGACATCCTTGAGAGAGCCAGCCATGACAAACTCTCCCATCTGGCGTGCAAGATATATAAGACAGGTGAAATACCCTCAGACTTCAAGAAGAATATAACAACTCCGATGCCAAAGAAAGCAGGTGCTGAATATTGTCGAACTATCAGTTTAATAAGTGATATTTGCAAAATATTAACATAGATTCTTTACAGGAAACTGGGAAAACTCGTAGAAGCTGACATTGGAGAAGATTAATTTGGATTCTGTAGAAATGTAGGCACCTGGGAGGCAATAATGACCCTACAACTTATCTTAGAGTGTAGGTTAAGGAAAGGCAAACCTACGTTTATAGCACATCTGGACTTTGAGAATGCTTTTAACAATGTTGACAGGAATACTCTCTTGGAAATTGTGAAGGGAGCAAGGATAAAAAACAGGGAGTAAAAGGCTATTTACATCTTGTACAGAAACCAGACAGCAGTTATAAAAGTTGAGGGGCATAAAAAGAAGCGATGATTGAGAGTGGAGTGAGACAGTGTTGTGTTATGTCATTCAGTCTGTACATTGAGCAAGCAGTAAAGGAAGCAAAAGAAAAATTTGGAGAAGGAATTAAAGTTCAGAGAGAAGAAATGAAAACTCTGAGAGTTGCTGATGACATTGTAATTCTGTCAGAGAAAGCAAAGGACTTGGAAGAATACGCAGTTGGGTTATGGGCTAATAAAGCATACCTAGAAAAAAGTTTTACTATGAAAGTTCAAGGAATTACTGCTGGATGGATGTTAACACAAAGACATAGCAAAGTAACAAGCAGTACAAGAAATAGATCATGGAATGCACAGACGTTATATAGAATTGTAGCCCTTGGAAGTCTGATTGGAATAGTGAAAACGTACAGAGTGGGTATCATGGCCTTGCAACAGGTAGAAGCAGCAGTGTACTATGTGCTACAGCAGCCACAATAGCACACACAATTTTGGTGTGATATTTATAGTCAGTCAAATGCACTGAACAACTAGTGATAGAATTTAAAGCAAAAAGATCACAGATATGTTATATCCAAATAAAGGGGAAATTCTTTAAACACAGTCTGCTAAATGCAAGTGCCCCTACTGAGGAAAAGACATCACAAGAGAAGGAGACCTATGAGGAAGTGGAGCAAGCTTATCAACAGTGTCCAGAAATGATATATAATGGGGGCAGGAGATATGAATGCTAAGATAGGGCAGGAGCAGGTCTTCTCCCTTACCATTAGCAAATATAGTCTACATAAAGAGATTAATAATAATGGACTCTGTCTGATAAATTTCTCAGCATCACTTAACATGGCAGTTTTTTGCATGTGGTTACAGCATAAGAATGTACATAAAATGAACAGGGTGTCAGCAGACAACAATACTAGGAACCAAAGTGATCATATATTAGTAGGCACCAGGCATGTCTCTGACAGACTAGACTGCAGTGGTTTCATAGACACTAAAATGGACTTTGATCATAACCTTCTCATAGCAAAAATTAGAGGGAGAATTTCAAATGTGCATAAAGTTAAATATAAAGACACAATAAGTATAATACCCCAGAGCTTAAAGATGCAAGAAAGGCTGAACACCTAACTGGCAATTTAGAAAAAGACAGACTGACAGGAATCCTGCAGAACATAAATGAGCAGTTGAATGAAGCCAGAAATGAAATGTAAGCTGCTGCAGAGGAAGTGATTGGTATGGACCAAGAGAGCACAAGGAATGAATGCTATTATGAAGAGTGTGAGAAGGCAACAAGAACAAAGAATGAAGCATGTAAAAAAAGGTACAGGTCAGAAGAATAAGAATGCTGGTGGGTGACTATTTTTAGAGAAAAAAGGCATGCAGAAAAGCAGATCCTGAAAGCAAAGAAGAGAAGCTTTTTTGAAAGGAAGTTGCAGGACACTGAATGACTGAATAATGCTGATGAAAGCAGGAAATTCTACAGAATGGTCAATAACCTTATAAAGGAATTTCAAACAAAAACACGCACTGTAGATGAAAAAATGGTGAACTAATAGCATCAAAGAAAAGAATGTTAATCGTTAAGCAGAATACTTTAAGGAATCATTAAACTCAGAGAATGCTGAACCATGAGAACTCAATGAAAACCAACAAGTGGAAGAAGAGGAAAATGGTATGCCCTTGATGCAAGAGATTCGACCAAGAATAAAGAAACTAGCCAACAGTAAGTCACCTGGCAATGTCAACATGCCAGATGGGCTTACTAATTGTGTTGGAGAACGCCTAGTTAGGTGCATGCATGTCCTGATCTCAGATAAATGGACACTAAATAGAGGAATTATGTTACTGAACACCGCATATAAAATATTCTCCTTCCTGCTTTGAACCTGTGTACAACCTTTTGCAGAAAACACAATTGAGAGATACCAGGCAGGCTTTAGATCTGGCAAATCAGCAGTTAACTAATATCCACCGGGAGGCAGATATTGGGGGAAAAAATTGGAATACAAAGTAGAAACACATCATACATTTGTTGATTCTAAAGCAGCATATGACACCATAAAAAGAAATAAGCTTATTGAAGCCATGAATGAACTGGCCATACCACAACAGTTAATACATGTCATAAGTTTGACTATGAGAAAAATAATATGTAAAGTATGGGTACAAGGAAATTAACACCAAGTTTTGAAACTAACTGTGGACTCAGGCATGAGGATGCACTCTCATGTATGCTTTTTAACATAGCACTAAAGAAAGTGTTAAGGACAGCTCAAATTAACCTATCAGGCACAATATACAATAGAACTGTGCAGGTTCTGTCCCACGCAGATGATGTGGATATTATTGTAAGAAATATTCCTGTACAGTTGATACATTTCACTTGAAAGTGGCTTGCCAAGTACCTGCAGATAAATATGATATTGTAGTGCCTGTGTTATTATGAATTATGATGTGATTCATATCCAAAGGAACTTTGCATCATAATTCTAAATAACATAGGCACTGCAATATCATATTTATGCGCTGACGCTGGGCAAGCGATTTTCAAGTAAAATGTCTCACCTGTATGGAAATATACATAAGGATGTATGAGTATAGGTCGTAGATGCATGGTTGATGACATATGGACGTTTGGGTCTGGCCGTGAGTCATGCACAGATAGCCAAATGGTAAGGTGACTGCTCGTGATAAGTGGGAAGCCCCTGTTCGAGTCCCAAATGGTTCAAATGGCTCTGAGCACTATGGGACTTAACATCTGAGGTCATCAGTCCCCTAGAACTTAGAACTACTTAAACCTAACTAACCTAAGGACATCACACACATCCATGCCTGAGGCAGGATTCGAACCTGCGACCGTAGCAGTCGCGCAGTTCCAGACTGACGTGCCTAGAACCACTCGGCCACAGCGGCCGGCTGTTCGAGTCCCAGCCCATCACAAATTTTCATTGTTGTCATTCCATTCTACAGCTGATGGTCATCCATATTCGCAATTGCAAATACATTTAACATATTTCACAACAGCTGTAGTCATTACAATGCCTGTTCCTTTGGGCCTGTGTGCATGCTTGCAATGCAATATCATATTTATCTGCTGACACCTGGCAAGGGACTTTCAATAAAATGTCTCACCTTTATGGGAATGTACATAATACAAGTAGAGTTTGTAGATGCATGGTTGACACCATATGGAAGTTTCGATGTGGCTGTGAGTTGTGCACGAACAGCCAAATGGTATGGCAGCCACTCCTGATAGGGGGGGAAGTCCAGGTTTGAGTCCAGGTGCGGCACAAATTTTCATTGTCATCATACCATTCTACAGCTGTTGTTGCCCATATTCATAATCGCAAATACATTTAATGTTCTTTTATTTGGTTATATTTTCAGCATTCTGTTTTATTTCTGTGTTAACATTTATAATAGTTATGGTAACAAAATCAGACAATGGAAACATCAGGTTGGAATATCAACACTGTAAAGGAAAGATAGATTACTACTTACTGTGAAGATGACACATTAAATTGCATACAGGCAAGATAAGATTAGAACAATTACTGCATGCACAGAGGCATTCAAACAATCATTCTTCCTGCACTTCCTATGTGAATGGAATAGGAAGAAACCCTATAACTGGTACAATGGGGTGTACCATCTGTCATGTACCTCACAGTGGTTTTCAGGGTATAGATGTACATGTAGTTGAATGTGTGTGATTGTTTTTAGAGTTTCCAGATTATAGGTCTAAAATTCATGGCAATAAAGTGAACGGAAAGTTAGCTTGTGAATGCTTACTCTTACTTGGATCAACTACTATGAGAATTTCTTATGTATATTTATCATTCAAACAACACCTTTACTGATAGACTATTTGTTGTCTCCCCCACATCAGGGATGAGCACGAGTCCATTCCTCAGAGCTCAGTGGATATTCCTCCACTCAAATTGCGTCTTAATTATTTTTTCACTGGAAGTGTATCCATACGAAAACTTTGTAGATGACTGGGGAGGACGTGTTGGCCCCTGCACATGATACATCTTCTACCCTGCCAGTGTCCGCACTGTTCTCCGGGCCACTTCACATCTCCCCTTACAGAATAATGACAGACATGGCTACCTTTCATTCCCTCGAATTTTGCTACTCCACTATCTTCAAAATTGCATAAGTTTGATTTAATGCAGAATGCATCAATTAACTGGAAATTTCCTGCTGCATATTTTCAAGCCTACTGAACAGTAATTTATTCTTTACCCTAACATATATTGTTATTTAATATTACATTTGATATTGAGTGTGGAAACAGAAATAAAATATCACCAGCATGTCTCATGTTTTTCTCTGTTATACAAACTACTGCCATTAGTGGCAGACAGTATATGGACTTCAATTTTATGAATTTGTGTGTAAAATGATTAAATAAAAATTTAGTTAATGCACCCATAAGTTTAAATAATGGAAGTTACTATTTAAGTTCACTGAGCTGACTGAACAGGTGCCATTGTCCAGTCAGTGGTTGCTCAGTGCTATGAGTAAATTTTGAACAACTTTTCATTACATCATGGAGCATTTTCAACATTGTACTCTTTAAATGGTGGATGTGGACTCACTTCATACATTTACCTATAGTCTAACGTACCTCAGCACAGGCTGATTAACAAGGAACTTTAAGTAATTAATGTTGGATGAAAGCCAACAATGCAACTGTCAACAGCACCTATTAAAGACACTTGTATTACAGTTATTACAAAATGTGATAGAGTATGAAGTAATTATGTAACAACATGAACTTCCCCAGCCCTTTTACTTCTTTATATTCTTGTCAGGTGTGCAACTGGGTCATACAGTCATCATGAGACAATGACTGTATGATGTGGCTGCAGACCTCACAAGAATATAATTAAGCTATTATACTTTTCAGTATAAATGTAAAAGACAAGAATCGTAGTTTATATGTATGTGTATTATAGACGTAAATTATTTTGTATAACTAAAAGTCGGATAGTCTTTAAATGTCATAAATGAAAGGTTGTACTTTATGTAGCAGAATATTGAAGGTTCAGGGATTTAGAAAAGATTGCCAAGCTTTTTGGAAACCAAAATTTTCTAATTGAAATATGTCAATAACAAAAATGCCATTGTAGAAAAGGTAAATGTCTTGAAAACAGAAAAATTGGGTCTACAAGACAGTGGCACTGAATTTTTGAAAGGATTGTAAGATTTTACTATTCTAAAGCAGACAGTTTTAAATAAAGGTAACTTTTTGATTACACAGTTTCCAGAAAATATAAGAAACTTTTTAATTGAAAGTGAATGATTACTCTCAAGTAAAGTGAGTCATTAATAAAGCAAACAGCTATTAGTGATGTTAAATTTTCTAGTGCATGTTATTTTCATGTATTGCAAATTTTGAATTTTTCTGTCAATAAAATGGTCCTAGATGCTCATTTCATACTTTTTCACCAGCAACCAATAAACCATATACTGAATAATAAGGTTTTGAAAAATACAGCTTGGACAAGAATTTGAATATTTCATATCTACATTGCGTATGTGCAGCTTATTTAAAAGAGAGCAGAAAAAAAGTAATATTAATATCCCACTTCATCTTGGTACATTTCAACCATTTGCCTTATGGTTGAAGCATTCAGTGACATATGGTTGAAGCATTCAGTGACAGACATATACATAAAGCACACTGTACCTGTAACTAAGCTTTCAGACATTATGCTTCCTCAGAGCTAATGAAGAGACAAAGCACACACTCACTCATCCATAAGCAGCCACATTGTCATCACCTTCCATCCTGACTGGGGCGAGGAACTGTGCTGAGAGGAACAAGAATGAAAGGCCAGATGAGTGAAGGGTGGATAAAGGGTAGCATAATGAGAGACAGCAATGGAACCGAATATGAATAACTAAATAACAAGGTTAGCTCAAGCATGGGGAGGGCAGGAAAGTGGTGGGAGTAGAATAGAGCAGAGAAAGAGGGAATAGTGTGGTTGTAGATTAATTGACAGATGAAGTGATTTAGAGCTTTGAGCAGATTTTAAAGTAAAAAAGTGAACAGGGATGGAGGTGGCAGTGGTGCAGGGCTATCAGCCCTTGCCTTTCTCCTTTCCCTCCCCTTCACTCACTCCTCTTCCTTGTTCCTGATATCCACTACATTAGGCAAAGCCCCTCACTCCAGACTGGCTTGCTATTGGTACAATGCAGCTGTGCGTATGTGTGTAAGTGTATGGTTTGTGTGATAGTTTGCAGGAGAATTTTATTTGAAAGTTTTAGTCGCAATGTATTCCATTTGTCTGTCTACTGTTCAACCCCTCAACTCTACAGCAAATGGTTACATGCATTCTTTCCATCTTTTCTTACTACACAATACTTTATGATATATTAACATGCTCATAAGTTTCCACTTATTCTTGTTTCTTCAAGTGCTAGGCATTTGCCATTTACCATCTTGTTATGTTTCTACTTTGCAGAATAAAGTCTACAAGTTTTCAGTTCATGGTTCCCATTAGTTATTTTGCATTATAGGAAAATTGTTTAGGGTTGTGGCTGAAGGAAGACACAGTAGGACCAAATGGGAGATAAATCACCAATGATGTTCCAACAATAAAAGGGATCTGGTAAATTAGCAGTTGTAGAGACTAATGACAAGCTGAAGAGCTAATATGATATTGCAGTGCCTGTGTCATTCTGATTATGATGTGAAGTCCAAAGGAACAGGCACTGCTGTTACTAATCACATCAAATGAATTCACAATTGTGAATAAGGACTACGATCAGCCATAAAATTTGTATCGGACCAGGATTCGAACCCAGATTTCCTGCTTATCACGAGTGGCTGCTAATCGTGAGCAGTTGTCTTACCATATGGCTATCCGTGCATGACTCACAGTCAAACCCAAACTTCGTATGTCATCAACCATGTGCCTATGACCTGTACTCATATGTCCATTATGTGTATTCCCATACATTTTATGTGTTTCTTAATGGCTGTGGCTGCCATAGTGCCTTTGCATCATAATCAGAATAACACAGGCACTGCAATATTACATTTATCTGCCGATACTGGGCAAGTGGCTTTCAAGTACAACATATGACCTGTACAGGAATATACATAATGGATGTACGAGTACAGGTCATAGACACTTGGGTGATGATGTATGGAAGTTTGGGCCTTCCTTGGCTCATGCACAGGCACCCGAATGGTAAGGCGACCACTCACGATAAGCGGGAAATCTGGGTTTGAGTCCCAGTCTGGCACAAGTTTTCATTGATGTGATTCCATTCTACAGCTGGTGACAATGCTTATTCAGAATTGAATTGTGAATTCACTTGTTGTGAAAGAGGTACTAGGTGATCAAACAAAAACCAAAATCAGAAAGACACAATTGAGCAGTAAGAGGAAAATGAATATCTTCTAACATTTGATTACATTAATTCAAACTGTTTTTATTGGTTGTCATTCTTATTATGTCATTCTATATTGTTACCTTTTGTATCATCATATTGACTCTTTGTAGTCGTCATACCACCCTCATTATTTAAGTACATAGTTAGCCCACCACTCATCACAGTATTTGGATGTTTAGGAGTTACCATGCTTTCTCACTGAAATTCTCTCTTCCCTGTAACTAAGATATTCATGTTTAACATATATGTTATATACATATTTGCTTTAAAATAAGTAGTAAACATACTAACTTAATTGTAGCATTTACAACACTAATATAAATCTTAAATGAATGTTTCATACCATCTTAGCACTGGCCAGAATTACTGCTCTCATTCCCATTTATTTACTTCCTTTCCTTTTTTATTTATGTCTTTACACTTTGCATTTTCCCCTCTTTCTCCCTTCTATCACCTCCTGTTTCAAGCTGTAGTTCTATCACTGATGCCTCAGCTCTTCTTATTTAATCTGTTGTGTTAATATCATTGTTTTACTGCTCTCTCTTCCTTGAGAAGGGTCCTGGCTGATTTTACTATGTAATCCCCTTGCTTCTTCCAAGACTTCTCTTTCTTTTGCTAAAATAAAAGGCATAGTTATGAGAACGAGAACTAGTATTTTGCTCTCTCTCTCTCTCTCTCTCTCTCTCTCTCTCTCTCTCTCTCTCTCTCTCTCTCTCTTTCTGTGTGTGTGTGTGTGTGTGTGTGTGTGTGTGTGTGTGTGTGTGTGTGTGTGTGTGTATATATATATATATATATATATACTGTGATATGAGAAGTTTTCCAGCAGATTGTAAGTATGTTAATGCTTTCATAAATACTCTAAAAAGGAGATTTTTACCATGAATATAACTCCTTTCAATCATGACAGTAATATAAAGCTTTACATATCAGAGATTCAGATATTTTAGCAGAACAGTCACTAATGAAGTGAGATTTCCATTTTCTCTTTTAATTTGTATTTATTCTTCATTTCTGGCCATAAATTGTGATGACTTCTGCAGCAGGATACAAAATAACTGCTTGGAAGTTAGATAAGGATGCATAGTCTACATGGAAAAACCTTTTGGTCTCTGAGACTGCAGATGTGTGTGCGAGTAGCCTTTGCGTGAGTGTGTGTGTGCGTGTGTGTATGTGTGTCTACTGCTGACAAAGGCCTTAATGGCCGAAAGCTATGATTATGTGAATCTTTTTATTGTGCCCTATCACAACTCAGCATCACCGCTATATGGTGAGTGTGGTGAGTGGCAACTTTCCTTCTCTGATATTGTTACATTCCATCCTGGATTTTCCATTGTTTGATTGGAAAAACCTTTTGTTCTTGTTTCATGTTCATGAACATCAGAGTCCATTTAGATCTGTTTCGTGTCTGCCACAAATGTAATTAAAGAATGAATGCCCTGACATATCCTTCTGCTTGATGTTTGGATATTCAGTTTACTGTGATGGTGACACTTACATTTTTTTCAGGTGATTGTTGGTTTCTGGCAGCTGTGGCTAATCTTACACTCAATGATCACTTGTTCTCACGAGTCATACCACATGACCAAAACTTTCACGATAAGTATGCTGGTATATTTCATTTCCGGTAAGTTATTTCCTACATATAAACTGTAGAATTGTAGTTTAACCCCCATGGAAGTCTTTTATTAATTTGTTATTTAATTATGTTTCGGTGCTACATAACAGAACTTTTTACAGCCTTCACTACTGTGTGAAGCCATAATAAATCAATACAATAAAGGGAACTTTCAAACCAGATGATTTTCAAAACTATGGAAGATAGCTAAAATAATACTGATAATTAAGTCTGGAATTGAACAAAGCAAGGAATTTAGCAAATTCTTCTGAATAACTCCCTAGTATGCAGAACTTAAGATACTGAAAAAATTTTAATATATCAAAGTAATTCGTTTTGTCTGCTCCAGAAATCTTCTATGCAAAACTGAATATGATCCGACCCCACAAAAAGGCATGGCAGATGCATTGGTGGAAATCATAAATTTGTAGGTAGCATTTGCACAGCCAAAATGTTTGTGATCATGGTGAATCTCGATGTACAATAGGTTTTTGATATAGCTTACTGTCCTAGTATTTTAAAAATGTTGCAAAAATTCTACTGTCTGTGGAATCTGTACTGTTCTTTGAGTAAGTCAAGCTAAGCAATGAATTATGTAGTATATTCCATACACCCGGACTTGAAAAGATCCTTGTGGGCATCCTCTTGTACTTTCTCAGAAGTTCGCAAGGGTCCTTTTGAAGTCCAGTTCTGTGAAATATACTACATAATTAATTACCGGTACTTACAAAATCAGACAGTGGAAGTCCAGGATGGAATAACAATAATATTAGGAATAGGATAGATTGCTGCTCACCATATAAAGATGGTGTTGAGTCACAGATAGGCACAATGAAAAGACTGCTATACTATAGATTTTTGTCTTTTAAATTTAGACAACATTGTCCAGCATGGAATACAGTGACCTGGTGCTGTATTTAGGTTGAATTCAACAGTCAAGATCACAATAATATTTGTTTATTTACCAATTTCGGCTTTAACAAAAGCTGAAACCGGTAAATAAACAAATATTATTGCGATGTCAACTGTTGGTTTTAACCTATATTTTAGCCTTTTGCCAAATGGCTTTCTTATAAGGTAGAAAACACACACACACATACATATGTAAATAAACCTAACTTACACATATACACATGACATTTGTCTGGCCACTGTGGCCAGATTTTGCTTTTATTACTTGATGAATTCACATACCATTGCTTCTGAAGATAATTTAATTCTATTAACTATAGGAACAAGGGCTCTTGAAACCAAGAACATCTGCAACAAATAGCAATACTGTCTGACAAAATCAAATTTTGTATCATTGCATTAAAATCAGAAGTTATGAACACGACAGGGAGAAGGCAATATGACACTTCAAGAATCTGTATATAGCCGCTGAGCAAAAAACTGAAACAGATAGATCATATAAAATCGCAAGACCATTCTCTGGTTGGTGCATATGATGGAGAGTTTTGAACAAATGAAATGTGACCTCTCACATGTTGCCCTCCTGGTCCACCCCCATCCAACCACCTTACTCACGATTGTTACTGACGCCAGTGCCCAGGGTGCCTTTCATCAACAATATGTTGAAGGTTCCTGGCAGCCACTGGCACTATTTTCCATTCTGAGCTGCAGCAGAGTTAGCCCGCATCCAAAAGTGAGCTCCTTGCCATATAAAAGGTGGTGAAGTACTTGCGTCCATCAGTGGGAGGATGCTCTTCCATGGTCTTCTCGGACTTCCAGCCAATTATGACAGGGGTTTGTTGGAAGGAAGGCACACAGATTTCCCCTTGGCAGACCCATCAGTAGGATTATATAGCTCAGTTCACAACTAACTTTCGGCATGTGTCAGGCATTAATATAACGTCAGTGACTGCCTCAGCTGCTTCTGTGCCGTTGCCAGCCCCCTTGACTACACTGCTGTTGTGTACATAGTTCCGCGTAGTCAGCGCGTACACAACTTTCCCACCAGAGCCCGCCCTGCTAAGCACAACAGCACAGGCGCAGCGCTCGTCCATCTCCGCACTACGAGGTGGCGCTGTTTTAGAGATGGACCAAATTCTGCTTCCGCCAATCCGTGTATTAATATGTAACGCAGCCAATGAGATTGCTGATAACGTAGAACCTTTTCTCCTCGCGGATCACACTCGCGCAGTGATACCTAAACGCGTGAGGTATAATAATGAGTGTACAGACCTCCGATTAGCCAGTCTGCATTAGTCTGTAGTCAAGTTTCAGTCTGCGCCTAATAAGATTACCATATTCCTGTACATAGCCATGAAGATAAATGAATAGACACTTTGTCAAGTATCAGAGATATGTGAGAATAAGATTAACATACCAAGACCAAAGGAACTTCAGATTGTCAATTGTAAACAGCATCCAGAATCAAGTTAAGTAATTTCTATGCTTTTTATTATTTTAATAAATATGTGTGAAAATAAATCAAGTTATGTTTAAAGATGGTCACCGTCAATCTGCTACTCTAAGCGTGCAAGTGGCATTTCTATCGTCTGACCTAACGGCAGAAGATAAACATGCCACAATAAGACCACGAGACATATTGCTGACATTCGCCTAGTTCGTTAGAGCGACAAGTCAAATAATCTGATGGTGTGTGTACCAAAGGTCTTACAGTGCGCACACCACAACTGCCCTGGCTGCCATCCCAACAGCCAGTCCTGAGCTGCTAAGACTGTTCAGTGACCCAAACACTGGCACAACCTCCAACTGCACACAATTCCCAGCAGGGAATTACATCACTGTGTTACTTTTGTGTATGTTTTACCACCCACTCAGCTCTACCAAGCGCATCTCCTCATACCTCCTCTCTGACTTTGCAAGGTGGCATTGAAATGTCTTCGTAGCCTGTCACACCTTAATGTTCACACATCCATGGTCCTCATGCAGGAGCATTTTGTCTTGCCCGGTGTCCAATGAGACTGCATCAACTGGACTGGAGACTGCACCTGCCTCCCATTCGGACTGTCATACACATGCCCCTATTGTTTCTCTATTGTTTCTCCCCCCCCCCCACACACACACAAACACCCCACTTCCACCCAGTGAGTGGACCATCTCTTTTCCCATGTCTATATTGACATTATACACCCCCTCCCATCATTAAGTGGCCACCAGTACATCCTCACTATCATCAGCAGGTTCATCCAGTGGTTGGAAGCCATGCCGCTGTGCGGCGAAACTTGCAGTATGCTCTTCCATTTTACATCTAGTGCCTCCTTGCTGGAAACGGCATGGTGTAGAGATTCCACAGCTCCCTAAAAGCTGCCCATACCAATTGACCCATAACTTGGTCTACCGCCCTGCCACTGATTCTCCTAAACTTACTTGGTGCATTTGCCACCAAAGTCATGTATGGGAAGTTGCTTGTCATGCTAGGCAAATACATCTAGCCACAGCCCCGGCCAGCCACAACTTGATCCCTGGCCTTCGTAAAGCAGCTACACGACTTCATGGCACCCCTGTACTTGGCACCCCCACAACACCACAGTGAGTGGAAATCCTTAATGTATCAGGGAATTCTCATGTGCACATATATCATGGCTTGGATGGACACTAGGCAGCCACCACTCCTTCCACAGTACTTAGGCCTGCATCTTGTGCTCAAGCATGGGTAGAAGGCCTTTTCCATACATCTCTGTGAGGCTGCCACCACAATACCCACTGACTGATTGAAACAGCCATACATATTTAACTTGCCCAGCCCCTGTGCACCACCAGTCATTGAAATCAATGCCAGCACAAGACTATATGCATTATGCCACACATGTGTCTAACATGCTCCAGCACTGTGGAGCCTTCTGCCAGGCCCTGCCCCACACCTCAGCACACCCAAGTATGCCCATTAACCACAGTGCGTTGCAGCACCTCACCCCGGATGGCTGTACCATGGATGCTACCCTCATGGCCAGGTCACAATGTGATGCCCCAGAGGTCACCACCTCCACTGTTGCCAGTGGCCCCCGTCCCAGCCCTATTGACACCATGCTGCCATGTGCGACAGTCCACCGATTGATGCCAGGAATGACCACTGCATGCTGTAACATGCCCTCTCCTTTCGGGAGGAAACTGTGGTGATGCACTACAACATATTCATGCTTGCTACATGTTTGCTGTAGCCAGTGGTCTCACACTGTAGCAGATGTTGCATTGTCCTGCAGATAAAAACCACAATTCAAACTGTATGCATCCGAGGACAAGAGTTTTCTCTGGCACATGCTTCTTTGCCACAGTGGGTGGTTTTTTTGTAAAGCATGCTACAGGAAGAGCCCCAACTCCTTCCACTTCCCTTACCATTCCCAAGTTGTCCATAAGATGAGTCTTTTGGTGTTAAGTTTATGTTCAAGTTATTTCAGTATCAGAACTTAAATAAATGGTGAGTCAGTTCTGTGTTTTTATAAAGCAAACAGTTTTACAGGCTCCAGTGATGCCTATGGGGAACTAGTAGGTGGGATTGACACCATATTTCGTGGCAACATTATTCAGCACCTGCCTTGTTGTTTAATGTCCTGAACATGGAGTATCCACTTTACTGAGAGCTGGAAAATATAATGAGTATGCCAAGATATGACCTCTTTTCTGTGAACTGTATGCAAACCTTTGTGGTGCCTGCATGCAGCTGTTGGAGACTGAAATCCTCAACTGTGCTAGATTAGCTTTACCTATAGTACCTCAAGTTCATTTATGTGTATTTTGTAGATGCTTTAGTCACCATGTTAGATTAGGTTCATGTACAGTACCTCAAGTTTGTTTATTTACATTTTACTTTCATTACTGTGTTAGATTAGATACTCTCATGGCACCTCCATGTATGTTTATTTGTATTTGCATATTTCCTTGATCACTGTGTTAAATTAGCTGCATACTATACCTCAAGATTATTTAATGATGTATCTCATGTTACCTTAAAATACCTGTGTAAACTGAGTCTACCACACATGGACAGTGGGCATGCCTTGTGTGTTCTCATAATGTCTCCATGAGTGGTGGCAATTATTGGACTGATTCGATTGAGAGTTTTTGCTCCTAGCCATTTTCGTGGCACCGTATTTTTATAAATGCATTGTGGAATTATTTGTGCCTGTTGACATTCCAACAAAGGAAATGTTTTGTATTCAGGCATCTTTTTTTAATTGTTTCCATGTTTTATCCATTCATTTTGTCCTCCATGCCTAGCAAACACATAGTGTCTGTCTATCAGGTTCAAAGAAGAACACCATTCCCACAGCATCAAAATTTTCTGACTTCATCCAAAAAACTAAAGTTCAAAGTAAAAACCATTGAGAGAAGGGCCTAAGAATGCGTGGTAGGGGCCTGAAAATCCTAGTTCTGATCCTAAGTCTAGCAAAACAGAACTGAAATGCTCAAAAGGTATGAATAACATTCACAAAATATGAACTGACTGAAAGAGGAGTTAAAACTTCATAACTAAACAAATAAAAGATTATGTCCTATTCGAACTCAAGCATGACTAACTTCATCTTTACGTCCTCCCTTTTGAAATGCTCTTTCTTACATATTTTTGTGCTGAGATATGCCATTTATGAAATTTTTCTTATCTCTAGTATTTTAGTTTTTACAGACACCATTTTTTCTCACAGAATATCTACCAATTTTTTCTCTCCTTTACTGCTTACTGCTGTCATGTATTCTTTAAAAAACACATTCAGAACTATAACCAGTTCATATAAATATATTTACATAATATATGATATTAATATGCAACATATGTCTACATCTGCATCTACAACTATACTCTGCAAGCTACTGTGAAGAACATGGCAGAGTGCACATCCAGTTGTATCAGGTATTAGGACTTTCCCCATTTTATTTGCATATGTAGCACAGGGAGAATGGGGTTAAAGGCCACTGTAATTATTCTACTGTTTCAGTTGTGATTGGTATATCTTTTATTGTGGTGGTGCTACATGTCTTCAAAACTGAAGTGGATTTTCAATCTCATCAGTATGATCCTTGGTTGTGGCTGTTCTTCAAATCAGACTTTGTTATTACCTTACATTTTTACGGTAATTACAAATGAAGTATAGAATGGGATCTCGTCCAAATGAATCATTCACTTGTATTTACAAATTCATACTTTGAGTCTGATATAAAAATATTAAAAATTCTTTGGCTAGCCATATGAAAAAATTTTAAAACTAGCATTTTATTCTCACATCTAAATTTTTCTGTAAAATGAAACATTACAGGACAGGAAAACTGGAAAGATAAATACATTTTGGGGCAAACCTAAATAATTGGAGACTTGCCCACAGAAGTAGCCAACAGAATTTATTGATGTACTGCAGTTGTGGAGCAACTTGTCCGAATTAACTGTAATATGTATAGATAGCCTTGAAGAAATTACGGAATCCTCTGTGAACATGGATGGATTTGTAGCACCAATACACAGTAACCAGGTTTATCACAAACTATAAACTGTTTAACAGAAGAAGAAATAATATTTGTCAGAGGTGACAGAAGAAGAAATGTGTTATCAATATAGAATGGTGTAATGCAGGTAAAGTGATGTGCAACTGAGAACAAAACAAAAATAAAACTATGTGCCATGTCATAGAAAATGAGAAAAATGTGATATAATTAAGTCTGCTACAAAATAGAAAACCACAAGATTACTGAAAATTAAATATGGCATTGTAATAAGAAACAGTTTAATGCAAGCACAGCAAAATTAGATTAATTCATTTATTGATTTGCATACCATGATTTGTACTCCCATCATAAAGGGGTTTTTTGAGGAATGCAAATCAAATCAAAGTGTAATAAAAATGTCATCGAACTTCCAGGTATTTCATTTCCAGTTGAAGTGGCTGTGGGCTTTCGTGAATTTTATAATCATATCAGTCTGAGGCTATACATTCATACAGTATCAAAAAATAATTTACTGCAGAGAAACTGTAATTATGAACTAGTTGATAACCAACTATTATTAATAGTAAACAAGTAATGCCATTTGTCAAACACCCTTGCCTTAGCCTCTTTGCAAGTAAAAAGACTGGGATATCTTCTCCCACAATCAGTTATTGCATTAAATTTCTATTACATCATAAACTGTATGAAACTCTCCTCAAAATACTTAACGAGCTTGAAGTGTCCACTCAATAATAAATCACAGTTACTGAGAAGCTAATTGTTTGACAATATGCTCTGGGTAAGTGCTATACAAAGAAGTGATAGAGAAAAGATCAATCATACTGTTTCAGCAAGGTTCAATAAAGGTTTGCAACCATTTTGACTCCAGAAGAGTGGCCAAACTGCTGTCATACCAGTGAAGTGGCATAATTTCCCATTGACATTGTGACAAACAAAAACACACAAAACATACAGCATGTTTCAAAATTCTTATTACTCATTTCCAAAGGCTGTAGCTGTAGAGGTGGCATTTCTGACATAACATATCTTCCAAAACCCTATGAAACCTATTGAATGTCATGATCAGAAAGGCTAATGGAAGCGGACATCTACACATCAGGTTGAGAATTTGGGTCAGCTGCTGAGTGTGATAGATAGCTGGGGCAGTTAAGGCAACTGTTCTAGAGAAGTGGAGCATCCGGCATAGATTTTCAACCTTCGCCTTTGGTTTATTTCAGTGTCCAGGCAACTGAAGTCTTGTTTCTCATAATACTATATCTATGTTTATTCTGTCTTAATTAGTTTTAACTTTTTTAAGTTAAATTTTAGAGACAGTTGCAATTCATAAAGTACTCAAAGGTTTCATTTTATTGGAAAATTAGGCCTGCAACACTTGCATAATTGTAATAATGTATCTTTTACTCAACATTTGAAGCCTTTCATTTTCATGTATGTAGCATACAAAAAAGGAATATTTCCCAAAAAATTTTTCATCTTTCTAGATTCTGGCAATATGGACGTTGGATAGATGTTGTAATTGATGACAGATTACCGACACACAATGGGAAACTTGTGTTTCTTCATTCAGCAACATATAATGAATTTTGGAGTTCTCTACTTGAAAAAGCTTATGCCAAGTAAGTTATAGTTTAAAATTAATTTCTGTTTCATCCAGTGTCATAAAATATTACGTATTGGTATTATAGATGTTTCTTGTCACAGCTTTAATTTTTCTTTTTTGCCACAGGTTATATGGTTCATATGAAGCTCTTAGCAGTGGTGTTACATCTGAAGCAATGGAAGATTTTACAGGTGGTGTCACTGAAATGTTTGAACTGAAAGATGCTCCTCCTAATTTGTACAAAATTCTTATAAAAGCATATGAACGTGGTGCCTTAATGGGATGTTCTATAGAGGTTTGTGGATGTAATATTACAAAGCTCTACATTTCCCAGAAGTCTGTAGCTATTGTTGTTGTTGTTGCTAATGTGTTTATCAGTCCAAAGACTGATTTAATGTAGCTCTCTGAATTACTCTATTCCATGCAAGCTCCTTATTATCTGCTTAACTACTGCAAACTGCATCCACTTTCACCCTTCCCTCCATTACCAAACTAACAATTTCTTGATGCCTCAGGATGAATTTTATCGAAGGATTCATGCTTTTAGTCAAGTTCTGTCATATACTTCTTATCTACCTGATTTGATTCAGCACTTAGTCATTTATTATTTATTTACTTTGATACTCTGAATCATACATTGTACAGAAATGCACATCATGATACAGGAAAGGTCATTTGATACATATTAGGCATTTATAAGAAGAGGTACACATCTGTGAATCTATAAAATGATTAAATATTTATATCACATGTGTAATGTACTAAGGTCTTATATTTATTCTGTACCAGAATTTAGCATTTATACCAATAAAACTTACATTCAGTTATCTTACATGAGATCAATAGTTTGGGATCCATTATATGATGTTTGTGTTGAGCAGTTCCTTATAGCAAGTTGTTTTTGAGGAATTCCTGTATGCTGCAGAGGCATTGTTTAATTAGCAGTGACTGTAGTTTTACTTTAAAATCCTTCACTTGTGTAAAGTTCTTCACTGCTATTGGGAGATGATTGTAGAGTTTTATTCCCATATATTTTACACCTTTACTGTACAGTTTTGTTGAATGGGGAATTATTTGTAGAGACTTCTTTGACCTTGTATCACGTTGGAACCAGTTTGAGTTTATATCTAAGTTGCTAATATTTTTCTTGGTGAAACATAGTAGGTCCAGTATGTACTGACGTGGGAGACGTAGTATGTTCAGATTCTGGAACAGTGGTTTACAGGATTCTTTCTGCTGTTTGAATAATATTATTCTAACCTTTTTTGTTTTGCTTTAGTTTAAACAGCCTCTCTGCTTCTGCACTGTGGTCCCAAAAGATAATTCTGTAGCTTAGTATAGAGTGGAAAAGAGCATAGTACATTGATGTGAGGGTGGTGGTATTAACAATATTCCTTATTTGTCTAATCATGAAACATACTTTACTCAGTTTGGTGCAGGTTATATCAATATGACTTTTCCACGTAAGTGTGTCAGTAATGGTAACCCCCAAAATTTTGGTTTCCTTTATGTAGTTGATTTTATCATCACTCAGTGATATATTTTTATTTTGAACTTTGTGGAAAGTAATACCACCTATCTTTTATTATATTTAGGTGTAGACTGTTTGAATTAAGCCATGAATTTAGTTGTGCTGTGCTCCTGTTTATTGCATCTTGAAGATGTTCGTTTGAGTCAGATATCATAATTGTGGTATCATCAGCAAAGAGGAAGGTTCTGTTATTGCGTAAATTTAAGGGGAGGTCATTTACATAAAGTAAGAATAATAAGGGTCCCAACACTGAGCTTTGGGGAACTCCATGTTCTGTGATTTGGTTAGATGACTGTACAGTATTAGCGATTCCTGGTCAATTGGTTGCATTCATTTTGACATATTGGTATCTGTCTTTTAGGTAGCTTTTAAACCAGTCATGGCCAGTGCCCCTTATTCGATGGGAGTAAATTTTTTTTCCGCAGTATATTGTGATTGACCATACCGAATGCCTTTGTTAGGTCAAGAAAAATGCCTATGGCTGGAAGCTTCTTGACTACTAGTGTTAAAGTGTAATCTAGGAGTTGCTGTATTGCATCAGTTGTGGTTTTTCCTCCTTGGAAACCAAACTGAGCAGGTGATATGGCATTTCTTTTTTCCAGAAATGGATTTAGTCTGTCTGCCATAGTGTATTCAAATATTTTGCTGAATACTGAGAGTACTGCTATTGGCCTGTAATTGCTCGTATCTTCTTTACTTTGCTTTTTATGAATGGGTATGATTTTTGTGGTCTTGAGTTTATTAGGAAATATGCCATTGAGGAATGAAGAGTTTATTATGTGTGACAGTGGTTTACTTATGAGGTTGCTGCAGTTATGGAGAAGAAAGCAGGGGATCTGATCTTGTCCTGCAGAGGATTTTTTCTTGATTTTTGTATGGATAATTTTTTTCTATTTCTGCCTCTGTTGTTGGTAATAAGAACAGCGTGTCGGTGCAGTGTCATTAGTAATCTGATCTTTGGCATTCTTCTGTAGTACCACATTACAAAGGCATCTATTCTTCTCTTGTTTCAACACTTTATCATCTGCATTTCACATCCATACCAGGCTGCATCCTACACAAATACCTCCAGAAAAGACTTCTTGCTGCTTAAATTTATCTTCAACATTAATAAATTATCTTTTTCAGAAATGCCGTTGTTGCTATTGGCAGTCTGTGTTTTATGTCCTCTCTGCTTCAGCCACCATTAGTTATATATCTGCCCAAACAGCAAACACTGACTGCTACTTTAGTGTTGCATTTCCTAATATAATTCCCTTAGCATTGCCTGATGTAATTTGAGTATATTGTTTTACTTTTGTTCATATTCATCTTTTAACCTGTTTTCAGTACTTTCCATTCCATTCAACTGATCTTCCAAGTTAGTTGTCATCTCTGATGGGCATTGGAAAACCTCATTTTTTGTTTTTATTTCTCCCTGAATTTTAGTTTTTTTTTCAAAAATTTCCCTTGGTTTATTTTACTGTTTGCTCTGGGTACAAACTCAATAACATTTGAGACAGACTATAATCTTGTTGCACTACTTCTAAACTACTACTTCTCTTTCAAGTCCTTTGACTCTTTTATAACTGCAACAGCACTCTAGTTTCAGTATCAGTACAAGTTGTAGACAACATTTTGCTAACCCCCCCCCCCCCCCCCCCCCCTTCCACACAAACACACACCTCTAAAAAAGCCTGACACCATCAGAATTTCAGAAAGAGCATTCTAGTCAAGATTGTCAAAAGCTTTCATTAAAACAACAAATTCTGTAAACATAGGTTTTCCTTTCTTCATTATGTCTTTTAAGATTAGTTGTCAGGTCAGTATTGCACCACATGTTTTCATATTTCTCCAAAACCCTAATTTAAATTCCCTGAAGTTGATATCTGTCAAATTATCCATTCTTCAGTAAATAATCTGTGTTAATATTTTGCAGCCATGACTTACTGAACAGATAGTTTAGTAATATGCATACCAGTCACCATTTGCCTTCTTTCGTATGAGAATTATTACTTTCTTCTTGAGGTCCAAGGATATTTTTCCCATCTTTTACACTTGCATGTCATGTGGAATAGTTTTCTTGTGATTACTTCTCTCAGATTTTAATCAATCTGAGGAAATATTGTCTATTCCAGGTGCCTTGTTTTCTCTTAGATCTTTCAGTGCTTTGTCAGATTTTCTTGCAGTACCATATTTCCCATCTCATCTTCATATATTTCCTCTTCTCTTTTCATTATATTGCCTTCAAGTTTATTGCGTTTTATACCCTTCTATATATACCTTCCCCCTTTCAGTCTTCTCATCATTGGTGAGCTCTTGATACTCATACAGCTGCTTCTCATTTCTCCAAAATTTTCTTTTATTTTCATACAGGTGGCATCCATAATCATGCATGCCATGCTCTTACAGCTTTTCATTTATCCTCTAGCCATTACTGGAATGTCGTTTTGCATTTTCTCTTAATCTCATTTATTATATGTGTGTATTCTATTATCCCTCTTTTACTTCATGCATTTTTAATTTGTCTCCTTTCATCAGTTAAGTTCAGTATACTGTGTATTATGTAAGGATTTCTATTGGACCTTGTCATTTTGCCTATTAAATCCTTTGCAGCTTTTGTTATTCCATCTCACACTGTATTCTTTCACCCAGGTTCAGTAATTTTCTAATGCTTCCTTTGAAACTCTCAGTAACCAGTGCTTCTGTCAATTTGTCTAGCTCACATCTATTTAATTTGCTACATTTCTTCTTCAGTTTCAATATACAATTATTAATCAATAAATTATGGCCAGAGTCCTGTAAAAGTTTTGAAGTTTAAAATCAAATTTCTAGATCTTTGTCATATTATTATATAATTTTTCTTAAAGCTTCCAGTGCCATGAGGTTTTAACATAGTCACGCAATCAAAATATATTAAAAAATAATAATTTTACAAAAATCATTTTGTGGGTGAACATAATGGTCCAAAAACTATTTTTTAGCAGTACCTGTCAGTAATAGAAGCAGCAAGTGTTGAACATAAAACTTCAACACTTAGATTTGGTAGTGAGATGTGATTGTCCTAGATCTTTCAAAATCAATTTTAGTTTTTTTGAAATAAAATTAAAGTTTATGTATAATTTTTGAATTTCCATTACACAAACAGTAATGACCAGCTGATAGAGTCAGTAGTGAATGACGACTGAATTGCTACAGACATTTGTTCACAGTGGATGCAACCCAACTAAGGGACCAGATTTTTAATGCACTGAACAAAAGATCAATAGTCTGTGCTAAATAGTTCAGGAAGGTAAGGAAGGACTTCAAGTGCCCTGAACTGCAGGGGATTGACGGTTTTCCTGGTGTTTCACTAGCACCAATGGCTGGCACCGACAAATCTTCACCCTCCATCATTGCAAAGTGTCCATGAAAAGCCTTAACAATTTTGTAACTTACAGTTGCTTGATGTGATGTGCAGTAGAGTGGGGAGGGGGGTTGGAGGGGTATGTGCTTCTGTATTTTCTTCTGGCAATATCAATTTTGCCAGTTATATAATCTAATTACAGACTTAAGCAAAACCCTCTAATTAACAACAAAAAGTGCCCAGTACCTACTCACAACTATGACAATGCCAAAATCCTGAAAAGAAAAACTAAAAATTGAAAATTATACTTGTATCAAGTACTCCAGTGATTCAGAGTGTAATATATTTGAATGCTTTTCAACTGTAGCTGTAATGTTTCAAGGTCTGTTCCACACATATATAACCTGGTAACTTAATTTTAATTGAATAATTAAGAACAGATGTTTATACATATCGATACATATCAGCAGCAGAAATTAGAATGAACAAGAAAATGTAAAAGTTACCATGAAAGATATCAGTATGACTACAACAACGTGTGTACCTGATATGTTCCAAAATGCTGTGCATAGAAGTGTGACTTTCTGATGCTCGTTCCTTGGGTTCTGTTGATGATAATAATGTATAGTCAAGTGTATTGTATAGCCCTTGGGCTAGGGACAGTTTATGTACCCAACAAAAGGATCATCTTAGTGTCACTATTCTACGATACAGGGTCAAAGTATGAATATTATACACTTCCTCCTACTTAGACCAATGGAGCAAACTGGTTGATTCTGTTTGCATTTGATGTGGCGAATGGTGGGCTGGATGGGACTTGTGGAGGCACCACTAGTTGATCAGCATTTTGAGGCTTGTTGCATTGGACTCCACATTAATACTCTGCCTGTGTATGTGATTACTGTTTACTGGTTACAGAGCACCCTCAGGAAAGTGTAGTGTATTCTTCAAGCAAACAAAATCACTTTTAACTTGGCTGTTTAAAAAAAAAAATGAAAAAAAACCAAAGAAATAATCATGATTGGTGACTTTAATATAAATTTCTTTACCTGTAATAGTAATAGAATAGTTTTTGAGAATGTAACGGGCACTTTTAATCTGAGGGCAGTTGTTGACTTTCCCACAAGGGTGATTAAGAACTCCACAAGTCTGATTGACAATATTTTTGTTGACAACAACAGAATTGATAACATTTGTGTAACACAAATCTTAAATGGCCTTTCAGACTATGATGGGCAGTTGTTAAAAATGCATGTGTAAGCCCAGCTAACAAGATTAGTTTTACCAATAGTGTTTTAGACTAATCAATAGTGAGAATCTGCAAACCTTTGCAGCAATTGGAATTGGACACAGTATATCAGGCTGAAGACATCAATGATAAATTTAACGTATTGCTGAATGAATTTGTTACTATTTTTGGAGCTGTATTTCCCAATAGAATTTAAAAAACACCAATCTCAATGATTACAGGAGACAGTGGCTCACTAAGGGAATCAAAACATCCTGTAAAATAAGGAGAATGCTTTATGTCTCACTTAGAAATCCAAAACAACTTCAGAATAGGGAGCACTGAAAATTACACTGTAGCATCCTAAAGAGTGTCATTAAAAAATCCAAGAGCATGTTCATCAAATCTGAAATTAACATTCCAAATAATAAAATGAAAACTATTTAGATGGTGGTCAAAAGGGAGACAGGAAAAATTACAGAAAATACAGACAGTAACAAAGTGTGTCATAATGCAAGTTTGGTAGATGAAGGTGATACAATTGCCAATATCATCAACAACCAATTTTTGACAGTAGCAGATCAAACTGGTTGTAAAGGGTCTAGAGTTGAAGCCAAGAGTCTTCTACAAAAAGCAGTGCAGAACAAAATTAGTCTGATGCATGTGCCCTATGTTTTAACTGAAGGGATTGAGAAGGTAATAAGCCAAATGAAAAACAAAAATTGCAGTGGTGTGGATAATATATCTATCAAGGTATTGAAGTACTGCTGCCAATTTATTCTTCAAGTTCTCTGTCACATATTTAGAGGCCATAAATCAAGGTACTATTCAAATAAGGTGACAAAGCTTATGTTTCCAACTACCAGCCAATTTCATTGCTAATAAGTCTCTGTGAAATCCTACAGAAACTAGTGTTCAAGAGAATCATGGATCAGCATAATAAAAATAAAATCTTTAATATAAATCAGTTTGGATTCCAGAAGGTTACTTCAAATGAACATGCCATTTTCTCATTTTTCAACCAAGTCCTTGAATCCATAAGCAATAAAATGTCACCAGTTGGAATCTTCTGTGATCTGTCTAAAGCATTTGACTTTATAGATCACAAAATTCTACTTACGAAGGCTTAGAACTATAGATTAAATGCTAAAGTAAGGATGTGGCTGAGGTCATATCTAAATGGTAGAAGGTAGTATTGAACAATTCTGCAATGGCATCTGTCTGCTCTGACTGGAGCACTGTAAACTTGTGTAGTGCCACACTGCTCGATGCTTGGTCTTTCCTCAACTTTATCAATGATCTGCCATGATGTATGACACAAAAAGCGCACATCACCCTGTTTGCTGATGACACAACCATTATGATTCACAAAACACCCAACTGCAGTCTAGAGAACACTGCGACTGCTGCATTCAAAGGAGCTCTAGATTGGTTCACTTCAAATGGTCTGTCACTCATTGTTAACAAGACAATTCATTCAGTTTCAAACTGCAAATAAAAAACAGGAAAATATTTAAATAAAGAAATATTGACAGTGGAGTCTCCCAAATTCCTGGGATTACATATAAACAACAATCTAAACTGGACAGTTCACATCAATAACCTATGTAAAAGACTGAATTCAGCAGCATTTGCCTTTCATGCAATTTCATCTGTTTGTGACTTGGAACCAATTAAAGTTCCATACATAGGATAATTCCATTCACTTATGACATATGGCATCATATTTTGTGGTAACCAGTCATGAGCAAACGAAGTCTTTGTTGCAAAGAAAAGAGTCATCAGAATTGTGGCTAGAGTGCACCCCAGATGCTCCTGTGGAAACATATTCAAATAGCTTGAGATCTTCACCTTGCCATACCATGAATTTTTACATAATGTACATAGTGCACTAGATGAAGGAAATTGGGCAACAGCCATATTCCTTGATCTTACCAAGGCATTTGATTCAGTGAAACATGACCTGCTAATAAAGAAACTTCAGGCATATGGCTTAAAAGATTCAGAAATACTACTGCTAACCAACTACTTGACAAACCAGAAGCAACGCACAAAGCTAACATACCGAATTAATGACAGAGTTGCAGTTGCCCAGTCTTCTAATGAAACTGTCAAACAAGGAGTCCCCCAGGGACCCATTCTTGACCCCTTTCTCATTTTGGTCTATGTAAATGATGTCACTCAGCCACATAACTCCATAATAGTGAGCTACACAGATGACACATCTCTGTTGTTTTTTGGCAAAAATACCTGTGAAGTTACATCTTCTGCAACAGATGGAGTGATAACTATAATTAAGTATTTTCAAGAACAATAGCTAAAGGTCAATGTTAATAAATCAAAATTATTATCATTTGAGACTGTTAACTCTCATCATACCTCTATAACTAATATATATGTAATTGAGGCAGCAGACAGTAATAGCTGCAAATTCTTGGGCCTATGCTTAGACAAAAACTTGCGGTTGTCAAAGCATATTAACTTTGTGTGTGGAATGATTACTACTCAGTCATCTTGCAAAAATAGTTACAAACACTACTATTCAAACTGTTTACTATGGAACAATAATCCTTTACTAAATTATGGTATTGAACTTTGGGGCTGTACTGCTGATACACACCTCAATAGATTAATGTTGTTGCAGAAGTAGGCAATTAGAATAATGCATGATCCAGGTCATAATGATTCTGTTAGAGAGATTTTTGTGCAACATAAGTACCGTAAAGTGGATTTATGTAAGGTAATTTTATTTTTTGTAAACCATCAAACAGATTCAAGAAGATGCAATGACATACACAACCACAATACTAGAAATAAAATTAATTACTTTAGGCAAAGAACAAAGTTAAAAATAACAGATCACAGCCCATACATCAGTGGTCATATTTGGTTTAACAAATTGCCAAAAGACTTATGTGCTTATTATGGTGAGAATATCTTTAAAACAAAACTCAAATTATTCGTGGCAAAGAAATGTTTGTACTCTCAAATGGTTCAAATGGCTCTAAGCACTATGGGATTTAACATCTGAGGTCATCAGTCCCCTACACTTAGAACTACTTAAACCTAACTAACCTAAGGACATCACACGTATCCATGATCGAGGCAGGATTTGAACCTGTGGCTTAGCAGCAGTGCGGTTCCGGATTGAAGCGCCTAGAACCATTTGGCCACAGCGGCCAGCGTTTGTACTCTCTGTCTGAATTCTAAGTTGAAAACAAGTGATCTTATAATCTGTATTAGAAATTAGAAATATTTTAGTTGTATACCTACTCCTGTGACACTACATCTTTGTGTGCTTGTTTTATAGTCTTTGATAATCTGTATCAACTATTTGTTTTGTTTGTATTTTAAGAACATCTTCATAATTATTAAACAACACTGACATTTGCACTAGTCATCACTTTTGTTGACTCTATGCAAAAAAATTAAATAAATAAATAGTGTAAGGTCATCTCGGTATATTTTTTCACTAACATGCATTGTGAACATTGATCATACAATTTACAAAACAAACAGTGAATATCATAATCATGAAAGAAGAAGTAAACATGATCTTCTCAAAGATATAAAAAATCTCAGTATGGTGCAGAAAGGAGTACATTATTTGAGCAGTAAAATATACAATAAACTTCCATTTCATGTTAAATAAGTCATTGGGGATGTGACTAAATTCAGAAAACAGCTGAAACTTTATCTTTTGAATAGTTCTTTCTATTCTTTACAAGAAATTTTTGACAGTGTGTAACAATTAGCACAATGTGTTTAATTTTAAGCATCCCTATAAGAACTGACTATGTAGTACAGGCACACCAATTGATGACAGAATGGTTTTTATACATATTAGAACATAAGACTTACAATTTGTTTGTGTAATCATTATTACTACCATAATCTGTGTTGTTTAAATACTTGAACCTTGTGTATCTGTTTATATATGATTTAGTTCATAAGCCTAATGACCATTTAGATATGGGTTATTACAGTAATAATCCGACAAGTTCTACACCCTTGCAGTACACTCACATCAAAGATCTATGGAACATGAAAATAAATAAATAAAATAAATGTATTTTCACTTTCATGAGTGGACCACTACCCAGCTGAGGATTCCAAGATGGCTATGCACAGCAAATAACTTAATTTTTTATGATATGTTCCTAAGATCCCAATCTTGAACAATCTGTGGAATTTTCTTGATACCTTTATCTGTTTCCAAGATACAGAGTTGCAAAGTTACCCTAATTCTACAGGTTAAATCCAGGCCAAATCTAAATAACAAATAACTGTAAAATATTACCTAAATTTTAACAGTATGTTCTCTTGACTTTTATCTAAATGAATGAGCTCCCCATTTTCAAAAATCTTTACCTGTTATTGAGAAACGTCTCTAAAACTTGTATTTTGGGTACCAAGAGGCAGCCATGGTTTCTGAGACAGCTATGCATGGCAAATGGCTGTAATTTTTACAGTGTATTCCTAAGATCCTGGTTTTGAACAACCTCAAAATTTTCTTCAAATCTTTATCTGTTTCTGAGATAAAGAGTTTTTAAGTTCCTCTACTTGTACACATAAAATCTGTTGTGAGGTGAAATCATAGTTTATAAAGTGATGTAGCATAAGGAATATGCTGTGAAGTGTCTGATTATCATCTGGGAATCCAATGTTGTAGAGCTGAAACACATGCAAAGTTTGTTTTCATCTACAATCTGACCTGAGGTGTAAAATTAGTTTTGTATTATTTCAGTTTCATGTAAGTAAACTGTCTAAATTTTACTGACCAATGCATTTCTTTTCATATGAGTTACATGCCCTGCAGCTGCAGGGAAAAGAAGGGAACCAGTGGAAAAATACTCCTATTGGAATGCAAAAAAATGCAAATATGTTCCTGTTTATTTAATTAAAGATTCTGAAAAAAGTGGCTTGTACTAGCTTCCTCACCAGCTTTAAAAATTTTCCCAAAATGTTTGGCATGTGAACATATTCACACTTTTTTATGCTGAGAGAGAAGAAGAAAGTGGTAGCAGCAAAGAGGTGGAAAAGTGATAAATACTGGAAGATAGTAGATAGTGGTTGTTTTGTAGAAAGAGCCAAGGAGACGATAGCAGTGTGAGAAAAAGAAAGGGACACATTGGCAATGGAATATAGTTGTCAGTGACAGTGACAGGCAGAGGGGGGGGGGGGGGGGGGGGGGAGGCAAATGCACCAGCTATTTTTCAGCACTCTTTAGAGCAACTTATGACTCAGTTACAGGCCACGTCAACTATTTAGATGACATAGTAGTGTCTGGTGCCTCTACAGAGGAATATTTGCAGAACCTTCATGCTCTATTTTCTGTTTTAAAATCTGCAGGGTTAAAGTGCAATCTGGTCAAGATATGGTATTTTCAACCACCCATTACTTATTTGGGTTTTGAAATGTCACGTGCTGGCATTAAATGATTGCACCAGTATATTGATGCTATTGCCATGTTGTCACACCCCACATCCATCAAGGGATTACAGGCATTTTTAGGCAAAATTGCTGTTTACCACAAATTCATACCTGATGTTGCTACTGTGGCACAACCACTCCACACATTATTATGTAAAGATGTTCCTTTCAACTGATCCCTGGCTTGTGACCAGGCATTCAAGTTATTGAAATGTAAGCTGCAGTTGGCCCCTTGTTTGGTGACTTTTCAGCCAGACCAGCATCTTGTGTTAGTGACGGACATGCCTCAGATTGGCCTTGGTGCAATCCTTGCTCATAAGTATGTACAGATCTGAATGCCCTATTGCATATGCCTCTAAATCATTAAATTCAGCACAACAGCATTATTCTCAGATAGAGGGAGGCTTTGGCAATTGTGTATGCTCCAAAAAAATTATATGTTGTTTTTTATATGGTTCTAAGTTTTGCCTGATTACAAACCGCAAATCACAGGTGTCCCTTTTTAACCAATCGATATCCTTGACTGAGAAAGCCATACATTGCTTACAGCAGTGGACTCTTTTTCCTGCCAAAATACAATTATGAGATACACAGTGTAACGCGCAGATTGCCTTATTACATTTGCTTATTGGTCTGGATCCAGAGTTTGATATAGACTTGTGAACCACCGGGTGTCACGTATAAAAGCATTAGCAAGCAGACCTATTTTTTGGCCAGATATTGATGGGAAAATAGCGTGAGATGTTGCAGCTTGCCCACAGTGTTCCACCCATAAGACAGCATCCTGTGTATCTTTGCCACTGTCGTCAAATCCCTAGCATCCTTGAGAATGACTTCATATAGATTTTGTGGGGTCTTTTTTGAATTTCTACTGGCTTGTTGTAATTGATGCCTATTTTAAGTTTCCATATGTGGTGCATTGTCTCTCTACTTTGCGGTGGCAACAATTTTTCCAGTCGAATGTCTTCCTTATACATTAGTTACAGACATTGGTGCCCAGTTCATATTTCAGGAATTTGAAGATTTTTGTAAAAAAAGTTGTGTTTGCTGTGTCACGGCTCCTTCTTTCCACCCTCAATCGAACAGGGAAGCAGAACAACTAGTACAAACATTTAAGACTCAGGTGAAAAAATATATTTTGGATGTGTCACTCGAAGTAGCTCTTGACCAGTTCCTTAGGTGTTATAAGTTCACCCCTGTTGGCAATAATAATCTGGTAGAGTTGTTGTACAGCCACCAGCTCAGAACCCTGCTACATCTGCTTCGGCCTACACAAGGCCATCTGCCGGCACCAGCTCCACAACACTTCCAGCCTGGTGCAGCTCTTTGGGCTCACAGATTTGGCATCTGGCAAAAATGGGTGCCAGCAGTAATAAAAATACCCATGGCTGATACCTCTGCATTGTCCACACTGCTGAGGGGAGGGCTTCATGACAAATCGAACAGCTATGACCTTGCGTGGGTGGCTGCTCACTGGTGCACTTCCACCACCTCCACATTCTCCATCTGTCTGGCCATCTCCTACATCATGGTCACTGCCCTTGCCCCACTGGCCAACACTATCTTCACTGCTGTGGGTGCCCCTTCAGCTGTTGGGGGCCACAGCAGAGCCCCTGGCTCCCACACTGCCACAGCTGATGCCTCCACCATTGCTGCCTCCATCCTGGCCACTGCTGCCTGTCCCACTGCCTTTACTGCCTCCTTCTTCTCTGGTTTGGACTCAGACATGGAAATGGAAGCTATGTCACCATTGGCTGTCCTAACATATGGCCTCTCACAGGGTGGACAGGCACTGCACTTGTCCGAGCTCGCACCACTTATGGTGCTACGCGCTGGTGGCATCACGTCCCATGTTTCAACAACCTATGTCAATCACGGAAGAAATGGATAAGAGCACAGTGCTCACTTCTTTGCAAAGGAAGAGGAGTGCTTTAACTACCAATTTTGTGTGATCCACTTCATAGTTCATGTGTGAAGTTTGTGCTTGAGGCCAACCATTTGCCTGCTAATACAATACCTGCTGCAAGCACAACCTGCCAGATGCAACTCCTGTTAGAACAAGGCTCCTTATAATAAAGGCTATTTTCAGACTAGGCAAGTCTGTGACAAAGCAGCATGTAGTCCGATCTCAGCCTTGTTTCAAAAGTATGTGTGATAGGACTTCTTCCAAATGTTGTTGGCTTTTGAGCTGAAAAAGGAATATCTCACTTATAAACATTGTCATTAAGTCATGGCTTCTGAATAGTGGTTTACATGATTGCCTGTTGTTTGATCCCATCATAGCTCCTATGATTTTTTTCTGTTCTTTGACTTTTATGAGAAGTTCTGCTTTTTCAACATCCCAAAAATCATGCCATGTCTAACAGCTGATGTAAAATATGGATGATAAACAGTTTTTAACAGTTAATAACAGTTACACTCTGTAGAACTCTCAATGCATAAACAAAACTGTTTAGTCACTACACTAAGCAATTGTGATCAGTTTATGTTACAATAGTATTTATAGTAAATCCAAGCAAATTAACAGAGTGTGTAGTGATCAGCTCTTTGTCCTTTTAATTTAACTATGACACTTAAACATGCCTTGTATTATCTCTTGAAATGTACATCTTATGTTTTTGTAAGGTATGGTTTAATAGCATTATTATCTGTTCAAGTTTCAAGTTCTCAGAAAGTTTCTTTAGTATTCTGTGTTAGTTCTTCATTGCTTTCACTGCAAACTACTGCTGTTGAATCATCTGCATGCAGAATTGTTTCTGAGTTTACCTTAACTGGCATGTTGTTTATGTAATATAGAAGCAGTGATGGGTCTAATATTGATCTCTGGGGTATACCTGATTGTATCTCCTTCCCAATAGAACAGGCTCTATCTCTGCTTTCTATTATTGAGATAGGATGAGAACAAGCTTAAAAGGAAGGAAGAAAGATTAGGATTTAACATCCCATTAAAAGCAAGGTCGAAAGAGACAGAGCACAGGCTGTGTCAAGGGTGGGGAAGGAAATTAGTCATGCCCTTTCAAAGGAACCATCCTGGCATTTTCTTGGAGAAATTTAGGAAAATCACAGAAAAACCAAATCTGGATGGCTGGCCAAAGATATGAACAGTTGTCCTCCCAAATGAGAATCCAGTGTGCTAACCAAAGTGCCATCTCACTTGGTAACTAGGTTAAAGTTTTTCATGGAAACCAGTAGCAGCTTGCTATTTACTGTATCAAATGGTCTAGTGAGTCTCAAGAGATCTCAGATATAAACAGCTCATTATCAATGCATTTGCTTATTTTAGTGATTAGTTCATTAATAGCATGCACAGTACTTCACCCCTTCCTAAAGCCATATTTATTATTCATAATATGAGTTGAGTTATACTTCTTTTATTGTTTACATACTATTCATTCAAACATTTTCATAAAAAATTAATAATATTAATACTGAGTAGAAAATTTCTGGATCATCCTTTCCATTTCCTTTATGGATGGGTCAAATGTTTGCATAGTCCAGCATGCTGGGGAAACAACCCTCATCAGATGATGAATTCATTATGTGGCAAAGTTGGGTGCAATATTAGGACATCTTGTCCTATTTATTTTTATTGGAATTTCATCCTAACCACAGATCTCAGTTTTTTTAGGATTTTTATAATGCTAGCCACTTCATGACAGGATCATGAGTAAATTAAAATGCTTCATAGCTGTGCAGTATTATGTTGGGATTTATGTGAGGAGGAGAGAAGCCATCCTTTTTATTTGAAGTTATAAATTATCTGTTGAATTTTTCACAGATCTGTCTGGAGTTTGTAACAATTTACATGCCAGTTTCTAATTTAGTGTTAAATGAGTAGTTTATCCAGCACCTACTTCAGTCTCAACAATTTGCCATACAGTTCTTGATTTGTTTATAACATCTGAGATGAATTTACTGTTTCCATTTGCTTTGCATGTGGACAGTGAATCAAGAACTTCATCCAAGAAGAGGGAAAGCCATGACCAGTAATGAACAACTGGGACAGTTTTCTGCCCATTTATTAATAAGGTTATAAATCTCATTGGGAAACTGTTGGCCAGCTATTGGGTTCAAATAGTCTTTAGACCAATCAAGAAGATAAAAGAATACTACATTTCATGAAGTTATGGACAGGTATACATTAAACCACAAAAAGAAATGTTAACACCTGCTTAGCCAAACACAAAAGGAACTACCACATGAGACTTACTGACAAATTGACTGTAGCAGAACATATTTTCTGAAATGGAAATCGCAAAATAAAATTCAGTGAGATCAGTATTTTTAACAAAGACAATGCATATCATGTGTGTGTGTGTATAGAGAGGCCACAGAGATTCGCAAACATCAAAATAATTATTTTGACAGGAAAGGGAAAAATGGTAAGTTAGATAGAATACAGATGTCAACCTTCTGGCAACAGAATGACTGTTAATTACTTTAATTGATAACAGAAGTGCAAGCCAGAGGTAATCACACTATCAACATCACATGATAATTGGCAGTGCTCTGAATGCAGCTGCAGAAATTCAGGTGGCTGTGAAGCCCTTGATTCAGTTGCCATTTTACCTTTGAAGGTGACTTCCACAGTCACGGATGAAACATCAGATAATAGTTTTATATACTGACCACAGCCTGCCAGCCCAGAAGTTTTAACTTAAATTAAATCATGTAATTAGCGAAATAGGCATTTGAGGTTTGCAGTACCATTCACTGCTTTGTGTGTCAGAATAAATATTTCTTTTTCCTACATCTACTACATCTACATTTATGCTCTGCAAACCACCCAATGGTGTGTGGTGGAGGGCATTTTATGTGCCACTGTCATTACCTCCCTTTTCTGTTCCAGCCGCGTATGGTTCACGGGAGGAACGACTGCTGGAAAGCCTCCGTGCGTGCTCAAATCTCTCTAATTTTACATTCGTGATCTCCTCGGGAGGTATAAGTAGGGGGAAGCAGTATATTCGATACCTCATCCTCTCGAAACCTGGACAGCAAGCTACACCGCGATGCAGAGCGCCTCTCTTGCAGAGTCTGCCACTTGAGTTTGCTAAACATCTCCGTAACGCTATCACGCTTACCAAATAACCCTATGACGAAACGTGCCGCTCTTCTTTGGATCTTCTCTATCTCCTCTGTCAACCCGATGTGGTACAGATCCCACACTGATGAGCAATACTCAAGTATATGTCGAACGAGTGTTTTGTAAGCCACCTCCTTTGTTGATCGACTACATTTTCTAAGGACTCTCCCAATGAATCTCAACCTGGCACCCGCCTTACCAGCAATTAATTGATCATTCCACTTCAAATCGTTCCGCACGCATACTCTCAGATATTTTACAGAAGTAACTGCTACTAGTGTTTGTTCTGCTATCATAAAATCATACAAGAAAGGATACTTCTTTCTATGTATTCGCAATACATTACATTTGTCTATGTTAAGGATCAGTTGCCACTCCCTGCACCAAGTGCCTATCCGCTGCAGATCTTCCTGCATTTCGCTGCCATTTTCTAATGCTGCAACTTCTCTGTATACTACAGCATCATCTGCGAAAAGCTGCATGGGACTTCCGACACTATCTACTAGGTCTTTTATATATATTGTATTTTGTGTATTTATATATGTTTCTGAGCAAGATATGACAGGTTATAAATTTTGCAAACAATTTTTCCTTCTTTAGGTCAGAAAATAAATGCAACATGAGCTTCTTACTAGGCTACCAAAATCTGTAGTCTGTAGCAAAAGAAGTGTTAATAAATATTTTTAAAAAAGTTTGAGACTGTTAGTAAATATTCCTAGCATTTAAATCTAACCATAATTGCAGGCAGACCCTGAAGTCCTTGAAGCCAGAACCCCAGAAGGATTAATCAGGGGCCACGCATACAGTATAACAAATGTTAAGTATGTGACTATTGCCACACCTCGTAAAACTGGAGTAATTCCACTTATTCGTGTGAGAAATCCTTGGGGTGATGCATCTGAATGGAATGGAGCTTGGAGTGATAAGTATGTCATCTTATCTTCATATCACTGAGTCAAATAAGTCATATTGGTTCAGTGTACTGAAGGGTTAGAGAAATCTTAACTGTAGATTCTAATTGTATATTCCTTTACATTATAGGTCTCCAGAATGGAAATTCATTTCAGATAGTGAGAAGGAAAACATTGACTTAACTTTCAAAGCTGATGGAGAATTCTGGATGTCCTATAATGACTTCAAGAAATATTTTACTCGAATTGAGATCTGTAATTTGAGTCCTGATGCACTACAAGAAGAACATACCAAAGGAAGTGGAAGGAAATATGAAATGAGCATATTTGAAGGTGAATGGGTACGAGGAGTCACAGCAGGTGGCTGCAGAAATTACATAGGTGAGATCTCAGCTTAATGAATTGTAGCTTAGAGATTCAACCGAATACACTTTCACATTCCCATGTCTTACACACTATTTTCCAATTTGGAATGCTGTGACTGAACTTCTGTCATTAATTTTACTACTCAATGTTCTGGAATTTATTTTTCATTTTATGGTTATGTTTCTTATCCTATAGTCACCATTGTATTTTCTTTTCTACTCTCTAATTTTAACATATTGCGAATTTCATATTCTTTTACCTAGTAACTGAACACATTTATTTTTATACTCTTATTTTTACTGTTGCATAAAGTGTAACTCTCTTTTGTAATTATTCCTTCATGTTGATATTACCTAGATTTTTTTTCTCATTCTTAGATTATCATGGTACTTGTAGCTCTGTTATGCAACAATGCAACAATTTTCTACACAACTTATTTTCACGTATGATAGAATTCTATTGCTTTTTCTACAGAATTATTCCAAATTTTGATTATAGTGGGAGTTAATGTAATGCAGTGTAATCCCACACATCAAAATCTCATCTATTTTAGGCAAAAGTTGCTCAATTATAACCATTCTCAGTGTGAAAAAATAGTTTTGGTTTATTGAAAACTTTCTACATAGCCAAAATTTCTACCTTTATGCATTCTGTTACCTTTACCAGCATGATTATTAGTGTTGTAACCTAGTACACATATAGACCTTAATGAAGCTACATTTTATCCATACCACAGTGTCAAGGATTGAAACAATTAACATGGTCATTGTCAACAAATTTCTAATCTTACAGCAAGTGGATAACAGTTACTCTTTGATAATGATGAGAACTCGTATAAGCTAAACGTGGTACATAAAAGTGCAGACAAAAAGTGAATACTATGTTTAATACTATGTTTACAGAAGGTCCAGCATTTTTAAAGTAGCTTTTGTGGTAATTTCATAAGTTCATTAATAGATTGTGCAACAGAATTAGTATCTGAAATTTTTTCTGTAAATGCACACTATGACACATTCTTTCAAATAATTATTAAGGAAAGGTCTATGTGGAGGTAGGAAAACTTGTTAAGTCAGCAATGCATGAAAGTGCTGTCATACATAGTATAAAAAGTTGGGCTAGAGATGAAGTAAAAATGGTTCAAATGGCTCTGAGCACTATGGGACTTAACTTCTGAGGTCATCAGTCCCCTAGAACTTAGAACTACTTAAACCTAACTAACCTAAGGACATCACACATACCCATGCCTGAGGCAGGATTCGACCCTGTGACCGTTGTGGTCGCGTGGTTCCAGACTGTAATGCCTAGAACTGCTCGGCCACCCTGGCCGGCAGAGATGAACTAAATAGGCCATGGAATGTAAGGACGGAATAAAACTAAAGGTGATGAAACAGTTTAAAAAATGTAACAAACAAAAAAAATGAATAGCCGTATCTGAAATACGCACTTTTGTCATCAGCTTGTGTGTACATGGCAAGTATACCTAATAGATACAGACAAATATTTTTTTAGGCTGTTCAAACATACATGTTTTAGAACACATAGACAGGAATTAGAATCTTTGTTTCACCATTTGACTCAACTGATTGGCTAAATCTGGGGACCATTGTCCAATGCCTAAACAAATTTCCCTCACACCTGGGGTTTGCTAATCTGTTATTTTCTGCTCCTGTTGAACATTTATTGCTGTGTTCTTCCTGTTTGCACAATGCTGCTCACTCCAAGAAAAAATAATCTGTACCTATGGTGAATCTAATTTCAGCACAGAGAAGACTGAAATATACCTATATGAAACTCTTTGGTAATCTACCCAAATGGGTCCCTCTCATATTGGGGTCTAAGTGACTTACCCTTCCTTTTTAACTTTTCCCAACCTATTCCTCTTTCCTCCTTGAGGAAAGAAATAATATTTCTGAAAGCTAGGATAGTTTTGTGCACTTTTTGTGCTTACTGAAAGTATTAAGAACTGTCCTGAAGGTAAATAATGGTTTCCAATCCTGTCTCATGGTGGATGAGTATGAATTTCCCTGTTAATACATATGTCTGACAGTAATAATATTTTCATACCTAGATTGTAGTAACTTTTTCTTAACAACTCTTTCCATACTGTTAAAGAATTTTTAAAAAGAAATAAGTAGACAGTTCAAAACCTTTAAATGGCCAGGATAGAGCCACAAAATCTATATTTTAAGAAGTGTGTGGAGTTGTTTAATTGATCTATTTCACATGATAATTTTTTTGTTGTGAGGGTGCTCTGTGTGCCATGTAACTAACTAATGACATAACCACATGTTCCAGTCATTTTCACCACATTTTTGATCTCGTTTTTATTTACTTTTGTATCTTTTTTGGCACTTTTAATTTTTAATGTTACCTTAGTATTTACTAAATGCCCTGTTCTTTGTTCTCAGAACTACTTCATTCTTACAACCTTATTGTTTGTGATTCCTTCTGCTCAACGAAACAAGCTCAATGTTCTGAATATCTTCCCTCCTGTAGTCAATTATTAGTTTCTCTCTTATTGAATACTGTATTAGATTCTGTTTGTTTATTTTGTATTCTGTCTTTACTCGCTGCCTCATCCCCTTATTTAATGTGTTTGCTTTGTGCATCCCAAATCTAAAAACCCAATCAGTCTAAGTTGATTTTTTCATGGCAAATTAGCAAACAGTGCTATCAAAGTGCACTTATTTTCGCAGCTGGTGGGACATCTAAAACTCTTAACATTGAAGTTAACATTTCTCCTTGTCACTATAGACTAGCACTAAAGGGATTAGAGTCCACACTTCCAGTAACATTTGCTTAGTGTACTTTTTAATGAGTTCTCTAGTTGTTTATGTTCCACATGTCTCCTGGGAGCCTGCATGTAAACTGACAATGGAGATTTTACAATGAATCTTTATATTAACTATACAGAGCTGTGACAAGTTTTTCTGTGGTCATGTACATGCATCACTATTTCTTCAATAATAGTAATTAATTTTTCTTACCTTCCACTTAATATGCTTTACTTCTCCCCATCTTAAATATTTTTGAGTTGCTTCACATAATGGTAAAAAATTACAGTAATAATCTATTTTTCAGATACCTTCTCACATAATCCACAATACCGTATAACACTGGAAGATCCAGATGAAGATGAAGATGATGATGATGACAAATGTACAGTAATAATTGCATTAATGCAAAAAAATCGTAGATTACAGAAGAAAAGTGGAGCTAATTTTCTATCTATAGGTTTTGCAGTGTACCATGTATGTATTACATAGCACATGTTCACTAATAAAATTTAATTCTTTTAGAGAAGGATACAAATATGTACATAAAAGTATATATGTGTGTGTGTGTGTGTGTGTGTGTGTGTGTAAGAATTTTTAAGGTTCTGTACAGTTAGATACACCAAGATCCATGAAAAGCCATTGTACCATTGAAACATTTTGCAGTTTTTTCTCCACTAAGTATCTGAGTCACATAGAAGCAGCTTGGTGCAGAAAACACATTTGAATGACATTTTACATGGACATCAACTACAAAATTTGAAGGTGGCCAAAGCAAGCATGAGATGAACTTGGAGTCAGATATTCCCCAGGACAACATTTCACAGCTATTGAGAAAATTCCTTGACGGAAGAAATATCCTGCAAGACTACATCTGGGTGACTATATTATGGACATCAAACCAACACTGCCTCTGACCTAAGACCTCACAGTAGCTTATATGCCATCAGACAATGGGCACTCTGTATCCTTTGTGGTCCATCAGTTGCATCCCTCTCATACAAATACTCTGCATGGCTCAGTAAATGAGATGTCTTGTCTACCATGGGTGAGCCCAGGAGCAGTGGAGTAGTATTCTGTCTGCAGATCATCTGAGACAGCCTGGAGATTGATTCTCACTGACTGTTGCTGGGACACATTACAAATCTGCGATGTTGTGAATAGGGATCATATGAAGTGACGGTGTTCTTGTCTGGTGTGACATCAGGCCAGGAGAATGTATGTCATTTATGAACGTCCTGTGGGTACTATGCTGGATGCAGTGTGTAGGGATAACACCCTGGACTAGAATTTGTACCCTTTCCTGGACTATTAGCTACCCCCAGCAGAAATTACACTCTGTAATGATTTTCATAGTTTTGGATCTGATAAATTCCTGCTATAGTGTTCTCGTCTTTGGTACACTAGTGTAGAAGTTGCCACGAAATTTACTGAGTAAAAAAACTGCATATTTTGGACATTTATTTATATGTATAAACATCTGTTTGACGTTTTGATTCCTCTGACCCTCAAAACAAGGACATTGCATAACACTTTGACTTATTAATTGAAAGTTGGTATAAAAAATGTTTCCAATGTTTCCCTTATCACATAATACTGGATTGCAGCAGAGTCTGTTCGCAGTGTGCTACAGCAACAGCATTACTGCTTTAAAGGAGGAACTGAGTTTCCAGTGTTTTCACAGTCCAAATTCTTTATCTCTTGGTTAATCCATTCTCTTTACAAATTTTGATCATACTTGTTTTTTATTTTTACAGTCATCATCATTCGTTTTACCTGATTTACCAGTATTTGTCTCTACTTTTGATGCATCCATATTTACATTTTTCATATTTAGCCAACTCTCGGCCTTTACTTTTCTTCATTCTTTTTTCCTTTACTTTGTCATTTGTTGTTCTGTGTATTTCTTTTGACTCCTTATTAATTTGGAATTGTTCTACATTCTTGAGAGTTCCTCTTCATTATGGGATCTATAGAATATAAACTTTGAACTGCTGATTACAAATATCTAATCATAAGCGGTGCTCTGGAATATGAGTCTCAGCCATTAATCCAACACTGCTTGAAATCAATTACTGAACTGTGTGTTCCTCTCAATGCAGTAGTAGTAGTAGCTCTAGTCCATTTGCAGCATTGGAAATTCTTACACTTTCTTCATTTCATTTAATATTAATTATCAGTGTACAAAGATTTGTCATTTAAAAAGTAAGTCACATCTCATACTGTTACACCTATGTTAATAATACATCTACATCTTTTCTCTGCAAACCATTGGTAAGTGGATGACAGAAGGCACTTCCTATTGTATAAGTTATTAGGGCTCTTTTCCATTCCATTCATCTATGGAGCATAGCAAAATGATTGCTTAAATGCCTCTTTGCATGCTGTTATTTATCAATTTACCTTCGCAGTCCCCATGGGAGCATCATCTGCAAAAAGTCTGAGGTTCCTGCAGTGTATCCCCTCTTTTATACTCCCAGAATTAACAATTTTTCTGCCATTTAAAACATTTTTTATCACTCCTCTCAAATTTCCTATGTTCCCAATTATTTCTATGTTAATATGCACCCATTTTGGTGTTAACATATTTATAGTTTTCCCATGATGTATGGTTTACAAAAATTGACGTAATTGACATAAACTGATGCTGGCATGCCTTTGGTCTTCAAGTGTTATGTACATATGTTGCACGCCATTAAGCGGTTCAGTTTCTTGATACCAGGACGCTCATCTCAGCAGATATGAACTGGTAAATGTTGGAACAACTCATGCTTTGTCTCCTGCTACTCTCAACATCTACTTGTCATGGTGGCTGATGAGAGTAACTAGGTTCTTTCAGAAGAAAGTATCATGACAGTCACTACAATTACCTAACTGTTTTACCATGCATGTGCAGTTGTGTGATTCCGCCTTTGCGATCTCACATTTTGTTGTTTGCCCATTTCTTGCTCTCATTGCACTGTTCAACTATGTGAGAGAATTTACTCTCATTATCAAATACAAATATTTAGGTAAGTATATTTTGTGACGTATCACAATCAGTGTGAATTATGGTTTGTATATGTGTGGTTTTCTGCGTAGTGGAGGAGGCACAATATACCTTATAATCTCAAAGTAGCAACTACTGTGTAAAAGAGGCAGAACAGCATCCATACAAACATCACACAAAATATGCATGTAAACATATGCACATCACAATGAGAGTAAATTCTCAGGATTCATTGTTTCATTATTTAAATAATGAATAACACAGTGGTAGGCTTCCCAAAAACATCAATTATAATGAATGAATTAAGTTAAAAATTTCTGTTTCAAGACAGTTATCAGTTCCAGTCCCATACCCGTGGATAAACAAAGTATGAAATTCAGATAATCTTTATCAGGTAATAAACAAGTCTTTGGTGAGTATTTTCATGCCTGTTACATACATATATCATACATAAACTATGAAACTGCAAGGCTGTCTTATATGTAACTTTTACAACTTAAAAAGTTGTTTCCCACATGTTACATTTGCCTGCATTTTACACCATTTTTTTTAAAACGTCCCTTGAAAAGTGCAAAAGAAGGGTTACACTGTTTTAATATTGTCAGCAAGGTAATTAATATAAAACATGAATAGTAAGTTCCAACACCCTTCCCCAGGTCACACCTAAAGTTACTTCTATGTCTGTTGATGACTCTCTGTCCTAGGTAAAATGCTGAGTCCTTATCAGCAAGAAATGCTCAAACCAGTCACAAATCTCACTTGATACCCCATATGGTCGTACTTTCTGTAACAAGTGTGTGTGTGTGTGGGGGGGGGGGGGGGGGGGGTAATTGAGCCAGATGGGACAGAGCATCGAGTGACATTATACTGAGTGCACTATCCGAAAATTACCTCGAGCAATTAAACAGAGAACCGACTCGTGGAGATAACATCTTGGACCTACTGATAACAAACAGACCCGAACTTTTCGACTCTGTATGTACAGAACAGGGAATCAGTGATTATTGCAGCATCCCTGAATATGGAAGTTAATAGGAATATAAAAAAAGGGAGGAAGGTTTATCTGTTTAGCAAGAGTAATAGAAGGCAGATTTCAGACTACCTAACAGATCAAAACGAAAATTTCTGTTCCGACACTGACAATGTTGAGTGTTTATGGAAAAAGTTCAAGGCAATCGTAAAATGCGTTTTAGACAGGTACGTGCCGAGTAAGACTGTGAGGGACGGGAAAAACCCACCGTGGTACAACAATAAAGTTAGGAAACTACTGCGAAAGCAAAGAGAGCTCCACTCCAAGTTTAAACGCAGCCAAAACCTCTGAGACAAACAGAAGCTAAACGATGTCAAAGTTAGCGTAAGGAGGGCTATGCGTGAAGCGTTCATTGAATTCGAAAGTGAAATTCTATGTACCGACTTGACAGAAAATCCTAGGAAGTTCTGGTCTTACGTTAAATCAGTAAGTGGCTCGAAACAGCATATCCAGACACTACGGGATGATGATGGCATTGAAACAGAGGATGACACGCGTAAAGCTGAAATACTAAACACCTTTTTCCAAAGCTGTTTCACAGAGGAAGACCGCACTGCAGTTCCTTCTCTAAATCCTCGCACAAACGAAAAAATGGCTGACATCGAAATAAGTGTCCAAGGAATAGAAAAGCAACTGGAATCACTCAATAGAGGAAAGTCCACTGGACCTGACGGGATACCAATTCGATTCTACACAGAGTACACGAAAGAACTTGCCCCCCTTCTAACAGCCGTGTACCGCAAGTCTCTAGAGGAACGGAGGGTTCCAAATGATTGGAAAAGAGCACAGATAGTCCCAGTCTTCAAGAAGGGTCGTCGAGCAGATGCGCAAAACTATAGACCTATATCTCTTACGTCGATCTCTTGTAGAATTTTAGAACATGTTTTTTGCTCGCGTATCATGTCATTTCTGGAAACCCAGAATCTACTATGTAGGAATCAACATGGATTCCGGAAACAGCGATCGTGTGAGACCCAACTCGCCTTATTTGTTCATGAGACCCAGAAAATATTAGATACAGGCTCCCAGGTAGATGCTATTTTTCTTGACTTCCAGAAGGCGTTCGATACAGTTCCGCACTGTCGCCTGATAAACAAAGTAAGAGCCTACGGAATATCAGACCAGCTGTGTGGCTGGATTGAAGAGTTTTTAGCAAACAGAACACAGCATGTTGTTATCAATGGAGAGACGTCTACAGACGTTAAAGTAACCTCTGGCGTGCCACAGGGGAGTGTTATAGGACCATTGCTTTTCACAATATATATAAATGACTTAGTAGATAGTGTCGGAAGTTCCATGCGGCTTTTCGCGGATGATGCTGTAGTATACAGAGAAGTTGCAGCATTAGAAAATTGTAGCGAAATGCAGGAAGATCTGCAGCGGATAGGCACTTGGTGCAGGGAGTGGCAACTGACCCTTAACATAGACAAATGTAACGTATTGCGAATACATAGAAAGAAGGATCCTTTATTGTATGATTATATGATAGCAGAACAAACACTGGTAGCAGTTACTTCTGTAAAATATCTGGGAGTATGTGTGCGGAACGATTTGAAGTGGAATGATCATATAAAATTAATTGTTGGTAAGGCGGGTACCAGGTTGAGATTCATTGGGAGAGTGCTTAGAAAATGTAGTCCATCAACAAAGGAGGTGGCTTACAAAACACTCGTTCGACCTGTACTTGAGTATTGCTCATCAGTGTGGGATCCGTACCAGATCGGTCTGACGGAGGAGATAGAGAAGATCCAAAGAAGAGCGGCGCGTTTCGTCACGGGGTTGTTTGGTAACCGTGATAGCGTTGCGGAGATGTTTGATAAACTCAAGTGGCAGACTCTGCAAGAGAGGCGCTCTGCATCGCAGTGTAGCTTGCTCGCCAGGTTTCGAGAGGGTGCGTTTCTGGATGAGGTATCGAATATATTGCTTCCCCCTACTTATACCTCCCGAGGAGATCACGAATGTAAAATTAGAGAGATTAGAGCGCGCACGGAGGCTTTCAGACAGTCGTTCTTCCCGCGAACCATACGCGACTGGAACAGGAAAGGGAGGTAATGACAGTGGCACGTAAAGTGCCCTCCGCCACACACCGTTGGGTGGCTTGCGGAGTATCAATGTAGATGTAGATGTAGATGTAGATGTAGATGCCATTTGGAAGTCAAGAAGGAGTAATTCATCTATCTGTCACAATCTATGGCTTCTTTCAGGATGCCATATGAGAAAAGTGTGAGTTGAGTTTCACATGGTCAATATTTTTGGAATCCTTGCTGGTAGGCACAGAGGATGTCATTCTGTTTGAGGTACCTCATTACATTTGAGCTCAAAATATGTGTAAAGATGCTATAAAAATGTACATGAAGGATATTTGATATTAATTTTGTGTGATCTATGCTTCCTTCCAACCACTTGACAATTTTTCATTTGAGATATTTTGGTAAATTATGATTAAATGAGGGCTATCTCGGCAGCAAATTTGGTACAGACTCTGGCAGGTATTCCAACAGGCTCTGGAGTTTTATTCAATTTTAAAGATTTCACTGTTTCTCAATGCCACTGACACTAATACCTGTTTCACAAATCTTTGCACTGGTGTGAGAATCAAACTGGGGCATTACTCCTGAATTTTAAAGGAACATTCGAAAACAGGGCTAAGCGTTTTTGCTTTGCTGCCTTCAATTTCAGTACCTGTCTCCTCCATGAGTGTCTGGACACTAACTTTGGTGCCACTAACAGCCTTTACATTCAATCAAAATTTCCTTGCATTTTGTGGAAGATCTTTGAATAGTATTCCGCAGCAATAGTTAATGAAAGCTTCATGCATTGCCTTCATGACTGTTATTCTGCAACAGTAATTACTGAAAGCTTCATGCATTGCCTTCTTAACAGTCAAATGTGTTTCGTTCAGCATCTTTCTGTCAATAGCCCTGCACTTTGTTTTACACCTATTACACAGTAGTCTCTATTTCTTTAGAAGCTTCTTTAGCGTGGTTGTGTACCATGGAGGGTCACACCCATCAGAACTGTTGTGCAGGTACATATCTGTCCAATTCAAGGTCAGCTATTATTTTAAACTTTTTGGAGACATAATTCCTATATGTGATCTTGTCCTGAGCTTAAAGTTTCAAGTTCCTCATTGAGCTATGACACTAGTGCCCCTTTATCTACTTCATTAATAAATCTTTCTATTAGTTTTAGCCACACATTGCACTTTCATAATCATTGTTACTACTGCTGCATCACAGTCACTGAGCCAGTTTCAGTGTGGACTTCCTTAAAGAGGTCTGGTCTGTTCATTGGCATTAGATTTAATAGATATTCATCATGAGTGGGATTCTGAACTATCTGTTCCAGGTAGTTTTCAGAGAGTGCATTTAGTAATGTTTTGCAGGCTGTCTTCTCATGTCCACCACTAAAAAAAACTGTAATTATCCCAATTGATTGTTGGGTGATAAAACTCTCCTATGATGGTTACAATATTATGGAGAACTTACATACTATGTACTTTTTGGAAATTGTAATGTTTGCTGGTGTCATTATTATATTGTTCAAGAGCCCTAAATAAATCATACCTAGGATAGCCAGCATAAAAACAAAACAGACATATTATGCACAGCACCCTTTCAATCTCAGTCGTGGACTTGTGTTTTGAAAATTGATTCTTCTAGAATCTGTATTGTTCCTTGCCAAACAGACAGTGAGTCACAAGCCCAAGAAGCAGATATCAACCACCATGTGTTAAATGAATCCCTTCATTCTCAGATAAATTAAAAAACTAAAATGGAATCAATGGATTAAAAATTTTGTCAAAAACATCAGTAAGGCTTGATTTGCACTTAGACATATCGACTTCTGTAATTTTCTGTAGATGAAATACTGTCATTATGTGCATAAATTTCCATTCATCATGAGATAATAACAATGGCTATTACAAAAAAAATATAAAGCACTTTCTCTGAAAAAATCAGTTATACCTATGTTGTGTTGTCAATATATCAAGAGAATGCAGAGAAGTCTCACAGGACCTTCGCATTCATGCACTCTCATATCACCTCATACAGTATGTAGTGGTAGTTACTGTTAACAGTGTAAATCAGTTTCAAGTTAAATGAGATCAAAACACAAGATACAAAGACAATTTTCACATGAATTTGGCATCTGTGTGAAGAACTGACTGAGTTGCTGTAATATGTTACATCAGGTCTTAAAGACTGCCAAAGGACAAGAGAAAATAAATTTGATCTATCCTGAATTTAAAAAGGAGATTTCAAGTGTACCTTATTACCCACTATTTCTGTACGTCAACTAAATTGCTGTGGTAGATGATGTTGATAGTAAAACAAGTCTCCAAAGTTTTTGTATATTTTATGTTTCCATATTGGTATGATATAAATTTTTATCTGTATCAAGTTAGGATGTTCATTTGCAGTAATTGTAACGGTGAATAGAGTACAGATTACATTTTTGATTAATGTCACTGACCAGTTTACCATTCATAACAGTTAATATCTCTTGTAGTGTACAGAAACAGTTCATAATATCCCTTCAGTATAGTAACTAGTGACCCACCCAGCTTTGCATGGGTATCATTATGTATCTACAGCCAGAAAACTTTCCTGGTGTAGCCAGGAGGCAGAGTGCTGATTCAATGAATGCCAGCACACTGGATGCTGAAGTAGTAGTGGTGGCCAATGCAGCTAAGTGAAGACTTCTTGTGTTGTAGACCGGTGTCCCATGGTTACAACAGATGGTGGTGTTGCCCATGGGGACGAACCTGAAACTGTTGGCTGCAGCATTGCATCAGGTAGCTTTGGACCCCAGTGGGATGTAGCTGGGAAGACCTTGCATTGAGCCCTTTAGCATGAGTTGGTACTAAGTTATCTGGTGGGTGGTCGCATGGAGACTATGGCAGAGTCAAGGCAGCCTGCAGGGGAGGCTGTCACTGGTTCATGTTATGGTCCCTATGATGATAACTGTGTCAGTAGCATGTTGTCATCTCTGTGGTGGAGACTGATTCATGGTGGTGACTGAAGCAAAGCCCTGCCATGCTGATGACATCCTCAACTGGGCAGGGAGTTTATATTCAGCCAGCTCTGCCTTTGGCCTGTGCCATTACAATCTGTATGGAGTACCCTGTGCCATACAACAAGGTGTGAACCATCCTTTGTCACAAAAGATTGGAATGAAACACCCTTTGTGATGTCACATTGGTAAGATGAACTCTCTATCATGCAAAGATCGGTATGAAGCACACAATGCTATGTCGCAAAATTGGTATGAAGCACCCCCTGCCATGCAACATTAATGAACAATAGGTACAGAGCACTTTTCACCATACATCATGGTATGAAACACCCTCTGGCAGGAAACATTGATATGAAGTATCATCTGCCACTCAACATCAGTAAGGAGCAACCTCTGATGCGCAACATTGCTGAATTCTCTTTAGACATCATTGGTATCATAGGATTACCTAGTTTGAGTGCTGTGCTTTCCACATCGCTGAATAAAATTACATTACATGACATTACCATCCATTTACAGAGGATGAGCTGCGGAATCTTGTAACACAAAGTGACAATGAGGACTTCATCATGCCCATTCCAAATGATTGTTGTTGGACAGATAATGATGCCAATGAGCCTCTTGGTGGATCCACACCACAAATATTCAAACTATAAGTGAACCAGCAAACACTGAATCAGTAAATGCAGATCCAGATTTCAATGTCAACATTGCTTCTTCCTCTGATTCTGAAGAGGGCCTGAGCAGATGCCTGACATATCTGCTAACAGACACAAAACAGATGATTTTAGATACAAAACTGTCAATTTAGATTATTCATCTATGGTATACGACTGTTTCCAAGCTGTTTTAGCTAAGAAACTGTAAACTACATAGCTGAGCAATGTAATTTATATTATTAGCACTTTTGCAGTGATGCCAGTGAAAAATCAAGACTGTAGTGTTGGAAAAACAAACAATAATGATTACTGTATCCTTGCAGTGAATATTCTGATGGTTAAGAGATAGTGAGAAAAACTGAAATAAACAGTTACTGGACCATCTACTCAAATGTTTATGCAAATCATGCCAAGAAGTAGGTATCTTCTTGTTGATAAGAATGTTACACTTTATCGATAATGATGAGGACCCTGGAGTTGATAAAATCTGAATAATTAGGATAATTGTGGATCATCTAAGAAAAGCATGTTCAGATGCTTTCCACACTTGTGCGTTCAGTAAAGTTTAGTACTCTACAAAGATTGTGCCCTCTTCAAACAGTACTTTCCACCCAAATACCACAGTGTAAAGTTTTTTGTGCTGTAAGACTGAGAAATGGGAATTCTTGACCTTGTTATTTATTTGGGTGCAGCAACAGACATAAAAAGGAAACTGATTTTGGTGTAAATCTTGGAATATGGAGCATTCTTCTTTCTTCACTAGAATGCTACCACATTAAAGGTCACACACTATATGTTGACAGTTGGTACACAAACCTGGCATTATTTTGCTATCTGCATGACAGTAAGAAAAAACTGTAAAGCCATCCCTGTTTTACCAAAAAAAAAAAGAGAGATTGCGTTTATGTCAACAGATAAATGTCTTGCTCCGAAGTAGAAGGGCAAGCAGAAAATGAAGATGCTTTCAACTCTTCATAAAAGTGAAACTAAAGCAACTGATAAAATAGAGAAGCACAGATGAAGCAAAAAGAAAACCAGCTTTCATCATAAGCAACACTGAAAACATGGAGACCCTCAACACATGTGATGTGATGCTGAGTTCTCCAGAATGTGAACAAAAACTGTAAAATGATATAAAAAAGTATTTTTTCTTTTGGGTGATCTGTCTCTGCTGAACTTGCGTGCATTCTATAAAACTCTAAAAAGTAGAAATTTTCCAGTATCTGATTTTCAATGGAAGTTTTTCAAGGAGATCCTAGAGAATCACCACCAACAGCAAACAGATCCAAAACAATAGTTTTGCCTGATCCTGGTCCTCATCCATATCCTTTATCTTTTGGTAAATTCACCTTCATCCTCATTGCCAGTGGGTCCCTCTCATAAGGGGGTCTGAGTGACTCACCCATCCTCCTGAACCTTCCTCATCCCATCCCTCTCTGCTGACCAAGAAAGAACTAATAGCTCTGAAAACTATGATTGTGTCATGTAGTCTATTGAAAGTACCAAACATTTTGCCTCCTGAGGGACAAGTACTGGCTTGCAAAGCTGTCTCATAATTTATTAGTTTTCTTGGCTGATTTTCCCTTTGATACAATTAACTTCAGTTTTATTATTAACAAGTATCTAGAAAATTTGAAGAGCATTGTGGAAAAAATATTGATTTGATTGGGTAAATAACATCAGCAATAGTAGTTGAGAACATCTGAAGCTCATATCAGAAATGCTGTCCACTTGGCTTCAATGAAATTTTTGATATAATAGTCTCAACGTAATGAAGTCACTTTTTCTGTTACAGCTTCCAAATCCAGATAGTTTACCAAAACCTCTGGACACAGCTTTTTTCAAAAGATATAAATCAGCAGCAATGACACCACAATTCATCAATCTACGGGAAGTTACTTTACGCTTGAAATTACCACCTGGTGTTTATTGCATAGTACCATCAACATTTGAACCAAATGAGGAAGGAGAATTTATCATCAGAGTATTTTCAGAAAACAAAATTAACATGCAGTAAGTCTAGAAGAAGTTAACGAATAAAATATACTAGACCACAGTGGCAGTTAACAAATATTTTCAATTTTTATGGATATACTTGTTACCTTCTTGACTACAGTTTGTAGCACTCACCTTCATTAACTTCAATTATGTAACTACTATGTGTCAAACACATTATATATATATATATATATATATATATATATATATATATATATATATATATATATATATATGCTAAATTGGTGTAGTGTTGGTAGTGAGAGACAATATACTTATAGAATCAGACCTCAGAGTGTAAAAAAGAAGGAAAAATTACAGTCATAGATTACAAGAGAAACAGAGAACACATATGGACCAAATTTTTTATTGACACATTTAGCTAATTTTGTGCCATATGGGAATATTTTCACGCTTGTGGATCTTGAGTGGAAACAGTTACAATATGTCTGTGAAATACCTCTATTAAAAGAGATTATATGTCTTTCAAGTTTACGTCATCATATTGTGTTAATGGCACACCATTCAGTATCGTATAACTCTGCTTGTATCTTGATCGTGAAGAGATGTGTCATAGTGAATACTCTTAGCAGGTTAATAACAGATTTTAATCACCAGACCCAAAAACATAGACTTTATTGAATTTTCAATAGCTTCTTATGAAATACATAGCCTAAATAATTACTTATTTTGGCAGATTCAGACATCACATCTAAACCTGTTCATGATTGCTTCCAGGTACTCCCTGTCATTCATTACCTTTTTAACCATTTTATTACACAGTATAATATTAATAACATGACAGGTACTTATGTAATTCTGAGTATTTTTAGGGGCTCGAGGATTTTAAATTTGTGCACAACAGAACTACCTTTATTCAGTTATATACAAAATTCAGGAAGTCATTTTTGAACTTTCTTCCTTGCTCTTAGAGCTTAAACACAATCTACAATGTGTTGCCAATCTATATATATATCAACACTTTCTTATTTTGTAGTGTTCATATTCAGTGAATGTATAATAATTGTTGAAAGTGGAGCAACAGTTCTTCATTTATGCATGTCACTATACATACAATAATCTATGTTGTTGAATTGCTTTTTGTCAATGGATTTGAAGCTTCTCAAAATGAATCCCTTCCTTTACACTTCTGTATTTAGGGATTGTGAAATCTGTAACTGTCAATTTGTGATGCAGATACATTGCTACTGTTCAATTCACTTTTAAAATGTTATTATTAGTGTGGCACTCATTTCATAGGTATAACTGTCCTGTTGTGTACATTCATTATGTCTGATAGAGCTTGAAAACATAAGACAAGAGATTTTCTCACACCAGTCAATGTGGGACAAGACAACAATAACATTTCCAGTCTGCTACAACACAGCTCTTATCTTACTTAATTTAGCACCTGTGATGACCACAGCTTTCTGGGTAACTCATCTAACTGTCACCAGATCATGTCCATTGGAAACTGTTACACATTAATAGCATTTGTTATACAGGAGTTTCTTGGATTTAAATAATCAGCCAGTATTTCAGCATAATGTTAACTAACAAGGGTTTCAAGGCAGTGGCATCTAACACTATTCACAGTGAATATCCAGGCCACATAGATTAGCTAATACTGAGTAGTTGCTTATATCTCCATTTAGCAGCAGACATGGTTAAGTATTATTGGTGATTTGCTTGACTAAATAGGGAATTGGTTCCCTACCCCATCTCAAACTTTGCTATAGTAAGTAAGAATGCCTAATCTGGTTTAGTATCTTCTCAAATTCTAAGATGCTACATGTCCTCTTTAAGAAGAGGAGGACATGTAGCATTAAGTCTTGAAGTTTAAAAGTGGCAGAATCTTACACCTCTCCAAGTCACAGTACAGTATTGGAAGGCCCCTAAGATTGTTTTTGAAATGTTTTTCCATCAACAAAATATAGTTGTCATGGTCTTAAAATTGCTGTTCATTAGTGTAACAAACACATTGCTTTTGTTTTGTTGCTGTTGTCTCTTTGGTATGGGCACAGTGAAGTGATCTACGAGTTTGATGGTGATGCTTTCAGTGCTCCACATTACATCTCCAGATTTCATTCACCATTTATAGTACTGCAGATCCAAAAATGTCCCAATGGTGCTGTTTAAATTCTGTGGCAAATTATGTCTGGTCCAGATGACTTCCATTTTGTGGCACTGTGGATAGCAGCTTTTGTCTTTACTTGTGAATGACATCTCAAACATTTTGATGTCATCCTCTAACGTGTGGGGGCACATGTTCTCAAAGATAGTTTCACAGATACATTTGTCATCTTCTTCTTATTTTCTGTATAAGCTGCAGAAATTACAATAAACACAGAATACAAAAATGGGTTGTGATTTTATGCTCTGTTTTATTTATGATGCCTACTTTCATTGCATATAATCAGCTCTTTCACCAGTAACTGTGAAATAGTCATATGGTTTCACCTTTGGCAATGGTCTTTGGTCATAATGCCACACTAGTGCATTCCATTTGCTTTCAAAAGAGAGCCAAAGGCGTCATCATTTTACACAAATCACATAAACAACTGAAGTAATATGCTGTGATTAGCTTTTGTCAGGACCTTTTTATTTTATTTATTTTATTTCTTTAACTATATTATAGTATACCTTAGCTCAATTTGATTCAAGTTTTTGAGATGATGCTTAATATCCTCCGTATGCAATGCATATTTTTTTCTTTCTTGGATATAATTTTCTATTTTCACTGTTATGTTTAAGTAATATATATACAAAGGAAACATTTCTGTAAGAGTATGTTCAAGATCAACTATTGGTTATGCAGCAATGACACAGTTAATAGAAGTTCTGACCATGCTGATATTTATATTAACAGGCATCAGTTCAGCAGACACTGTAGACTGTGGCTTCCTAGGAATTGTGCTCAGTGAGCAAATGGTGAGTGCAGGCCTGTGAGCAGCAACTGCTGTAATTCCTCCATCTTCAAAGAGAATAAGTTTGGGAGCTGTGTAGGGACTTGAGTAATGAAGAAATCAACCCTGGGGGAAACACTCAGCACACACTGTGCTGCAGAGTGAAAATTCGTTCTGGAAACAATCCCCCAGGCTGTGGCTAAGCCACATTTCTGCATTATCTTTTCTTCCAAGAGTGCTAGTCTTGTAAGGTATATAGGAGAACTTCGGTGAAGTTTGGAAGATAGGAAATGCTGTACTGATGGAAGTGAAACTGTGAGAATGGGTCATGAGTTGTGCTTGGAGAGCTCAGTCAGTGGAGCACTTGCCCATGGAAGACAAAGGTCAAGTCCTAGGCACCCAGTTTTAATCTGACTCTCCCCTATTTCACAACTGGCATTTCTCCCACATTGTTGCAACCACATGGCACATCCACATTTACCTCACTCCTCATCATGCTGCAATAGCTCTGCACATGAGTAAGAGTCTTGAGCAGGCATGAGTGCAGATACTAAAAAATCAGCAGATTGTTAGGTATCACTGTAGACAGCCTCACAATCAGCACAATAGCATTATTAGTTCTCATGCTCTCAGCCTCAGCAATGTAAGGCAATGGTGCTGAGCTTGTTGCATTTCATAAATCAACATTACCAATAGGAAATTGCCTGTGTCTGTATATGTGCGGATGGATAGGTGTGTGTGTGTGTGCGTGAGTGTATACCTGTCCTTTTTTCCCCCTAAGGTAAGTCTTTCCGCTCCTGGGATTGGAATGACTCCTTACCTTCTCCCTTAAAACCCACATCCTTTCGTCTCTCCCTCTCCTTCCCTCTTTCCTGATGAAGCAACCTTGGGTTGCGAAAGCTTGAAATTTGTGTGTGTGTTTTTTTTTTATTGTGTCTATCAACATACCAGTGCTTTTTCATTTGGTAAGTTACGGCATCTTTGTTTATATATATAATAGAGGGAAACATTCCATGTGGGAAAAATATATCTAAAAACAAAGATGATGTGACTTACCAAACGATAGTGCTGGCAGGTCGATAGACACACAAACAAACACACACACACACACACACACACACACACACACACACACACAAACAAAAACAAACACAAACATACACACATTGCCATATATATATATGGCAATGTATAGCCCTGACATCTTTGAGGATATCCTCGTCAAAATTGGTATCATTGACAGTGAAGTGTCTGTGGTGGCAATGATTACCGAAGTACAAGGGACAACTAAAACAAGTAGAAAGATATACTTGTTCAGTAACCTAGAGTAAAAAAGCAGTAGAGTCATATCTCAGTGAGCAACTTGAAATCATTAGCACAGGACGGGACCATTTAGAGGAACTGTGGCTTAAGTTTAAAAGAATACCTGACCATGCACTGGACAGATATGTATGCAGTAGAACAGTTCATAATGGAAGGACGCTCAATGATATACAGCCACTGTAAAGAAAGTTCTAATGAAACAGACAACTGTGTAAAACAAAGCCTAGGCTTATAAATAGAGTGATGCTGAATGAAACACATTTGGCTGTCAAGAGAGCAGTACTTGAAGGTTTTGAAGACTGCCATTGCAGAATATTGTCAAATAGCCTTCCACAAAACCCAAATAAATTCTGGTTATATGTAAAAGCTATTAGTGGCAAATAAGTTAGCATCCAGTCACTTGCAGATGTTATAGGAACTGAAATTGACAGTAGGAGAGAAAAAGCTGAAATGCTTAACTCCACTTTTCAAACGTTCCTTCACAAAGGAAATCCCAGATGAACTGCCCTAATTTAATACCCATATCACTGAAAAGATGAGTGAAGTAAGTGTTAGAGTCAATGGTGTTGAGAAACAGCTGAAATTGGGAAAATTGAACAAAGCTCCAGGGCTTGATGGAGTCCCTATCAGATTCCATACTGAATTTATCGCTGATTAAGCCCCTTTTCTAACTATAATCTATCATAGAGCCTTTGAATAAAAAAATTGTGCCCAATCAATTTGCAAGAAAGCACAGTTCAGACCCATTAGGAAGTGATCCACAACACTGTTGTCTGACATCCTTGAAATTAATTTGTTATATAATCTTAGAACATATTCTAAGCTCGAACATAATGAAATGGCTTGAACAAAATGAACTTCTCCATGCTACCCAGTGTGAATTCTGAAAAAATCTGTTATGTGAGACCCATCTCACACTTTTCTCACAAGGCTTATTGAAAGCTTTAGATCAAAATGGTTAGGTAGGTGCAGTATTTCTCAATTTCTGAAAAGAATATTTCTTGATTTCAAAAAAGCATGTGATTCAATACCACAGCTATGTTTATTATCAGAAGTATAATCATATGGGATATCCAGCTAATTTTGTGACTGAACTGAGGACTTTTCATAGAGAGGACACATCATATTATGGTCACAAACTATCCTGAGGAAATCTCCTTACAAAGTTTCAGGGGTCAGTTTTAAATGATGACTCAAGGAATATGGTACAACCCCCTAAGTATCACTCCCATAGGGATTGTGAGGACAATATTAAATTAATTACAGCATGCACAGAGGCTATTAAAGAATTATTGTTTCTGTGCTCCATTTGTGAATAGAATGGGAAGAACCCCTATCAAACGGTATAATGGGATGTTCCCTCTGTCACGCACTTCACACTGGTTTGCAGAGTATATATGTAGATGTTTATCTGTTTTACACAGTAATTTTACAGCTCATATCATCTAAATAAAAGCTTTATTTGCTTTAAATTCATTGCCCCAATTCCATTGGACAACAGGAAGTGAAAATATGCCAAGTAAGCCAATACTCTTGTCTTAGGTCAGTGCAACGAGAGATGCTTCTAAGGACATCGCATACTAAACAGAGTTTCTTGATTGGTTTATCTATGTGTTGACTCAAATTTAACATGTAATGCATCTGGACCTCAAGGAATTTGACACAGAGTGTTTACTTTAGTGTACCACCATTAATATTTACTTCTTCTTCTAATAAGTTTTTCATTATTTCTGATTTGAAATTGCATAATATGAGGCTTTATGTGATTAAAATCAGACAGTTAACTGTGAACCACTTATAGGCTTCTTCAGCTATCAACTGAGCTGTGTCTGCTAAGGCCCTAAGTTTGGGTTCTGCAGTAGTATGACTGTGTCATCAGCTGATGAACAATTTTTGAACTGCCCTTTAAAAGCAGTGGAAGACACTTCATGCAGGTTAGAAACAACAGTAGGCCAAATAGTGAACCTTGTCCCAATCCACAAGCTATATTCCCCCTTTCTGAGACACACAACATGTCTCTGCTTTCTGTTATGCAAGTAAAATTCCATTCATGCAAGAAGGGTTGCATTAATGTTTGACAAGTAGAATTTTGTGATCCGCACTTTTAAATTTTTTGGAAAAATGATGGAACATACCTACAGCTCTGTTAAGACTTCATTTGTGAGGTCAAGTTTTGCATTCTCTGTGGAGGATCCTTTATGAAAGCCAAACCAAGAGGCAGTTAACACTGTCAGCTCAGTTAAAGGAGTCAGTATTTAGACTGGGGGATTTTAAAATACTGGTGATAGTGGAGTTTCACTTCCTGATTATAGATTGTCCTCTGAATTACACACAATTCTCTTCCCCCTTCTTACTTTTTCTTGCAAAAAACTCCCCTCTATCTGGATGTTACATTATTTGCACACGGCACTACATGATGTAATTATCTACAGCTCACATCTCAGGGTGCTTGTGCAACTGAAGCAGCATCTATCTCTAAAAAACTAACTTTGACCTTGTTATTATAAATTGAGGTATGTGTACTTTGCTGTTAATTTATCTGAAAATCACACAGAATTACTGGCAATAATTCACAAATAATTGATTTGCCATATTTTTGTTACTTTTTGATCACCCAGCATTTTAATTCCATTATGTCCAGTTTAATGGTATTAACATGTAACATTATCAGTATTTTGCAAAAAATGTAATGTAACAGAAATAATAAAAATGGCATAAACAATTATTCTGTTTCAGAGAACATGATGAAGAGGTGGATACGAATGAGGTTCCTGAAGATGTAAGAACCAAATACTCATTATCATTTTTTAGTCATTTATTTATATTCAAATCTCATATGAAAATGTCTGTTTATTTATTTACTTTTTATTCCATAGATCCATGAAATAATAAATTGCAGTTTACTATAATCTGTACATGCTGTCCTTTGTTCACAAAATAGTTTGCGTTATAAATAAGGTAAATAGGTGTTAACAGTGAAATTCATATCAGACATTTTACAACACACTATATGATTACACATTATTATAAAATTCATATTAGAACAGAAACGTGTTCAAGAAGGTACTGTTTCAGATATTTTGTAAACACGTTCAGGTCGACAATAGTGGATTTTATATTGGATGGAAGAGTATTACACGCTTTAGTGACAGAGCACTGAACTCCATTCTATACTAAACTGGGACTTTTTATCTTTTTGTGCAAATCTACTTATTTTTAATACTGTATGGTTAGAATTAAACTGACAGAAACTGATTGTGCTCCAAGTGCTGCAGTGTAAAGCGTATACATTGCAGGATGCTGAACACCATAGTTATGTTCATTAATCGCTAGGTGGCATTATTAATAGTCTGAATGTGAAATCTTTCCTGTCTTGTTGTTAGTGTAATCTTTATCGCTTGGTAACATGCGTTGATTTCTTTTGTGAGTGACTGTAATTGTAAAGGGTTAAGAAGGTTGAAGTTTTCCATACAAAACACAATGGGTGTTGAGAAGAAAGACCACACACTGGTGGTATAGTTGTTTTATCAGAAAGGCAGCAGTGGCAACAGCAGCACTGCATTGCAGGAATGTTGCTGGCAGAAATAGCTGTGAAGAAACACCTTGTTAATAAATGGGCTAAAGAGTATGCTCAATAAATTTGAAGACACAGGTGAATTAGCTGCTGTAGCAGAAAGAGGGAAGTGGCCAATTCCATTGGCAGTTGGTGATGAAGTTTCTATGGCTATAGCTAACCATGCAGCACACACCTCAAATTCTGCAGCCAGTACTCAATCTGTGTCATAGGAAATGTCTCTCCCCTGGTCAATAATTCAAAAGATTTTGCAGCGTATTTTACATTGGTATCCCTACAAGATTCAGAATGTCACCAAATGAAGTCCCAAGGTAGGTTACAATGCTGTGACTTTGCCATTTGTTTTTAGGCATCCATGGAGATGGATGACATGTGGCTGGGGAGCATTCTTTGGATGGTTGAGGAACTTTTACTCTGCATATTACCGTGAATGCACAGAACTGTCACATATGGGGTTCTACTCCACCATGTGTTGTGCAGAAACATCCATTGCACTCAGCTTATTGACTCTGTGGTATGATTTCACAAGCTCCATTACCCTTGTTCCATTGTTCTTTAAGGAGATGACACCTTGCAGTCCTGTTAAGTGCACAGTGACATCTGCGTGTTACAAGGATCTCCTTTTGCAACATGTAATTCCAACTTTGCAAGAATGCAACTGTGTCCACACCACTAGTTTCATGCAAGGTAGGGTGACACCACATGACACTTGCTGGGCAAAAGATTTGCTTCAAGAAACCTTCAGTAATAACCCCATCATCTCTAGTCAGTTCCAAGATGTGTGGCCTTCCAGATCCCTTAACCAAAATCCATGTGACTTTTGGTTGTAGGAATATTTGAAAAATCATATCTGTCAGGAAATTTCCCAGACTCTTCCTGATTTGAAGGATAGCATATAACAACATAACACTCAGATTACACCCGATAAGCTGTGAGCAACTGTCAACCATGATGCATTACAGGTGCAGCATGTTACTGACTTGAAGACCATATTGAATAAACGTTGTAACTTGTGACCATATCCTAATAAACATGCAAGAACCACCATTATCCTGTGTTGATAATTCCACCCCTTTTCCTGTACTCACACCACATTCTGATTGCTTACAGCAGTTTTCATGCAGAAAACTTCAACCTTCTTATGCCTTTACACCAGCAGTAACTTCACAAAAGAAATCAGCATGCATCCCCAAGTGATAAACAACATAATGAAGTCAAAACAGGAAACGTTTCACCATCTGACTGTTAACAGCATCGTATATTCATCTGGAGGCAGAAAGTGGAACTATTATTTTTTCGGCATACTCCACGAGTACAGTGATTAATGAACATACCTATGGTGTTTCAGTGTCCTGTGAAGTATACACCCTGCATTGCACCATGTTTGATTATAACTACCCAGTATTATGGTAGCAATATAGTTCATTTATTTTGTACAATCTTAAATTCTTGGTATCAAATACCATAAGAGCAACAATGTAACAATATAATGAAAAGGATAGCTGCTACTAACCATATAGCGGAGATGCTGAGTCACAAGAATGTTTTAGATTTCAGCTGTTTGAATAAGTTTCTGCATTAACTTCTTGGGTGGGCTATATGTGATTTCTATCACTTGATTTTTTTATAGTGAATATTTTTTTTTGCAAGCATTTGGTTGCCCCAAAATATTATCCGAAAGGTGATTGTGTGCAAAATAGCTCAAGTGTGCAGATTTTGCTGCATCCTTACCACAAACTGAAGCTATAGTGCAGCTGCTGAGCTCAGTCTTTTATCAAGAGTATGTACAGACCAGTTTAGCCTGTTGTCAGTGTGTAGTTTGGCGAGTTTGAAAGACTGCACTCACATTAGTTCGTAACCATTACATTTCATTTTTATTTCTTCCTTCACTTCATGTGTTCTGTGAGACTGTTAAAGTTGTTTCTTCTTGACATTAAATTTCAGATCATTTGCAGTGAACTGGTCCAAGTCTTCTCCAACTTGTGGTCACCACCCCTCCTATGGTGCTATTACTTAGTTTCTCAATCAAAATATTTTGTGTCACCTGCAACTATATGAAAGTGTATCTTCAAGTGTGTATACACTGGCAGATCATTTATAAATATAAGGAATAGCAAACAACACAGCATAGAGCCTTGTGGTACTCTGCAAGTCATGGTGTCCTAGTCAGACGAGCCTGGTGTCTTTTCTGCAAAGTTCAGGACTACCTTTTGCTATCTATCATTCAGATACAATTTGAGCCACGTCCCCATTTTTCTTGTTAAACCATAAAGTTCTGCCTTTCCTAAAAATCTGATGGTTCACACAGTTAAAGGCCTTGGAGAGGTCGCAAAAGATTCCGACTGCAGACAATTTATTGTTTAAGGGTCCTAGAGCTTTATTAACAATTGAAAAAAATGGTCTGTTCAATTGAGATGCTGTTTTGGAAACCAAAGTGGCTTATGTTGAAGATATTGTATTTGTTAAGATGTTTGCATACCCACGCTTACTGGAAAATTTTTGTCTGTGCTATTGTACAAGGTCTGTTCAAAAAATTCTACAACATCCATAAATTCATGCCAATGGTGTGTTGGAATGAAATGCGGTTGACATCCCTGCACATTTCTGGTGTTTAATGTGTAACTGCTGGAAGATTCATTGTTGTGTGTCTGTCAGTTATTGTTCAGTGCTATACTGAGTTGAACATTTTCACACAGTTTATGAATTTTGAGATGGCAGAGTTAGAGGAGCACTGTGCCTGCATTAAATTTTGCATGAAACTCAAGAAAACCTTTACAGAGGCACACCAAATGATACAGGAAGCCTATGATGATGTGTGCTTAAGCAGTACTTGGTGTTACGAATGGTTCACATGGTTTAAAAATGGCCGGATGGAAGTTAAAGATGACCCTCATTCAGGATGCCCTTCAACAACTACTGATGATGCTCATGTCAGGAACATCAATGGAATTTACAAGTCAACCAAAGACTGACTGTCCAAGAGACTTCAGAAGAACATAACATTTCAGTTGGATCATGTAATGAAATCCTGACACAGCATCTTGGAATGAATCATGTTGCTGCCAAGTTCATCCCAAGGCTTTTGAGTCAAGACCAGAAAGACCATCACCTCACAATCTCTGAAGAGCTTTTGGATCATGCAGGTAAGAACGAGATGTTCCTTAAGAGAATCATCATTGAAGATGAGATGTGGGTCTACAGTTATGATGTTGAGACCAAAGTTCAATCTTCACAATGGATTGGGAAAGGTTCTCCAAGACCACAAGACCAAGAAAAGCTTGTCAAGTCAGCTCAAATGTGAAAGCCATGCTGATAGTTTCCTTTGACTTTGAAGGATTAGTTCATGATGACTTCGTGCCACAGGGACAAACTTTTAATTGATGGTACCACTGGGATATGTTGTGACACCTGTGAGAAAATCTTAGAAGGAAACAGCCTGAAATATGGTGAGATAATTCATGGCCCTTGCGTCATTATAACGCACCTGCACATTTATCCCTGTTGGCACATGCTTTTACACAAAAAATGAAATCACTGTACTGCCTTGTCCTACATACTCTCCAGGCCTGGCCCCTGTGGACTTTTTTTTTACTTCCAAGATGATAACTACATTGAAAGGATAAATATTCCCAATGATAGACCAGATAAAAGAAAATTTGCAAATCATGCTGCGTGCAATCCAGCAAGAGGCATACCAAGACTGCTTCCAGAAGTGGAAATAGCACTGGGAGTGGTGCTTCAATAGCGGAGGAGAGTATTTCAAAGGAGATCTTGCACAATAAGCAAAAGGTAAGTGTAGAAATGTTTTGTGGGCAAAGTTCTGGAATTTTTTGAACAGACTTTGTATAATTTCACACTTCTCAGTTTTCATTATTAATTGTCATCCACCTGGTACACATAATAATATTTTTATATTGTAATGCTTATAGTTATATAATAAATCTCATGTGACTCACAGCCTAGTGAAAGTACTTTCATCAAAACCCATTGTTTAAGTGTTGCTTTTACCAGTAATTGAACCCAGGTCCACCAACGAAAAGCATGAATGCTGTGAAGGGGATTATTAAAAGTTCATATGGATAAAATTAGTAAAATATCAAGAAAAGGCATCTAATGTCTGAGGGACCAGGGCAGGAGAGTTACCAAATGATGCGTCATTTGTGTTCTTCATTGGCCAATAGGCCTGAGTACAGACTACTGACAAAAAGGCACAAATTTCACTATCTGATTTAATATTCATGCATCTAAAATCACACTTACATATTACCCACAGCTGATTGCCTCTGACCCTTTTCAGATTTCTTTTAAATTTCATGCAATGCCACCACTATTCTAGTGTTTGTCAGGTGTGTGTAACAGATGGTGTGTAACACAAAATACGTCATGGTTCATGTTGACTAAACACAATAGTTATCTCTCTACCTTGCATTTAGTAAAGTGTACTCTCTGTTCAGCAGAGCTTTCATTGTCAATAAGTAATACCCCACAATTTTTCTCTATTGTTGTTGTTGTGGTCTTTAGTCCTCAGACTGGTTTGATGCAGCTCTCCATGCTACTTTATCCTGTGCAAGCTTCTTCATCTCCCAGTACCTACTGCAGCCTACATCCTTCTGAATCTTCTTAGTGTATTCATCTCTTGGTCTCCCTCTACGATTTTTACCCTCCACGCTGCCCTCCAATACTAAATTGGTGATCCCTCAATGTCTCAGAACATGTCCTACCAACCGATCACTTCTTCTAGTCAAGTTGTGCCACAAGCTCCTCTTCTCCCCAATTATATTCAATACCTCCTCATTAGTTATGTGATCAACCCATCTAATCTTCAGCATTCTTCTGTAGCACCACATTTTGAAAGATTCTGTTCTCTTCTTGTCTAAGCTATTTATCGTCCACGTTTCACTTCCATACATGACTACACTCCATACAAATACTTTCAGAAACGTCTTCCTCACATTTAAATCTATACTCAATGTTAACAAATTTTTCTTCTTCAGAAACGCTTTCCTTGCCATTGCCAGTCTACATTTTATATCCTCTCTACTTCGACCATCATCAGTTATTTTGCTCCCCAAATAGCAAAACTCCTTTACTACTTTAAGTGTCTCATTTCCTAATCTAATCCCTCAGCATCACCCGACTTAATTCGACTACAATTCCATTATCCTCGTTTAGCTTTTGTTGATGTTCATCTTATACCCTCCTTTCAAGACACTGTCCATTCCGTTCAACTGCTCTTCCAGGTCCTCTGCTGTCTCTGACAGAATTACAATGTCATCGGCGAACCTCAAAGTTTTTATTTCTTCTCCATGGATTTTAATACCTACTCCGAACTTTTCTTTTGTTTCCTTTATTGCTTGCTCAATATACAGATTGAACAACATCGAGGATAGGCTACAAGCCTGTCTCACTCCCTTCCCAACCACTGCTTCCCTTTCATACCCCTCAACTCTTATACTGCCATCTGATTCCTGTACAAATTGTAAATAGCCTTTCGCTCTCTGTATTTTACCCCTGCAACCTTCAGAATTTGAAAGAGAGTATTCCAATCTACATTGTCAAAAGCTTTCTCTAAGTCTACAAATGCTAGAAATGTAGGTTTGCCTTTCCTTAATCTTTCTTCTAAGATAAGTCATAGGGTCAGTATTGCCTCACGTGTTCCAACATTTCTATGGAATCCAAACTGATCATCCCCGAGGTTGGCTTCTATCAGTTTTTCCATTCATCTGTAAAGAATTTGCGTTAGTATTTTGCAGCTGTGACTTATTAAACTGATAGTTCAGTAATTTTTACATCTGTCAACACCTGCTTTCTTTGGGATTGGGATTATTATATTCTTCTTGAAGTCTGAGAGTATTTCGCCTGTCTCATACATCTTGCTCACCAGATGGTAGAGTTTTGTCAGTATTGGCTCTCACAAGGTTGTCAGTAGTTCTAATGGAATGTTGTCTACTCCAGGGGCCTTGTTTCGACTCAGGTCTTTCAGTGCTCTGTCAAACTCTTCACGCAATATCATATCTCCCATTTCATCTTCATCTACATCCTCTTCCATTTCCATAATATTGTCCTCAAGTACATCGCCCTTGTATAGACCCTCTATATAGTCCTTCCACCTTTCTGCTTTCCCTTCTTTGCTTAGAACTGGGTTATCATCTGAGCCCTTGATATTCATACAAGTGGTTCTCCTTTCTCCAAAGGTCTTCTTAATTGTCCTGTAGGCAGTATCTATCTTACCCCTAGTAAGATAAGCTTCTACATCCTTACACTTGTCCTGTAGCCATACCTGCTTAGCCGCTTTGTACTTCCTGTCGATCTCATTTTTAAGACGTTTGTAATCCTTTTTGCCTGCTTAATTTAGTGCATTTTTATATTTTCTCCTTTCATCAATTAAATTCAATATTTCTTTTGTTACCCAAGGGTTTCTACTAACCCTCGTCTCTTTATCTATTTGATCCTCTGCTGCCTTCACTACTTCATCCCTCAGAGCTACCCATTCTTCTTCTACTGTATTTCTTTCCCCCATTCCTGTCAATTGTTCCCTTATGCTCTCCCTGAAACTCTGTACAGTCTCTGGTTCTTTCAGTTTATCCAGGTCCCATCTCCTTAAATTCCCACCTTTTTGCAGTTTCTTCAGTTTTAATCTACAGTTCATTACCAATAGATTGTGATCAGAGTCCACATCTGCCCCTGGAAATGTCTTACAATTTAAAACCTGGTTCCTAAATCTCTGTCTTACCATTATATAATCTATCTGATACCTTTTAGTATCTCCAGGGTTCTTCCATGCATACAAGCTTCTTTCATGATTCTTGAACCAAGTGTCAGCTATGATTAAGTTATGCTCTGCGCAAAATTCTACCAGACGGCTTCCTCTTTCATTTCTTAGCCCCAATCCATATTCACCTACTATGTTTCCTTCTCTCCCTTTTCCTACTGACGAATTCCAGTCACCCATGACTATTAAATTTTCGTCTCCCTTCACTACCTGAATAATTTCTTTTATCTCATCACACATTTCATCAATTTCTTCGTCATCTGCAGAGCTAGTTGGCATATAAACTTGTACTACTGTAGTAGACATGGGCTTCGTGACTATCTTGCCCACAATAATGCGTTCAATATGCTGTTTGTAGTAGCTTACCCCTACACCCATTTTTTATTCATTATTAAACCTACTCCTGCATTACCCCTATTTGATTTTGTATTTATAACCCTGTATTCACCTGACCAGAAGTCTTGTTCCTCCTGCCACCGAACTTCACTAATTCCCACTATATCTAACTTTAACCTATCCATTTCCCTTTTTAAATTTTCTAACCTACCTGCCCGATTAAGGGATCTGACATTCCACGCTCCGATCCGTAGAACGCCAGTTTTCTTTTTCCTGATAACAACGTCCTCTTGAGTAGTCCCCGCCCGGAGATCAGAATGGGGGACTATTTTACCTCCAGAATATTTTACCCAAGAGGACGCCATCATCATTTAATCATACAGTAAAGCTGCATGTCCTCGGGAAAAATTACGGCTGTAGTTTCCCCTTGCTTTCAGCCGTTCGCAGTACCAGAACAGCAAGGCCATTTTGGTTAGTGTTACAAGGCCAGATGAGTCAATCATCCAGACTGTTGCCCCTGCATCTACTGAAAAGGCTGCTGCCCCTCTTCAGGAACCACACGTTTGTCTGGCCTCTCAATAGATACCCCTCTGTTGTGGTTGCTCCTACGGTACGGCTACCTGTATCGTTGAGGCATGCAAGCCTCCCCACCAATGGCAAGGTTCATGGTTCATGGAACACATTTATTTTTAAGAGTTGGGTCATTCCATGCCAAGTGGTCTAAACCTTCCCACCATCATGTCTCCAATTTTCTTCAAATTTTATCTGTAGCACTAGTCAAGTGCTAAATTAAGTTTCTCAAGATTTCAAGCCTCTAGCTGCAATACTTGCTGATCTACACCCCCTTGTCTGAAGGGTAGTAAGTTCGCATGCGCGCGACATCAGACAAAATGCCATTTTTGGGGTCTCATAAAATTGAAACCAATTCATAAGAATGGTTAGTAAGATGAGACCCTGTACAGTTTTTTGTGCTGATTCAAACGAAATTAATTATAAGATTACTGATGCAAAATCCGGTCAAACAAGTCGACTCAAAGTGTACCCCTAATTCTGTCGTGACTTAATGCGACAAATTTTGACCAATATTCAGACTGCAATAATTTCCTTGCAGATAAAGATATGGACTTGAACTTTTTACCAAGTCTTATCTTTGTGCTGGACATAATACAGCTGGATTTCCAACTACCCAGGCTTTATAGTCGCCTTGCAAAATCTCTTCAAATTTGGCAGTGTCAGCGCAAATGGCTTTATTTACCAAAGTTCAAAGCCCATTACTACAAAATAGTCAGCCTGGATTTAATTGTGAATAGTATCATCTGAAAGAGAAACTCTTGCTCTACAAGATGGATATATTTTTCTTTTGCAACGCTTCCATTAAGTGCTTATTTACTCAGGTCAAAGTATCTTATATTTTGTGTGCGCAGTGCCCTGCGTTGGTCCATGATGGCTGAGCCATTACTGGTTATCACAATAAAACCAGCATCCCCATCGCCATAGGGGCCACGCCCGATAGCCATGCAGTAACAGCCACGGGTGGGTATCTTTACTGCAGGTTCCCAAGCCTGATTACAGGGTGTCTTTACCACAGGATCCCAAGCCTGATTGTGGGTTTCTTTATGCAGGTTCCCAAGCCTGTCTTCCTCAGTTACTTCATCATTCTGGAAGCATCGTTGATTTGCAAGAGAATGCTTTCAGGAAAACTGTATTGCCGACCAGATGATGTCACTGATGGAGCTGGAATAACACCAATGATAAGTTGTTCTGGAATCCAGCAAGTATCACGTCTTAAGGGCCAATAAAATGAACTTGCAGGACCATGAGGATGCATAAAGCTTATGAAAGCATCTTTCTGTTCGACTGAGATTTCAACGATGTTTCCAATCCACCATTTCTTTTCATAAATGCAAGCAACATACTGCCCAGGCTGAAGATCCATGACTTGAACTACTACTTCAGCAGCACTAATTTTGGCCAAAAAAGATGTCGCATCATTAGAAACTCTACTGACCTTAATTGTCGTCATATCAATGGGCAAAAAATGGTGGTTTTCTCTTGTGCCAGCTAGAGTGTGCCCTTGCAGGAATCTTTCTTCTTGAGAAGCTTTTTCTTCTTCAACTTCCTCTTTGCTGATGAAAAAGAATTTGATTCCATTGATATTATCATTGCAGAAGTTGAAAAGATCTTTGGGTGTTAGAATCTGGTTTTCATATGGACGTTGCAAACTTGCTCTTGCTGCCAACCGTTTTGTTGTGCCTCCAATGCCATCACAAGGCGACTTTCCATGGCTTGTTCCAAAGAAATTCCATTCTGCTGTTATTTCAAAATCTTCTTTGTGATAGCATAAGTTGAGAAAATTCTTGAAATTCTTATATTGTGCAGCTGAACCATCACTGAAGTAGTGGATGTGGCTTATTTTGGAAAATTGCATCTTCAGGTAATTGATTACTTTTCCAATGTAAACATGGACAGTAATCGTATCGTGTCGAAGGCAGTCACTAATAACACAAAGATTCACACATTGCACCTCTTCGTTTTCACAGTAGTAGACTACAAATGGATGAACTGTTGCTTGACTGTTTTCCCAGTGAAAGCCTTGCACTGCATCTTGAACAATAAATGAATAGTTTTCAGCAAAATCCATTAGTATTATGAATTCGCCTTCTTTCAAATCAGTTTTGAGAGCTTTCAGGTGCTGGCTTTGATGCTTGGCAATGTAGTGATGACAAGACAGGTTCCAAATTTTTGCTGCAATATCTTCAACATACTCTTCTGTTGAAAGCTGCTTTGTTTCTAAAGTATCCCTGTCGGTATGAATCCATTGTTTGTACTCAATCAGTTCTTCAGGGTCATTATCTTCAAAATATGTTGCAATAACTGCTTCTACACCTTCTGGACCAGGGCAGTTTTCACAACGATGAAGCATACAATCCTTGTTTTCCAAGCTGCAAACAGCTTTGCTAAGAATTTCCTTGTAGTCTTCATTGATTGATGCACCAGTGAGCATAAGCTTGACATTTTGGTGTATTGTACAGACACAAACTGAGTGCATTCCAGCAGAGCCAACTGTAACACACCATTTTGGTCTAAGCTCGCAAAACTTTGAGAAGCCAATTTCTGGTCCATTTTGCTTCTGATAAGACACGTACATTTCCTTCAAATTGCAAAGCAACAACCGCTTTTGCTTGTACACCTTTGTTCCTGAAATTCTCACAGGCACACAGTCTTTCTTCCCTGGACAAAGTCTGCTGAATTCGTCATCTTGAAAAAAGTCATGTACTTTCTGGACAACTTCATCTGAAAGCTTCCTTCCTTGCCGATTTGCTGGAAAAGCTAGAACACCTTGCTCATTCTTCAGTTTTCTCGCTTGCTTTACCATTCTTTCTGATACATTAAATGCTGTTGTCGTATCTTTAATTGTCCAGCTTCTTGGAACCAAGGTCAATATTTGAACTTTTGTCCTACGATTTGACACTTTACATTTTTCTTTCAACTCTTCTATAAGATTATCAAGATCTGCACAATTATTGCATGGGCGACTTTTACTTGAACTTGGCTGTTCATCGTAATTGATTCCTACAGCAGCAGCAATTTGATTCCCAATTAAACTTTGTGCATCCAAGATCTTTCTTTTTGCATAGCTTTGCTTATCTCTTTTACTTAGTTGTCTTCTTTTCAATGGTGAAGCACCAATAAATGATAAACTTTTGTTGATGGCTGGTTCAGTTTCATCCGTTGTGAAATCTTGTTCAGATTGGGTTGATAGTGATGATGAATCTTCTAGCTTTTGGTTCAGTGCCGACATGCAGCGAGGGCAAAGCTTCTGACCAGGTTTTATATCAATCACTTCTTTTTTCTTTAACAGGCAAAGTTTGGCAGCTGTTTCATTATCAAGCAGTCTAAGTCCAGCTTTTACATTGTGATTCCTCTTCTTGAATGGATTGCAACATTTCTTTTGCATCGCTTGATATTCATGTAGGAAGAGGGCTTCATGGTGGAAGCAAATGATGGAATTTTCGTCAAGTTTGGCTTCTGAACGCGAAACAAGCAATTTCTGGTCACATTCTGTGAAATCACTAAACGCTTTGAATCCAGTCTTCTTAGCATAGAAGATAACATGGCACTTCGATGCAGCAGCATCTTTTCCAATTGAACAGGGGGCCAACGATTCTTCTTCTTCATTAACTTCTGACATCTCTCACTGGCCAATCACTGAATAAAACACGAATGAAATATCCAATTATATCAGTAATTCTAAGCGACTATTAAGATTCAAATTCCTAGAAATGAAGAAAAATTAGTGCATCGCGCATACAAAATATAACAACTTTGATGTGAGTTAATGAGTACTTAATGGTCGCGTTGCAAAAAAAACAAATGTCAGTCTTGTAGAGCAAGAGTTTCTCTTTTAGGTGATACTATTCACAAGCAGATTCAGGCCAACTATTTTTTAGTAATTGGCTTGAAACTTTGGTAAATTTTACCGTTTGTGCTGACACTGCCTAATTTGAAGAGATACTGCAGGGCGACCATATGGCCTGGATCATTGCAAATCCGGCTGCATTATGTCTAGCACAAGCATGAAGCTTGGCCAAAAGTTCAAGTCCATATCTTCAACTGCAAGGAAATCATTGCAGTCTTAATATTGGTCAAAATTTGTCGCGTTGTGTCACGACAAATTTTGAAGTATACTTTGAGTCGAGTTATTTGACCGGGGTTTGCATGAGTAATGTTATACATAATTTCGTTGGAATCAGCAAAAAAAACTGTACAGGGTCGCATCTTACTAACCATTCTTATGAATTAGTTTCGATTTTATTAGACTCCAAATATGACATTTTTTTTATGTTGCATGCACACGGACTAAGTACACTTCAGACAAGGGGGTCTAGATCAGCAGCTATTGCAGCTAGAGGCCTGAAATCTTGGGAAACTTACTTCAACACTTGACTAAAGCTACAGTTAAAATTTGACGAAAATTGGAGACCATGATGGTGGGAACTTTTTCAGTTTTAGACCACTTGGTGTGGAATGACCCAGTTAGGATTTGGTGACAGTATCAGTCTACATTTCTTTTACATATACTATTATTCTACATATTCTGCATCACCATTACATGGCATTATGCCAGCATTGTGTTAGAGTATGTATTTCCTGTTGGTAAAACCTCTTGTCCTGTGCTTTTTACTGCAAAATTACACTCTCATCGCCTTCAAAGTGTGCCCCACATAGAAAATCTTTAAGTGGCCAAAGCAGTTGGACATCTGAGGGTGCCAGGTCTGGACTATAGGATGAATGAGGCAATGATTCCCCACCCAGTTTGACAATGTGTTCCTGGTTTCTGAGATTCTTATGTAGACACTCATAGTTATGTTTTAGCCAATTTCTTTTTCATTCTTGTCAGACCAAGTACATCAGAAATGGTTCTTGAGTTTGTTCACAGTCTTCACACACATCTTTGACTTAACCAGTAGCCCTATTTTGCAGCACGTCTATGAGAATGATACCACCACCACCCCAAAAGACTGTCATTGTGACTTTGGCAGCAGAGGGAGCTGCCTTGATTTTTTTGTTTTTTGGTTATTGCAGGTGGTGCTACTCCAATGACTGTCTTGTTTTCAGCTCAAATTGGTACGCCTGTATATCCATGTATATTTTTTATTGTTTTTATTCACCCAATGTTCTGTCCTGCCAATCATATTATAGCATTTATTTTCTGCTTCCTGTTTCATTCTGCACCATTTCTGTCATGTGAATCATTCATTAACTTCTGGCAGCTTGTTATTAATGTTGCCACATTCTCTGGGGCATGCAGTGTAACATAATGGTTATCATTGCTGGCCGGCATGCTGTGGATTGCTGGTTAAAACACAACATTATCTGTTATTTAGTATTTGTCCTTTCTGGAAGGTTCTTGAAATGTTTTATGTTTTTAATGTTTGTATATTCTGGAATATTGAATGTCTGTATGAATACCAGTATCTGGAATATTCAACGTTTGTATAAATAGCTGTATTTTCTGTCTAGGAGGTAATTTCTGTTCTAGTTGTGCGTTGGTGTTAGTAATAAACGTGCTTTCAGTTCTAAGTGTTCTTCTTCATTGACATTCCTTACTTCAGATCTATGCTTGATTGTAGTTTCGAAATGACATTGTTTGTTGGTGGTGCCAGGTACTTTTAGACATCTGTGTCACTGTGGCTCCAATCTCGCGATGTAAAAGCCTTTGCCCACATGGACAAAAGCTGGAATGCAAGCAGTACATCATCCATAAGGTTTGATTGTTCAGGAAACAAAAAACAGCAGTAGGTCAGCTGCAAATCGAGCATCCATCAGTGTTTCCTGGAGATGCTGGTCAAGGTGTTACGAAATGGCAGAAATGATTTGAATGAGTCACCAAATACAACAGGTGGGCTGATATGATGTGTTGAGCAAATGTATACTTTTACTTGGATGGAACAGCCCATCAATGGTTCTAGAACAATGAAGAGAAGCTCAATAGGTGGCACATAATCAAGTCCGAATTGAATAAATATTTGATGACAATCAACAGCAAGTCTGCTTAGTTGAAGAATGACCGAAGAATGCAGCCCAGTGTCATCACAAAATGACACAGTCTTACATACAGAATGTTTTGGCTCTTTGCAGCATCATTAATCTGAATGTTTATTTATTTAGATTTTTTTGCATCAAGTCATCAATATGATGGCTTTTGCAAACATCAAGTAAAGTTACAAACATAAAATACATTTAGATCCTAGCCTTACAGGTAGTATTAAACAGTAAATTATTGCTTGTCAAAATACATTACATCTTACACATATTAATACAGCAAATTATTTTTCATACATTATTGTACAGCTTTTAAACTTAACCATTTAAAATTCATTGAGTGAATAGAGACACTTTTCAATTAAGAATTCTTTTAGTTTTGATTTGAACTGCTTTTTATTACTTTTTTTAATGTACTCTGGCAGTTTATATACCATATCAGTCCATTATTATATGGGCTCTGGTCCATCAATTTTAACCTTGTTTTTTGTCAGTAGTAATTCTCTTTGGACCTCGTGTTGTTGTCAAGTGTATCATACATTTAGTTACTTCAGTTTTCTGTGAGACAAAAAAAGTAATTAATTTATAAAGATACAAAGAGTATATGGTAAAATGAAATATCGTGTGGCTAAGGCCTCCCGTCGGGTAGACCGTTCGCCTGGTGCAGGTCTTTCGATTTGACGCCATTTCGGCGACCTGCCCGTCGATGGGGATGAAATGATGATGATTAGGACAACACAACAGCCAGTCCCTGAGCAGAGAAAATCTCCGACCCAGCCGGGAATCGAACCCGGGACCTTGGGATTGACATTCCGTCACGCTGACCACTCAGCTACCGGGGCCGGACAGAGTATATGGTGAAGCACTTGTGTTGCCTGAAAACATCACGGCAAGAGTCTTTAGAGCCTAATCCATGTATAATCCTTAACCCTTTTTTTTAGCAATAGCACTCTTGTTAAGGTGAATGCCTGCACCACAACCTCATATTTCTATACAGTAGCTAAGACGGGGATAGATTGTCCCATAATACACAGTTTTAAGCGTGTGGGTGGTCACTATTTTGGACAGTTGGCTAAGAAGATACAGCTCACTGCTGACTATTTTACATACAGCATTAATATGGCTAGTCCACTGGAGGTGTGAGTCCAGGTGGACCCCTAGAAATTTACACTCGTTTGCCTCCTCTGCCACTATGCCACATACCTCATTTACACATGAGTGGTGTGAGCTGTCAGTTGTAAATATTGACACCTGGGATTTATTTACATTGACCTTTAATCCTTGTGCATGAAAATATGAACGTAATTCTAGTATCACATTACTTGCTGAAAATTTCAGTTCGTCACAATCTTTACCATGAAATAAAACTGAGGTGTCATCGGCATAATTTACAACTTGCAAGTTTCCTGAGTCAAAAGCTTTGCTCAGGTCAAGGAATATTCCGGCTGTGTGCATACCCATTCTATATTGCTATATACTTCATGGAAGAAACTGGTAACAGCAGTGGTCATGCTTAGGTCTTTCCTAATCAGTAAGCATTTTGTGTCTTGAGAAAAATTTTGTGCCTTGTGATAGGACAACTGTTTCAAATATTTTACTGAAGGTAGGGATTAGTGATATTGGTCTATAATTTGAAACTTCTTCTTTACTTCCCTTCTTATGGATTGGCTGCGTTACCCTTATTTTTAAAGCATTTTGGTATATGTTTTCATTAATACCACAGTTAATAAGGTAGGTAAGGGGTAGTTATTTCATTAGCACATTTCTTTAACACCACACTTGAGATACCACCCCATCCAGATGAATGATTGTTCTTTAGCTTTTGTATTGTGTTAAATATTTCCTGTTGACTCACCTCCATAAATACGAGCTCTATACTATCCATGACATCATTTGGTGTCCCAGCCTGTAGATCTATAATGGGCTGGTTGGTCAAAAGGAGAGATAAAATGCTTATTGAATAATTTACATACTTCATTTGGATCTTTCACTAGATGGCCCTCTTGTCTAATGCTAACTGGTTCACTCTCTCCCCTGCTGGTGGCTTTACAATGTTTATTGATTAGTCTCCAGGATGCCTTAACTATGTTGGCTGAATGCTCTATTGCATCATTGTTTATTTGTCTCCTCAAGTGTAAAAGGTCTGTCTTAAAAGTTTTTTGGCTTAATTGTACTTTTCCTTAAATATATATGGCTTTGTTTCCATATATAAACTGTCAAGATCATATATATTCTGCCTTAACTTAATTAGCCTAGGTGTGAGTTTCAGCCTAGTATTACGTTCAAGACGAGAGTTGGTTCATACCCTGATTATTTCTTTGAGAGGGCAGCAGCAGTCAAAATGCTTCACCAATGTTCTATAAAATTTTTCCCATTTGTTTTCTGACCCTTTAGTTGGGTAAATAGTGTCCCATTTCTCCTCTGCTAACTTAGTTTTGAAGGTGCTGATGTTTGGTGCTATTCAGGATCCGCTTGTTCTCAATTATCCTAGTTGCTGTTGGTACAGCAAACCTTAAATATTCTAACACCAGACAATAGTGATCTGAGTAATGAAAATCAACACTTTGAAAGTTAACACTGTCTTTTACATTTTTGTTGACTATTATATAACCTATCTTACTGGAGCTTGACTCTGTTACTCTAATGTCAGAGTTCATTATATTTGTGAGATTATATGAGTTTAATATATCTGTCATTTTCAGACAGGTTATACTACACAAGTTTTAATCTATATTTAAGTCTCCAACTATGCTAAGGTCAGTGGGTCCTGTTTGTCTAATTGCCCTGTTAAGTCAATCAAGATAGTACAAAACATCTCTATTTGGTGGGTGGTACATACCAATAACTTTATGTTTAGCTAACCTGCTTGAATGAGTGTTTATGTGGACCACAACATCAGTCATTTCAGCTGTTCCTTCTTTGCAGTATTTTTCAACAAATGAGATTTTCTTAAATGGAAGATGTTCATTTACAAATATTGCCGCCCCACCCCCTTTCTGTTGTAGCCTGCAGTAACTATCTCCTAATACACAACCATCTAATTTGTAATACTCTATTTCATTGTCTTTCAGTCCATGTTCTGTAATTACTAGCAGGTGTAGTGAATTCTTATCCACAAATACTTGCAGCAAATTGAGTTTATTCCTAAGATACTGCACATTTAGATGCATTATCCTTAAGGGCACTGATATTTTACAACACTTTGTGACATGGTATTGTGAATCAGTTGAATTATTACACAAGTCTTTAACACTGCACTGTAATGACAATTCACACACTTCCAAGTCGGTTTCTTTGGCATGTGAACAGGGTTCTTTCTGATCCAAGGGGTTTAGTTCAGTAATATCGTGTTGCTTGAAATTGAGCCTAAAAAAACTTGTTGATTATAATCTAAAATATTTGAGTCCATTGTATTATGCAGCTCCTTACAAAGTTCCATTATTTGGCTCACTAACTTGAGCTTTCCAATTCTATTTAAGTGAAGTCCACGCTTGGTATGTTCTTCATGTTCCAGTCTGCTTATGTCTAGCAAGTACACATGATTTAGTTTTTTTTACATAGTTTCTGCAGTTCTACATTATAGTACTCAATTTCTGTATTAACGTACAACCACTGAGGAAGGTCATGTCGCACTTGTAGGTTTATTAGGGTAAATTTGTGTTGTACGGTTTTGGCAATAACTTCCTGTAAACTGCGAGTGCTGACTTGCTCTTGTTTTTGTAAACATTATTGGCGCTGCCAATGATTACAGTGTGATTGCCTTTTGTCAGATTGTTTGTTTCTGATAAATTAGCGACTACAGCACTTAATGTTGCTCAGGTTGAACTTTTGCAAATAGAGAATATTCATTGTGAAAAGCTTCATGAAGAGGAGCTGAAAGGCTTTTACTGTGACTGTCAGCATACAATAATTTATTTTTTTTTGCTTCCAGGCATTAGAATTTTTCTGTTTCGGCATTTATTGGAAGTTTCGTTATGTTTACTTTCACTTACACTATTCATTGTTTTGCTGGCTGAGTCTGGTGCTGAAAACTTATTCGATGTAACTGGCACACCGTTTCTAGTGCTTTGTTTTTGTTTTTCACTTTCTTGATGGCTTCGTGTTCTGTTTTTGGAACTGGAGTCCATGTAAATTTATTTGTAGTTTCAACATATTCTGAGTTCAATATTACATTTGTTTTGTCATAAATAATGATTTTTTGGTTTGCAAATCATGTTTAACAATATCAGTACAACTGTTTTTGTGGCTATTTTCCGCCACTGTTTTACTGTTTTCATTAGACCAAAAACGTTTTTCGCTTAAGAGTTTTTTTGTTTTCTTGTTTCAGAAATGCTATTTCTTTCTTGAGGGTTTCAGTACTACTATTTAATAACTTGATAATTTCGTTTTTTGTGTTTTTTGTGTGTATCATGTTGAGAAGATCGTCACGTTCATCATGCACACAATCACCACATGTCCAACAAATGTTGTCATTTACGGACTTCAGGTTTATTTTCACACACCTCTCATGTAACCAGAAGTTGCACTTCATACACAGGATGCCCTTCATCACACATTTTTCACTCTACGAGTTATTATAAAATTGCTTTTCTACTGAGACTGATGCAGCACTGCATTGACCTATCAGTGCCATCTTGTATGTGACAGAAGCTTAACAGAATCCCACATTTGAAGAAAGGAGTCATGTGAGAGATACCAATTTCTTCTGGTAAGATATGGCATAATGACAGAAGAATGCATCAAGTGGTGACAGTGAATCAAAGAAATGCAAATGCCATATAATAATAATAATAATAATAATAATAATAAGAGAGAGACAGAGAGAGAGATATGATCAACTCCCAAATGTGGCTCCTATGGCAGTTGTGGAAGACCACCATGATCTTGCTTCTCCCACATTCCATGTTACAATATACAAGAAGATATATCACATTTTATAAAAGCCAGAACTCTTGGACCCAGTACACAAGAGATAACAGCCATGGACATCAACCCCTTAAATCAGGTGATAATAGAGAATGTTGAAGAAGAGTTGTATCAGCCTTTGGCACAATCTCTGCCACCAGTTGTATGTGCCATGGAGAATGGACTTGGCCAACTTGGACTTGCACCACCACTATCAAACGATAACCTAGCATCCAACCAACTCAGGTACAATCAACTCCTTCACCAAGTAAAACACCCAACAGAAGAACAGAAATTTGGAGAATGGAGGACACCATACCAGTCTTTTTCACTGTGGATGCTGTGGATACATTGTGTGATACTGCAGAGAAAGAAAATGAGTTTTCAATGACTATCATGCTGCAAGATGTCATGCGTCACAACAGTCATGTCAGTAAACTGTAGATGATTATCATCGAACTGTTGGCCAAAGCTCTCAGCATTACTCTGGACAAATTCAGTCCCTGACATGCATTAGCCTTACCCTGTCACTGTAGAAGTACCACCCACTTGCCTAGCTACCCAATACAGGAAAATTAAGTGAGCCAAACATCTATGGAGGTAAGGCCATTACCTACAAAAATCATCCATGGATAACAATTACCAAGGTGACAGGAAATCTATCAATGTCATGACCAGTGGTGTGACAGAAAACATTGTTGAAATCCAATTTGTTGATCCCCCAAAAGGATTGTTTTGTAAACTTTTAATTTGTGAGACTCTGTGTGCATCTGCATGAATTATCAATTGAAACTTAGAAACCCACTGTTCATAGAGCCTCCAAATTTATTGTTGGATTTCTAAAAGTTGGGTGATCTTAAGACTGGGGGCCAAGTAAATGGCCTTGTTGCATTAAGCATAAAATCTCATAATGGAAGTTCAAATAACTGCAAGCAGGAATTTGCAATGAAAAAATGTTCACTACTGGTAGTATTTTAATGATTTAGCAAAACTGAGTTTATTCAGTTCACTGTAACATTTATCACAGGTTAATAGCTGTATCATTGAATTAATGAACGTGTGGATAAGAGCTTAAACCAAAACAGAGCAGTATCTCATATTATGTACCATGTGAGCTTCTGGAAAAATTTCAGAAAATAGAGCAGAGTTTGTTTCATGTAAGTTTAAAGTTCCACAGTTGTGAATTAGCTATATTTTGAGTGCAGATCATACACAGATAACCATGGAGCAGGTGTACCAGCTTTGTTGGCTCTTCAGTGTATATTGAAGGTCTTAACTGGGAATATGTCCAGCTGACAGGAACATGTACTGCAAGAGTAACTATCAATGACAAAACACAGCCATTTGAATTTGTCATTTCAACTGAATGTAATCATGACTTCTTGCAGGTATCATAAGCAGACATAAGCTGTGAAAGACCAGAGCTCCAGATTGATAAAGCTATTTCTAACAAAGATTACTCTGTGCAGCTGTTTGTTGTTGAAGACATTGTTATCTCACCATCAGCAACCAGATGAGTTCCAGTTATCAACCAAGATATATAGTTAAACTGTAAAGGTTTTGTCAGCTGCAAAAAGCAACTCAGGCTCAAAAAAGAATTCTACACACCAGTGATGATCATAAGCATTATATGTGGACAATAAGAACTTAGGTTCACTAATTCTCACAAGCAGCTACAATTCATCCCTAAAGGAATTTGCATAGGGACAGCTGAACAAGTCCAGTAAGGGCAACTTAGTGTCATTGATGAAGAATCATCCTCCACAGTTACTGCAGGCCACCGCAGCTACTTCAGGCAACACAGAGGAGGAAATTACTATTGAACTGCCAACATGCTCTGACCTGACTGAGGAACGACCTCAGGGAGTAACAGACAACTTGTGTAGTTTTTGGATGCTTTTAGATCCAGTATGAAGAAAAATCAGACCAAGCGGCTGATGATAAAAGACTGTATTAACATGGGGATCATACACCAACTACCCAGCACTCATACAGAATTTCACTGGCTGAATGGTGAATAATCTGGGAGGAAGTGGAGAAGTTGCTGCAAGATGACATCACTGAACAGTCAGAGAGTCCTTGGTTCCATCTGGTGGTCCTCATGAAGAAGTGCAGCACGTGGCATTTCTGTGTCATCTGAACAAGATGAAAGATATCTATCCATTACTGCGCATTGATGACACGCAGTCTAAAAGGAGCAAAATATTTTCAACTATAGACATGCAGTTGGGTTCTGGCAAATTGAGGCTGAAAAGGCTGTGTGGGGAAAAGATTGTCTTCATAACCCCTGATGCCTTCTATGAGTTCAAAGTTATACCGTTTGGACTATGTAACATTCCAGGTACCTTCGAACATATGATGGACACTCTGCTTCAAAACCTTAAGTGGGCAACAAATGGGTGACATGTCTTTGCTTTCTGGGTGACATTGTCATTTTTTGGAGACATTTGAAGTCACCTTACAACTACAGGAGGTGCTAACATAACATTTCGTCCAGTTGTAGCACTATATGATGAGAATGCCGAGACATAGCCTTACACGGCTGCTAATGGTTTTGAGATAGGTGTGGTTCCAGTACAAATTCAGGAAAGTGCTTAAAATATGATAGCTTATGCTTCCAGAATACTGTGAAAGTCCAAAAACAACTACTCCACAGCTCAGAAAGAGTGCCTTGCAGTTGTTTGGTCCATAAACAAGTTCTGATCATATTTATTTTGCAAACCATTCCCCCTTGTAATGGATGACTATTCTCTATACTGGCTGACTAGCCTTATAGATCCATCAGGTTGACTGGCAAGATTGTCACTGAGACTTTATGCAAATGATGTCACAACAATATACAAAAATGGACACATTTACAAGGACATTGACTGCCTTTCAGGGGATCCTGTGATGATATACAGCAATATGGATGACATTGGTGCTGAAAAGATGGAAGATCCAGCATTGCTGAAAACCATAGAAGTCTTCAAAAATGAGGTACCAACCAGAGGAGGACTGAATGATTGCTCATCATTCCAGCCTGTCTGCAACCAGTGATTCTGAACGGTTTCCACAATACTGCAATATCTGGCTACCTGGGATTTGTGAAGATTGTAGAATAAGTCAGATGCAGGTATCACTGGCAAGGTCTCTGCTAATCTGTTAGGCACTATGTGAGCCACTATATAATACCATCAATGGGGGTGTGTGCCATTTCCTTTCAGAGAATCTGATAACTCTCCACTTGCAACAGTGCTATTCCACCAAATTGGAATCAACCTCTTGGGAAAGTTTCCAAAGCTGACATTTGGGAATTGACCACAATTTCAGTGACTTTCTCACCCAGTGTGCTGTCACCAAAGCTGCTAGCTGCCGATGCTCCAGATATTGTGACGTTCCTTTTAGAAGATGTCATTTTGAATCATGGTGCACTCTGTGTGATGATCTCTTGATTGTGGGAAATTTTTCCAGTTGAGACTAGCATCAGACCGACATCTCTTACAGAATAAAAACTACCTACTACCCACAGATGAGTAGCTAGCCTTACAGAACACTTAAATAAGATGGTGGAAGATATGCTGTTTGTTCATGATGACCAGAGAGATTGGGATTCACTACTGTCTGTCATGATATTTGCACAGAACACAGTGAACCAAGACACTGCACACTTCACACCATTCTTTCTGCTCCATGGTTACAAGGCTGAAACGCCAATGGAAGACACTCTTTCCATTTCAACTGGACAATATTCAGGATCACTATATGAAACACCTCACCAGCTGGCTTGCATGTAGACCCTAGATGCCCACGAAAAAGACTGAGAGCACTATAATGCCAAATACTGGCCCATGAGTACATCCTGGGAGACTTGGTATGGATTTTTATGCCTGTGCAGAAAGGAGGTCTATCAGAAAGTTACTAAAATGCTACTTTGAGCTGTATTGTACCCTTCATACCTTGTCAGACATTACATGTGGAGTCGAGGATTATGACACTTCATCGAGAAGACAAAAGTGCAGACACATTGTCTATGCCTTCCATATAAAACCCTGCTACAGTCCAGAGATGCAGTTTGACAATGGTTGGTTCAAGGAAACAAAAGATCCACTTGACGATTGTGAAACTTTCATCTACATCTACTTGATAACGGTCGCTCTACCGTTCCACTCTCGAATGGTGTGCGGGAAAAATGAGCACTTAAATTTTTCTGTGCAAGCCCTGATTTCTCTTATTTTATCATGATGATCATTTCTTCCTACATAGGTGGGTGGCAACAGAATGTTTTTGCAATAGGAGGAGAAAACTGGTAATTGAAATTTCATGAGAAGATCCCGTCGCAACAAAAAACACCTTTGTTTTAATGAGTGTCTCACCAACACACATATCATGTCTGTAGCACTATCTCTCCTATTTCACGATAATACAAAATGAGCCACTCTTCTTTTTACTTTTTCAATGTCATCCATCAGTCCCACCTGATGCGGATCCCACACCGCAGAGCAGTACTCCAGAATAGGGCAGACAAGTGTGGTGTAAGCAGTCACTTTAGTAGACCTGTTGCACCTTCTAAGTGTTCTGACAATGAATCACAGTCTTTGGTTTGCTCTACCCACAATATTATCTATGTGATCGTTCCAATTTAGGTTATTTGTAATTGTAATCCCTAAGTCTTTAGTCCCCCCCCAAGAACCATGGACCTTGCTGTCGGTGGGGAGGCTTGCATGCCTCAACGATACAGATAGCCGTACCATAGGTGCAACCACAACGGAGGGGTATCTGTTGAGAGGCCAGACAAACGTGTGGTTCCTGAAGAGGGGCAGCAGCCTTTTCAGTAGTTGCAGGGACAACAGTCTGGATGATTGACTCACCTGGCCTTGTAACACTAACCAAAATGGCCTTGCTGTTCTGGTACTGGGAACGGCTGAAAGCAAGGGGAAACTACAGCGTAATTTTTCCCGAGGGCATGCAGCTTTACTGTATGATTAAATGATGATGGCGTCCTCTTGAGTAAAATATTCTGAAGGTAAAATAGTCCCCCATTTGGACCTCCGGGCGGGGACTACTCAAGAGGACGTTGTTATCAGGAAAAAGAAAACTGGCGTTCTATGGATCAGAGCATGGAATGTCAGATCCCTTAATCGAGCAGGTAGGTTAGAGAATTTAAAAAGGGAAATGGATAGGTTAAAGTTAGATATAGTGGGAATTAGTGAAGTTCGGTGGCAGGAGGAACAAGACTTTTGGTCAGGTGAATACAGAGTTATAAATACAAAATCAAATAGGGGTAATGCAGGAGTAGGTTTAATAATGAATAAAAAAATAGGAGTACGGGTAAGCTACTACAAACAGCATATTGAACGCATTATTGTGGCCAAGATAGTCACAAAGCCCATGTCTACTACAGTAGTACAAGTTTATATGCCAACTAGCTCTGCAGATGACGAAGAAATTGATGAAATGTGTGATGAGATAAAAGAAATTATTCAGGTAGTGAAGGGAGACGAAAATTTAATAGTCATGGGTGACTGGAATTCGAGAGTAGGAAAAGGGAGAGAAGCAAACATAGTAGGTGAATATGGATTGGGGCTAAGAAATGAAAGAGGAAGCCGTCTGGTAGAATTTTGCACAGAGCATAACTTAATCATAGCTGACACTTGGTTCAAGAATCATGAAAGAAGCTTGTTTGCATGGAAGAACCCTGGAGATACTAAAAGGTATCAGATAGATTATATAATGGAAAGACAGAGATTTAGGAACCAGGTTTTAAATTGTAAGACATTTCCAGGGGCAGATGTGGACTCTGACCACAATCTATTGGTAATGAACTGTAGATTAAAACTGAAGAAACTGCAAAAAGGTGGGAATTTAAGGAGATGGGACCTGGATAAACTGAAAGAACCAGAGATTGTACAGAGTTTCAGGGAGAGCATAAGGGAACAATTGACAGGAGTGGGGGAAAGAAATACAGTAGAAGAAGAATGGGTAGCTTTGACGGATGAAATAGTGAAGGCAGCAGAGGATCAAATAGGTAAAAAGACGAGGGTTAGTAGAAACCCTTGGGTAACAGAAGAAATATTGAATTTAATTGATGGAAGGAGAAAATATAAAAATGCACTAAATGAAGCAGGCAAAAAGGAATACAAATGTCTCAAAAATGAGATCGACAGGAAGTGCAAAATGGCTAAGCAGGGATGGCTAGAGGACAAATGTAAGGATGTAGAGGCTTATCTCACTAGGTGTAAGATAGATACTGCCTACAGGAAAATTAAAGAGACCTTTGGAGAAAGGAGAACCACTTGCATGAATATCAAGAGCTTTGATGGAAACCCAGTTCTAAGCAAAGAAGGGAAAGCAGAAAGGTGGAAGGAGTATATAGAGGGTCTACACAAGGGCGATGTACTTGAGGACAATATTATGGAAATGGAAGAAGATATAGATGAAGATGAAATGGGAGATATGATACTGTTTGAAGAGTTTGACAGAGCACTGAAAGACCTGAGTTGAAACAGGGTCCCCGGAGTAGACAACATTCCATTAGAACTACTAACAGCCTTGGGAGAGCCAGTCCTGACAATAATCTACCATCTGGTGGGCAAGATGTATGAGACAGGCGAAATACCCTCAGACTTCAAGAAAAATATAATAATTCCAATCCCAAAGAAAGCAGGTGTTGACAGATGTGAAAATTACTGAACTATCAGTTTAATAAGTCACAGCTGCAAAATACTAACGCAAATTCTTTACAGACGAATGGAAAAACTGATAGAAGCTGACCACGGGGAAGATCAGTTTGGATTCCATAGAAATGTTGGAACATGTGAGGCAATACTGACCCTACGACTTATCTTGACGACTTATCTTGGAATATAGATTAAGGAAAGGCAAATCCACATTTCTAGCATTTGTAGACTTGGAGAAAGCTTTTGACAATGTTGATTGGAATACTCTCTTTCAAATTCTGAAGGTGGCAGGGGTAAAATACAGGGAGCGAAAATCTATTTACAATTTGTACAGAAATCAGATGGCAGTTATAAGAGTGGAGGGGTATGAAAGGGAAGCAGTGGTTGGGAAGGGAGTGAGACAGGCTTGTAGCCTATTCCGATGTTATTCAATCTGTATATTGAGCAAGCAATAAAGGAAAAAGAAAAGTTCGGAGTAGGTATTAAAATCTATGGAGAAGAAATAAAAACTTTGAGGTTCGCTGATGACATTGTAATTCTGTCAGAGACAGCAAAGGAGTTGGAAGAGCAATTGAACGGAATGGACAGTGTCTTGAAAGGAAGGTATAAGATGAACATCAACAAAAGCAAAACGAGGATAATGGAATGTAGTCAAATTAAGTTAGGTGATGCTGAGGGAATTAGATTAGAAAATGAGACACTTAAAGTAGTAACGTAGTTTTGCTATTTGGGGAGCAAAATAATTGATGATGGTCAAAGTAGAGAGGATATAAAATGTAGACTGGCAATGGCAAGGAAAGCGTTTCTGAAGAAGAAAAATTTGTTAACATCGAGTATAAATTTAAATGTCAGGAAGTCGTTTCTGAAAGTATTTGTATGGAGTGTAGCCATGTACGGAAGTGAAACGTGGACGATAAATAGTTTAGACAAGAAGAGAATAGAATCTTTCAAAATGTGGTGCTACAGAAGAATGCTGAAGATTAGATGGGTAGATCACATAATTAATGAGGAGGTATTGAATAGAACTGGGGAGAAGAGGATCTTGTGGCACAACTTGACTAGAAGAAGGGATCGGTTGGTAGGACATGTTCTGAGACATTGAGGGATCACAAATTTAGTATTTGAGGGCAGCGTGGAGGGTAAAAATCGAAGCAGGAGACCAAGAGATGAATACACTAAGCAGATTCAGAAGGATATAGGCTGCAGTAGGTACTGGGAGATGAAGAAGCTTGCACAGGATAGAGTAGCATGGAGAGCTGCATCAAACCAGTCTCAGGAGTCTTTAGTTGAATTTACAGCCTTCAGATTTGTGTGACTTATTGCATAATAGAAATTTAGTGGATTTCTTTTCGTACTCATGTGAATAACTTCACACTTTTCTTTATTCAGGGTCAATTGCCACTTTTAACACCTTACAGATATCGTATCTAAATCTTTTTGCAGTTCATTTTGGTTATCTGGTGACTTTACAAGATGGTAAATGACAGCATCATCTGCAACACAATCTAAGACGGCTACTAAGATTGTCTCCTATATCGTTATTATAGATCAGGAAAAATAGATGGCCTATAACACTTCCTTGGGAAATGTCAGATATTACTTCCATTTTAAATTACTTTCTGTCTATTATTATGAACTGTGACCTCTCTGACAGGAAATCACGAATCCAGTCCCACAACTGAGGCAATGTACCATAGGCATGCAGTTTGGTTAGAAGACACTTGTGAGGAATGGTGTCAAAAGCCTCCTGAAAATCTAAAAATATGGATTCAATTTGACATCCCCTGTCGATAACACTCATTACTTCATGAGTATAAAGAGCTAGTTGTGTTTTGCAAGAACGATATTTTCTGACTCTGTGCTGACTATGTGTCAATAAATCATTTTCTCCAGGTACTTCATAATGTTCGAATACAGTATATGTTCCAAAACCCTACTGCTAATCAGTGTTAGTGATACGGGCCTGTAATTCAATGGATTACTTCTACTTCCCTTTTTGGGTATTGGTGTGACTTGAGAAATTTTCCAGTCCTTAGATATGGATCCTTTTGTATGTAATTGCTAAATATGGAGCTATTGTATCAGCTTACTCTGAAAGGAACCTGACTGGTATACAGTCTGGACCAGAAACCCTGCCAGAAGCTTTGATAGGAGGGGATAACTTCAGTGCTCACCCTAGTGAAGAGGATGTAACTACACAACCAGAATTTGAGGATCAGCAAGCACCACCATACAGAGAGCCACAGACAAGATCTAGATCCAGAATACTGCAGTTTGCTCCTGTGAGAACTTCTGAAACAGTGTGTGGCAGTTTATCCCAGAGAGTGTCCAATTCTGCGGGCTCTGGAGCATACCGTATAGCACAGTGGTTAGTGTCACTGGCTGGCATGGTGCGGGGCACCGGTTAAAACCTGACCACCAGGAATTATTTGTTACTTAGTATTTATTGTTTCTGGAAGGTTGGTGAATTATCTCATGTTTGAGATGTTTGTATGTTTTGGAATACTATGTACGTAAATATCAGCATTCTGAAATATACAGTGTTTACTAAATAGCTGAATTCTGTGTCCAGGAGGACAGTTCTGTTCTGGCTGTATGTTGGTGTCACTACTACATGTGGTTTCAGTTCTAAGTGTTCTACTTCACTCATGATCCTGTCTTTGGATTTGGACTTGATTGTGGTTTCAACAATTTTCCTAATTTATTTTTATTTCCAACTGATGACCACAGATGTTAAGTCCCATAGTGCTCAGAGCCATTTGTTATTTCCAATTCATTTCTTGCATTTCATTGCTTCCTAATTTACCTTTGTTCCTGTATCTGCTACATACAAGCTCCTTTTTCTCACCTCAAACACAGATTGTGATTTTATAAAGAACAGCATTAGTCTACTTGACAAACAATAATTTGCACATCCCAGTTAACTACCTAAGCAACTTGATTATTTAAAATCTCAATTAAATGCATGAAGAATATGAGAAGTTAGTGCAGTATCTTACCATTTTAACTGATTCAAGCACAGGTTTTTAGTGAAACATTGTACATTGTATAAATTAAATGAAACCTTTTTAAGTCTTGTTTCATAAAACTTTATTTTCATATCTCTAGTTTCAATTTTTGAAGGAAGATTTTACCAATGCCAAGTACTCGCTTTTCACTTAAACGTATCAGTCTCTGTATTTTTGAGAGCTTTTGATATGAAGCTTGATAAGGAGCTGTTGTATGAAGTAATTCTCTGTACTGATGACATACTACTAATTAATGAATACTGGGAAGCACACATATGCCTTATACAAGGGGGTTCTCTTTCTTAAAATTCAATCCTTTCTGAGGAGAGGCAGCTAACTAAGGAAAAAAATTTACAATTTCATTTTCATTGCAACTATGTAAAAACAGCAAAGTTTTTCCTTCATTTAAGTATAACATTTTGATTTATATTTTGGTTAAATTGATGTTACATTTTGCTTAACAGAGTTATTTGCTAAGTCTTATTCCTTTTACAATAACTTTTTCCTTGCTAAGTCTTATTCCTTTTACAATAACTTTTTCCAATCATTACAGGAAAACAATTACCAATAAATTATTGTATATGCTTTTCACAGGTACGCAGCAAGATTTCATCATCCTGACAAGATTTTGCATTGGTGAGATTGCAGGTGCACAATCATGCCTGAAGTGAGTTAACATCATATATGGCAGCTCCTTTAAACCCTGGGAACAGGCCACTATGTGTACATGAGAACAGAAGGGCTGCCCTCTGTGAAGTGAAGAATTGTAGCACAGCCGGCAGTAAAAACTAAAAGAAATGATGAATTGAAAATTAAGATGGAGCTTTTCAGAAACCAGACCATTGCTTTTTTTAATATCCAACAAAATAGGATTCCACATCTTGCTTAAAGGAATCCATTGGAGCGCAATAATCTGATGAGGTTATTAACAGAGGTAAATGGGGATTAAAAGATGAATACAGTAAGCACGTTCAGAAAGATGTAGATTACAGTTTTGGAGACAGAGAGGCTTGCACAGATGGCGTAGCATGGAGAGCTGTGTCAGACCAGTCTTTTGACTGGAGAGCACCACCCCCACAACAACAACAAAAAAGGTTTTCCTTTATGTTGTGTCATCAAAACAAGACACAGCCAGGGCAAAAGTATCACAGGTGCAAAGATGCGATGTGGTGCCAGTGTCAAAGATATTTGCCACTTGTGCAAGTTCTACAAGCACCATGGGCGCTGCTGAGGATGAAGGAAGAAGCCAGTAGCTGGCCGAGTAAAATCTGTTGAGTTTTGTAAGCCCTCATTACCAGTTTTGTAAAGTTCTCATTGCTACTGCCATGGAGGCTTAGTTTCTGAGTTTGTGAAATGACTTCTGGTGCAGTGCACCTCTATGACAATTTCTCCTTGCACAGCTATACCCAGGTATAATAACACGATAGGAAAACAAAGGTTTTACAACACTCCAACAAATCAGTAACAAAGCAAACAAATGAGTTAAAAGGTGTACTTATCTTTGTGGCTTGTTCAATGATTAAGTCTGCAACACTGCACGTAATGTAACACAAAAAAAGGCCTTCAATGGCTAAGTACAAATAATCATAGGTAAACTTCACAGTATGTATCAAATGCAATTTACAACAGCTGTTCATTTCTAAGAGTTCACTAAATGATGGGCGAGAGCTGCTCTTCTATCTTCTGAGTCGGCTTCTGCCCATTGTCATCCGGTCATTGGTGGATTGTACTCAGCTAACAATTGTCCAAGGCTAGTTCGATATCTTCATCCTCAGCACTGCTCATGATGCTGGTGGGGCTTGCACAAGTGGCAAGCCTCTATGACACCAGCTGTGGTGCTTTTGCCCTGGCTGGGTCTTGTTTGGACAACACAGCACATTAAGCAAGATATGGAATCCTATTTTATTAGATATAAAACAATAATGGTCTGGTTTTTGACCAGCTGCATCTTAATTTGGAGTACACTGCTTTTGATAGTTTCTACCACCAGCAGCACTGCAATACTTGCACTTTGCACAGGGCAGTCCTTCAGCTTCCCGGGTATAAAGGAGTCACAGTATCTGATGTTACATCAGCTCCAACATGATGATGATACACCTGCAATGTCACCTGAAGATGGCAGCCATCAAAATATTATGCTGTCAGGGTGATGAAATCTGGCTGTATAACCGTGAAGAGTTTCAACATTTATTATGCTGTGAAAATCTATGTAATCACAACAGTAAATTATTGTTAACAAAAGAACACTGACAACATAGCATCATGGACCTTTTCCTCTTAACACCTTTAATCTGTGTAATAGGCACAGTAGAGGCCAGTCTGTGTTACACCGCAGAAGTGCCACAACCAGCCACATCACTCACTTTCCAAAAGACAGAGAGAACGAACCAAATATTTGTGAAAGAAAAAAATTAAGTATATTAAATAATTGTGCATTAAAGCAAAGCATAGCCAAATTAGACATCATCTGTAATTGTGCCAGTGGCAGCAGTATGGCCACAGACATCAATAATTTTGTGACACTACACAATTTTCCAGTACACAGCTGATTCCAATGATGACCCTCAAGCAAAGCTGAATTTTGTCAGCCCCTTTAATCTATCATTTCTCAACTTAAACAATAAAAGTTATCTCATTGACCATTTTAATTGTGAAATGGATACATCTGTATTGCCATAATCTCATAACATTCATCAGGAGAACTGTTACTAAACATACACTGTAATAGAGCTGTGTGCACAGGATCACAGTGATCATTATGTAAAAGAGTACTGGGTGTTGCAAAATGAATACTGGGATTTTAAGGCTTTGTAGCATTTATTACATTCAACATTCAATCATTAATAATACATCAAATTAAAGAACAACTCAGCAGTTTTTCTTACAGGTGTTCAGTGGGAGCACCAGTTACCACACAGCACACGTCAAGTCAGTAGGCAAGCTCTTCCCAAGCCTTGATTAGTGGGCCTAGAGCAATTATTGCAACAACTGCTTCAATCCTGTTTCAAATGTCGGTTAGAGCAGCTGGTAGCAAATGCACATATACTGATCCTTTATGAACCCCAGAGGTAAAAATTGCATGGACTCAGAGTGGGTGAATGTGCAAGCCATGCAAAATGAACTTGTCATCTGGCCCCTTGCAGCCAATCCAGTGGTCAGATAAAATGCCTTTTAACCAATCGCATACTGAGTTATGTCAGTGAGATGATGCACATTCTTATCCCCAAACAAAGTTTAGTGGTTCACTATTCCAATTGAGAAAAAAGCCATAATTCTAGTAATAAATGGTAAAAAGCCTTAAAATCCCAATATTCATTGTGAAACACCCAGTATTTGTGTAGTTACCTACTCATGGATGATGGGCCCAAGATTCAAAAACTGTATCAGCTTCCCTACTATGTACAATTTACAGTATTATCTAACAGGGATGAATAATTGAATTTGGTTTGTTCATTCAGTGGAAAATGTGGAGATTCATCTGTTTTTAATTTCTAATAGTGCTAACAGAGTAAATTTTGCACTCTTCCCCTTTTTGTTTAGGACTTCTACATCTGATACAAATTTCTGTTTCTGGTCTAAGCAATGTTCAGCAAAGGATCAGTCTTGTCTTCTTTAATATTCAGCTTCTGTCGTATTCTATGACCCCAGTATAGATTGACTGTCCAATTCTATTATATAGGATGACTCTCTTGGAATATTATCTCATAAACATCACTTCTCATGCTGGCAGATTGACTGCAATTCATATTATGTGTCCAGCCTGAGTATTGACACTGACAAGTAGTCAGAGATGTTTAGGCTTTCCTGCCAGTTAGTTACTTCATGGCATCATGTAGGACAAATCAGCGAGTGAGGCAAGTGTGGCCACTGGTGCTATAAACTTACTTAGGTTTAGTTTCTTCAGTTCTAAGTAGCTTCTTGGGCAACAAGTTTCCTCGAATGAACTCATTCAACTGCCCAGTTTTCAGCTTCCTCCCAGTCCATGCTCCTGCTGTGAAGATCCTTTGCAAAAGTTCATTTCCAGGTGATACAAGATCCTCCTCTACGTCTGCATCCACCCTTAGTTTCCACAATAATATTGGTTTGGGGATTCTTTCATCTTTTATCTGTACAACATGCCCCACAAGCTTCAGTCTCCTATCAGCAACAATTTGCACAGGCTGCGTCAACCACTTCTTCTCAGCACTTCATCATCTGTAATACAGTTGCAAAAAGTCACTTCAAGCATCATTTGTAAAAATAAAAATAAAAAATCATCTTGTGTGCTGATTTTATTTATATTTTCCAGGTCGCACATGCGTATGTGGCCATAAGAAGGATGATAAGAGTATAGCCGAAGCTTTGTGAACATGCTTACAGAATCTAATTGCAATATGGGCTGTGTTTTTCAGAAGGCTGTGCAAGTTTTCCCAGTTCTGCTGCTGATGTCAGCATCTATGTGCCCATTATTATGGATAAGGCAGGCGAGAAATGGAAATCAGTCTACATCTTGTAATACCTTCTGTTTCACATTTAAGTAGATACATTTCCACTTTTTATGCGTGTTGTATTCATCTTATCACCATTTATATTTAGCCCTGCAGAACTGGCCATTCCTTCCAGCTTGGTAGTCATTAGTTGCAAACTTTTTGACCTCTGTACCAGAAAAATGATGTCATCAGCAAAATCCAGATCCATTAGCATAGACTGCTTATTCCAACTTACACTCCTGTTGAAGTTATCCATAGTTTTTCTCGTTATGAATTTTTGGCTAACATGAAAAGTAATGGTGAAAACATGCATCCTTGTCTGATACCTGTTGCATTGCTAAAGAAAGGGGTATGCCCATTTTCTGTTCTTATACAGCAACTCGACTCTAGATATGGGTTTCTGGAAACATCAGTGAGATGGTTATGGATTCCATATAGGCTTTTAATATTCCACAGTGATTCCTAATATATACTGTCAAAACCGGTTTTTTTTTTTTTTTTTTTTTTTTTTTTTAAATCAACAAGGTACAGATGCAGTGGAAGGTTGAATTCTATGCATTCTTCCATTATATCTCACAAAACAAATATTTGTTCAGAGCAGGGTCTCCCACTTCGGAAGCCAGTCTGTTCTTCTCATAGTGAACAGTCTGGTGGTTCTTGTATCCTTTTTGGGTGAACAAGGCAAAACACTTTGTCTGGTGCCAAAAGAAGTGTGATACCTGTCCAGTATGTATATTTGGGCAGATTAATGATGCCGCAGCTGCAGTCTTGTAAAATTACAGCAGAATGTGCAGTATGTATCCAGTAAATTAGAACAGATAGAAGTACTAGTAGCTGCAGAGTTGCTACATATATTTATTATGTCAGAACAAGAGCTAAAGGGAATTGAAATTAATGTTTACAACATACAGGAATATAAAAAATTCGCTAATTTCTGCAGATCTGAACATTAGGGCAGAGGGGTGGCAGTCTATGTACACAGAAAAATTGAGGGACTCATTCCATGGTCAGTAGATAGCTGTACAGAAATGCTTTATGAAGTTGCAACAATACAGACATCATATAATGGGGAAAAATGTGTGATAATAGGGCTCTACAGGTCACAACACAGTCACATATATGAATTTCTGGAAGAGTTAGAAGTCTTGTTAGATAAGGCTAGAAGGAAATTCACTTATATAATTGTAGCTGGTGATCTAAATATTAACACACTGAAAGACAAGTGTTATACAAGGAGTTTTCAAGATAGGATTAAAACTTATCGACTTAATATGGCAGTAGACAGTCCCACAAGGTGCTATAAAAATACTGAAACATTAAGTGATCATCCAACCACTAATATACCACAGAGCAAGCAGACAGTACATGTCATGTACGTAACAATTGCAGACCACTATGGGGCATTTGTTGAAGTAACAGGCAATGTGGGAAGTCAGTAAAAGTATTTAAAGAGTTTAGACAAACACAATCAAACACAGATAGGCTACAAATACAATTGGAAACATAGGCCTTAGTGAAGTATGTTTAACAGAAAGCCTAGATAAAGGATAGGAATCATTCAGCACTGCATTAGGCCATTACATAGATGTTGCATGTCCATTAATATGTAGGAAAATAAATGAGAAGTATAATACAAAATTGGGCCACAATAGAGGTAAAAAGGAAGAGGTGAAAAGTATGTATGAAAATCATCAGCTAACACCAACTCAAGAAAATAGGGATGCATATAGGGAAAAAAGAAATCATACAAAAAACTGATAAAAGAAACTAAATTGACATATTATGAAAACAAGACAGCAACCTCAACAAATATTGCTAAGATTATATGATATCTCATAAACGAAGAGAGGAAAGGTGTAGGTGTGGAAAACTCTGTTAACGTAACACTTGAGGTAAATGAGAGGGAACTCCAAAAATTGTACTTCCAAAATAAACGCAATAAACATTCCACATGAGACAAAAATGACTCAGAAATTGTAAAAATAATACATAGTCTAAAAACAATAAACACTGGGGGTCTAGATGGTATATCCGCTAAACTAATTAAATGCTGTTTGCAGTGGGTTGTAAAGCTATTAGCCTGTCTGATAAATTTATCTATCAAAAAAGGAATATTCCCTGTGTGCCTGAAAAAGAGTAAAGTAATCCCTGTATGTAAAGGAGGTGGCAAAAAAGTTCCAGGCAATTACAGACCTGTAACTCTTACATCCGTACTCTCTAAAATAATAGAACCCATAATAAAGAAGATAAAATATTAAATTTTATACAAACATGCAATATTCTCAACGATGAACAACATGGGTTCAGAAAGGGCAAATCTACCAAAACAGCAATAGCTGAATTTGTTAACACTTGTAACTAAAGCACTTGATGAACAGAAGAAAGTCTGCAATATGTTCCTTGTTCTATCTAAAGCATTTGATTGTGTACACCATGATGTTAGAAAAGCTTCAGTGTTATGGTATAAAGGCAAGAGCAGCAGACATAATTAAATTGTTTTTGGAAGATAGAAATCAGTGTGTAGAAATAAAGCAAAAAGTGAAAAATAATATTACAAGTGTCTTTATAAAATTTGAAAATGTGGAATACAGGGTTCCTCAAGATTCCATCCTTGGTCCACTTCTTTTCATTCTATACATCAGTGAACCAAACAGTATCTGATAATTTAGTCATGTATGCAGATGACACTTCATTTGCTGTCACCAGTTCTACAACAGATGACTTGCAAGAAAAGGCTTCACTAAGTGTGAAAATTGGAAACAATTATGAAAACAAAACAATATATATGCAGATCCATGTAAAGAAAAAAACACGCTTTGTACAACATTACATTCAGACTCGGAGATCTAGAACCAAAGGAGACAGACAGCTATAAACTTATAGGTATAACAGTGGATAGGTATATGATATGGGAGAATCACATAAATAACATTTGCAGCAAAATAAATAGATTCAAGCACATTCCTCGTGAAAAAAATGTCAGTCAGTAACTAGACACACTCTGCAAACAATGTACTATGGACTAGCCCATTCGCACCACTCATATGGCATCTTGGTTTGGGGAAGTTCTGCAGATGTGCACATGCAAAGGGTATTACAAAAGAAAGCCAATTGATGCATTGCAGGAGTATCACCTACAGGACCCTGCAGAAATAAATTCAGGGAGCTAAAAATTTTAACAGTATCATCAGTATACGAGGGGGGACCCTAAAGTAACCAGAATCATAATGCTGCACATCGTGTACTTGTAGTAGCAGGTTGCGCCACCAGAGGGTTGTAGTAGGACCTCTGCTGAGTCATTCTGCCACTTGACTTCACCCAACAGTGAGAAGTGTGGTTTCTTTGGCAGTTCTTTGAGTGTGCGTACAGTGCAGACGTGACACGAGGAAATGGCTAGTTCTTACGAACAACGTGCGGCAGTGGAGTTTTGTTTCTTGCTTGGCAAGAACACAGCAGAAACTGTTGCAATGATTCAGACAGCCTACAAAGACCTTGCTCTTAGTAAAATGCAAGTGTATGAATGGTTTTCTTGGTTTAAAAAGGGAGAAATGGTGGTTGAAGATCAACCCCATTCCAGTCGACCTTCAGCTGCTTGAAGCGAAGACAACATCGTCAAAATCCGTGATCTCATCAATGAAAGTTGACACAGGACAACCGACCAACTCAAGAACTTGTCCGGGTTGTCCTGGAGCTCGATTTGGAACATCTTGACCATCGATTTGGGGATGCAAAGAGTGGCAGCAAAATTCGTGCTGAAGCTTCTTACCGGAGATCAAAGGGATCGTCGCATTCAAGCCTGTCTGAAAATGAAGGACGCATTCAAAGATGATCCACATTTTTTCAACAAATTATTACAGGTGATGAGTCATGGTGCTATGGGTATGATCCAGAAAGTAAACAACAGTTATCACAGTGGAAGTCACCTGGCTCACCTCGACCAAAAAAAGCTCAACAAGTGAAATCGAATGTGAAAACGATGTTGATCTGTTTTTTTGACATCAAAGGGATCGTACACTCTCAATTTGTCCCTGAAAACTAGACAGTAAACCAACAATTCTATTTGGAGGTTATGAAACGACTTCGCAGAAGTTTGTCATGGAAACGTCCAGCTTTGTGGGATTCTGGCTTTTGTTTTCTGCATCACGACAAAGCTCCCGCGCACACGGCTCTCAGTGTTCACCAGTTTTTGGCTTCAATGAAGATGACTACCTTGACCCAATGCGCCCTATTCACCAGATTTAGCACCCTCAGACTTCTTCCTATTCCCGAGTATGAAAAGAGACTTGAGAGGGATGTTTTTTGCAGATGTGGAAGACGTAAAAACGCTGTGTCATGAAAGTGCTAGCAGGTATCAAAGAGGACGAATTTAAAAGGTGCTTCAAACACTGGAATGAACATTTGGACAAATGTATTAATGCTAATGGAGTGTACTTCAAAGGACATTAAGGTTGTATTTGAAAACAATAAATTATATGTTTCCTAGAAAGAAATTCCGGTTATTTTTGGGTGCCCCCTCGTATATACACTGAAGTGCCAAAGGAACTGGTATAGGCATGTGTATTCAAATACAGAGATATGTAAACAGGCAGAAGATGACACTGCAGTGGCACAGTTGTTAGATTGGTTACTGCTGCTACAATGGCCGGTTATCAAGATTTAAGTGAGTTTGAACATGAGCAAGGGGACACAACATCTACAAGGTTGTGATGAGGTGGGGATTTTCCCATACGACCATTTCATGAGTGTACCATGATTATCAGGAATCCAGTAAAAGATCAGATCTCCAACACTGTTGCGGCTGGAAAAAGATCCTGCAAAAACAGGACCAATGACAACTGGAGAGAATCGTTTAGTGTGACAAAAGTGCAACCCTTCTGGAAATTGCTGCAGATTTCAATGCTGGGCCATTAACAAGTGTCAGTGTGTGAACCATTCAACGAAACATCATTGATATGGCCTTTCATTGCTGAAGCCCTTCTTGTGTACCCTTGATGACTGTATGAAGCAAAGCTTTATGCCTCGCCTGTGCCCATCAATACTGACACTGGACTTTTGATGACTGGAAACATGTTGCCTGGATGGAGGAGTCTTGTTACAAATTGTACTGAGCAGATGGACATGTATGGGTATGGAGACAACCTCATGAATCCATGGATCCTGCATGTCAGCAGGGGACTGTTCATGCTGGTGGAGGCTCTTTAATGGTGTGGGGCATGTGAAGTTAGAGTGATATGAGACCCGTGATTTATCTAGATATGACTCTGACAGGTGACATGTACGAAAGCATCCTGTCTGATCACCTACATCCATTCATGACCATTGTGCATTCCAATAGACTTGGGCAATTCCAGCAGGACATGCGACACCCCAAACATCTAGAATTGCTACAGAGTGGCTCCTGGAACACGGTTCTGAGTTTAAATACTTCCACTGGCCACCAAATTCGCCAAACATGAACATTATTGAGCATATCTGGGACGCCTTGCAAATGCTGTTCGGAAGAGATCTTCAGCCTCTCATACTCTTATGGATTTATGGGCAGTCCTGCAGGATTCATGGTGTCAATCCCCTCCAGCACTACTTCAGATATTAAAATTATAAACAGCCGACCAGTTGCAATGGATAAAGAAATTCTTTACCTAGGTTTTGACAAATATAAATTTGTCTTCTTCAGAAGGTAACCTAAGGGCAATGAACATCATAGCTTACATTAGAAAAGTATGAAACTTATAAGCCAAGAACAAATTTTAAGACAAATTAGAGAACTCTTGCATTACAGAAGTATGATAACAATGACTGGTACTGACAATTTTACATTACCATCGCCATTTTTACAATTGTCGGCATAGATTCATGTGTCAAAAATAAAATATAGCCCTAGAATTAAGGTTTGTCACGTTAATATAAAATAGCTCATGGATCTTGCAGAGCTCACAACTGACTGAGTGTAATTGGCGAGTGTAGTTACTCTGAAAACGGGGCAGGTGGCGCTCGTGCTGAGAAACATGTGCCAATTGGTGTACAAAGGCAACGTGTAAATTATCAGTATTAATAATGTCCTTAGGTAGAGTAACAATAAAAAAAGGAAGGAAATTAACACTCCCGTTATAACAGTATGGGAGCATTGGTACAAATAATATAGTTATACATCAAAAAAGGCAGGTGGCGCTTATGCCGACAAACTTACTCCCAGTGGCATATACAGCCAAAATATAAAAAATTACATTACTATATTAGTGAAGCCCACAAACGGTATACATGTCAGAACTTTAAAACTGGCAATAATATAGAGTGACGTAATTTTTTATATTTTGGCTGTAAATGCCACTGGGCATAAGTGCCACCTTCCTTTTTTTATGTATAACTATATTATTTGTACCAATGCTCCCATTCTGTTATAACTGGAGTGTTAATTTCCTTCCTTTTTTTATTGTTACTCTACATAAGGACGTTATTAATACTGATATTTTACACGTTGCCTTTGTACGCCAATTGGCACGTTTCTCAGCACGAGCGCCACCTGCCCTGTTTTCAGAGTAACTACGCTCGCCAGTTACACTCAGTCAGTTGCGAGCTCTGCAAGATCCATGAGCTATTTTATATTAACGTGACAAACCTTAATTCTAGGGCTATATTTTATTTTTGACACATGAATCTATGCCGACAATTGTAAAAATGGCGATGGTACATTAGTCCTTACTAATGTAAAATTGTCAGTACCAGTCATTGTTATCATACTTCTGTTATGCAAGAGTTCTCTAATTTGTCTTAAAATTTATTCTTGGCTTATAAGTTTCATACTTTTCTAATGTGAGCTATGATGTTCATTGCCCTTAGGTTACCTTCTGAAGAAGACAAATTTATATTTGTCAAAACCTAGGTAAAGAATTTCTTTATCCATTGCAACTGGCCAGGTGTTTATAATTTTATTACGTGAAACCATTGCTGTTGTGCAGCTATGTTTAAAATATTGAACTTCAGATATTAGTCGAGTCCGTGCCATGTCGTGCTGCGACACTTCTCCCTGCTCGTGGAGACCCTACATGATATTAGGCAGGTGTACCAGTTTCTTTGTCTTTTCAGTGTGTGTGTGTGTGTGTGTGTGTGTGTGTGTGTGTAATGTAAGATATATGAATTAGTATTTCATGCCAAAATGCTGATGCTGCTGTCTTCTACATATTCTCTGTTTTCCTGTCAGTGCTAAGTGGAGAACAAGAAATTGCAGAAAAATGAAATATATTAACAATGGTGCCTTTTATAATGTACTTTTAATGACATCTTTTGTGAAAATAAAAATTATGTTACACACACACACACACACACACACACACACACACACACACACACACACACACACACACACACACACAATGTGTCCAATGTCATTGTAAGAAATGATCCATGAACAAATAATAAAAGAAAGGAACAGTGGAATCAGTGGCATTACATTCACTATATTTTGCTTTATGAAGCCTCATTTATTGCACCATACAAATAGTCATAGTTTGACTGAACATGTTCATTCTTCCCAATTTGGATTCCATATTGGATAGATTTATCTTGCTCTATGACAAGTTTTGTAGATTTCTGGACTTTGCTTATGATCAGCCATTCACTAAGTGAACTGTGTTCCTGCACACTACACAAAACTTCCTGATTGTTCCTCTGCTTTGAACATCCTCATTTATATTAGTGATAATGTACCTTGTTTCTAGTTGCTCTTGAGTAGGATAGAAAGTTAATTTTATGATTGGAATAATAATAATAATAAACAAATTGATTGGAATTATTTGAATGTTTAATATAACACAATTGCAGTATGTGGTTCCACTTCCTTGATTATTGGTTACTGTGTCACATAAATGTGACTTGAGTTTTCATTCTGGATTTGAATGTAGTAGTCATGCTATGACTAATAGTGAAGATAGTATTGCAATTAAGTTCTCTTGTAGAATCGCAATATAAAACTGGCCACTCTACTCACCAATAAAAGCAAAAATTTGTATTTATATACATAAGTAATATTTAAATCTGAAATATTAATTGAAACGTTAAAAGTAAAATGTACTTGCTACTCCCAGAAAATAGATGTTCTTGGTAGATACTGCTTTTTAGTGACAACATTTTTGTGAGTCAGTGCTGGTCCTCAGATGTGAAATAAGCTGTATTCCCTCCTACATGTAATTCTTTAATGGAATAAAACTTTCATAACAACCTCTACAGAAAAAAAGAAGTTTACAGAGTTAATTTTCACTTGACTGATAAATCATACCAATCAGCAAATGATTCATTCATTCATTTATTGTGTTTTACATATTTGGTCAAAAGAACAGCTTTTTAGGATTATGGATCAAGTTAAGTTATGTGAAAGGTGATTTGTTCATCTCATTACATACAATTTTCAAATCACTTGATTTTATATATAGGAGACAAGTCAAGATTTACAATACGGACACTTCTAAACAGAAACACAGTAATTTACATTATTTTATATACATTTCTGAGATACTACTGCACAAATACAGACTATAGTTTCCAGTACATAAAATATAAAATATATAATTTTCTTTTTCAAACTGTGAAATGAATTCTCCATTAGAATAGTTAAGCTTTTTCACCAGAAAAGAAAGACCAATCTTTTCAGTGAACCAAGCTCCATGTTCAATTTATTACTGACTTTTATTTTATTGTAAAGTTTTAATCCCATACACTCTGGTCTTTGAGCATAGAGTTTGAAGCAACAGGTCAGAAGTTTACAATTTTATCTGCAGTGGATGCATTAGTTGTGGTGGAAGTGGAGAATGTGAAGTTTATGCTGATTTTTTTGTAATAAAAGCAACACTTAATATATGAGAAGAGAAAGAATAGGTAGTGTTTTTCGATTTTTAAGCAGATTGGCAACACACGTTCTTAATTATTTTCGTTTGTACTATTAGGAGCCTCATGACATTTGTTGAATTTCCTCAGAAGATTATGCCATAACAAATAATCAACTCAAAGCAGCAGTGATAGTATGTCTCTCCATTGTCTATGTGTGTGACACTTGACAAAATAGGCATTGCAAATGCTAAATTGTTCAGTTTATTTGCCAAGTAGTCGATGTGAACCTCCAGTTTAAATTTTCATCGAGATTTAGGGCTAATAACTTTATATGGTTTGCTTCTGCAATATCCTTATCATTGTAAGTTATTTTTATTTCACTCTGTTCTAAAGCTTTAGCTTCAAATTCCATCATTTTGGTTTTAGTCACATTGAGTTGAAGAACATTTTGACAGAACCAAGGGTCAAGTTTTTCTAAAGTACTTTGACACATTCTGGAATTCTTTCAGGCACACTATTTTCAATTAGAACTGATGTATCATTAGCACATAAAACTGAATGAATGTCAGTAGCACATGGTAGGTCTTTAGTGTAGGAAAGAATTAGATAGGGACCCAATATCAAACCTTGTGGGACTCCTTCAGAAATTGTTTTCCAGTATGAAAAATAGTTGCTTGAAGCTGAAGTTACAGGTACTGTTTGTTTCCTATCTGTTAAGTAAGAGTTGAGTCACTGTCAAGCAGTGTTCCAGATTCCACACATCTGTAATTTGTGGAGAAGTAAGGAATAGTTTGCAAATAGAATGCTTTTGTCACATTGTAGAATACTCCTGTGATTTTTTTACCCTAATCTAATGTGGAGCATATTTTTTGAGTAAACTCATTGATGGAATTTACATTCTTTTTCCCTGTCGGAATCCAAACTGGTTTGTAAATATTATGTCATTTATAGTAAGAAATTTTTGAATTTTTTGCCACAATCTTTTCAAACACTTTAGAGATGACCAGATAAGGTATATTTTCTGTGAATTCTTTTTTTATTAGTGTTTTTATTTTGACGTCTTTCAGCATTTTTGTAAAACATCCCGGCTCAAGAGATTAGTTTATAATAATCGACAGCACTTGTGAAATGATATCATATACACCCTTGATTTTTCGTCCCACCCAACTGAGGTTTTGTATTTTAAAGATAATATTTGATTTTCCACATCCCTTTGGGTGCTTTTTTCCAATTGTTGAAAGAAGTGATCTGGTTGTTTTCCAAGCTTATGAAATTTCCCTGTCTTGATAGGCTGCCACGTTTACATGTATTTTACTGAATTTAAGAAGAATTCTTTGAAGCATTTAACATCTGAACAGAGACTACAATAATATCTTCAAATTTAATTTTCGAAATATCATGACTTTTCACTTTAGAGAGATTAGTTTATAATAATTGATAGTGGTTGTGAAATGATATCATATAAACCCTTGATTACAGATGTATTTCATCCTACCCAGCTGAGGTTTTATATTTTAAAGACAATATTTGTTTTTCCACATCCCTTTGGGTGCTATTTTCAAATTGTTGAAAGGGTGTGATCTAGTTGTTTTCCAAGCTTATGAAATTCACCCTGTCTTTATAGGCTGCCATATTTACAAGTATTTTACTAAGTTTAAGAAGAATACTTTGAAGCACTTGACATCTGAAATGGGACTACAATTACATCATTTTCAAATTTAATTTTTGAAATATCATGACTTTTCAATTTGGTTCCTGATTCTCACTGAATAACTGACCAAATTGCCTTTGTCTCATTTCTGTGTTGGAGGATGGATGTATTATTTGCCATTTCTTAGCTGCAACTACAACTTTCATGAATACAGCTATATACTGCTCAACATACAAAATAAAATCAGGATTTATGTTTGATTTTAACTCATTGTGGATTTGTCTCTTTCTGGCATTAGATATTTTTATTCCTGGTGTAACCCATTTCAGTTTACTGCTTTCTCTCTTTTGCCAAGATCAGGAGAAAAATATTCATCAAACACACCTACAAAGCAATCAAGAACTTTTAGGTTCTGGTGCTTGAAGCAACAAGAGTCGAATGGTAGTTTGTAATAATAATAACAATGCAGTTCACTGATATACTGTTTTCTCTAGTACCTTTAGAAAAGTGTTCATTGAAACCAGATTTCTGATTTAACTTACGATGTTTGGTGGAATCTCTGATTTCAACTAACACATTACATTGACGTCTGTTGTGATTTTAACTTTTTTATTACCTTCTTGCTGAAGTTTTTCCAGGAGACATTGAAATGAACACTTTTGTTATAGCACACAAAGGATTCTATAGAATCTCTGTATTCAGATCACTTAACTCTACAGATCAATGCTCAAACACAGTCTCTTCATTTAAATAATTATTTTTTTCATAATTCATACCTCACCAAAGAATCAACAAGAACGCAAGAGCATCCATACTAAATACTAAATGACAACCAACTTTTAGAAACTCAATTAGTACAATATATTAACAGTTAATTATCACTATACTGTTTAATATTGTTTGTGCTTATTCTAGCTTCAAAGTAACCTACTAAATCAGGGAGAAAGTCACTACTCCAAAAACAGCTGCTATTTCCTCAGTTGTATTAAATAACTAATTTTGTCTTCTATTGATACTTTAATATTTACATGATTATATTACTATTTTTTTTCAATGAAAGTAGTTACCTACATCCATAATAACAAAGGTCAGTTTACAATATATTACTTATTGCATTTATCTTGTATAGCTAACGAGGAATGTTTTTACTTTTTACTCCATTAAAAATTTACACAGGAAAATAATGGTTGGTTGGTCGGTTGGTTTGGGGAAGGAGACCAGACAGCGAGGTCATCGGTCTCATCGGGTTAGGGAAGGACGGGGAAGGAAGTCGGCCGTGCCCTTTGAAAGGAACCATCCCGGCATTTCCTGGAGCGATTTATGGAAATCACGGAAAACCTAAATCAGGATGGCCGGACGCGGGATTGAACCGTCGTCCTCCTGAATGCGAGTCCAGTGCCTAACCACTGCGCCACCTCGATCGGTGGAAAATAATGAAAGATAATATAAATTCTGATTGTGTACAAATAATATTAAAAGTTCTAGAAAAAGTAACATTTCTTCAAACAAGTTCAAAGCAAAGCCCAAAATAACTATTTAAAAACAGATTATACCTATTAGCAAAAGAGGACAGCAGGATAGGCCCACAATAACCGTGCTCTACATTGAGATGACAATGTCATTTAATGTCATGAGGTATCTCCTAATATTGTGTTGTACCTCCTTCTGCCCAGCATAGTGCAGCGACTTGATGTGGAGAAATACTGGGCCATGCTGCCTCTGTAGCCATCCATAATTAGAAAGTCTTGCTGGTCCAGAATTTTGTGCACAAACTGGCTTTCATTTATGTCCTATAAAGGTTTGATGTGATTCACATCAGGTGACGTTGGTGCCCAAATCATCCATTGTCTAGAATGTTCTTCAAGTCAATCGCAAATAATTGTGGCCTGGTGACGTGGTGCACTATCATCCATGAAAATTCCATCATTGTTTGGGAACATAAAGTCCGTGATTGGCTGCAAATGGTCTCCATGTACCAAACATAACTATTTTCGTTAAATAATTGGTACAGTTGGACCAGAGGACCCAGTCCATTCTGTGTAAACACAACTCACATGATTATGAAGCAACCATCAACTAGCACAGTACCTTGTTGACAACCTTGGTCCATGGATTCATTGGGTCTGTGCCACACTCAAACCCTACCATCAGCTCTCACCAACTGAAATTGGGTCTCATCAGACCAGGCCATTGGTTACAAGTCATCTAGGGTCCAACCGATACAGTCACGATCCCAGGCAGGCGATGTTGTGCCATTAACAAAGGCACTCGCGTTGGTTGGTTGCTGCCATAACCCATTAATGCCAAATTTTGCCACACTGTCCTTACAGATTTGTTCATTGTACATCCCACATTGATTTCTGCAGTTATTTCATGCAGTGTTGCTTGTCTGTGAGCTCTGACAACTCTATGCAAACACCACTGCTCTTTGTCATTAAGTGAAGGTTGTCAGCCACTGTGTTGTCCGTGGTGAGAGTTAATGCCTGAAATTCTTGACACAGTCTTGACTATTTGGATCTCAAAATATGGAATTCACTAACAATTTCTGAAATGGAATGTCCCTTGTGGCTAGCTCCAATTACCATTCCATGTCCAAAATCTTAATTCCTATTGTGCAGCCATACTCACACCAGAAACCTTTCCATATGAATCACCTGAGTACAAATGATAGCTCCGCCAGCCACTTTCATACCTTGTGTACATGATGCTACCCCATCTGTATGTGTGCATAGTGCTAACCCAAGACTTGTGTCACCTCAGTGTATATCAGTCAGCTTTAGCTTCTGATGCCCTTTTTTTCAAAACTACACAATGTTTAATCCACTTTTTATCACTATTATGTATTTTTTTAGCCAATGTATTAGCTAGTTTAGTACATTTAGCGACCAAGGGAAGAAGAGTCACTGAGAATCAAATTTGATAATTGGTAATGACAAAATTTAAATACTAACAATATTATGAAAAGTTTAGATTGTTACTCACTGTAAAGAGGACACACAGAGTTGACAGGCACAACAAAAGACTGTTACATACTGAACTTGTGGCCAAAGTGTTCTTCAGAAAAGAAAAGAAGACATACACACACTCACACAAGTTAGTACACCTCACACAAACATGATTGCTCTCTCCAGCTGCTGCAGCCAGAATGTAATGGTGTCATGTTAACCAGAAGCAGCAATTTGGAGTGTGGTGGGAGGGAGCAGGGATAGCAGGGTACATGTGGGGGGTAGAGTAGTCAATGCTGGCTGTCGGAACATACAGGGACTAGATGGTGGCCAGCAAGACTGCCTGGCACAGTGATGGGAGGCTGTGGGGGATGGAGGGCATGATGGGAAAGGGGTAGTGTGTGTGGGGGGGGGGGGGGGTATATCAGCGGTATTTGCAGAGAGCAGAGCACAGTGAGGGTGTGAGGGCAGGGAACGTGAATTTGGAGGAGGCGATAAGATAGAGGGGGTGAAAGGTGTCGGGTTGGGAGTGTGAGGCAGTAGATTACTGTAAGTTAAGACCAGTATGATTTTGGAAGTGGAGATTTTGTTGTAATGATAACTCCCATCTGTGCAGCTCAGAGAACTGGTGGAGGAGAGGATCCAGATGGCCTGGGTTGTGAAGCAGCAATTGAAATCAAACATGTTATGTTCGGTTGCTTGTTGTATTACAGAGTTGTCCACTTTGCTCTTAGCAACAGTTTGGTGGTGGCCATTCATCATGGTAGATAGTTGGTTGGTAATCATACCAATATAAAAAGCTGTATGTTTTACTGACAACCAGAAAATCACTAGTCTGCCAACTGACATACTTCTGCAAAGCACTCCATGCAATGGGAAACATGTGCAGTTGATAACATTAGAATTCACAGTGGATACAACTGATGAGAAGTATTATTTTTATGCTGAGATTATTCCAGAGCTGAAATACCTGCACTAGGGAACTGGCATAATAGTAATGTAGGAAATGCTCTTGAATGGTGTAAACCATTTGTAAAGATGCTGTGACTTGTGTGCTGATATTAGTTATAATGTGTAGAAATAGCTTGGAAGAGATCAAACTGGGGTTCAGTTTATGTTTCAACCATAGTTGCATAGTAATATGGAATGCATTTATACGTAGTTGGGCAGCATGGGTGCTGCAGAGGTGGATCTGCCTGGCTTTAGTCATCTCTAATATATTGATTAGGTTGGACAGTCCCCCTTGCATAATTGTTAGTTCACAATCAATGCTTTTCAAGGTTTCTCATACTGGTGCTCCAGCCCTAGTCTAGTGTAGCTTTCTTACTGGTTAAGCATTGTAAATGGATATCTACTACTTGCCATGCCAGTGAAAAAAATGATCATTAGATCATTATTGGAATCTTACAGTGAGGAGATAGATGGTTCAATCTAACCTGTGTCCAACTAGCACTCCTTTCCTAAGGTCTTTTCATCAGGTGTGATCCTGTTCCTTTTGTGCCTCAAGAAGTAAGTAGTCAGCAGTGTCACATGATTGCAAGTGACGGATAGCCTACACCCTGGCCCCTTTCTTGGAAATGACGTCCGGTCGCACATCCAGTCTGTTGTGCACTCTCCCTATCCTCTTCCCTAATTTCAGGAATGTATGCATTCTTTGCCATACCCACTGACCTACTTACGTTGTAGACACCTCATACAGTCATCATTACAATACACTCCTATCCCACTCCCTAACTTTGAGCAAGTAGTAGATATCCATTTCTATTTCTGCCAGAGTCAGCACGGTCAATGGTAAATTGGCAAATGCATTTGACGATGCTCCTATTTACCCAGTCTTCCCATGTGAACTCCTGATTCCAGCTTGGTGTGTAGCAGGCAGCGCAGTGTAGTGTGCTATGCACTGGATTGTCTGGGATGCTATGAGATGGATGGATGGTCACACTTTTTAACCATCCCTTCTGACTTACACGCAAAACTACTCACTTAAAAATTCATGTTGTACAGTTAGTTAGTTTCTTTAGTTGTGTTGCCATCTTATTGACAAGAATTTGTAAATTGCTGAAAACTGTCAGAATTCAATTGTCTCATTACAGCTGTCACTTCTACAAGAATGAGCTCTCCTTCTTTCGTGAGCAACTTTAGCCCAACAATACTTTTCCATACAATCACACCCCCCGCCTCTGCCCTCTCACACTCTGCTGGTCCCCTCTTATGTTATTCTCATCTGTGGTCAATTTAATTGAATAATCAGTCTTATATTTATGACTTTGTGAGTCACATGTTTACTACATCTGCTTCGTTCCTGTGGCTACACCTAGCAAGCCACACAGGTAACAACTTAAACTTTTCTCGTTGCCCAGTGTATCCCTGTGATTATTTTGACTACTTCCCTCTAATACGATTCAGCTATACACGTTCCACATCCAGGCGAATCACTCGCATGTACGGATCTATGGAATACGCATACCAAATAAAAAATAAAATAAATAAAATCTGACGGATAGCTGCCCCTGACATAACATGTTATTATCAAGACACACCTCCCCCCCCCCCCCCACCCCACACCCCCACCCACTTGTGAGCATAATGTATCACTCAGCCTGGTTTTGCAGCTGTACTACTAGCTGTGGTGATAAATCTCTGAGTGCCTGTGCAAATTAATCAAGATGAGGTGCTATATTCTGGTTACTGTGTTGTCTATCATTGGAACGTGACCGATTCAGATCCAGCCATCCTCTTCTGGAGTATGTAATGTATAACTTGACATGCTCTACATCCCTGAGGGTTTTTATTCATGACAGGAATTGTGGAACACAATAAATGAATGAATCTTGACTTTAAAGAAGCTTTTGATTCAGTAGCAAATTGATGCTAGTTAAAAGAAATATGGTTGCATTTTAAATCTAGCCAGATTTGTGATGGGACTGAAGGCTTCTTAACATGCAAAAGGCAGCATGTTATCCTAGACAGAGTCATCCCACAGGTGCAGATGTAAATTCACATGTGTCACGGGTAAGTGTGATGGAGTAACTACTATGCATATCACATAGTAAAGATGAAACGAATAAACTTAGATGCTATCTTAGATTACTTGCAGAAGATGTAGCTACCTGTGAGGAAGCATTAACCATAAAGTTCCAGTATTTAATCACCTATTTATGAATGGAATGAGGAGAAATGCTGATTAAATTAAATAGAAAGTACTCTTTGCCATACAAGTTACATCACCTTCCCAGTCAAAGAAATGGACCTCTGTATAAAAGTTACATCATAATAAAATGCACACATCACTTACATTGGATTACTGTAATAAGAAAAGTTCTGGCAGAATGTAAATAATTTAGGAGTAAAGGAGACCACTCACCAAATAGTAGAAGCATTGAATCATCGACAGGCACATGCAGATCCATTGTCCCCACACCCTCTTGCCAACTGTTTCCCATCCCTCTGTCCTGTCCTGTCGCAATCCATGCTATCTTTTCATCATCATCGTGCACCATTCTTCACCAGCTCTGGTACCCATTGACTGCACACTCAGGTCATGTACCTGCCATGCTTCTCTCCTGCATTCCTAGCCACCACAACTGTTACCTCCCTTCTGGTCACTAGCTGCCCATCCCCAACTGCTCTTCCCTCTTCCTGCCTCTTTCTCCCTCAACCCACCTCATCAGACATAACTTCCATACCACCCTACTTCACACGTTGAATTGCAGCCCTGGCAATGTGCATCCAGCTGGCACCAATTCATGTGAAATCTAGCATGTTTTGATTCTCTTTTGCGTGTGCCTCTTGATAACTCAATGCTTCTGCTGTTTGGTGAATAGTCTCCTTTATTCCTAAATTATTTACAGTGAATTACAGAATTTGCATAATCAAGACAATAAATATAATAATATATGCGGAATGGGAAGTGAATGTTCAGTAAAAATAAATAAGTAATTTTTATTACTTTTAGGTAACTTCGCAGATGGAAAAGGAAGATCAAAAACAAGAAGATAAAATAAGACAGTTCTTCAGCAAAATTGCTGGTGATGACATGGAAGTGGACTGGAAAGATCTCAAGCAGTTATTGGATTATGTAATGGCAAATGGTAAGCATACAAGAAAGGATATGTAGATATAGACTTCACAGCGTAAAAATAATTTATTTTATTTCAGCATTGTTTCTCTCAGGTTTATTAACAATATAAAGGTTCATCTGTGGGCAGATTTCCACAGAGACTCTTGTGAAGAAAATCTTGATGTAATGTAGAAGAGATTGGTATCACCCAGACTTTTAGCTGTATAATAAATTTATGGAAAGTGACCATTACATTTTTTTCAGAACTGGTATGAGGCTACAGGCTCACCTACTTGCCAGAAGCATCCAGTCTGACTAAAGCAATAGCCATTCTACCCCAATGATTTCTTATGTATTCCCTACATTTTCTTTAGGGTAAATTCGTCTAAAAGACAGAGCTGAGAATAAATATACACTGAGTGACAAAAAAAGTGAAGCATCCAGAAGGGGAGAAGGAAATGTAATGAAACTTTATGGGGTGAGAGGGTATGTGATGTTATTTCAGTGCTTACAAAACTGAGTCAAATTAATAAAGAACTCGGCAGTATGAGGCCACTTATCAATATGACAGTACAACCCCTCTGTCCTGTATGCACACCTTAATTTTATTTGGAAGAATGTCATAGAGCTGTTATATCCCCCCCTGAGGCAAGCTGGCCCACAGTTTTTGTAACTGATCCTTGATATCCTGGTTCCTAGCCCTGAGATAGATTTGGTGTCCAAGCTGCTCTAGTACAATTTCTTGAGGACATATTTGGGGATCTGGCTGGCCAAGGGAGTACCTCAACATCATGAGGACAGCTCACACAGACATGTACCACATGTAGATGAGCATTGTTCTGTTGAAAAATGGCACCACAAAATTGTCACATGAGAGGTAACATGCAGACAATGTTTGTGATGTACCTTTGTCTGTCAGAGTTCTCTCAATTGTTTCCACCTGTGACCTGAAGCCATACCACTCCCCACACCATGATGTCAGGAGTAACACTGCTGTGCCTCAGCAAAACATGGGAAGAATGGAACCTTTCCCCAGGTCGCCACGATACTTGCTGTACACGCTAATCCAGAGTAGTGCAGAAACATAATTCATTGATGAACATAATGTGCCACCATTTGTCAGTGGTCCATGCTTCCTGATTAAGCACCACTCAAAATGCAGCCACTTCTGTTGCATTGTTAACAGCAGTCTGTGCATGGAACAGTAATTACATAGATGGCTGCTGCTAGTTTGTGACCAATGATGTGGAATGATACAAAATGTTGCAGGATGTCAGGAGCCCATTACTTGTTCTCAGATGTAAGGTGCAAACATCAAGGGTTTGAGATGGATTTGGTGCACAATAAGATGAGCCTTCTGTGTTGTAGTCAGACATGATTAATCAGAAACTTGGAAAGTATGCCTGTCCTCACATTCCTATGCTGTCCAGTGTCAGACCACTGTCACATCTGAATGCCCCACAAACTGCATGATTTGACCAACTACAATGATGGGTTGCCATAATAAAATTGAGTACACCCAAAAGATGCTTCTAAAATGTACAAAGCATGATTGCTGAGTGAGACAGGCTTAGAAAAAAGCAGGGAAAAAATTAATAATGAATGGAATATTTCTGTGAACATGGATAAATGCCTGAAAAAACTAACATCTAGGGAAAATACTATAAGTGCACTGGAAATATTATCCTAAAAATAATAATCCAGTATGGAACCAAAACACTGAGAATAGAAGAAACCTGAAAAATAGCTTACCGGATAATAACATGTGGGATATGTTGTGAGATCCAGCAGAGAGTCAATTTTTCCCCATCTTTTTTCTAGACCTGTGGTCTTCAGCAATGAAAGCAGATTCTGCCTGCATGCAAGTGATGGTCATTTGCATGTACAGTGTAGAATTGGTGAGCACAGTCTTGTAGAGTGCATTTGTCCAAAACACACTGGCTCCACCCAGGTCTTATGATTTGCGGTGCAATAAGCTACAAATCTTGTTCACCTTTGGTGTTTCTGGAGGAGACACTAACGGGTGCTCGATATGTGCAGAACATTGTTAGACCCATTCTTTTGCTGTTCTTGTGACAGGAAAGTGATACGTTGTTCCAACAGGATAATATTCACCCTACACTGTGCCCATGAAATGTAATGTGCTCTGCAAGGTGTGCTGTAATTTCCCCAACCAGCATGACCTCCAGACTTGTCTCCAATCGGGCACATGTGGGATATGGTGGGATGAGAAGTGACTCATGTGCCTCGATAACCAACTCTTACAGAATGATGTGAACAGGTTGAGTGAATTGCATAACATATCCAAAGGCAGTATTTGCCACCTGTACAATTGACTGGATGCCAGATTCAGTGTCTTTATTGTCACCTGTGAAGGTGAAATCACGTACTAATAAATTTTCAGCATAGGTCAATATCTGGTACCTCAGAATCACTTGTGCTTTTGCTCTGTAAATGTAATCATTTCATGTACTACACATCACTGTTGCAGCAATAAATCTTGAGTGAATGGGAAATCTCTAAAAGGATGTACTAACTTTTTTTCCAGCAGTGTATAATTTTGTTCATTAGACAAGCCTACAAAGATATTAGCAATGGTTGTTTGTCAGTAATTAGCTAAACTATTTGGGGAGTTTACAATAGGAATTAAATTGAACAATAGTGTTACTGACTAATAAAATCTTACTGGAAGAGATTTTAAGAAAATCTACATTAAAATCATCAGTACACATTAAATACGGTAGGCCAGTAGATTTATGAACAGATTAATAGTTACCTGCAGACACTCCGTACACACTTACTATTATGAAAGATTTATTATGAAATTCTACTTCTGTTGCACATGCTTTATATACTGCTCTAGGTGAAATTTATGAATGTCTATGTTCTTAAATGTATGACAGTTCCTGATGAATCTAGCAACCCCTCCTATCTCCGTTTCTCCTCCTATCTCCTCTACAAAAGTCAGATGCTAATCTAAATCCTGTAATACTTAACACATCTATAGTAGTGGTCACATGATGTTCAGAGAGGCATATTATGTAAGCTGGGTTTTATGTCTCTACTTCATCAATGCAGATAAGTAGTTTCTTAATTCAGTGATTGTCTTCAACAGAAACATTGCACCCAATAGTAAACAACCAAATACAGTACATTAGATTTGACTGCACAGACACATGAAGGTTCTACAAGAATATCAAAATACTTTGCTGAACTGACAGTATTACCATTAAACTATTTTCATGATCAATTATTAACTCAAGGATCATTTCCTGACAGACATAAATATACTGTAGTAACATCCATCTATAAAACTGGAGATAAGCAAACCACCTATAATTACAGATCTGTGTCACTCCTTCCTGCCTTTTTAAAAGTGTTTGAGATATTGCCCTATTATCAAACACTGACATTAACTGAATAGAACTTGTTAATTCCCTCTCAGTTTGGGTTTTGTTAAGGATTCTACACAGAGAACACAATAAAAGACCCTACAAAGGAAGTTCTTTCAGAGATAAACAAGATAAATATTATCCTGTTGGTACATTTTGTGATCTTGCCAAACGAAGGCTTTGATTGCATGGATCACAAAATTCTACATGGTAGACTAAAATGTTGCATTATTAAGGCATTCCTCTAGCGTGAATGGAGTCTTATTTTTGTAACAAAAAGCAGAGAGTCTCATTAACAGATTCAGTGCCAGGACGAAACTAATCTCAGAATGGAGGAAGATAGCATGTGCAGTGCTACAGGCTCAGTACTGGGTCCACTCTTGTTGCTGACCTGTACAAATGATCTTCCAATGATTTTACAGAGCAGTACAGAAACTCTAATGGTCACTGATGATACAATCATGCAAGTGATTTGCAGCGAACGGTTTAATTTTTAACCTCACAAAGACTCATATTATGCAATTTGAACCAGGAGTAATGAATGACCTTTAGCAATACAAGTAGACGCTAATGGTCACACATTAAATGAAACACACCATTTAAAATTTGTTGGGATCCAGTTGGATAACAACTTAAAATGGAGTCAATACTTGGATAAACTAATGAAGCAGCTCAGTTGAGCATGTTGCTTGCCTAAAGACAGAAGTATTGTCTATTTTCAGTTCTTGTTGTCTTATGGAATTATCTTCCAGGGGAGTGCACCTAAAGTAAACAAAATGTTTATCCAAAAGAAGCAAGCTGTAAGGATATTGTGTAAAGTAGATAACCATACATCTTGCAGAATCCTTTTTAAGGATTTGGAATTCTTACAATGATTTCCCAATACACTTACTCTTTAATGGGTTTTTTCATGCTGATGATACAATAGGTTACTGCTGAACTGTGATTTATACAGTCAGAATACAAGGCACAAAAATACTAGCCCAGATAGCTGAGCATGTTAATGGGTGTCTTCCAGGATTTGGGGAGGTGAACCTGTCCCGGACTGAGTCACAGATTAACAACAATGGCTGTAAGCTGGCCACCCTGGATGTAAATTTTAGGTGGTTTTCCACAGCTAGGTGAATACTGGGTTGATACCACATCCCACTTCAGATTCATGTTATGCAAACATATAGAAAATGCTTTCACACTTCAACATGTTATTACTCTGGATGCAGACAGATGGAGTACACCAATTCAGTCCTGAGAGTGGTGGCATAAGGAAAGTCATCCAACAAGTATGAGATAAACAGCAGTGACAGTATTATGAAAAGGATAGATTACTACTAACCTTATATCACAGATGCTGGGTAACACATAGACACAACAAAAAGACTGTCAAACAAGAAAGCTTTTGATCAAAAAGGCCTTCACTGAAATTAGACAACACACACACACACACACACACACACACACACACACACACACAAACACACACAGACTCACAATTGGAAACTGAAGTGCTGGCAGGGAATGTGGTTCAGTTTTACCAGTCCTGTTAGGGTGGCATGTGCAATCCTTTGTGGCTGGTCACCAGATGTGTGAAGAGTGTTGATTGTACATGGACAAGATTATGAGAGCAGTTATGATATTCAGAAGGCTCTGTAAGATCTTCTGCCTTCTAGGAAATGCACTGCTTGTCACTACAGACAGAAGACCAAGCAGTACAGAGGGACCTTTGTGGTGTGCAATGAGTGGCATCTTTTGTAGAGCAGGTATTATTGATGACTGGTGTGCTTAATGTGAAGGGAAGTTCTGTGTGTAGCCATTGCCTAAGAGGAAATCAGCATGTTGGAAGGTAGGATTCTGAGCTGGATATAGCATAGCCTCAGGAAAAAAGTAATGTAAATTAACTTATCGATATCCATCAACAATGGAAGTGATCTCTGTGCTCTTAGATGTGCAATAATTACTATCTCTGTATCATAGTATATAAGAAAAGGACATTTTGTTTCTTTGTCTTCTTCTTTGTCTTACTGGTCTTGTTGGTTCTGATGTCCTATCTGACGGTCACATAGAGATCACGGTCTGTAAATAATTAATATAATTATCTTTAGTGTTATTATCAATTTTGTCAAATATATATGCAATTATTTATGGTAGAATGTGTTTTCTGTTGGTAGCGAAAAGTACCTTCTCTGACCCATGATTCATTTACATAATAATTAAATATTGCCCTGGACATTTTGTGCAAGTCAATTGTTGTAGCGATGCCATTAATGATAAAATGATAAAAATGCTTTTAATAGTCATTTCTTGCAAGAAGTATTAAAAATAATAATCTTAATAAATACAGAATGGTGTCTTGTAATATTTTCCATTTCATTTTTTAGGCCAGAAGTACAGTTTTATGAAAAATAATTTTTATTAACGTATACGCTGCCATTGCACATAGGCACCTATACTGGAGCATGAAGCCTCACAGAAAAAGAAATAATTAAGCAGTTTATTTAACTGGTTTATCATGTAACATAAAAGAAAGATTATTTTTTTGAAATCCATCATGAGTAAGACGGCTGTCTTCATGTTGGAATACGTATGATATAACTGGTGATAGTGCCCTGAGAAACAATTAGCCATGGCTTTTAACCAACACAAAAGAGAATTTTTAACAAAACATTTTCATTTCCAATTATCAGAATAATTTATTTCATTCTCTTTTGAAAAAAGTTTATGTGGTATGGAGAAAACTAGGTAAATAACATGAGAGAGGAAGTGCTGGGAATCTAGGGACCTGAGAATACGGTGTCTCATTGTAAATCCATATCAATCCATGTTATAAGAGTGTGACAAGATTATGAGAAGACCATATAGCAGAGACGCTGAGTCGCAGATAGGCACAACAAAAAGACTCACAATTACAGCTTTCTGCCATTAAGGCCTTTGTCAACAATAGACACACATAGGGGCGCGCGCACTCCACACACACACACACACACACACACACACACACACACACACACACACACACACACACACAAAACTGCAGTCTCAGGCAACTGAAACCACAATGCGAGCAGCAGCACCAGTGCATGATGAGAGTGGTGATTGGGTGGGGGTAAGGAGGAGACTGGGGCGGGGAGGGGGAGGGATAGTATGGTGGGGATGGTGGTTAGTGCTGCAGGTTAGACAGAGGACAGGGGTGAGGTGGGGAGAGGGGGGTGGGGAAGTAGCGGAAAAGCAGAGAAATAAAAAGATGGTGTGGTGGTGGAATGACGGCTGTGTAGTGCTAGAATGGGAACGGGGAAGGGGCTGGATGGATGAGGACAGTAACAAATGAATGTTGAGGCCTGGAGGGCTGCAGGAACGTAGGATGTACTGTAGGGAGAGTACCCACCTGCACAATTCAGAAAAGCTGGTGTTGGTGGGAAGGATCCATATGGCACAGGCTGTGAAGCAGTCATTGAAATGAAGGATATCATGTTTGGCAGCATGTTCAGCAACAGGGTGGTCCACTTGTTTCTTGTCCACAGTTTGTCGGTAGCCACTCATGTAGACAGACAGCTTGTTGGTTGTCATGCCTACATAGAATGCAGCTCAGTGGTTGAGCTTAGCTTGTAGAACACATGGTTGGTTTCACAGGTAGCCCTGCCTGTGATGGGATAGGTGATGTTAGTGACTGGACTAGAGTAGGTAGTGGTAGGAGGATATATGGGACAGGTCTTGCATCTAGGTCTATTACAGGGGTATGAGCCATGAGGTGTGGGATTGGGAGCAGGGGTTGTGTAAGGATAAATGAGTATATTGTGTAGGTTTTGTGGACAGTGGAATACCTCTTTGGGAGGGGTGGAAAGGATACTGGGCAGGACATTTCTCATTTCTGGGCATGATGAGAGGTAATCGAAACCCTGGAGGAGAATGTAATTCAGTTGCTCCAGGCCTGGGTGGTACTGAGTTATGAGAGGAATGCTCCTCTGTGGCGGAATGGTGGACTTTGGGAAGTGGTGGGAGACTGGAAAGATACGGCACGGGAGATTTGTTTTAGCACAAGATTGGGAGGATAGTTATGGTCAGTGAAGGCTTCAGTGAGACCCCCAGTATATTTCGAGAGGGTCTGCTTGTCGCTGCAGATGTGATGACCACGAGTGGCTGGGTTGTATGGAAGGGACTTCTTGGTATGGAGTGGGTGGCAGCTGTCAAAGTGGAGGTATTGCTGGTGGTTAGTAGGTTTTATATGGATGAAGGTATGGATGTTGCCATCTTTGAGTTGGAGTTCAACATCTAGGAAGGTGGCTTGTTGGATTGAGTAGGACCAGGTGAAGCAAATGGGGGAGAAGTTGTTGAGGTTCTGGAGGAATGTGGATAGGGTGTCCTCACCTTTGATCCAGATAGCAATGATGTCATCAATGAATCTGAACCAGGTGAGGGGTTTAGAATTGTGGGTTTTGAGGAACAATTCCTCTAGATGGCTCATGTATAGGTTGGCATAGGATGGCACCATGTGGGTGCCCAAAGCTGTATCCTGGATTTGTTTGTAGGTAATGCCTTCAAAGGAGAAGTAATGGTGGGTGAGGCTATATTTGGTCATGGCAACTAGGAACGAGTTTGTTGGTTTGGAATCCGTTGGGATAGGTGACACGTCCAGTGACAGGCAACATTTCAAGTCATAAAGCTGCACAAACTATGGAGGAAATGGTTTGTTTTTTTGATGTAGGTTGGTTCACTGTAGTCAGTGAGTGGAACGTGTTGTCCACCTTCTTCTACCACACCTTTAGGAGTCTTTTCTGATCCCTTTCTCCTCTCTTCTTGCTTTATCTGTACAAACTATGGAGGAAATGGTTTGTTTTTTTGATGTGGGAAGGTTCACTGTAGTCAGTGAGTGGAATGTGTTTTCCACCTTCTTCTACCACACCTTTAGGAGTCTTTTCTGATCCCTTTCTCCTCTCTTCTTGCTTCATCTATGTCCCACTACTAACCCCTTGGAAAATCAATATAAATGCATGTCTGCTGCTCAACACTTCTCCTCTTATAAATAATAATTATTTTATTGTTATTGAATCTTTCCAGATGGTTGATTTGGCAGAACAAGTACTTAAAAACATTTATTGAAGTGGTATGGGAAGTGGTGTTCTGGATGTGGTAAACAAGTGAGCCCAGACTCAACAGAAAAATGATAAATTTAACAAGTTACACAAGACACATACTGGTATCCTTGACACATTCACTCTTTAAGTCAGAGGTTCATACTACAGTTATATAAGATATCAAAGCATAAATTAATAGTGCCACCTACAATAAGTGAAAAACTTATAAAATAATTTAAGGGTGCTAAGGATTAAATTAAAAAGTGAACAAGCACCAATAATTACATTAAACATTAACAACATTCAAAGGTGCTGCTGAGCATTAACACAGATTTTTTAAGGTACCCATAATGTTTCAGAATAATTTATCATTAAAAAAACTCATTTAAAAGCCTCAAGGGTGAACGTAATTCCAACGGGCATCCAGTGACATAGCTTAAATTGCCAAAATTCTCAGGCACTAATTGACAGTCTTGCCCCAGAAGATTGTGTTTCACATTCCATGTTGGTCCCAGCTAGCCATCCTGCTAAGCAGTTAGGTTTTAGAGCTCTAAACCAGAAAACGACAATGTTATAACACATACAAGCACCATTAAAACCAATTACAAATTATTTAGCAAAAATAATCAGTTATTATAAGACTTTTTATCAAACAACACATCTTCAAGCAATTGCCAGCTAGGGTGGTTTAAAGTGGACACCATTTATGGCAAAATACCACTCTGATGGTGCAATAACTTAACACAGGTAGATCACCTAAAGCACACCAAGTTAGCAATGACACTCCCTTAAAGAAATAAAATTAAACAATAGCGATGGGGCACTGGAACAACCACGAGGGCTGCCAAACTCAATGACCTTTAGTGTTGTTACCCATTACAGTAGTCAAGGGCTCACCATTAATTACTGTTAAAAGATGGTGATAACTGTCTTACAGCCTCATGGTAGGTAAACCTTGTTGAAGTACTCTTACGTTAAAATGAAAACCTGGATCCACCATATTCAGTGTGCCACAACAGTAATGAAGATGGACTGACAGAGGTGCAATTTTATACGTGTCTACCAATGTAGCCACCTTCAAGCAGGAAAACTTGCCACTTTCAAAATCTACTCTCTCCACTGTCTTGGGCCACCTTCATCTATTCCTGGCTGCCAGCAGACTGGTCCCCTCAGTGCTGTCCAACCCCTTCTCTTCCTTTCATGTTTGGGCAGTGTCTTCTCACCGACCAGCAGAAGTAGTGCATTCTCACAGAAAGCCAAAGAGCTCCAAGTCAAAGCACCACTGCCAATGTACAAAAATATATTAATACAAATGTACCACTTATCAAGAGCCATGGAACAGTGACAGAACCTTGTTATATTTAATATTTGGTATGTATGCACGCAGAATCCTGAATCTGGTGTCAAATCTCTACTAACTACATGCAGCTTTGACTAGTGATTGGACAGGCAACTAATTATGTACACAAGCTTGAAGCTTTATACTGAAAATTAACTATAGTTACAACTTTGCTCGTGTGAGCTGAAGTATTTGTGCATCTATTATCCAGACATAGTTCTCCTAAAGAATAACTCTCAGTGAACTCACATGAAAATGATGAACATTATTACAAATCCTTCTTATAAACAATGGATTTTGGATTGTTTGGGGGAAGAGACGAAACAGCGAGGTCTTCGGTCTCTTCGGATTAGGGAAGGATGGGGAAGGAAGTCGGCCGTGCCCTTTCAAAGGAACCATCTCAGCATTTGCCTGGAGCGATTTAGGGAAATTACAGAAAACCTAAATCAGGATGGCCGGACGCGAGATTGAACTGTTGTCCTCCCGTATGCGAGTCCAGTGTGCTACCACTGCGCCACCTCGCTCGGTTTATAAACAATGAGTGAGACAGTGTAACATAGCACATGGACCCATTCTCATTTCCTGTGCACCATTTCTGCCACAATGGACCGCTGGTCCATCTTTCTCCGCCAGTTCAAAAAAAGTATCCCTTTCCCTGGCTAAAACCCAGCCTGACATTCTATTTCTCAGATGCTGTCTAAACCATGGAATCCCTCCAAATGGCCTAACCATAAAAATTGCTTCCTCCAGATCACACCCCTCCTTTCACAATGACCTTCACCTTTTCAGATTCTGCCAGTCCCTGGTCCTCAAAAACCTGATACTACAGAATCACATCTCCACGGCACAGGAATCCCGTAACCATTTCTGCTCCCTCGGCAAGATTCTGCTGCTGTGCAATCCCTGCTCTATTCATCACATCTCTGAAATTGAGTCCATTGTTCTACAGCACCTGGAGCTGCATTCCAGATGCCACCCCTATAATTTATCCAACCTGCTAGAATCCTGCTGCCACCTCAGGTCACCACTATCCAAGCCCTATCCTACCCACAGTGTTCGTCCTTGTCCACCCCTCATAGCACCTAAACCCTACCTAGCTGAGCTTCTCAACGTACCACATCCACCAAAACTCTCAGCTCCACAGAAGTTTCAGTTCTATCCAAAGGCCTGACCTTTAGCCATACACCCAAATTTCACCATGCTGGACTTGTCAAAGACCTACTCTCCTTCTCCCCATTCCAGCAATTGAATACCACTGTCCATCATTGATTCTCCCCTCCCCCCCCCCCCCCCCCCCAATCCTAACTAACCACCCACTGGTCACCTTCAAGAAATTCATTACCTCCAACTTAGCATCACCATCCTTCCTCAGGTCCCTTCCTCAGAATAGCAAGCTTCCAGCAGAAGAAAGATTAGCCATACACAATCTCAAGACAAATACTTATGTAATCATCCTACCTGCAGTCTAAGGTTCCACCACTGTTTTCATGAATTGCGGTGACTACCTGACAGATGGCCTCCATCAATTGTCTGATTCCTCCACCTATAAACTCTGCCAGAGTGATTCCTTCCCAGAAGTCCAACACAACCTCCAATCCCGACTTAAGTTCTTAGGCCTTTCCCAGAACCTCTCCCCTGACTCCATTTCCCTCTTCACCCACATGACTACAATTCCGAAAATCCACAAACCCAACAATCCTGGACGCCCCACTGTGGCTGGTTATTGTGCCCCCTCTGAAAGAATTTCGGCCCTCATTGACCAACACTTCCAACCATTTGCCTGTAATCTAAGCTTCCATGTGGCTTAGGTAGTGAAGCAGCCATTAAGATCAAGCATGTTATGCTCAGTTGCATGTTGTGCCAGAGGGTGATCTACTTTGCTCTTGGCCACAGTAAGGACAACAGCCTTTAAAACCTCCAGTACAAATAGTGCAATACAAATGCACAGTGGTGTGCCACAAAAAATAAAAATTATTTCTTCATTTTCACTGTTTCATAAATCCCTGAGGGCATTCTTATTAGATCACTGCTTCTATTCAGTGACAGAATTCTTAAACTATGTTTACAACAGACTTGAAGCATGAATATGCAACAACTGCTGCTGCTGCTGCTAAAGCAAGATCAAATAGAATGAATTTATTGTGCCGTTAAAATAAATTTTGACATTATATATAACTTTGTGTGTGTGTGTGTTTGTGTGTGTGTGTGTGAGAGAGAGAGAGAGAGAGAGAGAGAGAGAGAGAGAGAGAGAGAGAGAGAGAGAAAGAGAGAGAGAGATCTACTTTCTCCTTCCACCCACACCTTTACATTTAACTCTTGTTTGTGAGCCTACCTATTGCTCAGTGCTTCCTCAGCCTGGTCAATAGTTATTGTTTGTTGTTAGATTACATTATATGAGTTGCATCTCATAGATACCACATAGATGTGTCTCTAGGGAGTGGAAATAAAGATATTAATTTCTTTTCATTTGCATGTATATATTTCACATCACTTGAGCAGAATATAAAGATTCTAGCACAAGCAAACAAAAATCCTTATGTAAATATTTACTTTACTAACTCATAATGTTACTGCTTGCTGCATTATCATTTTATATACCGAAGTGTCCTTTCCTAATGTATGCTATTACAGCCTGTTTAACACTTGAGGGTGTGTGTGTGTGTGTGTGTGTGTGTGTGTGTGTGTGTGTGTGTGTGTGTGTGTGTGTGTGTGTGTGTGTGTATATATATATATATATATGCTTAAACTTACTGACTTTTATTGTTAATAGATTTGCCTAGTGGTAGCACAAACTCAGGAGATCATTCAACCTCTGTTTGTACTCGCCTTTGTGGGGTGTTGTGTTGTGATACATCAGTAACAGATTCAGATGGTAAGCAAATTGTCAGACTGTATGGTACTTATGTTTATATCATACAATGAAGTAACAAAAAAAATATGTATATAGTGAGACAGATTGTCCAGTGTTAGAGATCTAATTCTCCAGTTTTTATCATACTGTTACCTACTCATAGTGAGCATAGGTAGAGAAAAATTATTTGAAATTAGAGTACCAGAAGCAAAGAAAAATAAAGGCTAATATAGGTGGTATCAAAAAGAATCATCTGATTTGGCACATCTATATTTCTGAAACTAATAAACATATACAATGAATTTTGTTTTTTGATGAATGGGAAACCCAAAAAGCTTTTTTCATACCTTTTCATAGGTGTATGAATATGCCCCCTTGAGATGCTCGGCATATGTCAACACAGTGTTCAAATTGTTCTCACACTGCAGCGAGCATGTCTTGAGTTACGGCTTCCACAGCTGTTGTTATGCGATGTCTCAGTCCATTCATTCTTGTTGGTAATGGAAATACATAAACAGTCTTTTATAAACCCCCACAAGAAATAATCACATACAGTCAGGTCTGATGACCTTTGAGGCCAGTAATGTAAGGCTGAATCATTTGGTCCACAGCGACCAATCCATCATTCAGTAGTCCTCTCATTTTAAAAATTCCAGCACTTCCAGATGCCAGTTTGGTGGTGCCCCATTCTGTTGGTAAATGAAGTCATTCGAATCAGTCTCCAACTGTGGGAAAAGAAAGTTCTCAAGCATATCAAGATATTTCCTGTAACAGTGTTCTTGGAAAAGAAAAATGGACCATATACCTTTTCCTGTGTAAAGGTACAAAACACATTAAATGTTGAAGAGTCCCCCTCATGTTGTACAATTTCATGTGGTTGTTCCATACCCCATATTCTCACAATATGATGGTTCACCTTTCAATTTAAATGGAATGTTGCCTCGTCACAAAACAATAAGAATGGAAGAAAACTGTCATCCTCCATCTTCCCCAGCACGAAATTACAGAACTCCACATGTTGTTGTTTGTCACCTTCATGAAGATCTTGTAGTAGCTGAATTTTGTATGGTTTCATGTGTAAACTTCAACACGACACACACCTGATGGTCATCAGGGGCATGTTGAGCTGTCAAGCTGTGAGGCAAATGGATTTCTGTGGACTCCTTGTGAAACTATGGCAGATACATTCAACATCTGTGTCAGACACTCAGGAATGGCCTGGCAATTTGCCTTTACACAAGCAACCTGTTTCTCAGAATTGTTCATGCCATCATCTAATGCTCTGTGCTGTAGGAGGATCCATACCATACCTAGTACAAAAGTCATGCTGTACAGTTATTACTGACCCACACTGCACAAAACATAGAACACAAAATGCTTTCTGTTGTCCTGAAACCATTTTTACTAGAACTCAAGTTGGCACACACTGCTGCTGTCTAGAGGTAACCATGTAAAACTCAAGAGTTCGCTCTTTCCAACAGTACATTGTTCACACACATATCTCAAATAATATAATGATTCTGATTTCTTTTTAAATTGGATGATTCTTTTCGATAGACCATGTATATTAATTATTAATGGAAAATACTTAACTGAGCATAGAAAATAGTTTGAGAAAGTACTAATCAGCCCTTTTTTTCTGTGCCTGTTCGTAAAAATACAGTATAATGTTCATACACTTGTTGACTATTTTTCCTCATAATCACTACCCTATCCAATGCATGTGGTGAGCTGTGGCACAAGCTTCTTTATACCCTCCTCAAAGAAGTCACCTGCAAGCTCCTCACCCCCCCCCCCCCCCCCCCCCCCCACTTCCCCACTTCAGAACCATTTTTTGCATCCACTCATCAGTTGTAAATTTAGTTCCACTCATGTGTACCTTCAAGGAGGTGAAAAGATGACAATCTGAAGGCAGCAAGTTTGGGGATTATGGGGGTGATTCAAAACATCCCAACCAAATGAATCCAATAGCATGTCTGTGGCTAAGGCTGTGTGAGTATGGCATTGTCATGCAACAAGTACACTTGTCGTGTCAGCATTCCCCTCTTTTTGTTTTGAATCCTACTTTTCAGGTTTTTTTAAGATCTCACAATACTGCTGCGCATTGTTGGTCCCCCACTGAGGCAACTGTTTGATCAAAATGATGCCTTTTCAGTCCCAAAACACTGAGACCATGATTTTTTTGCTCAAAATTGTAGTTTTGAATTTTTTGGCAGGTGGGGAGTTGGTGTGACACCACTGTGATGACTGTCTTTCTGTCTTTGGCGTCTAATGAGCCATACTTATTTCATCTCCAGTCATAACAAACAAACACTGTCTGAACAGGCCTTGAAAAATCCAGCAGTGCCCAGTCACAGCAGAGCTCAGAAAGTCGTCTTCACCTTCCAATTCAAATTTCTCAAGAAACTTGCAGGTGCTAATGACCCGATTTTTCTTGTGCTGCTGTGTCAGCTGTTTTGGGACACAGAGTGTCTCACATAAGAGAGTTCTAGAATGTTGTGGAAACATCTCAAAAATTTCATTCACTGTCATTCGGCAGTCTTCATGAACAATATCCTTCATTTTTTGCGCTAACTCATCATTCAAAATGGAAGGTCTTCCACTCCACTGCTCATCTTGAACATTTGTTCTACCTCTACTAAACTCACTACACCACTTAAACACATATGTTCTGTTCACAACACCTTCACCATAAGCTGTTTTGACAAAAAAATTTCAGTAGGTGTTGTTCCTCCCACGAGTATGAAGCAGAGCACAGTATGTGGCTTGCACTTGGTGGAATTTCTTGCTGACATCTTTCACGCAACTGGACACTTGATACAATGTTAGTCTATGTAGTACTGTGTTCCTGCGATGCTCACTCTGGTGATTGAATCCCCCTCTACCCCTCAGGGTTACCAAATCTCAGAAAAAAAAACATTAAAACACAGCCTGTTTTGGTTGCAGGACACTTAGTTTCTGAACATTCCTCTTAGGAAGCTCAAATCCTGTATCAGTCATTAAAATAGCAGTGTTGATTAGTCATGTCAACAATTTTAAGGTAAGTGGGAATCCATTTTCCAGAGTCAAACTGCTTTACTCCAAGAATTTGCATGCATGTGTGGTGATGTAAAAAAGTAAAATATATTTACTCTTGGTAAATCATAAATTGTGTTGATCATTTGTGAAAAATTATAAAACTCTGTTCAAATGGAACAATGCTTTGAATTGGTCAGTGAGACATGCTAAGGTGCCTCAACATCGAAATATCTGTAGTTAAGTTCTGGTCCAGCACAAACATTTAATTTGACACAAATGGTAAATTGAAATTGTTTTTGCCTAAGGATAACTGTAGTTTAATTCAAACTGAAATGCTATACTTCTAATTTGAAAGTCTTTTATAGATATACTGCTGTGGTACTAACTGAATGAATTAAAATATTTGTGACTTCCTACATGTGCAATGCTTGCAGTTCAATTACAGTTTGTGAATGGGAAAGGTACAAATTGTTTCATGGCAGATGTAAGCCAAATTTTAACAAAAATCCACTAAAATTCTAACATCAGTGGTGAATGAAAATGGCATGTGTTGACAGAATCATACTTTCATTGAAATTACTTTTCCAGAGGGTAAAGAGAGAGAGAGCAAAATATGGTGCCTACAAATAAGGTGATAAACTGTCATTGTTTGAGACATAAGAATGTAGACATTTGTTTCTCAAAGTTAATCATTTTCTTGTTCCAGATAAAAATGGTTTTTCCAAAGAGATCTGTCGAAGTATGGTTGCCATGAAAGATACAGATAAATCTGGAAGGCTTGGTTATGAAGAATTCATATCACTGTGGAAAGACATTAGGCTCTGGAGAGTATGTAAATTTTTATGATCCTGTATTCAGCATTAGTGTAGTTTCACTGAGTTTCTCTGTGGAATATCAACAAATAAAATCACAATCAGTCCTTACAATAGCACTGTCTTCACTTAGCAGCCTTCTTCTGAAATGTAACAATAAGTTGACTCTCAGTAACAAATATGAATGCTATGTGATCAAAATCTTATTTTCAAAAATACATTGCTGTGGTGAGATCCTGGCAATATAAGTTTCAAACATCTGGCGACAAAAAATTCAAAATCACATATATTCTGTGAAATGAATATAACAGAGCATTGTGTTCAAAATATGTACTGTTTATGTTATCCCATCTTAAAAAAAATTCCTGCTCTGATATAAATGAACAATAAGAATGAGCATTTTGTCTATGAACCCTGTTATTATGATTTTTAGGTGTGTGTTCTCTATTTCTTAATTAAATTGTGCTACATATTGAACATGCTACTATCTTTTAGTTTTCACTCATTCTCATTTTGATGTACTGAAAAGTGGGAGTCATTTCACACAATTTTTTTGATAGCCATGAAATGAATCACTTTGACCTCTAAGATTTTTAACACTAATTTACATTCATGGAATTTCTTGTGGTACTTACAATACTGTCATTCGACAGAAGTACACTGATGAGCAGTTGAGCAAGACATAGCACACTAACAGAAATAGAAGGCATTACACCATGATCACATTGACTGAATGCTACTAACTTCATTGTCCAGAATTTGCTTGCCTATGGTTATGTTGTTTAAAATAGCATCCTTATGACAACTCATTTTCAATACAGAAATAGTCGTTCCTACAGATGAAAAATGGTGAGAGTACATTATACCTGCTGAGTGTGTCTAAAATTACTGGAAATTTTCAGGTGGTTATCACTACACAGCAAGCCCAGGGGATTTTTGCAGGTATTCGCCATATTTAAGACTTTGAGAGACATAAAATCATTGGGATGAGAAACACAGGAGCATCATACTGACCCTGATCACTCAGACAGATAGCTGTTGTGCAATGACTGCAGAATAAGTGATGGCAAGGTGGACGAGTGACAATAGTGAGGGAAGAAGAGTAGTCACAGTTCCTCCTAGAAGGACTATGCCACAAAAAAGATTGTATCCTTGACTGCCTGGTTCTAACAAACAGGTGAATAACAACACCTTAAATCCAGGCAGACTATCGCCATCAACTATCAAGAACAGATTCTAGAAGCTACGTTTAAATCTCCATTTGCTGGATGGCATTTACTGCTAACACAATAGGACAGACAACAGATACTTGCAGGGTGCAGAGCCAGAGTCATCTGGGACATATAGTGGCATTCTGTTTTGTTTAGCAATGAGTTATACTTCTGTTTGTGGTAGTCAGATCAGCAACAACATTTCTGTAGACCACCTGGTGAAAGGTCACGGGAAGCACCTATCCTTGAGACACATACCCCTCCAACTCCCTATTGATTATGAAAACAGGACAATTTCATAATTATTGAAGAGACTCTGAATGCTTGCCAGTGTGTGGTGAGGATGATAAACCTTATTATCCTCTTCATGAGCAGAGTACCAAATGGCATATTCCAGCAAAATAATGGAGACACCACATTTCATACCACAAACACCTTGAAGAATGTATGGGTCCTTGACTGGGTTGCTTGGACTGCTGATCTCTCACCCACAGAGCATGTCTGGGATGCAGAGGGAAAACATATGGTGACACATGTATATGCGTATATTTTGCATGTTACTATCCATGATAATCAGCATTCACCTACACATATTGGTTGATGTTGGCATGCAAGGTGAAACTATACATAATAGTGTTCTATAATTATGCAGATATATACTTTGTGGGCGGGCAGAAATTTGTTTCTCATGGCATGTACCTGTAGATGAAGCCAGCAGAGCTTTGAGAACTATCATAATAAATGAACAAACACAGCTGTTTGGAATTAATTTCAAAATAAAGAGAATAAATAGTTATTCTGCACAATAATATACTTTCATGGCAGCCTCCAGCCAGCAATCTTCATGACCTAACATAGAATCTTTTTATCTGTCACAGGCATGGCAATAAATGTCTCAATATGACATTCAGAGGCTGAAAACTTTCACGTCATATTGAATATAAGAGGGTATTCGTGCCTGTGTGGGTTACAATGGAAGTTAGTTCCAAATGTAATGAAAGTTTAAACATTTAATCCCTGTTAAGGGATGAACCTCTTCAGAATGTTAGATAAATGCTGTACTGAAGGTTCATGGTGTAACAATTTCCACTTCCTTCAATGTATGTTGGGGAGACAGAAGCCTTATCACCTCAGAGAATGAAATAGTACTTTGCCATAATGCCATTTGAACTTGTAGGAGTGACATTAGCGAGTACTGTGCACCAGATAAGAAGAAAGAAGATCCTGATCATGAGATAATTGAGATTAGGACCATAATGCCCACATTCTCTGACATTCTGTGGACTTTGCATGAATGGGAATATTATGAGCACAACAGTCTGGTTAAAACTGCTGCTTCCAGGTTCATCTGTTGTGCTGGCTGAAATTGTGCATAAATAGGTCACAGGACAGCAGATCACTTGGCAGCACTAAACAACGAAAACACAGTCAGCACATAGAAAGGCAGCTCCTCCCTATGGAGTGCAAACGTCACTTTCATGTGAGAACTACTGCAAAATTACATGCCGTAGGACAAGAAAGGGGAAGAAAACTGAGGTGTTAAAACAATGTCACTTGATGCTTCTCAGATAGACATACAATGAGGTGATAAAAGTCGTTGGAAAGCCATAAGCACATACATAGGTGGTGGTAGTATCATGTACACAAGGTATAAAATGTTGGTGCATTGGCAGGGCTTTCATTTGTACTCATGTGATACATGTGAAAAGGTAGCCAATGTGATTATGGCCGCGTGCCAGGAATTAAAGATTATGAATGCAGACTAGTAGTTGGAGCTAAACGCATGGGACATTCCATTTTGGAAATCATAAGGAACTTCAATATTGCAAGGTCCGCAGTGTCATGAGAATGCAGAGAATACCACATTTCAGGCATTACCTCTCACTATGGACAACACAGTGGCCAACGACCTCCACTTAACAACTGAGGGCAGTGGCATTTGCATAGAGCTGTCAGTGCTAACAGACAAGCAACAGTGCGTGAAATTACCATAGAAATCAATGTGGGACATTCAACGAGTGTGTCCTTTAGGGCAGTGTGGTAAATTTGGCATTACTGGGCTATGTCTGCAGATTACCTATATAAATGCCTTTGCTAACAGCATGAGAACACCTGCAGCACCTCTCCTGGGCTCATGATCATATTGGTTGGGCTCTGCACCCTGCAAGTATCTGTTGTCTGTCCTATTGTGTTAGCAGTAAATGCCATCCAGCAAATGGAGATTTAAACATAGCTTCCAGAATCTGTTCTTTATAGTTGATGGCGATAGTCTGCCTGGATTTAAGGTGTTGTTATTCACCTGTTTGTTAGAACCAGGCAGTCAAGGATACAATCTTTTTTGTGGCATAGTCCTTCTAGGAGGAACTGTGACTACTCTTCTTCCCTCACTATTGTCGCCCGTCCACCTTGCCATCACTTATTCTGCAGTCATTGCACAACAGCTGTCTGTCTGAATGATCAGGGTCAGTATGATGCTCCTGTGTTTCTCATCCCAATGGTTTTATGTTTCTCAAAGTCTTAAATATGGGACATAATTGAGAGATCAGTTCATACACAAAATCCTGCTCTGGCAACACTTTTGCAATGATGGATAGTTAAAGAGGCAGCATGGCTCAGTATTTATGCAGGAGACTTCCAACAAATTGTTGGGTCCATGCCACACTGAGTTGCTGCACGACACCAAGCAAAAGGAGGTCTGACATGATATTAGTAGCTATCCCATGACGTTTGTCAACTCAATGATTATGGCACAGTATAAGCAAAGTGCATAAAAGAGCATTTAATAGCATAGTACTACAATTCAGCCTGTTGGTTAACCCTTGGTATGAGTAGTATTTACATGGGCTGATGAAATGAGGTCCTCAGTATGCCTTTATTGCCACCCACAGATGAATGCTACAACAACGTACAGAAAGAATATTTGTTCACTGACAGTATACTTGTAAGTTCAGTGTGACTTTTGTCCATCCCACCATCGGTAAACACTCTCAGAGTGGTGAATTCACATCATCCTCTGGATAGGCAAACATTTGAAAGTGCCCACTTCTGGGGACGGGAGGCACACTGGCTCAGGTATGAATCCACCCTGTGGTACCTTATATGTTTAGCCTCCTAAACTCATAATCAGCAGCAGCAGCTCAACAGCAGGTGCTCATCCACTGCCTGTTGTGACTGACAGTTGAGCTGTGGATGGTGGCTGTACAGTGTGATCTCAATTACTTGGTTTCTTGTGAAGTTAATGCCATCATTATCAGGGTGAAAGTCGGTGCTGTTTTTGGGGCACTATGTTTAATTGAATTACACATGGTGTTATATGGTAATTTCATATTACAAGGACTCTTCATTTGCTTCTTTTATGGCCAGGAGATCTGTGGGATACTCTTCTCTATCTCATAAATTTGTAATTTACAAACTATTACTTTGGTGCATAAGTTCATAGCATTTTTGTTTAGCATGTTGGTATTTCAGTTGGTATAGCTTTATTTATCAACTGTCATTTTTGATTTGTAGTCCGCTGTTACTATTTTAGTTCATATATTGTCATTTGGTGATAATGGGTGGAGCTTTGGATGCTAGAAAATTAAGTGCTAAGTGGAGAAATGGAAACATTTCTGACATATTCTTCTGTCTAAGTTCAGTACAGAGGTGACAGCAGTGAAGTCAGCCTGAAATATTTGCACTGTGTATGGGGATAAAGCCATTGGACAGAGCGTAGCAAGAAAATTGTTTTCTCATTTTAAGGAGGATCATTATCATTAGTGACTCTCCTTGTTCAGGAAGACCTTCAGTGTTTGATGAAGCTAGTTTAAACACATTAATCGACAATGATCCACATCACTGTACTTGAGAACTGACAAATGTGATGAACTGTGATCATTCCACCATTATGTGACACCTGCATACAATGGGGGAAGGTTCAAAAATTTGTTGTATGGGTACTACATGCTCTAAGCCAAAGTCACAAAAATAAGTGGGTGGCCATGGTTGTATCTCTGCTTGCTCATCAACAATTAGCTTGTGAACAACACCAACCATTCCTATCCTGTACCATTCCTGGTGATGATGAACGGTGTCTTCATGCTAAAATAAGGGGGAAAAAGGGATGGTTGAGCACAAACAAAGCAGCAACTCACCATACACAGACCTGCGCTCATCCACAAAATATAATGTTATACATCTGGTGGAACAGTGACAGTGTGGTGTTCTATGAATTACTTCCCAAGGTGTAACCACCATTGCTGACATTTATTGTCAACAACTGAGACATTTTGCATACATAATCTAAGATCAACAAGAAAGACTGCATGAAGTGATGCTACTCCATGACAAAGCCCACCTGCATTTTGATAGACTGACAAAAAACACTATACAGGAATTGGATTGTTCCACACCCACCTTTTCTGCTCTCTATTGAACGTTGAAGGAACTTACTTCCTGAATGAAAACACACTCTGAACATGACCCAGTGAGCTCTTTGCCTCGAAACCACTTGATTTCCACAGTCATGGAATCAAAAAGTTACCCCAGTATTGGCAGACTGTTGTAAACAGTAAAGGAGAATGTGTAATTGATGACTAAAATCTCTGTTTCTTGTATCTGTTGTGTTTACTATGCTTACGGAAAATTACTATAAATTATGCACCAGCCCCATAGTAAGAAATGGTTCACAAAAATGTTTTGTAATGTGATAAAGTCCCTTTTTAACAAAAAACTGATTCAGGTAATCTTTTTGAATACTATACTTTAACTAAATTTGTGAGGACAGAGAGAGAAAACAATTTTTCTAATTTTCAGCTGTTTGCTGTTCTGAATAATAAATTTATCTCTGAATTTTTTGACATATTCTTAACAAACATCTCCCTTCGTTGGAGCAGTTCATCATTCTGAATTATGGAATATAAGATATGTATAGTTTTTGTCATGATAAAAATTTTATCTTGCTTTGCAGATATTTTAACATTGTAAAACTTCATTTAATGAAGCACAACATGTGCTTTATTTCTCATCTTAATCAGCAAAATGTGGTTCATCCTGATAACATGGTACATCTGCAACAGATTTAGTAGCATTGATGAAGAAATAATTGAAAGAGTTTGACATTCAAATAAGTTTCTTCATGTTTGTTGAGCTACCTTTATAATTTAATTATGGAAATAGGAAGTTTTTCACTGATTGGTTCAGTTCTGTTAGGGGGCTGCTGGATATAAATGCAGCAGTTTTGACCATTGGTTAAGGAAATATGTTCTAGACAGTGGTAAATATAGTACAGTCCAAGTCCTGGTTTATTATTTTTATTTTTTGTTATTAAATGGGATACCATTTCTATATTTCAACTTTTTTTTCTGAACCACACCATTTCTGCAGGACTGGACTGAGTCACCCCAGAAAATAATTCCATTCATCTCACTGTGAAAGTAGATTAAATACAATTCTGTCTTTTTTCCATCAGCAAGTCTTATCACCTCATTTCAAAATATTTTTCTCACTTCCAGAATACAGTTTTACCATGAAACATAGTTATCTTTGCTGTAGTTATGTTGCTTTCTTAGTTGAATATAGGTAGTCTTGCAGGAAAGGTGAATATAATGTCAAAAAAAGCAATCAAAATTTTCTTAATGGGCAGTTTTTGTTTCTTTTTTGCAGCATGTGTTTAAAACTCATGACAGACTGGGCAATGGAACACTGAGCACATTTGGGCTGCGTGAGGCATTGAATGCTGCAGGTTATAAGTTAAATAGCCACATACTTAATGTGCTCATGCATCGATATGGCACAAAAGATGGAAAAATTGCATTTGATGACTTCATGCTATGTGCTGTTAAGCTGAAGATAATGATTGGTGAGTAATGTAGTTACTTAATAGAATGTGAGAGAGATACAAACACTATATTTTTATTCATGTTCAAAATAATGTTCATTTACTGTAACACACTTCATGCAATAATTTTAAAACTTCTGGAAACTGTTTTAGTGTAACATTCATTTGGAATTGACTTAATTAAAGACATAAAAATCATTGTATGTAAAATGAAATACTGTGCAGATAGCTGTCTACTGTAACTGTGATGATTGTGTACCATCCACAGATAGCACCATGTATTATCTTCTGTCATGATATTTTGCACAAAACTGGATATGGTCACAAGTTGCAGTGAGATTTCCAGGAGTTTCCATTCACTACAGTCAATCAGCTTTTTGCAACAAAAATCAGGAATGAATCATCCGTTCACCAGTACCATTTTGAATGCTGACAACATTGTTCTTGAGAGATCAATTCTCCTCATATGTTAATCTCAGAGACAGTCACCAACTATGTACAAGCATGTATCACACTGGCTTGATCTCATCTATCTTTGTGCTTGTTGATGGTTTACCCTGTGGCGTCGATGAAATCGACACCAACATCGATATGCATTCATCTTTGAACTCTAAGCATTATCTTTGGCTTTTCCGCCATGTTCAGTTCAGTTCTTTGCGATCCTTGTATGTGTTAAGTTTAATAAATGAACTATTGCTAAATGGGTGTGATTATAGGTGCAACCAACGCGGTAATCCTCCTCACTGGTGACCCTGAGTTGTAACGTCTTCCGTTTTCACCGTTTTACTGTGTACGTGACCTCCGCGTCAGTTATTTTCACGTGTATTACATTGACACAGCATTTGAACAATGATTTCGACCCAGCGCCTAATGCCGGATTTTATGATTGACATGCATCGTGTTACGGGCGATGTACACCTACCAGGACTGCAAAACAATACCTCTCACTTGATGATCCCGCCAATTTCGCTGGACGTTTTTGAGCCTGCAACAATAAGTGAGGTTAGGAGTGCGCATGACTCCGGCTATCAAATGGTTCAAATGGCTCTGTGCAGTATGGGACTTAACTGCTGAGGTCATCAGTCCGCTAGAACTTACAACTACTTAAACCTAACTACCCTAAGGACATCACACACATCCATGCCCGAGGCAGGATTCAAACCTGCAACCATAGCAGTCATGGTTCCAGACTGTAGCACCTAGAACCACTTGGCCACTCTGGCCAGCACTCTGGCTATCAAACGCTTTTGTTCCCGCCACATGTTCCCTCCCTCATCGACTGTGCAGTTACCTCTTACGGATCTCCGTGCACTGTGGGACCAATGCCGATTTCTGCAAATGCTTCGTTGAACAACCTGCTACCACTAGGACAATGATTTGTCACGTCGCAATCCGTGCAGTACCACGCGGATACCTGCTACGTGGCCAGAACTGCTTTATTCACAGGTCTACCTCCTCAGCATCCGAACACGACTGCGCCTGCCTCGGTTAGATACCTCGGGCTGAAACAGGAACAATAACTTGTTATCTGTGCCTGCCCTCCACCTCCGTACCACTGCTACGCCTCAGTGTTTTGTGCCATGACATTCACCTTGTCCGCACACTGTTTTGAGTGGAGTGACTATGAACAGTGAACATTCACACATTCTGTCCCACGTTCAACATCATTTCCACACTGTGTTTCTGGACTGCCCGCACCTACACAGCCTCCCTGCAACATAGATGGCCCCGGCTCTGATCATACGTCGAGCTTTCCGCGGACTAACACATGTTCTCAAACCTTGAACTTTTGCTCATCTGTCAACCCCGCGCCGGCTCCAGTCGAGCTTTCGCTACCGTTCTCAGCACATCTCGGTGCCTAATCCATGTCAGTCTTCCGCGACGCGTCAATCTGAACACACCCGCAATGTGTTGACATTACGGTGTCTCACCCACGTCGGCCTTCTGCGTTGCGACGGATCGCACTCAACTACAACGTGTCACCTTCATGCTGCCACCCGAACAGCCGTTGTTGCCACATCCCCTGGAGGCACACTCTCCTGGGATACTACAGCAACAACAACTCGATTCAGGCAGTGCCCCGACGAACTCAACTCAACCTATTCTTCCGAACATTCTACAACGTTTACTGATGCTGCCGCCGTTTAATCCCGACAGAGCAATAACCTGGTTCAAATTGTGGACGAAGTGTTCGACCATTACAAATTTGACGAGTCAATCAGGTTTCTGTGCATCATGACCCACCTGCACAACTAGGAGGACTTGATTGCTGACCCGGTCGATGCCCTGGACTCATCTACCCGGTACACTCTAGCGAAAAAGACAGTTCTACGTTGGCCTGCACGCTCAACTGAGGCAGCAATACGGCAAGTGCTCCACATCGAGCAACTAGGCAGTGACAAACCTTCCCAGCTCTGGAGACGGCTATGTGCCCTGGTCAGCACCGATCTATTCTCTGACACAGCTCTCCTCACCATCTGGTCTGATAAACTACCTCCTCACATCCGCTTTGCTCTGGCTCAAAGATCTCCTGAACCTGTCGAGCAAAGAATGACAATTTCTGACAAGCTACATGATGCATCACTGCCTACCTGACAAGTCTCAGGTTCAGGCACTTCGCCCTGCAGCCGGACACGGCAACTGGGACGTCACCGGCTCCGCCCAGGGTCACACGCCCTCCTGCAACAGAACCTGCTACGGCCACCGAACCTCGGCCACCACCACTGGCAAGAAACTTTCCGCAGGAAATGCAACCGCACTACCCATACTGTTACTTCCACACACGGTTTGGTGAGGCAGCACAGAACTGCAGACAACCCTGCTACTTTCCAAACGCCAATCGCAGGTAGGTCTGGGTGCCGCCTCCTGCGCACAACATGACAGTGATCCATTCTGTCTGGGAACGACTGGATAATTGCAGACGACTTTACATTAGACATTTCGTCAGGATACCTTTTCCTAGTGGACACAGGTGCCGAAGTTTCGCTGCTGCCTACGTCCTTAGTGTCATCAAACATCCGCCCTCATCATACTTCACTGCAAGCCGTGAATTCAACTAAACTACAATGCTCGGGTTCAACTTCCCATGTCATCTCACTCTCCACAAACTGCAAGCTCGAGTGGACGTTTTTAGTGTGCAAAATTGACGAACATATACTAGGCATTGACTTCTTGCGACACCATAAACTTTCACCGGACATAGTGCGAAACACCGTGTTTCGTCATCCATCCAAGACTCACTTCCCCTGTGCTCTGTCGAGCACCCCCCCCCCCCACCCCCCCTCCCCCAGTGCCTCTTCAAGCATGAACACGTTGCTCGCCTACAAGGGAAACTTTGAGCTTTCCCTCCAGCTCCACGAAACACAGCTCCAGCAAGGACAAAGCAAGGTCAGTAAGTGCGCCGAATCTGCTTGCAATCCCAGCAATCGAGCCTCCATGTGTTTACCTCCCACTACCCCTCGCAACTGTGCTATCAATACTGCCATAACATGTACTGACAGCTCCGCTGGGCCACACCCTCCTAACACGGCAGCGTTTGACACTCGGCCGGACACAAGTGCGCATGTGCGATAAGTGTCATGTGTTCCCGAACTGACGGCTCCTATCCCGCCCCTCGCGGACAGCACCTCAAACTATGCAACTTCGGCTCCTGTGCACCACTGTGCGACCACCACTGACAACACAAACAGTGCACTCGTGCTAAGTGTTTCGCTCACAACCATGCTGCCACAGGCCGCGCCCTCGGACAATGGACTCATTAACAGATCACGAGCTCTATCGAACTCACCCAACCACGGTGCCACTGCTTCGGGCCGGTGGCCATCTTGTCACGTTGACTCCTGGGACACTTCGCCGCCTCAGCTCCCGTCGGATCCACCGATGGCTCCAAACACCACGACCACGCCTCGCCTGCCCTGCCCGCCACACATTGTAAACAAACCGCCTCCCGTGCCACCGGCAACATTTCCATTGTCACCAATGGCATGGTTCACAAGCTTTGCCTCACGCCAGGTCCCCCGATTTCCAGTACACTATGTCGACTTTGTCCTGAGCGCTTCTCCAACCTTAAAAATCAGATTTCTGAACTACTAAACTCCGGCATCATTGAACCCTCTGCCAGTAGCTGGTCATGGCACATGTGCGGAAACTACCATCGACTAAACGCACGAACAATTATGAACACCTACCCCATACCCAACATTGCCAACTTTACCAGTTCCCTCACAGGTGCAACCATGTTATCTGTCATTGATTGCAAACGGGCCTACCACCAGATATTCATGGCACCTGAAGACATCGAGAAGACAGCAATCACCACCCTGATCGGGCTATTTCAGTTTCGAGTCATGCCCTTTGGCCTGAAAAACACAACCCAGACCTGGCAACGCTTCATCAACGAAGTGCTATTCGACCTAAAATTCTGCTTTGCATATCTTGATGACATTCTTGTGTTCAGCTCCTCCGTCGAGGACAACATTCGACATGTGCAACCTGTTATGAACACTCTCGCGGCAGCAGGCATTGAGACCAACCAGGACAAATTGCAGCTACATAAACCCACTGTCACTTTTCTTGGTTTTCGTGTCTCTGCTGACGGCATTTCACCCCCCACCCCCCCCACCCCCCCTGAGAAAGTACAAACAATACTAAACTTACCCAGACCTTCGTCATCCAAAGAGCTCCGGTGCTTTCTGGGGACGGTTAATTATTATCGCCGACATCTACCTTGGGCTGCGGAGATTCAGGATCCACTGACGGATGCCTTCGCAGGCACAAACACTTCTGGATCTCAGCCCATTCCATGGACCCCTGCTATGACTGACTCTTTCACTGCCCTCAAAAGCCTTCTTGTCGAGGCCTGCACCATCGCGCATCCTCATCCCAATGCGCAGCTTTTCATCACCACAGACGCGAGCGATACTGCCATTGACTCTGTCCTTAGCAAGACAATCGATTGCCAAGCTCACCAATGCACAACGCAAATATTCCACATTTGACAGGGAGTTGCTCGCGGTCTACAAAGGGATTAAGCATATTAAGACTGACATTGAGGGATGCCCTTTCCATGTTTTAACAGACCACAAACCCCTGGCTGTGGCCATTACAAACCTGCCAGCTGACCCGCCTCCTCATCGCTTCAGATACATGGACTTCATATCTCAGTTCACCACTGATGTCAGACACATAAAGGGTGCTGACAATATAGTTGATGATTTCCTTTCACAAATCGACGCCGTCTATTTGCTGTTAGACCTCTGAACTGCCTAACCTCCAACCCGCTGACGAGGGAACACGAAACCTGATTTCAGACTCTACTTCTTCACTACACTTCGTCCGCACCACCTTCCCTGGCATTTCTGGTGAGATCTGGTGTGACAACAGTATGGGCACGATACGCCCCCTCATCTCAACCACGCTTCGTCAAGCTGTCTTCAACGCATTGCATAATTTAGCCCACTCCGGTGTTCGTGCGTCTGCCCGCCTCGTAGCGGAGCATTTTGTGTGGAGAAATGTCAATTTGAGTCGGCCCTGTTCAACGAGATTTGTAACATTTATGGCATCCGGCGCATCAGTACCACTGAATATCACCCGCAAAGTAACGGGCTAGTCGAGCATTGGCACCACACTTTCAAGGTGGCTCTTCGATGCCACGACTCTCTATGGACGGAGGCCTTTCCCCTTGTGCTACTCGGCATTTGTGTGATCCATAAGGAAGACCTCAAAGGCACAATAGCCGAGTTCGTATACGGTCAGAACATTGTTCTCCCTGGCGAACTTGTGAGCCCTTCCGCTTATCTCCCTCAGTCTGACTTACCTCCCTTTGTGGACCGCGTCAGATGCCACTTTATCAACCTCCATATCCCTCTGCCCACCAGCCATTCCCACCCTAAGGTTCACGTCTCGAAATCTCTGGACAATTGCGAGTACATCATGCTCCGAGATGACACTGTACATGCTCCCCTCCAACCTCCATATACTGGCCTGCACCGAGTTCTCCGGCGCTCAGCCAACACCTATGACATTCAGATGAAACATTCAGCTGTTACAGTCTCTCTCAACAGACTTAAGCCTGCTCATGTCGAGCCTTCTTCTACCCCCCTTCAGGCCACGACCACGCCACTCGCTGTTGTGGCTTACGACCCTCTGACCACTCCCTCCACGTCGGACTTACACACTCGATCGAGTGACTTCCAGCGCCAATTGTTGAACTCTCCTCCAATTTCGCCCTCTACGCCGGTCTCACACACTCTGTCAAGTGACTTCCAGCTCCAATCATCGAGCTCTCCTCTGACCTCGCCCTCTACTCCAGTCTCACGCACTCTGTCGAGTAACCACATGCTCCCCACGTCGAGCTTACCTACAATCAAGCCCTCACCACCGGGCCCTTCGCCGGTCCCTTCGACCTCCGACCTCTCTACCATCGCCTGCCTCGCCCTGTCGAGGTTTCTCACGCCCCCCCCCATCTTGAATGTGCCCTCGCTCGAGGTGTTTGTGCCTGTCTCCCTGGACATAATCCATGACATCTCAATAATACTGTGCGATTATACACTGTTTCTCATGTGTTTCTCTTTGTCCAGTGCTCATGACACAACCTCCACCATTCCCTGCCAGCTGGTGAAATGTGTTCCCCTCCCCCCTGGACATGGTTCGTGTATTCGCCACGTCCACTGGAGACATTGTCATCGTCGCTCTGTTCCACTCACAAACCACTGGCCTACCTGTTGCCACACGACCAGCATGCCCAGTATGATGCCCGGCTCGCTTCAACGACTTCGAGGTTCGGTGGCTGAACCTTCCTTCACAACATTTACCCGCACAGCTCCCCGACGTCACTGTCGAGCTGACCATGGTCCAGTTCCCGCGGACCACCCCTGCCGACAGTATAGTAGTCACCCCCCCCCCCCCTCCCCCCGGCCTCTCACGAGTACTCTGTCGTACAGTGGGGGGGACTCTAAGCATTATCTTTGGCTGTTCCACCATGTTTAGTTCAGTTCTTTGTGATCCTTGTATGTGTTAAGGTTAATAAATGAACTATTGTTAAATGGGTGCCATTATTGGTGCAACCAACCTGGTAATCCTCCTCAACCCAAATGCAATGAGTAACCAATGGTTTCCTTCCTACCATGGGGTTTCGGGTTCCGCTGGATAGGTCAGGAGTCCACTACACGCAACAAGCGGCTACACGGGTAGCAGGGGTTGTGTGGCGTGGGCTGGGCGGTTTTTTAGGTTAGATGGCCTTGGGCAAGTACACAAAGGGCAACAGCCTTAACGGGTGCGGGGCAAAGTCAGGACATGCGGGGACCAAGCAGCAATCGGTATTGTAATTGTCAACTGTCGAAGCTGCGTTGGTAAAGTACCGGAACTTCAAGCGCTGATAGAAAGCACCGAAGCTGAAATCGTTATAGGTACAGAAAGCTGGCTTAAGCCAGAGATAAATTCTGCCGAAATTTTTACAAAGGTACAGACGGTGTTTAGAAAGGATAGATTGCATGCAACCGGTGGTGGAGTGTTCATCGCTGTTAGTAGTAGTTTATCCTGTAGTGAAGTAGAAGTGGATAGTTCCTGTGAATTATTATGGGTGGAGGTTACACTAAACAACCGAACTAGGTTAATAATTGGCTCCTTTTACCGACCTCCCGACTCAGCAGCATTAGTGGCGGAACAACTGAGAGAAAATTTGGAATACATTTCACATAAATTTTCTCAGCATGTTACAGTCTTAGGTGGAGATTTCAATTTACCAGATATAGACTGGGACACTCAGATGTTTAGGACGGGTGGTAGGGACAGAGCATCGAGTGACATTATACTGAGTGCACTATCCGAAAATTACCTCGAGCAATTAAACAGAGAACCGACTCGTGGAGATAACATATTGGACCTACTGATAACAAACAGACCCGAACTTTTCGACTCTGTATGTACAGAACAGGGAATAAGTGATCATAAGGCCGTTGCAGCATCCCTGAATATGGAAGTTAATAGGAATATAAAAAAAGGGAGGAAGGTTTATCTGTTTAGCAAGAGTAATAGAAGGCAGATTTCAGACTACCTAACAGATCAAAACGAAAATTTCTGTTCCGACACTGACAATGTTGAGTGTTTATGGAAAAAGTTCAAGGCAATCGTAAAATGCGTTTTAGACAGGTACGTGCCGAGTAAAACTGTGAGGGACGGGAAAAACCCACCGTGGTACAACAACAAAGTTAGGAAACTACTGCGAAAGCAAAGAGAGCTCCACTCCAAGTTTAAACGCAGCCAAAACCTCTCAGGCAAACAGAAGCTAAACGATGTCAAAGTTAGCGTAAGGAGGGCTATGCGTGAAGCGTTCATTGAATTCGAAAGTAAAATTCTATGTACCGACTTGACAGAAAATCCTAGGAAGTTCTGGTCTTACGTTAAATCAGTAAGTGGCTCGAAACAGCATATCCAGACACTACGGGATGATGATGGCATTGAAACAGAGGATGACACGCGTAAAGCTGAAATACTAAACACCTTTTTCCAAAGCTGTTTCACAGAGGAAGACCGCACTGCAGTTCCTTCTCTAAATCCTCGCACAAACGAAAAAATGGCTGACATCGAAATAAGTGTCCAAGGAATAGAAAAGCAACTGGAATCACTCAATAGAGGAAAGTCCACTGGACCTGACGGGATACCAATTCGATTCTACACAGAGTACGCGAAAGAACTTGCCCCCCTTCTAACAGCCGTGTACCGCAAGTCTCTAGAGGAACGGAGGGTTCCAAATGATTGGAAAAGAGCACAGATAGTCCCAGTCTTCAAGAAGGGTCGTCGAGCAGATGCGCAAAACTATAGACCTATATCTCTTACGTCGATCTCTTGTAGAATTTTAGAACATGTTTTTTGCTCGCGTATCATGTCATTTCTGGAAACCCAGAATCTACTATGTAGGAATCAACATGGATTCCGGAAACAGCGATCGTGTGAGACCCAACTCGCCTTATTTGTTCATGAGACCCAGAAAATATTAGATACAGGCTCCCAGGTAGATGCTATTTTTCTTGACTTCCAGAAGGCGTTCGATACAGTTCCGCACTGTCGCCTGATAAGCAAAGTAAGAGCCTACGGAATATCAGACCAGCTGTGTGGCTGGATTGAAGAGTTTTTAGCAAACAGAACACAGCATGTTGTTCTCAATGGAGAGACGTCTGCAGACGTTACAGTAACCTCTGGCGTGCCACAGGGGAGTGTTATGGGACCATTGCTTTTCACAATATATATAAATGACTTAGTAGATAGTGTCGGAAGTTCCATGCGGCTTTTCGCGGATGATGCTGTAGTATACAGAGAAGTTGCTGCACTAGAAAATTGTAGCGAAATACAGGAAGATCTGCAGCGGATAGGCACTTGGTGCAGGGAGTGGCAACTGACCCTTAACACAGAAAAATGTAATGTATTGCGAATACATAGAAAGAAGGATCCTTTATTGTATGATTATATGATAGCGGAACAAACACTGGTAGCAGTTACTTCTGTAAAATATCTGGGAGTATGCGTACGGAACGATTTGAAGTGGAATGATCATATAAAACTAATTGTTGGTAAGGCGGGTACCAGGTTGAGATTCATTGGGAGAGTGCTTAGAAAATGTAGTCCATCAACAAAGGAGGTGGCTTACAAAACACTCGTTCGACCTATACTTGAGTATTGCTCATCAGTGTGGGATCCGTACCAGGTCGGGTTGACGGAGGAGATAGAGAAGATCCAAAGAAGAGCGGCGCGTTTCGTCACTGGGTTATTTGGTAACCGTGATAGCGTTACGGAGATGTTTAATAAACTCAAGTGGCAGACTCTGCAAGAGAGGCGCTCTGCATCGCGGTGTAGCTTGCTCGCCAGGTTTCGAGAGGGTGCGTTTCTGGATGAGGTATCGAATATATTGCTTCCCCCTACTTATACTTCCCGAGGAGATCACGAATGCAAAATTAGAGAGATTAGAGCGCGCACGGAGGCTTTCAGACAGTCGTTCTTCCCGCGAACCATACGCGACTGGAACAGGAAAGGGAGGTAATGACAGTGGCACGTAAAGTGCCCTCCGCCACACACCGTTGGGTGGCTTGCGGAGTATCAATGTAGATGTAGATGTAGAAAGTATGTCAAACAGTTGTAAATATATTATCTGCACACAGCTTCTGTTCCATCTTTTATCAATTTCACATGCATCAACCAAGACATTTTACACATTTTGTTACAAAACGTAATGCTTATGCGCTGCGCCATTACCATATTACCAAGTCTTTACACTCAATATGTCAGACTATCAGCAACAAATGGACCAGCTTCACTTTAGTGTGTTGGATTCTAGATGGCACCTGTCAACATCTTCAATGCATACACAACCTCCAAGAGGAATCACTACTCTTTTATGAGTACCTGCGTAACAAACACGAGGCACCAAGCCATTGCAGTACCTCTTCCTTTCCTGTGCTGTTATCTTTATTTCTCACTACATCTTCCCTCAGACTGGTCTGTACAACAGCTTTATTGCTGACAGTGTAACTATTCTATAGAACACTGATTATAGTTTTTCTGCACTTCTTTTCCCAAATGTTATTTTATAATACTCAATTCAGTCAACTTTTTTTTTTTTAATGCTAAGACCCCCCTCCCAAATCTGAGTTTGACCACAACTTTTTAAAAAAAAAATAATTTATAGAAATGTGGTCTGTGTGGGGAAGATCGCTCAGTACCCAGCATTGTAGGCGCTCCATGTGGACAGTTGTTGGTTACCTTCATGGTGGTAGCCCCCTGATTATGTAGGGATCACACTTCTAATGCCCGAGCTGTTACCTCCCTCTGCATGCCAAGGAGTAAGTGCCTGTCCTTTTAGGAGCACTGGGACTCCATGCAGTGGCCATCAAGCTAGGAGGCTTTTGCTCAGATTGGGTGGCACCCATGGGGAGTGCCTTCAAACCAAGTAGGCAGCATCAGGTGGTTATCATGTGCAGTGAAAAGATCTAAGTTACAAGCTGGTGGCCATAATGCTCTGGTAGTCTCTATAAATAAGCAAAATCAAGCGAACTGCAGAAACTTACTCCCATTAGTTCGTGGTTTGCACCTGGACTGATGAAAAATCCTTTCTTACTACTAAACCTATTTCTTTGTCGATAATATCAAAAACGTCTTTGAAGAAATCTCTTCACTTAGTAAGCTATGAAGTGGTTCCGTGTTAATTAAAACAGTGACTCATACCCTGTCTCAAGCATCACTCTCTTGCAAGGAACTTAGTGTCTTGTCGTACCTTTCACCATAGCACTCCATTAGAGCTTGAATATGGTACGCAATTTAATTTTTCACCATTGCACCCGTTAGAGCCCGAACATGGTATAGCATTTAATTTTTATTGGGACTTAACACTGCAGACAGATGAAGAATTACACAAAATCTTGGAGGAATGAGTGGTATACTTCATACACCGTGTACTAATGGCCCCACCAGACAGCAAAGTTGACACCAGTGCATTCATCCTCATTTCTGAGGGGTATTCACCTCCTGAAAAAGTTAATACAATGAAATGCTGTTGTGATGTGAGCTGTATTTTCCATCCCTAATGCACTGTTTTAATGCTAATGCTTTGAGCGTATGTCTTCAACTGTGGAGACCGAGATTTGCCGCATCATGAAAACTTCCCATGTGAGCAACCACCACCCTGTGTCAGTTGTGAAGTCATCCAACCTACCATCCTGAAATCTGCATAGTATGTTACTTTAATTAAGGAATATAAAATCCAAGGAATTCAGGTCTCCAGTCACCTTTCATATTTTGAAGCCAGAAAAAGTACAAATGCTTATATCCCGTTTCACTGTTATCAAATTTTGCCACTACCATAACTGGGTGAATGGCTGAACCCCAACCCTGCATTTCCTCAGTGTTGACCTCTGGTAGCCAGCAAGTAAATTAGCGAATGGATGAGGTAGTATCCTCCTTATTGTGCTTCCTACAGCACCATCTTTTCCCCCACACCCATCTAGTTGTTAAGGAGAAAAAGAAGGGCTATGTCTCCTGGGGAACTATGTCTCTTGGTCCCTGCTGTGGGCCAAGCTGCTAGCCTACCGAGCTGCTAAAGATCAACAATTGCTCTAGGCCGCCTTCTTCTTGGTGGGTATTTCTAATGACGTATTGGTTCTTCTTGAACGCATAATGGCCCACACTGCAACAGTGTCACCATCCTCTTTTTACATGACTACCTTCCAACCATATAAAAAAAAAAGTTGAAGAAATCTGCCAATCCTTTACTCTCTGTAACCTTGAAATATATAATGAATCTTTCACTGACTAGGAACCACTTCAGGCTCTTGACTCATCTCATAAAACCAAAGGCCCTGATTTAATTCATAGGCAGGTGCTCCACCATCTGAATGTGACTCACAGACTCCATCTTTAAAGAGTCTTTAGCCATACCTGGCCAGAAGGTGTTTTCCCTTTGCAATGGAGAGTGAGTGTTATTAATGCAGTCCTTAAGCCAGGCAAAAAAACAAGTCAGTTGACGGAAGCCAACCTATTAGCTTCATTAACTTGCTTGGCAAACTGTTTGACAGGATGGTAGCCTGATGATTCTGTTGGTTTCTCAAATCATGTGGTCCTTTGGCTCCCCATCAGTGAGGTTTCTGGGAGGTGCAACATATAACTGATCACATGGTTAAGTTGAAAACCGCAGTCCAATAGGCCTTTTCTAAATCTACAGTGTCACATTGCAGTCTTTTTGGTCTACATAAGGCATACTCTAATGTGACAAAAGTCATGGGGTACCTCCTAATATCGTGTTGGACCTCCTTTTGCCTAGTGTAGTGCAGCAACTCACATGGCATGGACTCAGCAAGTTGTTGGAAGTCCCCTGCAGAAATACTGGGCCATGCTGCGTCTAAAGCTGTCCACAATTACGAAAATGTTGCCAGTGCAGGATTTTGTGCATGAATTGACCTATTGATCATGTCCCTTAAATGCTCAATGGGATTCTTGTCGGGTGAGCTGGGTAGCCAAACCATTAGCTCAAATTGTCCAGAATGTTCTTCAAACAAGTCGCAAGCAACTGTGGCTCGGTGAACATGGTGCATTGTCAGCCATAAAGATTCCATCATTGCTGGGAACATGAAGTCCATGAGTGGCTGTAAATGGTCTCCCAGGAGCCAAACCTAAGCATTTCCAATCAATTATTGGTTCAGTTTGACCAGAGGACCTGGTCCATTTCATGTAAACTCAGCCCGCAGCATTATGGAGCTTGCACAATGCATTGTTGACAACTTGGGACTTTGGCTTCATGGGATCTGCTCCACACTCGAACCCTACCATCAACTTTTACCAACTGAAAACAGGACTCATCTGTTCAGGCCGCAGTTTTCCAGCTCTCAAGGGTCCAACCGATATGGTCATGAGCTCAGGAGAAGTGCTGCGTGCGTTGTCATACCGTTAGCAAAGTCATTCATGTCGGTCATCTGCTGCCATAGTCCATTAATGCCAAATTTCACTGAACTGTCCTAACAGGTACATTTGACATACATCCTACATTAATTTCTGCAGTTATTTCATGCAGTGTTGCTTGTCTGTCAACACTGACAACTCTATGCAAATGCCGCTTCTCTCAATCATTAAGTGTAGGCTGTCAGCCACTGTGTTGCCCATGATGAGAGGTAACGCCTGAAATGTGATATTCTCAGCACATTTTTAACACTGTAGATTGCAGAATATTGAGTTCCCTAATGATTTCCGAAATGGAATGTCCCATGTGCAGTTTCAGTTATCATTATCAAAGTTTGTTAATTTCCATTGTGTGGCAATAATCACTTCGAAAACCTTTTCACACTACTCACCTGAGTACAAATGACAGCTCTGGCAATGCATTGTCCTTTTACACCTTGAGTATGCAATACTACTGCCATCTGTACAAGTGCGTATCACTATCTTGTGACTTTTGTCATCTCAGTGTACACCTCCACTTGATGTCTTTAAATTTTACATACCCTCCATGACTGGGGCTCTCAGTGTTCACCAATTACTTTTTATACATCTCACTGTTCCAGTTTAGAGGTCAGCATCACACAGGTGCATGAGAATGGCAACCCTAAAGAGTTCATGCTGAGTCTTAACACTCTTCTTTGTCACCATCAATGGGCTAGCAGTCTCCATCAGACCGGTGTGCTGTCTGTTGTGACTTATGTGTTTGATGTAGGTCACAGTCTACAACCTCATCATCGCCCTCTCCATGTTTTAGTGTTGTCTGTCCCACTGTAGTTCCTTACATTTTCAGCTTTCTCCGTTTTGCTGTTACATTTTCCCTCTCCACACAGCTACAAGCAATTGTTTATACCATTACTGTCTTGGATCGCTGCAGTTGTGCCATAGGGACCCTTATCTACTCTCTGGCATGCTGTCCAGCTCAACATTTCTCTCAATGGCTTGGTTTTACCACTCCTACATACTATCACAGTTTAATCAGATTTCTGGCTGAGGTCATTAATTTCAGATGGGGGAACTGATGACTTTGCATTTTAGTCCCTTAACCTCACCCTCCCAACCACCCAGTGAACCAACCAACCATGCATTCGCACTAATTATTAACATGTAGCGTATATACATGTTACTGAACTCATTAGATGTAATTTTCATGTAGGTGCATTCCATGAGTTTTTGAAGTCATACATTATCAAGGAGACCTAAGTGCATTATGTAAGACAACAAAAATGTATTCATAAAATAAGTTGCAGTGTTGTAATGATAGAATAGGATTATTCTCCGCTACTGACAGGCATTAGTTATTCACATTGTACTTCTCATCTATTTCACTACAGTTTTTTTGTGTTACACTGGATAGTAAGCAACATGTGTAAGTGGTGATCAGCAGCTCACTCAAATCACTGAAATCACAAAAAAAATATGACAGCTCACAGAAAACATTAGACTTTAGACATTTTTGTATGATAAAATGCATTTGAGAATGGGAATAATTTCCTTAAACATAATGTATGGTTTTTAAATAAAAATTGTATCTAGTTGCAGCAAGTGCTTTTAGAGTTAATTATTAATCAGTTTTGAGTTTTTTAATTAAAGTAATTTTATACTTACAATAAACTGTAGTGTGAAACCTCACCTTCTGGACTCAAATATGCCTGAATAATGGAGCAAAATTAATAAACACTATTCATCTTCCCTCCACAAACCAAGGGCGCTGAATTTCTCACATTAATCTACCAGCTGAAAAGGGCCCACTTCACTTCATCTTTATTTTAATTCTTTTTCTGAGAACATTCGAGATCACTCAAGAACGTGATAAATATGAACAGTCTAGCCAGTCTTCGCCTCTTTGGCTCTCGATTTCCGACAGCTTCATTGACTTCTCATAAGAAGTCCAGTGGAGTGGTGGTCTCTTTTTGACAACCGTATCTTCAAATCCATCTTGCAGTTGGAAACCAAAACCTTCGTCACAGATGGGTGATGGAGGGCTACATATTATATAACCCCCATTGAGCTTCAGAGCTGAACTGGTCTTGATTTTGATTACATAAATAATGGTGGTTTTAGGTTTTATGGTTATTCAGATGAGTTGTTTCAATTGCAGGCAAATAAAAAGGAGACAACTAGTCAGCTGAATACCCGTAAGTCTTCCATTAATAAGTCACACAGAGACAACTTGAGGGATCGCATCATTTGATTATATACATATTTTCATCATGATACCTCACCAATTCAGCACAGTTCATTCATTATTACAAGAGTAATAACAAATATTAACAACACTGGCATTTGTTCTCTCATACAAGAGGAGTACTTCCAGTTTGAATGTGATGAATCTGATATTTTTCTACTCTATGTACCAAATCATGTCATTATTCATTCAGAGAATTTGAACATCAGCTAAAAAGAACCATATTGTATAATTGGCAAATTAGTAGTCACTCTTGAAACTGTTTGCATGTTCACATAATTCCCAGATTAAGGTATTAGATGCTGTAACTTTGTAACTTATGGAGACATTACATTGGTTCAATGGATCTACTTAATTGCTTACATTTTTTTTAAACAAATGAAAATTGTTAGTTTAAATAAGTTTGAAGTGGCAGACATCAACATACATTGATAACCAGCTGATTTGTTTGTCAAAGTTGTCACCCGCTGGCCACCAGGAGCACTGTGATTACATTCCTTTTGTTGTAGCACAACACTATTACTGTTTGGTTCTGACAAAAACCTCACTTAGTTACCGACCAAGTTGGTTTGATATACCTACCTTGTAATGATTGTATCTGTCTCGTTTCAGTACATGTTTGGATTGTTGCACATGTGCAACAGTAATCTGGTTTATTCTAAAATAAATGTTGTTCATGGTGTTCCAGAATTAATATTTCATACCTATACTCAGCTGAGTTGCAAGTGCTTCATATTCAGTTCAGTAGTCTATCAACTAGTCTTGCGGCAAATACTTTATTAAGCAGTAGTGATTAACAAAGTGTTCATTTACACTAAGATCCTTTCGAAGATTTAGTTCTTTGAATGTTCAAGAATTGTGTGGTTTTTCTTTCTTGTTTTCATAAATATTTATAATGTATTTCAATGATAAAGAAATATGGACAGACAGTTATTCTAATTCAAAATTATTCATAGTGCCTCGTATGGGGCTACTTCTTGCTGAAGTGTTCACTCAGTTTTCCCAAAATTTCTTCATAATGTGGTTGTTTAGCTGTTCCACTATTGGCACCTATTTTGTTGTAATGGTGATCCACTCATCAAAGGTGAGCAGCAATATGCTATGAAAACAGTTCCTCAATAATGTAAGCAGTCTTGTTTTCTCCATGTCAGGCCTTATAATACCAACAGTGCAAAAACTAAGACTCTATCCTCTAGGGAAATCAAGCAGGTCATGCAAGAAAGGCAAGGAAGACTATGGTTTACTCTGTCATCAATGAAAATCTAATTGTAGATGGAGTAGAATCTTGGTTTGAAGAAGACTGATGCAGGAAATCAGCTGCTGCCCTTTTCAAACAAGTTATTCTAGCTTTTGCCTTAAGTGTTTTATCTAAACCATGAAAAACCTAAGTCTAGAAGGGCAGATGGGGATTTGAACCCCACTGTTCCCTAATGTAAGTACAGTGCTATATTCAGTGCTCTGCCTTGCTTGATGTGAACATTGAAAATCAAGTATAAAGCTCTCAAAAAAGCCAACATTCCATAATCTCTAGAAAAGTAATATTTGGTAAACGATCAAACAAGCATTAGTAAATCTGGTTTATTAAGGGCATGAAGCATCAACCTAATAATTTTCATCATTTGGAGAAATACTATCATACGACTAACATAACAGACTGAAAGACAACATTGCACATATGTAATCATAACAAACATGTGTAAATATGAAGAAGTAAGAGTATGATTACTTTCATGTCATGTATGTAACAGAAACCTTGTACAGTGATACTGTGCAACCTTATTCTTAAATGCTGTGTACTGCAGTACAGTGGCAAAAATTAAATTAATTTGTCTTGGAAAACACACCCAATAGATGATAATAAATACTTGTTGTGAGTATTGAAAAGCCCCAAAATTAAACGTAAGAAATGATTCTGAATTATTTCAAGCAAATAGTAAATAAAGTCACAATTTTTATAGTGTTCACTGATAATATTTCAAAACAGAGACTGACTGCAGCTACAAATGAAGTCAAATCCAAGAACATATTTTAATAGTCTTATCTGTTCAGTATATCTTATTAATTTAGATGAATTACTGTTTTACAGATATTTTTCATAAAAGAGATCCAGAAGGTACACGCAATGCAAGTTTCAGCATTGATGAATGGATTGAGACCACACTCTATTCTTGAAGATTATCGTCCACTGGTTATGCCGCCTGTACTTCCAACATGCTATGTGGAACAAAAGACTGCAGTGGAAGAGCATGAAAGGCAAACTGAGAAACTGGACAGAGATAGAATAAACTTATCATATAATTTCTTTCCATCTGGTTCTTGAGTACAAAAGAACACAATCGTACATACAAAATAAGACTGTACATACTTAACGTGACCGTATAATTCTTTTAAATGTATATTTTTGTATTTAATATGTGTAAATATTGCAATTGTTCTACAATACAAATTCAAATCTTTTTTCTAATAAAATGTGTTTTTTAATAATCTGCCATGTATGTGTTTATACAAGCCTTCTGTCTCAGTAGTCACATAACAACTTTATCTGAACACACAGAATTCAATAGGTAAAGAGAATGATAAACAGCTGATGCAGATACTTGATCTGTACAAACAGACAATACATCTTGAATGTCTATCATGAGATAATTCTCTGCTTTTTAATCAAGTAAGTCAAAGTAGTTTATAACTTATATCCTGCTTCATATTTCTTTCTTCTGTGTATATTTCGTGGCAATCATTTTCTCCAGTTGAATTTCATGACAATTTTGGTAATGAATTCATGCTTATGGAATTTGTCATTGTGCAGTGAGTGATCTGTACAGAATAGAAAACTTTGAAAATGCAATTTCAGTATAACAAATATAGATAAAACATGTTTTACTTGCTTAAAATGCAGTAGAAAGTCAAGTTTTGTATAGGAAAATCAGAGTTTTAAAATTAGTTGTAACTACATATTCAAAAATAATGGGATCTGTGCAAAAGATTCCTCTGTTTCTCACAAATCCTCTGTTTCTCACAAATTTCACTATTAATAAGAGACTTTTAAAAAAGTGGGCTAAGCATCAGTCAGTGGCTGTTCACTTGTTAACACACACTGGTGGCACTCTTATAGTTACACATCAACAAGTTAGGTGTCACTGTGTGAAATTCATAAATAAGACAGTGGAAACTCTGGGTTGGAATATCAACAATATAAGGAAAAATATAGATTGATACTCACTGTAAAGATGACATGCTGAGTTGCTGACATGCATACCAAAAAGACTATTACATATTTAGCTTTCAGTCAAAGCCTTCTTCAGAAAAGGAAACACACACATTCACTCACATAAGCAAGCACACCTCATGCACACGACTGCTATCTCCGGCAGCTTGGGCCAGTCTGGAGATGGCCATTGTGTGTGTATGACATGTTTGGTTGTGTGAATGAATGTGTAAGTGTTTCCTTTTCTGAAGAACGCTTTGGCCAAAAGTTAAATGAGTAACAATAGGCCTTTTGTTGTGTCTGTCTGCAATGCAATGTGCCACATTTACAGTGAGTAGCAATCTATCATCTTTTTATATTGGTGAACACATAAATAATATCTGTAATGTCATAGTTTTAGGTTCAGTGCCAGATATGTATTTTATTTTCTGAACTTGCATGTCTAAAAAAGTCCTCTTTAGCTATTTTTCCATATTTGGCTTGCTTCTATATTGGCAGTTTCCAATAGCTAGAATCATCACCTATAATTTACATCAATGTACACTCAGTATGTCTAAATCATTGACATTTGGTAATAAACTGAGATGAGATATAAGCAACTTTGTTGTGAGTGTTTCCAGTGTAGAATGTGAAGTCAAAGAATGTCTTCAACATCAGAGTAAGTTTTGTATTCCTGTTCTGTTCACCAGAGGAATCAGACCAAAGACTTTTTCCATGATATGCCTTTCAAGACTGGAACCCACATCTTGAATTTAACCCCATTTTTCTATTTTTTTCAACCCCAATAGCAAAATCCACAGTTAAACAGCTACATCCTGCATGACTATTCTGCAATTCACATTTAAGTGCTTAGCAGAGCGTTCATCAAATCACTTTCAGACTATTTCTCTACCATCCCATTCTTGAAAAGCATGTCAGAAAAACAAACACCTAAATCTTTTAAGTAGAAGCTCTGATTTATTTTATTATGATGGTCATGTCTCTCTTTGTAGGTTGAGTCAACAAAATATTTTCAGATGCATCACAATGAAAAATGCCTTTGTTCTAATGACTGTCACCCCAACTTGCATATCATATCTGTGACACTCTCTCCCCTATTTCATGATAAAACAAAATGAGCTACCCTTCTTCGAACTTTTTCGATGTCGTCTCCCCATCCATCTACCCTAACTGGTAAGGACCTCATACCATGCAGTAGTACTCCAAAAGAGGATGGACAAGCATAGTATAGGCAGACGGTTTAGTTGATTTGTTGCATTGTGTAAGTGTTCTGCCAATAAAATACAGTTTTTGGTCTGTAATCCCCATAATATTTTCTATGTGATGGTTCCAACTTATATTGTTCATAATTGTCATCCCTAGGCATTCAGTTCAATCAAAAACTTTTAATTTGTGTGATTTATTATGCAACCAAACTTTAAGAGATTCCATTTCGTATTCATGTGGAAGGCCTCACACTTTTTATCATTTAGAGTCAATTGCCATTTATTTGGAACATACAGACATCTTGGCTAAATCATTTTGCAGTTGTTTTTGATCTTTTGATGATTTTAGTAGATGGCAGATGACAGCATCATCTGCAAACAATCTAAAAGGGCTGCTCAGATTGTCTCCTAAATCATTATTTAGATTAGAAACAGCAGAGGATCTATAACATTTACTTGGGGAATGCCAGATATCACTTGATGACTTTCCCTCCATTACTGAAAACTATGACCTTTCTGACAAGATGATCTGAACACAGTTATACAACTGTGATGATACTCCATAAGCATGCAATTTCATTAGGAGATGTATGTGAGGAATCGCATAAAAAGCCTTCTGGAAAGATGTAAGCCATGTTTGCTTGAATGTATACATGTATGTTTTGTAATTCAGAAGAAGTCCTTCTGGCCAAAAGCTTTTTTGTTTAGTAGTCTTTGTTGTGCCTGTCTGCAACTCAAAATCTCTGCTATATTATGAGTTGCAATCTATCCTTTTCATAATACTGTATTTAGTGACTTCACTTTACTAGTGCTGTCATTGGTAACATTGCCATTACCATCACACAGTGAAAGTATTGATTGCATCTTGATGCTGGTGTAACTTACATACTGTCAGATTGTCTTTGGATTGTCTACCAAATTTCAAGACAGAGTTTTATTGTGGAAACAGTTAAAAGCATCTCAGACTGAAAAGGGCTAAACTTTTACAAGTTTTCAGAGTCAGTGGCTCCTTCTTCTGGCAGAGGAGTTGAAGGGGAAGGAAGAGGGGAAAGGACTGGAGAGGTTTAGGGAGAGGGGTATAGTTCAGAAAAGTCATCCAGAACCACGGGTCAGGGGAGACTTACCAGATGGGGTGACAAGGAAAGTCTTTCCTTCAGGAGTCAATTTAAAAGAGGTAGGAGATCCAGTATTAGAATCAGAATTTATAAGAGCTTTGGAGTACTTCAAAATGACTATTCACATTGGTGTGTAGAATGTACGGGTCTGGTGACATACCATCTGACTTTCGGAAAAATATCATCCCCACAATTCCGAAGACTGTAAGAGCTAACAAGTGGTGCAAGAACTATCATACAATCAGTTTAACAACTCAAGCATCCAAGTTGCTGACAAGAACAATATGCAAAAGAATGGAAAAGATAATTGAGGGTGTGTTAGATGACTATTAGTTTGGCTTTAGGACAGGTAAAGGCACCAGAGGCAATTCTGACATTGCGATTGATAATGGAAGCAAGACTAAAGAAAAATCAAGAAAAAGCATTTGACAATGTAAAATGGTGCAAGATATTCAAAATTCTGAGAAAAATATGGGTAAGGTATAGGGAGAGACAGATAATATGCAATATGTATAAGAGCCAAGAGGGAATAATAAGAGTGGAGGGCCAAGAATGAAATGCTCGGATTAAAAAGGGTTTAAGACAAGGATGTAGTCTTTCACCCCTACTGTTCAATCTGTATACAGAAGAACCAATGATGAAAATAAAAGAAAGATTCAGGAGTGGGATTAAAATTCAAGGTGAAAGGGTTGTATGGTATGATTTGCTGATGACATTGCTATGCTGAGTCAAACTGAAGACGAATTACAGGATGTGCTGAATGGAATGAACAGTCTAATGAGTACAGAATATGGACTGAGAGTAAATCAAAGAAAGACAAAAGTAATGAGAAGTAGCAGAAATGGGAACGGCGAGATACTTAACATCAGGATTGATGCTCATGAAGTAGATTAAGTTAAGGAATTCTGCTACCTAGGCGGAAAAATAACCAATGATGGTCAGATCAAGGGGGACATCAAAAGCAGACTAGCACTGGAAAAGGGGGCATTCCTGGTCAAGAAAAGTCAGCTAGTATCAGGCCGTAATTTGATGAAGAAATTTCTGAGACTGTACATTTGGAGCACAGCGTTGTGTGGTAGTGAAATATGGACTGTAGGAAAACTGAAACAGAAGACAATCGAAGCATTTGAGAACTGGTGCAACAGATGAATATTGAAAATTAGGTGGACTGATAAGGTAAAGAATGAGGAGGTTCTGCGCAGAATCAAAGAGGAAACAAATATGTGGAAAACACTGACAAGAAGAAGGGACAGGATGATACAACATCTGGTAGAAGTAGAACAGCAGGGAATGACTTCCTTGGTACTAGATGGAGCTGTAGAAGGCAAAAACTGTAGAGGGAAGACAGAGATTGTGTTACTTCCAGCAAATAATTGGGGATGTAGTTTGCAAGTGCTACTCTGGGACGAAGAGGTTGGCACAGGAGAGGATTTCTTGGAGGGCAGCATCAAACTAGTCAGAAGACTGATGACTTAAAAAATTTCTACCAATACTATATTTTTTAGTATGGCTCAAGTGAATTTTTACCTACTTTTATTTTTGGTAAAATTGGATGTTACAATATTCAGTCTCTCCTTGTGATCATTAACCTTTGTATTTGTCATGATGCTCCCTACTTACTGAGGATTACTTGTTGCTAAGAGGGCTAGTATATTATCACTACCATTTACACTTTCGAATGGGCTCCTGAATTAATTGCTCAAAATAATTTTCAGAGAAAGCATTTAGCACAATTTTGGACATCATTTTATGCTTGCCACCGACTTAATGTATTTTCACCAATGTATAGAGCGTAGATTGAACTCACCACTAACCAGAACTGAATGAGTCAGGTACTTATTTGACATGAGACTCAAGGTTTCTCTGAACCTTTCAGCTACTAAAACATCTGTGTTGATGGGGGTGGGGGATTGGTAAATGGAACCAATCCATAAAGGATAATTGTAGAGTACCATATTTGTAGAGATCCTTAGGAGAGACAGATTTTGCTGAGGATCAAAATTCAAAATTTACAATAAGGAACCAAAGTAGTTTATTTCATATTATGCTTTATTTACTTATATGTTATCTTTGCTGCCTCATAATGGATCTTTACTTTTTGTTGAGGATGTTCTTCATTATCTTTCATATGGGCCTCAGAGAATCATGCATGTTTCAAGCATCTGCCTTCAATTCTTCGCTTCTTAAACTGAATTTAGAATACATATCTTCCTAAAAAAAGAAAACAGAAACACAGGCTCTGTAAGTTCAGATCTACATTCGTCATGGACAGCAGGACATGAGACAAAGTAGTTGTATGTCCGTGTCCACAGTAGTATGTGGCTGTAGTAATAACATGTTTATCATTTTCAATTCTAGTTTTTTTTCCCCTCTTTTAGCCATTACTTTGTTTTTAATGCAAATATTTTGTCTCTTACTTGAACTAATTTTAAGTTCACTAAAAGAAAACCACTTGCAAACCTCTAAAACATCGGTATTCTAATCTTAACTAGATTACCTCTTCTTTAAAAGCAACAAGGTACATTTTCATTCCATTAAATAACATGATATGGCATGAGGCATTTGTGCTGCATCAACAAGATGAAGATGGCACCGGCAGGATTGTTTGGTGATAGGATGCTCCAAAATCAGTTGAAATTAAATGGTTCTTCATGTAGAAAGTGTAAAAAATGTGTAGTCAAAGGAATCCGGTGCATTAATGCAACTTTTGGTTACACGAGAAGTGCGCAAACGTGGAAAAATTGGAAATTTGTGGTAAGTTCTATGGGACCAAACTGCTGAGGTCCCTAATCTTACGCACTACTTAATCTAACTTATGCTAAGGGCAACACACACACGCATGCCCAAGGGAGGACTAGAACCTCCGATGGGGGGGTTGCTGCATGAACCGTGGCAAGGAGCCTCAAACCACACGGCTACCCCGCGCAGACGCAAACGTGAGTCTGAAATTTATACATTACAATATTCAGTGGACATGACTCGACTGTATAAGTGACAAAAATGTGCGATTAACATCTGTACCAAGTCCTAAAGATGAAATCATTCGTGTTCTTCAAAGTAACATTGATGCTCGGAAAGCAGAACTGATATTACTAAAGCAGGAAAATATTGCATTGAAATATGAAAAGCGTTGTGTATGTGAAAAAACTCCAGATTAGATGGACCTACTTTGGTAAATGCGTGGAGTGATACAACTGATAAACCATGAAAACTTCAGCCGCCATTATGAAAGAAAAAGAAACTGGAGGATATGGAAGAACCAAACAAATATAAATGGACCAGTGTAACATACAAAAAGGATAGAAAGAAACATAATAATAAGACAGGAAGTGAATTCTTTATTATAGGTGACTCATTGTTGAAAAACATAGTCATTCGAAACTCCGAAATCGACGTTTGACCAGGATGCACCAATTGCGTACACACATAAACAACGTCTTAAACTCAAGAGTGAACTCAACAGATAAGCATAGCAGAAATCGAAAATGTGTTTTTATTCATGTGGGGACAAATTTGCTTTGAAATAACAATGAGGAAGAAATTGTAAACCACACAAGGAACCTCATCCGAATGGCCAGAATACTCTACCAGAATAATAATAAGTGGCATTGTGTAAAGGTATCGGTGAGTGACAGCTATCTGCAGAGAATAAACAGTAATATCAAAGAATAGTATAATGAACTAGGAGTCATTTTCATTGAGCCCAACAAATTTGTAAGTGCAAAGTGTCTTGCCAAAGATGGTCTACATCTGAATTGGTTGGGCTCAAAAATATTCAGTAAGACGTTCATAGATACTTGCCAGGTTATAAAAAATAAGGGAAACTGATAAGTACTGATGGGGGTGAAAAACCTTGTGTAGCATTAAGAAAGACAAAACCAAACCATTATCTGGCAAGAAATGTGCTAAAGCCCATAACTAATCGTCGAAGTAGGTAGGTTATCTGCTGTAATATAAATGCTTCAAACAATAAAAGCTCCAAAATAGATTAATTGGAAATCATTCTGTCAGAATGTGCAAATATTAGAGTTGTTTGTCTAAATGAGAAACAGTTTACTGAGGACACAATATACAGAATTCCAGGGACGTCAACAACAACACTATTCTTATCTAAGCTTCAAAATATGCTTGAAGACCTTTGTAGAGAAAAAAATTGTAATAGCTGCTGATTTTAATATTGATATCACGTGTGATAGTAGCTGTGCTTCAAGATTCACTGACTTAGTAAAGAAATATGGTTTCAAAATGAATTTCTTTGAATCTACCAGAGACAATGGGCAATGAGCAACATGTATTGACAATGTTCTAACTAATTATGTACGTAAGGATGTGTATAAATTTTGTCTAGATCTAGGTATTTCAGATCATTGTGGATTGTTCATTAAGCTGCTACAGACAGAGAGGACATTTCATGCATGAGAACCTATATGAGCAGGAACTTGAGCAAAGAAAACTTGATAACATATAATGAGAAGCTAAAAGAGAAAACATGGCATTTTGATCATTGTAACTCAAGTAATGAAAACTTTGAGAAATTCTTAAATAGTTTTCTTGGTGTCTTTAATGAAATATTTCCAACCAGACTCTGCAGCAATAAAATAACAAATAAAGTAAAGTGGATTACCCAGGGCATAAAAATTTTCAGTGTAAGGAAAAGGCAACTGCACAGAGAACTAAAATATAATAAAGACATTGATTTATTAAATATGTTAGACTCCATAAAACCATATTTAAAAGAGGTATCAGGGCAGCAAAACAACTGACAAATAACAGGCTAATTTTAAATCATAAAAATAAGACAAAGGCTGTGTGGTCAGTCATTAATTCTGAGTTAGGTGGTAAAGCCTGTAACCAAGAAATTTCAAAAATTGACACTGTAAATCCAACTGAAATACCAGAGCACTTTAATGAATTCTTTATAAATGTGGCAAAGTCTGATGTAGATGTAACGGATTATCACAACAAAGTAAATCCCTTTTTGGGGTAGGTGCTAACTCTGAAAACTTTACAAAATTCTTAAAAGTGTCTGTGGAGGATGTAGAAAATGCTATTCTAACATTAAGAAACAAAAAATCTGCAGGTTGAGATGGAATACCCAACAAAGTTATTAAAGTCAAACAAAGGAAAATCCAGGATGGAATGTAGCAATACCAGAGAAGGAAAGTTGCTACTCACCATATAGAGGAGACACTGAGTCGCGATAGGCACAACAAAAAGAGTCACACAAAGCTTTTGGCCATTACAGCCTTTACACGTCTGCAGTCTCAGAGAGCTGAAACCACACTGTGAACAGCAGCACCAATGCATGATGGGACTGGCAACTGGGTAGGGGTAAGGAGAAGGCTGGTGCGGGGAGGGGGTGTGGGAGTGGCGGACAGTCAAGTGTTGCAGTTTAGACAGAGGGCAGGAGACAAGGCGCGGAGGGGGCAGGGGGTAAGTAGAGGAAACGAGAGAAATAAAAAGAAATTAAAAGACTGGGTGTGGCGGTGAAATGACCGTTGTGTAGTGCTGGAATGGGAACAGGGAGGGGGCTCGATGGGTGAGGACAGTGACTAATGAAAGTTGAGGCCAGGAGGGTTATGGGAACATACGATACATTGCAGGGAAAGTTCCCATCTGTGCAATTCAGAAAAGCTGGTGTTGGTGGGAAGGATCCATATGGCACAGGCTGTGAAGCAGTCATTAAGATGAGGGATATCATGTTTGGCAGTGTGTTCAGCAACAGGGTGGTCCACTTGTTTTTTGGCCACAGTTTGTCAGTGGCCATTCATGCGGACAGATAGCTTGTTGGTTGTCATGCCTACATAGAACGCAGCACAGAGGTTGCAGCTTAGCTTGTAAATCACATGACTGGTTTCACAGGTAGCTCTGCCTTCGATGGGATAGGTGATGTTAATGACCGGACCGGAGTAGATGGTGGTAGGAGGATGTATGGGACAGGTCTTGCATCTAGGTCTATTACAGGGGTATGAACCATGAGGCAAGGGATTGGGAGTAGGGGTTGTGTAAGGATGGACGAGTATATTGTGTAGGTTTGGTGCACAGCGGAATACCATGGTAGGAGGGGTGGGAGGGATAGTGGGCAGGACAATTCTCATTTCAGGGCACGACGAGAGGTAATCAAAACCCTGGCGGAGAATGTAATTCAGTTGCTCCAGTCCCAGATGGTACTGTGTTACGAAGGGAATGCTCCTCTGTGGCCGGACTGTGGGACTTTGGGAGGTGGTGGGAGACTGGAAAGATAAGGCACGGGAGATTTGTTTTTGTACAAGGATGGGAGGATAATTACCGTCAGTGGAGGCTTCAGTGAGACCCTCAGTATATTTTGAGAGGGACTGCTCGTCACTGCAGATGTGATGACCACGGGTGGCTAGGCTGTGTGGAAGAGACTTCTTGGTATGGAATGGGTGGCAGTTGTCGGGGTGGAGGTATTGCTGGTGGTTAGTAGGTTTGATATGGATGGAGGTACTGATGTTGCCATCTCTGAGGTGAAGGTCAACATCTAGGAAGGTGGTTTTTTGGGTTGAGTAGGACCAGGTGAAGCAAATGGGGAAGAAGTTATTGAGGTTCTGGAGGAATGTTAATAAGATGTCCTCACCTTCAATCCAGATAGCAAAGATGTCATCAATGAATCTGAACCAGGTGAGGGGTTTAGGATTCTGGGTTTTTAGGAAGGATTCCTCTAGATGGCCAATGAATAGGTTAGCATAGGATGGTGCCATGCCATACTATCCCTCCCCCTCCCTGCTCCAGCCTACTCCTTACCCCCACCCAGTCACCACTCCCATCATGCACCGGTGCTGCTGTTTGCAATGTGATTTCAGCTGTCTGAGACTGCAGACGTGTGTGCAAGTTGCATTTGTGTGTGTGTGTGTGTGTGTGTGTGTGTGTGTGTGTGTGTGTGTGTGTGTACTGCTGACAAAGGCCTTAATGGCCGAAAGCTTTATGTGAATCTTTTTGTTGTGCCTATCGTGACTCAGCATCTCCGCTATATGGTGAGTAGCAACTTTCTTTCTCTGGTAAAGTTGTTAAAGTGGTACATAACAGAATTGCAAACCCACTAGCTCAAATAATAAACCAATATTTTGAAGAGGGCTGTTTCCCTGAGGTACTGAAACATGCTGAATTCAAACCACTCTTCAAGAAAGGATCAAGAGGGATCATGGGAAATTATTGTCCTATCTTGATTCTCCCAGTCGTATCTAAAATATTTGAAAAACTTTGTTGCACAAACCCAAAACTTCATTGCAAAATATTCTGTTATTCTAAACAATCAATTTGGTTTTCACCAGGGGAAAAACACCATAGATGCAGTAAACAGTTTCATTGACAAAATAAATACATTATTAGACAAGACAAATTAGGTAGCAGGAATTTTCTGCAATCTCACAAAGGCATTTGATTCTGTAAACCGTGTGTTGCTTGTTTACAAACTTGAAAAGTATGGCATTACCGGCAGTGCCCTACGAAGGCTTAAATCCTACTTATCCAACAGAAAGCAAAGTGTTAGCATCTCTTCAAATGGCGCATATTATTTTTCTGACTGGAAAAAAAATATCTCAGGGTGTTCCATAAGGGTCCATATTAGGCCCAGTTCAGTTTGCAGATGATACTTACGTCTTAGTTGAAGATATGTGATCAGTACCTTCAGTACCTTAGAAACTTAGTTTCAACTAAATGGGTTGAATGTAAACATATCTAAGACTCACATGATGCAGTTCAAAACCAAACAGTCAAAATGTGACCAGATTAAGATTGTACACAACAACCAAGATATAAAAGAAGTTAACTCAGTCAAATTCTTAGGTTTAAATGTAGATAAAAATTTGAGCTGGCAGGCACACCTTGAATACCCAGCAAACAAACTGAGCAGCTTTGCATTTGCAATGCGAATATTATCAACTGCTACTGACATGAATACACAAAAAGTAGCACATACAAGTAACTCAACAAACGTAATGTGATTACTAAAAATACAGAAAAAAAAATCATTCGAAATATGTGCAATGCGAATCACAAAGAACCATGTCAACCATTATTTAGAAAACTTTGCCATCCTTATACCTATATGAGATTATTATAGTTTTGTACACTGGACATGAATTATTTGAAGGAAACCAGTTTGTACAATCACATGATACTAGAAACAAAGAAAATTGTATGCTCCTCGCTTACTGTCTCAGACTGTATGCCCAGGGACCTCAATACATGGGAATGAAAATTTGTAATAAATTAAAAGGGAACAAGTTGATGCAGATGAATTTAGGTTCACTTAAAAGAAAGCTATATGAGGTACTGACACTGAAGTATTATTACTCAGTGGATGAATTACGAGGGCTATCCACAAAGTACATTATGTTTTGGAATTAAAAATAAATAAAGTATTGGAATTTTTTTTTATTATATACAGATGAAAGCCACACTTAAATACTACTTTTCTACATAGTTTCCATTTAAATTAAGGCACTTATCGTAGCGATGGACGAGCTTGGAAATTCCTTCATCGTAAAATTCGGCCGCCTGCGCCTTCAACCACGTGGTCACCTCTTTTGGGACAGAAAAGTTGTGATTTTTGTGGATTTCCTGGAAAGAGGCACTACAATAAACTCTCAAAGGTATTGCCAAACTCTGCGCAACCTCAGAAGAGCAATAAAATACAAGCCCAGGGGAAAGTTGGGCTCAAAGATCTTGCTGATTCACGACAACACCCGGGCCCACACGGCAAATGCCACTCGTGAAGTTCTCGAATCTTTTAAGTGGGAGTTGTTTCCTCATCCGCCATACAGTCCTGACCTGGCACTGAGCGACTGCCACTTATTCCCAGCAATGAAGAAGTGGTTGGCTATGCAGCGTTTTGATGACGACGCACAGCTTCAAGAAGAGGTAACCACGTGGTTGAAGACGCAGGTGCCCGAGTTTTATGACGAAGGAATTTCCGAGCTCGTCCATCGCTACGATAAGTGCCTTAATTTAAATGGAAACTATGTAGAAAAGTAGTATTTAAGTATGGCTTTGATCTGTATATAATAAAAAAATTTCCAATACTTTATTTATTTTTAATTCCAAAACGTAATGTGGATAGCCCTCGTAATTCTGGACAAACTGGAAATTTAAGCTAGATACAAAGTGTTACATATTCCAAGAAATATCCTTATAGTGTTATTATTTACTGTAGTGCTATTATTTATTAATGTACTAATCATCATAACTGTATTATAAATTTTTGACATGTCTCCCGTATGCAAACCAAGTGGATTGCAAATGTAAGTCATGAAATGAATAAAACACAATTGACAATGCAACATCCACATTGTGTTTTATTTAATAAAAGCCTGATTAAGAGCAGTTAGCCATTTGATGATTAACATTTGAAGCCATTTCACGTGAATGGCTCCTAAATTATTTTCACCATTGCAGCTCTGTTTATAAGAAAGTGACACTAAATAATGTTGAAAACATACCTCAAACTTTCCTTCTCATCCTTCCCAGTAGGGCTCCCTGACATGGAGTTCTGAGTGACTTTTCTGTAACTGTTCCCATTTTCCAAACCTCATCATTCCTTTTCCTTCAATCCTTCTCCCAGAAGAAGGAGCCGCTAATTCCATAAGATCATGTGTTGCGAGATCACAGGCTACTTTCGGATGAGTGATCCAATTGCATGTCCACTCAGGTCATATCAGTAGAAGCATGTAGTGATTGGGTGAGCACAAAGCCTACCATAATTCCAGTTTGGTTATATTTAAGGGTCACTTGTGTACTTCTGCCTTTTGGCCCAAATAATTAAGCACTGATGTGACTTAGCACAATAGTCACTGAAAATTTGTAGAACTAAGCATATGTTTTCAGATATGTTAAATCAGAGCTGTTAACAAATGAAGTGAGGTATAATATCATGAAGGATAATAAGGTAGCCTAATGCATGGGTTTAAATTCAAGCTGTACATTTATTTGCAAGCAAGAATCAAACAAAGAAAACTTGAACCAAAAGGTGGACATACATTTCTAAATAGACTTTCAGCAGATACTTAAATGAAACAGTCAAAAGAACAGAGCATCAAACAAAAAGATATGAACACCAATGAATGCCAGAGTTTGTAGCACATATAATGCAGTTTCAACACTTAGCAGTGTTTTTAACCCCAACACTGATATCAGTCCTACTCCTCACTTACTTTATACTTTAATGCTCCTTTTATGGTCAACTATAATCACACTAAGTCTGCACTAACACTATCCTGAATCACTTTATTACAAGCAGCTCATCGACTACCCAATCTTACCAACAAAGACCTTCTCTCTTCGAACTACAACAATCATTGTACCATCTTTGCTCCACAGACAGCAGCAACAAAAGACCAAGAGGCTCCTCTGCTAGCATACTCCAGATACTGGACACATGACCAACTACTGCAGTCAAGTTCGCCTCTTTCCCTGGCCCACCTTATCCAGAAATACCTTATATAATAAACATATACCTTATACAATAAACATATTCTTAAATCTATATACATTTACAGTTTATCCCTTAACTAAATATATATGCCTTATCCTTTTAATTTATTATTTTAATTTTGTTCTGAAAGAAAATCACGCGACTCAAAAAGTACATCTCTTAATTCATATTCACATAAATTATTATATCATAATCCCTGCTGGAATGTCAACATGCTGAAGCTAAATAACCATGTGCATGAGTAGAATTCTATTTTATTACCACTGAATTAAATATTGTAAAGAATTTGTTTAATAGTTTGTTTTTGTGCGTATCACACAACCTATTTGGTGGTGTGTCATCCATGTTAAGAACATGTCCACTGATGGTTATTACTTGTTCTAAATAATTAAACATTTAAATTTAATAACTTCCAAACAAGATGCCATCCACAAAGGAATATCTTTAACATTTATGAAGCTCAAATTTAGACATTTTTGGCTATTTTAATGATGTACAATGCTTTTAATGTAATACATTCAGTAGTCAGACCACCATGGCATTCACTTCCTTTGTCACCAGGATTGGCCTTAGGCTTTTGGCAGTGCTTTGTTATGTCCACAGACCAGCCAGTCCTCAGCAGCTTCACTCATGTTGTGGTCCAACCAATTGATACACCTACCTGGGCTCTACCACTAACAAGCTGGCTCTCTGATGCCTGTCCTTACACGGCACTCAACAGTTTGACCAAGCTACTCATACTGTCCTAGGGTTTCTACATCTGTCACTGTATATACAGAGTGTACATAAAGTACAGGAACACTTTCAATTATTTATTGCACAAGAACCAAACATTGTACAGATGTCATACATATGTCATTTTCAAGAAAAACCCTGAAAGTTTTCTTTCATGTATACTGCCACAGCATAGTTTGGTAATTTGCTGATAGTCAGCACTAGTCGCAAACATGGTGTGTTCAGATGTGGAGCGAGTTTTCTGTGTGTTGGATTTCGACAAAAACAAGTTTGCTACAGCTGTTCAACGGATGTTTAGAACCAAGTACAGTAAGAAGCCACCAACAAGGAAGGCCATTTACCACTGGCACAACAAATTCGTTGTGACAGGTTGCTTGTGCTCGACGAAGAGAAGCGGGCATCCCAGTGTGAGTGAAGTGGATGTGGAGCACAGATGAGACACATTCATAAGGAGTCCAAAGACATCAGTGCATCATCCATCCCAAGAACTCGAAATGGCAGCGTGGAAAGTCCTGCAACAGAAGCTGTCTACGAAACCATTCAAATTGGAGCTAGTGCAGAAGCTCAATGACGACGACAAAGATAAGGATTTTGGGTTTTGTTTGCACTTGCAACAATTGAATGAGGATGGGGATGGCATTGTTGATCACTTAATTTTTAGCGATGAAGCCACTTTTCACACTAATGGGAACGTGAACAGGCATATTTGTCGAATCTGGGGTACAAAGCATACACACAAATGCATTGAATTTGAGCATGACTCCTCAAAGGTAAATGTTTTTTGTGCCTGTCATGTCGAAAACTGTACAGGCCATTCTTCTTCGCCAAGAGCTCTGTCACTGTACATTTCTAATTGGACATTTTGCGGCAATGGCTGATGCCTCAAATGCAATTGGACTCTCCGTTTATCTTTCAGCAGGATGGGGCTCCACTCTATTTTCATCGTGAAGTTCGTGGGTACCTGAACACAGAGCTGCCGCATCAATGGATCTGCCATGCCACAGAAGGAGACAGCTGTTTCATGAAATGGCCTCCCTGATCAGCAGACCTCACTCCATGTGACTTTTTTCTGTGGGAACGCATTAAAGATCTGGTGTATGTACCGCCTCTACCATGTGATGTAGCAGAGCTCTGGGAGAGAATACAGGGAGTGACTGCCACAGTCGACGATGCCATGCTGGGACAGGTATGGCAAGAATTCGATTACTGTATTGACATCTGCCTGGTCACTGTATAAAAAACTTTCAGAGTTTCTCTTCAAAATGCAATATGTATGACATCTGTACAATGTTTAGTTCTTGTGCAATAAATAAATGAAAGTGTTCCTGGACTTTATGTACATCCTGCATACCAAAAATTGTTCTTAACCAGTTGTTGCATAACACTGTGCAAGTGTCAGCCACAAACAGAGACAAATGACAGAGCTGAGTGTAAAGATGCAGTGAAAAAAAAAAGACCAAAAATAATGTAAAACAAATAAGTAGATACAAAAAGAATAAAACTAAAAATCACAATATCAAATGGAAAAAAAGTACAGATAGAGTACATACGTGAGTTAATAGAAAAGCACTCTGAGGTAGAAGAGCCTTAATTATCTACATTCACGCTTCATATTAATGTGTCTGAATAGTTTTTCCACATTTATTTATTCATTTTTGCCGTTCTGTTGGCCCCCTTCAGGAATTAACTATTAAAACATTCATTCCAAGTTGTGACCCTACTTTAGACTATTTTAGACTCAAGCAATCTCTGGTCCCACATACATCTGCTCTCAGTGAAGTAATGTTTTATCAGTGTATTTTTCATTACCTTTACACACAACAGTTTATTTTTGTTTTGAATTTACATATGGATCAGTGACTGCAGAAATGACATAAATTCATTTTTCTAAATTTTACAGGGGAACAAAAAATGTATCTTTTTGAAATGTAAAACAAATTCCATCTTTTTATGTACACATCTTGTGCATAAAAGCATCACTATCACACGGTATATTTCCAGACAGCCTGAAATACACTATTGTCAGACCTCTTTACAAGAGAGGCAGTAAGATATGAATAATTACCGGCAGATCTCACTACTTACCTCCTCCTTGAAGGTACTGGAAAAATTTATGTATGCAGGAGCCGTAATACACCTCTCTCAAAATATGATACTTACAATTTAGTCAGTCTCAATTTGGATTTCAAAAGGTTCTCTCTACAGAACATATTTTTTTCAGTTCACAAATCATATTATACAAGGGCATGCTGAAAAGTAATACCTCTGAATTTTTTATTTGAAAACTCTTAAAGCTTTTTCAATAAAACAAACATTATTAACACTACACATCTTTATTCTTTAAGTCTACATATTTATTTCTCAACATATTCACCCTGGCGGCAAACACACTTCTTCATTTCTCCCAAGAGTTCAGTTTGTTGATATCGTCACTATAGAAAGGCTGACAGAGCCATAACCTCGCCTCAGTATGCACTGCTTCATTACTATCAAACTGAAGTTGTTGAAGGTGTTCTTTAAGTTTTGGAAACAGACGAATATTGGATGGAGTCAAGTTGGGACTGTATGTAGGATGCTCAATGACAGTGAACCCAAGGTGTCGGATTGTTGCAGATGTGACAGCAGTCATGCGTGATCTAGCATTATCTTGCTGAAGGAGAGGGTGCTCCATGTGTGGACAAACTGTTCAAATTGGAAACTTGATTACAGCATGCTGTTTCTCGTGCACTGACATAGTTACGTCACACACCATCCATCTTACAAGCTATAATTTGGAGCTCTGTAATAGCATTTGTTTCATTTAAAAAGCTTTAAGAGTTTACACATAACAAATTTAGAGGCATTACTTCTCAGCACACTCTCATACAAAATTTGAATGACAAAATATTGCCAGTTGGTATCTTCTGTGACTTGTCAAATATTTTTTGTGTAGTTCACAGTATTTTACTACAGAAGCTCAAATACTAAAGTATCTCTATTATAGATTTTGCTGGTAACTGGTTTTCGTTCTATCTAACTAAAAGGATGCAGAGTGTCACAACAGGAAACTTAGGGTGTGTGCACAGTGATACAGCATTTTGAAAATACAGAATAATCACTACAGGAATCAATATTGGGTCTGCTCTTGTCCTTGTTATATATAAATGATCTTCCCCTATATATCCAAGATGCAGATGTGAGTATTACGAGTATAAGAAAGCTAATGGAGTAACTTCAACACTTGAAAATGTAAATAATATTTTCTTGAAAATTAATAACTGGTTCGCTTCAAATAGGCTGTCATTGAATTTAGATAAAACACAATATGTGCAATACAGAACAGCACAAGGCCTGACCATGCCATTAGAAATAACACATGAGGAATTAAATCAGAAAATGAAACAGAATATTCTAATTTTTTAATTGTTTATACTGATAAGATATTAAACTGGAAGCCACATATTACAATTTTGACTCTGCAAATTTTGCATTACAGGTAATATCAGAGTTTGGAGATGAAAATGTATTTTCATTCACTAATATCTTATGGCATCATGTTCTGGGGTAACCGATAATTGTTTGTCGTGCAGAAGTTGTAATAAGAATAACAATAACACATGGTGTCCTACCTGGAGCCTCTTGTAGACAGCTCTTTAAACAGCTGGGCACACTGTTATCAGTCATAATACACTATTTTCATGAAGTTTTCTGCCAACAGTTTATCACAGTCTGGAAACAACAGTATCATTCATAAATATAATACTAAAAGGGAGAAATGACTTACAGAATCCATCACTCAGTCTTAGTGGGCATATCTACTTGAATCTCCCTACAGTGTCAAATCTTCGCTCCTTAAGCTTGATTTTTGTCACAGGAAAGAGAAAGACGCCCAAAGAATTAAGTCTGGTGAGTACGGCAGGGGAACCTAGCAGAGACACACACCGCCTTTTCCAAAGTGGTAGAAACATTGGGCTCTGTGTATTCACTCAAAATGAAGGAAGGAAGATTGGATTTAACGTCCCATCAACATCGAGGTCATTAGAGATGGAGCACAAGCTCAGATTTTGTGAAGGATGGGGAAGGATATCGGCCATGCGCTATCACAGGAATCATCCTGACGTTTGCCTTGAGCGATGTAGGGAAATCACGGAAAATCTAAATCTGTATGGCTGGATCGGTTTGAACTATCATCCACCCGAATGCGAGTCCAGTGTGCTGACCACTGTGCCGCCTTATCCAGTCTCCCAATGGGACTAATGTGAAGGTGCCAGCAAAGAATAAGATTTTGGTAAGATGTAATGATCTTATTTCATATATTTTGGGAAATTTTGAATACCACCTCATTATGAGAGAGAGAGAGAGAGAGAGAGAGAGAGAGAGAGAGAGAGAGAGAGAGAGAGATGGACGGTAAATATAAATCATTGTACATAAAAAGAGGGGAGAAATAGTAGTTTAAAGAGAATAATGTAAATGCTCAACACATTTTTACTGGGACAGTGTACTATAATTTTAAAAATGTTCACAATCCACATTAGAGCGAGAAGTCACAATTATGAACCATGAAACATGCAAATATCTAAATTAAACTTCAGCGAAACACATTTCATATTTTACCTGTGCAGTCAATATCAAACATTCATATATGTGAGTAGCTATACACAATATTCAAGTACAATGTAGGCAAGTGGGAATTAAGCAAGACAGTGAGAGATGGGGAAGTAGTACTGTGACTCAATAGGTACATCACGTGTTTAGATATACCTCAAGACTCGTAGATAAACAAAAACCTGAACAAAGCCAAAATAAGTGTAAGGCACGTTATGCAAGGAAAGTGTAATAAATTCAAAAGTAAAAACTCTGTCTATCAATCTGACAGAAACTCCTCAGTTGTTTTCGTTATATTTGGAGAGGGCTCTACTGCAGTTCCTCCCTTCAGTTATCACAAAAACACTGAAACAAACACTGAAATAACTGATCAAGAAACGGGTAAACAAAAAAAAAAAAAACAGGAATGGTGACTAGATAAGACTCCTCTATGTTTCTATGTACATTATGTGACAGAACTTGCTCTCTTTCTGGTGGCAGCTTATCATAACTTGCTGGAGCAACAAAATTTTCCAAGATTTTGGTTTCAAGAATGGGTCATTGGATATACATGAGTTACTACCAGTCTGTATAACTGATGTCACTTTGAAGGACTATGGGACACTATTTTGCTTGATATGACCTTTCTAAAGAATGAAAATCTACACTTCCTATATCAACATGAATTCCATGGACAGTTATCTCATAGTACCAAATATTTTCACTCTGGTTGGGTCGTAGCCACATTGTATTATTAAATCACAACATTATCATCTGACACCTGTATGGAATGTTATGGTCAATTTACTCCATGGTCAATTTCTCACAGAAACCATTCGTACATGGTTTTGAAGCATCTTAGCACTTGTTACAATCTAAAATCAAAATACAATGTGCAAAAAAAATTTGATTTTAACAGACCAGTCTGAGCTGCCAGAATTGGCTGTCATGTGTGTGTGAAGTGTGCTTGTCTGTGAGAATGAATGTGTGTGGGTTTCCTTTTCTGATGATGGCTTTGGCCAACGCTGATTTCTGTGTTTTAGTTGTGTCTGTCTGCAACTTAACGTGTCATCTTTATGGTAAGTAGCAATTTATCTTTTCGTTACATTGTTGATATTCCAATTGGAGTTTCCATTTTTATATAAAAATGCTCAGACATTTTTTTGTTTCCAAAAATTATGAGGGTTGTCCAGAAAGTAATACACCACATTTTTTTTTCAATAATTCTCTATTGAACATAATGAGAATCACACAAATGTAGAATGGTGTTTCATCTACTCATCCTATTTTTCCACATAATCTCCATCCCGTTCTATGACCTCCTTCCAGTGCGAAACAAGGGCATGTATGCCCTGTCAGTGTATGCTCTGTTTTGGTGGCACAGCCTGTGCTTCACTGCATGAATCACCTCCTCATCGACCTCAAAATGTCTTCTTGAGTCCTAATGCATCTGTCCCCAGGAATGACATCAGCTTGCTGCAACATGTCAAGTATGACAGCCATAGATGGTCACTCTGACCGCTGCAAATCGTGGAGCTCTGACGAACTACCTACTGATTACCTCACTCTCCATGGTCAGCGACTAACAGTACTTCTGTTGACAGCAGATGCTCTAACAGACCTTGTACAATAATATTTCAATGATATAGCAGCAGTCAGTCTGCAATTGATTGTATTTTTTTTTTCTTTAGAAAGTAAATGAAGAATGTCCCTGCTCGGATATCTCTCTCTCTCTCTCTCTCTCTCTCTCTCTCTCTCTCTCTCTCTCTCTCTCTCTCTCTCTCTCTCTTGTCTGTTAACCTTTATACTGATAGACTGCAGTTGTCTTCCCTGCATGTGTTTAATTAATCTTTCTTTTGTGTACACAAATTCGATGTAAGTGTCATGCATTACCTTTAGAGCCATTTGCAATTAAATTAATGTAAATTAGTTAGGTCTCATGAGTTTTCATTTTAACAGTTCTCCTCATAGATATATGGTACATGAAATGTTTTAATGCTTTATTGTTACAGTCAACGACCAATACAGACTTAATGGATTGTGGTGTGGAGACACAATGGCCAAATACCATTAGTATTCTGCCATTTATTCATTTCAAACTTGCTACAGCTCCTTGAGATTAATTGCCGATCATCATGAAGCATTTTACAAACTTGAATGCAAGTTTGGAACTTTAAATGATCTGGCCACAGCCTCCAATCTGGATTCCATTTTGTACGTAAACAATAGATACTGGCCCAGCAAAATAGATGATGGTATTTCTAAATTTTATAGCATTCTTCTATAAGTTAATTTGGCCACTAACAAAGATGTATCCACTATCAACAATGGTCTCTGCTCCAGTTAATTTTAACAGTTTTCTTTCTAGTGATTTATTTCTATTTCCATTTAAAGTCATGGCATTAAATCCTCCATCTCACTATCCGGTGGTGACACAACCTCATTCGCCAACAAAGACGTGATATCTACAACATTTCATTCGAAATGAATATAAGAAGCCCATGGCGACAAATGGTAAGGCTGGCTTTCTCCCTAAAATTCATAGTGATCAGCCTACCTTCCACAAAGTATTTCAATATACATGTTTACTTCTCCCACTTATTCCAATCTAATTCCTCAAGAAGATTGACCCTATGTACGCAGGTGTTATAACTGCTGCATCTGAATTCAGCATAATATGTCATAGATGCATGTTGGTTGTAAGATACAAGTTTCTCGATCAAAAGGAATTTGCCAATAATTGTATCACCATAAAAATACAACTGGTTATAGATCTGCATAGATTATACTGACAGACAGAGTATTTGCTCATTTTATTGCTTGCAGAATTAAAATTACACATTTAACATTTACAGTACAGTGGAATGCAAGATTCCAACTTTCTGTTGAAAGTGATGCTAGCAACTATACTAAATAATCTATGTTTTTTGTTTTGTGCTTATTTTGCAGCCTTAAATATATTTCTTTAGATTATAATAAAATTATGTAAATAACAGTTTTTACATATTAGCCGATATTTATATTTGCACCTTTCTTGTAACCGAATTCTTGTACACTGTACATACCAAATAAAGATAACACACTGTGGTTACCACACTGTATGGTACCTCAAAGTTCTGTATTCACGCACTTAACCAGTTTCCACAATTAGCTCCATGATTTTCTCTGAAAGCAACTATCACTGAAATTTTTCTGGAACTTTTTTCTGTGTAAAATAATGAATTTTATCTACTTCTCTAAATTGATCAGCAAATGCTATTCTCTTAATGAACATTGGAAGATATTTCTGCATGAATATACCCTTTCCAGGAGGGGATCAAGGCCAAACAGAGTCATAAATCTTGGAGTTGGACCTTATTTTTGTTGGAGTATATCTCTGAGATCATCAAAAAAAGTTCTCACATCTCTGTCAACATCATACTCCTTGCTGGAAATCTTCTGCCTATGTTCATCTGTTGGTTTTGGCATTTCACTCATTGGACATGGCAAAGGTCTTGTGAAAAAATACTGATGCACTAGAGCCTGTAAAATTTATTAATCATTAAGCAGAATTCACTGCAAGCAATTAAAGCAACATTAAAAATTAGTAATTAGATAATTTTATACCTTTTCCGCTGAAATTCTTTTAGAAGCATCATACAGCAACAATTTTTTAAGCAAGTCAACACCCTCTGGAGAAACTTCAAGGAAAACTTGTTCCAAAGGTATACCTCGACATTCTTTAAAGGAAACCTTATTGTAATCAGGCAATGCTGAAACCCCAGGCCACACTTCTTCATTTGGTGTCCCTAGTGTGTGGATGACAATGGCAAGCTGTTCTATGTCTGTCTCTCCCTGAAAAAGAAGTAATAGTAGTAGTAAGTAATAGTAGTAGCAGTTATTGTTATTTAACTTCTAAAGTAGGTACATCAATGATGAAAGTGAGTGCCAAATTAAATTCAAATATCAATCTGTCAGACAATACAATTTGCAACAGGATTTCCAATGTCAGCATTTGCATCTAATTTGACATGATGTACCTAAAGGCTTACTTTTAACTACATGACTTTTGCTATCTTCCACACCTTCTCCACATTATACATTCTTTTCTTTACACTGTTTCATATTTAAGTCTGGAAGACATGTCAGATGTCGTAGGCCGGGTAGACTGGTAACACACGACAGACGGTGAACTTTGGCAGAACTAACATCAGACTTAAATGTTGGGCAGAGTACAGGTGTGTCTGAACACACAGAGCACCAAACACTCCTTACAAAGGGCTTCTGCAGCCAGCAACACACACACATGCCGACAATAACACCATGACATTGGCAACTACAACTGACATGGGCACATGACCATTAGCACTGGACATTGGTGCAGTGGCAGAGTGTTGCATGGTCTGATGAATCCTGATACCTTCTTCATTATGCCAACAGGAGGGCACAAATCTGTCATCTTCCAGGGGAACACCTCATTAATATCTCTACTACAAGACAGAGAAAAGCCAACGGTGGCTCCATTATGCTTTGGGGAACATTCACATGGGCATCCATGGGTGCAGTGGAGCTCATTCAAGGCATCATGACAGGCTAGGAGTCTCGTACACTGGTTGCAGACGATGTACACCCTTTCATGACATATGATGGAGTGGTTCGAGGAACACAGTGATAAGTTCCAATTGATGTGCTGACCCCCAAACTTCCCAATCTTAACCCAATCAAAGATATCTGGGATGTGACTGAACATGGCGTCAGAGCACATTGCCCCCCCTGCCCAGAATTTACAGTTATTATGTGACTTGTGTTTGCAGATGTGGCACCAGCTCCCTCTAATGACCTACCAACCTACCAAGGCCTCACTACTTCCATGCCACGACGCGCTGCCACTGTTATCCATACCAAATCTGAACATATCAGCTATTAGATAACATGGTCGTAATGTTCTGGCTGATCAGTGTGTGTGTGTGTGTGTGTGTGTGTGTGTGTGTGTGTGTGTGTGTGTGTGTGAGAGAGAGAGAGAGAGAGAGAGAGAGAGAGAGAGAGAGAGGTTTTTTTTTTTTTTTTTTTTTTTTTTTGCGAGTGGAGGTAGTTCTTGCACTTGTAAAATCTAATAATTCATTCTAAGACAAGTTCCAAGGTTTCCTTAATAGTACCTACTTGCTAACCTCTTGAAACTTACTAGTGTTTTTAGATGCTACACCTTAAAAAGTCAAAAACGCTTAAAGAGTCTTTCTGTTCATGCAAGTCATATGTGCCACTGAGAAAAATAGTAAAATGTGAACTATCAGAGCTATTCAATAATGAGACACCTCACAACAGGTGAACTAAAAGGTGCAGTGTGTGTACCATAACTTAAAAAATATTTAAAATGCAAGAGCCATATGAAATAAATACGAGAACCATATGAAACGAAATGAAAAAAAAAAAGAAAGATCAGAGAAATTTTTATAATACAGGTTTCTAAATTTCATTTCTCATTTGAATTGCAATATTTATGCATAATGTGTCAAATTACGTAATGGAGGGGTACATCTTATCTTATTTCTATGCACGGAATTCGTTGCAGAAGAGAGTAGTGGTACTTAACAAAATGTGATGTTTCATTCAAAGAAGTTGATACACCAAAAACCCTGTAAAGATTGAAAGTTTGAAGACTGTGCCGGGGAGTTTGAACTTTCAAGGGGAAAAAACTTACATACATGAGATGACAGAATGAAAAATAAAATCAGAGAAATCTTTATAATATAGGTTTTTAAATTTGCATAATTTGTCAGCTTAAATTAAATAACAGAAACTTACACGGAAGACAGGTGAATTGTTGAGAAGTTCACCAAGGATACAGCCAACAGACCACAGGTCAACACTTTCAGTGTAATAACGTGCTCCATACAACAGCTCTGGTGCTCGGTACCAACGGGTTGCCACCTGGTGTGAGTATGGTCGCTGTATTGCTTCATTGCCAAAAAGGCGAGCGAGTCCCAAATCAGCAATCTTTAAAACACCCTCACGGCTGATGAGTAAATTTGCAGGTTTCAGATCCTGAGGATATAAGATACAATATCTTGCAAAAACATATATTTTAATTTTCTACACCTCTCTCTCTCTCTCTCTCTCTCTCTCTCTCTCTCTCTCTCTCTCTCTCTCTCTCTCTCTCTCTCTCTCCCCCCCCCCCTTTTTTGGAGCAAGTTTTTGTAATTGAAATCTGAAATCTATTAGGGAAAATTAAAATCACTATTGGTGGTACAACATGCATACAAGACTGGAATGTGCTTAGGGATGAACTAAGCATAGATTGTCACATGAGAAGTTTCTTTACATTACAATTATTTATTGCACGATTAGAGATGGCGATGATATATTGATATACTGAATATTAATATTCATAGATCAATATTATACTGCCCATTTTCTGACAGTACTGATACCTTTCCACAGTACATTGTGGTTTCATACTTACATCTGGTATATATTATAACTGGATTTGGGATATAAGCAATCGCTGTTAACCATACATCTCTGTCACATGAACTTAAAAAAATGAAGATTCGTTATCTATTTCTAGTATCAAATTTATATAACATTTAATAAAGAAAGTAAACACCAGTGATCATTTAAGATAGGAATTCTTAAAAAAACAAATGTTGAAAATAGTGATGGATATGGAGCTACATTGGAACTCCACGTTGCACATGGCAGAATGATTTTTGGTTTTGTCAAACATAGTTAGGAACATTCGTTCCCAGTCCTGACTCTCCACCAAGTTGACCAGCATGGAAATGGAAAGCACTAAAGAAGAGAACAACCTACCACATTTGGTGTGTCTGAGACGAGAAACGGCAGAAAAAATCATGCCACAGTTATTAAGGCAATTCCACTAATAAACTATTTCTTCTATTCAGTAACTGCATCCTACAGAGCTGAACAAAATCCATTTTTTTACACTTGAAGAAAACATATCACAAATATGTAACTGTGACATGTTTCCATTAAATATCAAAGAAGAAAAAAGAGGAGGAGGAGGAGGAGGAGGAGGAGGAAAGAAAGAAAACCTATACTATATACAGTACAACAGTTCTTACTGGACTATTGCTCAATCAAAAGTGTTTCAATCAGCTAATTCAAACTTGTGTGTGCACCATTTAGATAGTCTCCTGGCTCTGGGCTGGTCAGTATGGACAATTGTCAATGTTGCTGCTCTGTGTTGAAGGCTGAACCTTTGCGTGGAGCAGATCATTTACTTGTGCTATTCAAAATAGTCACTGACTACAAAGATCCTTCTGATGACGTGGAAAATTATAGAGACAATGACCATACTGAAAAAGGAAAAAAGCTTTTCTACTGTCTTGAGACAGCTATGAAGTGGTTAGAACAACAAGAACAAGAATATGATGCTGTTCAAGTGCTCTCTTAAAACATTTATGAGATTTAGCACAAAAAAGTGAGTCTCAGCTTTGAAACAAGCCTATATAGTAAATATCTCTGTGTTATTTGTAAGATGTATGATATGAAGTATAAATGTACAATTGTGAGTATAACTCAGTTGTTTATTGTTTCTTATTCCTGTGGACACTGGTGCAATATATTTTTATAAATCACCAGTAAAAAAAATCTTTTGTCTGAACAGCCCTTGACACTATTATTTTGGATAGTCTGTTCACTGTTATAATTGCAAATATTGTGTGATCAAAATGTGCAAAGGCATCACTATAAATATTCACAGTAAGTTTACTTTCAAATTACGTAAAACTTGAAAAAAGTACCTGAAGATGAACCCACAGCGTGAGAAAAACACACTGTGGAAATAAACATTCTTTTGAATGGGGGCATATTTCATTCAACACTGTAGAACCCATCACTCACATTCGTAAACATTCTAGTCACAGAAAAAAATTAAATAACTGCACACTCTCCAAAATTACGCTTAACCAATAGTTTGAAAGTTGCTTTCCTGAAGGAACATGATGAATTATCAAAGAACATAGAGCACAGACATTTATGTGCTCTGTCTCTTGGATCCAAATGTATCGTTATGAGATTAAAAAAGCTTGTTGCTGCACTGTCAAGTATTGTACATGCCTCAGAGTCAACAAATGAAATGGACACAGGATGGTCAAAGTACAGAGAGCAGAGACATTTATGTGCTCTGTATCTTGGATCCAGATGTATCGTTAGGAGATTAAAAAAAATAGTTGCTGCACTGTAAAGTGTTGTACATGCCTCAAAGATTGAAATGGACAAACTGAGATATTTTTCTGGCATATGGTCACATCATTAATTGCTCTTACAGAAGACAAAGAAGAAAATAGTAGTACATTTGTTCTGAGCTCTGAAACCTTGACTCATCTAATTCTCCTTTTACCTGTTAACATCTCTGGCTATCAATCATGATGCTAACCCTTTAGATACCTGGGAAAATCTTAAACATGCATCCCTAACACTACATTTTAGTAAGACAGTGCTCAAGTGTTATTGTGAATCCAGAGTGGAGTATCTTCTGCATGAGCACTGCCAATATCAAGACTCTGAATTTGACCACCAGGAGATTGTTTACAGTTAGACAGCCAACTGCTGAAATTATTACACAATTTCCTTCTCAATTTCCAGAACACCGTGACAGCATCTATGAAGAAGCTGCTGCTTTAATGAGTCCTACAACAATACATCTGGCCAGGTTGGCGATCCAAGCTCTCATATGCAGAACCACCTGCCCCCCCCCCCCCCCCCCCCCCCGCCGCCCCATTGGCAACAGCAACTTCACGTTCTGTAAAAAGGGGTGTTCCTAACAGAAGAGGATGAATGGTGACAGGTGTTGGTGCTGTCCTCCTTGCAACATCGGGTGCACCAACTCCTGTTTCAGTCCCACTGGGAGATTTCGAGGATGCTGCAACTGGCACACGACTACATTGCATGGATGATGATGATGACAAATGGGTGATTTGAAAGTGTACTTTTTCCAGGCACACCAACCAACTCCATCCCAGCTGTTCCCAATGCACTCAGTGCCGACATAGCTGTGGGGTTGAGTTTACATCGCCCAGTATGTCACCTGTTTTTAGCAGACAACAAAGGTGGCCAAGGTGGGAGCCATACAGTGCATCTTCGCAATAGAGGGTGCACTTCACACACAGGTGACCGACAATGGTAACCAATTTACAGGGACTGATTTTGAAAGGTTTCATACCTGCAATAAAATTAAACTTCTCGTCACACCCTCTTTCCACCCACACTCAAACAAACTGACAGAATGGTTTGTATGGACCACCAGTGGCTCCAGACTCTAGACATATTTCAGGAGCCTTCCATCATGACATCCCCACCTCTTGGACACTTCTGCCACATTATCCTCCCTCAAACCAGTTGGGCAGATTCTGATCCTACGTGCTGGTTCAAGGTGAGCAAAAGTGCAAATGGAAGACACAAACATATCAATATGTGTAATGTTCCCCATGCCTGGCAAAAACATTTTTTTAGGTTTAACAAACCAAATCTACTATGTGAAATAGGACAGGTTTATACTCACCACATGGAGGAGGCATTGAATGGTAGATAGGCGCATTTAAAAGTAGATGAAGCTATTGGACACAGTGATCCTGCAGATTTAGAAAACACACACACACACACACACACACACACACACACACACACACACACACACACACACACAGTCATGCACACGCGCGCACGTGCACCCACCCACAGGATAGCTTAGTCTATCTTTGAATGTGCCTGTCTGCTGCTCAACAATGCCTCTATGTAGTGTGCAACAATCCATTGTATTTCATACTGTCATTACTCCATCCTGGATTTTTAACTGTTTGTAGAATCTACTGGGCAGTCCTAAAGCAGTGACTGCACACCAACCAACGTAGTGCCGCAAAATGGCATCATGAACATGCTGACCCTTGCATCAGTGGAACGAGCTGGCAGCACCACACCTCCAGGAAGACAGCGTTCAGTGTCCCCTGTCAATACTGATTTAACCAGCCACCCATCACTGGTCAGCCCAACTCGGTCAGGGACTTCAAGAGCATCAGTACTGAGTAATAGGATGACGATACTTAGCCTGCGTTCTGCGAGTACTAATAGAATGTAAATGTAATTGCATGTAGGAGGTACAAGAATCGGATCAAACCACCTCATAATGAGAAAACAAGTTATATTTATTTTCTTTTGTGACAT